>NC_071541.1:4492500-6892500 GCF_026979565.1 Vidua chalybeata
ACACGGCCCAGGGGTGCTGGGTGTGGGAATGGCTGGGGCTGCAGCGCACACGGAAGGCTACAAATCCTCAGGGAATGTTAATTGAAAAGTTACATCAAATGCACAGCAGGTGGTTGGGACCATAATGGTAAAAAATCAGCTCAACCAGAGAGGCAAGTGAACGGCACAGCTGCCACTTTGGTAATTGGGGGTTGCTGAATTAGGGACTGGCAGGGTTGGGGCTGGGACATGGGGACAAAGCACTGTCCTGGCAAAACTGCACACCCAGGTGATTCACACTTCCACCTTTTCATCAGCTTGTCTTTGAGGTTTGAGGTAACAGGGCTGTGGAGGGGATGGAAGTGTGGCCATACATGCTATGGGATTTTGACATGACTCAGGGCTGTGGTTGGCCTCAGGGTGTGCTCCTCCTACAAGTAAAACTGCAAACTTCCTCTTTTGCAGAAGCAATCCGAGTCCCTCCCTGTTGCTGCCTTCTTCCATCAGCTGGATGTCTGCCACTGCTCACTCTTCCCTCCTGGAGCTTTCCTTCCCCCATCCCCAAAAACTTTTAAAAGCAAGCTGCACATTTATATTTTGTGCACAGCAGAAAACAAAAAAAAGCTTCCACTATTTCCTCTAAAGGAAGAAGTGTCTCATTTTTGACCATGATTTAATTTTATGTAGCTTTTACCTTTCCTTCCTCTTGTCCCTATGTTTCTTGACACAAAAATACTGGTTTTCACAAGGATTGTGTAGAATTATTGAGTTCAAGGACTGTGAGATTCTCTGAAGCTGCCTTGATGTGGAATAAAGGAAATAACTAAGAAACATGCCACAGCCTTTTTCCTCCCTTTCCATGCAGCTTTCCTAATAAAGCAGACGAGAGACAGATTTTGCTTACAGCATTCATAGATGGCACAGTGCTCCTAACCCTCTCCCTGCTGCCCAGGAGCTGTAAGCAAGGACACACGAGTCACATCAGAGGCCAGCAACACTTCTACCTGATACTGCATTCCCAGCTTGCTCTGTGCCTCCCCTGTCTAAGGTGTCAGATTCCTGCTAGAGGTATTTGTAAACAAAGCCCAAGAAAACTCCCAACTTTGCCTGGAGCAGTGCACCGTGAGCATTATAGTCATGGAGTGAAAGCCTCAAGGAGGAGCACAGATGTAGCTGTAACCTACCCCACGGCACCGAGCTGTGAGCAGGGGGGGAGCAGCATTCAGCTGCTCTGTGTGCACACACCCCACACTTTTCCTTCTCTTTATCAGTGTCTAATTGAATTCCAGTCAACCTGAACAAAAATCCATACTTGTTGTAGGCAGGAAATAAGGATGTGTTGGAAAAACAGTATGAATGAGTCTTAGCCATGGGTTGAAAAAGAATACATGCAGGGTAGCTGAATTATCAGAAGAAAATTCTCAGGTGCTATTTGATAGCAAATATTTTTAAATGGCAGATCATAGCAATGACATCAAGATGGCATTTTTCCACCCAGAATTAATCCAGGAGTGGCCTAGTCAGTATTTTCTCTGTATGTGGCACTCCAGTTGATAGTACTGGGTTTTATTATTGTTATTGCTTTTCATAGAAGCATTTATGACTTCTTAAAAGTGCCCCTTGATAGCTTACAACTAGGAAGTCCCTGGAAATGTCTTCATATAGGAATTTAGATATATTTGATATGAAACAGTTTAGCCCTTGTTTGGAAACAGAGGCAGGAAAACACTTATTTCCTAACACTAGTTACCAGAAGACTCTGCCTCTTGCAGCCAGCACTACAGCACAGCTCTGTCCCTGCATTATTGGGCTACTGACTCAACACTTTTAATCACATTTGGGTTAAAACAAACTGCTTAACTTAAATACAGAATGGGAAAGACATGACATGGGAAACTTCATCATTGCCTTGATGTTTTTTGGTTTTCTACTCAGGTTGAATAACTTCAGGTTTGGTGGTCACTGTGCCTAGAGCTACACATAGCAGGGTTTTTCCAAGTAGTTTATGAGCTCAACCATTCTTTTAGAGCTGATACCTTCCATCCAGCAGCATAAGCCCATCTCACCTCCTTGCTCTCCCCGAGAGCCTGATGTGCTTTGGGAGTGAGGGTGTGGAGAGGGTGGAGGGGCTGCCTGCTGGGTAATGGCCTCAGCTGGGCCATTCTGGACGTGGTCCAGGGACCTCACACTCTTACGGCCACCACCAGAAGCACCCACAGAGAGTGATAAGTGTTATAGTGCGGCATAATCCACTCTTCAGCCTCAATGAGGAAGATGGGATCATACTGCCTTCCATTCTCAGATAATAACCATTTCATTGAGGCAGTTACAAGACATATTTATAGGGATGATTTTAGCTGCCATTTTTATCCTTAACAGGAAGGGACTGGTGCTTTGGACAGGTGGCAATTTTATGCTACTCACCCACCTCCATATCTTTTTATCTGAATGTGCACTATGTGGTTATGTTTCCATTTGGATGACTTTCATGTTCTTTAGATGGCAAATGTTTTATGAAAAATGATAAAGAATAAGAAGAGTTTCAGGTAGAAAGTAAACTGAAACCAGGTTGGGATCTGCTGATGAATGACCCACCTAGGCCTTGTTTGCCTGTGCCTGGAAATTTGGGAGAGGTTTATGATGAGCTGTTTGTGTAACCAAGCTATGCAAACTAGTAAAAACAAGTCATGTGAGAGAGAGAGGGAACATTGACTGCTTTGACAACTGCTTTGCCATTGCTAAGGAAACTGCTCCCTTGGTAACCATGGTCAGTACATCTGTCTTATTTTATCTCCAATTCTCACGTAGACACCATCATGGAAAGAATATTAACACAACCAAAACACAAACATTTCAGAAAAGCACAAGGCTTCTATTAATTTCTTCACTAAAAAGTTTAAGGGAGATTCTGCTTTGGTGTCTATTATGGCTTTGCCTCGCCTGAGATGTTCTCCTTAAATATTAACTTATGCAAAGCAACAATTTATTCTTTTGTTCTGCTTTGTACTTTAAAATGTGATCCTTATTTTCTTTTAACTCTCCTAATTTACCTAATGCAATTGGGCTTTACAATAGGAAAGCCTGAAGGCTGAGAAAGCTTTTGCATCTGTCAAAATAAGAGTTTATATTCTTTTGCTAAGGAAAAACTCTTACTGACTTGAGCAGAGTCCAACAAATGGAAGAACAACAAACTTTTAAGATGTCTCTGAACCTTTTGAGTTGAAAGCACATGATATCAGCAAGATTTTTCTTGACACTCCTGCTTAAATCCATTAACAAGGAAGAAAATTAGAAATGTGCACAGGAAAATCTGAGATGAAATTCTGGATGCAGGTTTTGTCACTTTTTGAAATCAGGATATTTGTTCGTACCTACCAGTAAATCAGATTTGAAACGTTGGTGGAAGTGCAACTTTACACAAAAGAATAATATTTATTTCCACAAAAATCCCATATCTGTCCCAGCAAAACAAATAATCCTGGTACACAGGATGCAAAGATTCCCCTAGGCTTTCTATCCATAGCATCAGGTACAAATGAGCATCCTTTGGGCCATGTTTTACCTCAATCCTAAGATATCCTATGCTGAGATGGTAGAAGCATTAGAAGCAGTCAAGTTTTTCAGTAACTTTGTAAGAGCAGCATTTTCCTCTCAGAAAGGAGGGAAAAATCTTGGATGAAAGAGGATATAAGAGCCTATAAGTAAATTTGAAAGTATCTGTTCTCAAGGTGGACATGGTGACTGCATGAAACAGGGATTTCATGTCATACCATCACATAAAAATGCATTCCTCCAAAAATGACAAGTCTGATACCTTAACTGACAGGACTGTAGTTTGTGGATTTACTGAGAGTACATGTAGAGCAGCAGCAAACTCTTCTTTGGTAAGAAAAACAACCATCCTAACTGAGACCAAGCACTTCTCCAGCCCTGTGTCCCCTCTCCAGCAGCAGCCAGCAGGGTAATCACAGCAGTACCTCTCTGTGTCCTCTGCCAGTGTCCCAGTACAAGAAAAAGAAAGAGATGTTTTCAACACACTGCACCAGCAAATACAGGAACACTCAGGGACTTCAGGAACTGACTGGTAGAAGATTTTGGATTGATTAATTGATTTTAAGAACAATGTAGAGGTAGAAAACCATGGCCTCATGGGGGTGTGATCATGCTGGCACCCCACTGTGCATGTCATAGGGAAAAGTTACTCTCAGCTTCTTTCTTTTGGCTTATCCATTGATAATAAAATAATCTAACAGTTACTTATCTTTGGCTAACACAGTTCAACATCCATTTCTATAGCATGGATATTATAGTATCACCAACAGCAAAGCTTACTTTCACACCAGCTGCGTATGTGTGAAGAATCCTGCCTTCATATCTGTTCTTTCACCAAAGTTAATGCCATGAGAACTATTGTTCTGGTAGCTGAATGCCCATTGCAGAAGCTTTGAGACACTGGCAAGACAAACATCCTTTTACTACTCTGTCATACAGCCTGACCTTTCATTTTTACTGGAAGTCTTTGCAGTTGCTTTATTTACCCAATCCCATTTACCATAAACAACATAGCAATTGGCACTCATGAGATGTTTGGTTTAACTGTATCCAGAAGCCAGAACCAGTTGCACCACTACCACTGGTACAAGGGAGTTGCCATGAGTCATTTCTTCTAATTCTTTCCCTCTCATGTCTCCAGCTCCAGTGGCACACCCATGAGATCTGTGCTTCACTCCCCCTGTATGCAAAGTGAGGGCAACAGCACCTCATCCTTCCCAGGAGCAGAGTGGGACTGCAGGGGTTATTATTATGCCCCTGGATATTGTCAGTGAGCAGTAAGGCCTGCACTTTCCCTAGGGGAGAAGCTCCAAGAAGAACATCATGCCCCACTGCCATGGTGGGGTGGGGCCCCCCAAGAGTCACAGCCCCTTTCTCCAGTACCTGATGAGAGGAGCAGGCAGACCTGCAGATGGGGGCCAGGTCAGAAGGCAGCATCACAGGGAGGTCAAGCTGGAAGTCACTGTGTGGTCAGGATGAGTGGGTCCATCACTCAGCTGAAGACCAGCATCCTCCAGCTCAGCTCACAAAAAGGAGCAACTCTCCCTGGGTGAGCTTAAATGGGCTCCCAGGCCTGCTGGAGTGGGTAAAGGCACCAGGTCAGGCTGGTTAAGGTTGTTAAGACTCACCAGTACCTTCAAGGTCCCCAAAAATATCACAACAGCATGAGTCAGCTAAATAAAGATATTTACCAAACTACTGAAGCCTTGACATTTTCCCCCGCTGAAATGCTAAGGAAACTCTGCTGACAATTTTCATAACTACTCCAGAAAGCAGGGCTAAGGCATGACAATGAGGAAGATAGGTTTTTCTTTTTATTAAAAAAAAAAAAATCCAACTACATTACTGTGGAAAATTGAAATGTAATTACCCCTGACAGACATGAAGATCAGCGTACACAAATATATTTAAGCTTTTGCAGAGGACCACACTTTGGGAAGCTTGTTCTAGCCTGTCTCCAGGTTTGCATGCATGTGAAGTCCTTTGAGTTTGGATGCAGGCAGCGGAAAACAGAGCAGCACAACACTTAGTTTAGCAGCACATGCTCTGAAGCGTAGTAAGTACTGCCTATGCACGCTGCTGAAGCTCCTCACCAGTCACTTACTGTGGGATAGGTCTGGGATTAGGCAGGCAAGGGCTGACATGTGAAATCTGTGCCACTTACTTAACTGCTCTGTCACAATGAATTGGGCTGCTCTGCCTGCGCTAGCCTGGAGAAACAAGTGGCAAGGCCTTGGCTGGCATATGCTGACAGAGTGGGGAGCAGGCCTGTCCCTCCGTGTGGCAGGGTGACAAAGCCTCGAGGGGAGGCACAGGGCTTTGCTCTGGTCTCTTCGTGTCAGCCGAGGACCTTCTCAAAGTGGTCTCTGAAGGCCGATGCTCCCACTCAGTCCGGAGCGTGGGAGCCCTTGGGTAGCGCAGTGCCAAGGCTGCTTTGAAACCAGCTGGTCTGGTTCTGAGGGGGCCTGAGTGATGGCTGAGATGACAGGCTGGCTGGACAAGGGCTCTCCAGAAAGTAGGGCAGCAAAACTTTCTAATTAAGATAAAAATACCTTTGTAGTCTTTGTAGTGAGGGAGAGCCGCGGCACTCAATCTAAATGTCTCTGTCCAAAGAATGAGCAAGAAAGAGCTTTCTTAGATCCTTTACCTTTGCTTTAAAGAGACAAGAGATCATCTGACAGCAGGTTTGTTAGGCTCACCTTGCAATAACGAGGCTGTTGTAGGAGCTGCCTGCGCTCTCTCAGCTGAACCTGCACAGCCCTGCAGCCACAGCTCCCACTACCTCCACACACACACACTACCTTCTCTAGACAGGATGATCCTCGTCTAACAGAGGAAAACATCAATGAAAGGCAAAATGGGCAATAGCCTTGCAAAGAAGAGCTTGTTCCCAAATCCTTCCTGGACCCAGGCAGGATTCATTCCAAGATGTTGTTAGACACCTCAGCAGCCAGGCTGTGCCTCATGGTCAGGAGCCCTCCTGAGCTGGCTGGCAAAGTAAATGTCCCTGAGCATGATGGGGAGAGGGAATAGTTTGATGAATCTCTGAAGATATAATAAAAAGAACAAAAAATGAGTTTGGAAGGGACATGAAGATCATTCTCAGTTTGAATGAGTTTGCCCTTGAGACCCATGGAGAGCACATCAGCTGGCTCCAGCTCACATGTTTTCTCCAGCACTCCAGAAAAAAAGAGGCAAAGTACAGTATGTACTTGTCTGCTGAGACATTTAGATTGGCTACTGACACTCTGCAAATGTTTATAAAGAAAACAAAATGTGGATGATAGCCATTTTCATTAAACTGTGCAGATTCAGTTCACCCCGAATTACAAGATCCCTGAGCCATATTCTTTCCCTTTTGGAGACATCTACTTCCCAACAGCACTGAGGCTGTGTGGCTCTTGCTGCTGTTTTCTTGTTTGATGGGTCTGGTGCACACAGCTGCAGGGGAAGACATTGCCAGGGCCAGGTATCTGTTCCATATCTTCAGGGTCAAGGTGAATATCCTTTGGCCCTTCCACCTTGGGTTGATTTTAATCAAGTCAAACCCAAGAGGAGGAAAAACAGAATTAAAACTTCAAGCCTTACCTGCCCAAGGCAGAGTTCCCTCTTGTGTACCATGTAAAATTGTCAAAAAAGCTTGGTGGCAGGTTCCTTGAGTGCAGAGAGGTTTGAGAGCTTCCTTTGGGCCAGGCAGCACATCCTCTCTCAGAAGTGGGAGCCCAGATTTTTTATGATGTTCTGGGGATGTTTCTGCCACTTGCTGCACCTCAGCATGCAGATACATTGATGCCTGAAAAGTATGAGAATTCCATACTGAGTTATATATACCATGACCACGACAGAGCCTTCAAAAACATGGGGACTGCAGTTCTGGAACCATTGCTCTCTGTAGTCATTCCCCTGCCTCCAGCATGGGTGACTCTCCCAACCTTGGGGTTAAGGAATCGACAACAGTGATGAGAGCAGACATAATTTCATGTGCAGCCTGGTCATTCTATTTACTGAAATAATCTATCCCTAGGGACTAATTTGGCTCATTGTGGGTGGGTGCTGTCTGTCTCCCCACTTGGCTCTTGCTCAGCTTGTGAACAGTCTGCAAATCATGGCCTGACACACGCTGGCACCAGGGTCAAAATGCCCTGATGAACTGTGGGACAGAAGGAAATGCCCCAGGGTGTCTTTACCCATCAACAATGTCCTTCTTCAGCAGTGCAAAAATCAGGCTATCAGGCTGGGCCATGGCATAAGCTCATTTCTCCCTTCTTGCACCAGTTACACCATGGTCCAAACCATCAATCAAGGTATCAAGCACTCCCAAACCTGCCTGTGTGGTAGGATTTTGTGTCTGCTGTGTGCAGGTGGGACAGTGTCCCCTCTCCTCACTGGGACATCTGCTGGCTAAACCCATTTTCCTTCTGCCTTCTTGTAATTTCCTTATCTTGATGCCTGTTTATATGATGTGTGTGTATGTTTTACAAGTAGGAACCCTCATTTGAAGCCAGACATGGCATTGCCTTTGTCTCATGGTGTCCCAAGCTGCCACATATCTCACGCTTTCTGCAGAACTCTGGCCAAAAAAATTTGCTTCCCTTTCAGCTCTGCGGTGCTTTTGGATGTCAGAACCAGCGTCAGCCCTCTTCAGAGACCAGAGCAACTGCTGTGAATTTAAACCAAATATTTTTCATCTTAAATGCCATGGCAGGTCAGCTAAACAAAAAAGAATAGTTGGTAACAGTCTTGAAACGACAGCGGGGTGGAGTGTTTACAGCTCCATCAACAGCTCGGTGTTAATGAACTGAGTCTGAAAATTACCTCTCTATTGATGGAGGCATGGATGGAGCACAGAGATGAGAAAGATGGTGATTGCCTCCAGCTGCAGGCAGAACTTGGAGAGTGTTTATTTATCACTTGGAATTGAATGATTTTTTTGGAGAGGGCAGTAAAATTCTGAAAAGCGCAGTCATGCAGCTGCCTGCAGCCTGGCACTGGTGTCAGCCCTGCAGCTCCAGCTCTAGGGGTGCAGGATTTTATCTTGTCCCAGGGAGCATCTGTCTGGGCATGAGAAGGAAAAGCCTCAGCTGTATCAGCCCTTTGCTCCGTGCGTATGTAGCAAGGCATGGTTTTCAACCAAAGTGCCAGGCAGGAAAAATGTGGCTGCTTTATACTGACTGACTGTAAAAGGACTGCAAATATGTCAAAAGAATAATGTCTCCTGCATTGCAACTGCTGTAGCTAATGGGAATGTTATCATGGAAGGTGTTATTTTTGACCCCGATTTCTCCCTTTCCTTTGCTTTCTGTAGGCGGCGCTGGCAGTGCTATGGCTGAGCAAAATGGGCAAGGAAAGGTGTCAGCAGAGGATCCTCTGTTTGAACTTCCAGTGCACCAGCAATCCAGATGGGCAGTTTTTCCAGGGTAGCCTCTTTTTTGCCAATTCAAATTTTGGGGAATTTCCCTAGTTTTTTTCTATTTGACACAGCCATTGCTCTTGAGAGACTCTTCGCACAGCATCTCTCTACAGAGGAGCTTTAATATGTTGAATTGTGCTGTGAACAAGGGCTGATGTGTTCAAGGTGTGTGGAATGGTGCCACATGAGTAGTCCAAGCATATCAGGACTGCCCTTTGAGTTCCTGCTTATGATTTCTGAGGATAATTTTCTGTGGTTGAGGCATTTCCATAGGTCAAGAGAGGGGACACCCCAAGAAATTCCACTCTTCACCTATTAGTAAAGTTAATTTATAATTTCTTTCATAAATTTGGGTTAGTAAATGGATTATTTTGTTGGTACTTTGTGTTTGACGAAGAGGGCTGCATCAACCAGCCGTGGCTTTTTGTCCCTGAAGGAAAAGCATTTATTTTAAACAGCACCTTCTACTCATATAGAATCATAGAACAGTTTAGGTTGGAAAAGACCTTTTAGATTATCAAGTCCAGCCATTCACCCAGCACTGCCAAGTCTGGTTAAACCTCCTACAATTAGCCTTGGCCAATTGATCCAGACGGTCCAGATCCCTCTGCAGACCCTTCCTGCCCCCCAGCAGATCAATACCCCCCACCCAACATGGTGTCATCTGCAAACTGACTGAGGGTGCCCTCAATCCCCTCATCCACATCATCAATAAAGATATTAAACAGGCCTGACTCCTTCTGACCCTTCATTTAAAGGAGTGTCACATTTGTTCACTTTCAGCCAGCTGGGACCTCCCCAGTTAGGCAGCACTGCTGGTAAATGATGGAAAATTCAAAGTATATATTTAAATACAAACAACAGAAATAGTTCTAAATGCTTGAAACATGCTTTTAAACAATTTAACAATGCAGAGTAAGTATACCCTGTTGAAGGCAGGCTACAGAAATGTTAACATCCTCTCAAGGTAAATCAAGTAATGGACTGTTGGCCTATTTTTCAAACCACTTCTCCTCAGTGTCTTGACATTTGATAGGATTATCTATTACTGTTGGATTTTGGTTGACTCTCTGGTATGCCTGAGAAGATTGTCATCTTGTGATTTAAAGATAATAGAGCCAAGCATGTGAAACTGCACACAGAGAATAAACCTTTGACTCAGAACTGAATATTTTGTTAAAAAAAAAAAAAAAAAAAAAAAAAGGACAACTTTGTCTTGAGCTCAGTTTGATACACTGGCAGTTAATGAAATTATCCAGCAATAACTTTCCATTCTAAATATTGCTGTGCTATTTTTAAAAGGCTCCTATGGCATTCCGCGCAGGGAGGCCCGAGCTAACAATACCAGATATCTGAAGAGGGTGAGTGTGATTAAAGACTTGTGACAATAGCTAATGTAAGCTTTAACTAAAAATGTCAACTCCATTTGTTTTCAGCTTTAAAGAGTTTCTGGATCACAATGTGCAGGTAGGAGTTCGAACAATTTCAAGATTACACTTGACCTAGTAGAAAAGATGATTGTGTAAAAAGTGACATGAACTGGGACTCTGTGTGTGCACATGTGGATCCGTGTGCCTGTGCATAAATATGTCAACATTGGCAAAGAGCCTCACAGTTTTTCAAAATATGCAACATCTATTTTTATTATAAAGCTTCACAATTGGCAATTTAAAAAAAAAATTGCAATGAGCTAGAGTGGGCTTTTTATTACGCATGGCTTTATTTCTTTGAATTTCTAAATTACCTTGCATGCATTTTCAACTTTGGAACGATTTACAGGCTGTTTTCATTTCTATTTAAAAGGGCTAAACACCGAGAATGTGCCTATGCTTTGCATTCTAATTGCATGTAACTGATTTGCACAGCAGAACAAAAACCTAATTTTCAGATTAAGAATCATGTGCTAAGAAATAATGATTGTTTTATGAGAAAAAAAAGGTTTTCCACATTTTTCCCCATTGCCCAATTTATGAGAACTGTTTACCAGTTTGCAGGTTGCCAGCCTTCCCAGAACACCAACTATTACTCTTTAGGGACTGGAAAAAGGTAGACAGAGACACGAGGCATGCAACTGTTTTGACTGCATTCTTTTGCTTGCAACATAACACTTGCTTTTTATTATTTTATCTTCAACAATCAAGGGGTGACTAAATGGTTGCAGGTGGTGATGAAAATAAAAGCCATCCATCATTATTTATTAGGCATGAAAAAGATACACAATAATGTAATTTAATCCCGGAGCAGACAATTATTTCCACATATTGATAATACAATGTGAAAACTGTCATGAATCCTAATGTGATGTTCGCCTTTATTGGTGAACCACTAGTAGCAATGCAAATAATGAAATTGTATCAAAAAGAAAAAAAAAAGTACTTATTTGCATATATCAATAGTGTCATGGAGAAAAACACATCATTACTAACTTCAGAAAATATAATCATTGTTCATGTGTTACTTTGGTTTTGAAGTCTGCAAATGCAGGTGCAAAATGTTCCTCTGAGTAAATATTTTATTGATTTCTGCATCACCAAAATCAGTTCACAGGTTTTGATAAGGGAACTTTAAAGCCATGAACATGCAGCTGTATAATCAGCACCTCTTTACAGAGACCTGCAGATCTCCCTGCTAATCTATTCACATATTTGTGCACAACACTTCCTCCATTAAAAATAATTTAAAAATATCTTTGCTCCATCTGGGCCTGATTCAAAGCCCATTGAAGTCATCAGAAAGACTTGCATTGATTTTGGTAGGCATCAGACAGAAACTCTTTTTTGCTGTTTTCTATAAATAAAGTTGGGCTCCAGTTTGGGCAGAGCAGCTCTCACAAATATATTCTGACCGATGACATTCACCCCTGGGCAGATGTGAGCATGTGCCACTTAATGTGCCCACTTATGTCTCATTTGGTGCAGGGGTAAAAGGCCCTTTTGGCTAGACAAAAATATACATATTTTTATAAATAGGCAACTATACATGCAAAATATATCTGCAACTGCACAGCTAATTTACATTTGAATTACCATGTCTGGGCATGCAAATCAGGTAATTACTTGCTCACATATAACTGGCCATTTGCATGCACAAATACCTATTATATGCATTCAAGTCACAGTAATGTGTCTGCAGCATTTAGCTGTATCTCAGGAGAAACTGCAGCAAGGAAGAGGTTTACATTATCTCTTATGGATCTGGTGTCTTCTAGAGTGATGTAAGTGATATTTGAAATCATTAGGGGATCTGTAAACTTCCTACCCTGTGCTGTCCCTTAAGCTGAAGTCTCTTAGGCTCAAGTCTGTAAGAGGCTGGACCACTTGTGGCAGCAAAACAATTAAAAATTAGTTACAAATAGGGGCAGTCTCTGACTGTAGAAATGGGAAAATCCCACCCTGAACACATTCCTGAAACCACTTTCTGTTGCCCAGAGAAGCTCTGGTTGTCTCATCCTTGGAACTGTCCAGGACCAGTTTGGACGGGGTACTGAAAAATCTGATCTAGAGTGGCATCCCTACCCATGGCAGGGTTGGAATGAGATGATCTTTTGGGTCTTTTCCAACCCAAACCACTCTAGGATTCCATGATTTCCAGAGAGCACCTCTGGGGAAGCTGCTGAGAACATCGTGGGCAAGTCACACAGACTGACAGCTGGGGAGGAAGGGTTGGTGTCCCTGTTCAGTCTCTCCTAGACTGGGAGCAGCTGATTTACTTCAGCACCCGATTCCCATCAATCTCACCTCCCACCACTCCTCATTTAAGAAGGAGATGCAGAGTGCATTTTCCCAAAGGTGGGAGCCGGCAAGGGGCATCAGCTGCTCTGAGCGTCATCTGAAATGTAGCAGCAGCAGCTGCTGTTGCCTTGGAAAGCACATGGATTGGAGGCAGTGGCACCACCCAGGCTGGAGGGGCACCCACGTCCAAGGGGAGAGGGTCCAAGCATGGCTCCACCACCCCAGGCAGGTGCCGTGGCAGGGAAGGAGCACAGGAAATGAGTAGTTGCACTTTCACTTTTGCCTTGTGTTTGGGCTGTTGGGAGAAGGACAAGAGGGATTAAAAAAAAATACAATGTGAGTTGTTTTTCTCCATTAATCAGTGCTGCTTTTTTTTTTTTTTTTTTTTTTTTTTTTTTTTTAGCTGCCTGGCTTCATTACATTTGTTTGTCTTTCCCTCTCCAACTGAGCAGTGGGATCTGATTTTCCTGAATTTGGCTGAAGAGACAAATTAAAGTCTTCTTTGTTTATAATCAAAGCAGGAGTGATTATTTGAACATTTTGAAGGAATCACATAGTATTTTAAGAGTCTGTAAAAAGACAAGAAAGGTGGTGGGAAGTCATCAGATGCTATTTTCTTTAAAACTGCATGGATGGTTTTAACAAAGTCAACCCGTGACGTCTGTAGAGTTTCACCAAATGGCCTGGGAACTGATGGCAAATTTGTGAAAACATGCTGGAAATGTTTTGTTGATATTCCTGCTGACATTAGGGGCAGATCCTGCATGTCACCACAAATATTTGGCAGTGGAGAAAACCAGAGATTTTGTTCAACTCTGTTTGGAATCAGATAGCAAATTGATCTTGGAGACTCTCCCTGGAGCTCTTCATATTTTTGGAAAACAAAAGATTTTCAGAGGAAGCCCTGTTTGTATTATGCATGAGATTGTTATGGGAGGAGAAAAGGGAGTCTGTGACTTACACAAAAGAAGAGGGGAATTGGAGCTTTTGCTGGAATTGAACAGATTATTCCTGGCCTTAACTTTGTGTACTTTTCCCCAGGAACATGGATTTTTATGTGAGAAAAGATTATTTCTGAATTATTTATTATTTATTTATTTATTATTCTGTCTCCTGTGCCTCATACAATGGGAGATCGGTTACCTGTGGGGTCAGTAAATGGTCCTGGTGGGAGCTGAGGGAAGGGAATATGCCCAGAGCACTGGGAAACACGGCTGTGATGGGGTAGAACTCGTGGACAGCTAAGATGGGACACATGGACCTTTCTGGCAGTGCTTACCCACCCTTGTCTCCCTTGCTCTGCTCTTGCTCCAAGTGGATGATGAGGCACAGACTGTCCTGACTGCTCCTTTTGATCCACTATCTACATGACCTGGATGAAAACCCAGACCCAAAGTGTTTTTCCCTTAACTCCAGGCAAACATTTCACCCCCTTTTCCAGTAAGTGACTGTATCCTCTGCAGCAGCAAGGGCAGTGCCCCCACTCACCACAGCAGTGTCATCTCCCCATCTTCTAGGCTTCTCCCCTGTTTTCTGGGAAGAGCCCAGGGGAGCACTATTTCCAGCAGTATTTCCACTGCCTGACTTACAGAAGCACACTGGGAGCCTGGGGGTCAGCAACATGACCTGCCCTCCTCACAGACACCACACTCTTTCTGTGTGAAAGAGCTCAACCAAGAAGTAGCGAAATTTTCCAGAGGTGACAAGGAAGGACCTTTTGGGGACCATGCTGTGTACACTTGTATGAGTTGTTGGGTTCCAGATGAAGCGAAGAAAAACTCTCCATGGGAAGCTTGTGACTTCATAGATTGCTCAAACACTGAGCATATTTAACACAGAGCTGGATGTGATAAACTAGATTCATACAGCGACCCAAGGAAAAAAACAACAGGGGAATGTGGCAAGCAGTCAGTTTTGTGGTCTGAACCTCACAGGAAGGACATGTTTTCAGACCAGACCCTGGCTGTAACAGCATGGCTAAATTAGAAGGAGAAGCAGAAGAAGCTTCTTCTATTTGCAATGCAGTAGAAGTTGCAATGCAGTTCCAATGCGACTTTGAGTTGTTTCAAGACTGCCACTTTAGTGCTCAGATGAAAGTCCAGCCTTAAGAAAAGGCTGATCTGCTGAATTCAAACCTGAATTCAAGCTCCATGTCCCCAGATATGGTCCCATCATATATCTGGCCACTAGTCCTGCCTAGAACAGGACTGTGTATTCATGATGCCCAGATTCTGCTTACTCTGATTTCTTCTGATTTATAGGGAGGGGTCATGAGGCATCTGTGACAGAATTCATCCTGCCATGGAAAAGGAGCAGTCATGCTCAGGGGAAAACTTGACTTCAGCATCATCACCCTGTCTTCAACATGGTGCTCAAATGAATGAGGACTGGTTGGAAAGAATCCAGTAGAGACCAGAAATAGGGCTGAGACATGAGGGGCAGGAGAGAACTGGGACTGGTCAGGGAGAAACAGGAGACATCAAAGATATAAAATGCTGTTTCTGAGGGGCAGGGAATAAACTATTCTCCCTGTCCATGGGGGATATGCAAAAGAGTTGCAGCCTTACACTTGAGTAAGAGAGCCTAAAATCTTTCTAAGTTTAAAAATAGCTCATAGTAGAAAAGGCAACAGAGCTTTATGGACACTGGAATAATCTATTAGCATAACTAAACTTGTTTGCTTCTGGAAAAATATCGGTAAATAGTTTTTTTTTTTTAAGTCTGTTTCATAGCTTACAACAAATCTCCCTCAAGTAAACATTCTTTCCAATCTTCATATATCTGCTGCGTGTTCTACCTCTCCTCCCATGTGATGAATTCATCCTCTCAGCAATGAATATAACAAGGTAGTGGGTGGGAAGAAACACAGATAAATATTTTGTAAGTAATGTACTATATATATATTGGGTACAGATAGAAATAGCATTGTGCTCATTCTGGTTTCATTCTCACAAATCAGGAATAAATCCAGTCACCAAACTCCTTCTACGTGTAAAAATGGAGAAAGTGAGTGGTGAATGAATATGTTGCAAAGAGTTGAATGTGAATTTTTTGGTAAGCCAGCATCTTTGTTTTATTATCAAGTCATGCTTCTGTGCAAGAAGGCTGAGTCCAGTCATTATATGCATTTTTCTCAAAAGCCAACACTGTTATGGGATATATTGGAGACAGTGTGGGTGGAGTACAACAAAATAAAAAATATTAAAAAATAAAGCACTGTCTCCTTTTTTGTTTTCCTATATAAGAACAAATCATTTATTCCCTGCTGGATTTCATGAGTGTGTTATTTACCACTGTTTACTGTAACTAGCTTCCTATTATTACAAAAGTTGGCAGGGCGAGCATGGGTCTGTAGCTTGCCCAGTTGCATTCCAATTCCTTTCTGCCAAAAATTAAAAAATGGGTTTTCCATGCACCTATCACATGCAGGAATATATTCAGCCACATTTCCTAGTCTTACAGATGCCAGCCTCACTGTCAGAGTTGTCAGGAACATGCCTGACCCCCTCTCCCCACCAAAGCACCCTCTGTGATGGGCATCCCAGAGCCCCCAGGCTAGAGGGACCATCCCAGGGCTGCAGTGGCACGAGACACAACCTGGTTTCAACCTGGTTGGTTTGACTGCCACACACACAGCACTTCACTCAGCCTGAGCTAATTTATCCCAAGGAGAAGGTAACCAGATATTTCTGAGCAGCCCATCATCACTTCTGCACGTTCACTTTACGGGGTGCTGCTGCCAGGTAGGTTTGCCCAGCCTGCCCCGGAAAGGGTCACCAAGCCCATCTCAGGAGGAAGGTGGCTGAGCGTGAGGAAAGCATCACACAGCCTGTGCCTTCCCTTCCCCTGTGTGCTGGGACAGGGCTTATATCCTCCTGCCAAGTGTGGCCATGGAGGAAAATGTGAAAGATGTAGGGAATTTGGAGAAATGGCCCCAGAGGGACATTATCCCAGGGGCAGCCCCACACTGGGCTCAGCTGCTCCTTCAAGCACCGCTGGAGTGACATGACTGGGCTGCAGAAAAGGTCTCAGTGGTCTGGGTGATGCCTCTCTGGAGGGTTTAGCTGAGCTGCTTGTGTTTGCACTGCAGAATCTGCTCTGGGTTTCTGTTTTACATCTCCAAGAGGCCTGTGCCCTTTGTAAATAGAGGGGCTGAGGCAGAGGAAGAGCTGGTGTGCATGTGAGAGCACCAGCCCAATAAAGGGATATATATTTAACTTTCTGCTTGGTGTTATTTTCTCTCTGCTTGGGCAAACAATATCCTGACTGCTTCCTAGTCCTAATCAAACTGCAGGGTACTAATAAAACAAATCCAAACTAATAAAGCACATTTTGTCAGTATAAATCCTCTTAAAGTTATCAGGTTTTCACATCCCTAGATAGGAGTAGTACTGCCTGACATAAAGTTGAGAGATAAAAGTAGGATAAAAGAGCCATTACCATACAACAGCATTAAGTCAAAAATATAATTGCAAAGGCTGAACTTGATTATTATTTAAAACATGTGTTGGGTGGAGGCACCAGCCGGCAGGAAGCATCTGATGCTGATGAACCCACACAACCTCAGCATGACTGACTTTTAAGTATGAATGTAAAAGATTTATTAATTTCATTTTTTAAGATGTTCTATTTGTTTTGAAAACATTTGGGGTTGCAAAACACATGAATCCTGTAACTATTTCCATAAAGCCTGGAACAGTGGAACAACATTAGAGGGGATGGGGGTGGGGAACATGGGTATATTTTTTTTTTCTGGAAGAATTTCCATTAAAATTAAATCTAGTTTAATTATAGCTCCTCAGCAGTGAGTATGTGATTTCTGATTATGTCCCTGGTGGATGCTCAGGTTGGTACTGCTGTGGTTGGATTGAGATCTGCTCCATTTCATTACTTTTTCCTTGAAGAGAAACCTCACTGGTATTCGTGGAAACCATGTGTCAGTTTGTGCAGCGTGTCATTATGTATTATCATATCATACAATTTAGAAAACATTGCATTGTTGCTTCTGGTTGGATTCTCTTTATGTGGAATACAGATGGCATTATTCTAGGTAATACTCTTTTTAAATTCCAGCCCTCAAGCCAATCAAACAAAGAGAAAATTGTAGATGGATGTGAACTAATTTCTTGGTGTATATCCAAAACCCACAAATAATTAGGGATGGGAGAAGCTCAAAAGCTCTGTAGATTTGGTTTGGACACACACTCAAGCTCAACTCTTGTGCAAAGCTGTAGGGGAACCTCCATAATTAAGGCTGTGCTCCATTACACTGGTGTAAACAAAGTCAGTGGTTACACCAGGGAAAGAGAGAGTTCAGAAACTGACCCTCTGGCTGAAGATCTCAGGAGAAAAGATTTTTTTGGTGAGATTTCTATTACTTCCGCTTTCTGGTCAGGTTCAGGTCAAGGGAATCTTTCTCACAGTGCTGGGGCACTGGTGTTCCCATCCCCGACGGGCCAGGAGGCACCGGGGAGCATGGAAACAAAGCTGAGAGAGCCTTTCTCAGTGCAGGAAAGCACTGCCTTGGGCTGGGTCAAAGCAGCGGCCAGAGGTCAATTTTTATTTTGTCTGAACTTGTTCCTCTGCCCAAAATGGCAGCATGGAAACAACAGTGTGAGGTATGAGACTCAGCGATGGGGCTGAGCCACCTCGCCTGTAAGGCATGACTTGGAGGTCAGAAAACATGTCTCATGTAAATGACAGTAATGACATTTTTGTCCTATTTTTAAGCAGAGTCTGTCCCAAATTCCACTTTTGACAGTAAATACAGGGGTTCTTGTGACCCATGGCTGCTGCTTACCCACACCTCCACCAAATGCTATCACAGCACGACCAGACTCAACAGAGAAAATATAAGCATGAAAGTGCCTGCAATTCTCTGTACCCCAGGCTCAACACTCAGCCAAAGACAACCTCACAGAAACTGTTCTGCAACTAAATTGGAGGGAAAGGTGCCAGGTTGGGGAAGAAAAATACACACAACATCAAATTTAAATTGCCAGCTACACCCTGTTGTGCTGTAGTACTTATCCACAGCTCTGTGCAGTGATTCCACCGTGAAAGCACCAGTGTAGCTTCACTAATAACCTGCTCTCCCCTTGCTTTGGAGATAAGTCTCATTCAGCAGAGGACCAAGGCTACAGCCACTATTCAGGGACACAGTGCATCACTGCAAAGGCAGGGGACACAAACAACAGATGTGCAAAAGAACTTTAGCAGGAGGCCCAGCCCTTCCTAAATGTCTGCTTTAGATAGTGGCATTCCCCATCTTCCCACCTCCCTCCAGAAGCACTGTCACCACTGCTGCAGCACAGTGCAATAAAGAGCAAAACCAGCTGAAACTTTGTGAATTAGCAGGCAAACTTTACTGCTTGCAAGGTGAGAATACAGGATGAGTGAGGTTTTTATATGCCATCAGCTGCTCTGCTCAGACTCACAGTCGGGATAACTTGGCAAAGACATGTTTTCTGTTAAGCATCGCAGGAGCCTGGAGAAAGAGTGTTAGAAAGGGTTACTTTCATCCAAGGAAATATCCTAAACCACTGATGAGCAGCCTGTGTGAATCTCTCTTATGTCTGAGTAAGAGGCAGCATCAGACCCTGACATTGAAGTGGTAGTTGCCCTAGAAAACAGAAACAAAAAAAACCCAAACAAAACAGCATTTTAAAACAAAGACGGCTGGATTGACAGCGACCTACACAGGCTGCTGTGGCCAGCAGTGACACTGATTGAGACAGACTTCTCTAAACTGGTGACAGACTCTGAATGCCAGATCCCACGATCAGTCCTAAATGACACAACACACAGCTCTATGTAGCTGTTGTGATTAGGGAACTTTCTGTTACAGTAGGAATGTATGAATGTTTTAGCTGCATTATTGGCCTCCAAATATTTTTCCTTCTTGATCTCTCAGACAAGGATTTGGTGAAAGGATATCTAGTTTTAAATGACAAACATCTTCATGAAACTTTCCAGGGAAAATCTTAAACAAGGAGCAGTCATCCAGCTCCAAGAGCTGGGGAAATGCAGCGTCCATGTCCAGTGGAAAGAAAGGTTTCATAGTCCTCTGTTTACTATGTTCATTCAGCTTTCATTTTGTTTATTAGAAAAATTTGTTGCATTTTTTTTGCCATTTCTCAATGGAAGGACAAAACCAAGACCTCTGTGCTATTGGGTTTTCTGCCACACAAGTGGTAATGAGGATACTTCCAATGCTTTCTGCTGGTTGGAGTATCTGAGCTCCAAGTGTCATAGGAGCTGGGGACCACTGTGATAGTCCCCAACACTTTGGGACCACTTCAAACCTTTCAGTTTCTAGCAGATATTACTCATGCAACATCCTCTCTTCAATTTTTCTATGAATTTTTTAGCGAAGTCCAGACTGTAAGAGGCCAAAGATTCACTCTGGATTCATTATGAATTCATATGTAGACCATCAGCTGATCCAAACTGAGGTAATTGACAAAGTACATATAATTATTCACCTTTCTATTTGCAAGGTCTCTGGATCAACAAAGAAACCTCCATTACAAGTCCTATATGGATGATACAATTTACTGGGGCAGTTTCAGATTATATACAGACAAGAACAAGTCTATGTCTGCATTGATTTCTAACAGGAAAAAAATCTCATCAGATGCTCCCATGAGCAGCCTGGAATGTGTCTGAGGATGTGCTGAGCTCACTGACCTCATGGCAGTCCACGGCCCTGCCGTGCTCTCTGCCTGACTGCAGTTTGGATCCACACAAGGTTACTCAGGATCAGTGTATCTATCCAAAGAGAAACCACTCACTCCATCACTTCTGCTTCCTCCATCCTTCCCCTTTTCCAGAGACCAATTAATCCAAGCTGGGTAAATCCTAAGCCAGTTTCCCTTTCTACTCTATGGCAAAATGCACATACAGACCACTCAAAATTGGGTATTTCCTCATTGCTTCAGAGACCAAGGACCATGACTCCAGCAGATGGTCCTGCCATGCAGAATAATTTCAGTAATAGATACAACTTTCTTATGCCTTTGTCAGTCTCAGTGTTCAACCAGAGGCTGATGATACCACTGAGGAAACCTTGGTAGGTTTCCTCAGTAAGAAACCACAGCACACTGCTCACCAATAGCATCCTCTATAACATCTCCTGCAGACTCACTTCACAACATTTGATCCAGCTGCAGCTCCAAAGGGCACCTGGAATCCTGGATAGTCCTAAGCCTCTCAAAACCCCAGTGCCCCTTGGAAAGGTGACCTGAATTTGTCTGGAAGCAATAGATTGTTATCATAAATTCTCCTGCCTGCTTCATTTACTGGAAGAAGACCACCCAGATACCTCCTTATCTAAAGGAACTCTCAACTTTCACTTCAGCCACTCATTTACCCCTTCCACATCCATTTTTTTTTTTTTTTTGTCTCAGAAACCCCATTGCAACAGCTTGGGTCTGCTACAGGATCTGCTTCAGTTTACACCAGCACAGCTCAGCCCTCTCAGTATGGTGCAGACATGATGCTCCATAATGGGCAAAAGGATGAGCATCATGCAAATGCATGAGTGATATTGTCAGCACTTCTAGGAAGTTGCACACACAGATCTACTTAGTTAATAATGAGACGTGAACACATTCTGTGCACCTCACTGAGCACACATTTAAGCATATGGCTGCTGAGATAGAATATATCCTGCCAGCTTTTTTTCTTAATTAAAGTTATGCAAGTTATGAAATACTTTCCTTTATAATAAGCTCTTATTCCTGTGGAGAAATTTCTATTTGTTTTTATCTCATTTGAGCTTCAAGGTTAATCTTAGTTTAAGAACCTTGCTCGCTGTGACAGCAACCTCATGGTGCTGCAGCCTGATCCATGTGTGGGTGGGTGTGCATCCCTTTGTTCCATGCTGGGGCTGGATGCTGGCTGGGTGTCCTCCCTGTCCTGGTTTGTCCTACAGACATTAGAAAAAGGTGTAGCTGGGTGACTGGGAAAATGGTTCATGCAGGATATTTTCCAGATCCAGTTGAGGGCCATTTAAAAAACCCCAAAGGGGCTGATGCAAAATTTGTGTTTTGTTTTGCAAGACAAGGCAAACGTGAGATATTTCACATTCTGATCTACTCTGAAGGGGAATTTAATTTTGGAACCCTTGATATCTATTTACTTATTTTATTATATGAGTGCAGCAAGTGATAATTTATTCCAGCATGAAAAGAGACATTAATAAAGGAGAAAGAATAAAGAGCAAGACATTTAGATCAAATTAATATACATGAAATAAAACAGTAAAAATTCCTGCTTTATCCACAAATAAACTTTTTATGTCCTATATACTTAATGATGAATCTCATATCATACTGCACATATGTATTGGACAAATACAGTAACAATACTGAAATAATTGTTCACAGTTATAGACACCAAAATGAATATCTGAATTATTTACATAAGTCCATCTTCCCTCAGACCTCTGGGTCTACATTAATTTAGTATAATGGCTCAGCTCTTTGCTCTAGGTCATCAGTACCAGCAAAAGTTGTTATCTTTCCTTTTTTTTTTTTTTTTCTTCCTAAGGAAATGTAATGAATAATGTTTTCCAGAAGGATAAAATGCCACCTTTAAATGTTGCCCTGCCACTGCTGAACACCACTTTCTTTTCTCTGTTCTTTGAAACACTGAGGTATTTCTTACTCCATATCTGCTCTCAAATTCTTCCTTCCTTTCCATGCATATTTCTCCTGACTCCATCTCAGCCTCTCTGCTGTATTTTTTGAATGTGTCTCATGACAATCTCTCACCTACACATTTTTGCTTTAGCTCTCTCCTCATTAATTCCATTAGATCTTAAATGTTTAGCCACAAGGTCCTTTAATGCCATGCTAAAATCCTGTTCAGGTCATGTGGTGGGAAAAGAGGTCCTGATGTGTTGTATGATCTTGTGAGGGCTCTGTCTTAGAAGTATCTTCTCTCATGTAATAGGGTCAATTACAAACCCACTGGAATTCTCATAAAATCCCTCTAAAATTCCACGTGTGCACGGGTGGACCCAATGTACCATTTTTTGTCCCTGCCTGTGATATAGAAGAGTACAAGGGACTTGAATACCTTGAAATATTGAGTGCACACCATCTTAAAACTGAAATGTTAGCTATTAAGACTTTTTCTTAAAGAAAACAACATTTGGGGGCCAAAAAGTGAGCTCTTTGTTGCACATAGAAAGGGCTATTTCTGCCTTTATAGAGAGGCTGTGATTCAGTGCATCCATTGTGTAACCCATTTAACCATCAAAAATGTTGCCAAGAACTAAAAGATAAAATTTAGATCTACTGTTCATTTTTTTCTCCCCCAGTTGATCTTTTGTGTTTGATCATAAATGCATATTGTGAAAAGATGTCTTGTACCTCCAAGCTAAACACTGTTTGCTACTCATTAGTGATTTATAAATGATATTTTCTCCCTGGTGACATATATTTTGATATGATTCTCTAATAATAACATCCACCAATATTAAAATAAGAACATCCCCATGTATTGTGATCACCTTCAACCACATTTCCTCACTAAAATTAAATTTTAGCACACCAACTGATATTGTATGCATATATTTGTCTACCATCATTATAAATCTCCTAAGGGTCTCTATAAAATGATAGTTTTGCCTCTTTGCAGTAATTCTACCTAATGCTCCAAAGCAAGAAACTAATTACATGCTGACTTTTCACTAACTTTGATCTTTGCAAACCCATACTCTGAAGTTTCTATAGGTAATCATATAATTACAATACACTAAGTGGGATGAAATTAGGCATCAACTTTTTTTTTCCCCTCTCTAAGTACCATTAACTCTTTTTGCAAATAAACATTTCATTTAAAAATATTAACAATTCAGTAGCTTTCTATTTTTGATATCCTAATATATAAGTTTTGTATGTAGAGCTTCAAAATAAAATCTAAGTATATACAGTAATATTTGTAACAAATATCTTATTCTAACAGAAGGAGTACCACTGGAAGGGGCTATGCTACAAATTCTTGAAAAATATGTCTAAGAAAGGCCAAGGATAAACGATAGTGGTGTTAGGAAATTACTGATATTTCTCCAGGGAATCTTTGAGTCTCTCAAAAAAGTGACCTCATTTGTATTTTCCCAATGAATTGGTATGATATTTCCTGTAAAAAAAATTGAAAACAATTGTTGCTTTCAGCTGATCTCTACTGCTATAGAAAAAAAAAAAAAAAAAACACTTGGATTTCCTCTTTGAAAAATATAAGTTTAGCATACTCCTATTTTCAAGCATAATCATAAGAAAGTTTGATTTTTTTAAAGAAAATAAATATCACAGCCTTAGACACCAGAGAAATAACTGTGCACTTCAATGTTTTTTCGCTTCATACTTTCAACCTGCTATTTTAGCCCAGCAGTAAAACCATAATAAAATCCTCCCATCCAAAGTGCTGTGGCCTCCTCCCTGCTCTTCTTGCACACAAATGAGGACACAAATACAAATTCCAACAAGGAGAAAGATGACATGGCTGTGCCTCTCTTTGGGGTATCTCATCACACAGGGGTGTCCCCCTGACTGCCACGAGGTCTGGCTCCCACCCCAGGGGAGGCAATGAAGAGCTGAATTAACTCACTTCCATGAATCCATGATTTTATACCCTGCCCTGAGGAAGAGGCTACTCAGCATGAGGAAGGGTGGCAAAACACAGCCCTGTGGGAAAAGAGCTCCTGGAAGAGAACTTCAGTTTAAAGGAGAGCTCCAAAATGGTGCCTGGGCAGCGTCCAGGCTGGGAGGAGAGGAGGGATGGTCTGTGGGAAACCTGGCATCACAGTTCCTGGAGCCAGGAGTGGCCGTGGGGTTGAAGGGATATGGGTTGAAGGGACATTTCACACGGTGACTCACCACAGCAGATGCTCCAACACCGCCGTGCCTGCCAGAGCACCATGGCAAGAGAAGCAACATTTTGCCTTTTCCCTGATATTTGCTGCAGCTACTGGGTCCCCCAGGCCTGGAAGATCTCCTGCCCCAGTGCACAGCCGTCCTGGGAGAGCAGGGCAGCCAAAACCACAGCCAAGGCTTTGGGAGCACCGTGGTCACCCTGCAGGGCCAGGTGCCTCCAGCCCAGGGTGGCTTTGTGGATGACGCAGCAGTGCCGAAGGAAACACGTTGTTGGTGGAGCAGGCCCCCTCTACCTTTACTACAGCCCATATGTGCACCTTGTTTGTCTAATAACACTCAAAACCACAGAAAAATCTGAACACCACATTCACTTTAAAGCTGAATAAACAAAATTTGTTTTGACTTATCATCAATCATGTCATGTGATCACAGGGCATATTGTGTGCAAACGGCAGTTGTTTTATCTGGAGCTTCAACCTTTAAAAAATTCAAAACAGTAAAGTTGTTTATTTGACACCAGTCCTGACCCCCAGACTTTAGCGCTACATTCTGACAAAGTGAAAGAAAGAAAACACATTTTGCTTCTTCATTGCTGTGGCATAAAGGAAACCTGACTTCTCGGGAGACTTTTGACACATTCCTTGCATTTAAAATGCCCCAATAGGAACTTTATCTCATTCTTTTTTATTTTTCTAGAAACTGGAGGAAGAAAGGTGTTTACATGGTATTGCACGTGGTAGCAACACTCATTATGAGGATCTGCAGACACTCAGTATGTGCATTTAGCTTTGGGAATTGCATTACTTAAGAGCCCTGTGGTTAGAAAGATGAATTCAGGCAGACAATAAGAAGTAACTGTTCGAGAGCCAAGCCGCTTGCTCAGACTCACTTAACAAATGATAGGCTTGCAAATATTTTTTTCGCCAACCAACTTGAAAAATCATTCCAAACCATCCTGAAAAAAACCCAATCTTTCCCTCCCTTTGTTTCTTCCGTCAATAAATAGATGCGAAGAGATTACAACCTGTATCTCATTTTGTGTTTACCTGTGTATCTGTGTCTCTCTGGGAGAGAGACAGTGTATTTTGTCTTCAGATGTCAGAAATGACAGAGCATCTAGAAAAGCTGCAGATTGCTGAACAATATGTGTCCATTAAGTATGATAATTAAAGTTTCCTTCTTTTTTTAAACCTCTAAAATTAACATCATAATTCTCATCTAAGAATGAAGTGCAATTATACATCAGGAACACCTTAAACTTTCACTCCATTCTGTACAGGCAGTTTCGTGCTACTTCATCTTCACCAGTCTGAGGACAAAGTTTCAAATTCATCATATGGCCCTGAATGCATTCAATCTACTATTAACTCGTGAGGCATAAAGAAAAACTCTCTTCTGGAGGGACATTTGCCTTACCCCTTCATATGATAGGGCTGTGGCTAAGGAGAAGGTCCAGGACTGATGTTTCCTCCAGACATCCTATTTTATCTTGGTTAAGAGTCCATTCAATTGTGTTTCCTCACATTTTAAAGATGATAAAAAATAATAATTAACTTCCAAATAAAGAAGATGTGATGCTATCTAGTGTAATGTTTTTAAAATGGTTTAAAGCCCTCAGTTACAGGAATATAAGAGCTACCATAAATGTTCTCAAGGAAAGGTTTGCTGGGAGAAGTAATGTCTTTTATTAGATTATTTGGTATATTTTAAAAACATTGACCTGCTTTTGGACACATGCAGGTTTGCTGTTTCCGTTTCAGCCCTGAAGAAGAACCTAGATAACCACATCTGTTGGTCTAATAAAGATTATTATGTACATAAACTTCAACAAACCTGTTTCTGCAACATAAATAATCTGCACAAGGGTCTGTGAAATCTCAGACTGTCTCTGGGAGCAACCAGTGCTGGTCACTTTGGAGGCAGGTGCTTGGTGCTGCACTCTTACACTTCACTGAGTGAAGGGCTCACCAGTGCTTCCTACTTCACATCCCCAGTGAATGGCCTACATATTTTTTTTTTTTTCCTACTTGATCTTTCCCTTCACTTTTTAAAGTTGATCCTCAGTTGTTTTTCAAATTCTTATGCATATCTCCATCTTAGATTTCATTTACCATGGTTAACGTGCAGCCCCTGGGGATTAAGTCTTACTGTTAACTTGTTGGCACAAATAACCTCTTGAACTCATCAGACTAATCCCACTGATTTTTTTTTTTTTTTTTTTTTTCTCCCTGCTCCCTTCAGTGCATCACCCTGTCACTTTATTGAGTGACTGCCATGGAAATGCAGCACATCCACAGCAAGTCTACTGATGGAACTTCCCCCACTAGGGCAAGGAATGAAATCAATTATAAATAGACTAGAGGGAGAAAAGAAAGAAAAAGAAAACAAACCTAGTTTCCTTAAGACCATGAGTCTTAATATCTTCTTTCCTTTGTTTGTGCTGCCCTTGGGAGAAGTGAGGCTGTGGAAGATGAGTTGTATTTCTACCACCAGCTGAAGAAACTCCAAGATAATGGCACACAGTTGGTGTAAGTCGGGTCAGGATTGGATCAGACTCACACAAACCCCCCATTCCTCCTTCCCACAGATTTGTATTTGAATTAATAATTCTAATAAAGATGTGACCTTTAATGCCAATTGGTGGTTTTAATTTTGATTCATGATCAGTCACCTCAGTGTGGTCCCTTCTGATGTGTGAGCAGCAGTGAGGCCACTATGTATATTTACAGACAAAAAACAAATACGGCCCAGGGAGGCATCCCATGGGGCAAATGTATATATTGCAGATCTTAAAAACAGATTTGTACATTACTGGATCCTGAAGTGAATAAAAGTGCATAAATTTCTAGGAATCAAAGATAAGTCAAAGGAAAAAAAAGCATTCACAAGTAGAAAGCAACCCCCATAGCTCATGAATAGCCTAATTATGAGAGAGCCCCACAGGCAAATGCAAAGTTACCAACACAATTGCCTTTGGAGCTCACAGAGGGGTCAGATGCTACCCTCAGAATATTATCTTCTGTAGCACAGCACCTGGGTCCTGTGCAGTGCCATTCAAAAATCACACCAAGGGACTGTCTGAGGAGGCAAGAGCTGACAGGACCTCACATGGACATTGCTGTAATGCTTGTGCATTCGAGAATCAGTTGCCTTTTCTCATTGTGAAGTTTCTCTTGACACAAACACGTTCAAAATTGATGCAACTTCTGTTTCTGAAATTCTCCATTACATCCAAAAAAAGCCATAAAAGGCTACTTTTGGTCTTTACCACATGGTCATGGTGAGAGAAATGTAGATGACATTGTGTGGCAGAAAGATTTTAGGATGCTGGAGGTGCCACCTTCCTACCAAGACATAAATATCTGGTTTTCTCAATTTTGTGAAAGGGTAACCAAAGTTTTCTCTGCCACCTACTACACAGGAGAAAGAATCCATTCACATTGGAGTTAAGAATATGCTTTGAACTGTAATGGCAATTTTCATTTTTGGCCCAACATATTTCAGCAAAATTTGCAACGTACCCTGAACTATTTGGAGTCAAAGAGAAGCCAGAAATTGCCATGTAAGTGAAGGGCACTGAAGAAAAATCATCAGACATAGAGACTGGCTCAGAAGGAAAACAGAAAGAAATAAGTTTTGCCTGTCATCCATGGACCTCAACTTCCTTTCCAGATACAATCTGACCTAATGAAGCTGCTCTTTGCTTTCCCATTTTGCTCCAGCCAGAATTTTGCTGTCACTCTCAGACCTGTCTCCTCTTACACCTCTCTTTCCACAGGCTCTTGGAATACAAATTTGATTTGGGAAATTTGGTCCTTGCTTTACTTCCACAGCTGCACCGACCAAACTGTGACCACCTGGCTCTGCTGATAAGACTATGGAGAATAAATATGACTGTATGGAGAGTTTGGCTGTTTAATACTACTCTTCTCTTTATAGAAATGCCCTTCATAACCCGAGCACTAAAGTCATTATGCTCGTCTCCAGATCACTTAACAGGGCTCATCTCTTTTACAATGCTAAGAAGCACCACCTGCTAATTAAAGGTACAATACAGTCTCTCTAAATCCTTCTCACATTTAATATCACATGTATATTCATGTGCTTAAAGGATATATGCACTCTTGCATTTCTGCATATTTCTTCTCTTTAGATACTGCATTTTGCCTGAGACTATGAACTTCTAATTGATGCCCTGCACTACATTCATGAGTGCAAGGAAAGGAGAAATCCCACACATACCTGTGTGCCTTGTTTGTGTGTACAGGGATGTCTCCAACAGGAATGGACAGAGATCAGAGGTCCTTTTTGATCTGCCTCAGTAGTATATAATGTACCCATCAGTGGTTTGAGCCCACTTCAAGGGGCTGTAACTTCTTGTAGCTAAATACACCCGAGATTACAAGAAGCTAAACGCTCAGCTCATCCCTGTTGTGGCTGGGGGGAAAGGCAGGAGCACAGTGATTGCTCGTGATCAGGGAAGGTGCACGGGGCTGTGCTGGGACCTGGAGCAGTGCTGGTCACGTCTTTTGTATGTCTTGGTAGAACTGTCGTTCTGGATTAATGGCTCATTAGGAGGAGTTCAGGATGGGAGGAGGTGAAACGGCAGAAGAAAAACCTTAGCAGTTGAAGCATAGTAAGCTTATGAGCAGAATAATCTAATAATGCATTTTTCTGCAATAGAGATCTCTGCTCCATGGTCCTAGAATTCCTGAACATAAATATAAAGTTTTCTCTTTATTTTTACTCAATAAAGAAGACCCATTTATTAGACTATATACCTGTTTTCCTATTTGCTGTGTTGAGATCCAGGAGCATCATATGGTTTTGAAAGAGGCAGCTTAATCAGATTCAGAATTCACTTCAGAGAGAATTTAGACTGAGTCAGTATATGTAGTTTTAACTAAAATAATATTTTGTTAGACTCTAATACGATGTTAATACCCATATGAGACAGGGTAATACCATTCAGTGTTCATCTTAATTAACTAACATTAACTATCATTAGACTTTTATATGGTACAATGCACATTACTCCATAACTTCAACACAGATCTCATCCAGATAGATTATAACGCATAATATCAATCATAGTTTTCTCCAAGCTTTCTTAGCACCTAGCCTTGATTTTAAAAGTTAAGGTCAATGTTAAGTGTTACACTTCAGCTGAAAAAGTTAAAATCAATGTTAATTAACAATGTTAATTAAATGTTAATCAGTTAAATGAAAGCATTTTTCATCCACTTCCCCAATAAATCGTGGTCAGGTAATCTTGCATACATTGTTTCAGATGTCATATGAATGTGTCATCACCCTTGGGATGACTACCAGGGAAGTCCAAGCCAACCATTCTTGCAAAGATAAAACAAATTGCTTATCTCGGTACAAAGGCAACTAAATTGCACTGGAAATCCAGACTGATGGATAGGAAATTAAAGGCACAGCAAGGCAGTACTGCCATTGCCAGTCTCAGTGGTGGCCACAATGCTACCCTAAATCTGAGGGTTTAGAAGCATTTTGTGTGGCTGTGAGACTATGATTCCTTACCCAGTGCCATGGCAATGGAGTCCCTGTGCCTGACTGTATGGAAGGCAAGAATTTCTGGAGTAATCTTCATGTGCAGCGTTTTCCTCAGGGGACAACAGGGGTGTGGGGTTAGTTTAGCAAAAGAAAAAAACAGTTTATTTTTTGTTACTGCAGGTCTTGTCTTTGATACTGTAGAGTTCAAAACTGCATGAGGCAACTACCAGCAGCTGAAATTGAATGGGCATGGGTAGCCCTGACTTATCCCAGTTTGAACATTTGAATCCAACCCTATAACAGGATGTTTTATGCTAGTTATTATAAAATACTAGAGGAATACTGGGAGTACAGAACACTTGAACTCTATAACTGCCATATCATGTGTTTATCATGTGAGCAGGCACAGCCTAATACACTTTCCTAAAACTCACAAAAGTTTTCATTCAAGTTCAAAAATTTTGTATATAGTACTGTAACTGGTGTATATATACTTATATCTGTCTCCCGTGTGTATATATAAATATGCACTATTGTATATAACATATATATATTACAGACTAGAAAATTTTAAGCAAGATACAGTTCTTCAAATGCTTTAAAGATATTGCTTACAATTAATTAGATTTGAAATTTATGCTCCAGCTGGATTTCAGTCAAACCCACAGTTCATTGCATGTTACTGAGATGGTTCTTTTGGCTGAGAACTAAGGATCTACCCTGTCATGTAGAAAATCTATTTAAAAAATAAAATAATAAAGCGGTGACATAATTGACTGTAGATATCAGCATTTTGCATGCCAGTGAAAATCAATATTTAAAGTGTGGTTCCACTTTTAAAAAGGTCTGTATAAATATATTGTGTCCTCCTCATCAGATCTGTCTGGCTGTGTGTTCAGGGAGACAACTCCTGTTTCTGCTGACCAAGTATTATCCCTTCCCTTCAATTAGTACCGAAATGAAAATGCAAATACAGAAAACTTAGCACTTTTACAAATCCTCAGACAGATGGAGTGAGTACATCACAGTGATTCGGTTTGACCTGATGTGAACACCAAGGGAAACTTTGGCTCTGCCTCCTGCCTGTACTGGTCATTGGAAATGTTTGCAAGAGGAAGAGGAGGCTGTGTTGTACCTGTGAAGAGTTTTGTGTTGTCAGCTGTCTTAGCAGAATCTACTGGCACAGACTCAAATCCCCCTACAAAAGGCATTTAGGTCCCTACTGTTGCACTAGGGAAAAACACTAGGTGCTTTGCCATATAGCAGAACCTACAACACTGAGGCTACGTTTGTGGCTCTTGATAAATTCATCAGGATGGAGCTCAAGAGTTGCCAAGAATTGGGCAGTTGATACGAACTGTCATCTAAATCCCACCATTTCCAGGAAGACAGACAATTAAATTTGGATTACACGGTGAGCTCTACTCAGGAACCACAGCCTTGAAGGGAAACATTCAGGTCCTTCCTTTCAAGATGGGAGAAGCAGACTAACATGAATTCCTTCCACTCCCTACCTTCCTCCCCCAAAACTGGTACTAGATATAGTTAAAGTTCTGGTATTTTCCCTGTTAGTTAGTGGCTAGAACCATGTCCTGAGCATGAATCATCCTCCACAGATAAATTCACAGTACTCTCAGAGCACGTCCCACCTTTCAGCATAAATATTGCTGAAAAGTGTACAGGCTTCCTCCCTTCTCCCACAGTGACCAATTTTTCATGGACTAGTTATTTGCTAAAGCTTGGGATTGTAGAAGGCAAGGAAGATTTGAACAGCAGAGTAGACAGAAAACCAGGTTGTAATAGTCAATTAACTCCAGCTTGAGCTTCACAAAAGTAAAAAAGCCCTCTGTAATCCCAGAAGCCCAGAAGGAGATATAGCGTCAGCTGTGTAATGAATTAAAGCTGAAAACAAGAGTTTTGGTGACATGGCTATGACCATCATCTCCCTTCCTTTTACCTGTTTCCATCTGCCATTGTCTGAGATTTCACAGGCCAGATGAGCAGAAGAAATGTGAATTGTGGAAACCAGTATCTGCAGAAGGTGGACCCTGGACTGACAAACTCTGTGAAATCTGACAACTTCAGGATATGCTAAACATTGAGAGGCTTAATGTAGTCTGAATTTCAGTGTTTCTACTCTTAAGCAACAGCTAGTTGGGATCCTAGAGAGTAAAGTGCTGGGCTAAGTGATGGAAGAGGCAGGTAAGAGTGCAAATGCTGGCTGAATTTCCTGGTTTGCAAGCTTAGCAAAAAAAAAAAAAAAAAAAAAATTCTGTTTCTTCCACCCCATCTGCCTAGTGTCAAGAGAGAGACTGCTCCTTTCTTTTCCCAGATCTCTGCCTTGAGCACAGTGCCACTTTTCTCCATGGCTCTGAGAGGGTGGAGACATCTCTGTGCTCACCCTTCCCATTCCTATGGGCTGAAGCAACCAAAGAGGCTCTTCCCGTAGCCGTGTGTCTAATGGGTACTGTGGGGAATGACCCCGGGATGTTTTTCCTTGACACTGACTAAGGAAACTCTCCATGTGAGTGCCCAGTTCCTAGCAGGCTGGGGAGTTTGTTTCATGCTGCTTCTGGTGAATAAGATCATTCTGGGAAGAGTCTTTGGCAGACTCCGTCTAGGACAAAGACAGCAGCAGAGCCATCATAGAAGAATGCGTCTGAAAACCTTGAACGTGTACGAGAAAATACCTAGAATGGCTTTATTATACCAGCTGAATATGAGGACTTGGCTGAGCATTGTGGAAGAATGTAAGAAAGCATTTATAACCCATGTAATTATTTCTAAGCAGCAGACACATGACTGAGCCCTAGGAGGTACAAAACAAGAGGCACAACAGCTGCAGCACTGCTGAAACCGAGTGACAGCTCAGGAAATGCCAGAGCACTTCTGCCCTGGAAACTTCACAGTGATGGAGAGAAACTCCTGGCCAAGAAGAGCGTTGATCATGGGAAAGGTAAAGATCACCCACGCTGAAGGCCAGCATGACCTCGGGGCTCTGCACAAGTCAGACTTGTTTAAGCTTAGTTTGATAAGAAAGACTTGTTTTTAGCAGCATCATCTGTGTGGTTGTTGTTCCACATGCACAGCCTTTCTGTCACGTTACTTCTGTGCTGTCTCCTGGTCGCATCCAGCCCAATACTGCATGAGGGCAAAAAAAAAAACCTGAACTGCTCTACTTTGGGCACAAACATGGGCTTTTTCTGGAAATTGTAAGCTTCAAATATAATGTTTTAACCCACTTTGCTTGGCTATGCCTTCAGGCCTGAAGAGGATTTCATGAGACACACCAGAACTGGGCACAACCCCCTTGTCAGTGCAAGGCATCTCCATTGGGGTGAAGCAAGCAAAGCCATGGCATCGTGGCTTGTCACCCTCCTCACTCACCTGGGGACACCAGCACTGAATCTATGGCTCCATCCAAACTTTTGGGATGGTTTCTCATTCCCAACTGCTCAGTGTGTGGGAACTGCAGCAGGAATTCACATTAGGAAGAAAATAGGGGTGAGGGCAAACAGGAGCAGTACTTTGAAACAGGTTTGCTACCCAGACATCTGGAGCTGGAAGGGTAGGGAACAGGCAAGGAACATTTTGGAGTTGAATTAAACATATCAGGCCATGTAACATCATGAAGCTGGGAGACAGGAAGTCAAAGGAAGAGAAGATTTGGGTTTGGATCGGTGGGTTTTGATATGCTTTTTCCAGGAGTCCCTTGGTACTTAGTAAGAGAGTATTTTGAAAATATAGCACATCATGCTGCTGGTGTATTTGGGAGCTATTCAGTACTTTAAAAACTAAAGGAAAAAATAAAATGAAAGGCTGTCCAAGACGAGATCTTGAGGTGAGTGACCAGGGAAGCTGACAGGTGGGATTAAGAGGGCTCACAGACCTACTTCATTCTTTCAAAAACTTACAGGACATGTAAAGATAAGTCAAAATTGTTGTTTCTTACTTACTACATTGAAAAATCTCCATCCTATCCTATACTGAAAGCTTTTTTTTTTTTTTTTTTTAGTCCAAGAAGACAGTGTAGTAACAAACTGCCAAGAAAAGAAACTGGTGAGTCACTGAGGAAATTTAGTTGAAATGATAGCACTTCACAAAAATGAAAATTATTACATTTACTGTACATGGGAACAGTAAAAAGTCCTTTTTTATTGCTCTTGGAGTTGAATAGGAAGGGACTGATATTTCCACACTGGTATATAATATAATTTGCTTGCCAGCAGTTTGTTTTTCTCTTACATGCAAGTTGTTTTGACAAATTTCTTAGCAATTCAATACTCCTGTCAGAACCTGTGCATGGCCATTGTGACTATGTAGGAGTCTAATTTTCTGGCCTTTTTAATTTTAATAATCCAATATCTTATTTCTCAAAGGAAACTCTAAAGATTTCTGCCCAGCAGCATCTGGCAGTTTCTGCCTTGCAATAATAATAATAATAAAAATAATAATATGGAAAATACATGAAAAGTGTCTCTAACATCTTTTATGGCTGAGGATAAACAAAGATACTTTTTTTCCATTCATCTCTTCAATCAAACATACCTGAGTAGTATCCCTGTAGAAGACATCAAAGTTTAGTATGTTAAATATAGGATTTCCCAGCCCTAGTCTCAGTGGAACATAAGAGGATGATGCATGGAGTAAAAAATTTAGTTACCTTATTTTTCATCTGTGGATTTGGTTGCTTTCCTAACTGTTTTTGCTATTTATGGAACTCACATTATAACGAAGCCCAGTTTTCAGCTGCCATGAATAGGACTTTCTGCTGCTGACTGGGGCTTTTCAATCTGGTATCATAAACACAGATGAATAACAGTAATTTTCTAATATGCTGGTCAGTGATCTGAAGATTCACTTATTCAAGGTTTCTTGGCTAAAATAAAATTACAGATAGAGGACCAGCACAGACTAGATGCAGTACTGACTCCTCCAGATAAATTCGTAGTTGAAATGAGTTAAGGGGAAAGATTTCCTGCCTATGGTATTTGAGCTAATAAGCTTGGTAAGGCATAAGCAGGTCTTAAGTGGGTTTTCAGCCTTATGTAGACAGTCTGGGTAGGTGAGAAATTTGCATTCTGTCTCAGAGAGAAGCATGGATAAATGCAAACCAACTTGTCTTGGAGGGAGAGGGAAGCTCCCTCTATAAGCTGCACAGAAATCTGTTCCTTTGATCAACATAAACTAAAAGTCCGAGCTGGTAAGTTCATTAAAGCTGGGTTATGGAAAAGTTTAGCTCTGTAAAACAAATTAGTCCATCTCAACAGAAGCTTTTTTCCTCATCTGTACCCAAATGGGGTCCTTCTCCTAATTTTCAGACGTAACTTCCAATAGCCAAGTGCCTGGAGCAGGGGACGGGGCACTTGTATATGGAGGCTCACAGAGACGAGAGAAGCTCCAAATAGTACATGGAGAGCTCCTTTTGGGGATGTAACCTCTACCATGAGGAACGTTTGGAGAAGTGGAGCTCTTTTTGAGTAAATGCAGCCCTAAGAAAGGCTCATTGACTGAGATCTGCTGCTCTGATGTGTATAAGTTATGCTGCTGGACTTCAGAAAGAAGAGAAACTAAGAAGGGTGGAGAGCTCTGATACACACTATTAGTTATTAAAGCCCAAATATACATCTAAGCTTCTTATCCTTAATTTGTTTTCCCTTTGCAAAGCTTTAACAGCGTTTTCTTTCCCATAGGGTTCCCCTGGACTTTAATTTTCTAGTGACAGAAACCAAACACACAAGTCAGCTTTACTGCAGAGGAGAACCAGCTCTAGTGTGAGAGATACATTACAACATGCAAGAGAGGAGTGTTTGTTTTTGTAAGGTTTAAAATATTGTTTCTTTATTTTCCACCCTAACTCTGAGAACTTTGGCATTTGACTAATTTACTGTGCGTTTAAGGCTGGTAGCAATATTGGAAAAGAAATATGATAATCACATGCTGCCACAAAGCATTCTATACCTCACTCTCTTTTCCAGCTCTAGTTTCACATGTGTTGGTTCAATGGAATATTCAATAGACATTTATAGGAAATAAATTGAGAGATGAATGTAAACCATATGGCATCTGGAGGTTTATTTGTAAAGCCCCTGCATCAAAGCTTTCTCCAGATCACACCATATTAGCTATGTTTTTCCAGTCCAGCAGAATCAGGAAGGTAACCACAGACTTCCTTGATGGAAAACACATGAAAAACAGAGCAAATCTTAATATGTAGCTAGAGCAACTGTTCAAGTAGCATCATTTGGAATAATTTTATTACTAATATGTAAGGAGCATTGTTTAGTGATGAATTTCAACCCAGAAACCAAATGAAAGTTAATTTGCAAAGCTTCCTGACCATTAATTTGTAGAACTCCAAGACCATTAAAATGTATCAAACCAGACATAATTACTGTTTGTACTTTTAAAGTACATAGGACAATTACAAACTTTCTTGAAATGTGGAACTGAAATTATATTAAGAGACTCTTTCCACACAAAACATTTTATAGCCAATCACATCCTTCTAAATTATAAAAAAATTGATTGGGTTGAATGAGAAGTTTGTTTCAATCTTATTTCTTTTTTATAGAAAAAAAATAAGCTGCTCTCAAATCTGAAATGCTTACTGTTTGCTGGAGTTTGGCAACAGCCAACAGTGCATCTGAAGTCAAATTAAATTGTATTCTCATGCAGTATGTTACATAAATCATTAGGAAATGTCAAGAGCTCATATATAGTTATGTTTTGAGTTTTTTTAAGTTTCCACTTACTTTCCAAAATAGTTTTCATTTTTCAATGTCAACCCCTTTTCAGCCACTTAGACCAGCTCTAATGATTTGTGTGTTAAATTTGCTCGTCACATGAATATTTTTTAATAACCCATTTAATATTTAATATGCTGCACATATTTGCTGGACCAATAAGTTACAAGGTACAATGCCAGCTCCACACTTGTACTCCCAGCAGGGAGAGTATTTACCCTGCAGACCAGAGCTTCATGCTCAAGAAGTGAAAATTTTGGGATGGTTGATTTACTTTCTCTTAAGAAGCCTTATTCAAGAAGCATTTTTGCCCAGGATGAGACAAAGGACTAGGGCCTGTTTCAATACTTAGCTTCTGGTAGACACTTAAGTCTCCTTGACTTTAATATTAAGCATGTGCTTAAAGACAGACATAAAATGCACTAGCATCTGTAGGAATCTTTCCACTGACTTTAATGGGCTTTGGATTGCACCCTGATATCTCAGCTCAAAATAGCTGTTATTACAGTAATAAATGATTTGTAAAGCCATTCTTCTGAATAGGTACATTTATACTAAGAAATCATAATGACTTCTTTAAAAACTCTTACACTGCAAATTGATACATTTGGAATAATTGCTCTCCTCTTCATTAGGGTTTCACACTTCTGTAGCATTTTCCAGACCAATAGTTTGAAATCTCATTATGGATTTAGATAAGTATTTCTACTCCCATTTTACAGATGGGCTAAAGGAGGTGGAGACAATGGGCCTCATCCAGGGTAGGAAGCTCCCCATTCACCCAGGTAGGTGCTGGACTGCAAGGTCCATCCTTCCAGAAAATACATAGGGACCTATTTCACACCAAAACATGTGGAGTTAAACATCTAAAATATTTTGTGTATTAGCCAAAAAATCCTCATGCTCTGCCAAAGCACAAGATATCAGAGAAAGGTTTTATTCACAAATCCTGCTCTCCAATGATCTATCAACAAAGTACTTCTTCTATAATATTCCAGTAATTTGGGCACAGGGAAGTGAGAACATTATTTTAAGATCCTAGTTAAAGTCATGAATGAATCAATGAGCAGCATCCAGATTCCAATTGGAAATGCTCCCTAGTCCAGGGTGGAGGGAAGGCCAAGGACATGTGTTTGAAAAGACACCTTTAGGAAAGTACAGTGGCATAAAAGTCCCATGGCACTATGCAATTGGCTACTTTCCAGGTAATTTTTTGTCAGGGAGAATTTCTGCTTGGAGAAAAATAGTGATTTATAACACTGGACTGAAAGTGTTAGACTTCCTACCTAGGTATTTTAATTCTTGCTAAGCAGCCAGAATCCTGAATAAGCAGCAATGAAGTCAGAAATGAAATAAACCTTTGTGAAATCCAGCCTTGGCTGTTTGAATTTCAAATACCTTCAGAGTTCAGGTAATGTGTGGATCAAGAATTTTAGCTTGAGTCCATCTTTAGTCAAAACTCCCTTCTCCTCATCAATCTCATTCATTCATCAACATCCAGGTTAGCCTTTAAACATATGGCAGTCAATGAATGCCACTCACAAACCTTAGAAAATAAGTATGCAAGCAACATCAGTTTAAAAATATGCAGCTAACTGCTGGAAGCTATTAAAACCCAAATAAACAAAAGAGATTATACTTCAAAGAAATGTCAACAGTTTTTCCTCTCCTAGAACAGAGCAGTTTTCTTTGCTTCTATCCCCAGCCACATCTGGAAAGTTCTTACTGCTTTACATATCTCCAACGATAAAATTAGTTTATTGATTTTTCAGAATTTCCTGATAGATTTATGTAATTTCCAAAACAAAGGTAAACTCACATCCCAGTTAAAAAAAAAAAAAAAACAACTTGGTAGTGACTACAAAGAATTCACAAAATCATAAAAAGATAGAGTTATGCATGGGAACAAAACCAGTCACTTGCTAAATAATGCTGTACCTCTGTGACTGCTGTTAGAGAGCAAGAAATTGCAATTTTAATTACTTACTTCCGCATAAACGAAAATAAAAATATCTTAAGGCTAATTATGGCTGATACGAAGTTGAACTGAACCTTCATTTCCAAATAAATAGAAAGATTTTAAAATGAAATCTGCATATATCATGGAAAGAATTCAAAAGAAAAAGGAATAATGAGTCATGAATACAGATTCAAAGAGCTATACAAAAATTAGATCTATTAAAGCGTCTGCAACCTTGTGTAACTGAAAATTTAGACTCTCATTTCCACAATAGCAAATTGTGTCATTTTAGGCAGTCCAAATGTTGGATTTTTAATTTGCTCAAAATTCCACATTTGTAGCAGCCAAAACCTTCAAGGACTGTTAATTTGATTTTGGTTTACAATTAACTAAGCAGTAGCAACTTAGCCTATACAGAAGATTGCCAAGAAAAACGATATCTTTGGTAAATTACCAAGGATCAAAATGTGGACAACAGATTTCTCCCCTCCCACCCCTCCACCCCCTGACTATTTTTAACTAACAATGATAGTTTTGATAGAGTAAAAGTATTTCATAGAAAATATAATAACAAGGTGCAAATTTTACCAAGCAGTCCAGAATTTCAGAATTAGTGGTATATATTTAAAGGAGACCAAAAAAAACCAAAAAAAAAAAACAAAACAAAACAAAAAAAAAACCAAACAATTTGAGTATTAAACGTACAGTAAGTGCTCTGTAGTCAAATAAAAAGAAAATAAACTCTAAGAAGACTGCTGCAGAATGGGAAAAAGCAGGTCTAGTTTGTTTATTTATAAATTGGTAACAAGTAGATTCTTTCGCACTAACTAAACCAGACAGTAATTATAAACACAGATTGGTTAAATTCCCTGCACCCTATCAAAGGAAATGAGTTCCTCTCTTTTCCAAACATTGTCATTTGTTTATTGAGCCTCTTTTGGGCTTGATTTCATTAAAAACTATGTAAAGTCCACATCTGCAACCCCCAAAACAATGTTAACCTTGTTAAGCTGATCCAGAGTCCTCATTACAAAAAAATTTGCAGGCAACAGAACCAGGCATTTTAAAAGGGAGCTCTTGGTATAGAGAGCAAAGAATTTGGATTATTTTTGTTCCATTACAGAAAACTTATATTGCTATGCAATAGAACAGGAAGCAAACAGTAACCGCCTCAGTAGTTCTGGATAATTAGTTACCTAAATTCTCTGAGGTGAACAAAATGTACTTAGATGGCAGAACATTACTGCTTGTGTGCTGAAACAACAATGTAATCTTGGTTGAAATGAAAATCACAAATACAGGAGGAAAAAGTCATGCTTAAAATCATTAGTCTTTATCAGTAAAGTACAACTGAGTTCCCTATTAGAGTAACAGTTTTATTAAAAAGGGGATGATACTGCTTATATTAGCTAGCCCCAGATATCAGATTTCAACAAACTTTAGCACTGTAGACACTATTAAAACATCATTATTAGAGTTGCCATGCTTGAATGATTTAAACTAAAGTGAATTTTACGTATTTGTTGGAAGACAGGAATAATAAATACTAGAGCTCAAGCTGGTAAGAATTGACCTGGACTTTGCAGAGAAAAAGTTAAGAAATTTTGTCCTGAGCTTAAGAAATTTTGTCCTGCTTGGGAGTAGGGTTAGTGAAAGTCCTGTGCCTGCTGTTGCTGAAATCCTGCGGGAAGAGCTGAAATGGGGCTGAGGAGGTCTGGTGGTCAGGAGCCTCCAAAGATGCCTTACATTCCCCTGCGCCTGCATGAAGAGGTGCTGTTACGCCTGGTGCATGCTCCCCGTGGCCAAAGCTGGAGAGCACTGTGGGAATTACCCCTTTTGGGGCAGATCCCTCTGTCCCCATGGACGTGGGGCCTGCCATGACTGTGGTGTCCTAAGGTGTGCCTGTGATTAAGGCTTGTTCCCATGACTTGAGAGAAAAATGCACACCAGGGCAGCGGGATCAAAGACGGAGTAATGGGCATCACCTAATGCTCCTGGACCAATTATCCTGACAAACTGCAGATGTCTTCAGAGAACACATTGTATTTATTTACTGATTCACAGCAGCACTGAGCAATTTGCTATCACACAGCCACCTCCTCTGGTCAGGTAATGCTGGGTATCTCCCACCTATGGTGAAGGCAAATCAAGGAAAAACAAATGGGTTCCCAAAAGGCAAATTCTCTTTCCATCACTGTTGCTGCCCTCCTAATGTTCCTGGGATTGACTCCTTGATCGTGTATCCATACAAAATTTTCATATGCAATCTACCTAAAAATCTGATTTAAGGTATGTTTGCTCTTACTTGAGTTCTCAAATATGGCAAGTCCTTTGATAAAAAGAAGATAGTACTTTTTAGTTTTTGCACTCTGCCACCATTTAATGACACTGAATAAAAACGGTTTTGATTTTTCAATATTATAATCAGAAGAAAAATTAAAATATATTTGAAGATTATGCCTAAATTAAAATGAATAAGGACCATCAAGAAGAGGGGAGCATATTAACATTCATTTTGATTTCTCTTGGTATATTATTCCCTCTGAGCCCTTACGTATAACTTTAAGTTTGACCCCATACTGAGATTTCCAGCTCTGCCTGTCACAGGGAATTTGGGGCAATTAATGTCTTGAAATACTGTGCTTTTAGAATAATCAGGTCAGGAACTTTGTCTTTCTAAATACTCTGCTATTTCTCAGGAATATCTGTGGATCCTTGAAATAATAAGTTACAGTAACACTGGGCCAGATCCTCAGCTGGTGCAAAGTTGGCTTTTCTTCATTAACTTCAAAGGGACTATGCTGATTTACACCAGCTGAGGGAAGATGTGGCCCACAGTGTCCAGGTGGATTTAAATCATACACATGAGAAATACCTCAGTACATCCAGGTCTGTGCTGAGGTTGAACATAAAAGGCCCGAGTAGCGGGAAATCCATCCCTTTTTATTTTTAAATGCTCAAATGTTTACCAGCTGACCTTCCCCTTTACTGCAGATCTGGGAATCGAGGTGCATACAATAAAGTTCAAACCAATCAACTGCTTTCAGCTGTTCTTGTGCAATGAATTTTTAAACATTTGATCATTAAGACCAATCTATATGCAGGTCAGTTTTCTGAACAGGATGGGAACAGTTTGGGAGCAGATGCCAGGGCACTGACTCATGAAGAGGGACTGTTAAAATAACACGGAGAGCACATTTATCTTGGGCCACCCATCAGGTGAACACTACCAAGACCATCTCTTTGCTGGATGGATGTACAGATCAAGACAGTTAATCTCTAGCAGAGCACCTTTATTAATTGAATGGCAGCACACTGGCAGGGGAGGACTCACCAGCCTTGAAGTGGTTATCTTATCACAAAGCAACTTCTCTGCAGGTTTTGGTCCTTCTCCAATTGGTAAATTCTCTAGAAACATCACTCCATGCTGCTATTTACTTGTTTATTCCACAAAACTGCCTTGCAAATGCTCATAAAGGTGTGGAAAAATTTCAGCTGTGACTGTTTGTGATATGTTCACTTCCAAAACCTACCACTCTTAATTCACAGAATTTGTGGTGGGCAGCAGCCTTGGGCTATTAGTCCTTATCTCCAAGTCACTTCAGCTTTATCAATGGGCCACTGACTGTATCCAAAGGCAACAGGACTTAGGCAAATCATAGAAAGATAGAATTCTGGTAGAATGCTTTGGGTTGGAAGATCATCTCATTTCAGCCCCCTTCCAGAGCAGGGAAACCTTTCCTGAGACAAGGTTGCTCAAAGGCCCATCAAACCTGACCTCAAGATTCACACAGCCATGGGCAACCCAAGGTGGGAGAAGAGCAGGGGACTGTCACAAGTCCATTTAGAGCTAATTAGTCTTGGATCATCTTAAGACACTCGAGTTAAGAGTGCAATTGAATGGGGGCATGACTTTAGTCTTTTGTTTCCTTGAGATGCATATGCATTATATCTGGTCTTTATTTAAACACCTGTAACTTTGAAGCTGAGGGAGAAAGCAGGCCAATCCTGGCAGGAATAACCAGGGATATTCCATTTTTATTTTTTATATCTGTTGAGGGGATGATAACCAAAGCTTGCCTGATTTTATCAGTTTAGAAGAGGCTTTCAAAACCAGATCTGCTGTTCTGAAAACTCATTTCTAACCATTGTACAGGAATGTTTTGCAATTTGCCTAATCTAGATATTCATTGATTGAGTTCCATTTTCTTACATTTCAGTGCTCATGACTGCCACGTACATGGTTGCTTTTGTACAGATATTGTTACCTGCATAGAGTGTCACATGTAAACCAGAGCACCTAAACACCATCCAGCTAAGCTGCCACCTTGGTGCCTCTGGAAACACCAACCAAACCATCAGAAGGGTCCATCTGAGGTGTTTGTTTTGAAGTCACAAATATTTCCTTTCAGCATTATCCCAGTTCTACAGCTGCTTCAGTCCAGGCATGTAGGCAATTAATTGCCCAAAAGTACCCCCAAACATCACCTAATTGTGCTTAGTGCTAAACCTGAGCCCTTGGAAAATGTCAGCACTGGACTTGAACTACTTGGAGAATTTTAACAAAAATTTTTGGAAAGCATTTTCAGGAGCTGAAATCTGCCAAGGTTTTTGTAACATATCCAGACACTGTGACATGCTGGTAGCCAAACTAGAGAATATTTGTTTAACTCAAATGATAACATTTGGGTCAAGGTCAAAGAACCAGTTGAACAATATGACTTATTATGGCAGCCTGACCCCAAACCACACTTGCAACTGCACAGAGCAACGAGGAGTAGGAAACAGAAAACTGAAGGGTCAAGCCTCCTTGCCAAACACATCACCTTGGCCAGTCACCCAACTTGTCTGTGCCTCAGTTACATTGTCTGGAACACTGAGATAATAACAATAGTCACCTTTGAAAAAAAGTGAGAGATCCTCAAACAAAAGCAGCGATAAGTGTGAAATATTCATTATAATATTAAAGAGCAGATGGCCAAAGCAGAGATCCAGTTAAAAGGACTGCACAGAGTTATAAGAAAGCTCTTGGTGTGACGTATGCGCTTTACGATGTGCCTTCCCTCAGACAATACATGATGAGTCGGCTGCAGCAGTTTATGTTCTGGATTAAGGCATACACATAAATAAAGCTACGTTTTTATGTGATCCCAACAAATAAATGGGAAGCACGGACAGGAATGTCTAGCTGATGGAAAAATGAGACACCACAAACAAACCACAGCTTGATGATAAAAAAAAAAAAAGAAGTCTAAGATTTATATGGCACAGCTGGCTATGTGTAGTGCTTTTGTAAGCCTACAGCATCTGGTCACTTGTTTTAAATGTCTGAATAGATAGAGGCCTGAACCTTGCACAACTGTGGAAAAAGAGGCAATGTCTCATGGTAAACCACACAGCCATGCATTGCACAACCCCTTGGTGCATGAGGAGGTCTCCCTGACTCCAACACCAGATAAAAAGGGGTGGGAGGTCTCCTGCACCACAGAGAATGACTGTCAGCTGCATGTCTGTCCTGCAGTCAGGGTATCACAGACATCCATGCACCTACATCTGTCTGAACCAGCTGTGCTGGAACTGGAGCATGTCTTCTGGAAGGACATCCAAGCTCAAATGCAAAGGACAACAATTTTGTCTCATTTCTGTGAGCTCCACTGAATTAGAGTTATGCTAACATACATCACTGGAGAACCTGGCCCATTGTCCTTCAGCAGCTCTAAGAGACCACCCCTAAACACCTCAGATGTCCCTTTATGAATATAAATGGTGCTTTTTCATCAGTAAGAACAGAGTGAAATGATAAACGCTGTTGCCGAGAGAGGAGGAAATGGACCGTCTTCATGTTTTCCTTGCAGAGTATTCAAGCCTTCCATTTTTATCAGACTATATTTTTACCTGAATTTTCAAGAGACATTGCACAACAAGCTGTGGGACAAACCTAGTCCCAATTGTGGTGTGAGTCACCCCACAGAAGGAGGGAGTAGAGCTTTTTGGGCTGCAGGGCAGCACCACAGCAGCAGTAGGGTTGGCCAAAGGGTGATGAGAAGGGAGAGAGGAAGGTACATTTTACGTCTGTATATGAAAAAAAATCTACGGAAAGTCAAGAGGTTGAATGACAAGAATAATAAAGAAAGTGCAGCAGGAACATGCTGAAGACAGCTAAATAAATCCCAAATCTGTACAAATTGTAGTAGTCAATGGAAGAAGTTTCTAAGACTTAAAATATTTCCACAGCTTTTAAAGCTGCCATGCTCTCACTGGAAAGGTAAGATGTGGTACACCCAACCTCCTATTTTTTAAAAGTCTCACAAAAATGCAAAGGTTTGTGCTCCCTCTGTTGGCTTTAGGAAAGAGATTTGGGTTGGTTTTGTTTTCCTCACAAATATCATCCTTCATTTTGTTCTGACATCAGTGAAAGGACAAAAACGCATTTGTGTGACGAGATGTTATTTACACTGAAGTTTCTCTTGTTTAAACAAGAAAATGGACGTGCTAATTTCAGCTCCATCCCAAATGCAAAGAAAATGAATAAACATTTCAAAAACCAACTGCCAAACTGGAGGAAGATTAAAGTATTTCAGTACTGCAGAAGGAAATACTGCAACCAAAAGAAAGATAACACCGCACACAAAAAGTTATGTCTCGTATAAGTCAGTTGGTATCTGCAACACTGTTCAAGAGTTTACTGAAGCCTACATGCTCAAAAATGTGTATTGCTCATAGCATTTTCCACTGCACCTACTTTTCTTTTAGCATGGAAAACGATTGGGTAAGATGGAAAAACCCTATTGCAAAACAGAACTAGATGAGTGTGAATTTGAGATGATATAGAAGACAAATAAGAAAAAATGTGTGACAGAAGGATAGATCAAATTATTGCAATTTTTTTTTCCTCTGGTGTTAATTATTTACAATGTATGTTTCTTATCTACAATCTGTTTTTCACTGCATCTTTATTCAGCACAAGGGAGCCCTGATCTTGGTGGGTTTTTAGCTGCTACTGCAACACAAATACTAAGATATGGTATTAGAGACACTTGTTCAATTATTAATTTTTAGAAACAGAATGCAAAGTCATTATCTGCAGAATATTAAATGGTTTTGGTTTAAATAACACTAATGACTTAGATGCTTGTTGGAACAAAATGGCAACACTTTGGCCTGAGAGGAGGCTGAATCCAAGGTCTCCTGCCTTACTCATAGCCCTACCCAAAACTCCAAATTTAAATGAGTGAAAATGGACAGGTGAGGCACTGCTCCATGTCAGATTTGGTTTGGTAGTTTTGAAAGTAAAAGATGGGTTTCCAGCCTGCATCCATAAGCACAGACTAAGGCATGGCATTAAGGCTAAAAACTACCAAGCTATGTAACTCCTACAAAACAGAGAAGTGGAAAGGGTGGTCAGCCGACCCTCAGCTCTGAATACTTGATAGCAGCACCAGTTCAGCATCCCCTGTTTGAACTGCTGGCTCCCCATCCATCCCTCCCTGCCTGGCTGAACTTGTTTGTTGCTGGCTCCCAGCCCAAGGCTTGTGACACTGCAATTAAGCCAGGGTGGCATGTGGAATCTGTAGGTATTTTAGCCATTTTGCCAAAGCTAGAAAAATCCTGACTGAACTGGAGCAGGAAAACAATTTGCTGAAACATCACCTGGAGCAGGAAGTTATTAGATGCTTGAGTGACTTCTAGAACAGAAAACTATGTATGAATATGTACACGAGGCAAAACAGATGTTGTCTTGACCTCTGCACACTGGAATCTTATAGCTGTTCTGTTTACTCTCTGCTGTCCATAATGCATCTTTAAGCCAGGTGCTGCCACTTATCAGGTATCTACATCTCTTGTTTAAACAAATGTTAACTGAACTTGACAGCAAAGGGGACCCCTGCAGCAAAATCGGCAGAAGACAGCTTTAAAGCTAGTTTCAGTTCTCGCTCCTGAAATAACTGAAGTTTTGTGTGACTAGGTAAGCAGTGAGGGTAGAAAGTTAAACTTTTGACCCCATCTCCATGGGATTTCATACCCTATCTTCCTAGTTCTTCTCTGGCAGGGTGTAAGGCTCAGCTTTGCAGGCAGGAGGAGAGGTGGTCTTCAAGAGCTGGCAGGAACAGTGGGCTCTGTCCCCTGCCCACCACCCTCTCCTGGGTCTTTTGAACCAGCACATCTCTTCTAGGGCTATCATTGTAGCTCCTGCTTGCATCATAACTACTTCTGGCATCATAAATTGTTCCTTGCTCCATAAGTGCTGCCACCTGCTTCCCCCAGGGCCACGTCCTTGGCTCCATGGGAAGGAGCTGCAAGAAGGCACTGTTGGACATGCTATGTTGGCAGGACTACCCAAGCCTATTCTTGAAGCATAAAACACAGAATTTATTTATTGGGGGAAAAAAAAAATCTCTTTTAATGGTATTGGAAAGACTGTAATTTTGCTAAAGCATTCAAATTTTCTCCCAGTATGTTTGTTATGTAATGGGCTTAAATTGTGTCTGGTATCAGAGCTTGAAAGTAATCCCAACCTCTGAGACTGCAAATTTCTTTTTACAAAGGCTATGCTGTTCACTTAAAAAAATTCTTAGGCTGTACAAAATGAGCAGAGATGTCTGCAGAATGGCACATCTAATTTCTGCTTTAAAACAATAGCTTCAAAGAGGCAGAAATTTACTAAACTCTGAATAGGACTGATCACAGAAACAGGTAGAACATCTTTTCCACTGAAACCCACAAATGGATATTAGAGAGAGCAGGGAACTGCTATGTTAAATGTACAGGACCACCTAACTACCAGAGGTTTGAAATTCCCTGATGAAATAGAGTCTCATCGAGTTCCCTCTGTCACTCTGTCCATTGAACCCTGGTTGAGAAGGAAGGGGGTCAAATAAGAGTTTACTGACCCTCTGAACACCAGCTCAGACTGTGGGCAATGGATTGTGTGGTCATCAAAGAGAACAAGGAAGCCTGTAGTGGACAATGTAGTGAGTAATGCCTGAAAGAGAGGCCATCTCCAGGCCAGGGAGGACAAAATGTTAGGCAGATTAGGTTGTTTTTGAGGATGAGCAGACTTCAGCCATGACAGTCTCATTCCTCATGTGACAAATTCTGCAGTCAGCAGAACTACGGACTGCCAGGAAAAAAAAAAAAAAAGCATCACTAAGGAGGTTTTTAGAACAGGACAGTTTGTTCCTGCTGCAAAAGTGGGAGCACTAAATAAGCTCAATAATTTCAGTCTCTAAACCTGTCGTTACCTGCCCTGCTGCTGATAGTGCTGTTATCTTGTTACTTCTGCATGTGTGCTTCCTTCCAGGATTTTAGTGTTATAGCTCTGAAAGGATATCTGGTCTGCTTGAACATCACTAGACTAAAGAGATAAACTGAAACAAAATCCACACCTATAATGAGATGAGAAGAGCCATGCATTTCAATGAATGGAGGCCATACACTCCATGTAGACCTGAGTTTAGTTGCAAAACAGCAAAGAGCAGCACTAGATCCACTGAAAGTGTATAATTTACCAACCATTGAGGCTTTGTTAATATTCCCCTTTTACAGATCTTTTTTTTCACCGTCTGATTAGCTAATTAAAGTTGTAGGCTGTTTCCTTTCAATCAGAACTGTGAGCATGTACCAGGTGCCAAACTTCATCATGTGCAGAAAGGCAGGCGAGCTCGGAGAGATGGAGGGGTGCAGGAGAGGCTCAGCCCTACCAAACTGCCCCACTCTCAATGGGCTAACACATCTGGTTTGGACATTAATCCTGTCCCTGAGGTTCACTGCACCATGGAAAAGGGGTACAGTGCTGGGTGTGACGGTCAGAAAGACAAATATACCACTGGAAAATTTGCATCAGCTTCACACAAGCCTGGTTGGGTTAGATGAGAGGGACAGCCCCTAGATTAGCATCCCTTGGAGCAAACTAATTTCCAAAGAGCTCTTGTTGGATGTGCTGGCACATGAGCACAGAACTCAGCCTGATCCAGCTGAGCACAGCTTCTTCTGCCCTGAAAATCCTTCCTGACATCTTCACCTGGAGCTGTTCACAGCATTCACCACTGAAAAGCGGGTTTTCATTGTTAGCAAGAAACTGTCAGTGAAGAACTGATTGACAACCTCTCATAGAGCAAAACCAGCCCCAAAATAAGTAGTTTCCTGTGGCTGTGCAGCACTGCTTTCTGCATAAAAGAAGAAAAAAATATTTGGAGCTCTTTGGGATCAACTGGATCACTGCTTTCTTTGTTGTGCTGCTTAGCAAATAACCTGGGTATGTCCTGAAAAAGGTGAGAAAAATCTTTGGTTTGAAAACTGATTAGAAGATTCTAGATCAAGATATAAATGCACTTGATACATTTACAGGTACTTAGTTTAAGATTTAAATGGAAGATGGGCTTTCAAATTCCATTTTCTGAGACAGGAATTTTTGTGTTTCAATTCTAAAGAAGGTTTATAGGTAAAGAAATAATAACACCTCCAAGATGCATTTGGCTGACTTAAAGACTGCAAATGGGGCACAGTGTGTTACAGGGTTGGCTGAGGTAAAAGTTTCCCACTCCTTTTCTAAAATCCCTGGAAATTACTGTTTAAATAGAATTCTGCTGAGTTACCAATTTAAAAAAAAATGGATTGAAAAAGGCACTGTGGTATAAAGCAGGGAAATTTTTGATCTACTGGTAAGGGGACCAAAGTACAAGACAACAGAGAGGAAATTATCAAGGCAAGGCAATCTAGGACTTCTAAACTTAAGGATAAGCTGAAAAAATGCTCTGCAGTGGTACAGAAAAATCTTTAAATATTTAACTATAGTTGTTTTAAATGCAGATTGGGCTATATTTTCTTGGCATTGTGTATTTTTTTTTCCATTTCAAGGCTAGCAAACCTCCTGGAATCTTACCAATAGCCATGAAAGATTTAAAAATTTGAGTAACTGTGGTAAGAATGTGCATAGCTGATAAATAGGAAGAAAACATTTGGACTGTTTTACCATTCATCCTAGTGTTCACAAATTTCTTTATCTAAAATTATGGCAACTGGAAAAGACCTAAGCTAACATTAAAATATTTAACCAAGAGTTCAAACACACATATTTTACACAGTGGTAGTTATATTTCTTTTGCCCAATGGAGCTCACAATGATAGTTTGCTTACAACCAGAGGGATCCAAAAAGAAATAATGCCAACATGCTCAGCATATTTCTAAAATATTTTTTTTCACTAAAATGTGCGTCATTGCAGAAACATGTCTGAGTGGTTATATTTTGGGTGAGGAACAAAATTTAAAAAAAGTGTCAAATACATCTTTATACTACAATATTTCACAGTCTATTATATAAGATGGTTATTTACACAAACAGAAGCTTAATATGTGCAAAAAGCAAGGGGGAAAACCTTATATTTAGGATTTGCTAGAGCAAACCAGCAAAGCTTCAGGTAAACTGCGTCAGTCGTTTAGGTCAAACTTGGTCAGCATGCTGGCCAAATCCTGAGCTGGCATCACACCAGTGTAAAACTTCTCCTTCCTTTACAAAGGCTTCCACATTCATTGGACAGATGTGTAATTTTGCACATTTGTTCTGTTCATCACGTCTGATTTTTAACTCAGGTGACAAAACCGCCCCTGCAAGTCCCTGCTTTGATTGCATCCATCAAAGCAGAAAACTATTTGTCATTCTCAGGTGGAGCAGGATCTGTGCATCCCACAATTCACACTCCTTGCTTCTCCTGAAATTTGGCAGGATTGTGATGGGGCTGTGTGTGTGACAGGCCACTGTAAATCCCTGAGCTTCACCTTCAGGGAGTGACTCCTTGGAGATCCACATCTACCTGTCAGTGTGCTCAAGGGCCCAACTTCACCCTCTGCCCAGGGAAGGGCTCTGCTCCTGTTGATAGATCCCTGGTTCATGGCTTGCCTGGGGTGCTGAGCAATTCTTGCTACCAGAAGATTCTGTGGCTAGAAATTAATTTAGCTCAATAGGTAACATATGACTGCAGGAATTTTGGCAAGAGAATTAGGAGTTAAAGCAAGAGAGAGCACAGGGAAAAGGTTACAAGGGCTAGTCCAAAGTGATGCTAAAGGCTTTACATGGCTATGAATAAAAAGAAGCTTGTAAATAGTGGTTTTGATAGTCTTTTCTGAGGCTTATAAGTGACATTTCCTCTACTTCACCTTACTGCAATAATAACACAGATTTGCTATGGTACATTTTTCTAGAAATCTTGCAGGACACTGAGAGCTGACTATAACCTATTCATCCTTTCTGCATGCAGAAGAGTGTGTTTTTGGACCTTTAAAAGTTTTCCATTTGGGGGAGTAGAAATGTCTCCTCTAAGACCCAATTAATCATTGCATGCTGTGAGGCACCTCTAATGTACAGATTTAACGAGACAAGCCTTCCTGGTTTAGTTTTTTCCACCTTTGAATAAGTACTCCTTGACACATAAAAATCAAATGTAAACAGCACTAGGACCAAAACCCATGTTCTTGGAACCGCACCTAATTTAGAACTGTAAGAACTTGGGAATGTTTATATTTCATCCCCAAAGTCTTCATCTGTTTATATCTAAGCTGCAATCTGAACTTAGACACAACTACAAGGCTCAGTGAAATAGGAGAGTGTTCCCTTGAGCCACAGTCCTGGAAATCCACCATCTTTTTTCTTCATTAATATCTAATCCCCATTTAGTAAGAATTTAGCTACTTTTATCCTGATGTGAAACTTCAGGGCTGTCTATTTCACTCTGCTGCCTGCTGCTTCTAAATACGGCAGTGCTGGTGGCGGAGGTGGTGATTGTGAGTCATAAACACTCTGTCATTGTAACGTGTCAGATTTGTCCAAAAGAAACATATTTTTATATCTTAGATTATTTTATTATTAGTTTAAGAAGGTTCGTTTAGCTCCTAGCAAAGCCACGAGGAAGAATTATGCACTTAAGCAGTTCTATCTCAGATGTGTAATGCCTTGCAGTCATTTAACATGCTGAGACAAACAAGAGAATCCCCAGAGTGCTCATCTACTATGGGACTTATTTCATACTGCATCAATAATGTAAATTGAGATGTGAAGATAGCTCCTTGTTTTTCTAAGGTATGATCACACTAGTGCAGACAACATCCACTCAGCTTCACTGGAAACACTGGAGTCAGCTCCCTGATAAAAACCTGGCCCATTCTTTATCTGAACAGAAGAAAAAATTATACTATCAACAGGAAATTGTTGGGAGCAGCCTGGCTTTGTGAGATCAGTTGTTTGCTGCAATGTTTTCCAAGCCTCAGGTGAAGCGTTGGAAAACCCACTGCAGGGGTTAATATTTCTCTCTAATATGACTTCAGATATTACTTTTTGTTCTTCTCAATGAACTACCCTTACTTACACTTAATCACTGTGGTGAACAGCAATTCATATAAATAAACCTTGCACAAATTAATTCAGCTGGATTTTTTGAATCTATAAGGGCTCACCCATGAAAAACTTGTATCATCTTACCTTGATACTTTTGGACAATTGAAGGCTACTTGGTGGAAAATGGAAGTCACCAAGAAATTATTTTTTTCTCAGTTTGACCTCTTATCTGCCCTAGTAAGACATGCAGCATTGTGCCTAGTTAACATCCTGGTGCAGTGCCCGTATCTGCTATTGTACAATACATCGAACAAACATAAAAGACATCAATCAAAATCCTCAAAATGTCTTTTTCTGCCAAGATGCATAAACGTTTCCTATCTCCCATCAAATTATTTTAATTACAGCTGCTGAGCTTCATAATTATTTTTAGCCAGGCTGGTTTTTCTGTTGTTATTGAACATATGATATGCAATATATTGCATTTATACATCCTACTAGATTTTGTTATGGCAGAGCGACTCCTGTAGCTGAGATGGAGATTGTTTTTGTGTTAATATGAAACCATTTGACCTTTTGCTGGAAATTTTCCAGCATCTCTAGTATCTTGCTAAAGATTTGAAGAGGGCAAGGCAGAGAGAAAAGAAAATTTTGTATGTACTCTCTGGTTGTTTCCTTCTATGGCTTTTCTTCTTCTCCCCAAAATGTTTCACACTGATGTTTTTTTTACAAAAATCCTATAGCTCCAAAACAAATAAAACTGAAACATGATACGGACAGATTCTTACTGACAAGAGGCACCAAATCAGGTTGTTTTTTTTTTTTTTTCATGACTTTCTATAATCCAAGATCATAGAACCAGGACCTTTCTCTTTGTTTTCAACTACACATCCTTAACTTTGCTTCATTTTAGGGTCTCTCCCTGCTGGCAATAAAACAGAAGGTAATTCCTGAAAGAAATAAAAAGAAGTAAGCCTGGTTTCATCTGAGTAAAACCAATTTGGTTTCAAATTTACACCAGCAAGAACCTGTATGTTTGAGTGCTACTGAAACACATGCCGTTTATAACACAAGAATAGTGATCCTCTTCTGAAAGACATTGCTAAATGTGCAAGTCACTTAGCCAGGAAGAATTTGTATTGCATTTCTGAAAGCAAAATTACAATAGCTGACAAAACATGAAAGTTTCATCATGGTGGATTAGAATGCACAAAAGGAATTCAAGGGAATTTATCGTTACTCAACATTTCAGCTGACGCTCTTTAATGCATCTTTGGGGAGCAGATTTGTCTCTGCACTCTGTAGAAAACCCATGTGCTTAAAGAGGTTGGATTACAGAAACCTAGTAAATAATATAACAAACAGCTAGTTAGGCTCTACAGCCAGAAGAGCAAATATGTGTTGTTCTTACATGGCTGATCCCCAAAGAAAATATCTTTCTTTACAGCTAAAACACCTGTTTCTTTGCCCAGGAACTTCCACGGCAGGAAGGGATTGGCAGTTGATTTTAAGATTCCTTGTCCCTCCCTGCTTGCCATAGACCATGCTTGAGCAGGTTTCTTTACATTTCAATACATAACAGAGTGCTTGCAGATAGCAATCTTGATGCCACCTCTCCCTGTCAAGTAAGAAATGCTCTCAGCAGTTATGATTTCCAAAGATCTGTCAAAAATAAGGCCAAGAAAAGTACACAGCTGATATTTCTTAGAAACAAAAGATAAAAAAACCCAACCAAACAAACAAACAAAAAAATGTCTTTTTGGCTGAAAGGAGACACAATGCCAACTGGTCTTGGATAAGGTCAGGAAAAAATTTAGCAACCTTAATGCACCAGAGAGGAAAGGGATGACATTGAGCTCCCAGTCAAGTAAACACTAGTCAAAGGTACAGCATGAAAACCCTGGGGCTAGATACAGAATCACAGGATACAAACAAACTTAGGAAAACAAACGGAATGAACTGTCCTAAGTTCATCCTGGAGCACATGGCACCTTATCTAGCAGCTTTCAGACTGTACTTCATATTGCAGCATAAATGGGCAATGCAGTAGACTTTTAATGTCATTAGCTTTCCTTTTATTACTCCAAGACAGTTTAATTATTAAACCAAAAGAAACATGGCAACACTTTGTGCAATCTTTTAGGGAATAGTTCTTGGCCTTGTACCATGTGTCATTAGTACACACTGGGAGGAAACCAACTGTTTCTGCAAAGCTCGGGAGCGAAACAATGTTTGGAAGGGTGGTAAACAAACTAGAGAAAGAGGTTACTGAAAATGGACAAGACTGACCATAAAACCTCTGAAGGCAAAGCCATGAGTTAGAGGTGTGACTTTGTATGAATTTACACATTTAGTTAATAAAATGTGAAGGCCACAGACTCTAAATGGGGAACTCTAGTTCTGCAGAAGGCATGGGTATGATCCCTTCAACATTATATTCAAGTATTAAGCTGTGAACTAAAGAACAAATCCATTCTAAGATGCTCAGACAGGAGTATATTTAGCAGGTGTACTTTTTTATTTCAGCCTGCCATTGCCTCTGTGAGAATATTGTGGAGTTCTGGATCCTCACTTTGAAAAGTACGTTGAAAAATTAGGCAATTATTGCAGAAAGTCATAGGAAACATTAAAGAAATTGAAAAAGATGCTGTCTCATGGAAAAGCTCATTTAGCCTAACTCTGATGGGATCACAGAGCAACTTTATCACAGTCCATAGAAATTGGATAATGCACTTAAAGAAAGTTCCCTGACCACTCGCCAGCCCCATCTCAGGTTGCAGTGGATCCTTGGTTGCTGGAAGCTTTTAAACTGTGATTTTAAAACTCAAACTAACCTAAAAATTTTGTCTGTTTCTGGCATTTTCAAACCTGGGTTACACAGGAAGTCTCAGTGGCTGCATACGGTGCTCCCCTCTGTCCTCACCTGTGTTTTACTGCCCGGCGTTTCCAGTTCTCACTGATGATCCCGAACATTTTTGATTTGCAAGAAGTCCATTAAAAGACCGTGTGCCACAGCACTAACTCACACCTGTCACCCACGGTGGATGACTGCTCCCAGCATCAGCAGATGCTGCTCAGTAGGATTATCCTAGGATCAGTCTTACCCTTCTGCACATGGTCACCCTATTCTGCTCCCACTGGATGTGGGCAGGGGCCGCTTTCAGTGCCCAGCATGTCTTTGCACTAAGAAAGAGCTCAATATTTTCCTAGATAAGAAAAATCCTCCACTGATCTCAAACTCTCCTGCCCCACAGGGAATATTCTCCATACTATCTCCAGGAAGGATCCCTGGAGCACACCCTCTCATCCACCTCTTGGGAAAGCAAACAAATGAGGATGTGGCCCCACGCCCTACTATCATATATAACACTTTTAATCATCTTACCTATGAAAAGTGCCGTGTAAGCTTTTTTTATCTCCTGGCTAGTTTCATATTAATATATTATCTCCCTGCAACTCGTGACTACTTCCAGCTAGTGCCAGAGAAATAGGAAACTGTTTAGATGCATTCTCCTGTTCCTATGGCAAAAATCAAAGGAAGGAAAGGCAAAAGTATATTACAGAGAATTGAAAACAGGTACCTTTTATTAATGTAGCTGATAGTGCCGTACAGTTCACTGTTCTTGTTTAATTGGGCTACATATTGATTCGATTGTGGCAATGCAACTAGACAAATGTTCCTTAATTACATTTTAAATTCAGCTTTCTGGGGCTGAAGGTGCTTTTGAGAGCGGCACGAAGCTGCAGCCTCAGCGCAGCACGGGCTGACTTCAAGTTGCGCTAACGCTGAGCAGTTGTGCCCAACGCTGAACCGCGGCAAAGCCTTCATTAAAATAAAAAGCAGCTCTGTAATGATATTTACATGACATTCAAAGTGCTCTTTGTTCTTACCATAAAATACATTCCAGATAATTCCACACTACCAACTGTAGTTCCCATTATTCAATTTCGCGATTTTTCTCATGTAAGCAAAGTTTTTTTGTAACGTGTTCACTAATTATCACTTTTGTAGGGAAAGGTTCAGAAGTATTTAGGCTCCTAGGAGAGTGAAGACAAATGCATTATAGAAATAATGCATTTAGCCTCCAGGAGTAGCCCTCAGCTCACTTATAAAAGCTCTTGCCAGTCAAATCTACAGAATACGATTTGATTCAACTCTGGGGGAAGAAAAAGAAACACTTGCCTGCCTTCAAAGTTCAAGCAAAGATGCTTGAATTGCAGCTGCCAAGATGGGAGGTGGCAGAAAATGGAGGACTTGAATCTAGGGGGAGAATAAGTAAAAAAAATATTTATACATTCTGTCGTTCAGCTCTAATTGCTTCAAAGATTATTTATTTTTCATTTTTTTGGAAAATAGCTTGCAGCTTCTTAACATATTTTTCAAAGAAGGAGCTGGAAGGCATAATAAAAAGCAAGCAGGGATATGCTTTCCGAATAGACTGAAATAATTAATGTGAGAATGCTTCCGCTTGAGCATTTTTTATGAACAAAAAATACATTATTTTTGCTTTTAAATTGGAGATAATTTGTTACACGGAAGTGGTGGTTTCTTTAATCTTGAAATAATGCTAATTACAATGGTATTTGGGGTCTGAATTTTTGCAAAGCTATTCCCTCGTTTGCTGCTGACATAACAAAGTTACTTACAGACTTCAGAGGCTTGTGGCACAGCCCCACTTTATTTGCCTGTTGTCCCTCTTGGTTTTCCAGTCCCAAACCTCATTACTCCCCTGATTTGATTATGTGGGGGTTTCATCTCCTCTAGCTCACAGTCACTCCACCAGCAGCTGGCTGGAACAATCCATGGCTCAAACACAATGGTCATAAGGCTCTTCATTAAGAGCATCTCTTCCCAGAGTGTGACCAAAGCTCACAGACACAGCTAAGCACAAAGGAACAACAACATCTCCCCAGACTACACCACACCACAGCACATTTCCAGGAGCAAGGTAGTAAGGTTTTGTCTGTTTATTTTCCACTGAAAAGCAGCTTTTACTTAATTTACTGTGGGATTGCCAGGGAGCTTAGTCATGGAGCTGCACTGGGCACCTGCACAAACACAGACAAAAAGCAAACCCAATCTTCGTCCTAAAATCGTGTAGCCAAAGTGTATCTCTGATCAGTTACATGGATGTGCCTGGACACTCCCTTAGCACCCCCTTGATTTCAAATCAAGATCAGTTTGATTTAGCAGAGGGATGGATCCTGAAGCTTGAGGTCCTGTCCCTTCCCTTTCCATGGGCTCTTCCCAGAGGTGTTTGCCACACTGTGGGGCTGCATGGCAGGAATTCAGTGGGTGTATTTACCTGCTGGAAAGCAAATGCAGACACTGTTTCCGTAGCCACAGAGTTTCATTTGGCAGAGAAACAGGTGCTTATCCACCAGGCAAGGCTGACACTCCCTCATCTCTGCTCAGGGCTGAGACACAAACAGAAACAACGTGCTGCAGGTACACGGACGCGCCGTGTTCCTTTCTCCAGGCATCTTTCATTATTCAGCATGTTTTCAACACTGAACAACAAATTGTTAGTGGTATAACAAGACAGGAACACGTGTTTGGGTACGGTGTGCTACCTGCAAAGCCTGGCACTTGCTCTGTTGAGCTGCAGTTCCCTGCTCTGACAGGGTCAAAGCAGCAGCCAAGACAGCAATGAAGCTTCTGATGGTGTTGAGAACGGGGAGATGAGAAAGTGCTGCATTTTTTAAGGAATGAAGATGATAAGAGTCCCTATTTTTGTGTCCTTTTGCAGGGCAAATATTACCTCTCCTCCATAAAATACATATATAGTCCAGGATAGAAAGCCAGGTGAGGTCTTAGGTAAAATGATTTCCAGGTTCTAGACCTGAGTTACCAGCAGGCTGACAGTGTTATTCAATGTGATCAAAGGAAAACCAGGGAGCAGAGGGAATTGATTACAATGAATTTTTTTTAGCTGTGCGTAGATTAGTGGTGAGCAAAACATCTGCAATGGTATGTCAGGAAAACAGACTGAGCTTTTATTTTGAAAAGTATTATCTGGGTCTGAGGTAGGAAGAAGCACAGACCTGTGAATCATCAGCATAGAGGTAGTAGTTAAGTTCGTGTTTTAAGATGAAGATGGATAAGGCCAAGCCTCTAAAATAAAATCAGAAATACATTTGAAAGGTGAACATGAAGAAAATGGAGACATAAGACTAAGAAACAAGTTTTAAGAAGCACGGGGATTAAGGATATCAACAGTTCAAGGTAGTCACAGGTTCTAGGAAGGTTATTCCTGGTGCACTCCTCTGCCCTACAGCAAGATCAATTATCCTCCTGTCTTTCCTTTCAGAAATCTGTCTGCCCTGCTCTGGATGGCCTCCAACAGCGGAGATCCCACAGCCTCTGCAGGCAGTCTACCTTAGTGCTTTATTATCCTGATTGTTATGAAAGTTTCCTGATGTCTAACCGGAATCCCTTGCTGTAATTTAAGCCCATTATGTCATGTCCTTTCCATTATGCACAGATTGTTTCTGTCTTCCCTGCCGCTGTTTCTTCTGTAATTACTTACATGTCCCCTCTCAAACACTTGTTATTTAAGCTAAACAACCTCGTCCAGCCAATCTGTCCTGCTAACTCGGGGTTTTGAGATGCTGCGTTCGGGCTCCTTTCCAAACAAAGGACAACTTTTCTTGAAATAGGGAACACAACCCAGGAGAAGAGGCATGTACACAGAAGGGATAACTTCCCACCCCTCCCAGAGACAGGTCTGTTTGAACACTGCATAACACAGCAAGATGTCACCTGGACACTCAGCCAGGCTGTGGTCTGTGATTCCAAATCAGCCAGTTTCTTTCTGTGTGTAATTGGGTAGCTTGTTATGCTTAAATACCATTGATTTGCATCCATAAGGCTTGTATTTCTGTGCTCAACTGCAACCTGGGCAGGAGTCTGTTCAGAAAGCTCATTTAGCTTAGGATAGAGTGCATCTGTCCTCTGTATTTCCTACACATTGATTTTTGATATTGTTCCTTTGCAGAAAATGATAAAAAGCTATCAATCTAGAATCAAATTATTTTTCCATCAGACTTTAATGCCTATTGCATCTGGGCCCAAAAGATGTTTTAAATTTCTGTTATTTACAGACTTCTGGAGTCTCTGAAATATGACATTACAGACATTACAGAATGACATTCTGTAAATAACATTTCCCTTTTTTTTTCCCTGCAAATTTCTTTCTGGAAATAAGACACTCCTCTATTTTATATGTTTATATTTCTTTAAAAAATATGAGCCTTGGTGTTTTGATTCTATCAGTCTCTGCAAAAATATTTTCCATTACCAAAAGTGCATATTCATGTTTTCTTATCTAAATATCCCTTTCACAAAACATCTACAGGAAAGTATAGATTTCCAACTCATGCAGGTGGCCCAGCATGACTTGATATTGTCCCCAAAGCATTTGTCCCATCAGACACTCAGAGCAGCAGCCAAATCTGTTGGAGTAAAACAGCCCACATTTATAATTTCCCTTTTTTTTTTTTTTTTTTCCCTAGCTCTTAGCCTAGAAGTCTATTCCTGTTGGCAACTCTTACTGCTGTGTAATAATTTACCAGCTACCAGCACCCCAGCATGCCTGTGATGGTGTAGTAGCACAATCATTAGTTTCTATTCTGCAGTGGCAGGATGTGACAGGGAGTCTACGATTTTGGATGATTCTGGTGTCAACTAACTGTGACACTCCATCAAACCCTGCATCCTTAATGTCATGGAGAGTTACATCCTTTCATGGGTGATAAAACCTGGGCATTCTGACAACCCTGGTTTAAGTGTCCTCGTTGGCCTCGCTAGGCTCATGTCACTTCATTGTTTTATAACTTAAATTGTCTCATATTGAAAATGAGGATTCAATTTGAGATTTTATTGTTAACCTTTAAGGGCCTTGGAGCTCAAAGTCTACTCGAGAGGTAAGTGAAGTTTATGCTCCAATTCTTAATCTACCTTCAGTTACAGACTTCTGCACACGTAACCCATTGCTTCCTGATAGCTGTCTGAAAACTTTCTAGGTTTTAGTGACAGAATGGAATGAATGTGGATCTTCAGCTGTTCTCAGGGATGTTTTTAAAGACGGGTTCATTTTTCTTCTGTTTGTTTGAATCTTGCCACTTGTTTCACCTTAAAATTTTATGTTAGATCTGGAAAGAATTGTTCTTGACCAGCCTCCTCTTTGAGGAAAATGCTGTTAAAAAACAAAAATTCAGTGAAGCTTCCAAAGGGCAAATGCTAACTTTCAAATTGAAAATGCTTTAAATTTTAGTTTATATCAGGAATCTTCTTTGTTCTTCAAGTGGTCATTTTTCTTTTTATTAAAACCTGTTATTATCACAGAAAGCATTGCTCTTTGTGAAATAACATTTCAGTAGTCAAAACCCCAATTTTCCCTAAGGAAATATTTCAAGGGAAAACTTTTTACATGCCCTACTTAGCACCAAGTCTTCCCATTTAAACACCTCCACAAGTGGCCAAAGTTTCAAAAGAGATGCTCTTCCACTTAGGCACCCGAAGGAAGCGTTTGAATTCTGAGCAGCTTTTGAAACATCAGGCCACCTTGTTTGAGGTGTGCGAGAGAAAGACGTGCCCTTTTCAAGATGTAGCTCCAATGATGGGTCCTTAAGAACTTTTGAAAAATTCCCCTTTAAGAAAAGGAGGATTAGATCAAGGCGTGAATATTCCAGTCATAAATACAGCTATAACTCTGAAATCCACTCCTATTGCACGTGTTTATATGGTATTACAGCTTGCTTTATCTTTGTGTTTTCAGTGCAAGTGTTTTACATATGGACTTGAATGGATTACAAATCATCTGCCTTTAGAGCGGCACAAAAATTGTTGCTGTTGGGAAAGGTGTTGTTTTTGTTGCACAGGAATACACCTAATTTTGCTTGTGCAGTTGAGCTTTCTTGAGGCCAGGGCTGACATCCAGCATGCCATTAGGTATGGAAAGAGGTCCATTGTGCTCCAAGCTGGCAGAGAGCTTGCAAAAACTAAGCTTAAAGAGAAGTGGATCCAAGCCAATCCCACTGTCATCTCTTAGATCTACTCTTCTGTTCTTCCCCTGGAACAAGTAACCTTTTGCCCTTCCATTTTATAAGGTATAAACTAACTTTTTAATTAGGATTATTTTTTCCCCGCTGGAAAATATATTAGCACAGATTATTGTCAAAGCATAGAGCTGTTTCCTCTTTATCTGGCACAATGCTGCTGTAGAACAATCAAGAGGTTCACAGAACTCTCTACATCAAGATGCTGTGCAGTATTTGCAATAATAGCTCAGAGAATACCATGAAATTGGGTGTTTTCAGTCATGCTAAAGAACCCTCCTCCTTCTTTCTTTGTATCCTCCTTCCCAGTTTTAATTCTGCCATATCATGACCTATCAAACTCTATTATTTTTCCTTAAATAATCAGGTCTGGATACTTCAGAATAAACCAAACTGTTGCTGAGATTATTAGTTTGGATCCACTTCATGGGATGCTAAAAAAATGTCATACTTGAGGAAGGTTTCCTTCCAATTCCACAAGTCAACAAAACCTCATTGTCAATAACATCAAGGACTGTTGACAGATCTAATAAAATCAACATAGATTTATTTTCAGTGGCCATTGCCAAGCAGAGATCAGCAAGAGATAACCACCCCTATATTAAACACACATCTAAAGCCAACACGGTGGGGGTGAAGGATGCTTGTGAAAGACATAAACAGCCTTCTCCTGCTTGCATCATCCCAGAGATACTACAGAGATTAAAAATTCCTGCCAATATAGGGGCTAAAATCACCCACTGTGAACAAACTCATGAATTACAAAGAACCGGCCATAGCGTCAACAAACCGGAAGATTTTATCATCAGAGTACTTTGGTGGCTCCTCTCTGCTGTGAACGCTTGTCACACCAACCCCAATGAAGCCAACAGCATCAAACAAAAATGCAGCAAGGACACATGTGAAACTGGGAGCGAGGTTTTCCCATACATCCCTGCTAGGAAGACAGAAAGGCTGTTTTTGTGCTGCAGTCAGAAGGGTGATCTGATAAAGCGCTTTGCTGAGAGCCCTTCTGTGGAGATAAGCCCATCTGCTCCAGAAACAATGCACAAGAAAAAACAAGGCAAACCCCAAACAAACAAGCAACCCCTGGCTCATCAGGATGTATGAGTGAGGAGTTTAGACTGGTTATATTTAAAATGATTACCAGAGCTGTTTTCTTTCTTTTTTTTTAAGCGTATACTTGCATATAATTATTTTCAGATGGTCAGTGCAGATCAGACACTGGACACAAATTGATTTTCCTGCTGTTCTTAGGTGCTGCATTTAGAAGTGGCACTATCTTGGCTACTTTCCAAACTCCACAGATCTTCCTGAACTATTAAACTACTCTTCAGTGGAGAAGATCAGTCTGGTGATGAAAAAGAAGAGCAGTAACATGTTCTCTTCGATTTTGAGTAGATCAGCTGAATTCAGCTGACTCACCAGGATTACCAAGGTGAGGGTGGAGATGCTTTTCCACTTTGGCTGAGAGACAGTTTGGTTGGAAGCAGAGCTGTGTCCTTTGAGAACTGCAAAGTATCTGCCAGCAGTGCATCTACTACTCATCAGCTGAACCATCAGTAAACATTGACACCAATGAATTCCTAATTTTGAATTATTTTCTCTATATGACAGAGCTGGAGTGTGCTCATGTATTTCTTGACAGGAAATTATGGAAACCCATAGGTTTGTAGTTTGGCTTCTACAAAGCTCCAGTGATTCTCAGCTGGTTTGGAGAAACAAAACACTCCTGGTCAAAACACTCCTGACCTATGTCTATTATCTCAAGACCAAAATTTTGGTGATTGCTTCTATCCATGGCTCCTGGTGAGTGACATTTTATCAGCTGACATTAAAGGGCATACAGAACAATATTAAATTTAAAATTAAATTTAATAATTTAAAAATTTAATAATGAAATAATTTCAATAAAATAATTTAGTAATAACATAAAAATTTAATTTTCATTTAAATTAAAGAATTTAAACTGGCAAAGCCAGGCACTTCTTAAGTAAGAACATAAGAAAGGCCATGAGAAGTGGTAGAAAAGATCTTTCTAGCCTTGTATTTCATTGTCAGGGCTGAGAAGAGAGGCTGTGGGGAAATGTGCCTGAAGAAGACAATCACATGGTGCCTTCTGGGGATGCTCCTGAGGCAGCAAATTGTAGAAGTGTTGTCAGGAACAGATTTTCTGTGGCACAAGGTTTAAAATTGACATTAGGAAGAAATTCTTCGCTGTGAGGGTGGTGAGGCCCTGGCACAGGGCGCCCAGAGAAGCTGCAGCTGCCCCATCCCTGGAAGTGCCCAAGGCTGGGCTGGATGGGGCTTGGAGCAGCCTGGGATGGTGGAAGATGTCCCTGCCTGTGGCAGGGAGTGGAATGGAATGAGCTTTAAAGGTCTCTTCTCACCCAGGCCATTTTGTTTCTGTCATTCTGGGACTAAGAAATAAACATCTTCTCATTCATTCAGGCATCTTTGTTTTTGACCTCCTGACTGAACTGAACACTGTCTTGAACTGCCTCTTTCACTTTGTCTACTTTCTTTTCAAATTACTCTCAGTAACTTTTATTAAATGATTACACTTATGATTTAAAAATCACCTTGTTTGCTAAATACCATTATCTGCCTTCTAGATAAAACCCAATAATCCTTGGTGTTTCAATCTAAAATTTAATTTTGTCTCTGTATTTATTTTAATTTCCTCAGCACTTCTAGATTGCCCTTATTACATGTAGCAAAAATCTTATTTCCAGCCGGGCAGTAGTCTAGAAGTACCTGCAGACTTAATAAAATTATTTCCTCCTCCACACCTTGTCCCTATCCCCTTTTCTTGCCACAGAGGACCGATTCATGGATGGACAGATGGTCCCCTGGATGGCTCCAGTAGGTGCTGAAGAGTTTTGAAATGCAGGACTCCTGCTATGCCTGTCCCATTTCTCCCTCCAGTGCAGGCAGCCACAGTGGAGAGCAGTTCAAAAGCAGTTTTCATTTCAGCAAAGCCAGAGTAAAAAAAAAAAAAAAAAAAAAACAGGAGAGTAAAAATGACACTAAAGTACTCCACAAACCCCAATTCTCCACTTAAAAGTGGTCACTCAAAGGCACTACAGGGGTAATAGCAAAAATGCCTGGCCATTATCCTGCCACATTGCTGCTCTTTCCTGTTCTGTCTCTGTTGGGACTGATCCTATTAGTTCCCTTAGGAAAGCAGAGATGTGATTGCAGAGCACTTTTGTGAGGTGGCCAGGGCAGGGACTCCTTTCTGCAAGGCTTATAAATTCTTGAGCTCTGTCCCAGAGGTAAATCAGTTACTGCAGTAAGGAATAATGCTCATACATCAGCCTTCTGCTCTGCAAGTTGTATGGTATCATTTGTGTTGGGCTGTGACTTAAAAACCTCAGATCTTTTGATGGTCACAAATGGACTGGAAATAGCAGATGCATTTTTCATAGTAGTTATTGCATGTCTGGAAAAAAGATTGCTGAGACAAACAGCAAACTACAAGGATCAGAGTCATCTCTGCTGACTAAAAAGGGCCTTAAACACAGTGAGAGAACACACTGGATGAGATTCCCCTGCTTTGTGCACTATTACAGCAGCCAACAGAGCTGTGAGAGTCCTTTTCTCTCTGTCATGGAAGCGCTCAGGTTGGTGCTGCAGAAAGACACTAACCATCTGAAAGGAAAACCCCTGTTCCTCGTGGAAAACCACCAGGTGTGAGATAATTAAACAGCATTTTGTGAGATGACAGATTTCTTTTCAGGAGTTCCTCCAGCTCCTGTTCTGTGTCTGTGCTGTGCCATGCTGGGTTTGGGTGGGAGGATGGTTTAACTGAACTCATGGAGAGCAGACAGCTACAGGGCTGATGTCCCTGGGACCTACCCAGAGGGTGGACAAAGAGGACTTGGGCTTCCAGTAAGCTTAACCCCTCCATGAGTGTGAATTGATCGCTTCACATTAAAAAAAAAGAAAAAGCCAATTTTGCATCTGACCCGCTCACCCTCATATGACGACATGACATCTTAAAATCATAGTGAGTATTAGAAAAATTATGTTTTAAATATGGGCCTTTGTATCTTTTATCACATTCTCTCCTGCTGTGCTTATTACCTAATAATTTTTGACACTAGTGATTAAATATAAAATTTTTACGTTTTATGATTCTATTTCAAATACACAATTGCCAGCATATATATCAAGGCCAAAATTAGGCTCTTCTTAAAGAATCTGTAATTATATTTATGCATTAAAATGTCAGCTGTTTAAAATGAGTGATTTCAAACAATATTTTTATGTAATTGTTTTAAAAATCAAACTATTAATCAGACTTTATTGTCAATCTCAACTAATGGCTTGCTTTTCAATATTTTAGGCCACTCAGGATGTTCTCTAACTTGAATAATCTTTATCAGCAATTTAAACAGTTATTTAAACAACAACCACAACTCAAATGGTGAGCACACTCAGTAAACAAAATCTCCTCTACAGCAGAATTCGGCCTAGAGTAGGAGTAAAATCCATCACTGAGAAAGCACTTTGTGGTTTACAGTTCTGTGCAACACTCAAAATATGAGAGAAAGGAAAAATGAGACCTTTCCTGAGGAGGTCAGGCGCAGGAAACTTAAAATTTTATTTCAACAATGATTTATTTTTCTGGCCTCTGTTTCCTAGATCTTTTTTATACACTAGCTTAGGAGGCCAGATCTCCCTTCCAGTCAATAATATATAAACAAAATAATCTTCAAGTTCTGTTCTTCCCTAAAATGGTGTTGCTTTTGCACTTAGTAGATGTCACAGAGCCAAGCTGGATCCCTGAGTCAGTGATGTTGCTGTTTACTCAAATGCCACTGGGTATACGAATCACATTTGAAGTAACGGATATTTTTAATATCCCAGATGATGAGCTCACATAGCACAATAATTTCAGGCCAACAGCAAATCCCAAAGAATTTAGGATGTGGCAGCCAGCGAAGATGCTTGGCTGGAACACCTCGAGAAGAATGATTTAAAAGAGTGGGAGTTAATTTATAAGTTTTTAAACAGTGTGCCAAGGGAAAAATAAGTCTTCTGTACATCTGCCTACATTTTTTTGAGATCAGATTTCAGTGACTGAATGATAAAACAAAATGAAACAAAACAGGAAAAAAAAAAAGAAAAAACCTAACCAAAACCAGGTGAGCGGATTTGCATGGGAGGCAATTTATTCTTTAGTTTGCCTGCAGGAAGAAAACAAAGTGATATTGCAATTTGATAAGTACATACTTTCAAATATTACACCTAGCTCAATCACAAATATGGATTTCTGGATCTTAACTGCTGCTTTTAATTCTGCTTTGACAAATTTATGTAAATAAATAGACCTGGAACGGACAATCCCTGGAAGTCTTAATCTCTTTTATGTAATCTTTGCCTGAGCTTCCCCACTGGAGGCTATCTGTAAACTGGCTGTGAATTATTGCTCGTGCTTGTTTCCCTCCTGAGCAGTTCTCCAGGTGACTACAGCTGCTGTTTAAAGGAAGCGCCAGTTTTTGTCTATCTCAAAATGCAAAGGTGCTGTGGTATTTTTTTGTAATTTTGTCAATTATCTGATATGATTTCTGCATTTTCTCCACTTCTCATCTATGGAATTATGTTTGAAAGGGATCACCCATGTCATCTGAGTCCAATACCTTGAATTCTTCTATTAGCTCTGGGTTTGCAATACCCAGAAAAAGCAATGCTACATGGCCACATTACTCTTGGTTGCACTTGATTTCCACCCAAAATGATAAATCAGTCTATATTTGTTCATACTTGGCTTGGGACATCACTTGTCCCAACCCCGGAGTAATCCAAGGCCAGGCTGGATGGGATTTGGAGCAACCTGGGACAGTGGAAGGTGTCCCTTCCCTGACAGGGGGTGGAACTGGGTGGGTTTCAGAGTCAATTCCAACCCAAACCATTCTGTGATTCTATGGTGATGCTTAGCCCACATTTGCCAAAAGTTTCATGAACCCCGTTGAACATGGCTTAGTCTCTGGATTTGTAACAAAAAAGCTCAAACAAAGCAACTTTCATCTGCTGCAGATTTTTTTTAAGAAAAATTTATCATTATTCTAGGAATCGACATTCTACTTGCTTAGAAGGTAGTGAAAAATTATTAAAATAATAAGATTGAGAAACAGTGAAAATTAATCTGCCCAGGACTGGAAGACTTTTGCATGAAATTAAAGACTTGTAAATAAAGTATTTCAGATGCTTTAAACTTAAGAATGAGGATGACACTTCAGGTTGGATTACAAGACTTCACCCAAAAGTTACAGTGGCCCCCAGACAGATAGTCAAGGAAAAAAATTACAAAGTGATTTTCAAATTATAGATCTGGCACAGGGCAAAGTTTGATTATTTTGATTACTTTGGCTCAGACAGCAAAGGTATAGCTGTGGGTAAAAGAGACCACACCTTCATGAAGCACTTTTTCAGTGCTTTTTGGTACAAAAAGATTGCAGTTACTGGAAGGGATAACTATATTTTCTGAGTGCTGGTGAGTCCCTTTGCCTCCTACATTCAAACTCAATGGCACTAAAGCAAAAAACAGCATGAGGTTGAAAGTAGCAGTAAAGAAAACATCACCAGGTATTATTGCATACTACAGGATCCTCTAATTCAAGCAGTAATACTTTCAGTACCCTTTGATTCACTGGACAGGTAATTCTGCTAGGACTGGACTGCATCTCCAGCTCACCCAGAAATGTGGGATACACCAGGAAAGGACATTTTTTAATAGAAATCAGAAATGTGAAGTGTTCCCCTGCCTAGTACATCGCCAGGTTTGCTTCATATATGGTGAGAAGGGTGTTCTTTTTCTGTCCCCACAGTCGTGGTAAAGCATTTGGTGTACACTGAGAGCTCCTTGCTCACCGACAGCACAGGCAGTTGGCTCTGCTCGCAGATTTCCTGACTTTTAAGGCTGCATTCTTCCAGCCAGTCTTGCAGTAGTTTAAACTGCATTGTATGAGTTTCCCTTTCCCTTTTGGAATAGTATAATTTGCTTCATAAATTACATATGGTGGAAGCCTGTTGAATGAATAACCTTGTTGCACAGAAAATTAATTCTTTTGACAGGTTTATTCCTTTAACAGATATTTGGTGGAGGATTTTACTGCATTATTGTATATATTGTGGCTTGCTGCACAGAAAATGTTTCACAGTATTTCAGCAGATTTATTCCTTTAACAGAAATAACTATTCCTGTCCGTTTACCATTTGTTACCTATGAAATAAATTTCTTAGCTACAGATTCTTAAAAGAGGCTCACTTGTTTTGCTCTTGTGTTTCATTTCAGTGCAGAGAAAATACATTTTCCCTTCAATCAGCATTCATTTAAATACATGGTAATATATACAGTTGTAATGAACCATATTTTGTTTGATTATGTTAATCTCTAACAGTGTTAATTTCCTTATATATATGTTTATGTGATTTTTTTTTTAAATTAACTTTTTACCATGCCTTACTAGAATATCTTGGATTATTTAAGGCTCCGCACACTATCTTGGCATGAGAATTACATAGCACAGATAGCACGACAGCAAAGGAAGTCAGATTGAGTGCCACATGACCTGATTTAAGCAAGGCTAATTATGTAATTAAGATACTGAAACAGGAGCCAGAATCTCTGAGTGCTGCTCCTAGTTTCGCCAAGAACCTCCAGTGGGACTTTTAGCATTTAGCTTTTCTGTTCACTAGTTTTCCCTGCTGTGAAGGGGGGGGGTTCTGATATTCAAAAAGCAGAATGCCCAGGAGAAAGCTGCTCTGGGTGCACTGCCCACAGCTCACCAGGCCTCAGATGTGCAAAGTCTTTGTAAAATAATTCCAGCAGTTTGCACTGTTTTAATTTTTAATTTAATTTATTAAATTTAGAAAAGATTGAGTTGATTCTTTTTCTTTTCCTCTTCCCCCCACCTCTGTTCCCTTCCTCCTTCATTTTTTGGATGCTTAATTTAGGAAATTCAAGTTCTGTTGCTTTGAGATTTAGAATGTGGTGGATAATCAGCTTCAGGAAACTGATGCTCTGGGCGTGTCAGTGATGTCTACCCTACATTATACTGGGACCCAAGAAATAAGAGACAAAGAAAATAGATATGACAGGAGTTTACGACTGACTTCTCACAAGATATCAAGACAAGAGACACTTGTGTTATATCAGTACAAACGTCTGCACAGCCAATAAACTTCTCCAAATAAATGTTTGTAGACTGCTGACATGAAAAAATAAAAAAGGGAAAAAAGAAGGCACAGAAACTGATTTTTTTTTTATAGCATGAAGATTTTTTCACTATTTTCTTATCAATTCCTGTAAACTTGAAACATCGGAATTTTCCTGTCCAAGACCACAGGTGTTCCTTAAACTGAGCAACACCAGCATAGTTTCTACACACTTGGAAATCAAAACATTGCTTTTTCCAAACCCAAAAGCAACCATCCCACCTGTTCAAGACAGAAAACTCTCCTCAAAGCAAGAGCAAAACATATGAAAAATATAAACATAGGTAGATAGGTAGATAGATGATAGATAGATGGATAGATAGATAGATAGATAGATAGATAGATAGATAGGTAATTTTGTCTGGAAGGCTATGAATTAATATTCATATGATTCTTACAGAAGAGGAGAAAGACAGTGGCACACAGGAGATCCCAGTCCATCAGAAAAATAGGATCCATGTAAAAATCATGTTTGCTTTCTTTAATCTTGGGGTAACTTTAGGATTGCATTTGGCTCCATTATCATATTCTTCTAAAGTCCTTTTAAAGACTTATCCGTGGACTGCTTTCATGGCTTTGATGTGTGAAAAATTACACAATGGCATGTAGTGAAGGTAAAATCAGAGACAAAGGTAATGCGAGTGTGGAGGGACTACGGTTTGGAGCACATGGCATGGACAGGCACCATCTCATACCCAGAACCTACACTTGTGTGGATTTCCATGCTGGAGCATTTCAGAGGCCTGCTCAGTCCATTCTCTGCTCTGACCATCAATCTGAACAGCCTGAGGCTGAAGCACAGGTCTCCGAAGACAACGGCGTCAACGCTTAACCCAAGCGAGTGAAGAAACAGAAGATTTGAGAGGTCACATAAATACTCTGGAGGTGGGTGGGTGACAATGTGTAAGCCATAGTGAGAGCTTTGATGACTTCCCTGCTGTCCTGCTGAATTTAGCAGTGCTCAGACTCATCCGCAGCAGAAACGTGACCTCCCGATTTAGATTGCACAGCTCTCGAATAATGCTCCAGGAATAGGCTTCACACTCCTGATCCAAGCTGATTTGGGGCAGGGATCTGGAAATTCTAATTGCCCACAGATAGGGCAAGAAAGAATGTTCTTTTAATTAATGACTTCTTGCTATGTCAAGACACCTTTGTAAGTCCTACTGAGAAGGTAACTCTGGTGAGGCAGAACTCTCAGGAAAGAAAACTTCACCAACACAAAGATACCAGAAGCCACTAATGTTGTGTTTCATTGAAAAAAAGAAACAGACAACCTGACTCACTGCTTCTTCAACACAGCAAGCTAGAGTTGTATGGCAGGGAAACCATCAACAATCTAGGCTAGCCTAGGAGTGAATTATTCCCAGACATACAGACTGATGGCACAGGGACATCTGGCACCAACTCAAGTCAATTTCTAGGGGTAGGGGGAAATAATATGGACAAATAATATAGACTGGCTGGACTGTAGGGACTTATTTCAATTGCATTCCTTGCATAAAACTTAAATCTGCAAAACACATGTACAATAAGATTGTGTTTTAGTCCTGTGCCCACCCCTCCCCCCACCATTTCTTCACACCAAGTCTGTTCTTTCTGAATTTTCTCAAGATTAATGAGCAACTCTGCAAGTGGCCACCACATACTCCTCATTTTGCAATTTCTGGGGAATACCCTGTCTCGATTGCTGTTGTTTAATTATAGGCTAGTAAAAAAAATATTCCAAAGTTCTCTGAGAGAGAGGCCAATAGATATATGGAAAACACATGAATATGCAATTTTAGCAGCTGAAACTATATATATCTGGCAACCTTACCTAATGGTTCAACCAAATCCCCTTGGCAAGCTTATGCCAATGTTATTTTTACTGTTTCACTGGTTTGTTATATATGTAAAAGAATAATATTTTATCCAAGTTTTAAGACAGCTGGCTCATTCATGGTAGGACCAAAAGGCAGCTTTAAAAAGGACAAAAGTAAATTATTTTGTATGGACCAGCCAAGAGTCCACTCAGAGACAACTGTTTGTGTTTGTCACCTTGAAAATCAAACAAATTGTCAATCAACAAGTTACCCACAACTGGAATTTGAAACGGTAAATTATATTTCTCTGACAGACACATTAGATTTCACAGCAGAATGATTTCTTTTTTTTTCTTTCCTTCACAGGGACCAATCCAATAGACATAATGTGAGGAAAATACAGAATTATACTTGGAAAGATTTGGAAAATGCAAGTTTGCAATTACAGCAATGGCAATTTGGTCTGTGTGTGCCTGTGCACCCATGCAAGCAGAAACTCATCTCTTCTGCTGGACTTGCTTTCATCTGTATTTGCATCCAGCTTTCTTCCTCACAATCACCAAAACATCAGAAATTTGTTGAGGATGACACACGATCGACAAGGAGATTTTAGTCATGGCATCAAATTAGAAAATTCTCAATCCTGACTAAGATGCAGCTTGGAAACGAGCTGCCAGCAACACCCTCTGAAGCAGATGGTTCCCACCACTTGGAATGCTCCTTTCTGTGCACTCCAGTGACTCCTGAAATAACAGAGCTCTACAGATTGGGGAGGGAAGATGAGTGGAAAGTCAGACAGTGCTGAGCTCCACTTAGCAGCCTCTTAGCGATGGTTTGGTCAATGCTCTCTGCCCACTTGAATAAAATCACTGGCAGGTCATCACTAATGATACATCTTTATCCTATCCAGGGCTGTACTACAAACAACCATTGGATATCTTTCAGCCAGTGTGACTCAGACTTGTTAAAAAAGGGATATCAGAGCAGGATGTCATAAAGTGCAGGCCACTGGCATAGCTCAGCGTAATTGAAGCAATAGATGGAACAGAATCTATTGTACAAATTGTCCAATAAAATAAATTACTTATAAGGTGTCTTAAAACATGCTGGAAAGTTAGGAATTATGAACAATATCACATGGTGAATAAGGATCATAGTTTTAACAATTTGGATGCTTGATGAAAGGCATAGCTCGCCAAGAGTTGAGGAAGGTTATCAGTCACATGACATTTTTAAAATCAAAATCTCCTGCTTTTCTAAAATGTTCTTTCTTTAGGCCATGAGTTACTGAGAACAGTGAAGGAATAGCTAAATGAAATGCTAAGGATTTTGCTCCACAGGATGTCAAATTAGATTATCCACCCTTTAAAGCTATAAATACATGAATTATTACACTTGTTTTACAAATGAGAAAACTGAGGCATAGACAATATCAAAGGGCTTTATAAATGTGAACGACTCAATAACATTCTGCTATTGTTTATTATCCATATTCCTGTTTTTAAATGACAGAACGTAGGCACATAGAAATGAAATGACTATCTAAAGTCACACCAGTCTCCTCCTTTAACCTGATAAATGGGTAAGTAGGCATGCCATTTTGACATACTAATATATGTGTTAAGGTATTAATTTCCCATACATCTTGAATATATGGATCATTGGGGAGCACTTTCTGTTGAAAACAGCAACAGTCATATTTTTCTCACTTGAAACTTTTTTCTTATTGTGATACTTACATTAAATGGAAAAAGTCCTTGTTTTTCTCTAAGCTTGGCAAGAACAAAGACTAAAAGGCATATTAGTTTCTGTGGCAGGAAAGAGGGATTTGGGGCTGGAATACACAATGGTCAGAGCTAAGGAGGCGGGATTCCATCCACACATACTGGCCTACAGAATATCAGTGGTGAATTCCTCTCAGTCCATTCAGGGTGGATTATTTTTGGTGAAAAATTAATCAGCGGTGTTTCAAGGTATTTAGGAGGGCAAAGAAGCAATGTCTTTCCTTTATGGCTACACTGCAGTGATCAGTGCCTCTGCAGGTGTGTAATTTAAAGAGGTGCTAGGAGAAAGATGAGCATAACCAGGAAGGATACAGGGTGTATATGAAGGTGACTGTAGAGGTTGCAGCTGAATGACTGCAGGGCTGCATAATCCTCTATCAGATAACACTTGAGTTTATTTGCCTTGATTTGAACTCTCTGCTTAGAGCCAGGACACAATGCTCACAGGTTAACAGGGCAGTGCCACACAGCACAAAATAACCTGCACGGAAAAGTTTCTCACAGAATCAGGCATGACAGCCCAGATCCTGGCCAATGTAGATCACTGCAACAGCAGGGTATTCACAGAAGCTGTATTTCTACCATCCAGCCAGTGCTGTAACACTTCAGCTCTCAGATCAATCCCAGCAGAACTAAGCTCACCTTCCACAGCCCACTCACCATTCAGCCACTTACTCAGCCTGGCACAGAAATAATTAAAAGTTTTCTTAATGGCATTGACCTGTGTCAGGAAGCAAAGTCTCAATTCATCTGTTTGCCTCCCAACCAGTGCTAATAGTCAGGGATATACCAAAAAGGAAAAGTGACTGACTTATCAATATTATTTTCCTTGTTCTTGATCTAGGTCATCAAGTAGATTAATATGTAGTTGCAAGCTGTTCATTCATTGTAGAGGAGCATGTACATAGCAGGAAATATCTCCCATGGCACTGATAAACTCTCAGAGGCTATAGGCCAAGGTGTTTATGCTCCAATGGAGACATTTGTGCCAAGTACCTGCTCCCAGTGATACAGTTATAAGCATTAAACTCGAAATGTAACTTTAAAAATCTATTACGGTCTATAGCTTTTATTATTTCCAAGACGGACAACTGTGTTGGTTATTATCAATATGTTGTGAAAGGAGCTCTGACGCCTGGGATTTGAGGTGGGGGGATGGGGAAAAGGCACGTGGGAACACTTAGACCAAATGTTAACAAACTGATAAAGCGTTGCAAAAATGTTTGAGGCAAATGTTTCCCTTTTCCAGCCCCACACCCGCTTTCAGCACACCCAGCAGGAGCAGTGCGAGATAACCTTTAACTGATAACATCTCCACACTTCCTTGCCAGGATCCCTCTTTGTGACTAGGATGGCAATTTTTCCAGTCTCTCCATTTCTGGGATCTTCCTTTCATACTCCTCTCCTGATTAATCCATTTGCTGTCTATATGGATGTCCCACAGATTTATCCAACCATCACTATCTCTGAATCCACTGTACCTGCTACTCATTTTTTACTGTCTTCCTCTTTGCTTTATGCTCATAACTTTGCCATCTCCTTCAAGAAGAAGTCTTCCTCACTTCTGTGAGGGAGAAGACTGGGTTCAGAGATTCAAATTTCTCTCTTGGCTTGGAAGTTTTCCTCCTTTTTGCCAAGTTCATCTCAGTGCAGGGTTCCTTGCCTGTGGCAGGGGGGTTAGAACTAGATAATCTTTAAGGGCTCTTCCAACACAATTCTATAATTCTATGACCTTTGTGCTGGGAGCATCTGTCATGAGCTCAGATTCCTTCTTTCCTCCCTCAGGTTTTCCCTCCTGGCTCCTGAGCTCACGTTTGGCTGTCACAGGTGAACAACCCTCTTGGTGTACCTGTGGCAAGAGGGCCACCTCTGGCTGGTGGTCCCTGTCAGGACACTTGTGTCCCCTTCAACATAATGACAGGGGACAGGAAGGAGAAATGGGAAACTCATGATTACAAAGATCCTTCCAGAGCCAACATACACAGAGAAAAATGCACAGAAACAACCCATATGTGACATGTCACAAAGTGAAATCACCTTAAAAGAAGGAAAAATATTTCCAGTACATTGACACAGTGGAAGTCAGAACACTCCTAAATTAGATTTGTATTTAAATTGCTTTGGAGAACAAAGACACAAGGTATGTCTTCCAATAATAAGCTACTTTTCTGACCACATGAAGATGTGGAATGGTGACAGCACTGGATGTCTCAGGTTGTTTACCAGTAAAATGGTTATTGCACCCACTGTCATATAGTGTTAGAGCTCTTCAAATGGGTGAACTCTTTGATGTGAATCCTGGGGCAGCAGGACCCACATAAGACAACCCAGAACTTGGCCTTCAAAGTTTTGGAGATCTAACACAGAACAAAGTCCAAGAAAGTTGTGATTTCTTGTCCTGAATGATTAGGCTTCTAGTTTTACGAGATGAGCTGCAGCCCACTTCCCCTGTGAAAGAAAAGAAGCAGCCTCAAAGCTGCATATTTGGAGTAGAAAAAACATTTGCATACATAGCTGTGTTATTGTCCATTGCTATTAAAAAAGTAAATCTCTGCTGTTAAACCCACTAACAAAACTCCTTTAGGAATGATGACAAAAAATAGATCCAGTCAAGAAAATATTTGTGTTTAATCCAGACAGTCTGTGAGGCTCTTGTGGCCATGCAAATGTTTTCCTCTACTAACTGACATAATGAAATTTTTATACTTTCTTATGTTCAAACACTGTATAGTTCTAATATTTTTAATGAAATTTATAATTCCTTTCCTTCACCAACAAGACTAAAATAAGCATTTAATGAAAGAAACAAGTGAGAGTTAAACTTAAGAAAACCACCGAGGAAAACAACTTCTACAGGAAAAATAAAACACTGAATGTTAAAAAAATTCATAGACATCAGCAAAATTATTTTCCTCCCTTGTTGTGACATTATGAAGAAAACAAAACTCAGAATGCAAGTTTTGATTAAAAAATCTGTCAGTTCACATGTAATTTAATATGGAGTGACATATACTGCTAAAAGGTACATTTTAACATTAAAGACCAAAACTCCAATGATTAATATTACAGTGATGACAGAATGGGAGTGCCTTATTTTAATCCACTGTTTATCTCAATGGGGTAATTTATAGATCACTCGACATGTTTTAATAGCAGGCATAAAAAGGTACCCTCTAATATCCACTTGCTTGCAAGATCTGACATTTGGAGTTACATGTTCAGAAAATACCAGCAACTGCATTTGTTGGACATATATACAAATAACCAGTCATCCCACATACAGTTTATAAAAAGTGATCTATTAATAACAAAACAGCTTGGGAGACATGTGGCCTCTTAATATTCAGGTAGAGTATCAAGTGTTTAAGTTAAAATAAGGGCAGGAGCACAAAGAGTGGTCAAGGCATTGATTTGGCTGCCAAATATAGTTTTTACCATCATAAATCTCTGGCTGACAACTGCACAAAGGCTGCTTTACCTAAACCCTGCCAAGGAAGGGTGTTTGCTGCCGGATTGCCTGATAGTCACTATGACAACTGATGCCACAATTAGACAAGTACAATCCCACTTTCAAACAGGCACACAAGTCATTAATTCAGCAGGACTTTTGTTGACAATATGTTATGAGGGAAATATTTAATGCAATTCCGAGGCTGATATATTCTCCTGTTATCTGTAGTAAAATAAATTGCAAGAACTGATGAAAACAACCATTTAATTAGTCTAAAGTGAGCTGAGGAAGCTATCCTGAACATTTTGGTTTAATGAACTCACAGGTGCACAGAGCTCCTTAGAGTTGCAGTAGACGGTTTGAAGAACATGCTAAGAAAGATGTCACATTTGGGGGGACAGCAAAAGAGGAAGAGAATAAAATGTTTTGAAAAGACAGCAAACAAATTGCCTTCCCAGGTCTCCCATTCTATGAAGATATCTATGAGCATCTTTTCCCCTGTGTGAGGGAAAAATCTCTCAAGGGCTCAACAAGCTGATCTGAGCAACTGCAGAGGAATAAGACTCTGATCACCACTACAGTGACATTTTCCCCATGTAGAAGAAGTGAACTGACTTGTTTACAAAACTATTTCCCACTTGATCTGTTCTTTGAGGCCACTGGGAAGGTCATGAGGAAAGCAAAAGCGTTGTAGGGGAAGGGAAATGCAGAACAGAAACAACAGAATCTAACACTCTCATACAACTGTGAGTGTTAAATGTAAAGAAAGGGCTTGAGGGAGTCAGGGGACAAAGATCAGTTACTCACATTGACACACATTCACAGCAGTGACAGGGGGAGCTCTCAGACCCTCTACTGCCAAAACTCCCTGAGATGTCCTTTGCATAACCCATATATTGCTGTAAAGCAGTTCCTCCGAGAAGGGTAACATCAAGACAAGAAGCATTTGATGTTTTTGGGCTCAGATAGCAGGAGAAGGGTGAATTGACCTTGGCTTAGGCAGCAGCATGGTCTGGGGGATGTCCTAAGGTCATTCCAGTGAACAAAAAAAAAATGCTACATGTGGATGCTGATGGTGCATTTAAATTGAAAGAGAGATTTGGTTGCTGGAGCTGCTGAAATCTGCAATCTAAATTTTGCTTAGAGCCTGAGCCCAATCCAATCCATTTCAGCCCCACAGCAACCAAATTTGTGAGGCTTGTGCATGAGTCCTCCCTGTCCAGGTCCCAATGTGCTCAAAGCCATATTCTACACTGCTGGTGGGACCAGGCATGGGACAGAGTGAAGTGTGGGAATGTTGATGTAGGCTGTGTGCAGCACTGCACCTTTTCGAGAGCAGATCTGGGCAGTGTCCCAGGTGAGGCATCCTTGCATCTCATTTCAGCTACAAGAGCAGAACAAGGAGGCAGTGACACGCCAGGGTTTCTTTCCATCCCTGCTCCAAGTGGGCACTTTCCAACCACTCCTCACTCCTCAGCAGAATGGCCAGGAGGTGGACAATGAGGCCATTTTGCACAGGGCATCAATGCCCTTATTTCTAAAGTTGCTGAAAGGAAAAACACCTCTTGGGCTGTTGGCTGAGGGAAGCTCTTCCTCTGGATTTTTCCTGGTTTTGTCTGGGGTACAGTTAATTTTCTTCCCAGGAAATGGTACAGTGCTGTGTTTTGGGTTTAGGATGAGAATGATATTGGTAACACACTGATGATTGCTGAGTAGGGCTGATGAAGTCAGAGACTTCTCAGCTTCCCATGCTGCCCTGCCAAGGAGGAGGCTGAAGGCTACAAGAAGCTGGGAGGGGACACAGCTAGCACAGCTGATCCCAGCTGGCCAAAGGGACATTCTAGACCATATGGTGTTATTAAACTGCCCTTTTGAATGTTTTTTTTTTTCTCAACCCACAAATTTCACTTTTTTTCCAGTTCTCTTCCCCATCCCACTGGAGGGGAGCTCTATGCTGGGCTAAACCACAAAAGGCATCAATTAGTCATTTCCCCAATAAATAACTGCTGCTCACTCTCTACCAACAGTAGTACAGGCAAAGTTATACAAAACTGTGCTGCTCTCCACTGCAGCCATAAACAGGCAGATGAGTTTCCAGCATCTTGGTGTCCTTGCACTTTAAAACTGAAGACAAGGACATAGTCACCCAAAGAAACCTGATCTAATCACTCAAGAAAATGATAGTACAGATGATCTTTGTTTGTCCATCCACTCCTCTCTGCTCCCTTCCATACACAGGAACCACTTCTCTTCTCCAGCTTTAGTTATCAGCTGCCACATGAAGACAGGAAATGAAGTATTTTATCAAACTGAAAGCATCGTGCATGCCACCCTAACAAACATGGTATCAAAGTCTGTTACTAAATGTTACCTGTGATCCCTCTAATAAACCAGCTTCTCAACAAACAGAGGAATCTCTGTTTGCAACCACTATAGAAGATGGGCACAAGAGCCCCAGGAAAACTCCATTGTGACACTTAAGCAGAAATTATGAATAGCTTTAGAAAAAAATTTACAAAAATAAAGCAGTACTTTGGTGTGTGATTCCTTTAAAAACCAAAACAGGGTGTCTAGATCCCTTCAGCTGATTCTGTGATTCACAAGATAGAGCAGGACTACTGTGTGCATTATAAAGAAAATCAGATAGAAACCAAACTATGATAAACAACATTAGTCATGCTCTTTCCTCCCCACATTATGATGCTTTTAGAAATCAGGCAAATATATATCATTCCAATTTCACACGCAAACTGGTACAGAAAAGTTAAATGAATTACTCAAGATCAAAATGTAAGAGGGAGAAATGTAAGAAGAAATATGCCTGGAGTTGGACTCCAGTGGTCCTTGCAGGTCACTTTCAAGTCAGGCTGTTCTAGGATTCAATGATTCTCTCTCTATCCAAGTTATGGATTAGACCAGAATAATTGATCCTGTTTGCTAACAATAACCTGGCATTTGCAGGAGAATATCAGTGATGTGTTTTACCAAAAAATCTACAGTTGCATGAAAACATCAACTTCCTTTCTAAACAAAATTCCTCACATGCCACTCCCCTTCAGGGAGATATAGCGAGAGCTTAGTCCAACTTCATTACAATTAATAAGACTTCTGCCTACTTAGAACCAGTCACAACCATTTTCTCCCTTCGCCTCCCCTAATTGCTCCTCATGCTGAAGACTACAAATAATTCAGCAGCTATTGGGGAGGAAACACACAAAGCTAAAACTATTGCACTAAAATAAATTTCCATGTTCTTATGCCTTGTGGCACTAATGGATGCTTGCCTGCAGGGTTTGTTTTGTCAGTTTTAATTTTAATTAGGAATTAACTCTGCAATGTGTCTAGTTTCTTCACCCCATTTTTCTCCCTGCTGGATTACATTTCAGTTGCATCATGCCTCCTTCCTAAGGCTTCTGGAAGGGCTCTGCACATTTAATGATAAAGATTCCAGTTTTCCACTCTAGCTCTTTCTCATGTTTGATTACATCATCCTCTTCTAGATAAGTGTGTTTGTTAACATAATGACATTACTGCTCAATTTTCTCAAAGCAATTAAAGATGTGTTTAATTTGAAGAATCTCAGTTGTTTTATTGTCTGCAATTAGGTATATTAACTTCAGTGGGAGTAGTAAATACTAATAAAAGTGCTTTGCTGAGCGGACATCTTCCAGAAGGGCATACAGACAACACAACTGAATACTTTTATGTAACAAATTCATCATGATTTTGATGTATACAGGTTATTAGAGTAACGTCTTGTAACACAGAAAAAATCCTACATTATAGCAACACACAGCATTTTCGCTTTCCACCAATTTGGCTACAGAAAATACATGCTTATTTTGAATGAAAATTCTTTTGTTTTGCCTGGCAAATATTAAAAAATAAATCTACTCTGATTGAATCGATAAAGATCCCTACCCAATACACTACTAAGTAGCAATATCCACATTTTCTTTTCCATGGGATTAGTTTACTGTTTTTTCAGATGAATGCGTGATGGCATCGTTAGTGCCAAATTCTTATGTAAGAGTTATTAGATATTTAAACACCGATGTTTGAGTGTCCATTGTACACTTAAAATAGATGACTGTCAGCTCTTGTAAACTCCAGAGCAGAGCTGAAACATTTATCTGATCTGAAAGCCATTTATTGAAACTATATTTTCTGCCTTTCAAGTGGCGCTGCTATTATATAAGGGGAGAGCTGGAACTAACACTGCAAAATCCTAATGATCCTCGCCTGCCTCACACAAGTCCAGTGGACCAGATCCAGAATTCATGGGAAGTGACAGGTGCCTGTCAATGCCAACATCAATGGCACTGGGCGGGAAGGAGGGTAAATGACAGTGATATAGGAATTTCAAATGGATTAGTGGACCCAGACACAGCTTGATGAGGGAAGGAGTGATAAGAGTGACAAGGAAGGTCTCCCTGCTCCCTTGGGTGATATTTCTGGCCCCTGTGCTTTAGGGTTGCAATGTGATGATTTTGCTGGCAGGGAGTAGATTTCTGGAGGAATATTATTAAGTTTTCTTTCTCAATGCTGGTTGTTCAGTGGCTGTTTTTGTCATTAAAGACCAAAGAGCTGAGCTGTGGTGGGATTTCACACAGAGCCCCACTGTCCCAGGTGACCTCTTGGTCAACATCACTGCTTAATTCTGCAAGATCAGTACTTTCAACATTTGGATACTTGAGATTTCCTCAAGGCACTACAGCACTGTATGTTCCAGTATTTACTGAAGGAATATATCAGTGTTTCTGTACAGCCACCCAACATGCAGAGCTATTAAAAAATAATGTTCATGCTGCTTTTATTTTGGTCTATGAATAAATATACTCTGCAACTTCCTTCCAAAACAAATGTCTTTTCTCGCAAGGCCTGCCATGTTATGTTGCATCTCTGCACATTAAAAGTTAAAAAATTATTTATCCTGAATTGTTAAAATTTTCATTAATGGCAATTTATGTCACTCAAAGAAGCCTCCTTGGGAAGAACATGGCATACTTGTACAGACCTATTATGAGAGTTGTCAGAAACATTTGTCCTTATGAAATATAAATAGACAGTATGTTAGATGATTTAGTGAGGGATCTCTTATTTATTTAAAAACAAACATGTTTTTTTCATTTCTCCTTTCAGGAAACCAGGTCATGTAGATTAGACAAGAAGGTTCTCAGGCTAATGATAACACATCTGTAAATATTTTCTCAAAAAGCTTATCCATCTCTCCAAACAGCCCGGGCTTTGAGCTGCCCTGGGGCAGAAGGCAACACCTGAGTCCTTCTCTGCTTCTCCCTGAGGACACACCAGGGCTCAGTGAGGCCCCACTACATCACCTCCTTCCCTGGAGATTTGATTTCCAAAGCACCCTCATGGGAACACTTTCACCCAGGGCATCATTTCCCCAACACTCTTTGGAGCTGCCTCCAAACATCAGGTGAATTTACCCCCTGAAAAAAATGGGTTGTGCTGCCTTTGAATTAGACCTGGGTGAATAAACAAGGATCATTTCTTTGTTCTTGCTGATAACAGTTTAACAAAGCTGTGTGCAGAACTCCACATTAATGCTAAACTTAATTTTCCACAGCTGCTGAGGTTCATAACCAGAATCCATTTCAGGTGGACATAAAAATCCAGCCCAATATTTACTTGCCACTGGATACAAATGTTACCTAGTGAAGTCTGCACTAGTGTCAGAGAGGTGGATAAATCCTTCAACTTTGTTAAATGTGGAATAAAGGAGAGAATAACTTGAATTAAATTCCTGTGCCCACTTGAAATGATGTCTGGCTGTGCCTCTGTACCTGTGCCTGATTTTTGCATGAAAATATTCTCTTTGTCCCTATCTGGTGTTCTCCTTCAAAAAGGAATTGAGTTTAAAAAGAAGGCAATAATGTAAGATTTTTAAGCAAACAGTTCAATATTTCCTTTAAAATGTTCTCTGTATTCAAGAGCACTTTGATTTCTATCTTTTTTTTTCCCTCCAGGCTTTGAAACTGTACCTCTTTTAAAAAAAGACCATCCCTGATTTTAGTCTTTTGTTCCTTTATGAGCTTTGTCCCTGACTTTTAAATGTGGAGAGAGTTGAGAGGCATGTTGTGAGAGGAGAGAAAATAAAAAAAGTAAAAAAAAAAAACTTGCAAACTGTGTTAAATACACCTTTTGTTCATTACGTTTAATATAACATTCACTATGAAGATTGATATTGAATTATACATTAATTTTAATGCTAAATAACTTTTCTATTTAAAAGTCCCTTAGTTTTCTTATAATGTACAGTAATTAAAAAGTGAACCAAAAGAGGCAGCAATAAATCAGGGTGCACAATGCAGTAAAAATATTATAATTAATATTTAACATACGTTTTGATTACTTTTAGAATAAGTACAAGAAATATCAATTAGAATATATATTCAAACTTTGCTGCCTTTTCCCCATTATACTCTGGAAAAGGGCTATTTTTAATTCTGGATATTGCATACAAAATAATACATAGTCCCTAATTAAATATAAGGCTGCAATTCAATCGAGAGTTTCTGCTGATGTCATAAATAATAAGAGCACAGCTCGAGGTATCAATGAATGGCAGCCAAAGCCCGAGATTGAATTACAACTTCAGCATTCAGTCTGTGGAACTGTATTGTTATTTGCAATAGATGGAAAATGATTATTATTATTTTTTAAATACAGACAAAAAGAAGGAAATTTGAATTCAAAATCGGTGACTCGGTGGTGGAAGATTAGAAGTCTTGTGATTAGAGAACACAGCTTATTGGAAATTGAAATGTACAAATGTGCCAGGCAGCAAATCCGTGGTTGAGGCTAAATTCTGCCTTTTGTTTGTTGGTTTTTTGAAATCTATGGGCAGCTCATTCCTAAAAAATCAAGCATTGGTGTCATTGTCAAGAGTTTTGCCTCTGCCTACCCTAAATGTGTCCAGCAACCATCACTGGAGCTGCCCAGCTCTCACCTGGCCTGGGGCTCCCAGCAGGGAGCAGAAATTCTGGAGGTAGAAGGTGCTGCCAGGGTGAAAATCAGTGACACCAAGTCACCTTAACCTTGCTTGTGGAAGGAGCTTTCCACCCTTGGAGTCTTTTACCCCCAGTAGGTTTTCTGCATAAACCCCAATTATTTATAATTTCCATTCAGAATGAATAAGGGCTATACACTCATGTGGACATTTTCCCCAAATAAATGACCCCTTAATAACCAGAAGGATTTTTATTTATGTAACATATTGGATTTCAGTTATGTTATGGCAGCAGAAAGAAGGTAGTTAATCAATATGAAGGCTTGCTTTCAACAGATTGCACAGCACTCAGCATGACAAGATCCCCTTCTGCTACACCACAGGTCACTCATTTGTATTTTAGGGCCATTTTTCCATGCTTAGCACATCCATCCAGCCATGAAGATGTACACCTCTCCATCTGACTCTAGCATGCAAAAAGTCAACAGTTTAAAGGTGCTAAAATGCCACGAGTCCTGAGCAAGGTGTGAGACACAGCTGTGATGCCACAGAGCCTAAACCACGTGGCTTTAGAGGTGTTTGTCACCTCCTTTCTGCCCAAACTCAAGGCACCACAAAGTCCCTTCTCATTGCTTCCCCCCCTCCTCTCCTGGTTCAATTTGTGCAGATAGTGGAGGCCAATATTTTCCCCAGCCTAGGGAAAAATAATAATGGTTCTGGCACTGAGTCTGGTCTGTTTGCCCTGTGATACAGCCACATCAAGGGCTGCAAGGTGCCCCCTTTTCTTCCCTGGGCAAGTGTGTACTGAGGGCTGGATCCCAACTTTTCAAGAAAAAAAATTTGATGGCTTAGAGCTGGAAACGCAGCGGCTCCCTACATCTCACATGCTAGCTTCTGACGCAGGCTGGCCATGCCAAAACCCACAGATTTTTCTTTACAAAACCAGAATATTGCTGTCTAAGAACAAGTATTTTGTCTCATTTAGGCTAAGAAGAACAAAGAGCCAAGAGGCCCTGAAAACACACAATGAAGCCCCTTGGAATAAAATTTCTCTTTGTATGGTACATTTTACTCAATATTTAAATATCCTATTGTTCTTGAACACATAAATTTTATTGCCTTTTCCCTAAAAAGAGCCATTTCCTAAAGAGTCTTAAACTATACAATAACCACTGTCATGATAGCCTGTTTATGCCTTCCAGGTGATTTTTTGATGGGCAGAAAATATATGTTTCTTTCAGACATTTGCTATTAACTCCAAACAATGTGTAGAAATTTTGATGATCACCTTCATAACATCTGAATAAGGATTTAATTGTGCCTGTAACTGACCATACAGACATGGGCCCATGGTTTCCAAAAAAGCTTTGCTCCTGGTGTAAAGAAACCTTGAGAAATCTTGTGAAAGCAGACAGGGGAACAGTGAAAACAAGGTGCAAAATACTGAGATGGTCCTTCCTAACACACAATACATCTCAATGCTTTTTATCAAGACCAACACGTGCAACATAATTTACTGCCAAAATAAACCTGCCATAAACACAGATACTTGATATTGCTGATAAACAGGTATTTCATTTTGTAAAGTATATGCTTACATTGGTATGGGGAGATGTTAGTCCCAGGGTGATATTTAGAAAACACAAACAGCTGCCTCTGTCCCCAGATGCACATAACAAAGTAATAATAATCTTCCTCTATGATAAGCAGCTATAGGTGTCTCAGTTACCTCTCTCCTATGTCTCACTTGACTCTGAATTTATCAGAGTTTTTTTCTTTTTCAGCTTTTTGGTTTTGGAGATGATTTCATTAGGGCTAAGAAGGTTAAGTTCTAGCATCTGTTGTATTTACTCTTGAATTTAGACTTTTCTAGGTTCTTTGAATAGTGAAAGGCAAATCTTTAACAGACACACCTCTCACTATCTCCTCCATCCATCAGTGACTTCCTGACATATCCAAGCAGTAAAGCCTGGAGGCAGAGGCCAAGTCCCATCTCTGCCAGCTACAACTCAAATTTAACCCTACCAGCATTCAGCGCTGACCTGCACATGTGGGGTTGTGTCTTCAGCCACTGCTGCTGAATTTGGTCCAGCCAGGGCCTCATCTGCAAAACACATCAGTAGGAAAGAGGTGTTAGATGATAGATTCTGTGGTTATTTCGTCTCCAGATGGAAGTAGCTCTTCAAATAAAATGCCAGCTGAAAAATCAAGCAAAATAACCCAGTGGTTTGCTGCCCTACCAATATTTGGTGCTGCTTTGGGATGACAGACCATTTCTGTTTGGAGGAGGAAGGACTTGGAGACAGTAGCATTTTGTTTCTCTCCCTGCAAGGTGGACATGGGATAATAGGAGAGAAGGTAAAGGAGGGGAGCTGGTGTGTGTGACTGGGTGTCAAGGACAGCAGATTTTTTCTGAGGCCAGAGAGAAACACACACTAATCCAGTGGTGCAAATTCGTGGAAGGGTTTGGAAATCTAGAGAAAAAACATCCTGTCAGGTCCAGGCTGAGGCCCTGGGATTACCATGAGTTTCTCTCTTACTATTGATTGTTGTCATCATAATACATCTGCTGCTTTATGCAACTGAGTCTTCCTATGAAATGCATACATAGGCTCAATGATTCTTATAATTACAGGCTGAAAAGAACTTTGCATATTCATGAGTATCACACCATTTGTCACAGCTGTAGACCTCCAGTAAGCAATGCCTGTGATTAGGGTTTTGTTCTTCCCAAGTATATTTTTTTCCATGAACCCTTATTGGTTCTGAAAAGTTATGATCTTAACTCTCCACTCCTGTCAAACACAATTTTATTCCTTTTTACTGCCAGCAATATGAATAAATTCCTGCTTCTACAGCCAACATCAGGACTAGCCGGAACTGGAATTTGCATTGATGAGGCAGTATTTTATTTAACTAATGTAATAGCCTACAAAAATCTATAGTTGGAGTGACAACAATTTTATTATCCCAAGTAAAGAGCTACCCATTCATTTTCTCCTCTGTGATTTAAGACCACTAACCTCTAGACCTCCCTGCTCATAAACAAACAGGTCTTGCGGACCTTCTTAGGTTCACAAAAGAGGTCAAATGAAATAATAAAGACCTGGTATGCTACAGGATGTACTAGCCATTAAGCAGCAGATTAAAGATTGAAAGTTTTTGAAAGCTAGACAGCCAAATATGAAATCTAACCCACCCCATGGACATTTCAACATAAAATGGTAGTAGAAGTGAGAAAAGTAGACTTTTTTTCCTTCTGAAGCTATATTTTTCTAACACAGAAGACAGAGAAGTGTAATCAGTCATGGTCAAAACCCTGCCAGTGAGTATTACTTATTTAGCTTCATATTCCAGGTGACTCACAACTTGTCTACCTGCCAACATCTGAAAATAATAAGTTATAGTAAAGTTATTAACTAAAACTATGTGAACTTTGAAGTAGCTAAACCTAAATTAAATATAAACATACAAAACAGCCTGGGGTTAATTAATCTAATTTGGTCTCAGCCACCTCACTCCATTCTTGTTTGTTTGCAGTTGTTTTCCCCCTTTCCTCCTCCTATGTGGTCTGGAGAGAGGGATGATCTCAAGGCTGGTCAGGGGCAGAGATTGCATCTTTCCGCTCCTCCGATCAGAAAAGTGCGGTCGCTTTTCCAAGAAACCGCTCTCGACAAAGAGCTGCTTTGCACCAATCTCATCTCCCTGGATGTGCTGGGAAGGAGGGGAGCTGTGCCCAGGCAGATGTGTGCCAGCTGAGAGCCCAGCTCCAGGAAGCCTCGTGCCCACACACCATGTGTGGCTGGAAGGGGAAGCCTGTCCTCTTCCTCCTCACTGTCAGGTATAAATTGCACACTGGAAGCTTAGATGACAACATGGTGCTCCCTCCAGAAGCTTCCTCAGAAAGCTAAGCCTGAAAGCAGCACCAAGGGAATCACCTCTTCCTTGTTTTTTAGATTTCTTTTTGAACACACTGAGCTCTTTTACCACTGATGAGGCTCTTCTGCCATCCTAGACAGGCAGTCAACGTGCCCGAAGATTACGCAATGCTCAGTGTTTAGAGAGGTTTTGTTGGCCTGGCCATTTTTAGTATTTTAGAGGTTTTAAACTGAAAAAGTGGAGGGGAAAAAAAAACATGCTAAAAATAAGCTCTTGATTAGGTGTGGGAAAAGTGAAGATTCGAGGAAATCTCAGGGCTGCAGCCCCAGCACGAGGTAACAATAGACTCGAAACACAAAAAAGTGTCAGTGCAGTTCGCTTGTAAAAAGAGGAAAATGCACAATAGCACAACAGTGAGTTCACCTATTATATAATTGGAGGTTGTGTGTACATGTGCAGACAAGATGACAGAATAAAAAGCCTCCTCTAGGAAATCCAAAACTTGGCAGCTTTGGCCAGGTAGAGTATGAGGCGGGTAGTGTCTAACAACAAAAAGAAACAGTCTGTAACTAAGGTTTGAATTGAGCTACAGCTCTCCTTGCTAAACAGCAGCCAGATTTACTGCTGCAAAACCCATAAAAACAAAGGGAGAATAAGTCTGGCGCAAGAATAAGGCACAGAGAGAGAAAGGCAGAAAAGGAGACGCGGCATTAAATACATCAAGGCTGAGTTGTGCATCTGATTTCATACAAGGATAATTTGGAGGGCTATGCATAAAGCCAGAGGATTTCATTCATACAGAGTTTCCACATGGTCTGAAGTGCATTTCCAAGGGGGCCAAAGGAAACCCAACCAGCCTGACAGGAGGGAAGTGAAGCAGCTGCTGTGCTCTCAGTCCCACCAATGCTTTGCTTTGGCATCTGGGATGGCTCCCCAAAGCTCTCCCCTTTCCCACCCCAGAGTGTCCACCCTGCCTCAGGGAGCTACTGGGATCTCTAGGCTTCTCAGATTTTGTTAACAGTACAGCAGTCCTTGATTTGGGCTTGTTTACAGGGATTTTCCTGTCCATTAGAGCCTAACTATATCCAACACACTGGTTAAGCTACATGAATTTACACAGAAGAAACAGTGATTCTGGTGCTCTTACTGTAACAGGATGAAATGTTTCAATCAAAGTATGCCATACTTGATATTTTCCAGGGGAGATGGCTCTACGAAGATATCATTGACCATTTTGGTAGAAAAGATCTCTACAATCTTCTCTTACAATCACCTGTCAGGTCATTTCTACCCCAAAGATGTCACAGATCTTTTAACACCTATATTAAAAAAGCCAAAAATACTTTCCTTAACATGAATTCTGTGTATTAATAATCCTCTCCTCGTTACCCTTTACTCCTACTGCTACTTCTCCCAGAGTTCTCCTGCTCATTTCCAACTCAGTTGCCACAATCCACATATATGCATTTTGGCCATAATAAAACTACAACCAACTCCATCATTTGACTCATTTCCTTTTCCATATCCACCATATCAGTCACAGCTCTCCAAATATTTCATCTTTCTAGACTTCTTACATTTAACAAAAGAAAAACATACTAAAATGCACTAACAGCAATAAAAATGCTTTGGTGTTATTTTTTGTTTGGCATATTTCTTCCTGTTCTCTGATCTGCAGGAGTTCCCAAGTCATCCAATAACTGACTATGTCTCTGGGATTTCCATCCTAACTCAAAGTTGATGGGGAGCTTCTCTCTACCCCATCACCTTGCTGCACACACAGGCTGTATTTTGAGATGTTACAAGATCATTTTGATGTTCCTTTTGATCAAATAGAGTATTAAACCTCAGATTATTAATGTATAGAGACAAATGTATCTCTCTTTCTTATTAATATCAAGATTAAAAGGCACTTGAAAGCTAATAACTTATTTCCATTTTAAAACTTATTATATAATAAATACCTTACAAATGATGATGTATGTGCTCATAATTGACTCATTAGGTATTTGCCCAAACAACAGACATAGGGCCATTAGCAAGAAGCTGAAGTATTCCATGTTTTGTGGAATGTGGGCTGCATTTCAGCAGATAAATGATTCCTCCTTTCCCCTGTTTGAGACTCAAATTCTTGATGCACCTGTGGACCTACAAGATGAGGTTTTGGGGATTTTTGCTGTTTGTTTTTTTACCAAACTAGATGACAGAGATAGAGAAAAGCACACTGAACAAATTCCAGAACAGCTGTTCCTACCTAGGATTCTTTTCTTTTTACCCCCCACTTCATGAACTGCATAGGAAAGTTAATGCATTATTTTGAGACTTTTAGCAGAAGGCTTTGTAGCCACCAGTGCTCAGACAGACCCCTGGGAGCGCACACGGAAGGTTGCAAAGAAGGTAGATTCAAAACAATGTGACAAACAAGCTCAGACCAAATCCCAGGCAGGATTTTCTATGAATTTTTAATTTTTTTTTTACCACCAGCATGAAATCAGCCACCTCTGAAGTTTGACCACACTTAAAAGGTGGTCAAAAAGATAGTCGTTTAGACCCATTCTGTAATGTTTACCATTTCAAGCCAGCTCCTACAGATATGTAAATACTTTACTTGTATGAGCAGTCCCACCAAGGACTATTTGCATGCATCAAGGTATCACAGGTAGCATTGTTTGCAGAAGAAGAATGTAATTCCTTATGACTCTAAAATGCATGAATGTATCAAAGGACATTGGCAGAGCCCAGGCCAGCAGACAGGCCCCTAATTTATTTACCTTTTATAAATATGACTAGTCATGTATTCGCGTTTCTAATTGCCTAAATACATTTTTAAATCTACTCATTGATACCTGATGTGTAAACTTCGGGAGCATATTCTCAAGAACAACTTCCTTTAGACCTCTCTGCAAAGATACCACTGTTTTCAGGAGAGTTAATAAAGTTCTAGCAAGTGCAGAATATAAATCCATACCAGTGAGGGGTACAAGTCTGTTCATTCCTATTCATGAACTGTGTATTATTTATACAATGTTTGTGGGCTCAGCAAAGCAGAGGATATTTTTTAAATAAATGTTTATGTTCAAATAACTTTGCTAGTCTTATCTAATCTACCTTCAACATCTTAAGCCCTGTAGGTGATTTTAAAAGTTTGCAAAATATCTCTCATCTGCTTTTACACATTGGGTTTGGCAAAAACCAGATGTCTGAATATTTAGCAATTCTGACACACAAAAATTATCATGATGCTATCAAGTATCTTAAATCTTGTGCAAAAGAGTGTTAGCAATTTATCAGTGGGAGGATTTTCCTCTCTTCCTACTCAACGCCTGACTCATTCAGCTCTTTACTGATTGAACAAGCTTGTCCACTCCAGCACTTCAGGTAAGTGTTGGGCTCTTCATTTTCCACAGGGAGAGAGGGGCACTACAGCCTTGCCCTTGGAAATGTTCACTCAAAGTGCCCAGAGACTGCTGAGGAGCAAAGTCCTTAATATCTGCAAAGATCTAGGCCTGCTCAGCCTCCTCATGACACAGGGAAATGGCACAGCACTCTGGGGTTTGATTTTTCAGCTGCACCTTCACCACTGAAGCCTCCTGTCTCTCCTAAATCAAGTTAAGAGTCACTCTTCTATGAAGAAAATCCATTTCTAATCCTTTACTGGTTTGTGTTGGTAGCAGCAAAATCTTCTGTCGCATCCAGAAAATGGTGTTGAAAACTTCAGAAACGTAACACAGGATAATTTTACTAAGTTTTATCCAAGTTTGTGTTTTTTTCTTTAATCCTGTTAAGTTTTGGGCCCCTCTGATCCCTGCAAGTGGCATTCAGCTCTACAGACCTGTGACACATTGTTCACACGTGCACACTCAGAGCACTTTGGCAAAACTTTCGGGGAAACTTTCTGCCTGCAGACAGGAAATGTGGTCCAGTGCTGAGCTTCGACCAGTTTAGTGAGGGCTGGCTGGTGCAATGCAATGCCACTGTCATGCTACAGCCACACTTTGGCTGTCACGGAGAGCCTGATGGATCACAGAATATTTCCCAGGGACACAATGGCCAAGGTTTGTTCTGCGTGAACATTGCATGGCTGTGACATCAAGCGCGTGGCTGCGAAACCCACACCCAGAACCAGGCACTGTTAGTCTTGATTTCTTTAAAGTAAATATCTACAATTTTTTATCCTTTCATGTTTGAAGAGAGTGACCCAGTTACAAAATTGAGTGTAGGCTGGGAAGAGGAGTAGGTGGAAGGGGAAGAGCTTGATCTTGTTTGTAAGGGAGGTTACAAGTATTTGGGTGTCAATTCATATGAGAAGTTTCACTTGACATTATCTGATGTGGTCAAAATACTCAACCCTACCAGTTGGGGCTTATAATAGGAATGCCCACTCAACCTTAGCTCCAACAGACACAATTGTTGCAATATAATACACCCTCACTGGACCTACTCAAGCTGCATTTTGATGATTTGGCTTACTTTTAACACGCAATCCCTGGCAACTCCCAGGCATTAGGACTCTCCTGATTGTTAAAATTCTCTGTCTGAACATGGCTCAGACTTGCTCACCTCATGAGCGCTGTCTTTAGGGCTACTTGAAAAAAAAAAAAGTCCTTTTTATTTAAAGTGACAGTACACAGGAAAATGAATATACAGCTTATGAATAGCTACAGTGATTCTAGTGTTCTTTTATGGACTGACTGCACATGTGAAAATTACCCTCCTTGCAGGAAGGCTTTGCTGCACCTTCCAAGCCCCCAAACCCACTGGCTCTTCCCACTGCCGAGCAAAGGGTTCGATGGCTCAATGCTCATGGTAGGTTGGGAGGGGGATGTGGAAGGAGTGGAACAGGCCTCTATGGTCTTTGGAAGCTGGCCAGGGCTGAGGCCACTGCATCTAAATTTAGGAGGGGTTTCACTTAATAGGGCTTGCAGCTGTGCATAGGTTGGGGTGTGAATTCCATCTCTCCCGACATACAAAACCAAAGCTTTATTAAAGAAGCAGTGGCTTTGAGCTATTCTGAAGTACCCTATCATTTTCACTAGCCTGTTCATCTGTTAAGGCATTTATATGACACATATAGGAAATAAAAGCCATCAATAAACCCTGTGTTTTGAGTATACAGATGAAATCACCAATAATAGGGTTAATAACCAGGAACAATGCGAACAGAACCAATACTTTGTACCAATATAGTTTCTCACAAATTAATGTTCAAAAGTATAAATTCCCTAACCACTAGTGTCAGAGCTGGAAATATTATTGCCTCTGTTTTATACGTAGGAAAGCTTGGAGCACAGAAAGGCTTTGTGAATACCCAGAGCCATTCACAGCCGTACCATAGCCGTGCTTCAAGATCACTGTGCATAAAGTGTAATGCCAGGGCAATATTTTGGTGCTTTGTATTTGGGCATGGCTCAATTCAGTGGGATCCCAAGCACGACCTGATGCTCTCCAAATCTTCCACTAAGCAGCCCAGACAGGAAGAGTTCAACACCACAAATTTGTCCTGCTCTGGTCCAGCCAAAGATTAGTGCAGGGGTAAAATTGACTGGTTTCCTAAGCCTTCACTAAAGGATAACTCAGGAGAAGAGGACTTGCATAAATGCAAAGTCTTTATTTTATAGCATATACACTGAAATTCTTTTTTATCTTTAAATACTTCTATGATTCAACAGATTTTCTATTTAAAGAAGGTTTCAAAAATACTTTTTTTTCCTTTTCTCCATCAGTTGGTTTTAATTCTGCATTTATGCAGGCCCAAAGTAAGAACTCGTGCTGCGATTTTAATTGAGATTTTTCTCTAAATTTATACATATGGGCCCAGTCTTGCAAAACATTTCCACGTAATGATTCTCAGACATGACCTTTTCTGCTAAGCCACAGAAACACAGCCATGCATTGTGGTGCTCAGCACCCTGTGTCCTGTTTCTCCAGCATCCTTTTTCTTGGTGTGGATGAGCGTGCTCATTTATGATACTGCCACGGAGAACATTGCTCTAACACAAAACTTAATCACTTCTCTCTTTGTGCCTGTCTTCTGATTGCCCCATCTCTTCCAAACTAAAAATAAGTTCTTTGTGTTCGCTAAAGCCCGTAACAGCTTCAGCTTCTCTTTCCCATTGTCTCTAGTTTGCCATCAAAATGCACTAAGTGCTCTTAGTTACACCATGACACAGCCTCCTTTGCTCTAGTTAAATTTTCCAGCATGCACAATTCTGCTTTTCCCCAGTCTATCCCCATAGGGAGAGAAGCTCCTCATAAATACCTAAAGAGCAACCTCCTCCACTCGCTTATTTGTTATTCCTCCTCACCAGCTCGGCAGGGACAACAGGCCCAAATGAAATCTTTTTTCTCCTCCTGTGTTTGTGGTCTAATAATGGCCGTATGTTTGACCATGACTCATTGGATACCTATGTATTCTCCCTGGCAACGAGCAGAATTGCTCCGTTTTTGAGACCAGACTGGATTGGGTTTACCAAGGACAACATAGAAACAGACCAGACTTTATCCTTCTTAAAACATTTTGCCGCTCTAACTAAAAACAAGAATTGTAAGCACTCTCAGACAAAGACCATCATTCTGTTTGGCATTTCATAACACCAAGCACAGTAGAGGCCTGATCCTTGCCTAGGACTCTGAGAAAGAGTTTAGTTATAGGAATAAAATAAAATAAAATAATAAAATAAAATAAAATAAAATAAAATAAAATAAAATAAAATAATAGCTTTTTGAGTGGCACCTGTATAATAAATGCCTGTGTACAACTGGAGAAACAGCTGCATGCCCCCATATGTACCTGTTAGACAAGCACACAACATTGCAAAGTCACATACACACAGTGATCACCATTAAAAGCTTTTCAATTTTCCACTTGCAGAGATGATTCTGTACAGAAATGGAGTTGATGCAAAATAAAGCTGTAGTTATTCAAAACCCACCTCTTACAATATCACCCAACTTAAGTTGTTCAAATTACCTTTCTGTAACTGATTTTTTTTCCAATTGGCTAAAATACCTATTGTAATACTTAGCTGCGAACAAAGTGCAGAAATGAAGGGCTTTGAATTGTTTCAAATTAATGGCTATAAAGTATGACTTAAATGCTTTTATTCAAAACTAATTATTTGAGAGCAGGTATTCTTATACTTCTTTAACAGCAGGATGCAACATTTTTAGCATTATGAAAAAGAAGCTTTTGCCATGTAAACTCATGGGGTGAAATCTCATCCTTGATCTTCAAAGTGTGACAAAGAGCTATTGATTGGGAGCATATTGTCATTTAAATTACAATTAGGGATGGGTGAAAGGTGGTTATTCAACAATTCAAATCTTTTTAAAAAATGCTGTCAAGGGCAACTTAACCTTAACCTAAACACACACTTTTAAAAACTTCTGAGAGTTTCAAGTGTTTCAGAGAGCAATATGATGTGTTTAAAGCAACAAATCTGTAGATTTCAAGAATAACATATAGTGCATTTTATTAATGCTGTAATTAAAAAAGCCCTTGTGGAACACTTTCATTCCCTGTTACCATGAAACACACATTTGCTCCAAAACTGAGTGAGGGAGGTGGAAGGGGAGGTCTTTGCAATTTTTAATCAAATTGTATCGCTCAGTTCATCTTGCTAGAAGAGCTAATAATGTGATTTAAAATCCAGATCCAATTTCTGCTATAATCAATGCAAGTCCTGTTCTCGGAGGAATTTGGTTATGATCTCAAGAGCCAAGTGAAGAAGAGCACTAGACGGGTCTCAAAAGCCAATGCAGTTTGTAATTGCAGTGACCAACTGGCAACCTTCAACAGGCCACCACTTCCATCTTCCACCCCCTCTCTTCACTGAGACCCCAGGATCTCAGCCCAGAATCCATATGGACCACAAGACTCTGCTCAGGCACCTGCAGTCATGGGAAATTTTAGTCACTCCTGAACTGCCCATGGTCTATGGTGAATGTCTAAATTCAGTTGGATTTTGCCCAGGGGACCAGCCAAGGCAGCAGCCTCCCCTATAAAACACAAGCTCAGAGGTACAACCTGCCTCTCAGCAATCTTTTTGGGCCCTTGCTGGGGTCTAGATCCATGGTCTAGCTTCTGTCATGACACAAACACAAGCCACAGTGAGAGTACCCAGCATTGTCACCTGGCTTGTGTTGGCAGGGCGGGTGAAGGGCTGTGCCAGCTTCTGATGGGCTTTTCTTCAATCTCATTAGTCAGTTGGAGTTCAAGCAGCTCTCTCTCCCCTTTCAGAGAGGATTATGCTGCCCTGCCAAGTTAGGAAGAGCATTCCTAGCCCTGCAGGACAAACAGCTTCCCAGACCTGTGTTTATTTTCTTGGATGGCATATGTAGCCCATTGTGTGATTAGGTAGCACAGCAGGGTTCAGAAAGTGGAATTTCCCAGAGTGCTCTGGGCTCTGGATGATCGCCAGCATCGGGATCAGGGAGGAATGTTTTCTTTCACTATACACTGGTGAATGTGGCAGAGTTCGAAAGAGATTTTGACTTTCCCCTTTCGCACTTGGGAGGTGAAGACTCCTTTTTGCCACATATACAGTGGGAACTATTTCCTTGCCAATGTATTACATATTTGGGTCCCACTCCAATATTGCAATGAAATCCGTGGAACCTGTTAGCTTCAAGTAAATTTACATCAGATTCCCCATGGGCTTTTCTTCCCCTGGTGTGTCCGTGCTCTGGTGGAAAGGGCAGAGCTTGGAAGTGTCTACCAGATTGCCTCAGCTCTCTGTGCTCCTTGGGCAGTGCAGGATGTGTGGCACATCAGCAAGGACTGCAGCTAAGGTCAAGCTTCCCGTATTTTGAACTTGTTGGCACAGACTAGCTGCAAGAGGAGGAGGAATTATTTTGAACAAAAAATCCCACTGATGTGTTTTGGGAGTGGTGATAATCAGAACATCCTATTTAACTTTTGACCACAGAGCAAGGGAGAAGAGCCAGCAAGGTTTTAGGAGGGAGAGCTTTTATATGTTTCTTTCTTCTGATCTGTTTTCACCCTGCTAAGTAATAAAAAGGAAATTTTGCTTAATATACAGCAATCACAACATTTGAAGCTATTCAATTGTCCAAAGAATGGTAATTATAGTCCACATTTTTTGAAACAATTGTGAAAAGTAGGAACTTTTTACTGTGAGGATGGTGAGACACTTGTACAGGCTGCCCAGAGAAGCTGTGACTGCCCCATCCCTGGAAGTGTCCAAGGCTGCATTGGAGGGGACTTGGAGCAACCTGGGGTAATGGAAGGTGCCCCTGCCCATGGAAGAGGGGTGGAAATGAGATGATCTTTAAAGTCCCTACCAACCCAAACTGTTCAATGATTCTATATAGTAGGATCAGCACAGAAAGAAAAGGCATTGTATAAGTATTGTTCTAAAGTTTGTTAAGGTCTCTTTTAAACCCTGATATACTAAAATCTCTCACTAAAACAGCCCCGCTCTATTTGGAATTGAGACACAAGACTTGTGGGGCTTGCAGTGAGCCCCACTCAGCTTGCCTTGGGTGACAGAGGGTCAGAGGAAGCATTTGCTGCTATTACTTCATTTCTCCAGTTGCATTTTTACTGCATAAGTATATGAAATGGGCAATCTCACCTCCTTACTGAATGCAGCAGCTCTGCACTTGCTAACGGGACTGCCATCAGAAAAACCACTTTGTTTTGCTGTGCCCACTGCTCTCCTCTCCCATGTTTCTGTTTATTGACAGAGTTCAGAATGTATTTAATAGAGAAAAAGCAGCAGGGCCTGGATCTCAGCTGGTTGGAGTCAAGTTTGTAAAGACAAGAAGTAGCTTCATCTCAGTCACCAGCTGGGATCAGTGGGGGGAGAAAAGAATCACGCACGCAAGTGGTACATCCATTTGTTAACCCAAAGAAATGAAATAAAACCAGTTTCTGAAACTTTTTGAACATGTTGCAAAGACCACGGAAAGGAAGGCAGCAACTGGATACAAAATTCACAAGTCATTGATATATTGAAGTACTAAAAGAATATTGTTTGTCACTGCAAATAGGCAATTTACATTATCATTGCTTTAGAGCTCCCAGAACACACAATATACATTGTATAAGAAATTACTGACGGCTTTTATCAAGGTTAACTCGTGTTTTGTTAACCCAACACTTTGCAAGGTAACACGAAAATTTTGAAGCGGAAGAGTTTTTTTGATAAAAAGCGTGCACATAAAATTTCTAAACATTTGGCGAGGGAGCATCGAGCAGGGAAAGGGAACTGGGATGCGAGATGCGCCAGTGCCGCCTTGTGGAGGCTTCAAACTCCGTCCAGATCCTGTTTACTCGAGCTAATGGCTCATTTACAAAAAACTCCCCAATGCAGGGCTCTTTCATAACATTCGTACAAAGCAATTCTGCAGATAATAAATAAAACAAAGGCAGAGGAAAGCTGGGTTTAATTCTGGATGTAATCCTTACTTAGGGCAGGGTGGTACACTAATTCTCACAGCTACAAGAACCAGATTTTTTTTTCAGCCATGCAGTTTGCAGATGACTTCTTTCTTTTTTTTTTAAATTTTCTCAGGAAACAGTGTTTCCGGTTGCTATCATCAAAAAAACATCGAATCATCAACAAGAAAAACAGTAGGGAAAATGCAGTAGCTTTGTTCCCCATCAGTGTTCCTTGCTCATCCTCTGTCCTAGGGCACTGTACATGCTTAACCTGAGCAGGTTTTCATGTCAGCTCTCCAATCTTCTCTGCTTTGGGTTAGCTTAGCAATTGTCTCTCTCAGTATACTTAGTTTTTCTGACCCAGCCATAATCAGAATGGGCAGATGAATATGAACTTGCTTTTAAGAAATAATCTCCATCCGAAGGAAGAAAAGAAAATGTCTGGGTTTAGGACTTTTTTCATTCCCTGACAAGTTTTGATTTTAGATGAGGTTTTTTACCAATATTCTATTTGATCTTTAGTATCTGAAATATTTTTTCTCAGTTCAATAGACACAAGTTATACGACTGTTTCATACTGATTACTGAAAAGAAAATACCTTGCAAGACATTTGCCTCAGATGGGACTCAAGTCTCTCTCATCTAGCTCACTCCTAAGGGGTATCTTTTGGCCAAATGAGTTGGGCTCAAACCAGAAAATGAAGTTTTATGGCCCCGAGAGCTTTGATTCCTGTTCATAAATATGGCAGCAGCAACATTTAACATTTTCAATCACTCATTTTCTTGGGAGCTAGGGAAGTGTTCAGATATATATTCTTAACCACTGCTGGTTCATTCAAGATTTTTTACAACGTGCATAATTCTCATGGGATAAGGAGTTGGATAAGTGGCCACAAGGCTTCTGAATTATCACTCCCATGCACAATACATTTTGTTTAAGTTATAACCACATAATTTAAACTGCTTACTTAAATTATAAAATACTCCCAACCCCAAAACCAATGCATTTGCATTAAGTAACATTAATGTGGGGCTGGCTTATGCATTCCAAGATTTTGTGGTTTCCCAATTAGTCCTCCAGTAACAGAATTACATTATCATAATTTTAAGGTGTTACGAATGTGATATCCAAATTAGAGATCAAATTCCCTATATTATGTGTTTCTTCCTTGAGGGCTTACCAACCAAACACAGGCTCTGCAAAAAAAAGGAGGTGTGCTAAAAATGCTTGTCTTCCACATCCAGCCCCTGCTTTCAGAGCAGAGAGGAGTGACTCTGAGAAAGGCAGGTTGTGAATAGCCCTTAGACAAACACTTCACAAGGTTATTTCTGAAGAGCAGGGGAACCTCCAGAAGCAATCTTTAATTACCAGAAGTTCTCAAGTGGTAAATTTTCAATAATTTCACTAACATCAGCTTATACAACTGAGATTTGCTCAAATTCATTTCTGGTTTGCACACGATACTGATATCTCATGCAAACTAACCCCCAGTGCAAAGTCCAAGTCTATGGAAACTGAAGAGTTTCATTTACTTTCCCACTGGAACAAGATGCTGTGACACGGAGCTGTACAAGTCAGCCTCCTTCACCTCAAGGTTGGAGAATATTACTGAAACTTTCATCAAACAGAATAATGATTTCCATCTGTAACCTAACTCGTCCAGTACCTCTCCCAGCTCGTGGTAACTTACTTTCAAGGCACAGAAACACTGTGAGTGTTTGGATTTTTTTGGCTGCTCAGGCTTTAAAAGGAAGAGGAAAGAGCTTGAGACACTGTGTCAGCCCAAAATGGGAGAGGTTAAAATTCTCAAAGATATATAACAAATCACTGAAATGAAATGAAATAAAATACAGCTGTATGCTAGAAACAACTCAAACAACAGCTCAAGCTGCACTCACAGCAGAGGTAATTTCAAAATGCCTCCAGTAATATTTCAACATGGATGTCCTGCACAGGTGGCAAAGGAAAACTATGTGATCCTTATTCCAGAAACGTCACCCATTTCTGCAGGGACATTTCTTGTGCACTGGGGTATTCAGCTCAAAATTTTAGCTAATAAGACAGCTTCACTTATCCAAACACTGAATTTCCTCATCTGGACACTCCTTCCTTGCAGCAAAAATATGAAGTAACAAGTACCAGCCTCATCTGACAATCTTTAATCAGACTTGGCATTAGTTTAAAGATTGATTAGGTATGTAGGACATCAAAGAGTAAACCCCAGGGAATGAAAATGAACAATGGCATTATTTTCTTACAAGGGCATTAAGAATAAGTTGTAGCTAGATAATATTTATGACTACTACAAACCCACCTATTTTGCTTACACCTCAAAATATCCCAGAAATATTAATGGACCAATACTGAAGAATTTCAGAATGACTATGTCCTTTAAAAAAAAAAAATAGGAAACTAAATATTTTAGATTTCTAGGAAGGATAAACTCAATGAATAATAAACATAATGTTTCACGTCCATTATTTAATTTTAAAAATGGTAGAGCCAATAGCAAAGTCTAGATGAAAATGTATACAAAATTTTAAGTCTAAAATATTCCATTCAACTCAATTCCAGAAAAGTAATTTTACTCAAGTTTTTCATCAAATAGACCTAGAGTTTGCAGACAGTTTAATGACATTTCAGTATTTTCAGGGTAACTGAAGAAAAATATTCATGCAGGATTAAAAAAGAATAGTGATCATTAGGGGAAATTTATTTTTCTCTCCCTTAGATGGAGAAGGTTCAGCCCAACAGACCATCGAGTTGAGGATCACACAGGCTCCTACAGCTCACTGGAGCATTAATAGCAGCAGCTTCAAACAGTCTGACACCAATACACAGCATTTTTAAGATGGCATGGCTTAAGGGGGGAACACAACTTTGTAGAAGTGCTGGCACCTGAGAAAAATGCCATTTTGTTTGTTACAAGTTACATTGTTACAAGTTGTCAAAATAAAATTGCCATTAGAAAATGATCTTTTGGATGCTTTCCCTGCCAGGTTCCCACAAGTTGATTTGAACTGGTCATTTCCAGAAGACCACGATAGATTTGCCTCTGTGGAGTCTCAAACACAGGCTTTTAATTCAGCAATTCAGAGAGAAAAAAGAAATACAGTGTGAAAAGATTTCTTTCAGACACCTTGCATTTTTTCCTTTTATTGTGTATTAACATTGTCATTAAATATCAATCACTTGGGGTAACCTGCACATTGCAGGAGGTTAACCTGTATTTGAAATGCCAGTCAACAAATCACACGGAAAAGCACCTAAAACATTACCAATAACTCACTGTAAAGCTCCTTCCTTTCTTTGCTCTTAAGTGATGCATTTCTACAACCCCCAAACCCCGCCAGTGCCACCAGATCCGTATTAAGGGAATCCACACCTTTTACCTTCCCAACAGGATCAGCCTTTAGGCGGGAATTAGGATGAGCAGCCCCAAGCTCTGCCAGCACAGACATGGACCATGAACCCCATCTCTGCCTCCAGTTAAGTCTAATCCTGACTAAATGTATTCACCCTCTTCCCTCTCTGCACCAGGACTGAAGATGACTCCTGTGGGAAGCCCGGCAGCTGAAGGACCAGGTGCTCACTGCTAGGATAATTATTTTGTAGCTGTCACAACTGGCTGTTAACACTTCTCTCCTGGCCTTCCAGCCCTGTGCACAGTTGACTGCACTGTTTTATTCTCTTAGATGTAATTTTTTCTCCTTTTTTTTTGGTATTTTTTTATTTTTCTTATTTTATTTTTTTATTTTCAGTTGATTCCTGGTGTACAGCTCTCCATGGTGGGAAATACCGGTTCTTGGAGGGCTGTATATATGATGCTCTTTTAAGATTCAGAAAGCTTTCCCTGATGGCTGCATGATATTTGAAGATTGTATGAAAATACATATAAGATGAAAAACAGAATACATCTTTTTGTGCATTCAGTTTACCTCAAGGTCTGGGAAATTTTGCAGGAGAAGCTTTTCATCAGCTTACATGCCTAAACAGGACACCTAAACCATTTGGCCCTGTAACATCCATAACTTTATTCTCTATGCCATCAGGAGCACTGGTAATACCAAAGCAATCATTGGTGTGTTTAATATTGTACTCAGGGTTAATTTTTTGTCAGGTAGCAAACTAAAATTATGTGGTAGTTATCAGGCAGTTGAAAAAATGACATGAACATGAAAAAAAAAAGGAAAAAAGGAAAAAAGCAGATACAGAAGGAATATTTAGACAACTAGTGGTTCTAAACAAAATTTATTCCACCCAACTCTTAAAATATAGAATATTTTCTTTGCTCTTTTTCCAGAGTTTTCCACACAGACTTGCATGAATAAGTCAAACTGGCAGCTGCAACGTGTAAGCAGAAAGGAGGTCATCAACTTTTGATAGATCCTCTTGTAATCAACAGGTTTTGTGGCGGGTTTTTTTTGAACATGAAGAAATATTGGCTCAATTTGCTTTTTACTATAACTCGAGCTTCCTTCAGTTTGGTAGCATAAAAAGGTTTAGCAAATTCAACACTCAGGCAGTGATGGTTTCTGCAATGCCCCAACATAATGTCATTAAGTGCTCAACAATGACTTTAAATAAGTAGCTTTTGGAAGTTATATGTCTTTGAAGTTTCATTAATTAGTCATATCATCGGGAATGTATGGCTAAAGTAAATTACACTGTTTAAAATATCTACTCTTTCAATGTGAAAAATGAAAGGATCCAGCTACCTTGTCTTTATACTAATGAAGATATTATTAATTGGTTTAGCAAAAACATAGATCTAACCATAATGTGCAACAGTTATTAAAGATAATTAACTACAGATCATTGGTTTGAAACATCTAGTCCAAAATGATTTCTGAAGGGCACATTATTCTATGAGATAAAATAATTAAATTTCTAACAGCTGCATAAGACAACTGTGGCATATCTAGTGTTTTAATTTCTTTTGTTCTATCCTCATGGTATTCCTCTGTTTTAGATTTTGAAAATGCTACGAGTGTTTCACCGTGAGCAGCCTGTGCAGCGTGGTAGACTGAAATATTTCATGTCTGAGGAAAAATGATGATTGAAAGAAAAGGATTAAAAATGACAGCGCAGCTAATAATACACACATGCACGTGTGCACGTGCACACACATAAAGGCAGCTACTCCTCTTCGAAGGGGAAAAGGAGATGATAGGAAACTGATGAAACAGAGGGTTAAAAATGTTTCCATTCTAACATTAGCTACACAAGTCCTGCTCAAACTAAAACAGCACATTTGCAAATTAAAGAAAGCCTCAATGATGAAGCAATGCCAAATACTTGTAGATTAATTAATAATGGAAGCATACACAGGCACATAAAATTAAGCAAGAACAGTTAAAAAAAAAAAAAAAGGAAAAAAAAAAAAGTAACTGAGGAGCTGGAACAGAAGTCTGTTTATTAAAACCCATATGTTCCAGGTCCAGAATTTCCGAGCTCACATCTGCTCCGGTACCATTCCCAAAAATGTTTGCGGTCAGTATTTATCCTACATGCCAGTAATGGGTTCAGCATCAATTTCTTGATCTCTTTTTTTGATAACCGTAACCTACAAATGCTTTCAATAGCCTGGATCTGCATTAATTAGAGCGCTGTTTGCTTACAGCATTAGATCTCTCCCCATGTTTTGTAAGAAAACTCGTGTCCCAAAATATTCCTCATTTGCAGCAAATTTAGCTGCTTCAGCAGAGAGTGAGATTTAGACAGGAAAGGCAGGGAGGCAAGAAATAACATAGTTCAGTCAAGATTAGGTGTGTTGCTAGCTAATGTTGATTTAGCAAAAGAAAGACTGAAAAAAATGCATTACCCAGTGCCCCAGAATCCATAAAGTGCAAACAACAACAGCAGGATTTTTTTTGTTTTAATATTCCATATTTGACTTCTATTGTAAGAATTTTATTTATTGGGACCAACTGGTTCCTCTGTGGCTTGAGATGGTGGGAAAAAAAGTTATGAGGACCTTGCAGGCTTTAAAAATATTTTTTTTTAAAACCCTCTAAAACAGTGGACAAATGGTGGCATCATTTACTTCAGCTCCCACACATTACCTTAATCAGGCATAGGAACTGCAATACATCTATAAATATAATCTGGGGTAAAAGAGGCTTGCAAAGGTCACCAGTGACAAAACTAATCGGAGTGTTACATTTTTACACAGAGAAATTTGGAGTCATTTTCAGTATTCATTGCCACGAGGAAAAAATCCTATCCTGCAAATCCTAAGGAAAGATGAAACACATGCAATTTTTGGGCAATTCTGGAGGTTCCTATAAGGTGCTGTCCACACTGTAGACATAAGAAACAATGGAATGGTCTCTAAAGCCAATCCTATCCCACCTTCCAGCCCTTGTCAGCACTGGGACTGTGCAGATGATGCAAAGTGCTCCCAAATCAGCACAGCTGCAATGGTGTAAGGGAAAACACAGGAAAATGGGGGAGAAGGCCCCTCCCCATGTGATGGTTAGATCAGGTACACTGCAAGGGGGGAACACCAGGATGTAGAGGAGCAGAAAACCCTCGAGTGGGAGAGACCTGTCCACACTGCCCATGTTTGCAGAACTCCTGCTTCCACCCCAGAAATACATTTTCCCTGAATATAATTTTTTTTTTTTTTTAATTAGAGATTTCTAAACTAACACATTTTTCCAGTGATCTTAGTCAAAAAGCCTGCAGAAGATTTTAGAAAAAAATGTTACTGTGAAAAGGAAGACTTTCCTTGGCAGAGTCACCCTTACTATCCTCACGGCGCTGTTGTGTGAGGTGTGCATTTGCAGTCTTAGCTGACCTATTTGTTGATGTACTTCAGGTAGCCAGATGTCCTGGTACTTTAGGAATTCAGAAGAAAATGATATTCAACTGTTTGTCCTGGTTTCGACGCAATCAGCCAGCTGGCTATCCACTGCTCCCTTCCAGTCCTCCCTCCCCCACCAAAAGCCTCCAGGTCACTTGCTGACCCACAGCACATCCCTCCCTACCTTCCAAGATGAACCTGGGGTCCAGCTACATCTGTGCTGAGGCCTCTTGTTGTGTGTCTGGCACACAATGAATGTGAGGCTCTCCAAATGTCAGAGCATGCCAGCTGATGCACATTGAGATTTAGAGCATCACAGATTTCATTGCACAAACAAATGCTCAAGAACTTGACAGGGGAGTTGCCGCCTTTGCAAGGGAAGGAAAACTTGCCAAGGGTGATTTAGCTACAGGTTAGGAGAGCACTGAGGAGAGGAGTAATGAGGAAGGCTGGCCAAGCACTGGGTGTTGGGGGAAACAGAAACACAATCAATCAGCCTGCAGCCAGGTAGATCTCCTGTCTTGCCCTCTGGGTGCTCCAGCTTGCTTGAATTCCTGCTCCCAGAGGAAGAAATGCCCCAATCCTACTGCCAGCTGCCAGAATGTTCTCCCACCAAAACAAGTCCACCCCGCCAGTAGTGCACTGTGCCTTGCAAGCATCATCTGCACCTGAGCATGACGGCAAAATTCAATCAAAAGGTCTTCCTTGAGAATTATTTCCTTCATCAGGGAAAGCATTTGCTCAGGCTGAATGATTCACATCCCCAAATAAGTCACCAGTCCAACATATCCCAATGAAATTCATGCTCCTCTCTACTCCTTCTACACCCTCCAGCCTTTCCATCACTGTTCTTCATACCACTACTCCCAGACCACACATCCCCCCGCACCTTGCACATGGTTTGGCTGTTGGCACCTGGAATCCCAGGCAGCAATATTGCCCCAGAACCTCTGCTTGCCAGAGGAACATCTCACCGTGCCTGAGCTGGAGCAAAGAGGGGAGCACAACCCTGGCTTTTTGAAGGTTTGTGGCCTCCCAGCACCTGCTCTTGTGAGCAGAACAAAGGGTTTAGCAGCCCCATCCTGCTGCAAGGTGCCACCTTTGGAGACCAGAGAGAAGCAGCGACAAGGATGGGAAGATGCTTGATGAAACATTCTGGGCTTCAGGCAGGGATTAGTCCCTCTTTTGTCTCCACAGCTTCCTCTGCCAGAGGGTTAAATTCAAGAAAATATGGTCTGGGAAGAGCAAAGTCCTGTTTTCTACAAAGGAAAGGAGCAGCTGCTGAATACCTGGGACAGCAAATGTCAACGGGGCTCCATTAACGTTCATTCCACTAAAGAGCTGGATTTCCCTTCCCCTCAGTTGTATAACTCTAATTTCACTGACTACAGTGATTCCACCAGTCTAATTAGGCCCCCAGACAATAGCCAAAGTACTTATTATGTTATCTTTCCACTGATTTTATATTATCCACATTTGTCTGTTAAATATAATGATACGATTTTGCAGATTTACAAACTTCAGTTGGCAACCCACTTAAACATCACAAGCTACCTGCCACTGGTCTGGTATGTTCTCTATTTACAGCAGGCCCAAATGTTTGTTTTATGCTGTCAATGAAGAGAAACTGTTTGGGGAAAAAAAAAAAAAAAAAAAATTGAACATCAGCCACTGAACCAGCAGGAACGCAAAATATTTCCATGAAAGGGAATCCAACAGGACCAGCGATCTGTAGGGTAACTATTCTCAGTGTGAGGAGGAAGAGTGAGCCAAGTGCAGAAGCCAGGCTTATTTCCTCTCTCTCCACAGCGTGTCCTATCCCAGCACTTTCTGGAAGCAGGGTACACGAAGTTCCTAGGAACGGCCATACTATTCCACCCCCTGCCGGGAAGCTATTTATTTTAACAGCCACAGAATCTTTTCATTGTGTTTCTGGTCTAAACAGTTGGCCGTGCAGGCGGGAGAGGTACAGCTGCTCCTTTACTGGGAACTGTGGGAGCAGGAGAGGAGGTGTCAGGAAGGAGCAACGCGCCCCGGCGCTCTGCCCTCCTCCCCTGGCCTCCGCCAACCACACATAAACAAAGTTACTAAAACAAAGGAACAACAGTGAGTTCCTAGGTTGAAAATAGCCCTACACTCATTCAGGAAAAATTCCTGCTGGGATTGCTGATGGATGGCACTGCTGTTGCTGGGGGTGGGGGGTTGCTGCTCCCCAGGGCAGCTGAGCATCTTGAGCATCTCCCCCCAACCTGGAGCCCCACAGCTCTCCCAGATTTGGTGCCTAAACCTTCTTTCCAAAACAGTTTCTGTTGTCTGTGGCTTCTGCACTGTTGCTGGAGGAATTATCCAGCAATATGCTGTATTATAGGGTGTCTCACTTGACGTGATTTCAGAATTTAGGAAAAAAAAAAACAAAAAGTAGCAGCAGTGAAAATCGGAAAATCAACACTTCCTCTCTGATTATCCACGAATTCTGCCTTGCCTGCCAACAGACTTGCAGGTGTCATTACACCTTCCTTATTAAAGCAAGGATACCACCATCCTGTTGACCAAAATTTAAATTTAGACTGTGAATTTTACACTGTCTGGGACGAAGAAAAGAATGCATTGCCTAAATAATATTCCAAAGATGCTATTTTGCCCTTGGACTTCAAAGAGGTGAGGTGGATAAGCTCTCTTTTCCTCATATCTGTCTTTCAGAGGCTTATTATCAGGTGCAATTTTAACAAATGTTTGTCATTTATTCACAGAGTCACAGTGACACCTCTGTTTCTAAAACTGCACCTTACACCTCTTATTGGGTGTCGTTCCTAATTTGGGTGGGTTTAGTTCCCAGAAATAGACGGGGCTTGGAGAACCCGTTTACAAGGGGTGCCTGCTTCCCATGGCATTCCCTGGCACCTGCCTGTTCCTGAGCCCATCCCTGACCCCTCTGGGCACCACCCCCAGTGATAAAGAGCAAGCCCAGGGAGATGATTCAGCCAAGGAGTGTCCCACTGGTCACAGGAGAGAAGAAAGAGATGTTTGCATCTGTGCTGCATGAGCTCAGACTCCCATAAAAGAAGCTACTTAAAAGCCTGAGAGATTTTATTTATTTTAAATTGAAAGCAAACAAAGCAAACATTACTTAACCGTGCCTGTTTTCCCAGTATCCCCCTAGACTTGCTGAGGGACCCTGGAACTATGGCAGGCATTTTATCTTTCCCTCTTCTAAATAGCAAGTTAAAAATTAACTGCTTCATCTTCACATTGCTCACTCCTTAAGTAGTTTAAACTTACTTTTAACTGTTACATGCCAACAAAACAGGTTGCTTAATTGATTTGACCTTTCACAGTATTTTTTAATTTTCAATCTTAGTTTCATTGTTCCATCTGGCACTTTAAAACGGCATCTGGTTAACTGTACTTAACCAGCTGATCACTGTACAGTTATTTTTAAATGTAATGTATGCTTAAACAGATGTTATTTTTATAGATGTAGATCTAAACTGCACTTGTATACGTGCTATGTCTGCATAAGCTCTTTCTGCAATTCAAATGTTGACACCAAAAATTACAAGCCAGAATGCTTATGAACTTCACTATTATGTTACTGCACTTTTTTGCAGCTTGTTAGGTAAACATCAATTCAGTTCTTTTTTCTCTGTTCATTGCACATAAATAAAACATTAGCGTTTAGTTTATAAAGTGATGAACACTTTGCTGTGTTGGATTTAGCTTTATAAATACAACTGCTGTCAGCAAGAAAAAAAAGGATTTATTGAATAAATAATAAGAAAGCTAGAGGAAAATAAAAGTATATATATTATGCAAAACACTGTGTCTGTCCACAGGTCATATAAGGGTCTTATAGAATCATAGATATCCCATGTGAGAATATTTAATAATGGTGCATTTTTGAAAGATACACTTTGTCTCCTGAAGCAAGAGCAGATTGGTAAATCAGGGTCCAACTCTGATGGCTGCAATTTTTAGCAACAACTGGGAGCTTCGTTTTTATTATCATGGAGAGCCCAAATTCAGTGTGGCCCTGTGAAGTCAGGAGTTTTACAGAAGCAATAAAGATGAAAAGTAAGATATGACTAGTCTGACCAACTAGCACTGGCAATCTATTAAATAAATACAGCTATATCATAATTACTAAATTTTACTGAATAATGTCCAATTTTGCAGTTGCAAGTAAATTCATCTTTATTCACTAAGATTAAGACCTCATTCTTCCAAACACCCATCTGAAATCAGTGTTAATTACCAGTTGAACACAAGTTAGCCAGAATACATATTTTTTCCATTCATTTAGCATCTATAATTTGCTTAGTAGATGACAATTTTTGCATCCATGTATTTGTTAGGTAGGTCTGAGAAGCATGAAACAGAATATACAAGCAACCAATCTTAAAAACTCAGCTTGATTTTTAGATCAGCAAATAGAAGAAATTTTCCAGTCAGGCCACTATTTTTTTTTCCCCCCCAGGGAATAGCTAGTTCTGCAATATCTAATACATTTTCTCTGAAACAACTTAAAATGCAACATCAAAAAGAATATGGGCAATAGTCAAGGGCGTGTGTTACTGTACACAAAGGAAGTGGTCGCGGCGCTGAAAATTTCACAGAGAACTTTAAAGTATCATTCTCAAGGTTAAAAATTGCTGTTATACATAATACCTCAGTAATTGATAGACATTTTCTCTCTCCAGAGCCCATTTTCTGTGAAAAACACCACATAACATCTGTTCATAAACAGTCCTTCTGTGAGAACACTGACACAGGTCTTGAGCTTCTACTGGCTCAATTCCCCTGCCATACACAGATGGCACGAGGTATTTATACAGCTGAATTCTTTGTAATACAAGCTCAACTATATCTTCAGGTAAGACTGTGGGCAAACATGTGCTTGTACTATTCTGCTGACTTACCTCAAGTCATTTAAACAGTTCCCTCTGACACAAAGACAAATTGTGTCGTACCGTTTTGCAAGTGTTTTGTCTCAAAATCACCTTCAGCAATCAACACAGAGCTCTGCAGAGATAAGGACATTTTGGGACATAGAAAACCCACCGAGTTTTGTGTTAATGAGCTAACAGTTATATTAGGATTCAAGACTCAGGGCTATTCTCCTTGATTTTGATGTATCTGTTCTCCTTCCATAAAAAAAAGATTTGTTTTCATGATATAATACCTTGTTCTTTTGCGTGCAAAATGTTAAATAGACAAACTCTGGCATTCAACTGTCACATACGTGGCAAGGCAGTGTGTCGGTTACCCACAGTTTTTTATGTGCTATGCTAGTTATTCCTTCTAAGCAATTCTGAGTGAATAACACTTTATAATACATTCAAAAATTGCTTTCCTATTTATCTCCATGAAGTGATGGAAGGCTTCAGTTGACTTCTGAAGAAATCTAGGTGCCATGACACCATCTGCCAGACGACATCCTAGTCCTACGCACACATATGCCCAAGCTTTGGCTGTGGTCTGTGTACACTTAAGAAATAAAGCACATACGTAGAGATTTGCAAGGTGAGAGCCTTGAGAACGAGGCGCTCCAAAAGCAAGGACAGCCTGTTGGTGTTTTGAAACAGCGGGGGGAGGAAGGGTAAAGTAAACTTTACCCAAAATTTCAAATGTACATTGAAATCTCTTTCAATTGTTCTTTTCACACCTTGATCCCTATTACTGAAGTTACTGAAGTCCATTGTGTTTACAGAGAATATAATCTACATAAAGGTATGAGGGAAAAAATCTGAATTCTTGGCAAGAGAACCTTTTAATAAGGATACATCCTGATAAAACTTCAGGGAAAAAAAGATATTTTAGGTCATTCTTTCAGGCAGAAGTAGTATATACCTGCAGGGGTCTGGCCACCAACAGATTCAACTATACATTAATTCTGATTTTATCTGTGGAACATTTAATTAAAAGGTTTTTCTGGAACTATTCATCCTGCAGAATAAACCAGAATGCACTTTCCCTGCTCGGGGGAAGCATGGGATGAGTTTCAAGACACTTGTGTCTCTGCTGGCCAGGTGACCCCATGATTGTGGGGTCCACCATGCACAAGAAGGGTAAAGCAACACTCCTAGAGAAGAGGAGCAAAGCTCCAGGACCAGGGAATCTTCCAACAGGAACAGCACAACTCTGTTGGAGCTGTTCCCAGAGCTCCACTCAGAGTTACAACTCCCTCAGCGTTTTCAAATATGAAGGACTCCGGATTTGTCTGTTGGCACTCACAGCTACAGGGACTCAATGGATAGATGGATTTCACAGGGCGAGAGGTGTCCCTTAGTGGGGGACCAAAACCAGTTAAAAAATTTAAGAGTGGCAGTTAAAACAGTAAAAGAAAGGTGGTTCTGTTTTCCGCTGCACTGCAGACTCCCCGTAGGGTGCAGGCGTGTCACTGCATTGCTTTGGTCTCTGCAAATGGGAATATTACTGATGCCTCCTGGTCTCAGGAAGATGTGAAATAAGCCCATTTCTGTTTGTGATGTGCTTAAACACTATAGCCATCAAAAAGCCAATAAATAGCATGTCCTCTCTAAATGTCTTTGTAATACCCTTTTAAAATTTGGTGGCTTCCCAGTTATATTTGCTTTTTTTAAGCTGACGGGGAAAATACAGTCAAATACAGATAAGTTTGAAGAGAGATTATGTGGAAATGGATGCTACTTGCTTTTTTTGTACTTTATTATATAGGAATTAACTCAGAATGATATTGGTATCATTCAATTTAAATATAGTGCTTGCTTATGGCCTGTAAGATGATCTGACACATTGTAAGCAATGCCTTGACACAGTGTATGTGATGAATACAACTCAGTGTATCAAACACCAACTGCACTAAATCCACAATAATGCTGCCTTTTTGTAAGTTCTTTATGCTCCAGTAGTTTCCATTTTTATGATAAGTATGAACCAGACCAGCTTGGAATATGTTCCACCAAGCGCTTGCTCTTTTGCAAGAATCAGTCACCTAATATTTATCAATTAGGGCTTGTAGAATAAACAATGCAGGGAATAATTTTATAACAGAGATGTTAAGAAAACATAATTCCCCAAATATAATTTGGCCTGCTTCTCTTAACACTGAATGATTTTATTTTTTCCTTCTCTATAAATTCTCCTCCTTGTTACCCGGCATTGTTTTACTCAAATGGTGTTTCAACTGCACTTAATGCACATTATAATGATCATGTCTTCAGCTTTTTTCTTTTGAAGTTGTATTTAATTACAAAATAATATCCTGTTTGAAGAACACTGCTTTGATATGTCCCTCTGCATTTAGTAATTATAAACTTGTTCTCATTATCAATACATTTTTCATATTGTTATTTTGTTTTGTTTGCCTATTTTTTTGTTTCTAAACCCAGGAAATATAACTTGGGTGACAAGAGGTTTTGATTGTAAATTACACGGGAAGTAGAAGTCCATTTCAGAGCCCTGATGTCCACAGCCAAGACTCAGTAGCCCGTGACTGTCATCAGGATAAAACTCCAGGATCAGAAAAGTGAGAAATGGATCAGTGGCTGGGACGTGACTGTGGGAGTCAAGAAAGCCAGCGTGGTCCATCAGGCCCACTGCATCAATCTCTTGGTGGGACTGCATTATAACTAGCAGGATAAAAACCCAGCAAGAGGCATAGCCAAACCTAAACCAAAAAATAGCCTGAAAGAGAGATTTACATTCCTCTCTCATCGGCATCTGAAAAGGGATTGGCAATCTCTAAGCTTCATGTGTCCAAAAATGGAGAGATTTGAGTCATTCACATTTGCTAGCATTTTCAGGACTTCTGAAAAAAAGATGCTTCACAAAGGAAAGCCATTACAACATCCAACAACACGCAAAAAAAATCATACATTTATAGGCAATGCAGGTTAACAGAGCTGCCACACTCGTAATGAAATCTGCTGAATAATTTTACTGCGAGGTGAACCTATCTGCTGATACCTCTGAATGGTTTTACTGCGGAGAACAAGATGCCAGCTCCTGCCCTGACAGACCTCAGCAGCACAGCCAGAAATGCTGGGGATGCTCTGCAAGACCTCCTTGATACATTGGAAGCAAACGCACAAACACAGAAGGGTTAAATGAGTGAAGTCTTAGGGAGGTCTGAGCAAAACTTACTTTAGTTTGGATTTAGACCAGAATTTGCCATTTGAGTAACCCTAACATATACATGACAGAGTATAATGTATGTCCTTTTTCTGAGCTGGTTTACATAACTGCCTCTGTAGACTCTGGTCCAACAGTGGTGCCTGTCGGGAATTTCACTGTGGTCAGTAAGATCTTTGTTTTAATAAGGCTGCATAACAAAATATAGCTTTTGCTGGCTGTAAAATATTAAGTGGGAAATACAGTGTAGGGAAATAAGAGGCACCTAGTGAAAAGGGGTGGTGTTTTTTTAATAAAACTTCCATACAATCATAAGGCACTGGAGGAGCCTGATCCTTTCCCCTTTATGTATTCACATTCTCTGTGATGCAGAGAGGAAACATTAACTTTAATTAGTACTGCTCACCCTGCAGGAATGCCTTGTAGGTAAGAAAAAGAAAATACTTAAATATGTGAGCTAGAAAGATTTCATGTACATATAGCTGGTCATCTAGTCAAGTGTTTGCAAGATCACCCCGGAGATTGAAGCCACTCCAGGACAAGAACCTCACCTTCCTCCTGGTGTCTAATGCACCTCCCTGCTGTTAGTGCTAATAAATAATAATAATCTGTTAGCATTAGATGAGCATCTCTCACATGATCAATTTCCTGCTGTTGCAGGAGGGTGAATGTTGGTGGACTTTGATCCTTCCAAGATTTTATGTTTCTATCATAAGAGAATCATAGCACATAAGCACATTTTTTACTAATGCAGTAAGTAAGGTGGCAATATATATTGCACTGACATTAAATGAATATTAAAAGGAATTGAAACCATTTTCACATCATGAGGGGAAAAAAACTCCAAGCATTAGATATACAGTAGCGATTCAACAAAGATACCACTTTTAAGCTTCTTCACAGATTAAAAAAGTCACATCCATTAGAAAAATAAAACCTAGTCTTAATGGTTTACAGTGATGTATCTTTAAAATACCAATGTTTTTTTTAAGTCTGTTTTGCCCACTCCCCTTTGCCTCTCATACACAAACACCCCGCACACCACACCCATCACTTTCCTGCTCCCCACTCTCATCTCATTGCAACATCTCAATAATGTAATACGGTACAAATCCTACATGCACAAGGACTTCATTTGAAGAAAAAAGTGAGATACGGCACTTCTTCATATAAATAATACAGGCAGATGTTTCAAAGAGGGATATGCATAGCAAAACATCTTATTTGTTGGAGGGTATCAATTCTGTGTACATTACACACTTGTAATTTACGTTACTTTCTTATTTTTGTAACATCTCTGCACAGCCATATATTAAATTAGAGATTTCAAACCAGACTGAACAGTCCTCTTTTTACCCCTATTTTGTTGCATCTTGCCAATTCAATGTTTTATTATGTTTTCTGTCATAATATTACTCTTGTCCTTAGAAAACATGTATTTATTCCCACTTGGAATATAGTGTAACTACTGTAAAGCACTGCTCAAAAGATGACTACAAATTCTGTCTGAGAATAGAAAACATGAACTCTTCTATTATCCAAATATTTTTGAAAGATTTCGCTTTTGTATGCATGTCTGTTGCTGACACACATAATGAGATCATGGGAAAAACCACACAGCTGACCTGACTTCTGGGTATAGAAGTATAAAACTATGAGATCTAATAAACCCAGTGCATGACCTCGTGCAGTTTTTGGACTTAAAGAACTAAATGCTATTGTGAGAGGAATGAGAGCCTACATATTTTTTCCTGTAGCGTGGCAGAGTTCAGCTGTATTATATTTACAGTTGTCAATAAATGTAACGACATAACGTGAAGCATATAGACATCTCTGGTCTCCAGCCTCACCAAGAGAATATCCCGACACCTTCTTGTCACACACAAGGCAGATATTATTTTTATGCACCAAACAGTAGGCAGGATGCAGCAACAGACTGACTCTGTGCTACCACAGTGTGTCTGAGAGGCTGTCAGCACATACTTTGCCTACTTAACGTTGCTCTTTCAAATAATATAAAAATACTTTGGGCTCCGAGTTTCAACCTCGCTCTTGCTATGCCTGACTAGTAAACAGGGAGCCAAAGTTTGGTGCAGCATCTGAGAAATACCTTTATATATAGAAAGGGTGCTCTAGGAGATGGAGGTAACATATCTCAGCTGTCGAGCTCTGCATACAAGACTGGTTATTAAATTTAAGGGAAAATTTAACATCTCCTAAAGATTATAAACTACCCTTAATTAACCCCCATGGATCCTATCGACACTGGAATGAGCATAGCTAAATGAAAGGCATCACTGTATATAATCTGGAAGCTGTGGAAACCAGAACTTTAGCATATAAGTGTATAGGACTAACTCTGTCCTCTGAGACCTAAGGATTATTTTGGTTTTTAGGATTTAGGTGGGCACTTCAGAAGAGTACTAAATTCTGAGAGAAATGCAGAAGTCTTTCACTGCTTTAAAACTAGATTCTTTCAAACATACATAGACAGAAAAATCCTTTTCCCCAATAGTACAAGTGCTATTAATTTAGAAAGGAAGCATACTCATTATATGAATAAAATCAAGCACCAAAACATAGCATAAAGGGCAACAATCTAAGGCATGACTGTTCCAGTAAGACCAAAAAAAAAAGGCTTTTTTTTATTATGTTAGTTCTTGAAGATGTTAAACTGTTTTTTTGTTAATCTTTCCCTTTTTATATTCCATTAACTTCCAATTTAACTATAAATAAAGGATGAGTGAATGGATGGTAACACAGAAATGTTACAGTATAATCAAAGTGTTTATTTCTCTTAAAATCTTACCCCTGTATACCTGGCTTTGATTAAATAAACGTCGGAGTGTGAAGTAACAAAACATAAATACCTGCCTAAATTAGAAGTTATATATTCATTTTAAATAATGGAAAATTCTCCTTAGCCCTGAGTTAGCTGGTAGCTGCACTCAGCATTGGAACATTGTTTATTCTTTACTAACTAATCATCCTTCATGGTCTTTCAAAAGTTCCTGGCATTTCACTAGTTTACACATTGATTGAATACTGTTCCCAGAACTGCTTGTGGCACTGTGCCAAATGCTGTGATAATCAGCTGGAAGATTTATTCCAGTTGAGGAGTGTTATAAACATAAGGATTCATAAGGCTCAGCATCAAAAATGAATACTGATGCTTTCTTTGAGAAGGCTGAAAACTTTCTGTGAGCCTTCAACAAGACACACTAATAGTCTTTGCAGTCTCCTTCAATATACAGGCTTTGATTTGAAAAACATAGTCATTTAACTTGATTTGATTTAAATATTAATAACTATTGGAGGTTTTAACAAATTAAAATATAATTTTACAGTGGCATGTGCAGAGCAAATTGTACATGAAAAACCTTAAGGAAATTCACGGATTAACTACTGTGCACAGGATCAGACACATTTACTGCAACAGGATATATTATTATACTGGGAGATGGGTGGAGAAAGAATACAAAGGAAGCTGAAAAATTTCAAAGGGAAGCAGCTGGCAGGTAAATGCACTGAGCCAGAAAGAAATAATAAGGAGAGAGGCAGTGAGTGGAAACGCAAAGGATAATAATTTCTTAAATAAAGCAACAAGAAGTAGAGAGAAATATAAGCTACAGATGAGAACCCTGAATAAAATAGAGACTAGAAAACATTCCCAGTTAGAAAGAGGGAATTGCTTGATTACTGGCCTAACAGTAACAGTAAATTAATGTTACAGAGACTGAAAAGGTGATACTGAGACACTATCAATTAATTAAGAGCCAGTGAAACCACAGAGCATGGCTGACTGGCATGTCCAAAGTCTACAAGGCTAAGAAGTGCTTACACAGAAATTAAAAGTAGTAAAATGGATGAAGCAACTTCATTGCTTTGTATGGCTGCTTCATCAGTGAAATGATGCTGGTATCATCTTAGGGCCCTGTAAATATCAAATCCATGATATTCAAAACTTGCGAGTGTGGGTGTCCAACTTGAGGCATCTGAGAGTTTGCCTTATGGTCTTCCAAATTTCTTTGTCAAACATAGAAATTACATTTCTTAATGCATGCAGTCATGGTAAACTACCCCTTGCTGATCAGTATCCTCAACACCATCTTCAAAACTCATTTGAGAAGCTCACTCTTGAGCACTGAGGAGTCTCCCTGCACCTCGTAAAAACACTGCCTCTTGCACAATAAAACAAAAACCAACAACAACAACAAATAAAACCAACAAAAAAAAAAAAACCAAAAAAAAACACAAAAACTGACACAGAGAAGTTTTCTGCAATTATTTATGCCTTGTCTTTATTACAGGCAACAATTAAGTATTTCATAGTTAGGTAGAATGGGGATATCACCAATATCTAAAACTGCCACAAGCATTATCACAACAAAACCTTGACTCATAAAACTCTCAATATATTGTACATCTCCCCTTGGATGAGACCAAAGTACAATATTAATGATGAAAGGGAACAAGGGAACTTGTGGTTTCCTCTTTGTTTGAGAGATTTTCACTCAACAAGGCAATTTTGGGTAGTTGGTGGCTCTTTACAACAACGCTGGAGCCAGGGATTAGGTGTTTAGTGCTTGTTCCTGTAGACAAAGGTGATGTTTTCTCACAATAACAGAATGAAACATTTTAAGAGCTGCCAAAATATCACACAGCAGTAGGAAAAACAGTAAATACTCAATAGAGGATCTCAGTATTTTAATGAGTGCACATTTTGAATCATTTGAAGAAATAAGACATAAGCAAAGACTTGCATGTTCTGACAGGGAATGTCTAGATGTTTGCAGCAAGAAGAGAAATTGAAGAGGGAATGAGGAGATGTGAATTACGATGTTTATAAGAAAATAGTTTCTTGGCAATGTTTCATCTTCTTTCTAAAATGATTGCTATAAGAATGAATTAGTGTTTTGCTTTTCAAAAAAGAAAAAAAAAACATTTTTAACAACAAAACAAAGCCTCCTCAGTCCATTTTGCAAAAGAGCTTTGATGCAGACCTCTTACTGACCAGTCCTGAACCACGAGATTCTTATGGCAAAGGCTCTAATGAGAGCAGGAAATGTCAATCAACCATCCACTCCTTAACAGAGACTTAAAGGATAAAGAAATAATGATAACATGGCTGATTTTCCTAAGAATCTAAAACTGTGATTTTACTTCTCAACCCACCCCTCTTCTCCAATTTATGCAGAGATTGCCATGGAAGGGGAACATTCTGATTTATGTGGGGTTTTTTCAGTCTTCTGCTCAATTTATATTTTGTGCAAAATAGTACATATATACTAAAAGGGAGTTGGATGAGAAAAGACAAGTTCATATGTAGCTAAAAGGGGAGGGAATTTTTGGTTTTGTTTTAAACAAATCAAGGCTATTTGGCAGGTATTCTTGATGTCTGAGCACTAACTGTTTCTGTTCCAAAAGCATCCCTGACAGGATGAAATAGGCTGTTATTTACCTATCTATAGTCAAAGTGCAGATTAGTGAAATTTTTTGCTTGGCAGCATTTTAAGAGAGGAGCTGGGACCTCCATCAAAACTAAATCCACAACGATGCAGAGGACAATACTGGTCATATCTGAAAGGTGCTGTCCTTCCCCTCTACTAATACTCCTGTATTTTCCAAGCTGACATTTATCTAAATAATCCTGTCCATGCACTGAGAGCAGCAGTTTCCACAGGAGGTGAAGGACATGTATTGCTGAGAGCAATCATGAGTTGCTCCCCTACAAGGGCTGTGCATCTGACAATCAATCCATAAACATGGGAGAGCGAGAGCAAAAGGGACCCTTTAAGTTATTTCCCCACATTTCAAGTCTACTTGACAACAAATCTGAAAGTCAACTGTAATTTTAATCATCCAGTAATGTTTTATGTTAGCCAATTACAGGGCTCCAAGAGATTAGCTGAATGTTTCATGTCTGAAAAATATGTGGCTGGGACTAATTCACTGGACCCTTCTCTAACCTGAGGTAGGTATAAATGAGTAGAGCTTCACTAAAATCAATCGAGCTGTATGCAGTTATACTGTCACAGAAATTGGTGCTTTAGACTTAGGATAATTTTCCTAATAAAAATAAATTTTCACCAGTGGATTTTTTTGACTCATACTTGTAATCTAATATTTCAGGCAATATACAGACCTACTAAATCATCTGCTTTCCCTGCATGCATTCCAGATGAGCTTTGCTTTTTACATCCCTACCTACTAGAAAGAATGCTCATGAAACAACCCATAATTCAATTATAAGTACCTCCAGGAACCTTCTAATTATATGTTAGGCAGGTCAGAAATGAAATAGCCATGCTACCCTTTAGTCTTGGAACAGACTTGAAATGGTGAAAAGAAAAGTTCATCTGTTCATTAAGAGGCCAATTGTAATACAGTTAAGGGCTCCAGCCAGCTGTTTTGTTGAGATCTGAATATCTGTGAAACAAGCCCCTCCAAAGCTGGACATTTAGCCAGCCTTTGCCTTTCAGCAAAGAATGGGGAGCTGCTCTGGAGGGTAGGTACTGTTCATTAGTCATTTGCTTTTTCTTACACTAAATTCCATTGTAGGAGTTCACAAGACAGGAATGAAAAACAACTACAGCTACTAAAAGGTGCTATCCTTTTCCTGGAGTTTTCCGCGCTTGTTCTTAATTAAATCTCCCATAGGATTGCAGGGCTTTAAAAAAAAAAATTAATACAAAACAAGAACGTGTCCATCAGGCAGGTTTTTCTAAGCTCTGACAGCTCCAAACGCAGGCAGCTGCAATACAAGCTTGTCCTCAAATCCTTGACAATGACCTCAACCTCAGGGTGAAAGATAATGTAGTTGCTATGCTCATTCTGTGTGGAGTGTCTACTGATCAGAGGCTTGTGGCAAAATATGTATATTTTTTTCTTATGATATAGACTATTGTTCACTGGCAACTCAAGTGATACCACAACATTATCCCTGTGACAGTTTATTTTTTCATTTTTAAATGGGAAGGAGTAGCACAAATCCAAGCAGACTTGTACTTCGACAGCTATAGAGAAATGACTTTGTAATGCCTTCCAAATTAACCCCTCCACAGCCACAAGGCTGAAGGTGTAAAGAAAAATTAAGCAAACAAACAATCTAATGCCAGGTACTTTATAAGGGACTTCACACAGACACCTATACCAACAACAGGGAGATTTCCCAGTAGAGTGGTTCCTGTTACATTTAGCAAGATATTATCTGGGAGCAGTTTCCTCCAGTGGTGAAAAGTGCCACTTAACTGATTTTCTTGGAGTAATGACAATTTACATCCTAAGGATCTTCCTCAAAGGGAGAATCTGCCTTCAGCATTTAAAGGCAGGTAAATTTTGAGCTAAGAAGAGAGACAGTCATATAAGAACACTGTAGGAACCATAAATGACAAAGGAAGACTACAGTATTATAATTTTTTTCCCCACAGTAAGACTTCAATATTATAAATTTTTTAATTAGTTCTTAATTATCATAGATATTTCACTAATAAATTAAATACATTTAGGAGCAGCTATGGGGATATATTCTGATTTAGTCTGGGGTGCAGGTGCCCCAGAGCTGGGGAGGGGACGGGTGGGTTCGGCTCAGCACAGGGGCAGCAGCTCTGCCTGTGCTCCACAAGGACAGAACATATGGAAATCTGAGCTGCTAAATATCAAAGTCTTTGTCGCTCAAGTGCAAACTGCAATTTCTGTCAGTGTGTAACCTGGCTGGATTTTGAAGGTTTTCACAATAAAAGGCATGTTATGACATAAAGGCTGTCCCCTCACCAACCTTCAAGTCCCTGTTCTGAAGCCTGGGCAGAGCAGACCTGTTCAAAAAGAGCAGCACGATTGCACTACTTGCAAATATTTCTCATAGGAGCATACAAAAATAGTAATTTCAAGTGACACTTGTTAAGCACGGTATTTCTCACAAAGAGGAAAACCTTTTTTCAAAGGCATTCTGAACAAAAATAGGAAGAGACATGGATAGCGCAGAATGCACTTACACTACACATACCTTTTGGTGGGTGTGCACTCTGAACATGTCTCTTCTTATTCAAAAGAGCTGGGATTTTTTACATCACATTAGTCAGCTAAGAAGTTAAGGGGGAAAAGAATGATTTTCATGTGGGAGCCAAAATTAAATAATTTAATACTTAAATGAAAACAAAAAAAAAAAAGTTCCTTCTGGATTTATTCAAATATTTTACCATAGAATGGTATGATTTGAACAGGACATTCTTTAAAAATATTAACAGGAAACTAAGCTAAATTTGACCTTGAAAAAAAAAAAAAAAATTTTTAAATGAAATAATAAATATTTTTTGTATGTCAAAAACTAAGATATTATTAAAGTGGCCAAAAATAACTTAGCAATTTTGACCCAGATGTGCATAGAGATTTAATTGTTTTGTTACAGCTTAGTATTTTTTCCAAAATCAGTCCAACCTGCCTGTAGTACTGGTGGGATTCTGAGAAACCATTATGTTATCGCAATTTTTGAGCTGATTTCACAAACTGATGCCAGCCTGGAAAATATGTCATCATATGCAATAACTTGAGCTTTATTTACATATAATATGTATTCAAAATGTTGTTATTTCTTTTCTTTTCTTATGAGAAGCCAGAGGCAGAGTTTTTGTGTGCACAGGGAAATTTTGTGTAAAAGCATTCAGTTTTTTAAAAAATTGATCCAATAACAAATTATTTATGTGTAGCTACAAGTATTAGTGTGTACTATAAACTATTTTTCTCTGATCCCTTCTCTTGATTATCAGTACTACTGAAAAAAAGACTGGCCTTCCAACACAATAAGAACAATTTGGAGATAAAGTCCTGGTCTCCCTGCATTTTCTGCCCATGCTTATTTCAGGTGAACCACATCAAACAGATCCATAATCCTCATCTGTGGGATATGACTCAGATTAAAATAATCCTGCAGAAATCCATATCTCCTCTTTTGTCAAGTGCCTCATGCTTTTTCATGCCATTTTTCCACTTCAAGTATGTGTCTCTGCTTTTTTCCAAAATGCTATTTACTCGTGATTGCTATTTGGTCCATTTTTAATGATGTTTTTAGAATATGTTTCACTGGATCCTGCCAAAATATTTCACTGCTCCATTAAATTCTCTTCCAAATATTTCAAGATTTTAGTTTTAGTTTTATGATTTTTTTCTATTAACCATAAAACCCACAGTAAAATAGGAGGAAAAAATAAAATAGAAAAAAATGCCAAACTGGAAAGGTATATGGAGAATGTGTTAACATGATATTGTCAGATATTTATAAACTTCTTCCAATGAACTTTGAATTACCCTGATCTTTTCATATTTTCCAGTTAACATACATACATCTGCTCTGCCATGTAATCAACTGATTGTTACACAAGCATTTGCTGAAGCTATGACAAACCCAGATTTATGAGGTCAAACAGTTCAAACTTAATCCATTCAATAGCTGCAATTTATCGTCTGATGATAATTGTATACACAAACATTGTAATGATTTAGATGACATAGTGTAAAGATGAAATCCGTTTATTTTAAAAGGGTTTCTAACCCCTAAAACATGTTGCCATGAACACCTTTCTATGTCCGCTTTTAACAACATCGTTATTATTGTTTTATTGATCAGGATTTTATTACTGATTTGACACTTATATTTCACACTAATCGAAAAAGGTGTAATTTTTCTGCACGTGTAAGACTGTAATTAATTATATCATTATTGTGTTTTCAATTCCTTCCATTTAAAGGGGTCCGGAAAAGAGCGCTTAATTTATCATACATGTATTATAAGGAATATGTAAACCTCTTAAACAGAGAGCATGATCCTTTTGGAGATGATGGGATATGACACAGGCACTATATTTATAGATTCTTACCTCTATAGTGACCTGATTTTAGAGTGACAACTATTGCAGAATGGGAGAGTAAATTAACAGCTTCGAAAGCTTGAGTATGTAAAACAATTACTATTCATTACTTTTATAACACTTATTAGTGACCATTCTCTAATGGTTTCAACAGATAAGGAAACAAGCTGCAAAGAATTATGTGACAGACAAGTGGTGTCATGTATATTATATCATATGTGTAATTTTATATGTGCATTTATATATTTTCAGTTCACAGATTTAGGAAACAATTGCTACAAACGGGTAGCAGCTGTATTCATCTATTTCTTCTAAACATAAAACATGTTAGTGACTGTAAATTTCAGAGAAACTCTAAAACAAGTAGCTAAATGTGAAATTTAAATTGATCTTTGGTTTACTGCCATTGATTTTGTCAATTTTCTAAATGTAACAGTGTTCACCACTGGGAACAGAAACCTGTATATATATCAGCAAAATTTATGCTTTCAACCAACATAAACTTCACAGGAGGAATGACAGTCCTTGCTGCATAAAATAAAATGCTTGTGAAGTGAAGGATTTTCTTCTCTAATTAGATACTGTACATTTTTTCAACATCATGTTAGTAAATTTGCCACATAAATTTAAATGCTATTAGCAATATTGCCTGCCCATATTCAGTTCAGTTTCCTTACTGCAGATTTCCACAAGTAATTTGTGATAATGGTGCTAACCCATATGATTAATTCACATGTACAAAAACCATTATGGGTACTTGTAGAAAAATACCTCCAAAGTGTTTCATAAAAATGTCAACATAAGCCTAGGCTAAACTAGCTGATACTTGCACAACTCTAATATTACTTGTTGTTTTCACGATTAAAATACAGGAGATTTGTATTTCATACTGTGGTACTCCCTTAGACCGTGAATCTCCAAACACCATTCCAGCGTGCAATTTCCATTGCAAGAGGGGGTTGTTAAAACTGATGTAAAAGATGATATCCCACATTTTTCAGACTGCTGCTCTGAGTGACAAGTGTGGGATTTTGCTCGCTGATGAAGCTGAAATGCTGTTTCAGTTGGCATTAGGAACCCGCCCTCACCCAGCCCAGCCCGATCACTTGGGGAGAACATCACAACTGTCACAGAATGGGATCCCGAGTGCATTTATCTCCTCAGGATTCAAACCAAACCACTTCCAAACTTGCGTCACAGACATCAAATATGTGCTGTGGGAAGCAAGCATACAACCTACTTTAAAACACTAAGTGAAATAAAATCAATGGCTGAGCTCATTTTGTGCTAATAGTCTTCAAATGCCTTCATTGTTTCACTGTTCTTAAGCAACACTCAAGACAGGCATATGCATAAGGCTTTGTATTATCAGCCTCAGAAAAGGAACTTTTTTTTTTTTGCTGGTATAATGTCTGATAAGGTATTAGTACACAAAAACATTTGCCTTTAAAGATAACATCACTTATCTTAGTATTGTAATTCACTGGGTGGTGAAAAGATCCCCCTCATATTAATCTATCTGCTACATAAACATGTTCACAGAAAGCACATTTGTTTCCTTGAAAAGTGATTTTTAAATAGCATTATGAGCCCTGCTTTGTTTTAGATCATTATGAGCCAACCTGCAAAATGAACACGAGGGAGAAGAGCACCAGCCACACTTTCTGCTGTCCACAGGCACGTGACAACTGAGCCCCAAGGATGGGGCAGTGCCAGGGACACTGCTCATCATTGCTGCACCTCTGAGCTCCTCCAGGGACACTGATACCAGGCACACCAGATCCTCCTGAGGATGGAGCATCATGCTTTCATTCCCTAAAATGTGAGGCAAGGTGAAGGGATGCTGGTGCTGCCTCCCTGCACTGGAGATGACACTTGGGAAGCACCTCCAGCTCTGCCCAGGGGTGACCTGTCCCACATTCCCCGCCAGCACACCAAGGATCTGAGAAGCTGCAGGGGAGGATGGCTGGGGTGCAGTTCCCCCAGGCAGAGGAGACATTTCCTGGGCGTAGCTCATTAGCATGGAGAGGTTTTGCCAGTGCCAGCTTGTGCTGTGACTCACGGCTCTGCTCCCCTGCAAACCAAAGCACTGACTCTCTAAAATGATTTGCAAACAAATGCTCACAGGTAGGATGATAAATCCAATGCAATTCCAAATTATACTTAGCAAAGAAAGACTTTTCTGACTGTGACACCGACCGTGCTAGACCTGTCCTTGTGGCATTTGCCCTGGAACACATATGGAAATTGTCAGGTCCATCTAGGTTAAGTCAGCTCTTGGTATCTGCAGAGGCAAAACTGGCTCTTCACAGCACCCAGCTTCCTGCATCCCACAGAAGGGGAGTAGGATTTTTATGTTATAATGCTTTAAACTGGATGCAACTCACAGATGTTCCCATTTATGGTGCTTTTCCCACCTCTGGCCATGCAAGGACAAACAGCCCAGCTCCCTCCAGCCCAGCCTCCATTCTCAAAGTAGAAACTGCCTTATGGTGCAGCTGGGTACAAAATGTTCCTCTGGTCCTTTGAAGGGACAGGGAAGAGTCTCCCAGATAAAGACACTTGTGCTTGGACAGATGAACAGACAACACCATTATCTCTGACTCCTCCTGGGAGGGCCACTGCCACCTCCCCTGCTCTTCTGGATACACACATTTCCCTGGAACACAAACCCAACCACTCCTGTGTTTCACAGGGCAGCAAGAACCTGTTTGCCTGGAGGTCTGTGTTTCAGAAGGGACAGCTACAGCGCAGCCAGAAGATAAACAAGCTCTAATATCTTGTTTTTGCTACTGAGCTCCTGTTATCAGCAGTGACTGACATTTGGTGGGAGCTCTCGTTTTTGTACACTCAAGTGCTATTGTGCATTTTCTGATAAGAAACCTCAGTAACAGAAGTGTACATCTGAGAGTGACAGAAAAACCTCCTTTCAGTCTGACTGCATTCCCACTTCCACCAGTGCTACAGCAGCTTAGGAGCTCCTTCCAGTTTGCAGTGGAACATAGGGAGGATCAGAGTCACACAGTATCTAAAAAAAAGTCAGTTGAAGAATCTGGCAGAAACATTACAGATAAAGTTTTCATTTTGCCAAAGCAAAATGAATTTTTTTACTTATTTTCTAAAGATAAATGTATCTGTTTGGATATAATCTCTTTTCACCTGCTCTGCAGCACACGTGGTCACCTTTGGCTTCCAAAGCACCACACTCATCCTAACAGCAAGGTTCTATTTTTCCAGTTTTAAATATATATAACAAATCTCTCCACTCTAAGTAAGATTGAGGCCATGGGACCATGGTCCTGATTTCTGCAGCAGCAGAACCAAGGTGGGAATCAAATCTTCAGTGGAAAGAGCCTGCACCCTTTATGTTTTCTTTTATTTCACCCTCCAGCATTCTCAGGAACTTGTTTCATGAAGTTATTCTATCTAAGTACTGTCTCACTACCCAGATCCCACATTGCTGTGAGTATTTTCACCTCCCCTACAGCAGAAAGTGTAGGGTCTTAGGAAGAGCATCAGCCATCTACCACCAAAGTTTAGCCCAGATAATGCCACAAGGCATCCTGGAGCTTCAGCAGCCTGAAGAAAAGCAGCAAAGAGGTTTTCTTTCTGTGAGCTTTCTTTGAGGAGGCAGAGGTGAAGGTCTCACCCCTGGGTGTAGGGTCTGCCCAGAAACAGTAGGTGCTGTAGTGACAGCCCAGGCAATGGGGAGGGATGCAGAGCTACCCTGAGCTTCCAAGGGATATTCTGTCTGGGGACACAGAGCCAGAAGGTATTCCTGACCCCTGTGCTGCAGCACTGCCTGGCTGCTCTCACCAGGCAGGCCAGAATGGATGAAGGATTTGAGGTGGCATCAAGGCTGAGTCATTCCTGATGCACGTTAGGGCAGGCAGGGTGCTGAGCTGAGCTTTCTGGTGTTCTCAGGTACAAATCACAGCTGCTTGGCCCTTTTTCCCGTCCTCTCCTCCCTAGAGGGTTGTTTGAGGGAGGAAGTTTGAGCTGTGCCTACCTGGAACTCGTGTTAGCAGAAGGGAAAATGCCCATTACTTCTGTTTTTAAAACAGGCTGAAAGAACATGCTTTCCCTGTTTTTTTTTTTTTTTTTTTCCTTTTCATTGCTGATTGCCTGGTGGTACTGGCTGAGAGAAAAAATCGAAACATCACCACTGATTCATCAAACGTTCTAGGCTTGCTTGTGTTTGGTAGCAATCTGGAGATGGAATGAGATGCTACCTGGTGACAAAGGGAATGTACACGCTACCACGTCCCAGCACAGGGCACACGGCTCCCTCCCAACAGCAGGAATTAGAAAAGCACCAGGTGGAGTTTAACAAATGTTCCCATTTTACTAAAAAGTTCCATATGCTCTGCACACAGATTCCCCATGTCAGCGGGGATTGGAGCCCTCGGTGCAGCAAACAGGAGTGAAGGAGAGCCCACAGCATCGCAGCTCTCCGTGGTGAAGTGACCTCCACTTGTGTGCAAAGACCAAAACACCCCAAAGCCACTTTACAAAATACACAAGTGACTCTGTCATTGGCCACAGGTGGGCAAACAAGGAGAATTTAGAAACATCCAACAATTCACCTCAAAGCTTTGCTCTGATGAGAGAAGAATCCTTTGCTCACATGCAGGATGTCACATCTGCCTGGGGAGCAGGCGCCCAGAAAACACAACTGAGCTCCTTGGCTCATACTCAGTGGAAACTCTTTGGACTTCAAACACTTCAGCCATCAGAAGTAGGTGCCTCTGAGATAAATCTAGCTCCCTTTTCATTTTGTTTCATCTTTTGAAGCACATTTGAATAGTTCAGTTTTACAGCAGCCAGGGAGGAGAGCTATGCTTGCTCTCTCCATGGCTTCAGATATATTTTAGGGGTGAGGGGAGTTTTAGGAAGGAATTCATAAACTATATGGAAGAAAGACTTATGGGCTTTTCAGCCATTGTGTTTGGGTTATTAAAATATGCTTTGTTATCTTCACGCATGCTGGAAGTTTTATAAATTATTCTTATGGAGATGATACTTTGTATTAATGACTAAAAAGCCCTAAAGTTAGATGACATTTTGATTGCTGCTTTCTCTGGGTAAGTAGCAACAATATCTCTGCTTCTTAGGGAAATGAATATTCCCATTTTTCCCCAAACTAACCACTGCAGATATGAAGACAACACCAGAACTTCTCTTTGTTTTTCAAAATGTGTTCAGAGGCAACCCACCAAAATACGCCAATGCACAAATTTGTCAGAGAATTACTGTTCAAAGATGATGAGTGGAACTGTACAAAGACCCAGAAATTATGTCCTTTAACATGTTAAAATATTTTCTGTAGGTGGTTGTGCTCTGCCTCTGCTCAGGCTATAGAAGAAGAGAGAAAAAATCAACACATCCTTGCCTTTCTGACTCAGAAGACATCTCAAAGGTCTGTTATTGAGGACTAAACTGGCATCTTGAAACATTTCTTGAGACTTAAGGACTATCTGCAGTGCTCCTGAGCCAGCCATGGAAGATGGAACATCCTGGGACTCTACAGGGATAATTAAGAAACTGTCAGTGCTTCACTTGTTGTACTGACACCAGCACAACAATCCAGAGGGAGAGAGGAGAGAGAAAATAGGGACCCCTGGGACCACCAGTGTGTCACACACAGGTTGGGTTGGGAATGAAAGTGGCATTTCCAGTGGCACACATAACCTCTACAGGACATGGGGACATGTCCAGGATCAGACTGACACAGCATCCAGCCTTGGACTGAAGGATCTTGTCTGATTTTAGGGGATTTAAAATATAGGGAAGATAGTTTGGGGTTTGCTTTTTCCCTCCAATCTTCCTGAGAATTTGGCAAAAAAAATCCAGCACACACATACCGGCACATGGACTAGGGGTGTCTTTCCCAAACACTTCTTAAATATTTCTGAAGCACAGTGACTATTTGATACTTGTACTTTATTTTCTAGGAATTCTAGCTATTAAGGGGGAAAAAAAAAAGAAAGTAAAGTGTTTTGGAGAAAGAACTATAAGTATCTCAGTATCTATAACAGATTCTGAAAAATTTATCCTGATAAAAATCAGGTAGGAGATTTTGAACATAAAAACATGATAGCGGATTTTGAATGCATAGAAAATGTTTTGTTTTCTGAAAGTAACAGGAATAAATTACTTCATAGCACATAAAGTTATTAGTTGAAAAAGTGCTTGCAAAATGCCTCACATGGATGTTTTTTGATCAGTTTTCACCAGGACATTAGTAAAATCAAACTTATTTTCCCAGAAACTTGCAGAGCAAGAGTAAATTTAAACAATAAATTATTCTCAATGCGCTATGGAGTGCCTCACCACCGGACAGGGCTGGCAGATGCATGTGTACATTGGATGATTTTGAGTGATAAAAGCACATGTTTGGGGGTTTGGTTTGAGGCATACTTTCCACAGGATGAGATCTCTGATACCCATTATTTGTTTTGCTCTTGCCAAGTCAGAGAGGTTTCAAGCACAATAACAACTGTTTAATCTGTTAAAACATTTACTTGATATTAGCAATACAGAGTGCTACTGAAGGCTAATACTAATGCAAAAATACTATGATATTTCCTATAAGACTTATATAAGTTTCATTAGGGTCTTTAGACAAAAAAAATATAATTAAGAAAGTTATTTAGCTAATCATCTCTGCATCAGTATCACTAATGTAGAATTTTATTTAGGTCCAATATACACCAGGACCAGAGCAGGTCAGGTCTTAGTTGAATCCTGTGGCTTTGCATTGCAAAATTGATCACTGAAACCATACATGGACAGTCCAGTATCCAATGGCATCAACCTAATCTGTCACAGCCTTTCCTGTTGTGACATATAAGGATCCAATGAGAAACCTCAAATTTCAGGATGGTAGGAGTGTGTGTGGGGATGGTTTTTTTGTGGGTTTTTTTTGGTGGTTGGTTGGGTTTTTATTCAGATTTTTATCAGTTAGCCACCTTTTTAAAAACTTATCTATAGATTTTATAGAGTATATTTATCCAAGTTGTTATGGCAATGGTACATTAGAAATCAAATGAAGTATTTGTTGGCATGACAAAATTAATTGTTGCCTAGGGTCTGGAACAAACAGCAGTAGAGATAACATGCCACTAATATGGCTTGTTTGAAGTGACAGTACTGTATCAGTTAAACTGGGGCTATGGTACACAGCCTGCCTAAGCTATTTAGCTCCTGCTTGGGGATGTGAAACTTTGCATTCTGTGTCAGGGAAGAAAGGATAGGCTTACTGTGCTAATGAGGAGCTGGAATTTACCATTTTCTGTAATATACACTCACTTCCTTGTCCAGTGTTTGCACTCTTGTTTCCTTCCTCAACTTAGAACATGAACAATATCTCTGTGCCTCCCACAGAAACAGCACTATGGAAGTCTATTTTTCTTCCAGGTATATAGTGGACTAAATTAAATTTTGTCTCAAGATAAGCATAAATCATAGTGCTCTAACATCACAGGAAAGGCTGGAGCTGCAGGGTTTCAGGCCATTGCCTAAAGCCCTTTCTTTAGGATTCCTGATCATGTCTCCAGTTTGGTAGTGCTTATAATCAAAAATTTGTGGCAGGGTGATCTCCTGACTAAGGGGTACAGAATCACTGAATTTCAGCTCTGCAAAGAGGAAACAAAGGCCAGGACAGCCCTCTTTTGGAGGGATTTAGTCGGTGTATTAGCCTTAGCCCAGATCTTTGGAGAGGAATTAATTTCATCTGCAATATAGGACATAAATCTCTCTGGAGGAGCATCACTAGCACCACTCACAGGTGCTGTGGAAGCTTTTAACCCTTCACAGTCAACGTAGTCAATGGACAAACTCAAGTCCCAAAACCTGTGAGGTGAATTGTGCTTATCAGGTGAAGCATCCCAGGTCTAGCAGTGTGAGCCACATCTGTGGCTTTTCAGTCCCTTTCAGTCCCACTTTCCATGAGTTTTAACCCTTGGTCCTGTGGAGTAAAGCCATAAATGTGAGCCATGTACTTGTTCCAGTGTGTTATCTTAGCTGACACTGACAGATATTGACATGAGATTAATTTTGATATGAAAACACCAAGGCTCTTAGCTGTTGCCCAGAGAAAACACCTTTTACTTGAAAAATGCCTTTTTTTAAATTTGCCAATACCTGGGTGCAGCCAAGCCTTGTGAAGGAATGAACTTTTCAAACCATACATTCAAAACCAGAAATCAGCTGTTAGAAACACCAGCACATGTAACATAATATAAAAAGATTTTGGCCCACGAGTGGGGCCAAAAATCAAAATAAAAGCAGAGTAGCTGTACGAAATTGTGCTCCATCCTGTCTTAGGAAAGTGCAGGTTTCACCTTGATTCTGTTGCATGCAGCCAAATTTTCCATACAGTTGTGCTTACAGCATAATGTAGGCACTGAGTGCAGCTATGGTACCTTATAGGAACCTTTAATAAGACATCCTAACTTTTGTGTCCATCCACCAGGACTGTGCTGCCAGGAGATATCATATTTACAATATAAAAGGGGACGTATTTTAGATTTGTCCCAATTAACCTTGTAACGAGATGTATTGGAGTGCTTATTAATGACAGTAATGAGATGCAGACAGGACAATGTATAAAACATCATTGGCATATAAATTAAATTCATATACACAGATACCTTTATGCACTGGACATGGAGGGAAATTATGAAGAGGCAATTTTGTAGGGAAAAAAAGGCTAATTAGAAAAAAATTCAATACTTTTCCTAGCTTGTATCCATCAATGTTAGAAAACCTGTTTACCCACTGACTGAGGAATTGTTTTCACTGCTTTTACCATACAAGTCACAAAACTAATTTTATGATGGTTCTCTTGGAAGTATTTACTACAAACAGCAAATGTCCATTATCCTTGAACTAGGCATTGTTCTGTTTAATTTACTTTGGTATAAAAGCACAATTTAGAAGTACATCTTCTATCTCTTCTGAAAGCTACTCTAAATATAAGTTTATTTCTCATTGACACAAGTTTTAATGACCTTATTTACAAAGATATTACAAGTCTAGATTTTGGCAGGCAGCATAAGAACCCTAATTCCCTGCCTTAAAAACTGCCATTTTTAAGTTATGTGGGAAATGTCCACTTACAATATGTAGATCTACCATGTAAGCGAACTTATTCACAAACTCAAGTGCCCTGTTCTATCATCACATATCTTTATTAAAGTCATGGCTAAATCCCATCTAACTTGGAAAAAATCTAAGGTGTGCTATTAACAAAATAAAGACTTAAGAAGGATGGTCATGGCCAGCAATAACAACAAACTGATTACCATGCTGAGTTTCATAATAGCATTTCACTTTCTTTTCATTATTGGAATTATAATAAACAGATAAATTACATCCACACACACACAAACAAGTAGGTAAGCATGGCTGAAAAAGTCAGAAAATCACTTTGTCAGGGGAGTGATTGGATCTCAAAGGATAACAGAAATTATGTACAGTAAAAGTAATAGCTCATGCATGACTTATAGTGATCAGGAGAGGCAGGAGGCAACGGAATAAAGCTTCAGATACCTCAGAGTTTTTCATATTATTGCAATCGTATCCTGCCGTGTTACTTATTACTTTTTAAAATACTAAATGAAGGGAAAATATTTTTTTCAGTGTTGTTTAACTCTGAAAACCACCACACCTCCCCAAGAACTTTAATTCCCCTCCCCTTTTTTTTTTTTTTATTAGTCAGAAGGGGAGGAGGAATAAAGGAATAAAGAATAAGTGGGAAAGGGAGGGAAAGGCAGCAACAGTCTCGGAAGAACTTCACGCAGTGAGTCAGACAAGGTGCAGAGGTGAAGCACAGGCCCCCAAAATATCAGAGCCTGTCCTCTGCCCCATCCCTCTCTTCAGGGCTGCCTGGCACTGTGCAGGGGAAGGCACCAGGTGCCCAGGGACCAGGTGCCACCAATCCCTCACTCAGCCAGCACTGGGGAGGTCAGGGCTGCTCAGCACCCAAGTCAGACCCCAAAGGGGGTTTCCCCCAAGATCTGTACAATATTTAGCAGAAGGGTCCCAGACATGGGTGCAGAGCATCCCTTGCCCGAGGAGACTATAATCCACATGGACAAACAATGGAAGAGGCCACCCTGCAGACCCACTGAAGGGAAAAGGTCAAGTCTTCTGGTCAGTGCACTATAATAAGCCAGTGATCTACGCTTTCACCAGATGGATTTAAGCTAAACCCATGCAAAACCAGTATTTTTCCCCTAATGCAACAGCTTCTGCTCAGCAAAGGTTTGAAATCTGTGCTGCGAAGGGAGGGCAGTCCATTCCCAGAAACTCCTATCTCAGAGTGGTGCCTCTTTTCTAAACTCCCATGGAGTTTTTAAAGTCTACAAAACTCAGCACATGATCACAAAATGTTCAATATCACACCATGTGCTGTTTGTTTCAAGTTCATCCTCTGAGCTGCCTCAGACAGGTTTAGGGGAAGGTGTCTGGGTTTTACACTCCTAGAAGATTTTACTGCTCCTTCACTTAGGGCTTTAAATATGAGCTGATGGCCGCTGTGCACAGTATCTTAACTTCTCCATTTTATTATAAAATATTACACTGGTGTAATGATAAGTGCAAAGCAAGGCATGACTGAGTGACCAAAGTACTGGGCTGGGACTACCTAAACTGCCAGCTCCATGGGAGTGTATCAGCAGTGTCAAGCCAGCTCTTCTCCCTCAACTTAAATAAATTAAGTCCAACATAAACAATTATAAGTTTTTTTATTATAGTCCTTTTGCACTTGTCTTTGGAAAGAACGTTTTCGTACGGCCAAGTCTATTACCACTTTTAAATTTTTTGCAAAATAAAATTTATTTTAGTGCTCCTGCTTCAAGTGTCACAGCCATATGTTATTTTGTGGAAAGCTGTAGGTCTCCCTTTATCTGGGCTGCTACAGACCTGGGCTTGGCACCTTGACATACATCAGGCCCCGTGCTCAGAATCAAGCGGGTGGTAAAGTCTACTGATATCTCCTTTACTTTATACTCAGGGTTTGTAGAAGTTTTGTTCAATTTCTTCTCATTTAGCAGAACAGAAAGCTCTGACTGCTATCACCACCTCCCCTTAATATGCAGTTATGACTGAAAACAGGAGGTCCAGAAAAACAATTAGCAAGCAGTCTAATTGCAATTGATACATCAAATGCCAGCAGATGAGTAGCATTGGAAACCAAAGTATGTGTCTCATAAATTCTAGTTTTTACTTCAGGGATTTGTTTGTTCTTTGCTGATGAAAAATCACAGCTAAGGAACTAATCACAAAAATCTTGCTACTGAACAACAAAAAAGCTAAATTAGCTATTGAGTGCCCATTGCCAAGGGCAATACATTCAACAGAGGATATGATGATGACAGATGAATCCTCACCACACTCTCACTCTACAAAATAAGTGTACAATGTCTTAGATAGTTTCACTCGTGCTTGAGTCACCTTCCTTTCACAGCAGCTGCTTGCAGCTCTATCAGTGAAAGCCAATAGAGATATGGTTTCCCATCATTAATATGACAGAATCACTCCAGTTTTCAGCTGACAGCACTGGATTTTTATGGCTGTTCATGCCTTTTCCTTTCCTGCTCCTCCTTCATATTTATCTTTTTCCCTGGGAACTTTATTCTCTTCCTTTCTCCATTTCCCCTGTTACTGTCCCTTGAGCTAACAGAGATTCCTTCACCTTTTACAGCCATTTTTCACCTTTCACAAAGGTTGTTTTTTGTTCCAGACAACCATAGAAATGAAGCAATGACAGCACAAGATGACTTCATTCAGTCCAGCATCTTTCAAACAGATTCAAAACACAATCCAGTGATGAGCAACACAATTTCAGCATTAAGAAATAAGAAAAGACTGGTTTGGGTAAGACTCATTCCTGAGTATTCAAAAGCCCAACAGGAGGACAAGTTTGTGAACCTTGTGGTGGTGGGTCCTCCTGGAGAAGTTGATTTTCCATGAAGTGAGAAACTCACTTCCATAGCTGCCCTAACTGCACCCTCAAATGGACATTTCTGCTGTCAGTCCTTGTTGTCAGCGGTACATTATCTATCAGCCAAAAAATTCCATCCATTATGTGCACTAAAACACCATAAATTTCACCTGTCTCCATGTTTTTGCTTGGCATGTAAAAGTTCTGAAGCTGCTCCCGGGCTTGGCATGGGGCCTGGCTAGAAAAACACATCGAGGCCATTTGTGACACAGGCACAAACCTCGCTGCCTTCCTCACCAGCACAGCCCCAACCACAGCCATGCCTGCACAGAGCAATTACTCACTGTGCTCTGAGATCCAAATCACACTTCCCCTTTAAGCTAAGCAAGCGCATTCTTAACAAAGCCATCAAACCCATCAACATGCTTGCTAATTATTAGGAAATAAACCATGGCCCATGCTCCCAGGATTCTGAAATTACCAGAGACCAATAGCGAGATGCAGCAGGAAGCGCATGAAAGTACCTTTGTTAATGTTCTTTTTATTCTTCATCAAATTCATTTTGTTTAGAAAGAATATTTCTCCCTATTTTCTTTTGCCAGATAAGCCCAGAATTGGGGAGCTTTTTTAACAAGGGCTAGCAAACAATGTAGAGCTTTGGAAAGAAACCATGTTTAGACAGGCAAACCACGGATAACAGCGATATTGTGTGTGTCAGGCAAGAGAAAGGAGGGACTACAAACTAATAATGACAGGGCTATTTATTACTGAATAACCAGCCTCTAATTTTAGAAACATAAGGTCTCCTATTTTCTATTGTTCATTTTAATTAGTATTTTCCCTAAATAGTCTCCCTCTTCCTATATGCTATTTATACAGTTGCAGAGAAAATATAAAATACATGCAATGTTAGCAGAATGGCAACAAAACATGCTGTGCATTGTCTGCAGCAGGGACAATCTAGGGAATGATTTTGTCTTTTGCACCAGGACGTTTTTATTTCCTTGTGGAGAAAATATTTGGCCTTCAATATCCGATCATAGCACTCCATCCCATAGACATAAGAGTGAAGTACTTTGAACCCCTTAAGGAAGATGAAATAGGTAAATATTTCTGTGAAGAACAGCCTTGAGCAGCTGGAGGAATCAGCTCTGAACTGGTCTCTCTCTCTTTTTAAAATTCCTCTAGGTTTTTTTTCCCTTACCAAGCTGACAAAATGCTTGGCAGTGGCTCAGAGGCTGGTGCACTGCAAGATATCCTGCCTTGCTGCTTCCTTGCACTTCCCTCATCTGCTGTAACCACTTGTTTCTTGACATAAGTAGGTGAGAAACGTGTGATTTAATATGCAGGGGCCCTCAGCAACGCCCTTCACTCACACAATGAAGGGCATTTGGGAAAGGGATATCTTCATCTTGGGCAGACAGGGTTTGTTTACCCTCAGAGAACCTAAATATGTTATTCAGAATGATGTTGGATTTCTCCTTCCTCTTCCTCTAAGACAGCACAAAATTTTCTACCTGATAGCAAAGTCAAACAACCATAAAACTGGCTGCACTGGGCAAAAGTCCTTCTCACCCTGGGTCTGTCTCCACCTCCAGACACAAGTAGATGCCTGGGCAGCAAAGAATGACAGGTCAAGCTTAAAAAAAACTTCTTCCCTTAAATACCACTTAACTCTGGTTTTGGTCATGTGCAATTTCCTTCTTTTAACAGCAATTTGTGGATTCCTACTCCAAGAATGTGTCCAGTCTTCACCTGGACTCATGGAAGCCCTTTCTGCAAGGAGCTTCTCGTCTGCAAAAAAACCTCCAAAATTTTTGTGTGCTTGAACTCAGGTCTGCTAAATTATTTTGAGCTTCACCTATGATGGCCTTGCATACAGGGAATTGAGAGCAGATTTTCTTTTGACTAGAGCACATATTTTCTAGGCACTCTCCAAAAGTTCCAATGCCCTCACTCTTATTGCTGCTAACATAAAACCCAGAATAAAGGAAAATAGAGCAAATAGAAGTGGCAAATATAAAGGTGAACACAAAAGAGTGCAAACTGGCTTCCTGTAGGATAATGATGCTGCAGGATTTAGGTGCCTCTGCTCATTAGTGCCATCCCTCTACCACATACATTTCCATAGGCAATGACAGTGTTTTTGACACTATCAGCTCTTACAAATAGGAATGGGAAAAGTGCATTTCGTTCATAATGCAGGGGCTCCAAAAAAGGGGTCCAGCTAGAACCAAATTTTACAGATCAATGTAAAATGCTACTAAAATTCTTCTGAAAATGATTCAAACTCAAATATTTAAACTTAGTGCATCTGCAAGTCTTATAAATGCATATCCCAGGAGGGAAAAACAAATAAATAAACACAATCTGTAAAAGCAGTGTATATCTCAGCATAAAAGACAAGGGGAAAATGGGTTTAAACGGAAAGAAGAGGAATTTAGAGGGTGTGGGAAAGAAGAAGAATGCAAGAAATTCTTCCCTGGCACAGGTTTCCCAGAGAAGCTTTGGCTGGAAATGTCCAAGGCCAGTTTGGACAGGGCTTGGAGCAACCTGGGGTAGTGGAAAGTGTCCCTGCCCATAGCAGGGGGTGGAACAAGATGATCTTTAATGTCCCTTCCACCCCAAACCATTCTGTAGTTCTATGACAGAATATTCTTCCCCGGGCTGCTCGACCCCCAGGACCCCCCTGCCTGCCTGCACCCCGAGGGTTTTCAAGAGAGCATTTCCCACCGCCAGGACCAACTGCAGTTGGCTGCTCCTCCCGAAGTGACAGGAAAGCAGGGAAAGGCAGTCCATGATGGGATGTTTTGCCCTGGGGCAGGACTGAAGCTCGCATGAGGACTCAGCGTTTCCTTCATTGACAGACTCGCTTCAGCCTTCGCCAAAAGTGCAGCGCGAGAGCTGGCAAAAACCAGCCGAAATTCAGTTTCTGTTGTGTTGTGCCATGATCCTCCATGAACTATTGGTGCCAAGTTTTAAAGCAACTCCATGTGCAGCGTTTTGTAAATCACTTCCAGATATGCAAATAGCATCATTAAAACATTTGCATATACCCATAAGTTTCTGCTTCAGGTCCATATGCCCAGGCTGTAGGAGAGGGCAGAAAAAAAACACCTCAGCATGGCATGAGGCAGGTACGTGCGTGGAGGGCGGGGAGCAGGAAGGTGCAGAATGTCTCTGGCTGCCCTTTTAGAGCTGCTCTAGGACCCCCAGGAACTAAAACCTACTTTGCAAAGGAGAAAAATGCAAAACACACCCTCCCCCCTTCTTCTCTAGGCAAGGAGCAACTGGCCTGCGTGAATGGTCTGTGACATCTCCAGTGATGGGGACACTCATCCACAGACTTGTACAAAGGTGGGGGCTTTAACCACTCATCCCATTTACTTTAATGCTCTCCCACTCTGCAAGACCTTGTAGCATCAAGGCTCCCTCAGCTAACAAAATGCAGCATGAAAACTTGAGAAGTATGTTTGCAGAAAGAAGAAAACCACCCATGTGCAATCTGGAGAGTCATTGCAGGGGTGCAGACCACAGGGACCTCTGAGGAAATGAGGACTGGGGTGGCTTAGCTTTAAGAAAACAAGTCAGACAGGGCATTGGAGAGCGAAGTCAAACACATAAAAAGCTGCTGCAAAGAAGCAGGGAGGAATCTATTTTCCATGCCCATGGCAGAGAGGAGAGGCAGTAACAGGATTAAATTGAAGGAAGAAAGATTAAGGTTAAACATTAGGGAAAATTACTGAACAATGAGGCTAAGGAAGCACTAGAATAGATTGCTTGGGGAGGATGGAGAGACTGACCCTGGAGGTCTTAAAAAATAGATTAGACAAGTGTCCATCAGATCTGACAAGTACAGGTGGTCTTGCCTTAAGGTGGAGAGAGGGGGAAGATGGGCTTGATACGTATCCTGCAGCCCCGGGAAACAGGCAGCACACGAATCCTATCTATCATAGCCCAAACTGCAAAATTATTTTAATTAACATTTTAAAAATACTAAAAACTGTCAAAATTGTAGCCATCCTGGGGAAAAAAAAATCCTCAAACATATACATTTTTACTCATAACGCCCTTCTAATTGTATCACAACCCTGATTTTAGTCTTCACAGGTTTAGGTTTTTTGTATCATCGTTCATGCTCTGATGAAATCACTGGGATTTTCTCAAAGTTATAAAGTGGTAATTTTGAAATTACCACTTTATAATGGGAACATTTTTCATTATGATTTTTCTAAAAATAAAAGCATCAGGAAAAGAAATAATTTCATTGACTAATAAAACTGGAAAAAATTAATTTTTTGTATGTTTTCCCTCAATTATCTTCAATAAATGCCAGTTAGGTACTTCATTCACTGAAGTCATAAAATAGAAAAGCAAGCTGTAACTGCCAAATTATAGTTGATAACTACAGTTTGTCAACTATAGTTGATAGCTGAAAAACTATCTTTTAGCCCCTCTCTATAGTGAAATGTAAATACACATCCTGTAAACCCTTCAACACATGCCTGTGTCCATAATGACCATGATTATCTGGCCATAATGTCATACCCCTAAACTTTCTATAACGTGTATATTTGACAAAATAAAATGGGCAAACCCAAACTTTCACTGTCCAGAAAAGGCAAACCAAACTGTGCTGCATTTGTTTAAAAAAAAAAAAAAACAAACTTTTTTGCCTTCTTATTCTCCCCAGTTCCAGAGCTGCTGCAGAGATGAGTATTACTAGCCATATTTTTTGAAGAATAAACCAAGCCTGTGCAGCTCACCCTGTCCCACACAAGGAAGCAGAGTCTGGAGAAGAAGCTGTCAGAGATTTTGGAGGTGTTTAATTCAATGAGAATTTTCCATCCACTCCCATGAAACCGAGTTTTCTCCCCAGATCTGCTGTTGCTCCAACAAGTGAGGCGTGCTGTCATGCGGCTTCCCTTACTCAGACATACAGACCTAACACAGATGAGTCTATTTATGGATGATTAGAAATAAATCTACAGAACAGAGTCCTAGAAAAAAGTAGAAGAGAGATTTGCCCGTGCAAACAGGTGCAGAACATCGTCTGGAGGCGACCTGTGCTGCAAAATGAAGCATTTTGCAGGATGGTATTTGAGATAAAAGTGTAGAACAGTTTACACTTTATGTGTAAATCATCAAGGAATCCTAAACAGGCTAGTGAAGCTAATTTGTGGCTTGGACATCCACATGGAAAAGACTGTCAGGTTCACTGCAATCCTTATTAAACAAGACCAGTGACTGTGTGGCTTCTGACCACCACTCCTGCCTGTGCAGAAAGCACTGAGCATACATTGGTTTCTTTACACAAAATTGCTTTTATTGTTCAATTATAACGACTGAACTAATATGATATAAACAGACACGGAATTCACACTGCCAACTTCATAAACAAATCTTTACCCTTGGCCACAAAACATCCAAAAGCAGCACTCCTGCCTGACATTAACTCATTCACAGTAGCCTGTTGAAGAAAACCTTTCTACCACCTTGAAGTAAAGAACATCTGCTCAAAACCCACCCACTGCCCTCAGAATAATAAACCCACAATTGCCAAGGTGAAGATCCCAGCCCACTGCCTCATGGCAGTATTTCTGCCCAAGGGGCACACTCTTTAGACAGGCACATTTTTCTTGAGAGTCCCAAACAATAGGAAGGTGCATAAGTGATAATATGCCAAGAAGAATAAGGCTGAATTCTGAAAGAGGGGATTTCAGAAAGCTGGGTCTCCCCTTTCCCTATCCCTGCAAGAACAGGGAAAGGTGCACAGCCTCCCAGCTGACCTGCCATACCTTTCCTCTTTAATCAGACCGAAATATTTAAATAAGGGCATAGCAAAAAGGCATCATTAAAAAAGCAGGGCACACTAATTCTTGAACAGAAATACATAATTCATAACGAAAGTTCTCAGTTTGTCAAAAACCTTAAATTCCTAATGCTCCAAATTCTTTGTGAGACATGTCCTATGTGACAGGTTCAATATGACACATCCCTGCAGGCCAGCACAACCTTCTGCCTGCACTAACAGGTCTAGTGGATAGCAAAAGGGACTTAGGATTGGCCTTTTAAAAGAAAACACGATTCAGATTACTCATCTAAGAGCACTAGTTATGCAAGTTTCTGTGTCAAAAGAGTTTCTGGAGGAAGAGTGATCTGTGAAAACAACATTATAATTTGTTCGCCAATTAAAGTAACTGTAGGAGTAGGCATGTTCTGTTAGAGCTTGGTTTTGGTAGGAAACGTGGTCAACTAGCAGAAGATTTGGCCGTGAAGGTCTGATCAAGCCAGAGCTGGTATAATGTGCAAATGGTCCAACTTGTGTACAAAAGAAACTTTTATACACATTCCTGACTGATTCCTGCACTGAGAAGTCAGCAGTCAGATCCTGAGGTGTTTGCCAGCACTCGGCAGGGGGGACATCAGTGTTGTGCTGGTTTTAAAAGAATCAACAGATTTTTGCTGTCTGAACCACCACTGCTGCATCTCTGCAGTGTGACAGAGAGGGAGAAAAGCATGTGCCAGATATCCATTCAGGATATTGAGCATCTTTGGGGTTCAGTTTGCCTTTGACTGCAGAGAGAAACAAAAAAATGGGCCCTTGAGAGCGATAAAGTAAAAGGTGATAAAAATGAAACAAGATGAATCACTGAAGACCTCATAGAAAAAGATACCAGAACAGGTGGCCATCCAAAGCTATGGAAAGATGAATTTCCAGCATGGAAAAAAGTGCTAAGCACAGCACAACTACATCAGGAAAAACATTTTACTAGGAACAGATTTGTTAAAAAAAAACCCCAAACTATTTAAAAAGACAGTTTTCAACAGTGCTGCAAACATCGCAAAAGTTTAAAAGGACGATTCTTCTTATTCTCCATATATTACCATATCATTTAGCACAGAATAAAGACCCATCAGTTTAATTATACAGCTAAAGACAGGTGGTTGTTGTTGTTTGCTTTGATGGTGATGCACTGCAACAATAAACAGGCCTGTTATTTCTATATTAGCATATGGGTATTTTCTTTGATGATATAACACCTGTGGTTACAGTGTATGTTGAACTGGAGAAAATACCTCCTGGAAACATCTCCACAGACTTAAGATTTCAAATTTAGAACAACAAAAGCTCTGCTTGAGTCCCCTGTTGTTGGAAGGAACAGCAATTAATTATCAAAAAAGGAACCAAAACGTTACCATCAATCCTGCTGACAAGAAGTGCTGGTGGTTGCAGTGGACAGGGACAATTATGCACAAATCACAGGGCTACAGACAACTTCTGAATTACAATTACACCAGGAAACTCACTACAAATATCACAGATTAATACCACTGAAAAACATTATCAAGACTGGCTTGAAACATATGTTGCACTAGTGCTGGGGGGGAAATAAAACATACACATGAACTTTGGAAGAGATGCCTGCCCAGGCAACATATATGTTTAAAAATTTCACATTTCTGAAGTCTGTGCAAAGAAAACACCAAAAAAAAACCAAACAAACAAACAAAAAAAAAAACCCAAAAAACAAACAAACAAACAAAAACCCAACCAAACTAAAAATAAAAGCCTTTTGCTGCTACTTTAAATTTAGTAACAAATATTACTAATATTACTAATACTTACTTAAGAAAAAGTGTCCAGTTAGAAATTTTTCAAGTGCAAGTAGAAGAAATGCACTCTTGACTAAAGAACAATCTGTACACAGAAAATGGCGGAAGAAATAAAGAGGAATAAATTTGGAAGTCGATAATTAAAGTAATGTTAAGAAATCCTATAAATATAGATTCAAAGGTGGAAAATTCAGCAAACAGACTTCAGTAGCTGGCGTTTCTTAGTCTCAATCCGGGTTCCATCAGTGGATCTCAAAGCAGTTTACAAATATTAACTGATGAAATTTGCTCTTCTGCCAATTTCCCATTGACAAAAACCACATCTGTTAATGCAACTATGTAATGGAATATAGTTTTAGTCATGAAGATTCAAAAAGCTTTTAGATGTTCAGCTTCAAAATATGATCTCTAAAGTTTTCTTAAGTAGATGGCCTGGGAAAGGAAAGCTTGCAGGCTGCTCTTAACACATACAATTTCCAGCAGCAGGGAGTTTTTATCCCAGTGTCCCAGTAAAAAAAGTACTGATCAGTGAGAATAACTACATGACACAGACCTAATGGCCCCTTAATTCAGTCCTTACTTGTTAGATATTAAATAGCTGAGCTTGGAATTACAGCATGCTTTAGGTTCATTGGTCACATCCTCCTCTGCTGTAAATTGGCATCCTCACTGATTTCAACAGGGTTCCAATACTTTATTCCAGTTGAATATCAGGACAAATATCATTTATGAAGATCCCCACTGTGGTCTCATAGTACACAAAATTTAAAAGTCACTCTATTTTAGATAGCCACTGTTAAAACAACAAAAAAAGACACAATATAGCCTAGAGTGGCATAATGGTGTTCTGTGATTATGCTACCTTGACATCATTTGCCACTTCTGCTACAACCTCTTTTTTTCTTTGCCATGTTCCCATTCTTCCAGAAAATAAAATCTATAATATGTAATAATTTAGAATTAATATCTTGATTCCCTAGATCCTTTAATGAATTCAAATGCACCTAGGGAATCCAACCAAAGACATCTGTTCATGAATAGTGAGAATTATTACCAAGTCCTGGTGGAGACGGCAAGATGCCATCTCTTGCTGAAGTACCTCCCAGCTGAGAAATCAGCTGTCTCCTGGCTGAATTTCCTTGTGTCAAGGTTTTCCTGTGTTATGTCTCTTGGGATTACTTACTAACAAGAACTCCCTCCCAAACTTTTACATCCCCCAGAAATCAGGATGACGAGCCTGGCATTCTTTTTGTTGTCCAACTACACGTGCATACTTCCTTTACCATATAAAATGATGGCCTCAATTAATACTAATTACTACTCCAAACTTTCACAAATCCCTTTTTAATCATCTTTGGGTTTAACTGATTTACCCTAAACCCCTCTGACTGCCAAAAAATTAACATTTCATTAGACAAATCATAACCTACTCCCTATTCTCCAAAATCCAACCCATCTGGAAATATTCTACCTCATCAAATGTCAGACTTGCACAGTATAATGGAAAACTACTTTTATTTAAAAACCACACATACATACACATAGCAAGTGTGATGCATCTATACTTGGAGATGCAGATCTAGAAATATCACCACACCCACATCCCACCCACCACTCACTACATTCCAGAAGATGTCCACTTTACCAGTTACCATCTTACTTCTTCCTTAGTCTTTGCAGATCTCTCCCCCTTCCAAACATCCATCAGAGATTAATTTACCTCTACTGTCAGAAATGTAAACCATCAGCAGCTTGTTATATTGAAGAGGTTAAATGAAACTTTTGACATGACTTGTGTTTAAAATCCATCTTTAGCTGATGGCATGTCATCAGCTAGAAAATGTGTAATCAGGAGAGCAGACCTGAAAGTCTGAAAAGTCAGAGAATGCAAAGTTCTGCTGGAGGCTTTTCTTTCCTTCTTTCCTCTTTCTTTTTCTTTTTTTTTTTTCCTTTAATTTAACAAGTTTTAAAATATATTTTCTATTTTTGGCTTCAAGTGTGGCTATGGTCTGAACAGTGACTGTGTAAAAATGGCACCTTCCTACTCAAAAGATCTGCTCCTTCTATGCATTCTGAGAAAAAAAAAAAAAAAAAAAAAAAAAAAAGCTGCTTCAGAAAAGCTATGGGCCCAATCTCCAGATGGATAATCAAGGTATGGGAAACAACATCCATTCAAGACCTGCCCCTTGGTTTTCCTGCTTTGTAATTTGTTAGGCCCACATAAATAATAGACAGAGATGCAAGTGTTTTGATCTTTCTCTAAATTGTCATTTTGTCGGTTTGGTTTTGTCTTTTTACAAGTTCCTGTTTACAGCTGTCAGTGGCACATCTGATGGTACAGGAAGGATGGGACAATTACAGCGTTTTGTTCACACACATCCAACATTACATATCAGGCTAAGGAGCATCTCTTGTGCCTTCCAGCATGCACCCATGTGCCTTCCATGCCTTCCTGAGCACCCAGAGTGCTCAGGCTCACTTAGGATTTTACCCAAATTCTACTTGAAATCTTATTACCTGACCATGCATCTTGGCTGGACCTTTACATCCCAAACACCAGTCTCAAACCAGCCTCATGGACAAAAAATGTTGAGGAACAAATTGCAGTGAGCTTCTCTACCTTCAGGTCATGGTCCAAACAGTACAGCACGTGCACCTAGTCCCTGAGCATCCCTTACACCCCTCTGCATCCCTCACACTGATCAGATCATGCATGAAGGATGATGATCATGCAGGAGGGCACTGCAGGACCACAGAGCCCAGGCAATCTGCTTTGCCCCCAGTATGCAAAGCCACTTATTTTAGCTCAGACACTGAGGACCCTGCTTCACAGCCAGCAGTACAAGTCTGTGGGTTCACACTTACAGGACACCAGCTCCTCAAATCTCCCCACTCCAGGAGCTCTCCCTGCATGATTTCTAATGAAAGAGCAAGATACAGCAACTGCAGAATCCCAAAAGACCTATTCCTGTTGATTGCCAGACTACAGCCACCATTTAATTCCTACACCTGCTCCTCTTTGACCCCACTGGCTCACAGCCAAATCACCTCCAATTCATCCCCTGACCTATGAAACACAGATTTGGGATGTTCAACCTCTGTTTGATATTAAACGTGTTCTGATCTGTTCAGTGTTTTTTCATGCTTTCTGACTCACTTTTATCCATAGTACTTTCATTCCCCACTAAATTATCCCAATGCATGTCATTAAAATATCTCATCATCAGAGGTATTATTCCACTTTCTACCTCTTTTACCTTATGTGGATTGATTAAATCAGCATGATGGTAGCTGAGTAGTGTTTAGGACTCAGTGTGACCACATCTGATTTGTTCATAAAGGATTTTCCTTTCTCTGAATGCCAGGGGGGTGCAACCTGATGTTCACTTATTAGTGCCTTTTCTATTTAGAAAATCAGTTACTGAAATTGTTCCAGGTTAGTTTGTTTAATCAAAACCACCAGATAAAATTAACACAATATTGACAGAAAGAGAACTTTAAACTCTGCAACTGTGCCAGTATTAGCTGCTCCAAGGTAATTCTTGCTGTCTTGTTCTAACTTGCAGCAAACTTGGGATAATAATACCTTAATAATAATAATACCTTAAATTTATACAGCAGTTGTTCTCCAGAACTATCCAAAGGCACTTTAGTGACTATATATAGTCATTACTTCACCTACCACCAGACTGAGGCTACCTTAGGATGGAACAAAGCACTCAGTTCCAGCTCCCTGCATCTTTTAAAATGAGATCGGAAAAGAAAAAGAAATTCTCCATTGTTTCAGCTAACCATTTAAGTACACAGAGGGCTGATCTCCAGAAGAATATTCACAGGAGAGCTCGCCCCAGTCCTGGGCAGTGTTTCCATACCTGGTTAGATGTCCCAAGTGCCTGGGATGTTTGTGTTTTCTATGTACATAAAATACCTGTTGTCTCTCTTAGAGGGGATGTCTCAACCTGCCACAAACCCACGAAAGGAGGATAGTGGCCAGAAGACTAAATTACACCCCAAAGCCCTTAGAATGAATGTCTTTTCCATCTTGTCAGTCCACAAAGCCATGGCTTCCTGATATTTGCAATTCCAAATTTTCTGTGTGTTCAGTTATTTTCATAGTAATTTGCACCAAAATTTGAGCCTTTCACCATGTGCTTGTCACTAACTGCCTTGCTGATAAAAGTGGGAAGATTTCATCTTGTTCCTAAGTCCCTGCTTGCAAAAATACCTCTTTTTCTGCATGCAAACAGCAGAATTTGTTGAGTGAGAAGCCTTATTTCTACATGTGCTCTTCTCTTTCTCTCTCTCTCCCGCCCGCCACAGTCCCTACATGGCTACTCGGTTTCTTGGCTACAGCAGCCACCAGCAAGTTAACAACATGTCCCCCTACATGCTTGGCGAGGCTCCACGACGTATCTGCTGGCCCATTCTCTTGCTTGAGAAATGCTAAAAAGCATTGCTGGCATTTACATGTCTCATTGCTGTGCTGCCATCGGCCCAAACACTCCTCCTTCCCTTTCCTTCCCTTCCCAAGCAGCAGGAGCACAGGAGGAGCATCCTGACCCAGCCTCATGTGGTAATTCCAGCCTGGGGATTGAATAGCCAGGCTTGCTGGAAGCCTGCTTCTGGATACAGGGATTCACACAGTAGAAGGGTGGCCTGTAGTGGAGAGAATCGTGGCAAAATTATGGGATGCACCATGATTTACAGCACTGGTGATCTGCCACGAGAAACTGCTTCAGCCATATGGTCTCGCTCCAGAAATAAACTCATTACACCAGATAAATACTGTTTCTGGGCATAGTGGAAGCATTTATCCTCTCTGGAAAGATGCAACGTGCCTCGGGACATGGCAAGAAGCCTGGGATCAGATGACCCAGCTGTTCTCACCAAGTGGTATCACCCTGGGCTGGTTGGTCCTTGTAAAATCTCCAGTTCCTATTGTCTCCACACAATCAGAAGGTCTTGCTGCCCAAGCCTTAATCCCATTTGGATGTGGGCAACCAATGGAGCTGGAGCAAGGCTGTATTTAGCCTTTTATGGTCAGACTGAACCAGAGAACAGCCTACTTAAGGCATCTTTCCCCACAACTGAGGCACATGCAATTAGATGACGGCAACAGCATTACAGCATTGGGAAAATGCCTGATCAGAGCTCTCATACCTGTTGGAGCAAAGTCCCCATGGGATGTTTACAAATGGTTTGTCAAAGCAGAGACCTAAGCATGCACATGGCACCCTTTGGAGGCACTGCCAGCACCAGTTGAGGTGATGGCTGCATTGTAACACATGATTTTCACACTTGGTGCTCTGTGGAGTGTGTGAGGTGGCACCAGACTCTGGTGGCATTCAGTCCCATGGAGGTGCCACGAACCTGTTGGGGCACCTGATGTTGGCAGTGAGCCATGAGTGTCACTGCAGGGCCAGCACTGCCTCCAAACGGAGCGGGACCTGGATGATTAACTCTTAAAGGAAGGCTGCATTGTGCTCCAAGGTAATTTTACTCTGGCATTGATTTGAGGTGCAATTTGAAATTCATGACAATCTATGTAAATGTGCTTGTGACACTGAAGAGACACACAGTGCGGATTATGCGTGACATCTTAAGAGCACACAGATTTTTTCATAAATACTCATACAGTGTCTGCCTTTTAGACATCCTGGACGTTCTCTGGTCTCGGGTTACATCCATCACATTTTAAATAACCCCCATGATTATATCAATACAAAAGAATTTAGTTTGCCTTCTAATTCTATCTGCAGATTTAATAATCTTCTCCGTGTAAATGTAGCAGAGAATAAGGTATTTAAGGGTCACGGGTACTGATCGTCCATCTTTTAAAGTGGGAAATGTAAGAGGAAATGGAAACGGTGCGAAGGGGAAAGGAAATGATGGAGAAAGGAGGAGAAAGCAGCCCTCCCTCCCTAGCTTTATTTTCCCTCTGCATTGATAAGGCTGCTTGACCACAAAGAGGACAGTGGTGATATTCTGCTGTTTCTTAACACAGCATGGCCTCCCAAATGTCAATAAAACAACCAAGAAGAAATAGGGACAGACAGTGATCTAAAATATGCTGACACTGTAGGTAACCCTAAAGGGGTTAAATCCAAAACGAGTTACAGAAAGAGGCTCTTTCATGAGTGAGATAAATATGACTAAAGCACTTTTACTAGAGACAGTTAAAAATAAAACCTTAAAGAAGAAAAACCTGCATTCATTTTACCCGACAGACACTATTATTTCTAGATATTTCAGATTCATTTGCAAGTTAGGAAAATTGCGGCTGGGGGAAAAAAAAATGTTAGCAATCCCATTTACAAGCAGAAATTCTACTGTGTTGAGTCATAAACTGCCCCCTTGCCTCAGCTGTATTCGGCTCCGGAGTTAAATCTATCCTTGTGCTCTTTCCTCACCTCATTTAGCACTGGGGATATCTTTTGGATTAATTAGAGCAATCCTCTCACTCAATAACAACCAGTTGTTTTCTGGTCAACCATTCTGCGTAATCGTTGTCTCCGATCCGTAGAGACTCGGGTTATTTTTCACGCGCAATGAGCGCGGCCGGTCCCGGGCGCTGCGCGGGGCGCGGAGCCGGGCGCGGAGCCGCTTGCCGGCTTTGCACCGTTCGGCGATGCCGGCAGAGGGCAGCCAAGCAGGAATAATCCCAGCCGAGCAGGGATACTGGCTCCAGGTATTCCTCAGATCAAACAACTGGCCTCAAAACCCTTTTTTTCCTATCCCCCTTCTCCAGTTTTTCCCTCCCTTCCCGACACGCGCATCCCCGGCAGGGCAGCTCGCTGTTTCTTACCCAGCTCTCTCCACCTGAAGAAGAGGCACTGCACTGCCCAGATTACTGGTGAGATTTTTAAAAGATGTGTTTACTTGAGGAAAAAAACACCCATCCTGAAAAAGTGACCGCCAGAGTGGTAACTGGTGTTTGCACAAGCTTCCAGTCTTACTGCGTGATCCAGCTCTAACGAACAGCACGAATAAAGTCATGCTTTTTATCTTCAAATTATAGCAGCAAACAAAGGGGAATGTGGTTTTGCAGTGAAGGAACTGGTAGCTAAATCCTCACAGGAGGGCTAAGACCTAGGGATCAATCTTGAAAACATTCCTTCATGGGAAGCTTGAGGCTTGTATGACTATCCTGCATGTGCTTACACATGGACGTCTTCTACAGATATTTATAAATACCAACATACATATAGAATATATGTAAGCACAAAATTTCTTAATCCCTCTTACTAAATAAACATTTATTGTCAGCCAACAGAAAAGAATGTGACATACACAACAACAAACTAGCAATAAAACATCATCTATGTTAGGGAAAAACATTCAGACTATTCCTAGGAAGTTACAGGAGTAACAAGCTGAGAGGCTCTAAACTACTGGGAATTTTCAGCATAGTTAGTAGTCAATGTGTATTGCGACCCATTTCACTTTAATAGGATGATTGCTTGTGAAAATTCCTTACTCTTTGCTCCAGCTTTAAAAGAAAATAAATAAAAAAGTTTAAAAATCTTGGTTTGAGCAATCAATTAAGAGTGGGTAAATGGAGGTATTCACGAGCTCCCTGGCATCCAGTGGCTACAGGTAGGGACGCCCACACCCCTCCTGCACTCACAGAAGCAGAGATGGGCCACCATCACCCCTCAAACACCAGCCATGGATGTGGCCCTAGTCTTGCAACACCACAAAGTTATTCCAAATTTTGGCTAATTTTGGAGAGAATATGTACTAGTTTTAGGTTATTTTACAGGTTCATCACTAGGTGCATCCCTCTATCAGCTCACAAAGGACAGTGGTTATTTTCTTCTTTTGTTTTTATAAGCAGCGAGAAAAGCTACTGTCAAAAGAATGTTTTTACAGTAGTGGAAATAATCAGTGCAAGGCTAGTTTTTAAAACCTGCCCCTAAAGTGCTTGGAACATTAAACAATTATTTATGAACACTTGAAACATTAGCTGTTCCACTTGAAACCATTGGCAGGGCTTTAATAACAGCCCAAGCAATGCTCTGGAAGCAACACCAAGGACTCCTGCTAGTCACAAACCCTTTATTTCATTTTTAAAGCCACTGTTACTGCACACCAAAATTAAAAGGTTTATCACTATGATTAAAACAAAATCTCATCACCAGCTTGAGCATCTATTTCCTTCAATGCTCCACTGAGACATTCCCTTCATTTTTTGACTGTTTGGCATGCCTTTGCTTTCCTTTGCTTCTTCCTCAAACTACTTATTCCCAGGAAAAGCTTGACTGGGGCACTGCCTACCCTCTCTCCCAGGATTTGGGTGTATTTTCACATCAAGGAGACCAATTGACACCAGGTTAAATAGATTTTCTAATCAGGATTGCAAACTCTTTGATAATGCAAGTACCCTAAACTTCTACTAAAATAAATCTCTTTCTGGTAAGAGAGGGAAAGGGGAATTCAATGACAGATTTCTCAATGACAGCAAAGACCACATTTACTGAAGTCTGCAGGTGTGCTTGTTCCTGCAGCTCATGTTATCCAGGGACAAAAAAAAGCCTTCAACCTTCTTAATTTGATTTATTAACATCAAGATGTTCCAACCCAAAGCAGAATCCCATTACGTGGGGTGCAGCACAAACACGTGGCCTCATCCCTAGGATGGCACCTTTGAAGGGAAAGGAAAGGAAGAGGCTTTCCCATGTTGCACTGAGGAAATCAAGGCGCAAAGAGACTGAGACCCAGACAGGGAGGTGGGTGACTGTCCCCCAGAAGGGAAACCCAATCCTTCATCAACGTACTGGGTCTGGTATTTCCAAGCAATACACACCCTAAAATTAACCCTTTTGGTATCCAGCAACCTAAACCTGCCCTACACAAAGACCCAAGGAGGAAGGCATTTCACAATCCCCTTTTAAATTTAAACACGTATTTCAGTTAAACAGCTTTTGTCCAGAATGTGAAAAAGCTCTGGCCCTGCTGGTGGGAGAACACAGCAGACATTGCTCCTCTGCAGCCAGGTACCCAACAGGGCTCCCTTGTCACTCCTCATCTTGTGGTTATGGTGTTACTCACAATTAGATTTATTAATTTTTGCACAGAGAAGGATGGACGCAAGCAGGGGGCAGAAAGGTGTTTCCCACCTTGACAAAAAGTAGTTGGCTGTTCAGTGAAGGAATCAAGCAGTGGTCACTTGACCACATGTGATAAACCCAAGCCTTACCAGAAAGGCCACATTCTACTGGATCAAAGAGAAAGCAGACAGCATGGTGTTAAGAAATAACTGAGGCTGAAAAAGCAGCATAAAGAGTCTGAAAGACATGAATGCCTGAGGAAATGCAGATTTTGGGGAATCTGTGAGTAAACAGGCATATGACTGACTGAGCCAAAATATATACAGGATTTCACAATATTTAAATCATGGATCTTTGTGTTCTTAAAAATAAATTAAAACTATACCAATGCTTACACATGGGGATCTGACGGAGGCTGGGTGCTACCAAACCTGCAGCCAAGGGCCTCATCCTGCAGCCTCCACGGGAGCAGGGCTGGGAGCTGTGCACAGCCCCTGGGGAGCTCACACCGACACCAGCAGGAGCAGAGGCAAACCAGTGGTGAGTGGCTTTAATCTCCCACACGAAGAACCCTAACAGCATTTGAGAATCACACAACAGAACGTGCATTATCTGCTGTGGCCCCTGTGCCCTCTTTTTAAGGTGGCTGTTAACTTGGGGAAGGTACTGTGCCAAAGGAGCGGAAAAACGATTTGATCACATTCAGTGATATTGCTGAGAGCAACAGGGAAAGACATTTGAAAAAGTGGCTTGCAGTCATTTATATACCTCTTTCCACATGTTAACCATTTTTACTTTCAATAACCATGCACCAGCGCTCTTGCTGCATTACCTTATAACTCCTTTTCTTCTTTATGGTCCTTTGTGGACACATTTTCACCTGTTTAAATCTCTGCATATCTACTAGGAAAAAAATGAGAGACATACACACAGGTACTCTGTCCTAAGTTATAAATATATTAGGGACATACAAATGTCATCAGAGCCCTTAAATGCAGCTTCACTGCCTCCCAGTACAGACACACATTGTTACTTGCTGGAAATGCAGCACCCAAAATCTGGGAATGGTCCTAGGACTGGTGCTTCTCTCTTTACCCAGGTAATTTCTTACTCAGTGTGTTTTGATCTTACTAAAAGAGCTACTCCTTCCATTACAACTCTTTGCTGCTCTGCTAGTTTTCCCTAAAGAGATGTAAAGCCTGCTTTGCTTGTATTGACAAACTAAGTAATTATCTTGTTGCAATTCTGCAGTGGAAATCTTGGACTTACAGGGCTGCCAACAACTTCTGAAAACTTACCAGAAGTTTGGCCACCTAGATCAAGGGCAACATTCTCGTAAACCATGAATTTGCAGAAAAAAGACAGACAGCTACCCATGTTTCCTCTCTCTTTCTAGTTTAGGTTCACTCACTCCTCTGTCATCTCCTGGAGGTGTTGGACCCAGCTCATCTTGCACATCTGTGACATGATTATATAAATAACAAAAGTATCTGCAACACCTCTCAGGCTCTTAGTCACCTGCCATTATTCTTGCTGACTTGGAAGATATTTTGGATCCTCCCTGAATTATATTTTCAGAAAGATGTTGACCCTTCTCTAGACACCTGTGATCACCATATGTTCAGGAGAGCTCAGCATCTGGAAATGGTGGCTCTTTGGGAGTGTGGCTGAACCTGCCACTCCTGGAGATGCTGAGTCTTGTGATGATCTCTAACCCAGCTTTGGACATGGAAAGGAAATGGATACACCTGGAGTAAGTTCAGATTGAAAAGGCAGCTTACAGCTTGTGTAAGACTCTTCCCAAGTGCCTCTGAGATCCCTGGCACATACATCTTACACAAGGTACTTCTGAGTTTGAAGATACTACTTTTAACATGGCAAACTGCACCACACTCCTTTTTCATGATGTCTCTGTAGTCACACTCTCAATATTGGGTAGAAACACTGCTTCAGATTTCAGCATGATTTTGGGAAAACACCCAGTAAAAAGGGGATGGATTCTTTACCATTTTCTGTATCCTTTCTGATGTAATTCCTACAAGCAGATAAAGCTGGGAAATCCTTGCATCTATGAGCAATCCAGTAAGAAGAACTGAGATTGATGCAGACATTGAAGGTGTTGGGTAAAGGTTTGGTAAAGCAGCCAGAACCACCTTCTTTCTACTCAAATTCTGTGTCCTTAGCACTGCCTTCAGTAGAAGATTTTCCTAAAGGGATGGACTGAAAATGCAAATGGGTGGCTGTGCAGCAAATAGCTTTATCAATGATTTTATTTGCAGCCCAGAAATACCAAAGAGCTTTGCAATTCAAAGTGTTAAGACACAATCTCAGACCCAGGGAGCTTGCCACTTAGAACTGAAAGTATATGACAAAGAAAAGGAATGAATAAGATGCTCAGGGTGAAGATGTAGAGAATAAATTTAAATTAATCTATATTTTAGGACCCTGAACGCTAGCTGTGGTTCATCTATTTCCCAGTTATTGATCAAGTTGTAACTTACTAGTTCTTTATGAAGGAGACAAGACCATTATACTACTATGTATGTTGGAGAAATCAAAATATCACCAGCATATGAAGTAGTTGGATTTCCAGTTATGAAACACACGTTTGACTCCTAAGAATGCTGGAGGCTGAATAAAGGTTAAAAACTCAGAAATAATATTGTTCCTGCAACTTTTGCAAAAATCTTTGAGAGATGAATTTAGCAATATGTGGCTTTTAATGGTGTTACATTAAACAGCAGGATTTCCATATGGCGTGAATCTGCTGAATTGTATCGAAGATGGGGATTTTGTTCCAAATTTCTATGGCATTCTGTGATTGTGTCATTAGATACCCGCAAGCCTTTGCTACAATGAAGAGTACAGAATGTGCCAAGTAAAACAATCTTGAGTGTGCCTTCCAAGGGAAAATACTGAGACTAACGTCTAAAATTCCCCAGCCCCATTTTCTTTGAAAAGCAGCGAGTTTCTTTTTGTTAGAAAAGGGTTAAATGGAAATGTGTCATTTTCATAATAATAATGTGTTTTATATTGAAATTTGTTCTTCGCGTCTTTTCTTTTCAGTATAAGTGTTGGTGTGTATGAGTGATATGAGGATAAGTTTGTGAGGGCAATTACCCATTATTGTTGAGTAGCTGAGTAGTCCCCTGAGCAAACTCATGCATAATTTGTTTGTTCATAAGATACTGTAGAGCTGAGGCTGCAGTATCTTCTATGCCCCAGCTTATGGGAAAATGGAAGCTTTTTCCCTCTACTCTGCATTTCTTACCCTATTGTTTGAACTCTGATCATCCTTCTTGCCCCTCTATTATGGGCACCTTCACTGAATAGGAATCGCATATCAAGCGGGTGAAGGTCAGAAATACATCATATAAAAGGGGAAACAGTAAATTCCTTTTACAAGATTCATTATGATAATCATGTCCAAATACATTATTAGAAGCATTAAAGAAATCCTTTTCTAATTTATTTTTGTGCCTCTTACTATCTGCATATCCCTGTTATCTGGGAGAAACAGTGTGGTCTGCAAAGTTGAGGTTACAAACGTGCAGTGGTCTTGGGATAGACAGGACTGCCTTGAGATACAACTTCAGTGTTAAACAATTTTCCACATTTTAAAAAAAATCTAATCTTTCCTTACATGGTTTTCTCCTCTTACATCTCTCTCTTCCTTTATCTGTGAGAGGATTTGCCCTTTTCCTCAGGTAGCAGCATCCCTATTACCTCCTTCCCTTGCACACACTACAGCAGTGATTTCTTGCTTTACGGATCAGCTCTTGTGCAGCCTCACCCTGGAGAAGCCCCACAATTTAAATGTTGCTGTCTGCAGCCCTTCTTCTCTAAAGAGCTGCACACATTTAACATCAGGCTGTCTGGGCAATGTGTTTTGTTATTAAAATTGCTGTAATAGGAATGTGAGCGTTTCAAAGTGATTCATAAGTGCACTAAGACAACTGTGTGCCTTCATTTGCAAGGGTTTTCCACCCACCTTTTTTGTTTTGAAGCCAAGGCAGTTCTATCCTGTACCACAAGGAGGGAGGCAGGATGATAAACAAGACATCTTAGTAGGAGATACAGGTATTTTTGTTGAGACATCAATTTCTTACAGGATTTAATGCTTTCTGTTACCCAAACTCCACTTTTTTTTTTTTTTTTTTTTTTTTTGCAGAGGAGTCACAAATTTTTCTATCAGTAGCTGCTTAGAAGTTGAAGGCTGCACCAGAAACAGAAACAGGGATGTACCGAACTTTTTGACATTGCTACCATGCCATATTTTGGAAACTTTTGGTTTAGGACATTTAAAGGGTTTCTACCAATGCTGCTAAGACATGACATATAAGAACCATACCTACAGTTCTGTGAGTACATTTCACTAATTGTGTAACTGATTAAGGGTGAGATTTTCACAAGAGATTAGCCTTAGAAAAGCAGCAGAAAATTTAACACTAGGTTTATCCTTCTTTATGAGCAGTGCTAGACCAACACAAAGCACTGGACAATCCCAGGGTTACATTTTCCTGTTTGGACAAAGAATCATCATCTACAATGAACTATATTTATATTTCACCTGTACCAAGCACTTTTTTATCATGACAAAATGCTTATTTTTCTGAAAGTAATAGTACAAACAGGAGAATGAATGATCAACACCTAGATGTCAAAATTATATATTTTCAAATTGTTTTAAATAAGACAACTGATTGGACAAGAGCCTTATATCTTCATTAGATGCTTTATGTGCATTCCCTCCCGTTGGTAAAGTATATCAGAATCCAGTTGAAGCAAGATCCTAATGTCTCTAAGATAATTTGCATCAAGTCCTAATGCTTCAGTCTGGAAGAAATGCTGGACCAACCATGTTCATCTGTCCCTTTGAAGCTCTCCTTGGGGAATTCTAGCATAAGGTATTTGTCAAAGCAGCTCCCAAACTCATTCACACCTGAACAGAATAAGCTGAAAATTGAAAAACATAATTCCATATAAGAAAGAGAAAAAAAACTCCATCAAGTGCCTGAAACCAGTTATCAGCTTGTAACTGCTTGTAACTTATGAAGATACACTAAATATCCTCATTCTAGCTCCAGAGAAATGAAATTCTCCCAGAAGTTCCAATGTAGAGCTCTCAAACTTGCTTTTGCCTGATGAAACATCCCAAAAAATACACTGGGGTTCCGGAGTGATTTAAATGACAAAGCCAGTCATTAATTTTGGTACAAACTTCAGATGAGCCCTCCAAGACTTTATGACACCTTCCTTCACACATGGAACTCTGCCACCAGAGCTTTTATCTCCTCTTTTGCTCTGGCTGGTGTTAGTACCAGAAATGCTGTTTGGATGGAAAGAGGAAATGGAGGTATAGCTAATTTCTTAAAAGATGGGGCCATTAATCCTTTCAGAGGAATATTTGGATCTCAAGAATGTGAATCCTCCCAAGCTGGTGGGTCTCAGGTATAGATGAGCATGAGCACACAGGCTCTGAAGCCAGTTTCATCACTGCACAGCCCTCAGGTCCAAGGTGAAGGGACAGATTTTGTGAAAAGAATTTAAAAGAAACAAAATAGATTTATAAAAAATTATCCTGGGAACAAATGGCACGCACAAAACTGCTGTAAGAACAGCCTTTACTGGACAAGACTTATCACCATAAATGGGGAGGGACGTGGTTAAGAAAATAGCAGATTGCAGAACTTGATATATTTGAAAAGAGGATTCAGTGGTGTGATTTCTGGGGTCAGGGCAGCCTGTCTGTGGCCCAGAAAGAACTGCCTCTCCTCGAGGTTTGCATCAACCAACCATGAGCTGCCAATATCAAATGTCAATGTAGATATGGGTAGGAAAATAATTATAAAACACATTGGTTGTGGGTAACAAGGCAACTTCTGCCAAGAACTGAGACATTCATTGAGATCATGAGCAAGGAACAGGGGAGTAGTGGGACAAAATGCCTTAAACAGACAATTAACTACTGAGAAAATGTACATTTTTTTTCCCCACCATCCTCTGGTGACCCTAAAAATTATTCTGCAAAGGGACCTGATCTTTTCTTAAAAAGAGTCAGTCAAAGAGCTGTGTGCACTTTGTTTCCCAGATCCATGGATCTCTAAGGGTTTGTATTACTTGGAACAGCAAATTTACTGACAGAAGAACAGACCCTGAAATTCATAAGACCTTCCCTGTTTACTGTCCTATCAGCTTTTCTTTTCATTCTCATAGAGTTTTAATTTAAACAAATTGAATACTCAACAGCCTGAAAATATACATGGCACTAATTGTGATCATCCTAAGGTCTCCATAGGTGATTTACACAGATCTCTCAGTGTGCAAATGGTTAAACAAGGGAGTGACTCTTTCTTTTCCAGGTCCTTAGCTGGTAGCTGGGACTTGCACTACCACATCTTAGCTCTAAATCATTATTAGTTACTTGAATTTTTACTCTCTTTTAGTATAATCTTTATAATCATAAGTCTCGAAACAGTGAAAGGAACATGCTCCAAAAGATATGCTATGAAGAACTGCTATGGGGGAGAAGAAAAATGTTTAGATCACACCACTCAAAGCCATATCTAAGGACTAGAAATTTCTACGCAGTTGCTCCAGGGGCTAAACAGCAACAGGAACAGCCTGACGTAAAAGATGTAGTATCTGAAAACTTGAAAGTAGTTCTTGGTGTCCAAGACAGTTCTATTCCTCAGCAAGAGCTCATAAGAGCTGAGAAGACACTGGGGAATCACTTGGAAAATATGACTTGCAGTTAAGCCCTTGATCAATCAGTGTAGTGAAAGGAGCAGTATCACTCTTCGGAAGTTAATTAGACACTAAGAGTAATACTCTAGAAAGCTTTGAGAGCAGATTGTGTAAAGACAGCTCCCCATATAAATCATTACTATACCTCAAGTCTGAATTTCCATCAATTATTAAAGCTTTCTAGGCAAGCTAAGCAGATATTTCAAGATGCATATTTCAGAAATTTCCACATGTTAAAAATTAAGTACTGTCAAACAAGCTGGGCCAGGCAATGAGAGCTTTGGAGCTCCCCACCCCAATGCACTCACGTCACTCATTCCATCTCTGAGGGATGTGTCAGGCTCCACCGTGCCACTGCCCCCTCCAACCAATGCCTTTTGGGCCCTTTTCCCTGGATTTGGGCATATCTGAGGATGTTCAGAAGTGCTCCCTGGTTCTTCAGAGTGGGTCAGCAAGGCCCAAACTAAACTAAAGGAAACTAAACTAAAAAAAAACCAAACTAAACTAAAGGAAAAGGGATGTGAAAGAAAGGATTAGGCAGAGGGCTATGGAGAGCAACTTGTGTGAAGAAGCGAAGCCTGGCTAGGTGCGAGGAATGAGGCTCTTGCCCTCATTCTTCAAATGTCTCTGTGATAGTTTCCTTGCTTTTGTGATCAGACATGGAGAGAAACAGATCTGGACCAAAGATGTAATTGGAACAAACCCTCCTGGCAAACTCAAATATCAAGAGAACTCAGACCAAGCTGATCCATGGCTTTTCTTTGGAATTTAAGTAGAAACAAAAGTCCCCTAAAATGCTCTCATTTGGGATGATGGCATTAAATCCTCTCTAAGCTGAGCTTCCCAGTAAAGTATTGGAGCAGGGGTCTTGTTGCTGTTTTGATTTAGACTTCCAGAATTTCCAGCTAAGATTAATAGAAATACAGCTTAACATAATCTGAAATAGATCTGTATCCTATGTAGGTATCTCTCGTGCTTCTGCAGTTAAATAAAAGAAGAAAATCAAAGGATTTTTAGTAATTGCAAACACGTGGAAATATAATCCTCCTATTCTATTTGGTGGGTCTTTTTTTTTTTGCACTAAATACAAATTAACTTTATTTGTAAATAAAAAGTAGCCTTGCTTTTTTTCTTTTTTCTTTTTTCGTTTTTCTTTTTTTTTTTGAACCAAGAAAATAGAAAAAGATTGGCAATGAAAATATTCCAAGGATTTAGAGGGAATAACAGGGTTTGGATTTGCATGCAAAGCTTTCAATGTGATGAAATGTACCCAAATAGAGTGTCGCAATTTTCGATTATTCAAATCAAGATACTGCAATATTTTTGGACACTCGAGGCTTTGAACTGTTTATTTATTCATTTTCTTTCTTTACTGCCTTTTTCCCCTGAGAAACCTAACAACTGAAATACAGCAACAGCGCAGAATATTTATCAGAGAATACAGGCACTTAGCAGGATTGCAAAATTCCAAGTTCTGAAGAAGGAAAAGCAGTAGGCATTAAAACAAAAGCTGCTGATACTGTACAACTTTTCACTTCTACAGATAAGACACATCTTCTGCTTTCAAGAAGAGGACTAGGCATAGCTGGATAAGCGTTAGAGTGCTTGTTGTCCAAACTGCACAGGAGAAGGAGACCTTTGCAAAAATGTACAAATCCTATGTTTTACCACCCAGGTAATATTTGAAAATAGAGTCACTGTTGGTTTAGTTAAGGGCTAATGACTACTGGTAGCAAACCAGTTGTGAAAATAGAACAACCATGGTGAGTGGTTTGAAACACTGCAGGCAGTGACATCAACAGTATTTTCAATTGCAGTTTTGGCAAGGATAGAGGGTGCTTTACAAGAGATAAAGAGCTGCCTGGTCCATGGCTACCTGTCTGGACAGAAAGATGCTGCCTAATATGAGAACCACAGCTAAGAGAAATGTGGATACAGAGGCTGGGCTACCTGTGCTACCCTTGGGTAAGAGAGCAGAGGGTGAAATGCTCTCCCCAGGAAGGCAGAGGGTCTCCATTCCAGGACAGAAGCACAATTCTCCTCAGAGATTTTATTCACACTTGACAGATTTTTTTTCAGAATGGCCATAGACCTCCTGCTTGCTCCTCATATTCCCAGCAAAGCAGGTGAAGTATTTGAAAAACTCTGAGACCCTGTCCTCAGACTTTGCATGGCAGGAGAAGTTGTCTTGCACGAGTCCTTGTCTGAACCCAAGATACAGCATGAAATAAGAATTAGCAGCTTCAATCATATGATCACCTCGCATGTTAATGGATGAGGCAGTAGAAATAAGGTTGCCTGAGCAACCTCAGTTCTGGCATTGCTTAATATCAGAGTATTTGGCTAAGCAACAGGAATAATTTCCTTTTACTACCACGGGGGTTTCTTGGACAAGTCTAGAGAGCACATTGCCTACTCACACTGCTGGGAGTGAGGATACAAACAAGCACATCTCACTTCTACTCCCTCATCCCAATTTGGAGTCTGAGGTTGTCCACAGGGCAAAGCAGCACTAAATCCAATCCAAGGGCTGCCTGAAGTCATACCCAGGCAAGTTGTTCCCCAAAATAAAACACATTTCCACTCTGATCTGCCCTTCCATGATTTCTCTCACCAGAAGCCAACCAAACTTCCAAAAACTTTAACAAATTATTTTCAAGTTCAGGATGGAAAGTAATGCCATCCTCGAAACAAAACGGGAAAAAAGAGACTGTTTCAAATGCAAACATGAATTGGACACTATTTCACCTGCAGAAAACCTTCCTCTACTTCATTTCAGCCTGCTACATATTGGAAAGATTTTGATACTTAAGAATACAATACATAAATGTAATACAACAAATAACTAATGTAATGATTGTGTTTGAAGTATTATGGTACATAGAATCAGACAATTCTCCCCTTTTAACTACAGTCCATAGGATTGCACTTTATTCCTGAAATTCTGTAGGATTTGAAAAGAAATGGTCCCAGTTTAGAATGACAGTGCTCCAAACAGTTCTTGTGTTTTCCATTAATTTTTGGTTGTATTGGTATTCTGTTCCAATTAGCCTCTGTTAGTGCTTCAAAGCCCTATCTTATCTGCAGATAACATCAAAGATGAGAGTTTCCAGTTTTAAATTTGGTTTGTAGTTATTTTAAAGATACAAAGACATCATTTGTGAATAGCTGATCAAATAGAATAAATACTTCTTTGTTTTGGCTCCAAAAGGGACAGAAAACTACTTTTCTTTTTGAAGTTCAATTTCATTTAGACATCAGGCCTTATTTTCAGGGTTCTGAACTCCTGGAGCTCACGTTTTCTTCAGCTGCAGTTGCATGTGCTCAGGGGGGAAACATTTCCTCTTAAAATTTTGAGACTTCACAATTTTCACCATTCCATAAAATCATAGGATGGTTTGGATCAGAAGGAATCTGAAAGATCATCTAGTTTCAACTCCTCTTCCATGGCCAGGGACAACTTCCCTGAGACCAGGGTGCTCAGAACCCCATCCAACCAGCCTTTAGCACTTCCAGGCCAACTTTTCATCAATCCAAATCACAGATCATACAAAGAATCTCACAGAAGCATTAGCAAGAAAGATTCCAGGTAACCCCCTTGACCCTTTAGGACAGTCTCTTATCTCTCTTGCCAGACCTGTTTCCCTCCAGCTAGAAGGAAACATAATCATGTAGAAGTTTGACCTGAGGCTTCTTATACCCCAGGAAGAGCCTACCTGAGAGTTCATTCACCAAGTTGCTGACTTGTTGTTACTGCTGCCTTCTATCTGGCCTAATCAGGATTTAAACAAGCCAACAAAGGGCTTAGCAAAAATGCAAAAATCTCATTTCAGTAGTGGTTAGCTAGGAAACGATAGTGCTGACTTCAAGGCAACTACAAATTCCTTTGGCACTCTCCTGAAATAATGTAGAGATCTAATTTTGTCTTTTTCTTGTAAGAGTAATTTAGACAAAACCCCTCCTTCTCAGCGCCACTCAGCACCTCTGAGAAGCGACCACATTTCAACCACTGTTGGGAAGCAGCTTATTTAAAAGCATGAGGGGAAAACACTCAAGTCAGTTTTCTCTCTGTTTAAAAAGCACAGTGATTTCACTGACATCTTTTCTGGGATAGTGCTGTTTAGGGAGCTGCTGTCAAGCTTTGCCAGTCAACAAAGGAGTCCGTAAGTGCTCAGGTTCCTCTTCATTAGAAAATACTTGCCACCAGCTTTTTACATTTGATGGAAGATGTAACACATCACTCCTGTGCCTACCTGGCTCACAAATAATGTTAAAGACAGTGTGATCTGGCTGTCAGTGCTCCCAGTATGCACTTGCTGAAGACAAGGAGGATTTTCCTCTGTGTCCCCACATGGGTCATACTGATGATCAAGAGGATGCCTCTGCAGTTTAGCAAACCATGAAGAGTCAGAAATTAAAGATATTCATGGATTCCTGAAAGAGAATGAACTGTGGGGGCACATGTGTAGTTTGGGAAGCACAGAGCTTCATTTCTGACCTACTCCAAGAACCTATATTGCAGAGGCAAGGGATTTCCACAGAAATTCTGCAAATGTCCATCAGATGATGGTGGGACCACGACAAGCTGGGCTAACAAGTATGTTAGAGGAGAGGATGAGAGTTCAAAATGACTTTCACAAACCAGGAAAACAGTGTGAAGAAGATTAGGGTGAAATTCTGGAAGCACCACTGCACAATCCTGTGCTTAGGTAGGAGAAAACAGTAGCATTGAAAAGGAAAACAACTGGTAACTTTGCTGTGCTGCAGAACAGAACCTGGGGAACAGCATGGATTATAAACCAAACAGAAGTTAACAATTTCAGGCTGTCATGAAAAAGACAAACATCACTCTGGGATGTGCAAAGAGGAAGAAAGCTGGTAAAACATGCCAGTAACCTCACTGCTCTGTCCCCTAAGGGCAAGGCCTTAGGAGGAACATGACCACTTCTGGACAACACCTCACCACCAGAAAGGTGACACCAGTAAAAGTCATGACCACAGGCTGAAGAATGTGATTTACATATAAGTATTGATAAAAACTGAGGGAACATGTGATAACGCTCCTTCATCTGCTGTAAGGATTGTTGCAAAGGGATAGGAAACTCGGCTTTGCATGAGCATTTCAGAAAGGATAAGAGTTATGAGTTAAATCTACAGTGAAGGAAGCATTAGAATAGACATCGTGAGAAGTTTATGTATTTGTTACCAGGATTGAAAAGCACTGGACTACCTAGAAAGGGCATGTGCCTGAGTATCTTCATGGGACTTCAAGGGCAGCTTGTCTGAGCATTGGCAAGACAATCCTGCATTGAGCTAAACAAGGAGGTGATTGTAAAAATATTCAGCTAGCGGCGTTGCAATAATCCAAGATATCCAGCTCCTAGACAGCAGTAAAGAATTGTTTCAATGAAGGCATTACGTGCATTTTTCACCTGTAGCTTCTGTTGGTTGCACCCATCTGCCAAAGGCTACACCTCCATGAGATGGTCACATTCCTGTCTCACTTACAGCAGCACATACTGAGATACAGCAGCAATTATTCAGCTTATTTTCCATCTCATCATAACAAGTCTGTCCCAATTGTTGCTGTGATGCCCAAGAAGCTTTCAGTTATATTTCCAGAAGTCTCCTGTAGCAGGGATGGATCCCTCCAGCTCAAGGGACACAAGGGTCCTGTTTCACCTGCCTTTCCAAATGCAACAAACTTAGCCTGTAAAATGTCAAATCACCCTGTAGCACACTATAAACCAGTGTTTAGAAAACCTCTTGGGTTTAAGATAATTCCCACCCAAATGACAGGGGAAAGCAGAAGGATCTGTAAAGAGAGTACACACAGAGGTTGTAGAGAAAGTGGCCCATGATGGGCAAAACACGACACAGCATGGGAGGATTTCCTGCTACAGGCCAGGATGTGCAGAGGCACACATAGCTTGTATGTTAGTACAAACCTTTTATAAACTCTGGGCTTGAATTTTGACTGGTAGGAGAGAAAATGGCCCAGGGCACTACTGCATTCAGAAACCCTCTCCCAGCTGGGACAGGGCTTTCATGGCTCCAGAGCTACTGCCGGGGTCTCTCTGCCTTCCCCATCCCAGCTCCACACTCATCTTCAAATTTATTTCACACTGGAGCTTCATCCTCTTTTCCTAGAAGTGTCCCAGGTGTCACTTTTTCACACAGACACCAAGTAACCTCCCTGCCCTCCTGGACAGCAAAAGATGTGCAGTCTCTTTTCTTTACTGCTCAGTGGAAATATGGACCATTCTTAATTTCACTTGTTTGGGCTTTCTCCATGTTATAAGTCACCTCTATGCTAACCTGCCTTTGCAACCCTTTTCAAGGTTTTATTCCATCCTCCAGCCTAGACACATTCCCAGACTTTCACTGACCTACAGTGGCACCGAGTGGAAAAGTGAAATAAAGCCCTGTGTCTCCTCTTTCAGGACACAGAATTACTGAAAAAATTATCTGGAGTCTCTACAAGGCAGAGTGATGAGGAGTAAAATCTTATCTTTGTACTGCTCTGGGTCTCTGCAGCATATAGATCATTTGTCAGTGCCAGTTTGAGGTAGTCTCTCTAAACAGCCTGTTTTGCATTTGAAGCACTCACAGGACATGATGGTTTGGCTAAAAAAACCATGCATTTTACATGAAATCACCAGGATGATTTGGCTGTATATCGTGTTCCCACAACTTAATATTCTACCTACAGATGCGTGATCAAGAAGAGATTCCTTAACTTTGACAGGGCACATCACATTATACTCACTTTATTATTGGAAATGATCACCCCAGGGTGCAAAAGGGAGCAAAGACATAGTTTCATCATGCCTTTTTTTTTTTTAATAAACCACATTTACTGCAGTGTGGGGTATTCCAAAGCTACAGAGCGCCACTTGCCAGTGGACAAGTGGCTATATTTTACCTGGACTGTGCAAGAAAGAAGTAACTGCTTAATTTAATGCTGAGCTGTGTAAAATTCACACTGGAAAATTCAACTTTTAGGCACACAGTTCATATCCTCCAGTAAAAAGTAATTTTAGGTAGTGAAATTAAATATTTTAAATGCTGTACTCATAGATGTAACCAAAACCTCTCCTTACTGTGGCTACACATCCTCCCTTGTACTCAGGACAGGATCTAGTACTGGACCCCTGACCTTAACATTAAGGAAACTTTAACAGTTTTGATGCTTGCTAGAACAAACAATGAGATTTTTCCTCTGCTTTGATGGTTATTACAACCAACTAAAGTTTTCTATTCTCCAACTCTGCAAAGACTTGACTGCAGACCCAGTTGAGCAGACCAGAAAAATATACTCTTGAATCTCAACAAGCACTTGATACAGTACATTTATCTGGGAACTGATTGATACCACATCTATTTTGGCATTATGATTTTTATTTTTAATCCTCCATTTAAATACCCTATTTCACAACCAGGAAGGAAAATGAACATGGGACGGCCCATAGATATTTAGTAGCTATAAAATAAAACCTATAAAAATGAAAGTGAAATGAATTATCAAACCATAAACTAAAGTTCAGTGTTTAAAATGGGCCAGGGCTTTAAAAATTCAATTACAGCTTTAACAGAAACAAGTTTACTCAATATTTTAATAACCTTCTCTCATAATGTTTTTTTCTTCCTTTGCAAAGCCTGGCATTACTGAGGATGTATGGCAAGGTTGCCTTTCCTCTAACTACTTTAAGATTGATTAGGAAACAGAAATATTGATGCATTTATCCAAAATAACTTAATTAAATGAAGAAAAAATAGCACACAGGAACATGTCTCAGTAGAAAACTGGAGCTGATCAAGATCATGAAAGGTTACATTTAATATTCCTGGACTGAAAACATTAGGACCATTAATTGAATATCAGTAATGGAGAATACAAAGAGTAAGAAAGTTATTTAATGTTTTCTTAACTCACTGGTGGGTTATTTAATGCTCAGTAACTTCTGTAGGTTTGCAAGCTGCCAGCACCCGGGGGTCCTGCAGGGCAGCTCAGGACAGCAGGTGGAGAGAACATCTCAGAGCACTAATCTGCATTACCTTTGTTAATGCTCAAATACAAAGGTATAAAACTCGATGGAAAGTCAGGTCTGCGTTTGCTTGGTGTTGACAAATGGGTGTTTGTCAAGGTTTGGGGGATACATTCAGCAACGGGCTCTCTTCAAGCACCACTGGCTGCTCACATTCCCGGAGGCTCAGTCCAGGCTCAATCCTGGCTCCTGCTGGCTTCAAAGAGAGTTTAAGTGACAAAACCCCTGAAGGACAAGACTTCAGGGGCTGTTATCTCAAGCAGTTTTCAGGTCTGTGGTTTTAGAAGGGCTTTGTCCTCATCTTTTTTACTTTCTTTGGGAAAGGCATTAGGATTTTGTCAAAACCTCTAGAAAAACAGTGAGGATGTGCCAGATGAACTAGAGAATTTTCACTCCAGTTTAGTTTGGAAACCACCCATATCTTCATTTTAAACAGTGGCTTCTGAAATGCAGAGTCGCACCAGGTCCAAGCTACAACCAGAGAGGTTCAGACTGCTCTGCGTGGAGCACAGATGATTTTATTAGGGCCCACCAGGAGCTCCCAGCCTGGCAAATCCAGCTGAAGAGCCAGCCCCACTGGTAAATTTAAAACATTGCAGATGCATTAACCTGGAAAAATAGGTGTTTCTGGGAGAAGGAGGAACTGCAATTGAAAATACATGATTCTCAAAGCTGCATCCAAGGAGAATGGAACAAAAATCTTAAAATACTACCCCTAGAGTTTCCCCGCACCGTGGTTGCAATTGTTTCTGAAGTACCCTGCTTAAAATAGGTTTTCAAACCATGCAAGACTAATCATTGCAATTTGGAGAGGTAAGTAGGCACTTAGCATGCAGTTCACAATTAGCTAAAGATGGTAGAAGAATCTCAGTCAGGTTGGCACAGGAGATTTAAAAAAAAAGAAAGAAAACATTTTTTTCTAGCAAGAATGACATGTGATGGGAGAATAGAGGAAGATAATTGTCATAACAAAGGGAATATGTTATTATTTATTGGCCACACTTAAGCACTGGAATCCTGGATTATAGTATCTGGTGACAAATGTTGCTTGAAATTTTGTAAATATCACTTAAAAAGTATGATAAATGAATAATTCTGCACGTATTCCACAACCAACCCTTTCAATAATTCAGTTCTGGGAAGCAGAGTGACTTTTTTTTGTCCTATATGAAAAGACAAAATGCCTGAGCACCCTAAAATCTTGTTCTCTTTAGGCTTCACCCCACTCCTACTACCAGTAGAGCAATATTGCTGGTAACTGTGGCAAAAGGATTTTTAAAACCAACTAACAAACTGAACTTTGTAGTGCCTTCAAGGTGTTCCATAGCCCACCCAGGTGGTCCCCTGCCCCCTTGTGCTGCTGCCAAGCCCACTCAGCCTTGTGCTGTCCCCAGCAGGGACCACTCAGCCCCGAGGCACTGGAGGGAAGGGTTGAGCTGGGGAGGGTCACAACACTCAGCTCCCCACGGGCTGAGACCATTCCTTTGCCAAAGTGACAGCTGTAAATAGATATTTAGTGTCTAATTTCTATATCCTTCAGTATCTTAACTTATATTTAGCCAAAACCATGACACATTTATCTGATTTGTTGCTATTAATTTCCTGGTTCCCTTCCTATTTTCTTCCTCCTCTCACAGATTCACTGGGTTGTGAACTGCAGTAATAACATTTCCAAACCATTTTTTTTTCTGTTTGAAAAGCTTCTGATTTTTTGGGTTTTTTTTTGGTTGTTTTTTTTTTTTTTTTTTTTTGATCATTCCACTAGTGCTGGGATACTCATTACCCTCCTCCTTCCCTCCCCAGCTCTGGAAGTGCATGCAAACAACAAAGTGGGGGGGGGGGGGGGGAAGAAAAAACCCCAAACCCTCAGCAGTAAGTTGGCTGATGCTGGCAGCAAGACAAATCTGGCACCACACAGCAGGCAGGCAGAGAGTGCACTGCTCATCCTTTCGGTTTGCTGTGTGTGGGAATGCTGGACACCAACACCCAGCGAGGGATTCGGCCAAAAGCTCCTCTCCTCGGCGCCTGAACCCTGCTGCTCTGATCCCGGGTGGGAGATCCAGGTAAAAACAGAGAAATGCTTGAGATAACTGCATTCAGTGGCAATAGAAGGCAGTTAGGAGAAGCCCAGGCTGCCTAATCTTATTCCTAGCACAAACCACAGCGCAGGGGCTGTGCACGTAATGCCCTCAGGTACCGGGACTTGTTCGGGATTCTTGGCGTTACAGTAAATAAATTGGTGCAAGCGGCAGTAAAGATTTTTTTTTGGGGTGGGGGGTACACTTTGTTCAAGTTGCCTTTATAAATATTTATTACTATTTGTATAATTATAGCTCTCTGACAGCAGGCTTTGCAGCAACTTTGAGCCACAATAAACAGGCAGCCTGGATGCCTCCTCCTCAGCCTGACCGTACCTATTCTATGTGTTATATGTTTATCTATTACCACCATGCTTTGAGCTTATAATTTATTTCATAATGTAATTTATAGTTACATTACAAAAGCATCCCTCTGCAAACAGCAACCATGTAATATTGATAAAGCATTTAGGGACAGAACATAAATTCAACGGCTCAGATATTATGTAGTATCAATAATCTGCAGGGGAAAAAACTGTCTGTGTATGTATGCACAATTTATTATGGCAGGAACCTAAACAGAGAATATCTTTCTCTGTCAAACTTTCTTTAAGAGAACTTGACATCCTCAAATTCTTTTCTCTCCCACAGATGTCAGAGGACAAGACAGACAAGGTAAAAATCAAAGCAGCTGAAAGTTTTGAACATGAAAAGCAAAATATTTCTTGGCTGAAAAAAGGTAAGTTACTTTGAGTTATTAGTTACAGGTTTGTGTTCAGACCTTTCTATTTTTCTTAAAAAAAAAAAAAAAAAAAAAAAAAAAAAGCAGAAAATAGCCTATAGGCTTGAATGTGGCCTGAAGTTTCTGCCATAAAAATTCCATAGCTTGACTTCTGCGCAATATGCACACACAATTTCTTTTGGTACAGAAAGGCCTAAACTATCAAATTTTAGAGTAACCTGAAAGCGCATTTTTCTAATGTCCTTGCATTCCTGGGAAAGTTTTATTTGACCTGACCTATAAGTATGGATGATCATCTTACTTCTGATGAAAAGTTTTTAGTAACTAAAACTGTTACTGAATTGGATTAATATTATTAGTTATTATTAACAATTATTTTCTCAAACATGAGTAAAGATCAAGCCTGAATCTTCAGATTTGGCAGTGTCTTACCTTAGAATAAAGTGGCATCAGTTGTCAGCGCTTTGGATGTACAGAAACATAGACTCTCAAATGTATACAAGTTATAAAAGATAAGTACGGGGACATTTCAGGTTTAAAAGGTTGAAAAAGAAATGGCATTAAGTAGATAATTTGCAACAAACACCAGTATTTCAAATACTATGTTCTATTTTTTAAGCTACTTAAAAAAAAAAATAAATATTTCCTTATTGTTTGTACCCATAAAGAAGGAATCTTCTTAGGATATATTTCTTGCTGATAAAATTTGATTTGCTAAGTTAGAACATAGCTTATTACATCTTTACACAAATTTGTTCGTCATAGCAGAATCCCTTTATTGCATTTATTACAGACAAGTAGTATTTGAATGAAATAGAACTCCTAAAAAATTTTATTGGGAAGACTCAACAAGTGACCTCATATTTTGAAAATGCCAGCTATGGGAGTATTGGGCAAAAGGCACATTTATAGCCACTGCTACGTCATCTGTAAGATGTGCATCACTATTTTAAGCTCATGTCATTAGCTGTACGTTAGATCTTTTAGTTGCAAAGGAGTTTGCAGCAAAGCAGGCTTGAATTAATGTCCCTGCCTTGTGGCCTTCCATGTTTTTGCAGCATTTGCACAGAATGAAAAGCTCCCCCTGGAGCAGGGCTCTCTGACCAGCAGGGTTCATTGAACAACCTGCAGACTTGGCTTGACTGGACACCCAAAGTCCTCTGCTTGCAAGGGGTCAGTTAACTTCAACAACAGCTCAGCAAGCAGAAACTTTCTAGTTTGAGTGTCCCAGAGAGGGATAAAGCTGAGTGAGCAAACAGCAAACATGTAACTGAATTGAGTATTTATTCCATTACTAGAGAGTAAAACACAAGAGATCTGTTACTCTACAAAGGGATAGAAAAGTCCAAAGGATTTTATCACGTCTCTGAACAGGGTAAGACTGATGGCAGGGCCCTCAGAGTCCCACATTGTAATTTATCCTCTGGTCCAGACCTCCTCCAGGAGCCAGGTACATCCCTCACCTGCACGCTACCTGAGCTCATTTCACTTAGCTAGGCTACTTCACAAGGTTTTATTCCTCCAGTTCCCAAGGAGAGACCTCATGCAGAGTTTCAGGATCATTAGCAATGTTTTGATTGTTCTGTGCTTGGAGGAACTACAATCTCTCAGAAAGAGCCAAATGTTGACTATTGGCACTTCTCCTTTCCAAAGTGCCACCAAGCAGAATTGGGCCTTGAAGATCTACAGCAGCTGAGTCAGTAACTGAATGTGTCTCATAAGGAAAGCAAATTTTCCTTGAAATAAGAATATTATTTTATCTTAAATTGAAGTTTGTTTTTAAAAAAAATTGTTGTTGTTTCTTTGCTTTAAGCACTTCTGTGGTATGCACTGGGATTTTAGAATATGGTGAAACAAATTGTCTAGAGCAGAAGCTTAACTTCTATGTTTAAATGTTTTAAAAATACCTCATGTATAGATTTCAGGCATTCCAATAAACAAAGAATTGTGGAGAACAGACTTGTACTGTTTCCATCAGGCACAGTAAGAAGACTATATGTTCTTTTAGCATCCAGTGTTAAAGAAAAAGTTATTTTTATTCATGGTTTTGTATTGATTATTTGTTCCTTCTAAAAGAAACAATAATGAACCACATAGTATCAGAAATAAACAACTAGGCTGTGGTTTTAGTGTCTTTCCTAGACTTCAGTTTTTCCTAATGCTTTGCAAAGTAAAAGCTCATGGACTGGTTGTACAGTGGGTCAACAGCAAAATAAGGAATCTATAACTTTTTGTTGTCCTTCAGCATTAGAAACTGTTTAATCAGGGCAGGGGGATTTTGATCTGGCTGCCAATTATTTATCTTCTACTTTTTCTTAGAAGAAGATAATTTACTTCTGTCGTGAACCCTCTAAGAGCAGAAATCAAAGCCTCATTCTGAGGGAAAATTTTCCCAAAGCAAAACAGAAACCAAACCAGCCTTGTCAAAAGTATTACAGAAAACCAGTCGGCTGGGCAGCTAGAATTGTATCTTATCAGCAGGAAGAAATGCTTTCTGATAGTATGGAATGTTCTTCAGGACTATTGATTTCTAAAGATCACACAACAGATGAGAAATCCTGCATCTGGAGGGTATGCATCAGACCATCACATGCAAATCAACCAGAATCTGTATGAATGATCTTGGAGAAAAGGCAGCTCTGCTTGTCTGACCTTAACACTGATGTGAACCAACCCAAGGAAAGCCTGGGATACAGCAGCAAAACCAGACAATGACTTCTATTTTGTGTAGGAGGGGAAACAGTTATTGGTGCTTTCTTCCTCCCGTGGGAAGAAAAGGGGAGTTGCTGGAGATGGAAGTTGGTTTTGGATGGAGACACAGAGATCCCCATGTCAGTGCCTACAAAGCATCAGGGCAGAGTGAAACATGGGGTCATTAGCAAAGAAGTACTTCAAAAGTTATCTGCCATGGAAAACTGAAGCAGGAATCCTCAGTGCATGTGCTATCCACACTCATGCACTGAGTTTGCACAAAATAAAATTTGCCCTGACATGCACAAAATAACATAAATGACAGTGTCATTATATGACATGTATAAATAAAGAACAGCCAATATAACTTGAAGGTAATATTTGAGAAATTTCCTTTGCAAGGCCTTGCATCCCCACCTGCTTCATGCACTCACAAGATTCCATGGAGAGAGAGTGACAGGAAAAGTGGGAGGTGTTTTAAAATTGAAAAAATAAAATAAAATAAAATAAAATAAAATAAAATAAAATAAAATAAAAAGGAGATATTTAAATTAGATGTTAGGAAGAAATTCTTCCCCGTGAGGGTGATGAGGCCCTGGCACAGGGTGCCCAGAGAAGCTGTGGCTGCCCCTTCCCTGGAAGTGCCCAAGACCAGGTTGATCGGAGCTTGGAGCAATCTGGGGTAGTGAAATGTGTCCCTGCCCACAGCAGGGGATGAAACTGGATGACCTTAGAGGTCCCTTCCAATCCAAACCATTCTAGGATTCTGTGATTCGACGAGCAGCAAGCAGATCATCACACCTCAAACAAGAAGAATCTCTGGGCCCCTAACCCAACATGGTCATTAGAGGGTCCTGTAAAATCTGGAAGCTACACAAGACATGCCTTTAGAAAGGCAGTACTCAAGGATGAGCAGCATTCCGAGGAACTGACTCTGGGATGATCCCACCTTGCCCAACACAGCCACGGCCCTGCCTTTTCCACATGGGCCAGTGGCTCCTTCCACCAAGGCAGTGATTTAGTGCCAGATTAGCAGCCATCTGGTAGGAATGGAGGGAGGTCAAAGCAGAGCTAAATTCACACCAGCCCCAGCATGTGGCTTTTGGAGTTCCTTACAAACAAATCTCTTGGTATCACTCAGTGATTACAGCCATATGGAAACGTGGGAGCAGGCAGGAGCTTATCTGACGGACATAAAGCTATAAAAGGTGACACTGATTTTGCACAGGGACCACAGTGGTCTGTTCACTATTTCTGCATCCATTGCAAATGCAAGGGAAATAAAAATGTTTGAGGGCCTCACACTGCCCTCCCATGGTTTCATCCCAAACTGGCCACGGCAGCCCAGGAACGCAGATCCAAGTCACACAGAAATGAAATTTCATTTCAGGATATTTTCACACAAAGCCCTCCTGTTTTATGCTGCCCAGCTGTGTACACAAATGTCCTCCATATATAACTTCCAGTGAAAAGTTAATGAAATGGCTTCCTTGCTCTCTTGCCAAAAATATAACTGAAAGTCTAATCTCAAGACTTTCTCCAAAATAGCCCCTTTTTGCACTAAAATTCTCATAAATCAGAAACATTTTTGTCTAAAATAAGCCTGTTTTCATTGTCTTGCAAATAGTAAAAAGTCTAGCCCCAATTTCTTTAATCCACTGCTCCAGCTAGCAGATTTTTGCTGTAGGGTGAAATTCAGCCCAGTACTGAGGGTCAGTGCAAGGTCAGCACTTAAACCATAAAATAGGGCTTAAGTGGTAAATAGAGCCTCTGTTCAGGATAATATTTCACCCATTAAAAGGACTACATTTCATATGAAAAGAGAGATTTACTTATATCAGAGACCTGGCTGTAGTGGCATTATTCAAATAATACCTTATTCCAGTATTAGTCCCACTGGGTGAGACTGGACCACATTTCTTCATGGTACATCCCAACATGGGAGCAGGCTATTCCTGACTTCACCAAAACTTCCCACAGCCTGGTACTGGGGTAAGAGGAAAACCTTTCTATATGGCCACACTCCAAAGTACCTTTTTCCAAGAACACTTCTCTCCCATTTACCCAGGAGATTGAAGAGACTTTTACAAGCATTAATAAAGTGGGAAGGACACAATGCCATGAGACTGGTATTGCAGAAAGAGAATTGTCCTGGAGACACTCAGGGAATTTCCCAGTTTTTGCAGCCTTCCAGTTTTATCCCTGGTTTGGGAGGACTGGAGTAAAAGTACAAGGCTTTTACTTTGCTGAGACTATTCTCAGAGGAGTGTTTTGATCTGACTTGCATCCCTTCATTTATAGAGTTAAATGACATTTTTAGAATTTCTTCCTAAAATTTCACAAGTCAGTGAATGCAATTTTACGTACAACATTGGACACTTGTTTCCTGAATTTTGCTGACTTGGGTCCAGAAGCTTTTTTCACTCTCTTCCTTCAGCCTGAATTAAGTCATTGCATTGAAAAGCTTTATAGAAGAATGATAGCAAAGAAAGACTTCTCAGTTTCATGTAACAGAAAATGCCAAATGCTTCTCAGATGAATGTTCTAATCCAAGCAGACGGGTTCCAGATAAGAACACCACACACACAAAAAAAGAGCGCATTTAAAAACTGATGACAAGGATCCCAGGGGGCTCAAATTCCTGGAAGATGCCTTGTCAGCTTCAGGACTATGACCAAATGAATTAATGAAGACAACCCTTCCTTTAAGCTGTAAAATAGCAGATTTAAAGACTCTTCCAATGGAGAGGGAGTATATGAAATCTGCAATGGTCCCAGCTCACCACTCCTAATTACAGTGTTATAAACTGAGGGGCCCTTGACCTTTGAGCTGGAAGATCCCTGAAGATGTAAGACTTTGGATGTACAGTAAAGACAAGGGTATTTCTCTGGGTGACAGTGTTAAAGTTTTAAAGGTTTAAAGTCATGCTCCTATGTGTGGATATCCAGTGTAAGAATATATATGAATGTTTATTTAGGTTTGATTGCCTGAAGTAAATTTGTTCTACAAAGGAAAAGTTTATTTCATTCAACTGCCAGTGCTGGGGAAGACCTGAATGTATTGTTTCATTCACTACTGGAATTTTTCCAGACCAACTCTATTCTTTGCTGTACTTGGGCAAAATATTCAGAATCTTGCCCATCATTGTGTCAGTAGAACAAAGCATGAAATAACACTACAGATACTCTTCAGTTGTTGAGTATCTCAGTAACATAAACATTAAAGCAGAACCCACATGTCCAAGGGCCTCCATAGCACTTCCTACTTAAGATGGCAAACTGGTGCATGGAAAATCTTAGCCTAAGGGTCAGTGTTAAAGAGATGAATAATTCTATTAAAGCAACAGAGCTGCACTGGCTTGCAAAAGATCTGATTTGTCCCAATATGCTTAAGAATAGATAGCACCAATCATCTCAGGGCATCACTGCAGCAGGAGGAACAAAGCCATGGCTCATTTTACCGCCTCAGTTCATAGAAGGAAGGGTCAAATGCCAAACTGGTCTGCTAGATCTGAGGCAGTGCAAGCCCAAAACAACAAAAACTGTGCAGGCCTGATTTACTTTGAGTTAGAAGGCAGAATAATCATGGATTATTTACAGCCAGTTTTCAGGAAGTGTTTTATAGGCCTGAGAGATTACACACTGGTATGTGGAGCCAAACTGACAGTCACAGTCATACAGAGGTGTAGAAAAATCCTTATTATTGGAGCAGTTCAATGAAATATTCAGATTAAATATAATTAGGCTATGAGAAAAAAAATAGATCTCCCCTTATCTGACAGAAGTTTAACAATCATTCTCTAAAATACAGCTGCTTCTAAGTACTCAAGACAAAATGCTGTGTGGATGGGCTAAATACTGGGCAGGCTGGTGGTCTATTGCTTTTGAAAGATATTACAGGAAAAAAGATCAGAAGTGAAATTAGTTTAAATATTCTTGTTAGCTGAGATTCAACAGAGTTATTTTCCATCTATTTTTTAAATGAGTATTTAGAACTAAGTCCAAATGGAAAGAGACATTAAAAGTGACTGTTCTAAATGACTAGTAATAAAATCCTGGACACAAACCCCTTCTCAGAACAGCTTGGGGATTAGATCTGGGACTTCAGGTCTGGGCTGAGGGCACATGAACATAGGAGAGAACTCAGATTCACTCCTTCCAGAAGAAGACCCTCATCCTCAGATATCAGACACTCTGTGCAATATCATGGTTTGAAGATTCCCAAGTGTCTCTGTCAGGACTGAGCACTTAAAGCTCATTGCTCCAGAGAGATAGAGGGAAGGACACCTGACTGAAGGGATGGCCTCTAACTCCTGTCAGGGAGAGTATTCAGCTATCAGTAAAAAGTGGAAAATGTTTGAGATTCAACACCTGATCCAACTTTAATTCCTTGTTTCCTCACCTATTCCCTCACCTTTTGAGTCCCAGTCACTTGACCCTCTGCATGCACTGTACAGAAAGTTGAACCTGGGAGTCTGCTGCCTGCTGGACAGAAGGGCACATGCAAAAATGAGGTGCTGAAGCCCTCGGTGTCAGCTGAGTTCCTTAATAACTCCTACTACTCCTGAGATTCATCTCTTTGAAGAGAATTGCACAAGGCCTCTTAACCCCCTAAGTGATATTTCAGTGTTGCAGAGATTTTTGTTATCCCCTAAACTAAATTAATTTTTATTTTATAGGAGTCAAACAGTCTCTTAGGGTCTCTTGATTATATAGTCTCGTTCTAATTTCAGTCTTTAATCTGAATAAACACATTAGAAAAACACAGACACAATTAACTTAATCATAAATTCAGATGGATTGTTTATTATCTGTCTACTTAATGTGCTTATGATTGCAGCAGTTAAACATGATAATGTTGTCTTCTCTCACATATAAATGAATACACAGAGCACAGAAATATGCCCAGGAAGAAAAACTTCTCCCTGAATACATCAATGGGCTCCAGATATAGAGAAGTAGATGCACCACTCACTGCTGTGCTCTACAGAAAAACAAACATTGCCATGGTATTGTTGAGACATGAGAGAACTGATTGTTGACAGATTATGTTCTTCTTGCTGAAATATGTCTACAAACAGCTTCAAATGAAAGGAGATGCTACTGCAGCAGAAATGCAACCAGGAACACTCCTTGCTTATATCACTGCACCTGCAATTCAAAGGAAGTGTAGATTTTGGGTAAATAAGACCACTTGAGTTCTTCAGAGTAAGATACAGGTCAAATCAGTATCTTCCAACTGAAGAAAACTCAGACATCAGGTTTACAGAACTTTCTGCTTTGTGATCTTTGTAAATATAGTTGTCTTAAATAGAAGTTAAACCCTTTTAGCACCAAAAATTGTGTTTAGTTACATGCCCATGGTAACTAAAACTTGTGCCAAAATGCTTTCATGTATCCACAAATGCTTGGATGCCAGAATTTAAATTGGAATATGATTCTTCCTGTTCCTACAGCATATTGAATATGAATAATTATTTCAAGCATGCATCCAAGTTAAGTTGTTGATTATTGCTCAGACTTCTCTGTCACTAGTTTTTTAATAACCACACAGTATACCATGATGAAGTTTTATTTTTCTTCAGAATATTCAAGTTTTAACTAAATTTAAAACCCACTATACTTTTCCCCCTCAAATAACAACCACTGAAAAATATCTACTATGAAAGTTCATGAGCAAAGAGGAAGAAGAGGGAAGATAAAAGAATGAAAATTCAAAAGTCAATTCAAGTCTCTTCAGTTTCACTTTCTCAACAGTTTCCCTCATCTATAAATACTAAAAAAAACAGATTTCCTTATTAAAAGAAAAAGAAGTTGTAGGCTAATTTTGAAGCTCTGAAGTCCATGCTTATATTCCAGGAGTAAAACAATACAAGAGATGATGAGATTAGGGGAAGAAAGCCAAGAGAATCATAGGAAAAAGCAATTATGGCACCTGGTAATCATTCTGCCTAGATGACGTGGTGACCAAATTTATTGTCAGCAGGTATTTTAAGTGCTTACTATTAAAAAAATACTATTGCTATTATAAAACAAGGCATATAAAATTTAGCATAAAGTATTTGAACTATATCCAATTCGGCTTCCAGCTAAGCCATCTTTTTTCTTTTCCTTGTTTATTTATGACTTAAACAAATAAGTAGCCCATGAGCTTTAGGAAGATATTCACTTCACACTCTTGGTCCCCAGCTTTATGATCAGCCCTGTTCCATCAGAAATGGTAACCACTGAGCAAAGAAATTCAAAACAGCAGTGGAAGCTTCCCCAGCTCTGACTTGGAGGGAATCACCAATACTCGTAGAAGGATAGTACAGTTTCCATGCCTTGAAATTTTTTCATGAAAAATAAATAAAATATAAAAACTCAGCAGTGGTTTTTACAGTATGACACAGCAGTATTACTTGCATTAGGCCAATTTACCACTTATGATAGCAGTAATAGCACTAAAAGCCAATAAAAGCGGTCTGTTCGTTCAGAGATTGGCTTTTATGGCTTATTCTAAATATTATCAAGTGAATCAAAAGCTGTCATTATAGTGTCTAAAAAGGCTTCGTACCTTGTAAGCAAACAGTGTGACTTTGACAAATAATCATTAATATGCCTGTGTGAGACCAGGGCTAAAAGAGAAAGAAAAAGGAAAACCCAATATTTCACTTTACATAAATCATTAAGATCATTACATTTAAATTTCACACAGAATAAAACAGATTTATATGTACAATGCCATAATTTTCCCAAGTTGGAGTTTTTTATCTCTGTACATTTTCAGAAAACAAGAACTTGTCAAAACAGCAAGCAATGGATGGTTGGACTACAAATATGCATCTCCATCATCGCTGGGAAAACAAATGCTGCACATGTCTAGGCAGTGTCTTTTGGGCCACATCGAACCTAATCTTCCCTCGACTCTCATCCTGCCTGCCAAAAGTTCCTTCCTCATATTCTCCTGCTGCTGAACCTTACAGGGGTGGTCTCCCAAGGTCACACCTCTGACAGCCAGATATCCCTGCTGGCTGGCTCTATAATGCCCTCATTTCTAATTGGATCCCCTTGGGCAGGCATTGCCTGGGCTACCTAGGCACAGGGAGGAGGATGGACAAGGTGGAAACACGGCAGGAGCTTCAGGACACCACAAGGGATGGGACATCACACGTGGGGAGGGTGAGCACAACGCCACATAAGAGTGTGGGTATTGGGAAAGCTGGGCATGGATTGTACAAGAGATTGATTATATAGTCCACACTTTTCTCAATTAATGAAAACCAGTTAATATATAAAGTAATTAAACTAATAACTTGTGTTAATCAAATAACAGTAGAATCTTAGCTGTGCACACACCACGCGCCCCTTCTGCTCACAGAATGATTTTTCAGTGCAATGCCAGCGAGAGCATTTGAGAGCTGCAGTTATGCTGAGCACGTTATGAAGAGCCTGCCCTTAGGTCTGCAGGGCACAGCACCTCCTCAGCCTCCCCTCGGCCCCCAAACCACCCTCAGTGACCTCCTAACCACTCTGGCAGACATCCAGGCTCCGAGCATGAGACCATGAGCCTGGGACAAACTAAGATCCCTGGGCCAGGCATGGCCACCTGTCAAGTGGCCTTGACTACAAGGCTTGGGCAGCTGGCTCAAGCATTCCTGCTCCCACAGGTAGTGCTGTGCCTCTGGGAGGCTTTTTTTGCCCACTCTATTCACAGTTCTGGGGGCCCTCAGGGGTGGCCAGCTGGCCTTGGCAGCGTTATGTGATCCACTGCCCAGCTGCACAGAGCACACAGACAAGCAGGAACATGTGGTGCTGCTCTGCCAGGGGAATTATCCCCCCAGCACGGCCCTTCAACAGCCACGTGTGTTTTGCAGGCAATTTATGAGAGCAGAAAACCAACAGACCTCCCATTCCAAGCTTCTAATTTCATTGGCTGTTTTTCTTTTTTTCCCCATGAAGAACTTTCCAGAAACACTACATTAAGAGTGAGTTAGAAAGATCCCAGGTAAAAATGGTACTCCAGGTTTTGCCTAAGGTATCCTAAACCATGGTAGGAAACCTGATAGGATTTACTACCTGCTTGCATTTATACAAGAGGAGGTGTATTATATCCTTTAAATCTACACCAAGTAGAGCTGCTTCCCTAAAAAACCCACCCACTGAATTATGGGTTTCATTGTTTCAAACTAAAAAGTAAAAAAAAGCAGGTAAGAGCTGTTGATCTACATAGAGACAGAATATTTTGGGATGGAAGCGACCTTAAAAAGATCATCTTGTTCCCACCCCCCTGCATGGGCTCAACCTTACAGGGATAAAAGGATTTTGGTCCATCTGAACCTCATCTTTCAGGCAGAGTGCAGCAAATACCAAGGTCCCTTCCAGACCCAAAACACAAATTAAACACCTGCTTTCCTATGCCCAGGCTTAGGTGTTTTAACAGAGGGTCAGCCATGGAGACCTAGAGAACAGAGGCTGCTCACTGAAATTAATAATGTCAGTGTTCCTCTCCCAGTATTTTGCAGCGCTGATTTCAGTCCCCAGCATTCCTATAAAACGGGAGAAAAAGATTTTGCTGCTCAAAGATTTGAGCAGTTTGGTCTGTTTGGTTTTCAGGCCGTGGGTCTGCAGTGCATGGATTCATCACACACAGTTTTCCTGTATTATTTTTCACAAGGCTTCAATCCCCCCATACTTTAGCCCCACCTTCATTCCTGTCACACTCAAGTTCTCTATTACTGCTGAGGATAATCAGAGCACAGGACACTGCAGGTTGCTGTGCAACCCAAAACAACCCATGCACATGCTGACAAAATGAAAACATCAGATACGATTCTTTAGGCCAAGATTTCAAGAGCAGAGTCCCCAGAATTACTCATATGCCTGAAGTCAGGGTTGTGCTTAGGCCTGTTGCTGAATCTGCTTCTGATAGAAGACGAAGAATGCCTTGGTTTTGATTAGAGGCCACATCTTGGCTACAGTGTTGCGCTGTTTCTAATTGTTGGTGTAGTCAAGAAACTCTATCCTTCCACTTGAGACCACCTGGAGAAATACATTCTCCACCCCAACCCCCTAAACTTCTCCCAGGAGCCCAAAACTTGGCATTAATATAATACATATTTTCCATTCTCCACCCACTAATGAGATGCATTGATATTTTTACCTGCTTGTGCTGTGTTTTGTTAATGGAGAATGTTTCAAACACTGCGTGGTAATGGGATATGGGATTATACATTTATTAATCCCAAGAGCACTGTGTAGACCATACCAATAAGTTACAAGCAAACTGGCAGCACAGGGTTTGAGAAACTCTTCCAAGCCTTGCCTGTTGGGCTGCATTTGGCTGCGCTTTAAAACTTTGTGCTGAGCTAGAGCTGCTTGGGTCAACTGTGATGCAAAAAGGCTGCACTGACCCCTCTGCTCTGGGTCAGTCGTGCCACAGCCAGGGGGACCTGGTGGCCAAGGAGATGCACTTTGAGCACCTGATCAATATGGTTTGTTGCATAATGTAGAAAACCTTGTTATATGCAGAGAAAACGGGGAAAAAAAGTTAGTCGTGGTGTGTCTCCATTGACAGAAAAAAGCTTTTCCACCCTTGGAGATTGTGTTTATATGCAGTGATGCCAAAATCTGTCTGCATGTGAGTTTACACCAGATGCTGCAGTCAAATACACCCTCCACCTTCTCTCCTGCCCCAGTAGGTCACCCTAGAGTTCTCAGTTAAGTGGCTTTATAGAATTAAAGACATTTTTTTCCACACCTGAAAGACTGTCACTTGAAGATGAAGCCTGATTCACCTCCCAAAGGAAAATTAGAGAAATTTTGATGGATTTGCCCTCTGTAACATTCAAGTTTGTGTGCAGCAAGAAAAGGAAATAAAAACTAATGGAAAGAGACTTTTCCTCTATGATCAAAACTGAATTCTTCCAAGAATGCATTCCCAGACTTTACTCAGAAGAAACAGTTGTGAGGTCAAATGATTCACAAAGTCCAGCTTTGCTCAGGCACCTTGTTTTCCCTTATGAGGTAAAAAAAACCTGACAAATTTTTACTTTTCACTTGAGGTTCTCAAATCCTTTTCAGCACTTAACCACTAAAGCAGCCGATTTGCTCCATGAAGGTGATTAATAGGAGTGGAGGTGAAGCAATTACTTAGAAATGTGATTGCTTTAGGTATATGGAATACTTAGATATTCTAAATATCCAGCTTTATGGGTAGCTGAGACCCTTGACTGCAGTTTCCAGTGCCCAATACCTCTTAATGAACTCTGCATATAGCCAAGAAATAAACAGAAATAATTTTAGCACCCAAAATAATAGCTGTAGATGAGGTAAAAATCACAAAGGACTGACATTGACTTTAATGAGAGAAATGAGCCCTTAATAAAAATGCCAGTACTGAATTGTTAGAATCTGGCTTCCCCTGATTCTCAGACTCATCTTCTGTTGTTTTATCACTCTTAAAAAAAAAAAAAAAAAAAAAAAAAAAAAAAAGTGGCAACATCTACTTTTCTGGCCTGTGATAACCTTGTTTGTGCAGTATCAGCCTGTTCAAAATATTGCATTTCATTTTATCAGCTCTGAACTAAAGCCCTAGAATTGGTTTTAAAACTAAACTTTCACTCCAGAAAATAAACATTTTTGAGGCAGATGCTCACAGCTTTGTACATAAATTTTAAGAGGTCTGGCTCCAGGACTGGTCACTCGGACCTCCTTCTCCCATCAGTGTTCCACTGGAATGCAGATTTTGTTAAAAATTAGATCTGAGTCCTGTAAGTACCTCCAAATCCCAGATTCCCTTGGACTGCCAGGGAAGAGGCAGCAGTCACCATTAGCCAGGTACAGCACTGGAGTTGTTGGCACGGCTCTTGCCTTGGAATGTATGTAAATTTACGTTACAGTTATTTAAGCAGCTGATCTTAAACTGCTTTTTTCATCTACGTTGCCCATAATGTACATTATAAAATCCTTATTTTCACTATGGTGAAGACTGCCTGAACTCCAGCTGGATAAAGACTCTATTTGCTTTGTCTAAACAGTGCAAGCTCTCCCATATTCAATGACTACTGGAATTATTGTGTGATCTTTTCAGCTTCTAATGCATATTAATTTATAATATACAAAACCCTTCAATAAATAATTGTGCAGACTGAATAAAAAAGCAATTTAAACTTTTTCCCCCCCTAACTGGAGACACTTTTTACAAATAGTTCTTTTAAGTAGTCTTAATAGTATCTCCTTAATATTGCCATTAAAATTCACCAGAGTTCAAGAGCAGAGCAAATTTACATCTGTTAAAATAATGGAATTGACACTGATATTACATCATTGCTATTTTAAATAATCATTCTTCATAATTCTAACCTACTTGCTTTAAGTTGCAAATAAAGGGCTTGTTCCTACTTTCACCAAAGTGGATGGCAAAACTCCCTCTGGCTTTCAGGGAGCAGCACCTAGGTTTAGAGACAGGGCTCTCTGCTGATGTGTTGGGGTTTGACTGCGTTCACTAATGCAGCAAAGAATAAATCCCTCTGAAAGAAAAATTACTGACAGGGGTTCTGTGAGCTCCAGACAGAGAGGATAATTGTACTGGGCTAGCCTGTTCCCAAAAATCACAGAGCTCCATAGACTACTCCGAGTTCCAAGGTAGTTACAGGCTTCTTGCTTATTTTCACAAGAAAGCAACGTTTTATATAGGTGTTTTTTGCCATTTTAGTGCAATTTTGTGGTTTTCCTTCCTTAAAATTTTGGGAGAGGTTGTTCGAAAAGAAGCATAATGACAACCCTCACAAATTCACCTTCTCTTGGGAGAACATTAGAACCTTCACTGAAATTACATAAGTGTTCTATGAACAATTCAAACTGAACCTAAAGGAATTAAAAATATACACCATACACAGCCAGAAAGCCACCTAGAAGGTGAAATCAACGTAGTTCTTTCCCTGATGACAGCAGAAAATGAAGCAAGGATTTTTAAGCAATAGAGAGGATAAAGGCTATAGCTGACACTATTTAAAACTGGAGAAAAAAATAGACTTTTCATTATCCATTTAGCACTCAAATGAACACAGTTTTGTACCTGACTTTACCTGAGCTGCTTTTGTGTTCTTCAGAAAAAATAAATCAGTGTCCACATTGCAGCTTATCATCTGTAAAATCACCATAGTTCAGTTGTCTATGTAGACCTCAAGTTTTCAGGGACAGGAACGTTTCACCTGTATCTGCACTGAGCATTTAGTGTGACAGATTTCTGGCCATGGCAGAAATCACCATCACTCCAGCAACTTTGTGCTAATGCACCACTGAAATATGCTGAACATTTACAGGACAATAACCACCAGCTGAGTCTTAACCATAATTTTGCACTGCTGTAACGGGGCTGTTACATGTTATCCGGGAACCAGAGAACTTTATTAGCACTGTCATAAAAGCTAAAGCAGGATCAACCCCTTGTCCTAGCACCACTGACACTGCCTTTTATAAATAAGATATCCATCAAACAAACTTAGATCCTAAGTGAAATGGCAATTGCCTTGGGTGTCTTTAAGAGTAATTTGATTTAAAAGAAAACCACATGAGAGAACAAAATGTGACCCTTTAGTGTGAAGAAAAGCATAAGTAAGCAGCACCACCAAGACCAGGAGGAAACAAATTATTCCAGAAATATCAAGATTTGAAGAATCTGCAGTGCTGACTTCTTTACTCCACTTGGAATTACTTACCCATTATATAACTTTCTACTTTCACAGTGGGACATCTGCCCTTGTACTCATTTGGGGAAAAGAATGAAACACAGAGTGAATGTTAGGGAAATATTTTCCAAGCAAGGATGATTAGGCAATGCTCTGCCCTAGGAAGTGTTTCAGGCACTGTCACTTAATGATGTCTAAGGAGAAATAAGAGGGAAAACACCTAAGTGTTTAGCCCACAGAGATTTTCATGTCATGAAGACTGGGTCTAGCTGAACTGAGATCCTTTGCATCTGAATCACCTGTAATTCTTTTCGGCATCATTCCTCAGCTTTAAAATATTCCATCATTCCCCCATGCCAGTGGCCCTAACACAAGATGATGTCTGTGCAACCTATCCTTCAGGACAATCCTGAATCACACTGCAAATCAGGGAAGGGCAAACTAAATATGTTTCAAATATGGCTTTTTGAAGAAACTTACTTATTTTGTGGCTTTCCAACCATATTAATAGAAGGAAACATATACCTGACATGGAAGACCAGCTGTTGCCACAATTCTTCACCACAGGAAGAAGGAAAATTCAAATATGCCCATCCCTATCTAATTAAGCCTATATTATACAGACTATTTTTATATTATAAATGTACATTCTAGATTCTTCATTCCAACACTATTCTCTTCCAACACTAAAACCTGCTTATCTGAAGAACTAACGTAGCTGCAAAAATTTTCATTGGAAGAAATGTGTTCTCATGTCATCTATTTTTGGCTTTCCATGCTGTGACAACAGAGGCTGGCCTGGTGTTTCTATATCTGAATATTTCTCAGGTAGCAGAAGAGCTGCCGCAGATTGCCTGGCACCTGCTCGAGGATGAGGTGAACAGAAAGCAAAGCAAAAGTATTTTTATTTCATCAAGAACAATTTGGCCAAGCCTCATTTGTAGTAGGTAAAAACTGAGGAAAGTGTAAACCGATGGGGAATGTAATCTTTTAATATTTTGGGAGCATGAAACAGTGAAATCAGGGTTCAGAACTAGAGCAGGCTTAAGATACAGCGGAGCAAAAGTGGCAGGTGCTGGGGAGAAATATCTTTTTCAGGATAAGTGTTTTCAAGACCTGGTAGCTATATTTTGGTAGTTCTAATCTTGTTTAAACAAAATAATTTCTGAGAAGGCAATATAAAAAATGGGGAACACAAATGCCAATACAAACCTATTGCAAGTATGAAACATCAGCAACAAGCCTATGGCTGCTGAGTTAGGGAAAAAACCTCCAATGTACCTAGATACATTGTCTTTTGCTAATATACTTTTTGAAGATCTGACTTTTTTTAATAGAGCAGCTATTAAGAGAAACTAATTATGATTTTATTTTTAAGGGCCTGGATTTTCTCTTACATGTATCATCCTAACTCAGGAGAAAGGCCATTCAAGCAAATGAGATGAGGTTGGTGTGAATGAGTTTAAATGATCACACAGAGGCCTCAAGATATTTATGGATGGAATGAGTCATTCCTGTTCTGGTTGGATGATTGCATCAGTGGAGAATTAGTCTATCATCATGCAGGGCCTGAGCCTCTGTTCTTTTACATCACCATACATCAGGAAACACTCTGTGAAGTTAGTCAGTATTTCAGTAGCCTAAAACCATCAAGTTGGTAGCACTGAGCCCACAGCCCCAATTCCACATAGCAGCTGTGCACTGACTCTAGAGAAGCTGCCCCACCTAAATCAGGAGATCACCTGGTCTTTATTCTTTAGTCTGTTTACCTAAAGTAATTTAGCAAAGTTTAGTAAGACCTTTTTCTCGTTTAAAATGTGAAGTAACTGTGGTCAAAAAACATTCTTTTTCTAGCAACACATTCAAAAAGGTAGCTTTTTTCCCCATCAGTCTCCAGGAATATGTCTACAAAGGAGACACAAAATAGATAACACAAGTTGAACTACCCAGACTCCTTTTTACACTAAATTCAGATCTGAGAGACATCTTCAGCAAGCCAAGTCTTGGAATATTTTGTCATGATTTCTGGGTAAAACAACTATGCCAGAACCAACTGGATTTTTGCCATTTTAGGCACACACCAGGTTTGGTGGTGCTAGAACAACATGTGATCTATCCATCTTATCTCCAAGAACAAGCAATGCCAGCTATTCAAGAAGCCAGCTCACGAAGTGTTGTGGTGAGCTGCTGTGACTATCTAGAATAGATTATGAGAGAAAGAAATGGCTGGAACATCTCCAGCAACTGTTGGAGTTCCCAAGGAGTTTTTTTCCTTACAGTAATGACTTTGAGGCTAATTAGAGGCAGAAAATCAAAACGGCAAATTCCCCAGACACCAGGTGTTTACCAGAAAAATCTCTTCCCCAGCCAGACACCATCCCTGTTCTCAGTGGTCTCCACGAGCCTCTCCCCTGGCAGACAGGAGGTGTTCTGCCTCCCCAGTGTCTGTGCACTTCTCACTTTGGAGAATCAGGAAGGCTTAAAATCACCTTCAAGGTGGAGAAAACCAAGCGTGGATGTTGCTTGGATTCATCTCAGCAGCCCCAGGAACTGGCTGAGAACCAGAGTGAGGTTTTTTATGCTGTAGGCAACCAGGGCATTCTGTTTTGCTGCTCTCCTGTCCCTACCCAGCCAGAAGTCCACCACAAACATGAACCGGGAGAACACTACATTTAAATAACTCCCAGTGCAGTTTTAATTCCTACTATTCCACCTTTTTTCTGAAGATATTTAAGCACCAGGCATTGCAAGTATTTTGGTTTCATATTCATGTTATATTTTACTAGTACCTTGTAGTGTTTGTCTGCATTAAGTGGTGTTTTTTCTCTTTTCCCACAAATAAGAGATGTCAGCATCACAAAATAACCTTTGGGCAGCTCTATTTATATCTAAAGCCTGAGGATTTTTGGGAGGGTTAAAAAAAAAGAAGATTATGTATTTTTTCAGAAATTAAATGAGATTAATAATTTTGAAAGCAATTTACAAATAGCAATCAGCCACTGCAATGAAGGTCAAAAGAAAAAGGACACATTAGCAATTGAATCTCTTCCCTTTCTTTAAAGTTTTAATGCTGCATACCTGTTAATAATGGGAAATATGCTTCTTCAAGAGTAGCATTTTCAAAAATTGGTAGGATCCTTTTGCTAATTCTAATCTTCTTTTAATAAAATAATTTGCTAAAAAGGATTATAAAAAAGCATGAAAATGAAATGCCAATGGAAACATACTGCCTATACAATAAATAGTTAATGTATTTTCTAAATGAATGATTTAAAATAGCTATTAAAGTAAAGAGAATGAGCTTATGTTTCTAGTAATGACTTCTCTGCCTCAGAATGAAATCTGTAAATCCCTGATTGCAATTTCACATCCCAAAAGAACAAGCAGTCCTGGGACCGATGCTTATTGCCTTTAGCATTAATACTAGCACACTAAATATGTAATTTTTATATCACTGGTTTGAATATTTAGATTTATACTTGTGTATGCTTTATATTTTAAATCCCACACAGCCATTCTGTCACAAAAATAAAGCTCTCCTTCAACAAGGCTTTTTTGTACGTACATGTGTACACAGACTTTCAGTATAACTACAATTTTATTCATAAGAGTGCATAATGATTCAGGCTGTGATTGTTAATAAAAATGCATTTCTAACCATCAAATTTGAGTCTATTATTCTAAGTTAATTGCATTTGCCCTAAAGAGACTTGCGACTGGCTGTCAGCCTATTTGTGTCAGTTCCATTTTATTCATCAGTCAATCTTGTCTCCTCTTTTTTCACATCCCATATATTGATCAAATAGATTTGTTAGCATGCCTCTGCAGCTTTAAAAAAGTTTTTGTTATTTGTCAGGTTTATTTGATTACTATATTAGTTGAGTGTTATCCTAATTGTTATTTCAATAGAAAATAAATGCCCTTTGATAGTCCCACAAGATTCCCATTAAATATAATCCATATAACAAGTTAGTGGATGAAGTGAATGTGGTAAGAAAATAAACACATTAAGCCTTCTTTAAAAGGTGGTATTAATCTGCAGCTGTATTGTACTTGATCCAAAAGACAGGAATAGAAATAAGTACAGTGTAAAACAATTTTGATAAACATCAGTGCCGTATCATTGCATATTATGCTATGTATAAAACACCTTAACAAAAAGATGTGTGATATAAAACAAACTGAGGCCATAGCTGGAAGAATGGGGTTTGTGGTTATGTGTGAAATTGAACTGTATTAAACGTGGCTTTCAACACTAAAAATTAGGCTAGAGAGGCAGTACACAAAGGGAGGTGGAAGTGCTGTTCTATGGGGCAAATTTTTGGTAGGGAGAGAGAAAAAAGTAAACCAGCTTTCAGGAAAGCATCTACTGCAGCAAAAAGTAAGCACGTATGCAGGTAGCTTCTTCCTCCACAAAGGTGTGATATACAGTTTAGTGAAATAAAGAAGAGTTTAGCTAGATTAATATTTGGAGACAGCATCTTGTGCATATCAGACACTCAGTTTTGGTAATGAAGTCACAATACCAAAATTTTTACTGCAATCTTATCTAAGGGGAAGGTGATGCAACCAGTTTTCCCTTATGAATGTCTCAGAAACCTGTCTCTCATATCTTCATTATCAGCAAGGTTACATAACCCTGGCTCCTTGCCCAACCTTAAATCTGGGATCTGCCCAGCTGGTACCTGAACTTAAATACCATCTCATTTTAAAAAATATGAGAAGTCCATATGTTTTAAGATAGCAACTCAAGATATAGAAGCATTGATTTAATAAAAATTTTAGGAAACATAATCTACTGCTTTACCTGTATTGACGTACATTGACTGAACCCATTACTTCCTGAAACTGAGATGAACCTTATGAAAACCTAAGTTTCTCTCATTTCTTTGGCCAGGATTAGTCAATCATCTGACTTCAGAGAAGTTTGGGTTCTGGTCTGAATAATTATCTGTAGCCAGCTGCAGGGGGAAGGGATGAGAGTAGGGACAAAACCAGACTTTCAAAAAAGCAATTTTTTCCTGGCTTCATCTCTTCAGTCAAGGTGAGATGACTTGCAGCAGGATGGATTTGTCTTCCACTGATTTCTGTAGGAGTTTAGGCAAGACTAAACTACAATCCTACCTATCAGGTAGAGCTGGAATGATGAACACCACCCTAAGGGGAACCTCTCTCATTAGAGCAGGAGCATTTTTAAGGGCCTATACCTGGCTGAGGATGCTTGAAAAATCCAATTCCCAGACTGTTTTTCATCTGGAATCTCTTTATCAGTATTTCATACTAAACTACCATGCTAAATCTTCAGATGCCTTAAAAAAACCCTCAAATTTGCAGTCGTCCTAGAGCTGTTAGCAACACTCCTGTGATTCAGAAGCACACAGTGTGATGATAGTTTCAAGCTAAACTGTTATGACCAGCTAGTATGGAATATAAACAGGAACAGATGAGAAGAATACAGCCTCAACATTTGAGACAACAAAGAAAGAGTGAAATGATTGCTACATAAAAGACATTTCAAAGACCTCCCAGAAAAGCAGGCATAAAAATCCCCAATAAAAAGGCTCAGCAAGAAAACTGTCACACCCCCTAATCCTCAGCAGACTCTAACAAGATGTTCGCATGAGCCAGAGATTGTCTCCTTCCCCAGAAGACAAAAGGCACAGAAATCAATACTGTCTAGCATAGGATTAGGAGGCAAGAGATAGATAAAAAGGATTCTTTAACCTTACAATTAGAAAGCCCAACTCTTCAGCCAAAAAGATAATCAGAAACAGACTGCAAACCTGTGTCACAATAATTGCTGCATCTTTTACTCTTTGAAAACTGATATTTTCAGAAGATTTTTTTATAATTTATTGCCACCCCAAGAAAGGTTTTGATGGCCACTTAGCTGCAGACAACTGCTGCGACCAAACCACAATTCAACACACATGGCAATAGAATTATTTCCTAGTCTTTATGTTTTAACCACCTCCAACCAAGCAAAAATTATGTTACCAATGCTTGTACCAACCTCCCAGTAAATTGTACCACTAAAAGCAAAATGATATGTAATGCACTACTTCTAACAAATGATCAGCTTACTGCGCCCTGAACCAAACACTTCCACAGATTCTTCATGCCAAACCTGGCATAAGCATGTGCTCTGATTAAAAAGGAAACAACTTAGTTGTTATAGCAAGCGTCTTTAGCTTTATTTGGTATTAGTAATGCTTTTAAACAGAAGGCAGGGTACTGGCAAGAGCAAAAAACAGACTTGAAGGGGGAGGAAACCTGCAGGCTGGAAAGAAGCTGCAGTGTCCGAAGTCCGACCCTCCTGCTGTAGATAACGAGTGACCATAAGATGTGAGAGCTGGAGAAGTTTGCTGCATAGAAATTTCAGACTCTTTCAGAAGCTCAGCAAGGAAACCACAAGACATTGACAATGAAGCCTATATGAAGCCTATATTAGCTTACAGCAATTACTTCAGCACCAAATCATACATGCTTAGGTACTGTATGTTCCCACTTTACAGGGGGTTAAATAGCACGAGCTCTTATTGAGGGGCAGTCAGAATTTAAGCAGTCAGCACATCCAACCTTACAAGACTTTCCTGGTCTTTCTGGTGCCATCAGGAGAAGAAAAGTCAAATAATTTCTTTTTCCTCCAAGTGCAAAACCCTTACAAACCATCACTTCATGCTCCTGTGATCCTACTGTCTACTGAATCTTAAATTTCCTGCCTTAAGCTAACTTTCCATGGTCTTGTTCAGTGCAAGTTAGACACTACCTCAGAGCTGCCTCATGTTCTGTGGCAGATGAAATAATTCCTGTAAGTAAACTACTTGAAACCACTTAGAAAGAGGTTGGCAGAGATGCAACTTAAACCATTGTCATTTGTCATGGAAAGACAAACAAATCACCCTTCCCAGAAGAGTCATGACTCAAAATAAACACATGGAAAAAGGCAGGAATTTCTGTTCCCTTTTTAGCAAGCTCAAAGACAACATAAAGCTTGTCTTACACATTCTTGGAAAATAAAAGAGAGAAATGATATCTACAGATTTCTAAGTACATTTTCTGGACTTCAATCCAGATGGGAATAAGTAATTCCCTCAGTCCACCCCCAAAGGCTGAAGCCAGCAGTGTTCCAGACAGAGCAACCCAGGCTGTGAATCAAACAGGGTGGGAGCAGAGGGCAGTGTGGTCTGCACGGTGGCATAAGCAAATTAATCCCTTCTCAGACACACAGCTCCCCAGGGACTCCATGTCTTGCTTGTGGCAACGTGTCAGTCTCACAAGTCTTTGCCTACAAGCACACTTGTTCCCAAGCCACAAGAAGCTTCACTGTTGTCCAGCTGGAAGGCCAGCTATGCTGGAGTTGAGTCTGGGAATACAGCACCCTGCCAGTTACCTGAAAGTTATTTCCAGATAACACTGTCCTCATTTTGTAGCAAAGTAAGCTACAGGTTAGCACTATTAGAAGCACAACTTGAGACACAATTTGTATTCAAATCAAGATTTACGAAAGAAACTGCAAAACATTTTCTTAGTGACCTCTGCGTGACACAAAATCCCACACTCATGGGGATCCCAGTGCCACCCACACATTCAGTCATTTAGATGAGAGCTACATCTTCCCCTCCAAACAGAGGAGAAAGGCACAGTGCTACAGACATCACCAAGTTTTCAACTTTGCCAGTTAAAGATTTTGAGATTCTCAGAGGTCATAGTGGTAAACAGCAATGCAAAAGCCTAGAATACCTAAAAAGATAGGAAGCATTGCTATGCTGAAACAGAGAAATAAGGATGGGTGAGCTGAACTTGAACTTTCAAAATATCCTAAACCCATGGTTCAGAAAACTAGACTAGGGTTATATTGAATAACTTATTCCACAACCTTCAACAGTCCAGCATCTTTATCTGTACCATTGGGAGCAGCAGAGATGTGACAAAGCATACAGTTCATTACCAGTGGTTACCTCAGTTGTCATTATTTTAATGAAGGTTTTACAAAATTAAGACTTTCATTTTGGTGTAGGTATCAGATACAACACTTGCTATGGTTTGCCCTGCAGCCAAACATTTCCTTCACCTTTAATGGGCATTAGGATGGTCCCTCATGGATTGAAGCAGACTCATTTCACTGGTCAGATGCATAAAGAAAACTCAGACATGGGCTACCAAAAAAAAAAAGACAGCAAAAGACAAACTTTACTCCCTCAGAAACTCAGTGTTCAATGCTGCATCCGTGAATCAGGATTCCCAAGCAGTCTCTGCCCTTTTGGGTAAGACAATTTGTGCCTACTGCATGAAAATGGCTGTATTCCCTGGGGAAAACACAGAATTATAGAATCACTGTGGTTGGAAAGCACATCCAAGATCATCTCAGTGAGAGGCCACAGGACATTAACTAAAGGGAAGGGGTATCTCCCAATTCCTAATAATTAGGAGGGATTTTTAACATACTCGTGAATTCAGTTAGGGGACATAGCTTGACTTTTTCCTCTGATAACAATACAGCTTTGAGGTGTTCACAAAACACCCCTGTGTATAACAAAGGCATGTCACCAACTGAGCATCTTCTTCTGCTTAGTGAAACTTTCTTTTCCCATTTTCTCAAACTGGGCAGCCCTTTAGGCACTCAGGTAAACCCCTCACCTTCTCAGCTCTTAGAGCAGGGCATCACATCATTTCAGCTACTGAAATAGCACCTTCCATGAAAAAAATTAGCTCAATAAGTCTAATTCCATTGGGGGATGGAAACAACACTTTTTCCTTAATATTTTTCATCTGTTTCAGCTTTTAGCCCATCTTTAAATTGAGTTTTTTATGTTAATGATGATAAAGAAACATTTTGAAGTTTACTCAAAACAGCAGGACAAACACAAAAATGCTGTGCAGAGGGCTAAGCCTAAAAGCTTTAGAGCATGAGAATAAGCTCATAACCTCACCACCATTCTCTTATGAAAATTGAGTAAGAACCCCAAAAGGGTCAGCTTAGGAGACACAAAAATGCTGCTTATTCCCATTTGCAGGATCTCACTTGATTCCTTTGGTATCAGGCAACCCTTAAGCTGCCTCCTTTCCAGGGCTACTAATTTTGCACATTACCTGGAGAACTGCCATGATGCTGTTTGCCCTCTTTTCTCCATTTATCTACTTATGGAGAAGCAAGGCCTGTGGCCCTCTCCCCTCCCAGCTAAGGATGTTTTCCTAACTGAGGCTTCTCATACCAATTAACACCATCTGAAAGCCTTTAGAATGGGGAGATATGCCAATTTATCTGCTTTCTACCCAGCCACTCCAGAAGTGGGTAATGCTTATCTGCTCCAATTACTTCTGAAAATGTCACTTGGAGCGTCCCAGATGGAGCCAACCCAAGAGACCTTTCAGATTTTGGCAGTGGCCCTCAGCAGTGCTCACCATGACCATTAATTGGGGTGTTGCTGATTAAAGGATGAGTACCCCAGGCTGGGCAGCACCCACAGGCTGGGCTCTTCCAGTAGCAATGAGCTGGCTGTGTTAGAAACCACATCATCCAAAAATTTTAGAAAGCACCGTGGACCCATTAAGAATGGGCACCCAAGACCCCATTGTTGCACTCAAAAAGCCTACACCTGATGGATTCAGTACCTCATGAGGACTTACAAGAGATCTGGGAGGGGGCTTTTGACAAAGGCATGAAGTGATAGGTAAGGGGAAACGACCTAAATCTGAAGAAGAGTAGGTTTAGACTCTATATTAGGAAGAGATGTTTTACTGTGAAGATAGCAAGACTCTGGCACTGGTTACCCAAAGAAATTGTGGATGCCCCATCCCTGGAAATGCTCAAGACCAGGCTGGATGGAGCTCTGAAAAACCTTGTCTGGTGTCCCTGCCTGTGGCAGGGGGCTTGGAATAGTATGATCCTTAAGGTCCCCTCCAACCCAAACCATTCTATGATTCTATTTGTACTGGAAACACACATGGTGCAAACTTTCTCTGCTACTTAGAGGACACTGATGAGGCTTTGGTAAGCAAGGTCAAGATATGAGGAGGTAAATCATCCTGTGCAACTCAAGTCATTCAGATGGTACTTTTGGCATCTCCCCCCCCACCCACCCCTGCTTTTGTTCTGTCAGTCTGAAGAGAACAGCTCGTGTGATGTAATTTAGAATGGAGCTTTTTTAAAGCTTTCACTCAGGAAAAGCTCCGGGAGCTCTGGGGGTATAGCTTAGCTCAGAGAAATAGAAAGAAAGCAAGTTTACATTGACAGCTTGATCCCAGAGAGAGGTGGCTGCCTGCTTGTCTAACAGGTCCTCTGGGTCTGGATGAGGCAGAGACAGAGGAGCAGTCATATTAAGTGAATGCGCGCTGCCAATGTTAAAGGAACAATTACCATTATTCTGCATAGTTCACTGTTTGCTACTGCTATTTCCTTCAATAAAACCTCTTTTCACTTGCCAATTGGAGCTTGTCATGTAACAATATTTCTTATGCACAATACACATACTAAAATGCCCCTGTGTTTTTAATACATTTATAGTTGTTAACAATAGCAGTATAGCGACAGAAAAAACTGCACTTGCTTTGAATACAGAACAGATTGAAAAAGAACAAACCAGTGGCCGTGCTCTGAAGGATTAATGGGGGTTAAGATTTTGCCTAATCTGTGTTAAAATAGTGGCACCTCTTCCATTTCTTTGACACTCACTTCTTCCTCTCAGGGCCAGGGCTGTGGCCTCCTTGTTTGGAAAGGGTTGTACACCTGAGACTTGTGCAAAACTTCAGTGATGATTTTGATGTCAGGGAGTGTTGGGGACAGCATTGGGCTCTCACCTGTCCCTGTGCCGCCTCGAGGTGGATGGACAAGGGGTGCCACTCCTGTGGCCTTGGCAAGCCCAGCCTGCTGAAGGTTGCCCAACAACCCCTCACTCCTTCTGCGTGGTGCACAGACAGGTGGGAGCTGTGCTACCATTCAGCAGCTCCTGAAACTCTGGCGTTCACTGCCCACATCAGACTAACAAAACTCCTTGTGAGTGCAGCTCCTGGTGAAAGCAGGACAAACAGACAGCTTTGGGGAGACTGGCATTTCCCTGGGGCTGTGGAGCTCTACAGCTCTCCTCCAAGAGCTCACACAATGCAGACATTGTGCTACTACTGCACTTGCCAGCATCACAAAGCCAGGTGGAAATGACTGCAGTGAAGGTGCCACGGTGAGAAGAAATTACGTGTCTGCACTTCTGAGCAGGCTGAACCTCGTATTTCATGCACCCAAAGGAACAAGCAGCTGTTCAGAAACCTTTGTAGCACAATCACGAAGAAAACTTTCTTCTGCCATAAGATTCGTGTTTTCTAAGAACACTATTTTCTTCAGAACAAGTTAATATACACGGGAAAAGACATCTTGAGTGTTCCTGACTCTCCTACACTATCCAGGAATAGTGATAGACTGCGAGTTTAAACACATTCTTCCACTGCACAGTGAGAGAAGTGTGTTTAATGCTGTGAGCAGAACACTTACCATGTTGCCTTTGCCAGAGCCAGCGAGGCTACACCATTCTAAGAGTACTTATTACATACATGAGTAACAGTGGATGTCATCTGTCTGCCCCCAGAATAGATGTTCTGCATCTTTGGTGCAAGGGGAAAAAAGGATTTGTGAAAAGATGCACAGCATGATACGTCTTCTGCTTCAGATATTGATAATTGCCTTGTCTGTGCCTTTTTCTGAGGAAAAGAGTGAAGACACCCAGAGAAGGCCACCATATTGGAGGCTGGTTTGGAGCCTCATCTGAGTTCCCTGGAATTGTTTTCTTTGACATCTGGTGGTACAGGATCAAGCCCTTGCAAAGATAAATAAGTTGTTTTCCAGCATGGTCCAGCAGAGCCTGTTCTGCAACACCTGGGGAGCAGCTCAGATGGCAATAAGATTAATAATGTTTATTACAGTGTGCAAGTCCAGCTCCCAGTTGTGCTCCAGCATGGCATGCAGGCAAGAGAGAAACAAATGGAAGTGTTTCCTGGAAAAGTCTCATAGAAGACATAAGACTCTCACAGATTGCCACTCACCACTGGGTTCAAATCAAAGAAAAACTTTTATACCTTATTAGAAGACGTGGAAGGTTGTAGTCATATATTATCATGTGTCAATTTACCACCAGTAGAGCTCTAAGGACTATCTGTGAGAAATGCTTCATCTTCTGTGATTTGCAGCTCTATTTCACAGCATTTAAAATGTTTGGATTTTTTTTTTAAGAATATATATGGGTTTGGTGGTGTTAATATATGTGGGTTTGTTGGTGTTTCCCCCCACCAAATGAAAATGCTGACAGTCTCAGAGCAGCTCTGGCATTAATGCTGTGCAAGGATATCTTTGTGACCATAACTCTGTGTAATGCCTGCTTTGGGAATAAATTCTTGGCACACAAGTTCTGTGTCATTCACAAAGCAGCACACGTTGTCAAGGACCTTGGGACACGAAAGGAAGACACTGTGCTCTCTTTTCATTGGAAAGTTCACAAATTCTGCCTAGAGATCCCTCTGATATTTTCAGTTTTCAATACATAGTGATTACCAAAAATAAAACTGAGAATTTTAAGTGCTCTCCAAATTTAATGACACAGAGTTTTACATGGAAAATAATTCTTTTGTACCAAACTCAACATCTTCTGGTTTATATTACCTATAAATTTCCCCAGCTAAAGAGTGAGGAATTACAAAAGGATGTCCATGGGTCAGACCTACCTTTAGTTACTGTGCCAGTGATTAAATAAAGTCCCATCCATTTCTGGCTACTCAGCTCAGGTTAGGATTTTGTTTCTGAAATTTGGTCATATTGGCAGACAACCTTAACCTCATTGTGGGGAGAATCATTAACCATGAGAGGAAGGAAAGTGAATTAATGCAGCAGTGACATCAAGGCAACAACAACAACAATAACAATTCTAAAGTTTGTTTTTTTCTCTGCTTTGAAAACAGCAAGGTCAATTCAAATGAGACAATATGTCAAACCTTCCAGTTTCACTCTGTGCAGTGAGGAATAAAGAGAATTTGAGAGGTTTGAGTTAGCCCTGCAAAACAACAAGAAGGTGTCCATGAGCACTGGGATGGATCTGCCTCAGGACCCACTGAGGGGTGTTCAGGCAGCCCCATCAGAGGGCTCTGCATGGTGCTCTGCATCCCAAATCCCAACCTGGGGAAGAGAACAGGGACTGGCACAGACACATGGTGACTGGGGTGAACTACTGCCATTAATAAAAACAAATATTGCTAAGCTCTCCACTTGGAGGGGGAAGGACAGGGCTGTGTGCTTTCAGTTCAGGTACTGTTTGTGACTTCCTTGTTCTGAGTTTTTAAATTATCCCTTTTAGCAAATGTCAGCAGAGTGCAGTTTTAAACAAAAAGAAAGAAAAAAAATAATTTGGAAAGCAGACTTCAGCTTCATTTGCAACACTTTTTAGGGCTGTTTCATATAATAGGGCCACCACAAACCTACAAGGCCTCCCCATCCCTGGAGTGTTCAAGGCCACTTTCCACAGGGCTTGGAGCAACCTGGTCTAGTGGAAAGTGTCCCTGCTCATGGTAGGTAGTTGGAACTAGATGGTCTTTCAGTGTCTTCCAACCCAAACCACTCTATAATTCAATAAGACAAAACAATCCAGTCTGGGGCTTAAATACAAGTTCAGGTACAGGCACTCCATCTCAGTGACTCCCAGAGAGGATGATCTCTTTCAAGACCTGCTGGAATAACAACAGGGTGCCAGGATGCTCTGATCATAAAATTCAAAACAGGAAAAAGATGATTTAAAAAATTACCTAACAGCAAGAAGCATGTGAAACACCACGAGATCCTGCTGCTGCCTGGACTATCCCCAATTCCTGTAATAGATTTATCTCATGGAAGCCACTCAAAAAGTCACAACTGCCAGGACAGAAATACGGACCTAAAGAAAAACGTGACAGGGAGAGAAAACTATGGCTGAAGGGGAATTTGGGAGAGCTGATCTACAAACATGTCCTGAGGGCTCTGGTAAAGCTCTCCTGAAGGGTGCACAGCTGTATCCCACATCCAACCCCATGAGTTTCAGGGATTGCCTTGCCTGTTGACCAGCTGATGTTGTGTTCCTGCTGCAGCTGACACTTGATACCAAAGCTGTGAGGTTCCTGTGACAATTCAGTGATTTATCTCGGTGCTCATCAGCCGAGGGCTCCTGAGGACCTCGCAGCAGGCTGAGACAGGGAGCGATGGACAGGAAGGGCTCTGGGCAGGCCCTGCAAACCAGCCAGTGAACACACTGTGAATTTTGCTATTGTGGTCATTTAGGGCATGAATTATGTCCAGCCTTTAACACAGATGATGATGTCTGATGCAACAGGGACTTTGGACTTAGCACATAAAAACCTTTTCATAAATTGCTCAGTCCTCCTTCTTGCAAAGTTGTTACAACTCCAAGGTGTAAGAGAACAGCATAAAATTCACACTGATACCTTCAATTCTTTTTTAAGCATCTTTAAATCCAGCTTTTTTTTTTTCCTGCTATACATCTTACTTTTTATAGTTAAAAGTAATTTTAAAGCAAAAAAGAACATAAACAATATACACTGACTCTTGACACTCCATTGCTTTTTTAAACTAGAATAATAAAAATTTGCAAATGAACAAAAGAGTGGGAGGAAGATATCTGATTTACAATGTTTTTGAGATAAAGAACACTATAAAAAAAGATCAATGTGAATAATAAAGCATTGTTAACTGAGTCATGACATTTCTATTCTCAGTGAAGATTTGAACAGTAGAGCTCTGCAAATGAGCACCTTGTGCCATTTTCAAAGTGGGAGGAAGACATATAATTATAATTTTTAAAGTGAAGAGAATTTAAAAAAAAATCTCTGTGAAAAAGTTTATTGAAAAACATATCGACATATCAATATGACATAAATTACTTTAATTTTATTAAACTGGGAGGGGGGAAAACCTCTTTTTGAAGACTGGCTACAGAAAGCATTCCTTGAAAAGAATTTTCTTTATTAAAAACTCTTTGCTAAGATGAAACAGCACTGAATGTCAGCACTACCGTATATTTATTCTGTAACTCTTCCAACAGCCGAGATCTATAAAAGAAACATATTTTCAAAACAGTTTTAACCTCCATTGTCTTGATCACTCATATTAACATTTTTCATGTCACCTATTGAAATCCCTTAAAGGAACCTTTTATTCAGTCAAAATTAATGAAGCCGTTTTCTTAAACAGCCTCCAAAAAGTAAAAAGGACGTAATGTTGTGCGTTTTATTTGACATACATTTTCTGCCATTTCACTTATTTGTGTGATGAGAGCAATACTTCATATTTATGCTATCAAATCTGCAGAGAAAAGTGGTTTTGAGAGAGAAGAAAACCAACTCTGCTCTTGCTGTGTGTGCAATTTAAATCCACAGTGAAAATACAGCATTGATCAGATTACTCCAATTGAGTCATTTAGTGCTTTGGCATTCCTGAAGTTAGGGCCCAGCTGTGAAATCATAGTTGGGGCCAAACATTGCTGTTAGGTGAGTGCACATGGCTCCCATTTTCTTCAAAGGGAATGACACACATGGCCAATATTTAGCTTTCACCTCTTCCATTCTTTAGCTAGCAAAGCCAGAACCGGTGGAGTATATGCAGGCAATTTAACTGAATTAAGAATACAATCAAGATTTTTCCGGGACTTACTAGTGATTTGGGATATATAATTCAATACACATCAAAACACAGATGCTCAGCATATTCTGAAAGTCAGGCCATCTCGAATGTCTTGCTTTAAGCAGGTAAAATCATAAATTACTCTGAGTATTTTGGCCATTAGATCCTAACAAACTGGGTGTAGTACACTTCTTCAAAATTATAAACTCCAATTTCTGGCTTGGCTAGGATGCCTGGGAGAATTACAACATCCCAACACATTTTTGTTCCTGTGTTGGCACACGGCTCTCCCCTGCCATTACCATTACAGGACTTGAACACAGTGCAGGTGCCCTTCTGCAGCAGGTGACCCTAGGGAAAATCCAGCTCCTGACTCTGCAGATCCCCTGGGGTGCACTGAGCTGCTGGGATGGCCCACAAGACCTGATAGCATAAGTGCCATGGAGAGAAAAAAAGGATGCATCCCAAAAATCTAGCTGCCCCATGCTGCATGCAGATCTTCATTTCAACTCAAGGTCAAGTGGAAAACTTTTCTACCATCCTTGCTGACTCTCCTCTTCACTTTCTCCTGACTCCATCTGTTCCTCACCCATCTCCTTCGTTCCGCACTCGCCTCCCTCTTCTTCCTGTGTCCATCTGTTCCCTCCTTCCTCGACACAAGTCGGGGAAGGGAAGTAAATTCAGTCATTCACTGAACAGATTTCAAGATGAACCCCCTCCCTCTCCAGTTCTAACTTCATTCATCATGGTAAAAATTATAATGAATAGAAATGTTGAAGGTGAAAATTTATTAGGGATTGTGTTGCTTTCTTATATGAAAAGCAGTTAAAGCGGCATATAAACATTGGCTTCATTCATTTTTTCTTAATATATGGCATAATTAGTGAGAAATATTAGTGGAAGTGCTTGCTATGCAGTCCATCAACACATGCCTGTCAGAGCTTAGGACCTGGGCCAAAAGTTTTTGCCAGTCCTGTGATAGATTTACAATAAGCCTATAGAAGGCTTTACAGTTAGCTGGGTCACTAATTCATGAAGTTAAAATGTATGCAATGAGGTCAAAAATTCACTATTGATAAAATACCCCCTCCTGGGATTGCACCATTAGCTTTGTTACTGCAACAGCAAAATAAAGTAAACCCAAAGCTCCTGTGAATTACCAGTCCATCATCGTAAATCAGTAGTGAAGCACTTGCACGAGTTCATGATGTCATCTGAAGCCCGGGATATATTTATAGCCTTGTGTACTATTTCCTGTTTCCTCATGACAAAAATAAACAGTCTCCAAATCCCCTGCATCCTTCTGCCTGAGCTCAGCAGAATGTAACGGGCACGAATCTCTGAAAGCCCCCGTGATATATTGGTCTGGAGCAGCTCCCTTCTGATGGGCCACGGCGCCCGCGCTCCCTCTGGCCTCTCCCATGTGGGCAACAGCAGTTCCCATGGAGTTTGCTCCATCTGCTGCACTCACTGCTGGGATAGTCCCATACCCCCTCCTCCTTTGCTTCCCTGACACTTTGAGAGAGAAGGAAAGGAGGTTTAAGCCTCCAAGCCTTAGGCATGGAGTGAACAGCCTGGCAGGCGCATCCGAGGTGGAGGAGCTCAGCATTGCTCCCGGTGGGGACCTGGGCTTGCCACCACGGGGACCTTGGCCATCTTGTCCACCAAGACTGACAAGCCATGAAGGCCAGAGTTTGGGCTTAAATTTCCTCTCTCCTACTTTGCTCATGATTTGGGATCCTCATCTAAGGTTTCTGGGTTGTTTGGGCATGGATGATGCCCCACATTTCATCTCAGACCTCACAGCTCTCAAATTTTCTGTACCTACCTGAATTGCTGTGTTTGCGGGTGATCCTCTTCCCGTCTTTTTGGGTGAAACTTTCTGTCTGGGCAGTTTGTTTTGTTTTTTGCTTCCTTTCCTGAAAAGACACAGAGGGTAACACAAACAGCGCACCATGCTGTGTAACCTCCCTCTGCAAGGAAGCACATTTGCTTCTGTTTGACCTCAGACCAACAACTCCTGAAGTCAATGACTGTCACTAAGTGGCTGAGGGTAATAGCTGTGCCAAACCACATTTCTTTGACACTTATCTCTCTTCAATTTGTTTTCTTCTCCCCACCAAGACCGTCGCACCAGTTCCCTGCCTCTACTGGCCCTCCCTGGGGTGACGCCGAGCAGTGAGGACCATCCAGGTAAGCTGCTGGCCTCACACATGCAGAGATACTCTCTCCCTGGTAGACTAATATATCCCTTAAATGATCAAGAAAAGGTGTTTTTTTTCCTTTGGCTTTTGCCTTTTTGAAGAACTGCTGTCAAACCCTGAGGTTTGGGTTTCATCGTTCTATGAGAACCAAGTGAGTTCAGATCAAGGCTTCATACGCACAAGTTTTCATCCATCAGGTCTGATGTAGCTCTGCCTGTGTCATCTCGACACTGACCAGACATGGCACACAGCTCCTTCAGTGATGAGCATGTGATACATTAAACAGACAGGTAGCAACAGCAGGGCACGGGATAATGAATGCTGCACTCATACACCAACAAGCCTCAGGGGAAAATTAAAAAGTTGTAGGCCCTAAACTGCTACAGTTTTCCACACAGTTTAGCATTATCCCTTGGGACTCCTCCCTACAGAGGTGTGAGGCAAAGGGACACTGCCAGGATGGATTTGGAACAAATGCCAGCATTGAGCAGAGTCACAGGCTCCCTTGTCCTTTGCTTGTAAGATGTGGATGAGCCCTAGGAGGGTCAGAGATCAATTCTCTTTCTCCTTCAGTGGAGTCTCCTCCTAAACAGCTGCTCCAAGAGCTGCTTTGGATTGCCTGCATTGCTGCAGTCCCTGTTCAGCAGAACAGAGCACCTCTTAAACCCTCTGTCCCTTATCAAAAATAGACTTAGAGCTCTTGTATACCTCTATACGAAATCTAATTTCAGAAGCATGCAGGGAAACTGCAGACTCCTCTTCTCCAGGACTGCAAGGTGCTGGTTTGTGCCTAAAGCCAGTGAAGAGAAATAGAGGTCAGGGGACATACTGCAAATGCCAGTCTTGGTATCACTGCTCCTCCCTATTAACCAGAGGGATCTGGAGCTGGCATCAGTGAAAAGTAAGTGATTTACTTTGTGCTTTCATGAATTTAGACACTTGTAGTCAGCCATCTGAATCGCCCAGCTCTGAAAAGAAAAAGAAAAAAAGAAATTCCATGTGAGTATTGAGACTATCTTTGATACAAACATGGTTGAACAATCCCAGTCTTCTACTGCAACAGCCAAGGCGAGTCTCAGCTTCCCCATGTGAGGAAGAAAGTTGCTACTTCATATTACTTAAAAATGGCACATTGTGGGGGTGTACCTTTAGCAGCCTCTGCCTAACAGTCTAACACTGAATAATCTGAAATTTCTTCATCATGATACACTTATTTTTCCCTTTAAGTTCACTTCAGTGACTGATTTCTATACGTTAAAAACACAGACATATGTGGACATTTGAAGCTGAAAACAGGCTCTTAAAAGACAGTTGCAAAGCTTGACCCTCTTCCCATCTCTAATTGTAATTTGGGGTTTTTTATATTCTTGTTTAACAGTAATCATAAATATTATGAGTGGTATGTAATATATTTCTAAAGCCTATTTGGCTACATCTATTTGCTCCAAACTCTCAACCTACTACTGTTCCATCCAGCAACAAACTATAATAGGAAAAAAAAAAAAAAAAAAAAAGTGCTAACCACCTTTTTTTTCCTGCTGGTCTAGCACAATCTTTATTTCTTCAGACACTTTGTGCAAACATTAAATTGATAAAAGACATAATGTAGATGGACCCACAGCTGAACTGAAGGTAATTGCATAAAAATGAAATGGAGACCTATAATTGTACACTGCTTTAGCCTCTCCTGCAGTGTTTTCTGGAAGCAAGGATCTCGCTTGTCATAGCAAGTTGCTTGTTACAGTGATTGCGTGAAGACTTGATCAAGCTGTACAAGACAAGTATAACATTACTGAAAGGGAGCGTTTCAAACTAAGAGTCTGACACTAAAATGTACTGTATTTTCCAAGATGTAGTATGCTTTAACAAACAGAAGAGTCCCTGAGTGACAGCTTTTGTTACCCTTTTGTTTGATGGTGCTGTATTGAAAAATTCAGGTTATGTCTATGCCTTTCTATTTCTGGTTTTGATTTCTCTTCAACAGCACTTCAAGAATAAAAATTGACTCCAAATATGAATAGTAGAAGTCGGTGGATACAGTAAATGTCAGTCTGGCATTTACTGATTACTTCTGTCAGACTTTTTTTTCAGTCTCACTTCTTGAATGCTTAAATGCATTCCGTGGGCCATTGTATTGTTGCAGAACTGGGGGAACTCAACAAATATATCATGAATTAAAACATAACTAGTTTAGATTTTTGGGTAGATCTTGAAAGTGGAAAATAATAGTTATTCTTGCCTAAGCCTTTTGATCTGATCCATGTGTATCCAAAGGCTCAGCCTGAGTGTAGCTCTCACTGTGAACAAGCAGGACCCATTTGTGATATTGGCACCTGGCTAACAGGTAGGGCCTGTGTCTTTTGGACTCACAAAATAATTGTTATCCAATAAATCCAATGCATAAGCAAGACATCACTTCCTCCTGAGCTCTGCTGCTTTAATCAGCAGAACTTTTCCTCTAGGTGGTTTGTTATTGAATGAAAGTGCAGGCAAACCTGTGGAATGTCACTGATTTACAAACACTGGAAAACAGTCATGACTGTACATGTAAGGGCATCCAAAATACATGAGTTTTCACATTCTGGACTGAAGAGGCTGGCCAAGGAGTCAGAGAGGGGGGAAAAAAGGTTGCATTTGTTTACTCTGAGGAGAAAACCAGCAACAGCTCATCACAGATGGGCAAACCCAGACACGCATAGCCTCAGATGCTGATTTCCTATGACCAAGGGTACAAGCTCAGGGGAGAACTGCTGTGCTTTGCACTGCTGGGTCACAACCAGTGGAGCCACTGCCTATCCTGCCCTTCCCATCTCACCTGTGGCTTTCCTTCATCATAATGCTCACAAAACCTGACAGTTAGAGGTTTCTGAGCCTCCTCTCTGTGCCACTGCTCTCTTACTGCCTCCACCCCATCATTCGCTCCCTGCCCAAGGCCAACTCTCCAGGACAGGGAAATTCACATTTCCATCACAGTAGACTTTGTTGTCAATATGACTTCAAAATCAAGACAATACCTCTGCCAACACACAATTTTAAAGCAGTGATTTAAAATTAAAATGATAGCCTAGTTTTTGCTCTTATCTTATCCCAAGATCTCACTCTACTAACCTCTACCCACCTTTTCTGCTTCTACGTATTTCACTAGGTAAAAAATATCTAAAATGGCTAGAAACATGGCTAGAAATTTAAATTAATTGCTCACTCATTCTGTAAGTAACTGGAGTCATATAAATCATAGAAAAATTAGCTTGGAAGGGACTCTAGAATCACCTCATTTGGCCTCTGCCAGAAACCTGCAGTAAGAGCAGGTTGCTGGGGTCCATGCCCAGCTGAGCTCTTCACACAGCCATAGCCTTGCTGTGGTCTGTTCTGGTGCTTTACACATTCCCATGATGAGGAATTCATTCCCTGGGCATTTCCAGCTGCCTTTGCTGCAGCCTCTGACCATGCCCTCTCCTTGTTTTCCATCTGTGCAGTGCTGGGAGGAATTGGGGTCTGGCTTCTCCATTATCCTGGCTCTGGAGAGGAACCAAGCATCCAGCACTGTTCTTTGCCTTCTCCTCCAGGCCAACCAAAGCCAGCTCCCCCAGCCTCTGCTCACACTGAAGGTCTTCCAGACCCCTCACCACCTCAGTGGCCTTCACTGGACTCGAAGTAGATGCTACTTATCTCTCAAAACCTTGCTTCCCCCCTCCTCAAGCCTTATGGTTGTGCTGGTTTTTCACTTACCCTGCAATCCATCCATCCCATCCACATTTCCTCCTCTCGCTGCAAGGATACAGAGGGACCAGCTGCAGCCTCATCAAGGTTTCACTCTCTGTCAGCCTTTCCTTGGCTTTTCTTTAACCTGTGTCAGAAGCCAAAGGTACCTAAAAACCAAGAGATATGCAGGGCCTCTCTTCAGACTCCTTGCAGGCAAGTGCAGACAAACCACTTCAGAGCACTTACTGTTCCTCTCAGAAAGTAGCATTTGCAAAACTGAGGTGTTTGTAAAGATTGATTTTCTGTATATAGCTCAAGAGCAAGCATATCACAAGATTTAAGTGAGATAAAAAGTGAGGCTGTGCTTGATGTGAGGTGCAGGAGTTAATCAGCTGTAGATAAGAACTGATGAGGTTTTATCATCCCTGCCACGGAGAGAATGACTGTGTTTCTTGGCCACTTGATCACTTCAGAGAGTGGGTGAAACTATATATCAACCCATGTTTATCTGTGCCTGAGAAGTTCTTCGAGAATAAATTGAACTCAGAACTCTTCTTAACCTTTCCCCTAGTTGGGGCTTAAAATTAAGCTCTCCCTCTGGTTTTTGAGCTGCCTCTCTGGCACGCTGACAGCATGTGAAGTATCCCATCTCCTGGTTAACTTCCAGACCAACAACGCAAGTGGGGATAAGTTATGAAATAAGGAATCTGGATGCTAAACAGAGACCACCTGGCTGTCTTTCCACAAGATTATGAGCCACGGTGAGCTGGCACATCTGCATCCAGGTACCACCTACATGCACATTGTTGGCTGTTAATTTAGGGAAACGAAGTTGCAGCTGAAAAATAACAAGATAATTGTTTTGCCTTCTTTTATGTCACAAATTGAAGTTAGGATATCAAACTCTAAATAGATGTCAACCTGAGGCAATAGTTCTGTTTTCTTTCCAAACCTGATCCCACACACTGGAAGTGAATTATTACTTAGCCTCTAAGTCCTCTGGGTTTAAGAGAAAACCTTAGAAGGCAGGTTCACAAATACCTTTACTATGAATAACCCTCTGTAAAGAGACTGAAATCATTAGGTGAGAAGGGTTAGGCCTTGGAAGTAAACAACTGTAGGTTTGAAAATTCTGCATATGTTATTCTCTTAGATCTCTGCCTTGGTATCACAGTCCTTTTTTTTCCTAATCCCACCAGATAACCAGCTTACAAATGAAAAACACACAGATGAAAAGCCTATGAAAGGTATTGTTATGAGTTCTGTCGCAGAATTCAGCATCACAGACGCTTCATCAAAGGGTACCAAAAATGAGAAGAAATTGTCAGATGCAAGCAGATCATCCATTGCTTCCCTGGAGAAATGCAGAGAATTCGCTTACATTGAAGACGATGCATCAGTACATCAGAGAGACAGTGACGGTATGTTTTATAAAACAGATCACATTTGAGCTGATTTCTAAATAATGCCCACTGCAAAAGAACTATGTATAACCAACTCGAAATTAAATGTTGAACAGGAGGTTCAAGAACATCGCCAAAAGCAATGTTAAGTTGCCCTGCAGACATTTGTGTGATAGATGAGAATTTCTAGAAGATGATCTTAAATTGTCAGTGATACTAAAGTCATAGAAGAGGAGCTTAGAGCTTATTGTGCCACAGAGCATTTGTACTTTAGTAATCAGAGCTTGCACAGAGGCACCAGTGTCAGTATCAGATAAATCTATTCCTGGTTATTCCAGTGCATGTTAAAAAAAGGCTCTGTGAAGTATTTCAGAAGTTTCTTTTGAGTGCCTTTTGCAATAATGGATTAGTGTGTTATATCCAATGGAGCTGGGATCTGTCGTGCATATCATTTAACAATTCCTAAATTAAGCATTTCTAAATACAGATCAACACAATAAAGTGCCCTGTTCTCCAAGAATCATTAACATCTCAATGGTGTCACAGATCCTTACAAAAGGGATGTCTGTGATACACCTATTGGAATATGCTTAATTTCAGAGAAGGATCTGAAGTATTTATTTTATTTAGGGGTCTTGTCCTCTTGTCCAGACACTGCGTATTTTTGAGTTTGAGATCTCAACCACTACTGGCACACAGGTGTGTGCCATGTGATGCAAATAACAGATTTCATTCTCCTTAAAAAAAGCTAAACGTGAAGGAAATTAACAACAAAAAAAAAAACAAAAAAAACAAAAAAAAAAAAAAAACAAAAAAAAAAAAAAAAACCAATCTGTGCTTAATTAATAATGTTAAGGGCTGGATAGAAGCCAAGAAAACCAAAGGAAGACAGATTTGTGGTTGTCATTGCATACTCAGCTCACTCCACTCTGACAACTTACTGCTTATTCCACATACACGAGACCAAATCCTGTTTGCTGGTGCTTGGAGAACCTCTGAATGCAGAGCAGTAGATGAGGAAATTGGTGATTATTTTGTTCCCAGGGCTCAGACAAGAGCAAATACAACACTCATAGGTCTCACCAAGGATGACCAGAAAGGCTTCAGCAAGCTTTGGACCACGGTTGTTCAGAGCATCATCTGTGTGAGCAGATGCCACCAACCAAGAGCAGGAAAACTTAGAGATGAGGCATGCTAGAAAAATTATTATAAATTCTTCTTTTGTGCTAATTAATCTAGTAATGGAGAGAACGAGAGCTGAGGTCATTGTTCTCACTGAGATAAACGCAGTAATGCCGTTTGGCAAACAGCAGGGAAAACAGAGGGGAAAACAAGAGATTGCATCTTCTTTTATGCAGTTTGTGGCTAATTTATTTTCAAATATATAAATGAATGCATAGGAATGGATGTCTAATTGCTAATATCTATTATTTATATACATTACCCCACTTAAAACAGGACCAAAAAGCCTCACACATGCAGATTTTTTGAAATGTGTTACATCCATTATCACAGTTCATGGTGTGTGCTCTGATGGGAATTTAAAAGCATCTTTACTGCACATCACAGAGTCTGTGCTGAAACATTACTTTATTATTAAAATCTTGTGCTTTTTGTGTGCTTGCTTTCCTGGATGAAGCCCTAAGAATCATATCTATTCTCTCCAGATTACATAAGCACCATTATGGTTAACACGTTCAGGGAAAAAAAATGTTATTAAAAATGGATCTTTGGAGAGGGAGAAAAAAAAATTGCCAAATCCTTAATTAAGACATAACTTTGAATTCTGTCTCTCACATCTATGTATAGGAAAGAAATTTCATAAACATCAGAGATCTAAAAAGAATAGTCTTAATTACACCAAGAATTACTGGATAAAATGATTACATTTTCTACAGTGTAAATTTCATACAATTAAATACAGTGGTGTCACCTTATTAACTGTTTCAATTTTATAATTATTTCAGTTCATTTAGCTAGGAAAAAATATAAGCATGAACTTACTGAGTATCACCAAAATCTAGTCATTCTTATTTGACAGAACTGACTTAGAAGTTAGTTGTGCTTGTCTGAACCTAAATAGATCTTGACATATTTAAATAAGTATTAAAATTGATAACATTGGTGATGATATGCCATTTAGAAAGAAGTTCAGTCATATGCTATTTGTTCTTGCTACCTGCTTTAACTGCCTTTTTAATAAAGAAGCTGGAAAGCTTTTTTTTTTAATTTTGTTTTTTCATCACGAAAGCTTTCTAAAAAAAAAAAAAAAGCATAATTCTGGAAACTTCCTGGCAGTTAACTTCATGTTACGTGAGCTAGAAAATGCCACAACAGAACCAATGCAGTTGAATGAGTTCACAGTTAGTCATCCTAGGGCAAGAAATGTGGTTATAACCATATGCTTTCCTGAAAGAACCAATGAAAAGACACTCATATTGTTGAAGGCATTTTTCCTTTCCAAAAACAAGAAGAGGAAAAAAAAAAAAAGAAAGGAAAGGAAAGGTCTGGGTCTGTGCTCCAACTGGATTCACACAGTTGGAATCTCACACCTGCTGCACTCAAGCAGTCTCCCCAGATGCTGGAGACAGAGGGGTGAGAGGAGTTAATTAGTTGATTTTGGGAGGACACAAACATAGCAGAGTTTTAGTCATGGTGAGGAAGTTTTCAGGAATATTCACTGGCTCCAGATACACATCCTACATAACCTATTTTCCAAACTTTTGTCTCCTTTGAAAAACTGACATTTGTGAATGGAAAGGTAAGAACCTTGCTTGGTGGGAAGTTGGCAGGACCCTGAGCTGAGGCACACTGCCCTCCCTGAAAGCTCTTCTCCAGACCTGCTCTCCCTCCCTGTCCTTGGTAGTCTTTAAACATTTTTAGTGCAAACTCTTGTGAAAATGAAAATAAACTCCAGTGTCCCCTGTGCTGGTGCTGTGTTTTACTAAACCCCACAGAACCCCTCACTCACTGCCCCACTGCAGAACGGGGGTACCAGAAAGGTAAAAGGAAGAAAACTCATGGGATGAAATAAATACAGTGTAATAGAACAATGTAGTGGTTTTACATGGGAGGAAGAAAATAATAATAATAATAATAATAATAAAAATTAGGATATACAAAACAAGGTATACACATTGCAATTGCTCAGCACTCACCAATTGATGCCCAGTCAGTTTTCTGAGCAGAAAGCCCTGCTTGTTTTCTGCCTAATTTATATTGATGCCATATGGTCTGGACTATCCTTCTAACCAGGTGGGATCAGCTGTCCAGGCATGAGAAGATAAAATTCGGTTTAAAGGGCTTGTTCTTCTGCATTTCACTACTACAGAATATTTCCATTCAAATTCTTTTCATACAGCTGTTGTTTCTCCAGAGCAATTAAAACAGAAAATAAACTTTTCACTTGTCTCTATGGAAGTAGTTATCATCAATGTATTTTTAGCCCACCCCCTCACTTCTGTGTAGCCACACTGGCCTAAACCTGGGTAATCCCAGCTCACACTTGTTCTTACGTCTCCCTGCTTTTCCTTTCTCTTAGATGAATGCGCAACACTTATCCTGGCCTGCTTGTTCTGCCAATTTTGGGACTTTCTTATAATGCTGCCTGATACCTGTGAACATTGGCTGACAGATACCTGTTGTCCATCCAATAGATATTACCAGACCTCCGACGAAGACCACGGCAACAACGACTGCAACTGTGACTGTGACATTGATTGCAGCCTCTTTGAGTCCTGCCACGAGACTGGGGAGTGCCTGGAACTCGCCATGGAGATTTCAGAAGTCTGCTACCGCTAATAGGAAAATAATTGACAAAATCCCTCAAAACTACCTGACACATTACAAAGGAGATTTTTTTTTTTTTTAAATTAATCATAACCAGAGGTTTTGTCAATGAGGACTATGTGCATCTTGTTGCTCCCTCCTTGGAGGTCTCTATATCTGTACCATTCTGGTGGCATGATATCACAAACTGCTGAAACCAATAAAGGACAAAAAGGAGTCTTCTCTGCCATAGATGGCAACAGAATTCCTAAGTGCCAAGTGTGCTCGCTGCTTTATCCACTGTCAATCCAAGCTTTTATAAACCTTTACTTGCTTTAAACACTGATTTCGCCATTCATAAACACAGAACAAATTAGGACATTATTTTAGGACTGATATATATATATATATATATATTAGTTCATCTTCCTAATGGATTCATACCTAAACATGTATTACACATTGTTGGTTATTATAAATAATTTATGATATAGCATCATTTTATAATTAAAAATTTATTTATTCAATCTCTTAAAACACTCTTATATGCCCAGTATAGGTAGAAAAAAAAATGTAATGAATTAGAAACCATGCTACTGGTAATTACAGCAAATGTCACTGAAAATCTCCAGTGAATTTTGTGGAGGAAGCATTTTCACAGGGTATTGCAATTCGACAGTGTATTAATGTGCTGGCCCATGGTTATGTAATAACAGGTTATGCCTATTGTTCATTAGTTATAGGAAAGGGCTTCTTAAGTGTAATTAGCCTAAATGGGAATTGACTGCACACTTACAGAGGAGAACTACCCCATAGATAGCCGGTAATTCCTTTGCAAGATTTTCATTTGTAAGACTTCTGCAAGAAACAGAATATTGCCACCTATTCTAGTGCAAACAGGCATCTCCACCTGTGCACAAAAGATTACAAAATGACAGTATCTATCCTGGTTGTGCTTTCAAACTCCCTCTATCTCTTTTCTGATGGCAGGTCTGATTAATAAAAAGAAAATACATGTTGCACATTACACATATGACAAGAAAAGCATATAAATTCAGCTCCCTGAGGGTGCAGAACACATGTATTAAGCACAGAGGAAAATACAGAATTGCTAGCTCATATTAGCTATTTATAGAGTAACACCAAAGTCCGAGTTTTCTTTGTATAAGCACTAAAATATCTCCCAAAACCCTCAGTGATCTCAGTGCAGAAGTGCCTGTGGAATCCCAAACAAGGATCCTGGGCAAGATACTGGAATATTAAGCATTTCTAAAATCACTGAAGCCACTTGTTTATTAATCAGAGTAGTCCTGGTGCACAAACATTTAATGGGGGAAAACAATCATGTGTATATCCTTTCCTTATCCCCCTTCTGGAAAACTCATGTTTTCAAAAAAATCAGAAAGCAAGAAGTAGAACCACTAATAACCTTTTTCCAAGTGTCTTACAAAGCCTAGTGACCAGAAGACAACAAACCTCAGCAATGCAGCGAGCAGCCCGGAACACCTGATTTCTCTGCTCCTTCCAGGACGTTGGTGAGGAAAAGAAGAGATTTGCTTATCTTACTTACACTTGTCACTTGTGAGCTGTAGTCACCTAAAGGAGATAAATCATTAGTCCTTCATCACCACATCAGTCCCAGTCCCAACCTGCTGGCTGGGTCTGGACCCAAACCCCACAGCACAACCCACTGCCTTCCAGGAGGTACTGGTTTGGGTCACCCACCCCAGCATGGGCAATGCTGAGATTTAATGCTTCAATTTTGATCCCACAGAATTTTGGTCTTAAATCTTCCAAAGCTAAGCTAAACTCTCACTGCTACATACCAGGCCACAGAGGCTTGGACCATTCTATCCTTTGTACCACCTTTGTATCCTTTGTATCCTTTTTACAAAGTAGCATGTGGGTATTTATAAAATGAATGAATAAAAACTCTGATCCAGGCATTTAGGAGTCAGAAAAGAGGAACACTTGTTCCACATACCGTTTCCTAGAGAAGCACCAATAAAGATGTACAATGGCGGTCCTTGCTCCTGATGCCAACTTCCAGAATGGGAGACTTCATGTCTAATGGCTGGACAGAGCCCAAGAGGGGAAACCAGAGGGTGGCATACCCCAAAATGTTGTCAGTGAGGGAATTAGAGATGGAGACTTTGCCTTTCAAGCCAGGATGTCCTGTACCAGTTCTGAGTTGGCAAGAAAAAACACAATGACCACACCAGTATAACTCATGGCAAGTGAACTCATTCAGCTGTGGAACTGGACTGGGGGGTTTTTGGCATAAATGTGGAATTTTTTTCCAACTCTTTTCCTAGGAATCATTACTCAGAAGATTTTTTTTTTTGTTGTTGTAATCTGTAGGTTGGCATACTGAGGTCATGTCTACTACAGGGCACAGGTAAGGTCAAAGACAGAATTACTAGAGCCATGATTGGACAGGATGTCCCAGCAATATGAATGGAATCACATTGGGATGTATTGAGAGCTGCTGTTGGTGGTGTTTTAAATAACGCAGCAATATCTCCTTGCCTGAAGTGCACTGCTCAGTTTCCTGCTTCAGGAAGTAGATTTTTTGAGACATTTTTTGAGCAATGAAACCTTGAAAAACATATTATTTCATACAACACAGTAGAATCAGCAGCCTATGATAACTTTGTTTTCTGTCACAAAGTTGTAAATTGCAACATTGTACTTTCATGACACCTAGGAACACTTAAACTTATTGACACCAGAGAAAGTCAGTCAGACTTTTCCATTAACTATTCCAGAAACTCTTTGAAAAGCCATCCTATTCCCACACTAAACTGACTTCCTAGTGCAGAAAAATACCCATTTATCAGATCTGAACATGGGTAGACATTCCAGTGAAGCCGAAGCATTTGGAACAATTCGAGGCTGTCTCTGTATTTTTTATTTACTGGGAAGGAAGGTCTGGGTGCTCGAGTAGGAGGCGTTTGGGTGGATGGCTGTTGGGAACATGTTGGACTCAGCTGTGCTCCCGGGGAGATGTCAGTGCGTGAAACCAGCTCCTGAGAACAACAAATAGAAGTTCCCGTTTTGCAAACGGGAACAGTGCTCCGACACGACGCCTCTCCCCGGCACCAGAAATGCACTGACAGATTGCTTGGGGGAAGAGAGAGACAGAGAGAATTACGGAGAGCTGCATTGCTACCTTCCACCGGAAAGGACCATGGGATGCTCTCTAAGGATCTCCTCTTGGAAATGACCCAGCAGTCTCATCTTTTCACTCTGTTCTCAGAACACAATGTGGATTAGGTTGTAAACTTTAGGGGAATTAATGTTTACTAAATATTGGAAAAACCTCTGGTGGCTTCCAAAAGTTTAATGTTCAGTTATCTCAAAGAATATTAAATTCTCTGACTGACCATGAGCGCTTCCATAATGTTGTTCTGGTGCCTTACTCTCCATGTACAATGAGTCCCTTAAATGTGGGGCTGTCAAAAATTATCCCATGTACATCCCCAAATATAGGGATGGAATATATTACATTACCTCATTTGACTTTCCTCTGCTTCCTAAAGCACTTTGAGCATTTGTATTCTCTCGAGCAATCATCAGCTAGAACAACCAACATCTTCCAAATGTCCAGAAAATGCACAGCTCTGCCTTAACTCCAGTGCTGCTTAGGGATTCAGGCTGAGTGCTACAGCTGAGCTCTAGAAGACTTTGGTCCTCAGGAAGAAGGCAAAATACAGGAACAATTAAGATGTTTGCAATTGTATTTCTCCTATTATGCTTGTACAGTATCAAAAAAAGTTCAAGACTGTCAGACTAAGAATGTATGTATCTATTACATTTTTCTTTTAATTGCATGAAATGGGTGGTTCCATTGCTTTCATCTGTTTGGGTTCTCTTAAATGCAAGGTAAGTTTCCTATTATGCAAGAAAATGAGTTTACCAAGCAGACTGGGATTTCCAGGCACTGCTCCACTATAATTCACTGTAACTGAGCATTAATCATGATTAATAATCTATCATTCCTGTGGTTTAGGAAAATAAAAAGGAGCACTTTATTGAGAAACTGCCCTTTCTCTTAGCATACTTCATATAATTGCACAATGGAACAATTCTAGGGAATTCATTATTCTGCTGGTAATGATCTAGATTTCCTTAACGTTGCACACGAATGGGAATCGTTGCCATCTGATGGATGTTCCATGGCCTGTACAAAATGAGTTGGTGGGTGCAAGCCAATTCATAATGGATGTGTGCCCATATCACAAAAAACACCATTATAATTGGTACCCTTAGGAAAAATGCCAAGGTCTGAGTGTAAACAGAGCACTTTCTGTCCCAAGAGCTCGCGCTTCCGTGGTCAGAGTTGAAGCACAACAGAATGAGCAATGCTGAACCGCATCTGCCGCCTCTGTAAAGGGCTTCGCTCTCCTGAGGTAGCACATGGCATCTTGGACCCTCTGTAAAATAAGAAGAAAACTCACTCTGAAGGGCCACACTTGTGCCTCTTCCCCCACCATCACTAAAGTCATTGTGGGGGTTGTGCAAGTATAAAATGTAGCAGAGACAGTCACTGCTACAGTGCATAATTTGTTCTCTTTCTAAGTGTATCCAGAAAAACGTATATTGTCACTAAATGAGAAGTGTTTGTTCACCAATCCTCATTTGAAATTTGAGAAACCTTCCTATCAGAAAATGCTGAAAGTCACTGACTTACCATCTCCTAGTGTTTTCCAGTAGGAGACACCATTTTAGTTGTATTGAAGAGGGACCAGGGACTTCCAACAGAGAAGTTCATAGGTCATTGGAGTACATTGCTTATAAAATAAAGAGAGAAGAATGAAGATATCTCATGGACATTCTATTGATGGCCTGCATGAACAGAGCAGCTTAAGCAGCAAAGTAATATTGCAAAAGTCCTCTTCCTTATTAGAGAATCCTGCAAATCAATCAGTCATTCACATGCCCACATCACAGTATATTGAAATGACCATGGTACAATGAGAGGAAAAAAAACCCCACCTTATCCAAAGGCATGAAAAAATCACCATCAATGTCATTAAAATGCAGACTCAATTTATATTGCCAGTTTTGCCATGCTTCCAACAAAGTAAAAAATAATGCCAGAGAGCACTGAGGAAAATATTATTAGATCAACTGTATAAAAAGCATGAATGATTCCATTAGCAAGCACAGCTGAGAAAAGACAGGATTTAAATCAAATCTAAATATGATATGATTATACAGCCAAAGTGACATGTCCATTTTAGAAAACATACAGAAGAAGCAAAACAAAAGCAGAATTTGGGTTTTATGCCATAAAACATGTTCCATCTCACACAACATTTAAAAACCTGATGGAAGCATCCTGTCATCTCTGCAATTTTATACTGTATTTGTTCTAGGTGAGTCACAGATGTGCAGATAATTTAGAAGAATACCCTTTGTTCATCTCTCTTGCAGTATATTTGCATCATTTTTCCCTTCAGAGAGTCACTGTACTGCATCACTTGATACAGACATCACACAAACCCTTCTAATGGAACAGCAAAGCTGCCCACAGAACCACAATTCCACTTCCTAAAATCTTTTGGGGTATTGTAACCTGGTGTTGCTCCACAAGGAAGGTGAAGCAAAATGTACCAAATTTTGGTGTTATGCGTGACAGCCAATAGTTTAAAATAAAAGGATCAGGTTTTCTAATGTGTTCTCTTTTGGAACAGGAGAGTTCAGACTCCACTTCATGAGGCTTTTCATCAAAAATAAAAATGGGAAAAAAATCTTTCTTCAAGAAGCATTTTTTGGATACTACTGTGTCAAATAAATTCTCCTGTATATGTATATGGAGAGAGAGAAAGAGAGAGAGAGGTAGGAAGAGATGGAGTATCTTTGAGCAATGTGACTGAGAGCAGTTGTTCTTCACTTGTGATCTGCAATTGCTCTGTGAAGTTTTCTCTGGTCAGGGCAATCCTTGTAATTTCTGCCACACCAGAGGCAAATGAGCCATGGGATGAAAGCAGGATGAGCCTTTGCCCCTGGCCTCAAAGATTTCTGCTTCCTCATGTGCTGCCCGTTCCTGTCCTTGTTTGCATCCAGGTGGTCTCTCTGATATAAATTTTATTTGTAAGGGATTTCACCACGGTTCAAAATCAGGAGTGGGGAAGGACACACATCAGTATTCATCTTCTCAAAGATATAATCAAATATTAATCCATTTTAAACCCCTCAATTTTACTATGCATTTCAATTTTTCTTGTAATCTATAACCCGTACACACCATAAAGTCATCACTGAGAGGGGAAGCTGGAAAAATCCAGCTACCTTTCCAAATGGAAATCAGAATATATATTTTTAGCTACATTAAGCCAACTGCATGCAGCTCTGCACACTTATGTAATTCCCACATAAAAATAATCCATAATATTCCAGAGGAACAAATCCAATTCTTAGTCATATAAATTTTCATATAAGTCCATCAAAACCTATTCCAAAAATGTCTCAGTCTTTTTGAGTGCTAGAGTTGGAACAAAAGAGCGAGTCCTTTAAAATGCCTTTGGAGCTTCCAGGGATGTTAAATCTAATTGCCCTTAGCATAGCACCGATCCACAAAGGTTTAAGTCATGGAAAATGTATTTTACCTTTATACAAGGTATACTATGCAAAGTTTATCGTGGCACAGTAAAGTCATGTCTAACTTGCTCCGTGCAAATTTCAGACAGAAAGAAATTAACCTTTGATGCTTCATTTTGACTAACCAGGACAGAAAAATGTGTCTTCTCACTGCAGACACACAATATTGTATTAAATGATATGATGCAGCATGGTATGATATGATAAAATGCCCATTTGTGCACTTGGGTCTATATGTGCACATAGAAATCCATATTTAAACTCACAGATATTTATAGCAAGGTCTCTATGTTCCAAGAAACAAGAAAGGATGGAGAGTAGGCAAAGATTAATTGTGATAGAAACCTTCCTAAGACAAAGCCAGAGCCAACACTATTTGTTAATACCCTTAGAAGCTGTATAATCATCCCAGCTGAGGCTGAGGATAAATTTTCCAGAGAAAGGGTTGTTCATGACAGAGGGATCATTTACTAAAGCAGACCTTGCAGCACCATGGGTGTTGGGAAATGCTCATTTCCCTGGAGAGTTCCACAGGGCTTTGCTACCCCACAGAAAGAGGAATGACCCAAGCCCTTGCCTGGCAGGTTGGAAAGTCCTGGAGACTCAGGTCAACCCTCTGTTTAATTTCATGAAAATATTAAATAATAACTGAAAGAAAAACCTTCATTTTTTTATTCCAGAAAAAGTTCTCTTTGACGATCCTCCTGCATGAGGTCTTTAATTTTCTAAAATCTATCTGAACAAATATTTTTCCCCAAACTCCAGAATCTCTGGTGGAATAAATAGCTCTGCTTTTGCCCATAATGGCTTTGTCACAACCCCTGTTTATAGGAGCAGCTACGTCTGCGCCAGAGAGCTCATAACTTTACAGACAAAAGAGGGAACACTACAAGACTGCACAGTCTGCCATGGGAAAGCAGAACAAAGGGACCAAGGACGGGTTTTTTTCCCTCAGAAAACTTTATTTCTCAGCTAGAAACCTGATCTGCAGCGAGGGGAGCCAAGGGACAAGCCGTGTTTATAACACAGCCAAGGATGCCGTTCCCTCGGTTCAGTCCCCCAGCACACTCAACACTCCTAAGCTACATCTGCTCTATAAAGGCCCAAGGAAACTTAGGCAGCCTTAAAAAAAAAAAAAAAAAAAAAAAAAAAAAAAAAAAAAAAAAAAAAATTTGCAATGGCACGTCTTCTTAACCAGCATCATGGAAAAGTCATGCTGCTCTGCATATAGCCTTCAGGATTGTGTCTGTAACACTTGAAATCCTGCCCAAGTCTGGCTCCGCTCGCGCTAACAGGTACTCTGTGTGCTTCTGCATCTTTTCCTACAAGCAAATGTTGCAACTTTCCCATTGCGACAGCTGTAAGAGGCATTCACTTTACTCTGTTTTTCCTTAACACTCCCGATTCCTTTTATATCTCGTTGGGAATACACTCAAGCGCTAATGGCACTTGTTCAGCCATCCAGGGAAGGCGCAGTGTCGCCTTCCTAGCTATTTGTATTTCTTCATTTTGGCAATCTGAACTTTGCCAAGATCCAAATGCCTGATATTTAACTTAGATTACTCTCTCTTAAGGTCAGAAGGCACCAGTAATATTATTTGGCAACACAAGATCGGCATCTACTTGGAGAAAGGAGGTTTTAAATCAATCATTCCTCCCTCTTACTCATGTAAGTGAGAGGATTCCAGGTGCCAGGTTATTAAGTCACCACTGACAGATGAGACAGGTGATGGACCTGCATCCCTATGCTATCACTGCTAGTTTGGTAAGCTCAAGGGATGTGGCTCCTGCTGCACGATGGGGATCTACAGCTGCTGGTGTTTGCTGATCGCTCAGCACAGGCCCCTTCTGCCACTGCCTGATGAAAAAGTCCCAAGGGAACGAGCAGAAACGTAGCTCTTAAGCTTCCAAAGACATCGTTTCATGGAAAAGGACCTGCTCTGGGGTTTCAGACCATAAACACTTTCTGTGTCAGCCCTATGGGGTGGTTCAAAGCATAGGGAACAGCACCAGTGCAGCCCTGCACAGTGGAAAATAGCCCAAACCACCTTGTGAGCCACTTCCAGATCTTTGAACCCATGTGGAGAAAGTGGCTTGAGTGGTAAAAGAGGAAATGGCATTAAAAGCCCTATGAAAGCCATTGGTAAGGCAAAGCCAGCAGAGCTGCAGGGGAGCTAAAGGAGCGTGGCGACAGCCAAAAAATTCAGAAACTCCTTCAGCAACCAGGAGAGAGACAAACCACCACCCAGGCGGGTCTGACATCAGGGTTTTGAACAGGAGCCTTCAAAGTTTTTTTATGAGGCTCCTTTTCGTGAGGCAGGGCACAGCAAATACTCCATTTAAGGCTTCTGTGGAGTAGAACCAGAAATATCCAGCCTTGCAAATATCCTCCCCAGCCAAGCGCGGAGCCGAGACATGCAAAATGAGCGCCCGTCAGCTCCGTGCCAGCGCAACAGAAGGCAGAAGTGCTTCAAGGAACTTGTGACAGGTTCTCTGGATGCACCAATTCGAGATGGGCCAATCCCTGCTTGAAATGTGCAAACTCTCACACTCCTTGGCATGACCGCAAAGCCAAAATGCACATTTTTTAAAGGATTTAAAGAAAACACGACCAAAGGGACAGGAACGTGGAAGAATTTGGCAATGGGGAGCAGATGCTTCCTAGGGAGGAGACAGGACTTAGTTTGAAAAAGGTTTGAGGGAAACTTTATATACAGAAGTTGAATGAAGTTGCTGAAATTTGTTTTATGGGAGGATGTCTAACTTACAGGGAGGACTGCACCCTAAACAGTCACACCTAGGAGAGCAGCTCTGTGGAGCTGCACCTGGGGGAGTGAGGCAACTTAAATGGTACAAATATCAGGGTTCTGGTTTACCTACAGCAGCTGCTGCTGGCAACTACTGAGGCATCACAACCCAGGTTAGCCAGGTTTTGTCATCACTGCTCTTTAACAGCCCCTCTGGAATCCCAGGGGTGACACATCTGGAATGGCTGCAGCCAGAGGGTGAGCTGGCGTGTGGGGCTGCAGTGGGAAAGAGAGAGAGCGGGAATCAAAATGCATTTAAGGCACAAACAAGAAGAGCAGAGACTCAAGATGAACTCCAAAGTTGCTGGCAAGGAAGAGAAGAAACATGACCAGCAGTCATGAGGAGGGAGGTGGTACAGTCCAGGCTTGTTCCTGGCTAGTGGGATACAGATCTTTTTTGAAATTTGCCTAACTCTAACAGCGCCAAGCACAAAATGGAAAGAAAAGGAAGGACAGGCTGACTTGGGAGGGATGAAGTTTCCTCCCGGAGACAAATAGCAGGTTTGATGGAAAATGTCCCAGGATAGAATAGAAAGTCCTACAAGAGAAAGAAGAGAAAGAGCATCACTATTCTCCTTCATTGCACTAAAAACGGTTTGCAACCATAGGCAAATCTGAAACACTTTCTTCCAAAAGGACTACAGTTACATTTTGAGCTGAGCCTTTACATCCTTCCATTAAAAAAAAAAAAAAAAAAAAAAAAAAAAAAAAAAAAAAAAAAAAAAAAGAAAAAAGACATTTGAGGTTGTCTGGGATTCAGCCCTTTTCATACTGGTGCTAATTTTATTTTTCAGGCCGAACAAGATCACTCCTCATTCACATTTTAGGGCCTCCTTATAAAATTAGCCTGGGAAAGCAAGACAATTGGACTGAAAACTTTGGACTTGCCTCAGCTTTGGGACACTGTAAAAAAACTTATGTTTCCTTGGAAATACTCCCCATTTGACCAAACTAAACCTGCTCAATTTCCACTAAGTGTCACAAGACCATACCTCCTTCCAGCGGGACCAGAAAATTTCGTTCCTATAAAGCTGGTTTTAAAGACCAGCTGCACTCTTGAGGCTCCAGCACAGCCTGCAGCCTCCAGCACACCCCATGCCAGAAACCAGCCTCTCTACAGACTCACAAAGGCTGTAAAATATCTTGTGCTGCGTCGAGGAAAAAACCCTAAAAAATGCCAAGGAACCTTTCCAAACACTTTCTGCTTCCTCACGTCTATGCCAAATGCTTTGCAGCCTCTTGGGGGGGACCTCAGACCCTCATGGGTCAGCCTAGATCTGTCCTTTGCAGAGAACAGCTGATTTTGAGCTAGCTGTTGCCCTCAGCTCCTGCAAACCAGCATCCTCAGGCTGCAATGAGGGTTCCTGCTGGTGGCTGCCAGGGAGGACGTGGTTCTCCACATCAGCAGTGGAGGCAGAGGATGGACAAGCATCCTGAAGGCATGGGATGGATGGTCCCAGCCATCCTACAACCAAAGGGTTATCCCTTCCTCATCCTGCCCTCATCCCTCACCTCATGCAGGGATCAGCCCTGATAAAGAGATCCAGAACAATCACTTCTGACTTGGGCCTGACTTTTGTCAAAACCTGTAATTCCAGCTCTGTTTCCCCACTGTTTTGAACCTTCATACCTACAACATTGAAGGCTCAGATTTGTCAAAACATGCGAAGGTGCTGCCAGAGGCTGAGCAACTCATTCTAGTCCCTTTACAAAGCCATTTTAAGGAAAGAAACAACGTGTCAGGGCAATGCCAACAACTGACTGTACCAACAAGGAGAGATTTGACATACCTTTCTCTGCTGCAGTGACTGTTATAATAAAAGACAGCAGTGCATTAGTGAAAGATTTATGCTCATATCTCAACAATGGAAAACATGAGCTTTGCTGTATTCTCATTCACACTGAGACAGGCAGCGAGGGCATGTCATGTAACACCATTTCCAGGAAAGATGCTACAGTTGAAGAAATGCTGGTGCAGTAAGACAATTCCTGGCAGCAGGACAGGCTCTTGTGTTATTATCATTGCAGAGGGAGAATTTGACTGTACAGCCTCTTCTCCTGAGCTGTTTAGGAGGGAAGGCTCTCCTGCCCCTGGGGGATAGGGAGAAAAGGTGAGCCAGGAAGGCTGGGAGAGCTGCCGTGGCCCCCTCTGTGCAGCACCAGCCTCCCTGGCACTCTCAGAGCCCTCCATGCCAGCAGGCACAAGTGCCAGCTAATTGAATTTGCTAATGATACATTCTCTCAAAACCCTTTGCACTGATCCCACCATTTTGCACTTGCAATTAAATTACAAGGAAAAAAAAAAAAAGAAAAAAAAGTAAAAAGAGAAAAGAAATAAGAAAAAAAAATTTAAAATGCCATGTGGTGTCATTTGACATTTAGATGTCAAACTAACTGATTGACAGGGAAAAAAATCAACAGCAAAAGGCCTGTTCCTGCCAAAGCCAGTGGGGAGGCTGCCAGCGGCGTTGGGAAGAGCAGGATTGGGGCCCTTGCAGGCCAAAGGGATGAGGCAGAGCAGAGGGTGAGCAGAAAACCTTGTGCCAGGGTATCTGGCCCTGAGAGACGCAAGAGGAAGGAATCAGCCACGTCCTGGAGCATCCTTCCCCATCCCCTGCCCTCCAGCACAGGGGTTTGGGGCCCTCTGGAGGAGCAGACCCCGACACTTTCACAGGAGGGTGGCTCTGGGCACAGCCTGGGAAATTGGGGTTCTGCCACCTTGTCAGAGGTTTTGACCTCACAGTGTTTTTTTTTTTCTGTCCCTGTTCAGGATGAAGAAAGGATTGTTAAAAAAAAATTATTTCTGACCTGACCACTGGGGAAAAAAAGCAGAGTTAAACAAATCACTAATTTTGGTCATTTTGAAACCTTTTCTTCATTTTTTTTTACCTTAAACACTTTTACGGGTTTTAACCCAAAGAAGAAAGTAAAGACCATTTCAAAGCAAAATGAAAAATTTAGCAGTCAAAACATGGACAGGTTCCATACTTTTAAACAGCTTTTTTCACCACCTTTTCAAACTGAAGAAAATCATCAAAATAGGCCCCATCCTGCAAAAAGCCTCAGCAATGCTAAATACAACATTTTGCCAATGGGATTAAAGGTTTGGTCACCCAGATTCCTGGTGAAGGAGGGAGACCTGCCTTACGGGGCAGTGAGGTGGGGAAAGGATTTCATCCACACCTCAACAGCCTCAATCAGCATCTGGACACGGTTCAGGAGTGAAAATGAGCATTTGGGTTGGGAAAGGGAAAAGAGGGGGGAAAAATGGGAATTGCAGGTGCACCTTTTCTCATTCACAGCTCTCACATGGATGTTGGGTAAGTAAAAGAGATTTTGGGTCACCACTGCAGGCAGCCCCAGCTCCGCCCACATGGTCCTCTGCTTCTGGAGGGGTGCAAATTCCTGTAAGAGAAGAAAATAAAAAACTAATCAGACAAAAATAGAAGGTCTCTCCCCCTGCTTGCCCCATCCCTGCCTGCAGCAGTGATGTCCCACAGATCCCTGGGAATGTGGGTTTTGGTGGGTTCCAACTCCTCCCCCCAGACCAGCACTGGGCAGGCAGAGGGTGCTGACATTTGTGTGCTTTAATAGAATGGACTAGGTATGTACATGGAGTTAAAAATAAAGCTTTGGGGCTTTCTTCCTCCTTTAGATGCAGGTGGGGCTATAAAACCCTGTTAGCATGAGTCAGAGATCCAGACTTGGCAAAGCTTGGCTTGCCACTTTAAAAACAGAGCACTAATTAAATCAAGCAACAACAAGGGGGAAAAAAAAAATCTCTTTTTTTCCAATAATCCAGCCTGAAATGAATTAAAAATATTTTACCTGGACGCTATTCATGTACAGAATAAAGCAAAAAAACATGCCTGAAAAAAAAAATTGCTTGGCAAAAACCTAATGCAAATTGATCTAGCATGAAAGTGCAGACTATTTTTTAAGCAGTTTAGATAGATTTAATCATGAAGCTGAAAGTCTCCTCCTTCTCTAAGGAGAAGCCAGATGAATAGCCCTTGCCTGGGTGTTCTTTGTAGGGGAGAGAGGATGGGGCTGTCATAGCCATTCCAAATATCCCATTACAATCTGACACTAACAGGCAAAAATGTATCCTTTATTTTCCAGTGTATGGTTTACACCCCAATACTGCTGTGAGTGGGTTCATTAAGGTGAGGTTACGGCAGAAGTTTAGAATGTGGGGCTGGTTCTGCATCCCCTGTGTAGAGGTCACCCTTCACTGGGCAGTGCTGTTTGCCCCAGAATTGTCCCTGATACAGAGATGTCCCTGAACTGGTCTTTGCAGTACCCACCTGGAAGATTTTTATAACCATTACAATGATTTCTTTCACCAAGTGTTCCAGATTCACACAAACTTCAGAAAAATTAGATCCATTTTGAACCTGCATCAATGCAGAAAAACATTCATTCTTCCAATACTTCACAGCTCCTTGGCACTATCCTTACAGATTTTTTTTTCTAGGGTTGTTTTTTTTTCCCCTAATAGTATGCTGTTTATATAAAAAAAAAAAAAAAAAAAACTTCAGAAATGTCAGTATCAGTGAGACACAGAAAATTAGTGTGAAGAACACTCTGTAAAAATACAGGGATGTGACAGGAAGTAATCTATTTTTAAAACCAGCTAATTCCTCCTGAGCACACAGCACTTGCAGAATTAGTTAGGAACAGCCAGGCTTCACACAGGAGTCATGGGACAGAGCTGTACAGTTGTGCAGGACATCTGATCAGCCCATCATGGGATGCACTTGCCTGTAAAATTACTTGGGGCAAAACCCTGTGCAAATCCAGCTCAGTGTACACGACAGCCGTGCCATTAACTCCAATAGAAACCTGCTCACCTGAATAAAACGGGGAAGACTTCCCAGGGATTTTCTCTCAGTGCAGCAAGCAGTAATAGGTACAAAGCACGCAGCCTGCAGTAATTCACTCTGGAATTTTTTTTTTTATTGGGATCTATTTACAGAGGTAGCTGCAGCTGCACTTTTGTGGGTGCTCAGGCCAGCCTGGACCGTGCAGTGTGATCCCAAAGGCCACCAAGTCACACTGGCACCTCTCCCTGGGGTTTGCTGCTGCAGGCTGTGGTCTCGTGCTCTGTGGGGGCTTATACTTGTACCCAAATCTGCCAGCAACCACAGGGATAAATCTGGCTGCCAAGGAAAGTCCACTCAGCTGGGTGGAGGGCACACCATGGACTGCATTACCCATGAAGCCTAAGCATCATTCCCCTTAATGGCCATTAAAATTCCCACATGGTTGGAAGGAAAACAGACATTGGTTGGCATGCAGGGGAGTTAAGGGGAGGGAGGAGGCACCACTCCCATGTTTCTGCACATCAAACCTGATTTGGGTATGGGTCACCAAAGCTTGGGGACCCACAACCACAGAGCTCAGTGAGCACCATGCTGAGCCCCCTTACAACTTGTCCCCTCACTGTCCCAAGCACCTCATGTGAACCTGGCTCCCCAATATTTCTGCAAGGAAAAGAAAACTCAAGGAGCATAGCTGAAATTACGTAGGAGAAGTAGTGTCACCTGAGACTTTCCAAGCCCCATCCTCGAGTCTTTCCACTGAAGGCTTCTTTGGGTTTTTTACCAAGCGCTCATTTAAATTATATTTAATAAGATAGGCACGTCACATTTTGTTTATAGAAGTTTACTCTTCAAGTCAGCAGGGAAAATAAAAATCTATCGACTGTGGGTTTTAAACAATAAGAACACAGATTTTTTTTATTAGCACTTCATTTCAGTGCAGACAGAAACATCTCTGACTATCACTGTTGTTTACTGTTAAAGGCACAGCTCCTACTGCCTTTCCACACATAGAATATTCCCATGGCAATCAATGGAAGTTTAGCATAAAGAGCAAAATATACTCCGTCATGTTGTCTCTCTATATAGTAAATGCTAATTTCTTGCCAACTACAAACTTGAAAATTTCTTGCAGTACATTGCAACACAAACCTATTCTCAGTGTGTAATTTAGATTTTCAGGATGTGTACATTCCCGGAGGAGAGTCATTTGTGTGTATGTGTGTGTGAGCGCATGTATAGAGGAAATGAAATGTTAATGACTTCTCCATCTCCATTTCTTTACTTTTTAGCTTTTCCTATGCGCTTTCTTCTGCCCTTCAGAGTGCTAATTGTGCCTGTTAAAGTCCAGGAAATTTGTGTCATAAATAGTTTCTGCTTATTATAGCCAATGAAACACACACTGAAACAAATATATGGGACTGAATCACAAGTTATTTCACTGAAGTCAGTGGGGTTACTCTGCATTTTGATTTCAATTTGGCAAAGCATGTGGTCTAAAGTTGGTCTTGGAGACAGGAATAAAATTAAGCACACACATACATTCTCGTCTGGGGCTTTTTTTAAAAATTGATTCCATACAGGGAGCAGAATTTAGCTAAATATATTGAATATAGCTTCCATCTGATTTTCATCTATATAGATAATAGCTTGTATTAGGAAAAGTGTGCCATAAATATCACACTTTTGCCAGAGAGTGGGCAAATAGGAAATAGTGATGCTGCTTTTGAATCAGTAGTAGGGCTGATTTTGATAGCCAGGTTACTGCCATCTGGCCAGTAATTTTTCTGGTATGTTGGAAAATAATTTTCTTTTCTGTGTTAACTAATGAATTTTTTATTCAGGAACAACAACAAATTCTTTGGATTCTCAGGAGTTCAGAAGTATTACTGCTTCTTTGCCTGTTCCCCAGTTTTCAGGGTGTGTCACTCTCTCTGGTGGGTCTATTCAGCTTTTAAAACTAAGTTTTTTTTTTTCATGTGGTACAGAGCTGTGTGCATGTGTGTTTTTAAACAAGGGCACCTGCATGAAAAATGTCTATCCTCATTAGATCCATTTTCTCAATTAAATTCAAGTTTCTATGTCCAAAAGGCATAAATCTGGGTATCGATTTAGCCATAAAATAATGAAACTCCCAGCAGTCTTCTAAAGCCATTTTACTTGGATGAGCGTATAAGCTTTTAAAATATCGAGTTATTCCAGTATTTAATACACATAACTGCTTCCAGAGGTCTGGAGGCAATAAGGCATATCTTCCCCACTCCATTTGAAGTGCTGCAGTGAGAGCCAGCCAGTCCCTCACTACTGGTTTTAAGGCTTTTGACAATTTTACTCAGTGTGAGTTTGATACTTTCTCAACAGGGGCTATATCCCCCGAAGCCAAAATCAATAACCTATCAAATCAAATCTCTATAAAATACCAATGGGCTCTTGGTGGTTTGCTCCCATAAATACAATTCAGCTTAACTCTACACTTTCAAAACAGGCTGATTCTACTTTTTCTGACCTCTTCCAAAAAGTTAACTGCATCAGCAACAGTCACTTCCAAAAATTTCTTTCTAGGCAACAAATAATGATCTGTTCCTTGTAAAGTAAAGAATTAAAACCAATTCCACTCACTTGTATTCAGGGATAATTCTGTGTTTGGGTTTCCTTTTTTCTAAATGGGACAGACCTTTGCTCCTCCCGTGCCACCTTTACCTGGCTCAAAGGACATCCACAGCTGAGCAAGTGTGACCTCTGTGGGGATAGCAAGAGCCTGGAAAAGCATTTAAGTTTTATAAATGTAGTCCCATTTCAGGTTAAACTGGATTTCACAGTGCATAGATAAATGTTGCCAAACAAGCTGTAAAGGTACATTGGCTCAGCCTGTCTAAGCTCAGGGCAGTTTGAAAATTTAGAAAGTATAGTAGATCAAAGCAAATATTTTTAAATGTGGCTTTGTTTTATTTGAATCTTTTGCACTCCTCATACACGTGTTGAGGTTGCTGCTTGATAAAGCAAAATCTCACAGAGATGAGCATTTTATGAGCAAAGAAACCTTCTCTTCTACTGCAAAGTGTAGCAGTGCAAGGAGTAACTTACCTTGCTAAATGAAAGCACATTCCCATGCAGTGTTTTTCCCCAGCTGAAAGAGTGGCCCTGTGTAATATAACAAATATTCTTCTAATAACTAGGAGCAGCATTTCAAATTCTATGGGGTTGGAAGGTGTTTGCTCTGTTGATGCAAGTTGTGGTTCCTTTGCTTTCCTCACCTCTAGCACCAGGAGCTCGGTTCACTGCCATATTATTCCAGGATTTGCACTGATACACAACTGGGGCAAAGCACCTGTACTGGAGGTTTTTGAGTTATTTGAAAAGTATTGAACTCTCAAGTTTCACTGAAATTGCACTTCCCAAAAACTGAAGTAACATAGTGATGAATTAACCTCCAAATACAAGTGTTTTGGTTATTAATGATCATGAAATACACTTGTTCCTAGAAATTCCTTGTACACCACATTGAGTCCTGCTCAGCAGCAAGATAGGCTTCTAAATATAGTCTTGAGGTCAGCATGTAAAAACTGTAATGTGTGGCCACATTTCAAATGTGGTTGTATATCATAAATCAAAATTAATGCCAACAACTTTCATTCAAATTAGTGTGTTTTGGCTCTGCCTCTCCTCTCTTACTCTCTGATGAATGCTTTTCACATAAATATGGCAAGGTAGTTGCTTTTTTTCTTTTTTTTTTTCCTTTGAATGGCATTTACATAGTTCCCTTACAGCAAACATCACAGGAACTTATTTATGTGTTGATCTCTTGTGTCTTCCAAAAAAAACAGTTCCCTAATGCAGCATTATTCCAAACGGGTTCTTACATTCTTGGCTTTGTTCTGCAGAATTAATAAATATGTTTTCTTTTATGTTAACAATAAAAAAGTTAGAGTGGTTGTTTCAGATCAACTGATATTATCTGGAATATTTCCTGCCACTATTAATTCCATCTCTGCAGCTAGCAAGGACGATGGCCAGATTTGGAGGGCTGAACAGCTGCCGAGCATGACCACAACCTTTGTTTGATGCCACCTCTTGTTTTGACCCCTGCTTTCTGGTCACCAGAGAGATGATTGACTAAGTGCACAGCAAAGTCCATTTTTAGTGCGGTGGACTGGAGCACGGCATGACAAACTGTGATGTCTGAGTTTTGTGTTTCACCATCTGGCCTGCCACTTCCAGAGCCTCACATCAGAGTCCTGATGATGTATGTTTAAGCCTGGCACTATCATTTATCTTGTATCTTGTGTTTAAACAGATGCAAGCTGAATATAACAGGAAAGGAGACCTTGGTGCAGGAGTCGCTGAAGAAAGCGATGCTGTTGAGGTGTCTACAGAATCCAAGATTAAGTGTAAAATCTGACAGGGAGGATATGTATTAAAAAATATGTGTTGACAGAATGATTTAGCTAATATTTTAAAGGCAAAACATCAACTGAATTTCCATATCACTTATAATGTTAGTGAACAAAGTACTACAAAGCAGGCTATCCCCTTCTGTCACCAGCATCTTATTCGCAACTTTATTTTACAGATCAAAAATGTTTTAATAAAAGGAAGCTCTGGGGCCTGATTTTCAGCTGTTGTACATCAACCCAGCCACACTGATAGCACCAGAGTAGCCACATTAATGAAGTGACACAATTTACAGCAGCTGAGAATCTGCTCCCTAGTTCTAATACAGACATAACCTGCTGCATTCCCAGGAATAAAAGACCTCAATAATCAAAACGAGTCCTTAAAATGCTGTGGGTGGGGACTCATGGTCTCACCCAGATGTGTTCATCAGCCCAGGAAGAGGAGATGAAAAGAGAGGGGTCTGCCCTGTGCCATGAGGTCATGTGGTGGTACTGGGTGTAGGGTTCCTGCATTCCCAATTGGACTCAGCTCTTTTCTAACTTCATCCTGTATTAAAACTATAGAATCACAGAATGTTTTGGGTTGGAAGAGACCCTAAAGATCATCTCATTTCACACCCCTACAACAGGCAGGGACAGCTTTAGCTGTCCCAGGCTGTTCCAAGCCCCATCCAACCTGGCCTTGGACACTTCCAGGGATCCAGGGGCATCACAGCTTCTCTGGGCAGCCTGTACCAGGGCCTCACCACAAAACACTTCTCCTGGATCTAGCTAACATGAATCAGCAAATTCAATGGAGGCATGACATTTCACACCAGCTTTGGGTTCAGCCTCTGAAGTCTACACAAAGTTCAACAAGCTGCAGAAATTCAACTAATGGCACCAGTTAAATTAGCAGTCCAGATCTGCACTCCTAATCCACAGAATGAGGAAGGCACAACCAGATGGGGGAGCAGCCCATTTTAAGATATGAAACGTTAATTGAGGGATGAAAACCCTCAGTTCTCTGACAGCAAGAAAAGTGCTGAGCAACTATGTTGTGTCTTGGACAGCCATGTCCCAACATCCAAAAGAGAAAACAAGCTTGTTGATGCAGGAAGATTGGAACTCTGGGGGAGAAACTGGAAGCTGGAAGGGGAAGAAAACATGGCGAACTGAATAAAAGAAGTAGGTAATTGAGATGTGAACAGTTTGGGAAGACTGAACTGTGCAAAACCTGGATATCCCTCTTATTCCCCCAGCACTACTGTATGTGACAGCAGCACTTCCATGATGTCCATGGCACATCCTGGTGCTGGAACTGGACAGGAGCAGCCCCGGTGCCAGGGGGAGGGAGGAGGCAGCAGCCCCCGAGTGACACACGCCCTGCAGCAGCTCCTGAGCAGACAGCTTCCAGCCCTTATTAAAACGTTAGCACTTTATTTTGTGAATGGAGCAGTACTTCCATTGCATGCACAATTAGCCTTTTCGTATTAGCAACTTCCTAGCAACTCTGTTTCTTAAAATAGGGACTTACAGTGCAAGCTTTTATCTTATATAATCCCTTAGAAAAAGATAGCTCAGACACCTTTTGGGGGTTTTATACATCAAACCTTCAGCTTGAGACCTGTCTTTATCAAAGGAACTAGCAGCTCTATCTAGGGTTTATGTTCTTTAGAGGAATTCCAAATTGCCTGTTTTTTATAGACTACCTACATAACAACCTCCTACAGTATTTAAATTTTTGTAATTTTCTACTCCTAATGTGATCTTCACATTTAAATGCACACAGATTATTTTACATTTATCTATTTAATATCAGAGTTATGCCTTTCTTTAAATGCCTGTTATTCAACAACTTATTAATAGAGAGCATTTTTTTTAACAGAAATCATTTAAATTTAGTTAGTTTATGGTGATTTCTTGAATCTTTTCAGCCAGGAGAAAAGCCTTAATAGCCTAGAAGACTATATTTATAAAATATATTTGTCTATTTAGCCTTATATATATCATCATTATGAGAGGAATAAAGTATTTTTCCTGACTTTTCTCTATATAGATATAACATGGTGGTGCATTAATAAATGTGTCTCCTCTGAAACAGACTTGCTGGCTATCACCAATCCATACAAAGCATTTTGGCATTTAAAAAGTCCCTCACAGAGTATTTAAGCTGTCCTCAGAGACAAAGGTCACAGCCAGAGACAAAAATCACTGCAAAGCAGTGCTTACCTTGGCTGTCACACTATGGGGTCCAAGTGAGACCCTCAGCCATCAGCTGCCACATGTGACCCCACCCATGGTGGAACAGAGCACCCTGAGGTCTGGGCTGTGCACAGGGCTGAGCAGGCTGGATGTGGCTCAAAGAAACATCACCTTGTCTGGGAAGGGTATCTACCACCTCCTGGGCAGGAAAAGATAAGGGAGGAGAAGCAGTGTGGGGTCATTTAGCACCACACTCACCCCTGCAGCCTTCTGACCCATGTGGGCTTCATTTTGGGGCACAGGTGGGCCATGGTCTGGAGCAAAGCCTTGGCAGGGGCTGTACATGATGAGCAGAAAAGCTCACAGGGTTTCAAAGATGCCCTTGGCTACTGCTCAGCATGAGTGAAATGTCCTGGTTCTGCAGCACACGGAGAGGAAGAGAGAAGGGCTGGGGGAGAAATGCTATCAGCTGAAGTGGTGTTTGTAATGACCTGCACAGGACCATCAGTGGGAGCTCCAGCTCACAGCATCCCTGCCTTCACCCACATTGTTGGCTGCAGAGCATCCCCCAGGCAGGAGGGAGGTGACTCCCTCCGTTCTGACGAGTGTCTGAACATTATTCCTCTGGAACAGGCTGAACAGGAGGAAATGAAGGGCCTCACGAGGATGGGAGCAGCCCAGCTCCCTGCATTCCCACCAGATGATTGTGAGAAAGATTTGGCTGTAGAGGAGGCTCTGTAGAGTGCAGGCAGAGCCTTGAATCAGGAGCATCTCACCCACCTCTTTGGGTTGTCCTCCTCCCTGCAGGACCTGATCTGCTTGCAGGTCGTGCAGCTCCTGGCTCCTCCCCTGCTGTGGGTACCTAGCAGAGAAGCTTCAAGGAGTCCTTTTTCTCCTTTTTATTTATCCACTGAGCACACTTCGCAAGGGCTAATTTATATTTGAGCAGCAGTGTGTATGAAGGTCCACACAAGGCAGCTCAGCCACCAGAAAAGTTAATGTGTGCTTTGCATTTGCTGTCTCTAATTACAGAAGGGAAGCAGTGAAGGTAGATCCATGGCTCTGCACGAGCCCCTTTGCCTATTCGAGAGCTAATTAAATATGTCTCCTGTATATAAAATATATCATCTCCAGATAACAGCATACTGTTAAATTCTTCATCTTATTAAAAGCTTGCATTAATGCTTTTCCAACATAAATTTTAACTGTGGACAGGTACTATTTGAGGAGCCTGACAATAGGACTGACCTAGATTAGGCTGACAGTGCCAAAAGATATATCACCTCTAGCTGTCTGGGGGAGAAGAAGGATGAGGAATACATTCCCCATTATTGCCTAATGCTGATGTGCCAGCATTATCTCCAGAAGCTCAGTGCTGCTTCTCCTTCTGCTCCCTTGGTGGGGTAGGTGGCTATACCCTGCTGAGGAATGATATCCTCTGCTTGCTGTCTCTTATTTCCCATCTTATAACTCAGCTGAAGGGAAATTTAATGGGGCATTGGGTAATGATTTTAAAGACACTGATAAGTCCCTCTAAAGTTTACAGAATTACAGGAGGAGTCAGATAATTCCAGGTGGTTGGGTTTGTGCACTGAGTTCTGGCAGGCATTTGGGTCAGGGCTGTCTGTAGAGAGGCAGAAAGAAGCCTTTCTGTACCAACACTCAAGCCTTCACCAAAAAATTCTTCTCTAAGCTTGCTTGGACTCTAGTCAAGGGGCAGTGATGGCAGGTTTAGAGACCTCAGGGTGTTTCACCACACAGGGAACATTTTTTTTCTTTTAGCATATGTGCACAGAGCTGAGCAGAGATCTTTTCAAGGCATCCTTGTAAAAAAAGGAGACAGCAAGTGGGCTTATAAAAAAACCTTTACTGTCACACAACTTCTAATGCAGAAAACAAGACTGCTGAAGAGCAGCAATATTTCTCACATGCATTACTGAATATTCAAGAGATATGAAAATAGCTTTAAGAGTCTAAGAAAATAGAAATTCCAAATATTAATAGGAACTCTGCCATTGATTTTAGCACAGAGCTTGCACTGACACTGTGAGATTGCTCTGTGTTAGACACTTGATTGACATAGTGATGGCTCATTCAAAGTGTATGCAAAGTCAGTGCAACTGTATTAGGCTTTTCTCTTGACTTTGGATTTTTTAACTTTTACCACTGACATCCCAAGGGCCATTGTATTGACAGAATAATACTTCTTTTGCAAAGCTGCTGTATGAGACACTTTCCATTTTGGGAAGGGGGAAGGGAAGACTTTTCACTGCTGTCCTCCTGTATGAAGAGCTCAAGATACACTGAATGAGGTGCAGCTGCAGAATCTTCAGCCCATGAAATTCTTTTTGGACTAATTGGTGGGTTACACATGCAAAAATTCAGTGAAACCCAGTGTCAGCTCCCTCAACAAACCAGCACCTCTGAACGTGGGAGTTTATATGTCCTGTGCTATGGACAATAAGGACAAGGATCAGTTTTGGAGCCACACCTCTGGGCTGTTTCCCAGAGCTGGCTCAAACCTCCTCAGCAGGAGAGAAGAAAACCAGCGCTGTCACTTTCCAAAAGAGGACAAAACTGCCTCCCAGGACAAGAATGCCATTTGGCATGTCCCTTCCCCATGTACCCAGCCAGTCATCTGCTGAGAGGGACCTGTCCTTTCCCCAGGCAGTGAGCACAGGGTCCCTTAGTCACTGATGAAGATGCCAGTGCAGGCAAAAGCAACTTACCCAGAGGGGAAAAAAATCCCATTGCCATCTGCTTGTCCTGTACAAATGAGTAAAATGTAAAAGAAAGGAAGAAAAAAATGATGGAGGAAAGGCCTCTCCAGGGGAAAAGTTATTCCTTGAGCACAAGAATAATAAAGTAAAATTTATTGTATCTATGGATTCTGTCTGATAAAAAGAAAACTCGGTGCAAAGGGAAACTGAGGATTGGAAACTCAAGAAGTGGTGGGTCTTGGGATCACTTCCTCAGCAGTAGTAAATGGCTATAAATGCACTGGATTTGATACCAAACAGGAATATTTCAGGGATCTATCAAAAATGTCCTACAGAAACAGATGTTTCCACCTACTCAGAGATATGGACAAGAGTCTCAGTTACCCTAAATCCCTCTCATGCTCTTCTAAATATACACCCATCATATGCCCCTTAAAGTGTGAGAATGATGCAAGACCAACTTCACGTGTATGAAAATTTTATCCTGGATTTTTACAGGGAAAAGCATAATTTTCATTAAACTTTTTCCTAACAGTTACAGTGGCTGTGGAAATTCACCTCTTCATTTTGGAAGGCACATACAAAAATCTGTCTAACTCAAGGTAGAAAAATGAAAAGCAACAATGAACCATTATAATCTGCTTGATCAGCTGGAGCACAGAAATAAAAAATGCTACCTCTTAAAAGAGTAGTTGGAATTATCTTGATTTTTACATAGAAATAAGTGACAACAACCTCCAGATAGCACCACTTCCCACCCGCATATTTAACTTGAAAGTCAAGGTTGAGTGAAAAAATATTGCTGCCGTGAAAGATAAATATATTACTTATATTAGCTATATCAGGAATATGTGCTAGAGTATAAATATTTAAATTCAGATTTGGAAACCATATATTTTGAAGAAACCTAGGCCAATAAATATTGGATTACAAATTCATATCTACAATTTTCTTTAAAAAAAAACCTTATGATTTCTGTTTCAGTAAAATGGGGTGATAATAATTTATCTGTGTTGTACAAATGCTTTATTTGCACTCTGTTCTCCAAGCTAACATTTCCTAATGCCTTTTAACTACCAGAAAAAGTGAAAACATTGCCCTAAAATATTTCCATTCAAATGTCTTAGATTAAATCATATGCTTTTAAAGCTCACTCTGTGATCAGGACTGTTCCTGCAGCACTCCAACCCAGCTAGTTGAGTGGCATGAAAAGCAAGAGAGTTGAAAAGCAGGGCTAGTTTGGAATAGATTAAAACAGGAAGGATTCACAGTCAGCAGCTTACAAAGCCCATTGCCAACAAAAAGATCCTCTTGAAAGGAGGATCTCTGCAAATTTTTTAAAATAAAGAGATGGGAGGAAGAGAGCATTGTGCATAATTAGAGCAGAAAGGGCTTGAAATGTCTTAAAATGTAAGACATGTGCCAGCCTGTAAGGAGCATGAGCAAGGAGGAGGCATTTCCTTTGGCCTGCTCTTTCATTCTGACCTGACTGTAAAGATTACTGCATTTAGCTCCAGGGCAGCTCTTATGGGTCATTTTTACCTACAAAATTATGCCTCCATAGCCTGGGGTCTCATATGATCTGATGGTTCCTGCATTAATTACTAAAAAGCAGGTTCTTCCCTACTCACTCGGATGAGCAGCTGTGGGTTTCTGATGGTGCAGGCTTTGTGTCAGAGGATTTGTAGCTGTGTCATGGCAGGAGCTGGGAAATTATAAACCAGAAGAAAGAAAGAAAGAAAAGACTGAAAATTAACTTTTCTAAAAGCACTAGAAGTTTAAAGTACTCAAATGATGTTTTTGTAAAGTTTAGGGAGAACATAGACTGCAGTCATATGGATTTCATGGAATGAAATCTTGGTGTGGTGCTAACAGTAAAACAGTGAAAGAAGAAAATTATCTGATTGTCCCATCATGCAAATCAACAGCTGCAATTGTTCATGCTGGGTGAGATCCCAGGGGCTGAAACATCATGTCATTGAGCTTAGACTCCTGTCCCCTGGTGCTGGACCCCCATTTCAGCTCAGGAGGGAAGACAGCACCTCAGGCAGGCATCCCAAGAATGCTGAAATCCTCCCCAGCACAGCTGATGGTACAAAAAACAGCACATCACTCTGGATTTCAGAAGGAGATTGCTGGGTTTAGCTGCTCTTTTTGGGTGGCTGCCCATGAGAATTGATTGCCAGAGAGCAAAGGCTTGGGCTGACTGTGAATCAGGAGCTAATAAAACGTCCCAAGGGACAGGTGAAGGCATGCCAATTGTTTTTGAAAGTGTAGGCTTTTAAGCATGACATGACTACCAAAAAAAAAAAAAAAAAAAACAAAACAACAACAAAAAACCAACCCAAGAAGAAAGAGAAAAAGAAACTAATTTTTGTCATAACTAGAACATTAAAGCATCTGATTTCAAGAGGAAAAAAGAAAACGAGGGAATTTTTTTCTGCAAAATCTAACTGGAAAACCCTCCAGTATTTGAGCATCCACAATGCTGACTCAAATAGGTACGACTTTTTTTTTCCTCTGAGAAAACATCATTATCTTTTACATTCACCTCCTTTTCTCTCTAGAACTGACTGTTGTGGCAATGCAGTGTAACTCCTGCCTATTACTGGACCAGTGACTGTACCAAAGAAAATGCTGTGTACAGTTAGTGCCTTGATCCAAAGGCAAACATTCATGACAAAGGAGTTTAAAGAAGCCTTGGGATAAATTCAGTTTCACTAAGTTACATTACCACTCTTTCCACCAAGTTTATCTCAGCACTGATCACCCACTGCATTCACAGGGAGTGTGGTCTTCATGTAAAATGAATTTTGACAATTCATCTTTCTCTCTGGGACACAGCAGGCTGTGTTTCCAAATCCTCCCTTTCTTGGGAAGTTTTAACATTTGTTCATTAATACTTGGCTTAAAGGGCAATTTGCTGCCCACTAGTGTGTAGCCAGCATTTTTAATAAATAATGCATACTGTGTAATGGGGACAATAAAGGCCAAGGTAAGAAATGTAAAACATTTTAACGGGATGTCTTGACAAAATCTTCCCATCACCTTCTCTGAATACTTTACTAATGATCTCCTAGCTTGGGCAGATATTTTTTTTTTTCATTAGGAAGATTTTCATAATGTACTAATAATATTCTGTTAATTGTTGTAGCAAAGTTCAGATGTGTTATTCCAGCTTTTCTCACTGAGTAAATGTGCTTGTGTCAGACCCCAAAAGGTTCAGGTGGGTGTAAGAATTACATGCCTGGGATCCTCTGCAGCTCTGCACTGTCTGGGACAACTTCAGCCTCTCAGCACAGGGTGGGTTCCAGTTTTCAGCAGTGGAATATGGAATAATGAAGTGAAATAATAACATTAACCAATACCTAATTAACACACAATCTATTTAATTTCTAGCTCCACCATTAGGTTACTATTAAAGTATATTTAGTCGGCCTGTGTAAAACCACATTATGACAGCTTCTCAGAGTCAGGCTATTCACAGGCCATTTGCAATGTTCATTTCTCTTCTCTTTAATGTCATAGATTTAACTTCATGAAGGTCTAGTGCAGGTTAGTGCAGAAGATGGACGATTACAGCCTAATAGGTTTTTTCTTGGCCCTTCCAGAGGATGTATTAGAAACTTGCACAGATTCAGAGCAGACATGTGTCTGTCTCCTCCTGGACTTCCAAGCTGAGGGGGAGCTGCATTTTTAGGTAAGAGGAACTGGGATTTTGGACACAGCTGTGTGTTTCTCTGCTGGGCACCCAAGCATTTCATATTTTTGCATACTCACGCAGGTAAACGTGGCCAGTGCTTGAAAAAAGACTACATCCATGTGTAAGATCTGCACATTCCCAGTTAAACTATTCCATCTGCCCCAAGCCTGGCTGTGGTCACAGGTATTATGGTCAGCAGCTGAGACCTTGGGGAGTCACAGTCCCATGTTCTTGCCTGCCAAGACACCCTGAAGTGATGGTCCATATACTCTGTTGGTAACTTTAGTAAATCACTCAAAATACTGCCTAGCCCACAACATAAAGGACAGCTGTGATTTAGTAAGGCTGCAGAGCAGAGCTGTCTGTGTTACCTCAACCTAGAAAAGGATGAGTTTTCAACAGACCTCCTCAGGATATTTTAATTTGTGTAAGTGCATTCAAAGCATGAAAGCAGACGGACAATATGTGAATTATGAACTAATTGGGGGAAGATGGAAATGAGAAGGTAAATTTCATTTACATTATCTCCCTTTTTATGCTTGCTAAGGTCTAAGGTAAAGGCTCGGTCTCTTTCTGGTCCATAAAATATGGATTGCTATTTTCAAACTACATCAACACTGCTAATAGCCATTCCCATTAGTCAGCCGTATAATAGCATTATGATGCTATGAAATATTGACATGATAAAACAGTGTAGCCAGAGGTTACTGACAGTGCACACTCTGATATTGACAAATAAATGCTGATTTTTAATGCACTCCTTTTGCCACCTTTCTACCTGGCTGACAGTGTATAAAAAACATTTTTCCAGATCCTTCACTCACTACTGTTAATAACACCAGCTGATGGCAGAGGACCTCTGAAGTTAATGAGGCTATTCCCACTGATGTTTTTCAGGGTGGGTAAAAGATTCAGGAGTTTGGTTAAAATGGGGCCAGCACAGCAGATTTCATATCCCAGCCAATGTAGTGAGAAGAAAAATCCTGTTTGTGGAAGCAAAATGGGTGTGGAGGTTCAAGGAACCAACAAAGGATTTGCAAACTTGGTGGACAATATACAGCTTTTGGGAAATGTGAGCACAGAGAAACAATGAAGGGAGGACAAAGTGACAGACCTGGTTGTTCCAGCACCTCTTTCTTGCACCCACCTGTCTTCTCTGGAAGGCAGCTGCCCTGTACTCCTGTCTTCTTCAGCTACTCCTTGGGTATCTCCTTCAGCTACCTGCAAAGTCATCTTTGTGCAAAACAAATATATTTAAACAAACATCCAGCTACCCCATGGGAGTCTTCTGCTGGGAATTTTTAAATACCAAAATCAATTCTGTCATCCATTCAGTGCCTAATTTTATATCCTAAATCATAACTGCAGTAGTATTTATTTTGTTGGGTTTAGGCGGATTTCATGTAATATTTGACAATACAGTATAGATGAGAGGGAGAAGCCTAGTTTCCAGAAATAATGATTACTAGTCACATACTAGAATATATTCCAGAAACATTGAGCCTGAAATTATATATTTTATTTAAAACATATCCTCTGTACCAGAAAATCCGTACCATTCATTAGTGTTCTCTCCGCCTCTTGTTTTTAGTTATGCCAGTTTCACTGTGTTGATTCTTCATTTGTAACCAAAACATGTCCACATAAAATTTCAGATGTGGCCATCTTTCTCTTTCAGTCATTTAAGCACTGTCTCCTCATTTACAGCTTTGTGTCCCATCAGAATTTGGAATAAAGACTCTTGCTAGGCAGAGGTGCTTCACTCACTGATGTTTGCAGAGCAGTTGGATGTACCCAGGATCTAAGGTCCAGAGGACCTCTCCTGCACATATTCCTGCTTCCTTGACACCTGAGAGGAGCCCAGAACAGTTTTCTGTGTCTCCTGGAGGATGTGTCTGCTGGACTCTCTCCCCTCCTCCCAGGGCTCCACCCTCTCATTCCTCCAACCCATCTGGTTTAATGACGACTAATTTCCACTGCACATAAATCACCAGCTCCCCCTTCTTTTCCTACAAGAATCCTTATTCTGTGGTACATACCTCCTTATCTGTTCCTGTAACCAGCTGTCCTTCCTTTGATGGTTTCTTCCAGAGCTGCTACACAAATCCCCAGACCATATAATTCCCATCCTGTGGAAATGTGGTGGTTTTGCCACCGGGGTGTCCAGCCCACTCCTGAGATGACAGAACTCAAGGAAAGGCCTGTAACAAGCTCTGCCTTTGATGTTGTCTTCCCACACACTCTGTCGCCTCGTGTCTGAGGCTGTTTGTCCCACAGGAGGGTGCAGAAAGGGCAGCCTGAGGAGAGCTTGTCTGGTGGGGCTCCTTCCAGGAAGATTCGTGTTTCTGGTCTCCATTATCTGCAGGAGTCAAACAGAGGACATGTCAGAGCAAGCTGCTGGGGAGTGCTGAGCTAGGGAGAACACAGCTGCCTCTGAACAAACACAGCTCCTGTGTGCCTTTAACAGCTTACACTTCACAGGCAAGGTCTGGCTAAGACAGGAAATTTCCCCACCAGAGGCTGCAACCCCTACCTGCACCACAGACCACACAGGGGAGCGGAGCAGCGCCGGGTGAAGAACAGAGGGAGGCAAGGATGGGGTCACTGCTCCCCTCCTGCCTCCTGGCACTGCTGGCACAGGGACATCTCCTCTTCCTTCCCACCAACGTGTGACACATCCCCTTGCTTAAGCTTTAAGGTACAGAGGCACAAGGATACTCTGAACTGCTGTATGATAAAAACAAGGATGAACGAGAGAAATAGGAGCAATTAAGAGTTTGAGACGATTGTAGTGCCACAGGGCTGATAGAAATCCTGGAGGAGGCTTACATCCCTGCTAATCTCAACTGCTTTCTCTGGTCTTACTCAGGAGACAGCTCATGAGAACAGGCACTCAAAACCAGAACTTCCTGTAAGATTTAACATTACCAGATTTTAGCACAGGTTTGAAACCTTGCTCAGACTAGGACAGGATGCCTGGAATATGCTCTCCTGAGTTAGCACATTCTCTGCTGATCTGGCTCCTTACCTGAGCACTGCTTAATAGCCGTGAAGTAGCAGAGAGCATCCCAAGTTTTGTGCTACACTGCTGAACTGGTGGGTGAAGCGTGAGCAATTAAAAATGCAGTCAGAAATAAGTTTTCAGTTGCAATAGATAAGATAAATGATATGCAAAGCAGCTGCTTGTCCTTACTATTTACCTTGGTTTAGAAGCTGATGGCAACCCTCCAAAGAAATAAGTTTAAACTGAACACTGAACTCAGTTTAATTAGTTTTAAGGTATTGACACCACAGCAAGAACCATCAGACAAAACTTCAGTGTTGGATCAAACATATGGCTTTATCTGTGTCCAATGTGAGGCTTTTGCTGCCTAAACCTGAAAACTTCTTATCACTTAATGGCTTGGCTCAAAAGAAAGCTGATTTGGGATGGTAAGTGGATTGACTGACCAGTTTGTGTTTTAAGACTAATCCACATGTGCTGTACTTCACAGTGCTCCTTGGTGAACTACTCACCTTGTTCTGAAGCTTTCAGTATAAGCTATCTTCTGTGACAAGTGCAGGGAGATGCAGTGAAGAGTTAAAAGTGAATCTCCTGCCTCTTTGAACTGTTTTCTCAGTACTTCATGTACACAGATACACTTTTGATGTGTTAACTAGAAAATCTGACTGAAAAAGAACAAAGCAGCTGTCACTGAAAGGAAGACACTGACGAAGAACCACACAGCCTTTTATTGAAGAACTGTCAAGATTGATCCTACAGCACTCAGTTTGTCTGTAGTATTTATCAAAGACCTAGATCAGATGAAGGAAATTAAAAAAAATAATAAAATTCTATCCACTGGACATTTAAAAATGGTATCTGAAAATGCATTACATTTAAAACACCTATGAGAATGGGTTTTTTAACAGTTCAGGGACTAGAATATAAGTACACTGGCATTTTTCACTAGTCTTGGAAAACAATAATTTGCCATTGTTGAGCAAACCCCCTTAACTGCTTGCAAAGTTTTAAGCAGCGAATTTGATTAAAAATCATTCTGTGCTAGGAAATAAATTAACTCATAGAAAGTTCAAAATCTTTTGAAAAGAGAAGCAAAGCAAGCAATGCACACTTCTAAGTACTGATATTCACATCACAGTTGCACTGTGAGAGTTGAAAACAAGATCAAGGCACAAGAGTGCCAGAACCTCCCCAAACATCTGGGCAGGGGGCAGATGGCCACATGAGCAGAGGGATTAAGGTGTTTGCCCAAAGTCACACGAGGAGCCCTTTGGACAGTCAAACCTGCATCCCTGAGGGTTTCAATCCAATATTCCACCACAAGGCCAGCTGCTAATTGAACACCCTTGCTGGCCTAGGGATGAAGCATGTGGTGCATTTCTCACAGGGCTGTCAATGAATGGCATTGAAAGGATATTGAAAGCCAAAACCCTCGCTGGATCAATACCACAAGTCCTGATCCTGAGCTTCTGGAGAAGCCAGCTCTCCATGGTGGGTAGCACAGCAAAACCTGTGGTTACTGCGTGGTGTCTCTTGGCAAATGCTGACAGTTTAATGGTGTCAGCTCTGGAGTTATCTCCAACATAAAGACAGTAAGACCACTACTTAAAAGTAACAAAAGTACCTTCTTTTCTTGCAAAAAACAACAGTTGCTACACAAGGTGCTCTGAAGTATTATTCAAATATAAATTAACACTCAGATTCTACTCATCTACACATACACACACACTTCAGGAGAGCATGACAGATTAGGGTTTCTGTCAGCCATGGGCAGAAATTGCACTAAGGAGACGTGGAAACCTGCATTGAAAGAAAATTGCTTTGTGCCATTGCCCTTTGTGAATATGTACTCCTGGAAATTCTGGTGTGGAATTCTGCTTCCTGGGCTTTCTCTGGCACTGTTTCTCATGGACTACAAGAGGGGTTGCTGGCCTTTTTTTAGCTAAGGCTCACCTGAAGAAGTCGGAAGAAATCTGCGCCTCATTGAGTCCAGGTCCCTACACCACCCTCACAGATTTTCACTCATGATGGTTAACACCTCCTAGCTGCCAAGGCTGCCAAAATTCCCACCTCTCCTCCAGAACAGTAAACCCACATCCCTGAGCAGGGTAGGGCGTATGGCCAAGAGAGGCAGATATAAGGTACATCTGAGAGCTGCCAGTACTGAGGTCAGGCACTCTCCCTGCACTGCCAAGAGCGATGTTTGCTAATAAGGTAGTCAGGCCTTCATCATTAATTCATATGCCTATGGATGAGCACAGCTCAGGCCTGCCTCTCCCCTGAGAAATGGCCCTGGGAAACGTGGCAGTGGGTTAGGCAAAGCAGGGGTTAAGAAGTTGGATTGGGAATAGACGTGTGTCTCAGTTTGACAGTCATACGCTAACTGGGGATGGGTGAACAGATGCTCTCCGAATGCTAATGTCACTCATGGTGTTCTACTTTGGGCAGATTTCTCCACCAGCACAAGTCATTTGGGAAGCAGCTGAGCTTGGAGGAGCTGGTGGCCATTCTCCTGGGGCACTGGGGCTCTGCCCAGCCAGAGCTCAGCCCAGCACTCGTGGCCAGACTAAAACATTTTGCTCAAACATTGCTTAAGTGCCTTAAGCCAGCACTGCCCCTTTTTGCCAGCCCTTGGCAAGGGGGGGTAATTTCTCTAAATCACCAGGGAATGCGGCCTAAGCCATTCAGATACTCTTGGAAGAATTAAAAAACACATTGGACTTGCCACATATGTTGTAAAAGACATTTACAAGTCCTTAGCCAGCATATCTTCATCGATTTAGACACCAGTTCTGTATTCAGACCGGCTCCTACTCAAACTCCACTTCTGAAGCACCTTTTGAAGCTGAAGTGTCTGTGCTATCAAAGCCAGTGTATGGTCAAGACCTCGAATAAGAGGCTGCTTAGATCCAGGATGTACCACGGCGACCTGTGACATTGGACAGTGATCATTAACGAGGCTGGCTTAAACTGCACTGGGAGAAAATAGATATTTATATAAACTTAGAGCAGAAGACCCCAGAATTTTAAGATCACATTGGAGCTGTCCATAATAAACAAAATAGCAGAGTTCTTCCCTAGCTCTACCCATGTAAGAAGCAGGCAGAGGCTTTCTCACATATGATGCTGTCAGTGCAGTAACACTGATTTACACCACTGAGAATCTGTCCCAGAGATTTGACTTTTTCTGAAAAACACTTCCCGCTGTGGCAGACATAACGCCATATCAAAGGCATGTGCTGTAATACACAATAAAGATATAGCTTTCATAATTTTCAATTACACTTCCTCTGCAATGATGTTAGTGAATCTCACCCAAAAGTAAATTATTCAGTGCAGATGATATAGAAATCGTTTGATGAGTGTCACTTTTCCATTTAAAGTTTTACCAAGATCTTCTTGGATAAAGGGTCTCTTTTTTTTTTTTTTTTTTCACATGACACATTTTATATTTTGTTTCTCTCCCTTACCTTCATTCAGCAGGCTTTTTCAACTTTTTAATATACTTTTCTTACAAAACATTGAGTAGCCATTCAAATAGGTCTATTCAGGAGAAGTGCTCTTTCATTCTGCCAGAAATACTAATATATGTTTTATTTAGTTTTAAGAATACTAGTTTTTTCATTTTGAGAACTTTGAAAGCTGGAGCCAAATATGAAAAGGCAACCTTCTTTCAAGGCAGGCTTGGAGGGAGAAGTATTGTGGGCTGCACTGGAAATCCTTTTCTTTCATGTAAATAAATAGTTCATTTACAAGAGCTTTTTAAATGGAAAAAACATATCCAATACACCAATACATTTAAACTCAATCATATGGTAAAATATAGCAAACTGAAAAGCTGAATTCCAGAATGTTTTTATCTTTCCTTTCATGAAGTTACAGATACATTGAAATCTAATTCCAAAAAAATTCAATGTCCCTTCAACTTCACAGGGCTTTTTCCCACTTGCTATGCTTCAGAGATGTACAACAATTAATCATTTCATTTTTCAATAATTTAATTTTTCAATCTGGTCTTTCTCTTCTACCAGGCTATTCATAATCCTGCCTATGTGACATGGTCAGTAAAGGATGTCCAAGTAAACTTTTTATATGATTCAAACTCCTACTTTTATGTTTGGATGAGTAACACATTCCTTATTACCTCAGTTATCCTGGTCAAGAAACACTAGTACCAGTCCTGTAAGGGTTCTGTCAATTATTCCTGGTTGGAAATGGGTGAGTAACCCTTAATTCCAGCTATAACTATTTTTTCAAGCATGGAAGCAAGGGAATGAGCTGGAGGAAGAAAAGAAGGCTTGTACATTATTACAGCATTTAACCAACAGACAAGGAAGCCTCTGTTCCATTGTAGTAAGTCAGAAAAAAAAGCCCCATCTCTATTTACTGGTGGAATGGTGGAATTCCAGTGATGAACACAAGGTCAAGAGAGACCAAGAAGAGCCTTGAATAGGAAGAGAAGCAGCTTGTGTCCGACAATAAAAGAGGTTACAGCAAAGGAGATGAAAGGTGATGGAAGTCTGGACAAGAGAGATTTAGCTTGTGTTGATGTACAGGAAAGGCTGCACCAGCCATTAGGGGAGGAGAGATTACTTTCTTCACTGTTTTCCTCCTTCTGCCTTGAGCACTGTGCCTGCCTGCATTTCCCTGACTCTAAAAAGGGCCTGGATCTATCTGCAGCTCATGACAGGTGACACATACCCATGAAAACCTCCAGGCTGCAGCATCTGTCACTGAACACATCCAAAGCTTAGCAAAGTGTACCTGTTCATCCTGGCATTTATCCTGTACTTGCCTTATTTTTGCACTGCTCAGGCAGTGCAGTGTGAGTCTGGTTCCAGCTTCTTGTAAATAGCCCACAGGCAAAGGTCAAAAGCAGACTTTATTCTTGCGCCTTATACTAATGGTGTTTCTCTTGATGCTCTAGAAAAGCTTCCTGAAGATTAAGAATTCTCATTAGTGCACAGATACATACAAAATTTTATCCTCTACAGCGATAATCTGGCAACAGAGACATGCAACACCTTTTGGAAAAAAAAATCAGGGAGCTTTTCAGTAGGAAAATATACCATTAACTTCTGTAAGTCCTACTGAAGTTTTGCATATGCAAATGATGCAAAACTTTTCCATAAGAAACCACAACATTTGATGAATCATTCCAGTGTATGGATCAGAACCTGTGTTATGGGCTAACACACCGGTGTTACTCAGAAGTAATTTATAGGGGAGTGATAGAATAATTAAACCTGTGCAAAAATCTTTATGGGAAGAACTGGAAATTATTTGAATTGTTTACCTTAAAGGAAAGGACATACCAGAGAAGCAGTTAATAGAGATCAGGTAGGACTTTTGGTCTCTCTGAGTCAAAACATAAAAGGAACATAAAAATGGGAAATTAAAAACTGATGGTTACTTTTTGTATTTTCCCAATTTCTTCAAGTGCAACAGAAAGCCCTTGAAGCCTACAATCCTGTGAGATTCAAGAATGGACTGGACATCAGGACAAACTTCACTATCCAGAGAAATTTTAGCTCTGCTTAGCAGCCCTCTGGTAAACACAAAACATCATCATTTTAGCCATTCTTAGATTTTAAATGGCAGATCAGTGTGAAAATTGTAAATGGCAGACCAGTCACACTATTGCTGGGATTTACAATACAAATGTGAGAGTTCCCAGAATTCTGGGGCTCATGGACCACCACAAAACCACTGATGTACCTACGGATTGCCACCCTAGCAGTGGAGAACTGATAGACTTGCTAGTCTTGTCATCCAACACAGATCCATCCATCAGCCTCAGATCACATCCCCTTGCCATACAACCAGATTGACAGCCCATGCTGGGAAACCTGGTACAAACTTTGACTACTCTTGGCGTGCTCCTTGTGCAGACTTTGATTCAAATGTGCACAGTACTCAAAGAAACAAGGCCACAGCCCAAAAGACAACAGGACACCCCTTTCTGCAAGCCGGCTTACCTCCCTAAGCCAGTGATCTATCAGGAACATGATTCCTCTCTACCACAACCCCTCATCTCTAAAAGAGGGTTTGTAATTCCCATTCTTGATTTCTTCTCAACCTGTTTCTCTAAAACAATCTTCCCCTCAGGCAACGTGAGTCTCCAGCCTTTGTTTGGCTGAAGATGTAAATATTTGGGCACTCACTGATTTGATATATATACATATTTGTTGGAACATTTACCACCTGCTATTCAAAGTTAAATCCATAGATTACAGAAAACAAGTTCTTTATCACTTTTTGTCTAATGTAGAATTAAAGACAGCTGAAAGCCTACAAGCTTTCTCTTGCTTGTGAATCACTTGTAGCATAATTACCCCTCCAAGGTTTGAATAGCAGTGAAGAGCCAGAATTCTGCAAAGGCCCATCATCCCAGCAAGAGCTTCAGGAGTTTCTCTGCTCCTGAGGACATTAAATCAGAGGTCATTAAAGCAGAGGTCACAGGCTAATGAAAACTCCTCGGCTGTACTCTGTGTGAGCTCTCATCTGCCAGTGCAAAAACCTCCCTTGTGTCCTGAAGCAGGGAGACCCAGGATCTCCACAGAGCATCATGTGCCTCCCTCTGAGACCATTGCTGATACCACTGTAGTGTTGCTTTGCACAGGGTTTTCTCAGCCCCATTCCCAAAGCTGAAAGGAGTTTATAGAGGTCCATTAGATCTTTACACAGCTAAACCCTGCCTACATGTGAGTCAGGTCTACCAAGCCTGCATTGCTTCCCCAGGGTTGTTTTTCTTCCATAATGCACTGAAGCAGTTCTAGGAACAAGGTCCACCCCTTGCTATGGGCAACTTTCTCCTCTCTCCAGGCTTTTTGGAAACTTCCTCTAACTCAAAATTAGCTGGAGCATCTGGAAACATCGCAGTGAGGTTCTGCCAATGCTCAAAATCAAACTAACAAAACAACACCAATGAAAACCCCAAGGAGATGTGTTTTCCAGGAAAATTGTGCTGTGTTCTTGTGCTTATTGTTTACAGTAGGTTTTCAGGTGGTGATCTGGGGTGGTATGAGCAGAGGAGAGCAGGACATGGGAGCAGGACGTGTGTGTAGAGAGTAGGGTAAATGTGTACAAATTGCAGCAATGCCATGACCTCCAACATCAAACTTGGCTTGATGGTCAGTGCTACACACAGGCCTCTTTAGGCTCATTTCACTCTGGAAGGTTTCAAAATATGCTTGAATAAAAAATTGTATCCCTAAAAGACACCCGGCTTACTTCAGACATTTCAGAATTTCCCAGTCCCTTGTGACTCCTCCCAGCAAACAGGAACCAGCTCTATTTCAATGCCCACATCCATCCAGACTCCCAGCACAAAACCAAACTGGTCACCTGGTAACTGTTGGTTTGCACCTAATTTTATGTGTGCCAATATTTTGGAACACCCAGCTCTGTGTATGGGACTGATACAACACACATCTTACAGGACACACAACAGCATAAGCAATATCCTTCAACCTGGAAAGCTTAGAAATCTGAGAAGCAGAAGAGTTGATGGCTGGTCATTAACCTGACTGTTATAGGAGAGGAAGGGAATGTCTCTGCTCCCTAATGAAAAGGATAGACAGATATTGAAGTGGAGTAAGTTGGACTTTAATTACTGGTTTTGATGTCTGATCTATAACTCCCTGAAAGTTTTGTACGGGAGTAATAGGGAAGCATCAGAAAATTCCACTGGGATAGAGATGAGGTCCAGTTTGCAAAAATATCCTCTTCATAAAGAAGCTCAATGCCCTCTTTTACTTGGCAAACCATCATGAATTTATGATGCATTGCATTTGGAAGGCAACACGGTGCACAGCTGAGGCAAAGTAACTGAAACGCCGGGAGAGTAAAAGCAAAATGTTCTGAGAGTGAGGGTGCATATGGGGATGTATTTGAAAAAAAAATATATCTATATAAATATACACACACATTTGCTAGAGAAAATGTATATGTATTTATAAAAAATCTAAACTTCTCACCAGTCAAAAGTTAGAAATGATGCAAAACGCATCTGCTTTGATAAGTCTGTTATAAATCTCTTAGCTTGAAGCTTTTAACTGACCCTTTCCAGTTCATGAATATTTTAAAGGAACCCAGTTTAATTTAAAACAACCTTGGATCAATATATGCATTTTTTCTGGCACTGTCCAAATTCCAGATCCTTGTATTATCAAAAATTGTATCATACATCTCAAGTTTGGCTCCAAATATAGGGTTCATTCAAGGCTGGATCTCAAATTAGGGGTAAACCTAATTGGACTGAAACCTAAAAATGTCTGTATGGAACCTGGACAAGGCAGACAATTTGGCGAGCTATATTTAGAGCAATCCCGTGACATAAAGTCTCCCCTATTGCCCAATGCTGACGGTCAGAGAATCACAAAAATGTCCTGGGGAATGGGTGGTTTTCATTACCACTTTCAGATGGCATTCAGCATTTCCACATGCAGAGAAAGGCCACACTCCCCAGCTTCAGAAACTTGCCTGCTTGTTCCCCAGAGCACTAGTGGGGAGGGGATACACCTGCCCCACCAAGAACTGGCATCTCCAACCTCACTGGGAGCACCTCCCATGTGAAAACAATTTCAACAGCCCAAAACTGCCACTGCCCTGAACACCCTTTGGAAGAAGCCCAACATCAAGAACTGCAAGAAAGAGGCTGAGAGCAGCAAGGCTGAATAATAATTCTTTGACGATTTTTAGGCTCTTGGAGCACGGGCATGACTTTGCAAAGCTTGCAAAAAGCAGCTATTTATAAGAAGAACCCCAAACGTACTGCCCACTTTAAATATTAATGGCATTAACAACTCTTCACTGTCCCACAGATCAGTGTTCTCCGCCTCTCATCTTCACATAAGTAAGAGACATTTCTTAATAACTACAGTGAAAATTAAATCCTGCCTTCCTCTGAAAGTCAATGAGAGTTTTCCTCTGAGTCATGATTTATTGTGTACTTATGTTTTTCCTTCCTAGCGCTGTTCATTTTCTTAAAAAAAGTTCTCTTGAAAGACACTAGCATATATCCTACTGCAATAAATATGTTTTTCATTTTAGAACCTCTCTTTCCATATATCTCTGTCCACTGCAAAATTCATTTGGTGCTGCTAATACAACACAGACCCTGTATTAATCCAAGCAGGATACTTCTATCACCATTAGCTTTTGTAGCAGTGATGGCTGCCTGGCAGTCATCCTCTCACCAGCTGACAGCTCCTGCACTGGGACACCCTTCTGGGCACAGCACCCTTCAGAGGCTTCCCATAACCATGGGCACAGATTTACAGGTGTCACTGGGAAGGGCTGTGGTGTTTTTTTTCTTTTCAGACATCATTTTGATGCCTGAAAAACATCAGTTTCCATAGGAAGGGGATCCTGGATCAGTTTCCAGGTGCCTTGGTAAAAAGAAAAGCTGTTGGTCATTTTAAATGCAATGAATAACAGATATTAAGTCAAGACTGCATCATAACGCCAACATCTCCACCTTATCACACATGCTACCATTGATAAAAAGGCAGAAACATGCACTGATTTTGCATTTTAGGTGTATCTGTGGGGGTTTATTCTGTGCACAGATTGTGTAACCAACCTCTAAGGAAATACCTACATAAACATCCAGCCTGTGACTTCATTAAGCTGCTCCCTGACTCCATGGGAAGTCCGGAATAATCTCTATAGAAAGAACACGATCAATATGTTATCGAGAAGATAAGTCAGTGTCAACGCTAATGTTTAAATATTCATCTACTTGTACCAACATCTTGTCTGTTACTGAAACAACAGGAATATTCAAAGATTAACTCTACATAAAAGACTCGGTAATTTTTTTCTCCAATTCCTTGTTTTTCTCTCGTCAGTTCTACGAACAGTTGTTAAGTAGAACAGGTTGGCATTTTTTCATCAAAACGTTACTTATTTGAAAAATGGGTCTTGGAACAAACCAAGACTTTTGCAGGAAATTTTCATTTGGGGAAATTTTTCAGCTTGTTGTCAAGAAAAGTGAAAACTGAAAAGAATTCCTTTTCCAGGATACACAATAGTTCTGAATATATAATCAAAAGAGCTAAAAGAACCAGACGGTATTTGTTTTAATCCAAAGAATTTGAAGGGAGAGAATATAAAAGGACTCATATTAACTGCAAGCACATTTATGAGGAGCTTCGGAAGAGAGAAGATTTGCTTCTTCATTCAGGACTACTTAGACTAACTCCAGAAAGTACCGGAGGAGAGAAGGAGGGAGGATGACTCCCGAGCATCTGCGACCCACTCAAGCCATTTCTAGCACTGAGAAGAGACTTTCCAACATTTCTGCAGTGAAAGATCTGTTTAAAATTAGAAATTTAAAAAAAAAAAAATCTATGCAGACGATTCAGGAGCATGTGAAATGCTTGGACAGAAAGATGCTGAAGTTCATTGAAGCTTGTGTTCTGCGTGGTGCTGCTTGGAGGATCTAAATATAACCAAAGTTTCTGCCACCAGAGGCAACAGTCCCCTGCAAAGGAGGAGAAAAGTGGTCTCCCAGATGATCATCACACTGCCCTGAGAATTCCTGCTGAAAGGCATTGACGTGGTTTCATGCAAGATGATGAGCACATCTACCTGAGGTCTGGGAAAAGTAATACATAGTGGTGAACCAAGCCCCACATCTAATTCCTCTGTTACAGCATAGGCACTTTGCAGCGTGACAAAAGTAAACCAACACTTCCAACAACTTATTAACAGGTAAGCATTAAAGTAGAGCCTCTTACCATTTCTTAGGTGGGATTTGAACATCAGGATTGGATGAGTGAAATGACAATAAGAGGACTAACAGAGACAAACCACATTTTCATTAAAGGAAGGCTTGTAATGAAACAGTGTTGTTTTGCCATTTTGCTATTTACCAAAAGTCTTGTTTCAATCAGGGCTGTAATTAAAGCCCTTAATCATTCTGAACAGTTTCAAGTGAATGGCTTCTCTCATGCATTAACACATCATTTATTCAACAACTGTACATGTAAGGTAGTGTCAGAAGTCTGTCTGGACATAGGAAGTAACCTATGGAAACATAAATCTATTTCTCAGTATTTTAATACAAACCTGAAAATGCCAGTTTACACATCTAAGAAGCTGTTACAAACTGTTGAAGAAAAAAAATATGTATCTTGTGAATTAATGAAGCTTTCTAAAGACACAAAGTGTGTCTGTACACAGCCTGCAACGCCGGAGAGAGGGGAGCAAATAGAGCATGGCAGAGAACACTTGCAGCTGCAGCGTGGGGTTGTGTCCCAAAGGACATCTCCCAGGGGAGGGAATATCATCCCCACACCCAACATATATTTGAGAACACATTCATGTTTTCAAAAAGGAAGGAACTGAGGTGGGAGTTACTTGCACTCATCCATTGACAAGAGGCTTCATGCTTTTGCTACCACAGGAGTCCCAGTACCAGATGCAACATGGATTTTGAAGGAGTGGTTTAGGGGGCAAGTAAATGAAAGTTAAATCCAGGCCTTGGCATTGGGAGGCATTTCTGGGCAATCTGCATTCTGCTTGGTCCCTCTGCAGTGTTCTTTTCCCTGGCACGATGGGGCAGCAGCGGCAGCACTGACAGCAGAGCAGGGGAAAGGGGTCAGGTAGGACAGGTGGGGAAAGGAGAGCTCTAGAGAACGAAAAAAGAGGTGTGAATGCACAAAAGACACCAGGTGCATGAGAATCTAGCAGCAAACACTCACTGTCATTCAGGAACTTTGAAGAATTCCAATCTATTGTGGTGAGAAGGCATATGCTGTAGGACTGCATTAGGGTTCTCCAAGGAAGAGCATGTACTTTCCTTCCCTGCTTTAAAGAATTGAAACAGTGTGGAAATTAGTATATAATCAGATTTATAATTACAGTGTAAAACACTTATAACATTAGGCAAGGCTGGGAAAGTTATCTAATTTTCAGTCCTCAGCTCCTTGTGTTTCCCCTCCCAACAACTGCTTAACTCTCTAGAAGTTCATAACTTCCTTGTAACTGGGTACTACTGCTCCATTTTGCTCCTCTGAAAAGTTGCTGGAAAGGCAGCAAGAGCCTCCCTGCTCTTGAGCTGCCTGCTCCCTAAAGCAGTGGGAAGGGCAATCCCTTTCTAACTTGCTAGTCAAAGTTGTGGGAATTTGCCAAAAAACCTTTTGCCCTAATAAGGGCACTGCTGATTTCTTTAAGAAAATGTCCCAAAATAGGTTTTGCTGAACTTCCAGTAAAACACTGGTGTGTTTCTGAGCAAGAACCAGTAGACTCACATTGCTGTGGTGGACTTCACAGGGAAGTGCTGGCAAGGGAATGGCCTCCTCAAGGTAGGCATGTCAGAGGTTGGGCCTCCCAAAAACAGAAAACCATGAGGACTTGTGTCCTCACAGCACCTGGAAGGTCCAGTTTCCTTCATACACAGCAGCAAGCCCTGAGAGCCACATCTCATAGTGAAATGTCCCCTCTCCTGCTTCACACTGGAAATTTGAATGGTTCCCACCACATGTGCTCCAGTTCTGTGCTGGAGCAGAAATTTGAAATGCACCTGGATGAAACACTTTACTGACCTGCTGGCCTTGGCCTTCCACACCCACATCCTGAGACATCCTTCTCCCAGATGTCATCCAGCACCAGAAACATTCTGTTGCTGCACTCTGGGGCTGCAGCCGGGGTACAATCAGCAGGTACTGCAGGTCACTGTCCTTGGGTCACCAGATGGCACCCACAGCACCTCTGCCTTCAGAGGGACAACCTCAAAACATTTCCTTCTGTGTGAGCAAGGATGGACAGACAAGCTAAAGATATAAAATCCCCCTTTTTCTCTCAGAGACCACAGTAACATTCAGCCCCACTTCCACGTCAAGCTCAGGTCTGCATTTTAACATATACATTGAGGAGACTGTATTAAAAAAAATCTAATATTATGCTTTTAAATAGAGAATTTACCTAAGTAAATAATTATTTTTAAACCCAAGATTTAAGCAGCTTTAGTATTCCACATTATGCTAATGTTTGACAATTACTAAGTGTGGGTATCAGCCAGCATTTTTTTTTAAGTTTAATTTAAAGCAATTTGACATGGAAAGGTTATTACTTTAGTTGCCAATAAAAGCTGTACTTTTAACATAAGTGTACACCAAGCCCTAGGGTATGTGACTATTATCTTTTCTGCAATTATGTGGTGTTCTACATAAATGTTTAAAAAAAAAAAAAAAACTTAGAAATATCAAAAGTACTAACTTAGCTGCAGTATGAAAGTTGAATAGCAGAGCCGGGAAGCCCGGCTCCCGCAGACACAACACAGGTTGAGGTTTCCTCCTAGAGGTACCGCCGGGAACGGCGCCTCCGCCTGCACGGCATCGCATCCCCCGCACCGCATCCCCCCTGCTCCACCATCCCCCGCACCGCATCCCCCCTGCTCCACCATCCCCCGAACCGCATCCCCCCTGCTCCACCATCCCCCGAACAGCTTCTCCCTGCTCTGCATGCCCCCACACCGCAGGTCTTCCCCTGCCAGGCAGGGGGAAGGCTTTTCTCACATTCTTCAGAGAATCACAGAACGGTTCTGGCTGGAAGTGCACCACAGTGCATCTCCTGCTCCCACCTCCATGCTCAAGCAGGGTTATTCTAGAAAACATAACACGGTGTTGAAGCCAGATAGTTCTGGAATATCCCCAGTGAGGGAAACTCCACACCCTCTCTGTTCCCGTGGTCCACCACTGCACAGCAAAGTTCTTCCTTGTGTTCAGGTGGAACTTCCTGGGAATCATTTTGTGCCCATTGCCTCTTGTCCTTTGACTTGGCATCACCACCATCCTCTCAACACCTTCCTTTTGGGTACTTCTACACATTGACATAAACTTCTTGAACTTTGTTTTTCCCTTTAAAGTGGAAATTGGTGCTTCCACTTGGCTTTAGGGCTGTGTCTGCAGAAGAGACCCCATGTCTGTAGCAATGAGCCTCCCCCAGAGCACAAAGCAGAGTGTGGGGAGCCCCATGCCCAAGGAGCAGCCACCCCACAGCTCCCAACACAAATGCCAAGTTTGATGCTACCAGACAGAAGCAGAACTGCATGGTTACAGCCCTGCCTTCGAGTGGAAATCAGCCATTTTTCCCAGGAAGTTCTGTGGGAAAGGGTGAGGAGCCACAGTGCCATTGCCAGGTCTCCCAAATGGATGAAGCCCTGGGTTCAAGGCCAGGTTGGATGGGGTTTTGAGCAACCTGGTCTAGGGCAAGGTGTCCCTGTCCATGGCAGGGGGGGTTGGAACTAGAAGATTTTTAAGATCCCTTCCAACTCAAACCATTTGATGACTCAACAGGCCTGTTGGAGGAGAGAGATGAAAGTGTTTCCTTAGGAAGAGACAGACCAGGTCATACACACAGGGAGAAAGACACTTCACTTCTGACACATGGTCTCCTCCAGGGTGTTTCCTTGGCCAAAGTGAGGATGCCATGAAAAACATAAGTTCTGTGAGGGTATTTGCCAATTAGCTTGGGGACTTGGCACCAAGTGCCGCGTCCCCTTGGGCTGCTTAGTCCTGAGCCCTTCCCACGTCATGGAGGGAGAGGCAGCCCCTTCCACCAGCCTCTCTGGGCCAACCTGGGGCAGGGCCAGGGCCCACACGGGCACACAGCAATGTCCCCAGACAGGAGCCAAGCCCCACACCAGTCTGTGCAGGTAACCTCATTCCTCTGCTCTGCCCGCTCAACCCTTCAAAGGCAGAGCCTGGGGGCGAACAGAGCAGGCGAGACAAGCTCTGGTCCAAACACTGGAGGCTGCTTAGTTAAGAGATCATTTTGATTTTTTTTTTTTTTTTTTTTAAGTCTAGGTGATTTTTTTTTATGTCTAGGTTTTGTTTTTAACTTGAAACTTGTGAAAATCACAGCATGACCTTTGCTGGCTGAAAGTCTTGGCGAAACCAGGGCAATGAAGTTCAGCTTCCTGCTGTGCCCTGCCAGTGCCTTTTGGTGCTGAACTTCAACCATCTCCAGGCAAGGAATGGGAGTTCAGCCTTAGCAGTCCATTCAGTCTTTTGTCTTTCTGCTGAGAAAGTGAAAACACTCCTCATAGTTCCAGTGCCAATTGCAGTTCGTGTTTCAAATTAACTGAAGTTCATTATTTTACACTTTAGGTGGAAGCTGCAACAAACTGTTCACCAGCAGTCCAAGCAACAGTATACAAGCCCCTCTAGGATCCCTTGGAAGAGCTCCTGATGAGTTCACCAATGTTTGCACATTAACCTCTGGGTGAAAAGCCAGCCAGAGGGATGTGAGAACTCCACCGAGCCCTCCAGAGCATGACACAAAATGATGCAAGTGTGGGAGCTAGGAGAGAAAAGGTTTTGTGAGCCCAGAAAAATAATAAAACGTTTGAATCCTTAATTGTTTTTCTTGAAGATTTATCCAAAATCAAGCTCTACTTAAGCCTGTGAGTTTGCAGAGCATTGTCAATAAATTAGATCATGCACACAAGGCAAGGGTTTCAAGCCAAAAAGCTCTAGCCCTGAGTCGCTTAACAGCAGCACGCCCCAGAAAAACGACTCAAGATGAAACATGAGATATGTATTAATTATCAATGGTCTAATAGAAAATTTAATGAAGACAAGTATCTTCTTGCACTTTATCCACGATAACGATGATAGTACGTCAGTGAGGCGCATACCTTACAACGTAGCAGTGAATGTCAAGTCTGAAGCCATTACAGCAATTCCCCACAATAATGGCCAGCCAATGCATGGGCTTGTAGCACTTAATCAAAGTAATGACATCCATCCACAATTATTTATGTTATGGTAACAAAGAGCTGCCAAATGCAAAACAAATGACATGAGGATTTGCAAGTGAATTTCTTCCCGTAAATTCTCCTTAGGTTATGCTTTAGGGCCCTCAGGATGGAAGTCTGTCTTTATCCAGAGCAATATCAGAACCATGGGGTTATTGTGCCATGTTTTACTGCCTATAAGCAATGAACCCAATGCTATCACCAAAACGAGCTCTTCAGCCAACAGAACTGTATCAATATCACTCGAGCTGGCCTTGGTTTACACCCAAGAGTTGTCTTCAGAATTTTACAAGAGGAAAATAAATTATTTGGAAGATGACCTTTGCTTACTTCTGTCCATCATAGAAAACAAAGACCCAGTTGTATCAACACTTAAACACACATTTAACTTAAAGTATATGAGCAGTCCCTACTTACCTCAAAAGGTTTGGATTAGAGCCATTATAATTACCAACCATGAATCTCTATTAAGTGCAGCACTGTTCTTTCAGGGGCATTTATGTGGGTGTTTGTATAAAAACACTGTCAAAAACTAAAGAACACCAGTAAATATAAAATGGCAACATTCAGGTTCAAATGTAATGAACTAATTTATTTTTTTTAACACTACATCCAACTGTTTTTCACCACTCACAGATGTCACTGGAACAACTTGAATACAAAAAAATTGCCTAAGAACAATAAACTACACAGACCAGCTAATATTGATTGCTTTAAAAATGCCCCCTGTTAAACTTAAATAATAGCCAAATCTCACTGCAGTAAATGTACTTTTATATCATTAAATACTAATTTAACAGAAATGTGACTGCGCAGTGAAAAGCACTAAAATGCTGGAAAACTGAAAGATTGCCCTTTTTTGTTTTGCCTTATTTTTCCTGTGCATTATACAAGCCTCCAAATTAACACCTGAAAGAAGAAAACAATAATTTCATATTAGCTGGCCACGTAGTCACACAACCCAAAGTGGGGACTAAGCTTAACTCCGATATGCACTTTCCAAGGCCTGTGAGAAGGGAGACTGCAGGACGCCTCTCACCACAGGCTCTGGCCACCCTCGATGACCAGGTTATGGCCCGTCATGTAGTCCGAGGCTTCGGAGGCCAGGTAGACCACGGCAGCCTGCAGGTCCGTGGGCTGGGCCAGCCTCCCGGCGGGAATGTCGGCCAGCCAGCGCCGCACCAGCGGCCGCAGCTCCTGCGAGCGGATCAGCGGCGTGTCAACGATGCCCCTGCAGCGAGCACACGGACCAAAAGTTTAGCAAAGAGCCCTGCCCAGAAGGAAAGGCAGCACCTAGAGGTGTTTGAGATGTTAATTCGGAAGGAAATCAGGGTGACGGTACAAAGGAGATGAGCACATCAGGCCTGCTCTGCGCTTGCTGAAAGTCATGGTGCAAACTTCCATAGCGCTCCTTTCCTATCATCACCTTTTGCTGCTGATGGGCAGCTCAGAGGTTTCCTTTCAAGTACACATACAATCACACAATCTCCTTGACTAATAGCACAAACCCCTTGCTTTTAGGTTACCCATAATCACCAGTTTAAATTTCTTTTCCAGAAAACAACAACAGCATTGGAAGTGCAAGCACCTTGAATTGGGTCTGTCACGGCTCTTGGGAACTGTTGTCCTCCCACCAATTTATCATCACTCTACAACTCATGTCATACAGTGTGCTTGTGTACAGCCCAGAAACTGAAAACAGACCAACTCCCCATATGTCAAACAAGGAGGGGAACAAAAGCCAGCACCCTTCTGGGCACCAGAGACTTTCAACATAAAAAAAGGAGGGGCAGAGAAAAGCACAACACACCCAGTGTAATCCCCCTTAAATCAACACCTGACAAATCACACTGATTTACCTTGTCTTGCCTCTTTTACATTAATGACTGACTCTACTATTTACTAAAACTCTGCTAAGTTTGATTTTTTCAGGTGCCCTAAAAATGATGCTGCAGGAAGCACAATGCAGGGCAAAGATTTGGCTGGCTTTTATGACTTTAACTGCAACTGATTTGTCATACTCCTCCTTAACAACATATTTGTATTTTGCGAAATGTATAATTTTTTCAGCCCCTGAACAAATATATTTACATAACTGTGTCTAACGAGAAATTACATTTAACTTCTCAGAAATGACAATAACTAAAACCTGAACTGCCAATTCCACTTCATTAGTGTGGTAGAAATGCATTCCAAATGTTAATAAAAATTCCAACATGCTGATAAATTAGCGCTTCTAAGGAGCATGTGACACCTTGGTTAACATATTCAACCTCAATTATATTTCTCTTCAGCACCCTGTTATCTGGAACCTTTGCTGGCAATCAGAGGTGCTGTTTTTCAGCGGCCAATTTTCTAGATAATGTAGCTTATCAACACTGTGGGTAAACTTGCCAATGAAATCAGGCTGCACTGAACCACACACACGCTAATTGCATCTCTTTTTTATGCATATTTACAGACTGTCACTTCAAAGAAATCAGTGGCCCATTGAGGCAGCCAGTTAGCTGGAAGAATTGCCTCTTGCAAATGAAAATTAGCAAACAAGCTAGTGATAAATATGAAATGAACAAAGTATAAAAATACCCGTTTTGTTCTGAAACTTCATCGGCATCCCAATTTAGACTTCCAAGGAAATAATTTTTTGAGACAGACTGGATTCTGGGTATGAGATTTACCTTTTGTTTTAAATGAAGGCTGAAATCCACTATTTACTCTGTTATGAAGTGGAACTAATTCAGATTTTCCCCCAAACATTTCTCTTTGCACTATTCAGGCAGGATTTAAATATCAGCTTTATATTTTATTGTAATTGTCAATAAAGAGCAGAGCAGTTCAGAAAAACTGAGCAATGCAACTCACTTAAGTTCTGGCAAGGTAACAAAATCAAGCACATTCCAGTAGAGGACTGCGAATGGTTTACTTATTTCCTTCAAGCAGAGCCCTCTGGTCTCCCTCCTTGCTTTCCCAAACTCCTCAAGAACTGGTTTTCTTCAGAGAGAAACGTGCTTTGAGCAGCAGACATGAAATATATTGAATTCCTTTCCCTTACGTGCCTCTCACTGAGCTTACAAAACCATCACCATCATCATCATCATCCTGGCTTTGCACTAGCAGAGACCAGAATAAGATCCATATGATTTTCTTGTATTTTTTTTTTTCATTTACAGATATATTTTAACCCCAAGGGAATGCAGATTAGGGAATAAAACACACAGTCCTCCAGCACAACAGATTTTGCTAAAAAAGAGGACGTTTTTCAATCTGTTAAGAAAAATGATCTTTGGTCTGATCACTGCAGTCTGCGAATCACCGTGCCGTGCCTCTTGCTGGACCTTTCTTTAGGTTCACTCCACATAGCAAAAATTTAGATGTGAAACCAAACTTCACTACAAATTTTTGTTATAGAAATGAGAAAAAAATATAGCGCAAAAACTTAAAAGTTGCAAACACACACACTGATGGCACTATAAATATTAGGCATGTCATTGATACTACACATCTTCTGGGAAAGCTTGGTGCCAAGTTGGGCAATTTTACGTTGTCGAACCCTTTTAGGCAGATTTTAGTTGGCTCCTAACCAGTTCCAGCAAAGACAACTGCCAATGCATTAATTCCCTACCTCATCTCGTATGCAGTGCTGAGCCTATCAGTACTTTCTGTTGCATGTCAATGTAATATCAAACTGCTGGTTCCTTAATGTTAGATATGAGCATCAATAGTTCATTATTGATACACAGGACAATTTGTGACATGGGGGGGGGAGGGGAAGACCACAAAAAAAAAAGAGAAAAAAACAATTGCCTGAAACATTTCCACTTCGAGAGACACATTAGGAAAAATATCACTTACCAGATACTTAACTGGAATTGTTACGTGCACTCAATCCCCAAATGAGAGCAAAAAAAGATTCCATCTGTGTGTAACTTGATTTCTTTCAGATGAGTTATTAATTTGAATGAGTTAAGTACACTCCACTTAATCAGGAAGTGTTTAATCACAAGATCCACTTAATTGGGACATCTCCCAAGGAATTAAGATTTAAGTCCAAAGATACTTACCAGCAACGACTGCTGCTTAATGGTGATAGTAATGCTGCTTAATTGGGATGCCTTCAGGTGATGCTGGGGTGCTCCTTCACCTGCCAGCTCTGCCTCTCCTTCCCCCTAATGGGGTGTTCCCCAAACCTGCCCAGCCTGCTTTCTGGGGCTACCAGCCTGGTGCAGCACTGTGTGGCTGCCTTCAGAGGAGCAGGGCAGGATGCAGGGCACACAAAGGCTCTTTGCCCAGCAGCCCACACCCAAATCCCTGCAGCCCATCAGGAAGGAACATGGTTCATCCCCCAGGGCTCCTGGCCTGGCTGTAAGTTGACCTTAATATCAACTTCCACCTGCCCATCCCAAAGGTCATCACATAATGGTGTTTCATGTCTTGCTAATCAAGAAGGCAGTAATTAGCCAAAAAAAAGGACATTGATTCAGTGTAATGGCTGCAAAAATGACGTGTTCAGTGCTGCACATGCCAAAAACCAGACACCTTCCAGAATTCCTTCTTCCATCACACCCAAAACACTTCCATGTCCTGGAACCAACAAAGAGACTAAACCCTGTGGGCAGCTGGGCATCAGTCAGTGCTCTGTAAAGTTCCCTGACTACACCCAGGTACCCCCTGCAGTTCAACCCCCACATCCATTTCAGGAAGCCTCCAGGACTTTCTTCATTTTTTGGCATCAGCTGTGCAGCAAGCTATGAGGTGATGGCACTGGATGGTGGTACAAGCACTGAGCACAGGTTCCACAATAGCAACAGCATAAGTCAGCCAAAACATCCAGGGAATCTCAGCCACCTCCTCTCCCTGAGCATCAGGTTTGCCTGGCCAGCAAGAGAAGCCTGCATGTTCAATTTTATAAATGCAATAAATCATCCTAAGGACTCTGTCATAACATTTTATGCATTGCTAACTTTTATGCATTGCTCTGCATAAGTTTTATGCACTCATTAAGAAATTAAGTTGATAAAAAGTGACCAGATAGGATGAGGGGGAAAAGGCCAAAAGGTTTGCATGGTGAAATAATGTTTAAGGCCAGACTGGAGCATTTGGAGCTTCAGACAGAGGCATACTGGGAGTGCCTTAAAGTTTTAATGCAACCATGACTGGGAGGGGTAAAGTACTTAAGGACACAGATATTTTACTTATCCAGAGCTGATCTTGGGTACTATCATGCCTTATATCTACATCTGTTCTCCTCAGACTTCTTAAAATCCCACCCTGTTATGACACTGAGGCTCCTGCTGGTGCTGGGTACTCAGATAAATTGGATTGAAGGTGTCCCTGGTCCTCAGTGAGTCACATGAAGAGACAGTGACACTAGTGGGGTCCACAGTTTTGGGGATGGGTCCAAATGTGCACTGAAATGCAGGTTCACATCTCACACAGACAGGACTATAAATGTGAATAGTTATTCGCTCAGAAGCAGATGTGGCTTTTGCTTATGTGATGAGGGATCTGAGCTCCCTGGACTGCTGCAGGCTCCTTCCTCGTGCCCAAAGGTCCCTGGGCAATCCCATCATGAGGGGCTCAGCCAGAGCTTGGAGGCTCTGTGAGGGAAGTTCTGCTGGTCTCCAAAGCAGCTCAGTCCAGGTTCCCACCTGCATTAGGGAAAACTGCTCTGTCCACAACAGGGGACCTCAAAGACAACAAAATCTTTGTTCTCCCTGCATCCTTCCTGGCTATTCCTGCAAAAAGGCCCTTTTTTTTTTTTTTTTTTTTTTTTTTTGTAAGATTTTGAGCTCAGAGCTAGAGATAAGACAGGTAGAGATGATCAAAATGCCACCCTGTGTTGTCTTGAAAAGTAGAAAGAGGAGCTGTCTATTTTTTCTCCATGCTCGGCAACTGTCTCCAGAGATATAACTTCTCTAGAAGTGAGTGCTTGCTTCCAAGCTGTACAAAACAATGAGTTTTGATAATTTGGTGCCTATATTTTAAATTTATGTAAGCCCCTAAGAAATGGGTAATTCCTCCTGTAAGAGCCTCCTCCTCCATAATTGCTGAGAATGTGACACAACTATCCCACCTCTGCTGGTGCAGATTACCCTCATGTTTTCAGACACAACTCCTGCCAGGTCCTGCTGAGCTTCCCTAATTCCCTTCATCTCCCCAGCCCCCAAAAGCCAGTGTAAATTCACTAGCACTGGTTGTAGGAACACCATTACAGTGCTGCTAGCATGGGCATGGGGAAAATCCCATTAGGAAGTAAGATGCTGTTGAAAGAATCTGTGGATCACGTAGAGCGACGGCTGGAGTCTCTGGTATAATTAGTAATAAATAATCATAAGGAAGACAGCTAGCACAAGCAAGGGGAGAGCAGACCAGCAGTAAAAACAGAAGCACTTTCCATTAAGCTCTGTGATTTTTTTTTTCCCCCCTCCACTTTGTGGATTAAAATATGTAATTTGTTTTCCCTAATTTGATCTACATTATTATCTTCATTATTACAATTTAACTCCTGGGTTAAAATCCTGCCCTTCTTAGTTACTCTGATTGACTTCAATGGTCTACAGAATTTGACCGCTTCCAATTAACGCTATCCACTTGGGTTTCTGCTCAGCACTATCATGCACTGCTAATTGTTTAATAAAATGACTGGTTGGGCATGTGTGTGAGAAGCAGGGAGAGACAAAGTGGATCTGGTAGGAAAACTTTTCTTTGTGAATAAATACCCTAAAACATAGAGCTTGAAATCTCAAAAAATAAGGAAAATTTAATTTGTAATAAATAAATATATATATATATTTACAAAACTACACCTGGCCTCTTGTGTCTGTTGGAGCTGAACAGTAGCTCAATAACAGCAATAAAATGCAGCTTTTAAAGTGTCTATGTATTTGTCTCAAGTAAAAAAGGAAAAGAAGAATTGTCTGTGAAGTGTCAAAACCCCTTTCTTTAACCACAGAAGGCTTGGACAGACTAAGGAAATATTTCATCTGGAAGGGAAATGCTAAAAAATACCCTTCACATTATTGGAAAACATATTACCAAATGCTAAAACCTCTCCTTAAATCCCTGAGTATACACAGCAACAGAGCAGGCTTGGTTCTAAGTATTTAAACCTTTGTTAAGGAAAAGACAACATAAAAAAGGATGCAATCCACCTGCTAATTAGAAACTTTATTTGCTGAGACAGTGTTCATTTGAGCTTTGTAGAACATTTCATTCCCTTTGTAGCTTCAAAATGAGACTACATTTTACTTACGGGGAAATGCAGTTGACTTTTACTCCTCTGTCAATCCACTCGGTTCCCAATGTCTGTGTTAATTTTACGACCCCGGCTTTGGAGGCGTTGTACGCCAACTGCTTCTGTGGGTGAGGGACTGCAAGGGATTCAGAAGAAGAAAATTATTTATTCTTCCCAAATTAAAATAGCTCAGGCACTACACAGACAACTCCCTGCATTGAGATGAGCTATTTGCCCTTTTCCCAGGTACCAGGCAGGGAGCAGCAAGAATTCATCCACCTACAACAGAAACCCCTAAATAGGTATTTTGCCATCTAACAATTTTGTGTCAGCAGATGGGGTACTGGAAAACAATGGTGAAAATAAAATTAAAGACATTTAAAAGATCCCATACTTGGGCAAAGACAAAACCAATGTATTAAACATATATATATGCAATACTTGACTGCTCTGAAGAAAGATAAATAATCATATACACACATGCACATTTATCTATTATAAATATGTGTGTTTATATACTTGTACACTGTAATACTAATAAAATGTATTATCATACAATTCTAAAATATTATATAATTAATAATACAATGTCTAACATATGTATTCTGTGCTATATAATATGTTAATATTATTTATTATATGTGGTAGATAACATGTGATAGCTGAATGTAGCAGTAAATTGTTTGATATGACATTATATGATAGAATATAAGTGCATAATAGATTTTATATAACATATTATATATAGCTTCTTGGAACAAATTATTCTCCCTAATTTTTAAATTATCCATAGTCTGATGCAAACACATCTTATGATCTAACTAATGTTTGTGTGGATGTGAACACAGGTGCATCCCAAAAATTCAGAACACCCACCACTTTCAAAATCTGAAGCTTTTGAAAATGTTTCAGAGATGTCACATGTCAGTCAAAGACAGAAAATGATCAGCTTGCTAATTACAATGTTCAAGCTTGTTAGTGCCGTGTGCTCGGGTGGCTCTGCCCCTCTCCAGCTCAGTGAAAGCTACTTAAGGACAAATCCCCTGTGGGTGTAAAGTGCCTTAAACCCACGGGAGTCAATCCAAGTCAGTCCAGGTGTTGGGATTCACACCCACAAAGTATCTCTCCTTGGACTTCTCTGGCTGCCATTAGGACTTCATTAAGCAAATCCAGTGCAAAGCATCCATCCATAATTAGCTCTGTATCAGCACAGAGCTTCACTGAGCTGCTGACTCTGATGGAGGGAGAGAGGGGGAAACCAGGGCAAATATCGGTAGTCACAAAGACAGGCAATTCCAGCCTGTGGGGTTGGATAATGCTGAACCCTGGAAGAAAGGGAATCACTGGGTTTGCACAAGGTTCAGCAGCCAAACCCCAACTCCCAGCACTTTGATGAAAGCACATAAGCAGCACTGGTAGCTGACATTAAACTGGTCTCAATAAACTAAGCTGATGCATCAGTTCTATATCACTCCCACCCATGGCATCCCAACACGCCCACTACTGATTTTATTGACTTAAAACTCTTGGGTTTGAGTATGTCAGTGCAATGGGTGGAAAGAAGGTGATAACTAAGTTACCCAAACTCTAAAAGAACCAAAAAGCCCTGCTGCAAACTAGTGAGCGTGTGAACAAGGACCTTTGCCTTGAACAGACATGTTTGTCAATAGATTTAAAGCACACACATGATGGGAGCAACAATTAGAGGGTTTTTCTTCTGCATATGCTGCAAGTTTGCTCAGAATTCAGAGGCCTTTTCCTTGCTAAAAAGAGCATTTCATACCATGGCCCTCCTCTGCCAGCATTTATTCTGCACTCTTTTTTGTTCAATAAGAAATAATTTGCATTTTGACCAGCAGAACTGCTTTGCCCTCGGTGTGTGCCTGTTGCCCCCTGACGCAGCTCGCCATGGGGGCTCTCAAAGAGATGTGGAACGTAATTTCTTGATTAATTGCCATGCATCAGCTCCAAGTTACATACAACTTTGGTAGTTAACCTTGTAACCTCCCAAAAGCAGTTCTTTGCTAAACTTTCCAAACATGTCTGGCTGTGATAAATCATTTTGGTGATCACTTGCTAAGAGGAGAGGAGTTCTGGCACTGGCTCTGCACCTACAGCGCATGTGGGTGAGAACAAGTTGCTGCAAGCCGTGAGAATCAGCTTCTGACTTGGGTGATGAGACACAGCTATCAAAAGTCCTTCCATGGATTTTGTCTTTATAAGAATATCTGAAGAAGGTAATTAGGAGCATGAAATTTTCCCCTGCTGAGACACTCAGCCCCTCTCAATTGGAAGAACTCAAGGAGAAGCCAACAGGTGCTGTGAATCTTTGGCGTTGGATGAGATTTCTGCATCTAAGCACCCCATGCCACCTCCTCTTACCTTACCTAAGGTGGTCTCTTACAGAGAGAAGAGCAAATCTGTAACCCTCCAAACTCATGCAAAATGGGGTTTGTGAATTAAGTTATGCCTCCAGCAGTGTCACCAAAAAATCTGCATTGCTAAGGCTTCTGGGAAGTGAGAAGACAGACAATAGGAGAAAGCAGATAAAAATTCTGCCAACATTAGCTGTGTTATGTTTTAAACCCCTTTGTTCTGACTTTGGCTGATTTTTTTTTTTTTTTTCCTAGTAACTGTTACAGTGCTGTGTTTTGGATTTAGGATAGGAATAATGTTAACACACTGATGGTTTAGCTGTTGCTGAGTGGGTCTTACTCTAAATCAAGGACTTTTCAGGGCCTCCTGCTGCCCTGCTAGCAAGGAGGCTGGAGGCAAAAGAACCTGGGAGGGGACACAGCCAGGACATCTGACTCTAACTGGCCAGAGGGATATTTCAAACCACATGGCATTGTGCTGAAAAACAAAACTGGGGTGAGTTGGCTGGGTACACTGACTGGGCATTGGTCAGTGGGTAGTGAAAGACTGCACTGTGCACCACTTGGTTTTTATGTCCTTTTTTCCTTATTATTTTTTTACCTCTCCTTTTCTGTCCTAATAAACTGTCTTTATCTCAACCCACAAGTTTCACCTTTTTTCCTAGATTCTCTCTCCCATCCTTGTGGGGAGAGAAGGAAGGGCTGTGGGGTTATACCACAACAACCTGACACTGCTGCTGCCCCCTTGTTTGGTGCATCAGGCTCCCAGCCTGACCTTGAAGCAGCCACACAATATTAATGAGAGGTGCACACAGAGCAGAGCAGACCACTTCCCACTGAAGATATTCACTGTAAAAATTACAGCTCTGAGTTACACCTGAGTGAACGGCCGAGCTACTGCTGCTGGAGCGTATGCCTGGAATAATTCCATTGGAACACCAGAATCAAAATGCACATATGCAAAATGTATGCAGCTTATCTTCAATTAATTAAAGCTGATTCTGAGCAGTGTATCTGGAAAAATCACAAACAAAAACCTCCCTATCCTGCTAAGTGTCTCCTCATTTTCCTGTATCTCTGAGGAAGGACTCAACCTACAACAACAACAAAAAAAATATCCCCTAACTATTTCTAGAAACATTTCATACTATGCCAGTTGGCCAACGTACTTAAATAACCAACCAACCAACATATTTATTTAACATTCAGCAGATGGACATGATATGAACATCGTGGTTTTCAGTCGTAGTTTCATAACTACTCGATTTTCTCAATGCCAAGATTCAAACAGGTTCAGAAGGTAAACACATCTCTCCATCTCTTAACTTCTGGCCTAATGTGCATTAACTTTCACTGATATTTAAATGCATCTTGGGATGACCCTTCCAGGTTGCTCTCAGGGCTGCTTTCCAATGTTCCTTGCTGTTCCAAGACTGGTACTGCCCTCAGATGTGACCCCCAGGTGGAGCTCTGGGGGTGCAGCTCCAAGCTGGGGCTGGGATGGATGCTTTGTTGGAATGGCATCACCATCCAGCTCAGCAGGGCTGTGCCAAGCCCCGATGGAAAAGTTGGAAAAAGCCTCTCCTTAAGCAGAGCAGACCACTGCTGGGCTGCAGCAAGGCTGGGAGCTGTGTGCCAAACCAGCAGATCCCCAGTTTGTGCCAATTCCCAGAGCTTCCTAACTTTCTCCAGGATGGACTACATCCCAGGAAATCTTGCTTTGTGACAATGATGTGGATGGTGACAGCCCAAGCACAGACCAGAGCCCGACTGCTCAGAGCAGAGCAGGAAAGCCTGAGGTATTTGATTTTTTTTTCACAATCTTTTCAGAACTACTTTGCTTGGGGAGTTTTTGTAAGTTTACAAAGTTGGGATGAAGGGATGGTGCCTGTGTTTATGCATAAGTAAAACAGCTGGTAAAGGCACTTGAAAAAATATTAACAACAACATTATAAATGGATTTTTGAAGAACCATTTAAAGTTACTGTGCAATAAACTGAGTAGAATGACATTGAATGTCAAACTGGGCACAGTAAAAATAAACATTATTCCAAAGGAAAATAAAAAAGACTGCATATTTATGTAACATTCAGCAGATGGACATGATATTAATACAGGGGTTTTCAGTTGTACTTTTATAGCTACTAGATTTTCTTGCCTAACTTGGCAACCCAAGGCACCATTTGATTTTTGGATTTGGACAATACTGCAACAGATGTCCAGACCAATAAAATAAATTCCTAAAGGGCTATGCTTAATTTGTGTAATTGATCAATTTTTGTTACATGGGCTTCAGCTCAGCAGCCTTCCAGATTAGCTCAGCAGTAGGGATTTCATTCCATATGTTACAATGGTTTATTGGTCCTTTTGATGACACTGCTGATTCAGCAGCGTTGGTGCAGGCACCTGTTGGCAATGAGAATATTATAAAACCCATGGGTACCAGGGCAAATACTGGCACAAAATCCTTTGGGTGGCTTGTAAGCTTCTTGTGGGCTCAGCTTCCCACGTGCCAAGGAGTTTGCCTGGAACAGCATGGAGGGAGCAGCACCTCTCCTGTGGTATCTGCACCAGAGTCAGAGAGGGTGTCTCCACCTTTTCTATAAAAAGTAATAAGTGCTCTAAAACATTGAGGACAGATAAATGTTGAAAAATGATATCAATAAAAATTTTGTAGTACATTTCCTCTAATACGAAATGTCAGTGATTTACTCCTTCCCAATACAGGTTTAATTGATTCAAATAGCATCGGTAGTAATTAAAATATGGATTCTGAAGCACAACTGTTAGCTCTCATCACTCACCTATTAAACTTGCCATAGATGCTGTGTTAATTATCTTCCCATATCCTTGATTCAGCATAATGCGGCCTGCAGCCTGTGACAGAAATTAAAGGAAAGACCAGTGACCCTTTCTGTGATTGTGCTAATAATGACATGATAATAAATTAGTCTTTTCAGAAGAGTTGATGTGCTAACACATTTTTTTTAAGTACCTGATATAAAAACTTGGTATAAAAATGGCTGATGCAGGGAAAAAATCCCATTGCCATTTCACACCTCTCCACTGTTGGCAATATTAAAAAAAAAAAAAAAATCATGAATGTTGGGAATTCCCCCCTCCAAGCTTTCTGGTTGTCAAATAACCACCCTTCAAAAAACTTTTGGCCTGGGATTGGGTAGCCAACAAGTACCAGCTGCTTTTGAATGTATTGACCAAAATCTGTAATTAATATAAAGCAAATCTCTCCTAAACTCCACCAAAACTAGGACCAATTTTATTGTGATAATTATTAATAAAATGCTATTATATCTTGAGATAAAATAAGCACTTAGAATATTAATACTCATTTGCAAAACTAACCAGTACAGTATTTCACACTTACTTGGCAGCACAAAAATAATCCTCGTAAATTAACATTAAAAGTTTTGTCCCATTCCTCCAGGGAAGTCTCTTCACTTGCAGAGTTCAGATTGATTCCTGCATTGTTGCATGCAATGTGGACTGTGCCCCAGCGAGCCACGATTGCATCCACCATCCTCTGCACATCCTCAGGCTTGCTTACATCTGCTGCCAGGGCAAGGCTTTTAATGCCTGCATTGAAATAAGAGTGATAGAATCAGCATGAGAATTCACAGGGGAAAAAAAAATTCTATTTTATGATTGTTTTTTAATTCACATATAGAGATATTTTATATATAGCTATATTTTATACATAGCTATATTTTATACATACATGTGTGTATATACATATATTCCACCTTAATTCATTGCTCCACAAACAGTAGCAAAACGCGTGTTTGTTTCTGCAGTACCATTATAAAGTTGCTGACTGCTGCGAGGTTTGCCTGCTGGAGACCAGCCTGGAGCCCAGGTGTGGGAGCGACGGCTGCCACTCGGGCAGGACGAAGCTTGGAACACTGCACCATCTTCTGTCCAAACCCTCAACTGCAGCTTCCCCAGCACCCGGCTGCTCTACAGATGCTTTTCTTCTGCCAGGTCCCCCTCCCAGGATGCTACAGAAATCAAATTAATTTGTCCCGAACTGCTCTCTGGATGAACTACAGCATGCAGAGAGATGGGAGCCTCAGACAAAGCCAAACCAGTTTTAGGTGGGAGCTAAGTGGGAATACCTGCAGGTGCACAGGTATGGCAGTCACAGTGACTTATTTATTGCAAATCACACTGCCAGAATAATGCAAACAGCTGGCAGTGATTTACCAAATTTGAAACATGAAGAATTTTTGCATTTTTTCCTAAAATAATCCAGCCATTGACTTTTGTACCAGGGCTGATCCATAAACAACTCCATTTAATTTATTATAAAAATCAGCTTTAAATAACTTTATTGTTAGACAGCATAAGAAGCCTGCTGAGGCGCCTGATGCTACTGGGATTATAACCAGCCTCAAAGCCAAACAAGGCTACACCAGTAAGGGCTGTGGTGAAATGGGTCTTAAATTAAGGAAGGAGGGAGGTGGCCACTGGGGTTGGACCATGATCAGTAGTCTGGGTAGGAAGTTGCAGCTATTAAAGCAAGGTATTTTTCTTCTATATAAATGACAAATTTGTTCCACACTGGTACCTCTTTTAGATCATTCTGATGAAACATTCAAAAGAAGAGATCATCCTATTCCAGGAGGAGACTCTCCCAAAATGAAGCAGAGACGGAGGCTTCCAGGAAAGCAAGGCAAAGCAGGAATTGCCCAGTTGTGTGTGTGAAGAAAATGGCAGGAAAGAGGCTTTTGCATGGAAAAGCTCATCTCCAGTGCCTCCAGGAGCCTGTCAGAGTGCACAGTCCAAGGTGATGCCACTCTGGGATGCCAGGGCATGGGAGCTCCTGCCCCTTTCAGTGATGACACCGTTCTCTTGATTTCCATGGCAGAGAAAAAATACAGACAACTAAAAAATGGATGCATGCTCAGCCACAAAACAAGACCCCTTATTTTATGGCAGATTTTACGCTAAATATGCTGAAAGAATAAGAATAGCCAGACAGCCCCTAATTGTTATCAAGACATGTAACACACAGGGAGTTGCTGCGATCTTTCTTTTGCAATTTACAGATAAAATGGGTGCAAGTGTGTTACTAATGGTAACAGAAAGACTCTTCACCTGCCCTCCAACTCTCACCCCATTTAGAGCTTCATCTTATAGATCAGTTTATAAAAATGAGACAAAAGGTGCCACATGTAAGTGTCTAGTGAAGATGCAGTGAAACCACGCTCACACTTCAAACCAGAGTCCCACACTCCACCTTAATCAATTCATCTGACATTCCTGCACTCTGAGAGGGGGGAGGAAACCACTTTCTGTCTCTCCACTGTCCCCTCAAACCACCTGTTAAAAATAATAAATAAAACAAACTGTGGGAAAATAGCTTCAAATCTACAGACACAATCAGGGGCAAGACACTCAACACAGGATGATGCTGCTGGGTGCGTGGTGGGGCCAGTGCATCTCCACAGCACTCAGCTCAGTTTTGTGGGGCTCGTGGAGGCGGGTTTGTAATGAGAGGGGCAGGAGAGGAGCCCAGGGGCTCTGTGCTGGAGACAATCACTGTGCTGGATATGCCTGAGGTGTCCTTCTGCAGGGACACACAGACGTCCCCCTGCCACGGGCTTCATCTCTGGTCTCTCAGTGTAAATGGAAGTAACATGTTGCATATAGACAAGAAGATCAGGAGTGACACTGCACAAGGCATTTGCATAGTTTACAGTGAAAATGCACATTTTAAAAATCCCATCAGACTAATTCTTCCCTTAGGGTACAGGCAGTGATTCCCCCTGAAGACAGAGGTGTGTGTAGTGGAAGGTAACCCTTAGGATTTTTTGGTAATGTTTCATCATTTTTGGTTCTTCAGTCAGGATCCATTAGTAACTGTTGAAAAAGGTATTCACACAGGATCTAAAAACAAAGAGCCCTGCAGCCAAGGGACATACACTCAAGCTGTCTAACAAAGCTAAAACTGAGATCACAGGCGTTCTGATGTTTAAAACTCATCATGAAATGATGGCACCATCCCAAAAGGCAGGAAAGGGCTCCTTGATACAAAAAGCAGAGCAGCTCTAAGCAAGCTAAGCAAAATGTTTTGAAAAAGTATCAGTATGGGAATGACTTGGGGCACTGAGCTTCCAACTTTGAGTCAGAGATCTACAGCCATAGAGGAGGAAAAAAATCACAGCCCCTTTGTCCTTATTAAAGCAGGAAAAATACGTATTAATGTTATGATTGCTTCAATTTACTCGTGAATATTTTGAGAGTAAAGCTAGCTGAGCCTTTTTGTCAAAATTTATTTCCAACAGAGCATGATACTTCTTTGAAGCCAAAATGTTTCATGGAAACATTGATTTCAACAAAAAGTTTTCAAGGGAAAGCTTCTGAGGTCCAGGCTGGAATCTCTAGTTACCTCTGGAGAGAAAAGATTGAAAACCTGACCTTTTCAGATCCTTTCCAAAAACGGGCATTTGGATGTAATTCCCTTTCACAAAAGCTTTACAAAGTTTGGGGGTTGTTCCAACAGGGAACGACAATAAATTCAAAACCTCAAAACCCATCATGAGATGGAAGAGATGTGCCCTGACCAGCTGCACTGGTCAAATTGATAGATAATATTTGACCTCAAAGGATAAAGATGTGTAAAGAGTGAGAAGTGAGATTTTCTTTGCTTTAGACTGCAATAATATTTGCTATGCCTCATGACCTCTCCGACTGCATTTTGGAACAACCCCCCACCTCCTCCAGGCTGGCAGCCCAGTGCTGAAGGAGCAGAGATGTAGGGCAGCCATTGAAGGGTAGATGATCAAACTCCTACTGAAAATGCCCTGGAGATGAGTTAAGTTCATTTTCCAATAGGCTGTTGGCATCCAAAGTCTCATGGCTCTATCAAGTAGCCCATTTCCATCCGAATAGCTCTGCTTGATATGCAGGATCTCACAGGGAAAAAATGTCCAAAAGGAGAGTTAAGGTGTAGGGCACAGCTACTTTGTGCCAAAACCATATGGCTCCAGTGCATAAGTGAATGAAAAGCTTCAGGGAAGGAGGGAATGGATGACTCTAGAATTTCTAATAGGAACTGGACACTTTCTTCTAGGTCATTATTAGGGATCAGAGCTTTAACCATCGCACCGACACTCTGTGTGAAGTGTCTCCTGCTTAGCAGAGCTGGGGTTGTGCAGACAGGGATGTTTTGCTTTAAATGTTCTCTGGGGAGCCTCAGAATGGTGTCCAAACCAGAATGACACCAATCCTTGTCTCTTCCTGAGACTGGGTGATATAAATGCCTCTGCAGGGGCTGGTTTTGCTGGAGAATATGGTTTCTAATGGCCAAATCCCTTGCAGAAGTCAGAGTGAAAACAAATACTGGTGACTTTATCCAGGTGGGAATGTGAAAATTTCCTGCGTAATTGTCCATCTTTAGAGACAATGAAATACTGAACTTTGAAGAAGGCTCAAGTGCAATCTCACAGAAGAATTTATAAAATGAGTAATACTTCCTTTTCTTTTATCATTAAAATTATATTTCCAGTTTTCTTTTTCCCCTTTACAATTGCAATTTAGCACAGCTCTAGGGGGAAATTCAATTTTATGTTACACTTTCTGTTTTTACTGCTAAAACAGGAGTGGCTTGTAGAGGATTTTACCTCTTATTTGGGATTTTACTTATTATGTTTATTAGTGTTTTGTTCCCATACCTGACCTTGCACGCATGTTTGAAAGAGAGCTTAAAAAATTACTTATCTTCAATTTAAAGGGCACAGTGAGAGATTCAGACTGACAATACAACTACCCTGTTTTGGTGTTTTGGCTCATGGTACAGATATAAGATCTGGAAGAGGGGGTAGGTGAGTTTGTGGGCTGTATCTTTCATTCACTCATAGTGAAGCCTGCATGATTTACTTTGAGCAGCACCATCTCTGGTGCTGGTCACACAGATCTCACTTGTACAAGGTGATCTTTCTCTGTTCCTGTCAGCTATGGCTCACCACTTTGGACACTTTTAGCGAGGAATTTTGTTTGGATCACTTTGCCTCTCAAGAAGAGTTTATATTGATAAATAACTCTCGCACATGGTGTGGTATCAATGAGTGCTGGCACAACACTGACAGGGCAGGAGAAGCTTTGTGCCCATGGCTTGAAAACCCTCTACTCTAAGCACTTCCCCAGCAGGGCTGGATGGGAGGTGATTGCTCCCATCACACAGAGTAGTGCGAGGTTTGAAGGAAAGCCACCCATTACAGTGCCTATCACGCCTGGTGCTTACCTTTGAGGCTGAGCTCACATGCCACCGCTTCTGCCTTGGCAAGGACCAGATCCACCACAGCCACTTTAGCCCCAGCTTCCCCCAGGGCGTGGGCAAAGGCCCTGCCAATTCCCTGCCCTGCTCCTGTGACGTAGGCGACCCTGCCGTCCAAACGCAGCCGCTCCAGGATGCGGCGCTGGTTGCAGCCCCAGAAGACATCATCCTTCACCACTTCTGTCTGAAACAAGAGCACAAACGCTGCACAGTAAGGGGCAGAGCTCACTGACAGCTGCGAAGGACTCTGCTGGTGAGAACAAGGTGGGAGCATGAGCAGGGATCCATGTCTTCTTGGCCCATTAATTAATACAAAAAGTATCACTAATTCAAGCCAAAAAGCCCCCTTATCCATACAGATATGAAGATCAAACAGAGCATTAAGGTGCCAGACAATGGAGCAGAAGGGCTATGCACCGGGGAGATGCTACAACTATTCCACTTTCAGGAGAGTAGCGTATGGCATTTCCTAGCCTGGCTTGGGTACAAAGTCTTAGAAGATCACTGATTAAGTCTTCCAGTTATTTCATCCCCAGGGCCCAATCTTGCCCTCAGGCTCAGCTAAGAGGCTAAGAACAAGGTTCCAAAGGCAGGATTTGGGTCAAGTAGAGTGCAATCAAAATATCTTCACAAGGCTGGTGCACAAATAAAGATATCAGCCAATAACTTAAACCAAGCTGTCATCTGATCAGCTGCCATACATCATTTCCCCCCGACTGGAATCAAAATGCAAAATACAAGATGTTTAAAATATTGAGTTTGAAATGCCAGGAATTACCAGTGGGTGTAGCTTTGGGAGTGCTCAGAAACTGCAAAACAACCAGGATGTTTGGGTCTGGGTTTACTGAGGTAGGCCATTATGATTCCAGATGGGAATTTCATTACAGCTGGATGATGCCCACTACATAAAACAGAGAAAGATAAAAGCACCTTTTTTTTCCTTAGGACAAGCAAAATGTAGGGGCCTGAAAATATCCAGCTCAGAGAGCACAGGAGGGCATTCTGTGCTGCCTTTGAGCAAAAAAAAATGAACTATTTCAGAAATGTTGTCCTGGTTCATTTCAGCTGGTCCTCAGCTCCATCTTCCCACACTCCTCTGGATAGGAAAGATGGGAGAGCACCAGGCACTGATGCCTGGTGAGCAGTACACCAGCCACTCCAGAGATTCATCACAGGACCAGCTGATCTGAAAGACTTTGCAAGGAATCAGCATTTATCAGCTTTAGTGCAACCCTGGACTAGTGATGCTAAAAGGTGCCAAGCTGTAAGCTGCTAAACCCATGATTATGGTACCACATGTTTGGGTTCTTGCCACCAAACTCCTGAAAATTATTTTGTCCCTGTCCTTGGCAGAGTCAAAATTTTCCCAGAAATGCTCACAGAGAGGAAATACCTACCTTGGATTCCATCACTGCATCTGGAGGCACAGGGCTCCTCCGAATGAGGCTCAGTCCACTCTGCACAGGCAAAATCACCTGCAAATATAACACAATTCTCATCTGCTTGGTACCTGGCTTTCTGTCACCCAAATTCCACTGATATGAAGGATAATCCTCAGGCCACAGTAGTTTTTCCCCTACTCCTGTTCTTTAGCTGAAGCCAACACAAACATTTCAGGCATTTGTATTTGCTCCCATTCCTCTTCCAAACTAATTGCTTACACAAATGCCAGGGAATAAAAATGCAGTCTTGTCTCTCCCGTTTCTAAAATCACAACATATTGTCTGTGCATCCTATTACTTCTTCTTTTTATTCTCTTTGCTAACTCCTGTTGTGCTGGTGATGCCCTACAGCCCCCAGAGCCTTTAAAGCAGAGTGGTGATTCTTTAGTTGTGCTGTAGAGCTGATTATTTACTCCTAAGTGCTCTCCTTTTATCTTGCCTTTAACACACTATAAGATGTAGACAGAGCAGAGACCACTCCTGAATAGAGAAACTCATACCTACAGCTCAAGTGAGGTGAATTATAATAAAATCTGAGTTCATTTTAGGTCCTTTGGATAATGGCACCAACAAAAGAAGCATTTTAAAGAGTACTTTGCAAAATCCATAGATACAGCACTGAGGGCACCTTAACCAATGGCATTGCACTAACCTGCTCAACACGAGGATCTGAATTAATCACTGAATTTAATTTTCTGACAGCTAGTACATTTTCATCTGATACATTCTCCAGGTAGACTTGTCCTTTCATGAGTGTATTCTCTACACAGATCACTGCATCCATGCTCAGCAAGTGGTTATCCATGACAAAGCTGTAGTACTGAGCAGCATTCCTTTGATCAGCATCAATAAAGACTATATCAAAGTGCTCGTCCTCAGCATGTAGTGCCTGGGAAAAAAATTATATTGGAGAAAACACTAATTATTTACCTGAAAGTTTAACATGTTGCCATTAATTTGTTGTTTATATAAACACCAAACCAGACAGAAACTTGTTCTTTTAAGGTAACACTGCTAGAAATGCTTCTGGAGATCTTGGGAGTTTTCCATGCTTTGCAAACAATTCTTTAGCAATGAATCTCTAAACTTCTCAAGGAAAATCAGGATATAAAAGAGGATGGCTTATCCCAGCTTATGGTGTTGAGAGTCACAGCAGAAACACCTGCATACCTTGAGTCAAGGTAAATTGATCCATCAGGGTAAGACTGACATCAAACTCTGACACTGCGGTGCTGCAAGAAGTTCTCTCTTCTCAAAAGAGCAACTATCAACAAATTGAAGAGTGGCAATTATATCAGTCTGGGGGAAAAAAAGAGGCATAAGGCAGATCTGGGAATTGCAAACTAGTGTGTCCCACTTCAGTAGCAGGAAAATGGTTGAAATCCCAATTAATATAGAATTATAAAGCACATGAAAGAACAGGTCATGATAGAGATAAAGCAGCACAGCCCCTGTGAAGGAAAATGATGTTTCTTTAATCTAAAAAAATGCTTTGGATGGCTCAGCAACAGAGAGGATAAAAGAGAACTGGCTGCTATCATCTAATTGGATTTTCAGAAATGTGGCACACCTTCCCTCCAAGCAGGCTGCTGATGATAATGTATAAAAGTGTTGATGGATGACCAGATGGGAGCCTTTACAGCCTTCTCCTGTGGCAGTTAATGCACTCACTGCCCAAGAGGCTGCTATGGAATATTTCAGATTCCATCTGGGACTATTTAACTGCATCTGTGTGCGTTGCAATGAAACAACATCTCATCCACCTATCTCGGCGAGCAGAAATGCTTTCAAGTCTTTGTATTTCAAGGGAAAAGAGAAACAGTTCTGTTTTCCAGAATTCACTGTCTCCACCACGACTTTTAATGGTGCTTCTTGCATCCAGATTTCCCTTTTGTGTTTAGAGACATTGTGCACAACGAGTGATGAGCCATCCCTTGGGATGTACCAGCAAAAGCATCAACAAAGGCAACAGAATGTGAAAAACTAGTTTGGTTTGGGAGTAAGTATGGTTAATGGCTCCCAAAGAGAGATTTCGGGAGCCTTTCTGAGACAGGAGTGTGTGGATCAGACAAGGAAATCGAGGAAAGCAGATTATTGAATCTCTGAACTCATCTGTTGTGCAAACTGGTGTCATTGTGAGCTTGTTAGTGGTGAGGGAATTAAGCTTGGATAGTCACATTTATCTGTGGATGCTTGATAGCACAGAAACTCTGCTGAAAGCATTCATGAGCCCACATTTAGGACACATTACACTATAATGAAAGAAGACCTTAAGGCCAAATATATGCTGGTTTATTATAAATGTAGCAGAAACTGGGACATCTGGATTTCTGGGACTCATCTTTTCATCCCATGACCAACAAGAAAAATCTTGCCCTGGTTCCCTCTTGAGCCACATTGGTGGAAGGGAGCAGGAACATTTTTGCTACTGTGGAAGAGTATCTTATGTCAGGTTGCACCTCAGTCAGTTTGTCCAATGTAGATACTTCAGGAAGGGTCAGAAGATGAAAGCTGGGTGCAGGAACCCATCATGAAGAGAGATTAGAGGTCTCATTCCTCAGGGAGAAGAGCCAAAGCCAAACTGAAGTAATTATCATGACTTATCAGTACTTTCTGACTTGTAACCTTCCTGGGTGGAGGAGGTGGGGGGCAGACATCCAGAAACAGATGTGGCCATGGCTGAACATATGTTACTCCTGCTCTGTGGGATGGCTCCCCAATGAAAAAGAATCTCACGTTTATGCATTGACTTCATTAGGTCCATATGGAGCTGTGCAGCTCTCTGGATATTAGCTGGACTTCCCATTTCAGCCCTCTTCCTGTGCCGCCTACCTGCTGACAGCTTATCTCTTTCTTATCTGTCTTCTGATACAGATAAACCACCTGTTAACATCACAGCATCCATCCCAGGAGGGTGCCTGGGTTGGATGTGTAATCAGTGCACACCAGGCTTGTCTTTGCACTGCCTGGGCGTGCCAGGCCATGGTTCCTAAGGCATTTCTCTTCACTGAGTCCTGAATGGCCAACCAGAAGGGTCACTTGGGCATCCAGGTACCCAGTGCCTGACACACAGAAGGAATAACCTGAGTTTCTCCTGGGACCTGCCATCATTTGAGCTTCATGTTTCCACAGCTTCATAACTGCTGCTGGGTTTTCCATATTTAGCTAGAAACAGCTCCAGGGATATAAGAGGAATCCACGAAATTCCTTGAACCAGCCTTACCTCTGGAGCAGCCTCTAAACAGCAGGATAACAGCCACAGGGAGAGGAAATTGCTCTTTTTCCTGGAGTCCCTCGGCTAGCAAAACACAGGTTACCCAGGCAGGTAGTCACCATGGCCAGGGCACCCACTGGAGAGGGTTTCCTCACTGCCAGCACCCACTGCTGAATAAAAACAGCCAGAAAATCAAAGATCTGCTCTAACTGCAGAGCCAAGCACTGGAAAGATGGGCACAGTGGTGGAGGGGACAACTCCATGTTGTCCAGTATGGATGAGGGGGTTAAAAATGAGCGATTGACCACCCTGGCCCCCCCAGCACAGGCTGGGCCAGGCCCTGCCTGGGACCTCACAGCTCTTTGGAGATGCCATTGTCCTTTGCTTGGAGAGGCAGAGCCCAAATGCCTCCAACTGTGAGGAAAGCTGAGATCCAGAAGGAAATAATCTGCCTGCAAAATATCCTGCTGAAACCAATTTCCTGAGTGTTTACAGTGCAATCCCTGCTCCTTGCTACAGAGTCATCATAGATGGTAACAGATGGCAATAAGAGTTTTAATTCAGAACAAACTTGGCTAAAATTAATGCTTTTGCTTACAGTGAGTCATTAACTTCCTTTCAGACTTAAAAAAAAAAAAAGTGTAACACTGCATTCCATTGAGGAGATGTACCAAAAGTGACCATGAGAAAGGGCACAGAAGCTGATGGATACAGCAAAAGATCAGGGAGAGGACATCCCAAATAAAAACATGAATGAATCTTCTGCCAAAGCTCAGAGCAAACCTGATTGGAGTCCTGATCAGAGACAACACTCTCATAAGGCACATACAAACTCAATCAGAAAAAAAATGACTGCCCAGTTCCTTTGATATGGATCATACAGTCAGCATATTTGTAATAAAGATGTACTCAAAAGTTATTACCTTTCCTGTGCCTTGTTCTTGACCTAAATGTAATAGCAATCCATCCTTGGGGTGCACAGAATACATGAAAAAGTACAGTTTCCTTTTAAAAACACCATTAGAATATTTTACTGTGTGTGGACATACACTCTTGTTACTCCTAAATGCTATTCTATTGAGTACAGTTTATATTCACCAGCAAAGCGAAATCTCTAGGGAAGCCAGAGAGGGAATGCAATTTCTAGTAATAACAGCTCACAACAGTGAATACTATCCACTTATCCTCACAATTTCCAGCTATTTTGGACTCCTTTCTGAATTAACCTTTCATATCAAAAGGAGCAATTCTAGAGCACACTAGAGACTCCGACACAATTTCATGCATAATTTATTCACTCAGTTCAACATTAAACGCAGAGTCCTTGACTTTGTCAAGGTGGATTCTGTTGGCAGACTTCACAAGCAGCAAAACAGGAGAAATGAGATCTGCAGCTCAACCTCTTCACCTATTCTGTCTGCTAACAGGAGGGAAAAAAGAAGAAAGCAAACCCCCACATGCTTCCACAATGCCCTGCAATCAGTAGAATTGGCTGCAAACACCGTGTTATTTTTGTGTTGTATTTTCAATTTTAAAATAGAAGGATCAAAATAATGGATGGGAATAATTTCCTGATAGTTTGCATTCTCTCCAGACTCAATCCTGCATCCATTGTTCATCAAAAGTCCCCTGAGATTTGAAGGAAGCTCTTTGTGCAGGATCAGGCTCTTGCTGGCAGCAGATCCATGGCAAGGCACATTTTCCAGGCATGGCTCAACAGAGTTCAGACTTAAGGGAAGATTTCTTGGGAAATGTTTTTAAGCATGGCCCAGGACATGTTGAATAGGTGGCTAATTCCCACCAAAGACACCTGTACCTGAGACCAAACTGGAAGAAAGGCTTCCCCTCGGTCCACATTTCAAAATACTGTGCAAAATCCCTGAGGCCCTTGAGCACAGAGGGTTGTGTTGTGGTGTGAGCTCTGTGCTCTGCTGGGGACCTCACCCAGCTTGGCAGTGTCTGTCCCTCATGCGTGGGGAAGGTGAGATTTTATCTTTGTGCCCTCAGGTATCAAGTGAACCCTACCATGTATCTGAGCTCTCTGGCTCCTGTCTGATACTTAGCATCCCTTGACAGGTCAAAATCCCAGATGTTTTGTGCTGGCTGTGATTTGGAACAAGAGGGAGGGAAACAGGCCAACCCCACCAGTGCTGTGTGGTAACACAAGGGAGCATCAGGGGGCTTCAGAGAGCCTGGCCAAGGTGCTGCTATGGACTGCTGTGCTGCCTTTGCTCTGCCCTCTGCCCGCTCCCAGCCCTGCAGAGCCATGGATTTAGGTGAAAGAGCCAAAGCCACAGGGGTGACACAATGGCCCCACTGTCTGAGGTGCACTGGCACAGATGTGTTGCATCCTTATGGCAGCTGCTGCAAGATCTGGCAGCTTCCTTGTAAAGGCAGAAGCATTTGTGGGGGCAGCACTGGACACATCCTGCAGCACCTGGATGATACCTGAGGCTGGGATGCAGCTCCTGGGTAGACCAGTTTTACACCAGAAGGGAGAGATCATGCTCCTTCTGACAGTTTGGACATGCTGAATCACAGCTTCATGCAGCAGAGAAGGAATTCCCTGACAGCTAGTTAATCTGTAGACCATATGACATTTTCTTGCTTTGAATGGGCCAGGGCAGTGAGGCAAATCCTGCTTCCAGGAGTTGTATTACTGTGAAAAAAAACCAGATAAGCAGAAATATTGCATTGCTGTACACAGCTTAGAAGCAAGATTCAGCCATCATAACCAAGCAAGAAAGCTGCATCAGACACCTTCAAAGAGTGGGTGGCCAGCTCTGCCCTCTAGTTTCTACAAAGGGACAAGAATGACACCTAGGGCTGCAGACTGTATAGGCACCAAGGACAATCCTTGCCAGAATCCAGCTCTTCTAAACCTCACTGTGCTCCTCAACAAATGTTAGCCAGCTCTGCTCTAGACCAGCCTCCCCACAGACCATGAGGGACTGAAGTGTTCTCCACCTCCTCTGTGAAGCTGAGCTGTGAGAGCCCTGCTGTGCCATCCCTCACCCATCTCCTGCCTGTCACTGCCTTGTCCTCCTGCCTTTCAGCTGCCCACGAGGCAGCAAAGGAAGTCTGCTCAGTCTCCAACCTACACTGGTCATCTGGGAGGGAAAAGGCAGCACGCTGTCCATAGGCTGAGTCTCTTCCATATACCCAGGCATCCCATGCAGCTGCCACACTCCAGCTGGGCAAACCTCGAGAAGCCCAAAATACAAATACAAATGCACCAGAGAGGCCACCGAATTCATTGCTTCAGCATTCACAGCCATTGTGGATTAAACCTGTAGGACAACCCTGATTGTCCTCATACTGATGACAAAAAGTCTGCCACACTGAATAGCAAAAGTTCAGAGCCCAGTGCAGAAATCCTGCACAGAAAGGTGTCCCCATGCTGGGAGCTCTCCTGCCAAACACGAGCGTCTCTGTTCCCAAAAGCTCCAAGAGGTATTTGAAGTTCTGAGCACCTGCAGAACTGGGGTCAGGATGTGCCTTCATGTTGCAATTGGAGGATATAAAATCAATTGCAACATTCTGTTTTAAGGATTTAATTTTCATGTCTTTGCTCCCTTCTTTAATCTCTACACAGCATGTACTCTGCCTGCCTCTAGATATTTTAATTCAGTCACAGTAAGTCAGTTGCACAGAATGGGCACTAGAGAGCAACAGCAATTCAATTAATTTCACACTCACTGCAGGGAGCTGGGATTTTAAATGCTGCACATTGCAGGTGATCTGTAACATTTCGGTTTTTTGTATACTTGCAAAGCTCTTTGTTTCTTTCTTATCAAACTTGGAGGTCATGAAAACCAGAGGTCAGAAAGCTCCTGGCCATTTCATTTTAGAAATAAATATGGTACCTGCTAATGCAAATAAAGTTACAATCAAGCTCACACTGACACATCCTGATTGAAAATGAAATCAGATCAAATTGATTTGTATTAATAATAGAAAGGCTTTTTAATGAACCTGGTAGGGGCACCACCTGTCTCCTGCTGGATCTGCAGCAACATCCTGGAGATCCATAAACTGGAATTAAATGTGAGCTGCTAGCAATCACAAGATTTCTCTTTCTTGGGACAAAGTCAGCAGCCAGAATAAAACAAGTACAGCTAGGGCATTATTTGTCTGAGGCTAATCATATTGCTCTGGAAGTGAGAAGGCAGGGTCTGACTCGTCTAAGAGTTTGCTATGGGGAAAAAGAGTGAGAGGTTTTGGCAGAATTACAAACTTCTCCAGGAATTTCCCAGCTCTTGTGAACATTGGAAGCAAGCTGTCCTTCTCAAAAGTTGGCTCAGCAGGGTACAGATCCATTCTTCCTGTTTGTTATATTTGGAATTAGGGACCCAAAACAAAGCCAACCCTTGTTGAGTTAAACTGCCATTGAAGCCTATCGACCTACATTGAGACCCTGTGATTCCTCTGATCAAAAAGCTGCAGGATTTTAGTTAAAAGGGAGAAAAACTGCCTTGTGTAGCAGAGCTGCCCCATTACACACTGGAAATAAGAAATAATCTCAGTGCAAGACTGTGTTCACACATTTGCAAGCAAACCAGAGCATCGTGTGGGCAGGGAATAAGACCTGCCTGAAATTCTTTAATGTGTTCTTCACAAGAACTCCCAAACTCCCTCTCCAGCTGATTTTACCTCCAAGGTGTCTGCCACTGGTCCCACTCGCATGCTTATCTTTTTGCCATCTGAGGAATAATCAAATGCTTCCTGGCTGTTCACTCCGAGATACGGCGTTTCTGCACAGGCAAAGATCTTGCCATTGTTTGGCAATTCCTCTGCAATAGCAAGGATACTGTAACCTTTAAGCTTGCCAATTAATAAAATCTTCCTGGCTCTGATCATATGGACAAACATCCTAAAAATTTGGCCTGTGGAAAGACAAGAATGAAAATTTGAAAATAAAATCATGAGAAAGACTATACTTTGTTCACAATGAAAATTAGATGTGCCTTTTAAGTGATCATTTAAAAACACCCTAACCTTAAAACACTCTCAAATAAGGGTTTAACCACAGAATCTGACAAAATTTCATCTAAAAATGCAGCTAAAAGACAACAGAATAAAAGGACTGATTTTAAATGTACAACCTTTATCATCAATGCTGCTATTGTTCAAGTGCTTGTTAAATAGTGCTTGAAATATTGCATATTTTAACAATCCCCCCATATGAAAATGGCTTTGAGATGGCTCCATATTCTTTCTGGAATCCAGCATAAAAAAAAAAAAAATCACTACATTACCTTGCATTTGCTCTTAGAGTCATTATCCCTAGACAGCACCATCATTTAAGAAATTTATCATCAGTGGTGTCCTTCGAACAATGTATTAGTGTAATAGATTATAAGAGTACTTCACTGGGATGATATATTACTCCAAAGATGAGAACATCTGGGAAGAATGAATCTGGGAATAGATTTAGTGTAATAGGCTTTATAAGAGGATACAAGCCTGGGTGTTTCTACTTGTAAGGCTGCAGAGCTTGGCCACAGCCACCTCCACCACAAAAAGCATATAAACCCCCATCAGACATCCCAAACCCAAACCAGAAGCATTTTTCCATCCCTTCCCCTTCCAGGAAGGGTGATGATCTCTTTGCTGTTCACTGAGGGATTCACTTTAATTCACTGTGAATTAAAGCACTTGTGTGGGTGCATGTGAGCGAATACAAGGGCATGGAAGGCAGGGTACAGGAAAACTCGTGCCAGAGGAATATCAAAGCCCACAGGAAGCTCATATATTTCTTTAAAAGTAATTTCCCACATTTTCTGAGCATTGCCATGGCATTCATCCTCCCCTTACTCGAGACAAAGTAGAGGATGATAGCTTCAACCTCAGTGACTGACTTTGCACCAGTCTGGTGCAATTTTACCCTCTTGGCTGAACAACTTGCCATTCAAAGAGCCAGAGGCACGTGTTTCCTGCAGCCTGACTCTGCTTTCAACTCCTTCAGCATCCCCTGGGATGTGCTCAGGTGAAGTTTTTCTAGAAAAAAAAAAAAAAAAGACATTTCGATATTATGATAACAACCAAAATCTGAGCGTCCAGCATAAAAAGCAACAACCGAGAGGGAACTCCTGGAAAACCTTTGTCTGTGCATGACCATGAAAAATTAGCCCAGAAGCATCACAAGTATCCTAAATTCAGTCCTAAGAGAACCTATTGCCTAGTTTGGCAATAAGCACATCTCAGTGCTGGCAGCCACCCCACCCATAGGGGCTTGGGAAGGAGGGACCATGGGACTAAAGGAAAGAATTCCCCACTGTTCAACCCCAAATCTTTCCCATTTTCAGCTGGTCCCAGACAGGTCTCTGTCTATCTGCTGCTTTGGAGTGAATTACTCCAGTTACCCTGGCCAGGTTTTGCTCAGTTCTACAATTATTAGTTTTGTTCCAGCCAAAAATAAGGTTTCTTTGCAGAATAGAGGGAAAGATATAAAATCTAAATTTTTCTTACAAGGCAGGGGGAAAAATGTTTTTCCTCACAAAGTGCTCAGAAAAGCAGGGTGCCTCCAGATGCTATTTCACAGAAGTCAGGCCTGTGACAATGTCTCTGGATGAAGTGAGATGTTACCTATTACATAGGGAAGGCAATAGAGGACTGGAAGAAGTCTATAGCCTCCAGACAGGTTAGATTACCCTATCTGAAGAAAGTAACCACCAGAAGTGGATGGTGATCATTCTTCAGGCCAGAATTTAGAGCCATTTCAGTGGGTTTTTTCCTCCAGCTCCCCGCCTCCACTCCTCAGTAAAATGAGAAAGAATTCATAACCCGTGTCAGCCACAGTCAGATAACCCAAGACTTAAAGAGTAGAACATTTCATATAACCTCTTTTCTGCCCCTCACAAATGCTTTAACAACTTTAATAAGATAATGTATAGCTATTATCCTACAGCAAGTGTAAGTCAAACAACTATCAGCTATTATTTCAGCAACAGAGAGAACGCTCAGCCTTCCCATAATCCACAGCCTGGAACAGTTTACACACTGTCAATTTTAGACAGAACTGGCTTTTTCCACATATCAAAATGTACACTGATTAATGGGAATTGTTTAGCAGACCCCACATGGCTGGGTAATATACTGTAGCTCAAAAAAGAATAATGAGGGTATCAGTTGGACTTCTGAATTAATGATACCTTAAATTAGTTTAATTAATTAGTTTAGTTACCAGAGTAATTTAGTTAGCAGATTAATTAATGTTTGTTGAGTGCTTGGAGATAAAAGCCACATATAAAGGCTGTTATTAGAGGGTGGATCCAGAGGTGCAGGTTTTCTTCACTCCTAATTTATCCCAGCTGGATCCAGGGGCTCACTCTTTGAGCCTTCCAGCAAGCACTGTGTGGAGGCTGGCGTTCCCCAGGATATGCTCCAACTCAGACACTGCCACAGTCAACAGTCAGTTGGGAGAATATCTCCAAAAATTTGCACTTAAAGCTTTTTGCTCTCACCTCCTTTCCTGCAGGCTGTGGGCTCACACACACATCCATGCACACTTTGCTACATGTTTGGGTGCACTTAAGTCTCATTCCACCTCCTGCTGCTGTCCCCAACGTTTCTGGCATGTTCTGGACAGAAAATGTGTCACACATTCATCCCATCACAGACAAAAGCACCAGGTTACAAAGGAGAATCTTTACCTCTTGGAAGTTGCCATTGCATCCAGGTAAGGGTCTAGTCCAAGAGCAACATCAAGAGCTTTTTGTAGGTAATTCCTGAGCTGTTCAGGTACACGAGAGTCACTGAGGGCTATTTCTTTGGCTTTGAGAAGGTTCTCAGCAATGTGCCCAGCCGGAGTTTCTGAAATGGAAATTAAAAGGAAGAATAATGATTTTGTAACTGCTCAATCAGTGAAGTGGAGTTTAAAGTACATAAACACAGGTGTGCTTTTTGTTTCAATACAAATTACAGGGTTTTGATGGGCTATGAGAACAATCACAAAAACCTTTTCAGACTGAAAACATCTTATATTTCTAATAGACTTTTGCTGCATGCATTCTCCCTTTTTCCCCTCAGAGCTGATCAAGAATAAGAATGTTTCAAACACATGAATTTTGCTTTTAGAGCTCCAAGACAAACATCAAACACCAAACAACTCCATACAAACCCCGCTCTCCTCCAGGTCCGATTTTCCTTGGAGGAAACAGACTGCTTCCAAAACTGCTCTTGCCAAACCAGGCAGGAGATGCAGGCAGTGGGTGAAGCTTTGTAAAAAGAAGGATCTGTGTGTCAATGTACAAGTGTGCCCAAGCTGTGTCTGTGCCAGGGAGGCTGCTGTGCACCACACAACATGACAGTGTGGCAAAGGCTGTGGAAACATCTCCAAGAGCCAGATCACCTTGCTCTGGGAGCCAAAGCAATGCTGCCCATGGCACTGAACCTGCCCTGAGATCCCAGAAAACCCTTATGGCACCAATCCACCATGGATCCCAGCAAGCTGAGATCCAGGGGGCGAGGCAAGGTTCTGAGGAACTCCCCCACTCCTCAAGTGTAAGAGCATGTGCTGGGTTATGAAAGCACCTGGGAGACACAGGCCAAGAGGCTGGGGTGGAGCAGATTGCCCCTGGCAGGGTTTTATTGCCTGTGATAGAAAAGCTGCAGAGAGCTACATGGAGTGAGTGAAAAAAGACATCTCTTTTACTTCTGTGGCTTTCCAGTACCTGAAGGGAGCCCACAAGCAGGATGAAGAGAGACCATTTACAAGGCATGAAGTGACAGGACAAGGGGGAATGGCTTCAGACAGAAGGAGGGTAGGTTTAGGTTAGCTATTAGGAAGAAATTCTACTCTGAGAGGGTGATGAGACCCTGGTGCCCAGAGAAGCCGTGGCTGCCTCTGGATCCCTGGAAGTGTCCAAGGCCAGGCTGGACAGGGCTTGGAGCAACTGGGATAGTGAAATGTGTCCCTGCCCATGGCAGGGGGGATGGAATGTGATGGGCTTTAAGATCTTGTCAAACCAGCCCATTCAGTGATTCTGTGATATGATGCCATGATTTACATCTCATGCCAATCTCTAACCATCAGGGGAAGCTTTATCTCTTCCAGCAGTTTTATAAATAATTGCAACTGCAGGAATAACCACCCCTTTCCCAAACCATGCTGGTTTGCTGACCTCAGCCTAGCTACACTTCAAGTGAGGAGAACACATACTCTTCTTGCAGCATTTTTTACATGAGGGAGCATCCCCGGGCTCCCACTGCTCAGCTGGAGAGTGCTGGAGATTGGGATCTGCTCATCCTCCCTGCCAAGCACTCTGAGGCTTTTTGCTAATTTAGGGATAAAAACATGTTTATAATCCATGTCGGCTTTTCATCATGTTCTGCTTCTGGATAAGTAACAGACAAGGATTGCCTGTCACACAAAGGGGATGAAACAAGACTTAACCCCAGCTGTTTTGTAAGCTGTGTTATAACACCAAACGTGAGAGTCAAGAGGTGCTGTGGGGAGAGGGCGCAGGCAGGGCATGCCAGGAGCAACCCTCCATCCAAGATTACACAACCTTTGCAGGGAGTGCTGCATTTTTTGCAGCTTGGTGATGCCTTGGGCCAACAGCAGAGGTCAGAATTGCCCTCATTTATGCAAGCACCAGACAAGTCAGAGCAGAGCTCAGGGCTGGCTGCCCGGCCCAAGGCTCTGAGCACTAAGGTGAGCTAAACTTTATATAACTACTTTTTTTTAAGGTTATTCCAGGAAAAAGTGCTTCATTTCAGTTTTACATAATCCCAGAAAAACTGCTGGAGTGTATTAAGCACTAAATCAGATTTCCTGATTGTGTCCCTATGGCTCTCTATATGCACAGACATCTCTTTCCATTTCCCATCTAGTTGTGCATTATCAGCAATATCATCAAAAGAAAAACAGCTCGCTCAGAGGAGGAAAATACTGAAAATAGCTCTACCATGAAAGAAAAGGAAAGGGCTGCTTTAAGTCTCCAGCAGCTTCATAAAGAAAGATAAGGTGGCAAGTCTTAAAATGCACCATTCTTGCCAGCAGAATGGTTCTCAACATCTTCCTGGGCAGGTGCTGAGAGCACAGCCCCCCTGTTTTATAACTAAGCTGAACAATAAATTGCAGCTTTGACTCTGTTTGAAATCAGGAACTTTTGATTCACATCAAAGTCAGGAGTTAGGATTGCAAAGTTGTACGTGGGACATCAGTGTCCCCTGAGCAGACAGGCAGTGCAGGGCCATGGAGGGACCTGCTGCTCCAGAATCTCAATTAAACTCTGCAGTTTGTGCTCAGATGGCACTTTTTCGGTGGGGAAAAGAGCAGAACACTTTACTGTTTGCAGGGGGCCGCCCTGAAGGAGGCACAGAGACAAGAAGACAGTCTGGATTTGGCAAAAACAAAGCAAAGACACAAGACCAAAAAGACCAAATCTTTAGTTCCCATTTTAGGGCTATCCTCATTTCACTTTCCAGGCTCTAGATCTGTTTTGCAGCCCCAGTAATGCCTTTCAAAAGAGCCCCCCTTCCCAGCCAGGGCAGAGCACTGAACCTGATCCACCTGAACATTTTGCTGCCAGACTGTTTGGTGCTCCTGTGCCAAGCACTTTGGCAGGAGCTGCTCGGTGCTAAGCACTTGGAAATCCAGTCTGCTAAAACCATCCCAAACAGCTCCAGCCATCATATGCACCAAGGCACCTGAGGCACTGACAACAGCTTATCCCAGCCCTCACCTCTTGCCTTAGTGTGCAAACACGTGTCCCAGCACAGGACAGCACCTCATGGCCCATGTGGGGACAGGGGTGGGTGGGCAGTGTGGCCAAAACCCGAGTGGCCATCAGACGTTGCAGGGGGCATGTCCCAGTAGAGCTCAGCCTGCTCAGCCTGAGCCTCAGCATCCACAGTGCCAGAGCCTGCAGCAAAGCCAGCAGTGATGGCTTGGGACAGGCAGGAGCTTAGGGATGGAGTGGGAGCATGAAGAGAAAGAGAGGGAGGAAGCAGCCAGAGAGGGGATGCTGCTGCTCATGGCAGGAACCAGGGATCTAAACTCTGACTGAACTTCAGGGGGAAGCAAGGAAAATATACACTAGCTGATGCATTTTCTACAGATTCTACTGCTAGAAAATAAGTTGAAAAGCTGAATCACCCCAGTGCTCCATTAGGGAGAGAAATTATGTATAAAACAAGCATGACAATCCATCAGAAATTAGTCACAACCAAAGCTCTCATGACATTGCAAGCATCCACCACCCCACCATTCCTTTCTCGTGGGATTGTCCCACTCCCTCCACTCCTGGTTCCTGCAAACCCATCTCCTGTGCTGAGCCTCTCTCCCCTCCCTGACAAGCCCACCCTCTGCTCCTTGCTGCCAAGCCACAGAGCCTGCAGGTGCCCTCTCCATGGGGAAGGTGGGGACCCAGGACTAGGGCATCACACGGCGTCCCCTCCTGTCACACCACTCTCCTGGAGCTCCCCACCCCACACAGGGAGTTTACCTGAAGGGCTGTGCATGTTCCTTCTTGTCCCCTGGCCTCAGAGGATGCTGTGGTGCGTTTGCTGCCTCTGCAGAGCAGAAGGTTGGTGCTTGGGTGCCCGGTGAGGGGACAAAGTCTCCTCCCTCAATCACCAGGGCAGAGCCCCAGCCCTGGGGAGAGGCTGTGTGGGGAGGATGGCTCCAGGCTGGGGCTGCACCCGCCTGTCCCACCCAGAGCACAGGCAGCAGGTGAGATCCAACAGCATCTGACATGAAAACGGCACAACAAAAGAGCCGACTTTCAATGCCTTTGCCTTACATAAGAGTAAGTTCACGTCCTGACCTTGGGAAGCTGCTGGCTCTCAAGAAAATAATTGGCAGTTTCATAACCTTCTAGTTACATATCACAGACATGCCCCAGCTAAACCACCAGCTATGGGGCCAAAAATGTCCCAGGACTGTGAAGCCCAGATTATCTACAAGGAGTCCTTAGCCACAAGGTCACCACTGCCCTGCACAGCCACACACTGCAGTAACCCCTGCTCTGGGGGCCAGGTCTCTGCACAGGCTGGGGCAGGTTCCAGTTGATCTGCACCCCAAGAAAGGGTCCCAGGAATGGACTGGCTGTGGGAGGCATCAGGAGCAAGCAGTGGGAACATCCAAGGTATCCAAAAGCCTCAGGTGGCCTGCAGCAGGGTTGGGCAGAAAGGGCTGGTGAGGACTTAAAGCAAAGTCCTTAAAGAGCGTGTGGTGGAGCCAAGGTGGGCTGGCCATCTCCTTTGCATTCAGATGAAACACAAACTGAAGGTAATGAGGAAATATGGACTCCCCCATAACCACCTGTTACCTCTGGGATGTATCACCCTGGCTTCATTCACTCAAGGACTGACTCAATGTACCTGCAAAGAGGGCAGAGAGAGCCAAGGGCTGGGCAGAGGAGGCAAACAGGCTGGGGGAGCTCACACAGGTCTCTTGGCAGCCCCTCTACAGGATGGAAGGTACAGAGACGTGGCAGTCATTGGTGCTGGCAAGCAGCTGGACTGTGGAAAGTTAATTTGTCAACTTCTCAAGTGTAACAGAAGATATTTCAGTGTCCCCAGAATAGAATAGGGAAATATAAATAGAAAATAAGTAAATGCACACGATGAAAGAGTAAAAGGAAAGCAAATAAAAGAAGTCTCAGTGCTGACTCTATTGTTATTAATTAAAACAAATAAACAAGATTAAAAAAAACAGACATCCTGGCATGCCTAAGATTGTTCTATTTTATGATTTAGTAAACAACAAACTGCATTAGAATTGCAGTTTCTGCAGAAAGCAATAAAAATTGTATTTAGATTGGGAGTTAAAATTTCAGATGAGTATTTGGTAAACAGGCTACGAGCTTTAGTGTGCCATCTAAGCCACACGCACTAGATTTAAGGTGACTTTGGGAAAGTTGTTTCACTTCTGAGACTCTATTTTCTTCTACAAAATGGGGTTAACAGCCTGTCCTCTTTAAAAAGCACTTTGTCATCTGGAGATGAAGCCAGCAGTGAGGACTGGAGTCAGGAGTTAGGCACCTCTTGGAGCGGGGCTACATGGCTTTGGAGATTTTTCTTGCAGCTCTTTCTCAGTATTAATTTTGAGCTAGATGAATGTTTCAAAGTGAGTTTGGTTGCAATTAAGCCTTCAAAGCAAGGACACAGTGTTGTCAATGGGTTCTTTAAGACTAATTTTTTTCCTGCCTCTGCTTTTACATCTGATTTTGGTTTTCTTGATCTTTGTTTCTGAACAAGGACAGCTTTCAGAAACACAGCTGAGAAGGTGGCAAAGACAGGTTTGTGCCTTCAGGCACTGCTGGTGAAATCAAAGGAAGATCTTCCCATGCTCAGCACACAGAGCTGTATGCCAAGGGAATACTTTGTGTGGCAACCTGAGCCTGGGGCCCTCCAAAAGTCCTAGCTGGAAGATCACATGGAAAAGTGAATTGTGCATCTCCCAGTCACGTGGGGATCAAAACCCAGCTCATGCCCCAAACAGTCCTTTGGGAGATAAATGCTCTCTGATAATTTTTTTAAACCCACCATAAAAGTTAAAATATATATTATATACATAGTTTTGTTCCTCAATCCCAGAGAATCCCAAGGATGTGAACTCAAAAGAAATTTAACCAGCTGGTATTGATCCCCATGCTTCTGCTCCTGTCTCATCCCATAAGAGCAGCTTAGAGCTGCAGCCAGATCAGAGGCTCTGCTCAGCAAAGGAGGTTCCTGAATGATGTGAAAGAATCACACAAACTGCCTTTCATAACTTTAAATTTGCTGTAGGGCATCATGTTGGAAGTTAATGTATGCACTCCTATTGTACATCTTAAGCATTATAAAACCAGCTGATTACACAACCCCATCCTGGTAGTCGCACGTGTCTTCAAACATTCCTGCCACCCCTAACGTGCATCCCAGATTAGGTAATCTCAGTTTTGTAATTAGTCTCTCACATGGAGAGACGACCTCCCCTCCTGATGCCTGGTCACCCTGCAGCCTTTAAAAAGCACCTCAGAGGCACCCAGTGATGGGAGATCTCTGGGTAGGGAGATTTCACCTTCTGGAAGCATGCTGGTGACAGAAGAGGGGTGTGCTGCAGCAGTCCCAGGAGCCACCATGCCCCAGGAGCCCCGGCAGACGGATTTCCAGCTGGTGCGAGTCAAGAACACGTGGTGCCGCATCAAGAAAGGAGAAGCCCTTTCCAGCGACGAGGATGAGATCACTCTCTCTGAGGCAAAAATGTGAGTATAGGAAGGAGCCTGTGTTGCTCTGGCTGGCCAAACTGGGCAGTCTTCTTGGTGGGATGGAAAAACCATCTTGGGTGCCATGGCGGCTTCAACCCGCGATGACAGATTTACAGAATTACAGAATAGTTCAGGCTGGAAGGGATCTTTGAAGGTCATCTAATCCAAACCCTGCAATGGGCAGGGACACCTTCCACTAGACCAGGGTGCTCCAAGCCCCATCCAACCTGACCTATGTGTACAAACCTGTGAACAGGTCTTGGGAACATGGCCAGTATGGCAGCATGGGCGGGTGCAGTGCTCCTTGACACAGCTCAGAGTTACAGAGGGAATTTTATCAACAGCCTCCATTTTTGTAGGCAGGAATTTTCTTTAAACTTCTGAAAAGCTTACGCAGGGACATCTGCGTGCTGCACTTGGGCTCTTTTTCTCCAGTTCTGTGAAACTTCAATCTGTGTGTGCAAAATCTCACACCGAGGCATGGGAGACAGATGGGTTTATAGAGGTGGTTGTAGACAAATGAAATGAGTAGGTGGGAAAAATAAACTGTCACTGGCAGGAGCAAAACCCTTAACACATCCCTCAAACTGCAGAAGTCACCTAATGCTGCTTCAGATAGAGCAAAGACAAAACCTTCCCCCAGGGATACACACAGCTCTTTGGTGATAGTGCATCTCTCCAGTTAATTATCTTTTAATTACAGCATACTCCTTTCCACAAGCACATGGAGCTCCATTCATAATGCAGATCTTTTTTAATACAGCTCTCTTCTGCATGCCAGAAGTTTTCCAGCCTTTGTCATACTCAGATTTAATGCCACAAGTCTAACCCTTTTCTCAGCCAGGTCAGAGGGACCTTCGCCAGCACTGGCAGTGACTGCACAGGAGCTGCAGAGCTGCAGCAGGTAGAGCAGGATTTTGGCAGACCCAAAAACAGCCTGCTGGACCTCAGTCAATAGAAGGAAGGATGAACCTAGGGCCCAAGAGCATGCAGAAAAATCCTCAGCTGACATATGCTCCCACAAGGGCATGTTCAGCCCCAAAATCCCCACGATTTTCGTACAGCAGAGGGGTTGCAATGGGTACTGGTTGTACCATCCAGCACCCAAAGCTGATTCCACCAAATAATATTCCAAACCATCCTGTCTCTTAGAAGGGTCACACACCAGAGATGAATGCACACGGAGTTAAGTACAGCTATAAGATGGTGCATTGAAATGTACACAACAACGCTTTTTCTGATACCATATTTGAAAAGCCCAGAAGAAATTTTCTGGAAGGTGTAAATCATCACTGGTTTTCTTTAACAGCTATGGAGTTCAAGGGCTTAGAGACTTTAAGGGTTTAAGACTTAGAGACAATTTGGTAAAGAAAGCAGAGAAGCATCTATTTTGACCTCTAAGTTAATGTTCAGGAATGTGAAAAGAAATTGGGCGTGTAAGGAAATCTGATTATCCAATGAATATCACAGAAACTCATTTTTTACCAAAATGCAGTTCAAGAAACAGTCTTATATAAAATACATTCTGCTATTTACTTCTGCCTGGTTTTTTTTGTTTGTTTTTTTTTTTTTTTTTTTTTTCTTATTTGATTCTCAACTTGTTTAGTCCCTGGTTTGCTCATCCCACAGAAGGAAGGGGTTGTAGGGCTGTGTTTTTCATTAGTTTAGATAGATAACTTATTTTGGCTTTTACCCTTGAAAACTCCAGCATGGAAATGTTTCCCAGCCCCCAAATAATTTTCTTTCCCTCTTCATGAGCACTTCCTGTTTCTATCACACCTATTTCGAGGTAAAGATCTGTTAGTTCAACTAAAGCATTGTAGAAACACTGGCCTGAATGGAGTTGTGTGGCTGTGTATAGACAGACAGGAATAAATTAACTCCTACCACCCAGATACACCATCAGAGGATGCTTCTTCCAGAAATGTGGAACATTCTGGCAACCTCTTCTCTTCCCCACTCCCTTTCTGAAAGCTGAAATGATTGGGCTGGCTCATTTTTTTTAGGTTTTCAACTTCTAGCATGAAAAACATGTCCCAGCCCTTCTGGACTGTATCTTTTTCATGCTACGTAGGAATTCAGGCATTTAACTCTTCACTAAGACCTCAGAGAGCTCCTCCATGAATAAAATTGCTGAGCCCTGATGCCCAGGGAGGTAACCCATCCTCACAGCCCCATGTTTCTGCAGTGCATGGGCAGGAGACTCCACATTCTTTATCTCCCAGCAATATCCTTAAACTAGCTCAGACATGCAAAGGTCAAACTAGGAATACAGTGATTTCAAACCATGTTTTCTGATCCTTGCCAGAGGGGAGTGCATCTCCGAAGGTGGGATTTCCTGGATAATTGAAGCTCCCATCTACTTTTGCTACAAAGTGGTAGAAACGTACAACATTCTGGAACCCTCTAACACCACTCTGCTCTGGGGTCACATCACTGACCCCCAGCAAATAGAGCTCGCCATGGCCAGCAAGAGGAAACTGCGGCGCTTTATCGTCATAGACGAAGTCGTCGACAAACTTTACGGCTCCAAAGTCAGAGAATACTTCGAAGAGAACAACGTCCAGCACAAAATCCTCGCCCTGCCAACCACTGAGGAAACAAAATCCATGGACTTGGTGCTGAACATCTTGCACGAGGTCCAGAACTTCAGCCTGGACCGGCGGACGGAGCCCATCATCGCCATCGGCGGGGGCGTGTGCCTGGACATCGTCGGCCTCGCCGCGTCGCTCTACAGGAGACGCACCCCCTACATTCGGGTCCCCACCACCCTCCTCTCCTACGTGGATGCCAGCGTGGGGGCCAAGACCGGGGTGAACTTTCTGCAGTGTAAGAACAAGCTCGGGGGCTACACGCCCCCCGTGGCGAGTTTCCTGGATAGGTCCTTCATCCAGAGCATCCCTCGGCGACACATCTCCAATGGCCTCGGGGAAATTTTAAAGGTATGAACTTTTGCAAATGCAGTTTTCCAAACTGAAGTCATACAATGGTTTGGGTTGGAAGGTACCTTTGGAGGTCACCAAATCCAATCCCCCTGAGATGAGCAGGGATACCTTTCACTAGGTCAGGTTGCTCAAAGCCCCATCCAACATGTTCTTGAGTATTTCCAGGAATGGGGCATCTACCAGTCCCTGGAAAACTCATTCCAGGGTTTCATTAACCCCATTGTAAAAAAATTCTTCCTCACAACTAGCCTGAATCTATCTATTTTCAGTTTAAACCACTATCCCTGTTCTAGCACAACAGGCCCTACTAAGAAGTCAGTCCTCATCTTTCTTGCCCCTTTTAAGTATTGGAAAGTAAAATGTCCAGCAGCATCCGTGGCATTGTATAAACAACTTAGAGGAATCAAGGTGGGCCATCAAGGGTGGATGGGGACTTTTAACTCTCATTGAGTCTATATATATATTTTTTTTACAACTGCTAAATTTGTTAGAACATCCCTTACACTCAGTGTCCAGTGCTTACCCTGTGGAGGAAACTCCAAAACTCACAGCCAGAAACAGCAGAAACTCACAGGAGACACAGCAAAAACAGGGAAGAAGAGCCTTATCTTTCCATTGAGGCTGATCCATAGCAATCTGTAATGAACTGCTGGCAGAGAATCTGAGGCTCATTATGATGGGGATTAATAATCTGCAAGATCATTTGCACCTACCTCAGTGGGTATGTCAAGTGTGGTCAATCAATCTCCTGCGAGGCAAATTCTACTTCTAAAATTACCTGGAAAGTGCACAGTAAATGGCTTTATGTCTGGAGAGCTTTGGAAACTTTTGATAAAGTGGAGTTCAAGCTATTAAAGTGTATTAGAGATGAGTTCATCAACAGCAATTTTCAGTGCTTGCACAGTGAGAAATCCCCAGGATATCTGGAGGTTTCTGGCAGACCCTGTGAAACCCTCAAGTCACCATTCCCCACTGCAGGGGTGGGGCTAATGCCTGAGTCAGAGAGGGAAAAACTATGTACTTCTAACAAGGACATCACTTCTAAACCCTCATATTCTCTATACTGCAGTGTTTTCCCTCCTTCCATTGCCCCAAGAGCAACTCCAACGTGGTGGTCCCCACCACCCAGTCCCTGTCCTGGGGATGGCCACCATCCAGTCCCAAGTTTCCTTCCAGGCACACAAACAACCAAATCTCATTACGAACCACCTGCTGGGCCACGGGGGCATGGAGCAAACCCCCAGCATGGGCAGAGCTGCCCAGCAACAGGGGATCGAGTGTATAATATGTTATTGCAGTCCAATCTACTGAAACACTCACGTTTCCAACAGCACATGCAAGGATCAGACAATTATCCTTAATTATCTCTTCTTTGTCCCAGATGGCCCTCATGAAACACAAAGGGCTGTTTGACCTGCTCAAGAGCCATGGAAAATATCTACTGGACACTAAGTTCCAGTCTTGCGACAGCTTTGCTCACCATGGGGATGCTGCACTGCAGACTACCAGGATTGCCATTGAAACCATGCTGGAAGAGCTGGCTCCCAACCTCTGGGAGGATGACCTGGACAGACTGGTTGATTTTGGCCACCTTATTAGCCCAGAGCTGGAAATGGTGAGTGACAGACCTTATATTGCAATATCCACTTCAAAGATAAAATAAAACAATTCAATAGGCTTCACAAAAACCTTGTGAAAAGGAGTTGAAACTCCAGATTTTACATGCTAGGTCACCCAACACACCAGCCTGGTGTCAAAGGAACTCATTCTCCTGGCCCATTTCCCCCACACCTCCACCAAGTTCCAATTCAGACCTCGATCCAGTTGTTGCTTCTTACTGGGCACTTACTGAAGCTCAAAGAAAACCAGATTCCAGTGAAGCCACTGGAAGTCACCAACATGAACTGTAACAGCACGAAGGCATGGAGGCCATAGCCCGTATTGCTGGGGAGAAATTGCCGTTGAGGGATGAGAGGGGACACCTACATCTTATCCAATATCCAGAGCCCATCCCTCCATCTCATGGCGCTCTATCACTGATTTAGATGGGAGGAGAATTAGATCCTAGACCCCTTTGGGAGATTTTAGCTGCAATTAATCATGTGCAAAATGGATCATCCTAGCAACCCATAAATCACAAGATGCCAACATCCAGCAACCGCAGTGAGTCAAATGTCGAATTGCAGGGACACTTTTAGAAATAAACCCCACTTGTTTCCTATTTGCCACCCCAAACCTTTCTCTGCCACCCACCTTTGCTGTGCCGCAGAGGGTTTTGCCGTCGCTGATGCACGGGGAAGCTGTGAACATCGACATGGCATTCATGACGTACGTGGCCCACGCGCGCGGGCTCCTGGGCGCCGAGGAGAAGGAGCAGATCCTGCAGTGCATGCGGGGCCTGGAGCTGCCCGTCTGGCACAGCGGCTGCAGCTGGGCCCTCATCCAGAGAGCCCTGCGGGAGCGCCTCAAGCACAGCGGGGGACAGCCACGGATGCCCCTGCCCACCGGCCTTGGCGTGGCAGGTAATGGCCTGAGGGACCCCCGGGAGCCCCCCGAGGGGGCACCTGGCGGGCAGTGACAGCCTGGGAAACGTGCTCTCTGGTTTGCAGTTGTGCATTTCTTGTGCTCTTTTTCACATCTTGGTAAACCCATCGAGAGAGAGGATCCCTCCTGTGTACAAGCCCCAGAACTCCGTTAAGGGCTGAGCTCTAATTAATTGCATTATGATTAACCAGTTCGTTTTGCAAAGGGAAATGCAGACAAACCAGCAAGAGGAAAAGAGAAAAATAATTCCTCTGTTATACTTGAAAAGATTTGTTAAATGTCCTTGGCAAAGGGAATTTAATTTTTTACTGTGCCTAGAACTAATATTTTCAAACTAAATATCTGATCATATCAGGGATGAAATACTCATAAGATTTTAAAATAAAAGCCAGCCATCCCCTAACACAGAAGGAATGCATGGAACCAGATTGTGATCTCTAGCATCTCTTTCCTTTTCACACCATTTCCATGAAGCTCAGTCTCTACACACAAGACAAAAGGCTCTCACAAACTGGAGTGACTCTGCTACAGTCAGTTCGTGTGTGCAGGCAGGAAAAGCTCCTCTGGATGTCCCACTAACTACAGCTCTTATTTTCCAGACATATTCAATGACACCAGTGAAGAGACCCTGGAAAGAGCATACGAGCTGTGGGTCAAGGACTGCAGGATGGGGCTGGAGGAAGAGCTGCAAGCCCAAGGTGATGGTCCTGCCCCAGGCCTGAGCTGTTTGCCACTGTAAGGTAGTGGGCAGAACTGAATTTTGAACAAGATGAATCCAGAAGCACCTGTGACACTGCATACACTCCAGAGCTGCGTGGAACAAGCAGAATATTGGCATCTGACGTGATTTGCCTTTTTCAATTGCTTTGTTTGAATGGGAATCTGTTATTGCTGAAGAAGTGATCGCTCACAAGTGAAACCACCGAGTGCCAGTAGTGTAGTTCATAGCAAAATGCTCTCTTTCAGGGAGAGTGAGCAGGATTATTCATTTATTTAGTTAATCCAAGCTGGTAACTGCCATGGCCCTTGCCACTGGTATCCCACCATTGCTTGTGCTTGGACCCCTGACACAAGCAGGTGTAGCTGGCTCATAGAACATGGCATGGCACCACGCAAAATTTCTATGCTACATAAAATATTTCAAGTAGGTTATCACCTTCGCTGGTCATTCTTTTCTTCTCGGTGCTCTTCTTGTTTTCTCTCATTCAAAAGAGCAAAACAAAGAAGCTCATCTGCCAGCCTTTGCACCCAGTCTAAGGGAATGACACACTCTGATTAGAGGCACCATCACAAGTCACAGATCAGTAAATATTGCTGCTGTGGAGCACATGGGGGCTGTCTCCTGGCAGTATGGCAGTCTTTGTCTTGGGACTCTCAGATACTGAGGACATGCTGGCAGGTCTTCTCTTGCTACCCAAATGTTTGTAGTGATTTCACTTTGTAACCCGTGCAGCCACCAGCGTGACAAACAGGGCACAGTTTGCAGCACTGCTGCCTAAGGACAAAGTTGGGCTCCTGGCAATATTGCAGAACCCCCTGGTGTCCCCACATCTGCCACAGGGCTCCCTGTACCTGTCAGACCCTGGCTCCTTTCCCATCTCAGCCTCTTCTGGTTAGATAAGGCCAGCTGGGGAAAACCAAGAGAAATTAGAGGACTCCAAGCAAGTTCATCATCTTCAAGAAGTTGCAGTGTCATGTCTCAGGATCCTGGCAGACTCAGATTATATAATGGATGCTGATGGTGAAAAATGTAAAAGTAATGCCATCCTTCTCCCTGGAGGTCCAATCAAAGGAATTGCAATCAACAAACAGCCTTTGAATTATTTACAACATTATTTGGTTTTTTTCCCCTGGTGTTTTTGTCCCACACCAGTTTGTGCTAATGTGCTGGCTTCTGTTTTGCTGGAGTAATAAAAGCTACTAAAATTGAAAAATTTTTGAACTAATGATTGCATTACTGCCCACAGAGGATGCCTGAGTACCTTTGCATGTGCTTGAGAGACACAGACTGGAGAAATGTGGCATAGAGCTGACATAATAAATCCCTTTTCCCTTTGAGCCTGGAGAAGAGGTGCTTAAAACTACACAGAATGCCCTGCTCGGCCTTCTCCAGAGCAGTGCATCTCTCCAGTTTCAGGACAGGATTTCACACAGATGGTACCAGCTTGGAGGAGCCTCAGAGCCACAACTTCTTAAAAATAAACCCATAATTCCCAGAGTTAAATAAGCTGAGGCTGAGGGTATCAGTGAACTTGTCTCCTGTCTCCAGAGCATCAAACACAGGCTCATTCAGCAGGTTCCTGACAGCAGCCACCGTGTGGGGAGAGCTTCTCTCAGGGATCCACCAGCACCACCAGCTTTGCTAGAACAGACAGGGACAGTGCAACAGAAGAGCAGGTGAGGCCCCATGAGTGAAGGAAGGAGCCAGAGGATGGACCAGGCTCTGCTCAACAGTGCCCAGCAACAGGAGAAGAGGACACAGGCAGAAACTGATGCACAGAATGTTCCACCTGAACTTGAGGAAGAACTTCTTTGCTGTGCAGTGACTGTGCACTGGAACAGATTGTCCAGAGAGGGTGTGGAGTCTCCCTCACTGGGGGTATTCCAGAACTGTGTGGACACAATCCTGTGCTCCGGGATGACCCTGATCAAGCAGGGAGGTTCAACCAGATGACCCACTGTGGTCTCTTCCAACCTGAAATATTCTGTGACCCCAACTTTTTGGGAGCATGAGAGAGCCTCAGGGACAGCAGACTGAGAGACAAAGGTGCTGAGAGCCATTTAATGTTGTGCTTACAGTGATCACCTGGGCACACTCACAAATGGTCCTCCTCCTCTCCAGCAGCTGTGTGGGCCCTTTTTCACGCCAGATAACCTAAAAATGAATGAAGCACAGGATTATCACCTGCCCAAGTCAGTGTCCTGCAGCACAGTGTCCTACTCCCATCTACCTCTGTGGAGGAGGTACAATACAAACATCAACTTGAGTTGCTTATTTTAAATGTCCAGGGAGAGACTCTCAGGAGCCCAAAGGCATTTGGAACTCCATTTCCAGGGAAAGCCAAGGTGCAGCTTAGCAGGGTCGAGGTGAACTGAACTAAAAAGAGTCACAAAAACACACAGGCACATTAAAAGCCCAGCATCCAGGACCAATGTGCTATTGGTGACAGTGACCTGGCTGTGGGTCACCTGCAGCCATTCCCCCATGTTGGCTTTGCCTTCAGAAGCCAGTGGTTGTGTCTGTGGCAACATATCCAAGGAGTTGAAGCACAATTAGGACTGAAAAGTGAACACATGATTATTATTATTTTTTTACCCTCCCTTCTGCTGTGGGTGACAGAACACAATCAGCCCCTGATGTGCTTGGTTGCTTGGTAGCAGACAGGCACATTTTTAATTATATATTAAAATATGCTAAAGAACATAAAACGGCTGCGTGACTAATATGTGTGTATCAAGAAAGGCACATGACAGCAGCAAAATTGCTTCAGTGTCTGATCAAAAGTGCCTTTGCCAGGCTTGTCATCAAAAGATCAAGGGAAAGGGGTGGAAAGTATTATTAATAAAACAGTGACTTTTTTAAATACCCCTCATTGTTTGAGGTGCATTTTTTTTAATGTCTAGCATGAATTTAATTCTTTTCCATTTATTCAGCTTTGATTTAGTTCCTGCTTTTTCAAACAGAACTATTATATTGGACCTAAGATCTCTGCTTATTCTCTTATGATGCATTACTCCAAAGAGAAAAGCAGAAAGTCCCAGCTGGGTCCTTGCAGTGCAAGTTTTCATGGATTTGTTTGAACAAAATTACTTTAATGTGCAGAGAATAAGAAGTTATTTTATTATTTACAAGTGCTGAAGTAATTTCTTTTGCAACAACCTGCTCTATAAACTGCTTTTCAGCATGGAAAAAAGAAGAGGAATATTAATAAAGTCCCAACCCAAACGAGTCTATGACTGTAGTACTGGAATGCATAAAGGAGTATCTAAGCAGCAATCACTCATGCCCAGTGAACAGTAGCATTCAGTGTACTCAGTGTAAAATGAGGATCAGACCAAAGGTCTTGAAGGCATTAGAAGATTTTGACTAAATGTATTTGAAGTGGCTAAAGAAACTGCTGAACACAAGAGCAATGCCCCGTTCCTCATACAACACCTGCTCCCCTGCTCTGTGCCTGCCCGCCTGCAGCTGATACCTCTGGTGTGAATTACACCCTGCACTCAGAGAAAACAATCTGCAAACGACATCAGTAAATCACAACTCGCCTTGCAGCAGGGTGGGTTTGCCACGGTGGAGCACAGGAATCCACGCCCGGTGGGTCTGTGCTGGGAAGGACACAGCCCCACAAGAGTGTGCTGTTCCCCACCCTTTTAATGCAAGTCTTAACTCCTGCTGCTGTCACAGGCACACAGGAGGAAAGCCAGAGGGAGCAGGGAGCTCTGGAGAGGCGCTGCTGAACAGCAAGAGAGCAGGCAAAGTGTTTGAGCAGGGCCAGAGTCCCTAGAGCCGTGTGTCCCATCCACCAAACCCTGCTTTGAGGCAGCATCCTCAATGTGGACATCAACCCCATGGTGACATTTATATATATATGTGTATATATATTAAAGAACAATCAATATTTACGTACTTTGTGCATAAATACTGCATAGAAATATTTTTATGCCCTGGCCCTTCCTGCTGACCTTAGCAGCCTTCTCCTTTCCTTGCACAGCACTCACACAAAGGAGTTTGTCACAGGAACCATCACTTGCCTCTGTGATGCCAGAGCACAGCTCCTGTTAAGAGCATCACGCCCAGAAACTGAGCTGGAAAAGGAGCAGTTTCAAGGGTGAAGCTCAGGTCACAGGCAAAGACAATGATGTTGCTCAGTGCACACACATCGGACTTGTGAGCCAGCATCCTGTCAACTCTCATTGATTTCAATAACTCAGGAACACTTTTCCAAGCCATTCCCCCGCAATTTTAAACAAGTGTATTTCAAAGGAGCTGGAGCAACAGTGTAGGACAACTTTCAGTGCTGGGACCACCCCCAGATGTGAGATGTGAGAGCAGAAGGAGCAGCACAGCTGAACCCACCGAGGCAGAGCCATCACCACTTCCCTCCTGGCATCAGGAGCTGCTGAGCTCCCAGGTCTCCTGGGAAGGAAAGCACAATGAAGTGACACGGTGCCAATGTCCTGCAGTGCCACCACAGCACACAGCAGAGCCCTGCAGCATCCCCCAGCCCAGACACAGGATTCCCAGAGAAACACCAGGCACACCTGCACTTACTTTGTAAATCCACTTTCTTATCCTGCACTGAATTTTTCAGGCTTGTCCAACACAACTGAAAGGGCTTCTAAGCCAAGCTGCCACCAACCCTTTACTGACATAGATCTAGTGCCTACAGCCAATATCCTCATGATGGGTGTTCTTCCTGCTCCTCCTGGGTTCTCCAACCCAGCCAAAACCTTGAGGTGCTGCCACCCACAGCAAGAAATTCACTCCAAGCTGACCACAAAAAAACAAAACAAAACAAAAAAAAAACTGACCACCAAAAGCAAAGTCAAAATACATCTAAGAACTCAAACTTAAAATAGCAATTATATCCTAGGCTGCTAATAAATAGATTTTCTAATGCAGTACCACTACATTCTAATACTATGAAATTACATTTCAAAACCTGCTGGAAACACTCACAAGCTTTTATTCAAGTATCTTCTACGAAGGAGTGGAGCTGTTCAGCTACAGTTCTAGCAGATTCAGGCATTTTTTTGTTGGGTTGGCTTTTAAATTGAGCTAGTAATTTTTAATCCAATTGAATTAGGTATTTTCTACTCTAATAGGTATCACTTTCAAGACACTGGTCAAATTCAATACTCCTGTTTACACTCAGGGCTCAAGCCCCCTGAGACAACACTCAATAACCCCCAATGCTGCTGCAGCAAGGTCCACAGAGAGCAGGAACTCAAGGCTGTGAGCACAGGAAGCAAAAGGCTGTTGAAGAACAGGACCAGAAGGGATGAGAGCAACAGAGAAACAGAGAAATAATGAAGATGGGAAGAAGACACAACAAGACTGCAGCTGTTTCCTCACCAGCAGAAACCAGGAGCAGGTGTTTGCATGTTGGCTGAGAGGGGGTTTGGGAGGAGTGAGCAGAGAGGGGATGGGAATCCCACCATGCACAGGTCAGCTGGAGAAGGGGGTGAGGTGCTCCTGTGTAGGACTGCTGGGGACAGGCGACTGTGCAGGAGTGACAGCAGGGCAAAGGGGGGCAGGTACCCCGAGACCTCACAGGGCACCTGATGAGCTCCAAGGGGCAGAGAGGGAGGGAGGCAAACGACAAGAGCCCATGGGAGAAGGCTGTGTTAAATAAAACCCACCTGTTTTATTCCTTACTCTGGACCATAAGCTCTGGGTCTTTCCACTTTGGCATGCACCTGCAAAGCCCTGGTGGGGTCTGGTCTGTAGCTTCATTCTCCTGTGTGATTGCCACAAACACAACTGGACAGCTCTGGTGGAACCAAGGACGCCAACCAACACCAGGTCAGGGACATGGACACACCCAGGGCCAAGTCACAGACACAGAAGCATTGCAGGGACTTCAAATGCACAGGAAAACACGACCCACTCACATGGAAAACGAGTGACTTACACAGATGTATGTGAAAAACCAAATGCTTTAATCCATCTATCAAGAACAACAGTTCAAATTATTTCATTGGATACATTAATATTGATCCATAATTTACAGTGCTATGGACCATACACAAATTATTGCTGCAGTCAACAGCAGATGAATATCAACATTACAGTACCAAGCATCATAGCAAGAGGCAGTAATTAATGTCACTTTTTCAAGAAATATAGGTATTTATACTATTATCAACATCAGCTTCCCCCCCAGTGCATTTTATGTCAAACAACATAAATGTAAGTGCATTATTTTGTGCTTTGTGCTTTCCTTATGTACCTTCTTTTTGCTTTTACAGGTTGTAAGAGTTAAATATTGCTTTATAGGCCAAAAAAGCAGTAAGGAAGAACTTCGTGGTACTCTGCACGTCCCTGCCTGTTGCATGGCTTTGGCAAAGTGAGAATTGGTCTGTTCCCCACCCACCTGCTCAGGGAAGCCACTGCTGCCCAGCGTCACACACGTCACCGTCCCCAGACCGGGCAGCTGCTGTCCATCTCACTCCACCTAGGCCATGCCAAACCGTGCCTGTGGCTGCTGCCTCTGTCCTCTGCCACCAACCCTTGCAAAATGTCACAGCCACACCCTCCACCATGCTAAAAGCGGGCAAAGGCACCTCCCATTAGCACCCACTGGGGGGGGTCTGTGTCTCCTAGAGGTGTCCCCACTGCAGTGTCACCATTCCAAGGGCGGGCAGGCTCAGAGAAGGGCTGTAACCTAAGGAAACATGGGGGGAAGAGTGAGCAGGGCAGGGCCAAATTATGTGTTACCCCAGAAAACACAAGGTAAAGGAGCACACAACACAGCTCCTGCAGCCACAGAGACTTCTGCCAAGGAATCCAGCTCTTGATGGAATGGTTGGCCTTGAATCCTAACTCACCTCCACACAGTCAAAAATCAGAAGTCACGGCTGCCAGTGAGTACCAGTGGTTTCACATAAGCTTGAAAAATATTCATATACCACAGTCTAGACTTGAGTTTCTGAATGCCCAGGGCAGGCACCAAACCAAAAGCCTCATTCAATACCTTCAGGGATTCTCAGCTACTACACTCCAGCATGCACACCCTGATTTGTTGTACCAACGCTGCAGAGCTGCCCCATTTTCTGGGGAAGGGCAACACAGCCCTGTGTTACAGCTACAACCATTTTTTACATATTTTCCTACCTGTCACCCCAGCCAAACAGCAGCACCAGAAGCCTGTACCCCCACACTTGACTCAGAGCTATGGCACAGCTGCCTTGCAGGGACTGGGGGCATTTCCTGCCCCAAGACCATGGTGACCACAGCACATCCTGCAGCCTCCTGGGTCCTGCCTGGGCCAGAGCTTCTCTGCCCTAGCAAAGACCTATTCCCAAAAGCTGTCTGGGGTGAGGGGGGAGAGGCATCGTTACAACCCAACTCCAGCTCCTCCTTCAAAAACTATAAAAGAAAGAAAACAAGCCACAACCCCGTGGTTGCATCAACGCTAACACATCGCTGGCGGCTCAAGCAGGAAGGGAGGGCTGGACACAGCCATGGGAAGAGTGACAGGAACACAGACCCCGAGTTCCACAGCCCCAGCACGGGTGCCAGGCAGGGGACACCAGGAGCCCTCACCACCCACACCAGGGGCAGTGGTGCCAGGCAGGGGACACCAGGAGCCCTTGCCCCACAAGCCACAGCAGCAGTGCCAGGCAGGGAGCCCTCCTGGGGAAATGTCTGGGAGAAGGCTCAGCGAGCTGCGCTGCGGGAACTCCCATCACCATCCCCAGCCACCCCATCCTACCCAGTTCACATTTGGTTTCTGAACACCACCTGCTGAGCCCAAGGTCTGCTTGGAAAGCCGGCCAAACTGGCACTCAAGTTACTCACTGTTGCACTCATCCTATGTAATTTCCAGTGTAGCACAAAGGAGAAAGGGAAGCTCTGGTTTTCTATCCGTAGGCACCATGCTACACCTCAATGCCCTGTACACCACCACCCTAAAGCTCTGTCTACGCCACACTTCAGTCAGTGCTAGTCGAGGAAGACTACAACTAGAGTTTAAGGCACTTCATTCTGAACGAGCTACGCCTGCCAGTCAGCTGTAGGCTGCCGTGGAGAATTCCATTCCCTCCATCTAGCTCGGAACACCACCTGTCACCTCCGTGGAACACCTAGGCTGGATATAATACAAGGAAAACTACCGTTATTGCATAGGACTACACTTGAGTAGATAATGCACCAAACTACTTTTACAACATGGTTGCATGTTAAAAATTAATAGCATTGTTATCAAGTAACAGTTATTTGCAGATACAGTAATTTACTCTTTTTTTTTTGTTGTTTTTTTTTTTTTTTCTCTTATATCAGCCCCAGTGCTGAAATAGAACACGAATTGCTCTAACGGGTATATTAACTACATAGTTATGTTTCCAAGCATATTACTACTTTTTTTTCTGTATCACTAAAAATAAATATGTAAATTCAGTTTCTCTACAGAGTTGTTTTATTACCTAATCTAAATTTTTACTCTACCTTAAATGCGTTTAAAAACATTTTCAAAGTGAGACTGTAATATACAAAATATTCTCAAAATCTCTCTTAAAACACAGAACCCTGCATAAAAGCTTCCTTTCAAGTGTTTACAAAGAACGCAGGAAACTTCCAATGAGTTTTAAAAATGTCAAAAAATTGCTGCAATATTAAGAGGCAAAAATCTTACAAATGAAATACAAATAAATTTAAAACAAAAAGTTGAGGATAACTAAGGAATCCATGCAAATCAAAAGAAACTGTACAATGCAATTAAAAAAAAAAAAAGCCAATTAGATATGTACAACACAATGTGCCCAGCTGATAATATGCATAATTTTTTTTTGTCCAAAGAGTGTATCCCAACTTACAGTGCTCCTGCTTGGCTTGCCACTGGCAAAGCCACCCGTGTGTGTCACAGAACAAAATAAAAATTTAAGAGGAAAAACTTGAACCATGATTGAAAGGAAAACCCAAATCAGCTCAGAGTAAAATTAAACAACACTCTGAGACACTCACATCTCCCTGCAGTTTCAGCAACAGCATTTTATATCACAATCAACACAATCAGGATGTCTTAACACTTGGGTTTAGTTTGTTTTCTGAGTGAAGTCAGGTGGGTATTTTCCCTAAACACTTGTCATGTAAGACCAACATTTGAGGGACACTGTATCTTTAAGGCAGCACTATTCAATTAATACAATTACAAATTGGACTTTTTTTGTTGTTGTTTCTTTACATTCTTAAACTTTACATTTTTTTTTCCAAGTAAATAGGTTGCATTTACAATCCTACAATTGCCCCCTCCCCCCCCCCCAGTAGAAACAGACTCTTCATCTGTAATTCTATTGCTTTGAGTAGATTTGACCAGTTCAAAGTTCTTGGCGAATCCAGTTCACAGATTCTGTACATATGCTGTACAATATTTTGGAGGCATTGGTAGTTTTAAAATAGAATATACAAGTTTCTTCACAAAAATTCTAAAAAAAATTCTATATATATAATATATACACACACGCACACACACAGATGAAGCACAAGAGGGGAAAAAAAAAAAATCAAAAAAATTCTACAAAAGGTAAATTATTTCATCTACTGATCAAAGAACCAAAGCAGTTTATGAAAGGCGTGCCAACAGGTGCTAACAAGCATGGTCAGTGTCCTCCATGCTCACGCTGCTCCGCCTGCTACTCGTCTTTGACGCCCCAGGAGACACGGAGGAGAGCAGTGGGTCAGTCACCCCCACGGGGGACAGGGTATCGTCCATCAGGATGTCTTCCAGTTTGGATCCCATTTTGGCAGGAACTCCGTACGTGCCAGCTGGTTCAGTCACGTTTCCCAGGTTGTCGCTGAAGGTGATGGTGCCGTCAGTCAGGTCCAGGGTGGTGGTGCACGACAGGTCTGTGTGGTGTGGCATCATGTCTTGGGTGCAGTTGTCCAGCACAGGCTCCTGTTTGATGACCCTGTTGACCATGTCAGGGGAGCAAAGGCCTGTAGATGGGACAAGGGACAGTCCGTGTGCCCGGGCTTGCATCTCAAGTTCCTGTGAAGGAGAATAAGGGGCAAATTCAAGGAAAATCTGGAAATAAAATCTGTCATCCTATGCTCATCTTGCAGCTTCCAGTTTCCTTCTCCTGTACACGTTTCCTCCCTTTCCCCTAGTGACAAGTGCTTGTACCTACTCCAGCCCTGCAGATTTTCACCTGAACAGCAGAGTCTTGAAGAGGTGGGTGAACACCATCCCACACAGGCCTTTCACACTCCTCCTCAGCACCTACACCAGAGCCAAAACCCAGCACCCTGCAGCACAGACATGTTCCCCTCAGGCTTCTTCTCAAACCAGTGCCAGGATAGACAGGTTTGGCATCAGGTAGGGTGAGGAAAACATTTAAAAATAGGGAAAAAAAAAAAAAAAAAACCTAGCAGAAGCATGTGTTTTTAGTAATTTTTAAAAAGTAATATGTGAAGGCACAGCATGAGATCCTTATCAATCCCTGGTGAGACTCTGGGGGACATTTCTCACTCTACAAGTCTAGCAGAGCTGGAAGAGGTCAATCAAAACTGAGCAACACCACTATTCCTGTGTAGAAAAATCACAAGGAAGTCACAGAAAGGTTTCAGACTTCACACAGAGCCAGGATTCTTCAAATTTCCACGGAAAGTTTAAATCCCACCTTCACATTTAATCATACAGAAATGCTCTCTCACAGACGCATCAGTAAAAGAGATGTTTTGCTTCTACTTCTGCATTCTATTAGGCAATCACAATCTCAGATGTGATTGTGCTGTTTCTAGATATTCCTGTCACTGAGGCTGATTATTACCCTTTTCCATCATTTCCAGGCTGAAACAAGCTTGTAATGGCACACTGCAAGATCAGAAGAGAAGGTGGAATGAGCAAGCACTTCTTCCATCAGCAAACGTGCCAGAACCAGGAGTTCCTTATTCCATGCTTAATCAGAATCAACACAAAAGGGGAAAATACACACTTGAGGTTATTTGCTGCCCTATGTATTGCCCATTATTCAAGGGTCTGGTATTTTGATTGAAGGAGCCAGAGCAGATGGGTAATACAAAGCAAGATGAAAGATGTTTAAGAAGTGATCTCACTTAGCTTTGAAACACCACTGCTCGAGGCTGCTCTGCAGAAGGCTTGTGTGTTTTTATCATCTCATTCTAGCAGCAGATTGCTCAACCAAGTACAACACTGTGCTGAGGCTCAACTCGGCCTGTTCTATTTTAAAGCTGTTTACTTCCACACTTGACTCTCAGGTATTTGCAGCTTCATTATCTCCCTGGTGGATTAGCTGGGCTGTTGAGGGGTCTCCTGGCAGGCCACAGCTGCATGCAGAGCTCAGCTGTTCGTGCTGCAGGGGAGCAGCAGCACGAGGATATCTGGGATATCACCATCTCCATGTTAGGTGTTCTTACACCCAGCTCTGGTACACTTCTTTAATTACCCTTCTATGGAAAGGGGTGGCTAACCAGAAAAAAACCCTGTGTTGGCATCAAGGTTAAGGTTTCCTATCCAGCTTGAGGTGAAGACAAAGGAATTAGTTAGAGAAATGGAGTTTTCACCCTTACATTTCTGTGCAGTTCAGAACACTGGGAACCTGGGTGAATCTAACAAGGCAACAACCCACAGAGAAAACATATTCATGCCACCTACTGCTTTTCAGTGCTGAGGAGAACTGTTTTACAGTCCTACAGACTGCAAGCAGCAGGGAAGACTCCCAAAGACCTGAACTTAATTTCGTGACTATCAGCAACTACATGATACATGAAGTCCCGATGTCTTAGGCCTGGCAAACAGAAGAATGTATTACCATGTAAATATTTTTGATGATATGGTCTGGAACTAGCGCTGGCCATGACAGAACAAAAACAGACCACTCATAAGTGCTTCTACTAGAGTGTTAGGATTCTATTTTTTCTTTTTTAAATAGGATATCTTTGGCTTTTTGTGGAAAAATCTCTGCAGATATCTCAGCACTGCCCGCTGTTAATTTAAACGTGGTTCCTTCTAACCCGCACCCCACGAGCCACCGCTATTTGCAATCACACGCTGCAACACCAAGAGCATTTGCAGCTCATTTCTCAGCAAACCTGTATTCTGAGCAGCAGGTGCCTGTTGGCATGTTCCAGCTTCTTCTGCCTGTTCTCCAGCTCCTTGGTGCGCTGCTGTTCCCTCTGCAGCTTGCGGATGTAATCCACCGACGCCTTCAGGATCGTTCCCTTGTTCCAGCGCATGTCACTTTGGAACGACACAAAAGGACAAGGTGAGGCTCTGTTTCACAGCTGGTCCCTTCACACCTGTACCTGTGACTGCACCTTATCCAGACATAACACCCAGCTGCTATCTATTGCAGGTTTGTGGATACAGAAGGCGTTTGCAGTGCACTAGAGGGGGCTGGAGCACAGCCCTTGGGAAGCACGTTTGCTTCAGAGAGAGAGAGAGAGAGCGCAAGAGGCTGCTGCATCACCATCTCCTCACATCATCTTACTTTCTCTAAATGGGCAAAAAACATCTTCCTGCAGCCTGTCAGCGCAAAGATCCACCTGTCCTGGAGGTTGGTACTGAGATATATTGTCTTGCTGGCCTTGGAGGAGGCTGCAGAGCCTCTCTGCGGAGTAGCTGTGAAGTTGCTCCACAAGCAAGTGCCTCAAAATACTGGGAAATCTCCTCAAAATCATCACAGGGCATTGATTCAGATTTAAGTGGACTTTCAAACTCCAGAGCAAGGAAGGAAGGTTCCTTGCTACTGAATCAGCATTGAGAAAGTGTAAATACAAGCAAAAAGCAGCAAAATCATTGTAGAATTATCACAAACAACATTTGGGAAATTACAGCAAACACTGACAAATTATCAGTGAACAAGCACAGAGTTATGCTCCTTATTTTCCTTTTTTTTCCCTTGGAGGGAAGGGGACTGTGATGGCTTCCCAGATAAACTGCCCTCCATTTTCACTGAAACAGGTACCAGTTCTAGCTTGTCAAGCTGTAACATCGAATTAATTAAAAGAATTATTTAGCAAGACATGCAGCCATCTAAGCAGCAAGACCAGCATAAGGTTTCCCATCCTCACAACTCTGGTAAGGCAGTCACTCGCAGCACCAAGCCCAGCTTTGAGACAAAAATCATCTAATTAATATAAACACAAGCAGGTTCCAAAAGGGGAAAAATGAACGTCTCACAAAAAACTTCAAAAAATATAATGGAACCTTTCAAGCATTTCTGCTGTCACAGAGTGTTAGAGCAAGTAGAAAACATAGGCCTTTTGGGGTTTTTTGTAAGTTCTTCTCCCTCAGGATTTTTTTTACCTCCTCCCTCCCACAGTCTCCCTGGGCATGTTGTACTTACGGGTCATTTGACTTGGGTATCAAGGTGCCCAGTTCTTTTATACGATCGTTAATATTAAATCTTCTTCTTCGTTCAACTTTAGGAAAAACAGCACGAATGTTACAAGTAATAGTCACACTTAATCACAACCTATCAAGTGTTTTACAGAAGATTTCTTTAAGCACCACTGAAATGTTTGCCTGAAGCTTAAACCAGTGATAACTGATTTTGCTCTCCTACACATGGACACACTAAAACAGAAGTTCTGTCTATACTGTAAATTTTGAGACTGCAGAGTTTAACTGAAGACTAAAAATCAGAATGACTGAGAAGCAAACATTTTTCTAGGGCTAAGGATCACAGACAAATTCAGAGACAAATATTTAGATGCTGAAGGAAATCCTAAGACAGAAAAAGGGAAAAAAGGCACAGTCTCTTATTTCAAGTAGTCTTCCATGTGCAACACTTTGAGGATCCAAAAGTCAAATTTAAATATCAATTTTCCTGCATTACCTTTTCTTGCTATGGAAAAGGCTTCTGAGTAGCTCAAGGCATGAAACAGTTCCTTTTTTCTACTACTATAAGGTATAAAAAGAAAAGTTATGGATCCTTTATTAAGTCATAAGATGCTCATTATTTTAAAACACTTTTTTTCCAACTTGGAAATATGAGCTCCTTTCAAAAATGAAATTTATAAAATTGCCATACTGAGGACCCATTTGTGGTTTAAAGTCACAAATTGGCCAGATATCTAATATTTTTCAAAAAATTAAAATTAAAAAAGTAAAATTGTGCAAGGTGGATTTGCTAAAAGCAATTGGCTCATATGTTGAACTCAGCAATTCCATTGATAACAACTACTCATTCACTTACTTTATTGAAAATAAATAAAAATAGAGTTAAAATTCAATAGTAGACTTAAGGACACATATCACAAGAACTTGAGATATTTGATCTATGGGCATAACACAATGATCTAGTGCTTTATACTACATGCAGTACCTCATCCAGATTTAAAACATCAGTATTTGAGCATGTAATACCCAAAATCATTCCAAGAATTGTTGCAAAATGTGAGGAACCAAAACTTACTCAAGTTGTGATTGTCTTTCTTTTGCCTCTCCTTAGCCAACGCTCTCGCTTCTGACTCTGTAGGAAAAATACATGCTGTGCATGTGAATGGGGTAATTAGAATTAAAATAATTCAATCACAGCGTTGAGATATCTGCACAGGAAGCCTGATGGATATTTGCTACACCAATCATTACCCCCATTCCAAGGAGGAAGAAGGGCTTGTGGATGCCAAAACACAAGGCTGGGACTGAGCTTCACCTGTGCACCTGCGGAGCATCTCTTCCCACACTCCCCAGAGTGACTCCCACAGTGGGAATGTTTCCCACGGAGGCCCTGACTCAGCAAGGGATTTGAGGACAACGAAGTGCTGAAATGCAGCATACCTTCTGCTACGTCTGCACACGTACCCCACGGGAGCTGAACCAGGGGAACAGCATGCTTAGGGCATTGCTGCCCGCTCAGGATGTGACACAGGCAGGACTCACAGGCTCTGCTCACCCAAATTAAGGCTACATCCTTCTGTGGCACGTGCACACACATCACCACAGCATTCAAGGGATAACTTAAGCGACCTGTTAAGAATAGTGTATTTTCCAGCTATGCTAACTGTTCCTATTATATGAAGGAAAAAAAAAAAAAGGTGAAAAATTCAACACCTTTCTTAGAAATAAAGTTGGAAAACAATGGTTCTTGCTTTGGGAAAAGCAAAAAGGAAAGTAATGGCAGCCATGCTGCACAGAACCTGTCTCCTCAGCTCAGAACTGCCCTTCACCTTGCTCCACACACTTATTACCTATTTTTTATTATTCTGCTATTATTGCTATTATATTCTATAATTATAATATAATTATTAACTTCAGCATGCAATAGTTCAGGCAACGGACAACTAAATTTCTTTTTTTCAGTTCTCATTTGGTCCTAAGCTTCTCAAGCAATTTCAAGTATTTTATCTCTGCTCTACCCCTTTTCATTTTTTTAAAAGGTGAGTCATTAATCCTTGCCCCATTGCATTCAAACCCCCAAACCAGCAAGCACTTTGCAGTTCCACAGTAAGTCAGTGAGGAGCAATGAGTGCATCATCTTTTATCACACATTCCATTGTGAAAATAATCCCTCACTGTAGCCAGTAAGTTTCTTTCCTGTATGACTTTATTTTGATCAGAAAAAGACTCACCTAAATTAATTCTGTGTACAGGAAAGTGTAGCATATAGACATTGAACTTATTTCAGTTCTGTTTTGATGTATTTGATGTATTGAAGACTTAAAAAAGATCACTTCACTCACAATTTCCCATCTCTTTCTGCATTCTTGGCCTGAAGCCTGACACAAGCACCTGCAGAAAACCCACCAGTCTGCACATCCAAGCTGGGCTGAGTTTGCAGCCTACAGCCCCTGGAGCTTTCTATACTTGGGGCAACAAAACTGCCTGTAATGCAGGACTTTGAGTAGCTCTCCTCCCTTCACACCCTCCTCTTAGACAGTTCCAGCTCTGTACAAGCTGCTTTTTTCTAGCAGCCACAAATCTTTGTGTGCTCTGTGTGTCTTTTTTTGGTGCTGAGTTCAAATTCTGTGCTGTCCTATAAATGCAAATATCTGCTGGCTCAGAGAGGTGGCATTTCCTCCTGGCCTATTAAAACTGCTCTGCTTAAACTAATTTCTGCCCAGAACCTGCTTTGCAACTGAGTCAGCCTGTGAGTTTTCACAACAGAAACCCAGAAAGATGACAGACAAGAAGGAAACCAGGCCCCTACCCTACTGCATGGTCAGTGACTCTCTGTTGGGCTTAAGAATAGGCATTTCTGGGCATTAATATGATTTTGCCATCAGTTCTAGAGTGGATCTCCATTGTTCAGCCTACAGACAACCACGCTTTGTATATGTGCCCTATGTGTGGTTATATCCTTCCAAGTGAGCAGAAATAAAACATGCCTGTGAATATGAAACTTATTATTTGCTTCAAACTATCTTGCTCCTGTACACATGTGCTTGAGAAAAAGAGGTTTTTAGTGTTGCACTCTCCTGCCCCTGCCTCCCACAGCTTGTTCAGAGCATTGCTGCAGGAACTGGCATAAAATTTTAAGGAACATTTCATTTTCATCTTAATTTAGTGATGCATATTCATGGATCACAGAATGGCTTGGGTAGAAAGGGACCTTAAAGATCATCAAATTCCAAACCCCCAAGTGCCTATTTTTACATTTTAAAGGATCTACATGCCCAGACTTCACATTATAACAGGTTATTTGTTCATTACTGCCCTCCCCTACTGAAGTAAAGCCCCAATGTGTATCACTCCTCGACATGAATCCCACAGAGACTCCAGATGTGAAGTTGTTAAAGTTTGCTGTTGATAGAGCAAACAGTAAGCCCAGACTAGAAAACAGCTCTAGAAAACATGCATGGAAGCTTCCTGGAACACAAGACAGTGCAGGTGTGACTGTAACAATTAAGGACTTTATATGAACTTGTGACAGTGAACACACATGCACCCACACAGGAACACAGGCTGAAAGTAACTGTCCACCCATATATTCTTTCTCATAACAGAAATTATGTCCAGTATCACCTGAATTCAAATGATACTATTACTCCAATGTGATATTTTAGATGTATTTACCTGTGAGCTCCCTTTTTATATTAGGAAGATTAGCTGGACATGAGTTGCTGATGTTTAGTCCTGGAGGAGGCATGCTTTGGTTGCCATAAAGGTCAATCAAATTGCCAGACACAGGCAACTGGAAAAGATAAACAAGGAAAAGGATCATTTGGTTTGCCTTTATGAATGCCTTTGTACAGAAGAACAGAGTCAGGATATGCCAAGTAATCTGTGCTCTTTTCCAAGTGCAAACAGAGCCTGCAAGAAGGTCAGCAAAATCCACAAATATTCATGGGCATGAGAGATTAAACATCTACACTGGGAAAATTCTGTTCTCTCTCCTCAAAAGTATGCAGATTTAAAATATTAAGAGGTAACAAAAGAGGTAAATGCTGATGATATTGCTGCACTGTTGCTCCTTATTTTTCATTAATACTATTACATATATATCCCTTAAACTTCTCTCATATCTGAAAGAGCCTACAGAACTCTTCCAGAGAAACCCCCCCACTTTTTCCAGGGATATGTGAGTGGAAGCACTTTGCAAGTTGTCACATGCTGGAAGAAGAACACTGTATTAATTAATCACATTTTTCATGTGATTTGAAAGCTACCTACACAGAAAACATTTCAGTTTACTTTGTTTTTCGCCTTACATAACAAGAACACGCACCAGTAGGAGGAAGATTATTTTTACAGTAAGTTTCCTCAATTACTTGTTCACTCTGCTGTGTTTATTTAGGCATTTAAACAAGTAGATTTATACAGAAATAGGACAGTGTTTCAATGAGATCTATCAAAGCTATCCCTTTATATTGAAACATATTTAAAGAAGCTTGCAAATATCCTGAGTGGATTATTTTACCCATCTCTTATTTGGTTTTGAAAAGACAGGTATAAACCACTCAGGTATCTTATCTGAGTGGCAACACTAATCATCACTGCTGCAAAGAAAACCAATCCCTCCAAGACACTGATCCTGCAGAGATTAGAGTAGGTATTAACTTTACACCCATGTAAATAATGCTGGTGAATACAATGCAGTGAGTCACAGCCAGGACTATTAAACTCCTACTGATGGGCCTTGCCAGACTGGGACCTAAGAAAATTTCTCTGCCATATGGAAGCAGATTAAACCGGAGTGGATATGCAAAATACCACCAGCTAGAAGCCATGCTGATGGTTGTTGAGAACAGATAATGGCCAACAACAAAACCAAAGTCTCAAACAACAAAGCCTCAAACTTTAAGAGGCAGAGGAATAAATGCAACTGGAATGCTCACTATGAGTCAGCCTTATTTAAAAAGAAAAAAGGAAAAAAAGGAAGATCTTATAGTGCTGCTCAGGTCACAGCTGTGCTGGTTGTGACCTGCCCACATTAGTGCCAGGGTGGCTACTCAATCTCACTGCTCTACAAGGCTGACCCTTGTGTCTTTGGGTCCCCCAAACACATCCCTGACACCGACACAGCAAGAGCGTCACACACCCTTCTGACTTGGATGTGCTTCTCCTATTCATGCTCCTAAGCATGGGGAGAGCACAAAGACCTTGTTTGTAGCCCAAGGACTTGAAGTTCATAACGAGACATGTGAAATCTAATTAGGAACTTCAGGGAGTTTAGAAATAAAAAAGATTTTTTGTTAGAAATCTCAAACTGGTATCTCAAAGTCTGGGTAAAATAGTCAGGTTGTAATGAAACATAGAGAACACCAAGCTGCTTTCCTTACTGCAACATGGACCCTGATTGTTACAACAGTTGGTGACTGATTTTTTTTTTCCTCAAGGGTGTCAAACACTGAGCCAGATTTCCACGTTGATAAACAGGACCAAAGTGAGCAATGATCACAAAAGGGGACAGAGAAGACAGGCAGCAACTGCTGAACATGCACATGTGCATGGTTGCTAAAGCTGTCCACAGGAATGCTTATCAGAGAAATTCACATTAGGGGGAAGGAGATGCCAACAATCTCCACTTAAATCAGTGATCCATGAGCAAAGAGCCCAACCAGCTTCTTTCTTTGACCACTTTCCCCAGCATCCAAACTCCACAGGTCAAAGCTTCAGTTGTAACATTTTCCTACACATGGTCCATGCTCAGTATGAGTCCCTGAGAAGTCTTTTCTCCAGGATGGCCGCAGGTCACATCTCTGGGACTAACTTACACTAATTCATTTCCAAAAACATAAAGTGCATGCAACACTCTGGGCCATGTCACTTAAAATGCAGCTAAAGATAAGTTAAAATTGAGGCACATCCTCAGTTCAGAGTTTTATAACAGTTCCCAGAGGAATAAAATCAACTGACTAAGGTAAACCCAATAATCATTAGTGCAGGGTTTAGGGAACTGGGAAAGGGCAGAGGACCCCTGTGCTGAGGACATTGGCTTGAGATGCACAAGACAGCAGTGTGGTGAGCACACAAAAGCAGCCACTAGACTTAAATGGGGCAAAAAAAACCCAAAAGGAGTTTATTATGTGCCCATTGCAGTGACACCTGGGCGTCTATTTCAATTGTTTCTTATTTGAAGAAACTGGAAAAAATACACATTGTTGGGAAACATTTTGGCTCTAAGACAGTCGAGCCTTTCACCACCATCCTCAAGTACAAGATGGGAAAATATCAAAACTTCCACAGCCATTTCATAGGGAAGCTGGAATCTCAAACTTGAGAAAGACATGGAATTTTCTGGAGCTAAGGAAGCTCCTTCCCTGTCTTCTTCAAATTCTAGCATGTTTCCAACCTAAATATGATTTTCCTTACAGCTTTCTTAGCTATTTCTGGCTAAGAAGGAATTTAAATACAGCACCAGCCAGATCATCCACCTTTACTCTTCCAAAAAGTAAATGAAGGAAGGGTGGCTTATGCCAGGTTTAGCATGTTATCATCATTGAAACAGCACGGTTGAAAATGCTTTCACTTGGGAGATTTCATATTTCAAGGTCTTGGCATCACAAATTGCACAAACAAGAAGTAAAACAAATTAAAATCTTCCTATCACTTTGCATCTGCTTCTTTTTTTTTTCCTAATAATGGCTTTTATATAACAAATTTGAAATATGGTAATTATTACTGCAGATTCATCATAGTGTACATTCAGGGGAGTCTGAGGCTTTCATTTCTCCTCCACTACTCCAACAAAACAAGCACCCACATTCTGTCTAAAATCACAGAGACATCAGCTGTGTGATCAACAAGGCTGTTTCTAAGGTACCAGCACACACTGGAATGGGTTCTGCACCCCAGCTTGTGCAGCCCACAATGTATTGTGATGTTCCCTGACCTACAAGCATATGCTTAGCAGCAGCCCCTGTGACAAAACTCCTCTACTGTGGAGTTTAAATTCCAGAAGAAAGCCACATTTAGAAGTGGAGCTATACCTATTGACAGAGCTCTCCATGCCAGGCTCTGGCTGGAGTTGATTAGCTGGATGAATTAATTGTCATCTCCACCAGAGCACTTTACATAGTACTCATTAATTCAATTAGCAGGTGACAGGCAGAAAACCTTCTCTATAAACTAGTTACCATTTTGTGATACTTGCCACCACAGATATTATTCCACCAAACACCAAAGCTGACAAACACTCTCACAAGCAGTTGACTGCAATGGGCCACTTTCAATTCAAGGTACTTGGAAACTCCCTTAGCTTGGTGTGCACAGAAATCTCTGATTTTGCTTATCAATTAAGTACTGTTACCAACTGTAACAAACTGGTCCTTTTGTTCTTTGTTGGTTATGGAACAACAACTGCCTTTGTCACAGACTCAGCACAGCTATTTATAGCTTGTGTCTCTTTAGAGACCATTTCCTCTCTTGATTTCTCCTACCTCGACTTAGCTCAGTCTGTAGGCATTAATTCCTTATTAATAACATGTTGCATGTTTTAAGAGCTAAGTCCTGTCCCAAAAGAAAAGTGTCTGGCTTGTTTTTTCTCCCAAAACCGATTGTTGAGAAACATGGTTCAATTTCCATCTCTTCAGGATTGGTACGAGGCTGATTCAGAGACTGAAATATGCTTTTTTCCTCCACTTATTTAAACTTATCAGTAAAGAAGTCTTAATTTCACTGTTTCATATCCTTATTTTTCAGATTCCACCACACAGAGTGGGAAAATTCTGAAATTCCACAGTAAATGCAGATCAGGCAGTCTTTACAAGGCTTCTTGCCATGCAGCAAGCACAGCAAAGCTCAGGAGGGATACAGACTACCCTAAACATTGACTACAGGGGCTCCTTGCACCAAGAGAGTGCAGAGTATCCTTCTATCCCTGTTTGGAAGCAAAGAGCCCCTCTGGGGTCCCTGTGAAACGAGAAAAGAAGAGCAGCATAAAGATATCCAAGCCCCTTCTGAATTAATGTGTCCCAATCCAATGGTACTTCAGAGAAAGGACTCCAGAAGAACCACATCCCTCAATGAAAAGAAAAAAAAAAGATAAATTGAAAAACAGATTTAACTTTTTGAAAGCTATCTTTTGCCAGCTTCTTGAGGTTTTCTCTCAAATTCCAGGACAGCTGCACTTTGCAAGTCATCTTAGATTAAAGGAAAATTTATTCTCTCCACCAGGACCGTGCAGCTATTTCCCTGTGTGCTCAAAGGGCACCATTTAGCAAGGGAAGCTGGTGGGCCGCTTCCTGCGTCATCCACCACATCTCTGAGAGGGCTGTGGGAATCTGTGGGAGCACAGGACCAGGTTAACAGCACATCAGACAACTACTGTCAGCAAATGCAAACCTATGCCACAAAATCAATGCTCTGTGGTAAGCTGTAAATTTTGGCACCAGATGAAACAGAAACAGACGCCAGCACTGGCAGACATCTACTCAGCCAGATCTAACAGCACTTAAGCCTAAGGCAAAAAATTCACTGGAGCTACCCTCCACAGAAGATCAAAACCAGATTATGCCAGAAGCATGATTATATTATTTCTCAAAGCAATGTGAACCAAACTAAAAGAGCCACTTGGATGACACCTGTGCTTTCCCTCAGCGCCTTCTGCACCTCTGTGTTTTTGGCTTTTATCACAGGCTTCCCATGTCCCCTGCCCTGTTCAGTTTTCAACCTTCTTTCTTTCTTCCCCTTTGTTTGTTTGGAAGATTGCTTTTTTAATTTTTTTTTTCCCCTCCTGCTAAATTCTGTAACATCTTTGCTGCCGTCTAGCTGGGGACTTCTCCGCACTTGAAATCAGGCAGAGATAAAGCTGTGATGTTAGAGATAACAGAAAGTGTCTCTGGATAGGGATGCTAACACACAGCAGACAATTTCTTACTTGAATATGACAACATTCAGGAACCTGGGATGCCAGAGGTTCCTTCTTTTTTGAAGCCCAGGATAAAGTCCATGACAATCTTCAATATCAGTGGGAACAAGCTACTCCCAGTAGCACAGTTTACTCCTCTGTTGCAATCTTGGAAATCAGAAAAGTAAAATTGTCCTTTGTATTCTCTCGACCTGACTCCAGCTTGTATTTTTACATTCACGCTTTTCACTGCAACTGTATCACCTTAAACTCTTCAAAGGAAAACTAATTACTCTCTGTAGAACAATGCAATAACTACTTAATTGCAAGGAAGAAAAGTCCTGCTGCAGTTTTGGCTCCTCTCAAGGAAAACCAGTTAGACTTAACAGGGAAAGCAGAAGGAAAGGTCCATCGTACCGTGTTTGCCATTTGCAGGGCTGGGTCCACCAAGCCGAGGATTTCTTCATTATAACTGGACTCCAAACTAATGATGTCATCAATCACATCATCCATCTGTAGCAGAGAGGTGGACAAAGAGAAACAGAACAGTTATCAGAATCACTGGGACACGGGAGCCTGACAAAGCACCTCAGCCACACAGCAGAGGTGCCTGTGCAGCAGGGCAATCCTTCAGCTGTGACTCCTGCTGTCCTGGCAGGATACTCAGGTCATGGCAGAGCTGAGGATTCATGGTCCAACCCCCTCCTCCCACCAGCAGCTACCCTGCACCACCTGCCCACGGACACACTGTTCCTCCTGCAGCAGTGGAGGAGGAAGCTGCCCGTGGAATAAGTGACTCTAAGGACACAACTCCCTCTCCCCACTGCAGCACTGCTGCCTCCCCTCCATAAAATGGGAACAAAACCTGGGCACAGGCAGGAACACTGAGCCCTGGACACCTGCAGGGAAGGAGAGGGAGCAAAGATTTGCTGCTGGCCCCCGAGAGCAGAATCCATTGGATTTGTGTCCCTCATACACCCTCCCAGGAAGCACCACCCAGGGGCAGCTCAGAGCTGGTTTTAGGTGGTACAAAACACCTCCTTTCAGGGGCTGAGCTGGAAGGTGCCTCCATAAGCTCCTGCACAGGCAGGAGGAAACAGCCCTTCACAGCACCCACACACGTGCCCCAAACTGTCCAGCAGGATTGACTATTTCAGGACAGGACTATTTCCTTTTTGCTCATTATAAAAACGGAGCTTAAATAACAGAGATCTACCAAATCAATGCATAATGGAGATGGTAAAAGTAGCAGTACATGGGATTTTTTCATCAGCTCCAGAAAGTGTGATCACAACAAATTACACTGACTGGAAGTGAGGGCAAGAAAGGAACTAACAGTTACAGCCCATACCCGAAGTCTTGTTACTGATTCTGGTAAGAAATAAAAACCCCTTCGTTTTAAGAAAAAGAATGAAAATATAAAAGTGTGATTACTGAGGATGAATTACCACAGACAGATTAAAGCCTTCTCATATAATTTTTTAAAGCACAAGTGTGACCTGCATAGAAATGTGGACATGTGGATTATCAGGGCAAAACCACATCCATGCAGTCTTGGAAAATCCAGTTAGAAAACACTTCCTGATGCAAGACCTTAAATGGTTGATGTGTTCTTCTGCTATGGCATTACTGTACTAGAACAGCATGAGCCTTTTCCAGGTACCTTCATGTGCTTTTGACACCAATGCTAATAAACAACATTGCTGTATTGTACCTTAAATACATCTTATATTCAACTTCTTAAAGTCACTGTGGGGTAAGTTTATTTTTCAACATATCATGGAAAGAAACATGCTCATGAGAAAGGGGACCTGTGCTCCACCTCCTGTGTCATCCAGTACCTGCATGCATGATGCTCGTGAGTGTGTATTCAGAGCCGGGCACTCACTCTCAACCCTGCTTTGCTCTTCAAATTTATAAAATCCCTGCAGATATAAAAAGAAAAAAAAAAAAGAAAACAAAAAAGAAAAAAAGAAATAAAAAAAAGAAAAGAAAAAAAAAAGAAGAAAAAGCAAAGCATGGATCTGAGTTCATGGCACAGTCTCAGCCTCAAAAAGAGCACGAATGAAATAGTGTCATGCACACATGTCCCCGATGACACAGCAAAGTGAAGCTGTAAATATCCTCAAGAAAAAAAGTGTTTGGGTACAGCTGGGACAATAGGATGGAAATATCTCATTTTCATTTCTTTCAAAACTATGGAGCACAAGTTTTACCCTTGCATGTGCAAAATATGTTCTGTAATAACTGTTTCTCCAAGCTGTGTAATATTTTGCTCATGGAATGCATCTGTACTAAAAATCTGGCACAGAATCTTGAATGGGGAATGAGGGAGGGACTCCACAATTGCCTCCTACTTTTTATGTTACAAAAATTCTGACATGATTCTTATGTTTGTTAATATCTTCCCAACCATTTTTCCTTTGGAGCCTGAGAACACATGTAACATCTAACTCAGTTTTTGCCACTGAAGATTAAGACAAAGTTGCAAAGGACTTCTAGACATAGGCCATTGAAGTCTTATATTTGCAGCACTGGAACAGCAATCAGTAACATTTTAGGGCATATTAGCTGGGATAATCTGGCCTTCCAGCTATGCAGGAAACTTGCTCAAATTTTACCATAAAAATACCTAAAATATCTCAAAATAGCTCTGTATTTTTTCAGTTATTTTTGCTATGCTCTTTGTACTTTCTAGATGAACAAGCCATAAATAACATTATTCCAGAAAGCTACAGCTTACAAAGCTGCTTTGTATTCTCCAAAGGTCAATTATTCACTGTGTGCATCAAGCAACAGGGTGGGAAACAAGAAAAGTAGTTTTAGTAAGTATAAACTAGCTAAAATGGTTCAAACAAGAGGAAGCTAGAGGGACATGGGCTTTTTGCCAAAAACATCTATTAATCAGGCAGACACAGAGGTAGCAGTTACATTTTCACAACGAACAGAAAAGATAAACAGAACATCTTAACAGTGAGCAAATACGGTTTTAAAACAACTTAATTAAAGCAGATGACAGCTCTGTTTTACTGAAAACACAAACAGGAGAGCTCTTACCTCTTTCTCACAGTTGGAGTTGAGGGTGAGCATAGCCATGGGGCTGTTGGGCGCGCTGCTCCCCGTCCCAGGTGGCATGACATGGTCCCCAGGCTGGTTTGGACATGGCAAGCTCAGGGCTTGGTTGGCATGTTTATTTGCTAGAGTGGTAGAGAGGTACTGCTTTACCTGCTGCCGCTGGGCCTGCTGAATGTGGTACTTGGTTGGATTCTCAAGGTGAGTCTGCACCTGTACGACACAATTTGAAAAGGATAAAAGGGTTTTATTGTTTTACAACATCACTGCAGGTGCTATGGATCTGAGCTACAGATTCGTGACATAAGGACCAGCTATGTGACAAAACACAAACCTGTACAACTCCAAGAAAGTCCACACTGCTTCACTAACTTGCATTTGGTGCCGAGAAATCAGTTTATGATTTGGTCCTTCAACAGCTGAATTACTATCAGTACACCAAGAAGTTCCAGCTATTTTTCTACAACATGAGATTTCTCACTTAAGACCAGTGCTCGGGTTTTCAGTTGATACAGACACTCCAGAACAGTCAGTTCTAAGTTCAGACCTTCAGCTATGTGACATTTAGTTTTCACTAAAATATGGAGAAATTACTTGTACGACAGAATTCATTTTACTTGTTAGTAGCTAACAATTAAAATCAAGAAGTATGGATTGCTATCCTTAATCTAGTATCAAATAACGGAGATATAAAAGATATAAAGGTTGTTTAGGTTTTGAGTGTTTGGGTTTTTTTTTTTTTAATTAATACCTTGGTTAAAATAAACGAAGAAACAAAGACACCTTTTTCTGCCTACAGATTATTTATACCTCAGATATACAGCCTAAATCATATACAAATAAGACAGCCTGTTTATAAACACATCATGCAAATAAGATGCAAGAAAAGAAGTGTTTCAGTTCAGATCAATCACTGTCGTCAGCAACAGCTATTTTTGTATTTAAGATAAGCTTCTCAGTACTTAGGAATTTTTTACATACAAAATATGAAAATCTTCATACTGAAAAACTGTTGCACACTCTAAATAAGCAAGAGACAAAAGGCCATTTTTTTTCCCATTAAAATTTCCCACCATATCCTGGAAACTCTTTGTTATCTTTCATTGATCATTAACATTATTATCGGAAGCTAGAAATCAACCCAAAATATGGCAACATGCTGAGAAGTTATTTTGCTTTAGAACAATTCCATTAAAGTGACTTTTGCTGTTACAAGATCATGCATGGCCCTCACTTATTGGAATGAAAGAAATTAAATAAAGCACCCAAGACACCAGAGGAAAAGGCTTTCCTGTACACTGTACACCTTCTTAGCAACAGTTTTTAAAGTAAGTCTCCAACAACAACTCACCTGATAATGGTTATACTCAAGCATTTCCAGCATGCTACCTAGAGATTGCAAAAGAAGCAACTGCAATATCCTCTGTCTATGCTACTCCAGTTTGAGGGATCCACATATGGAAGCACAGTGAACCCCAGAAGAGCAGAAGAAACTTGATGGCCACTGCTCAGACTTTTAGTAACCTATGCTAATTAGCCACGCAAGTGGACAAACAGTTCACACAAGGCCTCTTCTTGGAAGTTATGCAAGTTGAAGTTAAGCTCTAAGTAGTGGTATTTTTTTCCCCCCTGGCTTTGATGTCATGCTTTTCCATAAACATAAAAGGACCTTTTAAGCGATGGGCTATCAAAGTCAGATTGACAGTTCGCTCAAGGCTAACTCGCTATTCAGCTTTCGTTCCAGTCGTACTAACACACAATGGTAGTTTTCTTTAGCAGTAAGGTTAAAAGTTTTTAAGTACAGAGTAAGAAATAACTGAATAAATGCCCTATGAGTCCAACACATATTCCCTGGCAGTGGGTGCCCTGGATAAACCCACAGGGCTCTGCAGTCCTGTCTTCAGCTTCCCAGCACAACCCAGGACCTGCAGCGGAACGTGAAGCACTTGAAAAAGCTTTATCCCATCCTCAGCTTCCCTGGTGCTTCAAAGCCATTAATTCTGTCTCAATCTAGAGTTGCAAGAAGTTTTCCCATTCAGGAATGGCTGACAAAGGACTAATGCATGTTCCAACTGCACTTGGGCACAGTCCCTACACCTTCCAGAACTTTTTCTTTCTATCCAGCTCCTTGAAGGTACTCAAACATATAAAAACTGTCCAACTGGCATTATTTTCTGAAGTCTCAGCTTACAGGGAAGCACAACAGGATAGCATTTCTAGAAAGTTTAATCTGCTTTGTTGAACTGTATCAATAGACATCACTGTCCTGTGATAAGTACAGCACTTACTTTGTCAGTCCCAAATTGCATTATCAATTTTCCTATCATCAGTGTTAAGAGCGACACAATCCAGGTAAGTCTATTTTTCACTAAATTTTCATCTTCTAAGAAGATGAAGTTGTCAGTAAACAAGTGTTTTTCATAACACTTCTCTTTGAATATGTTATTTTAAAACCAATCCCTAACTGCCTGACAGAATCTGCACATTCCTTTTCCTCCGCAGGCATCAGGTACCTCTGCTGTTCTCCATCCCAGGATGGAGCAAAGTCTCTCCTCTCTGCCCACTGCCTGTCCACCCTTCACACTCCCAGGAGAGACACCAGCAAAGTTCCAAAATCCACATCTCAACCCTGTATCACCAAATACTACGTTATTTATAATATATACCAACATATTTAACTGAATCCACTACATGTCAACTTTTGAGACACACACTGCCTGACAGGATTTTTGTTGGCAAAATACAAACTTATTTCACAAGAACATACTCTCCCTGTGATTTTGTTGTGCCATTCTACATTAAAATATTTTATTTTGCTACTCAATTATTTTTTTTAATGGCCTGCGCTGCCCTCAGCATGACAGGGAAGGCAAATTCTGATTTCACGTGTCACAAGCTCACACAAGTCTAGTCATGAACCAAAGAACACAGTGAACTGCCTTTTTGTCATTAAGTTGCTCCAAAATGACACGAAGAAGACTTTGATTCTCTGTTTTGTCACTGGCTGCTCTCTTGAGTTTCCTTAGGAGTTCCATCATGGAAATCTGGTGGGAACTACCCTAATGGACTCCACGTTGTTTGTTTAGAATTTGTCTTTGTCCTAGAGCATGATGTAGAATCTGTTCTGCAGATTCTACATCAAAGACAACCTAAATGTGCCTTCTTGGGCAAACTTCCCAAGATGCCTCAGAGTCACTCTGTAGATAAGTCATAAAACACTCTTCCGTTTTAACAAAATATCTCATGAGCAAAGTGTTGCAAAAAAACCCAAAAACCCTACAATTAAATTCCACTACCCTGAACTTGAAACCGTGAATAAAAGCTTTGACTTAGGATCTAATTTTGGTTCTCAGCCCCTTCTAGCATTTTGGGCAAAGAATAGTTCCTGTTGTTTGTCCAAATTCATGAGACACAAAGTGCAAGATGACAAATTATTGGTTTGGATACACTTCCTAAGAAATGTGACTGAATAAGGACATGAAAGGAAAAATAAACCCATTTGAAACCAAACCCTCTGGATCTCCAACCATCTATCTCCAGCAATCTCAACCAAAGTTTTGCTGTACACTGTTATTCAATTGAGTAGAACATTGGTTTTTGAGCATTTTGGTATTGACAATCAAGAAGTAATGTAAGAATTATTATCATCATCTGTAGTACTTCAGGAATGAGCTAAGATGGCAAAAAACCTAAATTTATCACAGCATAGTAACAAGAATTTGGCTACAAGAGTAAAACACTGCCTTAGAAATAGAGCCCCAAAACTGGTTCAGTTCCAGAAGAGTCTTGAATGCCAGCTCAGCAGCATCTCCACGGGCTGGCCCCAGCATCAGACTCCTGCACTGAGTCTCTCTGTCAGCCACTCAAGCTCCATCTGCTCTTGCCATGCGGGCACTGAGGAGGATCTTTTTTCTTCAGATGAAGCAGAGAAAGGCAGTAGAAAGAAATCAACTTGACTGCACCCATGTGTAACCCAGCTTAGGCCTACAAGGTTGAGCTGGGCTAGAAAAGTGTTGGGTGGAGCCACCCTGACTACTCAGCACTCATCTCTCACACTTTGGAATACCCTGGAGAACATTATCTAAAGCAAGGGAAAGGCTTTCTCATACCTTCAGTCATCTTGAAATCTGACTGCTAATTCCAGTGCATGCATCCACTTCAAGTACCTGAGCAACTGCCTGTTTTCTTCCACATTATGAGAAGTAATAACCCATATAAATAGAGCAGATTTCCCAGTCCTTGGGTCTGATATCAATCAAGCAAACATTTAATCAATGGCTTTCACTAGCTTTAAGCACACACACCATATCAGTGGGAATTTTAGGTGTACTTCAGATGACATTCTTCAAAATCCACATTATATTACACATCAGTGACAGAACCTCTGAGTAGACCCACATGCTTCCTTCAGTTTCCAAAAGTAAAAATATTTCCTGTAAAGTGATCAAGGACTCAGGAATTTAAACATGAAGCATAGCTGTGTGCTTAAGCACAAAGCACAGGGCTCAAGTAGTTCCTCTGCATGAAGCCAACACAAACAACTGAAACAATATTGCTGATACTTGCTCCTTCTGTCCAGTCTTGATGAGAATCACTCAGACTTAATTTACTAATGACTTGCTAATGATGGCAAGAACTTGGAATAGTGCTGCAGTAACCCAATTCCTTCTGGAGAGGCACCCAGGAGAGCTCACTCATGGGCAGGCACAGGCCAGGGCAGCCTAATGGCTTGGGAAATGTGTTTTGCACAGTGTAATCCAGAAATTAAATGGCTAACAATAAAAACTAAGGGGATTTACACCAGAATAAAAATATTTAATGAACTGTGGCGTTACTACCACTCGTCCTCTAGGAAAGCTTCAAGGTCATAGAATCATAGAAATATTTAGGTTGGAAAAGACCTTTAAGACTATCAAGTTCAACCATAGCTGGTTGGCAATTAATTGCTGTAGTCTCAAGCTTTGAGTCTCTGGTACATCTGGATGAAGTCAGTTGGTCTGGGTTACTGATACACTCCTGAATTTGTCCTTGCACAGGTTTGATTTCTCTGCAATGGGTAACTTCTGGAAGCAAGCAAAAACCCAGCGGGTCTTGTGCTGAGAGTATTTCTTGAAGGTGGAACACCAAGAATTGCTTTTCCCATTGCAGTTACTACTTCAAATCACATCGTCTTACCTGTCTCATCTCCAAGTACTTCTGCTTCCAAAGCAAAGCTGAAGATGCCCCAAAATCCTCTGTTGGTGCAACACAAGTGACCGATGGCCATTACAATGACAGCACCTCCAGGCTGCCCCACTGTTCTGGCCACCACAAGTTGGGAAGGAGCATATTCATGTTCCCAAAATCACACAGAAAATTTTTCTCACCAAAAATATCTCTGAAGCTTCCTGTGACAGTAAAGCTGATGCTCTCAATGCTTTATTTAAGCAGGGACATACCAGAGATGTTCAGAAGACAGTGAATTCAAGGGGGAGGAAGACTCTTCTCCCCACCCCACTCCCCCCCCCTTTTTTTTTTCTTTTTTTAATTAAAAAGACCATTTGTTTCAAGTAAATTGCCTTAGGACTTACAGCTTACAATTACAAGTAAAATACTTTTGGATCAGTTTTCTCAGTTCAATAGAACTTTTTGTTGCCTAGACAGCTAAATGTCATGGGATTTTTAAGAAAGGTTAAAATTCTGTCTCATTTAACAATTAATGGTACCCAAAGAAAAACGATACAAAATCACATCCACTGATGTGTTCTGCAAGGGCTCCAGGCTTCAGCTGTGTCCACTGCACAACCATGCCTGTTAACCATGCTAGTCCTGGGCTTCAAAGCTGCTTCAACCTATCCCTTCCAAGTATAAAAACCCAACAACAGCAGGAACAAGTTATTTTCTAGGACTTTGAATAAAAAACAGGGAGCTGTATAAATAAGCGTCTGTTCTTTGTCACTAGGGAAAAAAATTGAGGAGAATGGTATCTGAGAAAGATAATCAATTAGTGCCACTTACAGTAAGAGTGATTTATTCCCGTTAAGTTTTCCAGTAGGTTCAAGATTCTGTTAATCTGTAAAATCATATTCACCATAGGTTGGTCACTAAGTCTGAAAATCCTAAAGACCACAAAACCCCTTCAATTAACTCCATTAAATATTGATCATGTGTTTCACTGCAATGGCAGGAAGTACCCTCCTACCACAAAACTTGGAGCAATCCAAATTACCAGACATTGCTTTAACTCATCCTCAAAGACATCTTCTCACATGCTGCATTCAAACATTAAAAAACAACATCACATTTCCGCCCCTATGGACATCAGTGGCCTGAAGTAGCTTCACATGAGAAGTTCAGTCCTCTTGCTGAGACCTTCCCAGTCCCTCAAGATGGAACAGCCACCTCATTTACAATGTCATCGAAATTAAGTTGGTTGGATTGTGATTCCCCATAGGGCCAACTGTGAATTTAGTAGTAGATAAACCTTTTCAGTAACTTCTCCAGCTGCCATTCTCCCCTTAATGCCAAATTTTCTAAAGTACATTTCATCCCCTTTCTTTTAGCCCATTACCCAGGAGAAATGGCCAGAACAACACTGACCAGAAAGCCCAAGAGCAAGAAAAAGATAAAAAGTAACTTGTACTGACTGGGGAATGACAACCATGGTGAACTACGGTGATTCCAAGTTATATATGTGAATATATATGGTGAATCCAAATGATTCCATCATTTCACCTTAGGACACAGCAAACACAAGGAAACTGTATCAGTTACCAAACAAAACTCTCTGGTTTCCTAATTCACCCCAAATCCCTCTGAACTTGCAAACCAAAGCAGATAGGAGAAAGTTATTTAAGATCTGGCATCATGATTACAGTCTAAGTAAGTGACTCCAACACTCATCTTCAAGCACAAAGTTATGAAAAAGAAAAGGCACATTGTACAGAATTATCATCATTTACACAACCAGGGATTGTTTAGTCCATCACCAAAAATTCCTCTGTGTAATGTGATTTTTCATCCAAGGGAAAGCCACGAAGCAAACAAGAATAAAGTTTTTGTAGATTAGCATTTAAAAACTGTGCTTTAGCTATAGAAGCACATGACAATGGTATCTAAGGAAATTAAAGAGAGTTTAGCCAAATGTACTCAGGGAGATAGGAATTGATGTCATTTGCATGTAAGTGGCCTGCTGGCTGCCATTCTACAAGTGTGGCTTTCAGTCAGAATTAGGTCCTTTGACGTCCTGCTTCTGTTAGGAAACCAACATTTCAGCTGTCTACTTCCCAACACACATGCCATAAATTTTTATTTTATACAGTTTCTGAGAAGATACCAAAAAACACTGCAACATTTTAGTACAGACAAGCAACTGACTCCATAAAATGTCAGGCACAAGTATTTTGCAATGATTTTACCTACCCCAGGGGTGCTTCAGAGAGTATTTTGACTTCACAGGCAGCAACAGCAGCCACACAACTACATCTGACACACAAGTTTGAGTTATGGTACTACCACGGTGAAAAGCTTAATTCAAGCACCACATGTTTAGGTCCACTTCTGCCACCTCTCTCAGAAGGAAGCTGAGCAGCACTTGCATCAGCACTAGAGGGTTTGAGATTACTGACAGTAGGACACCGATGACTCCTCCTCACAGGAACTGTCAAAGATAGACATAAAGTTGCTTCCAAAAATCTCTTGCAAGACTTGGCATAGAGACGTGAATTCAAGAGGGAGCAGAGTCATAGGACTACAGATATTTCAGCTGCCTGAAAGCCCAAAACCAGTTCAGGCAGATGGTCTGAAGCCACCTCTTCTGCCAGCTTCCCCTTGCAAAGCTTTCCACAGTCCGAGAACAATCCTTCACCTTTGCTGCAGCCCAAGCAGCACCAACACAAGATTTACCAGAGCACTCTAACACAGATCACTACTGGTTTGAAAGAGTCACATTAGAGGGGTAAAAGAATTTGTCAAACCTTATCTTCCTTCAGGGGTTGCCAAGCACGGCGTTGGCCAGGCCAGCTCGGAGTGGCAGTCACGCACTGGCAGCCTGGGCAGGTCAGTGACATTTCCCAGGGGTGACTGACCCTGGCACTGTTCCAGCCCACAGTAATCCCTGCTGGACCTGAGGGACAGAGCATGGGAGCTCCCAAGTCTTCAGTGCCTGTAAGACAGCTGCAAAAATGGGTGTTTTAATGACTTCACTGCATTACCCACAGCAGGGAAGAGGTGCAGAATGCCCATCCTCAGCCCAGAAGGCCCTTGATGGGTCAGAGCGCTGCTTGAATCACATCAACATGTGCACAGGATTTGGAGATTCTGGGTATATTTCTGAAGCCCAAACATGAGAAAGCATGCACTCTGCTATAAAAAAGAAGGAACAAGAGTTTTCCCTCAGCTCCTGAGAAGCCCTGAGTATGCAGTTTCCTCAAGGGAGAAGAGGCATCCTTCTCCACACCTTGTTTTGCTCAGGTTGCTCATGCATCAGTCATTTGTCAAATGTGAAGAATACAAATGGGACTGGGTAAAAATAATGGCATCTTTCGTACAAAATGAATAATGGTGAAAATTGAAACCAGTTTTATAAAAGGTGTTGGGTAAAAAGTAACCACAGCTAAGCTTAAAACAGTAGGAGACACAGCACATGCTTTTAAATGAAACTTCTTATCATCTTCCTAGAGATGTAGAGTTACCCATGTGCAGAATGGCACAGGTTGTTTGCTTTTCCAGACTTTAAGAAATAAAATTCAAGTAGCTTCAAAATTTTAATGCAGTAAATCTGCTTTGTCCCTGCATGATCTTCTCTTAATGTACAATCCAATACTGATTTTCACAGGTGAAAATTAACTTAAAATTGGCTATTTTGCCCAAACCATAAATAAGAAGTATAGGAGTGGGAAAAGCACCTGACCTGTTGCTTTCATAAATCTTAAAACCTGATACCCTCAAACCTGGACTCATTTGTCACCATAAGGTTTGTGAAGGGTTGCTCAAATATATAGCACATGGACATACATCTGTACCAAGATAACTTCCACTGTTGAGGAGTGTAATTGTTGGCATTTTGGGGCTAAGCAAGAAGACAGCTTGATTTACAAGTCTTTCATATCCACAGCATTAGCCTGTGAGAATGAATTGGTGTTCAGAATATTGCTTGTGGGCTACTGAAGTATTTATTTACAAAACTTCAACATTCAGCACTGAAACACAAGAGATGTAAAGATGGCACCAGATCAAAATCTATCAAACACCCAAATGCCACACACAGAAACAGTTGTATCCTTCTCTTTTTTAAATAAAAGCCATTTGTAAACTCAAATGAAACTCTTGGGTTATCACAGGAAAAAAAAATCTCTTTTTGGGGACACACTGTACATCAGCAGGACGTCAGTTGGGGTTGAACGGACCTTTAAAGGTCATCAAGCCCAACCTCCACATCTTGTTGCTTACTTGTCCAATGACATCTACACTCCTGACCTACTTGTCTGGAAAAGATCAAGTGAAAGACTGCTCCATTCATTGTTCACATAATTCCACGGGACATGTTGGGTTGCTCTCAAGGTCGCTTACACAGCACGTACCAAGAGCATGCCACCAATCATGACCCCACATGTTTGAAAATACAAACACACCAAAACCCAAACAGTGCTTGCTGGAACAGCTTTCAACATCAACTGGAAAGTCTTCCTACCAAAACATTTGAAGAAGCACCCCAAAATATGAGTGAAAATCATTCTGAAAGGACCATTTATTTTAACAAAACACTTGGCAACACACTGGCTACAAGCACAAAGGTCACCAGTCCTGGAACATACCTGTTTGGAGGGGATATCCTTTACAGCAAACACACAGAGCCACCAGAAGCAGCAAAGAATGAAGATGGTGTTAATTCAAACCAGTTTTATACTGGTAACATGCTCTGAGCTTCTACATGTTACAGCTAATAATGAATTAGAAGGACTTAGCTGGGCTCTATACCACTTTGCCTACAGCTGATGATGACTCATGTCAGCCCCAATATGGAAGGCTCGAATAAGCAGAAGAATAAAGCACTCCAGATACATCCATTTTATTCACACCACTAATATGACCATTAGACACAGCCTAAAATAATAATAAATCGCTGACTTCACTTACATGAAGGAAATGCAAGCTGGCTTACCACTGAACTCCTTGATTTTTATCCTTCTGCTCAACGAGCTGTGATGTTATTTATTACTGTATTAAAGCCTACTGAGTTATAATAAAAGAGTTTCAGTCCCTCAGAGTGCTTGATCATCATGTTCGCTAAGGTAAGATAATCCAAGTCACCTTCACGCAAACCCAGCTGGCTCTGATCTGAAGCATTCTGCTAAATACCAGAACGGGGATTTTTTTGAGGACTTTGGCAAGCCACAAAGGTGGGTCACTCCTTGCGTGGAGTAGCATGACATCGCTCTGGAGGAGAGTTAACCCAGGGGGCCAAATTGATGCCACACAAAGCATTCAAACTGAAAGCCACACTGCCAGGGTTACTTTTGAATGATGATGGCTCTTCCTTGGGATCAAAGTGCTTAAGTCCAACACTTTCATTAAGCAACATCGGATCTTTTCTTTCTGACATGTCACTCACAAAGTAGATGCCAGAGCAGACATCACAGCAACCACAAGAGATTAAAAGTAACAAGAGTAAGAAATTAAGTATGTTTATTTCACTCTTAATTTTAAACCCAGAAACCACAATGGAATTTAGTGTTTTAGTTATCTCTTAGCTAAAGGCATGTCACCATAATAATTCTGTAACAGAAAGACATATTTAGGACAAAGAGCCATTAGGCTGCATGACCTCACCTCTACACCCCATGATCTTATTCCCACAACAATCAGACACAGTAGCTATCGTCTGGCTCCCAAAAAAAATCAAGAGTAACACAGGCTCATTTATTAAACAAGGATGCCAACAATTCAGCCCTTTAAGATCTCAAGCTTTACATGCATGGAGCCATGACATCACAATCTATTTTATACCTACAAAAACAAGACACATCCCCCTTGGCCAATTTTTTAACCTTCCCCACACCTGCCCCTCCACATCTTCCCGAGATGAGCTGTTGAAAACCCTCCTCCTCATGTTATTTCACATATGGTAGGTAAATAATTATTTACCCTGTGAAATGAGAAGCTGCTGTCCATATAAATGACCCTAGATGAGGCCAAAGGATGGGGTGCTGGCAGGACCATCAGCTGAAGGAGTGAAATCCTGGACAAAACCCCAGTCAGCTGTGAGGAGCTCTGTTTATATTGCAGTTGTAATAAAGAACTGCACTCAGGTTCATTACTTCAACAGATGTTGCATAAGCGTGTTCCTTATCACAAACATTTTAGGACTGAAAAACAGGTTATATAAAGAGATAGTCTGAAATTCTGCCATGGTGTTTTTCCAACATATGCACAAACCTGTCAGAGCAGCATTTGCAGCATGTGAGTAAATATAAACCCTCCAGCTTGCAAGGGACTACAAGCTCTTGATTCTGTCCTGTGGGAAGTCCTGTCAAGGTAAAGGGTTAGGACTCTTTCTGCAGGACTGGAAACACATTTTATTACATGACACCAGAAAAATTCCATCTTTCCAAACATCTTACAGAAAACTCTTTTTAATGATTTCATCTGAACTTCAAAAAAGCAAAAGCCATCGACTCACCAGGGGAGACACATTCACAAAACACAAAGAAGAGTGTGTGTTATCATTCCAGTTCTCCAAAAGTTAGCTGCAAATATGAAGCACCAAGAAATTCAGAAGTAATAGTTTGTCAGAAGATCAAAATGTCTTTTGAGAAAGAAATTCAGGGCCTGCAGGCTTGGTCTCAGAAGAATCCTATTTTGAACTGCACTTGACCCTTGAAGTAGTGTAACCCTTGAAGTGCTTTTGCAAGAACAGCTTGATTTTCACACAGGGAAACAGGCAAAGCATCCTTCACTAAAGTTGTATTTATGCAAAAAAACATGCATCTCCTTTTAACACGGAAAAATACAAACATCATGACATGCATTTCACAACATACCTTGCATCACCGATTGACAACACACACAAGGTTTTAGCTGCTCAAGAAACTGTATGGGAACATAACACAATTCAAGGCAAGATGCTAGAGCTAGGGATGTAATTAGAGAGTAGATGGGGATTAACTAGATCTTAACACAGACTTCCCCATCTCCCTTGCCTTTATTTAAACCAAGTATAAACCCATTTCAGCATAACACTACAGGATGGAACAAATTGTTTTTAATTTGCTTTAAAAATACAAATAAGCTCACACTGTGGAGTTTATTTTAAATGAAGTTTGAACAGATGAGAAGTGAAAGTTTAGGATATTTTAACAGCCAAGGAGATGCCAGTACATGCACCACAGCCAGCAAGGTGGTCTGAGATGTGGGACTCACAGGTGAATGGTTCAGAACATTATGATGTGTTTCAAGCCACTGGTGTCAGACCAGCTCTAGTCTGCTCTCACAGACTGAACTCCCACGAGTGGCTGGATAACATGAGATCTCCTGATTTAATTTCCTCTGACAAGAATCTAATTAATACTCATCAACAGCACTGAGCAAAAATAAGCTAATATGTAATACATGGGGGCAACTGGGAATTCAAAACTGTGTTGCTGCTCCACTCTAAAGGCAGAGTCAGCCCCAGAAGGTTCCAGGGCAGATCCAACTGCTTGTTCTTGCCCTGCCACAGCAGCTCCCTGTGACACAGGTACAGATGTCTGCAGGACTACACCAACCCAGGCAATCAAAACCACTAAATTGATTTTTTAAAGGTCACCTTTCTATGGCAGTGAGGTTGGACTAGATGTTGTTTAAGGTTCCTTCCAACCCAAATCATTCCAGGATTCCATGACTGAGTACCAGCCAAAGCTGCTTCTGATTTACCCCATCAAGTTGCCAATTGACTACATACAGCTGACAGCAATAGCTATCTGGGCATATTTTCTGGAACTGCAGCTACCAGAGAAGAAAATGCAAAGTTGAACAGTGTTCCTCTAACAGTTTTCTGTCATTGTTCCCTGGCTCCGGTAGCAATCAGCACATTCCTCACTCTGCACCCAGGGAGGAGCATCCAGACTCTGTGCTCAGATCATGCAGAGCCATCAAGACCCAATTCAGTCCTTGCAGCCTTTAACCAAAGCAGACAAATGGAATTAATACATTTCCTTGGGGAAGGTTCAAGTTCAGAGAGAAGGTTTTTTCTAAGGATAATCCTGCAGAAGCCCTGCCTGGAAGCTTTCTTCTCGTGTCTTAGATCAAACACTGCAGGGAAAGGCAGAAGGCAATTTGGAACAGTGACCCACAGAGGAAGTGGCACTTTGCACAGAGTGACCACTAATTGCATAAGCAGCACTCCAGAGCAGAAGGAATCACTCCTTCCCTCAAAAAGCCAGTGTAGGAAAAGGATAAACTCTTTAGAAAAGCTGAAATAGCATGATTAAATGGTATTTTTCCTTTTACACAGCAAACCACGCAGGGCTGAAGCCTTAAGGAATATATGTATGAACTTTCATGTGAATGGAGCCCATTAAGTTCCCTGCAATGAATGGTGCCTGTGGTCCAGAATTCATTTCCTTTTGGAAAGCAAAGAGCACGGAAGGCTTACGATTGCTACATACAAGTGCTGACTCATTCAAGGCCATTTTATTCCCTCCCTAAACAAACTGTTTCTTTGAGACACAGGTAGCTCAGCAAAGTATGGTTTTGGTGGTAGTCAGGAAGCAGAACTGTATAATATACAAATTATTACAACAGAAACAGTGCTTTCGGACAGCTCAATGGACAAGTTTTCAATCAGTAACTTATGATAATATAGATGATTGCCACGATTTTTTAAACAGAAGTTTCACTTCTCAGAATTTTCTGTTTAACAAGACAAAGTTAACTTTAAAGCACTATTATAATTAATTTTAAAGCAGTTTCTGAAATGTTAACATTGTTCCACAGAACAGCCCTACTTCACATGAGGCTGTAGCAGAACTAACAGCAGGTCTTCCCCCCCCCCAGTAAAAACAAGCTGTCTCCCCAAAAGCAGGTTTATCACTTAGGTGCTATCAGGACAGAGATGCTGGTTAAGGGCAATGGCACTCTGGATCACTGATATTGGTAAACTGGAATGAATTCTTCCTGACAATACTACTCCCAGGGCTGCCCATATCCACAAAAAAACCCCAAAAGAAATCCACACACCTATAGAAAAAAATAAAGAACAAGCAGAGAAATCACAGCCTGAGGAAGTCAGAAGTAGTCTCAAACACAAAGTTTACTGTGTTGCCTGCAGGCCCCTGGCACAAACTTTATGAAGATGTGAAACAGGGAGACAGGCTGTTTGCTACACCTCAGCCTTCAAATGTCTTTAAGGAAGGGACTATTTTCCAAGAAGAGAATTTCCATTAGTTGCTTATTGATATTTTCCTCTGATAGAACAGAAATATTTCATCCACAGCTAACCATTATCTCCCCAAACTAAATTTTGATAGTTTCAACCAGGAGCTTCTGGTTGAAAGCAGGAAGGCAGCCTGAAATACAAGCTTTGATTCGCCTTGCTTAACTTACAAGCTTCCTCTGAGATTAATGGACTGGTTTGGACTGTAGGTCAGGATAACTTCAGGTGCCTGGCTGCTGCTGGTGCCCCGAGCTCACGGCGCTGCCGGACATTCCGGAGCCTGCGGTGCTCCCTGGTGAGCAGATCTGCCCCTCTCTGCACTCAGAAGGAGAGCATGGACACACAGATAGATACAAGGAGCACATTGTTCCAAGACAAAAAAAAAAACCCAGCTCTTTGAAACTTTGGTTTCTTTAGACACGCAAGACACGCTCCTGCTGATGTCACTGTGTCCACTGGGGGACAGGACATGGATTCCAGCCAGGTCAGTGAAAAAAACACAGTCAGAAGCCAGGGATGCACAGAGGTGGGGTGCCCAAAACCAGCTGATGCCTCCTGTGCTTTGCAAGCCACATTTATTTAGGAACACACTAATATTTGTTACTGTTTCCACAATGGCATCAAATACTGCTCCACATTATTTTTCTTTCACTAGCTGACATTTTCTACAAAAACCAGGATTTGTAGCACAAAGCAGGAAGGGCATAGAATTTAATGCAGAACAGTTGTGTCTTACATAGTTTTAAGGATTGGGAATGTTCAATTGAAAACATGGTCCTTTAACCTTTTTTAATGTTCTAGTCTTACTGCTGACAAAATTTATTACTTCTGCTGGACACCAGTAGCAGTTTTACTTAAAAACAGGCAGCCTACCTTAGTTTTTGAATGCAGTAACTATCACATACAGCATTTTACCTGGCTAATGGCTTAAATACACCTCTGGAAAAATAAAATACAGAACATAACCAAACAACATAATTAGAAAAATGTGTCAAAACAGGCTTAACAGCTGAGTATTAGCCCTCATCGGTGAAGGGAATAGTCTAGAATGATGAATTCCATGGCAGCTGAGAGCTCTCCCAAGGAATACAGTCTTGGAAACCATAATGCCATCTGCTGAGAAATTCAGGAAGTGCAGCACCATGAGTTACTGCTTAATTACTGTAACACTGATGTGGACGTGCCTGCGGCTAGGGATCAACTCAAAAACAATCTGTTTGCACTATATAACTTACACAAGAACTTTCAAACAACTGACTGGAACTTCAACTACTGATATTCAATAAGTCTCTAGGACACCAAGTCACAGAGGTCCATAATAAATATTGTTCCAGTATGTTATAATAGTATGATGTGTAAAACCCATACTATTAATTTGGCATGGACATTCTAACTTTACAAAAACTGGTATTAGAGTTTTGTTTGTTGGGGGTTATTTTGGTGTTTCTTTAAAAGATAATCGATTTTCTGTTCCACATTATTATAAGCTGGAAAAAAAAACAAGCCCAGTTTAAAATCAATTTAAACTATCAGAGTTTATTAACAGGTCTCAAAACAAGTAGGGAACTGGCTCCAGTGGCAGAATGTCCAGTGACAACCTGCAGGGTTGAGCTGTTACCCCATAACCCCAGAGGCCTCTCTGCAGCTGTTTGCAGGAGAAAGTTATTTTTATCATTGGTGACAAAAGAATCACTGGCAGAGTTATATTTCCACAGAGGCCGTCACATTTAATTTCTTTTTTTATTTACTAATCTGCCAAGCATATAAAAGCAGACATGTAGTTTTGCTGGGTCACAAAAGCACCTATGGAACACAAGATCCCCCAGAATTAGCACTACCCCAGGGGATGGAAAGGAGATGGATAGAAGATGAGGAGGATGTTCTTCCTTATTTGCACTGAAACATTACATCCAATTCTGCTCCAAATGATACCGAGAGGTTCCATGTTCAGAAAGTCTTACAGAGGATTCTGTCAGCAGAATGCCTGCTTTTCCTCTAGCCCACAACAGTTTCAGAAGTTTTGCAACCTAAGACTGACATGAATTATTAAAGGAAGATTTACAGTAAGTTCATTCTTTAATTCAGGCAGACTGACCCAACCAGATCCACTGGCCAGCAACTGTTGCTGTAACAAACTCAAAGTGGATGCTGAGATACTCTCCCAGACAGTGCAAAGGCAGCAGTGTTGATCCAGTGCTAGCCTGATCCTCTCATTTAATTTCCAAGTAATGCTTGAAAAGAAAGAAAAAGAGAGATCTTTATATAGAGATCTATAGAGAAAAAGAGAGACTGGTGCATGGGTTCCCAAGCAAATATAAACTAGATGAGTTCTGTCCTTAGCTCGGGGAAAATTTCCACTACAAGCACTAAAGAGATGGGTTAATAAAATTGATCATTTTGCTCAAAGAATAAGGCACATATTTGGCACTCACTTCTGAGAGATAAAGGGTTAAAACAGTTGCCCATTTCCTCAACTGGACAACTACTACTATTGTAAAGTCCTTATTCAGCTGAATTCCATCAGGCCATGCTTTCTTAACACAATCTGACACGTACCTTTTCAAGATCTTGGATTTTTTCCCCTCTTCTCTGCCTCTCAGCAGCAGACACCAGGAATAAATACACCCAAAAAGCCAAATGGTAATCCAAACAAAATAATATTTAATTATCAAGTTGGGGAGACTGTTGACCAGACAGAGCAATTTCTTTTTTATAAAAAACAAAACAAAACACACTCGCCAGGTCCTTGGAGACAGCACAATACTGGGTTTTGTTTCAAGTTCATAACTTGGCTCTTAAAGTAGTTGATAATGAACCAGCAGGCATTATTTTAAATCAACCAGTTTTATTAAATGAGCCAGAAAGGAAAGAGGCAGGGCTAATTACCAACATTCCTTGATGAATTACCTAGCGGTGTGTGGTAAATCTCCAGGCGTCTTTGTCTTTATCCCCAAATTTATCCCTTACTTATTTCTCAAGAGGTTAAAGGACATGGGGCTAATTAAGGAACCAATCCAATGACAGACAGAATCATTCAAGGTAAGGCTGGTTTTCACTCTTTCAAGCTTTTGCATCTCTGCCTGGTACTTCTTAATCTAATTTAAAAAAAAAAATACTGCTGGGGAGAGGGAAGAAAAGTACTAATCTTGTCACGGTCAGGCAGGTTGAAATTGCCATGCAGTGCTGGGCAAAATGCTACATATTTGTAATTTAGCCAATAAGAAATTCCTTAAGCCTCTCTTGAATGGCAGGAATGCCTCCAGCTTGTCACTTTGAATTCATTCACTACACAGGTTCAGCATCTCGGAGAATAAAGCTGCCAAACCAGCTGAAGAACTGAAATATTTGTGAGTATACCTAATACCCAACGATTACTTTAAGCAGATCTGAGTTTTCACATTTAAAATTTAACGCCTATCAAAGGTGTCAGCAGAGGCCCCCCTGGATCTCCTCCCAGCCCCTACATTTTCCAGCACTGTGTGTGGCTCTGGGTATTATTTTCTGCTAAATTAAGCCATGGCTTCAGCAAACACAACTGCAGTGACCAGCACTCACCCTCTTCTTACAGCTTTGGCTCCAGGAGTAAGGTGGTTATTAAATTCATGTTGCCTGACAAAGGACTTGGTACAAGCTGCTAAAACCTGTTAGCTGGGGGCTGTGGAGCCTCATCAATGCTCCTAATACCCACAACTATGGGCACCTACAAATCTTAATCTGCACAAGATTAACTCATCTTCTGCAGGTCCAAAACAGCCATTGACACGTGGTGAACCACCATTTTCCCAAGGTCTGGTAACTCAGCCAGCAGATAATATGTCTAGACCATAAAAAGAAGAGTGCTTTGAAGCTGTAACAGACCGAACTTAGCAAGCTCTTCTTAATTTTGTGGATGTTACCCTACCAGCGGGTAGACAGCAAATCCTCAAGGCCACCTACTAGGATATAAACCAGCAAGAATTTCCAAGGAGCAATCAGAGCTTGGACCTCCAGCTATCTGTATGATTTTGTCTGAGTATATCCTGCTTTCCTCTGTGCCAAATACGTTATTTCAAACTCCCAGGTAACTACTGTGAACTTGCAAGGCAATAGCTCTATGACGAGGAGCAGTTTCTCACCTATTTTCCCACTCTGCTCACATCACTTTCCCAAGAAATCCTCTCACACCCCAGCAGCAGCACAGTCTGTCTCACAACTTCGGGAGATGCATTTTTGTGTCACAGTGACCACAGCTGAAGAAACAAGACGGAAAGATCAGACACCTTCATCTGCAACAACCAGTTCTCTCAAGAGCCAAGCAACACACGCGTTTGCATGCACAGGAAAAGGGCATTTGGGACGAAGGGTGAGAGCAGCGTTTTGCACTAGCAGTCAACCATCAGATGCTTGTACACAGAAGTATGTTGCCCCCTCGAATTCCATGCATTTTTAATGTCTAATACCCTGGGTGTTAAGCAAGAGTTTACATTTTACCTCTATTACTGATGCAGACCTCAAGCACCAGTGCTTGTTTTAAAACAGCTTTCAACCCACTGAGCAAGCAAAAGATTTAAGGCCTGAGAGATACTTTTACTTACATGAAGGCTGAAGAGGCAAGGCAGACTTTAGTAGTTCTGTAGTTAAATGCAAGTTCTTCTTTATGAAGAATTTGCTGATGACTTAAGGCATGTCACCAAGAGTAAGTAACCTTACTTTAACTGTTTTATCAGCAGCTCACCAAGACAGTCTGGCAAATCACTTGTCTAAGTTCTTGATTGCAAATACACACCAGGCTTACCTAACACACCAGCACACACTACTACCTACCATTGTCAGGTGAGATTAAATTAACTTTCAATCAGATAAGCACGTCCACAGACACAAATTTGCTGGGGCAGGCACTACCACACATTTATCTTGCCATCCCATTGTTCTGTTCTTCAGAGCTGTGAGATAAGTCCTCCACACAATGAAGTCTTATGGTAATTATTACATCAAGAACACTACTGCCAGCTGCTGAGCCTTTCCTGCCAGGCAGAGCTTCCACAGGTCACTCTCTGGAATAAGTGCACTGGAAAAAGAATAGGAGGAGGTATTTTTTTGGTACGTGTCCAATCGTCATTAAAATCAAACAGAAGAAATGCTTGGCATTTCAAAAATGAAGAAATACAGGGTTTCTGATGCAGGGATTATTGTGGTGGCACATTTAAAATCTGAATGAGTAAGGACATGAGGGTGAAGGAGAGAGGCAAGGCTGGCTGCCTGCACTCCTGCCCACTCAGAAAAGTGGGAAAAGGGAAAGATGAGCACAAACTGCAGCAATGGGATGGCACTGAGCAGGAGACAACCACAGCCACTGGTATCAGCAGTGATCAGCCCACAGTACTACCATGAGGTGGGCAAAGATGTTGGAATAATGAAGCAAGAGAGGGAATCCAGTACACAGGATCTGGTTCTAGGCTTTGAAAAGGTTTCACCTTACTTAGGACAAGAAAGAAAGGCCATGATGAAATTCTGGCACCAAAAGAGCAATTAACATCTCCCATGAAGACACAAACCCAGGCAGTTTAGCAGGGGGAATCTGAAGTGAGGGCTTTAGTGGCAGACAAATTTTGAATATTTAGCATACTATAAGCATTGTTGTATGGAGATAGACTATTAAAATGCCTTAATAACAAACATTAAAAAAGAGTTTGTGGCCTATGCTTCCATACATATGGTTTTAGATACATATATATAAAATACACGTGTATATTTTGGGGTGAGCTGCCCTATTAGCAAGAGCTGGCAGTATATGCACAAGTAGAGATTTTTGTCCAGAAAGCAGAGACCTCAACATGTAGATCCCCAAAGCAGGACCACCTTCTCCAGATCCCCTGGAGCAAGGGAACTGTTTTCTTATTCTCCAAAAAGAAGCTAAATGAGGATGAAATGGACCTGCTACATAATCTGCTGGTGAAGAGACCTGCTTTTACCTTATTACCTGCAAAGCATTTATGTAGCTCTCTAAAGATACGTGTACCACTACAGGTTCCCACTGCAGCCCTCGAGGCTCTTCTTGGCAGTAGTATCAAGCATCTCCCATCTGTGCCAAAGAAGAATTACATTCTTCAAACCCCAATGGCAGACAAAGAAGGAGGAAGAGGTATGAGAAGTCCAGCAGATTTCTGTCTTGCTATGCATTTGGTGTGACAACACTCAGGAAGAAGAGGATGTGCAGCAACCCCATCCCTGGGAGCATTTGCATCCAGCAGCAGGGACAGGGACCCAGAGCACATCCCCAGTTCAGGTTCCATCAACCCGTGACCTGGTGCATCACATCAGAAACATGACAGCAAGTGTCACATCCACGCACCGGGAAACGCCAACAAGTAACATGGAGGGCCAGAGGGAAGAAATGTTCACCCTTAATTTTCCACCTCCCATCTGCTTAGTGAGACATGCAGAGGGCTGGGTGTCAGCTGCCCACCAGTAATGTTTTCAATCCTGCAAGAACTGGTAATATTTTCAGTGGAACTGATTTGCAATTCTGTGGGCCGGTGCTGGCCCTGAGCCTCCTTTGCTGCCTCCTGAGGATGCTGCTCCCATGGAGGACACACACCGGCCTCAGTTCCTGCAATGCCACACTGGCTTTTGGGCAGGCAGGCTCCAAGTATTTAGGGGATTGTTTCATACTTCTTCTGTACAGTAAGCTTGATCCAGATATCAGGCAAAGCAATACAAATCACATAGCACAGCTACAATTCAGTTTTAAGATGAACTCTTTGCAAAGATGCTAATCCTTTTAAATATAAATAAATAAAAACATAAGGAATGGGTCCTTATGGGATCCCATCTTCAATGGGATTTACGAGGGCTTGAAACTACTCCAATAAATATTTTTTTATGTTATATTCCTATTTCCAAGGCAGAGAAAGAAGGTGAATTGCAGCAGAAGCAAAGAATTCCTGGTGACATCTTTCTGCAGTGTTGGAGATGGATGAGAAGATGCTCAAAGACAAACCAGCCTATGAAGCCAACCCCAGCTCTGCAGAAGTATAACCACAAGCTGTAACAAATCTTCCTTTTGCTATTAGAGTTGAAGAGATACTGTTCCAAAAGCATCAAACCTACTCCCAATCCATCTCTTAATTAGGCAGCACAAAGCAATGCAAAATTTGAATTCCAGCAGGTCATCTACCTTGCCAAGCTACATTACTTGGCAGAGGAGTGATGCAATGAGAAGTCATTACTCAAGAAAATGAAATCCCATTTATTCACATGGCCTTGAGCATACTATGTTATGCAATTTGGAGATGTCTGTGCAACGTGACATAGATTAGTACATATTTCTCTGTTTTGTTTCTAAATGGACATCTTGAAAACAAATATAAAATCCAAGCTCATTAACACCTCTGGCTTCTTTTTAAACCAGTCATTCTGAATTACCATCCTCAGATATGCAAGTATTATTCTCCTTCTCACACTGTGAGATATGGGTGAAAGGGCAAGTCATACAACATAATTAAAACCACTAAATACTGACAAATTCAACAGGCTTAGAGTGGGATTTTTTGATGCAAAGTACCAAAACAAACAAACAAACAAACACAAAAACAGCTGCTAGATTTGGTCTTGTTTGTGAAATAACATTGAAAAAAGATCACTTTTAAACAAAGTTGCCTCGCAGGTTAACATTTCTGGAAGTGTAAAAATCCCCTTTTTGTCTATCTCATTCTTTAAGGCCACTAAATCCAGACCATCTGGATAGTAAAGCTAGAAACTTAGCTCCCTATCTATCTATTAAAACTTCTGTACAGCTCATATGGAAAATCTGTCTACAGCTAAAAAACAACTGAAGTGTAAAAAGTGTAAAAAGCAGCTGCAGGGAAATGATGTCACTGCAGCCAGAGCTGGCTGTCAGCACACTGGCACCAGGAAGATCCTGAGTTATTGTTAATCTCAGCTTCTGAGCCAAATATCCTAATTGGAAAAACAAAAAACAAGAACAAAAACAAAACAACAACAAAAAAAAAAATAAAACACAAACAAACAAACAAAAAAAAACCAAAACAATCCCACCCAAAACCAGAAAGAAAATTATATGGCTCTTTTGCCAAATCTTACTCTCACTGAAGCCTCAGTGGTAATTTTCAGGAAGATCATGACTTCAAACCTGGAATTTTGTACTAATTTTTTTTTTGTACAGAACTGGTCCACTGTTATGAGTAAGGATAAAAGGGTGAATGCTTTCCTCCACCAAAACCATACACAGCAAAACTATGCAAAGCAGTTTTGCTGTTTTTCTCCATTTTGCAGTTCTTCTCTCCTCTCACAGGCAGAGTCCAAGAGGACTTGGTTTTGCTAATTTTGACTGTTACTTAAGGAAATGTAGGTGATGAGAAAAAAACCATCATTTTGGTCCAACAGGTTGCTCATATTTCCACAACTATCACCTTCAAAACGGAATTCCATTGCCAAAAGGTACCTGTTGCCAGTACCTATTTTTATTTTACAAGTTGCTTAATTTTTTATTCTGCAGGGTCATGCACTCTTATTTGGGCTAAAGGCAAGTGGACAAGAGGTGTCCTACCTCTTTTCAGGAGATCCTTCTCCATCAGAGGGAAATGGAGGACAAATGCCTTTTTTGGAATTCTAAGGGAGGAGGGGTCAGGTTTAAGTCCTGTGGGTGAAGTTTCCTAGCAGTGCTCCAGCAGGTTACAGCTTTGCACACAGATCCTGTGACAAGCCAGGTCCCAGGAACCCCATTTGCATCACCTTTTGGCTGCAGATATTTCTGAGTTTGTCCCTCAGAAATCAAGGGCTGCCTTCCCTCCTCTCCCATAGAAAGAGGCATTTGCAAAATGAACATAATGACAACTGCTAATGCTTCTTCAAGATATTATGCTCCTTCCTGATCAGCAAAATATCAAAAAATAAACGCTTTCCTACAAGTTTCCACAGTATTTAAAAAATACGCTAAACCCCATTTTATAGCAGATTAGGATGAAAGGATGTAAAAATGTAATATATGCTTATTTAGCTAGGTGCATCACAAAAAAAAAAACCCTATTTCATAGCACCTACACATCTGCTGGATCTGAATTATAACTACAGGCATAACCTGGAAACAAGCTGAAGAAATTGTTACACACAAACATCGTGAATAATACACAAACATTAGACAAAACTATTCTTCCCAGACAATTTCAGACTCCTTACTATAGGCATATGCCCACGTGCTCAGAGAATATTATATTTAATTTTTAATGGAAATGTGTGTATGGAGACAGAGAATTCAAAATTCAACTGCTGCCTTTTTGCTCCTAGATCACATACCGGACTATGACTCTACTATCCCAAACCAAGTGCTATTTTTTGTGCTGACAACGCAACACCATAATGCAGATTCAGTAAATTAAATTATCCTATATTTCCCCCATAAGCCTGTCACACAGACCTCCCCCCCCCCAAAATCCTGAGCCAGGAAGTCTATTTTAAAACAGAATTTCTGACTGCATATCATTGGTATACAACAGCAACAAGCACAACACGAGCGGTTCGTCACCAAGCTCAGCTAACTTATGTGGTAAGAATATGCTCACTGACTGAACAACAAATTGTAATAAAAAGATCCAGCAATAAAGCAAAGCAAACTCTACTAAACTGGTGAAAATCATGTTTTCATGAAATATGTCAGCAAACTTCTCCAAAACATTTGGCATTGTTTTACTCACACATTTCACAGTGCTTCAGCCTACTTGAATTTAAGCAGTGCGTGAAATTATCTCTTTTCTTATAGCTGTTCACGTTTTTCCCTGAGTAATTAGCAAGCTACATCCCCTTTGACAGAGGGACACTAACAAGCTCCCACAGTTTCCAGTGGGACAAGGAATCCAAAGCTACTAATAGCAAACAAGTCATTTAAACAAAAAAAGGATTACAAAGACTCGTTGCAAGTAGCTGGAAACTCACCCATATCTCAGATTAAGGCTTTCTGAGGAGCTCTTTTGTATAGAGTTTTGACTCCATCTTACAAAATTATTTCATTGTTTTCCTTTAAAAACCAAAACATTGATTTGTTATCTACTAATAATTTCTTTGTATTGAATGTAATTAAGTGCTAGAAAGATGGAGAAGCATTTTCCAAAGCGAAAACGACGGAAAACTTAGTTTTGTTATAAGACCTCCCTCCGGAGATCTCAAAGTTGAAAGAAAACCAAAGTTACACAAACTTTTTAAAAACGTTTTTCCATTCTTTGCTACCAGCCCAACAAAACAAGCCGCAGACTAAGCCAGAGCGCAGCTTATTTGCAAAACTTGGTTGCCGAAAACGCCTAGAACCACGTCCCCGTGAAATACAGCAGGTTTTGAGGAGCTCCTGAGCGGAAAGGTGCGTACCTTGAGGACCTCCATGGGCACCTGGGTGGCGGGGGGCAGGCTGGTGGGGACGCTGACGTTGATGGCAGGTGTCTGGCTCACGGGCACTCGCTGCTGCATGAACTGGGCTGCCTGCTGCTTCTGCTGCTGCTCCCGACGCTCCTGCTCCTGCATCTGCTCACGCATGAGCTGCTGTCGGAGCAGGATTCGTGAGGTCATGCTGGAGGAGCTTAAGGGAGGCTTGGAAGCGCCAGGATGCTCGGAATTGCTGTGGGAAGACCAGAGAAAGACAGCTCAGCTTCCACCAAGTGGGATGGCAGCTCCAGGCCAGAGTTGGTGGAGTCCCAGGGGAACGTGGGGCACAATGGGTGAGGATCCGCGGCACCGCGAGAGGGGAATTTGGAGCCGACCTACTTCAGGTACTTAGCGGCCAGCTGAGGCTGCCTTAACTTGACTACAGCCAAACCATTCCCCAAACGCCAACATCCAGCTGTAAAGAGCCATTTGCTCTTTCAAATTTTACAGCAACCACCCACGAGAAAAACAAATGCTTTTATAGGCAGTAGTAGGCACATTTATTCCTTTTTTTTTTAAAAGAAAAATAATAATGAAGAGCTGAAGCAAGTCTAATGATTGGTATGGATAATAATCCAGTCCAATGACCTAGCTCAAAGTAAATCTATCTCTCCCATGAAAACACGACAAAACATAGTTCACTTGTTTCCTACATAATGCTACCTGAGGGTTGGGACTTGCTGGCAGTGACTTTTCAGAGTTAGAAAACAGAACTCTACAAAAATCTCAACTCCCACCCCAGGCCCCCCAGCATCTTCCAAGCACTGTCAGATACAAAAGCCAGGCAAAATAAACAACGATAACAGCTTTATTCCAGTCATATTTTACAAAGAGAAACAGGCTGGCCCAAGCCAGCACACAGCACAGCTTTACCACCTAAGAGGTAAATCTAAGCCATTGGCAAGCAGAGCATGGGACAGACTATGGGACTTCACCATGGACTGCAGGGACACTTTCTAGAGCAACTCATCATCTTCTTAGCCCGCAGAACGAAAATCCATGGGCCATGCCTTGGGGCAAGCCAGCAGTAACCCTCCTGGCTCTAGGAGGAAACTGCTCGTGAAACCCCCACCTCTGGCTCCAGTGCGGATACCTGCAGGATGCTGGCAGGACACACAAGTCTGGGAGCCAGCATCCCTTCCAGGTCTTGCTCGGAAGCTGGGGGCACCGAGCGCTGCTTGTGCTCTGACAGCCAGAGTCAGCACTGCTGGAAGTTTTCTGGCTTTGTTTAGGACTGATGTTGAACACAGTTCAGAGCAGAAACAAAAAAAAAAAAAAAAAAAAAAAAGGAGAACCCACGTTTACTGCCCCAAGAGATCAAACTCTGCTCTTCCAGAGCACACATTTTGGGGGCAGGGAGGCAGGGGACCATCTTGCTATTTAAGACCTGTCATGTTGAAACATTCACAGAGACACTGATCCTTTTGATAAAACAAGAGAAAACCTTTGTGGTGAAACTAATGCAGCTGCGGAATAATCGTACTAATTAGCTGCTCAAGACAAGTCATTGACTGTGATACTTGTAAAAAACACTCCCTTTTCAATTAAGGGTGAAGCATTCTCACATCTAAATCCAGCAGCTTGTTTTCTGGCTGCACATCTAAACCACTTTCACATTTCCAAACCGAAGAGATGCTTTATTTCCATGACCAGGATAGTTATAGATCAGTGGTCTCCCAATTGCTTTGATTATACATTCCTACCAGGAATGTCTGAACATGCAGCCCCAAAATAAATGTACTTATTTATTTATGAACTATATACATGTATTGTTGAAATGCTTGTATTTTCTTTCTGCCCACTAATAACACTGTGCATCCCATCTCAGAGACCACTATAATACATGAGAAAAAAAAGCCATCCAAATGCTGCATTCAGGGAAGGATTCATTCTCCTCATGTTGGAAAAAGGCCAATTTTGTACCACACTTGTCAGCATTCTCATTTGTGTGCTACTGGCAATTTTTACAGATACCTAATGTTGCAAAATTGGTAACCCAGCAGTTCCTCCCACCTTCTTTCATTTTGAACTGTTTCTCCGCCTACCAAAGCCAAGTGTGCTGGAAACCATCTCAGAAGAACCTTCCTATATACAAAAATGTTGGGGAAAGAGAGGGAGCAAGAAAGAGAAATTATTTCCACAGCATTTCAAACAGCTCCTGCCAGGAAGCTCATCTTGCTCACACAACTATTTTACCTACTTGCACTAAGTGTCCTTCCAGCTTCCTGTAGGTGAGTCAGGGCTCTACTGTTGATCAAAAATTGTAAACAAAAGCTTCAAGTATTGTGTCTTTTAACGAGACAACAGTCCCAGAAAATGCTGTTCTGCCAAGTTCTTCCCCAAAGGGCAAAGATGCTCCCAGGCTTTATTTCTTCTGCAATTCTGCTCAGTATTTTACATGGAAAAGAGGCAGGGGAGCTCTGAACGCAGAGTGTGGACAGCCACGTGCTGCCAGACTGCAGCTACTGCCACAGCATCATGGAATTGTTTAGGTTGGAAGAGATCTCCAGGATCATCAGGTCCAACCATTAACCCAGCACTGCCAAGCCCACCACTAAACCATGTCCCCAAGTGCCACATCTATGTGTCTTTTACATACCTCCAGCAATGGTGACTCAACCATCTCCCTGACAGGCTGCTCCAGTGCTTGGCAACTCTTTCAGTGAAGAAATTCTTTGTAATGTTCAATCTAAACTTCCTCTGGCACAACCTGGGGCCAATCTCCTCTTATCCCACCCATTACTAACTGGGAAAGGGAGATGGGCACCCAACCATCACACCATCAGTGCAGGTGAGTTCAAATAATGCTTATTCTGGGATAAAAGCTGCTGCACAACACCTGCCTGCCTAACCAGATGCTTCTGTCACAAGCACTGGGAAGGAACATGGACAGATTTCCTGTTATTTATTCCCAAGTGTCTGCAAAGCTCCTCCTGTGTGCATGACAGCCTCCCCACACCAGCATTCCTTCCACCTGCCATGAGTGGCACTGATCAAACATGGAAAACACTTTGAAACTTTGGCATATCTTCCTCTAAGTCTGTCCCTTGCATCACACAGGTCATTCTCTCATCCAGCTTCCCTTCTGCACCACATCTGCTCATCTCCTCAAGCACAGAATAAAAGGAACAGAGGATGGTTTGGGTTTCATGACCATGTACCTCCACAGAGCAAACAGGAGGGTCGTCAGAAACTCAATTTCCAACCACAGAAGTGATTAAAAACTTGTTATTTCAAAAGCTTCATCCAGACATTTTTGAAAATGGTCATTTTTAAAGCTTCTCAACCCTTACATGCTGTGCACAGGCAGATCTCCCATGACCACACTTGGTGCCAGGTACCACAGAACTATCCAGAGTGGACACGTGGATCCAAAACTCCCCTACACTAACTGATTCACCCCCAGATTGCGTGGAGCCAGGAGCAGAGCCCACACACAGCTAATACACTATGCAATTCAGATACTTCCTGCAAACAGTTTATGGAAACCATCTAATTGCAGTAAATGAAACCGACTCATCCTTTTAATTGACACATGATTAAACCAGTTATCCATCAGCACTCTAATAAGCACAGTGCAATACAGACTGGGAGTTATTAGTTATGTGTCATGAGCCGATCCAATTAATCATGAAGTGATAAAGCTTTATTAAATAGTTTAAATTACATATCCTTTGCACAGAAGCCTGGGAAATGTTAGCTACTGCATACATGAGTTATTATGCAGGTAGCCATTACATAACAAAAGGCAACTGATCACATTAAAATCAAGTTTGATTTTGTTGCCATTGACCCACAGAAACCATAACCTTCCCAGATGTTTACTGATTATTTTATCTGTCCCCTTAGGCAAAAAGACAAACTCATCTTTCGTTGGACAGTTTTGTTTTCAGATTCTATAAATTGATCAAACAAATGCTCTGGTTCACATGCATTAGTTATGAGTTATCTGATGTACAAACATTATTTTGCACTATCTATGCATCTCTGGAGACTTTGAAGTGGGAAAAAAAATTAACTCAACTTCGCTTTTTAAGTACTTTAGAAACTTTAACTATTTTTGAATATTTTTAAGAAAAAAAAAATTCTCCAATGTAATGTTTCTTAGACAAATTAGACAAAGAGCCTTCAAAGCCACTTGTTCTGGGCAGGATGGATTACCCTGCTCTTAACTGAGAAATGGCACGTAAGAGGGAGGCTGCTGCTCTCTTCCCTCCATTCATGCCAACTGTTAATGGGTTAGTCCACTGAGAAATCAGCCAAGAAAAGCAGATTTAGCACCTCAAAAAATCCACTGAGCTGCACCAGATCTCAGAGGTAAGAAATAACACCAGATTTTATGTCTTATCCTTATCCCATTCATAATTATTCATAGAGAAAATAAAGGCATCCATATTTGAGTTGTAATGTTGGCAACCTCTCATCTCCTTCCTTTAAAGATTAAGATTGTTCTATGCTATAATGGTGGATACTTAAATACTTGACCTCCAGAAGACATTTTAAGAGGAGACAACCACTCAGCTCCCAACATCACTCGTAGGAAATCACTAGAGTTTCTTCAAAATTAAAGTTGATTTGTACAAATTCTGTTTTCAATCTCTCTACCAAGCAGTAAAACCTCAAGAAACTTTTTGTTTTCACTGTATATGTGGCTGAAGCAACAATGTCTGTATTAGCTTCTGACCTGCTAGCCAGCAATGCTGTTTGCCTCAGAAAGGAGTGACAGAAAAGCAAGTAATAGCAAAAGTAACAAATAAATGCAAGGAGGAGCCAGATTGCACGCACCACCACAATTCAAAAAAAAGTCTAACACAAAATATAAAAAGTCCACAAACAACAAAAAAACCTCTACACAATCCCTTTTCCCCTTCAGCCAAGGTAAGAGATTGCAACTACTACAGCATTTTCCCTGGAGCACTTTGTACTTCATTCCTAACATTTAATAATTGATTGTGGGTTACAGCGACGCTCCGCTCGCCGCGCCAACTGCCTGGCGCTGCTTGAAGTATCAATGCAAAAAAAACAAGCCCAAGATTTGGCACCCTCCTACGTCCTGACTTGCCAAGGACAAAGCAGTTACAAAAACGGTGTGGAGACCTTTATCAGCCTTTATAATAAAGCCAGGACTATGTTTCAGGCTCCTACATGAAAGGTTTCCGCATTTCAAGGTTACATGTTTAAAGAAATAGGCTGCCTGCCCCTGCTCCACCATCGAGGTAAATGTTTTCTGTGCCTCCTAAATGCTTTTGTATCCTGACCTGCAATGCTTGCCTTGCACCATGGGCTGCACCCACAGAACAGAACACAGCCCAAAAGGCACCCACCCATCTGCCTGGATGCACTGAGTGCACCTGGTTGGGTGGAGAAGGCAGAACCCTGCAACATCCATCCACCAGGCACACCTACTACACCAAGGAGCTAAGGGTCGAATTTCAAATCAAATTAATTCAGGGGACCAACCTGCTTAAAAAAAAAAATAAAAACAAAAAAAAAAACCACACACACAAAACCCCTCCAACATAACCCAACCCCACAAACAAAAATACTTAATCCTCAGATTTTTTTTTTTAAGTTGTTGTACACCATGTAGTAGTTTTCCATTTTTCTTCCTGTCTTTAAAACACACCTTCACAAGTGGCTGAACATAATGCTTTCTGAACTTAATGAAAACCTCTCTCATGACCCAGGAGCACTCAGTAAATAATTATTAAGCTCTGGAGGTGGCTTTTGCATGAGTGTTGACTTAATAAAATGCCGTAAGTTGATCTGCTTGAATGCCCATTTACTTGGGGACACAGCTTGCAGTATAGCCTGGAAAGCTTGATCTTGCCCAGATTAAGGAACAAGGTAAAATTAAGAGGTTTGATCCAGAAGCTGCAAAGGTCACATTTTACAATCCTTTACTACTGTTGGTGATAAAAGGGAGATGAAAAATTGCAAACTTAAAGTATCATCAAAGACTTCCATATTGTAACAGTGATAATACACCAACTTTTTTTACATCGAAACTGAACCTCTGTTAGCCCAAATCTGTGGTTTTGCCATGAAGTTTCAGAACAAGAGACATATACATGTATATATATTTAAAGTCTTCCCCTTCTGAAAGCCACCATCAGTACCTGAGCTGGTCAGCCCAGCTGCTGTGGCTCTGCAGAGGATAGTGGCCAGTCCCAAGCGCAGTAATCCTCAATTGCCAGAGCACAACCTCCACCACACCAAACCAACCCCACAATCATCCGCTCACGGTGCCCCGGCAAAGCATCACTCACAGACAGAGGCTGTCAAAGGAGCAGGGCATGAACATCTGAACAGCTTCCATCTTTCCCCCCAAATTTTGTGTCCAAGGGCTTGTGCTGAGCACCCCCGGGTGAAAGCCAAGCGGCGACCGGGCCGGCTGTGTCTCCAGGGGAGGCTCCAGATAAGGACCTGGCAACTCCAATCCCCACGGAGCAGCGGCTCCCGGCACTGCAGACCTGTGCAATCCAGCACCTACCGAGGAGAAAACAACGGGCTTGAGGCGGCACGGCCAGGGGGTAGCACGAAAGGACTCCGAAACAGCCCAGGAGCTTGGAGTCAGCATCTTGCTGCAGCCCGTCTCACCTGCATGGGAGCGCCGCACAGCCTCCTGATGGGTGGATCCTGGATCCGCAGGATTTGGGGTAAATTCCCAGCACTGCCGTGGGCTGAGCGGATCCCAGGGGCTGCACCACCCTCACAGCCCCGCAAGGAATGGGAGAAGCCGAAGACGCGGGCTGGCATTGAAAGCACTTCTCCCATTCATTAATTAAAAGGGGTGTGATCAGGCCATTAACACCATCCGTGGATAAGGGCTGATTGTAACAGCACCGTTTTCTCACGATCTTTATCGCCAAAAAGGTGAAGGGAAAGGGTGGGTGCAAGACAAATTTGTTTTCTGGGATGTAACTTCTTCACATTCAAGGTTCACCTAGGCGAACCTCCACCTAGGAACCATTGGACATGCATCTCTCAAGAGCCTGAACTACATCTGGAATGGCACAGAGTCGATGTGACAGCGCACACACCATTTCCCCAGCTCCACCTCTGCTCAAACAGGCTGGAAAAGAACACGCAGCTACACAAATACATCAAGCTCCCAAAAATGTTCCATGAAGGGCTAAAGGAATTTAAAATGTAGCTGACTGCATAACCTGATAGTGGTTTGATGCTTTTCCACAAACTTTTGAAGTTTCCATCACAAACTTAGAGAAAATATTACCAAAAAAAAAAAAAAAAAAAAAAAGAGGAGAAAAAGGCATGACACAGATTTCCTTTCACTTAAAAGTCTGACCTTGTTAAAGGCTTTTTGAACCATTTTTCAGACACCACATCTATGGGCACTTCCCTCTCTAAAGGGCTCTATGCAAATTTGCAAAACAAAAAGCCAGATTGCTAAAACAACCAAAAGATGATAAAAGAAAAAGCGAGGAGATAAGGCTCCGCTAGCAATCTCTGTAGTTTCTGATTTTGTAATGCAGAATTTACCTTTTTTAATCTGGGTAAACAGCGATTATAACACTGTAGTTGACAAGGAAGATGACGTATGACCACCACACTTTTTGATACTTTACAACTACAAAGTGCCCAGGTCTGGCTTCACAGCACCTTTCTATCATATCTTGGCTTAGAAATTATCACTTCCACAGCTGGATAACAAGGTTATTCACAGAGGCAGTTTTCAGCAGAAGAAAAGGCTCAATCATGTAGCATCCACAGCTTGTATCCATAATTCACATGCCCTGACTCCTTCCCTGCTAAAAAGTGTCCCTCAAGGCTTACCAGGACCAGCAATTCCCAGCCTAAACCCTTCCATTCATCCAAGGTTTTCTGCTTATTGACTCCACTGTTACAGCACTATTCAACACCTTCCAAAGAGGATGAGGCAGCTGGAAGCCTCATCTCCTGCAGATGACATCCTTGCTCTGGCATGCTGAGCAAACAGGATCTTGAGGAGCAAAAGGGAAAGTGTTTATGGAAGACTTGCTTTAAATGATTAAGAATCCCAAACAGTCATGATGAGAACCACACAATGAATTCTGTGCTTGGTATGTCAGCATTATCAGCACGTAGGACTTGCTCACAACACTAAAAACAACGTGCAAGGGAACAAACAACCCATCACTACAATAATTTTAACATTAAACCAGCCTTGGACAGATATTATGCAAACTCTCGCTTCAGTCTCTAGCCACAGCACTAGCTGTTCATTACTGGACCTGATCAGATCAGCAAATGTCTTTAGCAACTCTTCTTTCTAACAAAGCAACTCCCCAGGCTGCATAAACCAATTCCTCAGCGTCCCCGTGCTTGGAACAAACTTCAATTTTAGAGTCCCTTAAGCATTGCTCATGTTTCTTCTACCTTTTTATCTATTTGTGGAAAAGTTACTGGGACAAAGAGGATTGTGCAAGCTGAACTACTTGGGGTGAGGGTAAAAAAAGCCCTTATTCAGCAACAAGTTACTTTACCAACCGCTTGGATATTTACACTGCAATTATGATTTGCAATTGCAGGACAGATGTGCCAGACTTGCTGCCTTGGGTTTTCACAGCACAGACAGGAAGGCGGGATAAGCTCCAGCTGTCCACGTAAGGAGTAAGGAAGCATTAGTGATGTTTACAAACTTGCTAATTGAGGTGAAGCAAAATGGAGGAATTGCCCAGCTGCAAACAACTAAAGACAGGTGGCCATCAACTCCCTTGCTTCGGCTACTCAGTGCCCCAACAACATCCCTGACATGGGAGAACTCCAAAACAAGGCTTCTGGAGGAAGCAAACCTCCTCAGTTTATCAGGCATCATTGCTATGCTGTCAGCAGCATCCTCAGTACAGACAGACCCAGTAAAGAGCCCTTCTGTCACCAGTACCTCTCTCAATCCCAAGTTCAGGGATTCCCAAAGCTGGGTACAGTTTCTGTGTGCTTACAACCTCAGAGTGTGCACTGTGGGCCAGGACAGTGCAAATATTATTTGGAGGGACCTTTTCACCTGCCATCCCACAGCTGTAAATTCTGTTTTAAATTTGTCACATTTGCAGGAACTGCAGTCTTTCACAGAAATATCTGGCATTGGTTTAAAGCCTTCAGCACTCCAAGGAAGTGCATCTCCAAGGACTTTAATGGTAATTCCTCCTCTTCCCTCATCAAAATAATGCTGCATCTTGTTTCAAGCTGGAAACTGCTCATGAACATCAGAGAGGGAATGAGGAAAATAATTACTTAAACATGGGATCACATGTAAATAAAATAAGTACCAAATGAAAAGCATGGTACAGAATGAAGTCTCATTCAAAATAAAAACATGCAAGTAACATTTATACTTCTTGATTTCACAAAGTGAAAAATATATACAAAAAGATCCACCCTAACCTATTTATAGGTCTTTTAACACCTCAAATATGGCCCTGCTAATACACAGCCTTAATTTAATTTTGCAATCACCTTTCTGCTCTGCATGTCTTATGTTGCATCTAAAATGCATAAGCACATCTCAAAGAGGAGACATCAGGAAAAATCTTCAGAAATAACTTTATGCAACCAAATACAATCTCAAAAATTAACACGGCTGCTGAGTTTCTAGAAAATGGGATTTTCTCAAGTAAAACTGTTCAGCACAACCCATGTTTGCACAGTTCAGTGACAACTGAGCCATGCTGTCCGTGCCACTTGTAGCAGGAACACCGCTTCTTATTTTTCAAAATACATTACAGCCCTTGGTTTACTTTTGAAAAAAGAGCAGCCAACTCAAAACTATTTACAAGCCTTTCTGTTAGACCCTCCTAATCTGTTCTGCACTGCCAGAAGCACAGCACTTGAATGGCTATTTCTGTTCAAAGCTATATTTGTTGTGGAACTACTGCAAACTCCTGAATCATGTAAACAGAGGCAGGAGCCAAAAAAATGTTTCACTGGACTTGAAGTTCACATCTGCCTTAGTTACTAGGATAAAAAAATAAAGGCAGGGCTTAGCTTATAACCAATAAATCCTGCAAAGACTACAGTTAATCATGCATTCCTGCAACAGGGTTTTGTTTAATCTGGTTTACTTAGCATTTGTGACCTTGGCAAAGTACCTGCTGGAGCACTCACCATTTTTGTGGAGCAGCATTTCACACCTTCTGTTATTTCAGGCTTCAGCAGGCGACTGTACAGTGCTACATTAGTGAGCCAGGTTCATAAACATGCAGCAAAGTCACCTGGAAATGATGTGCAGCTCTAGACTTGCTGGAGCCCAGCAGCCAACTGTACTGCTGTCCCTAAAAAGCACTATTGTAGCAGCTCTCTGTCAGGATCTGCAGCTGCACCTTTGGGGGAAACAAATGCTTGGAAACATGCTGCTGGAGCAAAGTGACCCTGCTGCCACTTCTTCAGCTTCTTGGCTCAGGAAAGTCAGTGCTACAAACCATGCCTTCACCTCAGCCTACCAGTGTGGAAGAAAACTTCACCTTCTCTGCACTCACCACCTTCTACTCCTCATGATCCTCCTCCAGCAGGAACAAACCCCAATATTCCAAACACGCTGGAAATAAAAGGCAGGCCAGTATTTCCAACAAGCTGGAAATCATGAAAACCCCCAAAACATCAATGAAAACCCACAGAGATGCTTGATCCCAAGTTCCCACAGATTACATTGATCTACCACTTTGGGCAGGAACCAATTCTGCCCAGTGGTCTTTGGCACTGCGGTGTACTGCAGGCAGGACAAGCAGCATGTGCTTGGATAAGAATAAGACATCACAGGTGCATTAAGGAAAACAAAAAAATGTTTCCTTCATAACCCACATAAGAAATCTGGATTAACCCGTAGTAGCTTTTTTTTTTTTCATAGAACCATTATTGAATTCAGAAATATAGTGTCTGCCTGATACTTAGTTGCCAATATATATCTAATACACTGAAAATATTTTTCCCTTCCACATTCAGGAACTGCAACTGGCTTTACAAGTATTCAGGGAAGGAAAATAATTATTTTTTTACAAACTCCAGAACAAACAAGATGATTTGCTACTCTTTTTTGGTTTTAAAAGCAGATAATGCAAGTATAACGGATAACAGCTTTTATCATCTATCTTACCATAGTTTGTTTTTGTACAAATCTTGAACTTCATCTTAAACTAAGACATTCTACCTTAGAAGTGTTATACTTCTGTGTCAATTCCCTTCACACAGCTACAACGTGGCTACAGAATTCCTAATCTCAATAGAAGGATATATATTTAAATTTGCCTGGAATTGACACTACAGACTACTCAAAGTTGCATTAAAGCCAGTATTGTCCTGCACACACTTTCAGAGTACCAAAAATGAACATCAGCTGTCAATGCCAGAGTTATTCAATTAACACTTGCACAGCCAAAGCACTTTGCAATCCTATACACAAGCTGCCAAAACAAACCCCAAAACAAAAAAACAGCCAAAAAAACAACCCCCATGCCTGGACTAGGGGAAGGCAGCTTCTGTAGGATTTCTCATTTGGCCAGCTCCCAGACATCTCCCTTTCCACACTAGATGGAGCTTTGTCCCCTCTTCCCCAGCCTTCTGGCAGTGCCCTGAGCTGGGATAAAAAGGGTAAAGAGGCAAAGGGTGAAACAGCAGCATCACCCCAAATAAACAGCCTGCAGCAGTGGCTTCAGGAGCAGCAAGATACCAGCGAGGACCTGGGCTCTCACTGTGCCCTCCTGGCTCTCTGATTTTAACACAGCCTTGTTTTGCCATTTTTGAAGAATGGAAGATTTCAACAATTCAAAGTCCAAATCCATGCTGAGCTCCCACCAGCCTTTACCATGGCTGCAAGGCACTGCCTGAGCTCACACCACAGTCAAATTACACTTCTTTTCCTCCCCTTATAAAGGGACAGCATTTAAGCTTATTATCAGATTACACACCTGAATTGCTAACTGGCTTTCCTGTATCCCTCTTCATAGTCCCAGTTATTTTCTTTCAAAACAAGCTGTTCAATCTCTTCTCTATTAACCTGAAACATCTGTTCCAAATGCCTCTGCTCAGGCTCCAACCTTGGATCCACTGACACTTCGGGGAAGCAACTCATGGATAAAATTCCCCTTGATTTGTATCTGTTGGATTTGGTCTGTATTGTTTCAGATCACAGGTCAAGAGAAACAGCTCATCCTTCTGGTGAGCTGCCACAATTCCATTAGGATCTTTCAAAGCACAACAGGATATGGTACATCATCTCTATTTCCCTGATGAATTTAAACTCAGTGGGACTGAGAGGAGCCCAGGGGAATGAGTCACTCCCGATGTCACAAGTGGCCAAGCACTGCAAAGCACAAAAAGCAGCAGCCTCAGGCTGCATCAGACAAGGCAATGCCAGAGGGGATGGAGAAGCACGGTGTTTCCAAGTGCAAAACCTGTGTGTGCCTTGTGGGCAACGGCTCCTGTTTGGGCAACGTGCCCAAGAAAATGGAGCTAAAACTGAGGGGACAAGGGAAACAAGCCCACGTTATAGTGGGAAGCTAAAGAAAAGTTTGGAGGTTGACAGGAGTGAGTGTTGCTGTCTATAAATACAGCATAGAAACAAACACCCAGCAGAGAACAACCCTGGCACGTCACCAAGCGATATAAACCAGCCATGAACAAGATTAAATTGGTATCAGCAGTCTCATTCTGAGAAGTTCAGACCTGAAACCATTTCCAGCTGGAGGACTGGCGAAGGAACAACGTGCTCCTTTGCAAATAAAGACTGGTTGCCTAGTCAAAGTAGGTCACTGTGGAATAAAGCAGCCAGCAATGAATTGCAGGAGACAGAATCACAGAATCAATAAGGTTGGAGAAGACCTTTAAGATCATCAAGTCCAACCTTTGACCAACCACCACCCTGTGAACCACAGCATAGCACTGAGTGCCATGTCCAGCCATTTCCTGCACACAGGAGATGCCCTGCAGCCAAAAGGACAGACGCAGAGCAAAGCAAACTCTTTGGCAAAGCAGATGGATCTGAAGAAGTGCTGGAATATTGCACACAACAGGAGCTCTTGCCTTCACATACACCGTGCTGAATTAAAGCAGCAAATAATACCTCAAAAATGCAACCCCTCCTTTCTAAATTAAAGGTTAGAGGTTCCCCCAAAACAAACTCAAGAAATAGCTACTACAAAAAGAGACATCCTAAAGTAGACAGAAGGCATGCAGAGCAGGAGGTTTCATCCAGAGCAGATTTAAGAGAGATACCTCTTGAAGCAAGACAGCAGCTGAAGGGTCCAACAGCCACCATCACCCATAATGGCTTCCAACACAAGGCTTTAGAGCAGAGCCCCTTGGGTGCACACAGCCTGGGCAGTACAGACAGAAGGGGGAACCACATCTCTAAATCCCAGAACACTCCATCCTCTGTAGCCAACAGCCACGTCCTGTTATCCTACACAACACTGACAAGCAACACAAGACATAACTGAAGCTGAGCCTGCCAGGCTCTTACAACACCTGCTCACAGGCTTAGCAGAGAAGAATCTTTCAGTTTGTTACAGCAGCATGAAAACCCAAACCTCTGACAGCCTGTAACTGTTCAACATCCTGAACATGCCATCCAAAATTTCCCCCGAAGTTCAAGAGTGGAGCATAATGAAAACACCTTCACTGACCATGTTATTTCCAGCCTGGGAACAAAGAACTCCAGCCTCCGGTGTGCTTTTAATACAGGCTAATTTATTCTGAAAAAAGTAATAATTAAGTACACCAAACCAAAGTATGGAACCTGAAAAACACCTTCCTGTCTGGCAGAGCAAGTGCTTTCTAAGGACACTTACACGAGCTCCTGCTGCTAAAATAATTTATTAAAAGTAACTCGGGAAAAGCAAAGATGATCTCAAAAATACACAGCAATGCTAAACTGAAAAAGTTATCCTGAAAAAAAAACCCAAAGCAGAGCAAATACATTAATATATTCTTGTGATTAAATTAAGTATATATCCAAGTTGTTTGAAACTGAAGTCTTTAATATTTGAGTCATTATGTATGTTTTCAAAAATCTTACAAGTGTTTAGTACTACTAAAAAGCCAGCACATTAAATCTTTACAGACTGGGATTGAGAAATTCCCTGAAACAAGAGGAAAAAAGCCCTAGGCAAAAAACCATAATAATCAATTTTCTCCACCCATCCCCACCACATGCCTCTGCAGAACCAGCATCAGGTAAATTGGGGATTGCAGAGTCAGCCAGAATAAAGCAGTTCCCAGGCCAAAGGGCTTTCAACCAGGTCCAAGACCTTGGTACTGTGGTGGCCCAGGACAAAAAATGCAGATGAAGCATTAGCAAGTGCCAGAAGGGAGGTGCTGACACCAAAACAAGCCTGACAGTTACTTCTTCAGGTAAACTGTACCACTCCTTAGTTAAGAAAAACCTCAATATACTACCATTAAAAATAAAAAGGCAATAAAAGGCTACTGTGATTCCAGTGAATGTTTGAGAGGGTAAAAAAAAAAGCCTTTTCCATGTCCACATGCAAATAACAGCTGGAGATAGCAGGGATGGGCTGAATAGCCTTAACCTGGTGAAAAAACAGGTTTTCAGCACAAAAATTCCCAGATTTATCATTTTCTCATTGCATTATTCAACAGCAGCATCGTTTCAACAACCTCTCAAATACTACCCTCCAAGAAGCAATACAAAAGGGGTTTTCTATAAGGTTTACCATAATCACTAGAGCACCAAAAAAAATATTATGTTGGCAGAAAACTGATAGGTTTTCTACAGCAAAGTCCCTCTTTATAATTTTTCATTTGAGATTAAATGTAATAAAGCTCCTTAGTATTAAAAAAAAAATAAATATGCAAATCTAAGGTGGATCCCAACCTGCAGGCATTTTTGTATCAGTTAACATTTCACATGCAAAAAAATGTAAACAGTGAAGTTCAAGCCAGAACGAAGTTCTTTCCTCATTTCAATTAAAAACATGAATATAACAATTTATCTTAAAATAGTTTGAGCAACCTGGTCTAGTGGAAAGTGTCCCTGCCCATGGCACAGGGGCTGGAACTGGATGATCTTTAAGGTCCCTTCCAACCCAAACCAATCTATAATACTAGGATTCCCAGTGGTGCTGGGAAGCTATAGATGCATGGGAAGAAGACACGGAAATGAAAAACAAAACAAAGTGCCTACAGAAAACAGATTTAAAACTGTATTTCCGCATGGCAACAAAGAAACATGCTGCATGGAAACACCCTTCCATTTCTGTTTAACATAATGGTGGTGGGAATTCCTGCCAAAGTAAACTTCAAAAATTTGTTTGCCATGGAGGAAAACCGAGCAAACTGGAGTTCTGTGTGCAGAATCCTGTTTCAAGAGGGTGAAGGTTTCTTTGTTCCCTTTAGTGCCAGGTCACTTCAAACTTTTGTGCCTACATACTTTATTATGCTTGCAAAACCTTCAAAACAATAAAAAAAAACCTAGAAGATGAAAAATTTTAATAATCCACTCCTAAAAACCAAAAAAGCCTTCCAACATGCCACATGTAAAAATATCACCAAGTTTGACATCTTTCGTATTCGATCAGTCTACTACCAAAAGTTTGGCATCTTTGAAACCAAAATATTATTCATGCAGTGCAGAGAGAAGGCTTGGTTTTTAAAAAATGTTTGCATGAAATCCAGGGAAAAAAAATATGTATTTACAACGTTGGTGCAAATTACATAATCTGTCCTCTTAGATGGCAGTTTCTGACCATTAACAACCGTAACTACAGATAAGACCTTTTATTCAATTATCATGCTAAATTTCACAATTCTGTAAGCAGCACGATAAAGCAGCTCAATGACTCCTCCCCTCCTTATCTGTTATCCAAGTATCATTTCTGACACTAGAAAAATAATTGCAAGTTGCTAGGTTGTGGCTCAGCTGCCCCAACAGATCCCTGTGCACTAACAACAGTTTTCTTTCTGCATCTCTCCTTTCCAATTAGGTCTTCTGCAATTCCATGGTTTTAAGTTTGTATCTTCAGCACGCAGACATGTGGGCAAACAGCAATTCCTGAAATTTGTTACTTATTCAAGATATTTCTCGTGGTATTTATCATAGCAACCTCAGGATGTAAACTCAAATTGCAAATCAGACTTTTAACTGCTGCAGGACTGGGGAGAGAAAGAGGCTGGTTGAGATTATTAGACAGCAACTCTCACAGAGCATTTAATTCCAGCATTAAATTCAGGCATGTACTCAGCACTTAGGTGGGACATGGTCCCAAACCCAAGGAAATCAATAGCAGTATTTCATTCTGATTTCCCATAGAATCTTTGGGCACGGCACAGCATTTTGAGCCAAAAACCTGCCTGCCCTTGCAGCACCTGAGGAAGCTGCCCTCGCAGACAGCGTGGATCCCACCAGGTACAGAGTCAGCTCTGCAGTCCACAGCATCTGCCACGAAGCAAACCCTGCCCCAGCTGGCTGCACATGAAAGCACATGCAAAAGGTCTTGTGCACGCTTGTTCAGCTGGTTTGAAAAAGAAAAAGAAATGAGCACGAAAATATTGGAGTTTTTTGTGGTTCCAAGTCAGGTAATTTCTCTATTTTCTTCCTACCTGGGCCAGGAGGAGAGAGGGAAAACTAAAACAAAATGATCATATACCACTGCTTCTTCTCCATCTCTGCCAGCCAGCTGTAGGCACTGGCATGCAGGCACAGCCCCAGGCTGGCACCGGGAGGGACAACTGCTCTGTGGAGCTCTGCTGCAGCTCAGAGAAGAAAAAGGACCAAGGACTTACCCAGGGGATTCATCCTTTCACATTTCAATCCAAGGCAAGGCAAGAGTTCCCTGGGACCTGAGCTCCAGGTGGCCACAGAACCAAGACTAAACAGAAAGGTGTCAGTAAGCACTGGCTTCCAGAAACTGCACTTCCACTCCTACCATCCACCTCCTAACCCTGCTGCTGCATTTGTGGCTGCCTTTGTTAGAACACTTCTGCAAATGAAAACAGATGAGTAACTATTGCTGCTTTAGCAAACTCCCAAGCCCATGGTCACTAATAATAGCTTTGTTCCTTTTATTACTAAACAAAACCAAAAAAAAAAAAAAAAAAGTTTAAATGCTTGTATAAAATGCACATTGCTGAATGTTTTCTTTCATTGATCCAGGGCCATTTTCCCATATGAGCTTAGGCCCAGGACTCTGGAACAATTTCTGTGATCAACACAATGTGGAGCGATCTCAGGCTGTTTGAAAAAAATTTTAAAAATCATGTTTTGTGCTCCTTCATTTGAGACATTGGGAGTTCAATTAAAAAAATTAATCTGAACAGAGATATTCTTGCACAAACTGGAAGGCAGAGACAGGTCTGAGCTCCTTGGCAGGAGAGCTGATGGATTCAGGGAGGCAGAGGAGCTCTGGCAGCTCCCGGTTCCTGCCCAGCCCTGACTGTGCCAGGAGCAAACAGGTGGCACACAGGGAAAGGGCAGCGTGTGGGGAAGAGAAAGTGGAGAAGGGCAACAAGAGAGGAAGAAAACAGAGAGGGGATGAAGCCATTGCTGTGAAGTGACAGTGGGAGAACGACCGCAGGAAAGCCTTCCCTTGTGTGAGAAAAAGAAACAAGAAAAGCCACAAGAACTACTGTCAGTACAAAATTCTGCTTTTCCTCTCTACAATCAAATAAATTCCAGGGAATTTCTGAAAGCAATAAAAATAACAGGGTCCTAAATCACCCCAAGTCTGCCATGCTTTATTTGATGAAGCCTCCCACCACACACCCCCTTTGGCCTGGGGTCTGCTGTAGCCTCCTGCTCTTCCCATACTCATGCCCATGGCCAAGCAAAGGCCATGTCTCTTCCCTTCCTTTTTTTGGGGTGCAAGTTTTACACCAATTGTGGATTGAAATGCAGCACAACCAAGCCCAAGGTCTCTGTTATCCTACAAATGGTGCTGGAAAATGACTCGGAGCCACTCAGCTTTGGCTGCTCATGCTGGAAGGTGAGTAGACATCAAGAAAAAAAAAATTGCTGAATACTCAAAATCAAGCCACAGCATTTTTCCATCCTAAAGCTCCTAGGGGTTTTTAGCTTATTAATTTCTGTTATTGGGCTGACTGCTGCTGAATGATCCCAAGCATTGCATGGCGAATGTTTTTTTTTTTCACAGGAAGTAACCAAGCCAAACGCAGCGAAAGCATCCTCTTGTTCTTGTGTGAGCCCTTTTTTATTTTTTTTCCCCTTAGTTTATTTGAACAATAGCACCATGAAACAGCCTACAATAATGACTGTTACAAAATAGGAAGCTGAATTATTAGGCAAGCTCTGTCTGCGTAACTCAATCAGCCTAGGGAGGATATGACAGGCATGACCAAGACAAAGGACTGGACTCTGTGACCCCAGGCATCCTTCAGAATTCTGTTTCTGAGTTATTAAAAGCTGAAGTTTGCTTTTGCTCCTTGATTAGAGGCACCATTCCTATAAGGGCAGCAGCAAAGCACTGGCATTTCCCAAGAAAGTGGATCACCAAGTGTGCACACAGAAAACAAACACTTTGGAAAGGTTGGGATAAGAACTCTACCTGAAAATAAGGTTCAAAATGGAAATTTCAAGTTTAGTATTTAACCTTTTGAGCACAGAGGAGATACACACAGCAGGAGAGGTAAATCATGAGGTAGTTTTAAGCAAACACTCAACAACAGTTTTTGCAAACGAACAAAAAATAGCTGTTAAAAGTGGTCTTCAAGCAGTTGAAAGGTTCAACAGCACAGAAGTTCTTCAATCCTGCCAAGAGCATCATCAGGACCAGCTCTGGAGGGATATATTTTGGACCAGACAACCAGTAACCAAGGGCAGCCACCCACCACCCTGTCATTACAACAACCCCACTGAAACTGTGAAAATCAGGTCTAAGTGCTCGGCTGAGCAACACTTTGGAGCCAACAGCAACACCAGTGACTGAGCAAGAGCAATACAGGAACCTGCAAGTGAATCATTAACGAGCAATGATTTCTCCATTACTCACTGTGGATATAGAGTTACTGTGGGTAAGATTTGTTTCTAAAAAAAGGGAACAGCCACCAACATGAGCACTAACACATTCATCAAAGCCCAGCACAACGTGGGAAGGAAAGAGGAAGGCACAGCTATCGGGCAGGCTTTGTCCAGAAGAGCTGCTCATTGAGGAGGGCTCCGTGGAGCAGAGCAGAGGCGCTGGGAGCAGCATCTCACACCAGCCCCTTCCACAGAGGTCACACTCAGGGGCTCGGGTCAACTGGGTGTTGATTTTGCACGGCACCAAGAAATTATTAACTCATTCTACAAAAGGCATACAACTGTCAGGCTGCTGATAGAGATCAATAACCAGCTACTAAAACGTCAACAGTTTGACCTCTAGGCAAGTGTTTCCATACCCCTTCACCCATGTTCTACAGTAAAGGCTCCCAGTACATTTTCCCCAAGCATTTGCAGTCTGTGCTACTGAGAATAAGCAACAGGAGAACTGAGCCGACATTCTCAGCCAATCTTTAGGCAAGATTAGCAAGCAATTAAAGCTGTTGTATGAGGAATTTTAAGTGCTCTACAACTTCATGCCAAACAAGAGCTAGTCAAGCACTGGAATTTATTTTTTGCAATTCTGTTCTACACAGAAAGAGAGACAAATTTAAAGAAAAGATTTTTTGAAGCGAGGATTCAACCAATTACTAAAACATCTATTATAGTTTAAATACTAATACATCTGAAAGAAAATCTGCATCAAAAAGGGACGTGCAAGGCTTTACGATTGCTTGCAACCAGAACATTTCCATTTCTGGGGCGTTTCAATCACTTTTTGCCCTTTTGTTGGTAAAACTTAATTAATTGCAATACTAATTTCACCCCAGCCACTTTGGGTGCAGCACATCCTGGCACAGATGGCCTTTTGAAGGCCAGAACTGAATCTCAGCCCCAAAAGCAAACGAGAGCTTTGCCATCCCTTACCTACAACCAGATCCACCAGGACAGGTAGCAGAGAATACAGCTTTAGTCCCAAGAGTTGATCATTTAGTCCCAGCTAAAAAACAAGATGGAATACCAGAGAAAGCCACACATTTCATCAGGGAAGAGTTACAGGATGTTCAAGAGGAAAAGCTTGGTTTTAGGTACAACAGAAAATAAAGCAGATGTGGGGAACTGTCACTCCCAGCAACAATTGCACAGCTTGCTTGGGTCTGACAATAAGGGTTGAAAATAATGATTTTCATAAACACACTCACTGGAGCAGAAAAAAATGTTACAATGAACAAAGCAAGTAAGCAAAGTTAAATAAGGTAAGTGAAGCCTGAGGTACAGTTTCAGACTGATCTGCTGTTCACATAAAGAATGCTCTAGCTGAGGATTAGGGGTGAGAAATAAGAAGTCATTAGCTCTTCTTCAAGGTTCATGATTCAAATCTGACAAAACACACACTTCAGTGTTTCCAAGCTTAAAGAAAATTCCAGCAGGGTCACAGAAGTCGCTATTTTTAGCTGGCTTAATCTCTATGCACTCAAACACAGCTTTTGTACATGCACATATTTTGTTAGCACTTAAATAAAGGAAAAAAAAAACCTCTGTTACCAAAAAATTAATCATCCACAAGTTCTGAAAATGCAAATGAGCTTTCCTCTTAATATTAGCTGCTTTTGAGTGAACAGCCCTGAGAAACAGCCTATAGCTTTTCCAGCCAAAACTGCTACCGGAAAAAAAACGCCAGGTCCTGGAAAATATTCAGTGACAAAACTGAGAAAGAAGAATGTGGGAAGTTACCAGCAATTAATTTCTTCAATAGGAAACAAACTCTTCCTCTTCCCACCCACGATGTACCTATCAGTACAGCTGAGAATGTTCTGAAACCTGGAACATCCAGGCTGTGAAGTGCATTGGGAAGTGCCCAGCACTGGCACTAGGAAGGAAAGGCAGCAGCCCCACAGCCCTGGCATGGCTGAACCCTCTGACAAAAAGGAAATACCTTAGAAATCAGTGGGCCTGTCTTGGTTCCTTGGCTGGCTGCTCACTGCCAAGATGGTTTACAGCTGGGGCTGTTAGAAGGGCAAAGCAAAGGGGTCAGACAAAGGAGCTTGGTCCAGAAGACCTTTGGGAGTCCCTTCCAACCCAAATTATTTCTGGTCCAGAAACGGTGACATTCAATCCTTGTCTCTTAATTTACTTGTCATATACTTAAAAATATTTTGTTCATCCACATTAGAAAGGTTTCAGCCATAGGATCAAGAACGATGTGGCCCAGGCACTGCATCACCCACTGGAAAGATTAATAAGAACATTTATAGTTGCAACAAGACTCTTGATCCTCTTCAGTAACTCCTCTGTGCATGTATTGCTACATAGGCTCTACACAAGTCATTTATTCTCTGGGCCCTTGTTGTTAAATTCTTTATTAATCCTTGTAAGTTTGTCTGTTGACCTGCAGTAATTTTAAGAGATTTGGAGATTGAATGCTCATCCCAGCCAAACTCTTTTAATAGAATTAACTAGAGATATCATGTAAGCTTTTAATAATGTTGACAACTACTAAAATTCAGTTAGCTGAGCCAACAAGAAACCACTGAAACCTTACACATGCTCTCTTCTCCTCATCAAGCACAGAACTTCATGTGGAGGCAGCAAATTTCCTGACTGCCTTCTCAAACACTAATGGATCAAATCTGACTGCACTGAGTGGTTGAATTCCCCTTCTTCCCCTGAAACAACAGCCAACCTTCAGCAATTTTCCTGCTCAAACTCAACACATGCACACACACAGGTTGTTCAGCATACTGCTATTCCATTGCAGTGCCAGTGTGCCAGAGCACTTTTTATCACCTTTAAGAAAGTTTAGGAAAAGATTACGGCTTGGAGAAGCACCTTCTTTACTGAACATCAGTTGCAGTGACAAATCCACAATACTGAGTTAATAGTTATTCAGAACTGAAAACAAGAAGTACTCCACCAGTGTATATGCATTGGAAAAAATTAATCAGACTCAGTCAGAATCTCTCCATGTTAGTTTTCTGTAAGTGGCAGAAATCTTCTAGCAGTCATAATTCATAACCAGCCATCATTTCTCTTAAGGTACGCCCCAAGGAAACTTGATGTACATCCAAACTTCTGCAAGCTTGCTCCTTTCTGTTGGATGCATCTTTCATTCTTCCTAAGAGTGCAAATCATGTTCTGGAAAGGCTACAGCATGCCAGGGATTCTTAAAATAGAAAGGCTGTAGCTAGTGATACTGCAAATATAAATACAGCTATTGCTATAGCAGTGGGAGTAACAGCAGTGACATGGACCCAAAGCAGCCCAGTGGCCAAACTCTGCTGGCAAGCAGCCCGTGGCTTCCCAAAACACAAGCAGGAGAAAGGGAACTGCCATTGAACTATCTGAATGGGCATAATGCACACCAAATGAGTTGTGGCAAATTCACAGCACAATCTAACCCTTGGGCTTCAACGTTTCTAAATTTAGGTGTTTCAGTGCAGGAAGAGAGGTAGGAGAGCTACAAAAATGCTTTAGTAAGGTAGCACAGTGAGCTGATTGCAGGTCTGTGTAATTTTGACCTTGCTGTACCAAAAAAAAGCATTTGCAGCTGGCAGCTGGGGCATCGTGTCCAAGTGCCACTCTGGTATGAGTAGGGAAAAGCACAACCCTGGCTTTCTGTAATTGCAGCCTTAAGAGAAGGATACAAACACCAAAACAAGAATATCAGAGAAAAAAACTGACTGAGAAAAGCTTATCCACCAAACTAGCAAAGCCTGTGAACCTTAAAGTCTGCTTAAAAATATTAGATGTCAAAGTTATCAAAGCACACCACCAGTCAGAACTGTGGCCAAGTCTAATATAATAATGTCATGTTTATTTTTGTCCCTGACTCCAGACTAGGTGCTCCAGCTATATCTGTGTTTCTTGTAGCACTTTTAAGGAAACACACACACTGACTGAGCAGAGCAGTAGAGGGTGTATTAAATGATCTATTCCAGACAGCAGCCTTGCTGCATCACCAAATTAATAAGCAATTTCAGTCAACAGAAATATCAGAGCATATCTTGAGAAAAACTTTCTCCAAACACTTTAAAATTACTGTCTCTATTGGACTAAGGACAAACAATATTCCATAGGTTTTGGAATAAATTAGCAAACCTTATTCGGGAAACTAAAATAAAAATATTTCAAAAACGTCATCTAATAGGTGACTAAGCCTTCAGACATGTGAAGATCTGGCCAGTGGTCAGAGCCACTCGAGCACAGAGTCCATTTGGCAGTGTCACTCACGCCACCAGACACTGCAGCACAGACATCTTGACACAGCAAGACTTCCCAAAACTCCTGAAGAAAACACTCATGATCTCTCCAGTTTCTGCATGGCACAGAGCACTGGTGGGCAGAGGGGAGACCCCATTGCCTCAGTACTTGCCTCTGATTTCAGCTGCATTGTCACTGACTAGAGCACAAGTATTAATGTCTGTGTAGAAAATAGACAAACCAGCAAATCCTACAGAAGCCCCCACTCCTCACATCTCCCTAAGTCAGGCTTTGAGCTTCAAGACAGAAAGTTGCCTGCCTGTCTCTATCCTCTTTTCCTCCTTCCAGCTTGGTCTTTCTTACCCCTCACCCCACACTCAGGATGACAGGCTGCAGATACCACGAGCTGGACTTGGGCACCAACACAGAAAAATCATTGTTTAAAGATCCTGGGCCAGGACTCCAAGACTCAAAGGAGATGGCCCAGACCACCCTTGGTCCATCTTGACAGTATTCAGTACAGCTCCTTTGCCTTGCCTAAATATAAAGAAAACCAGGACAGATGCCTGCAGGATGCAGATCCACAAAGTACTTGTTAAGAGCAGCTGATGAACAAACACATTCGGCCGAGACATCAAAAGTTACATTCTTATAATAACAAAAAGCGATGTGCTGGCAGCCACAACGATCACAGGGCATGAGCAATTCCTGAGTTTGCAAGGAGACTGCTTCTTTAGATCAACAGCAACACTTGGAGGGGAAAGCACAAGCTTTTAGCAGACAAATTCTTCATTAGGCTTCCTGGTGCTCACAGCATTCACACCACCACCAGGCCCCAAAACACACCTTTTTGGTTTTGGTATTTCTCACACAAGACAGGGCACGGGACAAAGCCATTTCTCTCCTGTGAGCTCTGCAAGGTTATATTCCAGTTCCAGCATCTACAATGTCACATGATTAAGGAAAACTACCAAACTATCAGAAAACACTTTGCTTGATGGCTGACCAAATCATACCATGAAGTGCATTGCTGTTCCAATAGCATGCCAACATGTGGATCATCTTTAGCAACACAGAGATTTTTCACATGCTACTCATTGCATAAACCAAGAAAAATGCTGCTATTGTGGAAGAACTGAGATGTTTCTATGGTAAAGTTCTTAAGGCATTAATTGATTCATTTCCACTGCATTTTTTAGGAGCCCAGTTCTTAGATGCAAAGTTGACTGCTTAAATTCTATTAATCTTGGGGAGGGAGGGGGTGGCTGCCAGGAAATAATAGTTTATGAACAGAATAGAAAAATGCAATCAAGCCTCAGCTTCCAATTCAGTTTTCCTTTGCTGTATGATAGGAACATGCAAATTCAAGGCTGAATTCCTCCTCTTCCATGACAGAAGAACAACAAGGCTTTAACATCACTGGCATCATGCAGTACAGCCCTCATGCTAGATCCTGGTTACCCCACTTCTAGCCACAGAAGCAAACAGCTCTGAGCAAACAGGCAGAAATAAATCACAGTGAGATGACAGCTACAAAGCACACATTATGGTTAGTTTGGGTCATGGATATAAGGATTAATGGATCGCAAACAGAGGATAAAAGAAAAAAAGTGACAGAGAGGTCAGAATCACTTGTCACCCTATCCTGAACACAAAACAAACTCATGTCCTACCACAAGTGCTTGCTCTCCACCCTAGCCTGGTCTCAAAAGTGGACAGTTAGCAAAATCCTTACAATTTCCACTTTTGAACAAATAGTTCTTAATACAGAGAGCAGCCTCTCCTTGTCGTGCAAGCTGAATTTCTAACTACTACCACCAGTCTTTGTTTCTGTATTATTTTCCTATCCTTTGCTCCCCCAAATTAAGTAAGTTCACAATACAAGAGTTGCGGGGATCACCCTGGGGTTTGTGGGTACAATACACTGTGCAGCAGAGAGGTAGAGCTGGGATTCCTTTATACTGTGAAAACACAAGGAACCAAGATATGGCTATTAGGCACAAAGCTACAGAAATTTCATTTCTTCAATAGTAGAGGGCAGAGAATAAAGTGAAGAGAAGAAAATATAACACAAAAGGAAGAATGTAGCACAAGAGGCATCCTTCAGGAGAAAAGGGTCACAGGAAAATGCAAGAAAAAAAGAGATGCAGAGAAGAAGCTGTCAGGACAGAGTCAGTGGGTGAGGAACAATCCCAAGGGATGTGGCACAGGTGGAGTCTGAAGCATCAGCAGCATGAGAAAGGTGGGAGATAGGGTAGGTGAGGTAGAGGCAAAAAAAGGGCCAGGAAAGTGTGGAGAGCACAATTGAGTATCACTGTAGTAAAGATGGAAGAATAGCTGTCAGGGTGTATGTAGAGATAGTCAGATGAGACAGGAGATGAGTATTTAAGGGCTCAGGAAGAACATAACCATCAGATCTTAAAAAAGGGAAGTAATGTAGGGAAAAAAAACAACATTGAAGAATTGACAAAATAAGGTCAAGAAACACCAAAGGGTTTTGGTTTTGTTCTGTTTAAGGAAAGGACAAGTGCTGTGTAACAAAATCTAAAGAGTAGCTTCACGAAGTGAACTAGTCAGAGTTCACTCTCCATGCATGGGACCATGAGAAGAGCACTTCCCAGCCCCAGCCATGAGCAGACAGTACAGAAACTTCCCTTCCCAGGAACCTGAAGGATGAGAAGCAGCCTGCTGTTGCTGCTATTGTCTGCCAGGCCTCTCCAGCTCAAAGCTCCAGCACTGACTATTGAGCTATCCCTACCTGTCAAAGAATATCACTGCCAGTAGCTTAAGGCCATGATTACCAGTAATTGCAATTAATCCAGTTCTGGCTGCATGGAGGGAAAGGTTGTTCGTGTTCTGAAATATTTTGCGACAAACTCTTATTTTACAAGCTCACAGGAGAGTTTTACTTGATGGCACTAACATCAGATGAAAGAACTACAGGACTTGGTGAGAACACGGATCCTGCTCCTCACTGCTGCTCATCTCCATCACCTGAGGTTAAGCTGCTCCCTTCTCTCTTTCTTTCCCCATTTGCAAAGCAGGGATGATGATAAAGGCCTCTTCTATAAGGCATTTTTTTGAATTAGAAAACACAGCCACTGTTGTCCAAGCACAAACAATGGTCCCTGTTCTAAAGGAAATGGAGAGGAGCCAAATGCTTGGATGTATAATCCAAGCAGAGCTGCACCAAGGGAGTGCAGTCTGGCAGAAGGTGCATGGCAGCCCAGAGATGCTCAGCAGCACTGGCATTAAGGGCAGGAAACAGCCCCCACTCCCTGACTGCTCTCCCCCTTCCTCCCTGCACCACCCAGAACAGCACTCCACACACGTAACATTGCACTGCTCAAGCAGCTCTGCACTGCCAGTGCTTAAGCTCCAGATACATATATAAAAATAATTACAAAAAATGCTGGGATGCTGGAAAATTTGCTTTCACGTTCACAGCATGTTCCTTTTGCCTCTGCAGCTTTCTTCTGATGCCTCTGCCCAGACGCAAACCGAAACTGGTTAAGTAACAGTGCAGTTCACCCTTGATGATGCAGAGTTTCTAATGAGGGACTTCCCAAGAAAATAATACCCAGACTTTGAGTAATAATTATTCATACATGTTATAAATAAACACAGCTCCTAATACTTTTAATTAGATGGTTTCCACCGACAAGTTATGTTCCCTTTAAATATTTACGTTGTGAAAAGAAACCATTCAGCATTTATCCAGTGACGGAGGAGTTGAAGAGTGGACTTATATCAAAATAGACTTACTGGAGACCCTATTACAGCGTTCTCTTTCTGACTAGTAAAAAACTGATGAGGACCAAAAGCATTAATACACTCTATTACTGACATTTGAGCAAAATTAATCGTTTAAATGGGTAAAGGTTTGCCCATCTGCATAAAAAGTTACAACAACATTTAAAAGTATCAAACAAAGCAGCTGCTGAAAGACTCATGTCTGCAGTTCCCGACAGCTTCCTGTACTCAGGCTTCTATTTTGCCACATTCCCTTGAGCACACTGGGTATTTTATCCACTATCTGAAAACAGTTCATTTATCAAAGTCACAAAACCTAAAGCTCTGTATTTCCCCCTTCATATTACCATATCAGGGGGGTTATGCACATTCACTCATACATAGACCAAATCTCTATCTGCTACTTAATTACTTGTTTGCACTGCCACAGAGCACAGGAGCAGTCAACATCAATCAGCATCTTGTACAAACAGCACCACACAAATAGCAAACATGACCACTCATGTCCTGAAAAACTTTAATTATAGAAGACAGACACCATAAGAAACATGAGGGGAGACAGAAGAGTGCCAGGAGACAGCAGCAGTCCTTACAATAGATGCTAGCCAAAGGGTTTGTTTGTCTTTTTTAATACTGACAAGAAAGCCTGAACCACTTCATACTGTGAATCTCTTCTTCCCTTTGAAGGAAGAAGAAATATCTTTTCCATGTGAAATGGTCAACTCATTTTGATGCAACAAAGCCAACACGAAGTTTTACTTGAAACAGCATTGTAGCTGGGAGTCCTCCCTCTCCTTCCTCCCCAAGTGCTGCTTTGCTGACCCTTCCCCTTCACTTTCTTTGAATGAAGTTGCCATAGAAATGTTGCAGCAGAAAGTATCTCAAGATCATCTTTACCTGCCAATTTATCTCCTGCACTGCAAGCTGAAGATCTCGAGGGAAAGAATGGAAGACAGATGGCAAAAAATAAGCTAGTAAGTCTCTTTCTATTAAGAGCACCTTGTTAAACAACAACCCAAAGAAACTGGAGCGATGGGGCAAAAATGACTATGAGGAAAGAAAGGCAGGTAAGCAGATTCAGCCTGACACCTGCTGCAAAAGCTTTGCGAGATGACTCACCCCGTGTTCTGCTCCCCTCTCCAGCTTAGCTCAACACTGGATCAGAGGGATGTGCTACACATCAGGAAAAAAAGGGTGGAGTTGACAGAACATTTCCTGGGCAATCACAGGAGCAATAAGCAGCCTGTTTGTCCACCCAGTGCAATTACAGGAGCAGCAACACTGCTCAAACACACTCAGCACTCCAGAGAGCCCTGAGAACTGCTCCATCAGCCTCAGCTGCCCGAGTGCAAGAGGCTGGACAGAATCTGTGCCTGGGATAGCAAGCTCCAGAGTACATGGTATCCACTGGGAACAATGCTGAGGCTCCTGTGTGCCACCAAGAGCTGTAAAAACATGACACCCACTCTCTGCCATCTCTCAAATTACAGCACAGCTCCCTAACAAAATCATTTTAAATGGCTCACAAAGATAACAATAATGGAACTTGATCTGTCGGACAAAACAGAAGTTTTGGGAAGGGGAAGCAGATGTGCTGTAACACAAGACAAATCTGGAATAGTGACTTCTAAGATGGGAAGGAAGAAGGTGAAGAATATGTAGGAAATTATGGCAGCCAGTTCCCTTTACTAACAGACAAAACCACCTCCAAGTTGAAAGAGCAAGTATGAGAAGAAGGGATGGGGAGCATCCTGGGGACAGAAGATGGACATGGAAGGATAAGGAAAGTTGTCACAGCTAAAGATATATTTGACACACTTAATTTCAAGCCAGAAAGAATGGGCAAGAAACAGATCCTAAAGGCTCTGAGTTCCTCTTTGTGCTGCATAAAAGACCTAAGGATCTTGTAGGGATGCAGTCCCACTTATTCCATCAGAAGGGCCAAAGGCACATACACAACAAAGAGAGGGACTGAAGCCAGAGCGAGGAGATGAAGCAGAAACTCACCTTGACATCAGCTCCCAGCCAGGCTGCTGACACCTGCCCTAGAAACCCTCCTGAAAAAGCTCCCTCCAGGCTGGAATGTCTCACGCTCCCCTGCTGTCTTGTTCCTCTCCCCTGCTGTCTTGTTCCACGGGGAAAAAGACTCCCAATACCCCATCACCTCCCCTCACACATCCAGCCAATACCTGCACATCCTGTGCTATTCATCTTTCTCATCTTCTCTTCATCCTCATAGCAGAGCTATTACCTACAACACTCCTAATCACACTTAATTGGGTGTCTGCTATATGGAAGAGATCCATAATCTTCAAAGCATCTCCCAAACAAACTGGTGCAGGAGAGCAGCTCATGGCATTTGGCAAGAGCACAGCAGCAGACATTACACCAAGTAGCCTTTTTGCTTCCACTCCCTGAGTCACAGCCCTATGCATCAAAGATTGATTTCACACCTATCTGGGATGAATGAGCTTTCCTAAACGTTTATGACATGCTTAAGGGAAAAAAAAAAAAGGCAGCAAAGGGAAGGAATGACTCACCAAGTATTTGCTAATCTACAGCTGATCTGCAGAAGTTGTTACATTTGTATCGTGTTTCAGAAACAAACCTGCAGATTTCAACACTAATCTCAGACCTACAGCACAACACTTTAGAGTTATGGGTTACCACAGCCGCTGGATGGACAAACCACACACAGTAGCCTTCTCCACGAGACATGAAAATACCAAGGTACACAAATCAGTCAGAAATAAAAGGCTTCCTTAGTATTACATACTCATAGGTTCAAGGTTTTTTTCTTGAACTCTGCTGTAATCCCTGCTCTCTTCTATTAGGTGTAAATGGCAGCACAAATTCAGCAGATTCAAGTTTATTTTATTTCTTTTTAACCACCAAAATTCTTCTCAGGTTTCCAGAAGGACCATGTTGTCTCTTCCCATCCTCAAAGGTATTTGGCACAAGAAGAGGCAACGCCTGTACCAGAGCTGAACAGATAAACTGCCTCCCTTGGCTGGCTGAATCACTGTCTTAAATTAAGCACAAGGATATGGAAAATCCCAAGCTTTCCTTTACCCTCCCATATTCCTACTCCCTGTTTCAAGGGGGAAGTCCTACACAACTTCAGGAATCGGTTTTGCCCCCAGGTGCAGACAAGTAAAGTACATGACAGCAGGCTCCAGATTCCTTGGCCCTGCAATGTTTTCTTCTCCCAACAGCAGCCCTTAAAGTTACTTTTAGGAGATGAATCCACGCAGAATCCAAGAACACAGGTGGTCTTTATGCAAGGAAAGGGACAGTAACACTCAGAGCCAGACTTGGAGCAGAAGCTCCTTGTTTAGGGAATCCTGAAAATACCCCATCACAGATGTTTTGCACCACAAATGCTGAAGCCTGAAAAAGGTGAGTAGAAAGAAATGGCACCTACAGTAAAAGTTTTAAGTTGCTGCAAAATCCGTTTTTCATTGAAACCAGCGGGGTGGGGAAGGGACAACTAGGGAGGTTGGACCTACCACAGTCAGTGGTGCCAACAAACTGAACTCCGAATTAGGAAAATGAGAATTGACACTACAGACCACACCACCAATCCCAGCAACCTTCACAACGGCTGTTATCAAGTTCAATAAAAGAAAGCAAAAAACCCAGTTATTAGGGAAGCTTATCCCCTGCTATTCCCAAAGCAGAGAGCTGTGTCCACTCTAGCAGATGCTCACTTGCCTCAGAGTTACCCAAGCACATCCAACTCAGCCAATCCCCCAGCAACAACCCAACAGCAGTGATGTCCACAGGACCCAGGCAAAGGATTCTCTCTTGCAAGCAAAGCCACACACATCACTCCACACACTTTCATAGAAACTCTCATTTTCCTTAATCAGCCAAAGATTCAGGACTGTGCTGTCCCACCTACAGCAATCTTAACAACAAAACCTAAAACGTGCACAAAAATAGAGACGTAAAATTTCAACACCAATGTTTCTCTAAAATTATATCCATTGATAAATTACTGGACATCAAAGCAGACAGAAGACAAGTAATTCTGCAGTGTTCACACCTGATGCTGAACCTCCATGTTCCACTGCCACCTGTCAGATGTGATGGGACAGAAAGTACATCATGGAAAATCAAGTTACATCCCTTAACCTCCACCAAAATAAGGTGGAGTTTCTATCAGGTTAGGGGTTTTCTTACTTGTTTTGGTTAGTTTTAGGGGGTTTTGATACTTTTCCCCGTTTTTTTCCCTTTTACTTCAGCAAACTCAAAGCCTTTTTGCTAGTTTTGATGCTTTCTTTTCCCCAGCCCTATTTTTACTGTGTGTGGGCACTTGAATTCTCTTTTATTACAAAAGAATTAAGCACTCAACAACCTTAAAAGCCGTGTTTCTTTTCAGTATGTTGTTCCTATTGTATTTCTTTTATGTTCCCCTTCAATGGCTACTAACATACCAAGCCCAGGACTTTGTTTTTTTTTAAATGAAGCAGATCTCCTGACAGCACTGGCAACAGAGGCATTGCTTGAACAGAGGACCCAACAGTTACTCTTAACAGTGCGTGGTAATGAATGAGACAATCCCCATCAACCCTGGCTAATAACCACAGTTTCACACCCTACAAAAGTCCTGCTGCTTGGCAAAAGAGGAACAGGCAACCTTCAATTAACTCCTTCTTTCTTATTTAAATAGTTTCCTGAGCTTACTGGTGACCAAATCCAGTTTGGCAACTCATGAGAGCATTTTATTTTGGTGGGAAAACTCCAAGAATTCGGTTTTCATTCAAATAAAATCTGAAGCTGACTTCAGGTTCTCTTGTGGGCTTAATGTCACTAGGGAGGAGTCTGATCTTTTGCCAAAACATTAAATCTTCCTCTCCACCAGGTAAATTCCCATTGGGTAACAGCTGGAAAAGAGCTGGATGACTGACACACACGAATCCGACAACTGAAAATAAGCAGATTGATCTGTTATTCCCATTCTTGCCAGCAAGTGTTGCTGTTTACCAAGGGAAAGCAAGAATGGAGGGGGAAAAAAAAAAACCTGAAAAAAAAAAAGTATTGCTAAATTTTCTTATTGTGTTTGTACCCAAATCTTTCCATGCAGAATTCTGATTCATCAGTTGAAACTCAATGTGGCTTCAGAAGAACGTGCTTTCAATAGCTTCTGAAAGCAGAAAGCTTGCAGACTGTTTTCTGAAAAAAAAGAACATGCATATGATCATCTGCAGTGTTGATAAGCACATAGCAAATGCCCAGGGAGAAATTTGTGTGGAGAGATAACTGCAGAAACTATACTTAGTAACAGAGTTCTGCATCTGTTAAACTAACTCTGTTGGCACTGCGCTGAAAATTTATATTCACGAACACGTGTTCCAAATGTTGTGAAAAAGATACTATTTTAAATCCCGGTTTATGTAACCTGAAACATCTCTGAGAGCTCATGGAGGTATTTTCACTGCATATCAAGGGGGAGCAGAGCCTGGTGGTCCCAGCACAGTGGGGACTCAAACGAGCCAGAGGTGTGAGGGCAGCAGAAGCCCTCAAGTTAAAATGACAGCAAAAAGCAGAGCAAAGCCCCAGCACCCACAGAAACAGGTTATACAATCACAGGCCTAAACGTGGATGAAAACTAAGGCTTTAAAACTGGGGTTTTGCTGTTTAAACCGCTGCCACTCAGCACGGGGAGCTGATCTTTAGCACAACATTTAAGCAAATCCTCCATGTTCAGTATCCCATGACATTCCGTTTTCTGATCAAGCAGCAACATAGGATTCCCAGGCAAGCCATAAAGCCCTTAAGAGGCCTGTAGATGAAAATAATATAGTGCAGACCTCGTGTGTGACAGTGAATAAGACAGGAACTTCATCTGAAGGCAATGAAGCATTTGATCACCAGTTTATAGACAATTATATTGATCAAGCTTCCAATACTTGTTTTAGCCATCTTATTTCACTCTTACTTTTGGTAGGGGAAAAGTTCATTACAGACTATTTATTCCCTTCTATCATCAGCCACTTTTTTAAAGTCCTCCCATTTTATTTTTGGACAGAAGTTTTTCTCAGAAGTTGGGTAGAAGGTTCCTCTCTCCCCAACACACTGACAGTGCCTCCAAATGTAGACCAAGCAGAAGCCATGGCAAACTACCCATTTTTGCTAACTCCTCTGTGGTTATGCCTCTAAGTGCCAAACAGAACTGCATCTCTGGATGCTGCAGCAAATAACTGCTGTCAAATGGAATAAGGCCATTCACCCCTAAACCCATAGCTGAAATCTCATCAAATGGCTGAGAATAGTCTCTGTGCTTGACAGCACCTGAAGACCACTGTGACACCTTCCTGCAATTATAACTGAACATATGAGGGACTCTAAGTTTGAAAGATTTTGGAGAAAGAAAGAGAGGGAGAAAAAAAATAAAGCCTGAAAGTTGCAGGGACTCCAGAAAAACTGTTTTTTACTCAGTTAAACAGCCAAAAGCAGTATTAGATTGTACCACCCACACCAGATTTGCTCAGAACCCTTTCCTCCTGGCTCTCAGGGGCATATCCTGGTACCAGTTTTGAAAAGCAGCCTCCCCCTTTAACCACCATCCATTAAAATACTTTTTCTTAAAGCTGATGGTACAGGCAAGCCCTACAGTAGTCACAGAGAAGGTATTTTTTCTTGCTAAGCCATCCTCATGGCAACAGCCAGAAATACCCTTCAGTAACCCCTACGTGTCAACAAGCTCCATTCCAGCCCAGGCTGTTTGGTATAGCAGTTCTTTCACAAGTCTCTGGTGGGACTGTAAATTCTGGCAGTGTCAAATACATTTCCTTTTATTACAAAACCATTTTGAAGCCATCAGAAAGACTTCTCATTTGTAAACTAGCACTTCTATATTTAGGATGTTACTTGGATTACAGATTTATTTTTTCTTCCTGACACTGCAGAAATGGAGGAAAATAAAAGGCAGGAACACTAGCAGAGGCAAGCAGGCAACTTTTCAAACACTGGAAAAGGGTTTAAGCTCTTGGAGAAGGGGACTGTTCCTCTGGATTTGAAGGAAAGGCCCAATTCCCACCTTCCAGATGAAACACTGTCCCTGATTTCACCCCTCTGTAAAATGGAAACTCTTCCTCTGGCCAGGCTCACCTGTAATGTGACTTGTGATTTGCTTCAGAAAGCAAAGGGTCAAGGTGTTACAGGGATGTGGGTGAAAACCCAAAGATTCATTGAGTACCCAAACAGGAGAGGACCACAGACTTCCATAACTCCCGATTTCTTCTCTGCTGAAAGCACAAAAACAACCTACTGACCCCACGGCCAAGCCAAGGGAAACAGGTCCCCCTCACAAGGCATCCGCTCCCCAGAGACTTTCAGAAACACTGGACTAAGTTCTTTTAACATGCACACTGAAGTACATCATGATGTGGACTTTGTGAGTCAAATAAAATATGACATATAGTTAATGAAAGTACAGATTTCAACGGTTCAACTAAACTTAGACACTGGGAGAACAAACAAGTCTCCTGTACATGCAAAGATGAACACAGACCACAGCTTGGCATGAAAGACTGCTACATAAATTCTAATTCAAACTACCAAACACAACTGAGAGGATAATGACTAATACCCCATGTAAAGCAAAACTCTTTCTTATGGACTTGGGAGATTTTGGTGTCTTGGACTAGATTCTCTCAACTCAGATGAGTTTGTTTTCACCAATTCTGGAATATCTCACTCAATTACCTTCTCAGGGTAAACTATACCCAAGATTTTGATTCCTTGACTAGAACCTGCTCTGCTGCTAAAACTAACACCAAGGCCTACCCAAATGGCTTGGTACAAATAAACTGGGGGAGGACTGCATACATTACTTCCCAGATCTCTGGATAGACTTTTTTTGGGGGTGGAGGGCACTGTTCCAATAGTTTCTTAAAATTACGGCAGCAGAACAGAGTGTGAAGCTGGGTGGCAAGGAGCTGCCAACACATCAAGCACTTGCAATGATTCATTAGTCCACACTTTGAGGAGTTGTTCCTGGGTTGGAAACAACGAGAGAAAGAAGGAACGAGACATCCAACCTGCCAGAGCTTGGCTGAGTGGCACCCAGATCCCAGGTGCTGGGCAAGGGAATGGGAGAGGCAGAGTCACACTCTGTCCTGTTCAGCACCCTGTCTCCAGTGGGAAAGGGCACAAGCCCAGCTACTCCCTCTGCTCTGCTCCCCTCCAGCATCCACAGTCATTAAATGAGGGACAGAGCAACCCCAGTCCAGCTGCCCTCAGTGTCTGGTTTGTCCATGATACTGCCCAATCTTTTCAAGCCCTCCAGTACAAACTACCTCCAAACACATGTGTTAACTACCTGCTTAAGCTTATTACTTTCCCTACAAGCCTGTATTATTTAATTTAATGTGTTTACTTTTATTTTAATCCAGGTAGGTATCTCGTGAAATGATGGAAAAGTGACTTGCATCTTGAAGTCGTATGTGTTAGCTGGGAGAAGAAAGACTAAACCATGAGAACAGGCACTGGCAAGGCACCACTTTGATGGTTCAACATTTGTATTCAATCATCTAATATCTCTGCCTGTGCATTTTCTTTCAATGAAACCATTACCATAATTTCCTATTTACTGAACCCTAATCTCTCTCTGGTTTTCCTATTGAAGTTTTTTCCAGGCTTCCATCCTCCCCTTTCCCTCGAGAAAGGGTCTTTGAAAAGTTTTTATCAAATGTAATGTGCAATTCAGCCTGCTCCAGCTATTTCCAGATGGTCTCCACTGTGTTGAAGTTATGCACTCACAATTTTACAATGGAGAAGAAATAAATGGAAGCAAGACAGAATTTCCAAAGCAAAAACTTTGCAAGTACCTCAGGAATTACAATACTTAGTATCTTCTAATAAAATCACACAAAATTGGATCCAATTTAGAGATACCAAACTCCCAATGACCTCACCCTTGTCTCCAACCCAAACAGCTTTTTCATGGAAAGAAGGCCACAGCACATGCAGGTATTCAGACTGCTGGCACACCTCACTGGAATCTCTTGCCTGAAAATCCAGCCATTAACATATGGAAGAACTGGAGCAAGTGCTTCTATTTTTATCATACTCCATCTTTTCTGAGTTATAATGTTCTCTGCATTAAAGGTATTTGGCAAAAGACAAAAAAGACAGAAAAGTGTGAATTAGGATCAAGAATTACAGCACAGAGCTTAGTCTGGCCATCAGCATGATGGTACTGTTTTCTGTATAGAATCCTCATTCAAGTCTAGTGCTGCACAGTACAAATATTCCCATAAGAGGAGCTCCTGAATAGCATTATCAGGCAGCTCTTACAGGAGGACAGCCTGGAAAACGAGGAGACAAATGTGTCTCCATGTTCCTCCACGTCTAAAACCAGAAGCATCAGTAAAGCAAATATTCTGCTTTCATTACAACAGGTTTTGTCACTTCACCACAGGCATTACTTCCTTGACATGCCACATCTTACCTGAGACCCTACACGTATCCAAGGCCCTGCTGCCATCAATCTCTGGGCTGTAATAAACCACCACAAATACCCAAGGGGACAGGGCTGGCACCCGGAGTTCCAGGTTCCTGATTCTCGAGAAGGAAAGCTGGAAGCTGGTCACCAACAATGCCACATTTCTCCAACAACACCTGCTCAGTGCTTTATCCCACTTACAAGGGAAGATCCTCAGGGGAACCTCCAGGTGTACCTGCCCCGACCAAGTCCATCAAGAGCTCTCTCCACGGCAGGACACGGAGCAGGGTTCTGCCAACAGCAAGGCAGTGGGTGTGCAAGGACTCCATCCCATCACGCTGACAGCTCTGCCTCATTGTTTCCCCCTGCAGCCATCTGCTTCTTGTGGCTTATTCTGAGATGGCAGAGCTGCTGTGAAGCAGCCCACCAGCTCCCCTCATGCTCACACAGCACCTACCAGCAGCACGGGATGCTGCGTCCCGAGCAAGGACCCAAGGTGCTACAGTAGAATAAGTCATAACACATGGAACTAAAGCTGTTTACAGAACATGGTGTTGTTGGAGCTTCCCAGATATACTGCTGACAAAATAATATTACATTTCATCACAATTTCCCTGATGTGTGTCAACAGCAGAGGAGCCCTCTTCAACCAGTGCAGCTGAAAGCACCATGTATCAAAGCTGTAGGTCTATATTCAAAGCTGCTGAGGAGAAACAAGGTTTATATTCTGATTAATTGTTCAGGATGAAAATATGGGCTCTGACATAATGTAATAGCTATTTTGGCACAACTTTTGAGGAGCATGAGTAAGCAGCCTCTCCTAATTGATGTGCAGATCCTGGAGTGGGTAGTAACTGCATAATAGCTTCATGTTGTCTTCTGAAAGTTAACACAGATGTGAACCCTGTCAAACTAGTCCACAGTTACCAGCAGCAGCTATTCACTAGAAGAATTTAACCCCATTTCATCCTTTATCTACACTTTCTGTCTTCCATGGAAAATGGATTAACACAGGACAACTTGGCCATCACAGCCTCAGTCAACACAAATGGTTCCAGGCCCCCATGGTGGCAGGAAAACTCCAGCAGTCCATCAAAATCCCTTGGCTAAACAAGTTACTATCCAGCAGCAGAGCAGACAGCAGCCAAGTGTGTGGTTAGACAACAGCCAGCATGTTCTAAGACAGTTCAGCTTAGTCTGTAGTCAGAGGGGTTAGTGCTAACCTGCATTATGTGGTATTTGCTGTGAACCAGGACTTTGCACACAGATAACTCCTGCTGTAGAGCTGACAGCAGTAAATTATTACACAGAATGAACTCAACTATGCTTGAGCTGTAAGATGATTAGCTCAATGAGCCTGTATTTTTGGGTCATGGTTCCTCTGGAGTAAGCATAAAGCTCAGAAGAGAGCCCTGGCAGGTTAACAGACCACTGGCATATGCTTCTCGTTCATTTCAGAAATTCAGTATGTCAAGAATCAGACACAAAGTCCTCAAACTGGATTCATTGGTAAAGGTGCCACTGGCTTTAAGTGTGGCGCTTGTCACACTTTCTACTGGAATGCTGGTTTTAAGACAGCAAAAGTCAACTGAATACAAAGAAACAACCACAGGCCAGCAAACATGCAACTCACACATGACTTTTACCATATTTTTATAAGGCCAGCAACACAATTTTAAGTTCCATCCAACCCAGCATAACTGCAAGCTGCCACAGCAGGAGGAGTCGGGGCCACAGTCTGGTTCTCAATCCTCTCTTGGGTTGGGTCTTGTAACTGTGTGGCCATAGCACAAGTCAGTTCTGTCAGCAGATAGAAAACCTTTCAAATTTCAACATGTGTGGTCCCTTCCCACTGAATCAGTGAGATAAACCAACTCTCCTTACAGTCATTTAGCAGCCCAGGTCCTTCTCAGGACTGAGCACAGCCATACCTTGCAGAGATCAGGTGTAGCACAAAACCACACCCACGTAGTGCAGAGTCCTTCTGACACGCGTGAGGTGAACTTTTACCCCACATTACTGCCTTGGAAATCAAGTAGCTAAGTAAGTGATAAGAAGCTATTTTTTTACCTTAAATCACTCAAATGATAGCGAAGACAAAGCCTCTGATTTCACATCCCTACGTTAGAGAGGAGATTGTTGGAAAACACTGAGCCTTCTGCATCGTCGCCAACAACATTTTCTGAAGCAGACAATGACAAAGAATTGTTAAAAGTGCACTTTCATATGAGACTGCACATTACAGGTCAAAAGCATGATAAATAGCACTGCTCTGCAAATGTCCATGTTCTGAACTGGATCTGTTACACAGTCTTTGGTTCCCAGACCAGAAAGAGATGTGTAATCAGCATTTTGTGTATGCAATGCCCAGCATAAAGGGGGAAACCTGTGCTTTATCCTTGCAGTCACCCAAAACTCTTGGGCAGCAGAAACTGGTGCAGTGTTCCAGGCTGTTTGAGAGCCTGTACCTTATATCCAAAGGTAAGTCAGCCTGTATGAACCGGTGTGATGCCAGCAGTCCAGCCCTGAAAAGTGCAGGATTTAGCAGCTGGCACATACTCCTCACATCACACGTGCAATAAACTGACACCTTCTGACGAAAATTAAACACATCTGTGCTTAGTGCTGGGAGTAGTTAAACACTCACCTTGTCAAAGGAGCTGGGGACTTTTCTTTACAACACTAATGGCTGTGGTAGGATGTATAAAATACAGGCACAGCAGTATGAAAAGCTCTACCAACTAAACCACGAAGACCAGGCCAATTTCTGTGGAGCAACTCTGCTGTCAGCAGGTGTAATTTTTCCTTCATGTACCACCATTTGTGCCTCTCTTCAACAATAAAGTCTGCAGAATATGCTGGAGTTGGGGTTCAAACTTCCATTAGAACAGAAAAGGGGATCTTATCTTTATAAATCTCTCCTAGCCCCTGCAAATACCTCACGCCTTTTGGTAGTTGTAAGGTCACAGCCATCCCATGTCCAGATTTCAGAAATAGCTGTACAATAAAACCTCAGTGCAACAAAAACTCAGTGTGCAATGTGACAAATACCAGCTCCACTACTAACTCCCAATTTAATTCAGAACTTCCCTTAACCTTGCAAGTGCAGAGGCAAGACTGTGCCTTTAACACACTTCTCATTAAGAATTCAGCTCCCTGTAAACTGCATATAATCAAATTTCTGCACTACCCTGTTTCGGTTTCTCATTACTGCCTATCTTTCATGTTTTAATTCACATGACATTAGATTTGCTGCACTAAATGAGCACCTTCTGAACTCCAGAATAAAATGGAGGTTAATTACTAAACCAGATTTTTAAGCGAGAGTAAAACTCTATTAATGCCTAAAGCAATGCTAAACTTGACAACTTAATTGAAGTTAAGCATTGCAGAGTTAAACTGCCCCAACAGCTTTACTCGAGCTGCAGCTCACACATTAAGACCTCCCAGGATCCCACATTTTACACAGATGACAGGGGACAGGACTCTTGACCCCAAATCTTGCATTTGCCATTTTGTGATGGTCCAGACCTCTCCCCCACCTGTTTCTCACCTGCCTCATCCACACCACTGAGCCTTGGGATAAACATGAGGAGACAATGAAAAGCAATGGGTAAAAGAGCTCTCACTTCATGAATTACAGGTAGATGCAAAAACTGCTATCAAGATCTGCCAACATTCAGCATTCACATGGTGTTAATTCTGTCACCAAAGCACTGAACAGCTAATCATGCCATAAGTATGCTGACTTATGCAGGTATTGCTGCTCACTGTTAACCATCCACAGACACTCTAATCTATACAAGAAAAGCCCAAAAGGATTGCATAAATGCTAATATCATCCTCATCGAAAATCGTGAAGTAAGAAGGACCACTGAATCCACAGGGTCCTGGGTTCCTTTGGAGCTTCTAGATGGCATTAAGAAATCTTACCTCTCCCCCAAAAAATGCTGCTTTGGGGAATCACCTGTAACTTTCTGCTTATTTCTCAACAGTTATTGGAAATGCAAAAGGAACGAAGTCTGGATCAGTAAACATGGTTTATTTTCTATATGTGTGCCAGTCAACTGCAATTATCTGAACATGTCAGAGCTGGAGAATACACAGAAATGAAGGCAGCCTCAGAAAACACAGACTGGAGACTGAATATGGTCACCTTGATGGCTGATACCAAGTAAATCAAGTGAGACTGCTATGGCAGACATAGCACTGTTTTCTTGCTTGTTATTCACAATGTCATTGAAGATTTTTATTTAATTGCTACACTTCATTTTATCCTGGAAGACATCTCTGAAATAAACTTTTCCAGTAATTCCAATAAAATCTTCTTTATGCTAAAGAACATATTCTTTAAAATCTCCAGTTTATTGGCCCTTGAAACTGCCAAAAATAATCTGCATGAAACTAAAGCATAGTCCTACAGAGCCAAGACAAGATCAGTCCCAGCTAAAGATCAGATGCTCAATTCCATGTGATATGTATTTAATGTAGCTTGGCCAAAGTGCATTGTGTGCTGTCCTGATGAACAGAAACAGCTACAGGTTACAGAAAGCCTTTTTGGGCACAGCTCACGGAGGAACCGATTCTAGAATCATCCCAGAGCAAGAAATGGCCAAAGTTCATGTTTACTATTTTGGAAGTAATTTCAACTTCAGTGTATGAATTCATAGCAGACAAGTTAGTGCTGGTGCATCAAAGAACAGGAATATTTTAGTCAACAGCCTGGTGGAATTATTATACATGTTAAACAGTCCAGATAATATCACAAGCAATGAGTATCTGTCGAATGCTCTGCACAAACAACACCAAGGCACAGTTCTGCAGCACTGGACACAACCTCTGCTCTGAGGCTGAACTGCTCATTAAATGCAAGGTTATGTTGTAGGGTGCTTTGTATCCATCCACAACAGGCAATGGCAGAGCTAAAAGCTAAACTGTGTCAAATAGGGCTAAATCAAAATGAGGAAGAAAACTTATCAGCCCTTGAGCCACAACTGAAGGATGCAGAAGTTTTGCCCACCAGGTCTCAAGCCTGACCTGCACAATCCATTGTTTTTAGGGCAAAATCCAATAGTTTAGCTAAGAAATGCAGCCCCTTGTTTTACTTCAAAGAGCAAAGCTGAGGGAGAGCAGCTTAGGGAGATGTGCAGCCTCCTGCATAGTCCATCTTGTGTGCATTCTGACAAAGAAGTCAGGAAACAGTTTATGTATAACTCAAAAAATAACCCAAAACACAAAAAAAAGCTCCACACTTTTTTCACTGTGAGGGTCATCAGTACTGGAAGAAGTCATCCAGAGAAGTTGTGAAGTCTCTGTCTTTGGAGATACTCAAAATCCAGCATGACATGGCTCTGAGCAGTGGAGCTGGACAAGATGATCTGCAGAGGTGCCACCTCAGTGACTGAGTCTGGGAAAAGCTTCAGACAGTTGGAAACAACTGTATTCCAAACTTTCAGATGCTGCCCCTGTGACACCCAGCATCAAATGTGACAACATTGTGGCTGGCTTTGAGAACAACCCAGTTTTAGATCCAGAAAATTGTGGTCATATCGAGCTCCTTTTCCAGAGAAGTGACAGGAGCACTCCCTGTAACAGTAGGTAAACACACATATAGGGGCTGAAGGAGCTTGTCTGTGATATAAGCATGTGCAGATCTAAATACTCATCTCAAACATTATCATCAGGACATCAGAAACTAAATGGGCAGTTAAGTCTTTCAGGGAAAAAAAAGAAAAAAAAAAACAGTTGATACTTATCATCCTCTGCTAAACAGACTATATACCAAAATTCAGTTAATTCTGCTTCTCATGTTGAAAAGATTATGAATTTATCTTTTTCTAGTGGGATTTTTCACTTTTCTAAGTAGTATTTCAGTGAAAGTGGAACATATTAAAATCACAGTGTCAGGCTCGAAAGTACATCAGATTTAGGATCTTGCCATATGCTGAACACTTTCTCCCAGTCCAACAACATGGATTTGAGCTCAAACCATGAGCTGAAACCGAAGCACAAATAGTTCTGAGCAGCACAGCTCACATGCTTCAGGCTTGGTGGATCCCTCCTGTGTTTGTTACAGGCCTGGGGCTGCAACAAGATGAAACCTACCAATACAAAACCAATTGAATTATTTAGGATTCTGAAATAAAGATTACCCAGAAGTGTTGTGTTGAACAAAGGTCTGATTGAGGCAGATCTTTAAACATATGCTTAACTTCAGCTGGCATTTAAGTCTGATCTCTTTCAAAGAAGCCTCATCCCAAACACTGGATGCTTTCTTAGCTTGCAGCTCTCACTACGCCAAGGATTTAAAGTACATTTAGGGGGAGGACAGTCTATGCAGGCATTTGCTCAGGCAGAATGCTGTTGGGAGACACTGTACATGATTTTAATATTTCAATTACTTCTACAACCTCAAACAAGCCCAAATTGTTTCTAAAATTCCAGCACATCAGACACCTCCCTGAAGTTTAACTCAAATTTTCATCTTCTTCTAACAAGATGCCAGGAAACAGAAAAGAGCCTGTTCCCAAAAACTTCAATAAAATTCAGTTAAATTACCCAGATGGTTTTCATTCCACAGAAAATACTAAACCAACAGTCTGCAAAGCATAGCGTTTTCTAAATACACAAAATAAAGAGAAAACAATGCACAAGTGGAAAGTGCAAATGCCGAGCCCATTATATTTTTGTTCCAGCAGAAATGCAGCACAATCAATACAATCTTGCACTTCTAAAGGACCCATCTTTCTGCTGCCAGGGGTGTTCTGCAGCTGTAAGCACCACCAAATAAACTGCACGCAGTTCAACCATTCAATCTCCCCTGTGCTACATGCAGAAAGGAGGAACTGCATTCCCACCCACTTAACCTCCAAAACCCAGCATTCCCTACAGCACAAGAAGCCAAAGAGCACCTGCTGAACAACCTATGTACTTTGAATGACTCTGCAAGCAGCCAAATTTAGCAAATTTGCTATTTTCTCCAAAGCACAGCCTGATTCTGCAGCTCTTAAATACAGGGAAAACTGTCTTAGATTAAATAGTGATTACAGATTTAGAATTTCAAGGGCTGTGAAAGTCCTTGCCACAGAAAATAAACCCACTGAGAAGAGATGAGAAGAGATACTGCAATTTTCTGTGCCGTGCTATTTAATAAATCTCAATGCAAGGAATTAAATTACAGATAGGGAAACAAGCATCTATATAATTACACGACAACACCTGAAATCATTCAAATCTACCACCAGCAGAATCAGAAAACTGATCAGCAAGAGATGAGCCACGAATAAAAATCTCTCCGCAGTCAGAGATGGATATTCATCCCTTTCACATGGCATCTAACTAAAATGTTTCATAGCAACAGGGCAGGAGCTATCCCACAGCAGGGGATGGGACTGGTTATCACACAAACCAGCACCATCCTGCTGAGTACACCCCAAAACTGAGAGGAGAAAACGGCCCAGTGAGAAAGCTCAGTACTCAAACTGAGTTTCTCAAAGAGCAAGAAATCCCTGAAGTATTTCTTCTTTAGATCATTAGTATGTTTTCTGATGCAGTGCTGCTGGCTGTCCTCATCCCCACCCTGCTCTCGCAGTCCTTGGGGAGAGCAGGACCCTGCCAGCTGCCCTCTGTGCCTTCCTAAAACAGCTCTTCAGGCTGCCCAGGAAGAGCTCTGAGGATGGAAATGGTGGGATCAGCAGCTGATAAAGCCACCGTCAGGGGCCCCTGGTTGAAGCTCACTGCAAGAGCCACCTTTTCTCAGCAGCTTCCCTTCACGGAGCTGGTGCCCAGCGTGCCTCTCAGCACAGCAGAGCAGCTTCCAGGAACACAAGATCACTGGACCTGTTTCTCTGCAGGTCTGTTTATAGTCTCAAGTGGTGCTGCAAGGCAAAAAGTCACCTGGTCCCCAGTTTCAAAGAGCAAGTGCCTGAAGATCCCACCTGAGAACCAAGAACACACGCCCCAGACTGGGGCAAGAGACCACTGCAGGCACAGACAGGGAAACTTTGCCTTATGGACATCTTTGCACCTCAGCACAACTCTTACAAGCACCTTCATTAGAAAGGCTAAATAAGGGATAATTATGACTCCTCCACAAAGGAGGACAGCTTTGGAAAGACAGCAATTACTGCCTGCTTGGGGGGATCTCTCCCAGAAAGGAGGAGGCTGCTGTAAAAGTAAGGTTGGCCAATTCCTTGAGAAATACCAAAAAAGCTGCAAGGAAGACCACCTCTCCAGCTCTGAAAATGTCCAGCAGCAGCACCAAGCCCCCTTCCAGCCAACCCTGGTTTTGTTTTAGGGGCAGCTCCAGCACCTTTGAGAGCCTCATAACAGGCAGACCCATTTCACACTTTTCTACATTACTTGACACACTTGAAAAACACAAAGTCCTTGCTGGCCCACAGTATCTTCGAGGCTAACAGCCCCTACAGCACAGCTTTGTACAGTATCAAATGTTGCATTAGCTGGGTACCAAATTATCACTTGCAGAGTAGTTTTGCAATTAGATTGAAACTGTAAATTGTGCAACCAGCTAAATTAAAAAACAAGTTTGTGATACAGACATAATCTTAATTCAGCTCCTGCCTTACTCACCTTACTCCTTTGTAACTTGTTTCTACACAGATTCAGGCTTCTTTTGCTGTACCACAAATGACTTCACATTCCTAAAAAATTAAGCACTCCTAAGAACTAACGTATGTTTGTCATCACTCTTAATATCCACCTTTGCCTGAAGCTGCTTCACCAACACACACCACTCTGAGAGGCCTTTTGGGCATCAGAACCCCTATCACCCTTCAACTTCCTTGCCTTCCTGCAACATTTCAGGACTCCTTCCCTTCATCCAACTCTCTCTGCCCCAGGTATCATCACTCTTACTTTGAACAGGTCCCCATATGTCATGCTGTGACCTCAGCTACCAGGATTGGGACAATTACCTTTTAGATGGAGCTGAAAACCATCTAATTTCTGAGCACATCTTACTTGCTTCCAGTGGAGCTGTTCCACTTTGTACCAGTAACTATTTTCTGGAGCAAAGTCAGAATATCCCATGAAAATACTCTCTCCATTGTGTTACACCAAGTCACTCCTGCCCCTACCAGGCTCAAACAACAGTATACAAGGCAAAATGGAGCAGCTTCTGCAAAAAAAAAGACACCTCATAAAGCCCATGGTTTATTGGTTTGGGCACTCCCAAGGATGGTGGGCACTTTAAATCCTGTGTCTTGAGTCACAGTCAGGACTGGAACTCAAAACTTCTATGTGCTGAGTGGACAAAGCTGGGGCAGGGGGATGTCATACTACCTGCTCTTCCTCATTTCTGTCACAGCACACCTGCCCTGGGCACGTCCCTGCGAGGAGGGTTTAGCAACAGCTCCCCTGGACCCAACACCCAACTCAGCTCAGCAGCCTCTCACAGCCTGCCCTGGACAACTCAGGCATTCCCCAGCTCCAGGCCAGCATTCACTTTGAAGCCACCCCAAGTTCTTTAACACCCAGACACCCACCTCATGGGTTTTTTTTAAATTCCACTAGGCAACAGAACACATAAAAATGGGATGACGCAAGGCTAACCCAAAGCTCCCCTAATGAACATAGCCCCAAGTGTCCAACAGGATGTGACAGGTGGAGGGGCAGGCGAGCCCAGCCGAGATGAGGTCACAAAATGAGCACTTTGCACAGCACACTAGTAATCTTAAATTCCAAACTCATTATGCACAAGCCTAACAAACAAAGGAGCAGCTTAGCAGATTTACAATGTACCTTCTCCAAAGGTGGAATAATTATTTATCTGATAGCAACCTCTGTGATACAACAGCAATAAATAAATAAATGATCCCAGCGACTCTTGTGAACTGTGCCTGTGGCTTCACTAGACAGACTAACAGCTGGAACGTGCATTTAGCTGGCTGAGCTTGGGAAGAGTTGAAAATATTTGCTACAAATAAAATAAAGCTTGCTAGACTGAGCAGAAACCCAAACACAGTAGTTAATGGCATCCAGGGGACACAGTGCAAGAGACCCACAGGCCCCTGAACTCCTTCCAGCTTCCAATGAACAGCTCCTAATTTTTTCTCCCTTTACTCTTCTCTAAGATCATTCCCTCCTGCATGTGTACACATGTCAGTACCGTTCTGATTTCACTCTCTCAGGTTGCAACTTTTATCCAGACCGAAATTCACAAACATTATAGAAAGGGTTTGTATTCCTAATTTGGCTTTACAGCTGCATATCACCATGCAGCGACACATCCAGAAAAAGCATTTCCAAAGTCATACTTTATACAAGCTCTCTCCTTTATTTAGATAAAAACCCAAAGAATCCTGAGAGGAAATAGTCCATGTGCGTAAAACATGCTCTCCCACTCAGATCTCTCAGATCCTTTTCCACTTCCATGGCATTATTCCGACCTCCCAGTTTGAAGGCCCAGAACCACATGTTCCCCTTGCCCATATTCCCAGTTTCTCACCATCTGACAGCTTCCTAAGTCTGCTCCCATCTTCTCACCCTGAAACAGCACCTCCAGCCCAAGTTTTCTAGCTGGCTGCTTCTCTTCCAGGAAGGATCACAGCAGTTCCTGTTTTATGTGTTTATATGTTACAACAGGACAGCTGGCAGTAAGATTAGTAACACTCATTGATTGCTCCAGTCTCCATCCTACAAAGCATCCTTCACTTGGGACATTCTGGTTGTTCCCACTTCTTGTTTCTTTTCTCCCACCTCCAGACCCAAATTCCCCTGCCCTACTTGTTTCCCCCATTCCCCCAGCAGTTTGTGTAGTCACATATTTGCAAAGAAAAGAGACAACATCTCAGCATTTGGGTTACAGGCAAGCTTTAAAACAATATACAATACACACATGTTATCATCATGCTGCTTTAAACACATTAAAACTGGCAAGATTCCAGCACCTAAATATCTCACAGATTATCAACATCTTTCCAGGAACCCAAAATACCAATATTCACCCAGATCTTCTCAGAATTCACCCCAAAACAATTCTTTAATGTAAGAGTAGGCCAAACCAGGCACGTAATCCTTGCACACAAACATTGCTTTTGTAGATTTAAACAGACAAAGACATCCTTCCAACTTTTCAGTGCTCTCTTCAGAAGCAGCCTCACAGGATGGTCTGAGAAGACCAGACCCCCAACATGCTCTCCCCAGCCACACCAGCCCAAACAGCAGGTTCAGGTGGGCTTATGCCCATTTTGTGCCAGAAGAGCAGCACAAAGGAAGGTGCAACCTACCTGTGAATCTAGAGCAGTGTTTTTTGGGGAGCAGTTAAGGAGGATGAATCCAAGTCTTCCCAGAGGTGGCAGCTGCAGCATCGTCCCCAGTGCCAACTGTTTCCCTGAGCTGTAATATCCCTATGAAATACCAACTGCAGGACTGGGCTCCAGCCACCTGACACTACACCTGAGGTGCTCTAGAGTAAGAGAAAAAGGGTCTGAAAAAAAGGCACTTATCTGCTCTTGATGCTCATTTCTGCATGGAACACAGAATTCATAAACCCCACATCTGCAAATGTATGTTCGCCTGCATTGTAAGGGAATAATCTTCATGGGAACTGATTTTAAAAAAAACTTGTTTACGGTTAGAGGCTGCTAATTACAACATTAAAATACTAGCCCGAACCCCACATTACACTTGCATTCTGTTTTACATAGCAGTACACGTAACAATCATCACAGCAAGCTGCTCTGTTGGCTCATGCTGGAAGAAGTAATTATACATCACAGCAACACAATTTTGCCCTTCAACCTGTCAGTCCAGTCCATGCAGCAGCTGCGAGCAGCAGGTCAGGGAAGGGGGGAGCCTACAGAGAGTGTTTCTACATAATCACTTACCACTGAAGAGAAAAAAAGCTAAAAACCACCAGCCCCTGGCTTGCATGCTTGGCAGAAAGCTGCTAACACAAACATTACAGCAGGGATGTTACCAGAAAAAACGAGCTCTATCCAAGGGCACTACTGGTGTTGAAGTATTAGCTGAGAGCTGTAGTGCAAGCCCTCCTTAGTAATTGTCACCATTTTTGTGCCTGTACCAGTGGTACCCACACTATCCCGTTTCACTTGGACACTGCTGTGACCTCTCAAACACCTGTTCTCAGGTGAAGCCCACAGGCAACAGTGACTAAGGCCTATGCAAGTCACAAGCTGAATTTCTGGGCAAAGACACTGAGACAGAGCCTTTCAAAAGGCACCCCAAACTGTTAGTGCCCACCCACAGCAAGCAGAGCCTTGGGGTGCCTAACACTGAAAACTGCACTTAACTTCTGCCCCAGATGGACTGGAGAACAAGCATGACCTCTTCCAAGACTCTGGCTCCAGTGAACCTGAATATTTCAATCTTGACACTCAAAGCAGCATCAGGTTTTTCACAGCTGTTGCAGATAAAGTAGTGGCATAGTTATATTGTGAATATGCAATAAAATTCATTTTCCTGTGCTGTTTTTTTTTTCTCCAGTATGAAACGAAGTGTAAAACTACACACAAGCCCTTAGTTGTGCTGTTACTGTTTAACTAGAGATTATAAAAAATAAAACATCACAGTTCTCATATAATATGATAGTGATGCAACAGTTAACTGTCCAGCAAAATCTGCCATGCCAGGCTGCTTAATCATGTTGTCTTTGTTCCAGCAAAAAATTATATTAAAAGACAGTTAATTTTTCCAAGCAAAAACGTTACAGCCTGTGTATTTCAAAAACTTTTTGAATCCAAAATAGAACGAGACAGACAATAATGGCCAAGAGCCTGACCAGCTTAATGGAAGTTGGACTCTCATTTTGTTCCCAACACTGAAACAGCAGATTGTTCACATAAGACAATTAACAGCCAACACACAATTTCAATCTTTTTTAGCAGAAAAGTAAACAGAAAATTACTCCTTCTCTTTCATTTTCTACGTCTTAAAACATGTTGCTTTTAAAAGCAAACACAGAAACAGGACAGCATCATTAAGTGTCAAGAACAGGTTTCTCCTGTACCCTCATTTTTAAGCAGCTGTACTGATTTTTTCCCAATCAACTTTTAATCAGAGAACATGTTTAAGAGGCTGAATTTGCTTGTAAAATAGTACATCTGCGAATCTCTTCTGCTCTTGCTTCCAGTTTTCTCCTAGATCCTGACCAGACTGTACAGCAGGAATTAGTCATGCTGCCTACCACCGTGCTGGGAAGGACCTCTGATACACTGCCCTAAGTGCCAAATAAAAACATAACACAGTGCACAAGAGGCTCTGCAATTACTTGTTAATGACAGTGGATGGATTCACAGCAGCCCCACAAATTCTATACCAGAAGCTTGTGAAATGACCTCCACTCTTTGTGGGGAAATGAGCACTACCAGGGGCAGCCCAGCTCTCCATCAGCAGGGCTGCACAGGCTTATTTTCAGCCTTTTAAGAGACAGAATATATTGATTCAAATTATCACCTGGAATCCGCAAACCAGCATCCAGCTAAGGGAAGTTTCCTGCTCACCAGAAAAGTATGGATTTATTTCAAGCAGAATGCATATGGACTTGTACACAACTAATGCAGCCAGCAGCTTGATAAATAAAAAGCAAACACATGTGCTTGCTAAAAGATGCACAGTCAGTGCAGCCAGCTCAGCCTCAAAATATCTGTGCCCTCTCTGATCAGCTTGGCAGCCACACAAAACCCTCCCGAGGAAAGCAGGCCAGGGAAGCAAAAAGGTGACGCTCAATAGTTCGTATCAAAGCAAATGCTGAACTGAATTTCATGGGCTATTTCTGTTTCCTTGCTAAATAGCAAAGGCCTATTGCAAATAGCAGAGTGAGAGTTTTGCAGGAGAGAAAAGGTCACCCAGGATCTCTCACCATGGCAAATGCTGTGCTACAGACAGGGAGCAGCACCGGCTCCCCGTGTAATGAAATATACAGAAATACCACTTATTGTCTCCACATGTTTATACAACAGACACTCCAACAGCAGCCTTTCCTTTTAAGACTGTTTTCAAAAATAAAAAAGTACAAAAAGATGTGGTGAGGGTTTCCTTCCCAGTGCAGCGAATTTGAGGTGCAGAATAAACATGGAATTATTGACTCAGTCACAAAAATGTTACCAGAGAGATTTCAGAGACATACTTCTGGCTTAGCTCTACTCCCACTGACGTCGGTTCAGACTTCTACCACTGATTTCAGGCAGTGCTGGCCTACGTAGCACTTCCAGCTCAGCTATTATTACCTTTTAGTTTAAAATATGTAATGTTCCTCTGTAACAGACGGAAAAATATTTCAGGAACTTTTTAAATCTGTTCCTCCAAGATACATTTTGATTTTTTTTTTTAATCACACTGAGACACGGTTCCTGGATGCAAGAACATGTGACCTGTTCTAAATAAAGGATATTTTCCACTTCTTGCACAACTGGAACAGATATAAGCAGTAGCTTGAACAAACTGCATTGCAGAACCCAACCAGAATATAAAACACTTGAACAAGATCCATAAATAGCAGTAATATGAAAAGACTACCTCCAATAAGGCACAAACTCAATGTTAAGCCTAATGTAATCAAGTTCAAATTCAATCACGCTGCAAAGTTCATTTACAAAATTAAATTTGATCATCTGCAGGCTAAGGCACTAGGGCACTTTAGAAGAGTCCTCTTTGGCTCTAGAGTAAGACACACATCTTTGAAATGTGTGCTATTTGGCAAAATTAATATTTCCTCAACAATCATTGTGTATTAAAAGGGAAGCTTTAACTAAATCAAAACTTCAGCATTGAGCAGTTAAGAGGAAAAAAACAAAAAGGAATGCTTTACAGAGGGTCCTAACTGGAGAGAGACGAGGCACCAGCTGATATAAGTAAAATACTGAAGGTTTGCACAAAGGAAAAGGTTTTTGGACAGCAAGAATGAAGAGAATTTTATAAAGACATCACTGCTTTAATAATGACAAACTCTACATCCCAATGTTATTGCTCATAAAACAAAAATAAGCATCCTAAGAAACTATCATGCAAATTAAATGCATTTCCTAATGTTTTCTTCCACTAAAAATACTTCAGTAACTGCATCATTCAAGTGCTTTTTAAACAGTCTGAAAACATAAGCAACAGAAAAGGGCACAAATAGCAGTAATTTATCTGCAGGTTTTATTAAAAGCATGGCAGTAAATTACAACAGCTGACAATAATTTGCTGGAGCTTGCAATGTCACACAGACCAACCTAATGGAAACACATTGCAGACAACAAAAAATATGGAGAAAATCAATTTAATATAGAAAACTTGACTGCATTTGTCACACCTGGGTTGGTTTAGAGTGCCCTGTGCAATGGCAGGCTCTACAGCCTTTACCTCCAGATACCAATTTGATATCCAAAACATTGCCAAATGATTTAAAGTGTCCACATTCGAGATGTAACTCAATCCTCCAGTGCCCTGCTGACTGCATGCAGACACGTCAGGACCTGTGTTTACTCTTGGTAATAAAACTCCATCGATTTCATTGTACACTGCTTGTACCAGGAAACAAACCTTATTTGCTTGTTCATTACATAAACACATACATACTGAAGTGTATGTACTTGTAGATTAAGACTATTATACTTTGGGAATATGGCAGGAGAGGAATAAAATATGAATATGAGGGGAAAAAAAAAAAAATAGACCTCATTGTCTTACTGGGTAGCCTGAAAGCCCATTTTCCTCCCACAGAGAAAAGTGACTCTGGAGAAACCAAAGCAACTGAAACATCATCTCAGTTTTCAAAGACATTCGACCATGGCAAATTCCAGAGATCTCATGAATGTAGGTATTACTTTGCCCAAAGATCCAACTTCTCATGAGTCGGGAGGGTTTGGGAAGTATGGGTTTGACTGATCTATCTCAGCCCCATGCATCCTCTCCACCCCCTGTGATTAAAGTTTTTGCTGGGCTTACATTTTAACTTGGCCTCTAGCATTCAATTGTGGCTTGGCCTAAGTTAGTACAGTATTTACTGCAAAAAGCTTTTATTATTGGACCCCTTGCGGCTTTGGATTGCAGACCTGAATTATGAAACAGGGATGGAGTAACTGTGAGGACACACTGGAGAGGAGAAATCTTTAACTGGATGTCACATATTGGAAAACAAACGATGTGGGAGGAAGCAAATAGGAGAGTTTCACTGAGAGAAGGACGGCAGTATCAGCAGGGCTGAGTTAAACTGGTCAACAAAACTGCTCCTTCTTGATTCAGAGCACTGACATTCTTATCTATTTCTCAGCAGGATGAAATTTTCTCTGTACTCACAATTTCAGCTGCTATGAGTAAGCCAAGGATGCTTCTCAACTCTTATGGTTAGAAAGATCAGAGAAAGCCCTGAATGTTGCTAGGAAATCAGCACTTCTCACCAGGGAAAAGAGCAGATTGCTGTTTAGACTCAGCTCCTCACATCAGCTCTGGTCTGCCTGCTCCCCAGGCACCCTTCCAGAGCCAGGCTGTGGAGAGGGTAAGAAAGCAATTCCCATGGCCACAGTCCCACAGCTACACCACGCTGACCTGCTGCTACTCCACTCACTGCTATGCAATTACTCCTGATTTACATCCACAAGAGAAAGCAGCAGGGTGATGCTGATACCCTCGATAATCATCAGTCAGACTGGTTCCAGGCCTGAGCAAAGCTGAAGGACTACAGAAGTCCTCTGAGATATGATCATGAAACAAACAGGTTTGGGAGCAACTTCTGCCTCCTGTTATCGTCAAGTTTTATCAGCCTGGCTCCAGGGACAGGTTTATATGGACCTGGCAGGGCCCCTGACTCCTCTGCATCTTCATCTCCCACAATACCAGGAAGACAGCTGAGACTCTCCCTCGAGGTATGAGCTGTACGTGAGCTGGGCAGGCTCCACACTGAGGTTCACATGTCAGCTCACTATCTGCCAGAAAAACCATGGATTGTTATTCCACCCTCGGGGCTGCCTCTTCTCACACACATGACTACATGTGGAGGGACACGAGGCAGACTGGGACGAGCTGGTCACTGCTCCAAAAAGCTGTCCTGGAAACATCAGGGCAGATGTTGGTCTGAGGCACCACCAGGATGTCATGATGACAGACCCCTTTAAACCCAAAGGGTGGGCAGTGCTGTCTCTGCAGGAATATCAGGTAAGGATGAACTGGGGAAATTCACTCCAGGAAAGTTTGAAGTGACAACATTTAGAAGACAGTAAAATACTCCAGTGCTTCATTAGAGAGTTTATTCACTTCTCCCTGAGAGAGGTGAACAATGCAAGGCTGCATTTGGGTCCCAAAGCATCAAGTAACAGGAATTAAAAGCAGTTGCAGCATCTGCGCAATGTCAAATGCAGACCTGCCACCTAAGCTCCAGTGCAGACCTGCTATCCATGCTCACACCAGGAAAGCACAGACAAACTGCTGACTACAGAGAGGACAGCCACAGAGGGACAACTCCTGCACACCAGTTAGGACACACAGCTGGTACAAACACGGCTACTGGGCCACAGCACAGCAGTCATGACTGCTGCACTCCACTGGCAACACAAGCACTAAACCCAAAGCCCTGTGTGTCTCTCAGCTGCCTCCATCACAGCTGGAACCCATCAGTGCTGGTGAACTCCATCTGCTCTGCACATTAGCCTGGCTCTCAGATAATTACCCGGGTAATGGCAATTTCCCTGCATAACCTTAGGGAGAGTAAAGGAGTTCTGGCAACTTCAGTTCGGCTGGATGGCCTGTTAGGCTGTACATCACCACCACTACCTGCACCACTTCTGAGCCAGACCAGTGGTACAGCATGAGGCAAGGCTGCCACGAAGACAGGCCACAGGAGGTGGCCCCACATCTGTAAGCCCTTGTGACAGCAACAGAATTTTTAACGCCTCTTACTACAAACCTTCAGTATTTCTGAAAGATTCAGAAAATGATCAAAAAGTCATTTATTTACTTTGAAGTTTGTCTGACAGGCTGTACAATCCAAACTCATTCTAGCACCTTTTTTTTTTTAAACATTTACATTCTTATTTATTTTTCCACTACACACAGATGTAAGAAGAGCAGTGTTCAAAACTAAAAAGTGAATCTAGAGTCAGGCTAACAACAGACCCGATGAAAAACACGGTACGCTTGCAGCAATGACCTTATACTCAGCAGAGTGCTGCTAAGGAGCGTGTTGAGGTGAAATGGAGGGTTCTCTGAATGAAAAAACAGAGGGAGAAACGTGCCATAGCTGACAAGGTGGATGCTCAAGGCGCGGGAGAGCACTGACTTTCTTTTTCCAGCAGCAGGACGAGCAACGGGTCGCTAACAGCCCACAAGGGAGGGAAACACACACAGACCGCCTTATTTTCCTTTACAGAGCGTATCTACGCGATGCAGCCGCTCCAGATAAGCAAACAGAGTCTATTTCAGGGAAGAACCACTCTAAGAAGAAAGTGACATACCTAGCAAAAGTTTTCAGTCCCCAAGCAAGTAACAAATACGCTCTCAGGCTCAAAAACAAAACAAAACAAAAAAAAAAAAAAAACCACACACAAACACACAAAAAAAAAAAAAAAAAAAAAAACCAAAAAACAGAACACCAACCAAAGCCAAACAATCAAGAACAACCTTAGACGCCACAAGACCTTGCAGCTACCAGACCCTCCGCAGCTCCGCGCTCGGACGCGGTCTCGGCCGCGGCGCTCACCGGGGCAGGCGCGGCCCCGGCCTCGCCCCCGCTCCCGGCGGGGCTGCCCCGGGTGCCAGCCGGGCCCGCACGGCCAACAATGCCCTTTACATAACGCGGGCCCGGCCCGCCCTCCGCCAACAACGCCGCTATTATGGCACGGAGCGCTCGGCGGCCGGCCCGCTGCGCAGCGGCGGCCGCGGGGATGCTCCGCGCCCGCGCACGGCGCGGACCCGCGCCCCGCGCCCCCACCTGCTCTTGAGGGGCTGGCTCTTCAGCTCGTAGTACGTCTTGGGCTCCTCGTGGAACTCCTCGCCCACCTCGAAGTCCGGCACGATCCCCGACTCCGCCTGCATCGTCGCCGCGGCCGCTGCGAGAGGGAGAGACGGGAGGTTACGGCTGCGGCGCCGAGCGAGCCCCGCCGCGCCGCCCGCCCCGCTCCGCTCCGCGCCGCTGGCTCGGCTCACACACAGCGCCGCCCGCCCCGCCTGGGACTTGTAGTCCGCCCCGGGGCCGGCCCGGCCGCCTCCGCCCGCCGCGCACTACAAGTCCCGCCGCGCCGCGCCGGGAGGGCAGGGCCGCGCCGGGCCGCCGCTGTCAGCCCGAGCGCGGGGCCGCCCCGTCCATCCCGCCCCATTCCCAGCCCATTCCCAGCCCGTTCCCATTCCCAGCCCGGCCCGGCCGTGCGCGCCACCTGCCGCCCCCTCCCTGCGCCGCCCCGCCCCCCCCGCTGTGACGTCACGCTGCTCTGACGGCACAGGTGCCACGCGTGACGTCACGCTGCCCGCAGCCCCCCCGGCGGCGGCGGCGGCGGCGGCCGGGGCTTCGCACCCCGCAAAGCGCTGCGGGTGTCCCTGAAACCACAGGATGGTGGGATGGTTTGGGTTGGAGGGGACCCTAAAGCCCGTCTCGTTCACGCCCTGCCACGGCAGGGACACCTTCCACTGTCCCAGGGTGCTCCAAGCCGCATCCAGCCTGGCTTTGGGCACTTCCAGGGATGTGGCAGCCACAGCTTGTCTGTGCCAGTGCCTCCCGACCCTCACAGGGAACAGCGTCTTCCTCATACACAATCTAAACCTGCTCTCTCTCAGTTTGAATCCTGTCACCACAGGCTCTTGTAAGAAGTCCCTCTCTGTCTTTTTGTAGGCTCCCTTCAGGTACTGGAAGGGAGAAGCACAAAAGGCTCCTCATCTCCCCTTGGGAACAAGCTGCAAACAACATTCCTTCTCTGCTGCAGACCCAGGAATCAGCCCTGCCAGGAGTTCAGTTAGAGGGGAGGGGGCGATGGGTTTGAATGCCCACAGCAGAGATCAAGCAGTGACAGAGCGTGGGACATTTATTGTAACTTACTTTGACGGGTACAAAAGCAATGAGTGTTTGCATCCCAGGACTTTGCACTTCTCTAATTAAGTTCCCAGCACAAGAATTGACATCTCTAAGTGGCTTCCTTTGAGCTTTATCTGCTTTTATCAAGAGTCCGAAGCTCATAAACATGGCAAAAAAAGGTTCAGTAAAATGGAACATTCGAAGCCAGCTGGGCTTCAGTTATTTCCAGCAGAAATGTTTTAATGCCATCTCATCTTCCAGTTTGGCTCCTGGCATGTTTGGGACACTAAGAGCAGATAATCTCAGAACGTGGAGGTGGGAAGAGCCTCTGCCACCATTGTACCCACACAGGTGCCAGTCCCAGGGAGAGCCAAGGAGGGAGGGTGGCAAGGAGGTCTCGGCACGGGAGCATTTGGATGGTGTCAGGGATCAGAGATGTCCTGTGCCTGCTCAGCCCCTGTGAGTGATGGTGTTGATCCTCCCTGGGGTTCAAAGACCCTGGAGGTGGAGGGTTCCATTCAGAACTTGTTAAATGATCCTGTTTTGCCTTCGTTGTTTTCCTCAGTTTGGGGGTTGGTGCTGCAGGAAGATGGATTTCAGGAATGGGGCTCTGTTCCTGTGCTCACGAGGGGCCTTCTATCAGCACTGACTGACTCAGGGCATCTCCAATCTCCCTTTACAACACAGAGGGCAAGAAACCTTCCCCAGCTCTGTCCTGTCCCCTTACCTACTGTGACATTAGGATGGCAGGGACCCCCCTCAGTACAGAAATTCCACAGGGAATTTCATCCACAGCATTTTCCCAGAGCTTTGGCCTCACTTAATGAAGTCATAGCACAACTCAGAGGCCTGGGACATTTGAGGATGCTGTTGATAACTGATGCCTAATAATTGTGGTGCCATCATAGCACAGCTAAATTCACACCACTCGTTTCGTGCCAGGGGAACACCAGTGACTCTAACACACCAGATAAAACAGAAAAGTGTCTTTTCCATATATCCTTTTCCTCCATCACCACTGCCAAAGCTGCTCAGTGCTGCACCAGGGACTGCTCGCACCTGGGCAGCCAGGACTCCTGCTCATTGCAGGCAATGTGAGGATTTGATAAAATAAACCCAAGAATTCTAGCCTGCTTCAGAAATTTAGGTCTCAGATTATCATGCAGCTGCCAAACTCCAAGCAATGACTTAATAGCAAGTGTAATTACTTTAATGAATCAGATACAACAAATTGGATAATGCCCTGAAGAATGTTCTTTTGAGCCCACATTGGCAGATGGCTGGGATGGCTCGACAGAGGAGTAGGCTTGCTAACAGTGCTTTGGGGATAAAAAAAAAGGCAACCAACAAACAATTAAAAACAACTTAGAATAAACCCAGTGCTAGGCTACATTTACAGCCTGAGCCTCTGTGGGTTAGGGGGTGTTGCTGAGGAGCTGTATTTTCACAAGTGAGGAATCACTCCATGATTTGATGAAGGCAGTAAACAGCAGGACTCATCTCTTTGCAATGATTTTGCTTCTATTTTTCCAGGTGTAAAAATGAGATATTCTCTTCTGCTGTTCAAAATGTACAGTTTATGAGCCTTCAGCTCTGTTTTAATTATAGCACTAGTTCTAAAGAGCAAAGATCTCTTATGCAAATACATATCCCAGGCAATGCTGCTTCACTTGAGTTACCACAGCTTCATCAGGAGCTGTGTGCAGCTCCCAGGGAGAAAGGAATCTGGTTTACTTCTCATCAGACCATGAATCTTTTGTTTCTGGCTTGCAACCTCTGTGCAATGCAAAGTTTTATCTGGTGTTCAGATCGAGGCAATTTCTCATTGCACCTGGGCTAGCTGGGACCTTGACACTGCTTTGCTGAGTCATACAAAGTGTTCCATTCATAATAGATGCCATCCGTGTTTATAATATCATTTTAGAGTTCATCTTTCAGGGTGAAAGAACAATACTTGCACTGTGCCTAAGCAGGATACTAATTCGTAAGCGTGCCCCAAAACAAAAACAGTGCTTAAAAATTAATGTTATTATGCCAATATTGCAATTACATTGCTATAAAGAAAATGAAATTAACCCCAAAATACATATTGTGTATTGTGCTGCTGCAAGGTTCAGATTTCTGTAGTTACTCTCTATAGCTGGAATTCTGTACAGCTCTGTTGATTGAGTTCCAGTTATGAATGTCAGACTGCTTTAGGGAGGTGAGCAAGAACAATTATCCAGTTTAGCGGAGTGAAAAACAAAACACAGAAGGGTCATTTGTCAAACATCAAATCAGTGGCAGAACATGAACTTCAATCTAGTGTTCACATCATGGGCATAACCCTACTAAGACTCTTACTAGGAAGCATTTCTGTAGAATTGTCACTCCAAAAAGGACAATGGCCTAGAAGCAAGTCCCAAACACTCTCTAGGAGGTAAAGTCAGGTTTCATAAGGGATAGCCTTGTATTCAGATTTAGGGCTCACAGGGAGTGCTCAGCTTGGTTTTTCTATTGCTTGAAAGCAAGTCCTTGCTAAGTCCTTTCCAGAGCTGGAAATTAACCCAGCAATAAAGGCAGTCTCAGTGTTTATGTGACACTTCTGTGTCATTTTTCACCCAAATTAATACAACCCTCTCAAAAGCCATGAGCAGTTGTATCTGGGCTCCTCAGTGCCATGCAGACACTGGGTTAGCATTGTTCAGTTATTTTTCAAATGATGGGTCTGATTTTGCTAAAGCCATTAAAATGTGTTCAGCTTATTGGGCAAATCCTCCTTTTCAGAGTTGGTTTCCATCAAGAGTGAGAAAGCAGCACGAAGGTTCAGGAGACTGAAGGACTCTGGTTGTGCAGCTCCTGAGAAAGGTTTATCAGGAGACGCAGCTCTTCCTCATTCTGAACCAGTATTTCCTCTGATTTCAGCAATGCTTTTCAGATACCATGGGGTACAAAATTTAATGTGCAGCAAGCACATTGAGCAGAGCTGCTACTTTTTCCCCCCATTACCCTTTGCATGTCCCTTATTTGTAATATACTCTTGTAATTCTAATAATTTATATTTTTCTTCTTCTTCTAGCCTACAAGTACCTTTTAAAATGATTCTCCCATCAGTAATGTTACTCCAATCACAGTCTGGGAATCTCTAGTTGACAGCAGGGAGCAACAACATAGATTGATATCTCTATAAGTAGGCAAAAAAATTGACACACAACTCAGCAGAGTTCCCAGTTTGCAAGAATTCCCCCGCACCAACTATTTGTGCATTCATGTGAAGAGGATAGGAAGCAGTCAATGCTGCTATTCAAAATAAAAAAATAAACAGACATGTGATTTAATTTTGAAGAAAGTTCCCAGACTTTTGCATTCATACTCTGCATTGTACACTGTGAAATTCGTGAAGAGAATGCAATTTACCCCTGCAGACTAAAAGACAAGACCTTGTTATCGTTCTTTATCTCCCTACAAGGCAGAAGACTTGGTAAAAGCTTTCAGTATTGAGTATGAAAGAAAGCGAGCATTTAAGTGAGAGCCACCAGTAGCCATGGAGAGATTCTGTAGAGTCTCACAGGAACATCCCTGTCCCATTTCTTTGCTCCACCAAACACATATAATGCCAGTTAAAATCTCCAGTCTCCAAACTCTGATTTCTTGTTCCTTTTTCTCCAGCCACACTGGGGACCCCCAGCCTGTCACCCTTCTCTTTCCTTCCCCAGCTGCCAGCCCATCTCTTTGCCCAGGCAAGGTATATTTTCCCTCTTTTGGACTTCAGCTCCCTCCACCTCCCAGTGATACCCACACACTTTTATTTAATCACAGTTTCTGCCTACCCTGAGTGCTGTTTGAGCTTTTTCTCCAATAAGGTGCAGTTTTCACCCTTTCTCCTTTCAAACCAAGGGTTTCCTTTTCCCCACTCAGGAAAAGAAACCAAACAATCTCCTCTCAGGTCTCTATAGACCGGACCTCAGAATTGTAACAGACAGGAAATCCCGGTTCCATTTAGGGTGGAAAATGCCTGAGAGGGATGAAACTCATGGACATTTAACTGCTGCTTTGCTGTGCATATACCAGTACAGTTTTGCAAAGAATTATCATTTAGCCTGATTGTCACAAGAGCAGCACGTGACATATCTCTGACATACGTGAAAACCCGCAGCCACATACAGCGAGATCATTTTTCCAAGCTTTGTCAGTTTTCATGCAGGGCTTTGCTAGGCAGCCAGAAACAACCAGATGTTTTGAGAGAAGGAATCCAAAATTTGTTTTATGAGGGACGACAACAGGCCAGCTACCCCACGTCTCAGCAGAACAGCCTTGCTCTCCACAGCCTGCCCCACACAAGATGCTATTGCCAAAGTTTGCATTTGCTTCTCTTAGAAAAAAGTTTGGAGTTCTCAGATTGAAAATGGGCCCCCTTGTTACATGAATACAGCAGGAGAAATAAGGAGAGTTCATATTTTAAAATACAGTTTCTAAGAATGTGTCATCAGTTTGGAACAAAGTCTGAAACCCTGTCAGTCCCAGGGTGGTTTTATCAGCAGAACTGAAGGAGATTAATTCTGCAGCTGGGGCTCCCGAATGAATTATGTTACTCTAATGAATCATTCACTAATTCCTAGTCCTCCCTTTCTTCATCTCTGCCATATTTGGATAGGTAACAGAAGAATTCAAGGGGGAACTGGACAATCTCTCTTGTTCAATATCCTTGTTTTGATTTTCACATGTTCCTCTTTCCAGATGCTAACTCATGACACTGGTTAGCAACAGCAGTGGTGGCACAAACAGAAGCTGGAAGAGCAATGTCATTCTGACTTGGCTTTAGGGCAAAAAAAAAAAAAAAAAAAAAAAAAATCCTAGACTGGGATTAAGTCATTCCCTTTGGTTCTTCATCAAAAGAATTGCCTTCATGATTTCTATGCCAGAGACTGAGCCTGGTGCTCGAGGCAGATGTTCCTGGGTTCAAACAGAGGGTGTGGGGGGGTCACAGCTGCCTCTGCAGGGACAAATGGTCAGTCCTGCATGGTTTGGGGAGGTATTCAGGACTTGCAGGATGGAGAGGAGAGTCTGGGGACTCCTGCCTTCAGTCTCTGGCCTGGAGATCAGGATCTGACAGGCTCTGAACTGGGCTTCCAGCCAGTGACACCCAGTCAGCTCAGAAGTGGTGACTGTGCATTTGCAAGGGGAGAAGTAGGGAACTGGCCTTTTCTTTGAGTGAAAGCTGAGGTTCTCCTGAGCTAGAACAGCTCTGAGAACTACTGCCTTGAGAATGACAAATCCAAGGCCAAGAACAGGGTCAGAAGGGCTGGCAGCAGGCTGCGTGTCATCAGCTACTCCTGGGGACCAGAGCGTTTTTCCTCCACTGGGAAATCATTTGGACCTTGCTTCTCGAGGAGGGCAGGCTCAACTTGCTGAGCTCTCTGTGGGCAGGGAAGGGGGCAGAGGCAGCCAGAGCTGGAGCCCAGCAGGTATCACAGACTGGCACTCAGACACGGCCATGGGCAGGCTGGCAACAAGGGCTGGAAACTCAGTAAACCTCTGTGGAATAAAGTTTGTGAGGCCAAACCTCATCTGGCCAACATGGCATTGCAAATCCAGTTAATTAAACTGGTGCAAAGGCCAGAGCAGACGTAGATAAACCAGGTTAAACTCTCACTTATGCTGGTTTAATGTAATTCAGTACAGCATCAGTGGTAGTTAAACTGATTAGAGAGTTAACTGGTATAAATGCATTTGCTCTAAGTACTGGCGCTGGTTTAACTGGACTGCATTAAAGTGAAAAGCAAACTGTAGACCTCTGCCAAACTTCCCCTGTTGTTTTTAAACCAGTACAACCTGTAGAGACATGTAAGAAACTGCTCTTAACCAGGAGCAAAGAGCACTGAGAACAGGGGACTTGGCCCAGCAGCCCTGCTCTCTGGTGCCTTATTCTCCTCAGCTTTCCTGAGAAACGGAGCCATCTTCACATCAACAACACTCAGGTCTAAATTTGCTTCCCAAAAATCCTATTACAAAAGGTGAGACTAAAATCACAGCCTCACACTAAAATCATAATCTCATCAATTTAGAGGGAAGGTGTTTGTTTCCTTTCCCACTGTCTAATAATAGTTTTGAATGGAAAAAGTAAAGATTTTTCAGTGAAAACTTTCTCAGCCTTTCTGTTTCTATACAATCCCATGAATGATTCCTGTGCTTTATGTGTCTTTTGAGATATTTCATTACAAGCACTATCTGAAGAGAATATGACTTTTTTAACATTAGAAATATGAATATTAGTAGTCACAATGAGTTCAAATACCAAGACTTTCATATTTCTGCTTTCCAACAGGCCTTTACACACACATCATGAAACTAAGCCCTCCTCAAATGACTTCAATTACTCACTCACCTGAAATCAGAATACCAAATATTATTCTAATAAATACTAAAATACTCTCCACCTGAAATCAGAATCCCTTTTTTTCCCTCATCTGCTATAATTCGACATTTCTATGTCACCACCTAAAGAGTTTGTCTTCAAACAAAAATTAAGCAGTGAGAGAATCACAAATCCAAAGCAAAATAAAAAAGTCTTTAGTACATAAAGCCTGCTGAGACTTGTGGGGTTTTTGAAGCAGAGGATTTAAAGGATAAAGGCCAATTTGCTGGATTTTTTTGTGCTACTTTTCACACTCTTGGATGTACAAAAAGGATGCCTTCAGCTAGCAAGACAGTGTGGCAAGTATTTTAAATCCATATTATACAGAGGTAATTGGCAGCATCAAGGGCCAAAACTATTTATAGCTGAGATCAAAACTGCCCATATATTAAAAAAAAAAAGCTTCCCAAAACTCTTCTTGAGTGATCATAAAATGCTTTGCTTAGAATGTGTGCCTACTTCAGATCCCCACAGGGCTGTAATACATTTTTTTCCCTTATTGTCTCAGCAGGCTGCCATTTGATCTGAACAGGCTTTGTAAGGCCATGTCATTGCCTCCATCCACCTGGAAAGGATAATTTTCCAGAGGATTCTTTCTTCTTTAACAAGGCTTCATTAAGAAAAGGGCAGTTAAAGGCCTGTTAGCCCAGCCCAATGTGCTGAATGTGAATCCATCGGGCCCATGTCCTGCTTGTGAAGAAGGGATGTCCCTTCCCTTAGTGCAAATCCAGGGAGGAGTTTAAATGTTTACTTCAAATATGTGTGCACAAGGAGCAAAAAATGAGGTGGCTTACCCAGTAAAATGTCTTTGTGGTTTTGCCCCTCTGTTTGCATCCCTCCATCAGCTGTTCCCCCACACTTCCCTTAGTTCTGTGTTCATCCAGCACTTGTTCCCATCAGTGCCAGCCCAGTCCAGTGGTGCTGCTCCTTTCTGTGTGGGGACAGCTGACACAGAATAGTACAGCCTGGACCAAGCAGTGCACAGCTCAGTGACTCTAATCCATGAGCAGACACATGGCTTAGCCTTCCACACCCTGCCCAGTGATGTAGTGCATGAGAACTGGGTACTCAAACTGCTTCAGATGGCCTCAATTATCTGTCAGAGCAGCTTTCATGGATATGGCTGAAGTGAGCTGACTCCTCTCCAAGGAGCTCGTCAGTCAGAAAGCCAGACCTGGAGCTCATGTTGTCTGCTTTCCCAGCAGTTAATGCCATTACTGGGGTAAAATGAAGCAAAAAGTACACTCTGTACAGCTGTGGGGGAATGGAAGAAACTGTCTAGTGATATCCATGGAAAATCATTGCACAGCAGGCCTTGAGGTGAAGTTATTTGCAGCACAAAGGCCTTGCTCAGCAGCCAGTCAAGCCTCCTTGGAAGGGTTTGAGTCTAGAGTAGCCAAAGTTACCTGAAATCCACCTTCCTGTGCTCACCCGGGCTGCCCTTGCTACAAACCTGGTTGCCTGTGGCATCCAAGCAGTGCAGAGCAGCCTGGAGTAGCAAGGAACCCAATAGTTGCCTCACACCCCTGTCTGCACCCAGCTAATTAGTCTGATTGTTGTCAGAACCTCCGGAAATCTTTTACATTTCAATAAAGGCAAAGAGGAGGCTCCATGTTGTGGCTCACAGATGCTCTGATACACGCCAGTGGGAGTTCCTGTATCAGTTAGACCTGATCCCTATCAGGGGAGAGGTGTTTGTATTTCTGAGGTAGATTGCTGTGTCTGGAGCTGATAAAGCCTATCTCAGCTAATTTTCCCCAGCAGTGGCTGGATTTACTGGATCCAGGGGTGTACTGGGGGCTACAAGCACAGCAGGATCAGAGCTCAAGCTGTGTGGAAAGCCTGGAGAAGGTGCTGTCCAAGCCCACGAACTCAAGTCCTGCTTCTTATAAAGAGCTAAATTTTACCCTGTTCACGCCAGGTGATTACAAGGCACCTCAATACCTGTCTAGCCTTTCATGGAAAATCATCTTCCTCCCCATGAAGAAGGGTTTTTAACCAGCTGTGTTTCACATCCACTGCAAGAGCATAAAGCACTACTCAAGCCACTGTGATGTCCTTGCTGAGGACAGCCTTGATGTACCTTGCTGAGATAGAATCAAATACGTGGTTGAGACCGACTCTCATAACTCAACCCCCTCCAGAACAATACACCCAAGACCAATCATCTGGAATAAGGGTTTCTTTGGGAAAAGAAATTCATGCCTCTTTCTGTTTGAGGCATGAAAACCTTCAGGTTTCTGCTACCAGCAATTGACTCTTGCTAAACCATGGAGCAAGAAGCACTCAATCCCCTGTCTCTGTCCTGGTGTGAGCATCACAGAGGTCAGGGCTGCTGAATGCTGTTGTGAAAGGCCAAGGAAAGGCCACCCATTGGTGACACTAACTTGTCTCAGGCAGAAAATAAAAATACATTATTTATAATTTCTACACATTATTAGCAGAAGCAGCACAAGGTGCAGTCACTGGCACTTTCCTGTATCCTAAGTGTTCATCAACCTTTCCTTGATGTTAGCAAGTCTATTAATAAAGTGTTGCAAGCAATCAGAACTGCTCCACCAGCCTGGGAGGGGGAGTGTTGGTGACACCGTGTTCCAGCTGAAAGTCATGTAAAATCCTCTATACCTTTTTCTGAAAGACACTGTCATCAGCAGCAAATGTAAATGTGCAATCACAGCACCTTGTAATTAATGGGAAGTCACAGGCCCCGTTAGCACTGCAGTTCCTCTTCCACTGCTGCTGAGTGAACAGGATTCTTGCCCAGCTTGGGCATCACCAGTAAAATTCAGCACATCCAAATGTAAGGAAAAAAGATGTGCTGGCCTTCCCAGGTCTGCTGTGTCCCCTTCCCAGGTTTGCTGTGTGGCTGAGCTGAAGCCACCGTGTCCCTCAGCTCCCTGGGTGATGGAGAGGGCTCTGCCCTGGACCTCAGCAGCAGGGTGATGCCTTTGCTGACTGCAGACACATCTGAAACCCCGCGTCAGCACTCTGGGGAGATGCTGTCTGAGCTCATTGCAGTGTTAATACTGGAAAGATCATGTAGGCCTCATTAAGAAATAGTTTTGTTCTTGAGTCTGTCTTATTTTTTTAAAGCACCCAGGAGAAATAGTTTTGTTCTTGAGTCTGTCTTATTTTTTTAAAGCACCCAGGAGACAACAGAACCACCACATTTCCTCTTACACTCAATTTTCTGGTCGGGGGCCTGAAGTACTTACTGCCAGATGTTGCCCTGTTCTCACACACTGCATGTGACACAGGCATCAATGCCAGCAGCTACGTTTGCCTGTGGTGTCAGTGCACACAGCAGCCAGGAGAACGTTCTGGGGCAGCTAACAGGGACATATGTGCAAGATCATATATTTTAGATACAGTGTTTTGGTCCTAAACATGCCTTGCCTAAACCACCAAACATCAAGCTGCCTCTGCTCAGCATCACACCACCCCCATGTTTATTCTTTGTCATCATTCTTGCCCATGCATCATGCTATTGGTGACACCTAGGTGTAATATTTTAAGTGGAAAATTAAATGTGGGAAAAACAAATATCTACTTCACTTATCCAAATTCTGGCCTGGATTTCTATGAGATTTTCTAGAAAATTGCATTATTATTGTGAATAGAGAAGTATGTTAATGCTGTGCCATTGCATATATTTACAGTCTCTCCTACTCTCAGCATGAAGAAATAATTCACCACAAGTAATGACATTCTGTTCCCATTCCAGCTTTGCCCACATCCTCAGATCTCCATGCAGCTGCAGCACAAGAGATCAGAAACCAGAGACATCCAGACCAGAGAGGGGGCAAGAGGAGTGCTTGCTGACAGGTCTGGGTGTGCACCTACAGCTTCCCATGCTCCTGACTTGTTTGGTTGTCCCTTCCTTTACTATGTCAATAAAACCAAGGAAAAACCCACCTGAAAAACACTTCAGCAGCATAACCACCTGCTGACAGGTTTTAGACCCATCAAAAGTTTGCAGGGAGCCTTCCAGTACCAAACCAGAACAGACCAGTTAACAAAATACGAGGAGTCTTCAAAGACTCTCATCTGGAAGACAAAAGGATCTCTTGGTGTGATGTCAATGGATTGAAGATGCTAAGCAAGGAGCTGGTCCTAGGACCTCACTGTGTTCCCTTGGTCAGAGAAAACCCTGTATCTCTTCTCTGCTAGAAAGAGGACATGAAAAATGAGAAGGAAGCAGAGGGGAATTCCAGAGAACTGAGTCGGGGAGCAGAAAAAAAAACTGTTGCATGTCTGGCATGCACCTGACATTTCACTCTTAAAAATGCTCCCAGTAGATAAATTCAGATAAAGGGGCAGAAGTCTTATGATTCAAACACGTGTTGAATAAGAAACCACATAAATGAAAATATCAAGGATTCAGTGACTGATGAAGCAATGGGCTCTATTCTGTAAACATATTTTCAAAGGAAAATCATGTGCCTTGTGAAAAATAAATTTACTTTCTTTTGGCAAAGCTCTATGAAAGTTCAGTGAGCCACATCCAGTTATTCTCAGTGGGATCTGAAGCTTGCTTTAGGCTGCTTTAATATCTTAAGGATCTATTTATTCCAGGAACATTCTGTCCATGGAGTGTCACCTTGTGACACAGCAGGACATCAGAGGCGAGGGGGCTCCCAGGCAGAATCCTGGGGTGGCTGGACCGTGTGCCACCAGGGAAGCTCTGAACCTGGGTCCTGCTCCTGCTGGCTCTGAGCTGCAGTCGGAAAGTCAGGCAGGAAAGTCCTTCCAAACGGTTGCTCATTCACCAAAATTAGGTCACTAAGGGGGAAGAAATGTCCCTGAAGACTGTAACAGTGAGAAACTTCCTACGTGAATTACGTGGGACTGGCAGCCTCTACGAATGCCACTCAAAGCACCCTCCCACCTCCAGGAGTCTATGGAGAGGGCATAGGCAATGGGATTTTTCCATTCTCTTAACAAAGTTTTTCCTTTCACCCATTCCCTGCTCCTCTGAAACGCTTCAGAGTGGGATTTATTGAAATACCTGTGGACTGAGTGCCAGAGGAGCCCAAAATCGGTGGTGTTGGGGTGTGCCTGCGGGTGAGAGTTGCCATACTTGGCAGCCCAACATCTCTGCCCTGGAGGCCATACAGGTGCAAGGACCAATCTGCACAATGGGTCCAAGATGTCAAGCAGCTCTTTTGTGATGGCTTTTCTACACAGTCAACACAGGAAGTTACAAGTACACTCCTTAGAACCACCCATAAAGTGGCAAAACTCAGCAAGGCAATCTGCTTGACAACTCTAGCAGTCCTCAAGCTGGTTGCCATGCTCTGAGCTGCCAGTATGGGCACTTCCAAGCAGGAATTCAGATTCCATGAGGTCTATTTTTGACACACGTTGCTTCTCCTAGCTTCTAAGCTCAGTCAACAGAACCCAGAAAACAACAGAAAGAAAACTGGTTCAGAATAGAGGAGTAGAAACCTTCCCAACTAAAATCACTGAAACGCCCTTGTTTTTTTGCTCTGCAGAAATGCCAACACAACCTTGAGGGCATTTATCTGGAATTTGGCATTAGTGTGCATGCATTCCTGGACTTGCAAACCAGAGGCCTCTGAAGAGCCGTGTACACCCCATCACACACGTACAGCTGTTTACTCATGTTGAGTATTGGTGCCTGCCATGAGTAGTCCTGTTGTAACCAGTGACTGCTTCCTCAGAGAGGTACTGCTCAGCATGAATAAGAACATCATGGCTTGAGAGAGGGTGAAGGTGTGCAATGAAAACTGGTTGACATCACTGGCAACCAACTTGCTCTCAGTGTGGGGCTAATTAGGATGTCCCAGTCACTCTCAGGACATCATTTTATTCCTTTTCTCCTTGAAGGGTCTTAAAACCCATGGAAGGCTTCCTGCAGCAAGGACCATCACTCCAAAATCTGCATCCACAGACATTTTAAGCCTCTGTTCCCTACAGGTGTAATCCCAAGCAGTCTAAAACACAGAGGCACTGGAGCACATCAGCTGACTAAAATCAAAAGCGCTGTATCTCAACCATCTGTTAAAAAATGTGGGACCATTGACTCATTAGTTTCATCTAACTCTACCAGCACAATAAAAACCACACGCCTTCTGGAGAACAATATCAACATGTGTGGGAGGATATCATCTCTGCAACACAGGGTGGGATGGTGTAGTTAAGAACAACTCTCTGAACTCTGTCAGGTCAGAGCTGCAGTAGATTGGCAGCATTGCCATGGTTTTATTGGGGTCTGGATCGGTCTCTTCCCTGGAAATGGGATTTGGGTCCTCTCTTTGACTGGGGATCTGGTGTTACAAAGTTGGGTGGGAGTTTGTCTGCTTTTACCACTCTGTTTTAAAGCAGCTTTTAAGCAATTCATTTTTGAGCTGAAATTACTCAAAACTAGCAAGAAGAAGATGTAAGCAGCAACCTCTCCCACCCCCCCGTCTCATCTGGCAAGTCCTGATTATCTGGGATTGCAGTAATTCTGGAAGATTACTCACAGGCCGACCACAGCCACTTGCAACAACTTTTCCAGACAAGGAGGAGTGAAAGCTGGTGGATATGAGTTTAGCAGAGTGTGCCTCAGTTCAGGAGAGCAGCTGAAGAAAACATAAATAATGAGGGAAATCAGCCCTTGGCCGAGTTCAACCTTTGAAAGTTGAAGTCTCCTGCTCATGAGCTCACCATGCTCTGTTGAGCAAGTGGAAGGGAAATATTTTCTCTCTCCAGCGTGACTTGAAGAAAGGAAGTTGTGTGGGCAGAAGCACCGAGGTGACTCTAAATACAGTGATGTCTCCTTCCCAGGCACTCAGGCCCAAGCCTGAGCACTTGCTTTCTTCCAGTTGGGGAAATCTCGGTGGCAAGATGTATGGAGGGAAATATTCAATACCTCCTGCTCTGGAGACATTTATTTCTACAGCCAGTTATGACTCCAGAAATGAAGTTTTTATTGCTACCTCTCATGCAGATTATTTATTGTAACTTCCTTTTTTGAGTAGGCTGTTTATTTTTAAGCAAGTGCTGTTACATTTTTCACTAGATTACTAATAGCCACGTGCTCTGGCTGCTGAAGCTGAATAAGCTGATGTAACTGTAGGTCAGGATCTTAGATCCTTCCTTAGCCTGTCCCCAAAATAAATATAGAGGATGAACTTGGGGCTTTCTCTAAGAGGCCTGTGTACCTTCCACTTGGAGGATAAGGTAGAGCCCTGCTTCCAGCACAGCCATCAGGGGTGGGATGTGATGGGTGGGACTGAGATTGAAGTAAAACTACCTACAATCAACTTTGCAAAGGGCTTTGCAAAGTACAGGGTTAAGGCAGAATTTTGCATTTAAAATTACTTTTGCAATAGCCCCTTATTTATGATGCAGCTCTTTAACAGTAATTTAGGAAATTCTCATCCCAGCTTTGGACACTGTTTTCCAAAGCCCCAGCAGAAGGCTGACTGCACGCTCTGGCTCAGGTAGTGGCAGGATATTGTAGTGGGCATCCAAGCATTCTCCTGGTATTGGGGTGCTTTGGGGGTTCCTTGGCCCATGTCACACAAGGACCATCTCAAACCCCCTCCACACCAGTGTCCTCCACCCACCAGATTTTTTTATCCTACTGGGAGTTTCTGACAGCATTTTTGGGTTTTGCTGGGGTTTTTTTGTTTGTGTGTCTAGAAATGAGGAAATAAAATTGCTCTGGGTTTCCTGAACATGCCTTCCTCTCATGAGAGGAGCTTACTGGAAACACACATTCTTGGATAGGCCAAACAGCCCTGGGCTGCCCTTGCTGGGTGCAGAACAAGCCTTGTTGGAAAACAGATGCAACAGCCAGGCTGTTTGGGGTGTCTCCTTACACTCCTCTGTGCTTTGGGCATTGAGCAAGATGGAGCAGGGCCAAGGGCCCCAGAGCATCTCCAGCTTCAGAGTCTGACCATCCTGCCATGCCCAGGGGAGCGCCCTCAAAATGCTTAATCTGCTCATCAGTCTGACAAGGAGCTGGCATTGGGCACCTCCACTCCTCCCAGAGAAAAGATTTCAAGGACACAATATAGACCTACAAGCAATTTTTAGGTTATTCATGCTTACAGGTCCCTGAGGTAAAATGCCCCTGTTCAACACCATTTCCACAGTATTTCCAGTTGCTGAGATCAGTTCAAGATGTGGTACCCGCATTTTCAGGTGATCAGTGCATCTGTCTGGCACCTCCTATATGTTTGTTGAAAAATAAACTTGTTCTCTATTGTTCCAAGTGAAGATTTACTGGGATGAGCACACTCTGAATTCCCCTGAAGCTGAAGTTTTGGGATGGGCTTTGAAACCAATATGCTTTGGATCAAACCTTCAGCACATTGCTCAATTTTCCATTCTTTGCAGGAAAACAGTCTACCAATTACAGGGTGGAAAAGGGCAGCAGAGATATTTCCAAACAGCTCTCACAGCAGGGTCAGTCCTCTCATTTAATGACCTCACCAAGTGCCACTACTGTCCCAAAACTGCTGTGTCCAATAGCTCTCAGATACAGAGGTCACTGCTGAACTTCCTCCTTTTCTGGGATTAAATCAGAGGTTTTGACCAACTTCTATAATTAGGGAAGACTCACTTCCCCTGACTCCTTTCCATCTGAAATGCCTCAAAGGCTCTGTGGAAACTTGACATTTCTTATTTCAGCAAGGCAGATTTACATTGGAGCTTGTGTTTCTCCTGGAGCAGCAGCTGAGCCCATTGCTGTTCACTGAGGAGCACGGGAGCTGCTGCACGGAGCAACTTTAGCCTAATGTTTGTGTGATTTACAGCGCGGTCTGCAGTCAGCATCTAAGCCCTGAAATCCACATTTAATTCCCAGTCCTGCCGTTCTGGGCCGTCTGCAGCAGATGGTGCTGCTGACTCGCCGGGAGCCAGCATCGCTTCCACCCTGCCCGGAGAGCCAGTCATGCTGGGGAAAGGGCCCAGAGCACCCCACCTCCCACCCTTCTCTGTGCTTGTCACCCTCCCAAGGGCTGCCCAGCACTTGCAAGTCTCCAACCAGAAAGCAGGCTGGGCCCAGGCAGGTTTTAGGATAAGTCAATGAAAATATGCGCGACCTTTTATTTGCTAATGTGCACGATCCATTTTGGGAGTGAAAAAAAAAATTCTTACATGGATATAAGTACACCTAGGATCTCCCCCTAAATAAAAGAATTATTTTTGTCCTAACTCCAATTCCCAGACAGAGATTTTGCTCAAAATTCATTAGGGCAGCCCCTTTCTTCCCAGTGAAAGCAGGGATTGAGGTCTTTCAGAAATGCTACAAGAGAAGCTCATTTTCTGTCTGACACTACCTGAGCTGAATCCCTGCCCCTTGGGAGGGGATGGACTGGGTATCCATAATGTCCTGGTTTTGGCTGGGATAGAGTTAATGCTCTTCCAAGTAGTTGGTACAGTGATGTGTTTTGGATTTAGGGTGAGAACAACATTGGGAACACGCTGGTGGTTTAGTTATTGCTGAGCAGGGATGACACAGAGTCAGGAACTTTTCAGCTTCCCATGCTTTGCCAGTGAGCAGGAACACAAAGAGCAGGGACAGCTCACCCAAAGAGGCCAAAGGGATGTTCCAAACCAGAGAATGTCACACTCAGTACAAACTGGGAGCCACTGATCACTGCTCAGCAATGGGCTGGTTATTGGCCAGTGGGTGGTGAGCAATTGTAATTTGAGTGATTGAGTTTTATTCCTCTCTCCTTTTCATTGCTATTATTATTAGAAATACTATTAATATTATTGGCCTGCTCCATCACCCCGAGATCAGACCATGTCCTGGGGCAGCTGCAGCCTCCACACAGTTGACAACAGCTTCTTTTTCCAAGCTCAAATAGAAATACCCAAAGTAGCTCTATGATTTTTCACCAAATCAATATCTGAGAGCATAAATTCCTCACCACATAAAGCAACATATCAGCTCTAAATAATAAATGAGGTAGAAGTGTACAGCTGGTTTAGAAAGACCAAAGAGACCAAGCATTACATCATTTACTATCTGTTGCTAAATTCATAAAAAGCCTTACCTTACAACCAATCAGCAAATCCCACTTTTCTGTGCTGTAACTCCAAACTCAGGATGGCTGTCTCATGTCCTCAGCGAGCTGCAGCAAATATGTGAAATATGTTCTTTTAAATTAGCCAGCTTCAGTACTCCAGCAACCAAGTCTCACCCGAGGCTGGTCCCCTCCACCAAACTGTCTGGGGCAGGGTTAATTTGGGCAATGTAATTACATGTGTATATATATGCATATTCACCATCACACATGGCACCATCTGGTGACATAACACAGTTTAGTTGAGGTATCTCTGCCACCCCACTGAATCTTCCAGTTCTAGGAGGAAAGGATGGCTGAAGGGTGGCTTTGGGGAATATTTCCCTCCCCCCAAGCTGCCAGGACAGCAGCTTGGGGCCACTGAATTATTTCACCCTCAAGTTTTCCCAGCAGTCTGATAGGAAGCCCTACAGATCTGGCCAAGGTTCGATCAGCTGGACCAGGCACAGCATTCCTCCAGCCACTGCCCATCCCCTGCTCTTTGGGGGCAGCACATCCTGGGCAGAGGCAGGAGCTCAGAAATAAGGTTCCTAAGTTACCTAGATTTCCAGGGAGCAGATAAAGCCTGTAACATTCTGTTTGAAGCCCCCAGAGAATGAATGCACACTGTGGAGCAGTGATTGAATATGCCTCCTGCAGCTTTCCAAGCAGATGATTTCTGCATCACTTTCTGGATGGCTTTAAAGCTGTCAGGTGCAGTGTCAATGGTGTTCAGTCTCAGAAGCCCCCTTCCCCACCACGGACTCCAAAACCAACCAGTCTACATTTCCAGAACAATGACAGAATACACAGAGCATGAAAATTCTCATTTGAGATGAAGATTTGCTGGATTTCTTTCCAGCTGAGCAGATCCATCTGTGTTCTGATCTGTGTTCTGAATAAGGGTCTCATTGAAGTGCAGTGAGGATTTTGCCTGTGCAAAGCACCTTCAGCATAGCAGATTCAGTCAGCACTGACTGATGAACAGGTAGTTGCTCTGACATAGCAGGATTTAGGAAGAATATTTTCCATGCCTGGTATTATTTTGATCTATGTTGCTAAAATCACATTCCCCTCTCACCCTCACTGATCAGATGGCAAACCCCATCAAGATAGCAAGGGGCACAAAAGTAGAAGATTTGGTACTGCTGCTCATGCTTGTAACATTCCTTTTGCAGATAAGATTCTGGATTTACAGCAAAAAGGATTTGCTACTTTTGCACCCACAGAATGGGTTTGGGTTTGAAAGAACCTTGAAGGTCATCTTGTTCTACTCCTCTTGCCATGGGCAGGGGCATTTTCCACTATCCCAGATTGCTCCAAGCCCCATCCAGCCTGGCCTTGGATACTTACAGGGATCATGGGGCAGCCACAGCTTCTCTGGGCAACCTGTGCCAGGGCCTCAGCACCCTCACAGCAAATAATTTCTTCTCAATATCCCATCTAACCCTTCCTTCTGCCAGTTTGAAGCATTCCCCCTTGCCCTATCACTCCCCTCTACAGCTCTCTTGGTGGCCTGTGTTCTCCTGCAGGACTCCTCATGGCTTAGCAGGTTAGGGATGAGTGATCCCCATCTTCCACTGCTCTGTCATTGATCATCCCATATTAGCACAGTCCTTATCTGGAAGTAGGCAGGTCTGAGCTCCCATCTTTAACCAGGTTGTAGGATTTGGGGTCTGGGGTGACAAAAGCAGCACCGTGTCCCTCAGCTGTGCCAGCCTGGCAGGGACAGTCAAGCATGGCAGGACAGCCTTTGGCTCCCCAGCACAGGTGTTGTTTTCACATAGCCACTCTGAAATACGGAGGAGCCACATGCAGGAAATGTAAATGTGAGCCCTCTGTGAGTGTTATTTGAGAGCAGTGACTTCAATATTTAAAGCATCCCTGGCTGCAGGTGCAGCACACTGGAGTTATCAACATTTCCCATGTTAGACAGCGAGCTGGTGCTGACCCCAAGGCTTAAATTAGTAACAAGATTACTCAGAGAAAAGTAATGTTCTGAAAACCTTTATGGGACAAGGAAATATGCCAAAAGTAAGCTTGGCCAGTGTACTTAATAGATAGAAACCCATTTGTTTCTTTTTGAGAACTTAATTAAATTTCCCATGAATTCATTTGTAATAACAGTAATAAGCACCATATATGGAAATCTTCAATGAGCCCTTAGCAAGGTAATTTCCTGAATTTAGCTTATATCTTTGTAATGTTCAAAGCCAGCTAGGCTCTAAAGTACAGCTGGTGTGCATTATTCCATCCTGAGTAGGAGGGCGTGGATGGACTGGGTAAAATAAATTACTTTGGTGCTTTGACACCGAGTTTTATTGCCTGTGGAATGATGCTTGATCATATTCAGAGAAGCATCGAGTAGAGAGTTAAGATGATTTCTTCTGCTTAACAAAGAAGCTTTGGGGAGGGCAGTGCACATGCCTTACACACACCAACACTCTCCTTCAGTGCTCCTTGGCCCTCAGTCAGTAACCAGGAGGGCTCAGGAGCCACCTGAAATCAAACAGGACAAGCTGGAAGCTCTCCTGTGCTCTACAGCCTTCCTGGTAAGTCACAAGAGAAGGAAATCAGAGGGGGAAGAGCCTTCTTCTCATCAAGGGATTCCCACACCCAGTTTACAACCCTACCTGCTTCTCAGACCTTTTGCTGTGCTTCACATGTACAAACACGGTAAAAAATCATAAGCTAAGTGTCAAAGGAGAAGAGGTCATTGCTGACTAAGGCTGATGGCTGAGAGCAAGTCTCCTTCCTTTGTACTGATGATAGAAGGAGCTTCCACCAGCTCCATGTGGGTGCACTCAGAGCCCAAGTGCTAATTACAGCAGCTGTAATTAAAACTTGGCCAAGATTTCTAAAACCTTAACCTCCCTACCATTGATTTTGGATGGCATTTGGTAAATATTCCAGTCCTAAAAGAGGGAGGGTAAGTCACAGTACAGAGAGACACCAGGGGGTATCTTGGGACACGAAGCTGAGATCAAGTGGGTGACAAGAGCCATGGTACACCAGGTATGCAGTTGCTCTTTGGAAGGACCACAGGAATGCTGGGGAGGAGCAAGAGGAGAGCCCAGAGAAGAAAATCCCACAATGGACATAAGCTGGGGAAGGTGCTGGTGTTCCCCCTCACAGCCCAGACAGAGCAGGGCACTGTAGCTAACGCAGATACAAGAGCTCCTTCTCAGAGCCTGCAACAGCCCAGGGATAAATTAAAACACATTTAACTCATTGGACTCATGCTCGTAGATTTCAGTGAGCTCCGAGTGGAAAGGGTGTCAAGAAATCCTCCCAGGAACTAATCCTGTGCTCAACAATGCCAGCTGCCAGAGCTCCCACACCTCAGAAGAAAGTGATGTTATATTTTCCATCATTAATATATAATAACAAACCCTCTGCTCACTGGGAAGCTTCCTAAGCTCCCACAGTGACTCGGCTCAAAAGCTAAAGGCCTGGCAGCACAGCCACTTCATCCATAATCTCCTTCTCACAGTTAAGCCAACACTCCTCATGTGGTTACACAGCTGCCTCAGGGGCTGGCTTACAGGTCAATTCCTCCTTAGAAGGGGGATCCCAGCTGGAGCTTCTCTCTTCTTCCTGACTCATCTGCTCCTCCTGAGGAGCAATGCAGGATGCTGAGACTTCCAGGGGTGTATTACAGGGAACTGCAGCTCTGCAGTGAACCCCTTCCAAGCACCGTCAGACAGCCTGGAGAGAGCTCTGTCCCCCTCCTGCCTAAATACCCTGCCCTCAGCACCAGCCAGGGAGAACACACAGCTTCTTCTCATTAACTCTATGATTATCTTCTATATTAACTCTATAATCATTCCAGTAGATTTGATATGTCCCAGCTTTCCAGAGGTATCATGGCCTTGATTATCCCACCTGCTCCAGCAGTATTATTCTGCTCTGAGAAGCCCAGGGAGAGCCCTGTGATGATGGGTGTGGAACTGCTACACCCCAACACCCTCCTCACTTCACTGGCAGTTTTGCTCTTAGTGTGAGTTTTGTTATAGTTTTACAAGTTTTATTGCTGCCCTACTCTTTCATGGACATTTACTCAAGAGTCTGTAAAGTTTCCTTTACCTACAGGCAACGTGCCCACAGTGATCACCCCTGGTTTTACTGTGACATCTGTACTGAGGTCAGAGCAACCAAGAGCCTCACCAGTGACAAGTTCAAAGCAGAGTGGGACCCCTGGGATTCACTGAGGTTCATTAGCAAATGTAAATGACTGGCAAACTTGATATAAAGAATTCCCTGATGGAACAAGAGCCTCGAGTCCTGTCCTTGTCAGGGAAAAGCCCCATCGGTCCTTGCTCCATCCTCCTCATCCTCCTCAGCTCCCTGCCCGTCTCTGTCCTGCTGGGAGTGTGCACAGCTTGGATGTCCTGTGTCTCCTCTGGGTGATCTCCTGACTTTCAGTGGTCAGGGGGAGCTGAGCCGGTGCAGGGCCACTGCCAGTCTCGAATTCCTCTCATTCATCCAAGCCCCACCTCCATCAGACCCCCAGACACCTTTGGCAAGCCCTTCTCAAACACAAACCTCACCTCAAGGCCACCTTGCTGAAGCATTGCCATGTATTTCTTGTTTCCTAGATCATCTAGGTGAAACTGGGGGAGATCTTCCACACTGGGAAGCTCTGCTCTGGACTTGTTTCTTTCATCCATCCCTCCAGGTTGCCCTCCCTGCACATTCCCAAGGAGTGGCAGCTGAAAAGAGCTGGCCTTGAGAGAGCTGCCCTTGCTCCAGGGACAATATTATGTTACACTGAGCACATCCAGGCTCTGAAGAGAAATAATTCATGGATTACTGCTTTGCTTTTATAAGCAAGAAAGAACCAATAAATGCATGACATTTAATGGTCAAGAAAATGACCTAAACAAAATTGCTGTAGGATATTGTGGAAGCCCAACCTCCTCCTGTCCGTTTGTTCTTAGAAAGCAGCACACGGAACTGAGCAACCACAAAATGAGCAGGAGCTTAGCAAAGACTCTGTGCAAAAGGGACCCTTTGCATTTGACATGCTCTGTCAGATTGAATTTTAATTACAGCTCCCCTCTGGAGCTGGCACGGGAGGGGAATGCTAATGATGGGGGGAGAGGGAAGGGAGCAGCGACAGCAATGGCCAGCCCTGCACTTCATAAAGTACCTGATGGCAAGGAGAGGTAACCTGGATGTAGACAAGTATAAATCTTGATGGTTTGGTTTCCCATTTAGATCCTACTATTTTGGCCCAAGTGTGGGCTACGGGTTGGAGTAAAACACATTTAAGTGGATTTAATGTATTAAACCATTGCAAGGTGCAGCCCGTTTGTGACAAGATTGAAGGAAATCAGGTTTGGCTGAACAAATATGACCTCAAATCACTCTCCCAATGATCAGGAAGCCATCACTTATGAATTATTATAATCTAGTGACACTACTTGCTGAGTGCTATGTCTCTCAGGATCCTGGTTTTTTGAGTTTTATAAAAACACCTTTGGCAAATATCACTTGAAAAATGTGTCACCATGGTGGGTCTGTAGCTCCAGTAATTCTAGCCATGGTCATGTGCAGGCTCCTTGCATGGAATAAACATTATACACACACTCAATGCTCTAAAACGATCACATCAGCAATATCCCTCCTGTTCTCTGCCTGGAGAGAGAAAACATCTCAATCAGATGCTGATCACTGAATGTGTGACAAGTACTAGTGCAAGAGTATTTGGGATGCTGATACATACCTCAGCAAAACCTAATCAGGACATGGGGTCCATGTAAATATTCAGCTAAGGACAGGGTGGATTTGGAGCATGAAACCCACTGCCAAAAGCTGTATATAGATATTTAGAGGCTACTCAGGATATTACACCTCCTTGAGGTCTAGTTGCAGTCAGTCAGGGACACACTATCCAGCTGGGCATTTCAGATCTCTTCTTGCTTCTTCCTTCAAAAAAAAAAAAAAAATTTATGTTTCTCAAAATGGTCAAAGCACCTCTTTTTTATTATTTTATTTTATTTTATTTTATTTTATTTTATTTTATTTTATTTTATTTTATTTTTTTCTGCTACTCAAACAGCAGCCAGCTATCACAGAAATGCAAAGTCTGCTTCTCAGAGTGAATGGCTGATCTACATAGATTGTGTGACAATCATAAAATCCTTAGGGATCAGAACAAAGGCTTTCACAAGCTTTTGTTGTAAGAGCTCGATCTATTCCTGCGGGGAAATTCTGTGTTCTGTTGCTGTCTGCTTGCACAATAGAAAGATGTTTTCCCTGCATTATTGGGGTTAGTAATGTAATGTTTGCTATTTCATCGCTGGATGCTCCTGCCAAAAGAATTTGTATTACCTCTCATGCTGTTGATAACATGGAGTTGCTTGGGAAAAACTGTTTCACTCAGAGCAATAAATCAGGCAGGAATTTCCTAAAATTAAAATACCATTTAAAGCTGTAAATTACATGTGACCTTCAACATGTGTTGCTGTGCTCCATTCTTGGTTTCTATAGTTTCTATAGTTTATTTTCTATAATTTTTATAATTTGTTCTCACCTTATTTTTCTGTCCTTCCATTATCCTGTTCTGCAAGTGATAATTAATTCCTTTAAAATTTCCCAGTAGATAAAACTGGCTATCTAGCAGTGATACAAGATAAGGTAGGATCTGGACCTTCTACATTGCAGCAACACTTTTAACCACAGCCAGAGCTGCCTTCACTTTGGCATCAAAGGTACAAAATCAATTTCTTCAGTAACGTTTCTTTCTGCCTTTTGCCAGAACAGAATGATCTCAACAAAGCAGCAACAGAAGAATGAGCAGCCTTATTCCTGAAGCGTCTAGGAATCCAGGGTGGACAATTAAATTACTTATTCACCCTAAAATGTTATAATTTCTACATTTCTTTAATAAAAAAATGCTCAGTCATAATGTATTGCAAGATTAGGGGGTAATGGTTTGCGTGAGAAAATCTAACACAATCTGAGGGGTTGATACAGCCCTTAAATACATTAGCAGACAGGTTTCACAGAGCAAGAAGAAGATAAATTTTTTAAAGAGTAATAAATCATGTATTTCTCCTTCACTTACAGTTTTGAGGATGGTTTTCAATACTCTGACACGAAAGTAGAAGCGTTCCTGGTGTAGTTCAAAGTGTGGCTGCATTGATGTAAAGGCCTTTAGGCCAGCTGGGAATGTCTCTGCAGTACAGAAGTAATTTTCAAAGAGATTTTAAACAATGAATACACATCCTTCTAGATATTTTTATATATATATATATATGCCATATTAATGTCTACTTACTTTCCCCAGGCTGCACATTCAGCAGTGTGGCCCCAGGCCAGCCCGTGGCTCCAGGCAGGCTGAGACACTCTGGCTCACTCCAGGGTTTCACTGGACTCTGCTGCTCCCAGGAGACCCAGGGAGGGAGGAAGCCCCAGAGGATGGAGCCACTTCCCCTCAAAATGGCAAAGTCACAAAAGTGGAATTCTCCAGCTGGGTTTGATGCTATTTTCCCCTCCAGTATTTCAAGTACATCTGAGCAGGATGGGGGCTGAGCATCCACCAGGCATCAGTGGAAGAGGGAAAATCAGCCTTTAAGTCAGCACAATTCCCATCAGGCAAACTCCTAATTCTCCCCTAATTGAGCCTGGCAGCTGGAGCTGGATGAAAACCATGTTGTGTTCCATCCAGCCTTTCAAGGGGTCTCTGCTAAATCAGAAAGAAGTACTTTAATCTGTGCTAGGAGAGATTTTAAGCACAAAACTGTGTCTGGAAAGTCAAATCTTTTATGCATCCCTCGGGCACATGAAAAGAGCAGGGGAGAGCTGAAATCTCCTATAGCAACTGGCCACTAGCAACAGGAACAGTCTCTTGTCCCATTATTTCAACTTTCTGCATTATTCTGTGAGAGGCAGAGATGGTGGGAGGCTGATGGTGCACAAGGTTCAGACTCTGCACCCTGAAGGATTCAAGTCAGAGGCAGAGATCATGGATTTGGTACCTTGGTGCCTCAGTTTCCCTTCCCCCAAAGAGGAATATTTCGTTTCCTTTCTCACTCCCACACGGGATGCTAAAGTCCAGGGAAGTGGATAAGCCAGAGGCCCCACATGAGTCAAAATTATTGCTTGTACATATTTGTGCTGCATTTGCAAGAAATCCTCTTGGCTTAAGTAAGAATAAAAAGTTGGACGGATATTTCCTGGCATCTTGAGCAAATGGACTTAATATTCCAGTTGTTTTTTTATGTTCTGAAATGAAACAAAAAAAAAAAAAAAAAAAGAGAGAGAGAGAGGTTGTTTCCACTAAAAGGGGCTGACAAAGGCAGGCAGCTTCCCAAGACGAGGATTTTTTGATCATTATGTTAGAGATAACAGAGATCCTGCTATGCTGGAGCACCCACTGGTGCTGGAGACCTGTGTGAACACAAAGCAGATGAGCATTTCTGCAGCCAGGAATGGCCAATTCCTCTCAGTCCACACCTTTCTGAGGATTTCCAGTGAGGGGAATTATCATTTAAAGTTCACATATTAAAGCAAAAACCTCCTGCTACCCTCAAACCCTTCCCCATTTACTACATTTCCCTTCCTATTTGGATTCTCTGCTTGTTTTTTCCCCCCTGGTGGTGCTTAGAGCAGAGAGGATCCATGTCCCACCCTCTCATCCTCCCTCTGGCCAAGGAGGAGGCTTAAAAATCCTCACAAAGTGCTCAAAATTTTTTATTGCTTTTGTACAAGAAAAAGATTACAGTAGGAGCAGATAACCTTCTTCCTTGGTGCACATCATATACCACCTCTGGCAACATCATGACCTGCTGCTTGCAGTGGTTTCCTCTACAAAAAATAATGGAATTCTGCCACTCAGATGCCTGGAGGGGAATGGACTGTCCTTCTTAATAGAAATTAGATCTGTGCAGCCCTTGAAACACCTGGCTTGGTTTGCACTCAAATGCCACCAAAATATTCACATTTAATTGGGTAACTGTCAACACAACTGTCAAAATGGCTTACTATGAGAAACAAGGGCAATTTACTTAAAAATTAACTACTCAATTGGTTTCCATTTAAAAAGCAATGCTCTGACTCCAGTGACAAGCTTGCTCATTTTTCATCAGTGTTTTATGCAGGATCCCACCACATGTTACCATTTTCTCTCCCCACAGCAAAGCCCAGGGAACAAAAAAAAAAAAGCTCTTCTATGCCAGCCTTGTATAAGTCAGACTTGTGCAAAACACAGAAAGCCAGAATAATGCAGATATGATAAATAATGCATGGCCAAAGTGGTCATACATAATCTGAGGGGCTGGAAGCCGTGCAGCTCTTCGTTGTGCTCCTTTCAGTTTTGTTGGTTTCCTTTGACAAGGTTAAAAATAATCTTGTAGTCCCAAAATACACATTTTCTTCCCATCAATTCCTCCTCCTGTGCTCTCAGTTGGGTGGTTTACTGTGAGTGTGGATCCATCTACTCTGCTCTCAGGAGAAAAGCAGGATGCTGACAACCCCAGCCCTGCTGAAAGCCATGGGATGCACAGCCAGCCCATTGGCACTTGCTGCTCCCTCAAGGCCATGTGATGGCTTTGACCTTGCACCCACCACCCTCAGCCACCTTCATGCAGCTCGTGATCTGACCCCAGGATGGGCCTTGCACACCAGAGAATAAAATATCCTACTAAAACCATCCTTTTGGGGCTGAAGAGTGAGGGATGCAATGTTTGGGTATCTGGAAAATGGTATCCTACTGTCAAGAAAGAGCAAGCATGGGGAAGGTGCCCACAGGCTTTCCTTGGAGGAAGCAGAGAGAGTTGGAAATAGTGTCTTGAAATGAAAAGTGGAAATGGTTTCAACTAAAACAATTCAATCTGAAAATCCAGCTGCAGGAAGCCTAATGAAAAATCCCAGATCACAGGAGAGTGAAGCCAGGTGGTGTTCAGGCTACATCAGGTTTATCACAGTGTTTTAGAATTAAATACTTTGATTTTCTTTTTTTTTTTTTTTTTGCATATATATTGTGGAGAAATGTCTGTGGGGTTTTTTTTCTGTACCATCTGGTGCAGCCCAATAAGATTGTTTGTGGTGAAGGAGCTGAAGACAACAGGCTAACACATACCTTTTTTCTCCAGTGCTGTCAAAAGCAGAGCCCAAATACACCAACCCCCTTGCCCTAGCAGCCTTGTTCTCAAAAAAGAGTTTAAGCACATTATAGCCACATCAGTGCCTTCTGAGATAGGCCCCATCTTTCTCCATGTAATATATCAGAGCAGAAAACAATTACAATATATAATCTAACACATGCTGCCACAGCTGGAGGCCAACCTGTGCCTCACACTCGAGGTCTATTGCTAAGCTTTCTTAGGCATAACTTGGTATGTAAAAACAAGAACAGGTAACATATTGGGGGAAAAGAAAAAGTCAGTGCTCTTCCTCGAGGATGAAAAGAAAAAATGCACAGAGTGCAGAAAAAAATTACTTCAAGCAAGTGACCTGATCTCAGAAGAATTCAGGTATTTGTGTTCTGCATCACCTTTGAAAACAGAGGAGGAAATCTGATCAAAAGGAGAATGGGATTATTGTAATTAGATGGTAACTTAAGGCTGGCCCCAGCCCATCTCTCTTTGAAGTCAGTGCAGAGATGGCAGTTTCATTAGGTCAGTGACAGTTCCATGAAGTTCCAGTGAAAGGCTGACACCCACGGCTGGCTCGCCCCGGGTTTGAGCAGAGGAGCAATCACAGGTCTGGGCGAGGAAGCTGCTCCTGGGACAGGCACAGAGGCACCACAGCGCTGCCTGCACCAGCTGCTGCTTCTGTTTATCACCACTCGATCCCTTGATCAGAACAGGCTCTGACCCCCAGGCATGTGTGATCCGAACCAGCCATGCTCCCAGCCGGGGCTGCTGTGGGAAGCGAGGGGACCTTCCCGTGGCTGCCTCCCGGAATTCTGTCGGTTCTGTTCAGCTCACCGAGAAAATTGGACCAGGCTTGTTTTACCACAATTTGTTAAAAACGGGACCTCACTCCCGCTACTAAAAGTGATTTCAGCATTTATTATAATAAAAAGAAAGGCCTAAAGCAAGGGGGCCTGCGGGCTGCGTTCCCATCGAGGATGCTGCAGCGCCGGCGCTGGGTCTGCTGAGCAGCGATGTCCCCGATGTTCCAGGTGGAGCAGCACGGGTTCAGTGGGTCAGAAGCCCCCTTTTAATCCTGTTTTTTGTCCCTTTGGATTGGTTTCTGTTTGGATTCTTCATTTGCATGAAGGTTTAAGGCGCTTGATTGGCCCATTATAGTTCTGTCCAGGCTGGCTCGTTTCGCCTGGGGGGTATAGATATTCTCAGTTCAGTCAGAGAGAAAAGGAGAGAGATTTCTACCAGGCTAAGCCTGGGAAGAAGTCCGAAAGGAATGTAAACTATTTATTATCTCTCTTTCTGTTCACATTGTTTATAGATATGTTCTGCCACCGTGTGCTAGTCATAGTGCACCAATGGTGTGAAATGTTTTTACTTTAAGACCAATGAAATTAGTCTTCACGATGTTCTCTATAAAAAAGCGATGTACTTTTGAATAAATGGATCATTCTTTGCCTTCTGAATTTGGAGTAATTTTCATTCCCGTCCCGTATTTCTGACAACTACCCCTTCAACCCCTTTGACCATAACCAAACTAACAGTACATGCTCAACAATTATCAACTATTTTACAACAGTTTCTAACCTATTTTTAACACAATTCAAGGTTAAATGCTCCACTGACTTCAATTACATGTGCATCTCCCCATATTTTCATCTGGAGGGATGCTGGACCAAGGCACCTGCCACCTGAAAACCCCTCAGTGCAGGCTGAGACTGCCTCTTCTCCACTCCTGTGAGAAGGTGCTCTCAGTGGCTTCTCAACACAGCCACAAGGAGATCACACCAGGACAACACACTGTTCTGTTAGAAAGGAGAATAATGAATACATGAAATAAAAAGCCCCCTTCATCACAAACAACTATTTCCTACAACATTACATTCATTTTGACCCTTACATAAAACAGGGCTCCTAACCTGCAGTGTGCTTAAACGAAAGAGATAGGCAAGAAAAAAAGGTGAAGAAGACAGCAAAACTAATATTTTGACTATGATGAAATCAGGTTTTGAGAAAATATCCCTGAAGAGTGCTGGGAGAAAAGCATGATGTCATTTTGATCAAAAGGAAAAAGGATTCTGGAGCCCAGGACTTCTTACAACTTAGTATTGGAACTTAGACATGTTTTTAATGACACCTTTTTCAAAACAGCCCATGGATTTATGATTTTGAATAAGCTAAGAGCTAAGACCTGAATTTTCAGGTAAGATTTTACAGTCTATAAACAGCAAAACCAATAAAGCAGTGACCAGACTATTCTCCCTGCTCTGATTACCTGCTCTGAGACATATCTGTAGCACTTACCTGGACTGCAGTGATGCCTTCAGAATTAATGTGTGGAAAGGATTTGAAGGATTATTTGGAGTTCAGTGTTATGTTCAAGTTTAGGCCAGGAAATGCAGATAAATAATAAAGAAAACAATCAAGTTCCTTAAGGAGTGTTTCTATCACTCATTCTTTGATTTAATTATTTGCCTGATTCCAGAACACAGCCCAGAAACCCCTTTTGATGTAAGCTGTTCCCTAAGCAGCAGGAATTGTGCATGATTTTGACATATTGATTAAACTGCCACTGAATGATTTGAGATGAAGATTGAATACACTGAAAGTAATAAGATATGATTGAAGCTGAGCCCTTCCATGGATTAGAATGGACAGATTTTTCTGCCACACTGCTCCCGTTTATCAGAACACCAATAATGTTTATTACTTCAAGAGTTACAGCTCGCTGGTTAGATTTAGACAAAACTGAGGCTGCATGGGCTCAGCAAACCTGTTTACTCTGAGACATTTAAGGCTGCTGGGCAAGGCAAAGTGCATGAAAACTGCAAGAAAGAAAAGTGAAAAGTGCAAGAAAGAAAATCAGCTACTGAGATAACTCTGAAACTGCAGACACCAGGGCAGAGACAGCAGGTCCTTTCTGGACCAGCTAATCCCAAACTGGGGTACATGTCCTTCAGGCTCACCTGCCAGTCCTTCAGGCTCACCTGCCAGTCCTTCAGGCTCACCTGCCAGTCCATGTGCCACCTTTGCACCCATGCACAGGGAGCATCTTCACAGTGCTGGACAGGGAAGTCCCAGTTCCCTCAAAACTTGTATTTCCTGTAGAGGGCCACAGGGAGATGGAGGTTTGTGTCTCTAAAGCATCTGACAGCTGAAATTCACAGAAAGAGTTATGAGCTGCAAGCAAGGCTTTTTTTTTTTTTTCCTTTTTTTTTTTTTTTTTTTTTTTTTTTTGTCTGAAAATGTGAGAGGAGTTATCTGAAAATGTTCTGGGTTTAAATTTCCTGTGCTTTTTTCTTCCTCCTGTGAAGTCTTCCTGACAGCCTTCCCTCTCTGATTTCAGAAGATCCCCACAACCCCAATTCTGAGCACTCTTCCAACTAATTACACAGCTCCTCTCTCAATAATGTAATCTCCATTAATAATTTATGAAATATGTTTGAGTCATCACACCAAAGAGGTCATACAAAGATAGTGACTGTGAAATGGAAAATGCGTTGCTCAGTTAATGAATTGCAGATGCATGCTCATAACTTGGAAAAACTGAAGTACATCACATTTTGGGGGACAATACAGCCTTGAAGTGCATTACGGATTTATGACCACAAGCAAAGCTACTGCATAAAAAAATACTGTCATTACCTAAATATGCAAATATTCCAAGTATTCAGTATGCAAGGGGAAATGTCTGCTCTTACAAGCTATTTGCAAACTAATGAAAATGAACTTTTCTGCATTATATGATCATGGAGAATGTAAAGAGCAATTTGTACTTCAATGGGGATAATGTGGATTTCTGATTTCAGGGTCTGTTTTATCAGCCCTGCTGGCTGTGCCACAGCTCAGCAGCCCTGTGTGATTTGCAGAGTGCATGTTTAGTCCCACCCCGAGCTCTGCTGCCCCTGGCAAAGAGATAAATGTATATAAGAAGATTTCTGGAGGAAGGCTGCATTTTTAGTCAGTCCCAAGGGAATTTTAAAGGTAACATTCCCTTCCCTAGCTGAACTGTCTACACTGACAAGCTGTCCCTATGTTGTAGCTAGTCTGCAGGGTAAAGCTGTGGGTTTGGAGTCTGTCTGTCTCTGAGGATGCTGCACACACACCTTGTGTGTCTCTGCTGTCCAGCACGGCCAGCCAAGGACAGGGATGTGAACCAGGAGGTTCTCAGCTTGTTCAGCTCTGGATAAATTGCTCCAACCATACACCCTTGTTAGTCATGCCAGGTGATCAGGCAGCAAATCTGGCTTTATCACAGTCCTGTTCTGCTTACTGGAGAGCGAAAGGAAAAGCACGGCCCCCGTGCTGGGATTTGAGGATGAGCAGTTTCATGGAGTGCTGAACCTGCTGGGTGCCCTCCCAGGGACAGAGCTTCCATCCATCTGGATGAATAAAGCTTTAATGACACAACTTCACATCATGGAGCATCAAAATGAAACATCATCTGTGTTACAGGGCTCTGATTTATTTAAATTTTTCACTAAAGCACTGCACCATCAAAGTCACAAATACTCAAAGCCCCATCTGCTGAGGCACTTGGGTGTGTGGAAGGGAGATAGCCACCAACAGGCTCAGGTGGTCACTGATAAAGCACGCCTGGCTTTTGGGGAGAAATCACAGGTTTTCCTGTGTTACTCTTTGCCACGAGCAAAACCCACTCCCTGTTTGCATCAGTGAAGGAATTTCTACCTCCTAAACCTGTGCAGGGACCTTACAGAAAAAACATGAGGAGGTCAGCACAGGTTTGTGCCATCTCTACCAGCTTTGGTGTCTACAAAAACCACCCTGGCCTTTGCTGGTGAGGAGCATCCTGGCAGGAGCAGCTCTGCCCTGTAAGACCGAGGTTCGATCATTTGGGATGAGCATTTGTCGCGCACCCACAGACCCCACTCAGAGCTTCTTAGAGCTCCCCAGGCAATGCTGTCTGGCTTCACGGCTGTTAATTGCTCAAGTCTACTGTTAATTAGCTGTCTGCCGGGCGGTGACAGCCTGGGAGCCTCTCCCCATGAGCTTTGTTCCCCAGCCCTCCCAGCTCCCCCTCCCCAGCTCCCAGCCAGAACATTTCATTTTAGTCACAGTGCCAGAGGCCAGGCCCCGGAGGACCTTTGAAATTAAACACTGTATGAAGTACAGTGCGGAGAAGAGGGAGGAGAAAGGGGCAATTTCAGCTCCTCAAGCATGCAAGATGAGAGCTTTTGTGATGCCTCTCAAAGTATTTTTTTTCAACTGGCCACAAATCATGTCCTTGGCTGTCCAAGGGAACCTGTCTCTATAATGGAAATTTCCACACTTGCCTTGCTTTCTTTCTTGCTCTTTATTGTGGCTTTGCTGCCTTCAAGACATTGTAAACAATTGAATTTTTACAGAAAGAAAGGGTTTGGTTTGTTTGGTGTTTTTTTTTTTTGTTTTTTTTTTTTTTTTTTTTTTTTTTTTTTTTGTTGGAGAAAAAGAAATTCATCCCTGATTTGCTAAGTTTAGAAACACAAAATCCAGAGTAAATTCTCCTCTTGATATTTGCAGATACCAGGAAGCAAAAGTTCCTCATTCAAAGACTGGGTGATTGAGACACATCACATGATTTTCAGCAAAAGAGGTTCATCACAGGACACATTTCCTAGAGGTATTAAGTCTGAATTATATTTCTTTTGTTAGGATGTTAAACAAAAATAAATGGTTTGGAATTTCAGCTAACAGCTGTGAAATAGTCTGGGGAAAAAAAAAAATTAGCCAGGAGTAATTTATTCATCCCTTTCCACCTGCAAATTGCCTGCCAACAGGTTGAGTTCTTACCCAAATGTTATGGTGATTGTTAAAACATTACAAAATTATTTTCACAAATGTTTCTTGCTTGGTAATTTCCTGGTGACCCAGTCACTGTAGACATTTGGCATTTGAAATTCAAATTCCGAGCCCTTCTGAGGGGATACACAGATGGCAGGAGCAGACCTGTGCTCTGCTGGCTGAGCACACCTCAGGTTTCTGCTGCAGTTTTCCTGATGGAACCCTAACCATTCCAAAGGAATCCAGGTGATGCTGCAGGCATGTACACTCCTGTCCCTCTCCAAATTATTGGTCCTAAATGAGTCTATGTTTTATCACTTTTGTTCCTATGAGGCCTAAATTAACTCCTTTTACATCATCTTTTCTTTTCCCCTCTCCCAGATTTTCCACCACTGCCTCTTAAAGCAAAGCAGGTCCACATTGTTTCTTGTGCTCTCCACACCCCAGAGCTCCTTGTCCTCTGTCACTTCATGCATTCCTCATGTGTGCAGGCTGGAGTGTTTAGGTGTCACTTACAGGCCATATGAGGTTTAGAAACTCAGCGACCCAAATGTGTGGTGTTTGGAGGGCTGGGAATTGCAGGGGCAATCCCTGCTCCATGAGAAATGGCACAGAGAGGATTTTTAGGGCTCCTTGGGATGAGGAACAACAGCCTACCCCAACATCCTGCTTCCCTTTGCAGTGTAGGGGTAGAAGATCTTTTCAGCCAGCTCCTAAATCACCACTTCTGAGCCAGCCCAAGCTGATGCACCCCGAGGTGCTGTGTTAGCAGCCACAGCCTCTCAGGAGCTGGCTCGTGAGCAGCCTGCAGTGGGGTGACGCTGGGGGACTGCAGAGGTGACCTGGCAATGAATCAGAGACATTCCCTGGTGACAAAGGTGAGGATGGAAAACACCTTTACCATCTGCAGAGCCAAGTGAGAGGGGAGAGCAGGGACTCATATCTCTGCAGCTGTGTGCTAAATGAATTACAGGAGAGAGTGAGGGAATAACACTGGAATTAAAAGGCTTTAAGATAAGATGGAAAGTGGCAGCTGAGCCAGGAAAGCAGGATGGAAGTGGGAGGGTGTTTACATCAGCCAGCAAAGCTTGGGGGATACTGAGAGCAGGAGGGCTCCTCAATGCCATGAAAAACTGCTCTGTGGAGGAAAGATAGCCGCAGAGCAGAGGCCATACTGGGGATTCCTGCAGGAATGATTTCCAAGGAGGTGTGGGAGAAACACAGAGATGTTTCTCTGCTATCAGGTAACCTGACTCCAATGTTTTTAGTGGGGTTGTGCCATAAGATTCAGCCTGCTGCCACTGGGCTGGTGTCAGCGCTGGTGCAGGAGGAGGGAGATGCTGCAGCTCGGTGACAACAAGTTCCCAGCACAGGCAGGGACATCAGCAGCTTTGGTCTGACTAGTTTGGGTTGAACTTTGGAAGGTATGGAAATACCAACCTGCTTCAATCTGAAAACAGTCTCAGCACAGCTGGATGGCACAAGTGTCCTGGCTGCTGCCTCAGCAGGCATTGAGGGTGCCTGGCCTGCCTGACATCTGCCCCAGAGACGATTTTAATAAGTTAATGGATTGAACTGGATTGTGCTGATCTCTTTATATTGGCATTGTGGGCCATCAGCTGTCAACAAAGGAAAATCTTAACAACGTATTTAAGGTGCTTTGATTTTGTGGACAGAGCTGTCAACAGCACTGAAAAAACACCTTCTGTCACAAAATTAGAAAATTGTGCCCCAGGAAACAAAATGCTCAAAGGCCATAACAACCATTCCAAACTTTGCAGTTTGGGCTTAGCACTTATTTATTTCAGGAGTGAGGGGAGAGTTAAGAGGGCAAAACTAATAAGAACAGGGTGCTGCATGGGTTAATCTTGCGTGGAAGGGCAAGGGGATGGTAGAGGAGATGCCCAGTCCTGGAAGGAATCAAGGGTGGACATCCCCTGGAACCCAGGGGTTAAGGCAGGAGCAGGTGCAGGGCCCTGCACTGACATCTGAACACAACATGAAAAATCACCTCTTGCAGAACTGCTTGGCAAGTGGCTGGGGAAGCTCAGCTGTGTGAGTCAATTTGAGCTCAATCAGTCTGTAAGAAATGGAGAGATAAATCAGCACAATAAAACACCGTGCAGAAAACCTGAGGGCTGTTGGGGCATTGGATCATTTGGCACACTGGGCTCTGCTGGCACTCCTGGAGCCACTGAGGGTGTGCAATACAAGGAGCTGTGGAGAGTGGCTCCCAGGAATGGGAAATCCTGAATGACCAGATTAATATATCCCACATTAAACCTTTCAGTGTTGCCTGAAATGAGGCGATCTTTCCCTGCATGGAATTATTTACAGCACTGCTGTGCCATTTGACAGCATTGTTTCCACTCTGCTGGTCCCTGTCAGAATGCCCCAGGAGCATCTGAAACATAAAAACAAGGAGCATCCCCATCTCCCAGCAAATACAGAGCTGGCCTGTGGTAGGACAGGAAATTTAAAAACTCTCTTTGTCATCTTCCAAGTGTGACACAACCTCTGCATCATGGGAAGAAATCTACCCCATAAGGTTAAATCACTGCTTATCTACTTAATGTCAATCAGACATTAAGCAGATTGACTGGGAGACTTGATTTATTTATTTTTAAATGAGAACCCAAACAACTTAATTCTCCTTCTTGACTTAATCTGCTGGTGGGCTGGGTATCCAATTTATTGTGTTTGTTTTGTTTGTTTATGTCTCTCTTGGCCTGTTGGTTCCTGTGGGAGTGGATGTTCTGTAACTGGGCTGTTGTGGCAATGGATGAAACCCACCCTGAGATTACCCTTGCTCTGCATTGGCTGCCCTGATTTTAGCAGCAATTTTTAAACACAGGCTCCTGTGGATTATCCACTTGCTCTGGTGAATACAAATCAAGTTGCAGTTAAGATCAAGATACAACAATTTCCATATCTGGAGAGTGAACGATTATTAATGGGAAAAAAGTAGCCAAGTGGCACACAGGTGGCAGGGTTAGTCAGAGATTTGAATAAATGGCTCTGTGTGAAGAACACTGGATTTGGAACCTTTTACGGCTTAAGAAAGCAGGAAATTTAGATCTAAGATGATATTCACTAAACACAACCCAAAGTGTTCTAATGCTTTCACATGAAATTGTCATTTTCTAAACTGTAACACGTTAAGTTCACCTAAGAATTAAAGGTGATTTAATACAACTGTACCCCTGAAATGAAGGACAGTGAGTCACCACCTCACTTTTAGTCCTTTGATCCAGGTTCCTTCCACGATGGGTGCAGATAAAGGAGGTTAAAGAGGAACCAGCAAAGAACTGATGACAATTTAATCACTGTGGTGATTACCAGGTGTAATTAAAGGCTTGCTGCTGTGAGATCCTGTGTACTTTCTGTACCTTCCCAGACAAATTTTATACCAGTAGTGGATAAAGTTTTCTGAATCTGCAGGGTGGGATTTACAAAATTTACAATTTACAGGTGTAGGAGCCCAGGTAACTCAAGTTTTAATGAGGCAAATGTTTGTGGATATTTTCTGGATGCCCTGACATGTTGTGGTCTAATCACAGATTTTGTTGGTTTATACAGTATAAGGTGTACAGGTGTAAATGCAGCTTTCCTCTAGACATAAAAATCTATCAAAACCAGTCTTCTGTGCTAACTTGCACAGGCCAGAAAACAACAAAACTTTCCTCTGGCTTTAAGCACTATTCTCAGTTGCAGGAAGAGAAGAAAAGAAGGCTGACTGACTCAAGTGGCCTCACTGCAATGCTTCCCAGCTCTCTGAAGCACTTACAGTGCCCTCAAGTCAGAGGTTAAGAATCAGAGCTGGCTTTAAGGTTTTTGCCTGATGCAGTCTCCAGTTCCCCTGCCTTTCTCATACACAGACACCTTCTGTATTGTCTGAATTCCCCCTGCCAAGCACTGTTCTGACCTCTTCTGTCAACCTGCTGGACCTGGGGATGCCTACACTATCATGTGTGGAGATGAATATTTGGAGAAAGTGGAGATGAATATTTGCAGAAAGTGCAGACTTTATTCCTGCTGTGGAATAAGCTTTAAAATGCTCGTAGGAAGTGACACAGAACTGGTTTAAAGAGTCTCTGGCAGGGTCCTGATTAGCCTGTACCTCCTCAAGCAATCCCACCCAGTGCCCCACCCTTTCCCATGGGCCTGCCCATTTAAACTCAGCCAGGAGCGTTCAGCTTTTCTCTTTAACCATGCTGGAGGAGCAAAGCTGTGCCTGGAGTCTGCCACAGGGAACCAACTCCTTGTTTGACCATGATTCCATATCCTATGTGAATTGGCTTCCTGAGCTCCAGCTATGGCCCTGCCTTGCTCAGGTACCCGAGGGCAGAGCCTTGGCTGGCAGGATCCCTGCTCCTGTGGTGTGATGCTCTGCACCATCCTTAGGGACCTGCTGGCCCTCTCTGCTCCCTGATGCTCTCTTTGCCGAAGGTAAGATCACCTGTACCATGTTCTTCCATGGCAAACACTTCCCTCATTCTTCAGCCTCTGTGCAGTGTTTTTGCCACCACTGCAGTGCAGAAATGAAATTTTGACTGTGTCTTCCTGATGCAGTGTCTGGAGACATCAAGGAGCTCAGCTTCTTTGGCAAGCCTTGTTTTTTTGTTGAGGTTGGGTGGGATTTGAATCAGAGGCTAAACATGCTACTGAACTGTGGCATATGGGAGCTTTAGTATAGTAATTTTTACTGTGTTTTTTTTTTTTTTGGGGGGGGGTTATGGGAGCTTTACCATAGTAATTTTTACTGGGTTTTTTTACATTGAATGTATGGCTTTATCTTCATGGAGCTACACGTCAGAGTCATAGAATCACAGCTGAGCTGCATGATGGACATGTCTGTAGGTTCTGTGCCTCGATATGTGGAGAGGCTGAGACTCTGTGTGGGTGTAATTGTACAGTTCACTCATTCACCAGAAGTCATTTCAGAGTACCCCTGAAGAGCACTCTGGAGGCTGGGAGAGCTGATGGAAGGTCAGCAAGTTCATTTTCAGTGGGTCACAGTATGAGCTGGGTTGCATTACTGAAGAGACAGAGCAAATCTCATGGGCTCAATGTCACTATTTCTCCTTGACACCACCATAACAAAACCCTTTGGAGCAGTTTCAGCTCTTATGATCAAATAAACAGGATCCAACAAGCAGGACTCTGTTTGTCAGAATTATGTCCATTGACCTCTGATAATATTTTTAGCTGGTTAAATGCCTCTAGTGTTATGCTGTTTTCCATTTTAATGTGTCTTCCTAGACTGGCTGGTGGAAAAGCAAAACAAAAGCCCTCACATAAACCATCCATGTAGCCATCAAGATGTGTCTGACACCCAGCAGAGTGGCTGTGCTTCTGGTTTATAGCTGGCAAATGTGCCTGGAGATAGAAGTTCAAATGTCCCTTCTATAGAAGCCTTAAGTTCTGTCTCTGATATATGAAAGCCTATATAAGGGTAAAACAATTATTTTCTTGAAGCATCAAGAAAAAACCTGACAGCCCTTCCCTAGTGATCAAACAAGATCACAGGGCAATAAAGTGGTGGAGAACAGGCCTGTGCACATTTTAAAATATTCTGTAGGAAGAGAAGCTAAGAGGTGAAGTGCTGAGGGCATAAACAGCATTTTGCAAGCAGCCTTTCTGCCCTGCATCCCAGAACCAGCTCTGGCCTGTGTGTAGTGGCTGTCCTTGCATCCTGCCCTGCCCATCCTTGGGAGCTGAGCCTCCAGCACAGCAGTGCTTCAGGACTGATGGAAGAGCCCAGCAGACTCACCTTTTATGAGCCTCCTCTACTGCTGTGGTCCATGGTGAGGGTGATTGATGTTTGGGTCTCTGGTGATGTTCACAATATGAAGCTTAGCAAGGACTGAAAAGCAAACTAAGTGAAGTCCTGGAGGTATTTTGGGCTGGAGACACAGAGAGGAGATCTGTGTGGGAGGATGGATTTGTGAGGAGGAGGAGTGGGATTCAGGAGTGCAGATTTCTGGCTCATCAGACTGTTCCCCTTTCTTACCCTTGGCTATTTCCATTTATAAAAAATAAGAGAAGCAGCTAATACTAATGGATAATGTTAGTAATGTGCTTCTGGATCTCCTGAGGAGACAATGAGTGGTGGTTTTTTTTAATACATGATGATCTCTCTAGAAGGCCAGATTTTAAACTGGATATGGAACAAATTGGATAATTGTTTTTTTAAGTCTATCTTTAAAAAAACTAATGAATATTTCAAAACATTCTGAATGCACAGGTTTATCAGGAATATCAGTGTAAAATCTTTCTACCATTTGGAAGTAAGTACACAGAGCTGCAGAGGAATGCTCAGAAGCAGAATCTCAGAAACTGCTGGATGCCACACCGTGGTGGGGGGAGTGCAGCGTGGCTGGACTGAAGGGCTGTAATGAGAAAATTTGAGTTTCTTTCCCTTTGGTAACCTGCCTTTAATTCTATGGAAACAGGAATAGGATTGCTGAATAATGAAGTGGGAGAAATGCAAGAAAAGCCCAGCAGATTGTGCTGTCAGCCATCAGAATAAGCATCATTTTTGTCAGAACAGTTTTAGTGATAACAGGAGCAACACCCATGCCTCCAATGAGGGTATTACTATTGAACATGGGGTAAAGGTTTCTGAGAGCCTGTGTAGGACCTGGCTGTGCTTCTTGTCCTTTTTGTCCAACTGCCTTCTGTTGAGAAACACTGGAAAAATTAGGAGCCTAGAAATCTAAACTTTGTAAAAATTTTTGTCTCCTTCTGCAGAGCTTATCTGCAGTCTCTGAGCTCAGCTATTCTCAGTTCTGTGTGTAGGAGACAGGATCTCATTTGCAATACAAACAGACAAAATGGGGAATAGGATATGGAAATAGGATATGGAATAAGTTATGGAAGAGGTGCAGGGTGATGGCATGGGTAAATCTCAGGCTCATTTAGCTAATTTTCATAGAATCATAGAAAGGTTTGGTTGGAAGGGAGATGAAAGATCCACTCATTCCATCCCCTGCCCTGGGCAGGGACATTTTTCTCTAGGCCACGATGCTCAGAGCTCCATCCAGCCTGGTCTTGAAATTTTAGGTCCTTAATTTTAAGCCCGTAAAGTTGAGTGAAGGCCAGAAAAGACCATCACAAGTCTCTCTGTAACATGGGAGACTAAAGCTGGCAGTGGGACCTCGGGTGTGTCAGACTTGTAGGAGAGAGCAAATTACCAGGACTAATGGTATTTACAGTCATTACCAATTCTAATTGCCTTTATAGTATTTGAGAAGAATATCTGCGAACAGAGCCACATTTAAATGAAAAATAAAGATTGTGCAGCAATATTTAAGAGGCTTACTGTTGGACATAATTAGCAATCCTATTTTTTCCCATGTTTAAGTAATGTCTTTATGTAGTTTAATACCTTAGAATGACATCAATGTATGTAAATTTAAGACAAAGGTTAACTCAAAAAACAACTTAATATATTGAGTTTATAATAATTTAATATATGTGAGCTTGGCCAAGGAGTTTTTTAAAGCACCAAAAGGAAACAATCAGGAAAATGTGGTTCATTATTGTGGACAATATGCAAAAACCTACACCTGAAAACAGAGCAGGAGTTATATAATGGTGCAGACATAGAGCAAGACACTTCAGCTGTGCCAGGCTCTGTAAACCTGGCTGGTGCAAATATCAGGAGTGCACTGGTGCCCCAGAGAAAGCTGAGATTAAGCATCTAACAAATGTGTTTGCTGAATTTGGACCTTGGACTTGAATCATGACATCTGAAGTTGGCTTTACAAAGAGCTTCTCAGGACTTGGAGCTGCTGGTGTATTTTTATAATACCACTTTGTGTGCTTTGGCAGTTAAGGTAAATGACATCATTTTACTCTATCTTTCTGCATTTTATTTACCTCATTTCCTGTTCTAAAAATACACAAATGTGACTACTCAGTGATATGAATCTGAAAACAGAGAAAAGCCAGCAACCCCTTGTCTCCTACGATGTTCACTTAAACCACATCACACCCCACAAATAGATTCTGCTTGCAGAAGGTCTTGATGAGGAACAGACCAAAGGATATTTTGGAGAGGCAGAGGAAATCCCCTCCCATCCTTCCTCCTTTCTTTTAATCTCCTTTTGTTATGGAGAAGGCCTATGCTCAGGAGTGACCAGGCAGTCATCCTCACTGAGCTCTGCACAGCCACCTGAAGGCTCTGTACAGCCTCTTACTCCAGTCCTGTGGGGCAGGAAAATGGGAAATCAGTTTGCACAAGTGAAATGTGTGGAACTAGGACTTTGCTGACCAGCTCAGCAGAACTGTTCTGAAAGGCAGGGGGGGAAAAACCTTATAACTGGACAAACATCTTAGCTGAGAGCATCCGGATTTGTACTAGGATTGAGCAGGATCTTTTAGGATCTTCACATTCTGGTTTAGATTTGTAATACAACAGGTGGCTTGTGGCATTCCTGGAGCTCCTATGAGATGGCTGTGGGAATTTGGAGCTGACCACAGTCAGCTTTGAGTTGTTTCTAACATATTTTGTGCCCATACTGTAAAGGTTTATGAACGTATTTGAAATGCCACCACTTGGATCCCATATCCCATCCAAGCTGTTTGCTCTCATTCTCTTCTGGAGGTTTGTGCTCCACCTCAGGTGTGCAGCTCCAGCTGAGCATGTGAGTGCTCATCTTGGTGTTAGGATAAAATCAGCCAACTTAGCTGAGATCAGCAGTAAAAGCATTTGGAGCTAAGCAGGATGATTTGGTCTGTGAGTATATTCTGGTTTTTCAGTTGAGCTGCAAAGAGGGACCTCTAGTCATGGAAAGTGGTTTATTGCTGGAGTGATTTTCATCTTTTTCCAGCTCCAGAGGAACCTGAAAGATGATTTTTTTGTGTCAGCAAGACAGCAATTCTTCCACCTATATCCCCCAAAAACTGGGTACCTGCTGTTAGCATCTGCTGGCTGAACGCTGGCTGTGCAGAGGCCGTGAAATACAGCAAGTTTGTGCCTCACCATTCCTCAAGTGATTCATCACTTCAGGATCTGTGTGTGTCAGTGCCAAGCTACATAAACAGCTTGTCTTTACTGGGGTCTCCCAGAAGAAAGCTGTGATGGGTTGGACTAGCTGTTCATTTAGCCTGGCATTGCACTGTTCATCCTAAATAATAAATGATACCCACTCTGGCAGTTTGTACAGATTAGCAGCAGTGGAAGATCTCAGCAGAGAGGCAAAGTACCTTTTAAAACATTAATATTCTTTCCTTGCTGTAAAGGGATTTTGGAAAGAGGTATGGTCAGAGCTGGGTCTGCCTTTCACATAAGGAAGGTAGAATAAATTCAGCCATTTTCCCCAATCTGACTCATGTCCATAGCCTTTAGAGATTTACTCTAAAGTTGATATCCAGAAAAATAATGTTTCAGGGCTAGGAACGCAGGGATTCTGTTTCAGACTGCAAACCCTCAGGAAACAGATATGTACATGTGTTGACTAATTGTGCTGCAAAGTGTTCAGTCCCTGGAGTTTTGAACTCTGTAAATAGCTGTTGGACAAAGAAGGCAAAAGGACTTTGTTGTTGAGTCTTTGAGTTCTGCTCCCCATTACGGACCAGAAGTGGAATTTCTCACCAAACCTGAGGCATCTGTTGGGAGCTGTAGTCTGAGCTAGTTTGGTTGAGAGTAGAAGAAATTCTTTGTGCCTTGCTGTGAAACTCTGAGCAAACCACATCTGCAGGTTTCTCTCTCTGTCCTTCATGTCTCTGGCTCTCTGCTCCTGAGGGGAAGAGCTGTTGTAGGTTTGTCAGACACCTCCCACAGCGAGGTCCTGGTGTGGCTTGGTGTCTCAGGGTCAAGTGCAATGCCAGCAGAGGTTACTCAGCTGGAGAATTTTGCCCTGCATTCCTTCATCAATCACACTGGAAGGTCTTCTGTGCTGTTGTGCGCTGCTATCACTCATTTTCTACACGTACTTTGTTCAGGTGCAGCAGCAGTATTTTCTACATGCTCTTGATTTTATTATAATACAGCTATAAACCAGATAAAGAGTGTTTATTTCAGCCTCTATAAATATTGGCTGACCTTTTCTGCTCAGAGGAAGCTTGCTCCTCTGCTCTAGATTTTGATTTAGGATTATTTGTGGAGGGCAAATGGACGCATACATCACATCAAAATATTTGTCAGTGTAATTTCCCCTAATGAAGTATGGGATGCAGGAAGGAGGGGATGGCTGAAGTAGTAGGCAGTGATTTCTTGTGATATAGAACAATCTTTTTAGAGATATTGCATAGTAATTGTTCATCTTCTGCAGTACAGAGCCCACTGGGAGCTGGTGGTTGATGGTATCTGGAAATCAGACAGGGATGAGACTACTGGTACAGAGGTATACATAACTAAAATATGTTAGGTATTTCTAGGGAGAAAAACTATCTATCACATGAATGTGCAGGAAACTTGAAGTAAAACAGGCAGAAGGAAGTTGCAATATGCGGAAAATACAGGAGAAAGCTATGGGTGGTGATGTACAATGCCTGATGACCTAAAGCTGTTCTTGCATTGCTCTTGGCCTGTGCCCGTTTGGAGCAGAAGAGGCAAACGTTGTCACCTTCCTGGCAGTGGGAAATACCTGGGAACACTTCTCAGTGCCCAAACCACAACCCCAGAGGAGCTCAAGGAAAGGAAAACGCCAGGAAACTCAGATGGCAGCAAAAACCAGGCACTGGGGCCCTGGGGTGCAAGCAGTGATGAGGGAGGAGAGGCAAGAGAATGAGCATCATTAGCATGATTGATGCAGCAAGTACCAGGAGAGCACGAAGAGATCATTGCTGTAAAATGGCATGGGTGAGACACAGCCAGGGAATGCTGTGCAGCGGAGATGGAGATGAATGCAAAATATGTTTGAGAGTCAAGCTGTGTTTATTGCTCTGCTTTCAGAAAAGCACCAGGTAGTCTGGCTCTGCAGTCTGTAGATGTGATAAATAGGAAGACCCTGTGTTTCTGGGGCTAATAACCATTATTTGCTATAATTCAATTGCCATTAAAAAAAAAAAAACCTCATTTTCCTAGGAGGCTATTGTAAGCCTCTTAATTTTGGTCAAATGAATGAACAAAGACTTGTGTGATTTCTCCTAGAATAGTAGAATACTCATTCATTGCAAAATGCTAGAGTGAATTTCTTCGCCACACAAATGCTGTTTTAGCTGCAGTGATTTGTTTTGTGGCATATACAGAACTCACTATGCTGCTGTTTATTGCCGACGGCGAGCCTGGTTTATAGCACCGCTTGCCAGCACCTCCAGTTGATCTGACACCCCCCAAACAATAGCCAGGCTGCGATTCATTACTTTAGGCAGCTCATTTCAATATGGTAATTAGGAGCCCGTTTGTAACATACCAGCATGGGTACTCCTGAGCACATCTTATTGTTCTGCTTCACATCGCGAGGATGACAAAGGCTCCTTATGAACAGAGGTAGCTGGGTTTAGGCAAATCCAGCCCTTTAGCATTGCCCTGGAGAAATCACCATCCATCACCTCGGAGGACATGACACACGGCTTGTGTCGGTATTGTGGCTTGAGCTCGGGAGCAAAACAAAGGCAGGGGAGGATCCACGGCGGCTCAGGGGGAGCTTTCCCGGGGAATTGCCGCTGGTGACCACTCGTGTTTGTGGGGAGCGGGGCCGGGCCATCCCTCCCCGCGCGGGCTCCTGCTGAAGTTGAGGACCGGGATGCTCTAAGTTGCCTCGTCCCCTGCGCAGCGCGGGGAGGCGGCTGCGGCGCTCCGAGGGGTGAGAGCGGGGGGCACGGGGACACCCAGGCGGGGAGCGGCTGCCGCTGCCCGGGTCCCCCCGCGGCCGGGGCGGAGCTGCCCTCGCCCTCCCCCTGCTCGGGGGGCAGCGGGGCCGGCGCTAAGCCCTGCCCCGCCGGGCGGGCGCTGCGGAGCCGCGGCCGGGGCCGCCGCGGGTGGATGCGCGGGGGAGAGGCGGCGGCGGGGCCGGGCTGGGCTCGGCCGGCAGCCCCCTCCCGGGCTGCCCGCACCGCGGAGCCCCCGCCAAGGTAAGGCCGGCCGGGGAAGGGCCGTGCTTTGTTCTCCGAGCGGGATGCGGGTCCGGCGGGTGATGGATGGATGGATGAATGGATGGATGGGGAGCGATGCCCAGGGTCCCCCCGCCGTGGCAGTGCGAGCGGGCACATCCCCGTGCGGACCGCCCGCTTCAAGTGCGGGGTCTGGAGGAGCTCGGGACCGCCAGGGAAAGCCAAGCCGGAGTCTCTCGGGGAGGGTGAAATTCCCAATGGGATGCTGTGATGGGCTGAGAATCGCCGACGGGAGCTGCTCTCGCTGGGGCGATGACCAGCACCGGGCTGTGGGGGCTGAGAGCATCCCCAGCATCTTTCACTGTGCCAGGCAGCGCAGACACACAGGTCTGGGCATCTGCCCCTTCATTCCTCTGGAGAAAGGAGTCGAGCAGCGCTGGGCTCAGCCCCGGCACAGGGTCCGTCAGGGATGTGGGCAGGCAGTCGGACAGAAATCTCTGCCTGCGGAGCGAGGAAGCCCTTCCTCTGCCTTTGTTACACTTGTTTCCCTGCCCGGCTTGGCCTCGCATTCTCCCTCTTGCCCAGAATAGCCCCTTTCCCAGTATTGTTCTCCGTGTGTTTCCTCTCGCCTCCTTCTTCCGCCCGTCCTTAACGCGGGTTCTCTGCAGACCTGATACCCTGACAGGCATCTTCCCTCTCCCCTGTGGCATTTTTAAGTCCAGATCTACCTATTTTGAGAAAATGCTCCTTTTTTTTTTTTTTTTTTTTTTTTTTTTTCCCTTGAGTGTTTAAATTTGACTTCCATTCCATGGGTTTAAACTAAATTGAAATTAACTTCACTTAGGACCTGCTGCATAACAAGGATGAGATTTCCGGCTGCCTGGCGCTTGATACCAGTTTCAATTACACTGAGCACTGGGTGTGTTCAGACTGGGCTTTCTAACCTATCATTGCTATGATATAGAATAAGGTCATTCTTTACCTTTGACCTCACTGCTGCCTTTTTTTTTTTTTTTTAATATATATATATATATAGATGGGATTAGGTGGGTCCTTGGCTAAATGAGCACAGCCTTTGCTGAATGCAGTTGAAAACTGTTAGTGTTGAACACATCGCTCCTGGAAACAAGCTTGAGAGTGCCAGAGGGTGAGATCCAGGGAGAGAGCAGGTTAGGAGCTTGTTAGAGCAATGTCTCCAAAAGGGTCCAGCCCTCCCCTTCTGTGCTGTGTTGGTTTTCAGACACAGATCCATATGAAAGTATTTGTGTCTCTGCTGGAACAGGGCAGAGCACAGCTGCTGCCAGGGGGGCTGTTGATTTTTCCTTTAGGGGATTGTGTTCTTTAAGCACTGACTTTATTTAGAGTTTAGCCTAATGGGAAGCAAAGAGCAGCTGAGCTCATTCTTGCAACTTTTGCTGGATTCCCAATAGCTGCAGTGAAGTAGTCAAGGCTTTAATCAATTTTTACTTGGCTATAACTTGGGAAATCTTTGAGCAGCCGCAGGGGCACTGGCTGGAGAGTTGTGTCTGCAGGCTGGGGAAGACTGCAGTGCTTTAGTAATGCCTGCCTCATACAGAGGCAAGAACATATGTCTAGAAAAATGTATATATTTTCACTTGTGTTCTCTGCTTTTTAAAAATTGCTTTCTTGAAGCTCCCCCTTTTCCTCCATTTGAGGAGCTTATTTGCAGAAGTTACCAAGAAGTTGCCTTGGAAAGATTTATCTTTCCTGCAACAGCATGGATTTCAAGCATTGGTCTGTTGTACAGGGAGACTCATCTTGCTGATTCCCTTGGACTTGAATGGGTGCAGCCACATCAGACTTGATCCTTTTAGTTTGATTCTGCTGTACTGAACATGTGAAAACCCTTTTAAGAGTTTGCTCCTCAGTCCATTAGAAATATGCATGTCATCTTAGTCAAAAGAGATTGTACAGAAACCTTTCAGTGTGTTAACAAGCCCTGGAATTCCATAATTATGAAAACATGGCAGGACTGAACGAATTACTGAGGTTTTAGATGCAGGTGACCATTTTTCTGTGGTTTCCTGTGGGAATGCTGGGGTTGTGCTCTCTGAAGCTGGGTGTTTTCTGGGCAGTGAGATGGAATTACTGTAGAGATCCCCAGAGTAAAGGTTGCAAATGCATCTCAGCTACAGAAATCGTGGCTCTTTCCTAGACTTTGTGCTATAACATAAAAAAACAGAACTCCACGCACCACCTATGAGTGATTTTTCAATGTGTGTTACCTGGCTCAGTCTTGTGACAGTGTGGAAGTGAAGTGTGGTGTGAGAAGACTCCCGTGAGTGTGGCTTTGCCACCACTGTGGGACTCTGCTGATGTGGCCATGGTTGGGCATTCTTGGTTTAGGCAATTCTGCTCACAGTTTCTGGTAATTAAAGCAACAGAAGGTAAAAAAAGGAGGCCCACTGCAGGGCTCACATGATTCTGAAAGGGCTCTTGCATATTTTCTGTATCCTATTTTCTTCCTCCAATGCTTCTTAGCATTGAGTGAATGCCAGGGAGGAGGGAGGGAAGGACCTGGATAAATGGAGTATTCTGGGATCCAAGAACTCTCTTCGTGCCTGTTGCACCTTCCCAGGGAAGTGGTGGGCCAATGTGTCAAATCCATTTGCAAGCAGTAGTGTAAATTAAAGCTGGGGGATAAGCAGGTTAGAAGGTTAATGAGATGTCTGAACTTAATTGATTTTCCATACAAATTGGCTATAATGTCTTTTGTTTGCTTTTTTTTCCCTTCCAGGATGCTGTGCTACAGCAGTTACATGAATATGAAGAGTAGCAAAAAGGGAGGGGGGAGTCGTGGCTGTTTGGAAACCAAGGAAACCTTGGTTGTACTCCTGAGAGTGGGCTGATGTGTGATTTTGGGCACAGGAAGGTAGCTCTGAATTAGCACCCTGCACTCCTGTGTCTTCTGGGACTGGCTACCATGGCCTTGGTGATCACTGAGCCTTGGACAGCAGTGTGCCCTGGCTGTCATGCAGAGCTGTTCGATCCCAGGGTTCAGAGAACACTTTTATTTAGATGTGCTGTTGCACAGGCCAGCCTGGGAAAACCAGTAGAAGAGGAGCTATAATCTGTGTTAAATGATTTCTGGGTCCTGAGGTTGTCAGGTGGCATCCCCAAGAGGGTGGCACTAGTTCCTGTAAGCCTGGCCTGGCTGTACTGTCCAGAGGAACAAAGCTGAAGGGGCTGTTGACTTTATTCATCTGACTGGATGTGCCTGACTTAACAATGAGACCATGCTCAGGCCACTAATTTTTTGACTTTTCTGTGTAGATTCTCGTTCTTATTGGGAATATATTTGAGTTAGTGGTTGGAGCCAGTCCAGGTCCATGGGTGAGAGGAGCTGAGATCCTTCCTGCTCACTTGGCTCCTGCACTGTGCTGGTGCTGCCCAGTGCCCCTTCCAGTCTGTGCTGGTTTCAGGTGACAGGTCCAGCTCAGAGCAGCACCAGGCTCTGCCTGTCTGAGGTCTGAGCTGGGTGGCACAGCCAGCCCAGAGGAGTGGCACACCAGGACAGGAGCCAGCTTTGCTCACCCCTTCCAAGGGTGCCATGGAGAAGGAAAGGCATTGTGTGTTTTGTGTGACAATAGAAGTTACAGCTCTTCTTGAGTTGGTTTGCTGTGAGAACCACGTGGTTAAATCACATTTCAGACCTTTCCTCTTGGATTGTATACCAAAACATACAGAATAACATAGTGAATTCTCTAAGGGGCTAATACTATGTTTTGACTCCTGTTGTGTTTATTTCAATCTAGATAATCACAGTCAAACAGTTTTTGTGCTTAACACGGAAACTGATTGCAGAGTGACTGTGAAGAGTTGCCTGCAGACAACAGCTTTCATAAAGCAGCTGAATTTTGCTTTAAGGGTTTCTGAGCAGCCGAGGACAGCTGCAGAGCACACACCACTGCAAGGGAGATAAAGAAAGATCAAGGTTTTTAGACCACCCTATCATCACAAGAAGGAATGATAGGAGGCTTGGGCTTGGCACCTTCACATTTGTAATCAGGCTTCAGATAAACCAGCACATACCATATGCTGCAAGATTGGTCAATATTTAAAACTAATTGCTGAGAATGGCTCAGTCAAGAGTCAAGGGCAGGAAATAGGTCGCTGGACATCCTTACATCCTTATCTAGTGTATGTCACCAGTAGTGACAGGGTTTAGTAGGAACAATTCCTTGGCCAGTTTGGAGCGTGCATATCTTATTTTTTGAACAGGCTGCGAAATTTGCCTCCAATGTAATGCTGGAAACCCTCAGGCAAAGCTGCTATTGTTTGGTTGCAGCCATTTCAAAGCATTAAGCCTTCCTCTTGCCCCAAGTCATAATGCACCAGTGCTTTCAGCAATGGTTAACAGTTCTGTGCTTCAATGATATAGGTTAGAGAAAGGAGGGATTTTTGTTTTCTTTCGCTATTTAAAGCAACGCAACAAGCCTTTAAACCATAATTCCTTCAGAATTCTAGTAATTTTTGAAAAACATAGAGTGCACATTGAATACATGCAAACTGTAATTTTGGTCCTTTGTTTTCTGTGTAGACTATTTACAGGGCAGTGTCAGGAAAGGAAATACTTCCATGTGATGGCCTCTTTGTTTAGAGCCTAAACTCTCAGTAGGTCAGCTGTATGTAGAGCTGACAAAAGCTTCAGATTTTCTGCAGTTGTCAAAACTTCAGTGCAGAAGAAGGGGGATGCTGAAGGGGTAGAAGAAAACAATTCTACTCGGGTTATCTGTCAATTTAACAAACTTTTATAAAAACTATTGTCCCAGAGTGTTTGCCAAGATGCCCCAGAACTCAAATGCACGAAGGCCCAAACCAGCCAGGTCCTTCATTCCTCTGCCAGGACGGGACTGATCACTGCTGCACTCCTCAAGTTCAAATCTGAACTTTTTCAGACCCTTTAGGTGTGTGTTGAGGTGGTGTGGTCGAGTTATTGAGCCAAAAGAACCATTTCACCTGCTGCTTGTTGACCTCGGAGAATGCAGGTGATTGATTATTGCAGTTACTGATCAGCAGTGATCAGTTCCAGTGGTCACAGCCTGGGCAGCCTCTGCTGGCTGGCCATGCCTTTGCACTGGGAGATGGACATGTAAAACCCTTTAATATATGTAAGAAATGTAGCCCCACAGTTTTTCTCATGCTAATGTCTGAGCTATCTTTAGTTCCTTTGAAAGAGAGTTCCATAGGCTGGTTAATCTCCCTGTATATAAATCTCTTTCATACAATTAATCCTTTATTTTTTTCAGATCGCAGTGTAGGGGAGAGATGGTTTAGAAACAAATCCATTTACCTTGTGTTGCCTTGAAAACAAACCCAGTGTACTTGAAAGCAGAAACAAAGCACATACACAGACACTGCATCATCTTAGTTATTATTGCTGTGTGGTGTCAAAATAAAAGAGCTCATAGAACATTTCTGTCTGCAAAGAACTTCCCAAGAAAGAGATTGCTTTCAAGGCTTTCAATCCTGAAAATTCTTATGGAAAATCAAGCAACAAAAGATGTGAAGTTGACAAAATCTTGACCCTCCTGAAGTGAATGGGAATCTTCAGACCAGAATTGGCTGGAGTTTTAAATAAGTACCTCACTGGAATACTATATTTATGTGCTTTTAGAGATATGAAATTGCAGTTTTACTGAAATACCAGTTGCCAGGTGTTCCAGCTTTATGAATAAATGATTTGGCTGGTTTTTCCCCTCTTTGAAGTGAAGGATAAGATTAGGAAACAGATGCCTGGAATATTCAATTATTTTTAAATAGTATGTTAAACAGATCAGCAGAAGTTGGACATCCTTTCCCAGCTAGTCCTAGAAGCACTTGGAGAGGCATTAGAAGTATTTGGGGACAGAGACCACTTTGTCTAGTTTAGAGGGAAACCTGAAAGTCATAAAAATAGTCAGTGGATATTTCTGGGGAGTGTTTTTACTGCAGTCAGCCTGCCCTGGCCCTGAGAACATGGCAGAGGCTGTTGCTTTGTAGTCAGAACCTGTGGAATGATTTTGGCTGGTCATGCTCATTGTGCTTGGGTTTAACATAAGGAAGGGGTGGAGGGTGATAGATATAGTAGGAGGATGCTATAGAACAGGAGGAAAACTCAGGTTGGAAAGCTGGAGAAGGGTCTAGAAAAACAGGAGGAAAGGAGAGGAGAGCAGCTAGGCAGAGTCGTTATGGACTGGGCATGGCACAGAAGGAGGCTGGCATCTGAAATGCAGCCTTGGGCTGAGATCACAGCACACTGATGGGTTTAGTGTGTCAGAATTCCTCTGGAGGCATTGCAGTGCTAAATGTGTAGGTTATGGGAACACGGGTCCTGCATCCTTCTTTCTTTACAGTCCTGCTTGGATGTTATGGAAAGCAGATGTACACATCTGGTAGCTGTTGTGCAAGGGGCTGAGTCCAACCAGGAAAGAAAGCAGTTCTTATAAAGGTAAAATATCTTCAATCTCAAAAGGGGGGGAAAAAAAGTAGGGGTGTGCATGTTTAAGATTAAACATTGACATGCTTTATCGTGGTGTTTGTTTCTGAAGGTGATAATGATGGAAAAATGTGTGTCTGGAGCTTGGGAGGATCTCCAGGCTGTCTCTAAGGCATGGACAGTGCTTCTTACTTTCTTCTCACACTTCATCCCTACTTTCTCTTAGTTTAGACTTCTGTTCTGTGTTTAGAAAACAAACTGGAAGCCCCTCTGGATTGCAGATCCAGCAATTTAACCATATTTAACTCCCCAGACACCGAGTTCCCTTTTGTGCATAATACCAGGGAAGTGTCTTTGTTTGCAGGAATGCTGCATGACAGCAGGGCCTGGCTAAAAACAAATTTTAAATGACCAAAATCTTAATAAACTTTCTCAGTAACACGAGTACACCACATAGGATAGCTGCACATGGAGCAGAACTGAGAAGCGTGGGAACTGCACAGGGATGTGCTGCAGTAGGAATCCTTCTAATGGGTACCATATTACTCAATTTTATGGTAAAATAGACCAAGTGTTTCAAATCACTTGTTTCTCCTCCACTGTCAAAAAAGCTTAGCAGAGAGCTCATAGAATCTAACATTTTAGCAGTTAAAGCACAACTGGCATTGATTGTAAGCATCCTTGTTAGTGGGTTGGAGAGATGTGTGTGTATTGTGTAGCTGATGCAGATTCTGAATGCCTGGACTTGGTTCATCCTCCTCGCTTTCAAAAAAAAATTTTTAAACCAAGGCAACAGAATTTCTTCTAACTGTGCTGTTGTCTCCAACACCTTGAAAATCAGTTGCATCTTTTTCTGATTGGTCTGTACTGTTGTGTAGAAGAGAAAGTTTGGAGAAGTAACCTTTCCTAAACCCTTCTCCAGCCCCACCTGATTTTGCTTACATGGGAGGCAGAAATGGGAAGCTCCAAGGAGGTGTCTGCTTGGCAGCCTTGAGGCTGATGCATTATCTGGCAGAGTTATGTGCTTATCTGTCAGTATTTCCTAGTGCTGACCATGTGAGTCTGCCTCTCTTGGCAGCAGCAGAACTCCTTTTCTGTGTTTTTGCCTTCACTGCACTTACAAGAAAATCACTGTGAGTATCTGCTGGAAACGAGAGAGGAGTCATCTATTGATGGGTTTCCATGAATCAGAAGGTGAAATGAAGTTGAGATGTAATTATGTTGTGTTAGTTTGGGGCATTCAGGAGACACCAGGAAACTTGGCCAGCTGTTTCTGTAGGTAATGGCACGAACCTGATAAACACACCAGAGTCAAGGCTTGTTCAGTTTATCCCTTAGATGATCCCTGATGATCACTGGGGAAGGAGAGAAAACCATGGGCTTCATCACTCAGCCTGACAGTGAAGGGAGGGGAGAGAAGGAGGGGTGTGTGCATACTGGAGATTACTGGGATGATACAAGATCTTGCTTCTCCTGTGCAACCCTTGCTCATCTTTAAGGGTTTTAGTGACCACTGCTTTAGTACTGCACACTGGAGAGTTGGTTTTGGACGCACTATGAGTGGTGTTTAGGGATGGAGATTTCTTGATTGTCCACCCCTAGTCAAGGGAGGATGTGGGTCAAAGCCATGTGGGTGTGAGGTGGGTTTGGAAGGGAGGAGAAGGGTCTTTGCTCTGTGTGTATAAATCCATCTTTAACCCTGTCTTGGAGTACTTTGAAGGTTTCTTGCTGTCTGGAGTTAACTTGGCTGCTGACTTGGTTCTTTCCACTTTAAACACAGGGGAGATGGTGTTTAGACTAATTTTAACCTCCTCATTCTCAGCCTGAACCTCTTTTTTTAACCCAGTGTGCGTAGCTTTGATGCTTAATGACAGAAAGTTCTGTTAGCAGTGCATTAACATCTTGTCTTTCAGTAGTTACACCCTGTCAGAGCATCACATGCTTGTTGGGGCAAGCTACACCTCCCTGTCTGAGAAATCCCTTTCCCTGCTCCAAACTCCTCCATAATACTTGAATGGAGCCTGGGCTTTGCAGCAGCTGAGATACAAATGTTTATTCAGATACATTTGAGTGTGTCATCTTTGCTCTTGTCTCCAGCATAGCTGCGTGGGATTTCAGTGGCACCAGGAGTCAGACTCCCAGTTTGATTTAACAGTTGTTGTCTCCAGCTCTGCTGTTGGAGTACAGAGTGGCAGGGTGTGCTGTGTGCCAGACTGTGTGTCTGGCACTTCCTCTGCAGAGCTGTACTTGTTTGGTTTTGTTTTTGCATACTGGTGGTGCTCTGTAGTCCTGTCCTCCTAAAATAAAATGTGGTGGAAGGAAAAAAAAAAAAAAAAAAAAAAAAAAGAACGCAACAAAACTCAGTCGAGTGAGAGAACCATGGGTGGGACTGAGCTGGGGAGAGCAGGCAGAGGAGGGACCAAAGCAAGCAGTGTTCAGTGGGGAGCAGCAGGGTGGAAATGCTCCAGGGAATGAACTGCCTGGCACTGCACCCTTAGAAACTCACCCAGAGAGTCCAGATGAGTGAAAGGTAACCTGAGATTCCAAGTCTGGCCATTGTTGTGCTGAGAGGGTGCAGTCCTGCTGCAGGCTTGGGGAGAAGAGAGGTGTTTGCTTTTATGGCTCTTTGTATCAGCAAAGAAAGAGGTGTCATTCCTTGCCCTTACTTGTGCAGAAACATGAGGATAAGCTTGGGAGATGTGTTCTGTTCTCTCAGTTGTGGAAGTGCAGGGATAGATGTGGCTGCCCAGGGTGGGAGGATGCAGCCTGGGACTTGCCTCCTGAGAGTTTACCAACATAACTCCTGTATGATGAGTCTTTTAGAGATATGCCTTACGAAGGTTGCAGGCTCAAACCTCTGCTTTGAGGTGCCAGAAGTTGCATTTAATTTTTTTTTTTTAAATATGTCAGCAATTTCCAAGTTGCAGTCCAGCCTTTTAAATCTTGGATACTTGGAATCCCTGATTAACTGTGGTGTGTTGGCCTAGCCAGGTGTGTTGTAACAGCTAATCTTAAACAACAGTGGGCATACTTTACTCAGTGGTGGAGCAGGTAAGTGCCTTCAGTGCACAGCAGGGAGGTAGGAGTAAGCAGAGTAGAGGAGGAAGGTCAGAAACTACAGTCTGACCTAGTTGTGTTGTCCAGCTGCAGAGCACTGGAGTCTGGCCTTCACACCCCCAGATTTTAGGTATGAGCTTCCTTTACCCACATGGGTTTGTATCCTCAGGCTGCAAAGTGGGGCTGTGCAGAATTACCAGGAGTCAAGAGGAAATGGCCAATAAGCTATTTGCAAAAATGTAGATCCTGGTTCCTTTCTCACAGGATTAGTCTTGAAATCAGGAGGAGGAGATGGAGCCAAGGTATGAGCTCCAGTCATTCCCATGTAGAACATACTGGTGGGTCTGACACAGGAGGTACCATGCCTGTGCTGCTGGGATGTTCCTGCAGCAGCCTGTTCACCCTGCTGGAAGAAGTACTCAGATTGTTTTACAGAATTAACTGTAGAGAATAAGGAGGAAATGGGATATTTGCTTCCTCTGAGCATCCTACAGGGGACAGCAGGGCATAGGGTGTATTTTACAACCACGTGTGCTTGTGCTGTATTTGGTACTAAAGGGCTGTTGGTGCTGCTTCACCAGGGTGCCAAGATCATCCTGCTGTTAAAGTGGTTAAAATGGATTTTCCTGGCAATTTATCACTTGTGCCTGTCACCTCCCTCTGCAAAACTTGTCTGGGTAAAAGCACCACTCTGAGCACCATGTGAGAGCAGTGCTGAGCCTCAGGAGGTGCCAGGTTTGTGCTGCAGGGGTGTGGGTGAGCTCTGGATGGAGGGGAGGGGGATCTCTGCCTGGCATCATCGCCAGCTCTTCCACCCAGCACTTCCCAGGCCTGTGCCCTGGAGCCATCGAACCACAGGGCCTCTCCCAAGCCTGGGGAGGGGGTTCAGGGCTGCTGCACCTCCCAGAGCAGCCAGGAGTGGAAATTCCTGTTGTAGAGAAAAAGATGTCTGATGATAACACTCTAGGTACTGCTCTGCCCAAAGCAGCTGATAATGCTTTTGGAAAAGAATGAAAGGTTTGGGAGGAGGAGGTGGTGTCTGATGAGGAAGTTTGTAGTAGATGAATGATAACATCTGTGTGTAGTCTGCTTTCTTCCTCTGGGGCTAAAACAGGTGGAAGATGTGCTTTCAGCAGCAGTGCCCATCACCTGAGGCTGGAGGGACTTTTCATGTCCCATTCAGTCTCTGACAGCACTGGCTCTTTGCCAGGTTTTGTCTGGGTTCTGGAGCTCGCAGGGTTAGTCCTGATGCTGGTTATCATGTTACTTTAGTATCATTTACTCCCCAGAAAAAGAAGGAAAGGCCTTTTGGAATTAGCTCATCCTAACACTTTTTTTTTTGTTTGTTTTTGTTTTTTTGTACCCTGAGAAATTCTGCAAGCCTTTGCAAGCCTTTACCTTCTTTACCTTCAATTGTGGAATGTGAGGGGTGGATCCCAAGGCTTGTGACTTTAAATTCAGAGGTTAATTCTGCATGGAATATGAAAGATATTTGTGCATAGGGAGAAAACTAATGGAAAATTAAAAACAAAGCAAAATCTGTTGTTCCTGTGTTTTTGAGGAGTTGGAAAGATCTGCTTGAAAAGCTTCCTTGCTTTAGGTGTCTCTTATGTGAGCAGCTTCTTGTAGCTTGTGTAATAACTCAGAGTAAATGAGTTTAAGGGCTGCAATTCTGAGTCGAGGGGCTCTTTACAGCACAGGCTGGGGCTGCAGATGAACATCAAAGAAGGAGGGGGTTTGCACAGGGCAGAAAACCCATGACAGATGTTGGATGGGGCAGAGAACTCCTTGGCACGGGGTGAGGAGGAGTGATGGCACAGAGGGCTGAGGAAGCAGGTAGGAGCCAGCTTTGGGGATGCTGTGGTGGGAGATTTGTAGATAAAAATCCCTGCCAGACCCCAGGATGGCCTGAAAAAAAAACCCCATGGTTTTGGCTTGAAAAGCCAGCAGAGTGTTCAGGGCAGAGCAGAGGCTTTGAGGCACATAAATCTTGGCCCAGCCATACTGACAGGATCCAAGGGGGTGGACTTTTTTTGTAGTTTTAATGCAATTCCTCAGCATTAACATCTCTCTCCTAATGACTTGGCTGTAAGAAATATATCTGTATTGTTACAGTGTCCATGTGTCACTTACCTTCTGGGCTGTGGTGACTTTCTTTTGCTTGAAACTGGAATTTTTTGTGCCTGGTATTGTGCCTAAGCAGGATGTTGGGTAAGGCATAGCACCTTACCCTGGTGGAAGGAAGGATTCCAAGGGATTTGTTGATGGTGCTTTGTGCCCTTCTCAAGGACAAAAGGTTTTGAAAGTTTTGTGTTTGCCTTTTCACTGGGCAATTATTTCAAGCCAGTAATTTCTCTGCAGCTGTGACACCCATGTCCAAAGGGAGGATGGGGAAAGACAGGAAGAAAAATTTAATTAAATTCAAATTTACCACTGTCCAGTAAATTCTCAGGACTAATATGACACTAATATAACATTAGCAATGGCTTCATTATGACAAATCATTGCTTTTTTTTCATGCAGGATACTTCTTTTAACCGTAAGAACCTTCTGGCATGGTTACAGCTCCCCTTTTGTCTAAATAATACAGTTTAGAGCAACCATTTACTGGGATAAATGTGTTCACTGGGGGAGATTAATTACATTGATTAACAGAGCACAAAATCAGTTTGTCTTTGGTTTTGGTGAAAACCAGCAGCAAGGCCATAGATGTCCTTTCAGACTCTGCTCCTGCCATTAGAATCCAAACTGTTTGTGTGAGCTGGGCAGGAATGTGCTGGTATTTACCCAAATTTTGAAGAAGACACTTAGCAGAGGAATGTATTCTGCATGCTTGCCATTCCACTAGGAAACTCTGCATTTAAAGGAAACCTCAAGCAAATATTTGGAAGTCCAGGAGGGCTTCAGAGGAATAGCACGTCCTCCAGGTTTTAGGGCATCCTCACACATTCAGTTGTGTCTTGTCCTCTGTGCAAGCTCTGTCCCAACTAATGGTGCTACCTGGGTGGTTACAGTAATCCTCTTTATTTCATTTTAATGTCTGTGTGAGTACCTGATACTCAGAATGGGATTAGGAGAGGTGAATTGCTGCTGAAATTGGTAATAACAGAAAGCAAACCTGTCTGACAGCATCTGCCCTGTGATCTTCAGAGAGCAGGTAAAGGGATCCTTAATTAACTTTTTGCCAGGGTGGGGTGGTGTTTTTGAGAAGAATTCATTTGAGAAAGTTACAGCATGAATTGTTGCCCGAGTTAGAACAGCCTAATGAATTGCCATAAATTAGCTCCCAGCCTATAGGGAACGCTGTGTTTAAGGAAAAAAAGCTGTGAGGATTGCTCTAGGCTGAAGGGAGGGAGCTGACTCAGAGAAACTTGTTAAAGGTAACACGAGAGTGTGGTGGTTCTCAACTGTTGTCAAAACATTTCCAGAAGCTCTTTGCCCTTCTCCTGTTTGGCTTTTCTCCTCCTGTCTCCAGGATTCCCCTCCAAGCTGGTCAGAGGCTCTGGTGCAGGCAGGATGTGCCTGTCACAGTTGTAAGGTCCCAGGCCAGTTACTCCACAACTGTTTTATCTGACTTGTGTCCTGGATTGCTGCACTTCCCTTATTAACAACTAGTTGGGTGATAGAAGGTGGGAAGCTGTTATAAAGCCGTGGATGATTCCTTAGTTTGGGACTAAATGGACATTGCTTCCCAAGACAAAGCCTCGACAGACCCTGCTGTTGGTGCTGGAGTGACACAAACGGGGCTTTCCCTCTGTCAGGGCTGTGCTCTGCTTCAGGGATTGCTCTCCTGTCCCTGCTTCAGGGCTGTTGATAAATGTGTCCCCTCAGCTGCTGCTCAGGAGGGGTGAGCACATTGCCACCGCGGGATTTATAGTCTATCTTAATGCAGATAATCCAAGAGCTTGCTGGAAACAAGAACGGGGTGGCTGCAGGGCAAGTGGGGAAGAGCAAAGATCCCTTGTTGAGAAGGGATCTGGGTGGCTTTACCTGTGGCACAGAACCAGTCAGAGCCACTGCTTCCCAAGAAATTGCTGTCCCAAAGCAAGGTACTCCTCTTCCCAGACAATAAAACCACAGGGGTTGTTTGAATGAGAAGCAACAAGCACCTTTAACTCGGTACAATTGCCTGGGAGCGTTAACAAGTTTGTGATGTTTGTGATTTAGTGCCCCTGTGCTGCTATTCACTACCATGAAATTCTTGTGTTAAATGCCCTTTCAGCTTTGCCAGTGTGAATGTGATGAAAACTTTATACAAAAAGTCTTGAGTGAAGCCTGTAGAAATTGTCTGAATAAATTGGGTAGTTTAATACCTATCTCCTGGCAGCACCAGCTCCTTCATGAGCTGATTTTCAAAAGTTCACTGTGTGTTGGGATGGTTTTTCCCAAGAAGTTTTTTCTCAACTTGGTTAGAAACTGGCTTGTGTCCAGAAGTATCCAAATGGCTTTGAGTCCTGGTAAAACTCCAATTTATTCAGAACTTGCTCTGGAAAAGGCCAAATATTGTCATGCCTTTATGCTTTGGAGGTGCAAGAATTTAATCATCTGTGTGTTTGGCTTGCTGGAGGAACAATCTGAATTGCTGAATTCAGGGAGGGGGAAAAAAAAGCTGTAACATAAACCAAACAGTATTTCTAAAGACATGATGTCTTGACTGAATGGTTTTAATAAGCATAATTTGAATACTCTGTCATTGCTTAGCAAACAAAGCCCTAGTTGGCTCACAGAGCTATTGAATAAGTAAAGCAGACAATATCCCTGCCAGGGGATTCTTATCTTCCAGTTTGATTCCTGTCTGTGCACACAAGTAGGATGAAATTGGTGCATGCAGAGGAGGGAAGGGGAGCTCTTCTGCATGAGTAGGGGGGTGCTCATTTGAGATGCCTGCCCAGAAAACAACTGCCTGTCTCTGAAAGGGTTTGAGGCTCCACTTCTGCAAAATAGCCTTGGGTACCTTCTCATTTTTTGCTGTGCAGATTATTTGGGTTTTACGTTGTGAGCAGGGAGGGTCTAGCTTAAAACAACAGCTGGGCAGAAAGGTGGATCTTAAAGATCCACGTGAAGAAGAAGAACTGCTACCATCAAGCTGGCTGTGTATTAGATGCATGCAGAGCTCTGCAGTGCACACAACTTCTGCCCCTTGTTCTGACAAGGGTGTTTCTGGCTAAAAAACTGTTTCTGTTTCTGGGTGAAAGCCTGGGCTGCTCACATGGGCACTGTCAGGCAGTGCAGCACCTGAGCTCACTCTTTCTGCAGCTCTCCTGCTTGCTAAGAATTAGATGGGAGGTGACAAATCCTGGAGGAGAGGCACTGCCAGGAGCTTGGGCACACGACCTCCTCCGGTGGCTGTAGGTGCTCTTACCTGGCAGGCAAGCCTTGGCTTGCTTTTCCTGGGGGATCCCAGCACTCCTGAGGTGCTGGCAGCAGGGGAGAAGGTGGCCATGGGGTGGGTGCAGCTCCCAGATCAGAGTGTGGTAAAGCAGGAGGTTTGGATGAATTGGTGCTGCATGAAATGAATGCAAATAGCAGAGGAGGAGGAGGAATCCCCGTGACTTTGGGGAGCTGACAGGCAGATACTTGTCCAGTGCTGCTCTGTAGCTGCAGACCTACTGATCTCAGTCCTCTCCTTCCAAAAGGGGGTGTAAATGTAGGCCCTGAGCCAGGATGAAACATGAACTTTATAACAATATCTCTCAGTGCCTCACTTTAAAAGCAATTTCTCTTAATAGGCAAAGACCTGCTGTTGGTGTGTCCCAGGTGAAGGTGCACAGCTCACATGGGTGTGCAGGAGCACATCTGTGGGCAGGGGTAACTGCACAGCTGCTCTCCAGGAATTCCCATAAATCTAGCTGCTTTTGCAGGTGGCTGTGTTGGTGGCACAGCCTTGTGTGTAGGGAGACTGTCATCTTCTGATGTCCCTGTATTTCTGAAAACTGACCACTAAATTCCTGGTAGTGTTAAATGGGGTATTAATTCTCAAGGCTTTCCAGGCACATCGATGCTGCTGTGCAGGGATGTGTGCCAAGGTGTTCTCATTCAAGCTGTTACTGAAATCTGACACTGTTTGGAGCTATCTGGCTTTCAGAGTTACCCTGAACCAATGAACCTGGGCTGCTATTTAAATAAAAAGGTTGCTTAATCCAGAGATCTCTCTGAAAGAAAATCCAAACCAGCACCAAAATAACCCCAGATCAAGGAATGCTGCTGCTTTGAGGGAAGAGAAATATGACAGAGCAGTGTCTGTGCTTTTGCTAAATTACACAGGGAGTAGGAAAACTGCTGTTTGCTGATGCTTCTCTGAGTTACGACCACATTATCCTGGTGCTGCTGGGCATGGAGTGCAGCTCTGGGGATACAGATTGCTTAATGGCTCTGCTGTTCTGCAGTGATCCACTCACTGGAAATCTTCCCATTTATTTCACCTGCTCCATACAATCTTTGCTCTCAAGCCAACTTTTCCCTCCTTGTTTAAGGCTCTCTGTTTTGGAAATGGTCACAAGGTATTTTCAGATTAATCTTTCTCTCTTCTCCCCCTGCAACCTCCTCATCCTCATCACAATGTGGTCTCTGGCTCTCTTTGTAGCTGTTTTGCTTCCTACATTGCTGAGACAAAGGAAAACCCACCTTCTGTAGGCTGGCTTCAGGCCAAGCCTGCCTTATTTAAATTTAGTGTGGGCACTTGCCAGAAAGGAATCCCAAGTCACAGTGTTTGAATTACCACGGTGCTGGCACTGGCTGTAAAGGGAAGAGTGAGAAGATACACAAAATGAGTTGATATTTTCATGTCTAGCTGTGTATTTACAGGATGTGAAACTTCATTGCCATGCAATGGGAACCTGCACGGGGTATGTAAGATACATTCTGCCGGCAGGCAAGAGCAGCAAGCACTGATTTTCCCAAAAAGGTTTTGTTTTTTGAGGATGTTTGTGGCATGTGTTCTGCCTGTGTCAATGGATATGAAGAGCAGGTCAGCCCTCTGCTGACATCTCCTTGGCCCAGAAGCAGTGATTGCATATTGCAGGGCATGTCCAAGAAAGCATTTCATTGCCTTTTCCTTCGTTTAGGGCAGGGTAAGGAATAGCAGCAGCAGAGAGATGTTGCAGCTGGGTGTTTTGTTGAATGGCTAGATGTGGTTTTTGGGGCAGAAAGCTCATTACTGCTCTGATTTGTTGGTAATGGGGGTCCTTTGCCTGCACAGGTGGGTAGGTCACGGTCGCAAGAAATGAGGAATATGATGGTGCTGTAGAAAATACACTTCTTGTTTTTAGAGTGTCTTCGGATGTCTGTGGTGCTCTGCCCTGGACATTTAACATTTCAGGACAATCCCTTTTTCCTGAGGGTGAGTGCCTGGCCCAGGTGGATGAGCAACTTGCCAGGCATCAGGTGTTGGCCACTCCTGCTCCCACACAATCTCCTAGGGACAACGGGAACGCCCCTGCTTTGGACAGTTTGTGACATTCACTTGCTGCTGCACCTGGTCTCCAGCTCCTTGTGGCAGTTGTGCTTTCCTGCCCCTGATTTGCAAAGAGGTGGGTTTTTGTTTTCCCCTCCAAAGAGACCTCAGGGTTTACCTGGGCTATCCCTTAAACATCCCTTGTTTAAAAGACACTGCCGTGGGTGTTGTGCCTCCCGCCACAACAACAGCTCCACGCTTTGCACCTCTAGTGAAAACAGAGGTGGGGAACAAGTGCCACTAAAGTGACAGTGTGCCACCAAGGCCAGCAAGTGCCATTTCCTGCAGGATCCCTGCTCCTGCATGCCTGCGTGCCTCGGCAGGAGCGCGGCGAGCGAGCGCTGCCGCAGTCTTTGTTCCTGGGTTATTGGACCTGTCTGACAGCAGGGCTGGGATTTGCTCTGCCAGGATTTCTTCTGTCTATTTAATAGGTGCTTGTGGGCATCTAATAATCAAACCCAAAATGAAATGCAGGAGAAGGTGAGGCTGCAAGCAGGAGATACATGAGCTTTCAACTGTGTCTGCGAGGGATTCGTGTCCTTGGGGATGTGTGTTCATGAATGCTGGGCTTGTTGATGGCACAACAGAGACATAATTACAGGTCTGTTCTCTGTCACAGCTGTGTTGTTCTCTTGTACAGACCAGGCATAAATTTGGGGTTCCCAGGGGAAAATCTGAGTAATTATGTGTGTGTGTATTTTAATGTTACCCACATAAGCTAAAAGGAAGAATTTCCCACTTTTTGCTACCACGTGTCAAGCTTGTCTTTTTCCCCCTGCTCCTTTGCCAGTAGATGTGGATTTTTAATATTTTAATTTAAACTGTTCTTTCATCTCTACAATTTGATGTTCTGTATTTCTAAACTTTAAGAGGCTGCCTTTTTCTGAGTCAAACCAGCAGGATTTGTACTTTTTGCTCATTGCATCTGCATGTCTCAGAAGTCAGCAGGTCATCTGACACCTTTTTGTCCAAAAATGTATTTTTCAAAAAAGGTCATGTAACAAAATTTTGTGCAGTAAAGATGGTTTTAAATAGAAGCCCCACTTGGAGCTACTGAACCTCAAAGCATAATGCCACAAAAGACCGTAAAATAGGGAGGTGGGGTGGGGTGCAAATCTCCATGTTAAATCACATAAAGCCAGAGTCCCTTGAGTATCTCTAATGCTATGTGATGGATGAGAATTTCCCAAAATAGACATTTGGATTTTTTCTTTTTTGAAAGGACTTTGTCTCACCATGCAATTGCTGACAGTGATGCATAAAAGCAATACAGGGAGCAAGCTCTTCTCTTGGTTCTCTTCCTCTGGCAGAGGAATAGGATAAACACTGTGTTGAATTCATATGCCATATTTCTCACTGGGGCAAACATTTAAAACGTTTGGGAGGAAGTATTGAGCCAGACTGCAGTTATCTGGCTGTGCAGAGTACCTGGTTTCATTTCTGTGAAGCCACTCAGGACAGAAAATGGAGATTGAGCTCAGAGCATCCCCTTCCCAAAGACTGCTCACAGGAGCATTGTATTGCAATTCTATTTGTGTTACCCTAATTGTGGCATACAGTTAAAACCAGGAAATTAAAGCTACATTTAAATTTCTTTCATGTTCTCTCTTTTTTTCCTGTGCCTTTCCTTTACAAGCTTTGCAAAGACTTTGAGCTGTGTTGTCAGAAGTGTAGCAGCATCAGATCAGGCATCCCTGGGGAGCAGGGAATTGCTTTTGGTCACCCAGCAAAGAATGTGTTACAAATGTCACGATAGGCAGTCCAGCAGTCAAGGCAAAGCACCATGGCTTGGTGCCTGCTAATGGCAAATAAACAGCTTGAACTCTCATGTCAAGTCCTAGAGAGGCTGAGGTGCCCAGTTTTCTAAACTATTCAAGAAAGCCCTACTTCAGACAGTCCTTTGTCACACTGTGTGCCCTGAATTCATGTCCCTTGACTGTAAATGGTGTGGGAGTGCAAATCTGAGGACGTTGCCCACCGCAGTGTGAAAAATTAAAGTCATGGTCATTGAATGGAAAGTGGCTGGACTGGGGAGTGTGTGCACAGCTTGGAGAACTTCAGATGGAGAGAACCAAAGCTGGCTGTCACCCATCAAACTCATAGACAGTTCAGAATCCAGACCCTCATTCTGCTGAAATTAAAAGGGAGAAGCTTTTGTTCCTTATGGAAAACTTCTTACTGTGGTGAGAGGAGCCTCCTGTGTGTAGGTGTTGTTTACATAATGCACCATATCAGGATATCTGCTAAATCCAAAGTGGCATCCTCAGCTGCAGCCAGCCACCTTCTTTTCTGCTATAAATAATGAATCTATTTTTTGCTGCAAAAGTAGTCCCATTGGGGAAAACTGATCAAGGCCATTTGCAGGGTTTTGGAGCTTTTAATGTGTTTTCCAGCTGGGATGCTTTGTCTGCTGTGCTGGTCATCAAGCTGAGCTGCTCTCAGTTGGTGTGACACAGCTTCAGTGCCCCTGTAAAGTTTGTGAAGGGCTTGATTTGTGTCACACCTCGGGCTAAGGACTGGAGAAATCTGTGAGCAACTTCCCACCCATTGCTTCCAGTGGGACAGCAGTAATCTGAAATACCCTCCCTTTGCCTGTGTCAGGTATGTTTTACTCTTTTAGACTTGAGTGAATCATTATTTTGTTGTAGTTTGATCTGTGAGGATTCACGGATTGTTTGTAAAGCGATCTGTGATCTATTACTAAGATGAAATCTTGTTTACTTATAGCTGTGAAAATGTAACTCGTGTTGAGTTCAAAAGCAATAAGGCTTCTGTCAGGCAAGGTTTTCATGACTCTGTTCTGAGGATAAATTACTTTTTAGGAGCATTCTGTTGTCACGGGGTCATGTGGGTGGGAAGACTCACAACTCTGGTGCTGCATCAGTCTGAGAAATTAGAGGTGCGGCAATTTTAAACAGTTCTTGCAGGGAAACAGTGCTGTTAGCTGGTAGCTCCTGCTGGAGGGCAGTTTGAGACCCTTTAGATGTCACTGAAGTGTCAGGTTTCATGTGAAAGGATAGCAGGGGAGTGGAGGTTGGGGCTGCAGGGATGGGTGCTTCAACCTGGCAGTAGCTAAAGACTGCTTTCAGACTTGGAGCATTTTACTGATACTGCTGGAGACAGCAAAGTATGGCTTGAATGATTAGAACACAATTAACAAATTCAAATGAAAGGGAACTACTTGTTTCTGTTGTGTGTTGTGACCCACCTCAGCCAATAGATAGTGGGTTTGTGGTTATAGAATGGTTTGGGTTGGAAGGGACATTAAAGATCATCTGGTTCCAAGGGCAGGGACACCTTCCACTGTCCCAGGCTGCTCCAAGCCTGATCCAGCCTGCCCTTGGACACTTCCAGGGATCCAGGGGCAGCCACAGCTTCTCTGGGCACCCTGTGCCAGAGCCTCAGCACCCTCACAGGGAAGAATTTCTTCTCTGTATCCCATCCAGCCCTGCCCTCTGTAAGTCAGAAGCCATTCCCTCCTATCCTTTGCATCCCCTGCCCCGGGAGGCTGCAGAGCAGTGACACGTGCTGTGCTTGCTCATGTTGGTGGGTGCCATCACTTCTCCTGCTTTTCTCATTTTAATTTGCTCTCCCACTCCAACTCTGGGCTTTAAATACTTGCAACTGGAATGGGATGGGCTCTGATTAAAATAAACATGATACAGCAGTTAAGCATGTGGTTATAGAATTTGTGCTCCCACCATCGGTAGGTGGGTTTAAACAAAAATGGGGGTGGGTAAAAGTGGAACCAATTTGTATTTAAAAAAAAAGTTCTCTTCAGGTCAGTAAATCAGTTTGTCAGATTTCTAAGTGCTTTGATTCAAGCAAAGGTTTTCTTTTGGTGCCCAAAAATCAAAATGAAGCCAAAAATCACAGAACTGAATTAATTATCTCTGAGCTAAATCTTGCAAGTAATACTGTATAAACACTTCACATCCAAAGGGGATTACAGGCAAATACTGAGCTGATGGAACAGTTTAGGGATGTTCTGAATTGCAAAACAGGCATTTAGAAAGCATTTCTGGAGCTGCACCTCTGGGCTGGGAGAGCATGGAGGGAAGGATGAGGCAGCTTAGGGCAAACAGTTGAGAAGAAATTGGACTTGGCTGAGCCTGGAGAGACTGAATGAGAGGAAAGAGAATGCCTGAATGTCTGTCAGTCAGGCTTGACCCCCTGCTCCATCCCATCTGTTCTCAGGTGCTGTCAGTGATGTTTGCAGTGCTCCATTTGCTCGCTGGGGTTTGGGGTGTTTGTCAGGAGCTATGGCTGAGGAGGGTGGGTGGAGGCTCTGCCTGCTCCTGGCACCAGCGATCTTGAGCAAACATCTTTGTATGGATCTGTTTACTCCTCTGGGAAATGAGCATCAGCCATAGCAGGGAACTCAAATGAACTGATCATCAGGTGCTTGGGATGGAATTTTACTTTGGATCATTCCTGAAATAGAGCAGGGTGTGAAATTCTGTGGTACCGTGGTGTGGCACAAATCACCTCATTGTGGCAGCAGGGGAGGGCAAGAGAGAAGACCCAGGTGGTTTTTGTGATGAAGGAGAATAATTAGTGTATTGCACAGTTTTCAATGCTATAGCAGGACAGGTATCAAGTGCCAGATTCTTTCTTGTACAAGACAAATGAGCTCTTTATCCTCTCTCTGTCTGCAATAGGAGTACACATGATTAAATAATGGCTTCATTTCCCAAAGAACAGTAGATGAATCTAAAGTCTCTATCTTCCATGTGCAGGCATCTACACAGATTTTATATTTGTCATAGAAATAATCTGAAATGCTACTTTGCTTTCCTAGCATTTTGGAGTTTTTCCTCTGTTTGAAATGCTTTGACTTCTCATTTTTACCTGCTGTGACTAGTGGTGCAAGCTCCTTGCACATTTAATTTTCGTGGATGATTTATTTACCAGTGACACTGCAGAGCCCTTGACATAGTAATTGCAATGATGTGATCATCCAGACATCAAAGGCAGGAGCCCCTGGTTCCTCATCTCCCTCATGCTGCTGCAGTCCTCCCACCTCTCCCTTTGTGCTCCCTCTTTGTTGCTTTAATCCTTTAGGGAGAGGAAAGAATTATATCATAATTGGATAAGAACTGGGGAGTGCTGGAGTAGGTTTCTGTACGTGACTGCTTCCCTGGCTGGCTTTGCTCAGAGGTGCCAAAATGCTCTGCTGCATCACTTGGGCTTTGCTGTCCCCGTGTCCCCTGCCTGACCCAGCTGTAACTGGCTGGGTCCCAGCAAAGAGGGGCTGTGCTGCAGCTGGGCAGAGAACAGGGGTGGTGCCTGCTCTGCTCTTCCTGGAGGTGGACTGGGGTTGGCTGAGTGGGGAGAGCCCTGGTTTTCATCTTCCCCATCTGTTTTTGTGTCTTCAGGGATCAGACAAGTCTTGTGCAAGAGGGGAAGGTGCTCACCCCTTCATGGGCCGAGCAGGACCTGGCTGTGCTCCAGTCCTCCCTCTGCTCCCTGAGTCTGATCTCAGAATCACTGAGGTTGGAAAAGCTCTCTAGGATCATTGAGTCCCACCACTGTCCCAGCACTGCCAGCTCTACCACTGAACCACATCCCTAAGCACCACACCTACATGTTTTCTGAACATTTCCAGGGGTGAGGACTCCATCAGTTTCTTGGATTTTCTCTCTGCCTGCTGCCCATGAGCCCCACCTGGGCTCAGCCTCTGCAGGAGGAGACCTCTGCAAGGCCTGCAGCAGAGGCTCCTTGAGATTGGTGCACAGCTCAGACCTCTCTGTCCTTGTCACCTCTGCTGTGTGGACTGTCCCAGGCAGAAGTGATGCTCTCCATGGCTGTCACTGACCCTGGCTGGGTTTTCAGAGCAGTCACAGTCCACCCCAGTGTGTGCAGCAGGTCCTGGGTACAGTGATTGCTGCAAAGCAGAACCTGAGTGTGCTGGATAAACACAACTCTGCAGCTCCTAGAAATGTTTCCTCCTCTCTTTGCTCTCTTCTATCATATAAGAAAATACATCTTGCAAGAGAAGGTGCTGGCAGGATGAAGCAGAATCAGAACCGGTTTCATTCAGCAGGAAGGAATTTTAATTTTAAGCCTGCTTCTGTAGGAACTTTGGTACCTCAGAAGTGAGGCTCTTTGCTGGTCTCATTGGGGTTGAAGAGCTCATCTTGTGCATGCTCTCCTGTCAGTTGCTGTGGGGCTGGGCAGATGTTGCAGATGTTCATCCCTCTGCTGTCGGAGTGCGGTGCCAGTTCCCTCCCAGCCCTGCAGCCCCACTCCAGCTCCTGAGCTCAGTGGGAACCTGGGATGCTTCTGTCTTGAGAACAAGCTCCCAAAGAGCTGGGTTTTGGAAGAGGCCCCTCAGCAGGGAGCTAAATGTTAATATGGGGGATTAAAGACCGCTTGGAAGGTGAAAGTCTGGCAGTGAGTGTTGAAGTGCTAAATCACTGCTCGAGGCATGCTGGTTTCACCAATTCAGGCTGAGACCATTAATTAACTTGTTCTGTGAGTGTGCACATCTCATTTAAGCAGCTTTCTATTATTTGGGAGGACTACAGAAGGGGAGAAAGTACTAGGAAACACACTGATATTTCTTTATCTTTTGAAAAGCTACTGGAAGCACCAGTTCCTGCTGAGAGCAGAGTGGGTGAATTCCCACTCCCAAGATAACATACTCTGGGATTTGGAGGGACCAGTTGACCCAAGGCAATGCACTTAGCCCTTGGCACAAATTCTCTCTCTTCCCAGACAGCAGGAGCCAAGGCTGCTGCTGCTCCATTACATGCTAATAGTCTGAGAAATAAAATACAATTATTAGTTGAATTGTTAAATGTACCTAGAGCCTGAATCAGAAATTGTTTTCCAACAGCAACTGGAGCATACAGTAACAAAACAAAACCAAAACAAAAAGAGGCAAAAGAAGGATTACTGCAGGCTTTATTTTTTTATATGCTTAAGGACAGTGCAGTGGACTGTTTGGTAGAGGGGATGCAGCTCTGGATGAGGCTGGGATGTAGCTGGGATGTGCTCCAGCTCTGGAACTGGCTTTGTGTGTGCAGTCAGGTCTGTGCTTCACTTCCTTTATAATAAAGGAGTGGGGTCTGTGAGAAGATGGCAAAATCAATCAGGTTTAATGTGGTCTTTTGCATTGAAGCAGTGAGTATCACTGTGTTCAGCCCAATACATGTCAAGTCCAGCTCTGGCATCCTGGAGCAGAATGGATTCTGTTCTTCTGAATCTGACTGAGTTCTTCAAAACACACAGCAAGTCCTGGGGGTGCTTTGGGAGGTCTTGTGGACAAAGCTCCCTTCTCCCACAGGATGACAGGAAGATGGGATGGGATGGAAGCAGGTCCAACATGGAAAAAGCCTGGGACTTTGCTAGGTGCTGGGTAGCTTTGCTGTAAATTTTGGTGTGGGATATGTCCTTTTGTCTCTTAGTGAAGGTGGTAGGACACAGGGAACAGCCAGCCTCTACTTGTTCCCCTGCAAAGGGAAGAAAGATTCTGTTGGGAGACCACTGCCCCCACTCTCTTCCAAAAGAAAACAGGCCAGGAGTGTTGAAGCTTGTCTGCAGAGCTGTAGGTCAGCATGGAATCTGCTCTTCCCAGAATGGAATGCACGGTGGGGTGTGGAGGGAGAGGATGTTTGGTTGTGAGGGCTTTGTTTATGCCAGAAGCTTGGCTGGGTGAAGGCAGATGGAAGTAATTTTAAGGGACAGGAGCCAGCTGACAGTTGCATCTCGATTCAGAACAACTATGGGTGAGCCAGTCCTTGGAGGAAGCTTTTACCCTAACCCCTGTCATTTAGTGGTTGTTCTGTGCCCTAAGAATGGGTTTTTATACTCCCTTACTGTCTGCCCATGGTGTTTTTAGATGCTCCTGCAACTCCAGCCCTTCCTGGTAATCACAGAATGACAGATCACAGAAGATGGGGAATGATGATTTCCATGATGTTTGCAGCTCTTAAAGGGTTGTGGCCCTTTGCTTTTGATTTCTTTTCTTAAATCTTTAAGTCCCAACTGTTGGAGTGTTGGTATTGCAATAGCTGCTCTCCCTTGTGAATCTCAGAGCAGCTGAGGAGATCCTGGAAACAGGAACCTCAGAAGGCAGATGGAAAGAAGCCCAGATGAGGATAACTGTATAATGCATTTCTCACTGCTTTATGCTGTCTTATCCCAGACAAAGCTTTATCTTTCATCCCATAATTATGTGATTCCCTGTAGGCAGCTTAAAGCGAGCTTTCGAAAGGTCGATAATTTTATCTATTAGATGCCTCCTATGATCTTTAAGTGCAGACATGGGTACTTGAAGGAAGGTTTCGAGGGCAAATTCCTGTAGTTTCAGTGAACTTCACTATGAGACTCAATTGCTTTGAGCCTGTTTAGCAGGATTGTCCACATTTGCATTTGTGATATGGTTGAGTAATTCACTGCTGGAGGGGGCTGCTTCCTCTGCCACCTTCCCTTTCAGCTTAAGCTTTGAATGCCTTCCTCCAACATCCTTTTCTTTTACCATACCTGTCCCAGAAAATGAGCAGAACCAACAGCTGGTATTTTTTTTATATTTTGAACTTAATGGCCATTTAAAACATGTCCAATTTTTTTTTTCTTTTTGCTTGTCATCTTCTAGGTTGTATTATATGTTATGGTTCATACTAAAGGAAAATAAACTTTCATAGGTGGTGAAGGGAATAGATGTTTTTCCAGGCTGAATTCAGCTGAACAGCACTTGCAAAGAGTGGCTCAGCAGTGTGATTCAGGGTGCAGAGATCACTCAGACCAAGGATTACAGAAGCCACATCCATTCATTCCTCAGTGCTGCCTGAACCCACTGCCCATGCTGGTAGGTGGCCTTTCCCTAAGGAAAGGGAAAAAGAGTAAACTTGTGAGCTGCAGGCTAAAGCAAAGAGATAAGAAGCTTTGAAAACAGATGGGAACTGTTTTGAATCAAACCCTGGAAAGGGGAGTGGAAGGCACTGGGGGCTGATACGCAAGGGGGATGACTCACTGCTGTTGTCATCGAGGTCTCCTCTTACAGGATTAGTGATTATTGCCCGAGAACATCATTTATCAGAACCCAAACTGGAGACAGAAGTCTCTAACCTGAGACCCCCTAGCTAAGGCATAGGGTCCTTTCTCCAGCAAGGTCCCCCTGACTCTTGCTCCAAGGCTCTGGCAGGGGGGACCCTCAGTGCTGCAGAGGGTCCTGCAGGCTGTCAGGGCTGGAGACTCACCAGCCCTGCTCCTTGGAAAATCACAAGCACTGGGAACCCCATGGGACTGCATCGGGGACTCATTTGGCTGGTGCAGAGATGAAGTGAAATCATTGGATTCGTGCTTGGAGGGGAGAGTGCCTCTAATCCTGAAGTGCCTGATGCTGTGGGAGCCTGGGTGTGGAGCCTGCTGCCAGCTGAACCTCTGCACCCCTCGCAAAATATTTTCCTTCTTTTTGCCCCAGTAACTGTGAGTTTGGGTGTGGTACCCTGCAAACTGGCCCACCACTGGGTACATATGGATGTGTGTTGGAGAGGGACCTTACTGCCATCTTCTCACAGTCCCTGGTCCTGGGGCAGGCCCTGGCTTTGTCTCATGGGCTTTTAGGAACAGTGTCTTGTTTCGGAGGCTTTGCTAGATCTAATCTTTAGTAGAGCCTGAGCTTTTATTTAACTACAACAGAGAAGAGCAATGCTTTGGTTAGAAGAGTGCTTCTGGATGCAGAAATATCAGACAATTTCTTAAAAAACGCCCCTACCAAAACCCCAAAAGAAATCACCAAACTCCTACCTCTGGAGGTGTCAGGGACCAGAAGAAATGAAGAGCTGTCAACCTCCCCAGTGCTGCACAGGTGCCTGGCTAGGAGGCATCACCTGGAGAATGGAACACCCCCTGGCACTCAGAGCAGAGTCACAGCTCTGCAGGAACACGGATTTTTCCTCTCCTGGGGTAATAGGGCACAGGCTCCCAGCTGTGCTGTGTATCAAAACAGCCTCTTGAGAAATTGTGCTCAGCAGCTCCAGCCAAGCCCCTCATTGCCTTGTGGGGCACTGCAGATTAGTGCTGGTGCAAGATTGGGCTCTTACTACAATCTCAGCCATTTAATTAAAGTAACGTGGAACAAAACGGGGAGAATTAGTTAAAAATAACAACTCTCGGAAGTACAGCTTGTCTTTTTATTAGGCTTCTCCTCACTTTCTCTGCTGCTCTGATAAGAAGGATGTTCTCCCTGTGGGATGGAGGGAATAAACTGGGATGAAACTCATTTGTTGGGGCATTATCTGTTAATTAATTTTGAACACTAATCCTGTCCCCATGCACTGTTTCTTTTTCTCCTGGTTTTAGAATGTAGAATGCAGTTCTGCTCAAGGAGAGGATGGGCAGCTTGTGCTGTGTGACAGGAGGGGGGAGTTTGTGTTGTCCCCTTGTCCCCAGCTCACTTTTGGGAAGGTGGGAGCTTTCCCAGGAGCCCACCCAGAACATGGAGAACTTAATATTCACCTCAAAGGATGCCCTGAGCCTGAGCTGCAGCCTCTCCTGGTGTGAGTCCCCCAGCGCAGGGTGAAGGAAGGGCTGATCCCGTGTATCCCAGTGGAGCTGGCACTGCTGGGGGGGAATTTGCCTCCACAGTGGGTCATGAGTCCTGTGTCAGTCCCAGCAGTGCCTGTGCTCCTGCACTGGGCAGGAAACCACTGCCAGAAAATTATTTTAATTGAGGAAAAAGAAAACATATATCATATTTTTTTTTCTATAGATTTCTCTTTTTAGAATAAACTGAAATAATATTTGAGCCTCTGGACAATATGAGCTGGTTTCCTTTTGGTACCCAGACTTCTGATGGAAGACATTCTGGTTTTAAGTTGTCTCTTTAATCTGATGGGAAGTTTGCCATTCAAACGAGGGAAAATGTAGACTCTCTTTAATCTTTTTTGATTAAGTGATATTATTTTTCTTCCTATTCTTTTTAGTCCTTTCTCTGGCTCAGCAGTTACTCCTGGCTGCCCCTGCATCCTGCTCATTTAGCTTTGCTCAGTCTTTCAAAATCAATATGTGCTGCTAAATTACTGGAGTTGGAGAGTAAAATAAAAAAAAAATCCAATATGAAGTTTTGGCATGTAAGTATGGCTTATAAAGTCCTTGGATGGTCTTTAACACAAGCCATCTTGCTTTCTCATTTCTGGTGTATACATAAGTGTGCATAAGTGAAAATCCCTGTTCAAGGAAAGGAGTAATGATATTCAGCAATCCTGGAAAAGGGCTAATTCTTCATTCTGTCCAAGTTTCTAAGCTGCTGCAGGTGTCTCAGGCAGTGACTTCATGTGCTGCCCTGCAGATTCTTTCCCACAGTGGCTCACTTTCTAGCAACAGAGTGAAGGGTGACCTCTGTCCTGTCATCTTGCTAGCAGTTCAGGTGGATTAAGGGACAGATTGGAAAAAATGTGTATGAAACAAATTCCAGCTTGCCAATGTGCTCTTAGAATACACAGAGCAGGAAACCATTAATTACATGGTGGCTATGGGCAAGAGTGATTTCTCACAGGGGAATTCTTGGATATGGTTTGTTTCACTCCTTGAAGCAAGGAGACATTTGGGATCTGGGTATGGAATTGGGACCACAATGGCCTTGAAGAACTGAGAGCAACTTATAAGGAGGAAAATTGTCCTCTTCTTAAAAACCACTGTTCTTTTTGGCAGTATATTTTAAATTATGTTCCTTTCTAGTCCGAGACCAATTTTCTTCTAACAGAGATCAATTTGTGAAGACTTTCATCTATAAAAAAACTGAATTTGGTTGGTTAAAATGTGGAGCAAAACTGACTGAAGGGCAGTCCCTGCTGAGATGGGGTCATCCCCAGGGCTGTGCTGGGTTCAAGCCCCTCCAGAACCATCTGTTGGCACTGGAGGGGCTGACCCAGCCTGGAAAGGCTCCAGGAAGTTTTGGATCAGATTGCTGATCAGAGAAGGGTCCCCTGGGAATATTTGATCTGTTTAACTATTGTTCTAAGCAAATCAGTCCCAGTGGAGGTTATTAAATCTTGGTGAGAACTTACACTATCTACATTAAATCCCTATTCCCATGGCATTTCCTAATAGGACAAGGTATTGTTGCCATACAAAGGCAATTGCACCATGGTAGCATTTACTGTAAATACCTAAAATGCAGAGCAGATCTCCCAGCACTGGGGTTTGATCTCGCTGTTTCTGGCATGAAGGAATGAAGCTAGTGAGGTCCTGGGTATTCCCATGGGAAAGGGGAACTCTCCTGTGGTGCTGTTGGTTCATTGATTTATAGTTGTGTGGTATATAAAATAAAATTAGGGCCTGGATTTTTTTTTTTTTTTTTTTTTTTTTTTTTTTTTTTTTGGTGTGTGTGTGTGAATTGCTGGGATTTTTTATGAACTGCTGCTTTTCCCCTCTGTAGGTAGCCAAATAACTCTCTGACTCTTTCTCCTGGGGTTGTGGAGAAAAATTTAGAGGTTCTGCTGAAAAAACGGCGTTGTCCAGTAAATACTGGCACTTTAGTGGGAAAACCACGAAAAGCAGGGTTTAATATTGGAGGTGGTGAGGAGATTTGAGCAGTCAGGGCACTGGGAGCAAGGATGTACCTCTGAGAGTCCCTGTGTGAGCCACACCACATGCACAGAGCAGCATTAATAAAGTGTTTTATCCCTCGCTCGGCGCGCTGTCCCTTCTGAAATCCTGCAGTGCCGTTTGTTGTGGAAACCCAGGGCACTGGGAATATTTCTCTGTCTGCTCTGGGGTGTCCTGACCCCCAGGGTAGCACTGACTTAATGAGAAAACTTCCAAAGCCTCAAAGTAAACTAGAAACCACAAAAGTGTGAAATAGATTGTAGAGAGTAGTCTAGTATGTCACATGGGTGAGAAATTTAGGTTTTAGGATTTTTAGTATGTTGTAGATGGGTTCAAGATGGAGGATATAGGGTGTTGTCTTGAGTTCCCTTCTTCTTTCTTCTTCTTCCTTTTTCTTTTTTGGGTTTAGGTGGTACCTTGTAATTGGGTAGAAACATCTGCATTGCTGGTCTTTAGGGGTCAGTTATTGGGTTAGAAAGGAAAATAATTTAGGTGTCATTTCTTAATTGGGTAGCTTAGTTTTTGATTAGACTTAAAAGGCCTTGCAACAAGAGATTGTTGGCCATTTTTGTGCTGTTTTTCATGCACACAGAGTCTGGTGCAGACAGCGTGCTGAAGTTTTGATAAGATAACAATAAACAGAAGCTGAAGACCAAAAAAGTCCAATGCATCTCTCGTTCCTGACACAGATCTGCTCTGGGAGGGCCTCCCCTGCCAGGGGAGCCCCCAGGGAGTTGCCCAATTTGGGGCCCACAAACTCACAGTTTGTGTTGAGCTCTCCGAGCTGCGGAGGTTTGGGCTGTGGGAGCCGTGTGCTGGCTGCCCTCTAGTGAGGCACTGCCCGGCACGAATAAATGAATAAATCCAGGAATCACTCCCTGCTCGGCCATCCCCGCTCTCCATCCGCGCCATCCCCAAATTTCTGATCAGCAGAATCCCTTCAACCTCAGCCCAGTGCTGCTCCACCTTCCCGGTGGGAATCTCCCCACGGCCGATCAGTGGGTGTTGAGTGAGAGGGGAAAATTCGCCTTTCCTCAGGAGCATCACTGCTGTGGGAGGTGGGAAGGCATCTGTGGGGACGTGGTATCTATATAATAAAATCTAATAAGCTTGTGGGGAGGCTTTGCACGGCTGCAGGAGTGCATTGGTGGGCTGGGGCAGTGCGTGCCCTGCTGCTGTGCCTGGTGCTGGGAGCCTCCTGTTCCTCTCTGTCGTGGGACAGGCTCGCAGTGCGCTGGCACCCCTCTGTGCCAGCCACATCGTGTGAGCACTGGGAAGGGCTTTGCTTCGTGTCCATAGGGCTGAAATACTTCGGGACGGGCTTTTTCATCCTGTATTTCTCTGGCTGCTTGTACATTGTAGCAATCGTGATGTGGGGAGGGTTGAAACCGGTGCAAGTCCTGCCACCATCATCATTGTGATCTCTGGGATTAAAAATACAGTTTTTGAGAGGAGGTTGGCAACCCTGGAGTCCTCGAGGGCCGGGGCTCCCCAAGAAGTGTGGGCACCTCCCCTAGGCTTGAGTTTTGTGGGTGAGAGCCCCCAAAACTGTAAGCCATGCATGCTGCAGCTGCAGAGGAGAAAAGCCAGGGAGAGCAGGAGATTTTGGCAGCGTTGGATGTTTTTAATTCTGGAGCTGCCCTCTCTAAGAACAGGTGTGTGGATGCAGGAGGGGAGCCCAGCAGAATTCACCCAGGAGGGGAATTGGACAGATTCCTTGCATAAGGGCAGGCTTGAAACAGTCGCCAGTGCCCTGGGCCATGGAAAGACCGGTCCTGCAGCAGGAAAGTGCTGCTGCTTTTTGGGGATGCCCAAGGGCTGGAGGAGGGAGATTGGGTAAACAGGGTTGGAAGAGCTTAGTCAGGATGTGTTTGTTTAAAGGATCTGCTTCAGCCTGACTCTTGTAATTTGGTAACAAGTGTGTTTCTGCTCCTTGGAAACACTTCATTCATTAGCCTAATGGAGGGAAGGATTACGCAGAGATGAACCTAAAAGATGCTAAGCAAGGAGGGTTTGCATTGGACTGGACCAAGGCATGCAGCAGGAGTGGCTGCTGGGCTGGGGGACACGGGGATGTCACCATGGAGCTGTGCTGTGGTTCAGTCTGCACCAGGGTCTTGGCTGTGTCCCTGGTGTTTTCTGTAATCCCTGTCTGCTGTTACAGGCTGGGACATGGAGGTTGTTCTGTGTGACTGTGGGTAAAAGTCTGGAAAGATGTTTCCATTTAGGATGCATGAGATTTTTGCAAGGGAAAATAGATACTCTGCCTTGTAGTATCCCTGCAGAAACAGTGAAATAATGAAAAGGATGAAATCCATACACGGCGTATAAAACTGAGGATGAGCAAAGGCTGGAGAGCTGTGAGGATAAATTGATTAGGTTTCTCCCAGCAGAGCAGTCCAACAACAGGCCAGAAGTGCACTCATGCACAGATGCTTTAAGATGTCTTAAATCCAGAATGTCAAAATCTCCAAGTGGAGCGTTCTGGGTGCTGTAGGCAAGGCAGTGGCTCCTTTGGGGGTGCTGATTTCACACACACCTCTGGGATGCACAGTGAAGCAGGTGAATCTCTCCCAATCAGGTCTCTGCCACAGGGCTGAAATGCAGCAAAGCACAGGCACTAACAGTGCTGAAGTGATGAAGAATGATGTGTCCAGTGACTTCTCCCTAGGAAATCATTTTACTGGGAGAAATGAGAAAAAGCATCCCAGGATCTGAGCTCGTTAGGGCTCTCTTGAAGAACTGAAGTGAGATTGTGCTTCTGATGGCATCAAGGGGGAGTCCCACAGCCAAAGGTGGGCCAGTGGCTCCTGTGCCAGGCTGGCTTGGCTGGGAATCAGCCTTTCCCTTGGCTCAGAGCTGGTTGCTGTGTGTTTTGGTGCACAGCTGGTTGCTGTGTGTTTGGGTGCATTGGTGTGGTGCATCCCTTAGGCAACAGAGCAGCTACTGAAACCTGCAACCATGGGAGTTGAGATATTTAAGGTGTAAGAAGAGTATAACAGGTTGTACTTCCAGATCAGCTGGATCTTTTTGAAGCATTGGTGGCTCCTCTCCTTTCCTTCCATGGGAGATGAGGGCAGGTTGTTTGTAAAGTGATGCTATTGTCTTGATTTCTTGCAGCCTCTGATATCTTGATGGGGCTGGAGGGCAGAGAAGTGGAAACAAAACTCCCCATTCCTGACTGAACAATAAAATTAGGGCTGTAGAAGAGGAGGTGCTTATATGTAAAAAAAAAAAAAAAATCTGGGGGGAGGAAGGGTTTGTTTTGTTACAACTTTGGCACTGAAATTCTAGGTCTTGCTTTGTCCTTATTTCAGTCATCACATAACCTCTTTGAAAGTAGTTAGGTGAAAGTCTTAAATCCTACGAAACCACTTTGGGTTTGGTTTTTTTTTTTTTTTTTGGTTTTTTTTTTGGTTTTTTTTTTTGTTTTGTTTTGTTTGGTTTTTTTTTGTTTGGTTTTTTTTTTCTTTTTTGTTTGTTTTTTGGGCTTTTTGGGTTTTTTGTTTTGTTTTGAGTTTTTTTGTTGTTGGGTTTTTTTTTGTTGTTGTTGTTTTTGGGTTTTTTTGTTTTTTTCCAAGCTGGGGCAGGAGCAAACACATGACTTACACACCTCCCGTGCCGAGCTGGCCCTCAGCAGAGGCAGCAACAGGCTGAACCAGTTTGCTCATTGCTTTCGTCTGCTGACAGGCGCTCTCTTGTCCCGGCTGCCCTGGGAGGTGCTTGGCCGCTTCTGCCGGTGCTGCAGGAATTCCCCTGCCTGCAGCCACCAGCTCGGGTGCCCTGGTGTGTGGCCAGCAGCCTTCGGCCAGCGACAGCCACCCGGGCAAGGCTGTGCAGAAGACCCAAGCCGAGGTGGGGGGACTGAGCGGAGCGTCGGATAGAGCTGCAGGGGGGTTTTATGGCGTGTGGCAGAGGGTGAGGTGTGCAAGCAGCTTTCCCTTCCAGGAGGTGCCTGTCTCCTGAGTCTCAGGTGAGAGGAACTTCTTTGAGTTGATGAGTTGATTGAATGTGGGAGACTGTTACCACCTTAGGAGTTGGGGGATGTCCCAGTGGTTGGTGGAGGTGCTCCTGGAGCTTGGATCAGAAGTGACAGAGCATGAAGGATATTCAGAGGCTTCTCCCGAGTTTATTTTGCAGGGGTGCTGCTCATGGCAGACCTGCTCCTGGTGTGGCTCCCTTTGCTGGGCTGGCTGGGGGGTCAGCTGGCCATTTGGACATGGTGTTGACCGTGGGCGTTGAGGGGATGGAGGCTTAACCGGGAATGCTGCCTGGCTTGGGCCAGGTGCCGGAACCTGTACCAGAACCTCAGAGCCCCAGAACACTTCGTGCTGCTGCAGCAGCCAGAGCTGCTCCCGCTGCCGAGGGCTCTGCTCCCCTTGCTGAGCACAGAGCCCCACCAGCTGCTCTGCAGGGAGAACAGCAGGAATTTGGGTCGACTTGGACTGTGGGCTTTGCTCTGTTGCCTGCCAGTCTGTCCAGCAGTAGCTGAAGAGAGCTGCAGATGGGGCAGCCCTGGGGGGGCTCTGCACCCCCAGCACTGGGGCTTGGCACCCCCGGGGTTCGGTCACCCTTGGGGTCTGCTCTGTACTGAGCTCCCTGGTGCTTTGGTCACTGAGATCTGCCTGAAACCATCACACACAAGAGATTGGAAGCTGCTTGACTGACATCTGAGGCTTTCACAAGTACTTGTGTACAAGTCCCTTGAATTTCAATCTAAAGATGTGGAACTGTCGGCTGCTTTTCTCCTTCTACTTAATCATAGTGGAAAATTTGCAGCAACCCTCAGAATATTTAGAAGAGAAATTGCTGATCTAAATGTGCTCTGGCACAAGGCACAAACAGCTGGAAAATGTGCCTTCCCCTGCAATATTTTAAGGATGTGTAGCATCATCAAGGGCTATTCACTGGAGCTGGCACTGAGCCTGTGCTGTGTGACAGAAAATAAATATTCTGTCCCTACCTTTCAGTAGGTTGTGTCCCAAATAGGCAGTGGGCAGATGACAGATCCCTTTCTCTTGTGACAGATGCTCTGCCCAACAGCTCAGCTCTGCCTTGGAAGGGCTGTGGGAGTAAATCCCTGCAATGGAAGCTGGCAGCAAGCATATTGGGAAACAGATGGTGCTGTGCTACAATTTTACCTGCTGTAAGGCCAGTGCATCACTTAGCAATACAGAAGCAGGAATTGTATTCTCGTGGCTGCTGTGTTCTTGGTGGGGGGAAGAATTATTTGATTTAACATTCAGCAGCAGGGGAGGGGGGAAAGGATGATCAATGTAACTCTTTTTGTATTTTTTTAACTCCCCCGGGATTTGAAAATGTAGCACCAGCTAGATTTGTTTTTGAACCCCAGAATTTATTTTCCCCTCCTGTGTGTTAGTTGTGTGCTGAAGGAGCTTGCTGTCTCTGCAGAAGGGACAGATACCCTCATGTCCCTGCCAAGGCCACTGAGTGCCTGGGGAGGGTGGGAAGGGCAGGGCTGTGATGGGGGGACAGTCCCCTCTATCTGTGCCCCTGAGGAGCAAATGTTGCTGTCTCTGCAGGCAGCCTATGGGACATTTGAGCCCCTTTCAGCCTTTAGCTGTGCTTTCTTTACCCTCTAAAACCCTAGTCCTGGAGTTGCTCCCACCCAAAAGCTGCTGCCTGCCTTGAGGAACAGGTATATGAGGCAGGAGGGAATTAAAGTGGGTGTAGCAGGGTCCAGTCAGAAGTAGCTGAAAGTTCTCCTTCCTCCTGATGGAACTGTAGGGAGAGGAGGACCAGGTGCTCTGGCTTCCCTGGGCTGGATGTCCCCTTCCAGCCACATGCACAGGATGGGAGTTGGGTTTCTGGGGAGCATCCTCCAGGTCCAGCTGGGCAGGACAGAGTGACCTGCTCAAAGAGGCAGGCAAAGGGCCCTTTGTGCTACAATTTGGCCCATTAATGTAAATGAGAACAGCAGACTTCTTTTAAAAAAACTCAGTTTGATCTTCTGACCTCCGAAAGGGCCTAATATAAGCACCCCAGCTCTACTTCCAAGCATCCTCTTCCTGCTCCAAATGGCTTCCTTTGCCTGGCTAAGGTCTCATGTCCTCTCCAAGGAGGAAGGGAAAAATACATTATGATTCTGCAGTCTTGGCAAGTGGGGAATCACACCCATGAAAACAAATACCCGTTAATTAGGACCATGAAAAGCTGATTGAATCACAGCTCTGATAATGGCAAGGGCAGTTCTCAAGTCTGCTTTACATCCCAAGGGGGCAGGAAGAGGCAAGCAATGGAATTTCTTCTTTTAGGGAGCCATTTTAATCCCTCTTATCCATCAATTAAAAAATTTCTCTGCCAACAGGTACTACTCAGTTCTCAGTCTGCATTGTTTCCTTTGTAAGCAAGGGGGGAACTGAAGTTAGTGCCTGGGATAATTGTTAACAAATGCAGAATTCTCATTTGTGCCCATTATAGCAGGAATAACTTTTAAAGTGTATGGATGGATGGTCTCAGATTGACCTCCATTGGGGAGTTGATGCTGTTGCAGGATGGCCAGAAGAGAGATTAGGAAACTGTGGGGAGCCTGGCTGGGCTAAAGCCCCAGTCTCAGCATGTCTGCTCTGCCTCCCTTTTTGCCAAGGTGACTGAGGGAAAAGTTCAAAAGAGCTAAAAAACAGAACAGAACACTGGATCCGAAGTATATTGAGTTTTAACAGCCTGTTTTATCAACAGCCCTTTGGCAGAAGGGGAGAATGGGCTTTACCATGGCCTCTCCCCTTCTGTTCTCCCCAATTAACTCGAAAATGAGTGACTGAGCTGTGGGCTGAGGTAACACCCCTGCCTCTGCACCGCTGTCCTCACCCTCCACAAGTACTGGGATAAGGGGTTGCACAGCTTTTCCTGTGGATGTGGCCATGGCCACCAGCTGTGGGGACAGATGTGCTGCCAAGGGGGCAGTTGCTGTGCCCCATGTGTCTGGTGGGGCTGTGAGAGCGGGGGGAGCTGTGGGTGAACCTCACCTGGCAGGACAGGGCTCCGTGCCCAACACCTCACCCTGCTTCCCGCAGGGGCGAGGTCCTGCTGACCTCAACGGGCTGATTCAGCCCCCGTGGCCATCCCAGCTGTCCCCTCCACCTTTCCCTCCCTCTTCCTCTCTCATTGTTTGTGTTTCTGACATTTCCCAACGTCACTGCTCCCACCCTGCAGTATCTGACAGCGCTGCTGGCACTGCTGGCCTCTGTCTTGGGGATTTCTTCGTCAAAAGGGAGGGAAAATTGGATCAGGACTCATGGCTTTTGAAGGAGGCTTGCTCAGCTTGAACGTGCAAAATGTGTTGTCTAAACTTGACCTGTCTTGGTGAGAAGAACTTGGAATTTCTGTAGCATCAGTGCAGATTTCTTGTCCAACTCAGGAAAGCTCCAGGGCAAACACAAGGGTGGCAACTGGGGGAGGACTGAGCTGTGTGGTGGCTCCAGAAGGAACCTTGTGAAGCACAGAAGCAGAGTTCAGGTTTTTGGTGCAGATCTTGTGAGCCACAGCTACATCAGCAGTAGATTCACAACCTGTATGAGTTCCTGGGGCTGGGTAGAAAAAAAAATATTTTTATATAAGTATATTTAATATCATTTGGGTGGCTTGAATAGCTAATGACTGCAGAATGCCTGCTGGGGCTGAGAAGAGCAGAACAGCAGTGGCAGGAGGAGCTGCAGGAGGTGAAGAGGCCCCACTGGGCTCGGTGTGTTTGTTGGTGGGGCAGCATGTGGGGCTCCCAAGGCATGCCCGGCCTCCCCCTGAGCCTATTGAGGGCAGCTGGAGGCTTTCCACTGGTTTCAATGGGCTTTGGATCAAGCCCGTGGCATGCTGCTTGTTTGTTTTGGATGCCTTCTGAGGATGAAAACATCCTTTCAATGGCTGCTCTTTCTCCTTCTCCTTTGGATCAGCTGCTCCTTGCACCCCCACAGCCACGAAGTGACCCCTCTTTGGGAAAATGCCCTGAGCTGCTCAACTTGTTTCCTTCTCCACAGCCACAATCAGCCACCCTGAAACCAGGCTCACCTTCAAGAGATGCTTTACACCAGAGCTCATCTGGTCTAACAACAAGACATCCCAACCTGCCTCCTTTCAAATTTTAGATGGTTATTGCCCATTTATTTGCCCAGAGCTGGCAAATGAGCACTTTACTGGTACTTTGTTAATAAAATGAGGCACTAATTGTTGTAGCAACAGATGAGACATTGTGAAATGTTGTTTTTGTGTTTCCTAGCTCTGGAAGTACAATTGCAGCAGACCTGTGTTCACAGAAAACATCAGTCCATAGCACCAAAAGTGCTGGCAATTTATTATATAGACTTACAGTACCAATTTATTTTTGTCTCTTCTATTAACAAGTGTTCTCTCTTTCCACTGGTTGGTGATTCTAGCTGGGAAAATGCACAGCTCTGCCTCGAAAGGATCTGAACTGACCTCACCTATAGCAGGTGCAACAAGATCTGTTGTCTTCAGGTTGTGCAGGATCAAATCCCAGATAAAAATGTCCACAGGTCCACAGGATGTCTCTTGGGCATGCTGGAGTGGTGGGGCTGGGGCCGGGGGGAGGTGAGGTGGGTGCTGGTGGCCCTGGGAGAGCATCAGCTGCTCTGCTGTGCTGCTGCCCTCATCCCTGCCAGCCTCTGCCAGCCAGCAGCCGTGGGGATGGGTTACTTTAAACAAGGATTTTGATGGAATGCTCGTATCAGTGTTGGTGCTCTGCTGTGCCAAATGCTGAATGGACACAGAAGTGAATCCTGCTCTGCTGGGTTTGGAATTGGGGATAGGGAGAAGAAGCACAAAGGCATCCAAGATGTTGTCTTGGTTCATTTTGATGGAGTGCAGTGATCTGAACTCTGACATCTGAGCAGGAACATAGGGATGGGTAAGTCCTTTCCTAGGTACGCCTTCCCTGGGCTAGGCATGACCCATACAGTCTAATCAAGGGCAGAGCATTGCTCTGAGTCATGATTTTTCTGGAGGCTACAGCATCCTGAGTTTCTCATCCTAAGAGAATGGATGCACTGAGGATATAATTATAAGACTTAGATATCACTTATTCTCACTCTTTAAAAGATTCTTGTCAGGAAACTGGTAGGTTTGGGTTCTTATTTTTCTCTCCGTGTCCATATATATCATGCAAAATGCTGAAACTTTACTATCTCATTTATGCTTCCTCTTACAGAGCTGTAGATCTCTGCCCAGTATTTAGGTTATGTACTAATTCTGCCCCATTTGCCACAGATTAATGAGGCTATAAAATAATCATAAAGCTGGGGCAGCCGTGGTTTCCACGCTCCTCACGTACTTCTATCTACTGTGAAATACTTCATCCAGAAATAATTACCTGGCTTCTCCAAGCTCCCTTTAATACTCCTTGGCAACTCAAAATGAAGGAGACGCTGCCCCATGTTTGTCTGGGACATTAGCAGGGCAATGGCAGCATCCACGGTGGTGCCTGAGGGAAGCTGGGCAGGTGTGGCACCTGTCAGGGAGCACGGTGGCCACCTGAGTGACCCGAGCTGGGGAGGAAACCCTCCTGCAGCCAGGGGAGTGTGGGACAAACCAGTGAGGCTGGATGTGTCACCTGCCTGGATGCCTTTGGTCCTCCAGACTGTGAACCTGCCACGTCTCTGATAAGACCCTGAAGCACTTCATGGCTCCAGTAAGGCGATGGGCAGGAGGAGTGTCCAGCCACAGAGAGGGATCTGGCACTGCTCCAGCTGCTGGGAAACTGCTGCAGCAGGTCTGGGTGGGAGGCGAAGGGACTGGACTGACTCACCTGAATAATGGGGCACAGGAGGTAGAAATCTTGTCAGCATGGTGTGTGAGTGCCCAGAAGATGTTGCAGTTTTGCCTCCAAAACTAGGATGCTGAAAGTATATTTTGTGCACTTTATTACTCCCCCACTGCCAGTTTGGGAAAGGTAGAGGTACAAGGCAATCACTGAGATTGGAGATGCAGAGGGTGTTGGTCTCTTTCTGGAATTTATTTTCATGGGGTGTGATAGCTGCTTGCCCTTTGCTCTGCAGGGTCTCAGTCCCTCTTTGGAGGCTCCTTTCCCCTCTCAGGCTCGGGGACTGTCTCTGAGGGCTGGTATTGGGGTAGGAGGCACAGCACAGCCTGCATGGGAGTGACAGTGACCTGTTACTGGGCTAGCACCTGGTTAGGAGGCAGTGAGGTGAAATCAGCACCTTCAGGTAGGTCAAATCAGCAGCTTGGAGAGAAATTGCTTTTCCTGCCTCAGCTTGCAAAGGCAGCCACAGTCTCTCCCCCCTGTGCTGTCACTTCCCATGGATGCTTCCCAGAAGGACAGCCCTGAGCTGGGGGTGGGGGTGTCCTCCCTCTCACAGGGGGCTGGTGGGGCTGAATCATTTCCTCTGGCAGCTCTGTCTCAGGGAGGCTCTGGGTGAAGCCCTCTCTGTTGGTGGTGCCAATCTCTGCAGATTTGAGGATGCTCCAGGTTTCCACCCTGTGCCATTTGATCTCTCGTTTCCTCCAGATGTGACCTGGGAGTAGAACCAAGAGCAGGATGGTTTCCCATGTCACTGGTGGTGACTCTCCCCTCCTGAAGGAGCTTTCCTTGAGGAGGAAGCCCTTCCCACAAAGCAGAGAACAAGAGGGTGATTTTCCAAGGTCCTGCCCAGTCCTGGAGCAGGGAAGGCAGTGTCACATCCTGACCTGCTGTGCTGTATCCCTGGGCAGGTCTCTGTGCCCAGAGAGGTGCAGACAGTGGTGCTGGTGACTGGGTAGATATCAGCTTTCCTGCTGGTCCCCATCCTGCTCTGCTGGCCATCACCCATGAGAAAGGACATAAACCTGTATTTAGAAAGCATTCACAGGCTCTGTTGTGTGTGATAGAGACAAATCCTTTTTCAGCTGGAGATCAAATCCTCATCCTTCTTTCCCCACAGGTCTGGTGTTTCTCCCTACTAGGTATCTTTTCAGTGCAAACTGACTTGGAGGCTGTGAAGTTCTCCCGCCTTAGAAATACATGTTTATACAAATTTAAATACAATTTGTACATAGGTATATGTTAATAGTGACCTGCTATTAGAAGTCCTGCTGCCAGATGTCACGTAGCCTCCTTGAGCATCCCCACCTGATTGTGTGTTTGGACACGTGAGGTTTCACTGAAGCCAGTGGAGCTGTGCTAAATTACAGCCCTGCTGCACTGGCCACAGGGTACTGGAGGAACTAGGTTTGTCTTCTGAAAACTGGGTGATGTTGTTCTGATGGTGATAGCGTGGTAGTGCAAGATGATAAACCCTGACTTGTGAAACTGGAGCATCTGCTGCTTGTTTTGAACCTGACCTGATTTTGTAGTTCTGGGTATGGCAGGTATGAAATTTGCTGTTTGAGGAATCAGACAGCAGCTGCTTAATCATTTATAAAGTTAAAAGAGTGTGGCACTTCATTTCTGATGTGAAGTGCTAATTAGTTTACTATGGAATCCAGACTGCAGGAAATTCATGTTTCTGGCACAGTGGCTGTTCATCTTTAAAAATGTGTTCATCACGGTGTTATGTTTATATTATTAGTGCAGAGCAACATAGTACAGCCCAGGCTCTGTGAGAGGAGGGAAAACATCAGCACCTCATTTAGAAATATGTAAGGGTGCTGTTAAATAAGCTTATTAGAGGCTATATGTACTTATATAAAAATAAAATTTTAGAGGCTGTGCCTCATCCAGAGAGGAGAGCATTAGGTATCAACCTCCCTTTGGAGCTGTGGATCATTTTGGGTGTAGTTGTGGCTTTCAGCTACACCAGGCATTTGACATAGGTGCAGTTCAGTGGGCAAAAGCTGGGAATTGAAATTCCTGGTGTAGAACCTGATAAATAAATAGCTACACTGGATGCTGTTGTTAGCCTTAAAGGAGAGTAGTGTGACCCTTTCATTCTTTCTAAATTAAAGTTTGATAAATGTGAATGGCAGTAAATAAATCTTTGTGGAAGTGTAGACTTAAATTCTGACAGGTCCCCATATTTGTGCTATATGAAGGATTAAGTACATTAGTTAGAGGCACATTATGATTAATTCTTTTTGATAATCTCAAAGAACCAAATTGGTTTGCAAACACTTTTACCAGAAGTTGAATCTTGCATCAGAAGCTCTCGATCAGGGCAGGTTGGATTACAGATTTATCCTGTGCACTGGTGCTGCTGCTTAAGCATCTTATGTACTGAGAGGTTAGAACATCAAAGAGAGTGTGCCCAATGTCTGCATTTCACTTTATATATAAGTAGGTAATTAAGGGCCAGTGTGTAGCAAAACCGATTTTTGAAAAGTCACTTCATCTTTATTTGGGGTTAATTGCATTAATGTTCACAGCTTGACAGGCTTGGTTCATGACAGGAATTTAAAAAATAAAGTTGTAGGGAATATGCAGCCTTCAGCATTGTCTGAAAGTCCTAATTCCCAAGTAATCCTGTTGTTCATGCTCATGCAACTGCCTACAAAACAGCCCCTTTGAGCAGTTCTTAAGTTTATTTTTAAAGGCAGTGAAATTGTGTGCTGTTGGCTTCTAATTTGAGCAAAATGGGAAGATTTTTATGCAGATCTGCACAGAGATTTGTACAGAACGGAGAAACACGTCTGGGTGAAGCAGGATGAACTGGGACTGCAGCTGGTTCCCAGTGGGAATTCGGAGGACAAGGAAGTTTTTGGGTTTTAGCACGGACCTCAGTGATGCTTCTCATTGCCCTGAGCCCACCAGGGGGTCAGGGCTTGAGGGTTGGAGCCCTTGAAGTTGAGGTAACAGCAGATGTCAATAGTGGTGTGTGCCATGAAACAGAAATGTCTCTCATAACTTTGTGAGGGCTCTCTGTGGGTTTATTTTTTGTGTTCCCTGAACTTTACTGCTCGCTCTACAGAACGTTACAAATGTTTGGCTGCAATCAGGTGTAATCAATATGAGTGCAGATTATGGATTAGAGCATGTTTTGAAGCTCTGGTTAGGACAGACATCTGCAAGCCTGCAGAATTAGACATTTTATGCATCTGCACAATAACTCACCATTTTTTGTGGAAGGTTCAGAGACTGAAAATGATCAAAGCTTTAATTTCATTTGCTATCACCAGGGACTCTGTGTGTGTTGTGTGTGTGTCCTTTCCTGTATGCCTAATCAAAAGTCCTATCTAGGAGCAATACTGCATTGTAGATTTAAAAGCAGATTGATGCTCTTGTCCTCTGGCCTCACAGGCAGATGAATTCTTTATTCATGTGAACTTCATATGAGCAACTTTGAAAAGAGGAGCAGCAATTCAGCTAAGCCTCATTCCATTAATTTTGGCATAGAAGATAACATGCAAGGAAGCCTGAGAATCCACTTGGGATCATCTTTTCCTATTATGTTGGTAGCAAACCTTTGTTCTTTTTATTACTCATTATTCTGGATCTGCAGTCAATAATGTGAGGAGAAGCATGAGTCTGCCACAGTCAAATTTTCTATTGCCTTTTAAAGTGACATTCTCCTTAGATCACTGTTGTGTAGGCTTATTCCCTATCAGCAATGAATGCTGTGTTGTTCATATGACTGCACATCAAACAGATCTGCAGTAGCTGTCTCTTGTGCTCCCCTGACAGTGGTACATATATCTACAAAGACATTTTTTGAGAGCTCTCCCCCCCTCCTTCTCCTCATAGAATAGAAATCTGGATGGTACAGCCTTTGGAAACCACCTGGGTATTTATCCTGCTGGCTTTCCCTTGCTGAATTTTGTTTTCTGTTCTGACTCTAAGGAGCCTGGGTATTATTTAGGTATTTCAAACTAACCCACATGCAGTCAGGTTCTTAGAGTGGAAGTCAATAAAAGACTAAGACTGATGTGAATGGATAATTCATCAGCTGCATTTAACTCCACCAAAATTTTCCTAAATTGCATTTAGCTGCTCTTTGCATCACAAACTTCCTTTGCTCTTTTTATTTCTGTGTGGGTTTAACACTGTCCAGGTTCAAGGGACAGTACACTCCTGTACTTGGGTCAGCTGGGAAGGTGAACTCCAGATGGGACTTAATTCTTACTTGTTTTATCACCTAGGGATGAAAAAATGGGTGAAGTTTCTGTTCATGAGACTGGACTTTGAAGTCCATGTGCCCTGAATCAGGGTGGAGACAAGGTTCTTGCCTTGCTCCAGCCTACCCATGGAGCTGTAACTTTGCTGTAGGAACATAAAGCCTGGGCAAAGTGATGGGAATATTGATGGGAAAAGCAGCTGGGAACACTGAGGAGGGAAGGCCTGAGTACCTCTGGCTCTGCCTTCTGAGATGGAGCATCTGAGGCCATTGCTCAGGCTCACAGGAGCTTGTGAAGCATAAAGAATAACTGTGCAGAACATGTAAGTTAAGTGTAAAGATACCATGGATCACAGAGCAATTGAAAAAAACCAAACATGCAAACAAACCCAAAACCAAAAACACCTAGCACAAATCTGCTCTGCTCTGTTAAAAGAGAAAATCATCATCCTTATTTTTCTATCTAGTTAGGCAGTGGGGGGGAAAAGGCAAAACAAAAAGGCACTGAGAGCAGCAGGCACAGCAGAAAACCACGTAAACTTTTCCTAGTGGGTTGGTTGGATTTTCCTGGCGCAGGACAGTTCCCTGCACTGTTTCTTTAGCTACAAGGGTCCTTTTCTTTTCTTTTAGAAATGGCCCTTGAAAACTGGATCTTTTTTTTTTTTTTTTTTATCTCTGTGTTTAAATTTGGATATGACTTGACCGCAGTGAATGGATGCCATTGGAGATTTTCCTGGCTGATTCCTCTCCAAAGCAGTGTTCTGTGAGGGAATGGCAATTCCCTGCTGCCAAGCCTGGCACTGGTACTGGCTCAGGTTATTGGAATAACCCCATGGGTATTTGTCACCACTCTCTCCCAGTGGAAGAGGGAAACCTTTTCTATTTGGTACCTGTGCATTGCTGTCAAAGTCCTCTAAACACAGTGGTGGGCAGCACTGGAGGAGGAGGAAGATTTTTTTTTTTTTTTGTGGCTACAGTCTCTAAGTAATTCCAGGGGATGATAAAACCCTTGGAGTGGGAATATGGATGCCAGATTTCAATGTAGAGCCCAAATCTTTGTTTATCTCTTGTTACAAGAAGCCATATCCTCCTCTGCTTGGGCTCACTTTGTAGCAGCTTCTTACCCATTTGAAATATGGTCGTTGTTTTCCCCATGTGAAAGCAAGACTTGGAGTGACCAAAACCCCCTGGCAACAGCACAGCCAAGGGATACCAGCAGCAAGAGGACATGGGCTGCTTTCACTCTGTTATGCATGAAAGGGAAGACGGAGATCTTGGAGACACGGGTCCAGAGCCTGTCTCAAACATGCAGGCAGTCATCTGTCTGCAGAATTACATCACCCAGCTGCCACAGCAGTGTTCACGGCGTGCGAGCTCCTGCAGTTCGGAGCAGGTTGATTAATAAGGAATGAAGTGGGGTTTGTGAATGCTTCCACTGTGCTGTGGGCACGCAGGTGTCTTCCTCCTGTGAGGACATTTGGGACGGGCAGGCAGTGCCCTTGGGGAAGCTTGGTGGGATTTAGCTCTCGCACCCAGCCTGTGTGCAGGCTGTTCCGGCCCCTTTCCATTCATTGCACTGCACACGAGTTTACTCTTACAGGTCAGCCTTGCTGATGACTTTAGCCAAAAATCTCCACCTTGAATAGTTTCTTCAACAAGGTGCTGATGGTAGCACGCAGCTTCTGTCCCAAAAAACTTAGAAAGTGTCAAATCCTCTGAGGAGGGGGTTTTAAAAAAGATTAATCATCCTTTGTCTTCCACCCTCCCTTAGATTGTAATAGGGAAGAGCACTCAAATGGAAGGTTCGGCTTGGGAGCTTTAACGCTTTAAGCCCCAGAAGGGCAGGGTGTTGTTTAATTTTAAACTGTCTCGAGGCAAGGCTGGAGTCTCTTGTGGGTTATTATTGCAGTGTTTATTTGCTGCGGGCTGTTGTGAAGAGCTCGGCTACAATGCCCAGCTTTGTTTTTCTCATGCAGCAAGTGCTGTGTTAATGGAGTTAGTTTAAGAGTAGAGTTTAATCATCTCTTAAGCACGTTTTGGGTGTTTTACCCATATGATGCAACAACCAAGGGGGAAGTGTTGAACAGAGGGATGGCTCTGTGCTGTCGGTATTGCCACAGTCAGAGCTGGAAGAGAAGTTAGTGCATCTGTTGTACTGTGAGACACTGGCACAAGTTGTGTTCAAAGCCAGGTGGGATGGGGCTCCGAGTAACCTGGTCTAGTGCAAGGTGTCCCTGCCCATAGCAGGGCGTTTGGGACAATATGAACTTTAAGATCTCTTCCAAGCTATTCTATTTCTGCAGGACTGATTCGCCAGCCTCCCCTCCTACCCCCCCCCCCTCCCGGCTTTCCTCCACTTGCTGGTTCCCAGAAGTGCCTTTTTCAAGTAGGATTTCTACTGTATAATTTGAGCACGGGCTCAGCCGCGAGAAAACGATGACAGCTTTGTTCCCTGTATAGCGGATAATGAGGTGTTGGAGGCAGATAGCTCGGGATTCGTGTGTGCAGCGCCTGCCCAGCTCGCTGAAGTGCGGCAGCGCTGAGCGAGCGCCTTCCTCTCCTTCCGCAGCATCCAAATGGGCTTGTTGTCAGGGCGTACGGCAAAAGGGTTAACATTTAATTAGAAAACATAGTGGTAGCTAGTGGAGCTTAACAGAGCTTTATATAAGCTGCTAAGGACAAGGCTGCTGTGTGAGCTGCTGGTAGGGCTGAGCTACTGCAGCCGCTGGCTGGGCGTCAGGAGCCGGGGCATGCCTGGGAATCTGCCCAGGAAGCGCCGTGAAAGAGGAGTTTGTTTTAAGGCTTGACCCTGGCTCTGTGCAGCAGCCCTGCCCGCCGCCCGCCGAATAAAGCCGGGCAGCCTCATGCCAGGCGTCTGAGCGAGGCAGCGACAGCAGCCAGCGGCAGCCAGCGGGGCCGGGGGGTTTGTGTTGCCAGCGGAGCGGCTCATGGCTTCGGTGTTCATGTGCGGGGTGGAGGACCTGCTGTTCAGCGGCAGCCGCTTCGTGTGGACGGTGACGGTGGCAGCGCTGCGGCGGTGGTACGCGGCCCGGCTGCGGGCGTGCCGGCAGGCGCTGCGAGCCTGGTGTGGCCTCCGCGATGTCTACCAGGTAAAAAAAAAAAAACCCAGCTCAGCGTCCCAGCTTTTCCTTGGAGCGGCATCCCGGCACCTGCCCCGGTGCGTGTGCTCTCTCCGGGCTGGTTCCTCCGTGCGAGGTGGCTGCGATGGGGTGAAGAGCGTCGAGGCAGCGCTGGGGAAGGTGCTCAGAGGATCCTGGACGGCTCTGAGCTGGTCCCGGTATTGCTTTCAAAGTGCCAGCTCTGTGCTTGCGTTCAGGGTTTGGGGGAGATGTTTTCTGTGCCAAATATGTTTTATCAGTCAGTCAATCTACAAGTGTTTTGGCAGCCAGCTGCCCCCCATATAACACCCCCTGGGAGCCCCTCTTGCTGCTGTCACCATCCTTGCCCTTGGGATCTGGAGCTCCAGGAGCTGCTCTCTGTGCACTCAGAGCATGATCCTCCCATGGGAGAGACTGGCCGTGGCTTTTTCTGCTGTGTTCGTGTCACTGAATAGTGGCAGCTTGTAACGTGATAGTCCTTTGCATGGCAGAGGGATTGCTGCTTGGGAGGGATGCAGTGGGAATGGCAATTGGGGGGCTCTCCTTAAACACAGCCCTGTACTTGCAGTCATTGTGGTACCCAGTCGCAGTGAGGGTGGTGTCACTCTCTCGAGTCTGCTTTTGCTGGCAGTTATTTATTTATTTGTGTATGGGTTTCTGTCTTGCATGTAAACTTGTGCTGTGCCTGCTCTCAGCCTCGCTGTGTGTGTTTGCTACATCAGGGTGGATGTTTCAAAGCAGCTTCTCCCCTTTCCCTGGTGTGTTGCAATACAGAGAATGACACAGCTCGTAGCAAACATTCTCCAGAGCCACCAGGATGCAACCTCCATGGGAAAGTCATGCTAAGAGGACAGCTGTGCCTGTTTAATCCTAAAGGGATCTGTTGGTATTTAGCTTTAGGGTAGGCTCAGGAGTGGGAGAGCAGCTTTACAGTGGTAGATGTACCAGTGCTTGAATGTGTCCTGGGCAGATCATGTATGGAAACACTGTGTGATGTGTCTGACACAGGTGTCACTGGGGATATGGATCATGGCCAGTTAGGGAATGCAGGAGTAAAGGCGTCATTGCTCTTCCTTTGCCCACCTTTACTGACCTGTAGGGATGTGGTGGGATGCAGCCCTGACTCTCTTCTTCCTCTCTAAGTAAAATCCAGCTACACCTGTGCTGTGTGGGTGTTATTTTCAGGGTCCATTCACATAAAGAGCATGTAGCTTAGACTGCCTTCCCTCTCCACTGCATCCCCGTGGAGGTAAAACCCCATCCCTCCAGGGCTGGAATAAAGGCTCGGTGAGGACCAGCTCAGACAACAGCTGTATTCAGCCTGTTCAGCTGCCATACTCTGATGGCTGGCTTGAGGTGAAAAGAGATTTTTTCCATGCAAAGTGTAGCTGTATCTCTGCCCAATCTTACTGTGTCCTAGTGGTTGCTTTGTCTTTTCTTTATGAAAAAGCATCACTGACATGTGCCTGTGTCTGAAAGTGGGGATGTGAAAATGGGTGAAAAGAGAAGTCTGGTCCTTCTCTCATCCTACCAGGCAGACCTTGAGCCAGGGAAGTGGTCAGGGAGTGCCCCTTCCCCTCTGCCCACAACTTGTCCTGCTGGGGACATGCAGGGACCTGTTGCTCCCCACTTGCTGCTCTGAGAGTCTTCCCTGGTAGGTGAAACCTGGCAGGAGCAAAGCAGCTCTAACATTTTAACATCAGGAATTTGCTAGTGGTAATTTGGGGTGTATTAAAGTGAGATGGCTGAAGGAATGCCCTGCAGCTCTTCCTTGTTGGGCTATGTAACACTTTGCTTTTTGTGCTGTAGTCTTGGCTCTCAGCTGCTCAAACCTTTGGCTGTGTCCAGTGAGTGCAGGACTGAGCACACAGCATTAAATGTCACCCAACTGCTCAGATACCAGAGTCCTGCAAGAGCCTGAATCAAATTGGTTTTCTTAATTTTTTAAGTATTTCAAGCTATGGAAACAGCTAGAGAGAGTGGCTGGGTGACCCTTGCATACAGGGAGGAACTCTGGGCCACCCTGGGTTACATTTCTATACCTCAGGCTCAGTGAAGCAGCACAGAAGCAACAGAAGCAGTGCAGAGCACTCCATGGGGTTATTTCTCTGAGGAAGTGGATATTGCAGTGTCTGTAGGACAGGACTCTAATCTTGGGTGTGAGATTTTGTGTCCCATCATTATCACGAATCCTGCATTGTCTTGAGCAAAATGTTTTCCTCTGTTCCCGTTCTTTGTAGAAAGGGCACTCCTACCTGCCAGGGATGCTATTTGTCCTCTCAGATTTTTCCCCAGAAGTCCTATAGTTACTGCAGCCACATGAAAACACCTTTTTGCCCTGTGTTCTTATTAAAATTAACTCCTGGACAGGTGCTTAACATTTCCCACCTTGGCTTCACGGAGAGTGCTCATTTCTGTAGCTCCTTTGCATTCATATTCCACATGTGAAAAATAAAATGGGTTTCATATAGAGGTTCTTTTGGCTAAACATGGGCTTTTCCCCTCTCTGAGGGTTCTCTGGACTGTGCATGATATGAGAGATCAGGCAGAACTTAGTCCACTGAGCTGCATGTGAGGGACGTGCAGGGAAGGCTGAGGTGACAGGCACTTGTGCTGCTGATCAGCCCTGGAAACATCAGTTTGCTTTGATCAGTATTTGGGGGTCACATTTTGTGGGCCAGTGGCTATTTTAGTGTGAGCTGGATGCTGCCAGTAAGTCTCTATTTAATCATCAGTACATTTTTGTGGAGAAAGGAAAGCAAGTTGGATTCCTTCTCCTTGGGGTGCTACATGTGTTGTTGTGGAGAGGGGGATTTTTAGCCTTTTTAAAATACAGAATGCTTGGTAGCCTGGTGGGAGATCTGAGCTTGAGTTGCAGCACAGACAAGCCACAGACACCTTTGTGTGTCTGAGCAGGGTCCCCAGCTGTGTTTGGGAGCTGGCAGGTGCAGAGGTGGTCACGGGGCAGCACTGGCTGGCAGGGCAGGCTCAAATCCTCTCTGCCAGCATAAAGCCCTTACCTGCCTTAGCAGCTTTAAGCACAACTAAAACCCACCCCAGCAAGCACAAACCAGCCTTTGTCAGTCACCTTCTCCTTAGCCTTTGTGTTTCTAGCCTGTGTATGTGGGAAACCTTTCCCAAGGTTTTACCTGTTGTTTCACCTGCTCACTGGCACAGCAACTTCACCGCTACCCCAGGCACTTCCTCAAGCTGATCCTTGCTCCAGGATGATTTCCATCATCTGTCCCACCTGCCAAAAGAGAAGGGCTTTCAGAGCCCTTCAGAGCCCATTCATCTGGAGGAGGTTGTGAGCCAAAGCACTGCTGGGGTGTCCTGTTTCATTCTGAAATAACCCCAGATCCTCACGAGGAGAGGGGCTGTACAGTGTGAGAGTTGATTCTCTGAGCCCTTGGGTTGTGTGCCAAGGAACATTGTCTTGTCCATGGCAGGGAGCGTTTAAAGCCTGTCCTAGAAATAACAGATTTGCAGAGACAGCTGATAGAAAAGCTGGCACAGGTCTTTTTTTCGAACAGCAGCAAGTCAGTATGAATTTTTGGGGCTGTTAGGGCTTGGGAAAATTCCTGGATGAGAATTTGGCATAGAAACCTTTACTCAAGGGCTCCCATTTCCTACCAGAGAAAGGACTAAGGGCTGTATTTTGTTGTGGAGTTCTGGCACATAGTACTATGGCTTTTGGGGGGGGTCTTCCCAGAGCCCCTCCTAATGCCTAAGATGGGACAACATGGCATTTCTAGGTGTCCTGATACTATTCTCAAAAAAAGCTTTCCTGCAGGACCCTCCACATGCTGGGTTTATAGGCCACCTGTCTTAGATTTAATTATAGGGCAGTAAAAGCAAATGAAATTTTTATATAAATGAGGTTAATAAGCAGCTGCAAAGCCAAAGACTTCTAGAATCAACATTTATCCTGTGTTTAGTTACCTGCATTACCACTGGCCTGGTTTTCATTGGGGTATTGACACAAAGTTTTCCTCTGATATATCAATGCCAGTTGCCACCAGTACATCCCACAGCACAGTGATTGCTCAGTATGGTTAAGCAGGAATGAGACATAGCATCAAAGTCTATTTAATGATGCAGCTGACTGTTATAAATCAAAAACTAGTCAAGTGAGTGGTTTAGAGTCAGGGTTAAATGTGTGTCAGTCAATCTGCTCCATGCAAAGTTTTAAAGAAATTGGGAAAACTGTTCCCAAACTCCCTGCAGAATAGAATGGCACGTTGTGATTGATCTGCTGGATGTACAGCCAGATATGGGAGCATCTCTGTGATTAAGCAGTTCAGGAGTAGCTGAAATTACCAATTGCACAGTAATTAGCTGATAAACTATGGCATAACAGTGTAAACTTTTCATATGGGTCTTTTGGACAAAGTGCTTTTTAACCTCTGAAAGGTCATTTCCTCTGTATGAAGAGAAAAAATGTTGCTGATGAAGCACAAGAAATCAGCTTTGTCTGTGTGTCTGGCCCATGGTACCTGGGGTGGGAGAGGAAGTGGCTGACTTCTGTTTCCTCCAGTGCTAACGTGGTTGGTTTGGATAGTGAGCACCATGCTTCCTCTGCTACCACACCTTAACTTTCCATTATGAAAAATGCTGACAACAAATTGAGGTGCCTTTTTTCCTTTCTCTTTTCACAGTGATGAAAAGCAGTGCTGGAGTGGTGAGGGAGAGCACAAAGCTGGGGCTGCGTTGTCAGGGCAGACCTTTGTTCCACACCAGACAGACCCCCAGAGTGATGCTCAGCACAAGCATCTCAGGTGTTCTTACAGGTCAGGGCTTTGCAGAGGGAGCTTGAAAATCTTTTTAGAGGACACTGAATATGTGTCTGTGTTCCTTCAAAGATTTCAACTTGTGCACTGGGGATTTCTGGTTACCCTGGAAAAGCTTTGCTCTGGCTGCTTTCATCCAGCTGTTTTTCTGTTTGAAGGGACCTGATCTAATGCAGTGATGCTGCTCCTATGTCACCTGCAGAGCTTTGGCACTGCTGAAACTCCCATCGTGTCCAAAGCTGGCATGGGGAGGTGTCCCCATGGCCGGGACTTAGGGGCACTGCCTCCTGACAGCTTAGAGTTAAACTTGGCTCTGCACACTTCCAACAGCAGCGTTCCAGAGCTCTCTGCCAGATACATTTCCATCTGAGCTCATGATACAGCGTTTTCTGTTTGAGAGAGTTGATTCAAACAAAAATATGATTTCTTTTTTATGGCTTCTCCCTCTTCCCTCACTGACAAACTTCACAACCAGACTGTGAACTTCATCTCATTTCCTTCGGGGTGTCACGGTGCCAGTTTCAAACAGTGCCTTCTATTCACAAACCACTTGGGCCTGTATAAATATTTTTCCTCTTCGATGTGACGCAGCTCACAAAATACGTTAGATTTCGAATGTTGCTGGCGCCACTTCTCAGAGGCAGCAAGTCCTGCACAAAGGTATCACTGTATGAGCTTGCCTGGATAAATCTCCATTCTGGCCTTTGCAGGGAGGCTGGCCAGCTTGCTCTGCCTGGACACAAACTGTATGGAAAGATAAATTAAAAGTGTTTCAAGCACGTGCTGTTTTTTCCAAGCTTCATTTTCATCCTCCTGAGTGGTTGTCTCTCTGTCACCCCTTTTGCTGGCAGTGCTTTGTGATCTTGGATGGACTGTCCATGTGCTTAAAATAACACTGTGCTATCTTTGTCCCCTCATTTTCTGAAAATCAGGCCACCCCTTGTACAGTCTGCATTGCTCTTAAAACCTCTGAGTCATAATTAGTGATTAGTAATTCTGCTAATCTTCTGTACAGATGGAGGCCAGTTCATTCTCAGAGACTGCAAAGAGGATAAAGCTATCAGTGCTGGAATATATTAGCTTAAATACCCTCCCACACACAAATACACATGTACACCTTTCCCCACTAATTGATCTGTCATTCATTTAAACATGCAGCAGTGGTGTGTTGGGGAAGGAGATGGGGAGAACAAGTGTCATCAAAGAGCTGAGAAACGTTTGAATGTGCTGGATTTAGCCATTTAAAGTCATCTTTGACAGTCCAAGCCATGCTAGGATTAAGACTGTGATGTTTCTGTTGCTTTTCCAGCTGATGTGGGGTAGGTGCTGTCCTGGGGATGGGTGCCCCAGTGTGCATCTCCCTGCTGGCCATCAGGCACAGGAGTGTGGTGCCAGCAGAGCTGGGAATGGGGCTGGAGAAGTCACTGCACTTCCACCCATGGCACTGCTGGTGATGTGCTGCTTCCTGAGCATCCTGGCATCACCTCTGGTTGGGCCAGTGGTTTCTGGGCAGGGAGATGTGGGCTGGGCAGAGGGTGTGAGGTTTGGAGCAGGGTGGTGTTTGTTAAGCCATAGTGAAAGTGGCAGTAATTCCTCTCTTGTGTCAAGCTCAGTGCATCTGTTCACCTTGCTGGGGGGGCTGGGGTGTGCTGTATTCCCTGTAGTGTCACCCTTCAGTGAAGGGTCATGGCACTGCTGTTCCCAAACTCATTTGTGCCTCAGAGTTGCAGAATTTCCCTGTGCTCAACTCCAACAGCTTCCTACATCTTACAGGTGAGCTGTATTTCTGTTAAACTCTAATTCTTCTCAGTTAAAGTAAGTTCCCTGTACAGCTGAATTATGCAGCCCTTGTCTGTGTTTGTTTGGAAGCCACAGATCCTCCAAGGAGCTGTGCTCTGCCTCCTCCAGCTATTCCTGTCATTGTGGTTATCCCAGCAGGGCAGAAGCTGGCACCACCCAGGTAACCTTCACATCATTTCTCTAAGGAAACATGACTCACTGTCTATTTTCCATCTTATTTTTGGGGCTTTGGAGTCTGTTTTGGAGACAAATGCAAGTTTGTTGCTCTGAAATCCTCTCCCAAAACTGTCTCGCTGCCACCTCTTAGGTTGCTGGTGCAGTCTGGACCAGCTGGCTGGACCTGACCTGGCACCCTCCTGCCTGATGTGGGGCCAGCTTATGGTTTTTTCATGAAACCTGTGATACTGAGCATAGAGTGGAAAGCTTTTGTGGTCTCATGACTATGAGAACATTGGCTTTTACAAAATAACTTTGAGAAAAAAGACAACTCTTTTGTCTGCAGCTATTTAAGGGGTTATTTGATCAAAGCTGGTTCTTCTGAATTAAACAAGGAGGGTGAGACACCTCTGGCACCTCACTGCATCCCGGGTGTCTGGGGTAGGTGCCCCCTGGAGGTGTCTGGATTGATGGTTATTTAGGGAGAGGAGGGGAGCAGGGCTGACTCACCCTGTGTGAGTGCTGCTTCTCTCCCAGGAAGGCTGTATCCTTACACAGTGCTCTGCAGCTTCATGGAACCTGTTGTTGGCCTCAAACACCTGGCACAGAGCCTCCTGTTTGGGGGACTTCAGCTGGGCCAAGGGGCCTCAGGACCTCTGAGAAGAGGGAGCCACATCTCTGAGCTGTTGCTGTCCAAAGTTTGACCTGTTTTCATTCTTGGAAAAAACAAGTTAGTTTGTTCCAGGTGTTGAACTTTTTTTTTTTTTTTTCTATTAAAATAGATCCCTGGATTTTAAAAATTGGGTTGGGAGAGTCTTCGTAGTTTGTCCTCTGTGTGCATGGTGACTGCTCAGTTGAGAGCATAAATAACTGAATAGAGCATTCAGATTTTTGAAGTATGCATGTGTAAATTTGAGACTTTGTGCCTCTTGTGTACCTGCCTGAAGGTCAGCTTGGAACTCTGGAAGTTCCAGCTTCCTGGGTTTGGGTGCACACTTCTTTGTTGTTCTGTTTTTTCCATTTTCAGTGAAAGCAGTGTCAGTTGTTTGAGTTTTCTTTGAGGAGAGCTGTTTTTGTGCCTGTGTGACGCCTGTGCTCTGCCTGACACAGTTACACAGTTTGTGCTGCTGTGTCAGAGCCAGGGGGTGTGTGAAGCCGTGTGGGTTGATGTGCCAGTGGGGAAGGAATCAGGGAATCAAAGTAGAACTCAGTGTTTGGCACATAGAGAACAGCCTGCAAAGGAGCAGCAGAACAGCAGGTAGATGATTTACTCCTCTAGCAGCAGCTAAGTGCACTCCTGTGGAGCAGGATCAAGTTCACATTGATGGCCAAGGGTGTGAACTGTGTCTATGCTCTCAGTTCCCTCCCCAGGGTGCAGCACCCACATCAGAGCAGCAGACCAGTGCATTGGAGAGCAGTTTGGGAAGTCCAGTGGAACACTGTACCTGGGGGTGTCTCTTGCAGGGAGGGACAGTGGAGCTATCAGTTTATGGGGTGAGTGAGGGTGTCTGTGCCGAGCAGAGAGCTCTGGTTATCTCTGTCCCTGTATCCCTTCAGATGGTTGGTCCCTGCTGCCACAGGGCTCAGCCTTGCTCCAAGGGGTTCAGACTGGGGGTGGCTTGAAGTTTTAGTTCTGTGCCAGGTTTCTACACAAAGTCTCCCCTCCTGTCCCAGGACAGGAGTGTGTGGGGGGAGGTGAGATGGCAGCTCCCAGCGAGCACAGAGCTGCCAGCGTGGGGGTCCTCAGCCACTGCAGTGACACAGGCATCATGATCCCACACTGAGGTGTCTCACTGCCCCAGGACTGGCACCTGTGCTACGCCTTTGGTCAGTAACTCCTGCTTGTTCATTCAGTTTTGTTTTATAATAAAGGGGTTAATATCACAGACAAGAAAAAAAAACTAAAAACCAACCCACAATTGTAATGCTTTGCCATTTTTAACAATCCCGTTTCAACCCCTTGTGTCCCCTGACTCACTCTGGAAGGGCTTTTGTTTCTGAATCTGTAATCAAAGCAACAAACACGAAGGTCATTTCCTTCAGATTATATGGCAACGGAAGAAGTCCGGGATCGTGTCTCCCTTCTTCCCCCAGCTCAGATGTACAGAAAACATGAAGGCTTAGTGCATGCACGCTGGGAGTACTTCTTGGGTTTCTCACGTCCATTTAAACCAGCAGGCTGTGTAATGTGGAGGTAAGAGGCTGTATTTTAATTTCTGATGCTTAGCAGTGACAGATAATGTTATTAAGTGCTCTTGCAGTGTGTCCTGAGTTAAACATCGTGCAGAGCTCGGAGCTGTGAGCCCCAGAGAGCCAGAAAGCAGCACAGAGCAGAGAAAGTTTGGGGTGGGGTAGGTTGAAACCTTTCTGCTTGCTTTTCTCGTCACCTTGAAGGATCAGTCCATAAAAATTTCTTTGCGTCTTTTGCACTCCATTGAGGAGATAAGGGGCTATTTGTTTATCCCAGCATTTACAGCTGCTTTTTCCTGCCTTTGTTGTAAATGCTGCCTTGGCTGCTTCAGCAAAGGGCTGAATCCAAGCTGGATTCTGGTAACTTTGCTGCAGCTGGAGCAAAGATCTCTAACTTCTGGTTAGAGAGAAAGCTCTTTGCAGAGATTACCGTTATGGGCTGCTCTGAGATATGATTTAACCCAAACAAAGCACAGATTCATGAGTCCCAAGAAAAGGCAGTTGGCGCCTGGTACAGTAACTCCTTTCAGCGTGCAACTATTAAATATCTCCTCATAAGGTCCCCTCCTCTCTTATTCCCTAAAAAACCCTTGGGAAGAGGTGGCCTGGAGATGCAGCAGTGCACACAGAGCTGGGGGGTAACGGCTGCTGAGAAAGAGCCTTTGATCCAAAGCACTTGTTTTGCTTTAAAAGTGAAATGTGGAACCATCTGGATCAGCCCCCTGAGTGCCTGGCAAGCTGCTGGCACTGGGAATGTTGGCTCCTCGCCTCCACAGAAACGCTGCTCGCTGCCTGCTCCAGCGCTTACCCGCTGTTGTGACTTCTCTTGGTTTATTTATTTGCTCTCTGCAATTTTTTTAAAGAGTTGCAGATTTAAAGGACTTATTCTTTAGCCTTCTTTTTAAATTATTTTTCATCTCCTTCTTACCTGATGTCAGTCCAAAGCTGGCATCTACGTTTCCTGAGGGGCTGTTGCCAAGCATGAGTGGTTGGAAAAGTCCAGTGGGGGAAGCTGGGTGCAGGGACCTACATGGGGCAGGAGAAGAAGAGACTCAAGATTACTTTAGAGAATGAGATTGTGCCTGGAGGGGATGGCAATTATTTGGTCAGGGCTTGCTCTGCATGTGTCTCCTGCTTTGGGAGCCTTCCCTCAAAAACCCAACTCAGGGGTGAGCAGGGAGGTGCTGGAGAGGACAGAGGAGCATCCTCTGTGAAAAGCCATCAGAAATGGGGGAGAGCTTCAGGGCTGGGAGAGGCAAAAAGGCATCAAGGGCAGGATGTGGGTCTCCAGGGATGTGAAACTACTCTTCTATAAGGGTATTTTTCATCTTCTGTAACTATTCTTGCAACAGGGAAAGCTGAGTTTGTTCGAGTGAATCAGGGATGGCTTCTGGGGTGAGGTAAAACTCAGGAGTTACCAGAAGCTCTGCACAGAATAAACCCTAAGATTCGTGTTGTAGGGACTTAAGCAAAGAAGTTGGAGCTTAACTGCTTTGCCTCCTGGCTGAGGAGCAAAGGTCAGGACAGGTCACAGGAGGGCAGCTGGCCAGTCCTGCCCCACTGTGGACACTGCTTATTCAGGGACAGAGGATGCTGCTGCCTCCAGGCAGTGCTCCTTCATGGGCAGCCCCTGCACTTGTTGTGTCAGGTAGCATCAGGAAAGCACTCTGATCCCACAGGAGACCTTTTTCCCCTGGATTCCCAGGAGATTGCACTGGAACAAACCACCCCCGTGGGCTGTGTGCAGTAATGACCTGCCTGCAGTGTCTCAGCACTGCTGGTGATAAGTGTGTCTCCAGCAGACACAAATTCACTGGCTGTGTGCTGCCAAGGAAAGCAGATGTTGGATTTCATTGACTTGATATTTGTGGCAGATTTCTACTGATTGTTTCCTATTAATTTTCCAGATAGTTTTTTTTAATAGCATTAGCTGTAGAGTTGCCTGCCTGTTCTTTTCTCGCTGTTGTTTTAAATACACTGCGAAGTGGCAGGAATGGAATGTCAGCACCCCTGGAATGACATGACCTGTTCAGTTGTCAGCTTCAGACACCTTTAAGGAGAATACTCCTGCAATAAAGGTGCTGATCCTTCAAGAGAATAGCCAACCTCTCCCTCTCTATCAGAGGGACTCAGAATCTGTCATAACACTGCCAGAGAGATCCTGTGGCCTTTGGCAGTGCCAGGAGAGGTGAAATGCTGGCTGGGTGCTGCTTGGCAGCTGGGAAGTCTGGGGCCAGCAGAGCCAGACTTGAGCAGCAGTTCTTCCCTCTGCTTCCTGCAGTGGGGCTGATGCTGCCTGTGCACTTGAGTGCTTTCATCCCCTGCTGGTGCACAGTGAACAACCCCTGCACCCCCAGGGGAACAGAGCAAAGGCAAGTACAGGAAAAGCCATCAGGAAACGCAGCCACACTGCAAGATTTCCTCATGGGGAGGAGAGGGGTGAGTTTTTTACATTGCACACTCCTGGCTGGGAGCAAGAAGCTGCAGTTCTGCTGTTTATATTTTTCTCTTGGCAAAGGGCTTTAACTCCTGGCTGGGTTACTGGATTTATCATTTTGAGGAAGATTTAATTAATTTGTTTCCTGGATTTTAATTTATCGCTGTTCTTTGGTTTTGTTCAGTTTTTGGGGGTCTTATTACAGCATGCTCACATTATTTCAGAGGATTTTGGGAGAAGAGGATGAGATTTAGAGCCCCACAACCTGCTCTGGTGAGTGGGATCTTTCTTATGACCCCAAGAGAATGTGCCTGTCATCCTGTACAAGCCATCAACAGAGTGAATGAAAGAGTCCCTTAGATCTGCCATCCCCTGCAATGAGGAATAATAGAATAAATGGGGAAAAGGAGGGTTGCATGGAAAGTCTGTTGGCAAAGCCACAGTGCCTGCAGTGAGGGAGAGCACTTGGGCTGTTCCTGTGCCAGACTTTTTCACTGGCTCAGCTGGTGGGGCTTACATGAAAGTCAGTTGATGCTCTGCAGGAGCCAGTTTTTTCATCCTATCTCCAGCTCTCATGGCTATTTTAGGAAGGTGCCATGCAACCCAGGCAGCCTCTCAGCCCCCTGTTCCAGTCACTGTGTTTTATCTCCAGCTCATTGCCAAACTTCAGCAGAGCCAACATTTCCATGTAGAGCATCATCAAAGGGACATCAAAGTGCAAAGCTGGCACTTTTCTCCAGCCTGTCTCATCTTAAAACATTTCTGTGCATGTCATTCAGTTATGGCTTTAAGTGTCTGTCCCTTCCTGGCTGGTCCTGAGAAAGAGAATATCCTGAGGCCTGGGAATTCTGCTGCACAGTCCCTACAGTTGCTGTGGGTAAACATCTCGTGAGTGTGCAGAGCCCAGGTGGCCTCTGCAGCCCTTGGGAGGGATGGAGGTGGCACTTGGAGTTACCTGGTTGGTCCTACAGGATGGTTTGCCAGAGCACAGAGGATGAAAGATGGAGCCAGCCACTGTGGAGCATCACTGGCTATTTAACATTAAGCAGATACTGGCTTCTGTTGAAGGTTAATAGTGAGATAACAAATGATTTAAGGCAAAACCCTGACCCTATTAAAATTAATGGCAAAATTAATTGACTGCACTGGAGACAGGACGTCAGCCAAAGGCTTCTTTATGACTTGAAGATTAGGAAGGAGAGGCAGTATGTCTGGAGACATGGTCTGCCCCCATAAAGCTGGTGGGACCTCTGCCACTGCGCTCGAAGGGATCACTGCAGGTTTTTTGTCTGTGTGAGCCAGACTGTGGTGTTGTGGCAGGAACCCACCCTGGTTGGTGTGAGCAGAGACTGGGGAAACACGAGATTTTGGACCCAAAGCTGACCCACTGGGCATTGCAGGAGGTATCAGTGAGTCCAGAGGGGAGGACTGCACTGCTCTGAGGCAAAGGAGCTGGTGGAGAGGCACACAGTGGGGTGGGATGTGACAGTGGGTTGGGGCAATGCTTCCCTTCCTCAGATCTTCACTCGTGGGAGAGTGGAGCATTTCCAATCCTCATCCATCAGTTTCACCCTGAGCACCTCCCACCATGGGACACTGAGTGATGGCACCCACACTGGTCAGGGCAGATCTGTGGGGTTGCACACAGGCTCCCCAGGATGTGCATCATGGTGTTTTTGGAGACCTGTGCAGATTGTTTAAAAAGCTTCCACAGCAATGCTGGTATAGCCCCAAACTTCTGTCTGTTATTTTCCTCCTCATTCCTTCAAGTTCTAAGAGACTCCAAGTGCTGGAACATGATGAAGCTTTGCTCTCCCAACAGACACACCAGGAAACTCTGAGGTCATTTAAACCATCATAACTTTTTCCCTCTTCCCCCCAGCTGCATGCAGGCCCCTTCCTTCCAGAAGGACAGGCAAAGGCTTTTATTTTCCTGAGATGTGCCTGGCTAGGGCAGCTCCTTATTGCAAGACATTCTTGCATGGGATTTCACATTTTGATCAGGCTGTGCACGTTCAGGGCCAGACATAAGCTGGCTGGTTGTACCAAAGTCAGTGAAGCAGTGCTGATCTGAGGCAGCTGAGGAGCTGATCCTAAATGCCTTCAGAACCAAAGGAAAAAACCCACTTAAATGCCAATGAAAATCTGAAGTGTAGGGGCTTCAGTATTAAGCTTTGAAATCTCTTACAGGCTTATGAGTTACAGAAGAGAAGTTTGGATTAAAAAAACAGAACCTTTACAAGAAATTACTGGTGATGCTTTAATGGGTGGTTAAGTGCAGCTCAGGTAGGGATTTGGACATGGAATCCTTTCAAGATCCAGGCTGGTGCTGTAGGCTTGTGCACCTGGAAAGCAGAGCTGCTGCCTCTGTGCCACTGCCTAAAGCAGGATGGAAGCATTCTGGGATGCCCTCATGGCACAGGCTTTGTGAAGTCAGTGTGTAAAGGGCCAGCATTGCCTTCTGGGAGAGGGAATTTTGCTTTCTGTTATCTGTATCATTTTCTTCAGTGCTCAGACTGCCTGAGCCACTGTGGTGTGCCTGTTTCAGGAATAAATGAGCCAGTTTTTATCATCTATGTACTAATGATGTGCCACAGTCCAATTTCTCACTTTTCAAACTGCAGGTTTAAGGCTGTGTGCTGACCATTTATGTAGTGAAAATGGTTCCCCTTTCTCTCTCATCACTGGATGCATCAGTGTAGGTGTTTTTTTCCTGCCTATAAAATATCTTTTGGAGCTATTCATCTGCCAGTGAAGTTTAATTTCACATATTTACCCTGCCAGGAACCCATGGAAATAACATGCACAGTTCAGTGCATCCAGGACCAAATCCCTGGTGTCACACAGGAGCACCAAGGCCTGAACAAAAGGGTTTATCTTAGGAGGAAGGAAAGAGGAAAACTGGGGCGAGAGGTTTGCTCCTTCCAAAAGACTTCTCATGGAATTCAGAGCGTTAAAGGTGTGAAGCCTTGCTGGATGTGGATGATTTTAAAGCTTCTGCTGATGAGTATTTAGGTGGCTGAGGAGCCTGGCTCAGCCACCCTGTCCCTGGGCAGGCTGCACTTAGTGGTGCAGTGTGTCTGCACACATGGGCTGCTGAGCCCAAACCGTGGCACATCCCCAGGGAGAGCAGCTGGGATGCAGGCACAGGGCTCTGAGCCTGTCACTGGCAGACACAGCTCCCAGTTTTGTCTTAATTATGTGCAGCTTACGTGTAATCCTCTCTTCTTTGGCCAGAGAGTTTGTAAGGTTTGGAGTTTGTTGTCTCTTTTTCTTTTTTTTTTTTTTAATTTTATTTTCTTTCTCTAGACCTTAAAACAAAAAAAAAGGCTTAAAAATAGAAGTCAGTGACAGATAAGCCAAGTGACTTCTTTGTAACGTTCCCAGTTCTGAGAGGGAGAAATCTGACCTGGAGGGAATACAACACATTGAAGTTTGCTCCTAACCCAGACCCATCGTGATTCTCTATTCCTAAGCTTCCCTTCAGGAGATGTGTTATTCTGACAGTTTTGTGGTTTTTTTTTGTTGGGTTTTTTTTTGGTGGTTTTTTTTTTTTTGGGGGGGGGGGGTTGGGTTTTTTTGGTTTTTTTTTTTTGTGTGTGGGGTTTTTTTTTTTTGTTTTTGGGTTTTTTTGGCTTCATGGTGTCATGGTTTTTTTTTTTGTTTTGTTTTGTTTTTGTTTTGGGTTTTTTTTTTTATTTCCTGTTTACACCCTGTCTAATTACTCTTTTTCTTATTTTTTCCCTAACGGAATGACACACATGGATGTCTAAAAATATTGCATGTAACAACCAGCTTTGCATAAGGAGGATGTTTCTGTCCAAGAGAAATAGCATAAATATCCTGCATGTGCTTTTTTCCCCAAATAAACATTCAGGCTCAGGATATTGTAGGGAATTGGTCTAAGTAGCCAAGAAGTAGGGTTTTTTTCTCTGCCTTGCTGATTTTCTTTTTAAAGGATGGATGTTCTGGAAAATCTGCTTTGATTTTAGGTGGAGAATTTGTCATATTTTTTTGTGACAAAAAGGGAGGACAACATGTTGTTTCCTCCCAGCTAATGAAACCTTTATGATAATGCTAATTTTCTATGTACAGCTACAATCTCACCATATGCTTTAATTTCCACACATGGGTATTCTGAGAATTGTTTGTTTCCCTTCATTATCTGCCTGTTTTACTGAAGATTTGGGTGAATCAGATTCTTGCTGATAGCCTGTAAATTAGGAGAACTGCAGTATTTTGATGTAACTGCATTTCTACAGTGGAAAATGTTTGTCTCCTTTCAATCCTCTCTGTTTTTGAGGTTTTGCTGCTTACTTGTGTACAGAGAATACAAGTGAATTTGGGATGCTGGATTTTTATTGTTTCCCAGTCTCTCAGTATGGTTTTACCAAAAATAGGGCTGTGTACTGTCTCTCCTAATTTCCTGTTGGGAATGAGATGAGACACAGAGATGCTTTGTGAATTTTCTGCTGCTACTTCTTTTACTGGATAATAGCTCAAATATTAGCAGGCTTTTAAAAATAACCGCTGAGATGACCAATTTGGGGGCATGTTGCAGAAACTGTTCATTTGTACAGACAATGCCAAATCAATGAGAATAAGCTGAAAACAGATGTGTGTGTGTATAAATATCTCAAGACTGTTCACACTATCTCTTGACTGAGGCAGACAGCTGTGCTCATCTCATGATGGATTGGTCCAACACATAGAAAATCAATTATATTGTTCAGATTAGCAGGGTGTCCTGAATTAAAGATGAAAGGAAACGTATTAGCAAGGGCTCCAGGGCTTTGGGTCTTTGAGGAGCCTGGTGCCCTGGGAGTTGGGACACACCACAAGTCCCTTCCCACAGCCTGAGGAAACAGACCTGTAAGCGGATGTGCTGTGGGGAATAAATCAAATAATTCACACCAGTGTCATTGGGGGACTTAAAAAGGAGTCCTTTGCTCTGGCTCCAGGAGCTCAAGAGTCTCCAGCTGCTGAGCTGGAGGCGCCTTTCCCTGGCCAAAATCCATTGCTGAAAGTGATGGAAGCCTCTTTATGAAGCTCTCCAGCTTTTCTCCATGCAAGAGAATGGGACCAGGTTATTGGTACCTGTGACTGTGCTGTGCCACAGTCATGTCACTCCTGGGGATGGACACTCCAAAGCTTATGAGGTGAGCTTGCAGCTGCAATAGCTTCCAAAGCTTTTGGTTCTACCTCCTGTACAGAAAAGGGCTGTGAAATGTGAGTGTTGCCCTGTGCCTCAGAGCCCTGTCTGCACAGGGAGGCAGCTGGATGCGAGGAGAGAATTCTCTCCTGGAGATGACCTCTCTGGTGGGCGACATTCCTGATGTAGGATGGGCTTGTGCTTCCCTGTGGTAGTAATTTGGAGTGATTTTCATCTGATCGTAAGAACAGGGTGAGCCAAGTGATGTGCTCTCTGCCCCATCAGGAATGGGGTGGGGATACTTGGAGTGAGCTCCTGCACAGCTGCAGGGACCAGGGTGCTGGGGCTGAAGCTTTGGGTGTGCAGGAGGAGGAGAAGGGCTCAGACTGTCCAGGCTTTGTTTTGGGATTGGAGCCTACAGATGCAAAGCTGATGGTCACACCAGCAGATCTGTGTTCCTTGAGCAGGCTGTGGTGCCACACAGTGAGTATCCCTGTGTCTCATCCTGGCTGGAGGAGGTGTCTTAGCAGGAATGTAGCCCTCGGGTGTTCAGGAATGGGTTGGGGGGGGGCAGAGGGGTGCAAGCAGCTCTTCTTGGAGCTACAGCCACAGGCATTTCATGGCTCTGGACATTGCTGTCCTGTGGCTTTGTCCATGGGATGAAGTGTTCCTGGGGTGACACGAGCCTGGGATGCAGGTGGGGGCTGCCAGGTTTGTCACAGCAAAGGCATTTCACAGTGCTTTGTCACTGGGCACCATGGCATCTTCTGCAACTTCTTGGCTGAGCTTTCCAGCACTCTGGGAAGTGGATGTGTGATTTCTGAGGAAAGATTCCTCGTGTCTCAGCTTTTAAATGTTGTTTGTGTCTATATTTGTAAATGAGACTTCTAAGCTGTTTCCTTATGTTGTCTCATCAATAAAATCAGGGATAATTATATCTTGCCTATCTTTAGGGATGTTATGAGTTTTATTTACTTTTAAGGTGCTTTGCAGTTACCTTGGATAGCTGAATTGAAGCACAGGTGATTTCTTTTATGTTGTAATCCTTCCAGATACCTTTCTTTCTCCTCAGCACGAGGCTTTGTGGATGTGTTTGCTCTAACAGAAACCTTTTTTACTTAACAACAGACAACCGAGGCAATTAAAACAGTCAGAAGTGATTGATGTGATTTCACTGGGTGAAAGCTAAAGCAGCTCACAATTAAATAATGGCAACCCTCGTGCTATCTCAGGGCAACAGATGGGGAATGATTTAAAAACACTATTGGATCCGACACTCCGCAGCATGGGCAGATTGGTAACAGTGTGTCAGAGCCAGAAATGCGCTCCACCTTGAAGGGTGCGCTGATGAAATGATTAATTGATGGTAATGGGCAACTTAGTTATGAGCCTGCCACGGCAGCCCTTCAGCTCTTAGGAACAAATAGACCTGGGAGTGGATCATAATGGGTTTAAGGGCTCTGGGTGCTGCGTTTGGGCAGCAGAGAAATCTCAGGGAGCGTGCCCCAAGCTGGAGTTGGGGTGTGCAGCTCTGCTTCCAGAATCCAGGGATGAATTGCTGGAGGTGGTACCTTGCTGGGAGTGCAGGGCCTGGGGGATGATGCTCTGCAGGGTGCAGCACCAAGGGATGCAGCTGTGAGATCACTGCTGTCTCCGGGGCAGAGCAGCCTTGTGCTCTGAACTGCTGCGTGCCCCGTGTGTCACTGCTCATCTGGCACTTCTGTACAAATTCACGTTCGTAGCAGTAAGACAGAGAAAGGAAGGGATTTCTGTCCTCTAGAGTCGCTCTGCAAACGGTCCTTGTACCAGTACTGCTGTTTTGGTGTGATGCTCAGCAGTGCCGAAGGTTGCCGGTGCTGGGGCACGGATGCTGCAGCCCAGTTTTCCGGGACGCTTCGGGGAGTTGTGCCTGCAGACGCTCATCTCTGACCTGCTTGCAGAGCTCCTCAGGAGGGCACTCCCTGTCGGCCTTTGGTCAAGATGAGCTCAATTAGTTGGGACAATGGAGCTTTGTTGATTTGGGCTCGGGGCAGAAGGGCTGGCCGGTGACAGAGGCAGCTGTGTCTCGGCAGCCTGGCTGTGCAAACCGGGGGAAGAGCTGCGAGGTCTCTGCGGCTGTACTGCAGTCACGTAGAAATTGTGTTTATTTTGAAGTCTCTGCACGGCCTGGGTGTGCAGCGTGCACAGGGGCAGGAGGTGATGAGAGGGGCTGATGGCACTACAGCTCAGCACTGTCCTTGTCCCTGTCCCTGCGGAGCCAGAGGGATGTGAAAGGGGAAACCATCCCGTGTTACTGTTTAATCCCTCTGGGAGCCCCTGTCTAAGCAAACCACCCCCGGCTTCTGCTCACAGCTCACAATTTATAGTCGGCTGGAAGCTTGTGCTGTCAGGAAAATGAGTTACCTTGAGGCTGGGGGAACAAATATGAAAGCCAGGTTTCCTTCACCAGCTCTCACCCAGAGAGTGTTGCAAAGCTGGTCCTCACTAGAGCTGCTGAAAGGCCCAGAATTAGAACAGATATTAAATAATGTAAAAGCTTTCATTGAAATGTATTAGATTTCAAAGGGCAGATACTAAAAGGGCATAATGGGCAGCTATTTCTGAATTGCTCGCCTCCTAAAGAGAGGAAGAGACTTAGTTTGCAGGAGATAAATGTGACATGAAAGAAGTGGTTCAGATATAGCATCAGAGCTTGCAAAGCTCATCCCATTCTTAGTGATGCAGTTCAAGCACCTTCTTGATGTGTGCAGCTCCTATGTAAGAATCCCATGGAGGTGATGACTTTCAATAGGTGCCCAAGTGAAAATGTTACTGTGCTGGTGGAGACTCCATCTGTTCTAGACACAGGTCAATGGACCAGGTCTGGGCTGAGCCATCTGCAGGGAGGGTTGGATGGATCTGGGTTTCCTGGGTCACTGGTCATCTCCTCCTCACCAGAGCAAAAGCCCAAAGCTGTGGTACTGGCCAGGCTGGTTCATCCTCACATTTAATTCTCACAGCATTTATGGTTTTTTTTTTTATCTGATCCTGATTGCTGCTAAGCACCCTTAATTCCAGCTTGGAGTTGACAGGAACTGCGAGCACTGAGGCAGATTCCCAGATGGAGTCCTTGGAGAAGGACTCTCAGCTCGGGTACAGAGTCAATTCCCTTATCCATCAAAATCAGACACTCACTTCACACTGCCCTTGTCCCCAAGCCTCACATGCTCTGGTGCAAGCCAGGAATGCTGCCCTTCCTGACAGGCTGTGCTGCTGTCTTTGCAGATGACCGAGGGCCGGCACTGCCAGGTGCATCTCCTCGATGACAGGAACTTGGAGCTGCTGGTTCAGGTACAGACCTCGCTCTTTTGGGGACTGGCAGCAGTGCCAGATTTCTCTGCTTGTTTTCTTTTGGGGGCTGAAGTGAGTTAGTTATGCTAGAAAAACTCACAGGAGTGGAATAGGCTGCTGAGGCAATGTGTGCTTCTCCTGACACCTGGATTAGCTGAAGGATTTCCCCGTGCATCGTGGGCAAAATATCTGCCATCAGTTCTGCGTTCACTTTTTGCTTTCACCAAAAGGATATTAAACACGCTCCTCGTGGTGGTGTTTTTTGTCTTTTAGATGGGAAGAAAACTCTGTGGTTTTGAGGATTTTTTTCCCCATGACAGAACTCAAAGCATGAGATCCTTCACTACACAATATTTTCTTAATTGAAAAATCCTTCCTGCTATAAGTGCAGGAAAGCCTGGGATGCTGCCTTCTCCCCCCGAAAGAGGAAAGCAGCACTCAGTCTGTGCCCTTCACCTTAATGTCACAGATTAAGCACAGAATTGCTCCACACATCCCACACAGCTCTATTGAGACACCCTGAGTCTGATATGCCACTTCTGTATTCAGCTGTACAACAGGGTTTTAGCATGGCCATGTGTACTTAAATGTATTTGCACAGAAAAAAAAATTTTTTTTATTAAAAACTTGGACTGAAATGAATAAAATTATTTTCATTCTTTCAATAGCCCAAACTTTTGTCTCGGGAGTTACTGGATCTGGTGGCTTCACACTTCAACCTGAAAGAGAAGGAATATTTTGGGATAACATTTATCGATGACACGTGAGTGTGTTTATTTAGTTTAAACAGCTGTGTCATTATTGCAATGTAAAACCTTATCTCTGATACTGTGGCAGCTTGGCATGATGGAAAAATGACTTCTTTCAAAGAATTTCCTACCTTTTTCTTGTGCTGCTTGGCTGGGGAGAGGGGAAGGCACAAAATAGAAAATATTTGGAAAATATCTTCTGGGCACAAACCAGAGAATCCTTGTAAAATATTTTCCTGATGATTTCACATTTCATATTTGTCTCACACAGTGAAAAAACTGATTCAGTGATAATTTCCCATGTGAACACCCTTAACTTTCCTCCTCTGCACTTCTATAACAACAGAAAGGTTTTGCATTTATTTCCAAAATGAATTGCTCCCACTGCTTTGCACCTGAATCTCAAATATATTATTGAGCCTTTTAACCCCAAATTTCCCAGCAGAGTGAGCTGTGAGGTTAGTCCTGCCCAGGAACCACTTTCCTCTCTCTGAGCCTGGGTGTGATGCTCTGCCCAGGCTCTGGAGCTCTGTGGGAGATCTGTTCATGGCATTAACCCAGAGTCAGCTGGGTTAATTAATTGCAATGGCTCATCTCTCAGCAGGGCAGTGAAATGCTTCCCCACATCTGCTGGCTGCAGGGCCAGTGTCTCCAGAGGAGTTGCCTTCAGCTCCCCCAAAAAGCTGGAGCAGAGGTGCTTAGGGCAGTGGGGACCTGGAGCTGTGCACTAAGACAGCCCCTTAAATAAACCTCTTGTCTAGTGGGAATAACACTGGTTCCTGCTGCTCTCCACTGCCACTTTTTATGCAGCCCTGGATGGAAGCCTCCACCTACAAATCCCATCAGAGCCGTGTTTGGGGCCATCCTGCTGAGGAACCTCCCACGTGCAGGAGCAGGACTGGCCCTGGGGACACCCTGGAGTTCATGGAGCTGATGGGAGCTGCTCCCCCTGGGGCCCTGACCCCAGCACTGTGTTATTTTTACCAGCCACTCTCATCTTGGGCTATCCCTGGAATATTTTTGCCACATCCTTGTCTTTTGACTTGCTGGAAAAGACTCTTCTGTAAATCCCTTGAGGATACCGTTTGTACTTGGTTTATTTTTTCCCCCAGAAAAGCTGCCATGAAATTCCTCTGGATGTTTTTGGTTGCTGGCACTGAGTCACAGTGAGGTTTAAAGTGCTGCCAGGGGATTATCTGAAAGCTGTTGGCTTCCCCAGAAACTCCAGTGGGATTCCAGGGCCTGCCTTGGTGATGGAGGGAGTGTGTGGCCTCTGGAGGGCACCCATGGCTCAGCCTTGCAGGGTTAAGGGTTGGGTTAGGTAAAAAAAAAGGAAGGCATTTGATGAGATGTTTGCCTGCCTTGGAGCTGAGTCTTGAACTTTTCAAAGTAACACTTGGAGTAAGCAGGGGCACTGAAAAGAACCAATTTCTGTATTTTCCATCCCAGTTTTTAACCTTCTCCCCGACCTGTTTCCATAGAGGTCAGAGTGTCTGGCTGCAGCTGGATCACCGTGTCCTGGACCATGACTTGCCCAAGAAACCAGGGCCAGCAACTTTGTACTTTGCCGTTAGGTGAGTAATTGTTTCCACCAAGCAAACATTACCACTTGGGTTTATTTAGCACCAGGGGGTTTTGTTTAAAGGAACTGATTACAGATTTGATAAAGGAAATAAATGTCAAAGCAATGTGTTATTTTTAGAAGGAGATTAGACCCTGGCTAAGTGCTGCTCTCTTTTGTATTTAACTATGAAATAAAGTAGATTGGAACCTACTACTAGGACATTATTCCTAGGGTGGGTTTGGGTTTTTTTTCTGTTTAAAACCTCATATTTTAAATATCTTCTTTGCCTGACTCGTCTTTGCGTGTGCTAAATTGCAATACAGTTTATTCAAACAATTTTACTTACTTTTTTCCTTCTATTTACTTAAGGGCTGTCTGTACTTTAAAGGGATTGCTGATGGCTGTTTTGCTCACAGCTTAACCAGTCCCCAGGAAAGAATAAAATCCCTGGCAAAATTATGATTTTGGCCAATGTAATTACATTACTTTAGGGCTGTTGCTGGCAAAGCTCTGCTGGTTAAGGGCCTGAAAAAAACCCCACATCCTATGAAACAGAGCTGCGCTGGCAGAAGAGACCAAGCATCATATTCTTAATATTGTTGGAGTTTTTGTTTTCCTTCCAGTCTGTGAGGGAACGTGAGAGCAGGCTGACCTCATTTGCTTTTCAGATCTGGGTAAATTTATGCCTGGTGTGCTTAATTATTTGAAGCACTTCCAAGGCAGAGCCTCTTGTGTAGCTGGGTCAGTTGGCACTGGTGCCTCCCCATGTCCCCCGCTGGTCACCAGGGGAATGGGACAAACAAGTGGCACTTTGTTCTGGCTGAATACATGCTGGTGTGTGATGGTGTCCAGAGCTCATCTTCCACACTCAGCAGAAAGAAAAAGCTCCATTTATAAAGGGGTGATGGGCTCTTCACGGTATTTACAATGTTTGATCAAGATCTGGGAGGCCAAAACCTATGGCTGCCCAAGAAAGCTGTGAAAGCAATCCTATAATTTGAGCATTCTTTTGGTTGGAATTGATGCTGTTTGCTCATGGTGTTCATTTTGGCCCTCTCTGTTGCAAGATGGTCCTCAACAGGACAGGGTGTGCAGAGACTTGGGCAGGAGTTAATGTGTGAGGAGTGGGCTTGGAGAGATCAACTTTCAGAAGGGAATTTTAAGCATGACTACTGTGGGGTCATGAGATCCAAAACAGGTAACCAAGGAGGTGGGCAGTGAGATGCAGAGCAGGAGGAGGGAGATACAGAAATAATTAGCACTACAGAAACTGCCTGATCCATAGAAAATAGATATTCCAGCAGAAAAGCCACTTCAAAACCTGCAGTTTCCAGTTGCATTACTGGAAATGGAGGAATCTCCAGATTGCTGTTTTTTCTTCATCTCTTCTCATCCCTGAGCTTTTGCTGTTCAATAAGGAAACATGTGATAATCCTTTGAGATTTTAATTATCACCAGCTGGCATAAACTCAATCCAGCCATGGAGGTTTTTTTGGATGGTACACTCAGCTGAAGGGCTCTGTGATGCAGATTGAGGACTTTCAGAAATATCATTTTTGTTTCAAGAATGCTGACAGCATTGGAGGTAGAAGCAGAATGTGCACTTCATGGTGTTCCCAAATGTGCCTGCCATGCCCTGAACATCCTTATCTCTGTGGTTCAGTGTTCCCCATCTGTACTGGGGTGATAAGAAGGTACAGCTTGTACCACGGAGCAAACAGAGCACAGAGACACAGCTGGGATTGGGGCAGTGCCCCCCTGTGCCCTCACCCTGAATCCATAGATCCTGCAGCTTCCTGCTTTCTACCAGGAGTGACTGGGAGCTGCCTCTCTTCAGAACCAGAACTGTCCTGCTTCTGAGGGCAAGTCAGCCACACCTGACCCTGGCTGAAAGAAACTGGAAGTGCAAATGAGGTCATTAGCTGAGGAAAATCACTTCAGGGTGCAGTGAAGGCTTTAGCAGGCTGAGGAAAGTCCACTCTGGGAAGGGCTGGTCTGGCAGCAGGTTGGGAAAGGATGAAGAGTGTGAGTCCTGCCCTCTGCTCTGCATTTCTGAAGAGAAACACTCAAGGGTATTTAAAGTAAAATTTAGGAAAGCTGTTGGGGAAAAAAATATATCAGGTGAGATCAAGAGAATGTGGAAATACCTGTGGCTTGTAGAGTTCATGGGGAAAGGTGAGTCATGGAAATGTATAACAGCTTTTCAAATGTCTGGGGCAGGCTGCTGGGCTGCCCCTTGGACAGGCTGCATGCCTGTGAAATGGGTAAATTATCTGCAGAGGCATTCTGGAGAGTGCCTTGAAATTAATTTGATGGAACACGCTGTAGGAATGTGAAATATTAAAGCAATTACTATTTAATGTATCACTTTTCTGAAGTCACAGCATAAACACTGCAAACATTCCTAACACATGTGGCAGTGAGAGCAGCTTTACTGCTCCCTGCCACGTGCTCTCTGCTGCTGCTGGGGACTTCTTCAAATGTCCTACAAATCATCCATGCCAAGATGATCACCAGTGCAAAAGTCAGGGGATGGAGCTTGAGGCTGTCAGGAGCCTCAAGAGCAGCATGGGAGAGATTGGTCTGGTTCTGACTGTCCTGTGTGGGCATCCAGCCCTCCTGCTGTGGAGGACAGGACATTGGGAAGCCCTGGGAGATCTGCATTGCTGAGGCACTGGTGGTCCAGGTCTTGGCTTGGCTGTAAAAAAGTTGTGTCTACTGCCTAGCATTTAGTGGGGGCATCTGGACCTGGAGCAAAGTTAAGGGTTCTTGTTGACATTTCTGCTCTCCTGGAAGGAAGGTGATCCTGCAGGACTGCCAGCAACCCCTGTCCTCCAGCAGAGTGTTGGACTGGCTTCCCCACCTGCAACATGTTTGGAGTGGCTTTTTCCAACCTGCAGAGGAGGGATGGGCTTCACTCCTGAATCATTCAGGTTTTTCATCTCATTTGAAAAGTCATCAGATATCCAGGATCTATTGAACCAGGAGTTCCTGTTCCCTGTGTGCTGTCAGGCTGTGATTTCTGCTTGTTCCCTACTAAAAGGCAGGAAATTAAGTGCAGTAGCTCATAGTTCCTCTGTGCTATTTTATTGCTAGAGAACAAAACACTGAGGAAATAAAATTATTTGGGAGGAAGATGAAACCTATTCAAGAGAGTAACTCATGGTTTTGGTTCTTTTTTTAATTTTCAGGTTCTACATTGAAAGCATTTCCTTTCTCAAGGACAAAACTACAGTGGAGCTGTTTTTTCTGAATGCCAAGTCCTGTGTACACCAGGTAAGACTTGGAGCTCCTTGTGCATCTTTCTTCTATTGCTCCTCTGCCACATACTCAGTCCTGAGAACTTGGTAGGAGCTGTGTCTGATTTCTGGAACTAATTGAAGTGTTAAGATCTCAGCGTGCTGACTCTCTCCTTGCCTTGAGTGCTGATGCTTCATGCACATGAATGAGGCTGATGATGGTTTCCCAGTCCTGCTTTCACAGCCCTGCTGTGTGCTCAGTGCTCTACAATGAGTCTGAAATACTCAAAAGCTTTTAAGTTACTTGAAATCTGGGTTGTAACTTCCCAGGTAGGCTCTGCTCAGTGGCACATTTTCCTACACTCTGCATAGCAAACACCCAGTGCAAGTGTCTCTTTACTGACTTTGAATCAAACTTGACTTAAGAAGAAAAGGCCTGTGAGGAAGGTCCTGTGGTGTGGATTTGGTCCCTAATTCCTTTTCTTCCTGCCTTAATTCAGTGAGATAGTAAAGTTACAGTAAATAGTAACAACAAATCCTATAAAGTAGCACTCAAAAACAGTTGTTGGAATATTTTCTGTATTTACTTTCTGGTTGAAAAGCTTCCACTGTTTTCTTAAAATATTCAGATTGGTAAAATATGTGTTTTTAAAAGGCACATCAGGATGTGGTAATCAAAACCTTAAGGAATAAGGTTGATTTGCTGCAGGTACATCTTGGTCTGGAATAAGAGTGGCGTGACAGCCAACTTTGCCATGGCCCTGCACGCAGCTGCAGTTCAGTGAACTTTACTCTGATGCTTCTGGGATTTCCAGTTAATGTCAAACTCTGGTGCCTTTTGTTTTCAGTCATCATTCAAGTCTGAGAGGTTCACTTGGTTCTTACAACCTTTCCTTGGGAAACAATCCTGTACCACTGACTGGTGGAGGAGCTCAGTGTAGCCAGCCAAAGCTTTCCCCTTTAATATGCTTCAGATTTTGGAGGGTTCTTACTCAGGATCCAGTTATGAAAGCATATAGAAACCTGAAAGTGGTTGATGGCAGAGCTGTGACTGTGCTTTGTACAGGAATTGCTTTCTGGAAGAGTGAAGGAAATTGGTGCATTTTTACAACATGCTGAAGTTTGAAAGATGCTCAAAGAATTTGGGGCCTCACTGGTTATGGTTATTAAAAAGCAAGTCTCCATTTGACATATCTGCCACTTAAAATGAAGGGTCTTGGCAGCTTGTAGCCATCCTTAAACTGCTCCTTAACTGGAGCAGTTTAACAGCACAAATAATTTTGGAATTGGAAAATGGGTCTGGTTTTGGATGGAATGTGGAAAATGCCACTGCTATTGAAACAAACCCTAGCCAATATTAACACATTTGGGTGCCAGTATATATGTTTATGTGTATATATAAAGCATATCAAAAAGAAAAGAATATAAGTATAAAAAAAGAAGGCAGGCTGGCTCTTTTTTTTTCCCTATGCAAGGTGTGTGTGCTCTAATTGTAGCAACTGAAAGTGTGGCATCCCTGTTCCTGCAAACAAAACTGCCAGAAGCAGGGAGTTTTGTTGTGTCCAGTTTCTGTGGGCAGCAGAGGGATGAGGATGAGGAGCATCACTTCCTCCTGAGAGAAGGATCTCTGGGCAGCACCAGGTGATTCAGCACCCAGGGAGTGCTGGGGAGGCCTGGCTCTGCCTGCAGCCCTCTCTGTCCTGGCAGTTTCACAGCCCAGCTCATGCCTGTGGCTCCTTCAGCAGGAGCCAGTTCATCTACTCTCAAGTAGCTTTTAACCTTCCAATTAACTCTTGTAAAAATACTCTGTTCTACGTGACAAACTTTGGTCTAGGTTTCAGGTAGTCCTGAAGGGCACGTGGGGCCAACCCTCACCTATAAGCCCCTGGGATGGGGACAGGAGGATGCACAAAGGTCCCTCAGATGTGCTCCCGCAGCCTGGCCTCTCCCCTGGTGCTGCTGGCTCTTTTGTGGGGCAGGGAAGGAGCCAGGGGATGTCTGAGTGGGAGCATCCCCAGCTCCATGAGGCAAGTGGCTGATGCTCACTGATGACAGCCAGGAATGTTCCCTGGCATTTCTCAGTCATTAATCCAGCTCCTGGAGGTTAGACCTGCCTCAGCTTGGCTTTTTTTGTTTTGCTTTTTTTTTTCCCCCTTCCTTTCCTTTCCTTGCTGTATTCTTGGAGTGAGGAAACCCCAGTGTGTCAAAAAACAGGAGCCCACACCCAGCCCATGTGCTCAGGAGAGCTCCCCAGTGCACAGGCAGTGCCAGAGGATGCCCTGCCAGGGCAACATCCTAACCTGGATCTCTGCATGAAGCCTCTGCTCTGTGTGGGCCAGGAATGTGGTTTGGGATAGATGCTGCAATCCCTGGGGTGTGCTAAAGCCTGTGCGGATAAGATTGCTTAAAAGTCAGCTGTGTTTTTTTGCATTCACAAAGGTGTTTCCAAAGTTTTCACTGAGCTTTTACCCATAGGGGAAACCCAAATCCAGGGTGGTGCAAATACCTGATGCTTGAGTGCTCTTGTGACATTCCTGAGCACTGGCATGTGTTGACAGCACAGCACTCTGTGGGTACCTGTGCTCACTTGGCTTCTGTCTTTAGAGGACAGTGATGTTTTTCTGAGCAAAGGAGGGGAGAGGGTGATGCTGCCCTGCATGTGCCATGGGCACACCAGTGCTCCTGCTGGCACGTGGGACACACCAGAGAGCCAGACAAAGGCTTGGGCAAAGTTCTGTGCCAGCCCTTCCCGTGGAGGGGATTTATCCTTGGCTTACAAGGTGCAGAGGCTGCATCAGAAATGTTATTTACAGTATTCTTTGAGATGTCTGTGTGTGAAATCCTGTAAGTGGCTGTATCTAATCAAAGAGAATGGAATCCCCCCTAAGGAAGGCCAGCACCTCTGGGTTCAGGCTGGAGCTGCTGGGCAGTGTGTGCTGGCCATCTTGTACCAGATGAATAAAAATGTAGGGTAAATACTATAGCATGTTACTATATTCTTAGTTACATAATATATTACAAAATATGATTATGGGTAATAAAAAATGAAATCAAAACCTGTGTGACAGCTCTGAAAAGGGTGAAGGCTTGCTTGGTGTTCTGCAGTGCACAGCCATGATTCTCTTCCTCACCTTTCAACCCCGCATTCCTTCCTGCAAATCTCTCTGCTCCTCTCTGCAAATCAGGTACTGCTTCACCCTGCCAGGACTTGGAGGAATCTGGGGCTTGTGCATTTTGCAATCTCTGTAGACATTTTGGCAAGGAAGGGACAAGATAGACAATAAAATCTCAGCTGCCAAAAATATATTTCTTTCTACTCCCCACCCACTCCCCCACCTCTGTGCTCTTCTGTACAGTCAAAGCTCCTTTGTGCCTCTGGGACTTTTGCTGGCACGTGCCAGGTTGGTGCATCCTCTGTGACCTGTGCTGTTCTCTGGGCAGTCTCCTCTGCAAAGGAGACCCCTTTGTCTGAAGCACAAGAGGGCTGAGACCTCATTTTTACTTTTGTGAAGCCTCCTTTGCATGTGAACAGAACACAACATGTGCTGTTGCACTTGCAGAGCGCCCGGTGCCCCCTCAGTGCACAAACCTTGGCATGCAGCTGAGGCAGCAAATGCTGCCAGAGCTCTCACCCTGCCCTCCTGTCGTGTCAAGCTGCCCATTTTCCCCCTGGTCTGGTGCTGCAGTCCCCAGGCCCTCTCAGTGCTGTGTGGTCCCAGCAGCTGCCTGGCTCCTGCTCTCCAGCATCCACGCTCTTGGAGCTTGGAGAAGTCGCATCCATTGCCAGGAACAGCTTGGACCCCCGAGCAGGAGGTGGGAGCTGGTGATAATTATATATCCAGGCCTGTGGAAGTGCGTTCCAGTGACTTGCTTAAAAACTCGTTTGTCCACATGTATTTTGGGAGAATGCAAAGGCTGGAGTTGCTTTGTGTACATCTGAGCTCTTGTTTCTTACGTGCCTCTCTTTTCCAAGGCTTTGAGTATCGCTGCCTGAGAACCTTCAGTGGTGACAGCTTCAGTTTAAAAGCCTTCTCTCCCATCATTGACTTCAAGAACCTGGGTTAAGATTTATAGCTGTCTGAAACCCAGTGTAGAGCTGGAATTCAGGAGAGTGGCAGCCTGGTGCAGTGGTTGCCTCGAATGGATGTGTTTGCACAGGGAGCTCTGTAACGTGTTCAGTGTGTTATTGCACAGCCCATGACCATAGCTGGGATACTTTCAGGGAGGTGGGTCAGAACCGGTCACGCACATGCTGGTGATAAATTTGGAAAGATAAACTAGTCTTTTCTTCTTTTGAAACAGCCAAGTTTGGAAAAATAACACCCTACTTGGCTAACAAAGCACTGTCAAGTTTATTATGCATTAGGGCTAACCTCCATATAGCTCTGCAGCCATACAGTTGAGTCTTTGCCAGGCCTTAAAATATGTTCTGTAAACGAAGATCTTGGTCAAGTTGGCTGTGTTCCCCATTTCCTCTGTATCTCTGGGTGTTGGGGGGGTTTATTTTAGTTCCCATTTGTTTCAAGGACTTGTAAGAATTGCTTTAAAAAAAGAAGAAAAAAAAGGAAAAGTTAAAGGAAATGTAAGTTTTGAGAGGAGTCTGTGATAGCTCCATGAACAGCAATGCTTGTGAGCACTTGGCAGCCTGAAGACCAGTGCTTACCAAGAAGAGCTGTTGAAACAGACCCCTGGTGTGAGCATAAAGTCTGGCTGGTTCCCAGCTCATGGGGAGCAAAGTGGTCATATATCAGAGAGCTCTTGAAAGTTTTATAATGGATATTTCCTAATTCTCCCCCACCTCAAGGGAGAGGGGAACGTTCCCATGTAGCCTTGTAACATGGTCTGATCCTAGCCAAGGCTATTAAATACCCTCTGTCCATTGCCTGAGTTGGCTGTTCTGCTCCCAAAGACAGCACGTGTAAAGCTCAGGTTGAGGTTCAGCAGGACCAGCTGGCCTTTTGCTCCTCCAGGGCTGTTCTCTCCTGTGGATTCTGCCATGGCAGCCACCTCCATGGCCCAGCCTTCAGAGCAGCACGTCAGCAGATGAGGAGGATGGAGCCTGTGAACAAAACATGACAGGAGGGCGGGGTGAAGGACCCCACGCTGATGTCGTTTGGCAGATCTCCATGGGGCCCCCCAGAGACCTCACATGGGGCTGTGCTGGTGGCTTTGGGCTGTGAGGGGCTTGGCCATGGTGTGGGGACAGTCCAGGGCCTCCTCTGAGAGTGCTGAGGTCAATCCAAGTCCTGCTGTCAAGGGTGATGGTGCCCCAGGGACCTGTGAGGCTCTTGGGGAGGTGCAGGTTGTGTCCCAGCTGGGCTGGCCCATTGCCTGTGAAGATTCAGTTGATTTGCAGCCAGAGTTCTGTTCCTCACATCTCTGGATGTAGTCACCTCCTCCTGGGACTAACAACTGGGTTAATTGCCATGAAGAGTCCTGCACCTTTGATGTCCTGGCCACAGAGCAAAGATGCTGTGACAGCTCAGCCAGTTCTGTTGCTGTGTGTGTTGATATCTCACCGTGATGGGGGGGTAGGAAAGCAAAAGGCTGTGATTATATGTTAATGGTAATGACACTTGCTATGTAACCTGGCTTGCAAACCAGGGGAGTCTTTATGCCTTTCCCCATTCTCTGCTTTTACTCTTGTATTAATGAGGAAAAAGCAGCAGTAAATGTGTTCCTGCTGCACTGTGCAGGCGAGTCCTGGAGTAGCTGCTCCTGTCCCTGAAGTTTCATCTAAGTGAAACTTGGCTGAGGCACAAAAGGCAAATGGATGAGAGTGGCTGGCAGAGACAGCAAAATAAAGGGCGTAACAGGGAAACCTGAAGCTGTCCCTTACCACGAGGCACTAACAGCTTTTGTTTTTGAGCTGGGTTGTCCTGAGCCCCTGAGGTGGGAAGCAGCAGGTCTGGCCAGAGAGGTGCTGTGTCGGCCTCTGCACATGCACTGAGCTGTGTTTGGTCTCGGCATGTGCTTCCTTGTGCTTGGTATGAAGGGCTGAGGGGTTCCATGCAGGAAATGGAAGACATCATGGACCATTTAAATGCTGTGAAGCAGCTGTGAGGCCTTCTGAGCCACCCAGGCTGCAGGGCCCCATGGGGGAAATGCAGCACGGGTGGAAATCTGAAGTGCTCCTCTGAGGAAGGTCAGGAGGAGCAGACTGCCATTTGCTCCTATAGCAGCTCGTATTCTGCTGCTTTTGTGCTTTGCTTTACCTCCCTGAGGTGCTGGAGGCAGACACTTGCTTTGCTGTGCTTTTTCCAGCTCGGAGTTTCTGTCCTTGGGAATTGAGTCCCAGTTCAGATGCTCAGCAAAGCCTGGGGCAGCTGATGCAGAAGGGAGTGGGATGGTGCCTCCAGTGCATTGCAGGGCAGTGTGAGCAGCAGGTGACACCACCAGGGCTCCGATGTAGGAGTGAATGCTGGTAATTGGGACAGGCAGTTGAAAGCTGGAGGTTCTCAATGTGCTGCCAGTGTTTGTCTCTGTGCAGTAATTAATTCCCCAGCACAGCCACCCCGACAGGGCGAGTGACAGGATCTGCCTGACCTAGTTCCTCCTGCACAGCTTGTGTGGTGTAACAGGTTGTGGCCAACACCCACTGCCCTCCCCAGCCTGTCAAAAAAAAAGCCTTAAACACCGAAAAGCTGCTAAGCTTTCTGCACTGCTGGGATGTGCCAGCCCATCTCTCTGGCTGCCAGGACACACAGCAGGGATGCTGCATCCCTGGTGGGAAGTCACCTCGGTGCTGGATAAGGGCACAGGGGCGCTGGCACTGCTTTGTTCACTTGTGCTGGGTCCACACCCAGCTAATTGCCTGCCTTGGTTTGAACGTCTTGGAGACGTTTGGGTCCTTTCTTTCCCTCTGACTAATTGCACCCTTCTTTCAGATTTTTTTAAATCACCTTTCGGTAATCACTGGTAATTATATTCGGTCTTGTGGCTGTCTCGAGGCTATTCAATCATAGTGTGTGTATATTTGGGAGTGTCTTTGGCTAATACAAATTTTGAAGGAATTAGTTTGAGGGAACAATTGTGTTGGTATCTCAGCTCTCAAATCTGCAGGTGAAATGATTTTGTTGTCAGCCTTTAACCTCTGGAGGTTACATGTGGTTTGAACAAACCATGTCCGCTTTCACTTCTTGCTCTGGCTTTAAAGAGTTAAACGTGACAGTTCCTGTGTGTGCTTATTTTTTTAAATCTGCTTTAATCTGAGTTTACAGCCTAAAGATTTGCTTAACACAGTTAATGCTCATCTGACTATCATCACTCTTGATCTGAGTTTTCATCAGGATTTCAGACTTGTATCTCTATGGCAGTAAATTCTAGTGTTGTTGCTGTGTCTAATGAGGGTTCACTCCTCTATTCATGACCAAGCTTGTGATTTTTATCACATTCTATGTCTGTGCAGCAAGACTTGAGCTCCTATCTGAACTGGGGGCTAAATTCTGCCCATGGGCACAGAAGGTTGAGTTGGTCTTAACCAGATGCTGAGATAGAGACCTACTCCTGCTCTACAGTAATTGCCAACCAGTTTGGACACCTGCTGCAGCCTTTTATTACTCTGATGTTTATCAGGATGACAAAAGCCACCACCTGAATCTGCTGGACCAAGTTCAGTGTTTAGATAAGCCACTCGTCTTCTGGCTGAATCTATCTCACTGGTTAAAATGATGGGCCCCTGTGCAAACTCTAATTGAAAAATATCAGTTTCATCCCCTCCCTGGAGCTGCAGTCACCAGTCTGTTTAAACTCATTTACATCTCAAATGTAGAAGACTCAGATTCCATTATCTGAATGACATACATCTACTTAACCTCGTGCTGGTGACCTTGTTCCCACTTGGGATAAATCTAGGAAAACCTTCCACCTTCATCTTCAACATGTGGCCATGGGAGCACTGGCTGCCCTGGCTCTCAGGCCCCCCCATTTGCTCACTGAAGTCTCTGCTTGAATTACCCTGGCAATGGCAGGCAATGCAAATTAATCTTCTTACAGTCATTTTCCTCATCTATTTTTGAAATCTGACCTTGCTGATAAAGCAATACTAAGACAGACACCCCCATCTGCTAACCTCCAGGCTGAAGGATGATTATAAAATCAAAATATTGCCTGAGTGAGTGGGAAGAGTCACGGTCCTGCACTCCAGAATGACACATATCACTGTCTGGATTTGTGTCAAGCCAAGGGCTGTCCAAACTCCATGACAGCCCAGGGCAGACCTGGATTACATTACAGCAATGGCCAATTGGCGAGCCAGATGGCAAATAATGTTATATTATGATGAAAAAGTACTTTCAGGCTCAGAGGGAATTGTCCAAGACACTGTCACTTGGAGAGCATTAGCTTGTCAAATACAGGCTGAGCTGGGCTTTGGCATCCTTTGCTTCAAATCCTTGCTCTGCTGCTTAGCTACTGCAGGATTTCAGGGCAGTCCCTTCACTTCCCTGCACCTTTTTTCCTGTGATTTTTAGTCCCTTTAAAGGGTGGGTTGTTCTTCAGGTTGGTTGTTTTTTTGGTTTTTTCTCCTGAGCCTTGCTTAGAGTGGCCCCAGTCTCCTGCCACTGTTGCTGTGTGGTGACAGGGGACAATAACTAGGGCTGGTCCACCCTGTTCTGAGGTTTGCAGCAGCTGGAGAGACACGATGGCAGCCCTGCTCCTGGGGTGATCTGTTTGTCCCCTTTGCTTGGTCAAGACACCTGCAACATCTTCAAGAGTTCAAGTTGGGGAGGACTCTCTTCACTCTTTACAACTTCTAAGCAAATGCATTTGAAACTGAGGGCCCTGGCACAGCAAATGCCTCACTCTGAAAGCAAAGTGAAACTTCCTCACCTGGAGAAGCCAGTCCTTCTTCATGCTCTCTCTGGTCTCCTAAAACCCTAAATGAAGTGGTTTGTGGGATCACTGTTAACACTTGTGGCCGTGCCATAGCAAGCAGTAAAGTGACCGGAGTTTCTTAAGGCCAGTATCTAGGAAAAAGCAAATAAACACAGAAGAGCAGCCTTGTAATTACTATTGCTAATTAGTTAATGGCTGTGAGGTGCTTTGAAGATGAAAAGTGAGGAGGTGCTTGGTTATTAAGTCCCAAACACCCTTGTAAGGCCAGCAGCAGCTCTTGCTGGGGGTCAGCAGAGACTCTGCTGCAGCAGCTCATCGAGTGCTGCTGAGCTTATCTGGGAGCCAGCAATAAATCGAGAGGGCTTTGCAGAGTTAAATCTCCTTGAGTTTCTTGTAGGCTTAAAAGGCAATGAGCCCCATGTAGCTGACTCTGCCTTGGGGCAGGGCAGTGGTCTTGGTGAGCTTTCAAGGCCCCTTCTGTCCCTGTTTTCCCTGATTTTGTGGTCCAGGGGCAGCTTTGCTGAGCCAGATCTCACCTTTCCTGCTGAGCTGAGGTTCCCTGTGATGGCATTTTCTCATATCTGAGTTCTTTGTCTGCTGGTGAAGGACACCATGGTGCTGGGGTGACCTATCTCCTGTAATCCTCTCACCACCACAGCTGGCATCAGAGGTTGCTTGGGCAGATGCAATTTAAGCTTTCAAAAAGCCAACTCAGATGTGCATGACAAAGACTAACCTGATACAGACCTGGAAGTAACAAAGTGCCTTAAAATTGCACCTATGTGAAGAGCTTTTGGGCTACAATCTTGCCTCTTTTCTTAAGCACCAACATGAAAGAGATCTGAAGGAAGGATGCACTTCAAGCTATTTTTTTTTCTCTTAACTTGTGATGCACCCCTCCTCTTCTTCTAATAAAATATGTCTGGGAATGCTTTGGGGGCTGCTCCTGCGTAGCTGGTGCCACACCTGTTGGGAAGGGGAAATTCCTCTTGGTCTGCCTGTCAGGGAAGTCTGGGGGAGTGCTGCTGCTGGAATGTTTTATTGACAAAGCTGGCAAAAACACTTCCTTTCCATGAAAATTGAATTATTTGTTTGTTCAACTTTTGAATTTAGTCTCTGTGGGCCAGACCTGCAGCTGTGGTAAATTAGCTCAGCTCCAGATGTGCCCTAATATATCTTGAGATGTCATTTCCCTGTATCTGTATGTAATTCTGTAGATCTTGTTGCTGCCCTGGTTTTGGCATTATTTCAGCTTTTGGTCTGCTTTGTCTCCTCATTCAGCCAACAGATCCTGGGGACTAAAGATGTGTTGGGATCTCGGTGACATGAGGCAGGCATCATGTCCACTATCTGCATTTGCAGAAGATCAATAAGAAAAATCTGTGTTTCTGGGCTGCTCCATAGTTTTGGGCTTTGCCCACTGTTTGCAGGATGCAGGAGTAAAAGAGTGCATCTCCTTTACTCTTCCAGTGTCACTGCTGGTCCCAGAGTAGAACCAAGGCCAGGGGTTTTCCTGGTAAGAAACTAACTTGGAAAGTTTGTACGTAAGCTTGTAAGCAGGCGAAAGAAAAAGGATCCTCATGTAGTTTTGATGCTTTGGCACCTCTGAAGTTTCTGACTACATGGTGCTGTCAAAACAGGGCTGGTTTTGGGGTGGGCTCAAGGCACAGGAGATTTTCAGCATGGGGTCCATGCAGTTTCTCTGAACATTGCTCTAGAGCTCTAGTGGAGTTGGAAGAAAAGAAAGCTGTAGGATGCAGACTGAGCAGGACAAAGGACTCGGTTATGCTGTCCTTGTGATTAATCAGTATGGCTGGTTTAGCATCAGGGGGCTGTGTAGCACAATGACAACAAACAAGGAATGGCCCTAAAACTGTAAGCAATAAAACTCTTTATGGAGAGATGGATGTAATTCCTTGGCACTCTCTTGGCTGGGACAGATGGATAGATGCACCCAAGCTCAGGTTCCGTGCTCTGGAGAGCACAGAAATGAGCTGGGAAATACCTTTTCTTGTAGGTGGTGTCAGGGGTTCAGATCTTGTCAGATACTGCTACTTGTGGAGCTGATACGTGCTCCTGGGTGCCATCCAACCATGTATCTGCCATGCCCCATCCCTGCAAGTGTTGAATGCCAGGGCATGGAGTAACCTGGTCTGGTGGAAGGTGTCCCTGCCCAGGGCAGGGGGCTCGGGACGAGACGGTTGTTAAGGTCCCAACCAGTCTGTGATTCCAACCCAAACCAGTCTCTGATTCTGTGCCCTGAGGAGGGGCGGGTGTGCTTCCAGCCATTAAAATCCCTTCGCTGGTGCATGGCAAAGGCTGGCAGCGTGCCGGGACCGCGTCCCGGTGAGCTCGGGCGCAGTAACGCGGAGCAGCATCCCGCGAAACGCAGCAGCAGCAGCAGCCGGATTTGTAAAGCAAGCAGGCGGAGGGCAGGGCTCGGGGCGGGGAGGACGGGCCGTGTCGCGGTGTGCGCGGTGGCGGCGGGGGGACGCGGGGCGGGCAGCGCCGGTCCGGCAGCGAGAGCCGGCGCCGCCTCTCCCGGTGCCCCTTCCCCGCGGCCGGCCCGGCTCACGCTCTGCTCTCTCCGGCACAGGGGCAGATCGAGGTGGACAGCGAGACCGTCTTCAAGTTGGCCGCCCTGGTGCTCCAGGTGAGTGTCTCCCCCCGGCTGGGTTTGGCTCAGCGCGTTCCCCTTCCCGGCGTTTTTTCCGCGCTCCGTACGGGCGAGCCCCCGCGGGGTTGTTTATGGTCTCCGCGGCTGCGGAGCGGAGGGGAAGCTGGAACACATAGGAGTTCTTTTTCTCACAGGCAAGTAAGAGAAATATTTATTTGAGGAGTTCAAAATTGAAAGAGTAAAAGCTAATCAAGGGAAGTCATTTATCTGGGCAGGTTTCCATTCAATTTATCACTTACCCTAATTTAAATACATTCCAGAGATCTGGGAAGAAAAGTGTAAATATTGTAGCTAAATCAGCTATATTATGCTTGTGAATCTCCTTTTCCAAGCATATGGTTTTGATACCTCGGTTATGTTAAAATATACAGTGTCAGTTTCCCCTCTCATTAATCTAGTTTTGTTCTACTGAGACTTAAACTCCAGTTATTTACCACTTTCTGTGAAATAAAATTCTACCTTTAAAAAATTGGGGATTTCCCCCTTGCATTGTCATTGACAAAGTGCCACAGCAAAGCTGCAGCAGCAGCTTGATCTGCCTGAACAGTTGTTTTCATCTCGAGTGAGCACAATTCCTCCCAACTGCTGACCTGACTGTACAGGCAACCTTTGCCTGGATGGGAGAGGAGGGAGAATTGTATTTCACTTCTTGTGCAGTAAAAGCGACATTTGATTTGCAATGTGAAACTCATCCCCGTTTTGGAAGCAGTTTTATTTGTGCTGTGGGTGGATTGTCTACAGCTGGGAGCATGAAGGGCCAAGTCCAGCTCTTGAGCACATGCAGGCAGGCTCCGTGTTTTGCAGGGAGTGTGGTGGGGGTCAGGATCTGCCTGCAGGGCTGTGGGAGTGGGGAAGTGAACAATGCTGGGAAAATCGAGGGTTTTGAAGAGATCATGTTTTAATTCTGTCACTGTTTTTCAATTGTAGGAAGCTAAAGGGGACTATTCCAGGTAATAACATTTTCCTTTCTAATACTGGTGTGTGCTTGATGGATGTGTTTTTCTGTGTTGGCATTGTATTGCAAACAATCACAAATGGGGGGTAAAGTCCAGCTGCGAGCAGTGCCCGTAGAAAGTGAAAAGTGCTGCTGGGCTGGATAAAATCTGAGTCTGCAGGGTGAGTAATGCCTTTTGTGAGCAAGCTCTGAGTCAAAACAGTGTTTCAGGCCACCACTCTTTGCTCCCCTCCCAAGTGTGGGTGCCGCAGTGGGAGAAGGGGAAAGCTCCCACACTTCCCTGCTGGGAAGACCTCTGCTTTGCCACTTTTGCCAAGCAAACCATTGCCTGTGCTTCTGCTGACCTGTGTTTGGGTCCGTGTGGGTGACCTTGCCCGCAGCCCTGCCCGTGCAGTGGCAGCATGTGCAGGGATGCCGTCAGCTGCCCCGGGGATCAGTGAGCCATGTTCTCCTGCAGCTGCCCTGGGGCCTCTCCCTCCCCACACTTGACCCAACAGTTGTGTTGTGGCTGATGTGCGACCCCCTTGCTCTGCTTGAGCTGTTTAAAGCTGCATCATCAGGTCTGCCTTCCCCTTGGAGGTGCTGCTTACCCAGCTCTGATTGTGATAAGGAGCTGAGGGGAGCAGGTGGGTTCACCTGGACCTGCTGGAGCCATGGGGAAAGACCTTCCATTAGAAACAGCTCACTAGGCAAATAGAGATTCAGAAGATTGGCTTTGGTCACGTTAATATTTTACTGCTTGCTGAGTTTCCATATGGGGGGAGAGGTGTGTTTTATGCTTTAGCTACAACAGCTTTGGAGAGCGTTCAGTACAGACCTGTCTGCCCAAATGCAGGGAGCAAGTCACGTTTGACTGCCAGAGTGACTCTGCTTTCCCTTGAGAGGGCAGTTGTCAGGTAAATGCCAGTGCCAGTCCCTAGACCCCTTCCCTTCAAAGGCCTGTCCGTTCTCTGGCAAAGGACACGCTCTGTGAAGTCCATCAAACCTCCTCCTCCTGTTTGCTGGCATGCTGTCACACCTGCAGGGAGAAAAAGATGTCTTTGATCAGCTAGGTGGTTTGGCTGTGCAGACCATTTCTGTTCCTGTTCATGCTTTAGAGCTGCTTTGTGCCCCCCAGTATACTGCTCATACCTGTAGTATGCTGCATTTTTCTCTAGAAAGACCCCTTATCTTGCCCGATCTCTACAGGGATGTCCTAAGCTTAGCTCAGTTAGGCACAGATAACCAGAAAATCACTGCTGACTCCACAATAAGTAACTTGTTAAGCTGTAGCAACTGGTGGCACCATTTTCTTGATCCTCAAGAACAGGGGTTTATGTTAGAAACCACCTTAGTGGTGCAAAGCTCACTTATGTGGCTTAACCTTAACACAGCCTCCTTATCATTTGCCATAAATAGGTTTGTAAGTATGGCTTCACGAGCCCAAGAACCATGTCTGTGGTTGTTTTCCATGCTTCCCTGGACACGTTGCAAGGAGTGGATGGCCCGTGGTTACCTTCAGAAGTATTTAAAGAAAATTGTAGGGAAGAGTACTCTGCTACAAGAGTGATTTCCAAATGCAGCTCTTCCGCTAAGAGTTGCATGGAAATAGCTGCAGCAATTGTTTCCTCTGTTAAACTGAACATATGTTATGCCCCCTGGCAGATGAACACAGCCAGCTGTCCCAGGCCCCATGAGCACACCAGGAGTGAAGGAATTCCATGTCACATATCACAAGTGGTCCTTTGGGCCAGTGCTGATAAAGCACTGGCTTAATTGCCAGCATATCTTAATGAAGAAGGACTGGCTTCTGCTGTACAGACTGTGTCCCTGCAGCAGTGCTCCTGTGCAGTGGGATTTGCCTCCCTTTGCAGTGCCTTGAGTTTAGTGTGTTCTCTGCTCACTGTCATTTGGACATTCTGCTTTGAATCACCTTTTGGAATGTGGCTCTTGCACCACCTCTGCTTCCGTGAGAATGTGCAGGTTGATTTTTTTGATACTGGATTAGTGCTGAATGAACGTGGGTAAATACAGGAATTGCCTGAAGTCCTGGAGATTAGCTCTGTGGAAGTGAGGATTGGGCCAGTCCAGGCAATGCTGGGGATCTCTTCCTGTCTGATTTTTCACACACATCCCATAGGCAGCTTTTCCATGGGGACACATCCTGTGGTGGGGTCACCATGTGGCATTCCCACTGACGTCAGCTCCGTACCAGGGCCCGGACACGGCAGACTCCCGTGGTTCTGCAGGAACCTCTTTCCCAATCCACTGCTCAAATTCTCAGATAACACCCTGATGGCAGGGAGCAGCAGCCTGCTGAGAAACACCCTCCCCTGCCCCATGCTGAGTGGGTGAGCGCATTCCTTGGAAATCTGTTTCTTTTCAGTGAGCAAACCTGACACGTGGGCGCTTGGAGAAAGTAAAAAACTTTTGATTTCTACCCCACAAAGGTCACTCTGGAGGGGCTTCATACTCTGGTAGCACTGGCAGCATGGGAATACCAGGGACTTTGGGGTTTGGTCCTTGCAGGTGCTTTGCAGTAGGACCCCAAGGTCCTGAGCTGGGATCTTAGAGGACAGGGGTTTTTCACAGAATCATGGAATGGTTTGGGTTGGAAGAGATCTTAAAGATAATTTCGTTTGTGCCTTATTATTTGGGGAGAGACTTTATGTAAGATGATGCACTCAAGTCCCACTTTGAGAGGACCCTGGTTTTGAAGACATCTTCGTAAAACTAAAGTGCATGCTTCAAAATTGCACCTGCAACATGTCCTCATTTGGCCAACTCTAGATTCTTAAAGGCAGCCTCACCTGGCTTTGGGACACAGGAGGAATGAGGAACAGAGGTGGCAGCAGGCCACCATGTACCCATTTCCTTTTCCTGTTTACCCAGCTGGTGATCCCAGCCAAGATAATTCCCTGCTGTGTGTGATGAAGAGGATGTCACTGGGATGCTCGGTGAGCTATCCCTCTCCCCACTACCTTGGATGGTGTCAGGGCTGCCCTGAGCAGAGCAGGACAGTCCTGCAGCTCTGCTGTCCCCAGGAAGGCTGGGATGCTGCAGATTCCTGCCCCTCTGCCTTCCTGTGCAGCGCTGGGCACGCTTTGCTCAAGAGGAAGGATGTTAACACTGGCTCATGTTTGCTTTTCACGACTCATCCATGGTTTCCAGTTGACTGCTCGTGTGTTCAAGCTGAGGTCCCAGCACTTTTTACCCAGCTCCTGCAACAGGAACCCCAAGCAAGCATTAGTCATTGATTGGAGTTTTGAAACTCTGCGTGAGTTAATTGCGTTTCTCCACTCTCCTATTTGCAAATGAAACAGAAAAATCTGCAAGCCTGGTTTTATGAAATCTTGGCTTTTAAACTCTATGCAAAGGTTTTAGAAAGACAGTGTGATTCAAATTGCAACTTCTGGCCTGGCTCAGATTTGGGGGAAAAATGTACATATTCTGTTTATTTTAGGAATTCTATTTGAATTTTAAAGAGACAATGTTTTGGCAGTCTGTTAATTATTCATCTTGTAGATATGCAACATATAAAGTCTGGCCTCCTTGGGAAATAAATGATTTAGCTGTATTTAGTTGACAAATTAAGCATCTGCCCTCAAAAATGCTGCTTCTTTGTAGCCTGATGAGAGAGACATTTTATGACTGAGAAGTTCTAAATGCTGTTCTAGCACTGGAAAAATGTTTATCAAAATCAGATTAGCTACAGGGACTATATAAGGAAAGCAACTTGGGAAAAAAAAAAAAAGTTTATTTTCTGACTGGTAATCTTGGGCTGTATTTTCCCAGTACCATTTCCAGGACTGAAACCCAGCCATGCTCCCTGGAAGTTAATTAAATTGCTGGAGGAGGGATTCTATTTTCTTTAAATAGCTGACGCATTCGTTTTTGATTCTGGCCTGTGGGCTGCAAAGATAACTCCTGACTGGTATAACATAACACAGACAAAATAATGAATTCCTGATAGCTGACATGTGCGAGGCACTGGGGTTTATCGTTATGGGGGTGATAAAGGCAGTTTGTAAAAGGGAAAGGTTTGGGAGAGAGATAGCCCTGCAACTGGGGCTATGGAGTAATTGTTTCCGAAACTCCTGGATTTTAAAATCCTACTTGGAAAAAAGTGAAGTTCTTGATCTAGGTGCAGAAAGTAGTATTAACAATTTGCTCTTAATTAAGAGTGAGTGCTCAGAGTGAGATTTTTGGGTAGTGTTTCGTTGGGAAGCTGAATATTTTGCCAGGCAAACTGGAAGATCTCTTGGTAGAAAAGAATGTGGGAAAGATAACATGGGCAGTGCAAGAAAATAGCTGTTGGAAAGTTAATAATTGTCTGATAGCAAAGCACCTGCTCGCTCTACCGCTAACCCCAAGATTAAAGTACCCTCAGGAACAGGACACACCTGAGGTCTGTTGGAGGTGGCTTGTCCAGCCTGTTTCTGGGAATTTTGCCAGGAAAATTCCTGGTGTGGCCACACCCAGGACTGGGGTTGGAGTGGGAAGACAAGGGGATGAGTTACAAGGGGACATCTCATCTGGCAACCAAAGATCAGAGCTCGTTCTGGATCCTGTTCAGCCCCAGCTATTTCCTCACACCTGTGTCAGTGGGTGATACAAAAGAGCTGGTGGGTCAGCAGGGGATTCACTCTCAGGACATCAGTCTGGTGCCTGGAGCAGCACTGTAGTTTAGTTGCTGATGTTCTTTTCCATGCAAATGCACTTTTTAAATGCCCGTGCCCTGATACCCTCAGCCTTTTTGCAGTCTGCCCCCAGCTCCCCGTGGGCTGTGTCTCCCTGGCTGTAAATCAGTGCTCAGCCCTGGCGCTGCCTTGTGTCCCTTGTGCCCCTGGCCCGTGTTTGCCAAGTGACTCATTGTGTGCTTTGCCTTTCAGCTGTGACTCCCAGCACTTTTTCTTTAAATACCTGGTGAGGCACTGGCTCTGAACCATTAACTCTCTCTCTGTCAAACCCAGCGATGTGCTTTCCTCAGCTCCCTCTTTTTCAATAAACAGCTAATTTAGGACAAGACAGCAGAGATCTGCTTACTCAGAGCCTGTTAGTTGAGGGGGTTGATTATTTATTTTGCTTTATTTGGGAGCATGTGATAAACCAAGGTAGTAAATAAGCAAGATTAGGGAAAGTCATGTTTCATATCTATTTCATACAATGATGATGATCACCCTACTGACAGGTATCTGATACCCACTTTCCCAAGAGCTTAATTGAATTTTATACCCTCTTCAGAGAAAGCTGGTTGAAGACTGCAGTAATTTTTCTCTAGCAGGGTGAAAATTTTGCTTTCCTTGGTGAATCCATGCAGGTCTGCCATGAAGAGCAGGAGCTGAGGGAAGGCAGCAGGCAGAGGGGAGCCAGGCAGGGAACTGCTGAGCTCCATCTCCCTGAGCACTGAGGCAGCAATTATGAGATAAAAACGTTGTTTTCTCATGGTGTTTTATTTTTCACGTAAACCAGGTGCAAATACAAAGAAAAAGTACTTAAGATGCCATTTCTTGTATAGACTTTTCATAGCAACTGGGTTTTTTCCACTGGTGCTACTTGTAGATTCATCCAATTCATGGCAGACTAAAGCATATACAGTCTGCAATGATGTAATTATAATGGTTTTTTACTATTTCCCATTTTAAAGCAGTTCTGTAAGGGCCGTCAGGGAATTTGTATAGAATGCTTATTATGGAGCAGATTAATTAGGTGAAAGCACTGTGGGTGGAAATGAGCAAAAAGGATTAGATGAAGAGGGAAAAAAAAAGGATGTTTGCAGTAATTTAACAGCCTGATCTCATGGGATTTACTACTTGTATATAGCAATGTAACTCTTAATATTCACACATAATTATGGCAGTTTGGTAAGGAACAGTAATTTTTAGATTTCATATGTGCGATGTTTGTACAGTTTCCATAGGGGCAGAAAAGGGGTTACTGTGTTTTGTCCTCTTTAATAGCCCCTCCACAGTACTTTCTTTTCTTTTCTTTGTTTCGTTTTGTTTTTTTTTTTTTTAATGGTTTTTAACTCAGAGAGCAGAGCTAGAGTGGGTACAACCCAGCCACCTAGAGAGGTCTTTTGTGTGTGCTCTGCATGCAAAACAGATGAGAGACAGGGCAAGCAAGGTGCCAGGAAATTCAGCATCTCCCAACTTGTCCCCCATGCAAGGGAGAAGCTGTCACATGGAGTAGCATCATGACAGCCATAGGTAAAAGATGCTTTTCCTTTGTCCTAGAAATTCCCTTAAGTACAGGTTCAGTATTAAAATACATGGCCTTTTTCTATTGTAAAAATCACATTTCATGGTTTCGTGTTGTAATGTATTCACTTCCTTTTCATTGAATATCTGAAAGACTTCATCAGTTCTACAGGGATTTTTTTCCAGTCTTGCACCCTCAGCTGTGAGCAGAAGCTTGGGCTATGGTCTGATTCTTAACAACATCCTCACTCTAGAAAAACAAAAGTAAATCTTTCGCTTTTCCTTCCCATGGTGGCTGAGATGTATCACATGAGGTGTATTTTGTGCTTTGAGGAAATGGAGCGACAGCTTTTCAACGTCAGCTTTTTTTGCTTTTGCAGATTTGTCAGGTCTTTATCATTATTTGGACACTTTATTTTTCTTGTGGTTCCATGTATCTCCATGTATCAGCTGGGGCTGTGATAACAAGCTTTAAACTTTGCTACTGTACTCAGACATGCTAAAAACCCACAACTAATATGGCTAAGCTGACCTTTGTGTGAACAGGAAGAAAGTGAGAATGTTAGAAATAACAGTCTGTTGTTGCGAGGAAGGGCTTGGGATCCTTCAAGCGTTGTATCAACTGTGAATGTCCATCTTTTGCTTGGCAGTAAATCCCCAGGTAAAGCAGAGCCATTCTGCTTTTGTCTGGTCTGTTAGGGGAGCACTGCTAACATGTGCTGTGGGTATGAGCAAGCAGCTCTTGAAACATGGATATGTCGTAGGAGGTCTGTGGGATGGGATCCACCACCCGTTGTAGGTGGTAGGTCCAAGGACCAAACAGGTTTGTCTTCAGAACATTCATGTTTCACATCAAGAGCTGTAAAAGAAGCCCTGAGGATTTAGGGCAGCTCCAGGTCACAGATTTTCTCTAGCCACAAAGAGCTGCTCCCTTGGCACCCTGTTCCTTGTCTGCAAAGTGGAAGTTGTAGCATTGTCTCATCTGCCAAGGTGGCTCTGGGAGCAGCTCATGTTCCGTTTGTCTGCTCACCATGTCCTCATATGGAGAGCTGAGTGCATACAGCTGATGGGAGAAATGTTGCATTTTCCTTGGTGCTCCTGGCCCATCTTCCAAAAGCCAATGTATGGGGTCACCAGACCCTGGCAGATCAGGAGGTGCTGCTGCTCTGCCTGGGAGTTGGACAGTGCTTGGGAAGCAGGGAAATTTGGCTCAGGAAACAGGACTGGAGCTCAAGGTCATGCCTGGGAGTCCAAGGCTCTGGTCCAAGTGTGGGGAATGGTCGTCCACTCCCAGCCACACTTTGTGTTCGGTGGAAGTCCTCCTTGAGCTGTGAAGCTAAAGCTGTTGCAGCTGTACTAGGTGGGAACCCACAGCATAGCCACAGCCTAAATGTCCAAGAAGCTGGGGTTAAAAAAGCCATCTGCACTGCTTATCAGGGTCCTTTTCACAGATGGGGTTGGAAGGCTCTTAAATGCCCCTTCAAATTCCTCTCTGCGCAGGCGGCTGCTATCGGCTGTTCAAGTGGCAGCCTCTGCAGCCCTGCCCCCAGCAAAGCTCCTGCTGGCTGAGGGGAAGCTCAGGCTCTGGCAGTCCTGTACCAATGGGAGCCCCTTGTTCATGGCCTTTCCACATCCTGGGCTCCCTTCAATAGAAAAATAACTTTCTTGAGTGTGCCAGCAGACCATGAACTGAAAGGCTGGGAAATGATGGGAAACGTCTGGCATTTGTCACAAAAGAGGATTTGTCGGGAGAGCACATTTTGAAATCCTGCTGCCAAGATCCTGCTGCTCTGGCATACTCAAAAGCTGCTAAATCCATCGTCTCTCCCTGTACCTCCTCTGCTCTCTCTTCCTTCCCCCCTCTTTTTTCTCCTGCACTTTTAACCCTGCTCATTTTTTTCCTCTCCACTGCCTCACTGCCTGCTCCTCACACCTGTTTCTCGTGCTCCCTTGAAGGGCAGAGCAGCCTCGACAGGGGCCTGAGGATGCCTTGCTCTTTATTTTACACCAAACCCAAAGCCTACAGAGCAGGCACCTGTTGCTGAAGCAGCCCAGCTACAAGGGGATGGTCCATGCTGGCTCTCATCTCTGAGTGTAAGGAATGGGAGCACCTTGGAGACCTTGGTGATGTTTCCCTGAGTCTGGTCACTTGAGAAGGTCACTTTAGGACTAGGCTGGGGTGTGGGCAGCAGCGCAGGATATTCTTGTACAATTTGGTGCAAAGGAATTTGGTGGTCATTCTCAAGAAATAGGGCTGTTACTGACATCAGCTGAATAATCTGACCCTCTGAAACACTTGATTGTCAAGCTTTCAAGTGTCTGCTCTAATTGTGTGTTGTTTTGGAGTATTTATTTTGCTAACTCTAAATACCTTGAAGAGAGTGAGGTGACAAATCCTAGTGGAAATGTTTTGAATCATCTTCATGATGTAGGGTAATAGTGTATCATCCTTTTGCTGTGCAGCTGCACATTTCCCTGAATCTCATGTGTAATTCTTAAATATGCTGGTATTTAGGTGTCCGTGAAATAACTTTCAGGTTAATTTTGAGAGGCTGATTGACATTTTCTACAGGCAAGGCCACTCTAAATTCCACCTGTGCTGTGCCTAAAATTCATTTCAAGATTTATGTGAACATAAGATAATGACATTCAGGAGAACCAAGGAGTGACTTATTCCAATGATTCTGTAGCAACATGAGAAAATGTTTGTGTGAGGTCAAGGATCTCCAAGAATAGAGGAAAGTTGCTATACAATGCACTTTCCCTAGTGATAAATTTGTACCTTATAACATGTTATAAACACAATTCAGCAAAGGCAGACACACCTGCCCTGCTTTAGTCAGTTAAGAGTTGTCTGAAGTCCTGTCCTCACTGAGTTGTTAATATTTACAAAGAATCTGTGGGCTGATAAGCTTCTATGCTGTAGTCCAATATATGGCTTTTTCTGCTGGGTGTGTTGCTTGCTCTTCATGTTTTGTTACTCTCATTAACCACATCTTACTCCATCTAAGCTCTTAGCTGCGTTGGCAAGGGGCATAAGCTGGTTTTTGACAGTAAGTGCAGGGAAACCTATTGACAAATGGTTGTCATTAGCACAGTTTTGTAAATCTTTGCCTGGCAGGGAGTGTTGTATCATTCCATTACAAGCTGTCAAGACGCACTTTCTGGGGGCATAAATATGTAACTCCTTTAATTTTCAGTAATGTGCTCTAGGCAGAGCATGCCATGATGGTCTGGCTTGGTTCCTTCATGGATTTCTGGGGAGGGTTTTAGCAAGATGCCTAAAATTTCACTGTAACATCAGCAGGGTGTAGGAAGCTCATGAGGTTGGTCCTGTTTTGCTTCTGGAGTTTCAACTGGGAAGTACTATTGATAGCATGGTAGACAATGAGATATTTTTAATCATGTTATCTGGTTATTTTAGAGTCAAGCTCCTTCTCCACAGAGCTAGCACTGACGAGCTGGGCGTGCTGGGGACAGCATCTTACCCAACGTTTGATCATGTTGGGACAGAGAATTAATTATGGGCAGTACCAGGAGTGCAAGTTGAGGTTTGACGTGAGCAGGCTCTGATGCAGATTTTCATTATTTCCATTTGCACTGCCCAGATTGATTCAAGTTCTGCTTTGTATCTGCCAGAGAGAAAACTCCTGTTTAGAGGGTGGAATAGGAAGGAAAGGGTCTGTCTGCTGCTTTTGTTTAATTCTTCTCCATAGTGGAAAAATACTTCAGTTGAGAGTTTCCTATATTCTCCTCCTGGGGAATAAACAAACCTTTTGCCAAAAAATGTTCAGTCCCATTGACTCTGGGCAGTTTATGTATTGAAATTATGCCAAAAACCACCAGTCCAGAAACCCCCTCCATAGCAGGGGTCAGATTAAAGGCAAGTTGGGCCTCCCTGTCCCGACAGCCATGTTCTCATCCTGGTGAGAACCAACCATGGACATGCCAGATACAGCACTGGATGTTTGGCTGGCAGATAATGGGGATGGTGGGACATCTGGAGCCGGGGCTGTCTGCCCTGGGATTGCTGTATCATCTCGTGGTCGTTGTGAAACCAAACAGGAACAGGTTGTAATTCAAACCACAGCTCCTGCTATCGGGAGTTGTCACCTCTGGGGAGCAGCTGGGTCTCAGAGGGCTTGGGAAAGTGATCCTGAAGGTCAAGGGGAGACTTGCTTGGTGCAGATGAAGTGATAATGGACTCTGTGGAAGGAGGGGGAGGACCATTTGAGGCTTTTATTATCCCTGAAGCTGTGAATCATCCCAAACTCTAATCCTGGGGCGTGCAGTCAGCAGATCCAGGTTGCTTCGTGCCAGCCTGCACTGTAAGAAGGCATCCAGCGTGCAAGGAGCTGTGCCCTGTCTCTCCCAGGTCTTTTACATTTTTCTAGGATTGTTTCATGCTTGATCTTACAATTATGCAGGGGGAAAAAAATCCTCATGTTGCTTCTCAGAGAGTTTCAGGCCTTATAAGTCCATTTGGATGGACTTCTTCCAGTGCACGTGAATGGGATGGTGTCTGAACCTCAGGGTGTGAGGTTGGGTCCTGTGAGGAAGACAAGTCCCAGGAGCCAATTTTGCCTCATAAAATCAGTGTATTCTCTGCTGTTGCAAGAAACTGGATGGGTTTGTAGGTTGGCAGGAGAGAAGGCTCAGCTCTGCTGTAAATTGTCACAGCTCCATGGCCTCTGCCTGCTGACAGTCTGCAGCAGGGCTGTGGTTCTGGGTCAGTGCTGCAGTGATGTGCCCCCTGTCATGGCACAGACGTGGTGACAGCCCTTTGATCACTGCGTGTCCCAGCTCAGAGCCCACAGGCCCTGCTTGGAGGCAGGTTTGCTGACTGGCCCTCAAAATTTAAATTCAGTGGTAGGCATCTTCATATTGATGAGCTGCTACTCATCACTCAAGCTTAACTAGCACCCTTGTTTTGGCATTGATGAGGATAAAGTTGCTACTTAACCACATCTAGAGAGGCGAGGGGCCCAAAAACCAAACAGAGAGGTGAGGGGCCCAAACAGGAAGGCGAGTAGTGCTGTTGGAGGTCACAAATGTTGCAAAAGGTGGCATTTCAGAGCATGGGAGATGTAGCTGCCAGGATTTGTGGCATTTCTGCAGACTCTTGGTGATGGGGAGGCTCCTGGCCCTGTGGGGAAGGGGAAGGAGAGTTTGGGACCTCTCCACCCATGGGTAGTGGTGACAGCTGGGTGTCAGCTGTCCCCTGCCCTGGCCTCCCAGCATCAGCCTCCCTATTGCCTCAGGTTTCTAAACGGGGGTTTAATGACCACACATTAAACCTCTGATTATGAATAGGGGGCTGAGAATCTGCATTTACAGAAACTGCCCTTTTGTTTGGTAAAAATGAGCTATTTTGTTAGTACTTCCTTCCAAAACCTCTCCTACTTCACTGTAGTTCCCTGCCAACTCTGCCTGCTAGAGCAGCCATTGCAGTGATAAATCAGGTTTAAAAATAGGAGGAAAATTGTGGTTTAATTATCAGTTATCCTGTGAGTCTATGATTGAAGTTGGAGGGCCAAACCTTCCAGCTTTAAGAGGGAGTTCAGGCCATGTTATATTTTGTTTTTGGGGTATTTTTTTTTTGGGGGGGGGGGTTTGTTTTGTTTTTTTTGGTTTTTTGGTTTTTGGTTTTTTTTTTGTTTGTTTTGTTTTGGGGCTTTATGGTGCTGTGTGGGTTTGGGTTTTTTTTTTTGTTTTGTTTTTTTGTTTTTTTGTTTTTGTTTTTGTTTTTTTTTTTTTTTTTTGGCTGGTTGGTTTTGGTTTTAGATTGTTTTTTGGGTTTTTTAGGGTTTTTTGTGGATTTTTTTTATTCTTTGTTCTGGTTTCTGACGCCTCAGAAGAGCGTGCTCTGTGTCTGCATTTCCATGTGACCCTACAAACCCCTGGTAATCCACCTTCTCTCTGCAAGCTGAGATGTCCTGCAGCCTTTTGATCCCATCAAAATGGGCTTGCAAAGGGTGAATAAAACTCAGCTTTTTGTGAGCATTGCCTGTATTTGAGTGCTGGAAGGAGAGATCCTGATTTTCTACCCAGCTGTCCCCGTTTGTGGCACTTGGGTGCTGGCCAGCTTGCAAAGAAAAATGGATATTCCTGGCAGAAGAGTGCAGCAACCAGCACTCCTCGGTGCTAATTGACCCCTTCTTGGCAACTTCATCAAAGACGTTGAAGAATAAATGGGCTGTTGATTGAACTGTTTCCTTGTCCCCAGAGGTGGTCCCCCTTACTCCGGGCTGAGGCTCATTGTCAGGGCTGGGGAAGAGCCTTGCAGAGCGATTAGCCCCGTGCTCCCGAGGAACAAAAAAACCTTTCATCTCCTCCGTTTTCCATGTGGCATCTGGGAGATGGAATCGTGGGAGGGGGGTGTTGCTGTGTCCTCCATGTGCAGAGCTCCATCCTCAGTGGCCATGGCAAAGGGGGACATGGATCTGATGAAAACTCTTTAACAGTTCAGTCTGGTGAGAAGAGAGGTTGGGAGCAGGAAAACGCCTTCAAGGAAAGCCTGGACAAAGTTGAGGCAGATGCTGATGGACGTGACTGGTGCATTCTTTGCATAGAAAAGTCGTGTTGGTGCTTGCTGGCGCTGCTGCGAAGGCACGCAGAAATCCTGCCGAAATGGGGCGTGCGGGTTTCAGCTGATTAATTAATGGACCGTGCGAGGAGAAAATATCAACCATTTTACTGATGCCCCTAAATAGGTTTTAAAATATTCTGCCCGGGTTTTGTCATGACAAATTGCATACACATACTTCATCCCCGCTGTATTTCATTTCAGGTTGAGCCTAGAGTCCAGAATATTTGAACTTTCTATACAATGGGCACTCCAGGAGAACTATTTTCACTGGAAATATTTGAAAGTGTATGAACCGAAACCCTTTGCTTTGAATGAGATCACTGTTAAACTTCTGTGATTTAACGAATACCACACTGCTTCATGAAGTGTATTGTTAAAGACAGAGCAAAACTTAGCAGTACAAGCCTTACTTTTGGGCTTTCCTGCAGCTGTTTCAGGGCTCATTCTGCACTCAGCAAATAGAGTGAGGGTGTGCAAAATAAATATTGATACCGTGGTGGCCTGAGCATCACGTGTGTGTATAATGAGCATGACACCATATCCATCACTGTCATGTGAGAGGGCATCTAGAGTTACGTTGCTATGACAGCCTGACATGGGGCAGCACTCCAGGTTTGTGAGCAGCAAATACAGCCTTTCCTTCTGCCCAAACTAATGAGTCCATCTGTGATTCACTAGCACTGACTCTGGGCCATTTTTGCTTTTTCAGTGATGAGAACACTAGAAAAGACTTGAAGACACTGCCCGTCTTTCCTACCAAGACACTGCAGGAGCATCCATCACTTGCTTACTGGTGAGCTGTTTAATTTAAAATGTAAATCATTGCTATGAATGATAAGAACAAGATCACTTTTAAGCAGTTTGCAAACTCCTCTAAAAGTTTTCAGCCCGGGACATGGAGTTAATTGCTCATCTTCAAGCATTTCCAGTTTTTAGAAGATTAGAAATTATGCAAGAACTGATGCAAATTCCTCCTTGAAAGTTTGCTCAGATTAAATTGCTGAGTCAGAAACTGCTGGATCAGAGTATGTGGGGACCCTGCAATAGAAGGAGCTGAAGTCTGAGCTCCAGCCAGGCCTGGGTTTGCAGAGAGCACCTCAGTCTTCAACTGTCACACAGTGGAGCCTTTGTGGTGGGCTGACCCTTGCTGGCTGCCAGCTGCCCACCCAGCTCCTCTCGACAGGACAGGGGAAGAAAATAATCTAGAAAGGCTGGAAAGAGGAAGACAGTTCCAGTTCTGGGGCTTGAATTTGCTGTAAAGGAACACAGTGTTTAGGATGAATCAGTGATATTGTTTCCTTGGAATTTATGCCCTTTGTGCAAATTCAACTCCCTCATTTGTTTTTAGGATTGATGTGTACGTGATGGATTTTCAAGTATACCATGCTTGCTTATGATTTGTTTGTCTCTGAATGAATACTGCTGGGTATTTTTTTGCTTTCAACTGTCTGACATAGAAATGCATATTTTATTTCACATTCCTCCAAAACAAAATGTTGAAATATGTAATAGGAAAAATGCAAAAAGGTCATTGCTGACAAATGTGTGGTTTTTTTCACCTATGAAATGTCAGGGGGAGGAAATACACAGGAATGAAAACAGCTCTGGTTAAACTTCTTCTGTCTTACATATGGAGCATTAAGCAGCCTTTGAAGTTTGGGTCCTTTAGAACATTAAGATGAATTTCCACAATTAGCACCATTCTTCTGCTGCAGCAGCATCTTCAGCAGAACGGGCTGATCCGAAATGGTTCGTTAATTAGTCTGGAAGGCAGGATGTGATGGTGGGGATCAGCCAGGCAGCTCCGTGCTGCCTAATGAAGGGTGGGAAAGAAATCAGCAAGAACCAGAATGTAAACTAGAGCAAGAAACATGCAAGGGGGACCCTTCTCTGCATGCTGAGCAGGTGGCTGAGCTTCAACAGATGTCGTCACACATGAACAAAGTCACTGAGCCTCTAAATTGGGTTTTGTGCTTGGTTTGCAGTGAGGACAGAGTAATTGAGCATTATACACAAATCAAAGGTCTGACCAGAGGACAAGCCATTGTTCAGTGAGTATGACACTTGTTAATTTGTGAAGATTATATTTTTACTTTCCTCCTGTTCTTTTTGGTTGAGAAGTGACAAGGCAGACTCTTTGGGTCATTATTGCCTGCAAACAACATCATTTGTGTCTGTCAGATTCTCTTTTTATTGAGTTACATTGCAAAGTGGAATTACTTGACATATTTCACAGGCTTGCAGTTCAGCATTTGTGTAGTTCATTTGGGTACCTCAAATACAAAAGAAATTGTTTGGATCTTACTTTATTGGAAGACTCTTCTCCATACCTTGCCTGCCATCAATTAATTTTCACTCCAAACTCTTAAGAGTGCATATTACCCTAAGTCCTGTAAGAAATTTTGAAATTATCAGAATTTGGCTTTCAAAACATCAAGGTCTTCCAAGCTGCCCAGTGACCCTGTGGAATTGTATTTTTCATTTACCTACAAGCAGATGCAGTAGGATGTGTTATGAGACGTTTGAGATGACGGCCGTGGCTGGACAGTGCAGACTCCTTGCAGTCTTTCTCACGTACCTCAGTGCCTGTAAATCTGTCTCAATAATCTGTGGTCTTTTTTCAGTAGGGACAAGGGAAAAATGGTCTGTTCAGTGGTTTTCTGAATTGCCTCATGAAACAGTTGTACAATGGCATAAATATATTCATTTGGAGCCTATCCTTTGTAACCAGAGCTCCATAATGGAATAATTATAGGCAGGTCTTTACTGCCAATGTTTCCCAAAAGGCTTACACGTTCAGTTCAGCATTTTTGCTTTCAGTTCTATGATCTTCTGATAAAAGATTGACTTTTCTGTTGTATGAGAGATTTTCCTTTTGCTTTAGCTGGGCCAAAATACCCCATCTTTCCCCAAGCCCAGATGATAAGTTTTTTTCTGAAAACATGAGCCTTCAACTATTAAGGCCTTCAAAATATGCAGATGATAAATGACGTGTCCTGGATGCATGTGTGAAAAAAATATGTTAATAGATATTACTTCCTCCAGAGAAAATAATCTGATATGCTATAAATCTGTCTGCAGGTACATGAAAGTGGTAGAGGCTTTGCCAACATATGGAGTTCATTACTATGGAGTAAAGGTCAGTAACTGACTATAGATAATGTGATTGCTGAGTTTATTATGAGGGATTGCATTCCTAAAGGAGCAGTTGGATGATTCAGTGCCCTTCTATCAGTGTGGAACCCCACATTTTTCAGCCTCTGTAATTTTTCCCCATTCAATGTACTTTTAAAATTGTTTCCAGAAAGCAGAAAGGAATTTTTGTAAAACCTTATGTAATCCTATCAGGAGCTAAATTCCTATCATCTTAATTAAACTGGATATCACTTCTAGAGCTGAAGCAGTTAATAGATTCCCCAGAGACATTAATCAAGATTAGAAAAATAGAACGTTGAAAAGACTCCTCCTAAGTGGCAGGTGATTAGTGGTGCGTGCTTGGAGTGGGGAAATGCTGAGAAGTACTTTTGGAGAGTGATGGAAATACACCATTTATTCCCATTTGTAGAGCAGAGCCGGGGCCAAAGTGTTTTGTGCCGAAGAGCTCAGCAGAGACGATGTCTCCTTACTTTTGAGTCATGGCCATGACTGTGGTACCTGAGAAGCTGGTGTTTTGTGCTGGTGTCTCCTCCTGTGGCTGTCCATGCCTGAATTTAGTGGATGCAGTCGTTGGCCACAGTTTTTTTCTGTCCCCTGTCCTTCCCCTCCACAGACACTCCTCCAGCCAGTGACACCCCGTTGTTTCAGCAGCACTGTCGCTTTTCTGCCCACGTTGCACAGCCACCACCTGGTTTTGTGCCTCTGCCTCAGAAGGCAGAGGGAGAAAGTTTCCACCTTCACCCCAGCAATCCACTTCACGTCAATTTGTCTGCCAGAAAATCCTTGTTCTGTACCTACTTGTGCTTGTCACAGAGTGAAAAGGGCTGTAATCTTGGAATTGCCTAATTCTTAAGTAGCTCTTCGTTGACGTAAACATCCATTTTTCAGGATAAACAAGGAATCCCATGGTGGCTTGGAATAAGTTACAAAGGAATCGGCCAGTACGACTTACAAGACAAAGTTAAGCCCAGAAAAGTAAGTTTTTTTGCATCTGATTTTTTTTTTTTTTTTTTTTTTTGTGGGGGGAACATGGTATGGTGTTGCATGTCAGAATATAGTCATTTAAGCTGCTGCTTATTAGATTGGTGGGCAAAAGACCAAAGGCTGGAGGCAGAAGAAGATTTCTGCTGGCACTGAGGCAGTAAATCTCTCCCTCTCCTAGATAGTGGAAACTCCCTTTGGGAGCTTTGGCTCGTGTGTCTTGAGTTTGGTGGTCTCAGGGTGGGAATTTTGGCAGCCCCCAGGGATAACTACAGAAATATGAAGCAGTAGTGTTCCTGCAAGGCCTTGTACTCGGGCAGTGTTTTCAGTTCACTTTTGTAGGTGGGGATTTTTTTGTGCATGATGCATAAAAGGCTCCACTGATACAGGCAGAAAACAAGGGGAACTGCGTGAAATTGAAGGCTTGTTGAAGCAACTGTGTGTTTTCATCAATTCTAAGGGGGAATTGAGAATAAATGCCAAGTACTGGAAGTCATTCTTCTCCAACCCACTGCTTCCCAGTGTGTCTTCACTGAAACATCTAAGCCATGAGGGGATGGAGACCTGGGAGTTTGCTGTTCTTCTTTCCCCAGGAATTATCTGGGCAGGAGTTCACATGAAGTTGTGCTCCCCGCCAGGGAATTTTTACATTTGCAAAATGATATCGTTTAGTGTAGTGGTGCCAAAAAGCACAGCTTAACAAAACTTCCTTGTTAAAAAGTAATCCCCCCTTCAAGCTTCCAACTTGATCTTCTCTTTTTCCAGAGCAGGCTATGACTTGGTTTCTTTTGGTGTATTTATGTACCTGTGTGGCCAAGGGCGAACTCTCATGTCCTTCCTTTGCTTTGTTTAGTGAAATACAGAGTTTTATCCCAGGTGTCTCTTCCCATGCCTGCCCTAAAAGAGAGTAACACAGGAAGAACCCTTTGTAAATCAAGTCAACTTGATGAAGCCATTGAATGTCAAAGGAGAGCATCAAGGAGGTCCTATTGCCCTTGAGCACTTCCCTGATTTTAGGCAACATCTATAAGATTTTCCAGCCAGGAAAAGATCATTCTGCAGCCAAGATGTCCAGCTGTGACCAGCAATGCTCTCCAAGAAAATGGAGCCTGCCTGGCTGAAAGCATTGCTTCGCCAAGCATTTTTTATGCTTGTGGGATTTCAGTTTACAACATCAACCAGGCAGATTAAAAAAATTTTTAAGGTCAGCAGAGCCCAGATACCAAGTCACACCCTGCTACAGTTAGTTATGAGGCGTTGTCTTTGAATGCAGCGGGAGTTGTGTATAAGAAAAATAAAATAAAAACCAGAGGTCATCTCTGCAGTGGAAGCATTACAATGGAAATGAGAATAGTTGTTGGCTTCACTGGAATTATAATTATACAACAGAGGATAGAGATTTAAAGGGAAGGTGAGAGAGAGGAGCCTAAATGTAAGCTCATTGAAACTGTGGGGATGGATATGGCTGTAGTATCCTTAAGGAGTTTTCTGGTGTCAGTGCAAAGGGACAAAAATTATGTAAGCCACATCTTGACCTGAGCCATGATTGACTTTAACGAGTGGCTAAATATACAGTTTCTTTATATGAAAAATGTTTCAGGGTTTGAAATACAAAGTGCACTTCGGATAAGTGATTGGAATCATCACTTTTGGGAGGAAAAGCAGACATCAGGTCTAGAGGGGCACCCACATCCAGACTTGGGTTTGGAGTTAAAATGCTGAGATACTGCTGCTTATTTCAGTGTAACTACAGCCCTGCTGCCTGTGATGCAGCAGGCAGAAGTTCCTTTTAATCAGTGTTGTTGTTTGTTCATATTTATGAATGTATCAGAATTTATTTCAGAGAAAGGGGAGTATGGACAGCTTGCCTGAATCTCCCAGGAGTCTCTCTGAAGCAGCAGGCAGGAGGGGAATAGGCATGTAAACTATTCCTGTCTTTTGGAGCAGTGGTGCTAGTTTTGCTGGATTTAGCAGAATTTTCTTGCTTTGCTTTTTGGGAATGGAGCCAAACTCACAACTGCCGTGTGCTGGTATCTAGCTGTTTATACCATGGATCAAAACTGCTGTTGTCTTTATCCCCAGCCATCTGGGAAAGAGCATCCTCGTTGTGCTCTCCACTTCTCCAGTTGGTGATGTTTAAATATACATGCAGCTGATAGATAAATAGAGAATAATAAGAGGGAAAGGCTGAGTCCAAGTCTAATGAAGACCAAGTTGGCCTTCCTGAATTTTAAAGCTACAAGTGATCTCTGAGTGTGCAAACCTCTCTGACACTGATTGTGGTGGGAAAGCTGCTGCATTTTGATGGGAGGCTTTTAACAGGAATTGGTGGCTGTGCCTCAGTGAATTCACACCAGGGAGATTTATTCTGCTCCCTGTCTTTTCTGTAGTGCTGTCAGATGTGTTTGCTTTACCACAGAATCACAGGCATCTTGCAAGAGCCAACTCCATATTTAGAATAAAATTTTATTATTTGTAATAGAAATAAAATATACATTAGCTGCACCCATTAATGGAGGATCAGTTAAATCCAAAGAAATATAACCACCCTCTTAAAAAAGTGAAATCTTTTGGCTTTATCCAAGTAGGTCTTCAGGCAAAGACGCCTAAATACGAGCCTTGGAGCGCAGTGGTTATCCCAAGATTTTGTTATTGGATCAACACCAGTGTGTGGAGTCCAAGGCTGAGAGCTCCTCACAGGAAGCAACTTGCAGGAGAGGCCGGGGTGAAGCAATCTCCAGATCCCTATCACCAGCCCTGCCAGGGCTCCAGCGTCACCATCCGTGAGGGGAGGCTGGTGTGTGACTCGGGGCTGGACCTGGAGAACCTGCCCTGGCTGTCTGTCTGTGCAGAGCTGGCTGGGGAGGTTTGGCTCCAGCTATTAATATTTTGCTGGATGACCTGAGATGGTTTGGACAAGGGAGTTTTGTTGCTCCAAGTCACTCCTGGGAGCTTGTGTTGCTTTGGGAGCAGTTTCTAGAAAAGCCCAAGTGTTCCCCAAGACCCAGGACTGCCAGCTGAGGCACTGAGGGAAGCACTGTGCTCCAGCTCTGTAACAGACTGAAAAGGGAGAATTATTTTGTGTGTCATTTATGAAAATTGTCTTTGTAGATAAAAGCAGTGGCTCCACGCTGGCTGGAGGTTATACTGAGCTCACTTGATTTTCATCCTGAAGTCTCACAGGGCATTAAAACAGACTGCATTTGGCAACCCTTTTTCAGATTTGAGCTCAGACCTGGGATTATCTCTGCAGTCCTGCTGCTTTGCAAACATATTCTCTTTCAGTTGCAGTTAATATTGAGAGTCACCTCCTGCTTGGAGAAGTGCCTCCTGCTTGCTGTGAGGTGGCATGCCAAGATCCTGTCCCCAGTATCCTCCGATCAATTAGGAAAAGTATAAAACAGGTCCCAGGACTTTGTTTGTCATTTCAAGCCAGAATAGATCTCCCTTTATCTCTACCCCATTCTTCTCACTGGTGAGATAAACAATGTAAGTCTTGTTAATGGAGGATGTATTAAGGCATGAGTTGAGTTTATTCTGCGTTCAGCCAGTATGTGAGGATCCTCTGAGGGCTGGAGAAGGCAGCTTGCTGGCTCTTTGACTTGTTCTCCCACTTCATTGTGTTTCTGTGGGCGACTCCCTCGTGATAAATTAACTATGTTATCTGAAGAGAACTAATCTTGCTGTGGTATTGTTTCAAATGTCCAAGAAAATCGTTTCTACTGCTTGATGTCTTGACTGCATTGTGTTCTCAGAAGTGTTTTTGTTAGCATATATTCGTTTTGAAATGGGGAGTGATGATCACAGGATGGTGTGGGCTGGAAGGAACCTGAAAGATCATCTCATTTCAGTCCCCCTGCTACATATCAGGAACACCTTCCGCTATTCTGGGGTGCTCCAAGCCTCATCCAGCCTGGCCTTGGACACTCCCAAGGATCCGGGGACAGCCACAGCTTCTCTGGGCACCCTGTGCCAGGGCCTCTTCACCTTCACAATATTCCTGGCTGTATTTAATATTTCAGGGCTTTAGCTTTCCAAACCAGACCCCTGGCTGCTCAGACAATTTTTCTGTATTTCTCCCACCCTCTGTAGGGGTCTTTTTGTGTCTGAGTTTGTCCAGGAGCTCTTTGTTCATCCTTGCAAGCATCCTGACACTTTTGCATGACTTCCTCTTTGTTGGGATGCATTGCTCCTGAGGTGTGAGGAGGAGGTATTATGGTACTTCTTTCTTAATTCAACCTCTGCTAAAAGTTGATGATGAAAGTTTTCCCTTGCAGAACATTTACTTCATGTAAATTTGCTGTCCTGCTTTGCTGAATAGTTCAGAACACAGCAGCATTGGAGCAGCCTTCTCAGCAGGCAGCTCTAATTAGGCAGAGATTTCTTTTATGGTGTTTATTTCTCACCAAGCCATTGATTTAGATAGAAGATACTAAGCTCACATAATTACTTTAAAAAAACACAGAGTTTTTGCGAGGCTGCTCTGAAATTCAGTTCTTTCCAGATGTGCAAAAAGTTGCCTGCTGCAAAACACAAATGTTTTGGGGCAGTTTGATGTTGAGACATCTCTCAGTCTCATGGTGCCAGTGCTAGTGAGGACTAGGCAAAAAAGCATCATAAGGTATTTGAAAAAAATATGATTGAAGATATTTTTAGAGGACTGGCTTAATATTTAAGGGATGAAGGATGCCTGCAGGTGAGCTCTGCCGAGTTACGCTGGCACAGGTGGGAGCTGTCTGCCTCTTTCCCTCTGAAGTTGCTGCAGGTGGGGCAGTTTGGCTCCGCTGCCATCTCCTCAGGTGCCTCCCTCCATGGGCAGGCAGGGCAGCAGTGAAACACGGGATTCCAGCTGAAGGCAGGGTGCCAGACAGCTGAGTGCAGCGGAGGGGCTGAAATGCAGCCTGCTCCCAGCACCGCTGCCAGGGTGGTAATTTCCCTCATCGGGTGGGGTGCATTCCTGTGGGCAGAAATCTTTTATGTTTCCCTGCTCTGAATTGCCAGATTTGTCTGCAGATTGCTGTTCCCAGCCAGTTCCCGAGGTGCTGGTTGCTGAGCCTCCTTGCAGGCACTGCACGTACCACAAGGTGCTTTGGAAGTGCTTCCCGAGGGAAAGGCTGCTGCAAACACTGTGGCATGGCTTGCACTTCCACGCTGACCTTACTCAAAGACCCTTTGGGTGGAAAGACAGAGATTTGGGTAATTTAGCTCTTGGTCAGAACTTGTCACTAACTTTGGGAATGTCCCAGGTGCAATTCTGGCATGTGGTCTGGTGCAGCATCATGTGGCCATACAGCCCCTGCACTGAGCTGCTCTCCACATTTACATCTCATTGCAAAAAGAAACTTTGTAAAAAAATACTAAAATACTCTTTTTTAAACAAAACCCATCAGGCTCACAGCAATACTGAGCCAGGAGCCTGAGCAGCTCTCCTGCACGTGTCTCTTTGGGCAGGGTCTCTGCCAGCTCCTGCCTGCCATCCTGACAGGGCCGCTTTTCTGAGCCAGTTTGCTCCTGCTGTCAGGCAGGGACAAACTTGCATTTTATTCAAAACTGGATGCAAGATCAGCCAGGTAAAAAACCAGCTGCTGCTTTGAAGATGTTTGAACACTTAGGCGTGCCATGTCCATTTGGGTTGCCTTAGACTATTACCGTTCTTTTTGTGCAGGAAGGAGGGAGATTCCTTTTTGTTCAGTGCTCCCTGATATCTGGAATTGAATCACAGTAGAAATACAGGGAAGCCTAAACTCCTGGGCTGGAAAAGCAGTAGCTGGGTGGTAGGAGTCTGGCTGGTGCACAGAGGTGTAATGAGATGTGATCAGAGCTGCACCTCCGCCTTCTACTAAAAAAAAAAAAAAAAATCAGAAAAACAACATTGACCAGGCCAAGTTCTGCTCAGAGTCAGACAGGCAGCCCCTGGGATGCTCAGTAGTTTTCAGGAGCATTTAAGGATCTGACAACCTACATGGATGGGAAGGCTATTAAGAAAACATTAATTAGCTCAGGTGGACTTAATCATCTGGTTAAAGGGAACATACATTGCAAAACTTCCACAAAAACATTTTAATTATTCCTAATTGTTCTTCCAGCCCTCAAAAACCAGTTCCAGATTTCCAGATTTTTTTTTTGCCACTCTTTTGTCTTTAAATATGCATGTAGTTTAGGTAAGATTGAAATTAGGAATTATTTAGGAACATGTCTGTACAGGGTAGGGAGTATTTGAAGGGAGCAGGATATCTCTAGAGCAGTGACGGTTTCCTGAGTGTTGCCTTTTGACCATGAGTTAGAAAAATTTCAGTTGAAGAAAGTTATTACTTTATTGCTTTGTCCTTGTTTGTATTGAGTCCATTTTTTCCCCTCTTGTCTTCATGAATCCAAGTGCGTTAGGCAGAAAAGTGTAATGCTTTCATTCAGGATTATTTTTATGTACATCTGTATAAATATTACTGGCTCACAACTTACTCTGAAGCTGTTGATTTAATCACCAGCCTTTTTTACAAGGAGCTGAGTTAGGAGGGTTTGTCAGAGGAGGTGATAGCTAAGGAGCTTATATTGCTCTTAAGTGAGATAGTTTGAGGACAGGGCACTTTTTGAGTACTCAAGAGCAAAGATGTGTCTTGGGTACAATGCCAATTGCCATCTCTGCTGCTGTGGAACAGCAGAGGGGGGAGCTGGAGTTATCCCCGACTTTGGGCAAGGAGGCAGAGATGTCTTTGTGCTGAATGTACCCAGCTGCGAATGCTTGGGGCGGCCGTCAGCTCCTTTTGGGCTGGGATGGATCTCACAGGGTGGGGAGGAAATGGAGCAAAGCTCTACCCACATCCTGAGGCAGTTCCATGCGGGTTTTCTTAAAAATGCAAGCGCCTTTTTTTTTTTCTTTTCTCGGCACTGGAAGTGATCCTGGTGTCGGATTTGCACAGACCCCCATGTCCCTCTGCCAGGGCAGGAGGCTGCTCCAGGTGCTGGGGCTGCTGCTGCGTTTTGTCCTCCTGCCAAACGCGACCCTCCTCACCTTGGGACAGGTCCCCCTTCTCCCGCAGCCCTCAGGAATGTCGAGCGCATCCGGAGGGGAAAAACCCGAAGGAAGTGATAAAGGGGACGGGGAGCCATCCCCCGCCACGATAAGAGGCGCAGCAAGGCAGTTTTTTTTCCAGAGGTCATGTTTGAAGCACGCCCATGGTTTTTACGAGCGTGGGAGCGGGAGGCCGGGAACGCCGGGATGATGCTTCTGGTTGAACCTGTTGCCTCTGGGTGTGAGTCAAGGCTGGCGGGGCCAGGACACGGCACCGCGGAGACCCCGGGCAGCCCCCACGCCCCTGGCCCCCACAGGCACCCGGGGTGCTCCAAGGGGTGCAGCCCCCTCGGTCGAATCCTCCTCGTCCCCTCCGCTGTTGGGTTTTCCCTTTATCTGGGGAAAGGGGTGTGGGAGGCGTCGCAGCGGAGCGGGTGGGTGGTGATGTCAGGCGTGTGTCAGCAGTGGGAGGCGAAGCTGCCAAAGCAGAGCAGCACGACGGAGGGACGGCACGGCCGCCTCGGCTCTGCCCTGCCCATGCCACCCCTGACACTGCCCGGCGGGGCCGGGAAGCCGGGATCGGGATCAGGATCGGGATCGGGGCTGCGGCGAGGTGAGTGCGGAACGCGGGGAAGGGAAGCAGCCGCGGCTGTGCCGGGATCCCGGCTGGGATCGCTGCTGGAGCACCCACGGGCGCCTGTTGCTCGGTGTCCTGGCAGACTGCTTGGGCTGTTTCCTTTTGCGTTTTTGTAAATGCGTTTTTTTTCAAAGTTCAGTGCAGAGTTGTAAAGAGGCGTTTCTGACAGCGGTGTGGCTGGGCAGGAGGGCTGTGAGACAAACATAAACTTACTTAAGCAGCAGAGGGAAACTTCCACGATCGTGTAGAAAATAATTTATTAATTCAAGTAAATTGCATTTCCACTCGGCTTCACTTTTTCTACTGCAGGTTCTAATAGTAAGTTGTACTCCTAGGAAAGTTTTAATTAAACAGAGGCAGAGGCTGCTGAAAGAGCCACTTTTCCCCCGAAACACAAATGTGCTGGGTTATGTTTCATTGTGTTACAAATGTTTCAGATGTATCACAGCCTAATGCGTCATTTTTTACAAAACCCGAAGTGCTTCTGTACTGGGAGGTAGCATGGCATGTCATGTTTTGGCAAAGGCCAGCGGGAATGTTGTGTGTCCTGGGGGTTTCTGGTGTGGTGGCTTTGGAAAGACTCCAGTGAGGGAAGGAGGGAGTTGCTGTGAAGGTCTGGGTGCCTCAGCTGGATCCCTGGTGTCCAGGGCTGATCTCTCACTGAGCCCTGTCCCTGCCTGCCCAGCTGGATGGAAGCACCTCCGCTACCTCCGTGTGGGCTGCAGCTCTGGCAAGCAGCTGATGTAAACTGCAGCGTGCTGCTGCACCTGTGCGGCCCTTCGTGGTCAGGGGGACATCCCTGGGGACACCCTGTGGGTCCCCGTGTGCATCCAGGCACCCTGGCACTGCTGGAGAAAAGGGCAGGAGGTGGTGCTGCCAAAACCTGCGAGGCTGGGCTGGGCAGATGCAGCCCCCAATGGCTCATCCCCAGGGGGTGGCTGATGCTGCTGTGAAAGGAGAGCAAATTCATATGAAATTCTGATCCCATGGGTGCAGCTGCCAAGCCCCAACTGACTTTGATCTCTTCTCCCAGCTGGCACTTTGCAGGAAATATGTGGGTTTCCAGCAGGAGGATGTGCTGGGGGTGGCTTCCTCCTGTAGCTGCTGTTGTTCTGTACATGCTGTACCTCTGCTCCAAAATGTCACACTGGATGTCTCACAGAGTGTCTTCACAAGAGAAAAGTCTTGGTTTTTCCAAGCTGCTGCCATTCCCTGGGGATGCTCTGACTCAGGGAAGTAGACCATAGCTGTCTATACAATTACTTTGTAAAGAGATTTTTGTGTTTAATCAGAGAGAAAATTACTTTAGCTGCCCTGCCAAGATCTCTGGGAACTTCTAGCAGTGAAATTAAATGTTCTATTGAAGGAGGCAGATGTTGTCACTGGCAAAATCCTCAATTTGCAACACATTGTCTGTAAGAGTGTGAAATTACTGAGGGGGCATCCTATATTTATGTGCTTCTTTTAATTGATGTTATGAATGTAGTTACTGCTCAGTCCATGCATAGCTGAGGATACACAGGAATTGTAATTTGCTGAAATTATATCACCTTGGGGTGAAAGGCCTGGTGATTTAGTGACCATGTTCTGCTTCTCTCTCCCAATTCTCCTAGCTATTTCAATGGAAACAGCTGGAAAATCTCTATTTCCGTGAGAAGAAGTTTGCTGTGGAAGTGCATGATCCCCGCAGGTGAGGCTGGAGGAGGCAGTTCTGTCATCGGGGTTAATCTTTACCCAGAGTGGGAACTCATCATCACATGTTGGAGGATGGGGTGGGAGGTGCCTCAGAGCTAACACCTGAGTTTACTCTGGGCTTTGGGACTGATCCTGATCCAGTGTTTGGTGGGGCAGACTGGGGCTGTCACAGCTCTGGGTGCCTCTCAAATTCCCTGTGTGTCCATTCAGGGAGTTCTTGGAGCAGGGGGAGGACTATTTGTCATGGCCAAATCTGCAGCAGCACTGGATGATGGGATGAAGGAAGTCTGAATTTTTGCATCCCTAAAATAAAGGCTGAGCCTCACCTGGTTAAGAGAGGGGCATTGTGGACTTTAAATCTCAAACACCTGTCTTGAAATTGCATTTCTTTTCACCTCCTCAGAATTTCAGTGTCAAGAAGGACCTTTGGTCAGAGTGGGCTGGTGGTGCAGACCTGGTATGCAAACACTTCCCTGATCAAGTCCATCTGGGTGATGGCAATCAGTCAGCACCAGTTTTACTTGGACAGGAAGCAAAGCAAAGTAAGTTATGAGGCATTTTACTGCAAGCATGGGTTTCAACACCTTTCCTGTATATCCTTCAGCATGTTTTTCCATGGATGAACTACTCTCCAGAGAAAAACTACAAATAGTTTTTGTCAGCTTTTTGAGCAGTCGGTTAGTGGTGGTGTTGGTATTTGATCTATTTTAGCCTGCCTGCAGTTAAGGCCTATGGAAGTGTAATCACGGAAGAGGGAATTCCCATGTCTGGGTGTCTAATCTGCCTTTTCTTTTGTCTGCTTTCCTGTGTTTGTTTTGAAAGCTGAAGAGACTTTGAGCTGGGAGATGGTTCAGGTTTTGGGGGAGAGGGGAAGGGAATGCCAAACAGCCCTTGCATACCGCAAGCAACCTGTGTGATGCTGTTGCTTTAGCCCTTAATTTTGTGGGAGATGATGTGTGAAATGTCATCTTCTGTGATGTGTTCTGAAGTTAATTAGAGGTAACTCAGTGAGGCTGGATTTTTTTTTTTACCTCCTTCAGGCAAAAATTCCGTCAGCCAGAAGTTTGGATGACATTGCCATGGATCTGACAGAGATGGGAACTCCAAAAGTATCAAAGCTGGTGACCTTGGAGGCCAAGAACCAGCTTATTATGGCCAGCAATGGCAGTTTGATCTCATCAGGTAATACTGAACATAAATGAAGTAGCCAGGTTTAATGGGGCTTGTGTTTGTTAAAAGGCAAATGAGATTACCGTACAATGAAAATGGCCTTTACCTGGAAATCCTCTGATACAGAGTGTTTTCCAGGCTCTCAGGATTCAGAGGTCAGTGAAGAACAGAAGAAGGAGAAAATTATGGAACTAAAGAAGAAAGAGAAACTCCTTCAGGAAAAACTGCTTCAGAAGGTTGAGGAGCTGAAGAAAATCTGCCTGCGAGAGGCGGTGAGAACTGCACCTCACTCTGGGGTCGGGCAGGTGGGAGCCCTTTTCTCCCACTGGGCCTTACCTGGAGCCCTCTCTGTTGTTCCCCAGGAGCTGACAGGCAAGATGCCCAAGGAGTATCCTCTGGGTGCTGGAGAGGAGCCTCCCCAGGTGAGGCGGCGCGTTGGCACCGCGTTCAAGCTGGACGACAACCTGCTCCCCAGTGAGGAGGTGAGCGTGGCAGCTTGTTAGCACAGCAGGGCTGGGGTGGCCAGAGCAGTGGCCAAAGCCACTTGTAAATAATCCAGCTCTTCCCTGGGTGTTTTTAGAGGGGGCAGCTGGGGCAGTTGCTTGTGTGGAGTGGGAAATTTTGGTGGGTTCTGCCCTTCTTTCAGCCATGCTTTGAACTGACCAGAAAAATTGGCTGTTTCTAAAGGCCTTAAGTTGACCCAACCTGATTTGGCCACGGCTGTGTGAATTTTAATGGATATTTTGCTGCTAATTGGAGAAAATCAGATGCATAATGCCATCTGGCAGCCCATGGCTTTTCTGGAGCATTGACTTCTGTCATGTTGGGATGGCGTTTGAACCCAGAACGTGGCAGGGGTGTGCTCTGTCCCCCTTGCAAAATCATCTGTGAGCATAGTTTTGTGACAGGTGACAGGAGGAGGAGTTTTACCTGTGGCCTAATGAAGGTTCCACCTGAGTAAAAGCTCCCTGCATTGCTCAAGAAGCTAAAATGAGCTTTGCTGGCAGGGACTGACTGGAGTGATAGGGTAATTCTGATGTTTGCAGTTTCTGGATACACTCCATTCCTCCTCATTCCTTGTGAGATTTGTTAACAAGCTGTATCACACAAGTAAGTAGGTGTTGGGCACTTGGCATCTGTCTTTCACCAGAAACTCACTGCCCTGCTTCACAGGGCTGATGTGCTCCTTGTCTGCAGCAAAGTGATTTTGTGGACTGCTTAAATGCTATTAAACCAAAATCCTGCTGACCAGATTTAATAACATGTTGCTTAGCACTTCTGCAGTGCCTTTCATCTGAGCTTCTCAAAGTAGTTTACAAACAATTAATTAAAGCCTGAAACTCTGTCTTACGTAGGTATGGTGATACCAATTTCCATTTTTATATTCTCTGAAGTAGGGAGAGATTTTGAACAATGTTTTCAGGGTTGGACTCATAGCAGGAGGTTTAGCAGCCTAAACCTGAATTTAAGAGCCTGTGCTAGTTATGTCATCTGGGCTTCAGAACTTTGGACCGTACCCAAGAGATCTCAAAATTGTACCCTAACCAGCAATAAGATCTAAGACTTTCATATGCTGAGATTGTCTTGTGTATGAACTTTGGTATTTCTGTATTTTGTGCTCAAGATTTCACTTCATCACCACAAAAATAGAACTTTAAAAAAATTATTTTCATTGATAATTTCTTCTGGGAGTACAAGGAAATAACTCATCTCACGACTCTGCAGGATCCTACTTTGCAGGACTTGGAGAGCAATTTTATCATACACCAAAAGCTGGTGGAAGCTGCAAAGAAACTTGCTAGTGAGCCAGACCTCTGCAAAAACGTGAAGAAGAAAAGAAAGCAAGAGTATGCTGATGCTGTAAAAAAGCTGCAAGAGATCGAAAACTCCATAAATGAATACAGAATCAAGTGTGGCAAAAAACCAACCCAGAAATCAACTCTGGCTCTACCAGGTAAGAGAATTCCCCGTGTTCTGATGCAAACAGGAGGGAAACAGAGCAATTTGGCTTACTTAGAAACTTTGTTTACATCTTCTCTATATGGTTTTTATCTTCTCCAAGGCAGTTAAATAAGAAAAAGATGAAACTGCTGCATCTGATAAACGCAGTGCACTGCTGTAGGCTGAGGGCAGAGTAGGCCACAGTTTTAGGAGCAAGCACAGACATGTTCCAGCACCAGGTATGGGCTGAAGGTGATGTGCACAGAAAGGCTGGCAGCAACACCTTGGGTGAAGCTTTTCTGATGCCTGAATTCCTGGTGTGATGAGTGCAGTTGTACATCTGAGCTGCCACATGCAACATCTCTCCCCCGTCCCTCCCACGGTGCTTCCGTTCCAGCAGAAATAGAGCAGGCAGGGTTTTCTGCAGGATGGAGGACATTGCTTCTTGATTCAAAATTCCTGATTTCCCACAAGTCATAAGTTCATAAGTTCAGGGGTTGATGAATGCAATTAGTAGCAAACAGATTTTTTTACTAAATCTGTTTGCCACTGATGAGCACAGTAAAAGCAGATATTCTCGGCCCCTCCATTCTGAGAGTGCCTTTCTCCTAAGGGAAGTGAGATTCTTGCTGCTTTGTAGGATAATGTGTGAAAACCTGTTAGTATCCAAGCCAATTGAAGGAGTTTTGGATCCTTACCCCTGACACACCACGGCGTCACTGGGCTATCCATCATCACAAAGCCATTATTCTGAAAGGCTGATGATCGGCATTTAATGTGGCCCAGCTTGTTCCTGATTGACAGAGGGGAGGGAAACATCTGTTTTTCCAGTCTCTTGCTCACCAGCCTGGATACTGATTGTGGAAGGTCCTGTATTTCCTGGGGCACCTGGTGTGTGGTAATGACCAGGAAGGCTGGTGAGCAGAGAGATCCATCCATCCATGGGTGCCATTGTTGTTGTTGGCAGTTTCTTGCCCTGTTGTCCAAGCCAGCAGTCAGGAGCTGCATTCCCTTCCAGTCCCAGGCTCTCACCCTGCAGCATGTATTTGTTTACCTGAAGCAGAGCTGTCCCCTGCTTCAGTAATTGATTTTATGTGTAACTTTTTCATGGTCACCAGCAGTGCTCTCGAGCTCCAGGTCTGGGTTTCAGAAGGCTGAGCAATGATGAGTCACTTGAGTCTGTGAATTACTTGTTGGAAGTAATATGCTAAATAGTCCCATTGATTTATTGAATCAAACCATAGCTGTTTCCATCCCAGCCCCAAGGATAGGAGGTGAAGGACATACTGCACTGCTTTCCGTGTTCCACTTTCTCTTCCCTTTCCTCTCTCTCTAGCCCAGAGTTTCTTCCTCCATTGCAGGGAGTTGCACAAACCTGGGATTTAAATTCAGATATGTCACCATATCGGAATATGTCAGCATTGCACACCCCCCCTGAATCCAGCACTGTAGCTTGAGGCTGGCTTTTTTCTTTTCCTCAGCAGGCTTTGTTCCTCCCCACACTGGGCCCAGTTCCATGTTTTACCACCCTGTGGTCAAATCCACATTAATCAGCTCCCCTGGAGCTTTTTCCCAGTGTCAGGTTGCAAGCAGAGCTGCAGCCCATCCTCGGTGGTCTGACAAGTCCCCCCAGGGCAGGGGCCAGTCCTGATTTCTGCTGGTTTTGAACAGCTGCTCTATTTACATTTTTACATTCTTGTAACCAGAGCTTTCCTGGCAGCAAATTGTGACAGCAGGAGCAGTGTACATTGCACGTGCTCGTGGTGGCTCAGGGCACAAGCAGGTGTCATACACAAAGTGGCTGCCACTGTCATTTTTCTGCTGCTTCCTTTCTCTCATGCTTGAAGATTCATGGAGGTTTTTACCCCACCAGTGCCATATCTTGCCAGAAACAACCTAGAGATTGAGCTGTCCGTGGGTGAATTATCTCTAGATCAGCCTCATTTCTCTGCTGCTGGTGGTCTGCTCCAAACCTGAGTGAGGACAGGCTGTTTCTCATTGTGTAGCATCAAGGTGAGACAGGTACAGTGAAGTGTTGTGAATAAGCAACAAAATGCAAAAGAAACAAAAAATTAGTATGCCCATGCAACAGTTCCCGTTTTCTGTGTTGCTGGAATTTGCAATGCCTTGATGGAAATCAGTGGAATTACTTTGGATTGATCTTAATTTAATTGAAACAGGATCTGTATACTGATGAAACATTCAAAAGTGAGTGCCAAATTTTAAAAGGCTTTTTGTACCTACCTGGTGGGGTTTCAGGTGTACCTAGAGGAGATTAGCTGCTAACAGCCAAGATCTACATGTCTGTGTAGGCTCCTGACTCCTACTGAAGCACCGAAACACTCTGTGAGATCTGTTGGAAGTGGGGTGGAAAACACCTTTGTAAATCTTGGCCTGACTCCTGCTGCAGATTAAAAAAAGGAAAAAAAAAAAAATCTCCTTTGATAATTACCTGGGTCACTTGCTGAACTGCAGTGAGCACACAGAGTGATGATGTACCAGGACTGTCTTCCGGCTGTGGGGGCTAAAGAGTAAGGATTGCAGTGTTACAAGTATCAGCTGGCTCTGAAACTCTAGAAAATAAACTGTATTAAGATATTTGTAAGTTGATGTTGACTCTTTTATGCTTAAAGTGTTTGTTTTTATTCACAGATGATATAATTCCATCCGAGAGCAGCTCCCTGTCAGACACAACCACCTATGATGATGGTATGATGTTTATCCTTTTTTCCCCCCAAGAAGTTTGTCCATTCAGAGACATTTCTTTGACTTAATGTCCTTTAGTATGTCCCATCCCTGGAAGTGTTCAAGGCCAGGCTGGACAGGGCTTTGAGCAAAACCTTTTAGAGGAAAGTGTCCCTGCCCATGGCAGGGAGTTGGAATGAGATGAGCTTTAAGGTTCCTTCCAGTACAAGTCATTATATGATTCTATAATTTTGGTGGCTTTTGATGATAAATTACTTTATAGCAGAGGAAAAAATAGCTACTCAGGAATGTCTTTCCTCCTAATGGATTAGTTTTTGAAAGTTTCTGCTCCGTGAGCTGACCTGAGTCATCTTTAGAGAAGGAAGTTGGTTTTAACATGACCAACCTGCAAGCTGAGGGCACTGTGAGTGCCAAATACGTTGTCCCTAGGGCCTGGCCTAGAACTGAAGGACTTACAAATTGGAAGAATTAGCCCAGCCCTTCTGCCCTCACAGCTACCATAAAACTTAGAGAAAGGTGGAATAGTCACAGATACTAACGCTCTATTTACGTTTATCTGTTCCCTAGTGAGCTTGCATCTTGCATGGGTTGGTGTTTGCTCAGCTTACTCATTTCACACACACACCCACAGACACACTCACACCCTGTTCCACAAGGTGGAAAGGATTTGGCCTGCCTCTCCCTTAAACTGGATAATCGTCATTTGGGGACAAACATTATCTAAATTATTACTCACTTTTCCATTCAGTCCTGATTCTGATCTCACTTTGTCCCAGTTTTAGACTTGTACAAACCAGGTGTTTTAAAATGGATATTTTAAAATGCTATAAAATGGATTTACACCTGATTTCTGCATGTACAAGTAGAAGTGGAGCCAGGCTTGTGAACATGTTCTCTGTGATGCTCTTCCTGCATTTATATGTATTAATTGGAGTTTCCTGTTGGCTCTGTCGGGACCTGGTTGTGCCCTAAGCAAAGTGAGAACAAGGATCAAACCAGCATCTTCTCAATTGCCTTCAGCCAAATGTGTCTGTCAGTTGTCTTTGCTCATTCAGTCGCTTTTGAAGTCAGTCTCTTTCAGGTTGTGTTTCAAAACTAATTCTTAAAATGTCATTTTCAAGCGCTGGAAGGTGAGAGAGAGGAACTGGCCTTTGCAGAGGCTGAGCTTGTCTGCTTGGCTGTGGAAAGGATTGCTCTGCAAACAGATGTTTTCCCAGGAAGTTCCATTCTGTGATCTGGCACAGCCCCAAGCTGGGTGTAGTCTCCATAGGAGTCAGTGCTGCTGGGATCTGTAGGAGCCTCCACGATGTCCTGTCTGTATGGAGAGAGCTCAGTGCAGGCAGGAAGTCTTTTCTAGATCCACAGCTCCTGTCATTGTCTCTGTACTGCAAAGTGCTTCTCCTTAGGGGCCACAGATCTGCACACAGGGCAAAAATATCACAGATTTTGCTCTAACAAAGTGTGTATTTCTTTCCAACAGTCAGTGAATCACTTCCTGCGGCAGCACAGAGACCTAGCTCTGCACAGCTTTCGCCAAGACTTCCCCCACCAAAGTCCCTTGGCGTGGAGAGAATTCATCTCAGGAAGTCATCCATAAACGAGCAGCTCTTGGAAAGCAGACACTCCAGGTAGGCACACCTCACTGCTGCTGCACTCTGCACCTGCTGGCATGAGCTGCATCCTGACCCTGCTGAGCGTTCCAGCAGAGCCCACTGCCTCCTTGCTCTTCTGGGCTTACAGGGTTTGGGGATGGGAGCTGAATTTCCTGGCTAGGAGCAAAAGTGTGTATAAGCAGTTGACACAGTGTCTCAAAACAGAGTAGTGTAGTTTTTGTGAAGAGGGTTGAGACAGGTGAGAAATACAATAGCAAGGGCTGCATTTAAGGAGTTGCTCGTGCTGTCATTCTTTGTGTCAGTTTCTGGGTTTTTTCAGTGTTCATTTAACAACTTGTCATTTTCCTGATGACTGTGTTTAGTGGATTCAGGCAGCACCAAACCCTACCCATCCGTTCTGATGGTATCAGTATTTCAGCAGGTGCATTATCAAAGCAGACATAATTCATGTCTGCCTGATGGAGAATTCTCTGTTTACAAGCAGAGTTCCTGGGATTCAGACAGCTTCCACCATTAGTGTCAGCTGTGTGCCCATCCCAAATCAATGGTATTTGAGCACTTTATGAGCTAGAACAGTTCTCTGGAGCACATCAAGAGCAGTAGGTTTGCAGGTGATTGTGAGATCGTGTCAGATCTGGTGCTAGCTAGCAGCTGTGCCCAGTGTATGGATTCCCACTGATCCTGAGATTTCTTGGGCTGTCTTGTTTGAGCAGGCTGTTAAAGACACACTTGAGAGGGTTTTAGAGTTTTGAGCAATGCCATGTCTTGCTTTTTTTCTCATCTGTCCCTCAAGAGTAGCAGAACGCCCCTCCACATGAAGTTCAGAAGTCAAATTACAGCCATATGTACCCATTCAACTGTGATGTGCTTAGTTTGAAAACCTAATTAATTTACCTCTCTGTTACCTGCTGTCTCTCCTCAATGGTTCTGTCCTTTGGCAGCACCTTGTCCTTCTGATCATCCTGTAAAGACCTCCCTTGAACCACAGGAAAGGGTTGAATTTTCTTCCTATTTAACAACTGGGTTCCTCACACATCCAGTTACGTTTGTTCCGCCCTTTCTTTTGTTTCTCCAAGGCTTCAGGTGCCCGTAGTCGGTGTGCTGTGACTTGTGGGACGTTTAACCTCACTGGCCTTGTCTCCTTTGCTACAGGGACGTGCTTTCGACGCACAGCAGCCCCTTCCGCACGCTGGAGCGGCCGGCGCAGCCCCAGGGCGGGAGGAGCATGCCCACCACCCCCGTGCTCACCCGCAACGCCTACAGCAGCAGCCACCTGCAGTAAGGGACCCGTGCTTTACGTGCCACACCTAGCTGGGGAAGCACAAGAGTGAAAACAGATGGTGTTAGGAGGGCAGAGGGTGGTTCGCCGTGCAGTTTTCCCACAGCAGGGTCAGGTTTTCAGAATGTTGGTTAGAGACATTCCTATGGGAAGCCAGCTGTAATATGAGCTCCATCTGTGCTATTAAGACAGCTGGCCATCCATGCTGGAGAAGGAGAGATGCTAAGAATCTTAGAATGTTATCAAGAGCTCAAGGTTTGTAATGCAGCCTTGAGAGACAGATCCAAAGGAAACCCATCTTCCCATGTTCTGCTCCAAGCTCGTTACTTGTGTAGGCTTTTCCTTTCTAAAAGCTGAGGGAGCCCTCCTGTAAATCATTACCAAATGTGTGTCTGTGACCTTAGCGCTCAGTGTGTCCCTGTCACAGATTAACCTTGCTCAGCCTGACAGATTATTGTAAGGCAGATCTCCTACTGTTGCAGCCAATAAAAAATTCAGCCAAACTGATTTCTGTGCATTGCAAATGCTCTGTGTGGAAACACAAGGCAGGATTTGTGTTGTGCTTGGATTGGGGAGGCAGCTGACCTGTCCTTGTGTGCTCTCCCCAGCTCTGTGTGTATATTTGTGTGAGACTGCCTTTAACCAGCCAACATCTGTGTTGTTCTAGGCCAGATGTTTCCCCACACCACTGCCGGCAGCGCAGCGGAAGTCTGGAATCCCAGACCCACCTGCTGTCCGAGACTCCTGCTGAAAAGACAACCTTCTCCCTCTCCAAGTCCCAGCGGAGCAGCAGCACAGAGATCCTGGACGATGGATCATCCTACACCAGCCAGTCAAGTGCAGAGTATTACTGCGTGACACCCACTCCCAATCCCTATTACACCACTCAGACTCTCGACAACAGGACCAGGGGTCGAAGACGGTCGAAGAAACACAACATTTCTGCTGCAAGTTCAGGAAGCATGCCAAACCTGGCCCATAAGGATGTCCGCAGTGGTGTCTTCCACAAAAATCAGGAGCAGCCTTCCTCGAATTACTATATTTCTGGATACTCCCCGTACACGGAGCCTGACGTTTATTACAACGGGGGATACGTTTATGAGAGTGACACGGAGGGGCAGTACAGCGTCAACCCCTCCTACCGCTCATCGGCACATTACGGATACGAGCGGTACAGGGAATTCCGGTCCTACCACGAGGACGAGGTGGACAGAGTTCCACACAACCCCTACGCAACCCTGAGGCTCCCGAGGAAGCAAGTTGCTAAAACGGAGCACATAACCAAAAACATTCACAAGGCCTTAGTAGCAGAGCATCTCCGTGGCTGGTACCAGCGTGCCTCCAGCCAGAAGGAGCAGGGTCACAGCCTGCAGGCAGGCTTTGAGTCTGACAGAGGATCTCAGAGGAGCTTGGGCTTCGCTGGTCTGCAGACGCCGTGCTCGCCGAGCAGTCGGGTGTCGTCTTTCTCTTCGGGTAATGTCTGATTTCATCTGTGCCGAGTGTTTTTCCAAGTCCCTGCTGTGCTTTCAGTTCTGCCCCCTGTCACTGCCTCAGTGAAGCCAGGCCAGAGCTCTGTCCTGAAAGGTGGATGAGAAGCCAAGTAGGATCTTGTTCTGTTCTTAGAAGGAAAGTCTTGCTTGTTGTCTTCTCCTAAGGGTAAATCAGCCTTTTGCTCTTTGTGTAAGCATGGTAACCCAGAGAAGGACAAAGAGCATTTGAGTTTGACAGGTATATTTAGCAACTAGAAACAGTGTACAAAGCTTCATGCCATGTAAATGCAGTGGCTGTGATGGCTTTCAAAATGCAGTCCAGTGAGCATCACTGACTGTGTCAGAAAGCACTTGAAAAGCTACAGAATGCCACCTGTACAGTGCTTGCCTCCTTACAGGGCTTGTAAATCATATTTTGTGTTTGCATTGTCTGCCTGTGTCCTGCAAAGCCCCATAGAGATCGCTGATGAAAATTGTCTTGTTTGCCTCAGCTGATTTAGTTGAAGAAAGGTGTAATTTGTTGTAATCCTTTTTTAAATTCCAGCATCTTCTACAAACACTGCTGGGAACTGGAGAAATCCCCTTGCACTGGGACTTTCAGACTACGATACGTTGTCTCATTCCTCCTACGCCAGCTGTTATGGGAATGTTTATGGCAACCTTCCTTTGCAGAGCAGGTGAGTAGAATATATATTTTCTGCCCTTCCTCCTGCATGTCACTGGCTCTTAAATTTTCTGAGCAAATCAGCTTGATTTCAAAGAGCCAGGATGAAGAGTATTTATAAAATTGATGTTGTGAGGGCAGGTTTTCTGTGTGGAGCAGATGAACTGTACCAGCACTAACTGTACCCCGACACTGAAGGAAGTGGGGAGTAGTCGTAGTGAAGGATGAGCTCACTGGTTGCACAACTTTTTCCTGTGGCTGGTGCAGGACAATCAAACACCTTGCACTCCCTGGTAGCTGTGATGCCCTGGGCAGTGTTGCAGGCAGAGCTCACAGTGAGCCCAGTCCCTCTGATGGGGGGGACTCTCCTGAACCCCATCAGCAGTTTCCCAGGACACAGTCCCGTTGGGTTCCTGAAGCTGTAGTGCTTGTGCTGATAAGCTTTTGGAAAAACAAGGAAAGGAAACACCTCTCCAAATTCATGTCTGAGGTGGTGCCACCTCTGCCAAGTGCATCTCCCTTGGCAGAGCTGAACCTGGGAGCCATGGGGGATGTGCTGCTGTTTGCAGACACCCCCTGCTTGTGGGGGCTCTCCCAAGGGCTGCAGTGAGCCCAGGCTCTGCTTGGTCCTTGCAGGAAATCCTGCAGCTCTTGCTGCTTCTGCATTTTTGGCATTTTTGACGTGTCCCCCCCACTGTAGAACACTTGCCTGTGAGGACAGAAAGCTCCTGCCCTGGAGAATGACTCTGCCCCCACAAATGCCATCACATTTAAATACACTTATGCTCAGTGTAATAAGTACCCCACGTGTGCCTCCTGCTTTGTGGGTTGCAGTTTATGCTTGCTGCCAGACCGACTTGTGTGAAAATACTGAATTTTTAATTCTGTTTGTTTTAAAATAAATGAAAGTGTAAGGGAATACATAAAAGCTGCTGCTAGATCCCTTTTTTTTTTCCCCTAAGCTAAGTGCTATGGGCTGTTTTACTGAAGTGATTTAAAATATCTATGGCAACAGTGTTTAAAAATACTGTTTCTACTAATTTTTTAATTTCTTATAATTGACCTTTGAAAATTCTGCTTGTATTAGCAGCTTCATTTAAATGAGGTTCATTAGATATTAGTTTTCCACATTCTGAATCACTTGTCTGATTGTTAATTTGCTTTATTTTCTGCATTAATGTGATCATGGCAAACAAACAATCAGTACACCCAACAGTCTTGACAGAGTTAAGGCCAGGTTGGATGGAGCTTGGAGCAACCTGGTGTAGTGGAAGGTGTCCCTGCCCAGGGCAGGGATGTTGGAACAAGATGAGCTTTAGGGTGCCTCCAAGCCAAACCAGTCTGTGATACTATGACAGCTTTGAGCAGCTGAGATTGCTCTTGCACACAACTTTACTGATTACAGCACAAAAAATGGGTTTGTGCTTGGAGGCAAACTCAAAATAACCAGCATAACTTTGAGCCCAAGGGAGGTGCATGAATTTAAGGGCCTGGGGAAGACCCTCGGCTGATCCTGGTGCCGTGTCTGTGTTGCAGGACCTACGTGGAGCCGAGCCAGCTGGGCGGGGACGAGGAGGATGGCTTGGAGGCAGAGCTGCCCAGCAGCGAGCAGAGGCTCTTCTGGCACGAGGACTCCAAGCCCGGGACGCTGGTGTAGCCCCCGTGCAGCCCCTCATTCCTACCCCTGCGTGCCTTGCACAAAACGCCGCGACTCCGAGGCGGACCTCGGGTGGAACTTGCAAAAGGAACAAAAAGAGGAAGCGGGCTGTTCTGCTGGGAAGGGTGGAATTCAGCATTAAGAGGACTGTAGCAAACTGACAAAGTCTTACCACGAATGGCGTTTCTTTGTGAATCCGTACAGCCCAGGGCAAGCCACAGTTCATCTATGACCAGATGCAGCACTTGGTTGAAGTATTTATATTTAGCAAGCACTTTTTGGGAAGATTGGAAGGTCTTGAAGGCAAACCTCAGAGAAAAAAAAAATGTGAAAAGGAGACTCTTATAAAAAAACCAGGAATTATAGGAGCACAAGTCTGATGTCTGAAAGAAGAAAAAATGAAAATTTATTCTGCCATGGCTTATGAGGACCTGGAAGAGGTTCCATGGGCTTATGAAGGATAGATCTGTGTGCGTGAGTGAGGCAAAGGATGACTGAATCAGTATTGGAACATTACTTGAAGGAAGGCTGGAGTTTTTGTATTATGGAGGTTTGAATGAGTCTGTCCAGTTTTTGGGGTGTTGTTAAGAGTGTTTGTTAGCACCACGAGCAAGTTCTGGAAAGAATAAAAATTTGCCGGCGTACATCGTGTAAAACTAATAGCTAGTTGTGGATTTGGAAACAGAAGCGGTGAACTTTGAATTCTCTTTTCCGTGATAAAACATAATTAATAACGGCCCGTTTAATGCCCTTTCCATGGTACAACTTCACTGTGTGGAGGAGTAGGCAAATTTTCACCGTGGCTGCGCGGTGACCCCTGTTCAGCGGGCGACAGTGACACGTGTCTGTGCCACAGTGGGTCAAGGATCCACAGTGGGGAGCCCCAGGGAACAATTTGGTAGCAGTGGCCAGTATTTTAAGGTGGATGCAAACACAAACAGCCAAGTGGGTGCCTTAAAATGAGGGGCATTAGGATTGTACCGCGAGTCACCTGAACTGCCAGGTGCGTTGCAGAGTCCCTGAGTGACAGAACAGCCTTTTCACAGGACCATTTGTGTAGGGAGAAAACATGTGACTGCAGTCTTGATTCAAGAGGGATAAACCTACCTCAGGTCATCCATCTGTAGGAACAAACTGGCACGGGGTTATCCTGCCTGATTCCTGATGACTCGTCTGCATATGGTAAAATCTCTCTCGTTTCTCAGCTGTACTGTGCTTCAGGATTCCAGAAATGGTGCTCTTTTGTTCTTTTATACAGAAGATTAGTTACTCCTTGTTCATATTGTGAATAGAAAGGTTTCTGATAAACTTTTTTGACGTTTTTTACCAGTATTCCAGAGCATGTAATATATACAGAAGGACACACTTGTTAAGCTGGTACTTAGTTGTTTGTATTAGAGTCGCAATTTGGAAGTAAACGAACAAAAACAAAATAAAAAATAACTTATTTCCTTGGTTTTGCATATTTGTATAGCCCTCTAGAAATGCGAAAGCTCTTTTTGCTTATTCTTTTACTACTCCTGAATTTTTAGACCTATTATTTTGTATAGGTCAATAAACTAAAAAGTGTGCTACCAAAACCACTTCAGCATTCCTCCTGTTTCTCCTTGAGCGCTTGAGAAAGTGCAGTGTGTGTTATTTCAGGGCTTTGAAGTAAATCACTGTGGTCTGATTTCTTTTGGCCTGTGGTGTTGGGTGGGGTGCAGAGCGTCAGTGATCTCGTCTGAAGGAAGGTTGGCCCCAGGTAGGTCAAAGATCCCAAAACATCAGAGTATCAGGTCAGAATTTCTGCTTCTCCATCAGCTGTACTGAGGGAGCCAAGATGGGCTCTCTCAGCATCCCTCCAGTGATACGGAGGTGTCCTTGTGTTGTTGAAAATGCTTCTTGCTCATCTGTCCTTGCAGCTAGGAATTTCCACAGCCTTTCTCAACGTGGCTTTGAGGGTTTGTGTTGCTCAAGTGCTGGGTCCTCTTTGGAGTTGGTGCCCCCTGAGACACCCACCTATCTGTAAGAGTGACTTGGGTGTCAGATGAACAACTGCTTCTGCAGCCTGGTCACCCAGTAGTTGAGATTATTCAGTCTCACTCTCTTCAGAGTTGTCATTCCCTACTTTTTGTGATGTCCGTAAACTTCCCAACCACCCCTGAATTTTATTCTTATTTCCAGGTTGCTGGTGAAAAGAGGTGTTTAAAAAACCTGCAGGTGTGCCCATTAAAATTACTCCTATGACACTGTACTTTTGCATTTCTCCAAGCAGCATTTGGGGTTTGTCTGCTGGCAAGTTCTTCACGCATTGACTGCTCCCTGCTGCTACAAACCACCAGTGCTTTGAGCAGGAAGCTGAGCGGTCCCAAGTTCAGATCCTTACCCAGAGCTCATGGAATCAGCACTATCAAAGCTTTCCTACAAAAAGGAAATGAGATGTTTAACAAGGCCTGTGCCCATTTAAAGCTTTGTTTACAATCCTTTCTTTTAATGCTGTACCCACAGAATTCTGTGTTGCCTTTTCTGTCAGCGTTCAGGATTTAGCTCAGCCCAACACATCCGTGTTGGCACAACGCTGGCACTCAGCCTGGCCTCCCAGCTCGCTGGGACAGCACCAGGGTGATTTTGGATGAAGTTGTTGAGAAGATGGGAATTTGAGGTGGGTTTGGGTTGAGGATGGTTGCTGTATTTGGGGGTATTGTGTATAAAACCTCTAGGGCCAGAGTTCAGAGCCTGGTTGCGGTTTCCAGCTAGCAAGAGCTGAGCAGAGGAACTGGAAATGGAAGTGGAGTGGTGGAGCTGTAGCTCTCAAGCCCCTCTTGTCATTCTCCACATGCCTGACTCTGCAAGGGTTTTGTTCTCAGGAACTTCTATGAAGGGTGGAAATACAAAGTGAAGAAGGAGGCCCAGAAGAAGAGAATAAAAATATCCAACTTTGCTCATATGTTACTTAGGATCAGTCTTGGGTGGCACAGGGAGAGAAAGGAAGCCCATGACGATCCTGTGGCATCTCCTGCCTATCAAGGGAGCTGCTGCACCCAGTTGTTGCCAGTTGTTGCCCAGGAACTTTAACTTAGCCCCTTGCAGATTTCCAGCTTGCTTTGTTGCATTTCTGGAGTGATGTTTTGATGCAGATGTACAACTGTTCGCAGAAACAAGTCTGTATACTGCAGCTGAGGAGGTAATAAAGACATATTTGTAATCATTATCTTATTTGTTCACAGCTGAAATACAAATTGCCTGTGCTTTGTTTGAATTCCTATCTCATCTGTGTGTAGCTGTTTAACCACAGCCTGCCTCACCAGGATAACTGAGGACATCTAGTGCCTGACAGCAGAGTTGAAGAGAGGAGCATTCCTGCCTCCTGTGCTCCTCTGGAATCCTTCCTGACCCTTCCAGTATGAAGAAATATCTAGAAATTCTTACTTGGTCATACCAGTACAAAGCCAGGAGGTGAACAAGGTGAAACACGAGATCCACAGGGTTTGGTTTTACAAACATCTCTCTCTTCAGAAGGTAGATGCTGCTGATGGGAGTGTGGAGGGGAAATAAAACCCCACTTAAATCTGTGTGTAGTGGAGTGGTTTTGAGTGCTTTGAGTTAAAAAGAAGACCCAGTCCTTGCCAGGAATCCTTAAAAAGGAATTTGGGCACTGAGCTAAAATAAGCCATGCCTGATATTTTTAATTACTTGTCTGCTTCTTCTCTGCTGTTTTGAACAAAAATCTTCTGATATGGGAGGACAAGCACTGATGGGAGTTGCCATGAGCCCCGTGGGAGGCTGGTGTTGGACATTCCTCAGTGCAGGGACCAGGAGGGATGAGGCTCAGGCCAGGAGCCCCTTCCCCAACACAGGAAAATCTTTTAAGATCACTAATCTTTAAAATTCACCTGGCTATGCTTATGTGAAACTTTGGCCAAGGAGACTCAATGTGGTACTCTCGTAGGTTTCCGCTGACTTCTCATTTATGATCTTGGACTTGCTCAGCTGAAGTGTGAAGAATGCAGCAGCAGTGTTTGTAGCTCCTGGGTGGGTGTGAAGCCTTCACCGTGACCCAGCCCGTCCCAAAACGTGTGTAGGAAATCCTCTAAAGACTGAAGGTTTGCTCCATCTTCTGGGCTTCGGGATCATTGCAGGAGAGCTGCTCCTGAGCCTGGGGAGAAGCTCCCTGCGCTTGCCTGGCACTGTCTGGATAGGTTCACACGACTTCTAGGAAGATTTCTGCATTCTACACTATTCTTCCATCTCCTTTTTACTTGTCTGTCATATTTAATACATTTCTAAGGTACAAAACTGGCAGTGTCAGCTACAGCAGGACGTCACACAAGTAGTGAAGTCTCTCTCAGTGAAATCTCGCTCAGGGCAGGATTTATCGTTGAAGTTTTTACCCTGTGCTCTGCTGGAGCAAATGAAGCCTGAGGTGACATTTCCTCCTTGGAAGAAGGGGCAGTGTGAGTTGTGATCAGTGCTGGTAGCCCAGGAGGACGCAAAGGTCAGGGCCTTAATGACACAGAAGCAAGACTTCTAACAAGAAGCAGCCAGCTCCTTGCCATCCATCCACCTTGATTATCCCTGCCTGTCCCTTATGATGAAGGGACTCACCATAAATCCTTCAGCAAGTCCTTGACTGCAGAGGGACGTGCTCTGCCCCCCTGGACATCTCCTGCCCTGTTCCAGCACAGCAGGAAGGAGTCTCAATTTCTATTTAATCATTAGAGTGCCATCAAAGAGCTGCAGATGGAGAAGAGTTTGCAGCCAGCCAGGGCTCAGCTGGAGTAACTCTAGAAGAAATCCTTGCACCTGCTGCCAGCCTGATTAGGGAAGGACGTGCCCCATGTGTACAGAACGAGGTGGCCATGTGGCCTTTGCAGCATCACTGCCTGCGGGCACATTTTGGTGGCAGGAGGACACGAGGTGTGGGGTTGTGTTAGGTTTGGATGCTGTAAAAGAAAGATAAACCTTATTTCAGTGTGAAGGGTGACATTGTTTCCTAGGCTGTTTCTAATCTGATTTGCTTATGATGAATTCAGTGTTTCATATAAATGTGGAGGTGATTGCTCCTTGCAAAGGTTATGATGTTGCTTCTTGAAGAATCCTTGACATTGTGTTATTGCAGTTCTGATTTAATAGTGCTGCCAGGCAACATTGGGAGTGAAAATACAGATTTGGTCTAAAAAGAGAGGGTACATTTTAACATTTAATTCCAGCCACTGGTTTTAGCATGAGGCTTTTGTCACTCCTGTTTTCCTGGGGTTTTTTTGTTTTTTTTTTTTTTTTTTTGGTTGGTTTTTGTTTGTTTGTTTGTTTTTTGTTTTTTTTTTACCCTGCAAACTCAGAGCACAGATAAATTGTAAGAATGAAGGTAGAGTTAGCAGTAAATAATTGCTGAATTGCACATGCTGTCACAGACAGGTCCTTACACAGTTTTCAGGGAGATTAATGTCTTCTCTCACGGTCTGAGCTTGCATTTCTGATGCAAGTATTGAATCTCTGAGCCTGTTTTGCACACAGATTTGGAATAACAAGTTGATAGTGGTAAACATTTGGGTAAATGCCCTGTGCAATGCCCATGGGTAGTGTGAGGTTCAGCACCGTGTTTGCCTCGTGCCCAGGCGAGCTGTGCCCGTCAGACAGGAGCCAGTGCTGCCCCAGGGTCTCTGTCCCCAGGCAGTCCCTGGTGCAGGGCTTAGTGTCCCCTTTTGATGGCCATAACCAGCCTCAGCTCTGTCCCAAAGCAGGTGAAGCCCCACTGAGGCAGCTCAGGACACCTTTTGGGTTGGCTATGGGTGTAAAGTCCCAGGTAGAGCCGTAGCTCAGTCCTTGAAGTCATGGTCAGGTAACAAACATCATGAATTGCCTGCTCCCCATAAAATAACAAAATTACTCATGGTCTCTCACAGACCTGTTTTTATTCACCACAGGGCTGGTTTTCTACTCCTTTTGGCAGCTGTTAGCACTGTGCTTTGGGAAGAAGAGGTAACAAACCACCACCCAGGGATGAAAACATTCAGGTATTTACAAATGCTTCACCAAGGTCGCATAAATAACAAGCTGGGAAAGGAAAATACCAAGTTAGCAGAAACCAGTGCTGAGTGTTTCAGCATTTTGCCCATGTTTGTGCTATAAATGATATCTGGGAGAAGAAATTCCCTCCTGTAGCCATAGAACTGCTCTGTGTAACAGAACATGGTGCTGCTCCAGCCTCTTTAGAATGTGGTCAGTAAAAAAAGATCTGGGAGATGGCAGGAGAGGCGTAGTGCTGTTCAGTGGCAAGCAAGCCCAGAAAGTCAGTCTTTGGGGGTCAGATTTGGAACAGGTTTTGGCTCTGAGTGGGGCAAAGGTTTGTCCTGGGTCAGCCCAGACTGCCAGATCAGCTCGGTTGCCTTTTGTGTCATCCCCAGTCCCCCACCAGCAAAATCTCAGTGTCAACGTTCAGATGTGGGGCTGTGTCCTACCCCAAAATCATGGAGATTTTGATATTTTTTAATGGTTTAAACAGTTGAAATTATTTAGAAATTCATTTGCTGATCATCTAACCCTTTTTGATACGAACCAAGGCATACACATCTGACTTGCCAATGCATTTCCCTACAGGATTGCTTCGGACAAGGCTGAAATGTTCTGTCCTTGATTTCTGTCATGACCAAAGTCTTCTCCATGCTCCCCTTTTCTCCCTACACTTGTTAATGTTTTCTTTTCCCTGTAATCAAGAAGGTGGATGATGACAGAGGTTGCTTCCTACTGCACAGGTACTGTAGCTGCTCTCAGATTTCTCTAAAAATGGAAACTAAAAAAAAAAAGAAAAAAATCACCAAGTTCTTTTTGGAGGGAGCAAATTAGAAGCATCCAGGTCCCACTGAAACAGGAGATGCAGCTCTGCTTGTTTCTCTAGAGGCAGAGGAAATTACAAGACATCAACACAGTGATGATGGGAGAGATCATGGGAGATGATGAGAGAACACAGTGACATGTGGTGGTTGGTTGAGCTGGGGCAGCAGTGGAGGGCTCATACCTCCATCCCTGCTGCTCCCTCCTGCCCTGACCCAGCCTGCTGTGCCTGCTGCTTCTCACAGGGTTTGACTTTGCAGCTCCCTGTCTTGGGCAAATACTTCTGAAGTCAGATGTCCTTACTCTATTTAAGCAGCAAACTTAATCTGATATATTTATATCTGGAAGAGTTTGGAGATGTGTTGGGTGATTTTTTTTTTTTTTTTCCCTTGGTGTTTTTCCCACAGGGTGTCTCTCTATGACTGCTCCCATTCCTCAGTGGTTGTTCTTGTTAAGATCCCATCATCTGACCCTTTATAATCCCTGTATTGGGTTGCACTGCATTGCTGGACATGCTTGGTGTATGCTACTGATTGTCAATTTTAGACTCTCCCATCAGCCTACGAGTTTCTTAAAAGTAATGCAAGGTTATGTTACATGGGCACATTCCCTGGCTTGTTCCAGTTGCACTTGGAAATGCCATGGATTGGTAATAGAGGGGAAGGAATATGGGGGGATTTATAAGCAGAAAAAAAACAAAAGCCAACATTATAGAAATTGCTCTCCAATATTTGGCCACAGTATGTGTCCCATCAATTACCTTAAAAATATAACAGTTTTAGGCACTCAAAACATGGGCTGCCTCCTGTCAAATAGTGACACAGCAGTCACGCCTTCCTGATATTCAAGCTAAGAACTTGTTAACCTTTTGGCTTTCAAGAGGGCTGGGTTGGAAATTTTGAAGAGAATGTTTAAATGAGAAAAGCATCAATGAGGTAAAGCAAACCTGCAGGAGAGGCTGCTGGTTTCATTCCAGAGTTCATCCACATGTGAGCACCTGCCTTACAAACAGCGAGCAGCGAGTCAGAATGGTTCATTACCAAGGGCAGACCTCTTCTTCTGTCAGTGTGCTCCTGAAGTGCTTTTGTTTAATGCTTGTTGGGTACCTGCTTAGCGTGAGTTTTGAGCTGCTGCTACCTGTAGGAATTGCTCTGTGATTGCTGCAGGTACCTCTTGTCTTCTGCTGGGGCTTTGAGTGCAGCTCTGGCACAGCACAGCTCTGCCCTGTGGTAACCGTGCAGCAGCTTGTTAGTCTGGGGATTCCTGAACCAGTGTCAAATTGGTGTGAAAATAGCAAGTGTCACCAGTGGAAGTGGCTTTCCTGTCTTAATGAAGATTGAGAAATGTGTGATTATTTTGGAAAGCTCTGAGGGGAACACCAACAAATGTTTTTGGGAAGAAAATGGGAGTTTAGACTTGGAAAAGTGTTTTAGACCCACTGTGAGCGTGTCCTCACCTCAAGAGTGTTGTTTGTTGCTCTAATGTGCTGTTACCAGAACACCAAAACACTAAGCAATATGTTAGGAAAGGAAGTACATCCTGGAAACATAATTTATGGAGGAGAGACCTAAAGTAGGCAAAATATGATACCCACCTTGGAAATCTGTGGGATTAGCACCCATGTCACCAGGAGAGGTGTCACCAGGAAGCCCCTTGCTCTGCATCTGATGGGGAAGGCATCATTCCCAGTATAGAGTTTCCTAATCGTGGTATTGACAAGTGATATATTTCTGCTTAAGAGAAAAAGTGGTTTTCAAACACCTGATAGTGTTCTCAGTGCCCCTGTTTTCCTTCTCAAGAGGACTTCATGGGTTTGACCCTGCTTAACTTAGATGATCTGACAAGACCATGGCCCAAGATGGCCTGGCTGAAGATCATGGAAACCCAAGAAGGTGGCATGGGGCTTTATTTACAGGCAAGAAATTAGCAAGTGAGAAGTAAGCACTGAATAGACAACTTCTGTGGCCCAAACTGCATCGTCTGGGAGAGTAGCATTCCAGCTACAGAAGAGCATTGATTTATTTGAGAACATCAGGAAACCATTTATGGGTTCTATTATGGGCAGTAATCACTGGGGGTTAGAGCTGCTGGAGCAGATAGATTGATGTGTGGGTCTGTTGTTGTGCTTGCTGCTGCATAATATAAAACAAGGATAAGGATGTCCCTGAAATACCAAAGGGGCAAATGGAGCCATTGCATTCTTGGCTTGGGCTTTTATTATCTTTTCCTTTGCCACTTATTCTATTCTTAAATTTTTGCCCTCTTCCCTGCTGTGTAACAGCATGACTCAAATGAGGACCTTTGGATAATGGACTTTTAATAGAGGTTAACAGGGCTTAGAACTCCATGTTTCATTTTGCAAAACACAGCAAAGAGACACCATCATCATGCAGAGCCTATTTTGCTGCTGGCAGACTTCAGCAGAGCATGGTTGAGATTGTGATGAGAAATATGGTTTAAAAATTGGCAGGGCATAGTTTCTTAGCCTCTCCCCCATGGTTTTGCTCCTGTGGAAGCTGCATTTGCAAGGTGAGGATTTGATTTGATACCCCTGCAAAGAAAATTTGAAATTATGAGAGGAAATCTTCCTAATCCAATGAACGGCCCAAACTGTGAGTAGCAAAATTACTAACCCTTGCTACTTTACTGTTACAGAGAAACCATGCACATGGTGATGTGTGTGAATTTAGCAGCCTATAAAATATTTGAAGAAAGAAATCCATTTCACTTGGATGAAATGTGAAATCCATTTCACTTGGATGAAATGGACAACTAACAAAAAAAGAATTTTGGGGAGTTACATCAGGTCTACAAATGTAACAAGGTGAAACTTTGTAGTTGCTTATTAACTCCGAAAAAAAATGGCAAAAAGTAGGAGAAGGATGAGCCTGAGATGAACTGTCAGCCAAGAAGAGTTGATGGTGCAAATGATGTTCATGACAGGGCCAGGCCAGTCAAGAAGTAGGCATGGCATTGCCCCTGGATGGGAGCAGGGATGTGCCATGGGAAATGCTTCCCTGGGAGCACTCAGGCTGCTTCAAGGGGCTGGTGCCTGTCCTTGCATGGACCTCCATCCCCAGGCACAAGGTTCATATTGTACCAGCTCTACCCACCTTTTTTCACCTTGGAGGACTTTCCCCTGACCAGGATGTGAGGCTTGGGAGACGTCACCAAGAGAAGGTGGCTGCACTCACACCAAAACCCCCTGTGACCGTCAGCCAGGGCCTAGACCTGGCCAAAGGCAGCGCAGGGCCTGTGGCCTTTGGTTCTTTTGAGATAGATTAGAGATGTTATGGACACAGAGACCTTTCTGATTCTTCCCAGAGGCTGGATTTTACCTGCACATCTCACAGGTGCCACTGATGTCCCTTCATCCTGCTCTGGCGGTTCCAGGGTGATGGCCTGAGCGGTGCAGTGTCCTGGGAATCCTCTGGAATGTCTGTCTTCTGCCTCCCTCAGTGGGGGACACACCAGCTGCACTGAAATGTCAGAAGGGCTTGCACAGCTGACAGGTTGCTGAAAATGGAGCATCGCCATAAATTCTCTTTATCCAGCCAAGTGCAGCTTAATATAGACTTAGCTGCACGGGCTGTGTCCCGCACTGAGCCTGGGAGCTGCCACAGCTCATGACCAAAACATGAACTTGTCGATTTAACCAGATCAGCTACTGCTAGTGAGGGGGGAAAAAAGGAAATCCTTTGAAATTTATCTTTCTCTTTAGGTTTAAAAAGTATTAGAGGAAGGAGGGAAGAATGAACATGTCTGAACTTGGCCAAAACTCCGATGAAGACGTGTGTCCCGAGGACATTGATGAAGATGAAATCCTGGCTAACCTGTCCCCCGAGGAGCTGAAGGAGCTGCAGAGCGAGATGGAAGTCATGGCCCCAGACCCTGAAATCCCGACTGGGATGATACAGAGGGATCAGACAGAGAAACCCCCCACGGGGAGCTTCGACCACAGGTCCCTGGTTGACTACCTGTACTGGCAGAAGGCATCCAGACGCATGCTCGAGGATGAGAGAGTTCCTGTCACCCTCTTGCCCTCTGAGGTAACAAGCAAAAAATCACAAATATTTATTATGCATCAGCAGTGGGATCTGTTTTGTAGCTTTAATACCTTAACCTGCCTCTGCTTCTGTCCCTTACATAAGGTGGAGTACAAACAAATGTAGATTAATCCTAAAAGCCTCATCAGTGATAGAATCCAGCTTGGACTGATGTCAGAGTTAGTAATTTTTTAATTGCTTTTCCCAAATATTTGTGTAAGCTTTTTAATAGAAAAAAAAAATCTTAGTTCTGATTTGAGTAAAGCAAATCACTGAGAAACTGTCACAAGACCATTTTTGGAGGATGTAACTCTAATTAGTTTGATTTTGCATATGGAAGAACACCACATTGCTTTTCCATGGAAGATTATATTAGTCATACAAATTAAATTATTAATTGACAGAATTAATTACATACTGGAGAAAAATCCCAAATCATTGTATTTTAACAGGGTGAAACATTGACAACCAAGCATACAAACTCTTGAACAAGTTCAGCTCTACTCAATGCAGTGCTTAAAATTATTTTACTATCCCCATGACTTTGAAATAAAGTTAAGGTCATACTTAGATATCTTTCAGGATGGGGGCTACACTTAAAAATAGGTTAATAGAATTGAAACTTGGCCAGATGAAACACATCCACACTTGAAGGTGAAGTTCACTAGAAGTGAATTTGAGGTAACTGATTTATTTTACTTTTGTTTTGAATATCAGTGGTTTGCTAATACACACCAGTGTGGCGCATCCCAGACTTCCCAAGGCAGGTTTCATGGGCTGACTTTGGAGACCAGGGGAAATCTGTGGGATTTTTTCCTCCTCCTGCAACACTCTTACACACAAAGAAACAATTTTGTAAACACTTTTGAGGTTAAGTCTGAAACCTGGGTGTGGAGCTGGCTGCTGCGCTCACAGCTGGTCAAACAATCCCCACCCAAACCCATTCACCCCCACAGCAAAGGGGAGCCGCTGCCCCAAGGGCAGAAGTGGCTAGGAGCATTTTGTCTGACTTTGGGTGCAGCACAAGCCATGACACTGTCCTGCCTGAAAAGTGCAAATCACAGGGGAATAGCTTGATTTTATTAGTGCTTTATTAGGACTTCTCTGTGGTGGAGGAACCGCTTGCAAAAAGATGCTTGACAAAGAAAAATCTCAGCAAGGAGTGTCTCTGGAGTTGGTAGATGTTTGCAACTAATTTCTTTGGATGGTAGAAGCTTCACTGCCCTGCAACTGCTTTGTGCAGGGGCTGGTTTCTTATCTCTGGACTCCAAACTGAGCTAATATTTTATCTTCAGTCAGGTGCTGCCTTAGGTGTGATGCTCTGGGACTGCCAGAGCAGGTGGCCTTGTCCCTAGTGCTGGATGACTCCACAATGGTCACAATGTGCCCTCTTCACTCCTCCTTGGGCTGAGCAAACCATCAGGGGTTCACCCTCATGTCCAGTGCTTTGTGGCATACAAAGGAAATTTTCTCTCTTGTCAAAGACATTATAAAGATTACACTAAATCCAGAAAGAGACACTGGATCAGAAACTCTTAATCCCCAGAAGGGTTCAATGACCATTTTAACATATCATTAACATTATATGTTAGGATTTAATGGTTCAGGGTTTAATTGTTAGGACTTAATTTAGTAGGCAAAGATGAGAAACTGGTTTGCAGCCTCTTCAGGAACAAGTTGTTCCTGTGTTCCCAAGCAAACTAGTACAGCCTGAATTTACAGCAGTGACACTTTTAAGGCTTTTTCTCTATTGTATGGGCAAAGAGGGATCTAAATCCAGCTGCTGCGTGTTTATTTGAGCAGAAAGCTATTGTAACAAAGATGTTTTGCAACTATTTCAGCTGTGAGGTTTTGTCTTCCTCAGAGAAGTGCTGCGGAGGAGATGGAAGGAGAGGCTGGCAGCAGTGGCGAGGTGGCTGGAGGGAGGATGCCAGGAACAGAGGGAAAAGAGAGACATTACCAAAATGAGCACGTGTCTGAGTCAAGAGCACAACCTGGGGACACAAAGAAAGATAGAAGTGATAAGGAGAGAGTGGTGGAGGAGGATGAGAAAGAAGAAGCAGAGGAGGAAGAGGAAGATGATGAAGAGGAAGAAGAAGAAGAAAATGAGACTGAATTGGAAACAAAGGAGAATTACACCAATGAGAGCAGTCACATCAACCAGATAAGTCAGAAGCCAGGTACAGAACCAGAAGAAATCGAAGAAAAGCCTAAGGAAAATGAAAAGAAAATATCAAAATTGAACATCCCCCAGAAGTTAGCGCTGGATACCAGCTTCATGAAGCTAAGTGCCAGGCCCTCAGGAAATCAAACCAATTTAGAAGACAGTTTGGAGAAAGTCCGAAAAAACAACCCAGACGTGAAGGAGCTCAACCTAAACAACATAGAAAACGTCCCCAAGGAAATGCTGATAGATTTTGTCAACGCCATGAAAAAGAATAAGAACATAAAAACGTTCAGCTTGGCCAATGTGGGGGCCGATGACAACGTGGCGTTCGCGCTGGCCAACATGCTGAGGGAGAACAGGAGCATCACCACCTTGAACATTGATTCCAACTTCATCTCTGGCAAAGGCATCGTGGCCATCATGCGCTGCCTGCAGTACAACGAGACGCTGACGGAGCTCCGCTTCCACAACCAGAGGGGCCTGCTGGGCCACCAGGCAGAGATGGAGATTGCCAGGCTGCTGAAAGCCAACAACACCCTCCTCAAAATGGGGTATCACTTTGAGCTGCCGGGGCCTAGGATGGTGGTGACCAATCTGCTCAGCAGGAACCTGGACAAGCAGAGGCAAAAGAGGCAAGAGGGACAAAGGCAGCAGCAGATGAAAGAGCAGAAAGAGTTGATAGCGATGCTGGAGAACGGACTTGGGTTGCCTCCTGGGATGTGGGAAATGCTGGGAGTACCACTGCCCCAGCTGAGGATGCAGGAGCCACCACAAGCCCCTAAACCCTCTGTCCCTGCAGCTGTGTCACTGAGCAAAAGGCAGGAGAACACAAGGCCACCAGCACCCGAGCAGCCGTGCAGAGAGAAACCCGTCAGCTTCAAAGTGGTCAAGCTGAAGAAGACTCAGCGCAAACCCGCCGTGCCAGAGTACGTGGAGCCTGCTGAGAAAACCAACCTCAAAGACGTCATCAAAACACTTAAACCAATTCCCAGGAGAAGACCCCCTCCCCTGGTAGAAATAACCCCGAGAGATCAGCTCCTCAACGACATCCGCCAGAGCAATGTCGCTTATCTCAAGCCGGTAAGTGCAGAGTGGCGCCTCCGAGGGGAGGGAATGTGAGCCACCTGCTGTGCTCTGAGCTCTGGTTGGAAATTTTGGGCACTGGCAGGGCTGGCAAATGCACCTGCGCATGGCATTGCCACCCTTTTGTGTCAGGCTGCCACTCCCAGCGGGCAGGTGGCTGTTTTCCAGCAGCACTGAGGTATGGCTTGCGCAGGGAACTCACTGCAAGCACCAAGGCTGCAGCCTTGTGCATCCCTGGCTGCATCCACAAGGTAAAAGAAAGGAAATTCACTCAGGAGGTGAACAAACCCACAGAAATTAAACCTTACTATACTCCTAATAGTGTATTTGTTATGACAGGCCCACACTATTATAAGAGAGTTGTTTCAGGAGTACAACAGAATTATTTTTCACATTAGTCCCCCATGAGCCCCATGTTTCTCTCTTCAACAGCTGTTTTCCCTTAGCTCTCACTTTACACAAGAGAGCACTGTCACTTGGCACACACTGAAATCCAGCCTGGACTCACAATCTGCAGCCCTGCTCCTGCCTGCCTCACCCAGTAACAAGGAGTGTATTATTTTAGTGGTCCTTTGCTGCTCATTCTTCTGTTTGTCCTTATGTAGATCAATTGCAAAATTCTAGTGCTAACAGGAAAAAAAGAAATTAGATACACCAGCAGTGAAGATGGAACAAGGTTGTGGGAAGAAAGTAGTGGTATTGTAGGGGATTTTATATTTATTTTCAAGTAAAACTTTGCCACTGAAAGCTGGCTCAGTAGTCAACTCAAGTGAGCTCAAGATCATCCTGACTTTAGAATGCCAGTCCAAAACGGAAAACTGCCTCCTGGGTATGTTCTCACTTGGGTACCAAATTCATGGGCTTCTTCTCAAAATGCTGGCCACCAGATTTAACCTCTTGCTCTCCTGACCTGTTATATTCCCTTGTATTGATTCAAGGGAATTAAAGTGATTGATTGATTCATCATTGGCTGATGTATTTGTAGCTTGATGCCTGTTTGTGTTGCCAAGGTTCGAGGAAGAGGACAGAAAATCCCTTGTAGTTAAAAATATTCAAGTAATATTTTGTATTTTTTTTCTTTCAATATTGACATTTTAATATAGTGGGACTAATTTTGCTTTTATTTATGCCTATAAAGAAATAATTATTTCCTCAGTAATTCCAGACAGAGTAGTTTGTCCTGATATTTGGCTGGTGCAGGTTCTGCAGTGACCTCAGATTCTGGTCCAGGATTATCCTGAACATTCTGTTCTGTAGGCAAGGTTTGGGGTTCTGAGTTTCTGCTGGCCAGTCCAACTTGGCTGCAGCCAAGGCCTCTCCTCAGGGCATTTCTGGCCTTTCTAGGCCAGTCTAGGGTTCGCATTTTGGTTCCACATCCCAGACAACAAGACCTGCTGTGGAAAGCTCACAGATTGTGCTGGTGGCAGCAGGTTGGTCCTTCATGGCCGTGGGAGCTGCTGCCCTCCCAGCTCTCAGGAGGCTGGAGGACAATGGCACTCATTCTCTGCCAGGCACAGCCCTTATTTTGCACAGCAATGGCTGAGAAACCTGGGTGCTGCTACATGCCAGGGGCGATACTGAACCCCTGCCATTCCCCCAAAATGGTCAGGAGGATTTTATCCATGAGAGCTGTGGGGTTAAAGATAGAGACATAAATTCATGGTGTATCTTAAATATGCCAGATGACAATTGCTATCACAGCTCGTGGAATGATGAAATGATGGACACATGTTCTGGGGCCTTGGGCTGGTTTGTTTTGGTGGATTGTTTGGGGATTTTTTGGGTTGGTTCTTTTTTTGGGCTCTGTCATCCATTTGTCTTGGATTTGGGGCATTAGGGTGTTATTCTCCTCATCCCCCTTGATCTTGGTAACTCCTTTTTGTCTTAATTCCTTCAGCTTTATTTCTGAAATGGAGTTTTGCTGCTTGAGTTGAGCTGGCTGTTTGTTCTCTCTGTGGTGGGACTCAAGGCCTTCAAACTGATTTCCTGGACCTTAAGCATTGCAAACATCAAGTGGGGCATTCCAAACAAAAGAGAGCTCCCAACCAGAGCTCCTTGGAGTTCCCAGCTGTTATATTTTAGTTTCTGGGGGTTTGTATTGGACTAAACTGGCCTGATAAATAAGGCTGAGAAATTTCCTCCTCTTAATACTTCATGTCCTTGTCCAGGTGCCGTTGCCAAAGCAGCTGGAGTGAGAGACCAGACTGACCTGAAGAAAACAACTTGGAATAAGGACTACTCAAGTTTTGCTTACAACTGTTTCAGCAGATGTTTTCTGCAGAACCCAGGTGGTGTATTCAACTCTTTGGGAACAAAGCTTGTGATACACACTTGTGTAAGTGTGCTGAAAACAGCTGGCATGGGAAAAGTCAGTGCTAAGTGTTTCCATCAGGTATCAAACAATCCCACTGCCATCTGTCTGCCAAGTGGATTTGAGGCTTCAGTTTGTTGTGGGAGTATTTTCTCAGAGGCATCAATAACCTTGTCTTTCTAGTTTGTCAGCAAACTATTTTGCTTCCACGTTGTCCTTCTGCTGCCAGATTCTGCAGGAACACGCTGTGCTTTATCTTATCTTTCTTTTCACACACATGCTACTTTATTACTCTCTTGTCCATGAGAAATGTATTTGGTTTCCATGTATACAGCTTCATTTTTTAGGCTAAGGAAACAGAAATGAAATAAAGCTCTCTCTCTGTAAGAAGTGTGCAGCACTTCCATTGCTAACAAAGCACTCACAGAACGACTGCTCTGGTACAACGAACACCTTCCAAGCTCCCTCTATTTCAGAACAATATCTAGTGGGTATTGTACCTGATCAGCATTTAAAAGATGATGCCATGTTCTGCTTTGGGGAACTGTGATGTTCATTCCCTGTGATTCACCACTCTCTTTCTGCAATCCTTAATTGCAGCCACCTTGGAGAGCACTGAAATGTCATTTTAGGTCTCACTCCACGCTGTTTTTGTGGCAGGAGGATGAGCCTCACCTCTTTTCCAGGGGTTTAAGAAACTCCTAATTCCTCCTAGTATGATGTGTGAATAGCATGTCAAATCTTGCAGGGCTGGATTTGAAGGGGTAAAACCTGTATATACACAACTCAGTTTTTCTTTAATATTTTTGTGATTTTTTTTTTTCTCCTCCCTCTTTATGATCACATTAAGTTCTTCTGCTGTCTTTGTTGTAAAGCAGCTACAGGTAAGTCACACTCTTGTGAAATACATCCACAAGAGACCAATTGTTTTAGGGGCTTTTTTATTTGTTTTTTTTAAAGCTATAAGGTGCAGGGAAAGAACAAAGGCTTTCCCTGTGCTAAAATGCACCTTCCTGTGGCTGCTTGATCCAAAGGCACAGCTTTGTAGCTCCTGGCAGGATTTCCTTCAGGTGAGTTCATCTCTGAGTGGTAATTCTTAGCAATCTTCCCCTGGCAGCTAAATCCCAGTCCCACCCTGCTCCCCCTTCCCATGTTTATTTTAATAGTCCTGTAGTATCAGCAATGTCCAAGAGCTCTTGAATCCAAGGTAGTCTCTACTGTCACTTGTTCAAATTTTCATTTGTTCTTGTTCTTTTGGTACCTATCACCTGGTCTCTTTCCAATCTCCACCTTCCAAACTTGTAAAGCTCTTTCTCAGCTCTGCTTCTGTTTGCAAATGTAATGCCCCAAACTTGAGAAAGCTGGTTTCTGTATTGCCTAAGAGAGAGCAAGTAGCTTTGAAGCATCATATAACAGGGAAGTGACAAAAACCAAGAAAATCTCTTTTTGTAACAGAGAGGAGCAGGAAAGGAAGAAGCTTGGTACTTCCAACCAAGCCCTTGCACAGAGCACAGCAGCAAGTGACAAATGCACCAAGTAACTGCCCAGGAAAGCTCCTGGAGCATGCTGCTCTCAGACTGGCTTCAAGGCCAGGCTGGTGCAGCTCAGACTGCAGCAGTTGGGACAGGGAAGCACAAAGGAATATATAATGCTCTACAATCTCCAATCCAAGCTGCCAGGCACCAATTACTGCTACACCCAGAAGCTGCCAAACACGAATTTCCAAGGTGGATAGAGCATGACCTGTGAAACTCTGCTCTGATCCATGTTCTCCCACCGAGCAGCCTCTCAGTGATCACAGGAGGAGGGAGGTAGGCACAGAGATCACACCATTAGCTGGACTGCAGCAGAGCTGGTGCTAGTTCTGCTCAAGGTACAGCTCTCAGTAATCCTGGAAGCAGAAATCGCTTTCAGGTAATTAACAGGAATTTGAAATCCCAGTTAAGTAGAGTTGAGTTATATAAGAGACCAAAGCTGCATGAAGAAATACCGTAACTATACCACCTCTGTAGAGCAGCTGTTTTAAGGATGCAATAGCAAGGCTGGAACATTTCAGCTCAGAGGTTCCTTGGGCCTCGACAAAGCTGACATGGAGCAGTCAGAGCCAGCAGCTTAATCCCCAGCACGGGCTTGTGGCACGAGCCACAGGGTGAGAGCAGATCTCCCACCACCCCAACCACAGACACAGGCACAAGCTCGAGTTTCCAACCATTAGAATTTATTTTTCTTCATAACTGTGCAGTTTTTAAAATGCTACTGTAATGATGAAGTCATAGGCTACTATGTTGTTTAGGTGTGGAAACAGTTCTTGAAAACCAAAGACCATGCGCTACAAGTGAGGAACAGGCCATTGACCCTTCAGCTGGAATATACAGACATTTTTGATAAATACTGATCAGCTTAACACTTAAATGGAATGACATGTTCAGAGTTCTACACAGTTCACTATGAAAACAGCATGGCAAGTTACATAAAAGCTTCAACTTCAAGGATCCTTGCTTTTTTGTTAAATTAATTACTTGATTAGAAAAGAGAAATGCAAGAATATTTGAAATGGAGTCTCACCTGGACAACTTCCCCCCCCTGTTGTTGGTAAGCTCCTGTTATCAAGATGATTCCATCAGAGCTGGCAGTTAAGTTGTGTATATATAAAAGAATCCCCCACATTGCTTTCAACATCAGGAGTTTTAACAGGTAAATATCTTCATGAATTTGGAATGGGTTTTCAAAAATTGTATCTTGACATTTATTGCTTTTACTTGTAAACCTGAAATCCAGTTTATTCCTTTGAGGAGTGTTGGAAGTACAGAGTCAACAGATGCATGTTTGACCTGTATCTTTGCATTCTGGGTGAGAAGAAAGAAAAAGATGACCCACGCTCAAGAACACACACATACACCTCCATCTACAAACAGCTTGTGCAGACTAAAGCAGGTAAGTCCTAGAGTAGCAGTATTTCAAAACATCAGTGGGGTAGAAACTCATCCAACCTATCAGCTCATCCAACCTATCTATTTGGCTCTCCTACAGAGGGGAGCAGTTCTATGAATGAGGATTTTGGAGAGCCTGAAGGTAAATGTTACTGGGACTAGCAGTGCCATGTATATTCTTCATGCTTACAGCTATTTAGACTGTTTCAGGGCTGTGAGGGGAGGACAGGAACCCAGACTGGGTTCAAGCACTGCAGTTTTACCACGTGCCAGTTAAGCTGGTAATGTGGTCTCTGTAATACAGAGCACTCAAGGGAAGGATTTGGAGGATGCAAGAGATACCTGCTTGTGATACATTCCAGCTCATCTGAGCACCACCAGGCTCACAGGTGCTACCCAGCATAACCTGGCTAAACTGCAATATTTTAGAACTGAGATGAAAGGGATGTTGCTTTAATGGATCAATTTGCTACAAGACAGTTTGAGAGACTGCATTCCATAGGTTTCTACCTCTTCCTCCTCTACCCCCAGAAGAAGAGACAAGCAAACATGGTTAAGTTAGTATGTATTTGTGTAAACACCAGAACATTTTGCTATACAATAGAAAAAAAGTTGCTGTTTGTATGTTCTTAGAGGAGCCCTGAAGACCTTGGAATACCTGTATCCTGCAACTATTAACCTGTACCACATGCATTTCCTGTTTTGTACATAAACTGAAAGCAAGCTTGAACAATAGTAAATAGCAACTACGCTCCTGCAACAGGCAGAAATGCCACGTTGCAGCTGCTTACTCCTTTACTTTAGATATGTAGTCAGCCAGTTTGTTGATACTATCCTCTTGCTGTTCTAGAGCATCCAGTATGAAGCCCATCGGGGTCTTCTTCAAGCCTATCCCCTCCATCTTGTTCTGCAGCTTGTTCTGTATGTTCCGGAGCCTCAGGGAAGCATGGACAAACATCACTGCATGACAAAAACACACTCATTAATTGTTAATACCCAAAGAATGCATAGTTCTTGCAGCACTTAAGACACATCCCAGCACCGTGACATCACTGGAGGATGATGATGTATCAATGACTGCTGAAGTAACCACAGGTACCTATTTAATAATAACATTAAAGATGGCTTGTGCTGCTTTGTGTCCCCTCCCTCAGTTCTGCTTTGGAACCACTTAAACACAGATAGCAAAGTTAACAGCTGACTTAGACTCTGCAGACTTGGTTGAGGAAGCCCAAGTCACACACCTCTAGCCCCCCAGAGAAGAGAACAAATACTTACAGAGGAGAGGAAGCGTGATCCCAAACATGAACACCATGACATCTCCCAGATAGGAGATCAAGAAGTAGCTAGACAGCATGATGGCCAGGACAAAAGTGGTTGGGTACTGCTTCTTCAGCTTGCGGAGTACATCCTTGTTGTGTGACATCCACACAAAGCCCAGGAAAACCAGCACCACCACAGTGCCACCAATGAGCATGTTCAGGGGACTCAGAAACCTGGAGAGAAGAGGAACAACAACCAAAGAGTTCAGTTTCAGAACCTTCATGACTTGTGTGTTCATAGAGGATCAGCCAGCTCAGTGATAATGTTACCAGGGAGGTAAGGCATTGAAAAGGAAGTTGCTGCTGTGAAGACCTTCACCAAGGTCTTAGCAGCAGCTAAATATAAAGTAAAATAAAAAGTACAACTGAAGAAGAAACTCTTAATGTTGAATTTGGATAATCTTTGTCTTCATGTTCTCTTCCTGAGCTTAGCTCAGGATGATGAGTTTCTGTAGCACATCAAAGAAGCACTTCCCACCAGGACCCCTCCTACCTCTGCAATCAACTCATTTGATATCACACCCAGAGTCAGCATATCCAGACAGCAGATGGAGAAAACATTGACTGATCTTTTCCCTTCACATGACCAAAACCAGGCTCAGGCTAGGCCTTCAGATGAACTAGCTCTTCATGCTATCTTGTCTAGGTTTGCAAAATGGGAAAGGTAGAACACTGAGTAAAGGAAGTTACTTCACTACTTCTCATTTCTGAATAAACCTTCTTATTGGTTTACATTCAAACAAAAGAACTGTGTGAACCTGCAAAAGTAGCTCACCACTGTTAGCACAACAGGTAGAAGCCCAGTCCCAAGCAAGCATGCCTGAGAGTCAGAAGGAACTGGAGTATATGATAAAGGTCTTACAGGAAGAAGAGCCAGGCCTGGCAAGAGAGTCACTGCTGAGGTTTGTGCTCTGTTACTGTTATCAGAGTTTCCAAGCAAACCAAGCCATTGAGTGGATCGGCTCTGGACTATAAACAGCAAGTCCCTTTTTGGATGAAGGCAAGAACGTCACCTGCTCAAACCACTTTCCCAAGTATTTAGAGCTTGTTCAGAACCAAGTGTTCAGCAATGACTTTGCTGAGCTTGTTTCTGTACTCACTCAGAGTCCAGGCTCTATGGTATTTTACTTAAATAGTATTAAGTTATGTGAATTCATGTGCATTCTGATTTTCTGTCTTTCCCATGCACTGATCTGATTACACAGCAGCTGAAGCCTCTGGGCTATTACAACCATGGCAGCAGCATGACAGCGCCCCGATGACACCAGGTATGCTCAAGGTTTACTCTTGCAGACTTTGTAGCTCATCCTGCTGCTCCAAAGCTACCATGCCCAGTGACTCACCACTCCTCCCCACTGCCAAGGAGGATGTTATGGTTTGTGGTCTGTGCTTCACATCCGGCCCATGCAGAAGAAATCTGCTGCTGGACTGGTACTGCCAACACTCTACCTGCAGTGCTAGGGAGCATTTTCCTGGAGCAGGAAGAACCCCCAAGAATTATTTCAGACCAAGGACTGGCTCTTGATTCTTCAAGTCAGTTGTGCCAACAGGGGATGGGACAGCTGGACAGAAAAAGATTAAAATTCAGAGTAGTTCCCCACCTGCTTCTGCTACTCATGCTGAAAAGCCAATCAGGCTTTTTGGGAGCACTGACAGGCCAGACTTGCCTGTTGCATTTGAGTCACTCCCTGTAGCCAGCCAGATTATATTTAGCTCTGAATTGTCAATCTAAAGTTTCCAGGCTGGAAAAAGTGAACAGCATTGCTCTGGAAAGAAACCAGTTTCATCTGTGCTCCTTTGCAGCAGGAGGAGGGTGACTCATGACTGGACCACACTGGTGCCTGGGTTATATCCGTACTACTGGACATATGAGATTCTTAAAGTAGGATTCACCTCCACACCTCAGCTGTCTTGGAGCAGAAATGGCCAAACTGACACAACTCACAGCAATCTTTTTTTTTTTTTGTTGCTAAAAATCCATGGACAAGATAATCCTGGAAGCAAGAAAGATCTAGACAGAGCTCCACTCTACACTTTCCATGTGCCTGGAAAATACTCTCAAAGCCTTATCATCCTTACACTTCCCGTTACTCTTATTACAACTTCAGAAACCTGTGGTGAAGAACCATCCCTCCATATTTATGAGGAAGAGACAAAGACTTCTCTGCTCTACATTTCTTTCTGGTATTACACAGGTTCTGTGTAACTGCCTGGCTGTAAGGGATATGAAGAGGGGTGGGGGGAGAATGCATTCAGAAGATCCCTCTTTTCTGAGGAAAGTGATTTGAATCACATGTTTTCTGAAGTGGGCTGCATTCCAACGTGTACAAGGGAACAGTGAACAGAAGTATCAAGTGAAGGCATTCAGAGCCACATGAACACAGATGGGGATCGCAGTTGCCACTGAAAACCAGTATTCAAATAATCAGCCATGTGTCCATAGACTTCACTACTGGTGATTACAGTGCTGGATAGGGTGTCACATGCCAAAGCCACCCTTTACTGCTTGACTCGCCCACGGCATAATTTACAACACTGTCCAAGATTATCCTAGAAATTCATACATAGAAAATTCTACAACAATGGCAGTTTTAAGGAAGGCAGAACTCCATTATCCAGTTCCACTCAGATCTGTTGGAACGCTGCTCTCAATAACACAATAGCTAAAAACTAAAAAGGAAAAAACAGGGATATGTAATTTTAGAACAAGAGAGACTGGGGAAAGAGAGAGCTGTGTAAGAGGTCTAGAAGTCACCTTACTGTTGAACCACCAACACTGATATTGGCCTTATTTATGCAGAGGTCAGAACACAACGGGACAAATTTGTGCTCAGGGGAGGAGGCTGGAAGTCTTTCAGAAATGCAGAGGAAAGGTAAGTGACCAGCCATTAAGTATGTTACAAGATACTTTCTAAATATAATTCCCTTTAGCAGGGATTTATGAGACCTCAAATGCCTAAAAACATAATGCACAGAACTACCGGCATGGCAAGGGTACAGTGACTTGAGTTTATACTGCTCAGAGGACTTAGGGGAAGAAAAACTCTTTTACGGTTGGACATAAAACCCACTAACTTCTCTGACCCTGAAAGCAGTGAGTGTGGCAGGACTAATAGCATTTGGGGGTGCCAACAGCCCAGAGCACCCCAGCTGGATCATGTCCTTTGTTTTCTGTGGTGACAAGGAAAAGCCATCACCCAGATTCAGTTTCCTGCCGCCCTGCAGATACCAGGCTTCCTTCAGCATCCACCTAGATACAAAGTAGAGATAGGGAAAACAAATACACGAAAAGAAACATCCTGGGGGGCTGCAGGGACACGGGCTGCAGGTCCTGTGTCAAGTAGGACCACGGGACACTTTGTATTGGTAGAAGCAGCCTGGAGAGCAGGGATGCTGGGGGTGCAGTTGTGTGGGAAGAAGTACTGGCAACTACCCCTGGCCAGCAGAAACAGATGAAGATGAAATACTTTCTTTTTTTAAACTAGATTTGTATTTCTAGACACTGCCCTACATGCATCACAAAACAGGTCAGAATTCTCACACAGGAGCAGGAAAACACAAAAAGCTCTGCTTTCAGTGAGTTATCACATCACCTCTTCTTGTCAGGTTGTTTCATACCTGCACACTTGTGCACAGCTTTACAGCAGGAGAGGGGGAGGACACACAGCTGTAGCATAGAGAAAAAAGAGCTTGGCAAGGCACATTCTGTGTGTAAGGCAAGTAGCCTCCAGCAGCACAAGCCCAGAAATAGGATAGGCCACATAAAAAGCAAAAGCAAGATAGCTCCATCCTCATATCATCTCCATTTTAGATGACTGTCTTGGGGTGATTATTCAGCAGTTGCTGTCACATCTGTTTCTTTCACTTGTGACCAGGCAAGTCTGAACAAAGGCGCTGAGTAGGAGACTGGCAGTTATTGAGAACATTTTTTAAATTTAGAGCAGCTCAGTTAGGCTGAAATAAGCATGAAAATTCCTTCTTAGAAATCTTTTTGCTCCACCATGGCCTAAGCAGTGAGCAGGTTAGAGCATTAAAATGTGCTCAATTGTATTAATTTAAATAACTTGAAAGATAAAGTTCTGCCTCCTCTCTCCTCATGCTTTGAGCTTCGCTGAGGTTATGCAGCTGTAACTACTGGTAGCACATAAAACTATAAATAGCACATTGTCTTGAGGGATAGTCCTCAGCATCCATGGATTTAGCAATGCTTCTGTACCTACTGTTGCTCACTTGCATGGCTTTGAGAACAGGAGACAGATTCCTGCCTGCAGAACTGCCAGACCTTTATGAAGTTATGCACCAATATTATTATGCAACATGGTTTAAAATTATGCATGTTTTGCTCACTCATTCTTAGTCTTTCATCAAGCATGAGAGAAACTAAACATTTTGCTGCCCTGGAACCTTTGCTCCAACAAAGAGAATCCCTACAAGTACATCAGCTAAGGTAGTGATCTGGGGAAGAAACATGGAAAAAAAATATGACACAGTTGTTGACTGCTGGGGTTGTACAGATGAACAGTACATGTTTTGAAGAAGTGGCAAAGGAAAGAGACATCAAACCTCAGGCTGCAAGGAGAATATTATTCCAAGACAGAATGAGCACTCTGATGCAGCGTTCTGAAATTCAGCATGCTTTTTTAAAACTGTCAGATTTTTAAGCTAATTTTTAGCAAGTACACGGCAACAAAAGCCTAGATGAAATTACATGAATTTAAAGTAGTTAAGTTTGAACTACATGATAGAGAGGCCTTGTTGGAGTAGGTGGAGGAACAGACAAATTTCACTTATTAACCAAATTGACTGTTTGAGGGAAGTTGCAAGATGTGGGAGGCACTGAAGGCCTCGATTTTAATAAAAATTCATACAGGACTCACAATGACAGGGCCCTGGCCCAGGGTAAGAACAGGGAGTCCAGTTCCTCTATAACTAGGAGAAAGGGCAGAATTTTGTCAAGAGCTTGTTTTTTATCAGCAGTCTACTGCAACAGAGTTGTAGGGAAAAAAGAAAAAAAAGAAAAAGCAGACAAGTCCAGAGTCCTTCTTAAAGGAATTTGTAGAGAAGGAGTGTGGCTGCTACCACAAGCCCGTATTTGTGGAGTGGCACTAATTCACAAATTTTAGCTTCTTGTTCACGGATTTATTTTTTTCTACCTAGTCCTGTAGGCTGAAAGTAAAATCTGCATTACTGCAAAGCACAACTTAATTTACAGGTAACAGTAGCTACGGGAGAAGGCAAATGGAGGGAGAAAGGCAGGGACACGATGCAGAAAAGATCATTACAATTCCACTGTGCTCGTGGTAAGGTTATTCCATACCTTGTGGAGAGAGGGTAAAAGGCTGGAAAGGTCAGCTTTGTTGTAGGAGGGGCAGTAAATTAAAGCTGTGGCAAAAAGCACAAAGTATTTCCAGTATCAAGAAAGCTCTGGGCTACAATTTCTGTGTCAGCCCAGCTCAACCACAGTACTGCAACAGCTGAAAATATTATCTTTGCATTTCAAGTCTGTCTGTATAATTAGATGGCTTATGAGCAGGTAAAGTTGGTCATAGGTTAAGTTTAGTTTTGATCACAGGAAGACCACTTTATTAGTGGTTCCAATAATCCTGCCCTTAGGCCTGGACACAGCCCTGGAGTTCCTAAAAAGCCATGATTCATCATTTATCAGGGGTTCCTGCCCATTACAGAATGAAGTGAAAGACAACTTAGTCATCAATTTAAATTTATCAGGAGAACTTTCTTCACCTTTCTTCCAAAGCCACAGTCTGGCCAATTGAAAAGTATTTTTATTAGAAGAAATGGATACTTTTTCTCTACTGAGGTATTATCCCATTTCCTTTAGAATTATTCTCCCATCCAATTTTACTTCCGTGTTAGAAGAATCAGGTTCATCATATACCAAAGACTCTAAGACATGCAATAAAAAAAATATGTGAGATAAAGATCCCACTTCAGGTCTTGTTCATCCATAAGTTTTCAACACAGAGGGTTATCACTCAATATTAAGGTATTATAATTGCAGTTCTGGTATTAGTTTCCATCTTCTGTGGCTCTCTTCCTCCTCCACCTCCCACCTCAGCACATTAGCAGGAAATAAGTGGGAGACAAATCTCTCTTGATGTGAAGAAAAGCAATCAGAGTTCAAAAGCAGGAATTTAGGAGGGTGAGTAAAAGTTGCTGTTATCCCTGTTTTACAGGGAGATACCCTGTTTGGAGATACCAACATTATTTACATTTTTTTCCCCATCTTCTTGGGCAGAAGAGCTGTCTCCCTGCTTTCCAGGGACCCTGTGATTTACCTGTTCATTGAGAGCTGGCTACAGCATCGTGCTGCTAATGAGAGTAATGAACACACAAATATAGAACAAAGTGGCAGAAGAACAGCAAGACCATGGAAGTCTCATTTTGCCAGCCTAGTAGTCTGTAAAGTTCACTGCAACATATCCCCACCAAAATAAAAAAGAACAAGGCCTATGCCACTATACTGAACCTAAAACCATCATATGCATCAAGAAGAAAATGTAGAATTCTGAGCCTGTCCTTCCACAGAGCACAGGTCAAAGTCCCCCGTGAGCTAGAGAATCTTTATCAACTTAGATGCTGGGTCAACAGCTTCAGAAGCCCTAACAGGATGCAGAATGCTTACCCCTCACAAAAAAAAAAAAAAAAAAATTGATTTAGGGGAATCACTTTAAGCCTCTGCAACATAAGAGATAAGATGTACTTCAGCCAAAGCCACTCTGGCCTGGTGGCTGGGCAGCTCTCCAATTTAAGCATTTGTGCATTGCTTGTTGAGAAGAGTATTTCAGTTTCCATATTAAAAGCTTAATCATCGTTTCTGCTGCATGTCTTGCTTAAGAGCTTTCTGACCAAAGATCCTAGAGCAGTACCTGAAATAGAGTCACATAGCCTTTGATTCAGATTATAAGGTTATTTCCTGATTCCCTTCAGGAATGCTGGGTGTGACACAACATTGTACCAGCAGATGGTCCTACCTCGAAGGTCTGAATCCTGCCCACCAGAAAGAAATGATGGGGTACCTTTTTTATTTTATAGCAAAATTTTTCGGTATGAGCTAGTTCAGAAATAAGAACAGCTTGCCCTGAACATTACTTTAAAACAGTAACAGAGAGCAGAATTTATCTGTGCATTTTTTTTTTTTTAATTCAAAGCTGAGCGTGTCTCAGCCTGAGCAGCCCCGCTGGGCAGGTTCAGGAAGAAGCACAGATCGCTGCGCAGGATGCGGCTCCGTTTTCCGTGAGCAGCGACATCCCGCACCCCAAGCATCGCTGCCTTCTGCCGGGCGCGGTGTCCGCAGCCTCCGCCGCGGGCACAGGGCTGGAGGAGTAGCCCGTGGGAAAGGGAGATAACACACACCGAGTCCTCAGGCCGGTCACACCCCACCAACACATCACAGACCCGACTGCTACCGAGTCCCCCCGCCGAGGGAGGCTGTAAACCAGGCCTCTACATTTTTAAACGACACCAGAGGTTTAAGGAAGGGCGGGATGGGGAAAAGGGAATGGAAGAGGGTAAAGGGAAAAGAGGGGAAACGGGAAAAGGAGAAAGGAGGAAAGGAAAGGGCAGCTCCCCCCCCCGCCCCCCGTACTCTCACATCCCGCCCTGGGCCGGCCGGGCCCTTTCCTGTGGCACCGGGCCGGGTCGCAGAGCCCCCGCCCGGGGACCGGGGCCACCCCACGCCGCAGCCCCGGCCCTGCCGGCCGCACCGCGAGGCCGCGCACTGACCCCACGATGGAGACGAGCGCGGCGGCCACCATCAGGTAGTTGGTCTGGTAGTAGAGCAGGTTGCTGACCACGCGGTTGTTCCATTTCGAGATGTCCTTGAGGTCGGGCAGCGCGAAGCGATCCGAGCCGGGGAAGAAATCGTCCCAGGCCCGCAGCGGGGCCACCTGCACCTCCATGGCCGCCGCCGCCGCCGCGCAGGCTCGGGAGCGCCGGGCACCGCCCCGGGGCGGCTCCGGCACCGACAGCGACAGCGGTACCGAAGCGGCACCGACACCGACACCGGCCCCGCTCCGGTGCGGCCCCGCCGCTCCGCGCTGCTGAGCCCGCCAGCGAACGAGCAGCAGCACGAGCGACAGGCGTGTGTCACCGCCCAGGGCTGGCAGCTGACAGGGGCTGCTGTCAATAATCGCTGTAAATTCATTGTTCCTTCAGCGAGTGGTGATGCACGCTGAGCGTTCACGTGGCGAAGCCACTTGGCATCATCTGTGAAACAAGGGATGAGTGGGGAGGGCACCACGAGAAGTGTCAGCCCCAGCCAAGGAGGCACTGCGGGGTGTCCCATGGCAGGGGGGCTCTGCTAGTGGGGTTGATGTCTTCAAGCTGAATTTTCTGCCTTCACGCTGAATTTTCTCACCTTTTGTAAAGTAACTGATGCCCTCTGATAATTTCTACAATAGAATTTGCCTAATGAAAAAAAAAGAACTTTGGATTTCAGGCATTGCGTCAGATTACATCACCTAAATAAATATGCATTAGGAGGGCGGAGAATGTGTAGTATGTAGGCGGGTTCATGTAAATTTTACTATATAATAAATAGAACTTTTTACCCCTTGGGTTGATTGATTTGTGGAAACTTCCGCCTGCGCAGATTAAACAATGTTTCCTTTCTAAACCAGACTCTGTGTTTAGAGAGCTCCTAAAATGGGCAACAGGGTGACCAGGCCTTTGGACAGAAATGTTGGTGCCAGCGGCTGTGGGGTTTTGACCCCAGCAGTCCATGTTGGAACATTTATGTCTTCAGCCTTTCACACTTCAGCCACCATGGCTCGAGCACAGGCTGTTTGTGCATCACACAGCACCCAGGGTTGGCTGCGCTACCGTGCCGAGCATCAAAATCCTTCTTCAAATGTAAGCAGGCTAGCACTTGCTTCTCACAGCTCCATCCGTGAAGGATTTACATCCCTGAAGTTTGGGAGCCCAAGACTTGAGCACAGCCCAAGGTAGTCCTGCTCATCAGCTTTCTGGCCTGCACTGTTCTGGTTTATGTGTGGTCCCTGGTTTATGTGGTTTATGTGGTTTATGTGGTTTATGTGGTTTATGTGGTTTATGTGGTTCTGGTGTATGTCCAGGCCCTGCCCAGGGAGGATTAATAAGACAAAATCCATTGTGGCAGGCAGCAACCAGCCTGAGCCTGATCACATTTGGGTTCCAGCTGTCCTGAAGGCTTTAAGGCACCATGATGTCCGCACTTTGTCCCTGAGGATGCCCTCCATGGCTCCCAGGAAGTTCTGAGTCCAGAGGAGGTCGGAGCAGCTCTGCTATGAGGAAAGGCTGAGGGAATATGGGATGGTTCAGCCTGGGGAAGAGGAGGCTCTGGGGTGACCTAATTGTGGCCTTCCAGTACCTGAAGGAAGGCTGCAACAAAGATGGAGAGAGACTATTTTCAAGGGCCTGGAGTGATAGGACAAAGGGGAATGGCTTCAAACTGATGGGCAGTAGGTTAAGATTAAAGATTAGGAAGAAACGCTTCCCTGTGAGGGTGGTGAGGCCCTGGCACAGGTTGTCCAGAGAAACTGCCCAGACGGTTGTCCCATCCCTGGAAGTGTTCAAGGCCAGGTTGGACGGGGCTTGGAACAACCTGGGGTAGTGGAAGGTGTCCCTGCCCATGGCAGGGGTGAAACTGGATGGGCTTTGAGGTCTCTTTGAAGCCAAACCATTGGGCTCTGTGGTCATCAGAGAGGCGGGCGTAGGGAGATCCCTCGGGTGCGGGCAGGCAGGACGGGAGGGAGCCTCTGTGTCAGGGAGCGGGGTGTCCGGGAGTGTCCCTGCCGTGTGTCCGCGCCGGTTGTCGCCGCTATCGCCACAGTCGCCACTGTCGCCACTGTCGCCGCAGCCGCCGCTGCCCGGGCCGCGCTCAGCCCGCCGGGCCCGGCGCCGCCCCTCGCGGGGCACTGTGGGAAGCAGAGGGAACTATGGCGGATGGTGAGGAACCGTAAGTGCCCTGTATGTGTGTGCTCGGCCGGCCCTGCCCCGGGCCCGGGGTCCCCTCTCCCTCCTCCCCGGTCTCTGTAGCGCGATACTGACCCTTCTTTTATTCTCTCTCTTTTAGGGAGAAGAAAAGAAGGAGGCTAGAGGAGCTGCTGGCGGATGGGTTAGTGCGGGGCTGCGGGCGAGCGGGGCAGGGGCAGCGCTTGCTGGGGCGGGGGTAGGTGAGGGCGAGCCGCAGCCCCGCAGGAGCTGAGGGCTGGGAGGAGGCTGCGGGGCCCGCGGGAGGCGCGGGCACGGAGGAGGGAGCCCCAGGAGAGCTGGCGTAGGTGGGGCAGGGCCCTTGAACAGCGAGGGCTGGGGGAGAGGAAGCTCCCGGGGAGAGGAGCGAGGGGCTGCCCCGGAGCGGGGTGGGAGTTGCGGGCTCGCAGCTTGGCATGGTGTGCTGAAGAGCTTGGTGACGAGAGGGGGAAAAGCTGCCTTGCCGTCAGGGACCTGGGAGGGCCTCTAGGCTAGAAGCAGGTGACTTAAGTTTTTGGCTGAAAATTAAAAATTCAGACTGCAGAACAGTTGTCTCTGCACATTAAAACTCTTTAAAATCTACGCACCTGCCTTAAAGGCCGTGAAGACGAATGTTGAGAAATCTTTTAACATCATCTGCTTCCATCCCTGAACTATTCCATTCCATGTGCTTGTGTCCCTCTACCCCAGGGTCAGCAGGCAGTGCATGTGTGGCGGGATGGGGGCCACAGCATTCCCTGGGCATGTGGGATGGGAGGGGGTGCATGCCAAGTCCCCCAAAAGCATGGAGCTTTGGAGATGTGAAGGTGGCAGGGAAAAGTCTGAGCTTAAAGCAATATAAGGACTGTGGTGCTCTGATATTTCAAACAAAATTTAAAATGAAAATAATTCAATGAAATAAATAAGAATGTTGTTGAACTCTTATACCTGGTCATGCTGTAACAGCACAACAAAAATAAACACTTGAGAAAACTGTCTGTGAAATAAAACATGAAATCTCAGTTGAGTTACAGATGTTTTTCAGATCTCCACAATGTCCAACCCTCTAAAAAATGAACTGTAGTCTAATTGCAAAAGTGAAACTAGATCTTAGCATTTTTATCAATTAGGAAGGAAAATACACATCTAAACAGAAAAGGAATGCTGCTGCTTAGTAGCTGTTTATAGGGGCTATATAAAAGAAGAAAAAAAATTGTTCTTAATGTCACCAAACACAGCTTCTACACTCATTTCCAGAAACACTAAAAACTATAATATCCATAGAAGCAGTTTTTTTGATGTCTGCTGACCCATTTTATTTGGTTAAGTCAGTGCTTAATGCACCTCCTGAAATCTGGTGTACAGCAGATGAGGGGTTCTGCTGAGGGGGTGTTGTGTTCATTGACACCATTTCCCATTATGTGAAATATGTGTATTTTCACATTATTGTGAAAACTAGAGGATATATAAAAGTGCATCTGAGGTCAAAAGACCCTTATGAATTCAAGTAATGTTTGTATGTCTTATTTAACTGCTCATGTAGTGAGTAACTTCCCTCAGCAGTTAATGAGGAGAGTTCAGTCTGCAATCAAATTATCATGGAGTCCTAGAATGGCTTGGGTTGGAAGGGACCTTAAAGATCATCTCCTTCCAACCCGCTGCCATGGGCAGGGACATCACAGGTGAATTATGATTTCTTTATTCTTTCAGTTTAGGGAAGTTTTTCCCTGTTACTGAAAATCTTTTCCAAAATCCATTGCTTGTAAGTTAAGTTGCTATTGGCATACTGTGTTGTCCAAGTTCTGAATTCTGTGAAGATAAAGGAACTCACTCCAGATGTTTTCACCACATTTACTTTTGATTTTGAGATGAGTTACAAGGAAGTTATAATAAATTCTAAACATTACCCAAGAGTTATTAGACAAGTGCTTTTCATAGCACTCCTATTCTTCATAGGAGAAAGCAGGTAACACTTTATCAGTGGTGACACATCCTTTGCTACTCAGGACTGACTCTTTTATAACAAGCTTAGTTTTATATTAATGTAGGACCTAATCATATTTATTGATTGGAACACCTGTTTATTTAATAGGGAAGTAGGTGTTATCTTATAGTAGAAAATTACTTGAGAGCTGATTTTGAACTATTCCAGTAAGTGTTAAAAATTTAAATCTATACTGATGTACTATTAAAAGTGACCTGCAAAACGAGAAAAGGGCAGTGGAGTATTTGATGTAAAATTCTGCCTTGAAAATTTAAAGGAAGATAACTGCAAACATTCCTTTTTTTCTCAAGTGAGACTGTTACTGCACACAGGCTCAAGGATGCCTGAAAAATGAGGCAGTTCCAATTCCATGGTACCACTTGAGAGTGAGGAACATTCAAGATTCATGTATTTTAAAAATATTTGTCTAAATAAACTACCCTGACGATTCAGAGGATAATGTTGGGGCACATTACTGTAATTTATTCAGAGCCTCACAATTGCAGTTACAGTCTGTCAAAAAAAGATACAAGACTTGACTGATGAAATAATGATCACCCTCAAAATCTAAAGGAACAGGCTCCTTTTCGGTGTCCTCTTCAAATTTGAGGGAAATAAAAGTAATAAGACTGAGCCCTTTTTAAACTGCAGGTCAACTTTTACTAGTAACAGTTAAATCAGTGGGTTTATTGAAATGCCTGGGTTGTTTTTCCCCTCTGTGCATATTTGTATTATTGCTTTCTAGTTCCACAAATAAAACCCACTCATGCAAATGCTCATGTGCATAACTTAGAGGCATAAAGAATATGCAGATCCATTTGTATGAATGATCAATAATTTAGGTGTTCTTTGCATAGAAAGTTGGAGGTGTGGCTTTTCCTGTCTGATTTTGCAGCTGAATTTACTGTGTTCTGTGCAGAATGGCTGTTGATGGTGGGTGTGGGGACTCTGGAGACTGGGAAGGTCGCTGGAACCATGTAAAGAAGTTCCTCGAGCGATCTGGACCATTCACACATCCCGATTTCGAGCCAGGCACTCAAGTGAGAAAGACTTAATTTCAATCAAATATCTGTAGAGTGTGTAGCAAATTAATGTAAACAGGTTCATTAATTGACCACCAGCAATGTGTGTGTACTGAAGCTGCATGAAAAGCTTGTGTTTTAATCAGTTGAACACTAAGGTCCTAGAAGAACATACTGTGTTCTTTTTATAAGTTTGTATTTTTAAGTTGTATGCAGTCAAATTCAAGCTTGCTGTCATCATATAAATATATAGCAATGTATGAATTATGCTGGTTTTGAGTTTCACATGAAAAATAACAGCATTTAAATCTCCATTTTTAAGTAATTTGATACAGTGAGGAATTTATTATACTTAAAGAAGAAATTAGTGTTAATATGAATACTTTGAGAACTGGATAAGATTTGTACTAGGATAGACTGTTTTAAGTATTTCTTCTGATTTTCTTCTTCTGTTGTACATTTTGTTTCAGAGCTTGTGGTTGAAAGTATTTTCCTGTCACCTTTTTAATGTACTGTTCCATTATTTACTAGTTGGAGACTGAGGTGAAGTAGAACAGTTCACAGAAAGCAGTTACATACTTAACATTTTCAATTCTTTCTGTCCAGCAATGTTGTCTATCTGTTTAGATTTATTTTGTATTATACATCAGTGAAATATCTGAAGAAGGAAAGCATTGTCACTTTAAACCAAATAATAATAAGAGTGGACCTTGCTTTTTCCATGGTCAAAAGTAATATGAAAGTAATATTCTGATATCAGCAAAGGTCTTGATTCTAAGTGGGGATATAGGAACTGCATGAACTCCACAACTGATTAAAGTCCAGTATGTAATTACTCCTGCAAATGCAAAATTGCTTTATCTGTAACTCACTAGGCACTGAAAATTTATGGTAGCATGTTTGTAAGGGTTATGAAGTAAAGCACATATTGTATTAATTTTTGGTTTTATGTTTTCTGCAGGCCCTTGATTTTTTGTTAAGCACATGTAAAGTGCTAGTTATTGGAGCAGGAGGATTAGGATGTGAACTCCTGAAAAACCTGGTAATTACTGTGTTTTAACCCTTTTCTCCTTAGAATCTTCTCTGTTTCTTTTTCTTTTTTTTTTTTTTTTTTTTTTTTTTTTTTTTTTTTTTTTTCTTGACAAAACTGTCTTTTTCAATTGGCTGATTTTGCAGTTTTGGTTGTATATAGCTACTAGAATTTTAAGTTCTAATCAACATGTGTAAAATACATGTTTATGCAGACAATAAAGATGAAGGATGCACTTGAAAGGTGGTATATTCCTATGTTGCATATTACTTACTCAGCTATCTCAAAGCTTGTCTTGAGGTACAATAGGCTGCTTTGTATGAAGAATAGCCAAAATTCCATGTGCAGCCTCATATCCAGTCTGATATTGGTGATTTTCTCTAATTGCCAGATCTAGGGAAGTGAAGTCAACTAAGGACAAATCATGCTCATAATGCTACAAGGAAGTGTTGTTTGGAATGCAAAAGTTTAATTACCCTTTTACTGTGGTTTTTATCCTCACAAGCACTCATATTTATCTCAGTGTGTCAGTGTTATGATCCCATTTGAGTTTGGTAGTTTGGACTATTACTCGACTTCCCCATATTTCTATTTAAGAAGAAGGATTTCTGTGCATCCCTTATTATGCATGGGATAGCTCTGTTTGTTCAGAAAAGGTAAAGGGAAAAGTTTCAAAGTCTTTACATATAAAAAGATGAAGTCTTAAAATTTAACTCAACGTTTTAGAGTCACTTCAGAACATCACAACTCATTTCTTTTCTCTAAACCCCATGTTTTACAGCATATATTTTCCCTTTAACTGCAGTGCACATTTATCTTTATTTGTGACAAGTTTCTTTGTGTGTGACTGATGTTACTACTTCACCAGATCAGACCCACAATAGAGTTTGAAGGCAATTTTACTGTAAAGTTATTTGCCAGATGTGGTGATGACCTGCATGCAAATGGAGATGAGGCAGAGCTTCTGTCAGAGGTTCAGGGTATTATTGAATAGGGAGGTAATTTTTGTGTTTGCCATCTGCTTCAGCATTGAATGCCATGAGGAATGCTGCTTTGTTGTGAACTGTGATATCTGGGTCAATAGACCAGACTCATTTATGCCATTTATGTGAAAATGGTTAATGTCCCAAACCTTAACAGGAAATTTTTAAAAGCCTTTTAAAGGAATTAAACTTTGTTCCCATTCCTGCCAAGCATGGAAGTGCTTATGGTATTTGTTTAAATTCTGTGCTTTTTTCTCCCAATGGACCCTTTTGATTTACTCCAGCCATGAAGGAATACTGCAGTTTCCCCTTATAGATCAGCCTACTGTTGGCTTCCCTGTGTTACCATTAGGTAGGCCAAAGCAATATTACCTTCAGCAGAGCCTTGTTTTTGATTGTTGGAATGTTATTAATTCCATCTGTCTGAATACCAGCATTAGCAGCCCAACAAAACCCTTTTAAACAAAGAATGACCATGTACATGGCAATGAGGAACAAATACATTTGTTCCTCCAAAGGTTGCTATTGGCATGTGGAGTAAATTCTGGAGCTTTGTGAGCATTTAATTTCCTGTTAAATGAAGCTGATCTTCTCTTTTCCCAGGCATTGTCTGGCTTCAGACAGATCCATGTTATTGACATGGATACTATAGATGTTTCTAACCTTAATCGACAGTTTTTGTTTCGGTGAGTGATATTTTATCATTTCACAGTTTAACTAAAGGATTTTTTAAAATGTACCTAAATAAAACATATTAACATATTCATTATTTTGGTTGGACCTTCATGTCACAATAGTACTCAGAATTAACTAAAAATTGCATATGATTTCTTCTTATTTTGGGCTTTGTGGCATGAAGAAAATCGGCCTATGGTCCTTGCCATTCCAGTGCAGCTAATGACTATTGGAAAAGGTGACACCAAGGAATAAATGCACACAGATTGAGAGCTCAGATTTTCTGGTACCTTTTTCATCCTAGTACAGTGAACAACCACTGGATGTTTTTGGTGTTGATAACCATAGTTAATTCTGAGACTCTCACATCTCATGCTTTACAAGGATCATGGAATGGTTTGGGTTGGATGCCTTAATATTATCCAATTAAATAAGTTGTCCTAAAGTAACAAATAGCCACTTAATTCGGTATTGCAATGCGTAGAGATTGGAAAGACAAATCTGCTAAAATGAAGCTTTTGGAATTGCTTGGGTTTTTCCCAGAGCAAAGGATGTGGGGCGACCAAAAGCAGAAGTTGCAGCAGAATTCCTGAACAGTCGCATTCCTGACTGTGCTGTGGTACCGTATCCTTTCCCAGAGAAGCCTGAAGGCTTCAGTATCCTAGAAAGCTCTGTGGGTGGTAAGAGTATCCAAAGTATTTTGCTGCCATCCTGTTTCTCATACAATGAAGGACACATTCATTCAGCTGGTGAGTTGAGAATTCTTTCTCCGTGCCATTAACATACAGGGAATCTGCATGGGAGAGGCTTAGAAATTATTTTGTATTTTTCCACTCTTTTTATTCAGGTGCAATACTGTAATTTTCACTGAGATACTGGAATTATTCACCAGAGAGCTTTGAGTAAGCACTAGTAGGAGGCATTGGTTTAGAAATACAGAGCAGCACTTACTGATAAAGGACTTTGTGAGAGCACATATTTTGAGCTTCCTAAATTTTTCACTTGCTGAACCTTGCTGTTTAGGACTATTCCATTGTGCCCTTTACTAGTTTTCTGAGGTGTTACAGCTTCAGCTGTGGGAATTTAATCTCAGATCACAAAGTTTTTTAGAAGGTGTTGTATAGAATTACAGTAATAAATTAGATAATATTTTGGCTTTAGGTTAGCAAATAGAAAACAGTAAACTTAACAATAAATATATTCCTTTACTGGGTTTGCATTCAGATATTTTAAAAAGATTCAAGACATGGATGAAAGCTTCTATCGACGTAAGTGGAATTTGTTTTCCTGACAAACACCCACTGGTGCTTTAGGGGAGCCTTGCAGCTGTTGCTGCTCACTGCTTTTCCTGGTAGTTTGTTTTGCTTGCTAATTATTTTAGTAATCCACAATATACTGGAAGTAGAAGTAACACATAGAAAAAATTTAAATACACCTGTGCTACAGGTAGTCTAGGAGAGATAGCTAAGCTACTGCCACTGTCCCTGTTATGGACAGAAGACTTTGCTTTGCTTGTCTTAGGATGTCTGCATTAGTACAGATTTTGAATAATGTTTTTTTCTCCCTAGAGTTTCATATTATTGTTTGTGGGCTGGACTCTATAATTGCAAGAAGATGGATAAATGGCATGCTGGTAAAGTTTTCAATCTTCTTAATGCCTGATTATTGCTTGAATTTAAATGACTAAAATTAAACATACTTGCGTAAAATGTGTCATGAAAATGAATGAGGGCTGTTGAAACTCACAGCTTTCTGTATACCTGTTTTTGTTTTCTTTCTGTGAGCAGGATGAAATGCAGGCTCTCTTCCCTGCCCTTTTCTTGAGAAGTGTTAGCCAACATCTCTGCAGTGCCCTGCAAGGATAATTTCGTAGTTAGGTTACATTGCTTGGGGCTGTCTGCAGTCAGCTTTTGAAAATCAAGAAAGAAAGCTCCAGAGCTGCTCTGGATGCTCCCATTGTGAATTTTTTCTTCATTACCCAAACAGTATTTATTATGCTGCAGCTTGTAAATGCCATTATTTGGCGCTCCACTGTTACAGAATTCAGTGACCAGAAAGCTGGTATCGTTTTATCATTGTGAATTTGATTGTAAAACAATCATCTGGAGTATCTTCCTGTATTAAAATAAAAAAGAAAAGACAAAAGCAAAACAACAAATCAAACCTTCAACCAAGCAACCATTTATTCTGATGAACTATAAGAACATATATAGCAAATAATATCATTTATCAGGGGAGGAAGGGGAAGAGGTAGAGGGTGAAGGTGGTTAATAAAGTCTTGTGCACTGACAAATAAGTAGTGTTTTATATACCCTTAAAATAAACTATATTAAGCGCTCAATAGTTGGGTGTACCTTTAAGAGTAAAATTTTAGGGGTTTTTTTTCTTCCTGCAACTTGTTTAGAAGCCCAAACCAAACAAAACCCAACCCCCCACCCCCTTTATTTGTTAGATGTCATTTTTGCATTATGAAGATGGTGTCCTGGATCCAAGTTCCATCATACCTCTGATAGATGGAGGAACAGAAGGTTTCAAAGGAAATGTCCGTGTGATTATTCCTGGTATGACAGCGTGTGTTGAATGCACACTTGCACTTTACCCACCACAGGTAATTCAACCAGTGAAACTGCCATTTTTTCATATTCCTCTGCTTTGCTGGTTTCTTTTCTTAGTACTACACCTAATATATCATGGTTTCTTCTGGTTTTCATCCCCTGCCCAACCAGGTCAATTTTCCCATGTGCACCATTGCATCCATGCCCAGACTGCCAGAGCATTGCATTGAGTATGTCAGGATATTGCAGTGGCCAAAGGAACAGCCTTTTGGAGGTAATTAATGTATTGTACTGGTGCTAAATGAACATTTCTCCTTTTAATTAACTTGAGTTGGGTGTATACTTTTAATAAAACAATTCTGCCTCATAACCTTGTGTGGTTCATTGTCATATTGAATCTAAGCCTCCTCTGAGCTGGAGATGGATTTTCTCTTCTTGAACTCACTCTCCAGTTGCATATTTGCTCATGTTTCTCACACTGCACAGTATCTTTCCTGAATGAAAATGTAACCTGTAACAGCTCTATAAATTGTGCAGTGATGATAGTTTATGTATAGGATGTGTTAAAACTAAAGATGTTTGTAAAAGTAATACTTCGGTTATTTAAAATGTCAGCTTTCAATAGCTTCATGGGGTATTGATTTTAAATTAAAACAGGGATTTTTTTTTTAGACCAAAAGAATGCTGTGTTTCTGAAGAACTTTTATAATTGCAAATTATCTGTAAATTCTTTAATGTAGAAGGTGTTGCATTGGATGGAGATGACCCTGAACATATACAGTGGATTTACCAGAAGTCTTTAGAGAGAGCATCACAATTTAATATTAAAGGTGTTACCTACAGACTCACCCAAGGTAAGGGGATGGCATTTCACCAAGTTGTGGCATTTGCACCTAGGCTAGATCGGCATTCTTTGTATTTGTTATGACTAAGCTGGCAGCTGTGCTGAGATAGTTCTCCTCACCCTTAAAACAGAAACAAGCAGCTTGTTTCCTGTGCCAGCACAAATATTTTTATGATAAATCAGATGTTTGGGCACTCATGATGAATCAGAGGAACATTCCTGATAAAACTGAACATTCTTTTTGCTATTTTATTTTTAACTTGGAGCAGCTCCACAGTTTACATTACATGGTGACCACTCTTGCTGGGTCAAAGAGCAGAAACAAAAGAACTTGACTGTCTTTTTTAGCAACATTGTGTGCCAGTTCAGGCTGGTTAAGTCTATAGCATCTGTTCCTCTCTGCTGTCCCTGCCTCTGTTCACATGCAAGTGCAGTATGCTGACACTCATTTAATCAGCATTTAAAACACTAACCAAATAGAAAACTCAACTATCTTTCCTTTGTGCATTTCCCCAGTTAAACAGGAAGAGAGCAGAGGTTTAATTTCCAGTGCTAAATACAGAATACTTGCTTTCAGAGTTTGTTCAGTAGTTCTCTTTGTTTGTTACCTGCTTTTTTTCAATGTTCCTGATGCATTCCTAAAATCAAAAAGTGCCCAAGTACTGCAGTAGCATGCCATTTTACCTGTTTGTTACAGAAATTCCTGGACGCTTTAAAGTACCTTTGTACCCACCTATTGAAATTATTCTGTCTAAAAGTAATCTCTCAATAGAGTTTCTTAGAAAACCCAGAGCTGTATGCTTTGTTTTTACAGGGGTAGTGAAACGAATTATTCCAGCAGTAGCTTCTACAAATGCAGTAATTGCAGGTATGCTGAAAGAACTCATTTCACTTCTGCTTTACTGACTTGAGAGTTTTGTGGGACAACAATTTGGAATTGAGAACTTGGAGAGGATAATAGTAATTTTTAAATGTGTCTGGTTTATTCTTACAGTCTTATTTCTGTTTTCCATAGAGAAACTGTATGTGACTGGATAAATATTATGACTCTGGGAGAGAGTAAAAGCACTTAAGACTGGGGAGAAAAATTGAAAAACATAGTACATAGGCTTGACATAGTCTGAGATTAGTGCCAAATCTGTGGTGTTAATGCACAGAACTACCAGCTGTCTTCAGATGTTTATTTTTCTCTTTATAGATTGTTATAGTTGATTGTTTTTGTAATTTTTTTTGTACAACTGTGTGATGTCTACAGGTCTGCTAGAGCTAGGTGATTTTTTTTTTCTCATTCCAGCTGTTTGCGCCACAGAAGTTTTTAAAATAGCCACAAGGTATTTAATTTCTTATTAATAACAGACATGATTTCCAGCAGAATGCCATGTATCAACACTGACATATTTGTCATTACAGTGCATATGTTCCTCTTAACAACTACTTGGTGTTCAACGATGTGGATGGATTGTATACATACAGTTTTGAAGCTGAAAGAAAGGTTAGTGCCATTAAAGGCTTGAAGGGTTGTTTCCTTGATTTGTATTTATGCACTTTGTGTGTATTTCTGAACCTCAGTATTGAATCAGTTGGCCCCTAGCACTGAATAATAATACTTCGTAAAAGTAAAACTAAAAGTAAACTAAAAGTGGAAACTACAGTGTTACTGGTCTGCTGTTTCTGCAGAGTAGAACTACAAAATAAGATCCTCAAACCTAAGACATGTCATGGGCAGATCTTCTCAAAAAGAGGTTATGGTAAAAATTGATCTGAAAGTTTGTAGTATTGGATTTTATGTCAGATTAAATTTGTCATTCATAAATACTTAGGTGCTGTTGGGAGCCAATCAGTGACAGACTTCAGAAGGAAATGGGTTTTGTCATTAATATTTGTAACTATTAATATTTCTAGAGCTAAAATTTCAAAAAACCACAACACAAACACTTTTGAGACCTTACTAACAGCATTTCTAAAATCATCTTTAACGTAATGTGTATTCTTGTGCTTTTTTATGGTAGGAGAACTGTCCAGCCTGCAGCCAGCTTCCCCAAAACATAGAGATTTCCCCATCAGCTAAATTGCAGGAGATCCTGGATTACTTAACAAATAATGCTTCATTGTAAGTTTCAACCATTCTGAGTAATTTGATAATTTGTTGGGTTTTTGCTTATAAAAGGTAATTTTAAAATGTATTTTAACCTGATTGTCTGGTTTTGTTTTGTTTGTTTTGTTATGTTTGTTTGTTTTTAAATGTTTTATATATAGGCAGATGAAATCTCCTGCAATCACAGCAACTATGTATGGGGGAAATAAAACACTTTATTTACAGGTAATCTGAACATACATAATTGACTTCAATATTCTGAATTTACTTAAATGTACTGAATTAAAAAAAAAATGTTGGCTTTTTTTTTTTTTTTAATTTGCAGACAGTAGCTTCAATTGAGGAACGAACAAGGCCAAATCTTTCCAAGACACTAAAAGGTATGGAGCTGTCAGGTGTTGATTTTCAAGTTAGAGAAAGTCAGTTTCACCCCTCTGTGTGGATATTTAGCTTTATTTTGCATTATGCAGTAGAATTTTCTTCATTGTCCTTTTACATTCAATACACATTCAATTTTAGTTTCACGTTTCTCAGGTATATCAGTTGTTTAAAAGTGAAGTGCAGGCAGATGCACAGAACATTGCAACAAAACAACCAAATAACTGCTGTAAATTACACATTCTCCAGTAGAGTTTTATATCTATTTCTCAACAAGGTCTGTTTCCTGGTTAAATTAGATTAATATTAACTTAGCCAATGAGCTGTTTGCAGCTTTATTTAATCACATTTATGGTTTGTGGGGATAGCATTTCTAATTTTCTGGGGGCTTCTTGAAAAGGCAAAGCACATGGGTTTAATTAAATTAATTAAGCTTTTCTTTCTGTTTCAGAACTGGGGCTTGTGGATGGCCAGGAACTTGCAGTTGCTGATGTTACTACACCACAGACTATGTTGTTCAAACTTCACTTTACCACTTAATTTATTCATAAGTAAAGTGCAAATACAGCAAAAGAAATCTGTGCCCACCTTATAAAACAAACATACTCTGTGGGGGTTAAGGCAGCCTGAAATGTTCCTGTTAGTTCCAGCATGGTTGAAGGTTAGGGAATCTAAATGAATCACCATATTTCAGAATTGTATGTAGAAGCCAATATTTGGTGGATTATATTTGTATAAATGCTTATTCATGTACAGACCTCTGATGTATAGAAATACACTTCTCCTGGGTTTTGTTGTCAAAATGTTCATGCTAGTGTACTTTCAAACACACGGAACTTTAAGGTGGCCAAAAGTCTTGTTTTCAATGTGTGTGCACACATAGATGCAAAGAAATTATATTTTTGAAAGGATGCACAACAATCTGGTTTTAAATTGTAGCACTCCTGAGACTTACTGAGTCACCTTAAACCAAAGGAGGCAGTAGATTAAAATGAGGATTTCCCTCTTTGGTATTGATTTGATCAGTTTTATGGAAGGTGTTAAATATGGAAGAGATGTATTTGTTTCAAGAAACACAGAAGGAGAAAATGATCAACTGTACATGAAAATACAGATGTGTCTCCTCACTGTCCCCAAGCAGCCGCCATGCACAGCATTGCAAAATTATGTTCAAATGTCATTGGTGCTGTTAAGGTATTTATTAATAAAAAAATCAGAAAGACACCTGAGTTTGTGGCTTTTCTGTGGACATTCAAGAGGATTTATAACAGCCATTAAAAAATCTGGGGCATCATTTGGCTGCTTTAGTCAGAGGCTTAAGGAGTGCCAGTGAATTCTAGTCTGATGTTATTAGCTGTGTTTGAAGTTTGCAATTTTTTAACTGTGAACTGCATAGTTTAGGACGAGGATTAATGGAAACAAATTGAACGAGGGGAAATACGGGGATAGGACAAGGTACAAACTGGAAAAGGGGAAATTTAGGCTAGCTACTCGGAAGAAATTTTTTTTCCTGTGAGGGTGGTGAGAGGCTGGCACAGGTTGCCCAGAGAAGCTGTGGCTGCCCCGCCCCTGGAAGTGTTCCAGGCCGGCTCAGTCGGGGCTTAGAGCAGAATGTCTGTGCCCATGGCAGGGACTGGAACCGGGCGGTCTTTCAGTCCCTTCCAGCCCCGGAGCTAAAGCGTTCCGCCGCTCCGGCGGCGCTGTGAGGGCGGGCGCGGTGCCCCGGCCCCGCCTCCCGGACGTGAGGGGCCGGACGCGGCTGCGCCGGGCCCGGCTGCGACGTGGATCCGGCGGCGCCTGCGCCGGGCCCCTCGCTCCGCTCCGCTCCGCTCCGCTCCCTCAGCGCCGCGCCCGGCCCGGCCCGGCCCGGCCCGGCCCCGCCGGCAGCGGGGGCAGCTGCGGGGAACGGGCGCTGCGGAGCCGCCGAGGATGAGCTGGTTCAACGCCTCGCAGCTGTCCAGCTTCGCCAAGCAGGCGCTGTCGCAGGCGCAGAAGTCCATCGACCGGGTGCTGGACATCCAGGCCGAGGAGACCCCCTGGCCCGACGCCGTCATCCCCGACTACGGTGACGGTAAGGGCGGGCGGCCCCGGCCGCCGTGCCGAGCCTCGCGGCCCCGAGCCTCGCCCGCCTCCTCCTGTGTTTCCCCCTTGCCTTGCCCCCCGCCCAAAGCCGCCCCGGGTTTTTGTAATTCAGAGCTCCCTCTGGTTTAATAATCCACGTTCTGCTCCCTCCCGCGCCCCTGTACCGGGTGACACCGGCACGAAGCCGGGGCAGGCTCAGCTCAGAGCCTGGCTGGTGTCACCAGTGTCCTGCTTTTATCGCACTGAGCTTCATGTCCCTGCTTCTCGAGGAGGTTTTTTTTTTTGTTGTTGTTGTTTGTTTGGTTTTTTTTTTTTTTTTTTTTTTTTTTTTTTTTTTTTTTGCTGAGGGGCTAAGAATTGGTGAAAACTGCTCAGTAATATAAAAGGGGAAATCGTGCTCTTTTCAGAGGCTTGCATGGATTCACTCTCTGCAACAGGAGCGGCAGAGTAGAAGCTGAAAGTCTGGTCCATATGAACCAAATGAAATTTCCACTTTTCGTGGCTTCCACTTCATAATCCCTCCAACATCTGTTGAAGGGAATGTGCTGGTAGAAAAGTTACCATGGCTATGAGGAAGTGTCTCCCCTGTGCATGGGCTAATGGAGAGCCTGAAGGAATGGTCAGCCCTAAGCTGCTGTTTGGAAGGGAGAGAGCAAAAAGGAGCCCTCTTATTAAAAATTCCCCCAAAAATAATATCTTAAAGATAATAATAATAATAAAAATATAGGAAACAAAGTCATCTGGAATCTGTTACAACTATATATAAAAAAACTATATGTATTTGGAGGAGGAGGTTATTTCCAGGTGAAGCCACAGCAGTGAGATATCTGAAAACTGAAAGCTGTAGCAACTGAAAATGTTTTCCAGGTTAGTTGCTCAGCAAAGGTCAATTTGGGATGTCTTTGTCCCTTTGAGGGCTTGGCAGTCATGTAAGTAGTCTGATGTCATCTTAAAATACAGAAATTGTTTGTAGAAAACTTTGTCATGCTTGATTTCTCAAAGCTTTAGACTTGTCTAAACTTTCAAAATTTTTTTGTATCTTAGTACTTATGGTACTTCTGTAATTCATAAGAACAGCAAAGATCAGCCTGCATCTGTCTTTCACGGAAAACCTTCTTGTTTTTAAGAGATGTCAAAATATGTTCTGAATGTTACAGTTAACTCAGAGCTTTTTCTGAAGCTGTTGAATCATGGACAAGGTAGCAAAAAGTCTGATGCTTGTAGTAATAAATCATGTGTTTGTAGTATTTTGGGCAATGAAAACAGTAATTATCTGGATTTCAGATTTGAGGCCAACAGCTATCAACTGTTCTGAAAGTAGAAGCCAGCTTTAAATATTGTAACTCAGTGTTTTTAATAGATGCTGCCATATAGAGTGAATTTGTTTTTAAGTAGCCTGAAATAGTTATGTTACCCAGATTATGTTTGTAGGTACAAAATTGGATATTGTGTTTTGATTACTCTTCCTTACTTCAGATGGTACTGAAATTTGATGCTGAAATTCTTGTTCTTGCTGTTGACAAGTCTTGGAAAACCTGCAAGAAATACAATAATTGGAATTGTTGATGTTTTAGGGCAGCCTCAGAACCAAACAATTCAGTATTTCTCTGCAGAAGAAGAAAATCCTCAGCTGGGCTGCTGCTGATTTTTATTGTCAGCTCCATGCTGATGCTTGGTGTATGAGGAAGAATGAAGCCTGTCAGAAACTCAAGGGCAAGAACCCTTCTTACAGTGTAAATTCTGCAAATACTTAAAGCTTTTCCCCTCTGTTTTCTGCGATGGTGCATGAAGTGTTTATGTGCTACTTGCAGATAACTTTTAAGGCCTTGTAATTTTTTCCTCCTTTTTAAATCAGTATAATTCTCTTAACTACAGCTTTTCATGTTGTTTTGCCTGGATTCCTTTCACTCTAGGGAAGCAGAAGGCCACATTTGCTTTGCTTGTAGCCTTCAAAGTGGGTTTTTTTGCCTATCTCCCCTTTTTCGTTTTTTTTAGGAACAAATTCTCTCATAAGTGGAGGATGGGACACATCTTCCTGGGGCTTGAGCTCAAATACAGAACCCCAGAATCAGCCAGTATCGCCCACAGCCATCACGAAGCCGGTGAGGAGGACGGTAGTGGATGAATCTGAAAACTTCTTCAGTGCCTTTCTCTCCCCAACAGACGTTCAGAGTATACAGAAAAACCCAGTGGTGTCCAAACCTCCAGCCAAATCACAGCGACCCAAAGAGGAGGTGAAAAGCACTTTAAAGGAGTCTCAACACTCCACTCAGCTGGAAGGGCCAGTGACAGCAGAGGCAGAGGTGACGGATTCTGAAGCTGTCCTGGACTCGAAAAGTCTTGATATTCCCAAGGAGAAATCAGAAGAGAATGCTGTGCTTAAATCTGATGCCCAGCATGAAGCAAGCACAAAAGAAGTTACTGACAAAAAGGTGTCTGCTCTAAATTTTGAAGAACCTGAAGATTGTCCTACTGAAAAATCCAGTGTAGGAGGGGATGGAGCAGCAGGTGCACCCGAGGGCACTTCTCAGCCCCTTGGAGCAGGCACGAAAGACCTGGGTTTGGAAGGGAAGGAGAGAAAGACTGAGGACAGACAAAGCAATACCCCATCACCTCCCATCAGCACCTTCTCCTCAGGCACTTCCACAACGAGTGATATTGAAGTTCTGGACCACGAAAGCGTGATAAGTGAGAGCTCAGTAAGTTCCAGACAAGAAGCTGCAGATTCCAAATCCAGCCTTCACCTCATGCAGACGTCGTTCCAGCTCTTATCCACGTCTGCCTGTGCGGATTATAATCGCTTAGATGACTTCCAAAAAATGACTGAGAGCTGTGGCTCCTCGGATGCTTTTGAAAGAATTGATTCATTCAGTGTGCAGTCCTTGGATAGCAGGAGTGTCAGTGAAATAAATTCAGATGATGAGTTATCAGGCAGGGCGTCTGCTTCAGCGTCTGCTGCTGTCAGTCCTTCCGTGCCAAAGACAGAAACAGTTGACGCCCTGAAAAATAAATCTGAAAACCTGAATGATGCTCCTGTGTTACATGCTGAGGAAGCTGAGATGGAAGAGAGTGGGAGAAGTGCAACCCCTGTTAATTCTGAGCAGCCAGATGTTGTTTTGGTTGCTGCTGTGCAAACTGTTGAAGAGCAGGTTGTGAAGGAGGAGGCCGAACCCCAGCAGGATGCTGGGGAACAACTGGTAGAAGAGGACACTGAAAAGCAAGAGCTTAAAAAGGTAAGTAAAACATGTATTGCAAACACACCTTTTAATTGCAAATGAGACTCCTGACATTTTCTTACATTGTCCTGTATCTCTTATATCAGCTTATTTGAATGAATTAATCGATGCTGAACTATCTGACCCTGTAGAAAACTGTCCCTGATATCCTGCAGTGGAACAGTACTGGTAAAATTTCTGATCAGATAGTTGTGGGTTTCACTTGATCCACCTGGTTGTCATTGTTGTGAATTGTGAGTAGGGGTGGCAAACAGGAAGCTTCATAGGTCAAATGTGTTATTTTAATTCCTTGGTGTTTACATTTGTATATTTTCTTGTATTTTTGTTAGTTATCTATATTAATCTTTCCAAAATCTGGTATTAAGAAATTATTTTGAGGATGTGAGCCAAGAGCTTTTGACCCTGAGTGAAAGTTTTCCTCCCTCATCTGAGGCTATTCTGCTGCTTTGTGCTAATGTTTCCCAGAAAAGACCTTCCCGTAGAAATTATTATGTAAAGAACATTGGGAGTCTTATTGCTTAATGTAAGCCATAGTTTTATAGACTATCAGCTCTAGTTAAAAACTTAATGTATAATTAAATATCACTGTTGATCATTTTGTTGAGGAACTTACTTGAGCCACATGTGCTGATTTAGTTGGATTTCTACCTCTGTAGAAAAAAACAGGTGTCTTTATATTCAGGTGTGTGGCAGAAACGTGGTAATCTTCACTGACTTGTGCCTCAAATTCCTGAAACATTGACCAGTTCAATTTTAAATAATCTTGTGAAGGAATGGGGTGGGGGAAACAGAAAGCCTGTCCTCTTGTGTTTTAATTGTCCCATTCATCTGATCTTTATCTATAAAACCTTGTCCAGATGATTGATTCATTAACTGAGAAGCTGGAGAAGAGGGAAATACAGTTATTAAGCACTAGTAAAGAAAGGGCTCGCTTGGAAGAAGCTTATGATAACCTCAAAGAGTAAGTATGAAAATACACTCAGTGCTGTAACTGTGACTTTGCTGTAATAAAATCGTAGACAATAGATAAAACAAGGAGCTTTATGACTGGAACAAAGGTTACAGGGGATGTGCACTGTTTGTGAAAGGTGGCAACAGTGATGGCCTGTGCTGTGATGGGATTTTTTTAAAGACATGTTTCTTGGAGTCAAAATCTCAAGAGAGGGGGCTGGGGAAAGAGTTTTCAGTAAGCAAGCAATAGGAATGACAAATGTGGAGAATCAGTCTTGGTTACTAATAAAGATCTTTATTATAAGACTGGATTCAGCTATTAAGAGAGACTTTGCTGATTCAGAGGGAAGAACCTGATTTACTAAGTAATTTGTTGACTAAAATGTAGGCAGGGAAACTATGGAAGAAGGGCTGGTTGTAGGGGAAAAAAATGAAATTATTATTTAATTTATTTTAAGTTAAAAGGAGAAAAATGGAAAGTTGTATTTACCAGCTCGATCAAATATTGAGTTAAAAAATGTACAGGTATGTGGTGCTGTTGTTTAATGACTAAATTGATCCTAACTTAAAAAATAAAAGAAATAATTCACCCTTTATATGATACAGATTATTAATTTAAAAGGTTAATTAAAAAGGACTTTATCAAGGGACAAAACATATAAGATAAATCAAACATTTAATTGTTTTCATAGGTAAACTACTGAATTAATAAAGGTCTTTGATTAGGACTTCTGATACAGATGTGAGGTTTTTTGACTTTAGCTTATCATGTGTAATACAAGTAAAATACTTTTTAAAAGCATTTAAGACAACCTGTTGCAAACCATTTGGAGTTTCACATACCCCTGCAACTGTTCTGTAATGTTCCTTTTAAATGCAGTGAAATGTTTAGAATGAAAGAAGAGAGCAGCAGCCTTTCATCTCTTAAAGAGGAGTTTGCTCAGCGAATTGCAGATGCTGAGAAGAAACTCCAACTAGCCTGCAAAGAGAGAGATGCAGCTAAAAAGGTAATTTGGCTTTTTTAATGAAATTAATATTTATTAGTTTATTATACAGTTGATTTTCTTGAGGAAAAACAGCTAACATTAACCCAGGGAAAAGCATGAGGCTGTTAGTAACCAGCATGAGCTGTTTCCAGCCATCCAGGCTGCTTGGTGTTCAAATCTGTGTTCTTTCATCCATGCTGTGAACCAACTTGGGGAACTCATTTAATTGGGGAAAAAAGGAGATTTAATGTGTGCTCTCATTCACCTTGTACCAAATAAGTATTTGCATTGGTGAGGGAGAATGGCCTGGGGATGTGAGGAAGGGGTGAAGAATGGGAAGGGCTTCTTTAGGGGATTAACTGGGAGGAAAATGAAGGGCTGATGACAGATTGATTTGGAATGAGCAAAGAAATCTACAGGAAAAGTTTATGGGGTTTAAATGCTCTTGACCTGGTGTCACAGCATTTCATTGCTCTAGCTTAATGCAAAGAGGAAACTCAAATCTAGCTGCAAACCAAATATTTTTCAGCTGTTTGTCACTGTGTTGATACAGCAGTGAGTTGAACTAGAAAAATTATTCAGTAGCTACTATCCTATTCAGTGTGAATAGGACAGGTTGTTTTTTCTTTATTGCAAAAGGTTCAAGAAAATTAAATGGATGGGGAAGTTGGAAAAATTGTACAGAGGATTTACAGAGTCTCAATCCTTGGAGGTTTTTAAAACTTGGTGCAATAAGGCTCTGAACAATCTGTTTTGATCTGATAATCTCCAGAGTTCCCTTCCAACCTAAATTGTTTTCCAAGCCAAGTCTTGTGAGAGGAAGGGCAGAAGTAAAAGGTGATCAGTGTAACTCACTCCATGTTTTTCCCTCCATGTATTTTAATCAACAGTCCTAAGTATTTTATCCTATTATTTAGGAAGTAAAGACTGTTAAAGAGGAATTGGCTACTAGGCTTAATACCAATGAAACTGCTGAATTATTGAAAGAAAAAGAAGAGCAAATCAAAGGATTAATGGAGGAAGGTGAGAATTAACTATTTTTTGTAGTAAAAATGTGTAGAACAGTTTGAAATGTACTGGCCTTGCATACAAGCCTTCTTTGTGTGGGGAAAAAGTGCTAATTTTAAGCATGTTGGATGTTTCTGAATGGTTGAAGCATTTAGTGAATAGCAAAGAGCAACAGGAGGGGTCAGGCAGTACAGGTGGCTGGAAAGGTGCTTCCTGCAAGTTGCGTTAAAAGGTGCTGAGAGATAAAACCAGCATGTGCAGAGCAACATTCCATGTTCCATTCATAAGAAATCTAACAAGGGCATTGACCATGGCATTTCTACAGTGTCTCCTTTAATACTTCTTAATTTTGGAAATAAAATATAGACAGTAAATGAGAAGATAGTTTGGTTTTTTTTTTCTAACATGATGAGCTCGCTTTATTTTCAAAGCCTTTTACATCCTATCCTATCTCACTGTAGCTCAGTGTAGCAACGGTATTTCAGGATAAGAAAGATTTAAACGTAAGAACTTGCATGAAAAATTGTAAGAATAAGTATTTCCATATTTACTGGAGTATTATTTTCATGGGACTAAAGAGCAAGGCTGGTGTGAATAGAGGGAATCCATAGAATATCACCAATATGCACTGGCTTCATGTTCAATTTCTTCACAGGAGAAAAGCTTTCTAAACAGCAGCTGCAGAATTCCACCATTATTAAGAAATTAAGAGCCAAAGAGAAAGAGAGAGAAAATATTAACACAAAACAGAACAAAAAGATTAAGGAATTGGAAGAGGAGTTGCAGCATTTAAAACAGGTGAGATATTTGTTGATTTTTTTAAAAGCTTTTAATATTAGGTGCAAAATTGCCTTTTGGGAGGGCTCTTGATAAACTGACATTTTATTATTTTCTGGAGACTTCTTTATTTCATAGAATCCCAGAATGGTTTGGGTTGGAAGGGACCCTGAAGCCCATCCAGTTCCATCCCCTGCCATGGGCAGGGACACTTTCCACTATCGCAGGTTGCTCCAAGCCCTGTCCAGCCTGGCCTTGGACACTTCCAGGGATGGGGTAGTCCCAGTTTCTCTGGGCAGCCTGTACCAGGGTCTCACCATCTCACATTATTGGAGCACTGAGTTGTGATTTATGTGTGTATTCCTTGTAAAACTGCAGTGTGGGATCTTCTCAGCTGCTTGTTTGCACTTGCACTGCTGTTACCATGTGAGCTGGAAAACCTGTACCACCAAAATTTGGACAGTTAGTGATCAGTTTGAGTCAAGACCTTACAAATTTCACACCCAGGATGTGGAGTTGTGTGAAGCTGTGATGAAGAGCAGCTCCCTCCTCTGGGCAAGGCAGGGAAGCAAAACCTTTCTCTTTCTGCCAAGTGTTAGATGGGCTTAGCCACTTTATCCCAAATTGGTTGCCACTGTTGTCACTGTCCTCAGGCAGTCAGTTGTCAGCTCCATGTCCTGGGGTTTCTTTCATGTTTCTTGTCTGCCCTGACAGGTACTTGATGGCAAGGAAGACCTTGAGAAGCAGCATCGAGACAGCATTAAACAACTGAACAGTGTTGTGGAGAGACAAGAAAAGGACCTTACTAAACTTCAGGCAGAAGTGGAGGAACTTGAAGAAAGGAACAGGAGTGTGCAGGCAGCACTCGACAGTGCATACAAGTAAGCAAAGCAATCACACCTTCACATTGTGGCTCTTTCTTGTGCAATGCTTGTGAAATATTTAAAAGTAACAAAGTTACTTTCCAAGTTGCTGTTGGCATTTAAATGTACTGGGGTTTGTTTATTTGTTTGGTTGGCTCTTTCTCCCCAGGGAACTTGCAGATCTTCATAAAGCTAATGCTACAAAGGACAGTGAGGCTCAGGAAGCAGCCCTGAGTCGGGAAATGAAGGCAAAGGAAGAGCTTGGGTTAGCGCTGGAAAAGGCTCAGGAGGAGGCTCGGCAGCAGCAGGAAGCCTTGGCAATTCAGGTGGGTCTGAAATGCAGAAATAAACTCTTTAGTTCAACAAGTGACTGCCCTGAGGTGCTGTGTACACCTGATGTAATGGATCAGGTGGAACTCGTTTTTGTGTACTTAGCAAATACCCAGAGGATTTCTTCCCTGTGGAACTTGTTCCATATTAAGGGGTGATTGTGCTAACATTTAAAATACTAATTTTATTTAAAAGTACTTATCATTTTACTTGTCTAAATGAAATTACTTTGAGAGGCTCTATGTTAAATTTGTGGTACTCTTAACTCTTAGAATTTTTAGTGATAAACAAATCAGTGTAACTACTTGTGTGTGTGCAAAAGTGAAGCCTTTACTTGTAAACAAACATATCCTGTCTAACACTGTTTGAAAATGGTGTGGGACTGTGGCAAGGAATAGGTGATGATAGAACTTTTGGCAAGAGTTTAGTAACAATTTCTTGTTTAATTAGGTGGCAGACCTGAGGCTGGCACTGCAACGTGCAGAGCAGCAGGCAGCAAGAAAAGAAGATTATTTACGGCAGGAAATTGGTGAACTGCAACAGGTACTATAACAAACAGATGATGCCAACTTGCATCTGCAAGGAGGACTTCTAAAAACCCAAAAATAAAATGCTACCATGACATGAACAGCCTGAAAGAGAGGCTTTATTTTCCTTGTTACCTGCAGTGGTTGTCCTTTACAGAGGAGTAATAAAAATATTAATGGAAATGTTTTTTAAAATCACATAGTGGAAAAAATGTCATCATTTTTTATGATGCCTCTTAAATGGAACACTGTCCTTTTTTAATACGAGACAAAATACAGGCATTAATTCTGTGATAGTTGTGTAAAATTGCTACAAATGCACTTGTGAATGACTCTTTTATCTGCTTCTTAAAAATATTTTTATTGTTCTTAAGGGCCAGAGTATAGGCTGTTGCCAAATGTTTCAAATGATGTCCAGAGCTCTGGAATTTCTGGGCCCTTGCTCTATTATGTATCTAAAAATGTTTAACTTGGAATTTCACACTTTGAGTTTGAACCACATGAATGTTGGATTGTAAAGCAGTAATTTTAGAATGTAAAGCAGCTGCTGTTTATTTAGATGAATTCTGTATGAACCTTTCAATCCATCATATGATTTAAATTGTATTTAATTTGTGATTTCAGAGACTCCAAGAAGCAGAGAGCAGGAACCAAGAGCTGAGCCAAAGTGTAACCTCTGCTACACGGCCCCTTCTGCGGCAGATAGAGAACCTGCAGGCCACGCTGGGAGCACAGACCTCTGCTTGGGAGAAACTAGAAAAGAACCTTTCTGACAGGCTGGGTAAGATGGTTCAGCTTCTACTGAGCTGTGAGGCTCTGGGTAAAGATGTGAGATGTGTCAAGGTAAATGTAAAGGGCTTAGTACTTGCCCAAAGTGTAGCTGGTGGATCAGGAGAGATGAGCACCAAATGCTTTCCTGTAAGGAAATGGTGTGGAGGGGTTATGCCAAGGTTCTTGGACAGGTAATCCACTGGTTCTCTGTAAAACACTCTGTAACATAAGATTGTAAGGTGGAGGGGGTAAGGTGTACATGTCCTTACAGCATCTAAGGGCACTGAGGCACTAAAAGTATTCCAGTATGGAGCCTGATGCTGAGATTCCAAATTGTAAAGTTTGGAATCACTTACCTGACTGCATAGGTGATGATATTGTTTGATACAGTAGTAACCTATTGTTTTAAATGAAAAATACATTCAAAGCCCAAAGGTGGACCTAAATAAATTATATCCTTTTTGGAGGCAATCTGTAGTTGTATTCTGAAAGAGTCTGAAATCTATTCATTCTGCATTGCTTTGATCCTCTGTATGTGGAAAATATTTAATTTCCTTTACAAAAGAAAACAAGATGTATTTTTTAAGAAAGATTGGTTGCATATAAAAAAATTCTCAAATTCAATTTTGATATATAACTAAATGGCTCATATTCTAGATATTTGATCAAAAAAGGTTAAATTCCATGTTTTTTTCCTTACTACTAGGTGAGTCTCAAACTCTTCTAGCAGCAGCTGCTGAGAGAGAACGGGCTGCTACAGAGGAACTTCTTGCTAATAAAATTCAGATGTCTTCTTCTGAATCTCAAAATAGTCTTTTAAGGCAAGAAAATACCCGGCTTCAGGCTCAGCTGGAAGTGGAGAGAAACAAGTTGAAGAAAATGGAAAATGAGAACAGCAGGTGAGTTCAATTTTGGTTAACAGCATTTCTTTAGAATGTAGTGAAATGGAGTGTTGATATGACTGTGCAACATGTTGGCAGAATGTTACAAGAATGTTGCTGAGGATACTTTGTTTAATGCTAAAGATTAAACAGTGCTGCATTCATAACATTTTGTAGCCTTGCAGCTGTTTGTTTTAAAAGCATCTGAATCTACAGAGAATAGAATGGAGAATACTTATTTAACTTCTTTCCTTCCTCTGTGTAGGTATGAGGTTGAACTAGAAGGGCTCAAAGATGAGTATGCAAAAACCTTGGAAGATGCAAAGAAAGAAAAGGTATTGCCTAGTTCAGCTTTAATCTCTGTTATGCTTGAAATCTGAGCTAGCAGGAGATTAACAGCTTGTATTTCTCTTTGCAGGCGCTGCTGGCTACTCAGTTAGAAATGGAGAAGATGAAGGTTGAACAGGAGAGAAAGAAGGCTGTTCTTGTCCAAGAAGCAGCAAAGGAGAAGGTGCCAAAACCTAACATTTATAAGTTTTATTGATATTGTCTTTATTTTAGTAGACATCTATACCTGAAACTTTTAGTACCTGGCAGTATCTTTCCAGTGAAATAGGTGTTGTGTTAGACTCACTGAAATAAATTTTGGATAATGGGCTATTTAACCTGAGAAAAGGTAAAATATGGATTGCTGTCTTAATCCTCTGTATTCTTTGAGCACTCTTGGATCCTTTTTCTTCTGAAGCTACTTGTTTCCTTTGCTTAGACTACCAGCATTGCTTCCACTGAATTCTTGTTTTGTTTCAGTGTGTAATGTTCCACATACTTTCCAGCTGAAGTCACAAGTCACAGAGCAATCCTCACTAGTCATTAAATTCATTACCACTAATTAGCAGTTAATATTCAGTAAAACTATTTGTCTTGTTTGTTACTGTCTCCAGTCCTAAAATCTAAGTGCTTTCCCCTTCAGAAGTTAGCATGCTTGTAGATGCTGCTTGGAAAAAGGGGCCAGTCTGTTTTGAAGAGGTATCAGTGAATTATTAGCATGTGAAAAGTCCTGGAATTTAATTCATACACTTTATTTGAAAAGAAGAAAAAGGCCTTAACATTCATTCTAAGAGACGTTCTTCTGGGTGAGATATTCTTTCCTTGATACATTAGGATGTACAAAACTGCCTCTGAGTCTCTCTTGGCTACTTGAAAGAGAACCTTTTTTCAGTGTAATTTGCAGCTTTTGTCTTAATTTCCTGAAAGGTCCAAGATCTTGAAGATGGGCTGTGTTACAGCACAGAAATTCTTTGCTGTTGAACTTTCATATGTTTTAGGTATGGGGCAAGTAGAAAATCTATCACATAGTGTTCTGTAGTTGTTGGTGGAAAAAGGGAGGCTATTTATACAATTTCTTTTAGCATGTTGTGAATGTTTTTTTATTTTTCTAACTGGTGATATTGGATGTCTGTTTGTTTTTAAGGACCGAAAGTCATTCACAGTTGAAACTGTATCAAGTACACCGTCAATGTCCCGCTCCAGTTCCATAAGTGGGGTGGACATGGCAGGTCTTCAGACTTCTTTCCTCTCTCAGGTAGGATAGATCACCTATAATGGCTTTTTTCTTCTTGACAGACCACTTACTTTCCTCCTCAAGAACTTTTAGTAGCATAAAAAATGACTCTTCAAGAGTGTATTGGCCTTAGACAAGGTAACATCCTGTGCAGAAACATCTAAATCTGCTTACAAGATATCTGTGATTGTAAAACATGCAGGTGATTTATTTTTACTTGCACTCCTGATTTAGTGCACACCCCTGCTCCCTAGGCAGCATCACTGACTGCTGTACTCTGCTGTCTCCTACTGCTGCTCGTGCCCTGTCAGTCCAGTTCATGCTGCCAACGTTAAATGGCACCTGTAGAAGCGTCAGGAGAACTTGCCAGTGGGGAGCTATCCCAAATTGTACCTATTCACCTCAAGCTTTTGTTTTGAAAACAAGCTTTAAGCATTTAAATGCATGCCTAGCACAGTGTTTTTTAAATCTTAAGTTATGTCATATTTAGGAGAGGGAAGATTCCAAAATGGGCATGTTTTTTGTCTAATTTTCAGCTTCTCTAACCTTCTGTTTGTAGGATGATCCTCATGATCACTCGTTTGGACCAATAGCTACCAGTGGGAGCAATCTCTATGATGCAATAAGGATGGGATCGGGTTCAAGTATAATTGAAAACCTTCAGTCACAACTAAAACTAAGAGAAGGAGAGATTTCACATCTACAGGTATCTTTTTCAGAAAGCTTGGTCAGTGTTAGGAGAATTCTGTGAACCAACGCAGCTGTGTAGGGATGAACACAAGAAGGGTTTGTTGGTTCCTTTTTTGTTTTGGCAATGACCTATCCAGAAAACCTATCTGTTTGAAAAGTAAAATATCCAGGACACTGAGACTTGAGGAGAAAGTGAGAGTGGATCTGTGCTGTTTCACAGTCTGGCTTAAGAATAAGCCTTAATTATACGTGTATTTTGATATGGTGTTTTTCTAAATACAGTGAATTCTTTCCTTCTCCTCCTTGTTATGTGTATTTACCCTAGCTGGAAATTGGAAACCTGGAGAAAACTCGATCAATAATGGCAGAAGAGCTGGTTAAATTAACAAATCAAAATGATGAACTTGAAGAAAAAGTGAAGGAAATACCCAAACTACGCACACAGTTAAAGGTAAGTGCATTTCTGGTGTAAATCCATTGTAAAATGTAAATAATTTCATTTCTTTAGGAGTAGTCCTATCAGTTTAGGAATATATTCAAATCTGTTTCTAAGCATAAGTGACTGAAGAGCCTGGGTTTTGGTGGGGTTTTTATATATATATAGTAGAATCTAAAAATGCCTACTCTATGGTTAGGGAGTCACTTCAAAACACAGTTGCTGGAAACATGTGCTGTGCATAAGACTGTGTGCTAAATCAGCGAGAGACCATTTTTGTTTCTATCATTTAGGAACTTGTCTGGAACGGATGTTTTAGTAGAGGGAGGGTTTTGATTAATAGCATGGGTTTGAGGTTGATGCAGAAGTTGAATATATATGTGTGGTAGATATACAGGAAATAGGACAAATGATTGAATCCTAATGTTTAAGAATTTAAATTGAAATATTTGAAGAGTTTTGTAATAATTTTTGAATACAGAATGTTCAGTTTTCTCATAAAACATTTCCCAAACTGGTCATTCCTGTAGTAAAACAGTGCAGTTTTCTAACTGTTTTTAATGCTTATAGCAACTCTGAACTTCAAGGTGCTTCAGTATGTCCTCTGAAGCCAGCACTAATTATTTTTCTGATCTTTGGAATATCTTCCTTTAATATCTAGAATATAAATCTAGTTGTATTCAAAGCACAGAGTACTTTTGAAGAGTTTACTGTGTGCTCCACTGTGGTTACACTTTGATGAGGTAGTGCTGCACTTATTTCCCCTGGCAGTGTCAAACACTGTCCCAGCAGCAGCTTGTTTGAAGCTGAAAATAACAACCAGTGAGATAACACCGTGTGTCCTTGCAGGATTTGGATCAGAGGTACAACACCATTCTCCAGATGTATGGGGAGAAGGCAGAGGAGGCTGAGGAGCTCCGACTGGATCTGGAAGATGTGAAAAACATGTACAAGACTCAGATAGACGAACTTTTAAAACAAAGACAAAATTAATTCCTCGTGGAACTGTTAGCATTGTATGGTGACAGACTGTAAAGATAACTGTTTATGTAAATGCTGAATTTAAATGTCTTGTAAAAAAGCCCTGTATTATAGAAAATGTGACTATATAATAGAGTTCATATGTTGACAGAAGAATCAATGCTTTAAGTGTCCTGTTCTGTCTGCAGTTAAATTATTTGTGCAATATTTAATTTTTTTTTTCTTCAGTCATCCCTTTATTTAAGTTTTTGCTAAATGGTGGGTCATTTTACATAAACAGCAGAAATTATGGTTGTTACCTTGTGAGACAGCACTGGAAGGCATGAGCAGTACTAAAGCAGCCCTTGATTCATAATCTTTGTAAACCTATGAAAATCACATTAGAAGTCTTTCTCAAGTGTTCATATGAGTTTTTCTAAAATCTCATCTGGTAATTTTTAATAACTAAGTAGCAGGGACTTGCTGTCTGAAGCATTTCTGGTGAATATTTTATGACATGAAAATCTTAGATTTGTGCTTACAAAATCTGAACATGTCAGGGTGATTATTCTTAGACAAATCAGATTAGTCTGACTACTTAACACTAAGTCCTCTAAAGCAGAGTGTGAGACTCAGATGAGACTTCAAATTACAGCTTCATCTTGTATATTGCTTGTGCTCTCATGAGCAGTCTGGAGACAGCAGCTCTGCTTGTAATGATAGATGTGTTCAACTTTTAACACCACAAATCGGAGCTGTTAAATATCTGTTCTAGATTTAGTAGCTGATTTTTAACAGTAGCTAGAACAGTTCAGAAGAATGCAGGAAACTGATTTTTTAAAAATAAGTTGCTGCATATCTCATGGCTCCTTTTATATGAGCAGCAAGGGTTAGACTTCTTGTAAAACTGAACTGTGGCTTAATAATAGAGCAAGTCTCCAGTGGCTGGAGAGTATTTCTCATGCCATCCCTTAAGCAAGGTATTGGTCAAACAGCACTCACGTGACTTGGAGTTGAGCTGCCTTTTTGGTAATGTCAGAGGAAATGTTTGAATGGGACCCTTGGGAATGCTGAGAAGAAGCTGTCGTCTTCCTCTCTGCATTCCAGAGAGCAAATATTTTGCTGCATCTCAGAACCTACTCGTGTGAAATACTGGGCAGTTGAAATTCTTTGCTTATCACACCAGTGCCTCTGTTGGGAGAGGTTTTTTTTCCCCAGTGCACGTTGTAATTTGGGAACTCTTTTCCTGCTTGGGTATTTGGTGGCCTGACACACAGAGGATGTGAAGGATGAGGACTTGCTTCTGGAGAAATACCTCTTGGTAATATGACTTGACTATGGGTGTTAAGGATTTATTCCTCACTGGGAGAACAGGATTTATTCCTCACTGAAGTTACACAGGCAAGGGGATGTTCATGGAAAATCCTAGTCTGATTTGAGATTCAGGCAATTAATCTGTGAAGATTTCATCAAAGCCATAGAGCCAGAACACTTAAATTTGCTGTAACTCCCCATCTGTCATAGAAATTTCTAACTGCTTTAATAAAAATACTTTTTTCTCTTCCTTTTTTTTTTTCATTGGGAGGTGGGAGGGAATTACTGTCTTGTTTTCATTTCAGTTTTGGAAACCTTGGTGGTACGATTTTTCTTCTAAAAACCTTAGGATTTAACACTTCACCTTCATATTAAAGCATGGTTGGTTGCTCTAAGTTTCTGGAAAACCCCAGACCAATCAAACCTAAGCAAAAATCAGTCCATATTAAAACACTTGCTGGAATTTTACTGATTTAGAATTATGATGTACAATGGTTAGTTGAGCCTTTTCTTAAGAAAACAACTCTTTTTGATGGTCAAAGATCAGAAATTCTGTTCAGCTTTTATCTGCTACAGTGAATCGATAACTTCCTGATTTTCACTTTTTTTTTACAATCTTGGCCAACAAATGCAGCAGCAAAGAAAAATAAATTATTTTATAGTCCTGAAGGACTGACAGACAGTTCAGAGAATGCCTTGGGCTATCTTGTTTTTCAGGAAAAGCTTAGGTAAAAGGGAAATTTTAACATGCAATCAGCATTTACTGTTTTAGATGTAATAACACAAAAGGTATTAGATTTTTAAATTTTACTAAAGTAGATATTTGTATTGATTATTTTTGGATTCTATATTCCCTTGTAGTGCAACCTTTAATATTACCTGAGAATCAGGTGGCCTTCTGTGTCTTAATCATCTAAGCCTTAGAAAACAAAGTGGCTGTTGGAAGGTAACATAGACTTTAAAATATCCTGGTTTGCTCATCTTTGATCTAGCTGTATGCTTGTTTTGAAGAAACATTAATGTCTGCTTGAACACAATTCATTGCTCTTACTGAGATTGCCTAGAAGAGTAACGTGCAAAATGAAAGGAATTAGGTTGGAATTCTAGTACTCACTTTTGTCTAAATCTATTATTTTACAACATTCCTCCTGAAAGCAACTTAATTTAGCTCTCATTTCACTGCATATGCAAGTATGAAGAAATGTTATTTAAAGGTTACTCAGTGCAGTGTTCTGAGGGAGCTAAATTGCTGATGGAAAGGCCTCTGTGGATGTAAGTGGGTTTGGATGAGGAATAGATCACTCTGTACTCACTTCCTTCAGGAACTCAAGAGCCCATGTTCAAAATCCCATGTCAAATTCACGTGAGAGAAGGGTTAGTTCTATTTTGTTTTCCTGCTACACATTTGTTGTAATTTATGTGCTTACATTTTACTAAGGGCTATAATGATCCTTAATAAGAGGTGAAATGGTTATCACAGTGAAATTAAACCCCTTGGTTTCTAGTTGTAAAATATGTATAAACTGTAAAAAGCACGGGTCAGCGAAAAATAAAATTTTCCGCTAACAGTGTGCTCTGGTTCTCTTTGAGAAAAGACTTAAAAATAATTCTGGGGAGGGTGGGTGGGTAGGTGTGAACCTAGTGCTGTGAAAGGAAAATAGTACTTAAGGTCGAAGATACCAGATATAGTTGGAATACAGGTACAGATGCCAGTTGAAGTCTTGCGGTACCGTGGGTATTTATGTACGAGGAGCTGGTTTATTTCTGAATGCACAGCAGAGATGGGGTTGTGGATAATTGTGAAATTCAGACTAATTTCCTTTACTCAGGTAAGCGGTGTCCCTGCAGGGTCAGCACCTCTGCCGGCGCCCGCGTTCTCTCTCGGGTTTCCTGACTCGGGCTGAGCGTTTGTTCCTCGTTTCCCACCTGGGAACGAGGTGAGAACAGGTCTGGGCTGTGCGAGAGGATTCAAAGCTCTGGAGTGTTGGCGCCTGTGCCTCCCCCGGCGCTCGTCACTGCGGGAATTGGGTCAGACCGAAGGAGGGTGCACAGGCGGGAGCGCTGCCGTGTGTCAGGGAGAGCAGGGCGGGCATCGCTGAACCTCTGCCCGTGCGCCTGGGGGTGTTGGTGAGCGCGGCGGTCCCGGGCCGGCCCCGGCCCCGCTGCTGCCGGCCTGGGCTCGGGGGGACGCCTGGAACAATGGGGTGCCGGAGCCTGCGCTTCCTGCCGGGCCGCGGCAGGAAAAGGCCCTTTTCCTCCGCATCCTGCGCTCGCCGCTCCCGGGGCGGCAGCGCTTAATTTCCGGCAGCAGAAGGAAGACGCGGCCGCTCCGCCGCCGCTCCCCCGCGGGCAGGTGCCCTTCGCTGCGGGCCCCACCTGAGCCGCGCCGCGCCGCCGGAGCCCGACCCGCGCCCGGGCGCTGCGCCACCGCCCCGGCCCGGCCGGCTCCTCCTTCCCTGCTTTCCTTCCCTGCCTTCCTTCGCTGCCTCCTTCCCCGGCTCCCGCTGCCCCGCGCGGGGCGGTCCCGGCGGCCGCGGCCGCTGCCGGCGGCGGTGCCGCCCGCCCCTCCCTCACACCCGCGCGGGCGCTTCCCCGGAGCCCGGCGGGGCCGGGCCGAGCGCTGCCCCCGGACATGAGGATTGAGGCCGGCGGCGAGCGCCGAGCAGGAGGAGCGGCCGGTCCCGTGGGCTGCGGGGCTCCTCGGGGCCGGCGGGGCTGAGATACGCGGTGAGACACGCGGTGAGATGCGATGCTGTGCCGGGGCAGGGGAGCGCAAGGGCGGGGTGGCGGTGCCGGGGATGACGAGCGTGGGTCCGGCACCAGGTCCGACTGGGCCCGAGGCTGCGTCCGGGTCTGGGTCTGTCATGCACGGCCTGGCACAGCATGCCGGGCACCTTCCCGAAGTGACAGCGCCTCAGCCAGCGCCCAGGGGCGGGGAAAGGACCGCGTGTTTTGGGGCCGCCGCCGGGTTCGTGGCGGGAGAGGTGTGGTCCGTGTGAAATAACCCGTGCCCCGGGCTGTGCGCCGGGAAAGGGACCCGAGTGACCGCTCAGCGCAGTGCCCGGGCTGGGGCAGCTGCTCTCGCTGCTGGGAACGTGTCCCTAGGAGCAGGACAGTGCCCTGAGGAAATCTCCTTTTGCAGGACGTACCTAACTCCACCTTCCTCCCCCGCTCTAGGTTTCTGTACCTGGGAAATTGAAGTGGTTCCTCTCAAACCAAACAGGTAAAACTACTTGTATCGTAGGAATTTTGCTAAAGGCTTCAGTTGAAAGCAAGAATGCAAATTTTAGCAAATTATAACGCCAAAAAAGGTGGAGTTTAGATACAGGCCATACATTTCTTTTCCTCAGGAAGTTTAATGGTTCAAAGCAGGGGTGTTAGATGAGAAGGTTGTATTAGCAGGAAGGTATGCAGTCAGCTTTAGGGTATACAGATGTGTGGGCCTGTGTGTGTGTACATGTGTATATATATAAATACACTAATATTATATATAAAATTATATATAGAATATACTCAGTAGTCAAGTTTCTTCAACATGATGTTAAGCACTAAAAATAGGCATCCTGTAAGACTTAGCTGTGACCCTCTATTTGTCTGCCTATTTTCCCTCAGCCAATTATTAGTTCAAAATGGAGAATGTGTTGTTTTCATACTTATTTTAAAACTAAAAAGCCTTCTTTTCTCACCCCTCCCCCCCAGTTCTTCTACTTTTTTTCCCTTCTCACTGGATATTTCATGCTCTATACTTGGTTTCCACACTGAACTCTCAGGATCCCTTGGCATTTAGCTAAAGTAAACACACCCATTTTAGCTTGACTGGGAGTTTGTAGTGCGTAATAACACTCAATGACTAATGATTCAAAGATAATCCTGAGGTTGTGCAGTCTGGCCTCTCAGTGAAAGTTTGGTCTTCACAGGAAAAAGAAACCACCCCAGAAAAGCAAGTACAAATTTTTTGACTACATGTCTGACTCTGACTGAATTTTGTCCGGTGTGCCTGAAATGCTGCAGATATGTTAATTTCTTTTTTTTTTTTTTTTTCCTATTTTATTTATAAAGCACAGAACTCACAGGTTGCCATGTTTATGTTGCTTGTGTTTGGATTGCTACTGCAAGAAATTCTGGCTAATTCCCAAGCTGAAAATCCTACTGAATTCCCAAACATTCCAGAAGAGCCATTCTACAGCTACAAAGCCATCAACTTGCCAGATGAGCATATCCCCTACTTTCTGCACAATAACCAGCATATTGCTGACATCTGTAAGCAGGATGCTCTTTGCCCATATAAAGTAAGTTTGCTTTTTTCCTGTTTGTTTGTTCAAATTGGGGTGATTTGTTCTTGGGAGTTGTAGCAGTTGAAGATGGTGATTAATTGGTCTCCTTGCCAATTAGTCAGGGAAAGGATTTGTCTCAGAACCTATAAAAGGCAAGAGTAACATTGCTGTGCATGTGTGTCCACCTTGGAGCCTCTGCTGTGCATGAGGAATCTGGATGTTGTTTCTCAAACTCGGTTTGAAAACAGACCAAACCAAAAGCCTTTTATGCAAGATTTATGAGCTAGATGTCGTTTAAAAGCTGACAACTTCAGTCATTTCCCATTTTCCTGTTGCAAAACGTGATTCTGTGTTGCAGAAACACTTGAAGAAACTAAAATCCTGCTGGGGTTATGAGAAATCTTGCAGATCAGAGAACAGATTCAGTTACCCAGTGTGTGATTATGTTGAAACTGGGTGGTAAGTTTAATTTTAAATGTCTACTGTACATTGTGGTAAAAAAAATAGTGTAGTGCTCACTTTGATATAGGTGTGAAGTAAATATTATTGTGATATTTAGAATTTAAAGTGTGATTTTTTGTGGACACCTGTGTATATATATAATGTGTGTATTTATGCATAATGAGCCTTTCAACATGATTAAAAAATTTAAATTTTAAGGAAGAAAATACTGCTAAAAGCACTTCCTGCCAGAATGTTTTCATTATTCTGATTTAGCCTTGAATTCAGATTCCTAAAATAGCTGTATTTCCTTTCTTAGCTTTAAAAACAGAGGAAAAATGTAGAAAAAAAATGTGTACCCTTTTAGGGGAGAATAACTTTAAATTGTCACTTACATGCAGCTGATAAGTGCTTCCTGTTTTGGCATCCTAAATGCCAATAAAATAACTGGCTGCTTCTTCTGTTCCACTTTCAGTGGGAAAATGTGATCTGTTGAAGTTATTACTAGGATTGAGCAGCAGAACCTTGATTTGTTTCCTCTCTCCTTCACACATCAGGGCAAATGACATCGAGACAGCCCAGCGGATATTTTGGAAACAAGCAGACTTCGGATATGTTCAAGAGAGGCTCAGTGAAGTGAAAACCCATTGCAAGCCTGCAGCAACAGTAGGTATTTCTGATAGATGTGATACTTTGCACTTGTTTTTAAAACTAATTTTTGTTATTGACGGAATTCCACTTGCTCTTAACAGGGGGATTCATCTCTGACCTGCTCCCAGTACCTTCAGCATTGCAGAGCAACGAACTTGTACATTGATTTACGAGCTGTAAAGAGAAACCACGACAGGTCTCTGATTTGCCTGGGTTATAGCAAAAAAGGGATGTCAGGGAAAAGGATTTGAGAATTTGTTTAACAAAGCTGGTTTGCTTGTTGCTATGGATTTTCCTTTTTTTGCTTTTTACTGCTGATCAGAGGCTTGTTGCTGAAGCCCTGTAAAGGTTTACCCCTCTTCATTGCTGGCTGCTGCTGGTGGTGTAAAAACCCAAGTTCTCACTTTTATGGAATGGTGATGGGTGATTGAAATCCTCCCTGATGGAAGAGAGGAAGACGTTTTTGTGTCTTCAGTCATGTCCTTCCTTGACCAGATGATGTGCAAAATACAATTGCTTTTGTCTCAGGAACCAAGACCTTTCCTGTGCCTTTATACCAGATCCAGGAGCTGCATTTTTAGGTACTGAGTGACTGAGGAGAGATCTGAACCTGGATCTTCTACATCCTGAATTAAAAAGCTAAATACTGGAAACTGGATGAAAAAACCATACCAGTGGTGCTGGCATGACCCTCTGACTTGTCTTTGAAGTCAGTGTCTTGATCTGGTTCATGACTGAAAGTGATATGACCCTTCAGAATGGGTTTTGTCATCATCACAGCCTGTCCTGAAAGCTGATTTAGACAGTGCTTTTAGCTGGCAACTTGTTTTCAGGAAATTTGTTCTTGCATCTCACTCTTCATGTGTCATATAAAATCCTTGGGTAGCGAAGTGGGTTGTGAGATCTGAGGTAAATTTCAGTAAGAAATTGTTAGAAACAAACAAGAACTCCAACCAGTGATGGTCCTGTCATGGCAGTGATGCATCACTGTCATGAAGCAAAATTTGATTAAATTACTTATGTGAGTATGTGTAAATAATTCTTAATAACATCCTGGGTGGATTATTGCTGCTTTCTAAGATGATGCCTAGACCTTCAAGGACACCACTATCTTTATTTGGGAATTGTGGGAAATTCTTGATTTACACTGAGGAAAATACTCAGGTTTTAAATATGTATGAAGTGCCTTGCTGAACTGAGACTAAGCAGCACTGGCTTGAGTATGTAAATGAGATTGCAGGACTGCACAAAAGCTGATAGACTTTTTCTAATTTGCATTAGATTCAAAGAAGACTTTTTCCAGAAGGGAGAAATTGGTGGTCATTGTAGCCTCGATGTTCAAGCATTTTTGGCTGAAGGTCAACGCAAGAGCCCTCTGCAGTCTTGGTAAGAATCTCTTCTCAAGGCTGCTTCCAAGTTCACTTGCTAATTACTTTTTATTTTTGTCATTGGCATTGCCAGCTGTGTGTAGGGGATTTCATACTGAGGAAAGACTTGCTCCTTTTAAGGTCAATTTGAGATTTGATATTAGAAACCTCTGGTAATTACATCTCTGCAGAAAGTCTGAACCACACTGTGTGTAATTGTGTCCTGCCTCATTTGCAGCAGCAAAAGATGTGAAAACACCTTGCAATTGGAAGTTGTAACCTTCAGGTGTTTTCTGGGCAAGGTGCTGGTGCTGTGCCTCTAATCTGTGTGTGGAAGGGGAGATTGTTTTGTGGTGAGATGCCTTGAGGCTGGCCCTTGTGTGTGAGTTCCCACAGCCCTTGGTGAGGATGATGTGGATGTCTCACACAGCATTCCCAGGGAAGCTGGGCTGGGAATGTGAGGAGGGCCAAGTCCACAGGCTGAGTAGGAAGTGCAGAGCATCACAGTTTGCATGCTAGCACTTCAAAGCTGCCTTGCCAGTTAATTGATGAAGGAACTGGGGCCATTTAGGTCCATATCACAATTCATTCTTATGCTTTGCTTGTGTTTTCTTTTTTTTCCCCCATTTTTCATTGATGTTTAATTTAAGTCAAGAACTGTTGCAGAGGAAGAAGACTTTTCTCCTCTACCTGCTGTTGTCATCACAGCTGCTCATCCTTGTTTAGATGCAGGAACAATAAATACTGCCTCTACATTCATTATTCCAAACAAAGCATGGAAATCTCACTGAAGTGTCTCTGGCAAGGCAGATCAAGTTGTGTGGAGCCACAGATCCAGGCTCTGAAGCTCTTTGTTACATCCCTGCTGCCTTGATTTGGAGATCAAAGGTGCTGTTCACTCCTGAGATCAAAGGCAGTGTTTAACCTCTAGAAGCCCTGAAGAACTTTCCATTATAATTTCAAATAATTTTAATTGTCAGACTCTATCAGTTTTTAGCAGTCCTGTTAACTGAAATGGACTGGAAGGACAGTTACTAAATCTGAGACATATGAAGTACAGTTGTTTAAATGTGTTGATGTCAAAGCATATTCTGTGTGATTGAATCTTTCTAGGTTTGCAGAACTCCAGACATTCACTGCATTAGACTTCAGACCTCTAGAAGATGGGAAGTGTGACATTGTTATTGAAAAACCAACATACTTCATGAAATTAGATGCAGGTAACTGGTATCTTTAGTTTTTTTTTTTTTTTTTTTTGTACTGCAGTAAAAAAAGCTCATATTCAACTTGCCCATCTACATTATGCCTTTATGACAGTTCACTTGTAATATGAAAAATTATGTGAATTTTTAGTTACTTTTTTGGTGTAGTTCCAGTGACAAAATTGGAAACCGAGATTTGAAAATCTTGTAATTTCCCACAGTTGATTTAGAAAAAAAATCAGAACGATTTCCTGTAGTTTGCCTTGCACAGTTGTTCTCTGGACTGTGGTTTGGCAGGGGTTTGACTTTGTGCCAGAGGCTGTTCTGACTGTGTTTCTGCATGACAGGTTCCATACCATGACACACCAAGTACGGGTGTCTGTGTCCTGCAGTACGTGCTCAGCAGCAGGGTCTGCGTGCTTTGGAGGATAGGGAAGAGAAGTGGTGTTGCAAGAGGAGCAGCACCCAGGCAGGAATCTGACATTTTTGGAGCTTCACCAGCCTTTCTGCTGGTGCAGCACCGTTTGCAGGGCAGTGTTGGTGGGGGAGAGTGCTGAGGATGTGGACAAGCAGCAGCTGCAGAGGGGGGAGCTGTGTTTGGGTGCTCCTGTGCTGGGCTCTGTCCCTGTGGCACACAGCAGCTGTGACCCCAGTTCCTGCTCTCCCCCTGCCACTGCCTGACATTTGGAACTGGGCTGTGTTCCCTCCTTTGTGTTCCCTCCTTTGTTTCATGGGAGATTTTTGTGCACCAAGAATGAACAAGAGAGAAGACCCGAGGGATGACTTGGGCTTTGGCTTGTGTGAAAGTACAAGTTGTGTCTTGTGGTCCCACGGACAGAGCTTCCCTCAGCCCCACTAAAGCAGAGCCCAGACCTGTGCTGAAGGCCAATTCTCATGTTTCCTTGTGTCTGACTGGGCTGTGTTAAAGCAGGAGATCCTTTCATATCCTTCAGAAAGCAGCTGCAGACTGTAAAGAGAAATAGCACATGAAGCTCATATTATTCTTTTTTTGGGCCACTCTGTTTTGGTTTTTTTTTTTTTTTAAGACGTTTTACCTTAGATTTCGTTCCTTGATTCCTTCCTTTTAGAGGTTCCTTTTTTAGGGTGTATAAGGAGGATTCAAGGACTTAATATAAAATGCAGGATACTAATCAGGAAAAATGCATAAACCAGTGACAGTGGAGCACGTAATGCAGTGTTTTGCTAACAATTCTTTCTTTCTCAGGTGTTAATATGTACCATCACTTCTGTGATTTTGTCAATCTTTACATTACCCAGCATATCAATAATTCCTTCAGTACTGATGTCAACATAGTCATGTGGGACACTGTAAGTCTGCTCTGCTTTTAACATATTTGTGATGGGTTATATTTCTGCTTTATAGCTGCTCTGAAGGTTTTAGTAGCCAATCCTTAGCTGTCATGTGGCCATAGCCATGTGGAACTGGTAAATTTCTGGATCCTTTTAATACAGGTGCATGAGTAATTGTTAAAGAACAGATTTTCTGTGATAAACCATGTGCTGTTGGAATGCTCAGCTTTGCTAGCACATAGTTATGCCTTTTTTTGGTGTGACCTCAAAAATAATCTGATCAGTATTTCTAACCTGTAGCATTTGAAGTTTTAACTGGTTTTTGTAGGTTTTTTTCTCTTGGAAAATTGAAGTAGGTCTGCTCAACTGTTTGCTCTATATTTAAAAAGAAATGCAGTCTTGCATATTTGTAAATCAGTAATGTGCAGCCTGTAGTAAAGAAAACAACTAAATTAAATCTTAAATATCTCAAAGCAGAGTTTCATATTTAATTCCTTTAAGTAGCCTTCTTGCAGTTACTTCCCTCAGTCACCTCTCACATTGCCATGATAACATAAAACAAGTTTTTAACTGGGGCTGTTTTTGCTGTACAGCTGAGTCGAAACCATGTGTTTGAGTAATACTAGTTTTATTGGACAGTGTCTAAGGTGTGTAGGAGGGTATTAAACTAAATAACTAAATAAAAAACAACTGGGCAATTTGTAATATGCCAGATAACGTGCATAATTAGATCCAGAAATAACAGTTCTTGAATATGTCACTGTCCCACACCTGTTTTGTGATCATAAATTGCTGAGTTTTTTCCCTGAGCATTTAGTGCTAGGATAACTAAAATTCAATAGAGAACTGCAAATACCCTCTGCTTGCTATTTAATGAGAAACCTGTTTGGCTAGAAGAGACTCTTTTTTCTAATTCTATTGTATTTTAAAACTAAAATCAGTGCCATCTGTCAGGTAAGTGAGCTCTCTAGGTGCTGCACAGGACCTGTTAATCTAGCTCTGATGGTTTTCTGAAAAGCTCAGGTGTCAGACAGCGTTGTAAATTACTTTGAAAAGCAACTCTTTGCCTTATATCGCAGAATCAAATAACTCTTTCAGATGTACCATTCAAAGTAGTGCCACACTGTTATCAATTTAAATGAGCATTACCTGCTCAGGCAGCTGGAGTTCATTGCTATGTAAAACCAGGTGATGGCACCAGTCAACTACTGATGAACTGTGCTCATCAAAAGGTGGACTTGAGCTTATTATTCATTCTCTTTTTTTTTTTCTTCCTTGATGTAATTAGATTTGGCCATACTTCCTGTCTACTGTTCTTATTAAAGAGTAATGCCCTTAGATGTAGGTTAAACAAAGCAGAAGATGAGTAGGAATTCCACTGGGTGTTGGTGTGCAGATCATCTGTGAATGCAGGGAAGAAATGTTTATAAAGCACTTTTAAGGGGAGCAGAGAGGGTTAGAAAGTGGTGCTTTCATCAGTTCTCCACTTCTAATCTGGGAGAGCAGTTCTTGTAATACATGGCCAGAAGGGAGTGTGGATTGTAAAATTTATTAATACCTAATGGCAGAGCAAGGGAAGGCTTCTTGAACCGAAGGAAATCTGGTGCCCTTTAGATTCTTTTACATTTCACCAGATATCTCTTCTCTCCTGCTATCATTCGTAGTCCTATTTTCAAATTTCTTATTTAGAATGTTCCCACACAACCTTCCAAGCAGCCTGATCTAGCCTCAGAGTTGAAAGGAAGCTTTAGTGAGAATCTGCACCAGGGCTACTGAGGGCACATTTAATTGCATTCAAAGAGCCAGAGGTGGTGGCTCAGCCCCGGGATGTGTAGGAAAGGTGACAGACTGCAGGCAGGAGCCCCTGCTGCTGGGAAAGCCTTGTAGGGAGTAAGTAGATTGCTCTTTAAAAGCTCCTCACAGAACGTGTCTGCAAAGAGGAAAGTTTTTTACTGCTCTGTACAGAAGCCCCCTAGGTGTTTCTTCCATCAAACGAGATCATTGCCTTCAGTTTGTGATACATGTGCCATATGCAAGTGACAATCCCAAAACAGGGAAGTGCAAAACAAGCTTGTTGTGACTTTTTACCTCAAACTTCAGTGCTGCATTTGAATTCCCAGGTGTTTGGTGGTTTTGGTTTTTTTTTTTTTTTTTTAATCTCAGGAGTTGAGATTCAGGCCTCCTACCATCCCTATGTTTGTGTTACTTCAAATTTAACTTGTGTTCTGTTGACTCTGGGAAAAGTAGTAAGAAATTCTCACTCCTAACTCAGAAATTATAATCTGCTGCTGAAGAAATTGTCTAGTTTGCTAATTTATAGAAGTTTTTATTAAAAATTAACCACCTGAGAGGTAATTTGAGTTACCTGCCAGTGCGAACACAGAGTTTGGTGCTGTGTAATGTCTGTGCTAGGCTGCCTTGGGTCCTGTGGTGGTATTGCACATATGAACTGTATTAAAACTCAAATACAGAACCTGTAAATCATGAAGAGAGGTTCTAGTATGCATTTTTGTAATTGTTACACCCTTGGTTTTTTTTGCTTTCCTCCTAGAGTTCATATGGCTACGGTGACCTGTTCAGTGAGACATGGAAGGCATTTACTGACTATGAAATAATTCACTTGAAAACTTTTGACTCTAAAAGGGTATGGAATTCTATATTTTGTTTTAATTCATGGTCACTAGGGAGCAAATATGACAACTTCCCAAGCTTCTTGCAGTTAGGGGTGTCCAGAGGAAAGCATTAATACCTTCCATTCATGTTTAATTTGTGTAATATGAGTATTCTACCTTAGAAACAAGAGACAGAACTGTAACCTGATTCTGTGATGTGTCTATCCTTTATATAGATGGACCTAACTTTTGTGTCCTGAGAGGTGGTATTTATGAATGGGTTTTCCTTCTGCAGGACTCCCAGCTGAAGTTAAGCGTTTTCAAATGGTCTTTCTGAAGTCTTCTGATTCCTCCTGAGGTGTTTATTTCCCCCTGTAACTCTTGGCATTCCTGCTGCTTATCATTTAAAAAAAATTACACCAAAAAATGCATCTATTCAGAGCTCATTTCAGCCTCTTCAATCTAGTCGTAAACTCCCTGACTGGTTTCCTTCTCTTTAGTCCCTGTTTGTTCTGCTTTGGGGCGTTTTCATCACCTCTTCCCACACTTGCATGTCCCAAATGAGAGCTCTTTTGGGATCTTTGTTCTATTCATTTGCACAGCCGAGGAAGTCGAGGAAGTCGGGCTGTCCTTGGCAGGAGCAGTAATTGCTGGCTCATTAGGAGCAGGGCTGGCAGTGAATGGGCCGGGGGAAGGAGCAGTGGGGTGTAACTCCTCGTGATCCCCTCGCAGGTGTGCTTTAAAGAAGCCGTGTTCTCTTTGCTGCCTCGGATGCGATATGGATTGTTCTATAACACACCTCTGGTGAGTCCCTTTGTCCATCCATTCCCACCAGGAGGGTGTGGCAGGGTGGAATCTGAGCTGGGGAGTCCCTCCAATATCATGAAATACGCTGCAGTGAAGGTTCCATCTCCAAATGGAATGATCTTCCCTAAAGATTGGGATTTTAAAGTTATTCCAGCTGGTTGTGTGCAGACTCCTGTGTCAAAGCTCAGGAGGTGCAAATTATTCCTCTTTAATGGGTGGGCACTGTGAACTAACTGGTATTTTTGCAGAGCACAAGAGCTTAAACACAGTCAGACTTCCCTGAGGGTATTAGCTCACACACTCAGGCTCTAGCACTAGAGTTATATTTCTTTCTAAATGAAAGTGCCACTTGTGTTGCAGTGAATAGCACAGTGCATGATACTGGGCTTTTGTTCCACAAGAATGGTAAAAACCTGATCACAAAGCTCAGTTTTCTGAGCGAAATAACTTTGTATATTAACAGTTCCTTTTTAAATTTCAGATCTCTGGCTGTCACGGCACGGGGCTGTTCCGAGCCTTTTCTCAGCATGTGCTACACAGATTAAATATCACCCAGGAAGGACCCAAGGTGTGATAACTGCACAATGCAGCTGCAACATGGAGCTGGTGGTTCTTGCCAGAGAACAGCAGTGGGAAACTGAACCCAGTGGGGAATGGGGGTGTACCTGTGTACTTTTTGTCCTTTCCTGTGATGTTTAGGGTTTGTTTTTTTCCCTGCAAAGGCCTTCAGAGAACATTTGTGTATGTTTGTGGAAGTTGCCCTTATGTCTTATTTCTGTAGGACAGACTTTAGAGCATTCTCCTTCTGACCTTAGGCTCTCATCCCTGTGTCCATTTTCTGTGCTGGAGGCCTTGGTGTCCTTCCCAGTTGAGTCAGACACGAGTTCCATGGAGCAGCAGTGGGGATCCCACAGAGCAGAGCAGAGCTTGCCCTTTATCAATCCCCTTGGATACTGCTGAGCTCGGATCAGAGCTGGAAAAAACAGAGCAGTCTGGTCCTTGCATGCTTGCCCAGCACCATCTGTCTGCTCTGGGCTTCTCTCTTGCTCACACTGATGGTTTTTGCACGTTGCCTTGGTGGCCAGGGCAGCTCTGGGCTAGTTGAGGTTGAAGTGTCTGCTGGAGAGTAGCCACATATTATTGCTGAGGGGCACATTCAGAGCTCTGCACAGGCATTTAGTTATGCTTCTCCTGCTGACACTAATGGGAGCCATGCAGTTAAATCTCTTTATTTCACTTGGAACGCTCACCCCTGTGAGTCCAATTCATTAAAAGAGGTAAAAGGAGGAGCTGTTATAGAAGTAAAATATTTTTTTTTCCCAAGGAACTTGTGCACAAGCCATCCAGAAAGCTGCTCTCCTCCTTTCAAAAACTGCCAGATAATGTGTAATACAAAGGCTCTTTTGTACTGAATAAAGTAAATCTTTCAGAAAATATTTAGTTCTTGGTTAATAGTCAGACTTTCACAAAGTTTTTGATGCTTTGAATCTGTCAGAAAATATGATATGCATTTTAAGGTAGTTACACCATCTATTTATTACATGTGGAAGGAACATATTTAGTTGCTCAAATAATTGTCAGAAGTAAATATGGAAGAGTTTGGGATTGTTTTTTTTGTGAGGGCTGCCTCTTAGCTAATACAGTGCTGCTTCTTTCTTTTTAGGATGGGAAAATTCGAGTCACCATCCTCGCACGCAGCACAGATTACCGGAAAATATTAAACCAGAATGAGGTGTGGTCCTTTATATCTTTAAAAAATATTTCTTAGCGGTTAAATTTTGCTTATTGGATTGATTTTTTTAATCCAGGTACAGCCAAGACATCTATTTTCTGGCAAATCTTGGACAAATATGTCCAATGTTTATATTAATTTGTTCTGAAATGTCTTCTAGGCAGTCTCCATTTCTGTACCCCAGACACTAAACCTTGCTGCCCTTTCTAAATATCCAGTAGAAGACTACAAATGTAATACTAAAAGTATTTCCTCTGAGCAAACAGACACTGCCGATCTTCTGATAAAATTAAATTATTTCACTTCCAAATTATTCCTTTTATTTATAGCATCTCCAGTGTTGAAGTCTGACAAAACCCTTTGTAATGCCTGCAGATTGAAAAGTACAAGCCCTTGTATCAGAGTTTGCGAACTCAGAACATAATGAATTTTCATACTGATTTATGTTTTTGAATCATGCAACTTCGTGGACTTGTGTAAAAGCTTCTTTCATGGAAAAATGATATTTAATGTTTTCATACCTGCTTTCATTCTTTACTGTTAGAGCCTGACAAAAATGAATTTGGATTATCATCCCCACCTTATGTAGGGAGAAACTGAGGCTCATGTGATGCAGCAGCTCAGTGGCAGAGCAGAAAAAGCAAAGGATTTGTGCTTTTTTTGCTGGGCTGTCCTCAGTTGATTACTCCACTGCTGCACATAGTTTGTGTTCTGGTAAAATGGCAAAGACAGAAGTTGGTTTTATCTTCACCAGGTCAGGAGTGCAAGGGAGCAATTAGCTGAAGGAGGACACCAAATCCTTGTCTTTTTATTATTCTCCCCAGCTTGTGAATGCTTTGAAAACAGTGTCAACGCTGGAGGTCAGAGTGGTGGACTACAAGTACAAGTGAGTTGGTGGAAGAAACTGGTGTGAGCTGCTGCTGCCTGTGGCTGCTGCCAGCTGTGTCTGTCCCCAGGGCTGACCTGGCAAAATCCAAGGACTGGGAAGCAAAATGTTGGGTGAGGTGGTTGAGCACACCCATTCCATAATGCACTAGTTAGGGTTAGTAGGCTCAGGTTAAAGCTGAATGAACAATGAACAAGGTTTGAAATCCCTTTTGTTCCCTCTCCCAAAGCCAGCTGTCTTCCCATCACCTTTCTGCATATTGCTCTGCAATAACTGTGTGAACAGGGGTTTCTCTTCTGTTATGTCAGTGTCTTACTTTATATGAGCCTTAGTGTAGTGATCAGTAATAAATCTGATTATTTGCTGCTCTGGTGGTCCCTGAAGACACCACTTGAGGTCAGTTTGTGTGCCAGGTGTAGTAGGCACTGTGCCAGGAAGAAATGAGCTGAAGGAAAAGTTCCCAAACAATGTATGCCTGTCCCAAATAGCAGCTGCTGCACCTGGAGCTGTCATGAATCATGTAGGAAGAGTGAGAAATTGAAACAGCGCTGAGGCATCCATTTCTGACCAAACAGAGACAGTGGGAGGATGTTTATTTGTGTATTTTACATTGCACTGAATGCAGTTCAGAAACAGGTCTTTTATGGTGGATTTTTAAGTTTTGTTTGGGGTATTTTGTTCTTAGTTTTTGGTGTTTTTTTTAAGGTGATGCATTTTTTTAAAAGGCAAGCAAGAAGAAAAACCCTTAAATTTGCAAAAACTTTAAGTTGACCAAAATATTTTTGAAAGAAATTCTTGTGAAGTTTTGAAACCTGCCTGCATTTCTTTTCTTTCCATGCTGAGTTACTGCTGGCTGCAGCACTTGTGATCCTTAGTATTGTTCCTTGAAAAATCAGTTCTCTCTTCCTGTGTTCCCTTCAGCCAATTTTGTGCTTTCCCCATGTTCTGCTGGGGTGGATAGAGCTGCCACATCATCACCACTTTTGTTGTGTTGTCTGCAGGGAGCTTGAATTTTCGGAGCAATTGAGAATTACCCACAACTCTGATATATTCATTGGGATACATGGAGCTGGCCTGACCCACCTGCTCTTTCTGCCAGACTGGGCTGTTGTGTTTGAGCTGTAAGTCTGTTTGTCTCTCCTTCCCTCTCTTGCACACACATCTGCTCCTGTTTGTTGCTGTGTGTTAATGATCAAATACCTTCCTGGTATTTGACCATCAATGTTTGTCTTGCAGCCTTGTTTAGACTTTATATTTGGCAGCCTCTTCTCCTGGGGACCAAAACAGAGAAAGCTTTCATTATAAAATACAGTGTAATTATATCATACAGGCTTAGCCTATGATTTCTTGATCTTCCATGGTATAAATATAATGGAAAAATGGCAAACAGTGAGAAAACCTCATTGCTCAGGTTCTGCCCTGGTGAGTCTGAGGTCTAAGGATGTTTTAGTGATCCAGGTGAACTGATTATGCATGTCCAGGGCTATTATTGATATGAATTGATTATGTGCTAGCAACCCCCTGGAGGTTTTTATATCCTCCTTTTTCAGCTCAGGACATGAGCACCAGCTTGCTGGCCAAAGTCAGTTTTCTGTTGTTGTGTTTTGCCTACATTTCTCTTGTAGCTTCCTTTAAAAACATATTTTATCACAAAGTAGGGGTGTTAGCAGACACTCCAATCTACAGAACAAAGCAGAAATCCAGAATGCTTGTTAGAAGAGCTCTGAATTCTCTGTCCTGGGAAATTCTGCTGTGAGAAGGCTGCAGAACTGGTGTTTTGCAGCATAGTCTTGGCTTCAGAATGTTTTGTCCAGTCTCCAAATAAGTTCAGAAACTCAGGGGTTGTTTTTCACATGTCCAAGAGCTGCTGCAGCTGGACAGGGACATATCTGACATGCAGATGTGCCTCAAACTGCCTCCAAGGCCACATCTGGAGAGCAGAAGGCAGCCCTTGCTGTTGTTTCTGAATTTGTCCATGGTTTTGATGCCTTAGAACTGGACAACAGACATTTCAATTTTTTCCTCTTTCACCCTGGTAACTTCAGCATAACCTCTGTAGGTAAATATGTTTTTTCTGCTTGTCCCTAGATACAATTGTGAAGATGAACGTTGTTACCTGGATTTGGCAAGGCTGAGGGGCATTCATTACATCACTTGGAGGAAAAGGAATAAAGTATTCCCCCAAGATCAGGTAATGATGGTCACACTGGAAGGGTGAGGTGCTGTAACTGAAGGACTTCACAGTTATCCTGCTTTACATGCCTATGTTCTGGTATTTGAAATATGATATTCATTCTTGAGGCCAAATTAACTTCCCTGTTAAGATTAAGAAATCATTTGATATTAATGGTTGAGGGAAGAAGAGAAATGAAATTAATTGGCCATGAACCATTCATAGCATGGCTGTTATGCAGTTCCTTTGCTGATTTTTTTGCCTCAGAGCAGATCAGTGGATTAGAAGTAATACATTTAAATGGCAGATCCTCAATTTTTTTCTTGCTTTTTTAAATGGAAGATGTATTGATCTTTTCTGTCTAAAAGTCCTTATCTTGTTTTTCTAGGGACACCACCCAACACTGGGAGAACATCCAAAATTTACAAACTACTCCTTTGATGTGGAAGAATTTATGTATTTGGTGCTTCTGGCTGCAAATCATGTTTCACAGCATTCAAAGTGGCCATTTAGGGTAAAACATGATGAATTCTAAATTAGACTTCTGGCTGAAATACTGTTTTTAATTAATCACAGAATGGCCTGGGTTGGAAGGGATTTTAAAGACCATCTCATTCCACCCCCTGCCATGGCAGGGACACCTTCTGCTATCCCAGGTTGCTCCAAGCCCTGTCCAACCTGGCCTTGGACACTTCCAGGGATCCAGGGGCAGCCACAGCTTCTCTGGGCACCCTGTGCCAGGGCCTCACCACCCTCACAGCAAAGAATTTATCCCTTGTACCCAATCTAAACTCACTCCCTGTCAGTTTGAAGCCATTCCCCCCTGTTCTGTCACTACATGCCCATAAAAAAATAAATTCCCCCGTGAGGGAAATAACCCATTGTTAATTTGTCAGACAACTTCTTAGCACCATACCTTGTCTTTATAATTCCTTTCTAATCTGGAAGGTTTTGATATGTACAAACTATTTTTCAGTCTATTTCTGGCTTTTTGCACTGTATTTCTACATTCCAGATTCTGAAATATTTTTTATACAAAGATATGTCCACCCATTTCATGTAAGGTTTTCTGGGATAGATCCAGGTTCAACATACACTGCAAGCTTCTGCTTTAAATTTAGAAACATTTTCACATTAGAGAGCACAGTTTTATGATTTTGCATTTAAATATAAACTTTGACTCTTGTCCCTTTAGTTATAAATGCTCCAATACAAGAGGTCTGCACAGTAGGTTCAGTCAGTTTTCTGTCTCAGAGCAAGTAAATATTTTCCTGAGTACTTAAAATTTCAGGTAATCTCGGTATTTCATACTTTTTCACAAAAACTAGCACTCTGCATTGGAAAACTTGAGCAAATTGGAATAAAACTTGATTTTTTTGAGGATTCTAAAGGGAATGGCCTTCTAGTTTTTTTTAAGGACAAGTGATAAAATGTATAGAGCGTCTTTTAGTTGCAGCTGAAAGGAAAGGAACTGATGAGGAACCTTATTCTTGGAGTCACTAAAAGCCTAATTTTTAATATTCTTGTTTCCTCAAAATATTGAAGAGTTAATCCAGAAAGCTTTTAAAATGAAATCTTTCCAAAGCCAGTAGCACAGTTCACTGTTTTCAGTGAAGGGAATATTAAACCAAAGCTGAGTTCTTTTTGAAATTCCCCCTGGAGCTGAGATGTTCTAGTGAGGAAAATACAGGTAGTAGTTCTTTTATCTTAAGTGGAGCCAGAAGGATGTGTAGAAGAATCGAGTTCAGTGAGATAAAACCCTACAGTTCTGTGTTAAGTTATGGCTTTTGGGGGAATGTATTCCTGTGCTGGACTTGCAGTTCAGCCATACAGTTCAGGTGGCTTGGGGCAGGCACACATTTGTATGGAAATGCAGGAGAGTTCTGGTAAATACGAACATTCCACTGCTCTAATTGTAGATGGTATTGACTTCCCTTCCCCAGCAATTTCACAGAGTGTGGGTGCATTTACTGACCTGTCTGTACAGGTAGGGATGAGTTACTGTAAGCACAATTTTCATATAGATCTCTCAGACCTTAATCAGTGCATAGGTGAAGCTGGGTAGAGCTGAGACCTTCATGGATTTTGTGTATGTGGTGCAATTCTTCCTGCAGAGTGTTGTTTTACTGAGGGAGAAAACTGTTTCACTTTAAAGCACCATAGAAGCAAAATTGCACTTCTTAATATGAGGGGGTGGGGGAACAAAAAGCCCTTCAGCAATACCATTTCCTGTATTTGTATGTGTCTGTTGGGGTTTTTACCTTGTGGGATTTTTAAAGTAAAAGAAATGTATAAAACTTAAGCCAGTAAAATATCTGTGTTTGAATGAAACCAAGTCAAAGCAAAGATGACATTTAATTATGAACTGTGCACATAATTTTTTTAATAAAAAGCTTTTTAATTTCAAAAAAAAAAGAGTAAAATTTTTGGTAGTTTGCCAGGTTTTTGAGGCAAATGTTTTAAATACTATTAATTGCATGGAGCCACATGTCTCTGCTTTCTCCTGCCATGACAGGCTGATGTTCTGAGGTCCAAAGTGACATTCAGGTCTATTTACTTAAGAGTCATTGAGAGGTGATGCACTGCTGGCTTTAGTGCTGGGCATTTGAAGATTGGTTTGTGAAAATCTTTGTATATATTTAACTTCCTGTGGTGCAGGTGATGATGCTGAAGGCAGTGGGTGAGTGCTGGAGTCTGCACAGGAGCAGCTAATGAGGAGCTGCTCTTTCAAGTCATCACTAAAACAAATGGTTGAACATATGTGTGGAGGAGAGGCTCCAGGGACTTCATCCAAGGGCAAAATATCCTGCCAACATTCACCAGTTTCAGCAAATTTGAGTGCAGGGTCAACAGTTGATGGCCAACATGTTATTCAGCCTTTATCCCTTAATATTGCTAAGATGAAAAGACTGTTTGTGTTGATTAACTTTTCAAATAGCACAGAATTTTCTTGGCAGCAGAAGAAGGTTTGGTTGGATTTTTGGGTTTTGTCAGTAAATCCTGAGGGAGTCTGGCAACAGCAGAGGTCTGGATTGTGACTTGAAGAGCATCTGGACCATCTTGGGTCTGTCTGAAAGCTGGAATTTGAGGGAATCCATGAGACTTTTGGGCCACTTTATCTTAAGGCAGGATATAGCTCTGGGTTAAGTTTTCCTAACAGACCATGGGAATCTTGTTCCTTGCTACTTCTGATTTTTTAAAAATTTTTTTTTGGTCTCTCCAGTTTACCCAAGTTTAGAGTCTAAGGGGCACCTTGGCATCAGTGTGATGAATTCAGTTTTGGGACTTTGTGTAATGTTGCAAGTCCTGAATGCTTTTGGGATTGCCTGTGTTTCCTGTACAATGTAAACCAAGTGCTGGATTTGGAATAAAAAATAATTTATGGATGCATGTGGTTTCTTTCCTTTTTACTTCAGAATTTTTCAAGATGTAACTTCTTTTTTTTCCTTTGGAGAGTTCTGTGGAAGTTGGTAAGTGTGAGAAATGGTTTGTGATGGGGAGGTGGCAAATCAGCATTATTAATCTTAAGAGTCTGATTATAAATATTAAGGCAATACATTTTTAAAAGCCATTAAGTAATAATGGAACTGTTTAATTCTTGCTGTTAATCTTACCAGTACCATTAATGAGATAACTCAGGCTTTAGCTATCTCTTAATCCTGAATTTTTTTTAAGGAGAAAAACTGAAGAAAGCATTCTCCTTGAGAGCTCTTTTTATGTGCTCAGAAGGGTAAAATGTTTGATTTCGACACTGAATAATTGTTTCAATTTGCAGTGTTTGCCTTAAGTTGAGCTCTTCCACTTCCGAACACGCGTTTATCATGGATTGGGCTTTTTGCCTGACATAAATGAACTGCTATTGAATCTCCGCTGGCTTTGACTCCAAAATGGCCACAGAAGATTGGGTTTTGTTGCTCAGTCATGAATTCTCCTCATTCTTGCATTTCAAGTCTTCACTCAGGCCTGGGTGTGAGGGTACTACTGATGCCTTAGGATTTTAGCTTTTATATTTTTCAAATCCTGTACTGCATTGACATATAACTCTGAACTCCTTATAAAGTGTTGGTTAATTGTCTTCACCTTTTGGTCAGACAAAACAATCCCTCTAGGCCTGAAACTCAAGGACACCCTTCAGCCTCAGACCCTGAAAAGTACCAACAAAAATGAACTGGGGAGAAGTAAACTGGAGGTAGAAGACTTCATTACCTGAAGCTGTAAGTGGAGGATTAACTCCTGATATGTGAATGGACCAAACTTACAATTGTCTGAAAAACAGTCTTGGGTGTAGCCCCTGTCTGTGGCTTTGGACTGCCCAAGGTGCACCTGTTGAAGGCCTTTAGTAAATACCTGCTCTTAATCTTGTCTAGCCTCTGCTCTAGGGAGCCACTTGTCTTAGGTTGCAAATGCAAGGTGTGGTTGGGGGTGTGTATTCCATTGCCACCTGTTAGAGGTGGGGCAGTTCTCTTCTGTGCACTGGGCCACCTGTCAAAACCAGGTGGGGCAGGTTTTTAATCTCTTCCACAACCAATCCTTCCTCCAGGAGATATCTCCTGTTAATGGGCCAGTGAGCGTCCCTGCATGGCTGAGAAAATTCCATCATCCCATGGGGAGATGCTCCGCCCAAGAGAAGGAGCCAAGCATTCCTACCTGGATACAATCTGGGAGTTGGAACACCACAGCAGCCTTTGCCCACTGCATTCCCAGAGGAAGCCCAGGCCCATCTCCAGCAGCCCTGGAGCTTCAGAGGAAAACTCCAGCCTTGTCCAGGATCCTGCTCCAGCAGAAGCCCAGCTGGTACTGCAGGAGGGCTGAGCCCCCATGGAATGGGACTGCTGCCACCACCCTGACCCACAGCGTGTCAGGTCATATTCTGACTCTGTCAGTGTTTTGTATTGCTGCATTTCTATTTTTCCTAATAAACAACTGTTATTCCTACTCCCATTTCTTTGCCTGAGAGCCCCTTAATGTCAAAATTATAATAATTTGCAGGGAGGGGGTTTACATTTTGCATTTCAAGAGAGGCTGCTGCCTTCCTTAGCCCTTAGCAGACACCTGTCTTTTCAAACCAAGACACCACTCCAAGCCCTGTTCAGAATGGGTCAGATTCCTCCTGGGTCAGTGCCAGGGCTCAGCTCATCCCAGCCCAGTCCAGCTGCCTCACCCAAACCCTGCAGTTTGAACTGTGCCAGGTGCAGCTGAAAACAGCATTTTGTGTTTGAGGGGAGAGAAATGCACACAGGGGATGAGAGAGGAGCAAGTGTAAGGTTTCAGATGGGTAAAACAGGCAGAGAGTCATTCTCAAGCTTGGAGCTCAGGAGCCTTCTGGGAACGTGGTTATAAATCAAGTGAAATGTGTGGAAACCTTGTTGGGACAGAGCCAAAAATGAGGGGAGTGAAAATATTCATGTCACAAACCACAGGGAGGTACAGGAGGGGGAAAGGAAAGGTCTTGAATTGCCTTGAGTCTGAGCCAGGAGAGGGGAGCAGAATCCCTGACCGGGGGGCTGTGAGGAGAAGGGACAGGGCTGGAAAACTGGGCTGTGACCTGGGAGTTGTGCTGGAGAGATGAAGGAAAGGGCAGGGCAGGATGGAAGGGGGTGTTGCCAGGGTTGAGTAGAGCTGACAGCCCATTCACAAATGTAATTTTTTACTGGCTGCTGTCCTCTTTTGGAACACTGAAATATTTTTATAATATAAAAATATAATGTAGAGTACAAAAATACAAAAAGTACAAAAATAACCTTTGTACATTAATATAACAGAATAAATAATAAATAAATATATATGATATAACATTAAGTATTTTTTATTACCATTATCTTTTGGATAGGTGAATAAAACTCAGCAAACTATATCTTAATTTCCTTTATGTTTTCTTGATTTCCCTTCCCTTTCCAATCATTCCATGGCAAATCAAAAAGGAGAAGAAGTAGAAAAAAAAAGGGTAAATTGCACTATTACTGAGAATAAATTTGTTTTGAATATGTATAACTTCTACAGTGGCATTGTTCTTTTGACTTTTTTTTTCAAATCAGACCTTGTTTTGGCCTTTAGAAAAGTACTTATTAATGTAGTATGCAAAGTGCATAGAGCTTTTGAGTAGTGGGTGAGAAATCAATTGTCTAGAGCTCAGTTCCCCCATCACCTGGGAACAAAAGAGTGTCAGGAATGTTAATTTTGGTTGCCAGGTGTTTGAGGGTTGGGTTTGTTGAAAACTGAACAAAAGATGACGTTCAACCAGGGTTTTAAAAGAGAAAGTTGAGAATGCATCAGTTATTTTCTAGACTGAGCTGATAATAAAGTCAAAGTCGAATAGAAATAGTCTCAGTAAAGAAAACATACAGAAAAAAAGGGCAATTTTACCAAATCAATCATCACTGATAAAGCCTGGAACAAAGGAGGCTCGGGGGACCCTTCTGGCTCTGCACAGCTCCCTGACAGGAGGGGACAGCCAGGGATGGTCAGGCTCTGCTCCCAGGGAACAGGGACAGGAAGAGAAGGAGCAGCTTTAAGTTGTGCCAGTGGAGGATTAGAATGGATATTAGGGAAATTATTTTCACCAAAAGTTGTCAAATGTTGGAAGGGGCCGTGCAGGGAAGTGATGGAGTCCCCATCCCTGGGGGTGTTGAACAGACACACAGGCGTGACACGTGGGGACATGGCTTGGTTGTGGTCTTGGCAATGCTGGGGTAAAGGTTGGACTCGATGTAGAATCTCCTTTCTGACTTACAGACTCCACGATTCCACGCTGATCATCCCCATTTCAGAAGCTGAAATCTGCTGGCACTGCCTACTCCCTCCCTGGCACTGCTGGGGCTGTGTTTGTGTCTCGGTGCTCGCAGAAGGTCACCCCGGCCCCAGTGCCGTGCTGGCAGGGTCCAGCCTCGCCTCGGGGGTCTCTGCAGGCTGGAAATGCCCCTTGCCTTGCAGGGACACCCTGTTCCAGGTAAGGCAGGAGAGCTTTCTCTACCTATTGTACCAGAGTGCAGTAGGTGTCACTAGAGCCCTTCCCAACGCTCAAAGGGAATCTCATTTCAGATTCAGAATCTGCTCACCGACGACAAAGCAACTGCTCCTGCAGTCATGGTTTTGTTTTTCCTCCTTCCTGTTTGTAGAAGCAAAAAATTAATCCATGGAGATTTTAGCTTTTAGTCTAGGATTATTCAGATGCTATAATATTGCTAAATTTTCTTCATTTTTTCTTTAAGCAACTTAGTTGGTTTTGGAAAATAATTTTCAGGTAATCTTTTGTAACAAAATCCTGCTTCATGTTTTGTTCTAAAACCACTTTGTGCCAGATTGTCACCTTTTAGTAGTTAATGCAATTCCTGTTTTGCTGCAAAGTCTTGATTTTCACTTATGCAGCACATCACCCAGGCGTGCAGTATATCCTGCACCTTCCACTACCTCATCACTTCTCCAGTGCAGCTCACTAGGAAGGCTGGTTGTGTGCACATGCACCTGGTGTCCTGGAAATATGAGCCACAGACACCTGAAAAATAGTAAGAAAATATTGAAAAGTGATGGAGTTGTTATTCTGTATATTTTTTAAAAGCAATCACCACAAAGAGTTTTTTTAAAAAAATATTTGAGCTTTGCAGATTGCCACCTTTCCAAATTTATCCCCCAGCTGGTCACTAAAGATGGGATTGGTTGACTTTTCTTTCCAGCTCTGGGAAGCTTTGAGCTGACACAGGGCTCTGGCTGCCCAGGGAGGGCTTGGTGTCCAGCATTATCCCTTTGCATTGGCTAAAGCCAGGGAAGATGATTTGTCTGCCTGACATCTGATCCACAGCTTTCAGCAGCTGAGCAAAACAAAAACAAGCTGTAAAGATTAATACAGGGTTGAAATTGTTTGAATTGCCATGCAAGAAGGGTGGAAAGCAGGTGAGGTTTGTAATATGATGGAAGCACTGAAATAAGGCTGATGTGGTGCAGGAGCAAGGCGTCCCTCGTCAGCTTTGGTAGTTGAGTCAGGGCTTGTTGGCATCCCCATGTGTGAGGAAACACCTAAACTCTCATTTTGCTTTCACTGATGCACTGCTGGGTTAATGGTTGGACTCAATGATGTAAAAGGTCTTTTCTAACCCAAAGAGCTCCATGCTGACCAACACCAGGTCAGAACTGTCTGGTGGGCAGATCCTGTGAGAAGAGGAAGGCTGCCATGGACAGCGAAGGTCAGTAAATGACTGGTACAATTCATCATCCCTCGGCCATTCTCCACAGATCTGTGTCAGGTGAGGATCATGGACAGACCCTGAACGTGCAGTGAGGTGTGGGCAGCTCTGCATGTTTGGCATTTGATATGTTGAGCATCTTGCAGGTAATTAAAATCCTCATCATGTTCATGTGTCAGGTGCAGGAACCTGTCCCAGCCCTTGGGACAGGCAGGAGGGGACTGAGGGGGCTGTGAGGGACAGGGAGGGATGGCTGTGCTGGTCAGGGCTCTGGGAGGAGCCTGGCACCAGTAAGAGGGCAGTGGTGACCACAGTGGCTATCAGTCACTACCCATGCAGGGCTCTGCACAGCAGTCAGCAGCAGGGCGTGTGTTCCGAGCTGACAGCTCCCAATTGTTTCCTCACCAATTACTGTGCCCAGGCCTTGATAGCACAATGAAATGTGCCTCCTACCCATCACTTCATCTCTGTCACACTGCCTGGGTGTTCTTAGTTTGTTATGACTGGGAGAACTTCAGCAGCGTCAGAAAAATAAGCAAGCCTGTCTCTGGTGTGAAAGGCTTAAAGACAGGGTGGATGCTGTTAAATAAAAATGCCTCAGTCCAGATGAAAATGTACATGGAAAGAAAACCTCATGGACCAGCTGAGCCCGCTCAGCTCTGTCTTCGTTTGGGACCCAGTGGGGGATGAAAAGAGTGGTTTCTTTTGCTAGACATCTTTATACTTAATAAAGTATTCAGCCTTTCTTATAATTTATTCATTGTGGTGTAGCATAGTCTAAACTATCAGCCCTTCCCTCTCTGTCCTTTTACATACGCATTTTTGATGCCTCTTAATTCATTATTTAAGTAGCCTGTGTTCTGCTTTACAAAACACCCTCCTCCCTGGTACCTTAATGCTGTCAGTTATTTGTGGATCCGTGTCAGCATCTTTCCAGCAGGGAAAGGGAAGGGGCAGGGTGGGATGCTGATCCCCCAGGCCTCATCTCCTGCACTCATCCCCTGCTTGGGGAGGAGCAGAGGGCTCGGCAGGGAGAGGGGCTGGGCAGTGAAAGGAGCTGAGCAGCCAGAGCTCGAGTGCTGCAGCTCCAGCAAAGCACAAGGACGTGCTGAAATGATGCCCCATGTGCTGTTTTGAGGCCTCAGAGTTCCCCTGAGAGAGAAAGTGGCTCAGTGGCACTTTAGGGAGGGTGGGAGAATGGGACACTGCAACTCTTGGTGCGGTGGAACCCTTGCTCCTGCTGAGACCTGGAGTTCCCCTCCTGGGACTCCGTGAAAATCCATTTGGGCAGCACATCCCACCCTGCAGAAGTGTCTGAGCTAGCGCTGGTGAGAGCCAGGGGACCCCTTTGATGGAGGTGCACCTGGAGTGCCAAGTATTCCCTGTCTTGTCACTAATTACAAAGTTGGATAGCTGTCAACAGGAACATTTGCAGCTGAAAAACGAGTCTGTACATTGTGAAGTGTGAGCGAGGCTTTGATTGGAATTCTTGCAGCAATCTGTTTGCTCCCTGGGCGAGGTGTTTGAAAGGCTGCCAAACTTGTCATTCCCCCCAGATTCCATGGGTAATGCCTGCATCAGAACCAATGTATTCCTAGCACTGCCTTTCCCTAACAAAAGAAAACTGGGTAGATAGTTCAGTTCAGACTATCACAACACTCCCTTAAGAAAAAAGAAATAAAGGTTAAGTAAATTGAGAGGAACACAGATGTTCCAAACCTCCTTCTTACGGCCTTGGTGGCAAAAAAACCCTGGACATTGTCTATTCCATGTTTTTAACATTCCAGCCAAAGAAAAAGTTGGGAATATTTGACCTGTTAGTGCATGCTCCAAAGAAAACATTTTCAAACGCTGTGTGATAAATCAAGCTTTACTTACTTAATAGCCACAATGTTTTCTTTTTGAGTCAGGACCTCAGGAGAGAGTCTAGGACTAAAAACCAGAACTGACAGCTTTCTGGCCATTTAATGCAAGTTCCATTTTATTTGAAAGCGTTTGATCAGATTTGAAAGCATTTAGTATTAGCTTTGTGCAATGACATCAGCTGAAGATGCTGCTGTCACTTTGGGGACAGCAGGAGGAAGCACAATCCCTGCAAGGCAGGAGCTTGTTTTCAGCAGGAGGGACTTGGCTGAGGACATCCCAGACCCCACTGACTCAGTGCTTGGCTAAACACTTTTACCTCATCTTTTGCAAATAATAAACAATTTTGCTTATTTCTGTGGCTTTGGGGGTTTGCCCCCTCCTGACAAAACAGTGTTTGCTTGTTCCCATATTTACTTTCTCCCAGCTCTCCAATATCGTATTTACACAGTCAATACTCTTCTGCTGGCAGATTATTTTTAAGAGAGTGCTTTATTAAACTGTCTTTCAGGAGAATATTTGCACTGCAATACACATCAGAGCATTGCTGTGTGAGAAGGGCTTCTCCTGAATGCACCAGTACAGTGCATTACTTCCTGGTATCAAATTTTGTGCTTGGAACATTTGGGTGAAAGAGGATAAAAATGAATGTGACTGCAGATCCTGTGTAGATCCTTGAGCATATCCCACCATGGGCAAGGTCTTGCTGGACACTGACATGTTGTGGAGTAAGTACAGCACATTCCATGCAGCTTTTTTGTCCTCCAGAATATCTTTCCATCATTTGTAAATTCCTGATACCCAAATTATTTGTTTTATTTTTTTTTTTATTTTCCTTTTTCTCATTACTGAGAAGAAATCCCAAATTTCTCCCCTTTGGGGGCAAGTGTCAATTAACCTTCAGTATATTCTGTTACTCTTGGAGTTAACCAGTCCCCAACTGCTTGTTTTTGATGTTATTTTTTGGTTATCCTTTGGACTCTTGCCTTCAGTCTGAGATGAGGGGTGGTGGCTGGCACTGCCCACACAGACACAATTCGTCCCTCCTGGGACTTCAGTGGCTCTGAGATTGCATGAGAGGAGGGGTCTGGTGGCACTGGAGATGGGGACACTTCTGCTCACCACTCTCCCAGCCAGCACTCCACAGAGAAAAGTTCAGGCAGGTCTGTTGTAAGCAGCTCCATTTAATTTTGTTCTTTTTCACCATTAATTATCACTGGAAGCAGTGAATTAAAATCCTCATGTCTATGGAGGAGTAGGGCTGCTCTGAGGGTGTTTATTTTTCTATATGTCTGCTCATGCAGATTTCCTGAACCCCTGCAATTTTCCTAGCTCCTCTCTGCTCTTTGACATTTATTCTTTGTGTACTTTTCCATCTCATTAATTTATTAAACATCAATGGTGATGCAGGTCTTTGATCCATTTAAAAATTAACCACCTATGACTGTCTCCTAACCAGTTCTTGAGCCATGGCAATATTCCCTCTCTCCTGGATATTTTGGCTCATCAACAACACAGTGCCTGTGCCTGAGATGATTTTAAAGATCATGTGATTTTTTTTTTTTTTTGAGTTTCCCATATTATTTTCAGATTTGCTTGTAGAAAGGTGCAGTTTTGCTCTGTAAAAATGTGTTGTTCAGCAAGGTGTGTGTAACTTTTGCTGACTTCTCAAAATAATCAGCTTTTTTGGCAAGGAAAAAAAAAATCGTGGCTGGGAAATGGATTTGTCTTGAGCATTTCTCAAAGAAGGGGGTTTAATGGGAAAGGATCTCTGCACTAGCAGCTCTGTTGCTGTCTCCTTGCAGAGCTTTTGGGTGAAACCATCTGGCCCTGAGAATCTGCACTTTTCTGTGTGCTGCTGACTCAGGTGATGCTGCACCCCCCTCTGCCAGAAACTCCTGGGTGTCCCTCATGCCAAATCCATTACTTCAGTATCCTCCTTTACAGAGCTGCTTGATTCCTGTCCACATTCCCAGATCTTTTATTTTTGATGCCTGCTTTCCTCCTACAGGAGGTAAAACACATCCCTACAATGTACCACAGCCCCTAAAACCTAATGGTGCACTCAGAGTTCACTGCTGAACTTTGGTCCCCAGAAGGTGGGAGCTTCCCTCCTTGGAAGGAGCCCTTCCAAAAGCTGCCTCCGAGTTGCTAAGAAACAGCTTGTCACTGTGGCAAGGGCTGTAGGCAGTTCTGTACAGGTAATTAGAAGTCACTCCTGCTTTATTATTAACTATTTGTTGACTTTTTTTTCCCTTTTAAATAATTTTCCTCCCTGTCCCCAGAGCGTTCAGCACTCCTGGTACATCTGCATCAATTATGCATCGTCTGTGTGATTTTTCTTCCTGTGGAAACTTGGCTTGCAGAGGCTTTTTGTGATGCTCTAGCCATGACCTAACCCTCCTTTGCTGAATAATTCCTACCGAGACAACACAGTTTCCCTGCTGTGTTTTCCACGCTGCTGTGTCTCAGCAAGGCAAATAAATCAGGCTGTCTCCCACCACCAGGCAGCCTTGTTTGCTCAATTTTGCTGTTCCATTTCTTGCTTTATTGAATAAGCATGTATTTATGTACCTTGTGTCCTTTCTCTGCCTGCCCATTTTTTATTGAACTTCTCTATCGGCCGCACGGGTTGGATTTTCCTGACAGAGTTTTGGATCTTAAAATGCTATTTCTTCAGACCAGCTGTCACTTCTGTCCTAACCTTGTCCCATGAGGTCTCTGAGCACCACTTACGTGTCTAGCTCTGCCTGCCCCTTCACCTTCTCCTCAGCTCTTTTAGTTTTAATGCCTTGTACACAAAATCTGGTTGGGATTTCCCCCCCCACTTTTCTTTAATTAGGGCGTCTCTCTTATTTTTGGCACTCTCCAAAAACCAGCTCCCCTACAATGAGAACCCCTCCACAGCCTTTATGTTCTTCATGACTCCTTTTTGTGTTGGTACAGCACCAAGCTTGTGTCTCTCCAGGGATCAGCAGGGAGATGCTGCTGCACCATCCCCAGCCTTGAATCTCTTCCCCAGTGATGGAAGCAGTCTCCAGGCAGACTGAGGGGTTTATTTTAGCTCACCTCAGCCTGCACTGGAGCCGTGGTGTGTGGCTCTGGGTGGTTCCCAGGGAGCCTCAAGCTCCACTTGGCTGCAGCCAATGCCTGGGGACAGCTGGGGAGAGATGTGGGAGAGCAACCCCACGGTGGGGATCTGCTGCCACCCCACACTCTGTCATCCCCCACCTAAGGAGCTCAGGCTTTAGGACTGGAGAGGGAGGTTTTTGTGCTGAATCACCCTTTTGGGAACACGCCACTTGGTGGGATTTCCTCCCACCCCAAATCCCCATTTCTCTCTGGAGAGCCCTATGGAGCTTTGGGGATGTGGGGGAACAGAGAAGCCTTTTCCCTAATGGCTCATATTGCTGCTTAGTGACCACCTGCCAAATCCAATGTCAGCAGAGGCTGGGAGTCAGTGCCTAATGAAGGCACGTCAGGCTGGGAATGAGGTTTTTATACCCTGCACAGAGAACTCCAGGATGTTATTTATAGCTGCTCACTTGCACCACAAGCACCTGTAGAGACTTTATTCTCCAGCCCCTCAGTGGAATCACAGATGACAGAAAGAGCTGAAGATGTAATGACCCTTGAAGTAGGAGAAATTATTTACCAAACCGTAGATAAGACGACAGATCTCTCCTGCACTGTGTTTAGGGCATCCAATCTATTGCAGATGTTACCATAGTCATGCTGTTTAATTTAAAATTGCCCTGCCTTCCTTGTGTCTCAAATTCTTTTCTTGGGAAACTAAATCCTTTCATAACCTAAATGCAGCAGAGGAGATGAAAGCGGCTGGTCTGGGGATGTATATGGCCATTCCAGGGGAGCTCTGTGTAATTGTTTTTTAAATGGACATGCTTGCTCTATTTTTTTTTTTTGGTCTGGTTCATCCTGGTTTTGTTGTTTGTGATATGTCTTCTGACATATGCTCCTTGTCTAGCAATGAAAAGCTACCAAGATTAAAAACCTTCATTAGTTTATAACTGGCACAGGAAGAGTTCTTCTCATTTTACTGACTTTGCAACCTCCGTAGCAGATATAATGCTGAGATTAAAAAGGAATGGTTACTATTGGTTTCCTGGCATAATTTTCTTTGTGAATGGGTCAAAATAATAAAGATTAACAAAATTATTAGATATTGGAGACAATAGCCCAATCTGTCTGCCTTTAGCTTTTAAAATCTGTCCCTTAACAGGGCAGGTGACTGAAATAGAAGACTTGCCACTCTCTGGAACTGAACATGGTCCCGACTCCCAAAAAAAACTTGTTCACTTCAGACCAATTCCTCACTACCAAATACCCAATAGATCTTTGTCCACTGAAATCAGACAAAGATCCCAGCTTCATCTTCATATGAGGGAGTCTGACTTACATTTGCAAGACATAATATGGTCAGTCCTGATTTTTCATGTGTGCTTTCAGCTGCAGTGCCACGCAGCGAGTTGTGCAAATCTCTCCAGTGCGAGCTTTACTTATCATTTATCAACCACGTGTGAGCACTAATTTTAGTGTTCCCCCTACTGAGACAAGGTTTTGGGAGCACTCAATGGCTGTCCAACACATGCAGGTGGAGATAACCCTGGGGATTAATCTCACCCATGGCTTTATCAGGGCTCAGTGAGACCCATGGGACAAGAGAGGCCTTGCACAGCTCCTGGATTGTTCTTCCTGGTGGTGCTGCAATCAAAGCTGTCAAGGAAAATGATCTACAGGCAGTAGCTTGATTATATTTGTCCTGAAATACTTCTGCACTAAAGGATTTTCAAGTTTTAATCAGTCTGCATTAACTGTGGTGCTCTTGTAGTTGATCATGGAAAGAAAGCAACTGTTGATTGCACTAAAAGCATTAAGTGACCTCTGCTAATTAAAAGATAATGTCAGTGCAACTGAGTGGAGTGCCTGGGTCTTTAGCCTTTTAGATAGACACTAAATGAAAATCAAAGAGTTTGGAGGAAATATTTGTGGTAAAGTTAAGAGACTTGTTTCTGGAAATAGCAGGTCATGTTTCATAAAAGTTATTTAATCCATTAATGATACCTAATATGCCATAGAACCAGCAATCTGCTGAAAAAGAATAAGCTCCCTCCCCAGTTGTGGGATGTCTTTACTTTGCCTTAACTGCATCATTTTGCTAGGGAAGCCTATGATGTAGTGAATCCTGTGTGTCTCTCTGTTGTCCATAAATAAACCAAATGCTTTCTCTCACAAACGCAGGCCACCCAGACATTCAGTGTTAAGTTCTGTTCAGTAATAGTGTAGTCAATGTCTACAAATGCAGCCTTTCCTTTTTTTTCATTAATCTCAGTGTCTGGGAGAGAAAACAAAACAGGTGGAATAACAATGTACAAGCACATCCCTTGCTCCTGGGAGACGATCACTGGTAAATATTAACTTCTGCTTTCTATGTTTATATAGATGCAGAATGGCAGCCCTTTGGACAGAGAAGCAATGGCACAAATGCTCTATGAAGTCACATGGAGATGCTGTTGTGTCCTCCAAGGAGCACCAGTGGCCAGAGAGCTCCCGGAGGAGGTGCCAAAGCAGTTGGTGAAAGTGTGGGGTAATTTTTCAGATTTGTGCCTCACTCTGACTCCTTCCTCTGTGAGAAGAAACAGAAAGAATGAAAGTTAGTTTTATTTTTTTTTTTTTTCTGTGGAAGGAGTCAAATCCCAGATGGGATTAGAGAAGGAAACATAATGGTTCAAATTGTGGTGTTGAGAATGAGGTTGACTCCATGCATAAAGCAGAGGCTCATGGGGAGAAGAGGGGAGGTGTCTGCATCTCTTCAGATTAAAAGAAATGTTCTGGAAGCTGAAGGTAATCTCTTCCCAGGCATTTGTAACCGAGCTTCACAGCTGCCAGATTGCATTTGATCACATGCAGCAGCCCTGGCTGAGGAGGCTGCAGGGTGAGGAGCAGCACAGCACCAGGGGCGAGCTGAGCTCTGTCACAGGCTCCACCCAAAGGGTCTTCCCAGGCAGAAGGTGCCTGATCTGCCACCATCCCAAAAGCTATAGGATGAGTTGGGCTCAGCCTCAGGCTATCAAGATTAGAGGGGAATTTTCAGGCAGGAAATACTGATTTTTCTCTGTGCCAGCCACATACCTCAGAAAAAATATTGTTCATCTGAAGGGAAATGTAAATGTAAGCCTTTGACACAAATATCCCCTTTAAAGAAGCCTTCCTCCGTCCCCCACCCCCATTGGCAATAGAAAGTTACATTTACTCATGTGAAACCTGAAAAAAAAATTTAACTTTGAAAGGTTCCGACTTTGAAAAAATGCCCATTCTGTTTGCCCTTTGCACTGAACTTTGTGGAATCCACCCTTTGTTGTACTGAGGTCTCAGCAGTGCCTGATGCTTCATTTCTCTCTTTTCTGTTTTACAATTAATCATTTTTAGTGTTTTTTTTAAGAGCAATATGTACACCTGAAGATATTTTAAAGAAACTATTTTAAAAGGTTATAAAAAATAAAACAAATACTTGGCATTGAGATTCTTGGAGTGCATGATGAATATTTTAACAGCAAAAAATCTAGCCAGAGAGAAATGAAAGGATTTAGTGCTCTAAATAAAACTCTTTGTGGGTTTTAATGTGCAAAAATGGACAACAATGGCTTTAAAGCCTCTCCACAAATACTTACATCTCTGCCCTGGCATACTCTGTGTATGTTATATCCGTAGCCAGTAATGGTCTGTTATGTCTTTTAGGTGCTGAGGGAAGGTATCACACCAGATTTCCTCTCTACGACTTTGCAAAATAACCTTTAGGCTTTGAGCAGAGAGTTTGGACCTTTGGGAGGACAGTTGTGGATGTACAGCTCAGGTTTTGTATCCTGTGATGGAAAGTGGAAGCCAGAGAGAGGGAGGGAAGGGATATTTGTGAGGTGATCATTCCCCATTCCTCAGCATAAACTGGGGAAAGCTCTGTGCTCACATCATTCTAATTGTCTAATTGTCTAACTGTCTAATTGCAGTGAGGCTTCAGACCAATGTGGGATAAGGTTTGGTTATGTCTCTGCTTAATGTTTCCATTTCTTTCTCTCCCTCACACACATCCCCACACAGCTGGAAAAGAGAAGCTTTCTGTAATATCAGCTGTGACAGAGGTGGAGCATTACTCGAGTTTTTATTTGTGTAATTGATCAATTCACTAGCTAAGAAAGCCTTTATTATTATTTTTTTTAATTAACCAAATGTATTAGTGTCCATGAAACATGCATTTCTGTAATTATTTCTGTAAAATAATATCTTTGGCCTGAGCAGGAGCCCTTCAGTCTTGCTGTAAGGTTGCCTTGCTGCAAACCCTCCTGCTAATCGAATCTTATGCATTTTCTTCCTTGCTGTTATAGAAACTCCTATTGCTAAATGTAGTGAATGCAACTGCTGAAGTGATGGTCCCAGTATAAATTATTAAAAGTACATGGAGTAATAAAAATGTGTTGTGTATAAAAAGATAGAGAATAAGGCAGTAGGACTCAAGCTTTCAAGTTACTTCAGAAAATTATCTATATCTATAATCTGGACAAGTGGCACAGTAACTGCAGTTGGATTTTCTAAAGCAGAATGTTTGGATGCCATACTTTTCATGCTTTCAGCTTTCCTTGAAGAAGATGAGATGGTCTGAAGAAAAGAGGTCTGCTCTCAGGTTTTTGATAATTTTTGGAAGCATCTTGGGTAGGAACATTAAAAACATAATGTCCAAAATCATAAATTACTTCTGAAAATCTATGTGGTTTGTTTGTAACAAGAATTATTGATAAAATTTGATTGTGTGAAGATCACTTTGTATCAAATATATAAATCCATTAATTTAGTACATAATGTCTGTTTTGTTGTTATCAAAACAGAGAAGTTCTTAAGAAACATGAGAAACCTATTCCCTCCTCCATTATAAATTAATAAAAATCATCCTGAGTTTTTTCTTTCTTGCAGCAGGCACTCAGAGAATGGACATGGAAAGTGCCATGGAAAGTAGGAAAGAGACACTAAACAGCACAGATACAAGGTTAGTGTTATACTAAAAAAGGAGTTCAGTGCATAATCTCAGCCCTTGATGGAGAAGATATAGTGAAATGTTGACTTTAATTGCCATGGGACATAGATTAGCAGATGGTCCCATGGATAGGCTGCTCTCCATGTCTATAAATAGCATAAGTTAATTTATGCAAGATCTTCCTTTTCTTTTACAGCTATCTCCCAGTGTGTCAATATCTCATTGGCAAGGAAGAATCCAGCCCTGGAGCTGGAATGGAGGTCCTGTTTCCAGCCCTGGCATCCTGTGATTGTGTTACAGCAAAAAAACACCTGATCAAGTAACTCCTGGTTGAACAGACAGGCTGTGACAGTGTGATCTGAACACACCTTCATTTCAAAAATAACTATCAGGTATCTGCAAGTCGGCTGGAATAATGGCTGGGAGCAGTGGAGGAGGCAGCAGCTCAGGGAGCTTCTCCAGCTTCCCTCTCAGGCTGCTGATGATGTTTTGTTTTGCACATCTCACCTGCCTTCAGCATCCACCTCCCACTGCTGGGTGAATTCCTTTGCTTGAAGTCTCTCTGCCACAGTCACAGGTAAGTGGCAAAAGGGTTTTGGGACTGTGTGCAGCCAGCATCCTTCATCCCTCAAGTCAAGTTTGGCCTCCCTGACCTGCAGACCCCTGGTGCTACAGCTGTCTCTCAGCTCCTTATCCCTGGAGCATTTTTTACTCTTTACTGGGTTTTCCCAGGCCTCCCACTCTGTGTCTCTCTGCCCAGTTTCTGTCATGGAAACCTCTCTTTTTGTTTCACAGCTTTGGCTTCTCTGTCATTCAGGAAGCCTCATGTTTGGAACTGTCATGGAGTAATTTGGTACTAGAATCTCATGGATATTTCTGCTTCTGGGCTTGTTTAGCCATTTGTGCCTTGTTCAAAGAACTCCTAGAATCCCCCGCTTTTAAGCTCTTCATCCATCATTGTGCAAGTGTCAGCATTATAAGTCAGCAACCTTTTTGTCCACTTCTCCCTTGCTACTCCAATGAGTTAAAGAGGTACCAGTAAATATGAAATAAGCAAAGAATTTTCTAAGCCACCTAAGTGCAGGCAGTATTTTAAGCAGAGCACTTTCCTTTCCCAAGAGTGTCATGGTGTCTCTAAGCCCCACAGATGGGCTGAGCCATCCCCCTTCACCACCTGGGCAGGTAAATGAAAATGTCACAGAGGACCTGCAGTGACTGACTTTGTGCCCTTTTGAGCCTGATATCCACCAAAATCAGCCACCAGAAAAATGTATTGCTAGATCAAGGTCCACAACCTGCTCCGTGATAAATCTGAACACCCTTTGGTTCAGCAGGGATATTCTGGATTTACCTACATGTAATTAAGAGCAGATTTTGGACCCTGCCCATGAGCATTATGCCTTTCCCTACAGGAAGGAAGATTGATTCTGACCTTACTTAAACTAAGCAGCTTTAATCATTCGGTATAGAAACACCAAGACTGGGCTGGGGGCTGGGGACACAGACATGGGAATCCTATAATCTTTGGTTAAGTTGTAATGAAATTGTCCAGGATGAGAAGGAAACAGATGGATTCTGATTAATTTCTCACAAGTGTAGACCTCAGCATCCGATGTAACATATGTGGTGAGCAAATGTCACTCATGCCTCCAAAGTGCAGAAAAAAATCACTATTGTCAGGATATATTCATTGGCATATTGGCTGCTGAACTCCCAAGGGTGCAAGGATGCTGTGCATTACATTTAGTCCCGAATTAAATATTCAGAGGCACAGATACCTCACCCTTTCCTGTATGCCTCACTGGTTATCACAGTTGAGCTTAATGAATTGAAAGAGGGAGGGGAAGGGAGATTTCCCCCCCTCCTTTGTAAATCATTATTTACTGTGGAAGGAATATCAAGATGAGTTGGTATTTCTGCTTTAGAGTGTTCAGCTGACTACCAATAGAGCCTGAGTTAGGGAAAATAATGCAGCTTTGAGCTGTAAATGAGCAACTACACGACTTTCATCTCGTATTGATAGAAATCAGAGCCCAGCTCTGTGTTTGTGGAGTTGTTTGGGGTGTTGTCACTTCTATAATCTATTCCATGTAATTGCATATTTAAAGAAAATGTAGTTCATTTATTGATTGCCACTATATTGTTTCAGGCAGGTAAGATAAGAGGCCAGAGCTGCTTTCTCTTGTCTCCACGTAGTCTTAGGGAGTGGAAGGAGCAATGCATGTGAGTAAAGCGAGGCCCCATCTGTGCTGAGGAAAGAGATTCATTACAGCTGACTTGTCCTGTCAGAATTACTGCCCCAGACTGTTTCTTGGAAAAGGATGTCACTAAGATATCTGTTAGAGTATTTCAACCACAAACTTGAGAAACGAATATTGAGCACTGGGGCTCCTCTGTGGCTCAGGATCTGCCTTGGGTGCAGCTCCCCGCTTCCAGTCACTCCCTCTGCAAATCAAGCAAGGTGTCTGACTGTGTCTTCTCTTCAAAAAATTAATTCCTCATTAGAAAAAATGGGGGAAAATGCATATTTTGCTCTCTAATTCACTGTAGATTGAAATTTAACGTCTGTCTTAACTTGCACATTTCCCTCTCCACCTTTGGCAAACACTGCTCCACTGTGTTGGACATGAGCTGGTTTGTTTGTCTTAATGATCTCCTATTTAACAAGTGAGTGTGCATCTTTTTTGGTGGAGCAGCTGAATAATCTCAAAAAGAGCTTTATTTCTGATTGAGGAAGATGTGGCTGATGAGGCTGGGGAAATCTTGAGACAACCACATTAGTTGCTGTCATACACTGGTTGAAATTAGCCCTCCTCATGCAGCCTTTTTTTTTCTTCCTGAATGGAAGACACAGCAAAGCTCAGTAATAGCTGGAACTACACTAAACAGTCCCCATCTGCTGAGTCAGAACTTTCATTTTGAGACCCCTAGTTTTGGAAAACTCGACCTGAGGTTCTTGTTTCCCTTTCTCACTGTTCAAAGCTGTGACCTGTGCTGCACTTGGAGCTCCTCTGGCTTTGTGGAGCACAGCAGTTTCTGGTTTGACTCCACTGCTCATTAGAGACAACTCATAGTCTCTATGCTTAAACTTTTAAAAATTCTAATGAGACAAACAGACTCTGATTTCTCAGGAAGCTGATATGCAAGTCACTGTTGGTTTTGCTAATATTCCTGAATTTTTTTTCTTTTCTGGGTTGATTCCAAGGTTTTTTTCCTGTCATTGCCTTAATTATGTACTAAAAGGAGGTAACAATTTGTGCATCTGCAAAGCTTGTGAACACAGTGCTCTTCTTTGTCAGATTGAAACTCTAGTTTTCACTTTTTCTGTTTTTTTTCCATGACAATGCATCACTTACAGTTGCCTCCTTTAAGCTGGAGTCAATGCAATGAGTCTAAGTTTGATAATTGCTTATTGCATCCAAATTGCACAAGGCAAAATCACTTAAATCCTCCAAAGTCACTGAACAAGACTAAACTGTCTCATTTTTCCTTGTTTCATTACATGACACTGGAATTCCTTACAAATGTTACAGTCTGCTTTGCTGTCTTGGAGACCAGGAGCTGTGCTGGGACTCCTTGACCCATAAAAATGACATTGCAAAGCTACATCGGGACTTCTTGACCCAGCTTGTGTTGCGTGAAAACCTCAGAGTCTCATGATGCCACCCCAGCTAAATACACAGATTGCTGGACAAAGCTGCCCACTGCTTTGCTTGGCAGAGGTTTTTGTGGATAACCAGGCAAGCCTGAAGCCATGGGAAGAGGTGAAGGAGCCAAGGAGAGTGGTGGGAGATGGATTTGTAGGGAAGATAAAATGGTGGGTGCAGAGATTTGCGTTAATTAATTGCAAAGCTGCAAAGAAAAGGAATGTAGAACTAATACAGAATTATCTTGTGACCAAAAATATTTCCCTAAATCAGATAAGTGACAATCTACTCACTCAAGTGAAGCCTTTTTCAAGGAGCAGAGATGAGGAAGGGACTTGAGTGCACGTTGCCTTTGTCTCTCCAGCTGAGGCATCACACATGAAAGTCCCAATTGCTGCTTCCTGTGTACTGCAAAGCAGTAGAGATATAAAATTGGGGCATAATGATGAATGAAACTGTGGGATGTGTCTTGATTATCCCAGGTTTCTAATGTATAATTGAATTATTTTCTTAAGTGTATTTCAAGCCCTTTGATTTCTGGCCTCTGTTTTTAATTACTCAGCCCCCTCTTGCCCTTGTGCATTATTATGCTGCTCATTAGCATTCAGTGAGACTACAGAAGTTTGACTTCTGAATAAAGTAGCGTACAAAAGAGAAGGGATGCTTTTTTATCTTACCACTTAATAATTTAAATGGAACCCTTTTCTTTAATCAATGTTTAATAGTACAATAGTTGTTTGTTTAAACTGTGCTTTGCCTAATTTTGCAAACAAAAAAAGAGAGGCGGGATAAACATGTTTAGAAATAATAAGCTTTGTAACCATTTTAATCTTCAGAAGACTTAAAATATCTCCAGCACTTCTAATGTTGGTTCATCTCAACAAGGCAGGCCCTGAATGTCTCTGTATCATTTATGCAGTGCTAAGAAGCACCAGCCCATTTTTTATTCGAGGGAAGCAGAAAACCTTGCTAATTGCAAAACTGAAAGCTACTCAGCAGCGTTAATATTGTTGGCATGGCTGCCAGCTGTGATGATTAGGATGTGTGACAGAGGGAGAGATAATTTGATCACAGGCCTGGGGACCAGAAGCTCCTGTGTCCTGCTCCTTCCCAGTGCACCTGCAAAGGCAAGGAAAATACAGGGGGGGTTAGTCCAGCCCCACAGTGCCCAAGCTTTCTGGAGGGCCCTGCAGGGCACAGTGGATGCCAGAATTATGGTGCAACTCCAGGGTGAGGGAGGGGATGGAAGCTCGACTTGCCAGAGGAAATAGCTTTCTGGGGGGTAGTACTTTATTACTAATTGGGTAGTAATTAATAATCAGGTGTGGAGGCTCTGCATGTATGGAGCTTGTTCTGTGACACCAGTAAAATGTGGCTTTGGGTGGGATCAGACCCTGTGGGACAAAAACTGAGAACCTGAGCTGTGGCAAGGTCAGGGGGACCCTCAGAACACAACATAAAAGAGATGGACTAAAGCCTCTGTCCCTCTGCCTGGCTTCCTCCTATGCAAAACAGGAATTGATCAGGGATATGTTGAGGATTTAGAGATATCTGGGGGCCGCTTTGGAGACATTAAAACTAGTGAGCATAATATCTGCATTTCAAAGTACTCTTTAGACCTCTTAATTCGTTTTGACAGCAACTCAGTGCTAGAAATGGGGCTGTCTCTGCTGTCTGGATGGGAAAACTGAGGCTAAGAGAGGGGGAGGAATTATGAGCGCAGGACGGCACCAGGCCAGGGAGAGCTGTGAACTGCTGTCTCCTGTGGCTCAGCAGCCCAGTAAAAGCACCCACAGCTGGTAAACTGCTCCATCCACATATCAGGGGGTTGTTGATCCTACATAATTCCTGTCTGATGTCCTGACCAGCCTACTTTCAACAAATTGTACCCCAGACAGCAAGACAAGACCTTTCTTCCTGCTAATTTGTGTCTCCTGTCCTCTAAATCTTTCCATTTCCCATCAGTACATCCAGTTCCCTCCCACATCTGCATCTCACATTTCTTTATGCAACCTTGGAGCTCCTTCCTGCTTCTGGCTTTTCTCTCTCCCCTTTTCTAGGCTCACTAGAGGTCTGGAGGGGTGTTAAGTGTCAGGAACAGTAGGCAAGGAGGTGACAGGTAAAGAAGCTCCTCAGGTAAGGAATGAGATGGAGAGATGTGGTCTCATGCAGTGGGCTTGTTCCCTCCAATTTTGACTATATTGCAAGTCCTGCTGATTAAAAGATCATAGCTGAATTGTGCTAACATGAGATGAGGGAGGGCTAAGGCTGGGGATCTGGACCCTTTCTTTCAGGCTCAGTGAATTTTTCCAGGATGTGAGAGTCTGCTTCTGGATTATTTTTCTGTGACCGGTGGTGTGGAAGCTGCTGGGATTTTTACTGCTTTTCACATGCGGACTAGAGAACTTGCACAAAGACAACTCGAAAGGCAATTTGCCATTCCACAACAGTAGCCAGCGAGGGTTTTCCTGTGATAAAAGTAGCTTGCTCTGCTCCACAAGGCATTTTTTCAGTGATTCTTCCAATTAAAGGAATGTTTGTCCAGGAGGATGACTATTTGTATCACAACAGGATTTAGGTAATATAGCTGAGATCAACCTACTGTTGCACTGAGCCCTGTGGTTACCTACGGTGAGACACTGCCCTCTCTCACAGAAATGAGACTCGATTTTCTACACATATTTAAATGCCTGACAGCCCCCGAAGCATTTATCTGGACGTCACTATTTAGGTGAGCAGCAGAGCTACGGGAGAATCTGAGGGCATAAAGTGGAGGGATAAAGGTTGTAGAGTGTCAGTGGCAGAGCAAGGAGGAGACTTCGTTTCCCGGTGGCTGCTGGAAAGGCAAAGTGACCCTGACTTTGTAGCCAGGGAAACACCAGCTTTCATTTTGAACATTTAAACCAAATTTGTGAAGATGATGATTTTTTGATAACCCGCAGGACTGTGGACATGCGGTAAGAGGAGTGGGGAGGTTACGGCCTGAGCCCCCGCTGCCTTCTCAAGTTGCAGGTGTTTCCGAAAGATGCTGCGAACTCCGGCCCGGCTGCGAGCTAGGAAACATCTCCCGCGTCTTCCCTCGGCTGAGCAGCGACCACTCGGATGCTGAAATAAGGTCAGGACTCCGTCAGGCGATTGAAAGCCCGGGCTGAGCGAAGGCTCTGTCTCGGGAAGGCAGCGCGATCTTCGCCGGCGGCAGCAGCCCGGCTGCCCGGTGCAGAGGGAGGGAGGGAGGAGGGGGCAGCTCGCCCGAGCAGCTCTGGCTCTGCGCTCCCGGTGCGCGGTGGGGTCAGGGACCGCGGAGAGCCAAGGGAGGATGCTCCGCGGAGATGGGAGAGACGCCGAAGCCGTAACACCGTGCTTCCTCCGCAGGCTCTGAGGAGAAGGAGGAGTGGGAGGGGAGTTCCAAAGCCACTTTGGGCGCTGCGCCGCTACGTGCGGGAGTCTGTGCGGAGCATCCTCCTGGCAGCCTGAACGCCGGCTGCTCTCCTCGCTCCCGCGTGGGTGATTCCCCTTCCCCGCACGCTGCTCCTGCCTCCGCAGCCGCTCCCGGGCGAGGCGGCGGCCAGGTGAGCGGGAGCGGGCAGCGGGGCTGGGGCTCCGCGGGCAGCGGGGCCGGGCTGGGCTGCGGCCGGGGCTCCCTCCGGCTGCCCGGGCTGGTGCTCGATGCTGGGATCTGCGGGCCGGGCCAGGAGCTGAGGCTGCCCTCCGGGAGGTGCCGACCGGGTTGGAGCCGGGGTTCCCCCCGGCTGTCGGGGCCGGCGCTGCGCGTCCCGGGCGGGGGGTGCGTGATGCGCGCCGGGGGGAGGCAGCTGGGAGAGAAGCATCGCTTCAGCTGCGAGGTAACTTGTGTTTCGGAGCGCAATCACCGCGAGTGTGGGGCTAACAGTGATTTATCTGTTCCCCACGAGGCGCCGGGGCTGCCCGGCCCCGGGCAGAGGGATGCCCACAGCGGGTACCCCCGTGCCGGCAGTGCCTGCGGTGTTCGCGCTGCCCAGAACGTCTGCAGCGAGCCCTGGGGCTGGGCAGGCTGCGAGAGTGTCAGTCCGGAGCACTCCAAGGACTGGTCCTCGAGTTCGGTCTGTCTCTGCACTGGGGTGTGTACGCGAAATTCATTTACTGCCCCCGTTCCTCCAGGGATGAGGGTCTAGCAAAGGGTCAAGCTTGCTCTTTAAATGCCACTCTTTTTTCCCCCTTCTTTTTCTTTTAAAAAGTGTTTATAATTTCAGCTACCGATTTTATAGCTCCTGAGATACTTTCATTCCCCAGAGCAGTTGGTTTCCCACCACTGGCACTTCCTCCTTTTTGAGTGGGAGGATTTACTTTCTTTAAAACAGAGCTCTAACAATACTCACTCCTTTCAGCGAGGCACGTGTCATCTCCTGACCCCAGCAACTTCACTCTGACAAAAGAAAAGCTGGAAATAATCACTTAAGAGATGCGACTTTGCCTGTTTCAACAAGTTGCTTTGTTCTCTGCTCGAGTAATTTCCTCCAAGGCGCGTGGTCACTGTCGTTAGCAGAGATGGGGTGATACGTGTGGTGTTAAACCTGCAGTCACCGGGGATTAATGCACGGGCATGACATCACCGACAGCCAATGAGGGGATGGGTTTGGACACGTACTGACCCAAAGTGGCTTCCAAACTAGTGATCCTGCCGTGCTCCTGGGGAGTAACACCAGTCTGTGCAAACGGCGAGGTTTCCTGGCACGCTGTCACTGTGTTTCTCAGCCTTGTGTCCTCCTCTGAGATAGTCAACAATTCATTGAGCAACCACACGTGTGTGGCTGGTCTGGTTGGTTAAAGGCTTCACTTATTGGGAAGTGATTATTGAAAATGGGCATATCGGTGCCCTGGCACAGAGAGAGCTGATGTGGCTGAGCTGGTTGCTGGCAGAGTGGAAACAGCCAGAGAGTTCCCAGCCCTTGTGGCAGGAGAGCTGCCTGGGCAGCGTGTTTGGGCACACAGTGCTCTCACCTGTAGTGAATTGCTTTCCTTTGCTGGGAGAAGAGCTGCTCCCGGGGAGGGCACAGACTCCGTGGGAGTGAGGAGGGACACCCTGCAGCCAGGGGGATGCTGCCGTGGCTGGTGAGGCAGAAAAGAGCTTTGTCCCACTGTGCCGATGGCTCCCGCTGTGCTCTCACCCTCACCTTGGTGCCTCCGTGCTGCCATGTCCAGCAGGTCTGAAGCCCTTGGCCTCAGTTCCTGTCCCTTTGCCTTAGGGTTACTCAAAAACTCGGGGTAGCTTTTGGAGAATCACAACAGATGTTGCCTGGCATGGTCTGGCTCCTGAAATGTTCATTTTGGAGTTCAGGCTGCCTCTTCTGTCTAATGTTTCCTTAACCTTCATCATTTGCTGCAGACTCATCCAATTCCCCTGCAGGTCAGGCAGGGGCTTCCCCACAGGCTGTGCAAGACCCTTTTGTGACTATCACAAATATTTGCACTCAAATCACTTCTATTTCTGTTTGCTAGAATTCTCAACGCTAAACCATAAATTTTTGGGTCCAGACTTCGCCCCTGAAGTCTTTTAATATTTTTGGTTGTGATTTGCATGTAGCTACACACACACAGTCCCTTATCAGTGCCATTGCATCGATAGCCCTTTGCATTGAGGGACCCACACAGAATATTAGCAATATGACTGACATGCCTCAGAGCTCAGTGCAAGATCCTTATGCCTTCATTGCCAATAAGACGTGACAGGATACATCTAATGAATTACCTTTAAATTAGAAAGCAGTAAACAAGCCATTATTGGATTAGAGGAATATTAAAATTAGAAGAACGTAACGTCTTTGATATCCTGTGGCACATTTTTACCAGCTAGGAAATGACATGGGGAGCTGCAGAGAGAGAGAGGGTCTCTAGAGAACTGTAATGATTTTCATCTGTGTGAAATAGATTTTTTTAAAATGCTATTACTTACTGTCTTATGTTTAGATGATGCTGTAGCAGACTTTTTTTTTTCTTTGTTCCATTCTAGTTTCATATTGATGTTTGATATATTTGTCTGAGTGACTTCAGTGCTTGTGGAAGGTACAGGTTTGACATACTCTGATAGCTAAAATCTCCCAATTATTGAAGAAAAACACAGGCAAAAGGGAACAAGAGACTTGGTGATAGATTTTAGTCCAACACCAAAGAGCTTTCTGCCTTTCCAGGGTGCAGAGATTGTCTGGGTTCATGCCACTTATTCCATGGCCCTTTTCTTCAGCAGTTTAGAAGGCTGCTCCAGCTCTGGTGATTGGGGAATATTATTTAAATTGCATAAAAAAATTCACGTTGACTTCTCTGAGTTTTAGATAAATTGCAAAGGATCCACCAGTTCTCCTGGTCTCGCAGCTCAGGTGCAGGTGTTAGCTGGTGCTGCCTTCCAGATGTGATTGCTCTGGATTGGATCTGAATTGGCAACTGGTTGGTGGTACTTGGGAGCAGCCCCTGATCTCCCCATGCCAATCTTTTATTAATTGAAGGCCAGCACCTGCTGTCCTCTCTCAGGGAAAGCTTCCCAATTAAGGACTGGGCTGAGAGTGAAAAGGGCAGAATTTGGCCAGTACTCCTCCAGTGTTAGGAAAAAATTGTACATGGAGAAGTAAACAGTAAAATACTTAACAGAAAGGAATTAATTCTCAGCCTTGTGTAAAATTAAGTTTTTTATGACATCTTTAAATTATTGTGGTTTTGTAATTCCACCTACCTCAGTTGGCCATTAAAAAAATGAGCTCTAAATCTAGAACTAAACTTGAATTTGTGAGTGCAAAAAATTATTTTCTTTGGACTACCAATATTTTATAACTCTTTAAGACCAATCTTTTATTCTTTTAAACTCACTATCAATATGAATATGGAGCAGCAAGATACCTTTGAGTCCTAAGTCTCATTCCAGCCTCTGGAGGAAAATCTTGAGCACAATGTTTTGTCCTGGATTTTGGAAGCACACTCAGAATAAAGATCTCTCCTATACAAATACTTTTCACCCGAGCTATTGGATTTTCCTTGTCTCCCTCTCAGAGTTTATGGCCCTGGGACTCCTTTTCTCAAGGTCTGGTAGAACTCCTTCAGCATCTCTTTTCCCCTTTGAAAATGTGATAACCATCACGCAGGCGGCTGCTTTGAAGCCGGTGCCAGCCCTGCAGATCAGGAGATCACAGCACACTTTCACCTGGGGTCAGGAGCTCGGGCTGAGCTGCTTTGCAGTGCCAGAGCATCCTGAGTGCTTGCAAGGACGGGGATTCTGTCAGACTCTGGCACCGAAGCCTCTTTGCTATTCTGAAGAGGCTTGTAAGGAGGAACAAAGGACTGCGGATTTCACCCGTTTTGCTCTACTTTATATTTTCCAGCAGTTATTTTGGAAAGGCTATGAGCTGAAAGGCTGATTTTCTCAGACTTGGTACAACTGTGCCAGAGTAAAGCTCAAATGAGAGAAAGTAGCACCGGGTATCTCCGTGACTCCAAAGGTGACCCGTTGTTTTTATTCCCCTTTCTGCGGTGTTTCAATTTCAGTTACACTTCACAGGGAACATCTGTGAATAAAAACCCTGGTGGGGTCAGGTCTTTTTCCTAGAAGGATATTTCCCTCTGCACAGCACCAGTACAAGTTTTCTCCCTCCTTGCACAGCAGTTGTGCTACATGGGCTGTGAAGTATAACAAGGGTTATACATCAAGGGACAGCAATCCCACCCTTGGTGCTACAAGATGGTAAAAGGTGGTTAAAGAATTTACTCCCCAACCCCCAGTGCAGAGCTCTTGCCCCTTTTTTGTTCTCCAGCCTCTTGCCAAGCATGACTCAGTCATGTGCTACATCCCTTTGAGCTGAAGAACATGGAATCAGCTTGGACTTTCTGGTTCTGGAAGCAGCAAAACTCTTCCTTATAGAGGAGAGAGCAGAACTCAGTGCTTTAGCTCTTAAAGCATTTGCAGGCTGTTTTTCTGAGCCTGCAAGAGGCTCAGAACTGCTAAACCAGAATCATTTGAGTAATGCCTAGACATGGATAAACCAATTAAGAGGAGTTCTTTCAGCTTTTTAAAACAAATTGCAAATTTCAGGTTTGTATTTGCATAATTCAGGTTATTAATTCATGTGTTTGCATTTCCTAAACTGTGTGCCAAATTCCCATTTGGTACAAGTTTCAGAATGTTGATCTCAGTGCAAAGGGAAAAAGGTGGAAATTGAGTTGTTGTAGGAAGCACTACGTGATTTTTCTTTTCAACAAATTTTAGTGAGCTTCTTTTTTTTTTTTTTTTTTTTTTTTTTGCTGTGTCAATTCATTGTCACCTTAAGTATTCAGTGAGAAATCCAGAAATTCTTAACTGACAGGGTACCCAACCTCTCCTTTGTGCATCTCTGGGATTTATATATAATGTAAGTTAACAAAGCTTCCAGCATCCATTCTGTGCATGTGCAATTGAGGAGTGACAGTACCTCGATGTCCTTTGCTTGCTATGTGGATTCCAGGGGTGAGGATGATGGTATTTTATGCTGTTGAGCACAAGCAGGAACACCCCTGCATGAGTGAATCTGTTTGAAGGACCAGGCTGTGGCTGCTTTAGTCTGGAGAGCAGTTACCCTCGGATTTTCCTGCTGCCTCCATTATTCACTGAGAGTTATGTGTGTTTGTGATAGTCTGATCAGCAAACACAAGTGTGTTGCAGATGCAGATATATTGGGAAGTACAGTGGTTTACATTAATGGGAAGGATTTATCTTGTTGCAGTGTTGAATTTATGATGCCAAGCTGTGATATTTCCCTGTTTCAAAAATGTTATATTGCAGCGGGCTGATATCAGGGTGATAAAATAAATGTTTCTTTTTTAATTCAAGCCACTGTAAGATGCTAATAATGTTGGAGACAGGAAGAGAAATGCCATGTTTCAGAATTTAATGTAATGAATCCATATCACAATTTCCTGACAAAATTAACTTAGCTTGGACTCCTAAATGAAACTTCTGGTTATGTTTAAACTATTAAACAGGTGTGGTTGAGTTCTTTAATAGAAGTATGGATCTATGACACAAGTAAGGGGGTGAATGTGCCCTGCTTAAATTAATCTTTGGGACTCTGTTCCCTATAATTTACAGGGACTTGTAGTGACAGGGAAAGAGGGAATGGCTTTAAAATGAAAGAGAACAGGTTCAGTTTGAATATTGAGAAGAAATTCTTCACAGTAAGGGTGGTGAAGCCCTGGCACAGGTTGCCCAGAGACCAGGCTGGATGGGGCTTGGAGCACCCTGGGATAGTGGAAGGTGTCCCTGCCCATGCTGGGATGGGGTTTGGAACTCTAAGGTCTCTTTCAGCCCACACCATTCCATGATTCCAGGACAATTCTGAAAAGAAAATAGACAAGCTCTGGTTGCTGGTGATGGTCTCTCCACTGGGCATTTGGGAGCCCATGTTCCTTGCTGGTTTCCTTCCCATTTCCTGGCAAATGCTCAGCAGGCAGGGTTACTAGGGAGGAAGGAGGGTTCACCTCTTCCTCTTTTGCTGTTATCTTCTCCTCTGGCCAGTGCCAGGGTCTGTGGCAATGCCAGGGCTGTACTCAGGACACCCATTTGCTTTACTCCTAGAAAAGGTAAGAGAGTGTGAAGGAAATCTTTGTAATCTTAATGACAGAAGCGTTGTGGCTGCCTTGCTCTGGGGCATTGCTTCCTCCCCAGGGAAAACTGGGATGGAACTGGAATTGCTCAGCTTGGATCCAGGCTGGTGTCAAAGCCTGATCCTGGCTGTCTGGTGTTGGCTGTGTCACTGTTTGTGCTGAGCACTGCCAGTTTAGTGGCTCTGAAGCACCATGGTTAGAAGTCAAGTGCTATGAAAATTTCCCCAAACACAGATCTACAGCAGCGAGAGGACCTGCACATAAACCAGGCCACTGAGTCTCAAAAAGGAATAGTTATTTTGTGGAATACAGAGAGATTGTCATGTGTGTGTATTCCTGTTACACTACTCACTTAAACAGTGCCTCTGAACCTCTGAGTTAATCTCCATTGTTTGGAAGCACATCACAGAGTAATTGAAATTGGGTTATTTAACTGCAAAGTACTACTGGAGTAAGAGTTTAACTGTGGAAATACCTGCCAGTCATGTGGAGTATGGGCTTAACTGGGGCTGAAGGAGGAAAAAGCAAAATCATTATTTTAGTACTGAACTATCCCTGTATTTCTGGTGTGCTGCTGAAATTATTAATTCTGTTTTTGTTTACTAATAGATTTGTTTCTGTTCAGGGACTGAACTGGAACAACAAAACTTTGTTAGACCAAATACCTTTTAAAAAAACTGCTGATTGTATTAAAGAGAGGAGCAGGTAAAAGGGACTATCCCTCCTGTCTACACCAAATTGTCATGGAGAGGTGGATCTGAGGTGAAGTGGGACAACTTCTGGCAGAATGAGTGCAACCTGCCACCTGAGAAATGACACTTGGTTAAGTGTTAGAAATTAATTGGTATAGTGAGCTTATCCACACTCTTAAGAGCATTTTCCTCCAGAACATTTCCTACTTGCCACGTTTCTAATGTATTTTTGTGACATGTATTTCAGTTTAACAACAGAAGAATAGTTACAGAATCTGTAAACATTAAGAATAATTACTGTTTATAACTCTGAAAAAGGGGCAGCCCCTTCAAATACAATTAGTGCAGCCAGTTTAAATATAATTTCTCACCCTCCAGTGTGTATCATTCATCTGTGAAATGCTCCAGGTGAGGTTTCCTCACTGGTTCCACCCCAGACTAAGGTGGGTGGTGGTTTTGGGTGGATGAACAGGGAGCTGCTCCCTCACAGTGTCTTTGCAGGCAGCTCTAGGAATGAGAAGGAAAACAGATAATTCAAGCAAAACTCCTGGGTTTTGCATGTGTTAAACATCCTTTTTCTTGAACATGTTCTTCAGCAATGGATGAACTATTGCTGCTAAATCTTGCTTGGAAATGTAGTGGAGACAGTCAGCTCTTTGCAATGAGCATATTTGGAATATACATAATTGTATTATGGCTAAAGATCTGATCTACCTTCTGTGCTTTCCTAATGTAAGAGGAAAAATAAAGCCTGATTAAAGCCAAATTAGTCTTATTTTAAATGTTTTTTTTCCCCCAACAGAAGAAACATCTTCTGTTACAGTTAATGAGCACTGTTGTCTTTTGTTTAAAGTCTTTGTTACAGAGGCTTAGAGCAAAAGGGCTTTAATAATAAAAAGGCCTTCTTCTCTGGAATATCTGTCTGATAATAGCCTGTATGATTTAAGAATAATGCTGTAAAATAATTGGCTTTCAAACGAATAATTTTCTATAACTAATTGGAGGGCAAGTGGAAAATCTGCATCCTCCACATAAATGTATTGTGTCTCTTTAAATACCCAAACAATTTTTCCTTCTATTTTTCCACCCTCAAGACAAAAATAACATCAAATCCCATTCAGGTTGTACTTAAATATGACCAAACTGATAATTACATTATTACAGAGAAGGGCAGGATAGCTGGAGGATATGTACAAGGTGCATTAGTACTGCAAATAGAAGCTGATTTACTTATTGATAGTGGAGACACGTTTTAGTCACTTTATAGAATTAACAATTGATCAGCTTGTTAGGTTCTAGTTCTTCATAAGCACAGCATGTTTATTCATTATTGTCATTACATGGTGCAGGCAGCCGAGGTCATGATTAGCAAGGCAAAATCTAAAAAAATTTAAACTTCATTAAATATAACTTCTGCAATGGGCAGTTTCTGAGCAATGCACCAATTCTCACTTCTCTGACATAAATATAACTTACACCTGCCCGGCTAATTTGCATTTCATTAACATTTTTCAGATCCATCTATTTGTTTTGCCAAATGCCAGCGATTCAGGCTTGCAAAATTGTAATAAGATGGGCAACATAAAAGCATTACTTTCAAATTGCCTTGGTCACTGTAAATATCCCCCAGTCTGCAGCACTGCAACTGATAAACGAAACATGCTGCTGGAGGAGAATGGGAAGATGTTATTCCAATAAATATATCCATGATTGTTTGTTACTAAGGGTAAGTTATGTTTTGTAAATCAGCATTGACTTAGGCTTGTGCAAACCCGATAGCAAAAATTCCCACAGAGGCTTCTCCTGCTGTATATGACTAATATATTAAAGAAGATAAATAGTCATTTTTAAAACTTATTACACCGTAGCATTGAACACAAGAGGAAACCATTTCACAAATCTGAAACTTAAGGTCACCTTGAAAAGAAAAGGACACTCCAGATGACTAGAAAAAGTCTGTTTCCTCCAGAAATTGAGATTCAAAGTTTACTCTTTTCAGTGTCTTTTATAAAGCTTTAGAATCCCAAGTATAAAACCAGATTCTGTTTTGATGTGCAAATATTTCAAAACTGTGTAGTGGATAGGCACTTAGACACTCACATCTAACGAGTGCTACAAATGAGCTTCCAGTCTGAGTAATAAAGAAAATGCAGAATAATAATTGATAAATAATAAAACCAAGAATATAAAGCTTTTTTGCTAGTGGTTTTTATAATACAATCCACAATTAAGGCTTTACTTTCCAAAACATTTCATTAGACTGTTTCAATAATTTTGTACCTTTTCCTTTTTATTTATAAACATTAAAAAAAAAATCATGATGCCTTTTTTAGTCATACTGAACACTATTAAGCTTTTGGTTCATAATTCAGACTTTTAAGAGTATGAAAATGTGCTCAATAGCATTTTCTTAGGGCTTGCTAATAAAGTTAATGAATTTTTTTTTTTCTATTAGTCAGTCCTAGCAGAGATAATACTGCTCCCTTGTTTGAGCTGTAGCAAATCAGGACAACATTGATTTTCTTTAAGAGATGAATAATGAAAGACCTACATTCTTAAATATGTAGATAAAGATAAGTAACTTAATTAAAAAATTATCAGTGGAAGGTAGTAAGATGAATTAGCTGTTTTAATTTGTTGTATATATCAATAAGTTGTACCATAACCCAGAGTTTTACATAAAATCCATTTATGATATCTTTTTCTCCAATTTTCAGTGTAATTTCATAGTGTCTTTGGCTGCTAATTCTTTTGGAAATTGCTCATGTCTCAGAATGTTAAATTCTTGGAGCTATCTGCCCTAACTTCAGCTGTGTAGGTGTTGACTCTGCAGATGTTTCATGTCCAGAGCAGTGCAGCCTGATGAAAATAGCTCTGCCCTGATCAATAGTGATGTTTACAGGCTCTGTCCTCGGCGGTGAAGTCAGGTTACGGAGCCTGATTGTTTTCCCAGTGACTGGCAAATTCTGCTGTTTGATCACATGTGCTATGAATATCCCAGCTGGCGAAATTCCAGGCTAAATTGCTTGCTATTTTTTGTCTAGCTTTACAAATTATACATGATGAGAAAAGGGACGGCTCGGGGCCTCCGTCTCTCATCCGACGCTGCTTTTAATATCGAGGAGGCATCATCAGGGTGCACAGGGTAGAGGAGGAGCTGGGAGGAGGAGCTGCTCGATTAAGATGTGGTAGCTGGTGTTATTAAAGGAGGAGACAAGCAGCCTGGTGCTGGAAGGGCTCCTCTGTGTCTCACACTCGGGGCTTTTTCCAGTCTCATATTAATGGAGCAGGCACCCACAGCAGTCCCACGTGAATCTCTGGTGGGAGCAGTGATGTGTATGGCTCTGCACCTGGAATAAAACTTTCACAGTCCTCGTGCTTTGACTCTAAGGGACTCATGAGTCCTGCTGGTTTTCAAGCTTGACTCTCAAATCTCAGTGCAGCTACAAATGCATCATTTGACAAGCATGGCTGAGCTTCTGCCTCAGGCCCTTGGGTCACTGCCTTTCTGTGGCAAATGCATTGTCCAATGGCTGGGTTGGAGTTCAGTTATTCCTGTCTTTTTTAGACATCTCTGTTTGGTTTCTAGGGCGGGACAGAGATGCTTCACAAAGATCTGCAGATTTTGCCTTCTGCTAACTCAGGGCTGTCCTGTGTGAAGAGACTCAGCTGGGTGCTGAGAAAAAAGGGGCAGCTTGCAGGGGGGCCATACCTGCAATGGAAGGGGCTGGGGAGGCTTTGTAAGATCTCTGGGTAAAGCATTGCTTGGCAGACAGGACATGATTTGAGCAGGATGTCTCTGTAGAACTCCCACAGGATGGTTTGACAGTAAAGTGCAATTTGGGCAGCAAATTTTACTCTTTCTGCTCTACCCAGCAATGCTCTCCCAAACTGCAAAGTGCTGGGGATGCTCTGGTGCTTCAGACTTTATTTTGTTTTACCTTGTTTTATTAATTTAATCTTACTTCAGCTCTTGGTTAAACATAATATTTGTGTCTCTGAGATGAGTAACAAACACTGTCAGTCTTGCTCTTTTAGGAGTAATGGATGGGAGTCAGTGTTTCTTGCCCAGAACAAGACTTTCAGAATCAAAAATGTAAATATGAGACAAGGAAAATTAATTGTCTGTATTTTTATTACATGGCAGATCTTAGAGATAATTAAAGAAATACTACTAATAATTTTTTTAAAATTAAAAGTCATAATAATAATTATTATTTTTTAATTTACCCACTCACAGCACAGGTTATTCCTGGTCCTATGTGCAGGGGAGCAACCTCTGGATTCTCCCTTTCACTCATGGTTTTTGCTCAACACTGTTCAACACACAGCCAGGACCTGGCTGTGGTTCTGTGTTTTGGGACATGCAGCTCAGGACGTGAGTGGCCAGGGGTCTCTGGAAGGTGAGATCTCCAGGGGAGATAACCCAGATAACTCCCAGATAACCTCCAGCTATTTCCAGGCTGTTGGAATGGAGCTTAAGCTGGGCTTGAGCTTCAGAGAGCTCTGCTGACTTCTCCTGAGAGAACAGGAAACTTCAGAAAGCAACACTTTCCACTTAGGGTGACCGTCACAGGAACTTTCCATTATTGAATTAGAAATTTTTCATGTTCTTGAAGACTAAATGCTGAGACCTTCAGGTTAAAAAGTCAATAGATTATTTATGCTATGCTGCTGTTCTCAGGTGATAAATTGGATGGTGCTATTGCAAGCAGCGAAATAATTAAGAATTCTAGTACAATTGAGAAGTCAAATTAGAAAGGATAAAATCATGGCTTAAGAAACCAACTGTCTTTGGCTGGAGAGTAAAAATAATTTAAAATGATAAACCATACACTCCACTGGCCATTTATTCTGGTTTATGCAGCAATATCAGTGTTCCAAGTGGGTTCTTCTGTCTTTCTGACACACAGCTGCTACAAGACACTTTGTACTCACAAGTACTCCTCAAAACCATACAATCTGAATGAAGGTGAACAAATAAATACCCAAGTAGCTATTCTATTTGCCCAAAGCCATCAGCCTAGAAAAAGAAAAAGGACCAGGAAGGTAAAATAAGGGTGGTTGCACTATCTGGAAAATGTCCTTTGGGTTTGGCTCACCAAACAATTTCTGTGAGCAGAAAAGTGAATTTTTTGCCATTGTCTGTCAATTTTAAGGGAGGATAGAGGTGGACAGGACTTCATCCATGGTTTGAAAAGTATATATTAGACTAAATTGGCAGTACACAATTATGTGAAAACATGTGGGGTTTGCTTAGTGCAAGGCACAGCTCTAAATTAAAAAAATATATCTTCCTTTTTGGATGTGGTGGTAGCCTTTGGTGAGAGAAGGTTTGGCTGCCTGCAGCCTCTCTTGCTAATCTTAGCCAAAAAAAAATTGTCATTTGCAAGGAGGGGTTTCAGTTGGTGAGGGGAAAATATAAATCCAGTAAGTAATTTTTCCCATATTTTTCTTTAAATGAGTGTTGCTGTTTCTCATCTAATTAATGACCAGTAATGAAGCAGAAGACTTAAATTCCTGCTCTGGTCCTGACATGTAGCACATTTTTAAAGCAGTTTTTAATGTAAACCAGTCCTGTGACTGTCTTTGCTGTCTTGCCTGTTGCCAGGCCATGGAAATTCTGTGTGCAATAACCCTGGAATTTGAACCAATGGTGCAAGCACTCCATGGGCCTCTTTAAAAACGTATCTCACAGGGCAGGAAACTCAGGTGGGAACAGTTAAACTGAGAGAGCTCCACTTTTGTGTTCCAGTTCATCAATCTTTAAAGAGACACTAGTAGGTCAAGTGGGTACAACACTGATCAATGGCCAAGAAGAATCCCTTTTTAAACTAATCACAATTCACCTCCAATGGGCAATAGAGAAAGTAAAATGAAAAGACACAGACACTGGGGTCCTGGTGGGGGAGAACTTAATTAGCTGAGCACTCACACACTCTTTAGAGAGCTCTCCCTTGGAGTCCATAAGGGATTTGCAGTTCATTACATTTTCGGAGGGCAGGTTCCCTGCAATGTGACAGTGACAAAACCTTTCTGTCCCCCAGTCTCTTACTAAAGGCTCCTTGTTGTGTAACTGTCCCCCAGGAACACCCAGGAATTGCCTGGCCATCACCTGAAAGGCAAATACCTGCTGGCCAGGACAGCAGCAGGACCCTGCAAAGTGCTCATGGTTGATTTTATTTGAGTTACATTTGAGTTACAAACAGTGCACTATTAAAACTGTGTGGTAATAGTAAATGAGGCACATTGAGGGGATATTTTAATGGCAATTTTGGTAGGGAAAGCTTCTGGAAAGTTGTACATGAGCTGAAATGGCTATTCAGTTGCCCATCTGAAATCACAAAAAGTGGTATCTGAGATGTTTCATACTTGTTGCTAATTCCAGGATAATTGAAATGTGGAGGTTGCTCTCTTTATTGGAGTTAAGTTTGAGTACTGTTTCCCCCAGGACATAAATTCACAGACTATTTGCTCAAAAATGGAAAAAAATGTGTGCTGTGGGAATCCGAAAGCCAGGGTTCTGTGAACTGTCAGAAATCAGAGAAATGGAAGACTCGTGCAATCCATTTCCTTAAACAAAAATGTTCAGCAGAAATATCTGAGTGTCTGCCCAGGTGACTGAAAATACTGCTTCTTATTCAGGTGCCAATATCCATAACCTCATACAAACTCAGGAAGCACAATCCAACTTCTGGCAAACAATATCTCATTCTTATTGCTAAAAGAGAGAATTTAATGTGCCACTATGTTAACTTTTTTTTTTTTTTCTGTGAATCTTGAGGTGTGTTTTTTCCCCCCCCATAAAATCTCAGTTTCCTGGATGAAAATAATTGGAGAAGATTTTTCTTTTCTGTTTTCTAATTATTTTTAAGAGAGGTAATAGTTCTCTAGTGGTGATGAGAAGCTGATTAAAAGCTGATTGTTGTCTACCCTGAAAATAAACAATTAGCGATTTGTTACTTTCAACAGATCTCACATCTTTAAGGCAATCATAATTGCCTTCAAGAGAGGCACGGGAAACGAGGGGAATCTCATACTTCATTTCCAACCCTGAGCATTTCAAAGCATAATCAAAATGATACCACTTACCTTCCCCCTTGCTCTTCCCATCATGCACATGCTTACATGATCATGAAGAGGCTTTTCCAAGAATGAAGAAAAGAAAAATCCATTGTAGGCAGATTGGGAACTGAAAGTCTGGAGTTCAGGCTTCTCTGAGCTTTGTGAAAAGGATTATTATTAAAAAAAAAAAAAAGAATAAAAAAAGAAAAAGAGACAAACCTCATATAAAGAAGAAAGTTTCTGGCCTTAGCCATGAAGAGGACAGGGTGTTGCTCATTCAAAGCCTGGCTGGGGAGAGGCACTGGCTGAGCCTCGTGCATGAAAACATGTTCCCTCAGCTGGGACAGGAGAACCCTCTGACAATCCAGGTACTTGAGAAGGAAACACCATGTTAACAGCTCTCACTTTTCTGAAGAGCAGGTATCAGCTTTGTGTGGCTGCTGCTCTCCTCTCCTGATAGTGCAGCCACAGGAAGGTGTCTGGGACCTGTAGAGGTTTGCTCCTTTTCCACTGCAACAGTACCCAGAGCTCTGTGTGGCTTCCCTGAGCCTGTGAAGGGATGAAAACAGCATCCAGCAGATGATTAACCTGCCATGGGAGACCTTTATCATGACTGCTCAATAGGTACCTCAGGGGGTCTCTTTGCCTGCCTCCCAGCCCTTTTTTTGGGGATTCACACATGGGCTGCTGTCAAACAGGAGAACTTCCCAGAGGAGGCAGGGAGAGGGGCTGTGAAAGCAAGAAACACAGAGGGCTGAGATTCACAGGAAAGGAGGCATGAAGGACTGGCCAGGAAGAGGAAAGGATGGAGGAAATTCCTTCTGGAAGTGAGGAGCAAAATTTATGGGACTTCTGAAATTTTCTTGCAAAAGGGAATGCAGCTCCTGGTGTGTCTGGAAATAAAATAGCTGGGAGTGTTGCTTTATGCACTCATCTTGGGATTTGGAATTTTTCTGGTTACGGACAGAAAGGCAGCAGCTGCTGGAGGGATGTAGAAGCCATGCACAAACAGTGTGGGTGCACTGGGTGTGATGGGCAGGGCTCCCATCCAGCATGAGTTACAAAACCATAGAAAAGCAAATACAACTCTGAGGTTGGTTCTAAATATGCTTTTGCTCAGTTAATGAGAATCCAGACTGAACAAGACTGGGTTCTCCTTTAAATGCAATTGTTTATTGACCCAAGTCCAAGTCTCCATGCCACACAATTGCCTCATTTTTGTCAGTCTGTGATGTGACACCTTTTATTTCTGAGTAACAATTCCCAAACTGGTGTGTCAGAAACCATATTCTGGAATTCTCCTGCTCAGTAGAGCAATGTTTTTCCAGAGTAACTTGAGGAAGTTACTGATGAGCAAAAAATGTTTTCTAACATTGAGTAAGAAGCTGATCCAGATCGAGAATCTGGGTTATAGCTGCCTGGTCTGTGCTTCCCTCACCTGTGCAAGTTTTGTGCTTCATTATTGAGATGTTAGGGGCAGAATTTTAAACCACCCCAAGATGACTGTGTTGTTTTTGTTACCAAAATGGGAATAGCAGAAATGCTCCCTTTCAAATATCCTGTCCTGCCCCACGCCTGCCAGAGAGCAGGGACAGCACAGCACAAGGTACTTTGCTCTTGGCTTGTGTAGTGGATAACACAGGTGCTAAAAAATGTGTGTTCAGCCTGTAATTACACTTCTGGAAATTTAGTGCTGTATTTATGAAATGCTTTTCCTTAGAATCTTTAAATAATTAGCTAATGAGTCCCAAGTGGAACAATTATCCCATATACCCAGACAGTGGGGATTCTTCATCAGCCAGTGTGCATCCAGTGCTCATAAAACATGCTTGTGTTCTAAAAGCAAAGGTGGCTGTTCTGTGCTTTCCTCTTGGAGCATTTTGGGAATTGAAACAAAAGCAGGGACATTGGTGACACAGAAATGGACAGGGCCTGACACAGCTTAGGGAAGCACGAGTGGACATGCTGTGAGTGAGGTGTTTTTGGGAATAACAAGACAATAAAATATTCTAATGCAGTAGAACCAGAAAGAACCAAATTTGTTTGCATGAGGACCCTAAGAACCACCAGAAAGATATCTAAATACAACACACCCTGACTCTGCCTGGATAAAAAACCCAGCATGTGCAGGAGGCATTTTCCTTTTGTTTCTGCCAGGATTTTCCTCAGTAACCTCTGACTTGATTCAGGGTATTGGGGATGACTCTGAACACTGACTGACTACCTCACATTTCTATCCCACTGTTTTTTTTTGCTCCAGGGCATAAAGGATATGTTGTCCTGTTATATACCCTGAGTAAACATGTAAACCAACCCTGTGGATGGAGAGGGGAGCCTTGACCATCCCACAGGTGTTCATCCAATTTAAAGAAATCTCCAGGAACCAGGCTCCATGTGATTTTTTTGTACCACTAGTTTTCCCCACTTAGATACAGAAAGTTTCTCTTCGTGCACACAATTAATCTTTGCAGGACACTGAATTTATTTTAATGCTATTTGCAGTAGCTACAGAGAACCACTTTAAATCCTGCCCTTCTTTAAAGAAAGCCTCTTCAAGGAGACAGTTGACATGTCTCCAACAAACTCTTTTTTCTTGACTAAACAAATAGTTATTTTCACTTTTTCTTACTACTTGCATTTGCTGCCTCTCTTAATTTCCATGTTATTTCCCTTGGATTGCCTCTTGTTCTTAATTTGAACAGCCACCCTTAGGAATTACCTGCTTCTTGCACGTGAGCCAACACATACCCAGAGTAGGTCTGGAACCTCCCAATGTATTATCCTGAGGCACAAATGGTCATGAGCTTTCCTCCTCCATCCCTTCCATCCATTCCTCCCTCCTCTGAGTGACCAAAACAACCACCAGCTCACCTGGGTCCCTGGTGAGAGGAAAGGAAGGTGAGTGACCTGCTCTACAGCAGGTCAGTTATCTTTGCCTTCCATGGGAGAAATTAAATTTCTCCATCAGCTCAGGGTATAGAAAACAGTGTTTTAGGGCTCAAGATACCCTGTGTAACAACTTTAATGCTTTGCAGGCAAAGTTTACAGTAGGGGAAAATGTGTTTTTGCTGTGTCTGAAACATTCTGCTGGAGAGATTTCCTTCAAAGACATTTCTCTCCACATTTTTTTTTTTTTGGTGTGCTGCCTGCTTTAGATGGGAACTGCTCTGCTTCTGGGAGGGCAGCTGGGAGTGGAGCAGGGCACTGTCTCTGCTCTGTGTCCTCTTTGAACAGGGTTGGAGTAATTTCTGCTCTCCCTTGAACGAAGTGCCTGAAGCCTGCACTCTTCTTAAGCAGGGCTTGCAAAGGGGGGTGGAGAAGATTTTGAGCTGCAGTGAGGGACTGAAAGAACATGGATAATCACAAGGAAAAATTCTTTCTGATAAGGGTAATTGAAAGAGTTGGAAATCTGTGCTGTAATGAGACCTCCTGTGTTGGCTGTCCACATTGGCAAGTCTGTGCAACCTTTAAAATGAAACCTTGATGGTGATACCTCCCTTTTCTGCAGTTTGGCAGAATGGTCCTTAGTGGGGTGGTGATGAATAATAAATAATGCTGTATGGAGAAAAGGCTCTATTCTGCCTCCACTTGACAGTCTGAATAGCTGCACTTTGCTCTCTGAGCTGTCCTCTTGGTCTTGGTGGACTTTATCCTGGAGGAAAGATGAGAACTCACTTTGTATTGAGAGAGCAGAGGAAGCAACAGCTTTGATTTTAAACTCTTCCTTACTCTGCCTGGACTTTGGGTTTTCTGGCAGTCAGCCCTCTCTCCTTGCCCTCAGTCCTTTGCTTGAATTTGTTTCCTGATCCTGTGCACGGCTCTTTCTGCTTCTGTGTGACCTGAGCTCTGCTGGCTCAAATTTGGAGGCCACAGACTCTCACTTAAAATGAGCCCAGCTGAAAAACCTCTCCAACAGATGATCCACCCAAGTCACTACTGTGACTCTGGCACTATTAACTAATGAAATCTGTGGTGTGTGGAAAATTCAGGTGATTTAGGCTTGTTTTGCAGGATATCCTCCCAGGGCATCATCTTTCCATGCTCACAACAGACAAAAGGTTTGTTCTCATGTTTAAAGGAGGTGGAGAGGACAGATTTACCCTAGAGAAGTCCAAGTGCTGCTGAAGACAGACTTGGTCCCTCCAAACCCACAGCACAGAGGATGTCTGTCTGTCTGTCTGTCTGTCTGTGTGTGGATGGTCTGGCTGCTGGTGTGGTCGATGCCTGCTGTTATGTGGATATAACAGCAGCTCAGTTCTCCCTCCTCAGGAGGATGTGGGGTTTATTTCCTCTAGCTCTCTTTGGCATTGTTTTCTTCTCCTCCCCACCACCCCCAGTTCCTGTGAAGTGAGATTTTGAAATATTTCTGTGGAAAGGCCTGACTAGGGGTGACAGACTGAGCTGCTGCCAGCAGAGACTGATGTCGTAAATGGGACATGATGCCATAAAAAAACAGTTCAAAAATTGCCCATGAACTGTGTAGGGAGTCTGCTGGGGTCTGAGAGTGCTGGGCACTGCTGCAGTGACCCTGTGGTTTTTTGGATACTTGCCTGGATGATTTTTGTGTAGTTCAAAGTGAATTCTCACTTCACTTTGCTGTGGGGAGCTCGATGTGGCCAGACTTCATCCCTCAGTGATTCCTGTAGGGAGACAGAAGAGCTGATGTCAACTCTGGGAGTAAAGGGAAGAGGGACAAAAGTTTTATTTTCTTGCACTGTGAGCTTAGTCTTGTGCTACCTTCCAGTACCTGAAGGGAGCCTACAGGAAAGGTGGAGAGGGACTTTTTACAAGTGCATGAAGTGACAGGATGGGGGGGAATGGATTCAAAGTAATAGAGAGTAGGTTTAGATTGGATATTAGGAAAAAATCCTTTACTGTGAGGGTGATGAGGCCCTGGCACAGGGTGCCCAGAGAAGCTGTGGCTGCCCCATCCCTGGAAGTGTTCAAGACCAGGTTAGATGGAGCTTGGAGCAGCCTGGGATAGTGGAAGGTATCTCTGCCCATGGCAGGGGGTGGAATAGGATGGGATTTAAGGTCCAATCCAACCCAAAAAGTTCTGTGATTCTGTGATTCTGTGATTCTGTGATTCTGTGATTCTGTGACTGTATTACATGGGTAACTTTAAGTCATCTCTCAGTTTGCCCAGTGCCTTCCTACCTGGTGCAAGCCTTACTTGCTGTGAGTAAGGATTGGTAGAAGGGAGGCCTTGGAAGGTCTGACACATCCCCATGGGATGTGCCAGCCGAGAAAACAACGGGAATGTATTGGGAGGTACAAGCTGGAAGTTGCAGTGCTTAAGTGAGGTTAATTAACTGTTGGAATAACTCGGCCGAGGTGGATTTACTGACCCTCAAAGCCTTCAGATCAAGCTGCAGTTACGTGAGCCGATGTAGAGATTTCTCGGTGAGGGTTAAGGGACCAAATCCAGAATGTGAGACGCGTTATTTCCCTGTATCCGCGCACTGCCGGGGCCCATGGGCACCTGGAGGGCACGGCGGTCCCTGTGAGCTGAAGGCCAGCGCGTCCCCGCGGTGCCCACGCTCCCAGGGCAGCCCGGACCCTGCCACAGCGACGCGTTCATGTGGTTAATGAGCGGCGCTAATTGTCCCGGACAGCTGCGGCGCGCAGAGGAGCGCAGGAGGGCCGGGCTGCCCCGGGCCGGGCGGCTCCGGCGGGCGCAGGGAGCGGGGCTGGGGGTACAGGGATTGGGGCTGGGGGTACAGGGATTGGGGCTGGGGGTACAGGGATTGGGGCTGGGGGCACAGGGAGCGGGGCTGGGGGTACAGGGAGCGGGGCTGGGGGCACAGGGAGCGGGGCTGGGGGCACAGGGATAGGGGCTGGGGGCACAGGGAGCGGGGCTGGGGGCGCAGGGAGCGGGGCTGGGGGTACAGGGATTGGGGCTGGGGGCGCAGGGAGCGGGGCTGGGGGCGCAAGGAGCGGGGCTGGGGGTGCAGACAGCGGGGCTGGCCCGGTGCAGGGAGCCCGGCCTGCCCGGTGCCGGGAGGGCGGCCGGAGGAGATTCCCGAGCGCTGCCAGGAGCTGGGAATGGGCAGGAGCCGCATGGAGAGAGGCACGCGGCCGCCAGGGGGCAGCACCGCCCCGATGGATCCTCGGGAAGCGCCGGGAGCGGCCCCGGCACCACGACAGGGACATCAGTGACCTGTGTCGTGACAGGGACATCAGTGACCTGTGTCGTGACAGGGACAGTGATCTGTGTCGTGACAGGGACATCAGTGACCTGTGTCGTGACAGGGACAGTGATCTGTGTCGTGACAGGAGCAGTGACCTGTGTCGTGACAGGGACAGTGATCTGTGTCGTGACAGGAACATCAGTGACCTGTGTCGTGACAGGGACAGTGATCTGTGTCGTGACAGGGACATCAGTGACCTGTGTCGTGACAGGGACAGTGATCTGTGTCGTGACAGGAGCAGTGACCTGTGTCGTGACAGGGACAGTGACCTGTGTCGTGACAGGAACATCAGTGACCTGTGTCGTGACAGGAGCAGTGATCTGTGTCCCGATAGGAACATCAGTGACCTTTATCGTGACAGGGATAGTGACCTGTGTCCCAACAGGAATATCAGTGACCTGTGTCGTGACAGGAACATCAGTGACCTGTGTCGTGACAGGGACATCAGTGACCTTTATCGTGACAAGGATAGTGACCTGTGTCCCAACAGGGACATCAGTCACCTATGTTATGACAGGGACATCAGTGACCTGTGATCCGACAGAACATCACTACCTGTACCGTGACAGGGACAGTGATCTGTGTCCCCACAGACAGTGACCTGCTCCCCAACAGGGACATCAGTGACCTGCATCCCAACAGAGACAGTAATCTGTGTCCCTACAGGGACATCACTACCTGTATCGTGACAGAAACATCACTCACCTGCACCCCTACAGTGCCATCAGCCACCTGTGTCCCGACAGGGACAGTCACCTGTGGCCCCTGCACCCTGACAGGGACATCACTCACCTGCAGCCCTGGAACTGCACCAGGCCACGGGGCAGCATCAGCACACAACCAGGGATGGTTTGGGTTGGAAAGGGCCTTAAAGCCCATCCCATTCTACCCCCTGTGGTCAGGGACACCTTCCACTATCCCAGGTCGCTCCAAGCCCTGTCCAGCCTGGCCTTGGACACTTCCAGGGATGGGGCAGCCACAGCTGCCCTGGGCAGCCTTTCCAGGGCCTCCCGACCCTCACAGGAAAAATTTTTATATAACATCTAATATAAATCTCTCCTCTTTTCATTTAAAACCGTTCCCCCTTGTCCTGTCAATACCTGCCTGTGTAAAAAGTTGCTCTTCCTCTTTTTTATATGCCCCCTCCAAGTACTGTCACTGAATACTTACCCTGTGTGTGGCGATTTAGCCCCAGAATGGGTTCTGGGCTGGTCAGCCAGTGTGTACATGTTTGCTTTAGCTCTCTCTTTTGTCTCTAGCTCTCCTCAAACAGCAGCAGTTTTCAAATACACACAGTGACCAGATCTTTCCCTCCTCTTCTAAAAAATGCCAGATATTGCTCTGTTTTCCCTTTGTCCTTTATTCTGTATGAGATAAGAGTGTGGCCAGGCTGACATTGGGCCTGGCAAATCCCCTGAACAGTACATGGCCCCCAAATTTCTTTCCTTCTCACCCCTTGCTTTACAGAAGAGGAGACTTTAAGAGATGCACAGTTATATTTTAAGTGAGGAATTATTCAGAATGGAGAAATTAAGTCCTTTTAAATATTTAATGAAAGAAGGTTTTCTAAATTATTTAATAGCTTATTATAAAAGATGGCACAAAATGGTTTAGTAATTTATGCTTTGCAGAAAGTAGCCATAAAAAGCATTTTACAACATGTAAATATTGGTAGGAAATGTACCTAATTTAAAGTGTTATCTTATTCCATCTGTCAAAGGAATTATACAGTGCCTACACAGTTTTCAAATAACTTTAGACCTTTATTGTTTCTGTTCTTGAAACTCTTCCCTGGCACAGGGAAATGCTGTTTATACCCATTTTGCTCAAGTGCAGAGGCACAGAGACACAGATTGTGCTGGGACCAAGGCACAGCAAACCTGACCATTGCAATTCCCTCCAGATCCCAGAACCCACAAACTTCATTTGCCCTAAATACTGACCCAGGGAAGTGGTGTAGCCTCTGGGGAACTCTGTGCAAAGCAGGAGTTGCTCGTGGCCAGTCCATGCATAAATACTGAAAATGGGGCCCTTCCCCTCTCCCAGTCCCTCTTTTCTATATCTTTGCTGGAGATGGAGGTGGGGTTCAGCTGCTCACTGGCCAGAGCTCATTGTATAAAAACAAACAAGCAGCTCTGTTTCCAAAGTAATGTGTCACCCTGAGACAAGACAGGGGCCAGCAGTTAAACCCACTGTTCACAACACACACACAAAGCATGCTTTTGCCATGAAAAGCCTGGAATTCCTTTTACAGTTATTAACCAGGTGAGCCTCTTGTTTCTGTTCTGATCTGTCTCCTCTATTGACATAAACCAGCTGAAGCTGGTTTCAGGAGTTTGCCTTAATCTCCCCTAATACAACTCTATTTTTTAAAGAAATATCACTGCCTGGAAGGCATCAGAAAGCCTGGAGATATGCGGGTGGATGTATCATCTGTCACTTCTGCTGCATCCACTTAATTAGAATGAGTTGGACTAATCAATACTGCCTTTGCCTTTTACCAGTGTTTAACACGTGTTTACAGAACAGGTTACACTGATGTTTGTATTTACCTGCATCTGCACGGGGTTTTATTTTCCTCTCTAATAAAAATTATGGAACAGATAAGCACTAAAACCCAAGTTAGTGTATTGCAGTATTGATTTCTACAAGAGCACTGTAAGAATGTATTTATCTACCTGTCCTATTATGAAATGGGTAAAAATGTACCACATAACCATTTCAGTCAGTCAATGCAATATTGAAAATCCTGTTTGTTTGCTTCTTCTTAATAGGTCTTTTGAGGCACACTGTTGTTTTATTTTTTATTTTATGTATATTTGTGGAAGACAGGATTAATGCAGGATGGTAGTGCTTTTTCTTAAGACAACTCTTTGCCCACGTTTTGTTTTGATAGCCACTGCTGATTTGATAGAACTGCTGATTTTGGCTCACCCTGGAACTCCACCTTGGAAAGTGAAGAGAATAAAATCTGATTAATTATAGATTGCTGGCCTGGCCCCTCTTTAATTCCAGCAATTACTCTATTTTCTCATGGCATTCTGAACAAAAAGGAACTGTTAAGGCCAGGTTGGATGGGGCTTTGAGCAGCCTGGTCCAGTGGAAGGTGTCCTTGCCCATGGTTTGGAACAAGATGAGCTTTAAGGTCCCTTCCAACCTGTGATTGGAAGGTTCTGTGATTCTGTGAGCGTGTTGAGCCAGGGGCTTTCCTGTCCTGAGCTACTGAAAGGTGTCTGCCTCTGTGCTTTTATGACCCTAGATGTGCTCTGCCCTCCAGTCTGGTGCTGTAATTTTGTGTTTCTTAAAAGCAAATTTCTAATTGAGCAAAGGAGGAGAGAAATGAAAAGAATGCTGGGTAAGATGAGAAAAGGTTGTTGTGATCGCTGTCTAGGTGAAGACCACATTATTATTACTCTCACAAATTGCTCTGTGTCGTGTTTTCAGTAGCAGAAGGTCAAGTTGTGCCCAGGGATGAAAGTGAGAGAACAAATATAAACAGCAAAAGCAAAGAGGCCTGAGTGTCTATAAAATGGAGTGCTTGAGCTCCTTATTCTGCAGAGCATGTGTCAGAGCTGCTGTAAAAGTGTTTCCATGTGGAGATTTCAAAGTGTAACTCCTGGGTTACAGCATGAGCCGTAACCTGTGTGTTTCTCACAGAGAGGCCAAGAAAACTAAGGTTAAATTCAGCTCTCTCCTTACTCTCCTTAAAAAAAAAAAAAAGAAAAAGAAAATATTTGGATGACCAAAATCTGAAATGGTACACTGATCTTAGAACTTACCAGGTGGGCTGTAGGTGTGAGAGCTGATGCTGGAAGGGAGGAGAGGCAGCAGGGTCAGAGTGCAATAATGCATAATCCCAGACACACTCCTGTGGATGTGACCCTCTCTGCTGAGGCAGGCTCCAGGGCCTGGCCAAATCTTTATGAAGACAGTGACAGATTTTCCCCACTATCTTTAATAATCTCTGCTTCAAACTGTTGGAGGCTTCATGGAACCATGTGGAAATGTGTTTGCACTGTGGTGCAGCCTTAGACCTCACAGCTTTCCCAGCAGTTGGGTGGAGAGAGGGCACGTGGTGGTGAGACCCCAGTGAGCTGCACGCATTCTGTTTGCAGCCCCTAGTACAGCAAACTCTGCCTTTGGTTAATGTAGTGATACTTCAGGGTTGCCTCACCACAGCTTCTCTGTGCACTCAGAGAGAAAAGAGAAATACAACTGCTGCCTTTTGCCCCGGATTGCACTGTAGATGGCACTGTGAAACTAAGATTTTGGTAACAAAGATGTATTTTACAGCACCTTTGCAGACGTTAATTGCAGTGTAATGTGGCTTTCTTTCTAGGTCCCCGAAGTGAAGGAAAAATTCTGAGATGCAGAAAGGCTTATTTGCTGCTGCAAATGGGAATCTGGAATAACTATGAAAAACACACTGAAATAATTGTGTTTGACTGGAGCAAAATTCTTGCAAAGTCCCCAAGGTAAGAGCACTTTTTATCTTTCAAATGACACTGAAGATTCTCTGTTCTGGTTAGCAACAATATCCACTTGAATCCAATAGAGAATGAAGGCTTGACATTTCTGAAAGCAGCAGCTCACTGGCGCTGAAGGGCTCGGCACCCCTTGCTGCATCTGTCTGCCAAATTTCATTTTTTCTCTGCCTTTTCAAAGATCCTCTTGTATTTCTTTACATTAGCAGGCTGAAAACTTGTGTCCTGTCTACCTGCAAGGCAGACTAAAATCTGCAGATGTATCATTTGGATGGTACTGGATGCTTTTAGCAGCCTTTCAGTTTGGACATGACCGAGTGGATGCTTTGTAGTGATACACTTATTCCTGGAACTGAATGCTCTTACACTGGGGTGAGGTTATCCTGTTAACCTGCTGAGCCCTGGTTTCACATTCCTTGTTTAATGTTTCAAAAGAGTCCAACTCAGCTGGGAATACTTTTGAAAATAGGTTAGTACAAGACCATTTCCACTGGGACCAGTTTTGCTGCTGCTCTGGGAATGGTGGGAACACCTGGGTCCACTAAAGTGCTGAAAGAGCAGCTGTTGAGCACATGATGCATGATTTGGGACCTGTCCATCATCACACCTGCCCCTTCCACCAACTCCCACCAGAAATGGCATGTTCAGAATGCCTGGGGGTATTTAATTCCACAGGTTAAATCCAGGAAACCTGGAGGAAGGTTTCATGGTGATACATCAGAGTGACACCAGAGCTGGGGGTACCCACTGATACTTGGATGAGATCTGAGTGTTTGCATTTAGAGCAACAGAAGGATTGGATTGGAAGCTGAGCAGATGATGACATTCTATTCATGAGCTGTAACCTGTGTGTTTCTCATGGAGAGGCCAAGAAAACTAAGGTTAAATTCATCTCTCTCCTAAAAACAACAACAAAAAAAGGCTCAGTCACCTGGGAAAGGCTTGGGTGACCAAAATCTGAAATGGTACACTGATTTTAGAACTTACCAGACAGTTTTCTTAGGATAATACTAGACCAACAGCAATAGTGACATTTATGCTGGTTTCACAGTGACTCAATCCCATTAGCTGCAGTGACATTATGTGGTTCAGCTGCATGCAAGAGGTGACTTTGGTTCAGCTACTCTGAATTAGCCTGGGAGAGCTCCAGAAGAGGGGACTTACAGGGTGGGTGAGGAGCAGTGATATCTTCATCTTCTGGGCTTCACTCTCACAGGAGTCTCCCATATACAGCTGTAAAAGGCCATCAGGGTGTTTGTTCCTGTGTACAGCATCGAAACATATTGGGGTCAAAACAGAGCATCTTGTTAAAGCCAGAAAAGGTACCCTCTTGCCAAATCAGTGCTTAAAGTGTGGCTTCTTTACATAAAATTTTAATTCTCTGAAATCTGTAGATATGGTGAGCTGTTTTTTTTTTTTTTTTGCAATATTAATGTAATTTTAAAAAATATTGTAGGCTGAAGGTGCTGGGGTTTGCACCACTGTATTTCTTTCTACGGTGTAAACCAGAATTTGTTGCTAAAATATATTCACATGCAGCAGGCTTCTGGTCTCTTAACTTTTGATATTAATAAGTACAGTTTTTATTTGTTTGGGTTTTATCAACATTTGCAATTAGAGAAAAAATATTGTTCTGCAAAGTGTGAAAAGGGAAATTGTGTGAGCAATTTTCAGTGAGAAAACATGGCCTCTGGTTTTGTTCATTGGTAGATGTTTATCAAATTTAAGCACCATCCAAGTGTGTCACCTGGTTGTGACAGTAGGGCTGTTTAAGGCATGTGTTGCTGGGGATATCTTTTTTTAAATTTGTCTCTTTAGCACTTGAACATTGGATTAGCTGAGTAGTCTCAGTTTTTTTCAAGATATACAGATAAACTTTTTTAGAAAATACTTGGAAGACTCATAACTGGAATCTGCAGAGGAAGAGCAGTTCCCAAAGGACATTTTGGTGCAAATAAACTCATGATAGGCTTGCCCAAATCCCAGTGTGCTGATTAACTGCAGACTAACGTCACTGCCATGAAAACAGTATTTGGTTCAATTTATGCAAATCTATAAATTGCCTTTAATTAATTTGATGTATTCCTACTTGCAGAATTTGCTGAAATTGTGGAACACAGTATCTAAGGGTTCAAGTACATAATGCCCATTTATGTATCATGCAAGCAATAAATCATCATAACTCAGTTTAAAAAGGTGATTAGATTCCCTTTCTATATGATGAATGGCATAACATAAGCTATTGAGGGATTTAATTGTAGATATTTGCAGAAAAATTATGGAGGATTTGGGATCTTAGTTCTAAGAATAACATGAATAAGAGTAACAACACCTTCTTTAGAGCAAATGTTTTCTGAAATGCAGTTTCCCACACCCTAGCAGAGAAGTGAGTCCTTGCATGTTTGACTGAGGTGCTGCTTCATGAGTGTTTTACCCTCAGCAAATTAGCTGATCTCCAGGAAATCTCCCAAATATTGTGTGTTTGGGACACCCAGCCAAGTCCTGTGCATGGCTACAGGGGAGTTGGTAGCTTTAGTAAATAAGTCCTGAGAAGTGTTAAGTAAAAATGACTTTTTTTTTTTTTCTGCCACTGGGGGAGATGCAGTTAAAAATAATAGTACAACTCATAAATATGTATGTTTAAATTTGAATGTGGGTGGGTCTTAATAAAAGACAAAAAAACCCATCCCTTATCTCAGATTCATGGAACTGTTTTGCAGTCATAATGTGTTATTATAAACACGTGTTTGTGGGCAATGTGATGTGTGCTAGACGTTGCTTCTAATTATAACATGTCCTTAACAAAGAATTGATCTCAACCAAGTAATAAATATGATTTTGTGAGTGTTTGCCTTGCAATAAGCCACATTAGTTATTCTTTTAGCTTTTCCTTCCCCACATCGTTTTTATGTTATTCCCTACTCGCATTGTTCTTTCACTCAACTGCTTCCTTTTCTGCCTCCAGGATGAGATTCTGTGCCAAATCAATGCTTCTGTCTGACTGGCTCTTTCTGGTCTATGTGTTAATGGTCTGCTGTAAATTGTTGTCCGCCTCTAGTCACCATCCCCGGGGGCACACAGGTAGGAGCTTTTAAACTCATTATGTGCTACTGAGACCAATTAATACCACTTGCAGCATGTTAGAGCCCACTTTCTAGCAATGGATAATTGATGAGGCTGTTGACAGCATGTTATAATCAGTGCAATAGGTTAAAAATACACCACCAACAAGGAAAAAAAAAAAAAGAGTTATTGTAAGTTTTTATGGCTTTTCTCTAGTTATTTATGTACTGAAGCTCACCAGGGGGTTTTTGGAGTGACTTGATGACTGCTAGGACTTTGGCATTTGTTTGTGTAATTTTTATCCTTATCCAAAAACATTCTGAGATGTATCTTTATCTTCACCCTCTTAATCCTGTTGTTATCAACTGACTTTACAGTGGTATCATTTGCTCTGGTGGGCAATAAATCGAAGCCCTCAGACTCATGTTAGCCACTTCTTTCACTGACTGACACAAATTCTGACCTGTGCTTAGATCAGCCTCTGATACTCTCCTTCTTTTCCTAACTGACATTTAAGGGGATGCACAATTGTAGTAGGGAAATACCTACCAGGCATGATGTGTTATCATATTATAAATGCCAGAAAAAGCTCAGAACAAGCTGGATTGACTTCCAGCCTGGATTTTTGTAACAACATCACTGGTAGGATCATGTAGGCATCATCTTGAAAGCAGAAAACGATGTGCCAGTGCTAATGCCAAGGTATCCGTGCAAGCCCTAAATAAAATGGGATAGCTGTGCTAAGACTGTGCCACCTTTGATCCCACTTTAACTTCGAACAGCCCCTGTCAGTGCTGCTTTTCAGGAGAGGCCAAAAGTCTGGCTGCAAACCCCACAATGGGTCTGTTCTCAGCACCATACTCAGCTTCATGCTGGCTTGGGGATTTCTGCAAGTGTTACTCTCTGTGATGTGACCCTGTTCTTAAATCAGGTGTTACTCCTCAAATCCATATGCAATGTTCTTAGCTCTGAGCCAGGCTCTTGTGGGTCCAGGTCTAATGTTGGCATCCACTCCCCTCAGGGCTGGGAAGTGAGGATGCATTTGGGAGAGGCTCCATCCTCCAGAAGAGACAAACTATTGATCTCTTTCCTGGCTGCTTCCAGTGGTTGTCTAGGCAGGAGCTGAAGGCTCCTCCTGAGCTCACCAAAATATCTTCAGAACTGGCAAGCAGGACTGATTGACCTGCACATAGCTGCTGTGTCTCTGAGAGCTACAAAACCTCCTCCTTGCCTTCCCCCATCACCAGCTCTGCTTCCCCTGGCTGTGCAGCACTCACGTTTGCTGTAAAATACAGCCAAGTTTATGGAGAGTAACTGCATTGTGAGGCAAAAGCCTGGGGAGTGATCCCAGTGAATGCAGTGGTGGAGGATGACCCCTAATGCAGCTTTGTTCTGGGAATTAGTTGTATCCCTTCCACGAGGAAGGGGGTCTGTGCACAATCACAAGTTAATAACAGAGCATTTCAGAGCTGGCTCTACAGAAAAACCTGGAGAAGAGCCTTCTGCAGCTTTTGTTATTTGGGGAGTGGTCTTGTCAGAAGACATGTTATTTTTGTCCTTTCAAGATTCACTTTGCCTGAGTACCTAAGGGAAATACCTACAATAAGGCAGCAGTGATCTTGTGTTGTGGGTTTGTATGATGAACACAGTGTATTCTGTAAATCATGACCATGTTTTTTACATAGAATTTCAGAATGCTTGTGAGCAAACCATAAATTGACACCAAGAACTCTTTCCACCCTATCAAAGAGGTACCACAAAAACAGTCAAGTTGCTTGACTTTAAGCCCATTTGTGTGCTCTGATTTATCTGATGAGCTAAAAGAAGGTTCTGCTCCTCATCAATAGCTTGGTCCAACTGTGGAGCTGGTTTTCAAATGGACACCCTTGAAGCTGGAGTCTTCATGTACATTTTTTAGACTATGCTGTCCTGTTCTTCCCCAAATGTGATTTTTCCCTCCTTTGCACACTGAAGTGACCCCCATCCCACTTTGATTCCACGTGGTAGATGAAGCAGTGATCCCATTTTTGATTCTCCAGCTCCCTACATCTGACTCTTGGCACCAGAGAGGCTTTAGGGGTCTGTCCTCGAGGGGCCTGTGTTTCCCAGCCTCATCTTATCTTTGCTGCCTGACACAACACATAGATTTGCCTTCTAATGGATAATCAAATCTCTGATGGAATCTATTATGTGAGCAAGGTGCTGCCTTGTTCATCAGACAAACAAATAATTCAGAGCTTTTAGCAGAGCCTGCTTTGTGGAAAGCAAATAATTAGCCTCATTTATTTCATACAAATTAACATGTTCTTGGGGAGCAATGGAGATAAAATTTTTGCAGTCAGTAGGCAGCATTCCCATTTTTCAAAGTAAAATGTCCTGAAGCACATTAGAGGGATGAATCCAAGCCTTGGGTTCAGCAAAGGCTTTGTCCTTTAGGTCCAGCAGCTGCCACCTGACAGGTACCTGCTGAGCTGGGAGGCATGAGGGACCCAGGATGCTTTGAGAGGAGCTGGTTTTTAAGAACAGGTTGTGTCTGCTCCTGGCAATCAGTGTGCTTCAAGTGATGGGCTTGACATCATTAGCACTTTTAAATAAATGTGTACTCACTACACCTAAGAAACTTTATTAACTAAGAGTAGACAAGAGAATTTAAGATGAAAAGTGGGAATCAACTTCTTCTTTTCAAAATACTGCCATTTTAAAGGAGCCTAGTCTGGGAAAAGACAATTATTGACCTAGGTCATGCTAGATGGTGCCTGAAAAAAAATTACATTTGTCAGCTGTCTGCCCTATTCAGGCAGGCACAGAGACTGGATCTTATGGACCCAACCTATCCTGTTCCTGAAAAGTGGGAGAGAATGGCATTGAGAAATCCCTCCCACAATGGAAGCATCTTCCCTGTAATGAAGTGTAAGACAGACCTGGTTCTTTGTTTTGCTCTGTGAAATATTAATCACAAATATCCCCTTAAATACCTGTCAGAGGAGAGGTCAATCCTGCAAGCCAATCCTGCCTTGCTTTGGGGCAGTTTGGATCTTGAATCCAGCTTGGAGGCTGCAGCCTGTTTTTCACTGGAACAGTAATTGCCCTGACTGACAGAGGCAAAAGGCAGAGGTGGAATTTTCCTTCTCATCACCATTAGATCATTGAAGATGCTGCTTGTGCAGGTTATTTTAGCAGCCTCCTTGTATATCTGTGTGGAGAAGAAACATGAGAATATTCATGAGACTTTGTTGCTGTGAATACCCTTCTGAAGAGTTTCTCTTTTGCCCTGACAATAACTAAGGGAAGCATAAGCACCAATTTTACTACTTTTTTTTTTTCAAAAATGGGCAGTATTTCAGGCTCTTGAGTACCTAATACCAATATAATGATCAATTCCATGCTGTGCTGGATGAAAGAACATACATTTAGTGCCAGAAAAGGTTTGTTTCCACCTCACTGCTCTAAGTCACAAATGAAGAAGCATTGAAAAGACATTTTGTCAGGTCAGCTCATGTGAGGGCTGGCCCTGCAGACCCTGAGCTGGCACAGCCAGCTGAGCAGTCTCTGCCATGAATTGCTGGTGCAGCCTGGCTTTTTTGAGACTGTTTTACGTGATGATGCTCACCTGCAATGCTTCCAGCTTTGCTGAAGGGTCTAAATTTTTAGGCAGAATGTTCCACATCAACTGCAGTTTTCAACAACTTTAAGGACTTCTTTTCTCTACTTTCAGGGCTTTATGGACAGACTCTGTTCCCACTGGAGTCAGAGGAAAAATTCTTTTCTTACACAGCCTCCAGGATTTAATCTCCTTAAAGGAGAGCTGAAAAATGCAGCTTTATATTAGAAATATTGCTGCTTTCAACAAAATAGGGAAAACCCATGCTGCTTGTTCTCCCTTTATTTTGGGGTTGGAGCATCGTTTTTATGAGATGGATTCCCGTTTCCACCAGAGGGCCCTGCAAGGCTGTGGAAGGGGCTCCAGCACCGGCTTCCTCCTGATTTAAATCCCAACTCTGCATTTTGCTAACTAGAATTATGAGTCCTTTGTATTTCCACGGGTCAGACATGGTTACTGCACAATAAGCTTTAGCCCTTTGTTCTATTTAACTCTTTTTATGTCTTAATGTTTTATTCAGTGTGCTGTTTATGTGGTTTATTACCCAGCTTCTAAATATAGGGTAGCTACAATATACAACCCTGACTGTAATCTCTTCAAGTAATAAGGTAGGGAAGGCAATTCACTTGAGAAATAGGTTCCCTTTAAGACAAAAAGGAGCAGAATTCTCTGTGTGAAGTTTGCTGGAGTACTTATTTTTGAGGAGAAAAAAGCATAAGAAATATTTATTTTCCTTTACATTTTTTCCTTAAATAACAATGAGAGATTTTGATATATATGGCAGACTTTGACAATGCCTTCAAATTAGATGCATAGCTATGCTACCAGTAAGTAACAATTCAGTGTTGATTTTTTTTTTTTTTTTAATAGGGGAAAAATGTAGCTTCTGGTGTAATTTTCCAAGAATGCACACTTTAACTGTGTGGAATGTGATTGCATATGGAAAGATTTGTGTATTTGTGGGAGCTGATGGGTGGGAAGGGGAGAATTACAAACTAGTAAATGTGCAGGTTGATGTATCAAATGTCATTGTTTCAAAAGGGGGTGTGGAAATTCTGTAATAAAAAGGAGAGAGTCTCATTTAATACAAATGGTCAAGCCCAGTTTGTCAAACTGTCAAGCAGGAGGCTGATACCAAACTCTTTCCTGCAGTGAAAAAAACCAAAGTAACCTTATTTTACAGCCATAGGGGAAAGCTTGTGAAAATATTGTCTTTATTTTATTCATTTTACATTGATACAATAATTTTTTTTTTACATGACTGCCACATGCTGTAAATTATAATCTTCATATTCCATTGACCAAAACTCTAACTAAAAAGCTTTCTTTTCACTGTGTCTTTTCTTTTAAATCTACTTCTCCCAAACTTAGATCGGATAACAGAAAAAAATATTACATTGCAAACGGATTGTCTTATGCTAGTGTGAGACAGAAATGGTTACATAAGTGTGAATCCACAAATAGAATGGAAAAGATCTTGTCCTTGGTGTTCACTAAGTGAAGTGGTGCAACAAAAAGCTCTGTTCTGGGTTTCCATGGAGGTCAGCATGCTGAGTCCTTGGGAGGATGGATGCCAGAGTGATGAAGGCAAGAGATTGAGATGAAAAGGACTTGCATCGAGTTTCTTGCTCTGAAATGATTAAAAGACCTGCCTAAGATGAAGTCCTGACCCCACTGAAGTGGGAGTTTGATTCTTCTGTCATTTAGTTTCCAGCCCACTCCGGATGCGTCTCAGCAGAAAAGTTAAACTTCATAGTTATGATTTTATTAAAGCTTAAAGCAGTCACTCACAGAATTCACCACTGGCAAATCACTGCCATTTTGAAGGATGGAAACTGTTTTAGGGCCTGTTCTTCTATTGATCCCCACGTCTGTGCTCAGTGGCTGGGCTGCATTGCCACAGCCTCCAGTTCCATTGATTGTGACAGCAGTGCAGAGCCTGCCCCAAACCTAAAGTCCCATTTCAGTGTAATTGTAAGGCCTTTCATCCCAAATGGGTGGCTGCACAGGCTTGAACAAATGTCCATGGAAATGGCTAGCAGTTTAGACTGTCTGGTTTTGTCTGTGCTACCTGATGAAGGGTGGTTCAGAGGCTGCCTAGGGCAGACTCTCTGTGGTGGCTTTCACTTGCCCACACCTGGCCGTGGGTGGGTCCAAAATGTTCACCTTGTATTTAAGAGCAGGAAATCTGTTGTCATCCTTGGCTGTAGCATCCAACATGCCCCACCTGTGCCTGATCCACTCAGACTCCAAGTGCCCGGCTCTGATCTCGTGCCAAGCACGGTGCTCTCCCCTCCAGAGAGCTGCCCCTCGACTTTAACCTTGAAAGTTTATGGTGTTGATGTTCCTGCTTTCAAGGACATCTTTGAGCAAGCACTTCTTGGAAACCAGGTGATGTTTAATTAATAATAGAAGAACCTGGAGATGGATTTTTTTTTTTTTAACTAACATTTAAGTGTTTTGTTGGCAGAGCACCTCGGGATTGCTGCTGGTAGCCCTTTGCTGCAGCTGTTTTTCAGTGTTTGGCAGCATTCTTGCATTCCTTCAGGAGAGTGACAACTGATAGCAGACAATGGATTCTAAAGCAGGAGATTAAAGATGTCTTGTAGGCTTCAGCAGGGTAATCTCTCCTCATCGCACTGGAGATGGAAGCTACACCTGACATTCATTATCTTCAAGGGTGGCAATCTTTAACAATACCTCCAGAAATGCCAAAAGTTATGAGTGAAAAATTCTAGAATCAACAGTTCTGTTGCTTACTGATTGGCCTGCCTTTCTTTCTTTCTTTCTTTTTTTTTTATTTCTACCAATTTTTTCTCCTTATGGATATCATACATATGCCTTGCAGTCCATGAATGGTCAGTAGTCTTCTGATATATGTTGCTATTTTGAGAAATAATGACCAGGTAAGCATGAGGCAAGATTTCTCTTAGCTTTATTTCCTGCTTGCATCCTCCTGATACCAGTTCTGTTTTATACCTGTATTTCCTTCGAGTAGCATCTTAAGATGCAGTGAATATTTTGGAATAAGCAGATTTCTTTTGATGTCTTTTTTTGCACAAACAGACACAAATTAGCTGGGGTGGAATGGCAGGCTCTGTGTTTAGCAGACCTGGAGTGTGTTAACAGCTGTTTGTAGGGTGCTGCATCACGTTGGCTGGTTTTGCCTGATAGCAAAAACAAAACTGTGATTGTAAAGCAAAAATCAAAATGTACCAAAGTAGTCTTTTGGGTTCATTTTATTTTCAGGTTGGGTGTAAAACCTTAAAGTATCTTTTGTGCTGTGTATCTCCCATCTTCTACAGCTTCCTTTCTTTTCTCAGGATATTTCCTTCTTCATAACAGGAAATAAGGCTGATAGAGAGCAGACACTGACCTTCCTTGTTTGTGGTGTCCTGGATTGTCTCTGAAAGGGACACGAAATCTCTCCTGACTTGCCATGTGGAGGAGGTGCCCTTTTCAGAGGACATCAAACAGGAAGATCTTAAGACTGTGTGTCAGCACTGACACTTGTTACTAAATTTTCTCAGATTTGTCTTTAGAAAACATAATTGATTGAAAATATTAAAATCAAGTCAGAATATAACTTGAGAAAAGAGCATATGATGTCAGCTGGCTTAACTCTCCCCAGCAACATGAGTGTCTGGCATGAATTGTGGCTATGCTAATGATTTCTGTCCAGTGAACCCTTTCAGCAGATGCTGGTGTTCTTCCAGATGGAAAAAATAAAGCAAACCAAAAACAACAACAAAAAACCCAAACAAACCAACCCAACCAAAACTGAGTCAACTGGAATTTCTCATCTAAAAGAGTTTGAATGGAGAAAGAGGTCCTTGCTGTTCTCTACATGCACTCTATTAGAGTTAGTAGTGTTGTGTCACTGAGGAAAAAAATGTAGCTGATAATTTTATTTTCTGTGTTTCTAAATGCATATTGTTAAAAAAAAGTCTGATTGCTCTGCAAGGATTATCACTTGCTTGGTTGGGTGTCCAATTCTGTTGTCTGTTTTTAGGAATGGCTGCTGACAATAGAGTTTAATAATTTATTTGCATAGAGTTAATTTTTCAGCCTTTGTTCCTCTTCCAAGGTTTCAGAAATATGAAGACAATATAATGAGTTTTATTATCAGATCTATGTTCAATGTTGTTTGAATTATATAGAAAAAAAGCAATAGTTTGATATTTCATTCAGAAATACTGTGACAGATGGGCTATTTTTCTCCCCTCACCACACACTATTTTTACTATTTTATTTGGAAATACAAAAGACCCCACAACTTTGTGTTGACATTCTTTAGAAATTGAGTAAAATTGCTGCCCTCAGCAAAATACAATTTACTGCAAGGGATGCCACAGTCCCCAAATGAGGAGCCAAGATAATTAGTGTGCAACTGACAAATAACTCTGCAATGCTAATGTAATGAAGCATCCTTTTATCAGGCTGCATCACATGGTATTTTGTGCCAAGCCAGAGAGAAAAGAGAGTTTACTCTGAAAACATGTCCTCTTCTGGGGCAACAAATCTAATCCAGCAGTGACTTGAAAGAATTTTCCTGACCCTTCCCTGGTGTCAAGGGATTTGGATTGACTGAATTCTGGATCAAACCCAAAACCTGAGTAGGGTTTTTTGCAAAATCATTTCCATTTTTCTTCTGGCTGTAGCCAGAACAGCATCAAAGCAGCATTAAAAAGAACTATGGCTGCAGAAGGACCAGTTATTCAGGGAATAAAGGTGACTCAGCATTTTTTCTATTTTCTCTCCAAAACCCAGAAGGGTCCTTGCCCCAAATTCTGCAGCCTAAATAAACAGTGATCTCTTCTCTGGCAGCCAAATCAAAGCCATATAAGGTGTTTGTCAGCAACATGACCTGCTTTACAAAGGAAGTGTGATTATTCTCATTTAAGAGATGGGGGATGAAACACTTTTGTGCATGGTGAACACTTCCATGTCTTGGGAGCCAATGGGTCTCAGGTGCAGAACTGAGCCAGGGGTCAGGTTTAGATTATCCTGCCTGGGACTTGGTGGCTGGGCTGTGATTTATGTGAACAACACACTTAAATACCATCACTGCTCTGTGCTGGCCAGCACAGGTACCACCTGTCAGAGCTGGCAAGTGACTGGAGAGCTCCTTCCCAAACTTATTTCCAGCATTTCTCAGTCCAGAGGATGTTAGCTGAGTTGGTCAAAAGGCACTGCAAAGAAAGGACATTTATTCTTATTTACTTGGTTTTGCTCACTATATTTTTTTGGTGAAATATGACGTGACCTTTCAGTCTGAGATCTGTTAGATGACAAATATTATCAGCAGGGTCACTCCCTGACCAAGGGGAAACTGCCTGTTGTGCAATGATGAATTCAGTCAGGGGACGAGCAGAGGAAAGATGTCTGCTTTGTGGCAGCCTCAGCAGATGGTTGTACTGAGAGGATATTGCTAATTGCCACTGCTCTTATATTAGCATGGTGATTAGAGACTGGTTTGCTACTTGGCTGTGGGGGACAGGGAGAGAAGAAATGGGGTCCTTGTGTGTCAGGTGAGTGAGGTGAGAGGTTAAGGACACAGGCCTTGTGTACCCATTGGCTGACCCTCGTTTCATGCAGAGTGAAGCACAGGTGACACCAAGGTTCCTGGAGCTGAGGGGCAGCATGTACTGGCCTCCAGCAGAGAAGGGGTCAATGATGTTATAACACACTGTAAATAAAGCATTAAACAAAATAATTCTGAATACAAAAAGGAATTGGTATGAAAATCACAAGGATAAACACTGTGCTTCAGTAGGACTGTGTGTAAAAATCTAATTGCAAAGTGCTCTCTGGGGCAATGAGAGTTACTTAGTCTTTTTTTGCATAAATTTGATGACTTAAGCTGTCTGCTTTGTGAATGGCCTGCATGATAGAGTGAACAGGATGTGAGTCTTCCAGGAAGAAGAAAGGCAGAAATCCCTTTCAGTGGAGACAGGATCTCATGATGTCATTGTGCACTTGATAGGCCTGAAATTCAACTGAAATTGAAAAATCACATTTAAATTTCTGAATGATGAGATGAGATGGAGATAAATAGGTCTGCACTAATGATTACATGACCTCTTGGGTAGAATCAAATAATATATTGTACATTTTCAGTTAAGTCTGTGGTCCTGTATCCAAACAAGTGCTAAAGTTTAAAATGCATTTGAGAAGTAACATGGTAGGAATGTACAAAGCTGAGTTTATTCTTCATGTTAGGTGCTGTGCAAGTCTTGTTTATAGGGATGTGTGAATTACCAGGGCTTTAATGCCCCAGTTAACTTTTTAAACGGGTAAATGAATTTATTGTGTTTTGGTATAGAGGCAAATCAAGGATATCTCTTTACTGCCAGAACACAACTATCCCAAATGAGTCCTCTGAAGTTATTTACTGGGAGTGCCCTGGGCTGGGTGTCTCGCTCAGACAGAGCTGAACTGAACATATGGCAGCAAATCAAAGCAGATACCCTTGCAGATTCTCTGTAAAAGCTGACTTGGAGCCTGGTGCAATGTACAGCCTGTAATCACAGGGCAGCCCTGGCTTTTGCCTGTGACTCCAGTAGAGTGATTTTTGTAGCATTCAGGACTTTCTGGAGAGTGGAGGAGTTCTGGATGTGCTCCTGCTTTTCTGGGAGGTTGACTGTACAGGGAGGACAACATGTCAGGCTTTCAAACTGTTACAACCCCCCCCAAGATAATCAAACCAGATGAAATGTGGATTATGATTCTCCCATTCTGCCAGTGGTGTAGTTGAATATCAGGTACTGCTAAGTGTTTATCAGTCACAGTTCACCTGTTTCCCCCCATACACCAAAAATAAAGCATCATCCCCTTCTTTGTTGACTGCTACACCACTGCTGCTCTTTGGAAGAATTCTGTGTAGTGGGATTTAAAGAGGAGTTAAATTAAAAGTGGACAAATGATCACTTTATGTTTCTTGTAGCAATTTGACAGGAAATATGAAGGTATGAAAAATACAGAGACTGACACTTGTTTCTCTGTCTCAACAGCATCTCAGAGTCTCACAGAGCAGAGCACTGATTGTGCAGCTAAACTGCTGAGGAAAGCTTTGTCTTTTCCTCTTTCCTGGTCCCAAGTCAGCCAACTTTCCCCCTACTTCCTTCCCATTCTCCTTGATTTAGAGGAGTTTGTGCCATTGATGTCTTGTTGTAGCATCCTATTCGCATCAGAAATTTATCTTCTTCATAAATTGCTCTGTAGACGGTACCCTAACAATTTGGGTTGGCTTTCAATTCTTGTCACTGTCTTTGCTTCATCATCCACAAGTAATGATGTTGATAATGAAAATGTTATGCTATCATTTACAAATTCTTAGCCCCTCTGTTATCTTTGAGGAGATGATAAGTAGATAGCAGAATATCAAAGTCTCATTTTGCTCTACATGTATTCTGAGCTCCCAAGTACTGAAACAAGGCAGATACAGGCTTTTAAAGTTAGATTTAACAAGATATTTAGATACCTATCGCAGCAGATTAACAGCCAGTAGGATTTTTCAAGAGAGTTTATACAAGGTATGTGCTGAACCTCCATTTTAAACACAATGAAATTCTAGATCTGAAGACTTGGGATTTGTGCTGGTGTAAGATAGATAAGATCCTGCATGTTACAAAGCTGAGTCACCAATCCTCTCTCAGCTTCAGCATCTTAAACCAGCTGAAGAGCTGCAGGGTCGAAGTGGATCGAGTCCATGGAGTGATTTCTCAGGCAGCACCAGGAGCAAGTCCAGGCAGGAGGCGCCTCTTTTGTCCTCATGCAGAAGGAGCAGACTCTTACAAAGGCTTCTTCTTCACGCCTGCTTTATTTTACTTTCCCTGCAAACCTTAGCCTTGCTGGGCATTGCCACGAGGTGCAGAAGGAGCATCCCTGTGCCCGTGGCTCGTTCTCCATCCTCTGCTCGGTCCCTGTGCTGAGCCCCGCTGGATGGCAGCAGCGCGACAGCCACAGGGTCTGGCTGAGCAGTGCCACGCTCCCACTTGGAACGTATTCTCCCAGATTTCCACGGGATTTTCTCCCTACTTAATCTTTTATTTGCCTCTGTGTGTCCAGGAGAGGCACAGCTCGGTCTTCAGTTTGCTCAGTGTCCAAGCCCGTGTGCTGCTGTTCCAGATTTTCCAAGAGCAGGGGCCAGGTCAGGCAGCGAGAAGGGGACGTGTCCCTGGTGTGGTCACACTGCAGCCAGGACCAGCCCAGCCCGCTGCTTCTCAGGCAGATCTGGACTTGGGAAGGGAAATGAAATTAAGCCTGAGTGTTTCCTTTCCAAGTTTTATTAGGCTGTATAAACAGCAATTAAAACAGGCAGGTATTTACTGCCTGATAACGCTGACAAATAATTTAATTTCGCACTGCTTAAAAAATGATCCTCATCTTAGCAGGCTTTGTAATTAGGTTTGACCTTAAGCAGCCCCACACTCCTCATGTTAGTATCCTCATGTTAGCAGCAGTATCCGAATTTCAGAGTCTATTTAAAATGTAAATTATATTTCTTAAAATTTGTAACAACATCTCATATAGAGTCAAGATGTTTAGCATTTATGTTATAAAGGTACATAATAACTAAATGTTTAATAACCAGATGTCACAATTTTATGCTGAGTGCTCAGACCTGCAATATTTTATGTGTGTGCTAGTATTTAAATGAGATCCAACTCAGCTCCAAGGCTAACAATCTATTAGGATGAAAGTGTGGGCAGTTCACCTCAGTGTCACTGCTGCATTTTTTAGCTATTCATGTGTGGACTCTGTACTGTGAGAGAAAATACCTTGCTGTCAGCTACAGTATTTACTAATGAGCCAAGAACAATTTAAAGAAATGCATTGACTCTCAACATTTAGTTTCAGGAGACCAGATGTTAAAAACTAAAAAGCTTTGTTTTGTTGATTGCAGTTCAGGTTCTACCTAGATACCCAAAATATTACTATCATTTGAATTTTAATTTTTGTGGGACTTTCTCATGTTGAAGAGAGATCCTTGATTGTACAAATCTTTATTTTAGATCACACCTGCTTTCTTTGGAGGTGGTTCTAAGTTTAAGAGAAAATGCTTGTGTTTACTAGGGTGTGAATATGACATTAAGTGGTTGCAATAAAGATAGTGCTGTTTGTTGCAAGCAGGAAATATGAGATCAGAACAGACTATTTCCCTAGAACAGCAGTGCTATAAATGCTGAATTATTAACAGTAAATCCACGGTATTTCCTTTTGGATATGTAGAAGAGACTTAATCCCAGCCACAGGTCTTTATGATGGTTTTAGGCAAGAATATGGAGACAATGAAGTGAGGAAAATTGCTATTTGGAAAAAAAAATGCAAGCTTGGAGCTGGTACAGACGTGACCTCTTTTATAGCCCTTCATCTTCGAATGAAACAAGATTTTGGCAACTTGTTCACCTCCTTCTGAACTTGCTTGCAGATACAGTGACACAAAACTGTTTCAAACTTATCAACACCAGCACTGCCTGAATGCATTATCTGATGCTGCACTATTGGGGCTGTTTGATTTACATGACTCTCCCAGCTGTTGGATTTATCTGGTTGGCTTAAAAGCCGAAAGGAAAAATTGCTTTAAAGGAGAATTTTTTAAAAATAAAGAGATACCTTAGTTTAGGTTAATTGTGCCATCTAGGGAAGATATTTCATTAGCATTATTAATCTAGGTCTGTGCCTGGCCCTGTGGGAGAGTGCTGTGCATGCTCCAGGTGACAGAAGATGGAATATCCATGGAGAGGACAGAACAGCTCTAGCTGGCAGACACATATAATAATCCATATGAAACTGGGGAGTTTTAGGGAACTTTGGAAGTTTTAAGGGCACATCTTAGAAGTGCACAGGGATTTGGTCCTGCACATTCATTATGAAATGATACAGTTTAATCAAGAGATGATTTATGCACTTGTGACAGTGGTATAGACAGGCTGCAGTTAAGTTCATCCTGACGTGAGTGTCTTGTTCCAAGTGTTGGGATTGGCTGCAGGTGATAAGAATGTGATTTCTTCTCTTTAGTTCGTTACATTTCAATTTGCTCTTATTATATTTGTCAATTCAACAGTCCAGCATGTTCTGAATTAATTATGAAATACCTCAAAGTAAATGGAGCTGGGACTGCTGCAGAGATCAGGAGATTTCTGTGGTTTGCTGAGTTTAGTGAGGCTCTGTATTTCACAAAGCTTTCCTAAAGAGGAACCATGTGCTCACCTTGAATTTCAAACACTTCTTAGCCCTGAAGGACTGAAAGTTCTAAAGGAGCAGGAGAGATGATATTTTACAGTGCCTCCACCTGTCACTGACTCCCCAATAATTTTTGAGAGTGCTGGGCCAGCAGAGGTTGTGCCAGTGCAGACTGTGACCCAAACACCCACCAGGGTCCATCCCTCCCAGCACTGCCTGTGCTGTTCTCAGGTTTCTGTTGGTTTCTGTTCCACTAGATTCTGATTATTAGATACCATCCCTTTGAGATATCATGCATTAGATATCATCAGCAAATGCTGAACAGGAAAGGTCATTGTTTTCAGTGTTCCCTTAAGACTCTTCTGAAAATCCCACCTGAAAAGTCTCTTATTACTCACATTTGTTACATGAACAATGTCATTCCTCATCCTCAAATGACAGGGAAACACCAATAGTAGCTCACCTTTAATTTCTTTAATGCTGTTTTGTGTTCAGTGACAAATTATAAAATATGTTTAGCAGGATCCCATAAATAACTGCAAGCTGAGAATAGAATAATGATGGAAAGCAACTAGTTAGCCAGATCATATAACTGCAATGCTTTGTACTGCCAGGAAGGACTTATACCAGGTTGCTTGCAGAGTTGCTGTTTTAAACCTTCTTGAAACCTGAAGGTGTGTAATTTGAGAACTTTTATGGATTTCTTTATATAATAGTTCTAAGAAGTCTTGCCCCCAGTGACCTAATTATGTCACCTGCATGCTGCACAACTTTGTACTCAAGCAAGACTGCCACAGGCATGTAAGCTTTGCACTGAAATTTTTTTAAAATTTGACTTCATCTTTTCTTCCCCTCTCTTCCAGTACAAGCTGCTTGACTTTAACATTTTACCTTAGGTTGGATGGTTCACTGTTTTTTTTTTTTCCCTTGGAGTTTTGCTTATGATTTTGTTGTGTGTGTTTTTGGGGTTTTTCCCTTTTTTTTTTTTCCCAAAAGGCCAAGGATGCAATGATAGAACTAATTTGTATTTTTAATCTGTACCTTGTAATTAGAGCTGGAGGGAGATGCCAAATGAGTAAGAACTTTTCCTTTAAAATCTCTCCAGGCACATAACTGAGTTTTGGGAGAGCTTTAAAGGAAAGCACTAATGAAATTCCTGCAGAAAAGGAAAAATAAGGCAACAAAATTAAGACTTAAGCGTGCTATTTTTATTCAGGACTGGGGTTAAAAAAGACTCTGGTACCCCCTGGGCTCACTCTCAGATAAAACATTTGAATCACTAATTATTATATTCTTTTTTGTGTGGATGAGTTTCTGCCCCATTGATTTCCCCAGTACTGAGATTTTTAGGCGATTGAAGATGATTTTGATGTTACTTGGAGCTTTTGCATTGTTTTACCTCGGCTTTGTTTGAAAACCAGGCTGTTTTTACTGTGAGATCAGTAATTTTCATGAAGTTTTGTTTTTCTAGAGGGCAAAGCTCCAAAGCACAATCCCCAACTTATTTAAATACTGGAAACTGAATAGCTGTGGAATTGTGAAGGTTGAAAAATACCACACCTTTTACTCAAGCAGAACAATGAATTAGAAACAAAACACAGTCATGGTTATAACCTCCTGGAGGGTGCTGGTGGTCAGAAAGGGTGGAGGTGGAGGAGCAGGTCTCTTGTGAAGCTGAAAGAGGGGTCGCCATCCTTTTGGGCAGGATTCTGCCAGTAGATCTCCAAAGGTAGAGCAGCACAGAGCTTTGTGCCTGGATCTGCTGATAGGATTGCTCTAGCACAGAGGATTCTTTGTTTCTAGGAAACACATATGCAAAATTTTCATTTTATGTTCTCTTCTGAGAATACATGCGTGTGACTCCATTAGCACAGTCAACTCCAATGCCTTCCTTCTGCCAGCTGATCCTCTAAGGATCCACTGTCTTCTGCTCTCAGTCACTTTTCTCCTTAGTCTTCATCAACCTTTATTTAAAAATACCAGTTTATAGAATCACAATGATGGCTCTGAGCATTTCTCTGAAGCAGAGACATTGCAGAGCTAAGCCATGTTGTTCATTGGCTCTTATGCTGTGCAGGGGATGGATGATTCTGCATTTCATGTGCAAGAAGGAACATAAGCCTCAGCTTGTGCTGGCATTCCCAAGGACAAATGAAAACAAATGTTGAACAAGATTTCTTTTGATAAAGAAGACACCCAGTTAAAATGAAATTCAGGCCTTTTACTTATGCAAGACTAGCTTTTAGTCTTCCTATAGAAGAGGTATCCAGGTGAATACACTTGGTCTTAGCTGGCATTTCTTAAAACTGGATTATTCCCCCCTTCCTTGGTGGGGGCCATGGATAGTTGACTTTCCCTCATCTCATTTTTGTATGCAAAGCTGGCTTTCTGTCCATACTACTTAGTACCTATCCTCTATCACTTGAATTTTCTAGGGTGGTTTGAGTTATTTTTTTGTTTTCTGTGGCTTAGTGAAGGCAGCTTTCTCTCCTGTTGTAGCTGGATGACCAGGCTGAAGATACAGGTGAAGTATCATCCATAGTCTGAAGAAAAGACCACTAGCTATCAGGATTTGTGAACTGGAGAGTAAATTATGGGGATTTTTATATTTCTAAAACTGAATTTTGGAAAGGAGCAATATCCCCCATCATCCAGGGTGTTCTCAGCTACACCTCTAACTTAAGTATATTAGTTTTCCAAGTGATGTAAATAAAATTAATGGGCCTGACTTTGTTTATGGGCTGTGTCTCTGTGCAGGCACAGCCCTGGTGCAAACACTCCCATCCTGGTGTTAGCAGGCAGCTGTAAACCTCTATTCCTTATGGCTCCCTTGTAGCTCTGTGCTCTGATGCAGCTCAGCATGCAGATTTTTGAGTAAGGAGAGGCAATAGTTTTCAACATAAACAAGTCCACTGGGTCACATTAACCTCCTTCAGTCTCTGTGTTAAATAATTAAAATAAACTAGGTAATGTTTAACTATACGTATTTAGAGGCTTTCTGGAGGAGCTTATTAGTTCAATATTCTGACACAGTGTCTTAAACCTTCCTGAGCTCCAGGATCCCTTATTAAATATTTAGTGCATATTGCTGAAAAAGTCAAGATTTGCTTTATTTCTTAGAAGAAATGTCTATTCTAAAAACTCATTCAGCCTTTAAAACACTGTCCGTCTATAAATACTACTTTTCTCAAGTTGTCATTTCTTGCCAGCAAGGAGTATTTTTCATTTGTACCAATCTTAATAGCACCCCAAGAATTAATACTTGCAGGAGGCTCTGCAGTGCATCCTTGCTGTATTCTGTAGAACCACCTCAAATACCTTTTTAAGCAATTCATTTGACAGCAGCTCCTTTGGATAGAAAGAAGATGTGTGTCAGCTGCTGACTGTGCTTCGGAGACATCAATATTTCTCCTCTTCTGCTTCTAAAACTGTCAAAATGAAATTAGTTAATTGGTGGGTACTTTAGTGTAGTTGCTGTGGGATAGTAATTATTGGTGACAAGAGCTGCTGGATGTGCACTAATACAGTACAGCAAAACCTAAAATTTGGAAATGTAAGGCATTATCCTGCACTGCTATTATGACTAGTCATTTTGCCACAGTCTGACTTGCTAGAGATTCAAACCTTCAAGTTCAAGGACTTCTTGCCAGGAGAGAGAAGGTTTTGCTTTGTGCAGAGCAGAGTTTTATAAGAATTGCCACATAGCTAAGCAACAGCAGCTTAGTGGATTAAAATAGCATCAGTGATATCTCCAGTCTCTGGGGTAATGAGTTCTAAGCAAGGCAAAGACCTCCAGGAAGGGATTTTGTTTCTGTGGAGTCTCTATCAGATGTTAGTGAATAATAAACAAATAACAAATTGTTTCACTGAGTCCATTCTCATTTTGGCTAATTGCCTGTCTTGGTTCAGTACTTCTGAAGACAAGACACAAACCACGTTGCATTTACCTTTACACCCAGGTCTGACTGCTTACTGAAAGCAACAGATCCTGTGTTTTCTCTCTGCCTCTAGCTAGAAATGGTCACTCCCTGCTCCAGGATTGTCTCTCAGTACTTTAATTCATCACTTTCCATGTTGCTGTGTGCTCTGAGGTGTCAGCTGAGAGGAAAGGGTCCTTGCTCAGCCCCCATGAAAGCAGCACCTTCCATTGTGAAGGTATCTGAGCAAACCATTTACAGAATCCTGCAAACAAAGCTCTTTTCCACTTCTAACAGACTCCCCATAAGTGGTCTGTGTGCCATAAAACATGAACTACCGAATAATCCACCCCTATACAGATGCTTAAAATCACTCAGAAGCTAACAAAGTGTGTTGGACAGGCAGCATGCTGGATCTCTAACTCAGAATCTATTCATCCTGGTAATTTCCATCCACCTCCCATGTGAAACTCACCTGTGCTTTAAGCTGTGAATCATGATCAGTCACAGCTCTGCTCTCATAATGCTAGGAAGGAGAAGTATGAGGTGAGAAACTCTTTTAAAGAGGGTAGTCCCAATTTTGACAAGGTGTTTAATGCACAAATATGTCAATTTCTTCACTTGCAGTATTTTCAGGTTTAATGGGGTCTAGATTAACAGATTTTTCTTCTCTACTGACTGGAATTTTTTCTGAAATTTGATGGACATGTAAAAAGTTAACAAAAAAAAAAAAATCCTTCTGGTTTGAACTGACAGGAGTGTTAGAAGAAATAGAAATCTATTCTCTCTTACCCAACTTCAGTGCTTTTTGAATAACAATATATTACTGAAGTTCCTGATGAAATGTCAATGATTTTGAAGAAATAAAAGGGGAAATGAGTTATGATTTTCAAAAGACTGCACCTTTTAATTTTAGAGAGCAAAATGCATTCCTGAAGGAGAAATAATGCTGGTTTTTCCCTAGACCATTGCAAATAGATGTCAGGTTTGTTGCCTGATTTCATGTCTAATAGTTAGTGCAATTTAATGAGTACAAACTGAAAAGTGGAATGGTTCTCAGTAGGAAGGGAGCTCAGTTCTTCTTTTGACACACCCTGCTGTTCAGTTGCTTGTAAAAGATACCCACAGGTGGCAATTCAGTGCTCTCAGTGCCTTGTCTGTGTGAAAGAATAAATGTGAAGCCAGGGCACACTGGGAACAAATCCACCCTGGCTCACAGGCTCAATAGGTTTCAAGAGGAGCGAAAAAGGGCAGCCTTTTAACTAAAGGAGGGTGTTGGTGGTCTGAGATTTTACTATTGATATTTCAGGTACTTGATATTTAAGTTAATTATACCTAAAACTTATGTAAGGAATGAAATTTATACTAAATTCAGTGGTTCAGGCCTTCAGGTGCCCCACTGCTGCCGTCAGTTTGGAAGACATACTTTAAAACTCTTTTCTGGAAATCATTTGCCAGCTGGCTCCACCAGAACACTGTACTGTGGGCTCTGTGGAGAGACAGCAGAGAAATCCTTGTGAGGACTGAAGGGGGCTAAGAGAGAGATGGAGAGAGACTAATTTACAAGGGCCTGTAGTGATAAGACAAGGGGGAATGGCTTCAAACTGAAAGAGAGCAGCTTTAGATGGGATATTGGGAAGAAATTCTTGACTCTGGGGGTGGCTGCCCAAAGAAGCTGTGGCTGCCCCATCCCTGGAAGTGCCCAAGGCCAGATTGGATGGGGTTTGGAGCAACCTGGTCTAGAGAAAGGAGTCCCTGTCCATGGCAGCCAGGTTGGAACTGATTTTCCAGGTCCCTTCTAATCCAAGCCTATCTATGATTTGATGATTTTATGATTATCACACTTTTCTTCCACTGTCCCATCCACCACCAGTGCAGAATGTTTGGCTCAGGGACTCTCATGTGGATGTTCCCTTCCTTGGGGTTGTCCTGGTACCTGGGGAATTTACTCACCCCATGTGAAACTGGGGGTTCTGGCAATGGATGTGGTTTCTGGGGCTTCCCTGCTTTTTTTTAGGAAACTTGCATGGCAAATTTTCTTCAGGTAAAAGCAGGACACTCTAAGTGAAGTGTCAGATGTTTTTAATATCTGAAGGTCTAATTCTCTCTGGTGCTGAGCCTTGTAAATCAGTGCTTTGTATAACTTGGAGTTAGGATCACTCTATACATGGCCAGGTCCAATTATGAGCATGTTTATTGTCAGCTCATTGGTCTGGTTTGCTGTGTAGTTTTGAATTGTGATTAAAGATAAATTGTCATTTTGCAGCCTCACAGAACATAGAGTGCTTGGAACAGAATAGTGAGAAACCTGTTTTCTTGTTTGTAAGTGAGCTCTTCTGGGGTTTTGTTGCTGAAGCTGGATCCCTTCTCAGCTAAGGCTACTTCCAAAGTGTACATATTTATGATAACCTCAGGCCATCTGCCACTGATTTCAGAATGAGTTAAAATATTCATTCTAGATGTATCCTGCCTTATCACAGCCACTGATTCACAATGGAATGTGTCTTTTGCTGTATTTTCTTGTTTTAAACCCAATAAGCTTTCTATACTCATTTTAGAATCTTTTAAGTTTTCCATGTTTTTTGTCTCTCCCTTAACCTTTGCCCAAAAACAAAGGGCAAATTTTACCTTAGATTCTGTACTGCCATTTTTGCATTCTCAGAAGCAATTTGTAGGAGACTGCAATTAAAATTATTACATATTTCACCTGTAGTTCAGGAGTAAAAAGTAAATGACTTTGTTAGAAGTATTTAAAAAGAAATCTTGCAGGCACTTAATCACACATGAAATAACAAAAGACTTCTGAAAAGCTATTTCTATTTCTGCATTGTCATGTTGAATACCACCATGCCTGTTCCCTAACAATAAAGTTTTAAAATATTTGTTAAGCAAAACTCATATTTTTGTTAAATGCAGAAAGGTAGACAATTTTACATTACAGGACTCAGACTATTTCATTAAAGAAAGTCATGACAGTTCAAACGGGTCAGTTATTTTCCTAGAAAGTTCTGTTGCCAAGGTAGAATTAAACTGGGCTAGCCAGCACTATCAGTGTGCTGACAACTGAGTTCTCTCCAGGTAAGTGGTAGTGCAGAAACCAGCCTGTTAATTATATTGTTTAATCTCAGCTGCTCAGGTTTGCATGCTCAGAAGGTGGATAGTCACTATAAAGAAAGCCTTGTAATTTCTTGTGCTCAAAAGAGGCGCTTGCAAATAATTACGAGATGCAATCACATAAGATCAGGAAGCCTTGATGGATTGGTAATGAGATACAGAGCCTTTCACCTCAAGGTTGTTCCTAAGCCAGATCTGCCTGCTGCTGTTGGGAAGTGCCCTCAGACAGGTGCTTGGTTTGCAGTGAGCTGGAGCTCTCAGGGCTGTTGATAAGTACAAATTCACTGAAGAAAAATTGCCGTGCCTGTGGTTTTCTCTCTGGCTGTCTCCTTCCCTCTTATCCAGATAGGAGAGAGAATTTCTGCAGTTTTCTTGGATTGTGCTGAGGGAGATTAATGTGATTCTGGGCAGCTCCTGCTGCTGGGAGCTGCCTGCTGGGCAGTGATGATGCTGCTGGACACGAGTGCTCTGGCGTGGGCACTGGAGGGAGCCCAGCAGCAGGAGGCAGGACAGCAGCTCATGTTTAAAGCAGAGCCTGCTAGAAGTTCACATTTAAAGGCTCACAGAACAGTGTGAGGGAGGCAGTCCATCCCACACAGCATCCTGAGAAGCTTTGAAAATAGCAGGAGTTGAGCAGGTGTGAATGGAAGGGAAGTCTTTTTCCATGGGCTATCCAGCAAGTGTGCTGCACAGGGCTGTGTGGAACTAATGCAGCTCTCACTGTCTCCTGCTGCTGGGACTCACTACAGATTAAACTGACCTTTTCTTGGCTTCTCAGGACCTTCAAGCAAGGGCTCTTGCAGAGGAATGTGCCTTTATGGAGCTGCTGCTGCTCTGTAGGAACAGCTATTGCAAACAATGGCTGCTTCCCACCCTGTCCCTGCTGAGGCACTGAGTTGAAGGAAGTATCAAAAGGACACTGAATATAATCTCACAATGTCCATGGATTTTCAAAGCTATCTACTATTCTGACAATTTATGTTGCAAAGCAATGTGTGTTTTGAGATCAAGAAAAGCCAACCACCTTGGCAGAAACTGTTTTCCAGTGAGTTAAAGTCAACATAATTTTTAAGGGTAGAAAACCTCCTCATAAACTGTGGGTTGAAATTTTTTTTTTTTTTTTGAGAATATGATCAGAAGAAACCTGGTAATAGTTTCCCCTTTTTCATATGCTGACTTCAAGAGGAAAACCCAACTGCTTTATTTAGAGTACCATCCTTGTGGAAAGAGTGAAACTAATGACAACTGTGCCAGGTCACCTCTAACTTTCTCAGATGGGAGATGGTGGAGCATTGCTGTTAAAGTCAATGGCTCTTGGGGGAGCCTCACCAGCACTGCAGAAGGTAATGACATGTCCTCTCCTGCCACCTATGGCTGCTCCATTATCCTTGAAAGCAGCCATGAAATTTGCACAGCTTTAACAGGAACATCTGCTTCTCTCCCTTGGTTGTTTCCTTCACATCTGCAGCGGTGGTGACAGGGCACGTGCTCTTCTTCATTCACCCTCGTTGCTCTGACCTTTCCTGTGGCTCATTGTTTATGCTCTGTCTCCTTAATGACTATTCTAATTCATCTCTGCATTTGCTGATAGTCTTATTGGGGCCAAGGGAAAATTCCCCAGGTGAGGAAGCCTGTTGTTTTCTGGTAAGAATGCAACTTTGTCAAATCTGACAAGCTGGCTGGGATACTTTCAAGGGACAATTTCACTACATTGTTTCTGCAACTTGCCCAGTTATGACAAGTGTTCCTGCTGAAAAGAGCAATCCCTCTCTTCTGTGGTAAATGAAGTAAATCTCCTTTTCAGACTTACCTGCACGATTTGCTTTTTTCTGACCAACATCTAGAAAAATGTCTATGTGTCTTCCTGCTACTTAAACATCTAATTACTGTTATTTCAAATAGATTTCATTGCCAACATAAGAATGGGACATTTAAAAGCCCATGGGAATTTGAGACTTTCCCTTCAATTCTAACTCCTCTGAGCTTCTAATCCAAATATGCTTTGTCAAGTGTCCTGGAGCTAAGCCAGTGTCTGTCTGGTTTCCTACAGGCACGGGGAAATGCTATTATTGCATCTGCTGCATCACAAAAGAAATGTGCTCAGTTACTGGGGGGCAAATTTCCATCTCATGGTCAAAACCCTCTTTCTAATACGATAATCTGCAAGAGTCAAGAACTCTCTTAGTCCTTTGAGGGATGGCAGTGAGGATTGGATTTGATTCAAGGATAAAACTCTTGGACTTTCTCCCAGGGTTGTGGTCTCTTTCTGTCGAAGCTGTGACATGGTGTTGGGGAGGCTTTTGATGCTACTGTCCAGTTTGTTCCTGTGGTACATATTACAGGATATGATGGCTTCTGTACCATTATAAAGTAATGTTGAACTTTTCACTTCAGGCTGAATGGCTTAGTTAAAATGGAAAATCTACCTAATTGTTGTGAAGGACTGTCAATTTTAATAAGAATGGAAGAAGAGCTGGATTCTTGGGTGCTTGGAATGGGATGCATGGAACAAAAAATAATGTTTTAACTGATAGTTCTTTCATTTCTGAGAAGGGTCTGTTAACACTCTGTCTTTACTGAATTGAGCTGCCTTTTTGTAGTAATTCACATTTTAAGCCTGGGTGAAATGACTTTATTGTGGCTAGCTGCCAAAAGAAAAAAGCTAAATTTATGTAGAACTAGCTGTACACTGACTTCAAAATCAACTTTTTTTCTGCATAAAATAATAGGGTTAATAATATAAATGGCATGAAGGAAATTAGGTGAGAGACCAGCACAGTTTGTGTGTTGTGGCAGCACCCACTTGTGCAAGCCCAGGTACTGAGCAGAGATCTCCACATTTGGCTCTTTGAACTGCACCCTTCTGGGATTTTCTTGGGTTACAGCCTGCATTTGGAATGTTTAAATTTTAGTCTTGCACCTTTATTCTTAGGTAAAGGAGATTAAAAAGTGAAAGTTGAGAGGCTCAAGAGAGCTGCAGAATCTTGAAAAGAAAAAGAAGTATTAATGGTGATGCTTTGACAGAGAGTCGTCAGTATAAAATAGGAAATGTACAGACCCTGACAACTTCTGAATTCTGACCTTTAAATTATTATTCTGTTACTAGCAGTGTAAATTAGGATCAGGAGTTTAAATGTGGACCTATGGGAAGCAGTTACCAGGTTGGTTCTCACTTTATTTCATTGTGATTATATTTTACTGTGTGTCTGTTACACTGCAGCAAGAAGTGGTGGGCAGTCTGCAGTGAGGGTTTTGTTTTTGTGTAAGAAAACCCCCCATGTTTCAACAGTGCTGACTAAAAAAAAATGTCTGTTGACATTCTGGAAACCTCACTTATGCTTTGCACTTCTGGATCTAGCAGTTAAACCAACTTCAATTAACTGTTCAGCCAGGTTGGATAGAGTCTGTACATGCTGAAACCACTTGGAAGTCCTCATGCCACTCAGACTTAAAAATGCATTTGTTCCATTTAGTTTTATGACCTGCTATTGCTTAACTGGCAGCTGGATCTTATATTTGGACTGCTGTGATGCTTTCCTTGTCTATTCCATCAGATAAACCCAAGGTAATCATTACAGCTGTATAAAACCTGATATAAAATGAGACAAACTTTGAAAATAATTAATCAGTAGTGATCAAGACACAGGGCTTTTCCCAGGGATTAAAGAGCAGCTGAGGAGCTGGTGGCCTGGTGCCCAGTGCATTAACTGGTCTGATTGCTTGTGACATTCCTCAGAACTCCATTTGCCCGATTTGCCTATCACATGAAAACTTCATCCCGCTTCTGCAGTGAAATCTATCATTCAAATTCAGTCTTATCTGCTGGTTCTGGTTTTTGCAGAAAACACTTCTTCCACTGGCAACAAATGCTGCTCTATGATTTTAATATACACAGAGCAATTAGTGGAAAGAGGGATTCACAGGCCATCTTTTAAATTAAGAATGTCTAGCAGGACAACCAGAAGTGTTTCAGAAACCACACCATTTAATGATAACTGTTATGTTTAGATCTTTTGGGAACAGATTGCCAAATGAGGGTTAATTAATGAATAGTTATTTATTTGCCTACCTCTAACTAGTCCCATCAAAATAATTTAAGGAGGGAAATGTACCTTTGCATTATAAAAATAAACCCCAGAAAACCAGAAGTTCTTTATGCTTTGTAAGTGCGAGCTCTTTTGAGCAGTGAAATGGAGTACAGTGCATGTTTCCTTGGTTGCTCTCCCCAGTTTTACTGATTGTATTTGGACATGAGAATAAAGATTCAATTTTCACTTGAAACAAAGAAAATGCTTTTCCCCCAAACATCTACTTTGTTTTCTGGCAGCTTCCATTTACTTAATCTGCAGAGCCTAATGACTTAGATGACAATTAGTGTTTCACATTCTCTAAACAAATATCATTCTCTTCTGATGAACGACCTTGAACTGGGTTAAAAATACCTCTGGTATTTAGTAGATTACAAATGTTTGTTTTACACAAATAAGCCTGAAATGATCATTAGATATTTCAGGTGCTGGAGGGATGCTCAGAAAGGCACAGGGCTTAATCCTCAAAATATATTTTGTTGCATGCACGAGACAGGCTTAAAAGGTTTTGATTTCTTGTTTTTTTTTTTGTTCTTTTTTTAAAAATTTCTTTAAAATTATGACAGAAGTTAAATGAACTTCTGTCATGCCGTAGATGAGCAGCAATAAGCTGCTCTGAGACAACAAGCACAGCCCTGAGACTGGGTGTGGAGAGCAACTGCAAATGGCAGAGGGCTCCTGGTGCCTGCGAGGGCTCTGTTAGTGACACCTTGGGCAGGATGGCTTCATTATTGATGTGGATGGGACTGCCTTTCTCAGTTTGTGGTCCCAAATATGCAATTTTTGCTTTTCTATGGCAAGAACAACCCTTTTGTAAGAGGAAATCAGCTCTCACTTGAGGCAGAGAATTAAATTTTTGCTTACAAAGTGGTGAGTAACCATAAGCCTGGCCTGTATGGATGTGTGCGTACCTGCTTTCTTCAGGTAAGCAGAAATCTCTCCAGGGAACTGGTTTCATTCTCTTTCCCTTCTCTCATGATAAATTTGTGAAGGAAGGAACAAATGAGAGAAAAAGAGTGGTCTGTGTGTAATAGCGAGAGTGAATGTTAATGGGACACCTGGGAAATTCTTCTACATTAGAGAGCACAATGTTGCTCATTTGCTACAAGTTATGATTGAAAACCAAATCTTTCCTTTGCATTTTCTACCCTCTGCCTCACCTAAAATAGCCCCACAGCAGGAAGCTGCCTGTAGGAAATTATTAACACTGCTTTACACTGAGATGCCTTATGAGGTTTTAGGTCTTGGATTTTGTCTTTACAAACAAATCACACAAAGTGATTTGTGTGCTTGAGGCAGATGAGTATTGGTGCCCAGCTGAAAGGCAGCAGTCCTCATTGATCGACTTCACAGAGCCCCCTGGCAGATAGAGACACTCATGTTTTAATTTGTTTTTGCTTCCAGGTCACCCTTCATCCACCTTCCCATTTGCAGCAGTTTTCCCCTCCTCCCCCCTGCATTTCCAGCACCTTCTCAGCTGTTTTGATTTATTGACCACTCAGATTTAATGCTTCATTCCTTGGAGAAGTCTCCGTGCTTGTGTCTGATCTAAGGTCACCTGTGCTACTTATTCCAGGGGACTTTAATCTCCATATGGATGTGACCTCTGACACTCAGCACAGAATTCACTGTGTTACATGATTCTCTCCAGCTGTGTCAGCAGCTTCCTCCACCTGCTCTGAAGGGTTATAATTTCATTAACTCTTTGGGTCTCATTATCAGGGTTTGAGGTCACTCACCTGTTTTCAGATATAGAGGTACACCCACTGTACCCCAGTGTTTCCTTCTACTCAGTTGCTTGTTTTGAGACTTGTTTGGCTTTTTACCCCATTTGTTACTTCTCACCTGAAACAAGTTAAAGCGGTTCAGGGCTGCTTCCCTGATTCCCCAGTTAAAATTTTCATTGTGATTTTGCACTTACCACACTGCTGGTTTCCCCAAGAGAAAAAGCACAAATGTCTTGATGAGAACAAAATCTGTAACTTTATAAATTGTGAGAAAAACTCTTTGGTTTGAAACCTGCACATTGTGGAAGCTCCATCCTCTAGTCCTACATCTGTAAAATGGCTGTATCTTTGCTTGCTTTTTCCTTACAGATGTTAGCACTAGGAATCACAATCCTGCAGTGTGTTTGAGGATTCTAAGAGTAATGGTTAGCAAACAGGATTCTTTTTTCCTTTTTTGTTTTTGTTTGATTTTTTTTTTGTGTGTTCCATCTTACTTTGCCTACTATCATGGGCAGGTGATCATGGGAAAACATTTCTTGTCTATTTATTCCTAGAACAACTGAACTAGGCTTTTGGGGCAGTTCTGGACTATCTCTGAGCACTCCCTTACTGCCCATAAGTGAAAAGGTTGAACTTTAAAAGTGGAACTGGACAGATTTGTGTATTCAGAGACAATTTCTGAGAAAGTGTGTGTGTATACATATATCTACACTGTATACCCTTGAAGGAGGAGAGCATCTAAGATAAAACCTTGTGACATGAATGTGAAATTATGAAAAAAAATACAGTAACTGATGGAATGGTAGTAAAGAAAAAGCTCTGCTGATATTCTCAGCCTCTAACATGGTGTGTAAATTTTACTTTCCAAGTGACTTTTAGCTTCTTTTCTTGAGAAGAGTTGTCATCTTTAGAAACAGCCCTTTTCCACTTTTACCCCTCAAAAAACCTTGCCCTGTGAGCTGGATTGGTTCTTGTAAATATGTTTGGCAAAGAATATGAAAAATAGCAAGTGCTATTTCCTCTAATATTTGTGTTTTTCTAACAATATTTGCCTTCTGGTGTCTGCTTCCTATGCTCATGTATTTGTAAGCAAAAGCCAGCATGAGATGAAGGCAGATGATAAACTGGCACCAAGCTTCTTAAAGTGCTTTCCTCTTCCAAACAGCATCAGTGCTGACTTCTAAACTCATTTGTTTCTCTTAATGTTGTCTGCAATATTTAGTTCCATAGCTGTTCATCCTCCTATTGACATCCATCCTCTTACCCTTTAAATAAATGATGCAGTTGATTTTGTGCAGACCAAGCTTGCTGGTTTTGAGGCTTTCTGAGGAATGTGCTGAGCTGGGCTCATCCTACTCCAGTTTTGCTGCTCTCCACAGCACTGTAGCTCCTCTTCATCAGAGGTGGCAGATTATGAAACAGAGATGAAAACTCCCTTTAAATTTGTCTTTTCCTTATGTTTCTTAGCCAAGAAATTAAAAGAAAGAGGCGTTTGTTCAGGATTTCTGGTAGAGGCGTGCTGCCTGCATGTATATTGCATTGAGACAGCACTCCCTGGGAGTGATCAGAATTAGTCACAGAGATGAAATGCATGTGGACAGAATTGGTTAGCAACCTTCTGAAAGCCTCCTTCTTTCTTTGATATGTTCCCTGTGGTTTTGAAGTGCATCACTACCATGTTTGATATTTTATTAACAATAATTGTATTTCCCTCTTTTCTTTTGAGCATTTCAAAGAGTTTTAGAAGTATTAATTGGTATCTGCCCTCTGACTTCTATGAGGAAAGTGAAAATAAGGTCTTGTCAAATATGTTTGTTGAAAAAAAATATTAAGAATAATACTAAGACTATTAAGAATACCACTGAGAATAAACAGTTCAGTAGTGATTATTGAGTCATCTGTACTCACAACACTTGTGTTGGCTTGTAAATGTCCAAGTCCAATAACTTTCTGGTTTGTACTTGTTCTTCAGAGAGGTCTGTGTTCTCTGAAATCCTGGGGTGCTGCCTTGCAGCTCTACACAGCACATTCTTCTGGGATAAAAATCCTACAGATGACAAATAAATGGTCACAGAAGCTTCATGTGGCCACTTCTTGAGGTCATTAAGAAGCATTCTAGACATGGGCACCCGAGGGCTGCTGTTATCTGTAGGTATCTCATTATGGAAGGCAGCAAAATTCCCAGCAGGGAGAATCCTGGAGGTCGCTTCCATCAGGGAGCCCTGTCCCATTGTGTCTGTGCCCTGTACTGGGAGACAAAAGTGTCCCTAGTGAACCAAACAGCACTGGTGTTTCTGGGGAAGAAAAGCTGTAAAGAAGCTAGGATATGGGTAGCAGCACACATGCCAATCTGCTGATAGGAGGAAACACAGAGCTGTGTGGTTTTCAACACCCATCCCCTGTCCTGCACCATGCCTGGCTGGCCCGTGCTCTCCCTTCAGTATGCAGAAGGTGCTCTGTGACAGAGACCTTTCTGTGATGGTGCTGCTGATAAAATGTTTCTCCCTCTGGAGAGTTTTCTTATTTAAAAGGGAAGATGTAACCGAATTTCAACCCCAAATACCGACAGCCCCGAAGTCACAGATCTGAATAGGTTTACAGGTGATGAGCTATGAATTTATGGGCTTTGCTCTCCACAGCTTTTCTCCCTCCCATTGCATTTCTCCCTGAAATTGCTTTCTTGATGTGTCCAGCACAGAATTCATTTACTGTGATCTTCACATTTTGAAAACTCTTCACTCCCTGCTCTTCTAATGACTTGGCTTCCAGAGAATCCATCAATTATAAAATATTTTAAAGCATTTCATGAGTGTTTCTGTCAGTATAATCTCAGCTGCATGTTAAGTGTACTTTAAACCTGAGATGAAGGTTTATTTAGTGCAAGATGAATATTCAAACATGCAGGAGAGAATTCTTATATTCTTTCTTTTTGCTGCTGTTGGGCACCTGAATGCAGATACAACAGGTTTCAGTAGATCTAGGGAGGAATAGATTGAGTTAGGGCTGGTTAAGATTTTCTGTGAGTTTTCTTAAATGTGAAAGCCACTCTGCAAATGAGTGTTTATCCTCTAGATTTCTGAACACTGGCAAAAACAGCACTGAAAGGCACCACTTTAACCCTCAGCATTTGTTCAGCACCTGCTCACAGATGTGTCTGAATATTAAGGAGAAATTCATATGGTGCTCAACAGCATAAAAAGTGTCAGGATGTGTGTGAACAAGCAGGAGGAAATATCGATGTGAGCCTGTAGGAGGGGAAAGACTATTACAAGGGCAATCCAATTAATGCAAATGATGCATGCAGATGTCTGTGGATTTTTAGTGCCTCCACTGCTGTACTCCATAAGAGCTGTGCATTAGAGGTAAGGGAGGGGAGTGCTGCCTTCCCTTGTGTGGCAGTGGTGGTTTCAAACCTGGGATCTCACTCCTGCCAGGAGATGAAGAGGGGACACCTTCCCTCAGCCGCTTGTGGAGCTGCCAAACAGGAATGTGACAGTAAAACAGCTCCTAAACCAAGGGCTGCTTTCATGAGGTATCTTAATCTCAGCTTCTGCAAACAGCACTGTGTCTGTTGACTCCTGGCACTTCAGGGCACCACTGTCACTGCTTTAAACACCAAACAAGATAATTGAAAGAGAGCCCCAGGTTTTTGGGGCTGTGTGCTCAGGGCTAGCGTGTTTGATTTCCTTTGGTATTGGCTTAACAGGACTGTTCACCTAAAGGAAGCAGGATTTGAGGTGGAAAATAGACATCCTTGCAGCTACATATTGATCCTTGGAGCTGGATCGTGTCCATCCTTATGATGTACCTTCTGGAAAAAAAAGGTTTCTTCTCTTATCTCAGCATCTGATGTCTGGTGAATAGTGACTTTGCTTAAGGGCAAGGCCTGGCCACTTGGTTTTTCAGATAAGATACATGGCAAACACAAATATGTGGCCTGAGCAGCTCAAAATTTTTGTTTTTATTGCTTCCTTTATAAAATCTCATTCTCAAGAGACCAAGCAAACTCTGACTTTGCTCTCCTGAAGTGAATAGAAACTTTGCTGTTGATTCCAGTGAATGCAGATCACTACAGTGGGCACTGTAGGAAACCAATGGAAATTTTCTCCTGTTTACTCCAAAGAGTTTTGATTCAGGCTATAGCACTAAAAAAACAGATAATGAAATAAATGTTAAATTTATTTAATAAACAAATTAACAACCTCTCTCTCAATAATGATCTCATGTTACAAAATCTTTTCTGTCAGAGCTTGTGCCACTTGTGCTTTTCTCCAAGCATTGTCATGTCAGGTATTTTGAGGAACAATACTTTGGGATGAAGTGGCAAATTTGCTTTGTCTTTTGTCTATTGACTTACAGAGAAGCTGCTGTCCTTCTGACTAGTAGCTGTTTTCATTTTTTTCCATGTTTATTATTATATGAGTATTAGGTACTTGCATGAAAAGTCAGAGTCTGCAAATAAACTTATTACAGTGTTTCTGTAAGGTACTTTTATGTTATCTTCAGCATTTTTTCAGTTTGCTGTAAAATACCTTATGCATTTTTCTACTGCAGCACATTTTGCTTAAGAGTAGTGTAGCTCTGTCCTTGGGAAAAAAAAAAAAAACCAACCCAAAAATCTGTGTAGATATAATTTCTTAAAAAGTTGAGTGCTCAAGTAGAACACCACATTTCCACTCAAAGATTGAATATGCATTGAATATCTTGTCCATTGAGGTTGTTATGAATACAAATTTGGCAACAAAATCCAGGCAGCCAAGTGTTTTCACAAGTATTTCAGCTGTGCTTGAAATACTTGTGAAACAAAAACATACACAGCAAGGAACACTGCCAAGCCAACTTTTTAAAAAAGTTATATGTATGTATTTAATATTTTTTTTTAAAAAAGAACCCCCATAGAAGCCTAAATTGCATTGCTAACTCTTTTTGAAAGTTAAGATTTCACACCTAGTCAAGTCATAACATTTTCTGCACAAAAATTACAGCGACCTTTATCCCTCAGGAAAATTTCATTTGTAAAGGTGTGCCCAATGTTAGTTAGCAGAAGATACTGTAAAAAACCAAACCAACCCAAAATATCCACACAAAAACCTCCAAACTGGGCAAACACCGAGTGAGGAGGAAGGATGAGAACTCTCAGGTTTGTCACTTGGAGGATTGTCTGTTTGTGGAGAGTTCTCTCCCTTCCCCCTGCATTTCTTTATTCTCTGTGCCTTTGATATCAGCCACACCTGCACCAATATCTGTGCTGTCCCTATTCTCATACTTTGTGCAGCTTTGATGGTGACTATTTTTGTTATTCTCAGCGTTGTCTCTCTGTCTCTCTCTCTTGTGAAATAACTCACCCTGCTCTGTAGTGCTGTTAATTTACAAGGTGCTTTACAAACACAGATAAGAGCCATCCTAGGCTCTACTCTAAATGAGACAAGGCAAATGCAAGATGAAGCACTTGAAGGTTGTTCAGGAAAGTGAGGACATGGAAATGACTTATGCAAGGAGCTGAGGGGCTTGTGAAGTGGAGCTTCTGAGAGAAGGTTTAGGCAGGATGGAGAGGAAGTTTGGCAGTGGAGGAAAATGATCAGCTGCAAGGAGCAGTGAGGTGAGACATGAAGGCAAGAGTAAGGAAGAGAAAGGGAGGGGAAAAATCAGCTTGGAGAAATAGGGGACAGTGGATCATGAGAAAAGCAGGAGGACACAATATTTATCAGAAGTTTGTTCAGAATGTCTGGGAGAGAACTGAAGAAATCCATACAGCTTGGGTGTGTTTTTTGTTTTTTTTTTTTTGGATAAAACTTGACTATCTATGATAGCTTTACAGCCTACCTTGTTCTCAGCCTGTCTGTGATGACAAACATAACAAGCAGTGCTTACATGTTGATGTGTTTAAAAGTTTCGCTACTATTTAAAATGTCTCTCTTGTATTAAATATTATCCTACCCACTGTGTCCATTTATGAATGAAAGAATTAAATATAAAACCTGATGGATGTTGGGAAGGAAAAGGAAGATGGGTGTGCTCTGTCTTTTTGCCTTCATCATCTAACTGATTACTCCAACCTGCTCTGGCTTTGTAAGGGTGAGGGAAGATAGATTGGAAAACTGACTTACAATAAGTAATTTCATAAGAAAGAATAGTATGTAAACTCAGGGAATGAGCCAGATCCTGTTGGAACCCTGGTTGCTGAGAATTTTAGGCTTTCTGTGCTGACAGACACTGACTCTCAAGAGAACACTGCATTTGACCTGAGGCTGTGGAGAAGGCTTCCAAAATTGAACGATGGAACTTGGATTATGGGTGTGTGGTTTGACTAGAAGTGTGTAACATCACACGGTAGAAAACTCAGAGTTTAAAGTTTTAGAATATAGTAATATATATAAAGCAAGATGGATATTTTAGGGGGGAGGATCCTTCCTCTTCACCTTCTTCTCCATGGGTTTGGGTGGTTTTGTGTAATTGGATAGAAAGTCCACATTGCGAGCCACAGGTGGTTGGTTATTGGGTTAAAAGTAAAAATAATTTAGGTGTCATTTCTTAATTGGACAGTTTATCCTTAAAAGGCCTTGTAGGGAGAGAGAGATGGAGCTCCATTTTGTAGTTTGTTAGTGAAGTGCTGTAGAACTCATGGCTTGTGAGACTGTGACGTAGATAAGAAATAATAAACATCTGAGTCCAAATAAGAAATACCATTTCATGATTTAAGCCCGACCTTGGCAGAAAAGAAGCAAAAGAATTGGCAAGATCCTACAAGACTCTTTGCTTCTCTGCATTCCTGGGATTTAAGCTGGCGCTGAGGAGATTCAGTGTCTTGTAGGGCTGCACAACCTGGCTCCTTAAGGCACTGATGTGTTTTTTCTCTCCATCCCTTACCTCTGGAACTGTTAGGCCAGCACCAAGTGAAGCAAGGGACGTGTGAAGTCGTGGCCGTGCACCGGTGCTGCAACAAGAACCGGATCGAGGAGCGCTCCCAGACCGTGAAGTGCTCCTGCTTCCCGGGACAGGTGGCCGGGACCACGCGGGCTCAGCCCTCCTGCGTGGAAGGTGAGAGCCTCTGCTCACTCCTGGCTCCTTAGGATTGTTTGAAAGGTTTAGTCTCCTTGATGTCTGACTTCCCACTGCCTCAAAAAGCGTAATCCTTCCTTTTGTTAATTTCGGAAGCATCTCTGTGCGTTGATGATAATGAGCCTGTGCATAAATCTTGGTGTAATTAATCCTCTTAATATATGTACTGGTCTATTTCATGCCTGTGCCAATAAAACTTCTTAATTTTTTCCACACAAGAATTCTCCTCTGAAACTAGTTTGAAAACAGCATGAGCCAAAAAATTCAAGCTTATGATATTAACTCTTCCAGATGTCTTATGACTTAATAGCTTGGCTAAAAATTCACTGGATAATAAATGCAACCCTAAGACTGGGCATGCAGGTGGTGCTGGGACATCTGACATGGAGAGCTTTTCTCTGGATCAATATTTCACCATTTAATGTGCCTATTTTTTGTAAAGATTGCTGCTCTTGTTAAGTTAGTAAATCTACTCCAAGACAGACTTTTTCTTAATCTTAAAGTTACCAAAATCCCTCATTTCATAAATTTATAAACAAGATCCTGTTTTTATTCTTTTGCACATGAAATTGCAACCGGTTCACTAAATCATAAAACAGAAAGCTTCAAAGTCCAATTCTAATTTAATATTCACAAATATTTAGTGTCAGACATAAAACTCTTAATGTGAATCTGTTTTTTGATTTTTTTAAAACCTATTATGAAGCTGTCAAAACAGATATTTTAAAAAAGTAGATTTAAAAAAAATTAGATGCCTAGTAATTTTATGCTTTGTAATTCAGCAATACAGTTAAGTTTAACAGTGCATTTTCTTAGGGAGTTTTCTTGTTACATCAGAAGAGTCTTCTGCATTTTTAGGTGACACATCAAATAGCAGAAATACTTTTACATATAACAGATAATAGAAGACAGGCCTTATTTTAAACTCACATACAGACTGCAAAGGTGACACTTGTCATTCTATGGCAGAAATATATAAATACTGTAGAAACTGATTCAGCCAACAGTTGCTGAAGGATTTTGACAGCTGTTTTTTTATTCAAGTATATTTGCAATTAAATGCAACGAAATATTATGACTGTAGGATTTTGACTTTTCAAGTGGAAGCCTTTGATTCCCCCTCACTCCTTAGGATAATGCTTTAGCAGGCTTTGCTTATTTTTGCAAGTATCTGGGACTACAGTGAGTTGCTGCAGCACAGAAGCTGAAACTCTTTCCTCAGCCTCAGGATTTGATGTGTTTTCTCCCGCTCTGTACATACCCTTCAGTAGACTCCTACACTGTGAAAGCAAGAAACTGTTTGAGTCTTCAGTTTGCATACTACAGACTGATACAGACATTTAGGGTCTTTTCCCAACACCTTTGTCCTGAATGCAGGCTTGTTTAATTTGCCTATAATTTGCCCTGAGTTTAAAGGGAAGGATACACCCGAAGCATAAGAAAAAAAAAATTAAATTATATATTTTATAAAGCAATTGGCTTTCAACTGTTTTTTATTTTCATTGAACTACAGACCTTATCCAGCAGTGGTGATTAGGGCAGCAATTCTCTCTGCTGCTGATCACTGCTGTGGTTGGTACCTGGTGTGCCCACCTCAAATCACCCAGCCCTGCTTGCCCCAGCAGAGCTGTGGCTTGCCATTCCTCATTCCCACTCCTCCAGGAAGGATCATGGTGCCTCCTTCCACCCCACACTCCCTTGTTTTGTGTTTTTCTCTGTGCCCCAAGCTCTGTTGGGTGCTGCCATCTTCTCTGGGTGTTTTTCACTCCACCTTTACTGGCCTTAACAGAAATGATCTCTCACCTCCCAGGAAGCACAGTCAGGTTTCACCCATTTTTTGTCCACGATCTGATGCCCACATCCAATCAGTATCAATGCAAGACTCAGATGACTGGTGAAAGTTCATACATTTATTTTGTAATGTTATGAGACTGAAAGATTAGTTTATAAAAGGCAAAGCAGTGTTCCAGAAGTGTATTTTTTCATAACACTTTTCGGTAAGAGTGCAAAACAAAAGTAATTGAATGAACCTTTCAGTAATATCCTGATGTCAGCTTGCCTGCTTGACACCCCAATTTAAAGGTTGCAGAAGAACAAATATGTCTTGAAATTAAAAGGAAAAAAAGTGCTTTACAAGAAGTAGACTCCATTATTTTTGTTCATCTCTTCTGAACGTGTTATCTTTTAAGGCATGTGATTCAAAAGTTTGTGCACATAGTAGCATAATGCAGACTAGCTGAATCAACATCTTAAGCCTTATTTTATTTTGAAATCCAATATAGATTATGTAGGATTGTGTACTGATATATTTCATAATAATTTTCTGGGTTTTGATGAGTGCCATGAATAATGCAAAACTGAGAGATGCATGCAGGTGTTTGTGCTGTTGTTAATAGCAGGTTTATAAAGTCACAACTACATTTCTAAAAATAATAGGCACGGTCTTAATAAAAATTAGCTTAAGGGTAGAAAATTAATAAATTTGCCCAGTTAAGCTGTAGAACTGTAGCCTTTCAAAACATATTGCAAAAGTGGCAGTGTGACTGCAAGTGGATTTTTAGTCAATATTCTAGTGCTTGCCAGAGGTTCCCCCATTCTTACCTGCAGTATTTGCTGACACACCTCTTGGATTTACATCTCTGTGCAATTCTATTTTCTCCCCCAGTGAAGGAAGAAACTGGCATTTCTCTGTCCAGTCTCCCATGTGCATACATGGATTAAACAAGAAGCCTCAGCTTCATTCCCCCTTTCAGCAGTACTTGTCTGAAGCATGCAAATGAAGGAGAGAAGTCATCTTTGTAGTCAGTGGAGATGGAAAGGCACTTCCAGAGGTCAATTCAAATGTTGGAGTCAGTCTCTGCTGGTACCTGCCTCTTTACCATTTGGATATGGCATTTATCATTCTGAGGGCTGGTGAAGTGTTTAGTCACTTTTTTACCTCAAACACACTCCATGTAATTCACTGTTAAACCAGTAATTGTTGATTTTACCTTTAGAAATCAACTAATTGAACATGGCATAGACAACCTCCCTGCAAAAAACCAAGGGTGGTAAAAAAGATATTGTTTCTCTTTCCTGCTTCTTTTTTTTTTTTCTAGCTTCCATTGTCCTGCAGAAGTGGTGGTGTCACATGAACCCCTGTTTGGATGGAGAGGACTGTAAAGTGCTACCAGACTATTCAGGTTGGTCTTGCAGCAGTGGAAATAAAGTCAAAACCACAAAGGCAAGTACAGAGATCACCTATATTTAAAGGTGCCAGTCTGCTGATTGCTCTTATTGCATTGTGTTGGGGTGTGAACACCAGTCTTGGCCTTCTCAAAGTTTTGAAAAGCTGTGATTAATTAGTTGCTCTCAGAGAGGAAATATTAAGTCAGAGCTGCCCCTCCACTCCTGCAGTCAAACTGAAAATGGTCCTGATTCAGTCTGCAGTGAGCCAAAGAAACTGTTTCATTGTGCTCAGTGCTAGAGGGATAATCATGTTCCAGAACCAATTCTTCAATTTGCAGACTGAGTAAAGGGATCCAAGATCTTTACCATTGTCACATAAACTTAGATTCCTGTGCTGGATGGCCTTTTACTTTTTGAAAATACCATTCTGGCTTGGGAGTTGTTGGGAACCTGCACTGATGACATTGTGCCACACTGAGCACCACTGGAAATCGGGCTGGATCAGAATATTTCTAATTACAGACTGCCCTGTAGCTGGCCTGATATTTTTTTTAAACCAAACCTTTGCTATGTCATCTTATTTCTTAATTAATGGAGAGAAAATATCATGTCCTCTGTCTGCTTGGCAATTTAAAATGAGTTCAGTGCATTGAAGTTCAGCAAACTGCATGTCTATACATCATAAACCAGGAGTCTTTAGCAGGCAATGGCAAGGAGAGACATATGCTCAGCTTTTCCCTTTACAGCCTCTTCTAGCTGGGAAAGAATGCTGTTCATTAGGTTACAGTCTGAGTTAATAAGCAATACAGTCACCAAATGTTTAGTGAAGGCTGCCTCTTCCTTCCTCTGGACAGCTGTGGGGAAACTAGAATGGAAAGACAAATTCCTTCATCCCAGGGAAAAGGGAAATATGGTATAACAAATATTTTTCTTTTGAAAATGAACCAAATATTTGTCTCAGATCAATAAACAAAATATTTCTTAGGTATGTTATTAAAATTTTACACAAAGAGGGCTATTTGAACTTTCAGACCCATAACCCACACTGTTCAGCCACCTGTGAGCCTCAGCAATGGGATGCTCAAATCAGACACAGCAAAACCCTTTGGGACAATTACAGAAAGTGTATGCATCCATGATTTTTTCCAATGTAATAGTTGCCTTATGTCTAAAACACAATAGTTGGGATCCATTCCATGCTAATTTTTTTCTATGTTATGCACCAGAGATGATCTCATTACAATTGAAATTTGTGATCGATTTTTAAAGCTTTTTAAAACCCTGGGATCAGTGCTACATGGACAGTGGCTTCCACAGGTTAATTATACACTGAAAGAGGAAATGTCATTTTAATCAACTTTAAGTCCTCTATCTTTTCATTCCATGAAAGTAAGCAAAAATAGTGTAACTAAAATATTTGAAGCAGAGAGGAGACTGCTGACACTACTCAATATTTAGATGAATAGTTAGTGTCTGAGTGGGACAGTTAAAATGTGCAAAGCTGAGGAATTTGCATCTTCCATCAGTTCCCTCAGGGAAGGAAATAAAAACTTCTCTATGCTGAGTGTCTGTTTAGTTTTGTGACACATGTAGACACTGCAGAGCAGAGCTGACAAAGCTTTCCTCCTTCCAGCTGCCTGTTCTCATCCATTTCCAGGACAGGAAATCCAGCAGGACCCTCCTCACTGTGCAGCCAGAGCTGCTGGGTTTGTGCCCTGTGTGTGCATCAAGGCTTGAACACATCCCTGCAGCGCCTCCAGGGTCCTGGGGGAGTTCAGCTGGCTGGGGAGATTTCTGCTGCAAGAACAATTTATTCCCCCCATGTGCTGCCTGGTCCCTGATTCCCTCCCAAAGGATGGACCCCTGGGAATGTGCAGCAGTTTGCATGAATGGTCCTTTGGGATGTAAATCCTACACTTGTGCTGGAGGCATTGGTGTTGGGAATGACATGAAGCAAAGTAAAAGAGGAGATGTCCAGGGGATGTTGGAGGCAAATTTAATGGTGAACTGCCATTTCTTTATCTGCAAACCCCCTCATGTCATGTAATTAACATTTGTATAGAGATTCTGCTTCTCTGTGTGGTTTAAAGGTGTGGCTGGGGCAAGTTCATTCATTGTCTATTTGTGTGCACAGTTCTTTTGCAGTAACAATGCACCTGATATCATCCCTTTTTTGGTCAATTCTATATTAGTAACTCTTTCCTCTTCTTTTATAGGTAACACGGTAGCAAAGGCTAAACCTGAGGGTCACTCCCAGAACTGTGGCATGTGGGACTGTTCCTTGGCTGTTACACAGAGACCCTTTTTTGTCATGCTGTTATTGACTTCATCCTTTGAACTTGCAAAGGAGTTGGGAAAAAGGACAGCACTTCTCCTTTCAACTGTGTCTGCAGTTCCTCAGCCTGGATTTTGCTGCTCAGTGGTACATTATAATTTCACAAGAAAAAACAGGGAGATTTGGTTCTACCTGAAATGCACCTTGGATTCCCAAGGATCTGAGACCTGGCTGAAAATTGTGGAAGAACACACCTGAGCTTCTTGTGGTGCACCAAGGATAAGACTTTCCTAATGACACAAAGATATGTAAAATTGTTTTAAATGAGTTTAGGTCATGAATGTAACTTAGGGGATCATAGAAAGAAAATGCTGACATTAGAACTGGTACAGATGATCTCTAAGGTCTTTTCAACCTATATGATTCTATGGATTTGTCTGAGGTGTTTCTTGCATACAGTACAACATAAAAATACAAAGCTTATCCCAGTGAATTGATGGGACCGTGTTAGTAAATTATGTCTTAGTGTATTTTCAACTGTAATTTAGTACCTATCAAGGTGGTATGAAGGTGAACAGATGGAACTTATAGAATTAGTAGCAATTATTGTAGGGAAAACTTTGGTTATAGCTGTGCAATTAGATTTATTTCCTTAGATAGTTCCAGGTAGTTTAACCTTTACATTCATAAGTGATGGCAGGAAAGCATGAGGAAGAGATAAAATTTGAAAGCAGGCATAGTTTTTCTTGTCCTAAAATAAATCCATTCTCTAGGGGAATAGCAAAGTATACATATTCCTTGCCTCTTTGAATCTAGATATGGAAAAGAATTTAGCCATTAGCTAGAAATATTCATTGAGATGCCTCAGAAAAAGGAGAGCAGGCTTGTACTGCATAAGGAAGGCTTACTGGAAGGGGAGTAATTTGTTTGGATTTTCATTGCTTTGGTTATATCCTAATAGGTAACAGACTTAAAATTCATAAGCAAAATTCTAGATAAAAGTGAATTTTCAGTTTCAATTAGTTCTTGTTTAGAATGATTATAATAATTAAATGTCCAGTTCCTTGACAGACTGAATTTCTAAGTAGTTACATTTTGAGACACATAATTGTTCCCTATTATTGTAGATGCATTTCATGCTCGTTTTCTTATTTGCTTGTTAGAATTTTTTGTCATCAGTCTTCATAAATAGAATAGAGGGTAGAGGTGAAGCTGTAGCCAGTCTGCTCCTCCTGACATTGCAGCAGGCTGAAGTGCAGTGGTGCAGATGAACTGCTGCTGACCCAGAGACAGAAGTCATTGTTATGCTTTATGTAAATATTGGAGTAACAATGCACATCCAATTTTTATGTAGACTGAAAGGTGAAAAAAAAAAAAAAAGAGCTGTCTAGTACTAATGTAAGTCATTGTGCATAAGGTCTCCAGTGTATGGGAAAGATCCCATCAACAGTGGGAAGCTGTTCAGGGTCATAATTATTAACTTCTGATTTGCTGGAGTGAGTGGGAGCATTCAGCCAGTTAATTCCACCAGAGTCAGTGGTGGAAAGATCTGACCTTGTGTTTTTTGGTTTTGATTTCCTTGGTTTAGGTCACTCTCAATTGTGTATATGATTACAGCTGGGATCATAGTGGTCATTGTACTCAGTGATAAGCAAACAAGCGATTTTGTGCTCTGTGCTTGGACAGCTGAACAGTTAATAGAGTCTGCTTGCCCTAATGAGTTCTACATTCCCAATATTTTTCCATTGTTTTGATTTTCTGATTAAATTTCAAAATTACCTTTACTATTTCTATTGTTTCTCTGCCTATATATTCATGCTGTCATCAGGGAAGATCCTTTTCATTTGCTATTTGTACAGTGTTGACTCATAACTGGAATTTATTTATTTATTTTGTTAAGTGCTCTATAGTGATGCTTAGTTAAAACCATTGCTGAGATGTTCTAGGTGGGAAAAAAGAGTTTTAAAGAAAAGTTTTCTATTTTTGAAGTTAAATACAAAAGAAATTAAGTTACTTTCCAGTGGTCATACACTGGATTTGTGGTGGAATTGAGAACAAAACCAGAACTTCTCTAATTCAGCCCTACCCCAGAGGGGTGCAGTATGTCACATGCCCTGAAATAGCCCCCTGGAAGGTGCTTTTGCTGTCACTGAGGAAGGGGGAAAACTACAACATAAATTTGGTAGCATGGGATTATGAAATATGGCCCAAATGAATGACTTGCCTTCCTAGAAGCCCAGGCCACCACAGAGATTTTATATTCCTAAAGAAGCTTTGTTCCAGAGGATCTTGGGTCAATTTACAGCCTTTTCTGACTCGTTGCACAGATGCTGTGTGCCTGCCTCTCTTTTTGGAGCATTGCTGCTGCTTCCAGTGCTGTTGTCTGGCATCTGACACCAGCTCTGCCCTTCTGCTGAGAGACAGCAGAATTAAAGTCTGTGCCAGCTGCTCTGCCAGTGGAAGAGATCCGTGCCTGAGATCCTTGGTGTGTTCTCTCTGGAACAGTTTGTGTTTAACTACTGGTTCTAGAAGAGCAGTTTTTGCAAGCAGCAATCCTCACCATCTCTTTGCAGCCACTGTTGAGCTTCTGGGGGCTAAGTCCTGTGGGTCATCACACCCAGGGTTTTGTTTGGACAGACACTCCCCTGTCCTGGTTCAGAGAATAATCCTCTTACTCTAAAAGTGGCCATGTCTTTCCATACAATTTCAAACAGAGATGAATGCAGACACCCATTTCTCTGATGATATACTAATATCCAAGCTGAGCTGATCCATATACCTATATCTTATTTCTTAACTGTGTTCTTTTTGTCCCTCATCAGGATGACCCCCATGCCTTTCCTTTCATCCAGGTGACATTTGAGTAGGCATAAAACTGTGGCTTTGTCATGTCCCCTTCCCCCCCCCTCTGCCTGTCTTTGTAGCCTCCCTTGCAGTTTTGGTGAATATTTTTGAACACAGATTGCCAGAATTATGTGCTCTATTTGGCATCTACCTTTGCTGGTTTTTGGGAATGTTGAGCACTGCCAGGACTGACTGCTGAGGAGCTCCATCCTGTCTCACTTTGAGCAGGAAGTGCCACTATTCACTCCTCAGCCATTCCTTACCACTGTCCTTGTCTTCTCCAGCTAGATAAGTAAGTATCTGTAGCAAAATAAATGCTTGAATATATAGATTAAACTAGATATATGGGATTTTATTTATCTAGAAATTAAATTATCATAATATAACCCCCTTCAAGGTTTCCCTTGCATCCTACAACTCTGTTAAATTTATGACAGATTTTTTCCATTTTCCATTTACCTCTAAGTCTTATCTCCAAGGATTTTTGTTCAAATCTGGATCTAAAGAGAGTGGATAAATTTTTTACACTTGCTGTAAATTTTCTCAAGGGTTAGTTTATAACAAACCTACAACAATAGAAAATGGCTTTGAAGACTCACAGTTTGCTTGCAGACTGAAAAGACCCTGAGGTAAGAGAACAGTTAAGACTTCTGTCATAACAATAGATGCTTCTATATCTATTGAGATAGAGATGATCCTGTAACAAATATTTGGGATAAATTAGTACCTCTAAACTGCAGTAATGTCATTTAAAGAACTGCTTTTTGCAGCACAGTGTCTCTCAGCAATGCATTGGGGTAATAATTCTGGACAAACTCAGAATGGATGTGCTCACCTTGGAATTTGGAATATATTGGTTATGTTCAGGAGGGTGGTTTTTTGAAGGTTAAAGCTGCAGGGATTCTCACTGCCTGGAAATGAGAATCCTACACCTGAAAATATGAAGTATGTACAGATTTTCACTTTGGTTACCTTAGAGTTTAGTTGAGAAACTAGAATCTCATTTTCAAGAGCAGGATTAACTAAACAATGATAAAACTTGGAGCCTTTTTTTCCAAATGATGACTTTGCCTTGATGAAAAAGCAGCATATCTCCAAATAATTTTCTTTATGTCTTTTGCTGCTAAAGTTACTTAAAAAGAAAAGCAAAGAATAAAGTGCCTGGGCAGAGTTAACACCTTGTATTTCAGAGTCTAGAACTCTGCTGTGTGAATATGTCTCAGTTACCAGATTTTTCTAACTTGGATGAAATTTCACAAATGGGGGTTAGAATAACAGCATGTGCCAACCTTCAGGAAACCTTTTGCATTTTATAAAGTACCACAGCATTATTATGGTTATGAGGACAAAGTCACCCACCAGGAGAAATTGAGTAAAAACACTTCAGGGGCCATTCTGCCCAGCTCTGTGTGTGTGAGTGTGACATTCCCATTAATACATAGAAATCACATGCACTCAAAAGAAGAGCAGTTTTGGCAGCACGTTTTATTGGTAGTATATTGTTATTACAATCATTTATGCAAAATGATAGTCTGTGAAAATTTGCCCAAAAAATCACTACAGGCTGCTCTGAATGGGGAGGCTCAAGCCTATGAAAAGCCACTGTTGCATTTTACCAGCCCAAGATGGGTCCTGGAAATGAATATATATTTCTGGTCCTTTGAGATGTAATGACTTGTATAAGGTGCAGACATGAGGGAGACTTAAGTGGAAAATCAGCTCTGTTTTCACTCTCCTGTCCCATTCCATAACAGAGAAGAAAACACTTGTACCTTCAGTATTTGTACACTTTTCTAGGACTGAAGCTCAGAGATTTATAAATCTCTTCTAGCCAATGGAAGTTTTCTATTTTGGAAGGTATCTAAGAGCATGGTCAGATCACACGTGGTCAAGCAGTGATCTTATCAGGACACTGGGCTTTAGCTGAAATGTAGGTTCCCTATTTCCTTGTGGTTATAAATTAAAGTGAGGTACCTCAAGCTGCTGTGAAGGTTGCAGCTTTTAAAGCCCTCTTAACTCTTTCAGTTGTCTGTCTCAGGCACAATCTGCACTGTATCTGCCTCATAGAGGTTATTTAGGGACACTGGATAATCCAGCACTAGCAGTAACTTCTTAATTTTGGGATATAAAAATATCCCAAAATATTCACATCTTTGTGAATGAAATTTTGCAAAACTGCAAATTTTGCACCACTTACATGCTTGGTGTTTATGCACTGAAGTCCTCCAGCAGAGAAATAGGAACACAAATGTTTTGTTTGCTCACTGGGAAGCATTTTGCTGTGTTTCACGTGATCACAATCCATGCTGCCATGAGGTTGCATGGGTTGGTACAGGAATTTACACAAAATTGTATAAACTGTAATAATTCAGCATCCCTTCTGCTCTTTAGTGTTCTCTCTGGGTGAAGGTTTGGGGCTCCCATTCGTGGCTCTTGGCTATAGAATCCTGATTTGTGTTCTTTGCAGCTCAAGGTTGTGGGTGGATGTACTTTTTTTCAATTTTTTTAAAAAACTTTGAATCACCAGAGAGTTTTTTCACAAAAATGCCTCCCAGTCAGGAAACTTCTTTCTGGATCTTCTGAGTAGAACTATTCAACCATGTTGGAATGGTTGGCTCCAACATGAAAAGAAATCTATGAGGGGCAAAGTTCATCCAACGCCACAAATGCTCTCAGTGAGGCAGAAGAGTGGCAATGTGACATGGGTAAGATAACTTTACCTCAAGACACTTCATGTTATTGATACAAAGCATTATTCAAGACATTTCAAGCACTGTTAACCCATGGCCTTCATATGGCTGAGGCCTTAGAGAGCCACAATAAATTGCAAAATAATTTTCATGCAACTTAAAGGAACATCTACAAGGCCATCCATGAGCCACTGTGAGAAGGAGATGAACATTATAGCAGTGGAAAAACAGCCTAAAAGGCAACACAAAATTAGGTACAGAATCTATTTATCTGCTGTACAGTACTATGCAGATCCACCCAAGCTCGTCGTGCACTGGGTGATTTTGCAGTTTACAGAATCGTGATGATTTTTTTCTTTACCACATTTTTCGACAAATATTCCCATTGCTTAAAATTCACTAGAACAAGTGATTTGCAAGCAAAATTGTCAGCTGTTTGCTTACCCTTTAAATTAAGTAGCTCACAAAGTAATCTACTACAGTGGTAAAATCAATGTGAAATGCATTACTCTAACTCCCAACAAAATAAAATCGGTGCTTTGTAAAACAGCCCTGCTATTCACAGGACTAAACTCTGCTGTCACTCGGATTCCTGTGGAACTCCTGGAGCTGATGAGTTCACACGGGCCCAGATGAATGCACAATGATGTTCTCTATCTGCCTTTTGAAGATGTGCCTGCAGTCAGCAGGAGGCATTAGCAAATCCGCGAGGAATATTGCAGGAAGAGCAGAGGAATGTACTGCTGCTTTCAACAACTTCTACAGGGCCTTTGGAAAGTCATGGGAAAACTGCTTCATCCTGCAGTAGCCCATGGCTTTCACAGCCTGAGGATTAGGCCCTACCCCTGCAGGGAGCACAAGTGCCTGCCTGTGGCTAGCAGTGAGCTCAGGGCTTCTTGCCTCTGGTTAATGTGCATTTTTTACACAGGGATGGGGCAAGATGTAACGTGGCTGTGCTGAGTGTCTAAACATGTATTCCAGGCCTTGTCAAGAAGAGGCCATGGGGGTAACTCACACCCTCTGATGGATCAGGGTGTGTGTGGAAGGATTGGGCTTTGCCCCCACACGGTGCTGTGTCCAGAGACATTCTCTCTGTTCATGTGCTAAGAATCCAATCTTCTGACAGCAGGAAAACACAAACAATTGCAGAGGGGATGTGAATTTCTGCAGCAAGGGCTAGAAAGAATGTTTTTTGTCACTTAAAGCAAAGCAGACAAGGTAGCACATCCCACAGGACACTAATGAGCCACCTGATAACTCCAAGTGCACACCTGACCTCTTGACACGGGAAGCGAGGATGACAGATGTACTGTCAAAATACAAATCTATCAACTTCATCATGTAAATCTACCCACAGATGCTTTACAGTAGAGATCTGAGGGCAAACAAACATTTTAACTTACAGAGTAACCTTGTAAACAGGAACTTTTTACAAAAGACTCCAGTTAATAATTTATGAATTGTAACAGTGTCATGAGAATAGGATACTGAGCATTGATTTTTGGCATTGAATGACAACAAAGCCAATTCTCCAGTTTCTACAATAATGATGCACTCACTGTTCTAGTGTTGGGGTGTATTGATATTCATATTGCAATTGCATGAAATCCTGTCTCTCATCTTTTATATTATTCATTTGGTGCTTTTCATCTCTTTCTCAAATGTGTTGAGTTGTTCCCTTAAACACACAGATTCCTATTCTGCAGATTTCTGTTCAGAGTCACTTCAGGATGCTGAGTTTTGCTCTTTAATTAGGTCTGTAAAGAATTTAGTGCTTAGATCAGGAATTAATTTTGTTTTCTTGTTTATAAGTAATTTATTGTGACCTCTTGAAATGATAGCATTCACCCTATGTGAAGACAGTTAATTTTCCAAGATGTGACAAGCACAGTTTTTAATTAGATAATTATGGTGACAAAAAAGGAACTTTCTTTTATGAAGCACAGGGATATTTGCATCCTTTTAGCAAAACCTTCTTTTTTTTCCACATGAATGAAAATTAAGCCTAGCAACGAACAGATCTGGAGTGTTGAAGTTCATGCAAGAAGAAATTTTTTGAGCTGTTTATAATACCTTTCAGGACTCTTCTTACAGAGCTGCATTTATGGTACATGTTTATTTATGATTAATGTATCAATATTTCAGTTTCTATTTTAAAGAGGCTTTATCCAAATATCTGTAAGCATTTTTGCAGAGAAACCTTTAAAATATGGGTTTGGTATAGCTCTAAATGCTGTGTTTTTTTCCCCCTTGTACCCTTGAACAGTGATGGCACAAATCCAGTCCCTTTTGGACGTCCTCTCTTTGGGGAAAGCCCTGATGGATGGGGAAGGCTGGCTGGGCTATGGGGGGAGGTTTTTCTGTGTTGTTTTGACATGAATTCATAAATGGAATCTTGGTTTATCCATTGCAGTTCTGGATTCACGGCATGCAAAAGGTGTGGGGTTTTCAACCATGGGGGATCTAAAAGCCCCATAAGAACCTTTGAAGATATTTTAATTTATAGTTCTGATAAGGCTATTTGAGTCTGCCAAATCAAATCAGATTTTGCTGCTCCTTTAGAGAGAGGTGCTTCTGTAGATCTGTGGTTTAATGGGCTGATGGCAGTTTCAGAGATGCTAGTTTTCTGAATTGCTGCAGGTGCACTGATGGGTGAGACCCTATAGGCCTATTCTGAGCCATTAATGCTCACCACATCAAGACTATTTCAACAGAGTTATGTTCCTGGATCATTGATCTGCTGATCCATAGGTGTGCAGAATTATGTTCTGTCAGACAAGCTGAAAGAGGCAGGAATGTTTTCTGTATTCTCCAACAATATTTATTTTTTCCTTATGGGAGGCCCAATTCAAGGATTGCTTTGGAGATTCTAGAGGTGTTTTTAATGAAGGAATGACATTATTGAGCCTACCAATTGTGCTTTACCTGCTGGATAGGTAGAAATATATATCTGCTATTCATATATATATATGAATAAATAGCCTGTGAAATGATGAACTATTTCCTTTCTTAATGTTTTTTCCCACTGCACGTTATGTTCTGGAGTGTGATTCCTTGTATCCTCAGATCTAGGGTAAATCAATGTTTGATGACTGATGAAGTCACTCCTTTAATTTTTTTTAATTTTTTTTTTATCTATCAAGTTCATAAATGTCCTGTTCTGCACCTATGGGGTTTGGCTGTCTGCTGATTTCAGGGAGTGGCCAAGCAGGAGGCTGGGAGAGAGTATCACCAGCCTGAGAGGAATGGTGCTGCTCCTAGCCAGAGTCCTGCTATGGAGATTGTGTTTGAGATCCAGCTGCAGGCTGTGACACACAAACAGCACCAAGTTGTTGAATGAATGCAGATAGGTTGGTAAATGCAGTGGATATCCTGGTGTGCACCTTTATCCATAGAAATCCTGCGTAAATGATGGAGCCCAAAGGTTTTCCATCAGTGTTGGAAAGCAATTCTATCCCTCTCTGCTCTATTGCTTGTGACAGTGAGAGCTAAGAGCTGTTCCCATCCTGTCCCCAGGGCACAGGTCCAAGGGAGAAGCCAGACTGGTGTTTCCCTAGTGTGGATTCCTGCAGCCCAACTGCCTACAAGCCAGTCTGCTGTGTAGCAAGCAGGTAATGTGAGATGTAAGAGCTTTGCCAACTTGTCTATCAAATATTGACTGTGTGCAGCTACTGTGAGGCTTTACAGGCAGTGGAAAATTTGGCTGCGTGGTAAAAGCTGCTGCTATGCTCATTCAGCCTGGGATGGAGATCTAAATTTTCCTCATTTCTGTTCTCCTCTTCCTTCCACTCCTTATATCCAAACTGCGCATAAACACACATTCAAAAGGCAATGGAGAGATAGTCATTAAAGCCTCCTGCACTGCTCTTGCATGGACAGAATTAGATGAGAGTCATTTATCCTTTCAAAACAGCACAATTTGTTCTTCAGGAACGTTTACAGTATTGTGCAGCTGAGGAAACTCTCCATAAGAGCATTTGGTTCTTACAGACAGGTGCTGCAGAATGCTTTCCTGTAAAGGGCTAAAGGTTTGCCAACTGCTCTGTAGCTGCAACCAGCTGCCATCCTGACACAGCAGAGCCACCCTGAGAGGTGTGGGAGGCTGGTGGCTCACTGGTACCCTCTCAGTAGTCTGTGAGGGAGCTCAGTAGCTCACAACAAGCCACCATGGGGCCCCCTGGAAAGGTTTCCTTTCATGCTGCTGGCAAGGCTGTTCCACTCTGAGGCTGCAGCATGCGTGGCACAGCAGAAGTTGCATTATCACTTTTGCTGTTGGCCCTGCTTATAGCTCCTGCTGGGATGGATTTGCATCGGTGGTAGGTGAAAGTATGACTGGCATGTAACAGAGAGCCAGTGTCACAAGGGAGACAGGTGGAGATTTTCCAGTGCAGAGGAATCAGCTGCTGGCTTTCATCCCTTTCCAGCACTGGCTGAGCCAGTTGGGTGCTGCAAAGGAACAAGGAGAGTCCCATTTATCAGTATTTTGTTTCTATGTGTGGCAGGGAAGGGTTGAATGCACAATGTGCTGCCATCAGGTTGCAGGAAGGGAGAGAAAGACAATGCTAGATGAGGAACAGTGGAATGTAAACACTATTTTTTAACCCCTTTCTAATTTTTCTCAATTATCTTAATATTTAGAGGTAGAATCATAGAATAACCTGAGTTGGAAGGACCCACAAGGATCACCAAAGTCCAACTCCTGACCCTGTACAGGACAGCCCTAGAAATCACACCATGGGCCTGAGAGTGTTGTCCAAACACTTCTTGAATCTTCTTCAGTCTTGTAGGTTAGTGTTAACTGAAGGTGAAATGTAATACTTTATTACATATTATGAGTGACAACCCTTTCATTTTCACGTGTTTACTAAATAAAATGTTGGATTTGCAGAGGTATTCCTTAATAATTGAAAGTATTACTAAAAATCTGAAATGAATTTATTAAGCTTTATAAGCCAAGGAGAACATTTCTTACTTTATATTTGATTTCTGCAACCCAAGCAGACTGTCTTCTGTGGCCCTGGAGATGTCTCTGCAAATCTTAATAAATCCTCAAACTTCAGTTAATGTCTTATGTGTATTAGTCACATGTGAGTTTAATCGCCATTATGAGAGCCTATCCTGGGTCATGCAGCCATTTCCCTTGGAAATAATTACCCTCAGTTGCAGCATAATGTGTTAATAGAATTGCTTTAAAGCAGGAGAGCAGCCCCATTAGCACTTGTCAGTGCTCCGTGTATTTTCAGGATGTCTCTCACTTCTTTTGTGAGCCATTAGAACCGCAGGGCTGGGATGCAGTAAATAGTCTGGTGCAGGCTGGCAGCTGTGAGCGATGAACTGACAAGTGATTTATCCAAAAGGAGACACGTAACACTCCAAAGGGGGCTGTTTCCCAGCGTGCTTGGTGCAGCTCGGCAGCCCTGGTGAAGTGGTCTGTGTAACTGCTCGTGCCTGGCTCTGCTCGGGGTGTCAGAGCTGCTGAACCAGGCAGTGCAGCTGTGCATGCCAGCAGTGCTCTACAGCGAGCTTTTCTTAGTTCAGATCGCCTCAAAACCAGAAAATGGAAAGGAAGTGTGAGCAGGAGGCATCTCAAACACATAGGGGAGTGTACTGGGGCTGCCTCTGTCTGCCCCAGTAATCCTGGACCTGCCTGAGCAAGCTGGAGCTGCTGCAGCTGGTTGGAGTGAGGATGTCTGTCCCAAACCTGCACCAAATTGCCAAAGGTGTGTCCTGGGGAGCTCTGGGCTGAGCTCCTTCATATGGAGAAAGTGACTGACCCCGTGTCCCACACCCTGTGGAAAACAGAAGAAATGAACAGTGCAAGAGGTGCAAGAAAAGGGGAATTGGCAGCTCATTTGGCTGCATGATGGTTTTGCTCAGAAACAGCATTTATTTTCCATGGCATCCGCAATCTTCCTTCACAAAATTCTCTGTTCATTACATTAAATTAAAAGCAAATGTAGAAAATACGTGACTATGGTTCAGTATATATTTTCATTGCTTTGCTTTTGCAATTAACTTGTTGGCATAAAAGTCATTATCTGATGACATTTGGGAACAAAAAAACCAATATTGTGTGGGGCAGAGGAATCATACCCATCTTTGCAGCAGCCGTTAAGACAAACACTTCTCTGGTTTTGTGCAAACAACCTGATCACTTTTTTGGCAATTTAAATCAGCTGATACCATCACCATGCTCCAGACTCCATCCCAATGCCAAAGGTTGATAAGTAATAAATGTTCAAGTCAAAGCTGACCTAATGCAGGCCTCCCAGAGCTTTGAGAAAGCTCACAATATTTCAGCCACAGCAGGTGCATTCTGTAATCCTTTATTAAAAACTCCTGCCGCACATCCCCCCAACACGTGGTGGGGTCTTACGCAGATTAAATCTGACATGCTATGAAGTCACTACAACCTTTTCCTTACTCCTAATTAAAGGAAAGAAAGCCAAGAAGAGAATGAAATAGTCCTAAAGAGAAATGTGAGGCAGGTGGGTAGAATGATTGTTGTGTGTGGCAGTCACTAGGCTTCAGGTTCACAAGATGGGGAAGGTGCTCGACCTGCTGTTCTTCCAGTATGTGTGCTTAAATTAAATCGTAGGCTTTCTGTGAGAGGTAACTGACTTTGTTTAATTAAAAGCCTGTCTCCTGTTCTACCTGGACTTCTAATTCCAGGGCGATGTGTAGGCACACAGTGCTTTGTCTTCTCAGGGTAATTAGACTTAGTAATGCAGCTGTCCTGTTTACAGTGTAAATCCCCCTAATGATAAATGGAGTAGACTTTTGGAGAAGCCCTGATGATACTTCAGACAGGGAGAGCGGATGATCTTTGCAAATAACTGGTGGGTAGAAAGTAAATCATTATCTGCTAATAAGCCCCTGATTGCTGGGTGTTTTATACTGTGGAAGATTAGAGAACTTGACTTTGCTTTATTTTAGTCCTGGCTGCGGGGCTGAAGCACGAACAGGAGTAACTGGTTTGTATATGGGTGAGATTCTGACCTTGTGTCTTGAGAATCTCTTTGAGAGTTCACACTATGGCAGAAGCTCTTCTGTGGTGCTGGTGAGAAAAATGTGACAAAAAGGCTTTAGAAATGGATAGTCTGTAGTAATATGGGGGGCAGAGTCTGTGTTGTGAAGCACCCAGTGACCTCAACCAGATGAGAGGACCTACTTAAACACTCTATAGCCAAATAACAGAAGACCTCTGTGTCCCAAAACCCCCACAGCATCAGGAGAGCGAGCTGATTAAGGGTGGAATGAGGACGTGCTTTTACCCTTGTTTGCAGGTGTGTTCCTGAGGAGAGCAGTGTGTGCCAACTGCAGTCCCTGACTTCTGCTGAGACAGAGCTGGGGACCAGGAGGGGGAGGTCACTTCAACTGTCAGATTTCAGAGACCAGAGACTGCTCAGCAGGGAAGAGATGAGGAACATATGGTGTGGGGGGAGGAGGTGACAGTGGCAGTGAAGATCAAGAAATATAATGAGAAACAAACTTTTTGTGGGGTGCTGCCTTTAGGAATGTGGTGTCAGAGGGCAGGAACTGGTGAGAGTGGGGCTGTTAGTGCAGAGGGGAATCAAATTGGGTAAAGACAGGAGCTGTGAACAGGGATGAGCCTTGGGAGGGAAATTGCCTTCTGTCAGGCATGTTCTTCCCATGGCATATATCAGCCTGGAGGCCAGGGGAGCTGTGGTGTGAATTGGAGGAGCATCTTAAAGATGGATGCTCTGTGTCCATTGGCTTCTCTCCAGAGGAATAAAACTGGGCCCTCTGGTCATTCTCTAGGTCTGGTTGTGATTCAGGTATTTTCTGGCACAGATAATTGTACGAGTACAGCCCTGGGAGGAGGGAATGGTTATGGGGAGAGTTGTGCCACCAGCCCATCGTGCCTGGGGCTCACTCACTGGGACCTGGGGGCAGCTCTGGGAGGAAGCAACTGGTGAGGAGTTCCTTCAGTTGGACTGAATCCCATTTCTCCTTGCTCTATTATATTTCAGCTACAAGGGATGAGTTGGGTGGCACTACCTTTGCTTGTTCTGTCACGCTGTCACTGCAGCTGGTGTGGCCTTGCACAAAAAAATTCTCTCGCAATGTCTGATGCTGATCCCAGGTTTGCTCAGCCCACCAAAGAGAACTTGAGGAGCTAATCATCACCACGTGCACTGACCATGCTCAAGAACTTCCAGACATCTGAATATCTGCTACAATTTGTTGTAGAGTTCTTGTGGCTGTTATGGCACCGTGGGAATTGTTTCCTAACTGCTGAGGAATTCAAGATTTGAAAAATGCTGTTATCTCAAATTTAGACAGCAACCCAAAATCTCAACCATTCTTATTCATCAGCTGAGGGAATTTAAAGGAAGGAACTGGCTTAGTTGAAAAAACCTGTTTCAGTAAATTGCAATTACTGCAGTTTGGGTTCAGACTTTTTAAAATGTAAATTAAGTATTTGCTGATCATTATCAATTTCAAAGGAAGAAACCAGGTCTATGTGAAATTCAGTCTGTTTCAAGTAAAAAAGTATATTAAAAAGTAGTTTAGGTTACTGATTTTTTTCTCCCCAGCTCACAAATTTTTGAACAATTCTTCATTTGTAATGTTTTGAATTAAGTGAAATGGCATTTTCTGATGTTTCCTCAAAAAATTCCCAGATTGTTTTAATGATCTAACCAACAAGACTCTTCTGTGCCTTTTTGCCAATATGTTGGTTCATGTATAATTATACTGGAATTACATTAAAAGTTTATTTCATAATGAAAATAACCTCAAGAGAAATGAAAATGGATATAGAGTTGCAAATGAAACACTCTGCAAAAAAGTGAAATTTGCTCTGCGAGGAAATCTGTGCTCCACTTTCAGGTCTGAGGTGGTAATAAATTGAACACAGAATGTTTCACAGACAGTGTCAGATATAAAATACATTAATCTTGTCAGAGAGTGTACTAACTCTCCCAGATTTATGATCAGGTGCACTTAAGTGCTGTTCTTCTCATTAATCTTGATTTACTAACAGTAGCCTTCGGAACAAGGGGTCAGAAGAGACAAGAAACTCACGGATGTGTTGCTTGGATAACTCACCTTCCCCTGCTGCCCTGTGCCTTTCAATGACACCCTTCCATCTTTAATTACTGAAAGGTCTTTAATCTTGTCTGAGTAAGGGCAGAATAAGATGAATGGGAGGGGTTGCCTGTGCTACTCTGGGTTTGTTTTTTAACAAGAGATGTCATGGATGTTGGTGGGAACAGCCAGATAAGCACATCTACCATTAGCAGGACTTGATGCTGAGAAAGTTCAAGAGGAGAGGGATGCACTGGGAATGGGGGAAAACAGCAGGGGAATTACTGAGTGAAAACAAACATGTAGAATACGTACAGTTCCTGATGAAACTGCATTTTAAAAATCTGCTTGACACATATAATGTGTATAAAATCCTGTCCATCTGCAAAAGAATGTCCCCTTGTAATTCTTAAAATTATGGAGAGTGGGAAAACCAAGCTTTCACAGGAAATAAGCTGGTAATTCCACCAGGTGATACTGGAGAGAAATCAGACTGCCTGCAGGCTGGTGTGCTAAGTAGGATAACATCACCCTGGATTCTTGTCTAGGTGATAACCTGGAGGAGTAAATAACAAACTTCCCAAATCTACTTGTAATTCATAATCGGAATGGAACAAAAGAATTCATCTGATGAAGCTGCAAAACTGCCAGATGTGAGAAGGTAGGTGTATACCAAATGGAAATAATTTCTAACTTCCTCTCTGGTATGGTCTGTCATCCAAAAACGTGTCAAGGACCTGTTGAAGCATTCAGCACATTCTTCCTGCTCGTGCTTTTCTGTACTTTCTCTATGGGTATTAACCTGCTGGAGCATCTGTATGTTGTGGGCAAGGTCAGTGGTAGTGTGGACTAAAGGACTTTGTAGTTTTTCCAAATGGGAGTAGAAACTCATGACGTTTGATATGCTGAGGGCTTTGGGAAGAGTTTTGCCATGAAACAGTTATCTGAGTTGTGAATTTAGGTCAGGAAGTAAATTCACCTTAAAGAAATATGCCTGAAGTGTACCAGAGTCAGGACTTGCCTGATAGCCCCTAGAAAAATATTCCACAGCTATTGATAAAACCCACCTTATTTTCTTCACAGCTCCCCCAGATGCTTTATTCTGAGCTTTAAGAACTCTCAAAGGCTCACAGATGCCATGGGGGTTTGTGGATGAGAATTCAAACTTTGATGTGGTTGGAACTTGAGACACTAATTGCTTTGAAAAATAGAACCAGGGCCTTAAGCTGGCATCAGATACTGGCTGGGAGCCGTGGGAAAGACTTGAGCACAAACCAGATATGCCCTTGGCAACATAAGCCATGAAATAAGCAGTTGTTCCCTATTCCCAACCAGCTGGAGCTGGTGTACAGTTTCCACACTGAGTTTCAAAACACACTGAGTTATTATAATCCAGCCCAGAGGTGACAAATTCATGGATTACTGATGCCACCTAAGCAGCCAGACTTTGCAAGGTGTCAGACCCAAGGCACAGCCCTGACAAATGTGAGCAGAGTGCTTTTCCACAGAGGGGGAGATGATGTTTCCACGAGCTGTTAAAAGAAATCCTTCCCCTCATCCTGCATTTTGGCTGTGCTTGGATTCATTCACTTCAGCCTCTTTGGATGCAGTTCAAGCCATCTGCTCCTCTCCAAGAGCTGTGCTCCTGGAGGTGCTCTGGTGTGCTGTGAGTGTCAGTGGTGGGATTTGTGGAGAATGAGGACACTGTCCTCTGCAGGCTGCTGGTACCCAAGCCTGCAGTACCTTCTCCATCTCTCCCAACCATCCTTCCTAGTTAAAGAGAGGAAGAAGGGTTACATGGATGTCTGTGGGCTGTTCAAGGATGGGAGAACAGAGCCTGCCTCCATGCTTAGGCGTGCTGGGCACCAGTGACAGCAGCTATGTTGGGGTTGAACTGTCCACTTCTGGTGTTATTGTTATGAATGGTTTCTTCAATTTTTGTTGCAAAGGCTGCAGACTAATGTTGGAGTGGAAGGGAGGTGGCGACAACAAGAACTGGGTGTCAGCAGAGCCCTCTGTGCTGTTTCAGGGGTTGCATCCCCGTTCTGTGCAGGATGTTGGCCAAAGTGAGACAGCTGGCTGGGAGCAGGGAGGTGTCAAGAGGAGAACACGTCAGAATCTTCAAGGTCAAGGATCAGCTTTTGAAAGGGTTGAAGAAATTATTTATCATTGAAAGAAGGACTTTGAAGACTTGATTTTTGAATATTTATTTTGAATCCTGGCTTTTTTTTGTTGTTGTTGGTTTTTTTTTTTTTTGTTTTTTTTGTTTTTTTGAAAAAAAATGAACTTTGCTGGAGCACAGAAACACAGACATCAGTTTGGTTGTAGGTGAAAGTTTCTTTTCCAGGGAGAGCCATATGTACTTGATTAATAAGCTGACACTTCTCCATGACTCTTTGTTTTGCTGGCTTACAGATTCATGGAGTGACCTTCTTGGTAGAGATTAAGGGAATAGGCAGAGTGAGGGCATCTAAACAGTAGAAAAAATACATAATGATATTTTTTTTTTCTGACTGGTTTGCTCACTTAGGACAAGTTGAGGCTTCTTTGAAAGGCAAAGCAGTTTCAGTTGTTCTAAGCCATGCTGGTGTGTAGTTTAACCTCTGATCTCTGCTCTCATTAGTTGGTAATAATTCCAACAGAGTCTGAAATTCCTAGTCCTTCCAAAATAAAAGTTTCAGAGTTTGTATTGAAAATATGGTGCAAAATATGTTCATCTCATAAGAAAATCCAGATAATAACATGACAGCTGAACATCTTCATGTAAAGTTTCCATGTGGTGGTAGGCAAGTGATCTATAATTTCATTGAGAGAGTCAGAAGTCTTTCTTTCTGGGAGAGAACATGCTGCTGATCATCTTATTTTCTTGCTGTATGGGTTTTCTTCATGTGTTTATTTTTAATTCTGATTATTCAGTGCAGGAATACTTTCTGCATCTGAAACTGAGGAACAGTTAACTCCTCCTCTTCATTCGTTTGGTATGTACTAAAATATATCCCAGAGTGTGGAATGCGTCCTAGACTTTTTGATGAGAAGGAGCAAAGTTGAGAGAGGTGTCTTTTCAAGAGTCTGTAGCATCGAGTCATGTCTCAGTGAGGCAGTCATGACTAAATACAGCAGCCAAATTGAAATCCTGCCTAGTCTGACTTGGTTTATTGGCATCTGATCTTGCAGTCACCTGACAGTGTCAGGTTTCCCCCTTTTCTGCTCTGTTTAACGGTGTTGCAGAATAAGCAACTGTCTTCAGAACTGATTCAACAAATGATGAAGTTGGAAGAAATATTTTATGCAATTTGAGAAGGTTTATGCATCGCTATCATAGCAACTTCATCCCAGTGGTTTCTATTTCCTGAGCCCGAGTGGGATTGGCTTCTCTCTGCTCTGCTGGACTCTGTGCAAGATTTGCATTTCTTTTTCAGCTGGGTGCAACTGGTTTAACAAATTAAGTATAGGTCAAAGAATTTGATGTTCTTGTAAGGTGACAGAGTCAAATGCTCAAAGGCCTTCCTCCCACAAATGTCACCAAGGCCAGAGCTGTGGGTGGAAGGAGATGGCCATCTGTGGCCAGGAAAACCAATTATTCAGCACAGCCCCAATGTTTGCTAAATTAGCAAGAGTTGGTAGTAACTGCAAATGCACCATACTCAGAGCTTAGATCTACCAGTGCTTCTCTGTGTATTGCCCAAGTGTCACTCAGAGTGAGATGCAATAGCAGGTTTCCAAGTTAAAAATTCAATGTTTCTTTAAAATATGTAAAGCATAAATTAACACATATAATGAAAAGCTGGATTATTTTTGTTCCTTAGAACTGCTGCTCAGAATGTTTCTTTGTTTTGTTAGATTGGAAAGGCATCAAATTGTTTTATTCATTATTTCTCCCCATAGGTTACTTTCCAGCTTCATGTGTTTTGTTCTGTATAGTTTGGAATCTTTTCAAATTGCAAAGTGCAGACACAGAGACTCCCAGCTTGTTTTGACAGTGTCTTGCGTATTTTATGCACCAAACCACCAAACAAACACCACCCCTTGACACCCCCTCAAATATAATGATCTTTGATTTGATTCACTCCATGGACCTAGGATTGATATGAAAACCTGTGCAAGGATTAAACCATGTGAACAATTTTAAAATTGTGTCTAAATACAAGTGCAGCAGGGTTCACCCCTGGAAATTCTCAAAAGAGCTTAAAGGAGACCTTTCATGAATAGTTTAAGGAGATATGGTTCTCTGTTGGGATTGGGGGAGCAGGCTGGTAACCTTTTCTGTCCCCTTGTGGATCTGTCTTCCATAATTATCTAATTCACTGCTTTAAATTTATTTCCAAATAAGGAAGGATTGCTTTTAGATGGAAAGCTTAGTAACACTACAGCTTACTTGGTCAGAGAAGCATGAAGACAGGATAAAGGAGAATATGTCTAGTGCCAGAGGTTTCCCAGGAGTTTCAGTCAGACCTGGGTTAGGCTCAGCTTGGAGAGGGACCAGCAGGACACGAGGCTGAGCTGGATTTATGGGTGTAGTTATCTAACAGTAGCTTTTGCCTCTCAAGGTCAGCCCACCTGAAGTGCATGTACCCGGTGATGTTAGAGAGGAATAAGCCATAAAACCTTAAAGTGTGCAGCAGACTGAGGAGATGTCAAGTGGATTATTACTTTGACAGACTCAGGAGACCAAAGCACAGGTGCAGCCTAAGAGCAGCTGATAAAGTAAGTGCTGACTGCTAATGAGAGCTCCCAAAGCTGCAACTGCTCATGCTCCATGCCTTGGGTAGGAACTGCTCCTTCCAAGGGTAAGGATAAGCTAAGACACTCCTGAATAGTGGATAACCCTGCTAATCCAAACACAGCTTGCTCTCTCCATCCTTGAGGAGCTGTGTGATTTTCACCAGAGCTGCGTAATCCCTGGTATGAGAGAGCATTCCTTAGGAAGTTTTGGAAGGGCTGAGGACAGCATCCTGTATTACAGCAGCCTTGGTGGACTTCAACCATCAGTAATGGAAAACCTGTGCTCCCGTGGGCAGAGAGAGGACTGGGGAGAGAAAAAGGTGCTGTGTTTTTTTGGTTTGTTTGTTTCTATCGATAGGGATAAAGGAGTTGGTGTGCTATATGTGCACCACCATCCTGGCACCTGTGTGCCACAGGAAGGTGGTGTCTGCTGAGCCTTTTCCTGCACACTTTTTCCCTACTTCCCCTTGTAGGAGCTGGTTAAATTTGTCAAATAAAAAACCAAGACACTGAGAGATGTTTTTTCTTTCTTTGGTTGTTCCTAGGCGTAGGTTTCACCAGCAGTAACTGTACCATGTACCTCACTGACTAATTTGATGGAATGAGCTTTGTAAAAACAGATTAAACTATTTCCCATTCACTTCAGGAAGGGATAATTAGGTGGGAACAGAACAGACAGGAACAAGTCACAAGTACTGCGCTATCAGACACTGCCTTTGATCATCGTGTTACTCCCAGGTTTGCAGTCACAAATTAGGATGTTCTATTTGCAGTGGATGGGGCTTCAAGCACGTTGTGCTCAAAGCTGCATTTTTCCTTGATTTCCTTTTCAAATACCTTTTTTTCATGCAGAAATTTTCAGGCTACTCTGGACTCAGAGAAACTGTGCTATCTCTGAAAGGTGTTCACAGGGGAAAAGGCAACTTTCCCAGTCTCCAGGAACATAAAGTTTGCCTTCACTGAGTTTGAACTAAAAAGTAGGCTCTCATTTGTGCTTCTTTGAGGTGCTTTCTCAGAACCAAAATTAATTATTTAATCTGTTCTTTGAGCCCTGTCTCTGCTCTATATACTAAGTTTCCTTTCTACATGGATGTGACTGTGAAGGCTGTGTGGCTTGTGAAGGTCTAAAAAATAAATGTAGCAACATTCAGCAAATCCACTCAGTGGCCAGGGCTGTGAGTGGTGCGATACAGCTGGGAGTCCTGGAACTGAACTGGGCAGACTTACAGACCTGTCTTGTGGTTTTGATCTGCTCCCTCTCCAAGTCCTCAATCAGTGGGATAAGGAAAACCTTCATTTCTGTCCTTTAGGTGTGTCTTTAGGTTTGTCCTCAGGGGAAGGTCTTGATGACAAATGCAGTGAGTCCAATAAAGGAATGAAAAATAACCAACTTCCTTTTGTGGTGTGAGTTAGGAGCAAGGTGAAGGAGGGACTCAGCTTCATCCTATTACTTTTGAAAGTGTGAAGTCTGTCAAACTTTGTTAATCTGATTCTGCCAGGTTTGGTAGACAGATCCTCTCTTATTGAGTCTCTTGAAACTAAATGTGATGCCTTGGTTCCCTGGTGAGGGCTCTGGAGGGAAATGGAATCACTGGAAGGCTCTTGAGAAAAACACAGTGAGACTGTCACGGGGTGAAAGTCCCCTCAGCCTTTGAGAGAAGGCTCAAATAAATGCTTGAAAAGAAAATTTTAAAGGGAATCAAAGGCAGGGAGGCCTTCAAGTATTAGGAGAGATGGAGGAGAACACTTGCAATGCTTTGTCAGTCTAGCATATGGAAAATTTCCTTCTGGGACCAGTGTGGCTGGGTTTGAAGTATAGGGCTCAGCTCAAGCTGTTTGCATTTCTCCTTCAGTGCAGGGTGAGTGTGATGATGTCCTGTGTCAGTGTCAGCCAAAAGGATGACTTTCATGTTTCCTCCAGAAAAATACTGACCTATGTGCCCCAAGCACAGGTCATTTCTACTGCCAGTTCTCACCTTGGGAGTGAAGACTCTCCAAAATATTAATTTGGTTTGAAATGGGGAATATTTTCTGTCCAAACACCTGGGCTCTGTCTTTATAGAAATTAAATCCAGGCACTTAGGCCTTAGCAACATAAAAAATATCCCCTCTAGGTAGAGGTGTGATACAGTTCTTCATGGAATTTGTCATTTCACATTATTGCTGGGAAAAAAGGAAACAGATTGCATTGAAACCATGGGGAGATGCTGATGAAAGCAATTTGTGCTGTGGGAAAGTGAGATATTTGTGGTGGAAGTGAGAGGGCTGAGGGCTGGAGCAGTGGGTCTGAGGGGCACAGCAGCTGCAGGGCTTCCCCTTGGTCAGGTGTCCCCATGAGCTGCTGCAAGGAGCAGCAGGGCAGCTCTTTGTCCACGGTGCTTTCCACGTGTGAATTCCAGCCCTCAGGTTCTCAGCTCTCTGCTGGCTAACACAGAAAGTTTCAGGTGCTCACTGGACACGGGGTTTTTCAGGAGTCCCACGCTTTCCTGTGCCTCATCTTGCTTGGCCATCTTCAAGCCAACACTTCCTTGGGTGGCCAAATCCCTGGGCAGGAAGAAGGTCTAAGGCAGCAGGTTGACTTTGTATCATTTTCCATTCTTTTTGCTTCATTCACATGACAGAGATTGCATTAGAAACTGAGAGGCTTATAAATTCTGAGTTACAGCTGTAGGCAGTTCATGAAGGGGAAATCGGGACTGGGGAGGGTTTGAAATTTGCATATCTACCACACCCACTGCCATTTAATTTGCATTTTGTTTGCATATATCATGGTTAAATAATACCCATGCAGTACTTTTAAGGGGTAAGGACTGTATCAGTTTGTCTATGATTTATAATAATTTTTGCTTTAAGTGTAATTTTATAGAGTAGTTTGGAGAGCATACAGTATGAACTTTAATTTCACAAAAATGATCAAATGACACTTATCAGCCATAAATATAGAGTTATCTTTGAAAATGTTGCTTTCATAAAGATCTTAGATTAACAGCATTGCTGTCTGCTGGTTAACAGCTGAAGAAATGTGGTCCAATACAGTAGCAAATTTTCCCACACATTGGGATTGCAGGGGCATCTGCCCTGATCTGGGTGGGAACTCAGGACTCGTGTCTGCCCAGTGGTGTGCAATTCCTCCAGCTTTAGGGACTGTGAGTTTGGATAGTGTTTTAAAGCCAGTTCCTTCCTTGTTTGCATTGCATGGATGATTTTGCAGCAGCAGAGTGATAGTGTCAGTCCTTCCCAGGATGGCAAATGGCTGTAACATAATTATTAGATAATTGTGACTAGTGTCTCGTGTGGGAAGAGAGAGACCGAAGTTATCTCAAGATGCTTTTCATATTTTTTTTTACCATGACCTTGTCACAAATTCAAATGTAGGAAGTAAAACCACCTGATGATCTTTGCTTTGTGCCTTTCCCAATGGCACAGGAACCGCAACATCCTATTTAAAATTTGTTTCCCCTTTTAGTTTTGCAACTGTTCTTCAGCTGAAAGTCCAGTTCTGCAGAGCTATTTCTGCAATTTTAAGAAGCAGAGAGGTGCCACACTCCTGTCATTGCATTTCCCTTGACTGGGAGGACTTGGAAATTCCTTTAATCCCATCCCAGGAAAAACCTCCTTCCTCAGAGATTTGGTCCCATATGTTTCTCTGCATTTTTACCCACCTAGTCATCTTTCAGCTGTAAGTACATCTTTGGTCTTGTATTAAAACCCTTGGACTACCATGCACTGCCACCTCCTCGTCTGCACAGCCTCATGAATCTCACTCTGTAACCACCCTCTCTGCTCCTTTTCATTAAAGGCAGCTCTTCCCTGGCAGCCCAGCCATAAATCCTCTCTGAGGCAGAGAATTTTTCTCTGTGGCAGCACAGAGATCTTGTTGTTCCTTTTGGTGGCAGTGGCCTCTAACCTGCAGCGCTCCAGCCCCATGCAGCAGCCCCTGCCCCTCGCTGTGTGTTGGGCTGCCCACAGGCTGCCTGCAGGGCTCAAGTTTGCCTTGAACCGTCTCTCAGCTAAGAAATAACAACGTGTCACTCTGGCAACCTGAGCTTAAATTGGTTTGAGTCTGTAAGGAATGCTCTTGGTTTCTCTCTAGCCTCCCGGCAGGGGCAATAATTCAGTTCTGAATGTGCAGCCTATTATTACTGTGGGCTTTTGACACATGGATGTGAAACCTCCTCTTAACCTGGCTGAGCCTTGCCAGCAAGATGGACACCAGGAAGGTCTATTCTGTTTTGATCAGCACCAATGTGCTTGGGAGCACGTCCTTAATCGGCCGCCTTTGGCAGCACCTGAGTGCTCCAGCAGGGCCTCAGGAGGCAGCCTGGAATCTCACCCAGATCCCATTTTATCCCTAACCTCAGGCACTTGCACAAACTTTATCTGGAGGGGAGACTGGAGATGTGCTGTTACACAAGGTGCAGACACTGTATTTAGCAAAATGGACCAAGTGTGGGTTTGTGTACTTGAGATCCAAGAATTTTCTTAGAACTTTATATACTTCTTGTTGTTTTATAGCATTCAAAAGCAATTTGAATCTCTTCTGCTTCTTGATCTTTCTCAGAGTCTTCCAGCTTTGCTGCTTTGTTTCTGTGCTCAGGTGTGGCATCCAAACCAGCGTGATTGCTGCTTCCCTTTGTCCAGGTTGCTCAGGTGGCCTCCAGCCCCCCCTGCAAATTACAGATGGGTGTCAGTCTCCTGTCTTACTTTGTCTTGATGGGAAAATAGGCATACTCATGTGAGCTCAGAACAAATCCTTTGTCTATCATCTGTGTTTGCACTTGAATGACTCTTTTTAAATTCAAGATGTGAACTATCAAAGCTGTGGAAGAATACATGGGTTTGCTTGGTGGGCTGCTAAATAGGATTTCTGAGTAAAGCCTCAGTGATTTAGGAGCACCTTTAGAGATCTGAGCCCTTGGAAATAATGGTATAGAATGTACTGAACAAAGAGGCATAGCACTGAAGGCATCACCCTATGCCTTTCTACCCTGTCATCTGCTGGCTGTGGTATTTCCAAGCTTGCTCAGGTGTTGCTACAACCTTTAAATCCCCTTGTTTACCTGAAAGCGTCCTTGATGCCATCAGCAGCTGCCCGGCCTGATGTGCTCCTGAGCGCACAGCGATGGAGTGGAGCTGCTGTGTGCCTCCATCTGTCTTTCCACATGGCCGAGGCTGGGGCTGCATGTGCATGGCAGCGAGCGAGGCTCAGAGCAGTCTGAAAGGCAGCCAGGCTCTCGGTGTCTGCTGAGCAACAGGAGCAGGAGCCACGAGCACGAGCCCTTCCACAGTCTGAATGCGATGGAGCAAGACACCAGGTCAAGGAGAGACATGTGCAGCAGAGGGGGATGTAGGAAAGAAATCCATAAATATTCAATGAAGGAAGAGGGAAAACACACTCTGATTACAACTCTGGCTCTAATGTATGCAAATGCAACAGTTTCCACCCCTACTAAGGAATCATGTATTACATACATTACATGATGTAGTACTGTGTAGCAACACAGTTTATGACTCCTAGGAGAAGAAAATCACAATTCACTGCCATTAATAAAAATAATAGTGCTTCCACCCAGAGGAGCTTTCCTTGGAAAGCCTGCACAGATTCTATCTAACCTAATTTAGGCAATGTCATGAGTTGGAACAGATTGCTATCAAGTCTGTCATGCTTGTCATAACATGGCACTTGAATCGAAGACATCCCTTCCCAGGAGAAATCCCTGTGAAAGAACGGTATTATTTAATGGAGTTTAAGATTCCTTTTAAGTTTCAGAGCTTGTTTGTTTAAGAATGGTTCCAGTAGAACTCAACCGTTAGCCAGGTTTCATTTAAAGAGAAATGAGTTTGCACGTCCATGATTATGGGCTGCTATTCCTCAAAGTTGTAATTAACTGGGGGTGCAAAGGGGAAGCTGCTGAAGAGGAGCAGAGCACACACCACGTGCTTTGCAGCTGGCATTTATTTTCCTAGGGACAATGTTTCCTGGAGCCTGTGAATGGGCACCAGCATTTATGGGAAGAGACATTCCCTGGTGACAGCCACCTGTCTCTGTCACACCTTCCCTCATCCCTCCTGCATTTTATGCAAGCTGCTAATTAGTTTTCAGTTTTTAGTGTGTAATGAGGCAGAAAACCTAAGAAGGAAATGAGACTGTGGTCTCATCCCCCAAAAATCCATGGAGTCAAACAGCATCTTAATGAGTTGAAACCCTTGGATGGTCATGGGCACAGGCTCACGACTGCTCATTTCATTTCTGATTTCAGGCAGCAACAATGGCTGTTGGGAGGTGTGGAAGTTCCCATCGGCTGCTCCAGTGCTGCTCCCACTGCCAGGTTTTCCATCCCCATTTGTCCCCACGTTCCTGAGTGCCTGCTGGGTGCCAAGGAAGATGGATTGCTCCTTCATTAGTGGCACGTGTGGGCTGTCTTCATTTAGGGAGGCTGCTCAGGAACCTCCTGTTTGCAGGAACTTTGGCAGCTTGTCACAGTGTGTCAAGATGTGCTCGTCTCCCCAGATAGCAGAGTTTATGCATAATGCAATAAATAGAGACGGGCAGAATTGCGTTCTGTGCATTTAGCAGATTTCAGGCTGTGTGAGAGAGGAGTTAAACTAATGCCTTCCTGTCAACCTTTCAAAGCATTTAATAATCTTTTTTTTTTTGTGTTTACTTTCTTCAGTCCCCTCATATTTATTTGTTTATTTATACAAAATCTTTTGGGTTTTACATCTATCTGTTAAAAATGAGTCAATGCCTTTTTTTCTTTTTGGATGCTTTAGGAGATGTTGGGGAATACTTGAAAAAGAAATATATTGGGAGAGGCATGAGAAAGGTGTTTAAGGAACTGAAAGCACAGGGAAAAAGAATAATTCTTTTCTCCCTTGCTGCCCTGCCTGTTCTCAAACTTCTGTGACCAGGCCACATGGTGGCCTTTGGAAGCTTTGGTGTCTGATGCTGAAGCTGTGTTCAAAGCAAAGCCTGCCCAGCCCTGTGTGAGGCACAGGGCTGATCAAACCCCACTGAAGTCAATGAAAAGGCTTTCACTGGAGGCAGTGGGCTTTGGTTCAGATGCTAAAAGCATTATCATCACTCTCTGGCTGATCCTCTTGATACTAGTTCTCTCATCAAACCCTCTGACAGAAAAGGAGAGAAAATCCAGTCCCTGCTGGTTAAACCAGCAGCTAAACACAGAGTTTTGACAGATCTAAACCACTCCTATGGAGAAATCAAAGTTTTTCAGCACAGAGGTACAAAACCACAAGTGTTAGAAGCTACACCAATCTTCAAAGCATCCGTGCCCCCCAAACTATTAAGGTGCAGCTTTTTCATGACCAGAAGAGCAGTAAATGCTGCAGGGTATTGCCTTGCATCCTGCCCAGCCTGTGGGCATGGGGTCTCCCTTGGGAACTGTGGCAGGGGTGTGGGGATGTGCCAAGATCCCAGGAACAGGGCTGTCCATGTGGGGGAGGCTGAAAGATGGGGCAAAGGAGAGAGGCAGTGGGGGATATCAGCTTGGGAGAGGGGGAGACTGAGAGCTGGTGAGCCAGAACCAAGGAGAGGCAGGGAAACAGAGCTCAGAGCCCAAAGGGAAGAGGTGTTTAATGAATATTCAAGAAAAAAAAATTACATGATTAATCAGGACTGGCCTTATTTCTAGTCCTGGGATCTTGGCACTAAATGAAAGTGTAGCAGAGGGAACTTGAATCCTGACTTTTGTTCCTGTTCTTACTGTAAAGGCTTAGTTCACAGGTTGAGTCACCAACAGTCAGGTGGTGGATGCAGGGACACAAACCCTGGCTACACATTTTTATGCAGCTTCTAACTCAAACAAGGAGACAGAGCTAAAAGACCCTCCTGATTCAATCAAATATCTCCTTCCAGCCAGCAAAAGTAACAGGCTTTGGGTGTTAGATGGCCGGAGTGAGCGGATTAATCACTTGCTTTTTCTTATCAGCTGAGTTTAATCTAGAAATAAATCCTGTCTGATCTCTGTGAACATGACACAAGATTATTCCAGCAAGTGCAGAGGTTGGGATTTGTGCATTGAAACTGGTGGTGAGCAGGGCTGTGGGGGGAGAAGGCTGGGAGAGGATCTGTGCCAGGAGGGCTGCACTGGGTCATGGTTTTGGGAGCAGAGAGGGAGGACTGCAAAGGTGCCCCATGCTTCTGACCTGCAGAATCCAGCACACGACACATCCCTGGGACAAATTACCCCCAAAAGTCTTATGAGAAGCAGCTGAGTGTGCTAGGGGTGTTAACCCTGGAGAAAAGCAGACTCAGGGAGGACCTTCTCACTCCCCAAAAGAAGATTGTAGTAGGGTGTAGCAAGTTTCTTCTCCCAGAAAAAGTAATAGGATAAGAAGAAATGGCCTCCAGTTGTGGCAGAGAAGATTAAGACTGGATATTAGGAAGCATTTCTTCACTGAAATGGTGGACAGTGTGGTAAGGTTTGTGGGAAACTGGACTGAGAGAGCATGGTGGAAAGAAGTGTGGGAGAGGATTTTGACTGAGGGGGAGGCAGTTGTATCCAACCCCTCTATCAGAATTGTGCCACAAGGCTCAATTTTCAAGATTCTTCTCATGGGAAATTCTGCATGGTGTTTTAATTAGCAATAGAAAGACATTTAAAGAAGCTTCAGGTTTCTTACTCCTTACTCATGCTTTACTTATCCATCAGACACACATCTCACAGCCTTTGGTTCTTGGTCTACATTTACACTTTCTGTTGTTTGTCTTTTGTTTTGTTTTTCATTTTTTTTCCCTTCTGCTTTGAAAGAAAGAAATAAGGAGCAAAATTTAAAATTATCTGGTTAAAGAAAGAGACTTGGCTTTTCAGCTAATTTTTGTATTACCCTTTCCCCATGTTTGTATGGCAGTGGTGCCTCGTTCTGGGGGTTAAGCCTTGTGACTCCCAGCAGAGCTTTTTGAGATCCTGCAGTGGTGGCAGACCTAGTCCATGCTGGTGCTGTGGCTTTCCACAGGGCTTTTGGCCACTGCTGAGAGCAAGCAGCAGGGCTTGGTGTGCTAAACCCATCCTGGACTTGTATGAAAAGATTTGCTTCCCAACTGGCAGAACCACTGAGATGAGAAACAGCCCTTAGACTGCAAACCAGGCTTTTAATTTACGTTTAATCCCTAATCCCCAAATCAGTTTGAAACAAAAATGTTTAATAATACCATCCTTTTTACTGAATTAAAAAAAGGATGTTTCCTCATCGGAACATTTCCCCTTTCCACAGCAAGTTGCTCTCTGGTTTGGAAAATCTTTCACAGATGTCAGTTAAAACGTCAGAGGCTTCTGATGTGTTCTGTGCCCTCTGAAGGACACCTGTGTTTATTTTTACTCTGACTCTTGCCTCGCTCCCTTTTGTCTGTTGAGCTCTCCAGCAGAAGCTGTCCCCCAGCCCTCTGTTTTTTGGTATCTCATGTGATTCTGCTCCATGGTGTTTGTGGCTGTTGTGTCCTCAGAACCCTCCTGTGCAGAGCTGGGGGTGAGGCTGGGGCTCACTGACCCGCTGCCATGCCCCAGCCCCTGCAGCAGGAGCTGAGAGAAGGCAGGAGGAGGAACACTGCTCAGTATGAGGTGGAAGAGGAGGGGATTGTGTCATGGGGGCAGAAAGGGAGCAAGATGAGTGAGATAAAAACAGGGATGAAAAAAGAATGGGTGGCCCAGCCCAGCTTTGGTGGCACTGGTGGCGGTGGGTGAACCTGTGCAGGTCATGTAAGCATCCAACTGGCCTTGCTTCTGCACCAAGCAAGCACCAGGGGCTTGGGAAAATGAGTGCAATGATACAAGCAAATAAAGCTCACCTACCTTTTCCCATAATTTTGATCCTCATTCTGGCAAAACCTCAATCTTTCCCTGACTTGTCCAGTGAACCTGATTAAGATGACACAGCAGGATTTTTTTCCTTTCCAGCTGGAGAAATAGAATTTTTTCTCTGTCCAAATGGAATGGGTGATTTTCTTGTCAGTGTTTAAATTGGCCTTCTTGGGAACATACTCTGAGACGGTGATGTCTACATTATAGAATAGAGACAACTCTTGCCTTGACAAAAGGAAAGAAAGATGGTGGTTAAAGGAATAAAAACTATGTTCAAAAGACATTATAATAAAACCCTACAGACAGAAAACTTTCTGACTGTGTCTTTCCTTAGGGTTTCAGCTATGAATTCCTCAGGGACTCTCAATCCAGATTAAACTAAACCCCTAGGGAGATTTTATATATATATATATATATGTATGTATGTATGTATGTATGTATTTCTCTGTGTGTGTATATATGTAAATACCACATAAGCCTGTAAAAAATCCGTAAGAATCTCCCTATTGACTTCAAAGGCATTTAAATCCATGGTAGTAATGCAACTATATATTTGTAGCTGATTTGAGGATTTAGGGAATCTATCTCTGAACAAGTTATGAAGGCTGTTTGAGATTACAGCATTACTCCAGGTAGCTCTATTAAATTACAAATGCTGTTCTGATTGCACTCCCAGTCTGCCTGTGCTGCTGCCTTTTTATTTCTGCCTTGGACTCAAAGTCCCAGATGTAGTGATGCTGGATTAATAATGGATCACGCTGCTGCTGGAGCAAGGCTTCTTTTACTGCCCAGAGGAGGCAGGGGTTGGGAAGTGAGAGGTCACTTGGAGGGCAGCGAGTTAAAAGGTCAGGTAGGGTGGCTTTGCCACCTGCCCAAGGGAGCTGGAAGGGAACACAGGGTCCTGAGTACCTTTTCTAACAGCAGAGAAGTGATGAGTCAGTGTTGTGGTGGAGGGGGAAGAGCCGGGAGATTCGGGACTGTTACATTTTTAGTGGTGCAACATAGACTCATAGAGTTTATAAAGACCATCCTGCCCCACCCCCTTCCATTATCCCGTTATCCCCCACACCTTCCATTATACCAGGCTGACCCAAGCCCCATCCAACCTGGCTTTGGACACTTCTAGTGATCCAGGGACAGCCACAGCTTCTCTGAGCAATCTGTGCTCCCATTGTGAAGAATTTCTTCCCAATATCTAACCTAAACCTGTTCTCTTTCATTTTAAAGCCATTCCCCCTTTTGGGGATAACAGGGAATTGAACAGTGAATCTGAAAACTGTGCCAGTCCTGTGCTGGTACAAGTCCACGACAGGGAGTGGCATCTCACATGTCCCTTTGCTAGGCTGGGACACCTGGGACACAGCAGCAGCAGCACAGAAATGAACTCTCCCTCTGTTTGCATATGGCTGAAGTGGACACGTGTTCCTCCTGCAAACCATCACCTTTTTTTATCCCAGAGAGCTCTCCAATATTAATGGTTTTGCCTGAGCATCTGTAAAATGAGCTCCACAGGATGAAAAGCTTGTAAGTAAATACAGGGACTGCTGGTCTATGCTGTCACTGCCCTGGTGTGCTGTTTTGCAGCAAGAAGGTTTCCTTCTCTGTCTTCCTGAGCTTAGTTTTAAATAGCTTTTATAAAACAGATCAACCTCCTGAGCCTTAGGTAGTTTTACCATATTAGATTTTGAAGTCTTGCTGAATGCTATTAAGCAAATGCAGGCCAAAGAATACAAACCAAACCAGTAATGTCCTAAACCTAAAGGTCAAATTTCTTCAGGGATTTCATCTGCTTCTAGTGAGTGGTACTGAAAGACAGGACTGTTTTTCTGTGGGAAAGTCCTGCCTCTGAATGGGTAACATATGTGTTAACCACAGCCATATAGGACACACAGGTTGCACCCAAATCACTAGGTTGGCTCTTGTTTCCTGCAGGGGATTTTTCCATTCAACTGAGCTCAATTTTGTTTTTTTTTTTTTTTCTATTAGCTGATTTATGCCTTTCAGCTTGAGCTGTATCAAAATCAGCATTTAGTACTGTATATTTACTTTGGTTTGCATGCAATTTGCAAATGATATACTGTACTTTTATACAGTTAATGTGTTCATTTTAGTGTATAATGCATGCGTGAACTTTCTGAATTTTGAGCTGAAAATATGATAACTGGGTTATATTATGCAGTGAAGGAGTTGTTATATGAAAACACTTCCATATCATCAATTATGTACCAGCTTAATACAAAATGGTATTAATACATGAATCAGTGAAGGAAGTTGTATAATAAGATTCTCATGAGAACAAAAGGCTGATATTTATTAAAGATGTAAGTTCCATGTTAAGAAGGAATACTTTGTTTTATTCATTTATTTGATAAGCAGCTCTGCTGCTCAGAAAGGAACAATTTCATTTTATATTCACAAGCAACTCTCACATGTGTTTCTCATATTTCTCACAGAGTTCACAAGCTTGATAAGCAACACAGATATAGTAAAATCCAACTGCTGGTTTATAGTCCACAAGTATTGCTTTCATTTGAGCACAGAGAAACTCAGTGGCTTTGGAAATGACTCCTCAGACAGATGGAAGTGCTGAGTGGGATCCCATCCTGGTGGAGCTGGGTGGAATTCTCAGTGGGATCCCTCCTGTGCTGATGCAGTGTGGTCCAAGCAGCTTCAATGTTATTTTTGCCTGGTTGCTCTTCAACATATTTCACTTGGATCCCAAACTGCAAATGTCCCTCCACCTCCCAGGTGTATTTCAGAGCAGGCTGCACACCCAGAGAGCCCAGACCTGTTAAAGTCAGCAGAGGAGGATCTGAGGTAAGAGTGTTCTTGAAGTGTGTGACATGTTGGGTGTTCAGGGTCAGCTGCAATGTTTTGTGTAGAAATGGTTGCAGCTCCTTATTGAATGGAATGGAATGGAGTGGAATGGAATGGAGTAGAGTGGAATGGAATGGAGTGGAATGGAAGGAGTTCACTTGGAAAGGCCCTATGATGTTCATCTTGTCCAACTGCAGAGAGACCCAGTGTGAAACCCAGCACACGTGGAGAGCAGGGGATGAGCCTCGTCCTGGGAACACCACCTGGCTGGTCATGGTGGCTCCCCTGCCAGGTAGGTATTGTGGAATATTGGACAGAGGCACACATCAAAACAGTTTTTAAAACTGGAGCAAGGTGGGGGCTCAATTCTGCATATTTATATTAAGAATATTTATATTAAGTCTGTATTGCTCCAAGGCATAAGCTTTCCCTTAAAACCCTGTGATGAGTGGGCATTAAAGTCTGAGCTGCTCTAAGAGTGATCAGGAGCCAAGAGCTGACTCTGCCAGTGGTGTCAGTAGTTCCCATTCATCTCACTGTCAGCAATATTTGGAGCCAGAATTAACATGCCTCGAGATGAATGGGAGTCAGTGTGTACTGCCTTTGTTCTCATTTGATTAAAATCCAATAGTTTTTGAGTACTACATTTGATGAGAGGGTGCTTATTATTGTTTTTAACAAACATTTAGATGCTCTGGTGATTTAAAGGCTGGCACAACCCCTTCATCTGTCTGCAGCTCAGAAGTGACTTATTTTCTTCCATTCATTGTAATGTGCTACAGGCACCTGGATGCCAAGAAGAACCACAGATATTTTGGAAGGGAACTCTACACTGCTGGAGGAGCTGAGAAAAGCAATCCTGTAAGGGAACAGTGTGAAATGCTGCACAGACAGCCATGGCAAGAGAGCAAAGCTTTGGAAACAACAGCACTGGAACAATATGGGGAACTCCAGGTACCAGCACATTGCAGAGATTTTGTAGCACAGATTCAATCTAGAGGAGTCATTTACTGAATAATAGAAAATAGAAAGAAAAGCTCATACAATACCTAAACCAGGGTAAGAGTAGAGACTGACAACTGTATGATGAAAGGGAGAGGGGAGAGAAGTCAGTTTGTGTGTGAGAGAAAGAAGAGTGGTGATCAATAGTAACAACTGCACACTGTTTGTTGTAAAAAGTAATGGGATATACAGGACAACATAAGCAGGGAGATGAAAGCATGGACGAGGTGATAAAAGAGCCCATGAAAGTCAGAGGGAATTTGTCTTCGAATTTTCCAGGCATTTGGTAAGAGTGACTCTGCAGAGAGCTGCAGGGTAGCAGTCTGGCAGTTTCTTTGCTTAATATGGCACTGAAATTAAACAATAATTCCATTAAAAAACAAACCAACAAAATCCCTGCTCCTCCCAGGAACCTTAGATGTAGTTGTTGTGGGGCAACTGACACAGAAATCAGTCCAAAGCTGTTTTGCAGAGGTATAAAGCAAGAAAGATTGCTGCATAACTATTAATTTCCTTCCCCTCCCTTGGCAGTTCCAGCCCCCAAAACTGAGGACTACTTCAGTGTGCACATGAGTCAGGAGAATATGATGCTCCAGTGGTGGCCCAGAGGGGCAGCTGGAGACAGCTGGGGACACTGGAGTATGTCCAGAACCAGCGCTGAGCTGCCCAGCCCCATTTTGGAGCAACCTGGCCTACGGGAAGGTGTCCCTGCCATGGCAGAGGGTTGGACCAAGATGAGCTTTAAGGTCTCTTCCAACCAAAACCACCCCATGATTTTGTGGTTTCCCAGCCATGTTGAAGCTGGAGGCAGGGACTGGTCCCAGCAGTGTCACCAGAGCAGATGTTACTGAAAATACCATCCTCCATGCAGCCCTTGAATCAGGCATGAGGGGTGGACAAATTGTAGGAAATCTCAGTTCTTCCCATAAGTTTACATCCAATTTCTTGTCCCCAGCATGCCACAGTGTGATAGATAAGCATCCAAACCTCAGACAAACCTGAAGCAAGGGAGCACTCCTACCACTAATGAAGACACATTGTCACTGGGCTTGCTTCAAAGACCATTAAAGTTTCCGAGTGGTTCCAGTGGGGACCAGAACAACCCTTTTCCTGAAGAAATACAGGCATATATTAACCTTAATTGGGAACAGTCTCCACGAGGATTTTCCCTCTGAGGAAAAGGAGCATTTTGCAGATATAATTGTTTTGGAGGGAGTAATTATTCCGTGGATGCTTCCCGAGGTGAATGATGGCTCTTGTTATGTTTTTCCCCCTGAAAGTGGAAGAGCTGTAAGAGTCTTGTCAAAGACCAGTGGCATTACCTGGCAAGCAGGGGCTGGGCTGCTGCTCCAACACAGACACACACCAGTAGGAGGAACATTTGTAGAGTTTGGCTGAATATTCCTCTATTATTCTTTACCCTGCAGCACAACACAGTTTGCAGCAATTGATTGACTTAGCTGGACAGTGAGATAAAAAACTACAAATAAGACTGTGTGGGAGCTGTTCTTCTGCTGTGATTAAATGTAAAACAGCCCAGCCAGAGCTATGTTTTGCCTGGGGTCAGATCAACAGAACACAGATCCTGGGGTTTCCAAGTGTTAATTTTCACTCAATTTCAGGAAGGCTGGAAATCATCACCCTAAAAAGTGATGGGACATGAGGATTAGCGGGAGCCACAGGATAATCACTTTTTCCTCCTACTCAGGGAGATGATGCAGGGAGATGATGTGCAGTAGGGAGAGGCTGACTAAGGAAAGAAAAAGGAATATAAATCAAATCAGAGATGGGACAGACAGAATCAGACAAAATATAGTAGGGAGGAAGATCCCCAGAAAGAGTTATCTTCTGCATATCGCTCTGCTGCCAAGTCCTGATTACAGCTGCAAGCAAAGTGTGTGAAATCCTAAAGGTGCCTCCCCATCTCTTGGTGGGGAAAGCTGCCCTTGGGAGATTGCCTGAACAAGGCGTGAGTCAGGGCTGATCAGCACAACCCACCCCCCCTGAAAGGGTTACTGTGAGATGTGGTGGAGGCAAAAGACACTTGAAATGAGATAACTTAAAGTAATTTTGTATATAATTTGCAGCAAAGTTTTCTTTCATCATTTCCCACTTTTCTGCCACAGCTTTTCTCTTTGTCTACCAGCTCTTGGCAGAGATGTTTGGATTGAATAAGGAGCTGCTGTTGAGAAACTGGTTTCAGCACTGCAATAAAGCAGTCTTACCCCAATGAATTTTAAAGGCTATCTTGGCTGCCTTGATAAATGCTGATTTATTACTTGAATGCATCAGGTTTTTTGCAATTAGCAGGACACTGTCTAGAAGTTATAGACCATCTTAGGAAGAAATAGGCAATTGTCTTTTTTCCAAGCTATTTTTATGAAACATGTTCCTTCATTCAAGCAGCAAGTTAAATACTCTTCATTAATAAAGTGGCTTCCACATTCGGATGAAGAAAATTTTGCTAGATTTTTCTTTAGAGTTGACATTATCACCAAGTATTGCTCTCTGCAAGAAGTTAAAGCCATGGGCAGGTTGCTTGATTTGTTGGTACCATGCATAATATCCCCTTGGGCAATTCCATAAGCCTCATCCTGAAACCTCGTGAAACTCAGCTGCATTCCATGCTAATACAGCAATTTTAAAAATAGTGGTGTCAAATATTACATTTCTATAGATGTGAGAGGCTGTCTGTACCACATGGCATTATCAGATATGAGAACAGACAATGAAGTTGGCTTGAATGCCACACAATTCATTATGCAAAATAATTTTCATTTGAAGACATTCAGACCTGTCACATTTCTTTTCATGAAGCCCTGCATTTTTTTTAATTAAAAAAGCTTAGTAAGAATAGAATTTCAGTAATGAATCGGATAAGATATTCAAGCAGATATCAATTAAAATTTTAATTATAAGGAACAGTTTTTCTTGAATTTTTCACAAGATGTTAAATTTTTAATCAGTTATTTCTGGGAAAAAAAAAAGGTTTTTTGAGAAGAGAACTTTGTGAAGTTTAGACAAGGACTGTGTATAAAACCCAAATTGTGATAAAGAAAACATACTTAGGAGATCTTGATGATCTAAGGGACATAATTTCCCACCAAACACCACATGTCCTCTGTGCAACAGAGAGAAACAGAACCTGCCTACATGACACACAAAACTTCACCTTGTGTGAGCCAGCAAGGACAGTTGCACCAACCTACATTATTTCATTCCTGAAAACAGGTTGGAAATCTGTGCTCAAAATTTCAACCTTTTAAGATATTTTCCATTTCATTTTGGGATGGGGAGGATGGAAGAAAAGCTTTTCATTTTCCCAAGGACAGGAATTCTGAATCTAAATAAGCACATTTGGCTGAATGGCATAAAAAGAGAACATCAAGGCAACAGCACCCACTTGATACATTTTCAGCAACTGCACATCCACGAGGGCCATACAGCTCTGAATGAGGCTCTGCTCTTGTTGCAGGCAAGTGCTCCTGAATTTGCTGTTAAAATGCTCCTGTTAGTGCTTGGTGCTGGAATTTCTAGGAGATACCACAGAATGAGGAGGAAGACGTAGAGGGAAGACAAAGCAGTGAAGAGGATGTGTGCCTCAAGTGTGATATTTGGGAACTGGTGAGTAGGGAGGAGGTAGGTCAGCTGAGCAAGGCTAACACAAGCACTAAGTCATTTGCTCGTGCTCCATCCTACTGTCAATTATTACAAATACATAAAAAAAAGACGCTTTCTGGCCCCTTAGAGTTATGGGGTGGAAATGTGGCCCATTTGGGTGTTTGAAATAAATACATTATCCTTTGCTTTGCTATTTATAATAGGAATCATTCACAGTTATTCCAGTATCATTTGTCCTTGGCACATCCTTCTTGGTGAAGGTACCTTTTGGTTTACTGCTAATGCACATTGCCTCAATGATTAACTTCACAAAGTGGGAGTAATTGAAAGCCCAACATTAAACTGCATTCAGAAGTGTTTGGTTTATCAGACTCCTGCTGTGTCTGCTATGTGCAGATTTTGATGTAGACAAGTGAAGTCATGGGCAGTGCAGAACATGCAAACCTTAATGATGACTCTGGCTCAGCATTCACCATATTTACAGGAGCAAAAAGTCCCATTTTAAAAGCAAATTGTGACCTCAGGAAACATAAGGTTTATTTTCCTGCCAATTCCTACTGCACTTTCCCAGGGAGGTGTTAAACCCATTATCAGCCATCATGGACAAAATCAGCATTTCCACCTTTCAATGGCATTTGATTGAGCAGATGTGGTGAATGACAGGCTGAAGCATAAAGTGGGTACTTTGCACTGCTGTCCACATGTCCGTGCAGCCCATGGAGATGAAAGGCTCAGCCTCAGCTCCACGCATCATTCATCATGCAGGATTGCTCCATAAAGCTGATTTTCCTTTGCTTCTTTGAAAGCCTCCTGTAATTGAGGCTTCAACTCTTTTCTTCCTAGGTCTATAGTGTAGAAAAAGACAAATTATGGTGTTGAAAAATGAAGATTTTATAAATTTCCCGATTTTGTGACAGAAATAAACCAAGGAAATATCAGAATTCTTTATGGATATGCTGCATGGGCTGTGAGTTTTGTCAGTATTCCTTATATATATGGATTTTATCCTTTGGCCATTTTATAATTGCATTACTTGGAAAACTTGGTTCAGGGAACATCACCTTTCTGTTGTTTTCATAGAAGCAGGACAGCACAGAGCAGACTGTGGACTGCTCATGTCTGCCACAGGGATCCAACTGCTGTGTTTCATTTCCAAACCCTCTGCTGCCCGAGGCACCTGCAGCTTGTGAGACAGGTAATGAAGTTTTGGGAATAAAAAAGTTGGCCAGGAGCTGGCACGCAGGGATGCACTGGCACGCACCAGTCTGCCAGGGCTGCACTGCTGTGGAGATCACGAGTGGGATTTGCAGCAGGCTTCAGTAAGACCGAGGCAGGAGTGTCAGTATTAAAGTGCTTTTTTGAGGGAAATCAGAGCCCGGTGGAAGTGTTGGTTGATAACGCTGCTCCGTCACCCTTTGAGGCAGGCAAGAAACATCCTGTTACCACCTGACACGGAGATACATCCAAGTGCACGTACACTTGTACTTTAAAGATTCTGTGAGCCACAGTGGTACAAAGCAGTCGTAGCATCGGAGAATTAAGCCCTGAGGCACAAAGGCCAGATCTGTACTTGAAAAGGCTCCTTTGTGTTGCTGTGCTGGCAAACCCTCCAAGAAGGAACGAGGCGTTTGTAATCCCTTACAGAGTAGGGAGAGAGATCTTAGATAGGGATAGCCAGTTTTGTATGCCAGGACTTGTGTGGCGAACACAGAGGGTTCACAAAAGATGTGAGGGTCACCGAGTAACCTTGCTGTGCAGACCGAAACTTCTGAGTGGCTTAGCAGAGGCAGATATGAGCAAAACAAGCTCTTGCCAGCCTTGTCAGGCTGACTGCTGCTGTTCGTGGAGGTGCACTGAAAGACCCTCTCAACAGCAACCACACACCCTCCATCTGCTCTAACGAGGGTGCTTGTTCTTATTCCTACACTGCTTTCCTTGTCTTCCCCACGGGGATCTTTGGGAACCTTTGCTGGAATGAAAATTCTCCTGTTTATTTCACCTCTTTGTTCTCTCATGTCTCCATTCCGAATGGCTTTGTTTCAATCCTTTCCTACTAAGCAAGATTTGAAGTTTTTCTGCTGAATAAGAACCAGCAACCTTTTCAGGCATCAGTCACCACATGGCTGTGCCTCCCCTTCCTCATTCACAGCCAGAGTTCCAGACACTCCTTCAGAGCAGAAGCTGTCTAGAAGGGTGGGTTTACTGAGGAAAAGGAGGTGGCTAAAGTTACTTCCTCTCGAGAATCCGTACAAGTTCCTGTCTGCTTTTTAGAACCACAATTCTGCAGAAACAAAGGAGCAGCCAAACAAGTGACAAACAAGTCAGAGTGTGTGGCTGCTTGTTTTATGCATAGCTCAGAGCTTTTGGGTTTGCGCCTGCAGAGTCACCATATTTAAAAATGGTAATTTCTGAGACCAATCTAAAAGGCTAATTGTTGCTGTTACTGATCTGCTTTAAAAGCCGTGATTAAAGCTGAAGAGAACTGCCACAATTCCTGCCAGCTGCGGGAAGCTTTGTGACTGCCTTGTCCCAATTACAGGGTTTTTTGTAGAGAGCACACTGTATTAGCATAGCTGCAGCTCCCTTCTAACAACAGGCAATAATGAGAAACATTTAATGGCAGGCTTTGGACCATGTCTTTCTTTTCTGTACAGTGTGAGTAGTGAGGGTATCTGGTTCCCATAACACATATTTTTTTCCCCACAGTTAATTAACAGGTTTGGAAAATGAATGCCAAGGTTAAAGTTGATATATTCACTGTATTTATTTCTTTTTCCAAAAAAGAAACAGCTGTCCAAAAGTTTTGGTGGCAGTATTAATTTGTTCAAGTGGCATCATGTTCTGCTCTGACAGCAAGGGTAGAAGAAGCAGGGAGGAGAATTTGCTGAGTGCTCACAAAAACCCTCCAGCTCTCCACTCTCTTGAAGTCCTATCCAGAGACTACAAGACAGGAAAAACAACTGTGAGAAAATGTGGCTAATAATACCTAGGGTTGACTAGGTCACAGTAAAAGGAAGATTGGACTAGACCAAACTGTCTGCTCCGTGTCTGGCACTTGCTTTCAAGAGCCAGCAGCTCAAGAAGCTGCCTTCAAAAACCATCCAGACAATCCTCCCAGTGGCCCAGGCTCTTCGTTAGAAAGCTGTTCACTAGAAGCCCCTCTGTCATGAGCAAGGAAGTCTTCTAGGAACATCATTTTGTGGTAATACTGTCTAGTTCAGTCATATTCTTCCTGGGAGTTGATCCAAAGCCCACTGAGGTCAATCAGAACTTCCCACTGATTTTATAAGGGCTTAAGCTCTGTTTAGTTGGAGCTACTAATCCGATTTCCACACCAGTGCTACTGTGAAGTCCCAGTGCTGACACATTAAATTTAGCTCACTGCCAGCAGTAGCATCATTACAGTTCCTGCTGCTCTCAGCTCTCTCTTATACAGATTTGTTCATATATCTGCAGCCACAGAAGCTTGGGAAGAAGTCCTACAAGGCAAGGCAAGCTGATTTGGGCCTTGTCCACTAAGAACGGAAGACCTCCAGGAACAGCCTGGGGTTCAGGTAAAGTTGCCCATGAAATTCAAGGAGGTGGCACTCAGTGCTGGTCCCATGGCTTGGGGCAGGCTCCTCTGCTGTGAGCAATGCCACTGCTGGGGAGGGGTATGAAATATGTCAGTGGACACCATTGAACACCGTTTCCAAAACAGGGGCCATTGCTAACCAGGTTTGTCACCAATTTCCTCAGCCCTTTGAACGGAGAGAACTGGAAGATGTTTTAGTAGTTGGTGGTGTAGCACCTGACAGCTGAATAGGGATGCACTAACCCACGTGGGCACATGCAACTTTTGCCCCAGAGACCTTGCAAAACTACACCCATCTGTGCTGGAGTTCAAGAGTATTGATGAGTTTTTCAAATTAATTCCTGGTTTAGACTTAGTTTTATCTTATGGTCTAACTTAAAGATTTTGAGATTTCCTCTCCCTTTTTTTTTTGACTGTGGTTAGCCTCAGGAGCCACTCAGCTGGATGCACAACTCTAGGGCTCAATAGTTAGTGTTTTCTCATATAAAATTCCCTTCCTGCAAGCCATTAAGGTGTGAGATTGATCCTTTCAGTGTTCATGGAGAGTTAAAACACATGGGGGTAGAGAAGAACTGAAAAGACATTTATTTGGGGACCCAGGCCAATATTGAAGAATTTGATTCAGCTACAATGTCCAGCTGGATGTGAGATAAAGCACACCAGTGCTTATATCTTGCTTTCCAGACTAGCTGTGCAGAACCACAGTGATGGGTTTTCCCATAGGTAACACCATACCTTAGGGATATTTGAAAATTAGAAGGTCTTATGGCTGGAAATAATTATAGTTCACAAAAAAAGGATTTGCTTCCATAGCAAAATGGGCAATGAGCTGTGCGGAGTCCTTCAATTTAGTGCTGAAGATTTAACACAACTGTTAAATCTTACATTTCAAGATTTCCTGAGTTTCTTCTGATTTCCAAGAATACTGGAGATGAAACAGCCACTATAAATCCTGTAAGTCCAAAAGTGCCAGGTGTATAGCAGCAAGTAGTTTATCAGCTTCTGTTTATCTGGGTTTTCTTAAACCTTGTCAGATACAATGATGATCAGCACTGAGTTCCTACCAAACAGGTCAATAGAGGCTTCAGTCTCTGATCCAGATGCCAGATGAGTTGTCCACAAAACACCCATTAGGACACAGACCTCAGGTGTAGGAAAACACAACAATTACAGAGACTTCCTGGAATAAAAGAATTTAAGCCATGATCACCTGCTTGCTCAGAAATAACTGATGAAATTGGTGATGTGATTTCCTGTGATGGCCTGCCTGCTTTGTGCCAGGAAGGTGCACCTTTGTAATGCCTCTTCAGATGTTTTAATGTGTCTCTCTCTGTGCTGAGAGAGAAGTGCTTTAGCAAGAGCGTTGTGCCATCCTTGTCCAGGGAAGGAGTGAAATGCTGGCCCCTGAGAGGTGCTGGCCAGGATGCCATGCATGGCACGGAAAGGAAATATTTCCCTGGTGGAAATCTGCATCTGGTGCTACTGGGCCATGCAGAAGGTAAGGGGTGGTCCTTGAGAGTAGTTGTGATATGTGCTGTGGGCACAGGAGGTTTGGAGTAGCAGTGGGATAAGATAATTCTGTAGTCTGAAAACACATTTGTCTGTTGAGTCATCTATTATGTTCTTAAAATGTGGTAATTGGAATCCACGCATTACCAAGCCAAAAAAGACAATAATTAAAGCCAAGGCACAAAAGGGAGTTAATGTTCCAAAATTATTTTGTGCAGAGTTATTTGATAAAGTAAGTCTTTCTCTTTCCTTATAAAAACCCCTGCTCTACAATGAATTTTTCTAACTCTCTGGAAAATAATCTAATTATAGTTAACATTATTATGTTCTTTGGTGCTTTGAATGGAGCTGTGGGTAATATTGTGCTTACTCCAAAGCAAATAGCTGCATGTTTCAGTCTGACATTTCATATTGATAGAAACAAAAACATTTTGTTAAAAACAATGGATAAGGGAAATAATTCATTTTCTAGATAATACAAAAGAGGGAAAAGCACCATCATGTTCTCAGCAATAGCAGAAATATGCTTTGCCAGACACTCCTCTATAAATATATTTAATTATAATATTGTATTCTTCTCTAGGAGAAAGCAGGTGAAACCTAACTTTCTCTTTCCTGAAATCTTCCCATATATTTTCCCAAACAAATGAGTATCTTAAGACTCAGGCATTGTGATCACTTGAAAGCTTATAACAACACTGGAAAAAGAAAGATTAAATATGAAAGAATGGTATAAAGTCTGAAAACGTGCATTTAAATCTTCTAGTTCAATCTCAAACAGACAAGCCTCATCTTTATTTTTCTTCTTTTTTCTTTCATAAAGCCCTAACTGGAAGCCAATGAAGTTGGAAATGTATTGACTTTGTTTCATTTCTGGTATAATTAGTCACCTATAGTTGAATACTGACGTTAGATGCACAACCTTCAGCCTCTCTGCAGAAATGGAAATACAATTGGAATTTGCTGCTGTCTCTGAAACGTGTTTTGTTGAATCTAATTTGTTTTCACAGCAACCCTGTTGCTAAATGCTCTTAGACCAGGGAGGTTAAGTAACGTGATGTAAGCGTAACCCACGGTCACGTAGGCATGGCTGCACAGGGAAATTTCTGGTAATTTGAGTCACAAAACCAACAATTTTTGCTGGTTGTGGAATGAGAAATGTCTCAGGAAACTGAAATGTCTCAGGAAACTGGGCTAGGGATGCTCAAGGGGCTGGTGGTGTGGGAAACTCTTAGCAATCCCCTTTTTTCCCTGTGGGACGCCATGGAGATGGTATCAGGAGGAGGGACAAACCCACTGATGGGGGAAATAGTAAAGGTAAGATGATTTTTATGAAGTTGGGAAAAGTAGGCTTTAGGAAAAAACTCCCCAGCACAACTGAGGGCATCCTGGGGCTGCTGCACAGCCCCACAAGCACCACAGCCCGGCCAGAGCAGCCTTGTGCATGGCTCATGAGCTGCCTGTGGTGGATGAGCTCTTCCTTGGCCATGCTGCTAGCACAGACCTTTTTTAACTTGCAATCCTGCTCACTCTGCCCTGCCTGACCCATTCCATTTGCACCAGGAGAATCTGAAAAGGGGCTTTTGGAGGTGTTTGCCCAGGGCCTGGGCTCACATGCTGTGAAATGTGTAATAGAGTCAAAGCAGACTTTGCTGAAATGGTGCTGGAGTGGAAGCCTGCCTGTCTGCTCTCTGACTGGAGAACTGACACATTATATCTCCCTCTGTGAAAGCAAATATTTTTTCTGTCAAAATGCCTGTAATATAATCCATTCTCATTCTTTCCTTGGTGTAGAAGCAAAAGCTTGAATGATTTTAATCAGTGCCGGATTTTGTGCTCCTGTTAGTATTAGAAATCCAAGAACATACAAAGCTGTACTCCAAAGACAACTGGAGCTGTTCTTTTTTAAGGTCACAGCAAATGCAATAATGCCAACAGCTCATAGTGCTCTTCATTAGGCTGTGTAACTTCCCAACACATCAATCATTCAGTGGAGGGTGTTTACTTACTTTCTTTAACAGGATGAGTGTATTTTAAAATTGGTAACCTAGTTCAATTCTCCTTTGTGAGACAGATGTGTTGTCCCCGTGTTGCCCCCGTTGCTGTGGGAATTCAGTGATGCAGAACACAGAGGCAGAGTTGGGATTTCCCTTCCCCAAAGAGATAAAGCCAGACAGGTACCCAGGGCACTGTGCATCCCCCTGTCCCCCCTTCCATCACGTGGCTCAGCACTGGGTGGATGATAACTGAATATGTGGAATCTGCACTTGAAAATGCCTTCTCCTCTCTGTGCAGGTCAGCTCTGTTATGAGTCTCTGCTGTACTCCAGGAGTTCCTGAAACTTTGGAAAGAAGGTTTTGATCTGTTGCAAACCCTGATTTGGTATGGCACTTACCTCTGGGCTGGGTAAAACCTCTGAGGAAGTTAGCAGAAATTCACTCAAAGAGGTGAAATGGAGCCCATTAGATGCTGCTGAGGATGAGCACTGAGAGTTGCTGCTCCAGGCTCTGCCTCCTGAGTGTTCTCTGTTTGGATGCCTTCTCTGGCCCCAGACAGCTGTTCCTGCAGGAACTCCTCTTCCTTCTCCTAGCTGAGAGCAGGGGACACTCTTGCATCTTGGGCTTCCCAGAGACTGTCCACCTTCCAGGTTCCTTGGCACGCAGCAGTTTGGATTATGTGCACTTTAGTATTACTTAATCAGAAATTCGGGCTCAGGGGTTTGTTTTGGGTTTGTTTGCCCTTGTTTTCTAAATATTCGTAGATAGCTCCTGGGAGCTTGCTGTGGACAGCCACACTGACAGCTCTGAGCTTTGGTGTGGTCCTGGTGCTTGCCAAGGCTCACTGCTCACTCTTTCCTTAATTGAGGGTTTGGACGAGGATAAGGCTTGGCTCACACCCCTTGTGAGACCTCACACATGCAGAGAGCTGTGCTTGATGGGAAGGCAAACTCCTTCCTGAGCCTTTGCTGTTTTTCCCTCAACCCCTCCTTGGAAAGCAGGGAAGATGTAAAAGTACTCCATGAGCAGCAGGAGGGCAGACCTTGCTGCTTCCCAGTGTAGGATTACATATTAATACATCAGGCTTCAATGGCTTCTGGTTACACAGGAACACACAGAGAGCAGCAGAGGGGCTGGGAAAAGCATCGAGTCCCAACAGCTCTGTGATCCTCTGGCAGCACAGGCACACATCCCTGCTTCCACGTGTGGGGCACTCACAGAGGCAGACTCAGGGCCAGGGAGAAAGAAGAGAGGAAACCAAACCCCTCAGCTACGTGTCATGGCAACCAGAGCCAGCACGTCACTGCAATCCAGGGAGCATCCCTTCCTGCTGCACCCATGTAACAGGACAGGGAGGAGCAATGCAAGGGGATCCATGGCAGAGCTGTCCCACTGGTGTGTGTGGTTAAGAAGATGAAGCACTGCTGGTGCTGGACAGTGTCCCTGAGAGGCAGCACCGTGCCTGGAAGGGTTCTACCCTGCTCTGTAACAATATCAGATGTGTAAGGTCTCAGTAGATGTGTTACACTGAATGAGTGTGAGTGCACCCAGGATACAGGGTGTCTTATTTTGGTTCCAGTTGGTCACGTTGGAAGAGAGACAAATGATTGCAGGGCTGCTCCCAACCCCTTCATCCCCCAGCCTGCAGTGACAGACACAGGACCTTGCTCTTGGCCTTGTTGAACCTCGTGAGGTTCACATGGACCCACTCCTTGAGCTCATCCAGGTCCCTTTGGGTGGCACCCCATCCCTCAGGTGTGTCAACCACAGCCCTCAGCTGGTGTCAGGGGCAGAGGCTGACAACGAAAGGAGATGTGTGTTGTGCAGAGGTGCTCTGCAGAGCTCTGTTTAATACAGCAGCACTCGTGGGTGTGTGGTTGGGATGTGAACTGCTCCCTTACCACATCTATTGTCTGACAAGTGTGGCAGTGTCCCTAGGGCAGTTGGGCAAGCAAAGAGAAGAGCAATTTTCTGAATACCTTGTGCTGAGAGGATGCAGGGCTACAATACAGCACAAGCACTCCATCTACCTGAAGTGCAGACCTACTGCTGCCAGTAGATTAGCCTTAATGCCCTTGGAACGTTTAATTCAAATAAACAACCTTGTTTCTGGCCATATACAAAACATCTCTTTGTGGTGGAAATCTGCTTTTTGTGGAGATTATGTTTGTGAATGCCAGGAGGTACTTGGCACTAAGTGCCTCATGCATTTGTATCCCTGCATAATCCATGAATTGCCTGAAGATGCTCTTTAGCTGCAAAATTCAGATCCCCATCTTAAAACACTTTGCTGTCCTGACATTCTCAGTTCCAGAAGTTTAGGTTTATCTGCTGAGCATTTCTCCACTGTGGGAATTTGGTTTGGGACTAGCTGTTAATAAATTAAATAGCACTTTTTTTTTTTTTTTTTTTTGGTCATTCTTTTGCAACAAAGGCCCATCAGGGAATAAGGAGATAATCAGCTTGAAGAAAATCCTGAGAAATCTGTCTGCACCTCTCCAAATAGGTCACCCACCAGGCAACATCCCTGAAAATTGTATGGGGTGCCTCTGAGATAGCCTCCAGATTATTTATGGTGTTATAATTCAATTAAGTGGTGGCAGGGGATCAGTGAGGGTGGCTGTGAGATCCTCATGTGCTAGGTATTTTTGGACCCTACAGAGGAAGAAATGAGAGTATTTAGGATTGAGTAATTACAGTGGTTAGGATTTAACAGGGAATTTATACTGCCATCTGTGGATATCAGTCTAGATGGGTTACTTCATATGGAGGCATAGGAATGGAAGCACTTGTCAAACAGGTAGCTGGGATGCTGCCTATAGATAAGCAGTAAATGATCTATGGGAAAAGAGAGTGGATGTGCTTGGACAATGTTTTATGACCTTCCCTAAACTATGGAGATAGATGCTCTAAAATGTGAGTCTGCCTTACAGGCAAGAGAATTTTAGGTCAGTAAAGCAGAAAAAGGTTATGGGTTAAAGCCTGACAGATTCCTTTCTGCAAGATACTGAGAGCAGATTTTCCTTGAGTCATTTAAAGGAAATGGGGAAAAATTGTGTAGCTGAGAGAATAACATGGTGCTTTAGCGTAAAGCACTGAAATGCTGGCAAAACACTTTTGTTTGGAGAGAGCATGAGCTATCAGGGTCAGAACTGTCCCACTGGAGGTGCAGATGAATCTTGACTGAGCTGAGAAAACAAGCAGAATGTTGCCTGGGTTCAGCTACAACAGAAAAATAGTGACATACTTGTAAAATTAGTTCTTTTACACTCTGGCCAAGTGGAAGACACCTCTTTCAGAGGTGTTACAGGTCTTTCAAACCTTCACCTCAGTGCAAGCCACCTTTAGAGTAGTAATACACAATTAATAGTGTATTATTGGTTAATAATGTATTATTACGTTAGAGTAATAATGCACCTATTAGAGTAATAATAAACAATCCTCATTTTCTTAAACTATGAGATTTCACTGCTGAGGGCTTTTTAACTGGTTTGTGAGAACTCTGTCTGCCTTTCCTCATAAGCAATCAAAAATCTATGGCTCCATAAAATTTTAGAGTCTTATCCTCACCTTCACCAGTTCCAAGTGAACAGAAAGTGTTTAAATTTGTTAAATCTGCTTGGTGAGGTGAGAGGGATGGCATGGATGGCCCTTCTCTGTTGGGCTGCAGTGGCATTTCTGTATGTGGCTGCAGAGGAAGTTGTTAGTGACACCATCAGGTGCTCTAGAATTGAATTGGGACTTGTCAAACTCTCAAGTCCCACACAAGAGTGGCTGTTTCAGTCAGAATTATGGCTGAGCAGACTCCTCTTGTGCTGTTTGGGATGCCCTGCTCCATGCTGAGCAGCACAGGGTGTGCTGCTCCTCTGAGAAGTCACTGGTGATTCCTTTTCCTTCCCTGCAGAGGTACTGGCATCATCTGTTTCCTATTTAAATTCAAGGGTATTACTTTGATCAATTGTTGAATGCAATTGAGGAGGTGTCTTACTGTCCTGCCAGGACTCTGCAGCCACAAAATCTTATTCTGTGTGGGAAACCCCATTTCTAAGCCATCATTAGTGACCAGCAAATTGAATTTATAAATCTCTTGGGAAGCTGTGAGCAGACACCCTTTGGATTGGGAAGTGGTGTTTAGCATCACCTGCACTAAGATGCAGCTAAACTGGGTTCAGTTTCTGCCTCTACCTCAGGTGTCCTGCAGCCAGGGCAGGATCCAGAACCAGAATGAAATCCCCAAGGAGGGGACTGCAGAATTATTTGGGACACTTCAGTATGGTGTTCACTGAGGTACAATGTAGTTGTAAAGCCCATTGGTTTCCATGGCAGATTGCAGAAAAGGGATGGGAAGGAAGACGCAAATCTGATTTTGAGTTACCATGAGCAGAAAAGAAAAAAAAGAAAAAAGTATACCTGGATCCAAATCTAATATCCAATAGCATATCTGGATTTCTCCAGTGGTGAGAACTTCTGTATCAAAAGAAGAAACTAGTAGAAGAATAGCAGGTACCTGGTATAAACCAGGAATTTTTTCTTGTTTAATGTTCCCTCTAGCAGGGGCATATAACTCTGCCATGCTTCACTCACCAAGAGAAGTCACTCCTGTTTCTCATTTTCTCCTATCTCTGGTCACTATTAATCATTAGGCAATTACATTCTTAAAGATAAATCACCACAAGTTTCTCTTCTGTAAACAGAGAAACAGCTTTTCTTTGTAAAGATTGATTTAGTTGCCCTGCAATTTCCTGTTTAATTAAACAGGATCAGTCTGACAAATGCAGGTTTTTAAGCACTTTGTTTCTGGCTTTTTTTTTTTTCTTCTTCTAGGAATATACAAAGGATGGAATTATTTTTTCATGGCGTTGAGAGGGCAGCTAGGTTAATACCAGTCACTTTGCCCTTGGGCATCGACTATTATCAGCAATGCCAGATAATCTCTTACAAGGAAACCCCAAGAGTGATTCTCCACCATCCTGTGTGGCCTTCAGCTGATACCAAGTGAGTGTCAGACCTTCCTGAGGCAGCAGATGTGTTTTGTCCAGATGTGGGGCATCTTTGCTCTCCTCTCCTCAGCCACATTGAGCCCTGCTCAAAGGAGTGGAAGATTTATTCATCCATATCACAGAGCTGCATGCTGGGTAGGTAAAGACCAGATGCTGAAATGTATTTTTGAGGGAAATCAAAGCCAAATCCTCAGATGGATTTTGGGCTACTAACTTAGAAATGTGTAATATATCCCTAGATACAGCAACAAGTGGAAGGGTTGGGCTGGAGGCTTGTGGTTCTGAGGAAAGAAGTTTGAGGGGTACCTGGGTGTGAGCTACCAAATATGAGAGTGGGAGATGCAGCTGGTGTGGGGCTCTTCATGCCCTCCAAAATCAGGGCTATGGGTACCTTGTGAATGAGGCTGAATTTTAAAGGGAATTAATGTGCACACAGGACAGTGAAGTGCTGGCACATCCCAGTGTGGGAGCTCCAGGAACGGATGGACAAGTCCAGAAAAGGATCAGCCAAATTGCTGAGCCTCATGGGGATAATGGGGAGAGTGGGAGGAGGAGGCTGGGGCAGTCAGAGGGGTGATGGAACCAAAGCCTTGGCTGCCATTCCCTGTGGGGGCTGCGCGGGGCTGGAGGAAGCAGCAGTGGCAGCCGTGCTGCTCTCCAGGGGCCCTCGCTGTGCTGAGCAGCAGATGTGCCCTCCTGCACCGACTTGTCTGGGCTGAAAACACTCATCAAGGTGATGTTATACAGCCTGGGAAAACAGGAGACAGTCACATTTTTATTGGCTTTCAGATAAACGTTCCCTGACGTTGGAGCCGTCTGCAGATTCAGTCCTGACACTCCTTTCATTCATGCCTCTGTTTAAGTGATTTCTTGAAAGGAGAAATCCAAAGAATTGTTTTTCCCCTTTCGAACTCTGTCTTTGCAGCCACCTGGGAATATCACTGATCACCCAGTGAACAATTGGCACTCAGCCTTGCCATACTCTCAGTACCATTATTACACCAACAAGGCAAAGGTGTCATGTTCCTGCTGCTGCTTCCTGAGATGGTAACCCAGAGCAGGGATTTTTCTGGAAGACAATTTCTTAAATACTCCCTTTGGGGTTTTCAAATGATACTCCTTAGCTGCTGTGACATGAGCTAACCCTACCTTTTGTTGAAAACTGCTTGTCTTTTGTTATTAGCTTTGTTCCAGGGTAAACAGTTGGAAATGTCCTACTGGTTCATATTAATGTCAGGTTTCACATTTGGGACTGTGGTTAGGAGCTGTGCCAGAGTAAGTCCTGACAGGTGTACATGGAATAAAGGGTGTTTTGATGCTTTTAGGAGAAAAAAGGGGTACAATTTCTTCCAGAGGCTGTGATCTCCCAGTTGTCTTTTACCCCTTTGTGATGCAAGAGGAAAAGCCAAAATGTGCATGAAGGTGCTGCAAACACTCATGTGGGATGGGAAAAAAGCAGGAACAATAGAAACTGGCACATCTGCGGCTTCCAGGAGAAGCTCTGATCAACAAAACCAAGGTCCCACCAGCCTGTAGTGCCCTCTCCTTGCTTCCTGCAGGGTACTTAGGCCTACCAACATAGGAGCACTCCTGCTCTGTGTCACACAAATGGTGGCAGCAGGTCAGGGATGTCCTGGCACAGAGGGGGTGACAAGCCCCAGGTACAGTCACATCCTCTCTTGGCACAGGCGGGTGTGTGGGATCCCTGACCACAGAACAGCACTAACAAAAATTACTCCCATCTTCCCAAGGGCTCAACCTCTCAGCATGAATGCAGAGGTGAAGAGGGGGCACAGCAGGAGCTCTGGGGCTGGGCAGGAACTCTGCAGGCTGGGGAGAGCTGGCCTCCAACGCTGCGGCAGCTGGAGCTGCATGGGAGCATCACCCGTCTCTTTGAGGGTTTCCTTGCTGCTCACCCTGCTGAAACATCTTCTCCCTCCGGCTAAGTGGTTCATGGCTCTTGGCTTATTGCTATTACAAGACATTTATGTTTCATGGCAGATGGTCTAGTGTACAACTTGTTGTTTTGCTTTTTTTTTTTTTTTTTTAACCAAGGTAGATCAGCAGGCAGCGGCTCAGTCTCAGCAGCTCTGGGTTGAGATATCAGTTTTATCCCACATTTCTTTAAAGCAAATGAAAGAAGGAAAACAAAAAGGTTGGGAGAGAAATACTTTCATAGTCACAAGATTTGTCAGTTTTATGGTGTATTTGGCACTTATTTTGTGATGGCCAAAGTAGGATGTCCCAAGCACCTTTAGAAAACTGCTAAGGTACAAAATAATGAGTGAACAGTACAAAGCTTTGTGACTGAATGTGTGAAAAAACACTGGCTTTCAGCTAAGCTGCATGGAATTTGACCTTGGCACAAATGATGGTGCTTCCCCATCTCCTTCCCAACCTGTGCCTTTTCAGACAATTTGCAGATTTAATTTACAATGCATTTCCATATACAGAGGAAAAGTGCTACAACTTTATCTGTCCGTGGAGTCCCAGTAGTCTCAGCTCACCAGATGTTCCTTACTCATTTAAACAGTGCATTGAGCTTTGCTTAGTGTGATAATTTTGAAACACAACGAGTATGGGGATACATAATGAGGAGTTAGAGGTAGTGGCTATAAGGGTAAAAAGTTTCAAGGAAAAGATCAATTGTCTTGTGTCCAGCTTCATTACCATAACTGTGGGTATAAATTGTTGTGCAAACACCTACAGGTCACTCTGAGCATAAATTATGTCTTGATTTCTTTTCTTAAGGCCAGAAACTTGATCAATAACCTTCATTTGAAAACAGGACCTCACTGCCAGCAAAGTCTTTAACTCAAACCTTGTGATTACCAGTTGGGTTTGCTGCAGCAGGGATTGTACCTGGCTCTGGGGTGAGAAGGAGTGTAAAGGACATTTTTACAGCCATGCCTTCCTACCCCCAGGAGCAGGAATAGCTGAAGTGTTTTTCCAGGGACTGACTCCTGTTGTAGCACTTCCTCTGGGAGCTTTGTAAGGGGCTCTCCCACTCAGTCCATTTTCCCACCAGGGAGGGTGGAGCTCCCACAGGCCCTGGCAGTGAGAAGGCAGAGGGAGAATATTCACAGTTACCCTGCAGAGACATCACCTTAGAGACTTCACTGCGAGGTTCCACTCCAAGTCCAAGAAATAAAATGGAGACAGATATTTATATCTAGGAAACAACAGCCCATGATGTGACAAGAGCCTCAAAAGGACACAGAGAGGTTAAGTGACACCAAAAAGAAATTTCATTTTCACCCAGTAGAGACCAAAAAAAGAAAAGGAAAAAAAAAAAGAAAAATCAGCATTTTCACCAGCTGAAAGGCAAAGCAAGAGTTCATGCTTCCTAAAGAAGTTAAAATCTAAGAATCCATATAGTTACATGAATATTTTCCCCTTAAGGAATGTTGGGGTTTTGTTTTTTAAAGCTTAAAATAGTTTCACCTCCCCTCCAATATCTTGCTGAAATATTAAAAAAACTATCAACCTCACTCAAGCTCACAATAAATTATTTTTGCCCTATATTTACAGCAAGGTCAATTTTTTCTCCCTGGATTTCTTGCATATAATTCATTTGAATGGGGTGGCTTCTATGTCATCTTTAATCTTCTAAATGTATCTTAAGCCCAAATTACAAATCCTAGAAATGAGTGACCCATAATGAATTCTTAACCACAACTTTCTGGCAGAACAAATATACTTCTCAAATATGCAAACTGTTAAATGTTTTCTTATCATACTAAAAGTGTGAATTAAATTATAATATGATGAAAAAGTAGCAGTTTGCAGTAATTCCAAATGTGGCAAATCTTCAGTAGTGCATAAAATTATTCAGTGAACTGTGGAAAACATCAGAGCAATTCTAGCCTTAAAGCTTTTCTTCCAACAACCAAAAAGTGCCAAAAACAAGCAAGCATAGCTAAGCATTTCATCTTGGAAGCAGCTTATTGAATTAATAAGACAAGTCAATTAATGTAATGCTCTGTTGCTTCAGGATAAAACATGAAAAGGAAAAATATGGAGCTGTTTACTGTAGTGAGATCAAGCAACCATGAAGCCTGTAAAGTTAAAGTTGTTAATTTCTCTAAAACCTAAGGAAATGATCAGCACAGCTATTGTATAGACTCACTTTATATGTAAGTCTTGAGTGAGGTGTGGATATTCTGCTGTCCAGACAGGGTTTTAATACCAATTTACTCCTGCTAGGAGTAAATTTTTGCCTTTCTACTGCATAAGCTTGAAACTGAATTTCTGCTTCATTCACACTGGGCAAACATTGGAACAGCCTGCCAGGGAAGTGCTGGAATCACCAGCCCTGGAAGTGCTCACAAAACGTGTGGCTGTGACACTCAGGGACATGGTTTAGTGCTGGCTCTGGCAGTGTTAGGTTAATGGTTGGACTTGATGACTGTAGAGGCTTTTTCCAACCCTAATGATTCTGTGATTCTCCATAGGTTCTGTTTGATGGGCTCTCCTGTGTCTGAGGGTGTTTCAGTGCTAACTGCTGAGGAAAGTTACCTCAGAGGTGTGCAGGGTGTTTTCAACAGGTTACATTTAACCTCTGCATTGTAGAACAGTGAGGAAAATCAAGAGCTGCAAGTAGAAACTCTCTGTAATTCAGCAGAGCAGCCTGTGTTTAAATCGTGGCAAGGTCCTGATAAATTGAAAGTTAAGGCTGGTAATCTTTGCTTTCAGGTCAGTTCCTCAAGTTTCATTTAACTTAATGCCAGGCTTGTATGTGCTCAGAAATCCTGATTCCAGATGTCTGAAAAAGTGTCTGACAAGGATGGAGTCAATTAATGGTGAACAGCTGGCTTTCCTGTGTAATAGACCCTATCTTCTCAGAAATCCTCATTATGCAAACTTTGGGTTTGATTTGGAAAACAAATATAATAATATTGATCAAGAACTTTACCAGTTGTGAAGTCCTATTTTTCAAGTCTTCTGCCCAAACCACTGCCTTTGATTGCAAGGGACTAATTAGATCAGTTTGAGCAGGGCTGCTGGGGGTTGGGGAGGACTACAGGAATGCCTGGCTGTTGGTAGGGATGAGTGCCTCAGTTATTCAGGCACAAGATGACTTTCACGTCTGACAGCAATTTGGGAAGAGCAACTTTCTCATGGCTATTCTGGTAAAATTCTGTAGGGTGTGAAGGGCAGCAGGTGGAAGGGAGACAGCAACACACTGACCAGGCCTACACCCATTTCTGTGAGGTTGGTTTTTGGAGCTCTTTTCCAGTTGTCAAGGCTTCAAAGGGTAGAGCTACAGAAGGTGCTTAAAGGTGGAGCTCCTGTAGTCTGCAAGAAGATATTAAAGGAATATCATGAGGACTAGAAATCAATGACAACTCTGTGTTAAACCAGTTTTAGTTTTGGGGCTAAACCATTCTAGCAGCTTTAGGCTGCTCTTCCTAATTTTGCCACAAGGTCTTCAGCAGCACTGACTGTAAGAAATATTTTCACTCTTATTTTCCTTTGCAGCTTTTTTCCATGCTGGAAAAAGGGATGTATTGTGGTCCCACTCTAAGTATTTTTTGTAGATTGCTGCTAGATGCACAGTGGAGATGATATTGTTGAGAAAAGCCATTGTGGCACTTCTGAGACCTTTTGAGGGACATGTTTAAGTCCACAGGATCTCACAGATCATGTGCAATGAGCAGTCACAAAAGTCAAAATTTAATTAGTATGGAGGGGGAAATTTTTTTTTTAAGTCAGCAGTGGGGCTGCAAAGCAACATTATGAACCAGCAAATACTGTGAGTCAGATCCAGTGAGAAGGGAAACTGAGGTACCTGCAAAAAGCAGGCATTGACCCTAAATATCCAGTCTTTGGTGGGGAGGGGGGCGGAAATTAAGAAACTTCAGCCCGGAAAATCTTCCTAGGCAGCAGGTACAATCTTTTGATCCTGTCCCAATTGTTCTCCTTGACTTGCTGGGCATTGGTGAAATTTTGGTGAAGGACAGCCATGCCCTCCTTGAGGTCAGTCCTAAAGGATAAAGACTAGCAAAAATATGAAACAATCTAACATGAATTTTAATTTGTCTTATATATGAATACCTGGAGTATCATTTCAAAGTTGGCTGTTTCAGTTTTTGTTGCCCAAAGATGTAACATGGCACAGTTGGAAAGAGCCCTGTAAGGTGGAAGTCTCAGATTAAATGGATACAACATCTGTAAGGGAAAATGGCCCACTGTTTTGAAAACTGAATTCAATTCTGCTCAAATCAGAGAAATAGACACAGGTTATATGAGCTAGAGCTCATGTAAACAAATCAAGGTGGTCTGATGATAATAGAAAGAAAAATGATATAAAAAAGGTGTTTCAGTTATGGGAGAAGATTGGAATACTGTTTATAATCCAACAATGAAGCAAATGATGAGATGAGTTCTGCTGAATAAAACCAACAGGCTCTTATCCCCTGTCTTGTTTTCTGTGCCAAGTAAAAGAACAGGCTTTTGTGTAAGCAAAGTATAATTTTTTCTGCCTTGGACAAAGAGTAGAGATGAGCTGAAAGAAAGATAGGCTATAATAACATTTAGAAATCAGGTGCTAAGAGAGTATAAAAGCTAACTGAGAATGTGATATTCTTATAATAATCACATCTCAGCACAGATGAGAAGAAAATATCACTTCAGGCTTGTAAGGCTTACAGCTTTGGGTGCCAGAATTTCCCTGTCCTTGTGTTTATGAGTCTTCCCTCTCTCCTATTCGAGATGAGGAGAAAGCAGTTCTAGGACATGTCAACAACTGCTATGAATTGCTTTGCTTTGTTTTCCATCCAGTCACTGTTCTCTTTTGAGACTGTAAGTTTTTGGGAGTCAAAGTCAGAAGAAAATGGAGCCAAATGAGTGAGGAGGTCATGGAAGCTGCCTCTGGCAGGTGCACATCCAGACTGTGATATTTCTTTGTTGCACTGGCTGTTGCTATTTAGCTGATGTGTCTTTGAGAGTCTGGTGGCCAAACAGAATGGGGAGATATAGCCAAGCTGCTGAGGAAAAACATTGTAGCCTGGTTGTTCCTCTTGAGCAGCTTTGAACATATATGCCACCAAACTCCGCTCAAAGAGCAGGTAATTCAGCTGAGGTGGAAATGCCTTCCTCAGTAGGAAAGCTTTACTTGGACTGTTGTGCTGTGCTGTGAAGACATAAGTGCTGTCTTCACACACACTCATCAGTCAAATCCAGACTGGACTAAGAGCAGGGAAAGTTGGTGGAATACAAATCTGCTTACTGTGGGTCCAGTGCTGAATGATAAACTTGTCTGTGGCAGAATTAAAGGAAAGCTGTAGAGTGCCTGGAGGTAGCACTGCAAGGCAGTGACGTCTTTGTGACAGGTCTCCTTCCCTGCTTACGTTCATTACTAAGATTTAAGTGGGTCTCAATGTGACCTAGCAGTTCCTCTTCAAGAAGTAAAGCTGGTGAAAGATTTGCCTAAGGGCTTGAATTCAAGAGCCAAGTGCATGTTTTATTTTAAGACATTTTTAGCTGATCTTCAGCATTAATTCAGTACTGAGGTTCTTCGGGTTGCAAAATGCTTGAAAGGCTGTTTAATTTCAAAAATACTTTCAGGGAGTATTCTCTTCAATCAGAGAAGGACACAGAGACCATTTTCTTTAGACTGTAACATTTCCTAACTGTTTCTCTGCTCTGTATCAGTGTCTGTGAGACACCAGGAGGGCTTTAGGGACTTGGGGTCAGATGTGTAAAAACTCTGGACCATTCTACATGGGACATCATGAAGGCTCTACTAATCTAGATAGCAGCATCTAACAGAGAGAAAATGTAACTGAAAGAGCACAAAAAGCTCAGAAAAAGCTTTGGCACAGGCTTCCCAGAGAAGTGGTGGAAGCACTATCCCTGGAAGTGTTTCAAAACCATATAGATGTGGTGCTCAGAGACACGGTTTAGTGCTGGACTTGACAGTGCTGGGTCAATGACTGGACTTGATGATCTTAGAGGTCTTCTCCAATCTAAATGGTTCTGTGCCTGTGCTTGGATTCCACACAGTGCATTTCACAGCGGCGTGGCCAGTTCTTCACTTTTTATTTCAAGTCCAAAAAAAGTCTGATCAAATCAGTAGTGATAAATTTCCCTCCTGCAGAGGCTTAAACTGGTGGCAAGCCCCAATAGCTGGTGTGCCGAGTTCTCAGATCTGGTCAAGGCAGAGGAGACCTTCAGAAAAGCAACAAACAGAATGGGTTCAGGGAAGGTGAGGAGCTGACACTTAACTCCTCTGCTGCAAATCAAGTAGCAGCAGCACCTGCTCTGTACCCAGGGCACACCTGAGAGAGACCCTGTGGCCCTGAGCTGGGGGATTGCTGGTCTGGGCAGTGAAATACAGGGAGCTGCTGGCACAGATTGGCATCTCGCCTTCCAAAGTACACAGGGAAAAGGAAAAGAGTGAAGATCACATAAATCACTGTTGCTGTGGGGGACAGCTCCCTGAAAGGGGTCTCTTCTTCAGTCTGTGGGGCAGTAGTGGTGATAATAGAGATGGATGAATGTAATTGAGTGGCGTGAAAGAGAGGGGATGGGATGAAATGAAAGTGAAATGAAATAGGAAATGAAGAGGAATGGCAGGTGGGAGGAAGAAATTACATATTCCCCTGAGCAATATTTTAGGTTATGGGTAGTTTGCTTCATATCTAGGTGGGCCCCTAGCCCTCACTTCTAACTGAATCAAGGACAGTAATCTGAGAAATAAAACAGATGAGAAATAATGGGAAACAGGTTAGTAACTTGATGCTCAAACATGTGTTTTGTTTCTGGTCAGACAAATTTGATTATATTGCTTCATGGTGGGAAAGCAAAAATAATCCAACCATGAGTGTTGGATGAAAAGATGCCATATCCAGGTTTGCTATGTGGGAAAGACCTCTGCACATTTCTGAATTAGGAATTAGAGGTACACATCAAACAAAGGCAAAAGTTTTAGCAAAGATCTGCAAAATGCACCCACACAGGAATATTTGTCAAAAACATTTTTTTTCCCATGACTTAGTTGCTCTGCATAGTATCCTCTCCCATGGCAGTGGTGTTCACATTCTCAGGTGAGACCAAGTTATTTGTGCTCCTCATTGGCTAGTTCATCATTTTTCTGGTGGAAGGCACCGTGAACTTTCTCCCCTCGAAGTCAGCTTTTACATGAAAACCATTCTCTCAGACGGGTTCTCCAAAAGAAGAATTGTTGGTCATTTTTTTTTCAGCCTGTCAGGGTTAAGCATGGCCATTTTCTATCTCTGCTCTCATCTGAAAGACTCAGAGCAGCTTCTACTATGGAGCCATGAAACCAAACTAAGGCAGGACTGTGTCCCTGTGGGAGCAAAAGATGTTGGAGTAGACCTGGTGGTGATCTTCCAAGCATCAGTGGTTTGAAAATCCCAGCTGAAGGGAGATGCACGAGCTCTGGTCAGTTGGTGCTTGCACGATTGCCCACACTTGACTGCAGGCCCCCTAATTCTGCTCTCTGTGAGTCAAGCTCAAAGCCAGGGTCTGCTCTCAGCAAAATTTCACTGATGTGAATCACAAGTGAACCAATCAGTGAATCACAGGTGAACCATCCTCAGTGATGACCTGAAATCCAGGAGCCCTCAATTCTACTGCTGGGCCTGCTGCAGGTTTTTAGCATCACCTTGGGCAGGTCTCAGCTCTTATGAGTTTCAGTTTCTTGCCTGGAAAGCAGAGGATTCAGTTCCTTTCCTCAGAGCAGCGTGGTTTTATAAAGTACAAATATTTGTGAAGTTAAGTGCTTTGACTGTGTGAGCCTCTGAGAGAAGAAACCATAAATATGTGTCAGGCCTATGATCTGAATTCAAACCAGTGAACTAGAAAAAGTGTTGACAGCCTGAAACCAACTGCCCTGTACACACATCTCCTTCTGTCTACCTGAAAGATTATTTGTGGAATGTGTTTCTATTTTTCTCTGGCGAAAAAATAGAATACCAAGCAAAGAAGCATGACCCACTTCTTTGTCAGGCAAGCTCTAAACCCTGCTTACTGGGATGTGACTGAGGTATTGATAAAAGAGAAGCTCATTTTAGGCCACAATATTCATCCTGCCCTTGAAGAAGAAGAAACAAAGCCTGCTACCTTCAGATGAAATGGATGTGCTTTCCAAGTCAAAGTATGTTTATCTCCTCCACAACTTCTCTATGATCTGTAATTATATTTGGACCAGCCAGTGAAACAGGTAAGTGGCAAATGAATGAGGAGAGTTAGGAATGTAACTAATCATTTTATAAAAGGAAAACATTCAAGCAGTACACCACTGACAGTACCTGCAAACTCTGCTAATAGTCAATCAATAGGTCTGATAGGAGCATCACTCATCAGAAACTGCTTCACCTTCAGCAAATTTTCATGGTCCTTCCTCTGTGTAGTGCCAAGTATGGGTGCACATCATGCTGTTCCTGATGTTGGCCATAGGACTGGACTTCCTTCAAGGTTTCGTTTCTGTTTTTTTTTATATAACGTATAGTATATTCAAAAGAATATCAAATCATACCACACTGAGCTTTTTATTACCAGAGATTTTTTGGACAGAAGCACATAATCTAAAATTTCTGAATTAATAGGCAGATGGTAGCTACTTCTTCTTTCTTTTTTTTGTATTTTTTTTTCAACTTGTACATTTTAGATTTACAGAACTTGATTTCACACATCTGAAGAAACACTGACATAAATCTAAATTTATATTTGATGCATTTACAAATATTCTTTTTCTTTTTTTTTTTTTTTTTCATTTCCTGAAGTGTCTGTCTAGACTTCTGCCAAAAAGCAGGAACTTTCATTTTCTCCTCTGTTAAGATAAATAACTTTTAACATTTTGCAGAGAATGGCATGACTGTCACTTTCCCATGAGGATATGAGGACCATTCACTCCACCACTGAAACACATCTGCTTTCCATCATCCAGGATAAGTAGCTCAGACATCTTCCTGCTACACACTGTGCTACTGTGAATATCCCTGAAATGCAGAATATTTGTGACTCTAGGCTTGTTGAATTCTTTGTTATTATTGTTTTCAACTTGGTTCCCTGAAACAATGAAGGTTAGTTGCATCTGACTCTTAATTGGACTTCATGTTCTATCAGTCATTATTTTTGCAAAGGCCTTAATTGCCCTCTAAAACATTTTAATTAAAACAGCAATTTCTCCATGCCGTACTTCACGAGCAGAGTTTTGCAGCAACTTCAAAGAGACGCAGATGTTTACTGAATTTGGTGGGGTGGTATTTGAGGCTGCCTACTGGCAAAGAAAAATTCATAAACATCTCAAAGAAACTTTCCTGTGGTAATGACAACATTTCCTTCTGATATTTTAGCAAGTCTAATATTTCCCAGTCTCAACAGGCATATTTCATAGGCACAGCACAAGCAGCATTATTGCTCACAGGATGAGCCATGGCCGTGGCTCTGCTGTGGGGTAAAAACCTCCCAGTGGTGATACCTTGGGCTTTGGCAAAGAGTACAAGAGGCCACACATGGGTTTGTTTGTGAGGCTCCTCAAACAGAGTATCACTAGACTGGGAATAAGGAAACCAAAGTTCAATTTCTGCTGGATTTTCCACACCCCCCAGTGTGATTGTGGGAGGCTGTTTAGCTTTGTGTGCCTCAGTTCCAGCTGGTAAAAGGCTGATAACATGTCCTGGCTTGAATAGACTTACCTGCTGGTCTATCTCCTAGTGCACCAAGGAATGCTGGAGGAGGTCTTGGGGTTTATAAAGAGCTGTTTGAGTAAAATTCAGAAATGCTAGGGGTTTATTTTGGAGGAGTTTCTCTTTACTAGTGGCAGCTGAGCCTGGAGCTGACATTATAATCCATTTGGGGGTAAGCAGGCAGGCAGTGTTCCCCTCTGAACTGAGATGACAGTGCTGGGGACACATGGCCAAGGCAAACAACATCTAAAATATAGAGGAGGGTCCAGGTATCTTCTATGGTTTGGGCAGGTGGCTGTCCCCAGAAAATACCCAGCCTGTCCAGCTGAGCCACCAGGGAGGGTGGTCTCCATGTGCAAGGATCATCATCACTCACAAGTGATGGTGAGGCTCACTCTCCTTTCTGTGCACAGAACCAAAATTTTTAATGCTGGAAACGACCTCTAAAATCATCAAGTCCAACTGTTAACCTCACACTTCCATCTTCACCACTAAACCATGTCCCCAAGTGCCACATGGAGGCCTTATCTTGAACATTCCAGGGATAGTGATTCTACCACTTTCTGGGTCATCTGTTTCTTCCCTGGATAATCTTCACTCATATTTTTGAAGGGAGATAATAGAAGTACTTGGAAACAGCTTATCCATTCCCACTGTGAGCACTGGGAAAAGATCAGCATGGAAAGCCAGCCTGGAATATGGCGTGACACGTCATGTAGCTGCTTTAATCTACACTCTAATTACAGTGACAATTTCTGCCTCTTGAAGCATCAGGATTGAAGTGGTTACCCTGAAGGAGAAAGAAACTCAGTGGGAAAATTTCAACCAAATCTAGGATGGGAAGTGCAGCACTTCCTCTGCATTGGATTAAAAGTGATCAGCATGGCCAAAGGCATCCTGTGAGAGACAGGTAAGCCGGCTGAAAGGAAATTGGAAATATTAAAGGAATGAAGCTGGACTGAACAGAACTAGTTTTACAATTCCCTATTCCTCCTTGATTTGGTAGCATTAGGGGGACTGAAGGGTAGATCGTGCAGACTTATGCGTGACAGCAAGACACTTTTCCACACCAATAAACACCCTGAAATTAATTGGACCGCTCACAAAAGTGCCTGGGAATGTGAACTAGGCTCGCACATTTCAGCCCTCAGATTTGATCTTTCTTCAGCAATGCCAGGGCCAGACTGCCTGGTGAACAGCTACAGCTCAGCCAGAAATGGGAGTTCAGGCTGCTCGCCTGGGCCAAGGTCTCTGTGGACACATCCTTGCTGAGGAGCATTTCAGCTCAGCTGAATTCATCATAGCAAGAAACAGATTGAAAATAAACCGAAGGAAACTGTTCTCAAAGTGAAGGGATCAGCCACAAGATTGTCCTTGCCACAAACTGTTGGGCATTTGCTATGCTGTGGAATTGCTTAAATGTATGCTTTTAGCTGGTGGCAAATGCTCTAATGAGAATTAGCCTGGCCTGCAATAAGGGAAACCTAAATTTAGGTACTGTGTACTGTCCCATGTGTACTGTGGGGTAAGAGCACGCAGCCAGGTGTCCACAGAGGCATGCTTAAGCTGAGGTGCCTGTTCACCAATTGCAAATGGGCTCCTGAAACACCAAACCATATGAAAAACTCCCCTCACGTGCCGGAATGGAAAATAGTAGCTTTGTTGTTGTTTCAAAGAATTAGTGAGCCAACAATGCAAAGCTTAGGAGGTGGTTACTGGGTTTTACTGCAGTCTCTATGAGCTACACAAAGTCTGAAGACATTGTACGTACAGTACATCTTTAATAAGAAGGGAGCTCACAGTCTACCAAACTCTGCCAAATAAACTTTTAATACATACTGTACTTCACTCAGTAGTTGTCCATCTCTTCTTCATGGAATATCTAACAGCTCTAAAAATATTTTCTTGGAGGAGGATAGAATTATCATTGTTATATATCAATCAAGTATGGTTAATGAAGCAAAGCCAGCATGCTAGTATTGCACAAGGGGAAAAGCCTCCAGAACACAAAGTGGAACAACAAATGCCCTCAAAATTCTGCTGAAGGGAACAGGAAGCTCTGGATGCTGCATCGGTAGGATTCGTGTAGCTCTTAGGCGTCCTTGTACCACAGCAGGTTTGCTTTGCCTCTTCACTGCCACATTTCTCTCTCAAACAGGTAGGGAACTTCCAGACCATAGCAAAAATGAAAAAAAAAATACAGCAGCTGCAGCAAAGTGTGGTACTATTCAATTTCTTGAAGAGTGAGGCTTTTATTTCAAAATATCATATATTAATATATATATATTTATATATATATATATACTTTAACTGGTATAAAGTAAATTGTAGATCCAAACTTATACTGTTGCTTGTACTTTGCAATCTCAGAAACTTTACCAAAGGAACCACTTTCTTCATTTTTTATTTTCAGCTGTCAAAAATCAGGGCCATTATTTCCACCGAATCCTTTCTTTCACACAGTAAAGCCACTGTTGTTTTCTGGTAAACAGTCAGAGTGCAAATAAGAAATCCATTTGGCTTGGAAAATGCTGAGATGGTTTTAAACTTTCAATACTTTGTCCTCATAAATCAGCAGGGCTTTCACTGTCTCCGTGCAGACGTGGGTGCTCTGTTAAGTCCTTGGGTGGATCTGCAGTGAGAAAATGGGAAAGAGTCAGTTATGCATAATATGGTATTTTCTAAATATAGTATTTTGGAAAAGAAAGACCAAGGCTCTGTGGGATATAGCTGATTGATATAGATGAGTTTAAATGCAATACCAGAGGGGTGTGTGTCTTTTAGTGCTGCAGGGGTGTAAAAATATGCAAGAGACAGATCCTGAGCGAGATCCTGCCTCTGCTTTGGGAGATATTGGATGTGCATTTACCACCTGGGCTGGTGGTGCTGGACATAACAGAATCACAGAATGTCTTGGTTTGGCAGGGACACCTTCCACTATCCCAGGTTGCTCCAACTCCCGTCCAGCCTGGCCTTGGACACTTCCAGGGATGCAGGGGCAGCCACAGCTTCTCTGGGCAGCCTGTGCCAAGGCCTCCCCACCCTTACAGGGAAGAATGCATTCCTGATATTCAATCTAAACCTCCTGTCTGTCAGTCTGAAGCCATTCTCCCTTGTGCTCTCCTCTAATGCCCTTATGAAGAGTCTCTCTCCATGTTCCTTGCAGGAGCCCTTCAAGCCAGGAGAGATTTGGGCCTGGGGCTGTGCTCAGCCCAGCCTTCCACTCTCCCCTTCCCAGAGTGACTCCAGTGACTTCTGCTGGACAAGACAGGCAGGAGCATCCATACACCTTTCAGGTTTGTTTGGAACCCCTCCAACCCACTTCCCCAGAGGGCAGGGTAGTGACAGGCCATAGCAGCTCCTCCACCTACTCACCTCGGGTGAGATAACACACCCTGCAGCAGACCAAAACCCATCCCTCCTTGTGACTACCACCAAAACTGATCTGAGTGCTGCACTAATGCTGCAAGGGGAAACACCAATGCCCAGGAGTTTTTTTAGGATGCTGAAATAAGAACAACTGCCCGACAGCAAAAATAGTGCTCTCAAGGAAATGCTTTTTGTTATGCTTTTGTTTCTTTTCTGTACTGGTTCAGGCAAATGAACACCACAAGGAGTTCAGCCCTTTGCAGGCATCTGGGTCAGCAATGAAACTCACATTGACTTGAATATGGTCAGGCTTGGAATTAAATCAGGGTTACAGATTATTATCTAAGCACGAAGTGATTAAATACAGCAGTAAATATTAGAGCAAGAGAGATTTACATGAGATCCAGACAGTTCAAATTGAATGAAACTGAATCCCACTAGTTAAAACTGAAACAAATGGTTTAAACCAGATTAAAGCAGTCAAAACAAGCTCAAACCAGATTAAACTGGTCAAAACAGGATAAAAATTGTAGAAATCAGTTTAAACCAGTTCAAACCAAATCAAACCTATCAAAATCAGTTCAAACTGCTCAGAACCAGTTCAGATGGGCCAAAACTTGTTAAAACTGATCAAACCAGGCTGTAACACAGAGCACAGGCTGAGAAACTGGAGAGGGGCTTTGAACTGGGCTCCTCTGCCCATTCCCAGCTGATCAATACATTAATTTCCATGCTCCAGAACACCAGCAGCATCCAGCCCGAGCTGCTGCTCTTCTACTTCCACTGGTGCCAGTTGCTGTGCTGAAAGTGGCAAGGTGACCTCCAGCAGGTCCTAGTACAGCTTTTTAAGGAAAGCACTGAAAGTTCTTAAATAAATTAAAAAAAAAAAAAAAAAACAGTGATGAGGGATTAAAAGAACATTGAAACTCCTCCAAAAATTGAATGACAATATTATTTCCTTCCAGTGTTTGTCACCTGCCTGACCATCAACAGAAAGCAAATCAACTTAAGGAAGCTGTGAGCTTTATAACTTTGGCTTTAAAAACTTAATTAGTGAGCTATGCTAAAGGGCTAAACACAGAAATAAATGCATGAAAAGGAAGGAATGAAGAATGTACTGGTAAAGACTTCACTGAGCCTGTTGGCCACCTCCTTCTGACACTAATCAGTATTAATCACATCTGAGACCCAACCATGAAGTTATGCACTACCCTAGAAGATTATACATATGGTGCATATCCATGTATTCATAAATATATATATAAACATACACACATGCTTATATGTGATTTACTGTGGGCCTGGAAGAATGCACTAATGGGTATCTTAATCCCAAGAGTCATAAATGGGAATGTTTTCCTTGTCAGGACAGCAGCTAACATAAATGTATTTAGTGTAAGGAAAAGCCTTCATTAAAACAGTTTACAGTTTACAGCCTATGGAGACTTGCTGTAGCCTTCTGCCTAATCACCACAGAGACTGATTTGTTGTGTTTCTTCTGCTTTCTTAACTTCCTTAACTACTCAAATTAGACACACGTGGCCCAGTCTTGGAACCTGGATTGTGGTCAGGGCAGATTACATTGTAATCTCGTTCTCTGCTGCTGTCTGAAATGGCAAAACAAAGGGGAAAAAAAAAAAAAAGCCTGTTTCAGGATCTGATTGCTTCCATTATTTATATTTATGTTGCTAGACTTGACACAGTGGTAGAGATTCAAGCAAGTTCCAGGGACTAAGAAGTAGAATTTCTCCTTAGAAAATGCAAGAGACAGTTGCTGAGCACATCATGTCATGTTGCCTTTGTCAATTGGGTTCTGTAATGATATTTTAAAGCAACAAAGCAAAATTCTACTGGAAGCAGCACCATAAGGTACTCCCCTCACAAGCTAATTAAAATAATTCCTGTGGGTAAATGAAGAAATATTTTTTCAGTTATGAGCACTCACTCTGCAAGTATTTAATTCAAATGAAATACAATAATGCATACTGAATAGATTGGACCATACATCTGCATATTAATGAAGCTCCTAAATTTCTAGCAATCACTTCTATTGCCTTAAACTAGTTTATATGATGAGGACTGGGGGAGTTAGGAGAAGGACAGCTTCACTGAAGAAAGAAAATGCAATTCCTCAATTATATAACTTGTAGACAGACTGCAGAAGGGCTGAATTATTGTGTAAGATACTTCATGTTGCTTCTTAGTTCTTCTACATCACTTTCTTCCATTTTAACTCCCCACTTTCCTCACTGGAAAGGACATGTAGCGACTTTGTGGTCTGGGATTTTTAAATTTCACTGCAAGGCACATTCATTAGGAAACAGCCTTCCAGTGGTGCTGCAGTGGGAAGAGTTCAGCTGTGGGCACAGAGAGATTTGCAGGAACAGCATCGCAGAAAGAAACTGAGTCAGGGAATCCCAGTTCCCTCCTTCCTCCTTTTCTCTGGGAGGTGACTAAGAGATCACATGGATCTTGTTTTTGGGGGTCACTTACTGCTTCCTACAAAGAAAACCTCCTAAGTCAGTAGGTGTCCTGATCATTTAATGTCTTGGTGTGGCAGAAGGCTCTGCTCCAGAAATGAGGATTGCAATACAAATCATTCATCCTGGGGCAGGTCCTATGGAGGGAAAGAAAAAGATTCAAGTGCCATGAGGACCAATTAGGGTAAAATCTCCTCCTTCAACTGGAGGCCTAGAAGACATGAAAAATGACTGGAGTTAGGTAGGATTGGAGAGAAAGGAAAAAGTCAGGAAATCACAACACTACGCTGCACATTCCTGTGAAATAGCTGCTGGGCATGAATATGTAGAATTTCTTATCAAACAGGGAAAAAATTATTGAAAATTTGCTCTTTTTCATTTACCAGGTTTCAAAAGCCCTTTTTCAATTCACAGAAAATGAAAATCTGTATGTTTATAAAAGCATTTTGAGTTGACAACCATGTCATTTTCTTGGAAAAAAATTTCAATTGGGATATGAAAATTAGTTAATTAAAATTGTTGAATACAGGTATAGGTGACAGTTTTAAGACAATGGTTGTGAAACAATCACACAATGCAAAAGAAAAGCTAGAGTCTATTTCTGAAAAACACTTTTATTCCCAAGGCAATCTCATGGTGGGAGTTTAGGCAGCTCATTCACACCCTCTCTCTGCCTTTTCCTGGCACGGTGTGGTGAAAGCTGTTGTCACCTGTTGGCCTGTGCTACCTGAACCTGCAGCATCTCAAGAGCTTGTCACTAATGAGTTCATGGGGTTGGAGCTGTTCTGAAATGTCCTGCAGGGCAAACAGAGAGCTGAGTCCTCTGCTACAAAGCATTTGTACAGCTGCTAATCCAGATGCTGCCTGGAACAGCCAAGAAATGGATATAGGATTCAGCAGATCCCTCTGAGCTGATGTTCTTCCCTTTAGCCACCAGAAAGGGACTCAGTGATGTGCATTAGGGGTATTTTGAGGTGACAATCTCTGTAAAAAGTGACCTGGCTCCAACCTGCCGATTACCAAGCCTGGACCCAGCTGACCAGCCTGATCCATCTGGATTTTCACCCAGTTATGGCCAGAAGCACTGGGTGATCATGACAGTGGTCTTTAAGACTTTTACAGCAGGGATAATGATGGAAAAGACATGGGTGAGCAGTCATTAGTGATTCCCTTTCCTGTTAAGACCTCCTGGGTGCAGACAGAAAGGAGACTTACTCTGGTGGTCTTGATTTTATTGCCAGTTGCACACATCCATCCAGAATTATCAGGCAACGTCTTACATTCCTCTCCTTCTAGGCAGGGCTCCATCTCACACCACCATTTCCCAATCACTATAGAAGCTAAAAGAGAAAAGACAATGTTCACAACTATGTTACAATGACCAACTCTAATTAAATAATATCTCAAGGGTCTAACACTGCAGTTAAAAGGCAGAGTGTCCCTTCAGCTGGAGTTTAGCTGTAAGGATTTCATATTTAATTACTTGTTTGGCATCCTATATTGCCTAAGACAGTGCACTGCTTGCCACAGCCTCCTCACACAGGAGATCTTGTCCGCTCCTGTGCTGTGGCTGCAGGGAATGCTGTGATGGCAGCAATTCTGCTGCAGACCAAAGGACCATCCAGCCTAACAGCCCCTCTCCCTGAGTGCCAATCTGATTTTCACAGGCGTGCACAAGAACAAGGCAAGTCTGAGGAGATTGTCCTCAGAATATTCTCCAGGTCTTCAGGACTTCTGGTTCAATGTACTCCACATAAAACTATGTCTGCTTTGCTTTCAGGATCTACAGCTGGATTTTTTTTTACCATGAATCTGCCCAGAATTATTTGAATCCATGGAGACTTTTGGCTTTCTCAATATGCCATCACAGGGAGCACCACAACTAGAAACAGAGGGTAAGGAAACCCTGAACAGCAGCAGAAGCTGTTTGTTGAAACAACAACATATTATGTATTTTATAGAAAACATATTATCTCTAAAAGTAACTTTTAATGTCCAAATATTTAACACTGTAAATAATGGTAGTGTTTGGACCCAGTTGTTTGAATTTAATTGGCACATATGTTTACAACCTTGAATGTACCTTAATGAAGCTTCTTGCCTGGGAATTGGTATCTGACTATATCCTTAGCTGTATCTTAATGACATTTTTTGTCTGGGGATTTTGATAAACTTTAGCTAACCTTGCAACTGTGACGAGCTGGCTCATGAGTGGCTCTTTCTGTGGTTTGCTTTCTCTGGCAAGAATTAATTTCATGGTTGCACTCAGGAAGCCTGTCAAAGCTTTCTGCACAGTCACTCAAAGAGAGATGCTTAACCCATTCATATCATCCCTCATGGCTGCTTCAAGCCCACAAAATACCTTTGAAGCAGCTGTCTACCTTATATATATTAATATATATATACATACCAGCTGACTGCCATTGAGCTCTGGAAAATGCCCTGTTGTGCATGCATTGATTTAAGGACGTTACAGAGCTTATAATTAAATTCTTGAATACAAAATTGAATAGAATAGTTCAGTTTGAGGGGCCCTACAATGATCATATAGCTCTCAGTGTTGTCTTTCCTGGTTCTTCCCACAGCTTGTATCTGATTTTTATCATATATAATTTCTCCATATATACAAGACAGAAAAAAAAAAAGCCCTTTACACCTGTGCTGGTAAGGCAGTTTAATGATGCTATTCACACACCTGTTTCAGAAGGCCATAATTGATGCTGCTAACAGCAGAGAAAAAAGATTTCTCTCTTTGCTATGCAGGAAAGGCACGAGGGCTGAATCTGCGCTCTAATAATAGATTGTGCAGTGGGCAAACTGAAAAACCATATCCTGCTAAATACTGGCCTTCACAGCAATCATCAGAGCATCCTCAGGATGCGTGAGAAGAATCCTGTGACATGGAATCAAAAGTGGTGATCATGATTATTTACTAGGAGCAGTGCTATAGTATTAAATAACCACAGAGAAGGATCCTACAGGGCAAGGTACTAAACCCCACAAACCTGAACACCCTGGCCTGGAGAGTTTACCATGTAGAACAGAGATTTGAGGTGAATACAGACTGAGAGGCAGCATGGAGAAGCAACGCTGCTCATAGCAATTCAGATGATCTCACTACTTATGAATGTTGTTAAATACAGCCCAAGTATTCAGATCTTGACCTTGAAAAATAATCAAATGCAAAGTCAGTGCTGAACTTTAATGGCAACTGACTCATGTAGTGGTGTACTGGTTTTAGTATATACATACATGTTATTACTGAGTTATGATCACAGTGCAATTACACCCAAGTGCCCATCAGCGAGCACCCTCACCTGGGATGAAGACCAGGCTCCTTTTATAACAGGGGAAACTAATGGGGGAAATTTGCAGATGAACAGCTCCTCTTTGTCTCTAATATATAAGTAGGCAAGGTCCTTTGTAAGTCTGAAGCACTAAAAAGCTCACTGTGGTCTAGTCCTTAGCCTCTTGCCATGGCAGGGGCATCCAAAACCCAAAGAAAATTACTTCCTTTGAATCTTGTGTTTATAGGTTTTCTCTTCTATTAAGAGCCTTTTAATCTTTAGGACCAGTTGTCTTGGGTACTGCTGGTCCTTTGAGTTCTACTTGATTTCAAAGTTTTACACCTCCAGCTCTGTTCAAAGAGGGAGGAAAACACTTCAAAATGAATCACAGTTTGCAGCATTTGAGATTGGGCCCACCTGTAGGAGGAGGGGAGAAACCTTCCCCAGGGACATGATGCAGCTTTTCTATGTTTAGGTTATGTCACTTAGAGATGAGCTGAAGCAGTTGGGTCAAATTGCTCAAATTAAGATGCTCCCCCTCAGGGTGGTTTTTATTCAAGAACTGCCAGATCCTGAGGAACCTGAGCTTCTCAGTGACCCAAACCACTCATCCTGGGTGAGAATTCGAAATTCCTGCTAATCACCAGGCAGCACAGGCTGTGAGTGCTCACATCATGCTGAATTACACACCTGTAGCATTCTGGAGTGCTTCTCATTGTGTTCTTCTCACTGTATGGGGAATACACGAAGCACAGGAGTTTCTTCATGCAAGGCTGAATTGACTGAGACAGATCCCTCTGCCATGGGGAAAGGAAAAGGATGTGGAACAGAAGAGCCTTGACTATTCCTGCTCTGCTTGTGTTTTGTTTCAGTGCTTTTTTTTTTTTTTTTTTTTTTTTTTTTTTTTTTTTTTTTTTTCCCCCATCACCTTCTAGGTTAAAAAAGGGATTGCATATATCTGACCTATTTTCAAGAAAATGCCTCTTTTATAAGAATATTTAACTCTTAATATATCACCAATGGAGCTGAGGAAAAAAGCAACTTTCTTCAGGAAATTCTTGAGGTTTATTTTTCAGCCCAAATTATGCATTTCTAAGATCTTTGTTTGCAAAGCCATAGAATAATTTTGATCAAAATATTTAACTTTTGATGTATTTAGTCTGCATGGATTAACACACACAAAAAGCATTTGGTTGAAATAGCAATTGCAAATCGTGGTCTCCAAATAAACTACAAATAAGAAATCTGAAGATCAGATAGAATACAGGGAAAAAGCAATAGAATAGCTTATATTTTCTCATGTTTACACAATTCTATTGCATTTTCAAATATATTTGTTCCCAAACATTGTGTTTGTTCCCAAACATAATGCCCAAAGCCTTAGGCAGCTGCAGGAAACTGCCAGTTTAGCTTGGATTCAGCCTTCAAAGTTCATGAGAACCTTTGGAGGTTGCACAAGGGTATTGACCATGCTTTGATTTGCTCCTGTGCATTATCTGGAGCACAAAGTTTTGATGCATGAAGGCAGCTGGCTGGGGAGAAGTTTTCCCCTTGAATTTCAGCATCAAAGTATTCTATTAAGGGGCAGTAGAAATGCACTGAACACCTTCATATATCTACACATATATCTAAAAGATCAAATCAACATGGAAGCATTAATTGTTCAATCATCCTCCTCTTGAGCCAAACAAAGTTTAGAAACAATACACAGTCCATTTGATTAAAGATGCCTGTTGAAACTCCTGAATTTATGTTTCACATTTCTCAGTCTTCAAGTTCTTGCATTAAACTGAATCTACTCAGTTCCTCAAAGCTGTTTTACCTGATTAACAGGACATGGACAGAGAAAATGTGCACACAGAGCCCAGACAGTCACAGGCAATTACTTCTGTCATTTTTGCTACTCCTGTCTGTAGAGAAAATGCAAATTCTCTTTGTTTTGTTTTGCAGATAAAATTCTTAACTTTTCTGCATTTGTATTTAGGAAATTGCTTTAACAATATGACAGAGTCTATATGGCAAAAAGTATAAAGGCATTATATTTAACAATGTAACAATAAGGCCATCCTCACAGAGTAACAGATAACTTTAATTCATGTTTATGGAATACCTTGAAATATGGAAACAGAGCAAAGTATCATCATGCATTTTTCAACAGTTTAGAGGGAACATGCTATGTATTAAAATGTTCCAAGATTGCTTCTGCAGTTGCTATTATAAAGCCACAGCAGCTCTCTTTTTGCCTGTGATAAAGTGGGCACGTTTCATTTATATAGAAATAGAATACAAAGGAATGGAGACATTAGATTGTGGCTCCTCCTCATCACAGGTATCGTGTTACTGCAAGGAATAAGCAGCTCATTTTCACAGCCAGTGTGACACTCACTGCAGCATGGGAAAGTTTTCCCTGTAAGTACAGAGCATTCCGTTTTAATCTCGTTTCCACCAGCGAAGATTGATATAAATAAAATTTAAATAGAGAACACATTTCACAGATGTCAGAAGTGAAAAAGACTTTGTCAGCTTAATGAAAAGATATCAATTTTCTCCACTTTATTCAATATATTGTGAGTCATTTTCTAAATGGATTAGATTAAAGGAAAGTTCAAACTCCCTTTGAGAGATTCTTCCACTGATGGAGATTTTGGCAATAGCAACAGCACAGAGGTGGGTAAAATCTTTCAAGTAGTTTCTCTCTATTTTTTTTAAAGGATATAAACTAGAATGGGAAAAACTGTAACCTGGTGCTCACCTATTCCTTATACAACAAAATCTCAGAGAATTGAATGAGACATGCAGTTTCTCTTAGTTTATTGGGATGTCATGGGGAGCAGAATGAATTATAGGGGTGGGAACACACTTTCTGGGAGGATGAGAAAACTGGACTGAAACAAAGTGTTATCTGAAGGGTTATGTATTTCATAAACAGACTGAGATAGCAGCCACTCTGGGAGCTGTAGAGAAGAAATCTGATAAGTTAAAGAATACAAATCTGAAACAAAAGATTTCAGGTTGAATATTGCTATCTGGGAGAAATGCAGGTTGCTTCCTTCAGGGAGTCCAAACTATCAAACTCTCTGCTTTAATTCAATCTTACTCAATTTTACAAGCATCAATCTAATGCTCCTGCAGTGCAATGCTTCACAGACTTTGATAACAGACCTCTCATAGCTCTGGGAAAATGGACATTTCTCCTGTTTAAAATACAAGCACAGTGCAATCAGTCTAGCAAGTGGTGTCTCACATCTCTAATTGCCTCAAATTCAGTCTTGCTGAGTTAATTTAATATTTTTTAAATTGTAGTAAACATTAAAAAGACATCAGCATCTTAAACATCTATTTTTTTGAACACTCTGATCTTTGTGATATTCTTCAGGCTTTTAAAAAAAGTTCTATTAATTCACTGATAGAATTGAAAGAATTGAAGATTTTAATTTTTCTTCCATTCAGAATTATGGATTCTCCATTGCAAAATATTCAGCAGCTAAAGTAAGATATTTTTAAGAGTGTATTACATGTCTGAACAATGCTGTGGGCTACACCATTAAATATGAAAGGGCAGATTAGATGCAACTAATCCATGAACAATTTCCTTGGAAGATCTGCATAAACCAGTAACAAAGGGTGCTAATTCAACAGCATGGAGAGAGTCACTAGTGAAAAAACACTTACATTGCCATCTCCTAGCAGCCAACAAACTGCTATTAAATTAGGAAATTAGTAAATTAGGAAAAATGACACAAACATGTTGTGTGCTTCCCTCGTAACAATGTAACCAACAGAGGTGGTGGTGGCTAATGGACTGAGAAGCAGAAACTCCAAAGGTTTGTTTAATCCCAGCTCTGCTTCCTCACTTTCTCTCTTACTACAGGTAAATTACCTCCTTGCTATACCAGTTTGCCATTTGCAATTTTATTTACTTAGAGGATGAGTTATTCTTGCTGTGTTTCCTTGTATGTTGCCCTCTGTTTCTTCTGCCCTGCTGAACTTTAACACTGAATTGCAGGAGTTTGGGAGTGACAATTTTTTCTCCAACTGTACAGTTTGAAGAATGGGTTTCTCAGTTACTATGAAAATGAATTAAAACATTAAAATTACGTGAAGTAATTTTTTACTGCCAGAAAGTCCTTAAACATATTCCTGCTTTTGAGCTGAATGGAGATGATCTGTTAAAGAGCAGATTTCACACAAAAAAGCTTTGATTTTGCCAAGGAATTTCTTGCCCTCACTGCTGTTCAGATTGGGAGCGTCAACTGCTGCAGCTTTGTCATTTTTCCATGTCCCTTTCTTTGCACCTCTGGAAACAACTGCTGCTGAGTCATGTGGCTGAGGGGCTTCCACAGCTGAAGTGGGACCAGGATTCCTCATGGGCAGCACCTTCGTGGTGAGTCCGTGTGCATCTTCACTTCTCTGAGTCCATTGACAGTGACAGCACCCCGGTCCTCTGGGCATCTGCCCAGCTGTGCAGAGGTAAAACACTCTGATTTGTAAGCCAGGCACACAGATAAAGCACCCAGAGTTTAAGGAGAGCTGTAGAATTTGCATATCCATTTTCTGAGTCAGGAAGATCTCAGCAGCAACGGCAAGGAAAAGAAATCAAAATGTTTCTCAGCTGCTCACAGCTCAACGTGTGAGATCTTTTTAGTTTGGGATTTTAGGAAATACAAAAATGAAGCCAGCAAGAAGATGTCAGGCTGGGAGGCCTCTTGTGGCACTCCTTCAGGAGATGCCAGCAGGTCCTAGGCCAGTTGTGCTGGCAGCTGGCTCTCAACCCTGCTCTCATTTGATAATCATCTACTCAAAAAGTGTGGTAGGCTTTTTAAAGTAATTATTCCACATTCCACTGAACTCAGACATGACTAAAGCTTGACACTTTTTCGCTGAAAGTCATGGATCATAGTTGGTATTCCAACAGAACCCTCAGCACATTATCTATCAGGAAACCTGATTTCTGCAAAGGAAAGGCAGAGCAAGCCTCAGCAAAACAGATTTTTGCAGATATGTGTGGCAGAGAGAAAGGACATGAAATGATAAAATAAATCATGTATGATAAACTTGTCTCCCCAGAAGTGCATAGTTATTCTATGACCTTCCAGAGTGCTAAAACACGGTCTTGTATTTTCTCTTAGAATTTCCTAAATTAGGAACAAATAGCCAAGGCAAGCATCAGGCTGCCAACTTTTTTTATTGCTTTACATGTGTGAGTTTATTGGTGGTTGACATAACCTCTCTGCAAAGGGAGTGGGGCATTTGAGAACAACCTGCTGGCACTAATGAGTGCTGATGAGGCTGGTGAGAACATGAAATCCAACATTCAGGGAGCTGATGTGAATGCAGGTGACTGAGGACCCTCTCCCAACCTGTCTGGGCTTCTTTTGCAGGTTAGGGAGACCCATTGCTGCTATTTATTACTGAAGTTTGGAACTGCATCCACCCTTCCCAGCAGAACAAGGCTGAGAGCAGGCTGCTAAAATATTTGTGCAATGAAGAAATGTTATTTACCCCCTCTTTGAATGACTTCAGATAACCTAGTGAAAGTTTAATTTTATTGTTATATATTTAATGAAATGACAATGAAATGCAACATATGTATACATATTTGGAAATACAATAGGAAACTACTTATAAATATGCACAGACATGTTTCAGACCAGAGTTGAGGACTGGTGTGCCATCAAAGAATTAGCTATCCATGCAATGGTAATTTTCCAGGAATTCATTAATAAAGTAAATGAACAAGTTGAAATGCAGAGGAAGAAGTGCCAGGCTGTAAGATGAGAATTAGGGGGGTGCACAAAGGTTTGTGGGCGGCCTTGGAGTGCTATTCCTTATATATATATATGTATATATATATGTAAACCAATAATCTGTGTTTAGTATGTTATCCAACAGTTACTGGAGAAGCAGGGGAAAAATCCCTCAGTTTTTGCAGATTTCAGACCAAATCTGGTATCTGTAAAAGCTGCCATTTGCTCAAACATGAGCTCCTGTGCTGCTGGTGTTGGGTTTGGGGATGTGGAAGGGAAAAGCTGCGAAATGGGCTCGGGAGAGTGAAAGTCTGTTGTGAAATTTTGACTGAATGAGGTGCCAGAATCACAGCCTAGCAGCAAAGCACTCTGTGAAAGAACACTGGAAATGAATAAATTATATAATTGTAATGCATTTATAAGGCATAACAAAGCATGCATAATATATTGGAGGGTTGTCAGTTATGAAATTTAATTCTGGTGTGCCACTTGGGTATGAATTGTGTAGTGTTTCTCTCATTACCAGAGAAACTCTAGTTAACAGAGAGAATTCCTGTAAATAAATATACATAGAAAATTCTTCCATCAAATCTACAGAAATTAATAGGATATAATGTGATTATATGCCATTAGTCAATGAAAACCACCTTTATTTAGTTGGGGTTTTTTTTTGGGTGTATGCTTTTCCAGTGAAAAATGATTTTTGCTTTGGCTTTCTTTTTGAAATGCAAGCTATTATATTGTCCCTCTCTTCCTCTGTGAAAAATACTAAGTTCTCTGTGCTTTAAAGACCTGTGGCTGGAACTCCAAACACTGAAAATGTTGAAATATGTGGCTGAGATTCCAAGTGTCTCTGCAATAGTGGAGGCTATCAGCTGGGTCCTGGAGAAAGCAAGTGAGGGCAGGAACAGTGGCAAAAGATCTGAAAGCGTGAAAGAACCTGAGCAGTAAAAAGGTGAAAGAGAACAGGTTTAGATTAGATATTGATTGAGAAGAATTTTTTCCCTGTGAGGGTGGGGAGGCCCTGGCACAGGTGCCCAGAGCAGCTGTGGCTGCCCCTGGATCCTTGGAAGTGTCCAAGGCCAGGCTGGACACTGGGGCTTGGAGCACCCTGGGACAGTGGAAGGTGTCCCTGCCCATGGCAGGGGGTGAAGGCTTTAAAGGTCCCCTCCAATTCTATGATTCTGTATTTCTCCTAAAATCCAGATGTCAAGGAGTTTTTGGGAAAAGAGACTGCAAAGAGATGTGAAGTACATGAAGCCATCTGCTGTTCTTCCCTTAAAAAGGATGGAAAGAGGATAATAATCAGACCTGGAAGATTCCTGGAGCAAAATCCCAGGGAAGGCTGGGAGCAGCCCTTTGCTGGTGTCTGTACCCACCAGATATTTCAGTCCAGCTACAGAAATTTGTTTATTCAGATCTCCACCAACCCAAGCCCACCCTGCACAGGGTCAGGTGCCCTGTGCTCCCATTGCAGGGGATGATTCCACGTGAAAGGAAAACTAAGGGAGGTTTCATTGTTCTAATGATGGCACTCTGAACTTGCACGTGGTGTTTGCTGCTTTATGCACAGTGGTACTGAAAGGCAGAGCCTGCAATATTCTTGAGGAGGTAGTTTTGTTAGCTTGCAATTATCTCTGCTGGGAAAAGACAATAAGGTCCAAATTCTCTTCCATGAAGTGGGAATTGCTGTGGTATAAATAACACACCTTTAGAGCACTCCTATCTCCACAGTCCAGAAGAGCACATTTTAAAATCTGTGTGGAGGAAGTTGTTTTCAAAGGTCGAGTTAAATGAGCCAACTGGAACTACACAAGGTAATTACTGATTTATTAAAGGTGTTGTATTCATTCAGCTATCTTTGTTCTGTGATGTAAGACAAGTCTAATTTTGTTTCAAAGATTAAAGGAACATTTGTTTTTTGTAAACAAATCCCTAGCTGCTATTACAAATTACATCATGCATAATCTTGACATGATAGATTGGGAGATATTTCAGTGCAACAATGCCAGTGCAATTGGAACAAGAACTGCGAGACTGAACAAAAATTGATGAATTGAGCACACAATATTTTGTATTTCATGTCATAGCTTAATTACTGCTTCAATATGCATGGAATAAGAGAAGTAACTCAATTATAAAAGCTTATCAGCAAGACTTACAAACAGTGAAATTCAAGTGTGGATATTAAACTGACCTTAACTGACAAGCTTTCTTTGAAATTATGTTTTCCTTCAGTGCTCATAATGCTTATTTACTCTGAGACTTTTTACAGAGCTGAGAAGTCTTTTAATGGGCACTTGAAATTTCATGGCCACGCTGCTATTGGCACAGCTCATGTCTTTTTGCCCCCGTTCAATTTAACTCTGAGTTGTATTATTTTAAAAGATCAAAATTCACTACCATTCACAGTGATATTTTTCCTCTCTCTCTTTTTTTTTTTTTTTTTTTTTTTTTTACCCCAGAAGAGGCCCTAGATTTCATTTCTTCTAGGGAACTCTTTGCTACTAATAATTTATACAATGACCTTACCCTGTTGTCCTTAGAGTGAATAATCCTGAATTTATACAAAGATCATTATTTCCATTGTAATGCACAAGATGTGCTATTGAAAAAATAAGAAGGTGGAAGGAGCTGTGAGCCTCAGACTCTCAGGTACTCCAGGAATGTCCTGCCCTCTCTGCTCAGGTGATTCTCAGCTATGAAGCCATAAGCTCTGTTCTCATAATTACAAAAAGGAGTTTGTTTTTCACAAACATCTGTCCTTGTTCTACTTGATCTCATTAATGCTCATACAAAATGAATGTACGTGCAGCCTGAGCGTGCCCAGCGCAAGCTCTTCACAATTATCAGCATGAATTAGTGGAAAAGGTTTTGCAGGATGTGTTCAGCTCTGCCAGTTGCAAAATGTATGCAAGCAGGAGTCCTGCAAAGACAAATAGCTAAACAAAGACACTGGGAATTGCTATAGTTACCAGAAAACTGAACAGAAAACTTTAAATGAAATTTTATGATTTTATATTTTTTTAATTTTACAATCTCCCTTCCTCTGTCATTTTAAAGCACTTTAAAACAGAACAAGTTTGAAATAGCTGGGTTTTCTAAATATTAATCTTCAAAAATAGCTGATCAAATAGGAAAGATAATTGCCTAGTGAGCTCCCTAATTCTGGGCATTATGATGCAGTCCTTAGACTTCATATTTCTAATTTTCTGCTTTAATAGTGATCACAAATAGAAGCAAAGGTGGGTGAATAAGAGAAGCAGGTCAGTGGAAAAGTTCTGGGGAAGCTGTAAAGACTGGCTGTGTACAACTGATCTGAACTGTCATTGCTCAGAGAGCTGAGTCTTGTGGATATTCTCAGTTCAGTCAGAGAGAAAAGGAGAAAGATTTCTACCAGTCTAAACCTGGGAAAAAGTTGGAGAAGAATGTAAACAATCTATTATCTTACTTTCCGTTCATATTGCTTATAGATATGTTCTACCACACTGACCCAAGTCCAGTGTACCGATCAAGTAAAATGTTTTTACTTTAAGACCAATAGAATTAATGTTCACAATGTTCTCTATAAAAGAGAGATGTACTTGTAAATAAATTTTCATTTACCTTCTGGAATTGTACAAGTCATTTTGCCCATCCCTGGCTCAACAACATCAGAGTCCATCTCTACAAGTGCTCTGGGTTTATCAACCATCACCTCAGACACTCTGAGGCCTTACAACAGGAGCATCTCCTGGTCCATCCTGCATGACCACAAACTGACTGCACCAAATTGTCACAGGATCCATGTGCCCACCTCGTGAGGCTCCTCAAACACAGGACAATTAAGAAAGAAGCACAGGGTGAGGGGGTTCATCACTGGACATCTCCTTCTATTTAATCAATTTAATTATCCATTACCCAAATTCTGCAGAAGCACTTGTGTCCTGACTGGCACCTGCCATTTATAATGTGCAATGTCCTTGACAGCCAGACACGACCATGTGCACAGAGAATGGGATCCAAAAGATGGGAATGTCCACAGAGTGACTCTTACCCACCAGCACTGCAAAACTGAGAGCTCCAAAAGAAAGCTTTCTTCCATCCAGAAAATAATTCCCAGAAAAGTTTATCCAGAGAAGTTTCTGCTATTCTGCTGCTGCCATTTTGAGTATGATTTTATTTTTTCCATTTCATGTAAGAAATCCCTTTGCACTGCTCAGGCTGATCTGCCACAGACTCTCAGGGTAGATATTCTTTCCAGCACCACTCACAGTATCTGACTTCTCATTCGATCAATCGATCCGTGTGAGTGATTTCTCCTTTCACTTGCTTCAGGCCTCTCCTTAGCACCAATCCTTCCCCTTTTGTCAGTAATTCAGTCTCCACACCTGTGATCCCAAAGCTGAGCCTGGAAACTGGTGGCTCCTCCATAAGACACTGAGCACAGCCAAGGGAATGGTCGCATACTTGATTGTCACATTTAGTACAAACACTCTAAGATACAAATGTTGTTATCTCTTTGACCTTTAGGTGCTGATTTTTATGTTTTTTGCTGCTCCTTAGACAAATTTTTCCTATCCCAGACCTTGTGATGCAAACAGCTGAAAAGGCTTTCTCACAAAAGGCAATCATCAGAGTTCTTTAATTTAGCTTTCAATGATGGTAGAATATAATAATTTATTATGAGTGCTTTTTGCATGGGCTTCCTCAAATATTTATAAATTCATTTAAATAATTAATACAGGAGTTTTAATAAACTGTTTCTATTCACAAAAGGAATGTAATTTGCAGAAAGGACAGTTCAGGTGCTAGGAAACACGGGTAGACCACATGAATTAAAAATAATGGTTTGCATCAAAAGTTTGTATGACCTTTTTACAAGTTGTCTAAGGTTGTGTTCCTGGGGTGAAAAATGCTTCTATTGATTGGATAAGTTGTGCACTACACAGGATATTTTAGGGAGGGAAAAAGAACAATTTTCTATTAACTTGGGGATTGTCAAGATCAAAGTTTATCCAAAGAAACAAAATACATTATGTTAACTATATCAGCATAAGTCTCCTTTTTTCCCCCTTTTTCATTTTTTTTTTGAGAATTTTTTGCTACACACTATTTTCAGGAAAGAGAAACAAGTTTTTTATCCATTGGAACATGTTTGCATTTATCACTACAGCAGGCCATTATTTAATCAAGCATGAGGTATCTAAACCAGCCTGTGATCATCCTAATACGGATAATAACAATAAAATCCTATTAACAAAAGCAATTACTTCACAGGAATGCAGCCAGTTAGAGCTTTCTCAGCCTGCCTGGGCATCACTGATTTCCTCTCTCCACCTCTGGTGCTGAGTTGAGCACACAGCTCTTGTAGGATGTCAGATTCCAGTCACTGAGTGTTGAAGGGGAGAAAGTCTCTCTCCATCTGTTTTCTCCCTGGATCTTGTTCCATTGGGATGTGGGTGTTTAGTTCATACTGAGGAGAAGAGTCCCTGAGCTGAGCAGGGATCCAGGCATGGCAGGGTGTAAAGCTGCAGGGAAAATCTTCCCTGCCTTCTCTTCCTGAGAAACCAGCCTGAACCTGGTGCTTGACTTCTGCCCTACGACCTTACAGCACACACACACACACACACACACAAAAAACCCAAAAAAACAACAAAAAAATTAAAAGGGATTATTACATTCCATCCTTTAGCTGCTAAGTAATTGCTGTTGCTGGGCCAAGGCAAGTCTCTCAGTATGTGTGTGGGATGTGCCTTTCATCCTGGTATCATTTATCCTCTTCAAGGTCACCTTTAAACTTTGCATGCAGCACCCGAGTGCAAGGGCCTGGACACAGCTCTTTGTGAAGCAGGGCCACGAGCTCCTCCTATTCTGGCTCTCCCTTATTCCCTTCTCCTTTCAGATACCAGCTGCCTTCACTGCTCCGGGCAGCATCAACTCAAAGTCACAAGAACACAAACTTTTCACACAGAAATAGGAGGAGGAAAGGAGGCAAACTTTTCCCCCCTCACCTCATCTATGTAAAGCACTAAAAACCCCCCACACACCATCACATTTAGAAAGGCAATCACAGCTATTTCAAATACCAAACAAACCCAAGCTTATCTTGTAACTTCTTCTGCTACCTTAAAACTCAGGGGTGCTATGTTCTGCAAACACCTCCTCTTTGCACAGAGTACCAAAATCTCCAGCTCCAACCCTGGAGAGAGCACTGGCAACTAAACCAAGGCAGATAGCAGGGAAGGAGAGCAAAATATGCAATTTTCACTGGGCACACTATAATTACTAATTCATAGCAGAACTGATCACAGTATTTCACGCTTATCCCATGTAATTCAGTCACAGCAGTATTCATTTTACTATTAATTTTAATAGAATAATTACCTTTATAAAGAAGAAAGAAACTACTGTTGGAGGGTCAGATCCTCAGGTAGGGAAGATATGCTGATTTATGCTAGCTTGATGAATTTTGTCATCTTCCTTTTCCCTTCCTTTGAAAGGAATTCAGTAATTGACTAGTTGCCAGACTTACCGAGATAATCTATGCTAAAAGAAGCAAAATAAGAAGAAATGGGGAAGCAAAGACATGCAAACACGTAATGGTAAAATTTCCATATCTGCATTTGAATGTTTATGTGCGTGCCTGCCTGGCAGGCACACACAGACACAAACACACAGACACAAACACACAGACACAAACACACAGACACAAACACACAGACACACACACGTGCCCGAACAGCCAGTTCCCAGTTCATTCCCAACGCTGTCTGGCAGCAGACACAGTTCCCATAGTGACACACAGTGCTGAATTTATAATGCTTTGTGTCCAGGTTCTGCTCTGTAAAATGGCAAAGAGGTTGGGATTCCAAGATCGTTCTGTTTGAATATTAGCAGACATAAGGATTTAGAGTATGAGCTGTATTAAAGACCTCCAAAATAAGGAGGCAGCTAAATTATTATCTCAAGAACCGAGAGAGATTCGCAAATCACTTAAAAATTTTGCTCTTGGTCACCAGAAAGTTTTGATATGAATACTTCATAACCTGCAGCTGCCATAGTTTATGTATTTTTGAGAATAAGCTTAGACCTCACCCCCTGCCAATTGCTGCTCTCACAGAGATTCTGTCTTTTCTCCTGTTTTTCTGGACATTTTGTTTCCTTGTCCTTTTTCTTCATTCTCCTGGCTCATAGGAGCAGATCTGCCTTTAGTCTGGAATGGTGTGTCAGAGAGGAAGCAGAAGATGTTAGAACTTGCCACCAGGAGCTGCTGGACAGCTTCTGCATCTGCCTCTGGCCATTTAGCATCTTCAGGTACTGTCATTTAGATACTTCAAGGTGCTGCATTATATTATAATGAATTGCTTTGTGAATTACTACTGAGATTTATTGAATTCATGTCTCCATCTTGGAAAATGTGTCCTCTTGTTGTGATTAAGATAATGCATTGCTTGAAACAGAAGTTAAAATACATGTCAATTCTGGCAGTCAGCAGTGCTGTCATTTAAGTTTTCTACTTCCAAAAAAAAAAAAATAATTTCAAGATAATTGTTTCCTTTCTCTCTGCTTGGGTTTTAAATTTGAGTATTTTATTTCAGGGTTCTGTTTAAATTGAAACTAGTGCAGCATTATATGCAAAGAGACACCAATCTCAGAGGGGGAAAAAAAGAACGACCAAATATAGATTAAAAAGCTGCCTCTCCAAAGGTTTTGAAATATGAGAAGCCTGGCTCTGCATGTAAGATTAATGACAGCTACGTGTGTGATGAATAGTTCAGCTCAAATCAGGGGAAAGTTTTGCCCTAAGTATCTGCTGTTCCAAGTGTTAAAACCCTGATATCACCCAGCCCTGCAGCAGGAGCACTCTGCGTCCCGACCATCCTCTGCACAGACAAGTGAACAACAGAGAGAAATAATACCTATGCTTATCATCAACTCACATCACTTCATGACAAAAACATAACTCCTCTCCCTGGATATCTCTTTTTCATTATTTTTATATGTGGTAATATATCAGCTTTGTTGGCTTCTTCTAAGAAAGGCAGATACAGCAGCGGTGGCAGAGGCTTTGCTCACATCGTGGCTCATGAATGGAGCTATTCTTGTACTTTAAATAGTCACTATTTTCCTAAAGAATGGACAAAATGAATATTCAGTTACTGTGCATTCAGGGCCTCAATTTGTGGCCAGGGAGCATTCAAGGCTTCAGTTCTGTGTTGGGAGCTCATGGAGAGATCTTCCAGCTCTGCCTCACAGGGAACAGCAGCCCTGGCCAGGGGAATGCAGAAGGGCTTCTGCGAGGAAGAGTCTTTAGTGGCTGATGTGCTTCAAGATTTTGTATTTTAATATAAATGAATAATTCAAACACTATCAGATTTTTTCCTATTAAAAAGCAGGTGGAAATAGTCAAATTAGGACAGCTTTTGGCCTCCAAAGGCTTCTGTAGTAATGCTGCAGCCAAGTTGGTGTCTCATGACACCAGAGCAGTTTCCTGTGCCTTTTCAACACTTCTGCTGCAAGAATCTCAAAGCACTTTTCAGGCCCTACCTTGACATTGTAAAATCCTGCCAAGGTAGAAGGGAAAGCATATTCTTGTCCTTGGATCACCGTGGATTGTACAAGCTGCTCTTGCAGGACATGGGGGAAAATGGTAAAAATATCCCTGATCCTTCAGTGAATATATTGGTTTATATTTGTGTTCTCTGCCAGAGAGAGAAGCAGAGGCAATCCTTCCCACTTTCTGTGGGCACTGGAATAGAAAGGAGCTCTTGAGTTCCTGAAGAATGGCTGTAAGATTTTATCTTGCTAAATAAGAATAATACTAAAAAAAACCAGACCCCAGAGAAATCTCTTAATGTACACATGTACATTTCTTATTACTGTTTGGGAGGAAATTCTTCAAAAGCTGATCAGTTATATAAATTTACTTTTTACACTCCTTGTATTTGGTCTTAATTTCAAATGGAATAAATATGAGAAAATAAATTGTATAGATAGCGCTTTTTGCTTTAAATTGTAATTTTTAATTTAGAAAACCACTGAGCGCAAGTTGTTTAGGTGCCCAAACATAGAATTGAGGTAACTCACAGAAGCCCTCAGTCTTTGAAAGTGAGTTCTAGAACACCATTTTGCACTAAGGGGAGAGAGGGAGGAGCAGGCTGTGTCTGCAGCTTCAGCAGTGCAGCAGAAGTGTGTCTGTGTTCCTCAGCAGCCTGCAGCACCCACCAAAGCATCACTCAGCGTGATGCCAAATGGCTCCCTTTGATGTAGACCGGAAAAAAACACACAGGATGGGAAAGAAAAACATCTAGACAAAGCTGTGAAACGGATTACCCATCAATATATATCTATATCTGCATATCTAATTCTGTGTTTTCTTTTTTTCCAGGGTGCTGAAAGAAATGGGCAACAGGGACACACCTTGGCAGCATCTTTCCCCCCATGCAGAGATGCTGGGAGAAAGCACAAGGAAGCCAAATCCCAGCAGCATTTCAGCAAGAAAGCTTCTGGTGAAGCAAAAGTGAGTCAGATCAGCCCAAAGACAATAGAACTGTCTGTTTAATATCCCTAAGGAGTTCCTTGGGACTGGTCTCTCAGCAGAGCACACTGCATTACATTTGTGTTCTGCAGGGGGACAGTAAGAAATGGAACTATCAGAAAGGGGCAGGGATGCCTCCTCTGTCATTTTGAAGAAAACTAGAATTGTCGGAAATCAGCCACACTGTATGCAAAGGAGGGTCTAAATGTACTGGAATAAGATTGAAGAGTTGACATTTAAATTGCAAGGCTGACATTTTTATGCATTTTTACATGCATGCTCTCATGGCTCTGTGGGTAGATGGAGGGTAGGAATGAGGAGGTGATGCCATCACCTCCTGATGATGGCTTGCAAAGGCAAAAAGTGAAATTGTTATTTATGGCAGTGCAGAACCTGTCTTTATAAAATGCTTGTCATTCAGGACAAAGATGTGAAAGTTGCCGAAACTCTTGGAAAATATGTGCAAATACACAGCAAGGTTTCACACGTATTTCCAGTGATGCCATATAATGTCCTTTCCATTGTCAGCCTGTTGTACAGTTTCCCTGCAGCCATATTTAGTTCTGCTGGCCATGGGATAATGGCAAAGCTGCTTCCAGAAACTGAAGCTTCCCTTCAGCTCCCCTTCAGCAGAGTCCAAAGGTCTTACACCTGCCAGCACTGATGTTTTGAGAAACTCCAAAGTGCCACCAAAACACTCTTTAGACTGAATGACAAGACAGAGTTGAAAAAAGTTTATGCATAGAGTCAATGCATTCAGCTTGAACAGTTATGCAAAGAAAATATTATTGCCTGAAACTCCCAAAACTACCTTGCAAAACCTCTGAAGAGCTGTATGTTTTTTGCAGGTTCCTGTTGTTTTTTTTTTTTTTTTTCTTTTGGGCTTTGGGGCATTGTTGTTGTTGTGTGGAGGTTTTGGACCATAACTAGAGTTACTGCCTGGTACAACTCTTAGTACTGCAAACAGCATGCACAAAAAACTCCTACTTTCCAAAACATCTCGTCTGACTATTTCTCAGGAAAGCAAGTGGTGAGCAGTGGATAAAAATGGTGCGAATACACTTCTGGATTTAGGGATCAGAAGAAAACCTCACAGCTCCAATCCTGATCCTTTTACAAACACAGCAGAGAACAGAGAGAGCAGCAACAATTGCAGTGCCCATCCTAACCATGATGTGAATTGTGTATTACCACAGGCAGACTTCTGCCAAGGCTCAGCTACAAAAACCTCCAGCACTCCCCAAAAAACAAAAACTCGCTGCCCTGATTGAGCTAGAAGGTGATGACTGCAAATACGCTTTACAAATGTGCAAGACAAATAAGGGTAGAATTGAACACTAAATTCACCAGCATTTCATAACCCAGGGTTTCTTCCCAACCAGAACTGCAATCTGTTAGCTTGCTAATTTTGATCCTGTCTTTTTCTATCTTCTTTGTTTTAGTGGTGAGTAGATCTGATTGAGAATTAGTTTGCTCCATTTAATCCTAATTCATGTGTGTCCCTGAGACTTCCTACCTTGTCTGCCTGTCCTGCTGTGGGTACCTAAAATGCAATAATCTATGGTTCACAAAGCTTTTATGATGACAGCAAGTCAGAGAAGGAGCCTCAATGGCACCAAACTATCCTTGTAATCAACCTCAACATAAATGTTGTCTTATGCACCTCTCTTCTCCAGCAGGGCAGAGCTGTTCCTGTAGGGATTTCCATGGCCGTGGGCAGCAGTCTTCCCAGCCTACCATGTGTGTTAGCTTTCATCTGCACCAGTGGATCATGGAAGAAGAAACACAGATAATGTGTCAGTCTGGAAGCAATGCACGAGGGATATCACAGACAGATTAATCTGGCGCCTCAAAGACAGCATAATTCATTTGGATGAAAAGGGGATTCTCCTCAGTGAGACAGAGAAAAGTCTGCTTTTATCTTTTGTCTTGGCAGAAGAGTGAAACACGAGGAGAAGCTCTTCATGGGAAATGGGAATGCCATTATAGCTGCTGACACCCTCCTGGCCAGGGGCCCTCAACTAGCCCCATGTCCAGTTTCCTCTTTGGCCACTGGCTTCCATGGGCGCCGGGTTTGTGGTTCAGTCCCCTAAATATACAACAGGCACAACATCACCTCTTCTGTCTCCTCCCAGTATAAAGGCCAGTGATCTGATGGACACCAGTGGAACAGCCAAAACAGGAGAATTTCAGCCTCTCTGGGGAGCTGGGACTGCAAACCTTCCACAATTCCTGCTGGTCTGTAACACAGACAAGCAAGTCTTCCCTCTACAAAGGTTAAGTCCAGGCCAGTGATGGTCACAGGACATCACTGCAGGTGGTACAGCTTCAGCACTGTCAAACTCTGCCCTCCAGCCTTCCCTTGGAAAATATATTATTGTAAGCACAGGTAATTTCTTGTAACTGTCAAGAGGCTTTGTTTTTGCCTTCTCCACTGTGATGAATTCCCTGTTAACCAGAATAATGTGACAAGAAATAATTGTCAAAGAGGTAAATTCATACTCAGCTCTTTTGATGATTTGGCAGTTTTTGAATTTGCACAGGCAGCAAGCAATGCTTTTTTAATATATAGGACTTGAATAAAAACAAATGTGCTCCCAGTAAAATACCCATTATACACATTTTATAATGGAAAGAGTTGTGGACAGATGTAGGTCAAGATTTCAGAGCAAGGATCACTCACTGTCACTCTATTTTGAGGTGGGTAACTTGCCTGAAGATACTTGGTTTTCAGATCAAGTATAAGTCAACACAATGAGACTGCTATGAAGGTCTGTTCATTTGGTGCATCATTATGCTCCACTTCATAAAACCTCAAGTAGACTCCTCTCAACTCTAGCTGCTATTTCTGCTGTGAAGATGAGCAAAAGGGGCTATACTCATTTCTCATCAGGAACCTGAATCAACACTCCTGGAAGACTCCCATTAGTTTGAGTGTGAATTGCCTGATGCCAATACAAAGTTATAAATATAGAGTAGCACCACTGGCACAGAACTGACACTGTTGTAAGATATTGAGGTGTGATTACCTTGGCCTGTTTTATTCTGTGTGCTGCTTCAGTAATACACTTTCTGAGGCCCACCAAAATTTGCAGTAATTCCCTAATTTGCATCAGATATCTATCCTCCATTTGATGGCTGTTTAATGGCCCTGTAATTCCACAGGGCAGTGCCACTGGGCACACGACTTTGGCATGAGGCCACCTGAAACACGGTGTTCCCTTTGCAGCACTTTATTAGCAAAAGGCCAGGTAATGGAAAGAGTGCCCAAAGAGGTGTAAAAATAACAATAGCACTGAGATATTGATGCATAAGGGACTGGGTTTAGATTACAGCAGGATAAGCAATACTGAAATTCAACAGCAAGTTAAAAAAGGTATCTAAAATTCTACTATAGAGGGAAATGTGAGAAAGAGCGAGTAACAAACTGAGGCTGGAGAGGAGAACAAAATGTATCATCAGCACAAGGAGCCCAGCAAGAAAGTGCAACACTTCAGCTTGACACCAGCCTTTGGCAAAGGCAATTGTTTACATTGGTGTTTTTCAGGCAGGAAAATAAGAGAAATGAACAACTTGCCCCAACAAGCTGGGAAAAGAACCAAGAAGAAAAGCCAAGACCGAGGCTATGGTCTTCATTTCTGCTGGCTGCTGTGGATTTCTCTGGAAAAAGAAATTATATTGAGAGGCACTGGCCTGTGGACCCTCCCCTGGAAACATTCAGGGTGTGGAGATGGGAATACAGACTGGAGAGATCCCATCTCTCATGGCTGGAGATGGGAATAGAGACTGGAGAGATCCTCCAGGGAAACAAAGACCAAAGGGGCAGCTAAGCCAAAACACTTTGTGTCACTAAATCATGTTTCTTTCTTGGAGGGATGAAGATTAATCAAGACAGAACTAAAAGTGAGTCTTTGATAAAATGTTTAAGTGGCCACACTCGAACTACAAATTATTTGCATCAACTAGAAGATGAAACATTAGTTTTCCATTATGCTGCAGGAAATAGCAGCTTGCTAAATAACTCTTTTAACTTTCCTCTGGCACCTATTGATTATATCCAATAGAAATTAAGAGTAGAAGGCAATTAAGTTCAAAATTTAATGGTGTTCTGCTCCTGTTAATTTACTGCCTGACCTGATCAATACATTACACTGGATAACAATCTATTCCACTGAGGCTTGGTTTCTCCAATGTCCCTTCCACTAAAATTACAGTAATGACAAACAACTAAATTTTCAGCAAAAAATACTCAACACTACCCCCGCCTCAAAAAAAAAAAAAAAAAAGAAAAAAACCATGATAAAAAATAACTAAAAATTAGATTATTCACTGTAGTAGTAAAAACAGCAGCTTAAAACTAAACTGACTTTTACAGCACAGAGCTTGGACTTCATGAAAATATTAGATAAGCTACAACCTCAGCCAACAGAACCCTCTGGAAATTGAAATCTCAAGCAAGTTTTAAACATCTCACATACACAGCAGTACAAAAAACACCTCCTTAATCTAGAAGGCAAAATTGAAGTGGGAAATTAAAGATCAATGGTAGTGAAAGCAACAATATTGTGCTGTTGTTTTTTTTTCTACATAATAGTTTAGGTCTCCAGGTGAATACACACAGCACAGACTTTATGTATAACCAGCTCCATCAAGACCTACAAGCACAAAGTTAATTTGCATTAGGTTGCAGGTTTTTTTGGTCCTTTCTCCAAAACCTTGTAAGCACTTTTAAAATAACTCAACTGTTTCCTAAAGGAAACAAGGAGATGGTGACATTTCTCACTTCCTCCTATTCTCAGAGGTGGCACGTGCTGGGTCCCTCAGTGCCACGCAACCTTGGATGGTCTTGGAGACCACAGAGATGCTCCTGCAATCCTGTCCTGCAGCAGAGTCCTTGGGGTGGACAATCCACATGGTGGCCAGCAGGCCAGCATTTCTCTCTCTGGAGCATTTCTCTGGAGAGGCATCTCCTAGCAGAGAATCCCCGTGGGACTGACTCTCCCAGTGTGTCTGGGTGCTCACACTCTTGCCTATACAACTGGCTGAATTGCATCACTTTTTTTGGCAAAATTCAAAGTGTCAGCATAAAGTCAAAACAAAATATGATGAGGTTTTCTGAAAATATCCTCTTTGCTGATCAGCTGCATCCCTACTGGCATTCACTGTGTAGCCAGCACACCATTAATCACTATGAAACATTTTCATTTATTTTGACACCAAAGAGAAATTGGAAGGAAGGATATTTTTGGATGGGAATGAAAAGCAGGCTGTAGGAATATCTCCTTTTACCTTAGTATTTCCCCAGATTTACTGTCAACCACGACCCTGTGGAGCTGCTCCCCATGCTCTGTTCTTATCTCATCCTTCACATGTACAATAACACTGATCTGAACATTGCAAATCTTTAATCTATTTACTGTACATTCTTTCAGGTTTTAAAAATAAGAAAACAAATTCAAATATTTGAGGTTATTTACTGCATCCAATATTACCTACACAACAAGTCTGCTGACACTGCAGCGTGGCTTCTCTTCACTCCTGTCTTGCCCACAGCCCAATTTTTTTTCTCACTACCTGAAGCCTGTGCTCCTGCCCTTGCTGGATGCCTGCCTTGTTTTGCAGCATAAAATAGTAGATTATATTTTTTTTGCTAGATTTCAGAGTGCAAATATAGCCCCCTTGGTCTCTGCAAAACTCCTGGGAAGAACCTCTCAACATCTATGGTGTTGTTTTCTTAGTGAAAAAAACCCCAAACCAAAATAATACAGTAATAATTCCAGGGACCTGTCATTTTTAGCTGAAAAATTATATAGGAAGAAGCAGCATCTACATTCTTTGACTTATTGTAGCATACCATGAAGTGAGCAAATACAAGGGTAGACATATCCAAAAGATGTTGTACAGGCAGGACACTACACCAACATGGCTGATTTGTAGTCTACAAAAAGATACATGGAGCAAGACCTAATATTTCAGGAAAAGCTGGCAGAACAAGTGCATGATCCATACCCTGAGCACAGGGATACTGCAGTAAGCCTTGCCCATAATTCTGCCCAAAACCTGTGGACTCAGCAGAACCAAGAAGGGCTCTGGCTGGCCCTCCTGCTGCTTCTGACCTGCCAGCACTGCTGATGTCCCTGGCTACACATTTCCTCTGGGTCCCTCACTACTAGACACTCATATTTAGGAAGGCAGAGTAAAAAAGTAAGAATACCAGAATAAAAATGTAACAGAATTCAGCAAAATAGCACTAATACTTCCTAAAATGGCATAGGTTCCCAGCAAAAGCACAGAGCTGCACTCACAGTGGTGGTGAAGATGCAGGTCATTAACATGCTGGTGATCTTTATGGGGTTTCTCTACTAATGATGCTATATTGAAACTGAAAGAGCACATTTATCACTTTGCACTTTTAGCAGCATTTAGTAATAGAGACCAGTGCATTATATTTGCTTCTTATCTCATACTATGCAAAGCAGAGCCCAGCAAATGCTTCACAGCAAGCAATTTATTTGATTTAGGACTGTATTTTGTGTCCATGAACAATCTGCTAGTTGAGTGTGGTGATTACACTTTGGTTATTTTAGAACTATTTGGTGAAAAAAAAGTGAAACGGGACAGTTTGCTCTCTAGCTACTGCAGTAACATTTCAGTCATGCACCACTGAGAGTTTATTAGCTGGGTTGAAACCCTCCAGTCTAAACCAGCAAATTTATTCCTGGAACACTGCTTCCTCACAGGTCACCATCTGTATGGATTAGACCTGAGACCTGGAGGTTGTTTATAGAAATGAATTTATATGGCTGTTTCTATTAGTTTAATAGTAATCCAATAATAAATTATTCTAATCCTATTTTTCTTTTAAAATGCCAGACTATTTTTCTTTGCGAGCACAGACAGGAAAGGAAAAAAAAAAAAAAAAACAACAGAAAAAACCCAACTAATTAAAGAATGTTAAATCAGCAGGGCAAAGTTCCTTACAAGGTTTAATATATAAAAGAATTCACAGGCAATTTTTTTTTCTATACCAAATATACTTATTTTAACAGTTAGCCTGCAATATTTTTGTCATTTCTGCCCCAGACTTCAACATTGAGTCAGAACAGCATTTTCACACCGCCTCTACTGACCTTTAAGGGACTGGGCTTCCTTTCTCTCTGATGCCCAGGGAAGAGCCAGGCTCGGTGCAGGCTGGAGGAGGGAAGGGCAGCCTGGCAATTCCCTCCGGGCTGCCCGGGCTCTGCTCAGCCAGAACAGCCCGGGGGTGCCCAAGCAGCCCCGAGGAGCTGCTGCCATCAGAGCAGGGCTGGGCTCAGTCAGTGCAGAGCAGTGGGAAGCTGCCAACACTAACTTCCTAAAGGTTAATACTTACAACTACATTTTGGCTGATATTTCCAAAGCTGCCTAGAGGGAATGGATGCCCAGTGCCCATTAATTTTAATAGGAGCTGGGCAGGCACGGTCCTTATGAGGGTAGGACTATTTCAGCCTATTACTGGTGGTGACATAAGGTCTGATGTTGCAGGAGCCTGATTACCAGCTGGGAGCACTGAAGCTAATGCAGCTCCTATATTTTGGCTTGAAAATTGAATATGCAAAATGCATGAAGTGTGTGGCTATGCTTACTATAAATAATGAGTTTAAAATGAGAGTGGTTCAGATGGAAAGGGTCTAACCCAAAGCTAACTACAAATTAGTGTTCCTGATGATTTGAGAAATACATTGATAGGATTCAGGATTTCACTGAAGACCTGTGAATAAGGGTTGTTACATTCAGAGCCTAAGCTTCTAACCTGGTTTGTCAATTTATTCCTTCTATTAGGAAATTGTATCAGCTTTCAAAAGGCGCCATGAAACAGTAAACCACAAACCTGAGTGATTTGCAATTAGGTTTGAATTTTAGGAATTTCAAAACCTCCTCCATTCATTCTATTTATCCAACCTGGCTACACAAAACACATTTAGACCATGTCTATTGTAATCATAGATAATTTCTGATCTCAGTTTCTATCAGGCCATGTGTTAATGAGCAGCCCAGCTGGGAAACCTGAAAACTCAAACGAATATATTTTGCTAGAATCCCCACTTGTGGACACCAGGGGTCATTGGTACAGTGCAAGCCAGGTATTTACTTAATTTGTGTTTGCAAATGCTGTGGGGTCTTTTTTCTGCAATGATCTCACAGAATTTGCAAGGGCTGTTTCAGAGGAGCAGTAGAAAAGGATTCTGCAATGCTGCCTCATTATTGCTCATCCAGGGAAGTCCAGGATTGCCATCTCTGACAAACAGAATAGATTAAAAATATCTAAGTCAATATTTACAATGGTGAATTAATTGGTTCCACTGCTAAAGCTGATTTATCAGCAGGTTAGTGCAAATAAATGAATAAAAAAGAAATACCAATGTTGGTGAACCAAACAATAAAAAATGATTGTATCAAATAAAGCCAAACTGTAACTAAAGATTTTAGGAGGGTTTTTTTGGCCTCTAACATAAAAAATAAATTTTATGAGTCTGCTGTACAGCATTTTGTCTTGGCTTTTATGTCTGTGATCCACCTATTGCTCACCAGTATGCTGCAGTGTTATTTGATCAAATAATACCAATTACTTTGCATTTTGTGGGTGAGACAAAAGACACTGGAAGTCTTCAAAACCAGCTGTCAGCCCTGGTGGGAAGCTGTTGCCACCCCCCTCTTAGAGCTAGTAGTACTCTTCTAATTTCCAAGCTAAATTTAATGATGGGGAGTTTATATCAATTAAACCCCCACTGCTTTTTTAGCCTTTCTCCATCCCTGGTCTGACAGCAGATTCCTGATCCGACAGCAGATTCCCACTCCTCTTTGTTCTGCTGTCCTACAACTCTTCTCTCTCAACAGAGGCTGCCTGCTCCCCTGAGCAGCCAAAGCCTCTCTCCACACCTGGCCCCACGAGTTAATTCACCTCGTTTTTGAGGCAGAGTGGCTGGAACTGCATCCCAGGAACTGGAACCCATCCCAGGACAGGAGCAGCCCCAGTGCTAGAGGGAAGCACTTCACTTCTCCAGCTCTGCCACAAAAACCTCACCTGATTCCCTGCCTGACATTCAGACCACCCAAATTCATCAGGACAAACCAGGGAGATGAGTGGCACCAGTGCAATGAGAGTAGCCTCTGCTACCGAGCTGAACCCCAGGGGAAACACAACCTGTCCAAAAGGATACAGATTTTCTCCTCTGCTGCCCTGCTCCTGTGCTCTGTGGTGTAAAGCAGTGGTCACTGTCCTGCCCAGAGCAAGGGGTATCTGTGTCCTTGAATAACCAATAATTATTATATTATATTATATTATATTATATTATATTATATTATATTATATTATATTATATTATATTTTGGATATACAGGTGTTCACTGCACTAATGAACTTGGGGTTTTATATACAACAGGTGCTCTGGTTTTAAAAAGTGTTCATCCAGTTGGCAATTTTCAAGAGGAGGAAAGGAAACTTCTAAAGGAAATAGAGTTCATTTGTTATTTGCATAACTGTATTACACACAACTGTATTTGATGGTATTTCGTGGAGGGGTCTGGAGAAAAAGGAAAGGGCATTTTGTAATAAGAAAATCAATAGAGAGAGATGTTTTCTACTCTCATTTGAGTTAATGGGAGATTTGCCTTTGTCCTCAGTTAAGACAGTGTCATTTGCTTCTCCATTTCATTCCTGAGTGATGGTTTGTGCTGATGTTTCACCTTGCTGCTCCTGAGTTCTGGGCACATTTGGAAGATAAAAAAAAATGTACTGACCACACACATGCATCTTGAAAACTCTGCTGTAGGGTTGCTGCCTAGGAATTGTAATCAAAAGGAAACGATTACACAAACCCACATATTAAAAGCAATCCATCTGCCTGCAGAATAGTTTTTATGTACTAATGACACAGGGCAGAATGCTTCAGTTGTGGAGCACAGCTCCTCTCCCCACCACTGTCTTTTCATGATGGTTTCAAAAGGGAGAGGCAGCACTATTTAAATAATATTGAAATTTGCCATCCTCCATCTTGCTTAAACTTGAGCAGTTATTGTAACAAACTGAATGGTCTTTGAGAACAGCTCCCAAAGAGGAATAATGCTTTCTTTGATACACAGGATTAGTAAACTGCTTTTTGACACCTGCATATGGAGACCTGTTCCAAACTCTGAAGGCTATTTACATGCTGAGTAGCACACTTCCTCAGCAAAAAATCTAAGATTTGATAGAAACCCTTTTTTGCAATGTCTTTACTCGATTCCTAAACTTAAGACAACGCTGCAATATTAATGTATAAAAATCTCCCAAAGCAAACTACAGACTGACAAACTGCTGAGGGGCTTGGGTCCTACAGTGACCTGGTCTTATTCTGAAAGGAGGAACTGTAAATGTGTCTGATCAATTGTATGGATAATTGATCCTCTGAAATCAATTAAACACTTGTTGACTTGCTTGCTTCCAGTTGCAGTTGCCAGATTAATTCACATAGTTCAACACAACAGACAGTCTCAGTGCTAAATTAGTGACTCCTATTTGAACTCTCTTCATCAGTGAAAGGATAAATGATGTGTTTGCTTCCTTCAAAGATTTGGTCACTGCCTCTTTAAAATTTCAGTGTGTAATAGCTTCAGGTTCTTGTTTATTAATTTAAAGAGAGCTCACTGTGGAGGAGCATTTTTCATTCTTACTTAATCATCCACTTCTTTTGTGTTCAAACCCTAATCCTACAAACCACAATCAAGCCTTCTGAACTAGCTCCACGTTTATAGATGGAAGGTAGCTTTGAAAGAAAAGAAAAAAAGGCTTCCTGCTCTGCAATGCTCCAGTCAGGTATTTTCTGTAGTGTATCAGAGACACCTGTAGGCACGCAGCATTTCACAGTGCATCAAAACCACAGCATCTGATGCAGAAAAGATGTGTGGTGTGAGCTTGTGCACAATTAACCACTTAATAATGTGGCCTTCCCTGGCAGAGATAAACTATCATCAGAATTCCTGCCAGGATTTGGTGTCAGAGGATACAGCACAGATGCTAACCCGACCATAATGTTTCCCTAAGCTCCCCTTGGCCATGGATTAGCTGGACACTGGTCCAACACATTCCCTGAGGACTGTGAGCAAGGATTAATAGCCAGTCACCATCCTGTTCATTTTCCTAAACCCTACTAACCGTGGCCTCATTTGGCACAAACCAGCAAGTCTCTCAGGACTTCAGGAGTCAGTTTAAAACCTGGGTATCAAACCATTTCCTGAGAGCATTTTGGGTGCTGCACTTGGGCATGTGAGCTTTGCCACTCAAGGGAAAGGTGAACCCAGTGCTTGTTTAAAGGCAGGGTGTAAAGGTTTAACCCTCCTGCTCCTAAGATACCACACATCCTCCATCAGCTGGATCACCTCTCCACACAGATGCAGTAAATGGCAGCAAATCTCTTTCTCCTGCTGCCATGCAGGGCAGATACACATCAAACTGTACCTTCCTGATGTTTGGAAATGTCTCCCTCAGCGCTGCTGGCTGAAGGGTTGTTGTGGGAAGCCTTCCTTAGCACTGCTGTAGCTGGTTTTGCCCCAGATCTGCCATCTGTATACTTGCACATGGGTCACAGGGGGCTGAGTCTCCTGCTGTGGGCTCACCAAAGCAGATCTGTGTCTGTAAATCAGTGAAACCCCTTGTCCTGGTTTTCTCTGTGCTCGCCAGGCAGCCTGAGCAGTCCTTAACCTGAACCCATGGTCCTGCCTGTGGCTTCATCCCTGCACAGGAATTTTCTCTAGGCTCTCTTTTCCCTTCCAGCTCGTGCTTCTTTTCCCTGTGGTGCCTGGCACACACTGGCATGGCTGGCTGCCCTCCCTGCCTCCAAACCCTCTTCCCAGGCTCTTCCAGTGCTGTGATTAACATTTAATGCTACCTATCAGAGGAGAAATCTCCTACTGTTTTTCCATTTAGCCTCTAGTGGGTTTATTGCAAGTATGTGAGTGAAAGGTTACTTTCCTCTGTATGGAGGTGAAGTAATTATATGTTCCTGTGTGTCTTCACACTGCTCCAGAGCCATGCCATTCCCTAATTTCACCATAGGGATGCTGTTTGTGCACCTTGGTTGGCTGTGAGGGCTCTGCTCCCTCTGAAATCAGTCAGCTGGAACCTGGGAAAGAGACCACCCCTCACACAATGGAGATAGTACCATGACTTACAGCTTTTTTCCCCCTCTTAAGTAGAAAAAAGAAATTTTTTTCCTGCTGAAATTGTGATTTAAGTGAGCCCTCTGCACTTCTCCAGGGGTGGATTAGTCAGCTGTTCTATAAGCTTGATATTAAAAAGGGTGGTTGCTTTGCTGTGCAGGAAACCACAACATCACTGGAAAAAGAAATATAAAACATAGGTGGGGAGAAAAATGATCACTGCAATGAACAGGTACTCACACAAACCCACAATCAGAGGCTCTCATTAGCTGCACCATCCTCACACCAGGAAGACAGGAGCATCCATTCCCCTCTCCCCAGGGCCTGCTGCAGTTTGCATGCAGCAGGAACAGCACAGCCCCGGCTGGGAGATGGGGGAGCACCTTCCTGGGAAGCCCTGACTGCAGCCTGGCTCAGGTGAGCTGCAGATTTGCTCCTTGAATGTCCTGCCTGTGTGCACCTTCATCACAGAAAAGCATCCCTGTGTGTCTGAGCAGCTCTGGGTGCTGTCAGGCACTACCCGTGGCAGGGTGGCTGTGCACAGAAATATACATTATCACACACACACATATATATATATATGCATAGATATAGATCCATATGCCCACACAGAGATTTGTTTGCACATCCACTTGCTCAGGGAGAAGCAGAGCCTCTCTGCTCTCCCCAGGCTGCTCACTGATGGTCTGGGTTCAGGAGATGAGGCTGTGCCCTGACACAAAACCTCACCCAGCACTGGCAGGGTCAGGCTCACACCTCCCCTCTGCTCCCTCCAGCCTCTGCCCTGCAGTGGGAAGGCAAACTGGTAACGAGAGCTTCTGTGCCTGGGTAAATGAATTAATTGCTCTGCATGGCTGCTGCCAGCTCTGCTTTTGCTCCCTCTGAAGTCAGCACCTCTCAGGATCTGGCTGTGATTTCAGGGTGGCTGCAAGGGCGTTTCAGAAAGACAAGATCTGGACAAAACAAAAGCCTAAAATATTTCAGTAAAGTTAGTCTTCTCTACCCCCCTTTTTTTTTTTCTTTTTTTTTTCTTTTTTTTTAATAGCACATATGATATTCTGTGACTTTTTCTGAGCTTGCTAAATGGCTGTCAGTGGGGAAGAGAGACATTTTTTTCCTCCTTACAAATGAAGTCATCTGAATTCACCAAATAAAAATAAATATGAGCTTGCTGCTTGGTTCCAGTGGTGCTGCAGAAGGACAGGGCTATAGATTTTCCCAGGAGTGTGGAATAATTCACCAAGGTTGCTCGTTATTCATATAGACAGTGAATTAATAATATGGGACCCTGAGATCTCTTCTTATCTGGGCCGAAGCACAGCTAGAGGGATAAGAAGCTGACTCCTTGGATTTCAAAAAGCATTTTTCCCCCTTTCTTCAAGAAATAAGAATTGATTGAAAGTATTTTCACAGAGCGGGAAAAAAAACCAGGCTTTCTGGTGATACCACCTAAAGTACACATTAGATAAATAGAAAACTATTGGCTTTGTGACTGTGAACTGTTTTCACTTGATGTAAGTGCTGATAGATACAGGATTATCTCTAACAAAGCATTTACCAAGGACTTGACCCAAAGTCAATAGGACTCTTTCATTTGACTCTACAAGGCTTGAATCTTGCTTTCACTGCAGGCAGAGCCAGGAAGTGTCTGAGCATCCCATGCCCACCCCTCAGCTGGTGGGTGCAGTGCTGTGGGAGGATGCCGAGGCTGAGCACCAGCACAAGGGGCTGAGCTGCACCTCTGTCCTGAAGGAACACTCCTGAATTATGGATGCTTGCTCCACAACTGGTGTCTTGCCCATAATTTAAAAATAAAAATAAATGAACTGATGTCAGCAGGGTGGCTGCACTTACTGTCTACCTAGGGAGAGACAGACCAGATGGGACCTTTTCATCTGTGTGTCCTGGGTGGGAGAAAGCAGGGCAAACACAGCAAATGGAATGTGTGCTGTGAATGCTGTCCTCTCTCTGCTCCAGCTATTGCACATGGAAAAATAAGGATGAGCAGCACCAATCATCCAGCAGCTCAACTGGAGAGGTGTGAGGTGCTGGCCCAAAAAGGCATTAAAGTCAGGGTACTCCCATGGGTCAGCAACCTCATGTTTGCTTTGGTAGTGCTGCCCTGATGAAGGGTGGTGTAAATTCACAGGATCATACGGTGGCTAGTGATCCTCAAAATAACAGAAATCTGAAGTATGTACATGTGTGCTAATATTTCATACATTGTGGAATTATCTGAAACTTGAGGTGATCCAAAATCAGTCTGTGAAAAATGAAAATACTGGCTTGATTTGATTTTATTTTTCTGTATCAGTGAATGACTTTTCTTTCCCCGGATGCGTGACTGGTGTAAAACAGGACAAGAGCAAACCATGGAGACTAAACCACTAATCCTGCTGCCTGAGAGTTAATGCTTCAAATCCTGTGTTGTAGAAAACGTGGAATAGGATCACCTCACGTGTCTGCAGAGCCCTTTCTTACAGGTACAATTTAGAGGGAGAGATACTGCTAAAAATTTTAGTAGCACCTTCCTTTTTGCTCATTGGTTTTCACCAGTGTAAAACCCACCTCATTTCCTAAAAGCACTGGCAATATGCACAACCTGCATGAAAGTTCCTTTGTGGCTGATTTCAAAAGCCAGTGCAGGTGCTTTTCTGTTATTCCATACTCTGTGGTCCAACAAATTTCACAGATAATTATGCAAGAAATATGAGGTTGCCTGTGAAAGAGTTTAAAATAGCCTGGAAGAAGATTGAAGGGAAGGGAACAGAAAAATGAAACATTAAAAAATATGTGTGTCTGAGAGCACTGACTGTAACATAGTAAACTCCAGTATAGATGAACAAATTATATATTATTCACAAGCCTTGAAGAACACACAGACATAACTACCTACTGACTGTACAGGATGCTTCAATACCACTTTAAAGGATATGGTACCAAGCATGATATTCCCAGTATAAAAGTGATAGTATTAAAGTGATAAGTATCTTTTTTTTTATATATATAGTAATGATATGACAAAGGAATAAAAGCTCAGCCCACAGGAGAAATTGCACCAGTGACAGAGATTTCTGCTGAGGTACCTGAGAGCCTTCATGAGCCCACTGGAAATGCTGGGCATTGCTTTCCCCAGAAAAAAAGGACTTGCTCTGGAGAGGTATTTGGGCAAATGAAGAAAATAATAATATCCATGGCAGAGAGCTGAGCAGCCTGATGCCCGTGGTATATGCTGTGGCCAAGTGGCAGGCAAGATAAATTGTAGAGAGGGAAGGGAGCATTTCAAACCATCCTTCAAATAAAAAAGACCTTGAAGTAGTGAAAGGAATCATGAAAGTAAATGTGCAACAGAATAGGCAAAGAAACAGAAACCGGTGTCTGTGTTTCATGGCAAGGTTTGGCTTTTGTTTTGCTCCCACTGATGCTACTGCACAATTCACTGGTGATGGAGCAGCTTTAAGGACAGTGTCTACTGAATACAAAGAATAATTTATGACTTCTAAGGCTGCCATGGCCTGGCCTCACTATTCTTTATTAAGATGAGGCCCCAAAGAAGAAGTTTGCTGGACTTGGCAGGAAGTGATACTTGGGAACACACATGAACTTCATGCCTTTCATAGTACAAATAACCTCAGCCTGAATTTTGTCTCATGCAGGAGGAGGACTGCAAACCAAGCCCTGTGTACTGGGATGGTGTGCTACCCATGATCAGACTTCACAACAAAAAGGACAAAAGGACCATTCATCAGCCATGACACTTATTAAAAATGTTAAGATGACTCCTACAAATAATTGTATTCTCTGAAAGAGAAAACAAAGCCAGCTCTCCACAAGCCCAGCTGTGTCCCAGAGCAATAGCTGGTAGGAGCAAAAGTCAGTGCAATCTCTCCTCTGCAATATGGACTCAAACTGTCAAAGCAGCAGACTTGAGGAGGTGTTTTCTGATGAACTTTAACTGGGAAACACCAAAAGCTTGATCCCAATATCATAAGTCAAAGTGTGGCAGGGCAAAACTGAGGTTCAGCCTGCTTTATACACATTAGTACATAGCCATGGGGTGGAGATGACTTGAGGTGTTAATCAGCCAGCAGCCAAACTGCTCACAGGGGTCTCCCAGTCCTTGTCACCTCTCAGAAGTGATGTCTTTGTTTGGGTGTGAGTACATTGCTTCACCTGAACACCAGTGGATATTTGATAAGGACTCATACAAGATTTCTTAGTGACACATTATGGCTTGAAATTATCTACATTTACACACTGTAAATAAAACCTAGTGTGAGGTTAACTTTCAATATGGTTGACAAAGAAGGTAGAAAGCTGCTGGTGACCTTTAGAAGTGTTCTCATGCACAAAATAAACAGCAAATCCCAAATTTTGTGTGAGTTAAAGCACTGACGTCAGTGGGACTCCCATGGGAAGTTTTGGGAGTTTGTCTTAACAAGAATGGAGCCACCAAATCGAAAAAGTTTTGGCTTAAGCCAGGTCAGTGTGTCAAAAGCCACAAAGCAAAGTCTGGGATAAAACAAAGGCCAAAGCAAACGTCCCTTGGATTAATTTTTACCAGCAGCATTTTGGGCTTTTGAACTGTTCTCCAGCCATCTACAAAAGCAGCTATGGGCTGACTACAACCAAACTTGAAAGGGGAAGACATTCCTTTGTAGTTCACGTTTGCTGGCTTTGAAGTCACAGTGAGTCTTACCAGTGACTTCAATGGGACTTGCCTCACACTTTCATATTAGCCATTGTTTTATCCTAACTCCTTTCAAAATTCCAGAGAATAACATTTCTTTTTATTGTAATCCTGACAGAGCAATTAGGCTCCAGTCCACACCTGCACCTGACTTTTTTCTTAATACAGCACTCTTTGAGCTTCTCTTCTCTGAACAGAGTTATGAGGGCTGAATTAATGGTGTCTCTGCTCTATCTGCTGCCTCTGTGTTTCATGACCTGATGAAGAACGTGAAATTCTTCAAGGCTTGTACAGCTGATCTTTGGTTACAACCAGCTGTAGTTTTCACCTATGGTTTTATGAGTGTGCTTAGCAGAAAAAGAAAAGCTTCTTTTTATCAGGGTAATTAGGCAATAACAGAATGACAGGATGTGGACTAAAGCATAATCATTCACAGGTGCATTCATAGCATGGTTTTAATCATGAGTTCAGAAGCTGAATTGCATTCCCAGTGTAACAAGCTATGAAACACTGCTTCATAATTTAAAAATTTGAATGTGTTTTTTAAATAATAAAACATTTCCTTTCGTGTCTTTAATATATAAACCAGGTATCCACATGCCAGAAATACCTGCTGAGAAAACACATGGTTCTCATTCCTCTAAGGCAGCCCCTAATCCTTCCCCTTCTCTTGGTGTCAAATCTGCAAGAATGATCTTTGTCTGCACAATATTCCATTCCACAACATCCAACAATATTCCTGTCTAACTACACTGAACAACTCCCTGCTCCATTCTAATGCCCTGGCAGCCTGGGATTGATGAAAGTTACCCAGAAGAGAACATTTTTTTCCAATATTTGCTTGCAAAGCTCCCTCCCCACTGTTGCTTGTGGTGAAGCTGAGTGCCAAACACGGACCCAAAGAGGAAACCATGGGTACTCCCAAATCTGGCAGAGACACCACTGCCCATGGGATTCCAACTTGGAAAGAGTGAGGAGAACCCAGCACAGAGCCTACAGTGCTGCACAAAACCAACCTGTGGCTCTCTGAAGCACCTGTGGGTTGGTACAAACAACAGAATGTTCACCAGAAAGAACAGCGAGGGATTTTTACAAGATGCTCCATTCCACAAAGCTGCTGCACTGAGGGATTCTGCAGCACAGAGCAGCTTGTTTGGGAAAGGTAACTAATGGGATTAGTAGCACTTAGTCTCCATCTTCTTATGAGATTTATATTTTACTAAGCACTTCCCAGCTGTGCATCTCTCCCTGATTACTGCATGGTTTCACCTTGCAGTGCTGGCAGGGGAGCCCCAGAGAGGAAAACACCCTGTGGAGCTAAACCTCATATGAAACCCAGACACAAATAACATCGTGCTTTTCCTTCAGAAAAAAAATAATTAAAAAACCCAAATCCCCATGACCAGCAACAGCAGCAGAGATTTAAAAGACAAAGATTTTTTTCCTGCTTTCTCTAATGTTCGTTTCAGGACTAGAAGAAAAGATTCATTTATTTATGTTATCTTGCCACTGACTTTCCAAATGACTAATTAAATCAAAATGAATGGCAGTTGTCCTTTGAAATATTTATGAATCAAAACTGATGTGGCACTGGAGGGGCCCCGTGAAGTGACTCAAGGGATAATTTTATCCAGGTATTTATCAATAATAAATATCTTGTACTCATCAAAGCATCATACTGGGCAATATTCTTACAGTTTTCAGTTAAATCTTAACGTGACCCATATGCACAGAACTATGCACTGAAGTAGCAAGAAAATGGTCTAAATATATACTCATGCTTATAGATTTTTCTATTTCGTTAAATAAAGAACACAACAAAATTCCTATGCACAATCTGTGGACTTACAGCTTTCTAGCTGTAATGGATGGTACACAAACAGAAACATATACACAGGAGGAGCTACTTGCCATCAACACAGGAAGGTCTGTTTCTTGTAGTCCCAGCCACTTTCCCAGGTAGACAGGAGCATTTTACTGTTTGTGATCTTTCCTCAATGCGATTCTTATTACAGCATCTGTGTGCTGCTATAACTTCACACGTTCCTCCTTCTGGCAAAAAAAAAAAAAAAAAAAAAAAAAGAAAAAAAAAAAGAAAAAGAGAATATTGACACTCTGATTAGGAAGAGCAGCAGTGGCTAATCAAAGCACCCAGGCGTGCTCCTGTCTGTGCCTCTGCCCAGCTTCTGTACAGGTGGGATTACAGTTTTTTATTTCTGTCTTGTTGTGTGCTCCCAAATAAGCCAGGTACTGTTACATTACATTTTTAATAGAAAATGTAGATAAGTTCACTTGCCTTTCTTATATTACAAGTCTCTATGACACCCACATAATTTTTGGTCTAAAAATAATATTGTCAATGTCTGGGCCTGGAGAAATGTAGGTAAAATACTACAGAAAATGTACAATCACTGTTGGCTGGTTTTATACTTGTAATATTGGAGACCTCTTCCCTAAATATTTTCTCATACAAGGACAGAGACTAAGGGAATTATCTAGAAATAAGATTTTTCTCCAAATATTTGATTCTGTGCTAGTACTCAGCCCTTAGGGAATGACAACGAGTCTCCCCAGATTACAGAGTGGCCCAACAGCACTTCCCTTTGCTTCCCCACTCACTAGATTGGCAGATTTAAGGCAGGAAACATTTCCACTGTGTGTGAGATCACCAGGTTTAATTTGTCTCCTCCCTAATTGTTCTTTCTGAGCATTTGCAATAGTTTTATTAGAAGGAGAGCACAGGGGAGTGATCGACAGGTCCACGGTGGCTTTGGGCTTATGAATGCTTGGTGTTTGTGCCATATGCTGAGCACAGAAATGAGGTGTCAGGTGTGCCATTCCCCTTCACCTCTGCTCTGCAGTGCAAGGAGACAAACACCACGGTGGGCTAATGCCCTGCCCAGGTAATTTCTCCATTCCTCAGTTCAGATTGCATTTAGCTCACAATCACAGAGTGTTTAATGGTGTCAGGCTGTTCCCCACAGGTATCTGGCTACTTTCTGAAATTGCAGCACAAATTTGGCAGGGTTTGTTTCAACTTAGTACAAAACCTCATGTGCTGCCCACTAATGGCAGGATGTGCACGATTTTCTAGAAGAGCTTTATTTCTTCATGCCATTAAGAATTGCTAAGTGCACAGTGCTTTTACTACAGCATAAACCACATTACTCATATCTTTGGATTTCACTATTTTTGAAACAATATTGAGGGCTTTTGACGCTGTGTGCTGTGTGGCCAGGTAGGAGAATAAGAAGTGTGGAGATGCTGATCCACATCTGGCTGTCAACAAGGGGTTTTGGTAAAAGTCTGGCAGTCCAGTGGCATTTCCCTACCAGGAGTGAGTCCTGGTACCTGGGGTTTCTAAAAATGAGGCATTTTTAGTGAAGCACTTGCCAGGTAGACAGAGAGAATTCTGCCTTGCCTGATGTTGGTCATATGGTGGAGTTTGCAAGCATAAGATTAACTCTGTAGTGAATATTGAAGTCATCTGGAGAGACATGCTGCTGCACCTCTTAATTATTAGGTGTGTTTGGGCTGCTGACACAAGCTTTTTGAAAGCCAAAAGGTGTCAAAAAAGAGAGATCTCAACAATTCAGAGAGCCACCCTCTGACAAATGGGCTTTGGAGTGTATCTGAGGAGTAAGAGGAATTGTGGTAATCAACTCAGCCCCAAATGTTTGCATTTTCTATGAAATAATCCTTCACACACAGTCCCTGTTCCCCTATCCAAATCATATTGAAGGCAATGAAAAGATTCTCATTGGTTTAATCCATCTTATGGTCATGCCCTAGGAGAAGAGAGATTTGTGATTTTATTGATTGCAACTTCAACAATAAAGATAATGTACACAGTAATAAGCATTTCTAATTTTAGACTACATAGACTGTGTGGTAAATATTTGTGAAAAACCTAAATGCTTAATTTTCTCTATAAATTTGCTGTATGAGTACTAAGAACCACATGACCGAGTCTTGCTTATTTGGTTATCTATTCAAAATATTGGGGTGTGGTGGAAGAGCTTTATAACATCTTTAATTGTTATGTGGAAGCTCAAGATGCTGGAGCAGTAATGAATTTGGCTCAAAATGTGTAGTTGTTTAGGAGGGTCAAAACATAATGACGCTATAAAAGCAATGAAAAACCATTTTTTTAACTGCTAGAAAGTTAAATACATTAATTGGAAGTTTTATCTACATGGTCTATAAAAGTATGCAAATATTAATAATTATAATAATAGAAAGACCCCTTCCAGTGCTGAGAGAGAAGAAAAAATCCACCTCACATGGAGAAAATTTTGGAGGTTATACAGCCTATTTTCCTGAAAAATCTGTTAAGTGGGATCAGATATTTGCATTAAAGCATGTTTAGCCTATGGATGCCTACTGGGTAGCATTGCATGAGATGTGTTTTGCTTGTATGGATTTTACCAGCAGTGCATGTACATGTGAGACTTTTAAAAAGCCATATACAAAATGGGAATAGAGACAGATCTAAACAGACACAGTGAGAATAGGAAAAAACCTCATTGAAAAAGCATACTCTTTACTACATCATTCACAGAAACATATACACCACGAATATATTGAGAGTGGGAGGTTCTATTTAAATCTACTTCAGCTGCATAAATGAGGAAATTAATTGAGTGGGGAGAGGAACACAAATCCATCTTCAGTTTCCACTGAAAACCACTCACTGTTCAGATGAATATGTGAAATACCTTTGCATTCTGTGATTTTTATTTTTTATTTCCAACTTTCTTCTTTTGGGGGAGGGGTTGAAGAACACCAAGAAATACTCTAATTCAATATCTGATGGATTTCCTGAGCCATTTTTTTTTTCTTAATGGTTCATCTGGATTATGGGAAGATTTGGCAAGATATTACATGGCTGGAAGTTCTGAAACAAATGTGAATTATTGACCTGATAGGCTGTGAGTGCAGAAAAAGTTTGAATCCTTGTCATAAGCCCCACAAATGTCTCTGTTTTTTGAAGTTTATGGTCTATTGAGCTACAGTAGCTTCTGGCTTTGATTCCACAACAATAGCCTCATCCAACTCCTTCAAGTCAATAGGGGATTTGCCATTGAATTTAAAAGGAGAGGAAAGGGGTCTAAAAATACTCAGAGTAAGTGTCTTCTGAATGTTATGTTGACAGTTACATTTCATAAAGTGGCTGTTTTATCCACCTGTCTTTTTTTTTTTTTTTTTTTTTTTTTTTTTTAGTAATTTCTTTCTGCCCCAAGAAACTCAGAATATTAGAAATGGAATTGGAACTTGCAGACCAGGAAGAGAATTGATCTTCCTTCAAGAAGCTTCAGAGATGAATGAAAATGTCCTGTCATGACTTATACCTTCTTCACACCAAACATTAGCAGGACTTGATAGTGAGAACAGCTGATCCTTTCTGAGCACTCAGTTCACAGGAGACCTCAGCTTTGCATGAAGGAAATGTGACCAAAGCCAGAGGGACAGAACTGCCTGCCAGGGAGGATCCTGGAATGTTGAAGATGGCAACTCTCTGTGTCATTGCAACTCTGCTCAAATTCCCCAGCCTTCCAGAAATCCTTGTTCTGCACAGACTTAAAATAGAAAATTGTAGAAATAATAGATCATTCTTGCTGTAAAACACAGACAACTGTTTGTTACCCCTGCAAATGGTTTCATTCTAATTGGAGGACACTAACTCCTGAAATAACGCCCATTTTTGTCTCTGTTACAAAGCCACCTTGAGTTTACACACCACAGAGTGAAATATTTTATCATGAGTATGAGTCTGCTGTAGGAGGCTGTGATTTAAAATGTCTAATCACCTATAAGGTCTGAGTGCGTGCCTGGCAGAAGCCAAAAAGCCATCTTCTAGTCAGCTCTGTTTTTTATACCTCTAGCTAGGAGGTAATAATAAGAGCATATTTTGCACTTCAAAATTATAACTTGCCTCTGCATTCCAGCCAAGCCTGAACTTATCAGTAAACAAACATAAAAAAAGGCAAACAGCACTACTGATTTGTGTTATACATTGTAGAAGTCATTAACTATGGCTCAGGTAGCAAAACTTATACGTCCTCTCTTTGACAGTGATGACAATTTAATAGTATTTGACTCTGCTGAGTTACATGGAGTGTCCTGCAGCAATGAGAGAGGTTGTTTATCAAAATGATAAACATGTTTTCATTTCCTCCTTGGCTGCATGTATGTGATCAGAAGTCTAAGGCCATCAAGAATTCACTTATTCTGGCCACCAGACAGACATTAAGCTATTCAGGACCATCTGTGCTTGAAATGAGTTCCACTTAATGGACCTTCCTAGGGCAGGTCAGTCATAATGAATGCATGTGTGCATGAATGCATGAGCAGAGCAGAGCTTTGGTGAGACTTCTTGGGCTGTTTGGCACTGGCACAGCCGGCTGACAGATAAGATGTGCCTTTCTTCTCGGGGTCACACGCCCAGTGATTTTAGAATTCAGATCCTCTGTTACATTTGCTTCTAGCTCATTGCAAATGCACCTCACAGCCCAATCCAGATGAAGGTTGTTGTAAGAACCTGTTCCTGCTACTTGCAAATAAAATAGCAGTGCCCAAACAGCATCATGGGCTTTGCTGGCCAATTTCTGCCTCTGTTACACCACTGGTGATTCACCGTGGGAATACAAGCAAAAGAAATCATATGGACCAATTTTATCAATGTTTCCAGACAGTTCATTAGGACTATAGCTGGTTTGTGGTAGCTCGATTTATTTGGAACAGCTTCAAGTAGCCAGTTGAAGTGCCAGTGCTATCATCCTGCTAAGGTCATAGACCCATATGTTATTCTGAAAATGCTTAAGTGCATGCAGATGCTGCTGCTAGATCTAGGAGAACAGAGAACATTTAGAAGAGAATTTAAGTTCTATAGGCTCCAAGCAAATGTTTAACAATGTGACAGCAAAAATTCTTCAGACACTTGTGGACTTGCTGAAAAATTGCTCCCAGAAATGAATGGATATAAAATTTTTCACCCTCTCCACCCCATGTCTTTACACAACAAAGGAAAGAAAGGAAAAACAGCCCTGTGGCAGCCATTTTTTTTACATTTACTATAAAGAATTCAGGTTTGGGGGCTGCAGTTTAAAGAGTTTTCAGATTGAATAAGCTTTGGAAACTTCCCAGGTGTAATTAATACATTCATAAGCTTTAATCAAAATGTTTATGCCAGCTAATGTGCCAGAACTGCAGACTACACTGTGCACAGGGGAAAATACTATACTTTACTTTAAGAAATAATAAGCCACTACTATGGAACTTACAAAGCAGCATTTTTGCTTCTGACAGGAATATGTAACAGATGGAAAAACAAAGTCCCATGCTACACCAAGAACTACTTCACAAGTGAACAAATAAAAACCTCCTCATAGCCACAGTGCAATTACACTCCAATTTTTCTTTTATGTATAATCCTCTGACATTGTGTATCTGCCTCAGAAGGGAAAGGATCAACCTTACAGGATTCATTTTCAGGGCAGTGAGAGAAGGCTTAGGGTTTTCACTCATTTTCACAAGGTCAAGGTTAACTGCCATCAATGAAGTCACAAAGCAGCTGAACTTGGCTCATAAACCTGATGTAACACAAAGGCACCATCAAAAAATTGACCTAAGTGTAACCCATCAGCATTACTCCTGACTTAATTATTTTCCATTATGATAACAGATGCAAATAAGTTGATGAGCTATTCTTTAGATATGGAATTACCATAACCATGAGAATTTGGAATGCTCCACACATGCTCTGCAAGTCCCCTGATATACAGTGGATTTTTTTATTTAGCCCAGTGGATTAGAATAAACTGCACTGTTCTGTTTCCTAGATTTCTATTTATATTTTGATTAATATTCAGTATTTAGTTGTTCATTATGCAAGATCTATATTATTATTTTCATTTTGGGAAGATTCTGTGCAACAGCAGCAACTTAAGTGACTCCCACTGTGGGTCATTAAGTTTTGGGTTGGGATATTATTTTCTCAAATGCTGCTGCTGTGAAAGGGTTCTGGAGACAGAGGGTACCCCCTTGAAGAAACTGCTGCTTCTCTACAAAAAAAAAAACAGTACAAGAGGACCATGGCTAGTGAAATTTGTTTTCCCGTAGAATTACACCTTGTGTTAAACTTTAAAACCCCACTGAGGTTTTTCTGATGCCCAGGTCACTGAAAAGAGCACTCCTGGAAGTCCCAGCTCTGTGAGCCCACAGGACAGAGCCCATGGGATGGTACAATATTCCTGTAGGTCGAGGCCCCAGTTCTTGTGTCATGGCACAACACCCCCATTTTGAGCAAGACAAATAATGAGATTGTCTCGCTTTGTGCTGGCTCATGGTCAGAATTTGGAGAAGAGCTGCTGGACCAAGCAGGTCATTTACCTGTGAAAATTCATTTCACACTCAGCCAAAGTTCTGATAGATTCTGGAGTGAGAATTCCTGGGCTAAGAGGGGCAATGTGCATTCTCACAGGCATCTCTGGTTATTTATCTTAGAAACTCTTAAGTTTCTGAGAGTAATCTTGACAGAAAAGGCCATTTTAATACAATCAAACTTTTCTGCAAAAATGAAAACCAAAAGAACTTCTTTTCTAAGAGGAAAATAAAATCTTTAAAATATTTTGTTCAGCAGAATGTTAATAATTCAATTTAATATTAACTTTTTTTTCCATTTTTATTTTATTTCCCATTCAGTCTAATAGGGGAAGCAGGGATATGCAAAGCTCTAATTAGCACAAGGATTTATAGTCTTTTACAATTTTCTACTAATGCTCTCTGCCATCAGCCACAGGAGGCTTCTATCTGAGAGATTTACAGATTCTTATAGTTACACCCAGAACAGAATAGACTCTGATCCTCACAAACTGGTTTACTCACAGAAATTAAAAATACGTATTTTCTGTAAAGGAGAAATGGTATGGATTCTGCTCTTGAATTCACAAGGAAAACCCAGAGCACACCAGCATGTGAGCTGTGCTTGGATCTTGGGCTGGCTTATGGATTTCCATATCAAACCAATATACACACCAGAGAATAGGCTTTTCTGCTAAACAGCCTTGCAAATTGATCTCCTGAGAAATTTGCACGGGACCTTATTCTTATATATATTAAAAAAAAAAAACAAAAAAAAAAAAACAAAAAAAACCCCTAAAAACCTCTTACAGATGAATCAAAGTGAAAATGGTCTCCAGACCAACAAGGCAGCCTTCCAGCAGCTCCTGCCTCTGGCACACTGCAGCTCCAAAGGCAGAGGAACACCCAGCAAGGCTGAGGAAGGCGAGAGGCGACAGGGCAAGGGTGGCTGGAGGGGAATGCTGATGAGGACTCTGCTCCCAGTTCTTATTTAAGCAGGGTTATGAGTAGTTTTAATTAACATTTTGCATGCCTGTGTAAAATATACCCCCCAAAATTACAGAATATATGAGAAAATTCCTCCTCTTGTGTATGGAGCTGTCCCTGCCCACTCCCCACAGGACTGATTGCCTCTTTGTCACGGGGAGTGTGCCAAGGGAATGTAATGAGGACTATCAGCTCTCCTGCATTGATGAACTACAAATCCCAGACATGTAACTCATGAGGCAGGCAAGAATCCAATGTTCTCTTAGTGGGGATCTTCAGTCTTTTAATGAGATTTTTTTTTACTTCAAAGGGAGGCCAACTTACAGCAACTTTGAGAAATGGAGGTTAGAAATTAGAAGTCTTGGTGGGATTTACAGCTCTGGAATGCCATTAAGAGATGTGTGTGAAGAGGCAGGACTTAATTCAGAAAGAGAAGAATGTTACTTTTGAGAAATAACTGAAGTTCCATATCAAAAAGTAATAAGCATTATTACTTTAAATTTCATTGACTTTCAGTGAGATATGACACTCCTAGAAGTCTATATCACTTGTAAATAGGATGTCTTGGTCTAAATGATGTATGCCAGAAAGGCTGAGCATAAAATCTTGTAAGTACCTTTAAAAAAAAATCATGCTCTTAGTCACTTGGGTGGTTTGGAAAATTTAATATTTGATATGTCAGAGAGGATAAAAAAACCGAGTTTGGACAAAACAGATGTAATGTGCCTGCACTGAAGCAGTGCTCCTCCTATAACTTAAACTGCAGGCAGCAGTATAAACTAGAGATTAAAAAGACCTGCTGTGCTGTTCTGATCATTGCTTTGCAGATGCACAATTCTTGCCCAGAACAAATTTTCTAGGTATCAAAGCTGTGGAGAAATGAACATTTTTGCTGCTGAACAGAAATGAACATTTCCAATATTGACATCTCTAGTTCTTTGCCAGAGAACAGTGAAAATCCAAAGTGGAATTAGGCCTGAAAATACCCTCACAATAAAATTGGAGTGAACCACAGAATATTGTTCTTGGAACCTCAAAATGTTTTTGTAAATGCTGCCACCAAGAGACATCCAAAGAATCAATGGTAAGTTTCAGGAAAAATACGCAATGAAAGAAAGACAGGACTACTCTCTTTTTGGGTGGAATAATTAAGTTGGAAAGAAATAAGTAATTCAGTCACAGCTGCTGATGAGAAATGAATATAGAAATGTGCATGAGAAGTGGTTACTAAGAAAGGATTTAGAAATTATTCAATGTCAACTATGGAACTATGGAAGCACAGCTTGGTCCTTCCAGAGTCTCACTTTTGCCCAATGGGCTTTCCCCAAGCACCAGATCTTTAAAACTGCCTAATACATTTATTGTATTAGATGAATACATTCTCCAAACTTCTCCAAAATGAGAAACCGTATTAATTTTCCCTTCAACCTTAAAAGAGATTAAAATTTTCTTATGATGCTCCCTTTGCATTTTTCATATGGTACATGAAAATGTCACATTTTCAGGATTTAAAAAAAATTATAAAATAATCCACTGATTACAAAGCAGCTCTGCAAAAACCAACATTCAAACCCAGGCTTTGAGTCATCACAAAATGATTCAGGGATCTTATATCCTTGTGCAAAAGCAAAACAATGTCGCTCTATACAGTTCATCTTTTGATATGATGGTTGCAGATAAATTCATCCCCAGATAATTTTATCCACTAAGGTGATTAGCCTATGGAGAGCCTATGATGTGTTTACTGAGCACAGTGGCATAGTTTATGGTAATGCTCTTGTCATGCTTTATAAATGTGTGAGATGCTTTTATGAAGTAGTTAGATAAGGAGTGGTGAAAGTAATGTGATCCATAAAGAATGCACAGTGATGAAGAGCTGGGATTGCACAGATACTACAGACAGACTGATAGAGAGAATTATAACCAGTGCAGAGGCTGCATTAATCTTCCAGTGAATGGCAATAAATAAAGTAACAGCAAGGAATGGGTCTAAACAAATTTGGCCAATGTATAAAACTGAGATGTCAGGGTGGGATCAGAGTGATTTTAATGGGATCTCTTACAGATGAGTTGACTAGCCATGGTGGCAACATTTTCATCTATGGGCTTGACCACGTCCTACAAAACCCATGAGAAGGAAAACAAAGACTGTAAGTTACAGCACATGCAAGCAAAAGTCACTGTAAAGTGCTGTGTGTGATGAGCAGCAGCAGTAAATCCTGTCCTCTGCAGCAGCTGAGCAATGCCAAGCAATCACTTCCCAGGCATTTTTCAGTGGACAAGTGTGCCCATTATCCCACCCCATATATTTCTAGAATTATTCATACCGTGACTGCCAGCAGCTGGTCCTGCATTTGAGCAGAAAACCATTCCTTTGCCAGGAACTGGCTGCACACTGGTGCAGAAGGACAGAGGATGGGACCAAAGGCTAGGAAGCAATCAGTTGTTTTTGCATTTTACACTGCATTCATTATCCATAGCAGAAGAACCTGGTAGTCTCCAGCCTAAGGAATTTAAAACACACTCATTTCTGAACCTTATTTAGCTTCAAGCACAGTCAAGCACTTCAGTAAATGTTAGGGACTAGATGTGTGAGCAGCAATATTTTAACTTTCAGACTACTGTACTTCAGTTATGAATTAATAAGTCAAGGAATTCTCTCTCAATCTATTTTAACTTTCAGGCTACTCTGCTGTGGTTATGAATTAGCAAGTCTTAAAATTCCCCCTCACAATGATCTATTCCCTCCAGACTTAAGCATGATTGAGCTGTTCTACTTCTGGTCAGGACCAAACTATGGCTGAGGAAGCAGAGGATGAAGTGGGATTCAGACCATATTTGTCTCAAAATTTAACTCATCAGTGCAGTCACTTCTGTGGGAAGCCTCAGTGGGAGGGCAGTTGCCTCCTCCTCACAGAAATTTTAAGGGAGAGGACAATGGCAATATTTTATTTCACGATAGCTTTTGGCACCTCTTATTTTCTTCTTTTGGTTTTGTTCTGGTAAGGTTCATCTCAAACAAAGCCGGTCTGACTGATTTTTCTCTTTTTCCATATTACTTTAATCACTTCCCAAACCTCTCTTCTCCTACATTTTTACATAGTCACTTTCCTGAGCTGCTTTTTTTTGCATGAGTCTTGGTGTTTTGATGTCTCTCTCCTCCCTATTCCTGTTGATGAGCAATATTTTATTTCCTGCCACCATGATTTGCTCTGTCTTTCCACTCCAGCTCTCTGCATACAATTGCAACCCTGATTTATTCTGGTTTCCCCCTCTCTCTCTCTCACTCTTTACCTTTTTTTTTTCAACTGCATTGAATGTTTCTCTCTCTGACAATTTCTTTCTCTTCTCTCTGGAAGCTCCTGATGAACAACACAATGCAGTACTGCCTCCTAATAATTGATCACCTGGCTGCTGTTCAGATTTGTACTGCTCCTCTGAATACATGTGCAATCCAGTTCACCCTGTTCCTTTATCATGTGAATAAAAAGGGCTGCATACTCGAGTGGAAACACAGGAAGTCTAGTGAGCAAATAATTTCCTACTTTGAAAGCAACATGTGACATTACAACATTGGCTTGAAATTATTATTAGTTTATTCTTTATTAGTTAAACAGCAGCTGTATGCAGGGAGCTCTGCAGTTAGCAGAACCTAAGAGGCCAGGCAGAAAACACATTTATTTTTCTCTCCCCTGTTTACTCTTGGTGATGATAAGGATTCATCCAAACACGATCTAAGAGAATTTGGAATCTGATTTTTCAATTAAAAGTTGCTTTTTAAACAGATTTCTTTAAAAACTAAAATGTTTTTGATGAAAAACATTGGCATGTCATTGGCCAATGTCAACAAATTTCAATTCAAGATAAAATCCTTGTCTCAGCATGTGTTAAAATTCACATAACTCAACTACTTTTAGCAAATGATTCCCAGTTTCCTATATAGTACTACAGCCAATGAACTACACCACACTCACATCGTCACCAGAAAGGGGACAGTGTCTTGAAAGCTGAAGTCCAGACAAAGAAGGAAGTAAGGAATTATTTCAGCTATGTCTCTTATGGTCACAAAGAAATAATTTTATACTAAGATAAAAACAAATTCAACTTTTGTTCCAAACTAATCCAAGTGATGTATTCCAGGGAAATGTTAAAAAAAGAAAAAAGATACATGCACATGTCCTGGGCAGGTCCTGCAGCTTCCTGAGGAGAAGCAGCCCCTCTGATGGGTTGTTTATTCTGTGATTCTGTCCTCATTCCAGCACTGCCTCCAAAGGGTCCCTCTTCCCTTGGCTCTTAGACTTGTCCTGATTCATGTCCAGCTTAGTCCACTTTTGAGCTAGTTGGAAAAACCCCATTTTCCTCATAGCCCAAGGTTTTGCTCCAGAGAGCTCAGGTTTAAGTGCCATTCCACAGGGGTCATGAAGATCCAGCTCCAGGTGAGCCTCACCAGAGAAACAACTCCAATGCTCTGACCCCTCAGTTCAGCTGCTGCATTTCCAGTCTCAGAAATTTTGGACAATGTTGGCTATAAACTGGGCTTTCATTAGAAACAAACAAAAAAAAAAAAAAAAAAAAAGAAAAGCCTGTAAACTAGAAATAGGACAGCTCTGCCAACTCTCCTGAATGGTGTGCTGGTAATTAGAAACAGAAGAGGTCATCTTGCCCAATTCTTTCCCTGTATCAAAATGTTGCCTTCCACACACTCACGAGCATCTTGCTCAATTTATTTTCTCATTATTTAAGCAATTGGACTTCTGCTGGTGCAACAGGGGATCTTTTGAAGATGCCATTCTAGTGTTTAATGGGATCCACCATTGGGCTGAACAGAAAAAGAATGCTCCGTTTTCTTTTGCTCCGTTTTTCTCATTAACACTAATTGTGATGCTATGACCAACTGAACACAGCTATTCCCTGTTCCACATTTACAGATGTCAGATATGTTTCAGATGGTCATCACATCCCCCATCATCATTATCACCACTTAGACAAGCTGTGCATTTGCTGCTTCACTTCACCTTTCTTTATAAGCCTGTCCCCATCACCTTACTGATGTCCACGGCTCTTCTCAGCATCACTGACATCACTGATGTTTTTATAATTCCACTATATAACAATTACATTATTATTAAAAGTGATAGAAATTGTGTGCTGTAAATTGGATGAGTATTATTATCTCCATTCAAGAGTGAAAATCTGCCCTATTTTCCCAATCCAGCATTTATCTCTACTCAGCTCTTCAGTACTATTAACTAAAACATAGACAAACAGCACAAGTTAAGAAAGTTTAAAGAATATTTGATCACCAGTGTATAAACTACCAGATACATAGGTATTTATTACTGCCTGGGCACATCAGCCCTGTGGAGACGGACAAGGAATAAAAACCAGGGTGTAGAAACAGAGACAGATGCTCTGTAATAGAAAATCCAGCCAACAGTCTGAGATGGAAGAGGAATGCCATATCTAATTGAAATGGTGCTCTATGCTTCCCAGCAGTGTTCTCAACAAGGAAAGACACTATCACCTCCTGCCATCGCTTTCCTATTTTTTCCATCCACTTTGTAGTGGCTGGCAATTTTCCAGCATTAATGCTTGAATACTTCTTTTCTCCACATATATTAGTTCACTTTTTTTCCTAGATACACTCAGATTATTTCTTGGGCCTTCAGATTTTTTCTGATCCTTTTTATTATGAGCCTTGTACTTCAGTGATATGTGTTGTAACACATATTTTACTGTCACTGGTAGATTGGCAGAGGCCCTGTTTCCTGTGGATAAAGCCATCCCCAAATATTTCTGTTGAAACTTGAAAGATGCTTTTTGGCTTGGCAGAAAACTGAAATAGCAGTTGCTATGGCCCTAAATAGCCATGGCCCTAAATGGAGTAAAAGGAACAGATTTTCAAGCCCAACCCACCAAGTTATCCAGCACTGCAAATGTGGGTTCCCTCTTGTTCCAGTGGGAGCCTTCTCCTATCAAACTGCACATCAACAAAGAAATTTAACCCTGCAGCCAGAGAAACTACTGACTTTCCACTGAACAAACAAAAATGTAATATCAGCAATACCTTTAAGGCAGCCTTGGTTGACAAACAGGTGCTCCCTCTGTAAGACAGTTTTCTTATTGATCTGTGCTAACATCTTGCAGAAGTGAACAATCTCATTGCCATGTCAAAGGCTAACCATCTGTGAACAAGTAATGCAGCCAGAAAATCCTTGTTGCTACAATAATAGCTTTAGGACGTGGGTTTTGTTTCAATCATCACAAAAAGAAACCTTCAGGAAACTTCACAGAAATTCTTTTTCTGATAAGTTAATGCACCTAGAAAAATACTTCTGCTTACAAAAATTTCATCTAAATAAATGACAATAATTTACATACTATCAAATGAGTAAAGTATCTAAAATAATTGGAAAGTTAATTTTCTCCCTTCTCCTCCTTTGATATTGCAGTCACCTCACAGTCTCATGCATCATAGCCCTTCTCTTATTTAAAAATCATAATTCTCTCTGTGGGACAAATCACCTCTTCAATACCTGAATATATATATGTTAATACTTTCAGGATCAGATCTTTTTTTCCACATCAATAAACAGTATTCAGCCATGCTGGAACCACAATTTTAGACTAAAAGACCATCCTAAGAGATGGATGAGCAAGCACAGTGTCATACTGAGAGACAGAATAGTGAATTAATGATGGAACAAAAATCTAATGGCAGGACTTTCTGAGACCAGGAGACAGTCTTGTGAGAAACTTTCTAATTCAGCGAGATAGCATCAGGTCCTAAATAATTTTCATGTTGGAGAATATTGAGGTCCCCTGGCATAAATTTTGACTAAGAATTTTATAATCTGACTGTTCCCTTAGAAATGTGAACCAGGAGCTCCCTTATTTCAAGGAAATGAATTATTATTATAATCATCATCATCACTAATTATTGCCTTTGATAAGGTACTGGACATTGTTGAGTCTATATCTAAGTGTCAAGCCTATAGTTTTATCATTGAAAAAAATCTAGGCTTCTGGCTAGATCTGGAAAGCCTTAACTTTGTCCTCCTGCTCCCTGGTTATGCCCAGGGAACAGCCTCATGGAACACCAGCAGTGTGGCATCTAGAAACAACTCTGGTTCCCAAATCCTGATGAAGACCTGTTTTCACTGCAGCAATCTCAGGTCTGTCATCCCTGGCAGATGGAGGTAAGTTGTCTGAGGGGTCTGTTATCTTTGTGCATAAATATCCCACCTGGCCACGTGTGGGCTCCTCCCCACTATCCCTGTTTTGTTGACTTGTTTCAGCTGAAAATTTGCACAAATTGAAGTACTGGTTTTAATTATTTTAAAACTAGTCTGGATAAAGAAAATATCAACAGAAAATAGGAACCATAGCACTGTCAGTAATTCAGTGAAGTCACGGTTCTCTATTCTTGGGGTTTTTTTAACCCAAAACATCAGAGACAACAAACTGGAACTTCTTGATGTGTATTTGCATATTTGTTTACTTTTCAAACTAATTAGCTTTTAAAGTATTACCAGGGAGCTGAACAAATGTACCCTATAGCTCCAAAAACAATACAAGAGAAACTGTTTGCATTTGAATGAATTTACTTTGCTGGTACCATGGGTGTGTCAGCCCAGTGAACACTTAATGTTGAACATTAATTATGCAAACAAAAGAAATGGCACAAAGCTGCTATCTCTGTTAGTTTTCTTCCAGGATTCAACCATGTTTATATTGGAGGTTTGGTGTCCGAAATAAATTCCTGACTGTGAGACTGCTTCAAGCAGGATGATGTTTCAGATGATTGAAAATATGCACTGATCAATGCCCGAGACAAACAAGCTCTCAGCTGCTGTTGCTCACTCACTGACCCTCGCTCAGGAAGAAATTATTTTTATTGTGCTGTGAATTTCATCAGCTGGTTGTCAGCGTGCTGGACTGATGGTGGCCCTGCTCCCTCTGGCCAGTTTCTGACTAACAGCTTCCCAGTTAACTGCTCATGGGTTTATGGCTTTGCTTCTGATCCTCAGGACAGGGAGAGTAAGCACTTGGGCATCAGAACAAAGCAAAAAAAAAAAAAAAAAAGATAAGTGAAAAACCACACTGAAACTTCTTGGAGAAATTTACATTCAAAGTGAACATTTGGATTAAATTTAGGTTTAAGCTAACCAACCTACCCCTCCCAATAGTTTTGGCTGTCACTTAAAAACAAACAAAAAAAAAAAAAAAAAAAAAAAAAAAAAAAAAAAAAAAACACCAAAACCAATAATGAAGCCAATTAATATCTGTTAAGAGAACTGAGTAAAACAGCAATATAAAGTGAATAGAAGAGGACAAAAAATATGAACTGCAACTTGTTGATACCCAACAGTAAAAAATAAATTTTAATATGGTAATGAACTAATGTCAGTTAGGAACAAAATGTAAATGTTTCTAACCAACATAAGAGTGACTTTCTGAAGAAGAATATTATTGGGAGTGATGAACAAGAGAGGTGGTTGGAGCAATGAATAATGAGGACACTGAGAGATGTCAGGAAAATACAAATTTTCACTGTGTCTTCCAATGTCAAATCCAGGAGTTAAGACAGAACATTAAGTTAAAGATTCAAAAAAATAATGGAAAAATCTCACATAAGCACATGAGCTGAAAGTTTTCCATGAGCTCACAAAGCAGTTAGAAAAGCAAATTCTTTTAGGGGTTATTAAACAGAATCCCTGAATCACAAACTGCTGAAAACTGGAAAGGTCTAGAGGGAAATTCTCCTCGTTGGTTTATCACTCCTGTGCTCTGCCTTAGCATGTGCTGCAACTGCTACTGGAAACAAGATTGGATTCCTGACCTGACCCAGTATGGTTGTTTTTAAATTCCCAGAGATGGTCCCAAAGTCCCAGAGGTCATTCTTCAAGTCATCTGAAAATAGTAACCCACTGTAAAGTATCACCCAGCTATTTAGGACACATATTCCTAACATAAATCATATATTGGGACTTTCATATCCCTTTGCAGGTCTTGCATTTCCATTTTTCCTGCTCTTATCCAGGGCAAATCTCCATCTCCTGTGTTCTCTTTATATTCAAATCACATCAGCTTTGACGTTCCTTCTCCAACCCGCGCTATGAAATGCCATCACAAGCACACCCTAAACTTTTATTTATTTCTTCACCATCTGACAGCCTGCCTTGCAGAGCCTTGTCCAGAGTCACTGCTACAGGACAGAACAAGGCAGGAAATGTCAAAGTTGTCATGCACGTTCCCCAGTTCTTTGATTTCTGCTGCCAGCCACACCTTCTCCAAAACTTCTTTGTTTTTGGGCTTCAAACTAAGGATGATTCCCCCACGTGCCTGTGAAATCCTCAGATTTCCAAATGTCCCAGATTCACTGCTAAATGGCCCTTAAACATGTACAATCCTGGAACACAAATACTGCCAAACTAGATCAGAACAGTTGTCCATCATCTCTTCTGCACTCCCTGTGACAGATGAAACACAAAGGGCTTCAAAGGAATGTTAAAGGAGCCCATAAATGGGACAACTGCCATATAAGCTGCCTACACACTTATTTTCTGGGAAATGGGAACTCCTATTCCTTTGGAAGCCTTTTTTTAATCCTAGAGAAATTCATAATGTTCAAATGATCCAGAAAAATACACATATTATTATATGTCCATATTATTATATGTCCCTACAACTACTGGTGTGTCATACCTTTCACATACATTATACACTGTATTAATAAATATTTTAGACCTGGTTCCCTGCATCAATTTTACAAATTTCCTGAGTATCTGCATTCATTCATCAAAAGGACTGCAAATATAACAGTTATTCTGCATTCCATTTTGTGCCTCTTCAGGAGTTTTTCTCTATTGTACATGGTCACCTACGTGTCAATTTTTGCTCATATAAAGCTATTTCCTCATCTCTCAAACATACCGTGTGGCTCTTATTTTAGATTTCACTGGTGCTTGAAAATTGATGATAAAAGGGGCAATATGAATCTGTCAGTAGACACATCTTAAATACTCATAATGACATTCAAGAGTTCAATATTCAATACAGTATTTCCCATTTTTATCCTGGTATGCTGGAGCAAGCATTTCAGTAGTCACCAGATTAGGGCACACCTATTTCACCCTGACACTGACTTTTTTTTTCCTATAACCAATGTTTTTGTAATAAATCACCCTCTGCAGTTTCACCAGATAGGTGATTTTCCCTCACCACTCCAAGGGCAGGAGGTGGCTGACCCCTGGGACTACTCTAGCTCTGCTTTCAAATCATTCTCCATGTTCTTGCTATCCTCTTGGGCCTGAGCTCCTTTTGTGCTGCTCAGCAGTCTCTGGAACAATTCAGGAACAATTCAGGAACAATTCAGGAACAATTCAGCACACGTTCCCCTGGGTGCTCTTGTCTCTTTACCGTTTACATCCTGACAACATCCCCTTCCCTCGTTCTTCCCTTCCAGGATCCGTCACAGATCCGTTATTCATTTTCAGAGCACAGTGTTGTGAGCTATGTCACAGGTTCAATTCACATGTTGTGAACCAGATGTTCTGCTCAGGAGAAAGAACTGGGGCTTTGAATCCAGTGGTTAGGATTTAATTAGAGCCCTGTACATCAGGGACATGCCTGTAGCCCAGACATGATCCTGTAAGTGGCCCTTTAAATGCACATCTCCCTCCTTTGAATACAAAGGCAGAATAATGCCCTAAGGCTAAAATTATCCTTACTGACTTTCTTTCTGTATAAACATTTGGTTTTTTTTTTTTTTTCCTGCTTTTATCAACTTTTTTCAGATCATCTGCCCTTACACTACCCTTTCACCTAGTTTTCATCTCACCCTGTGAAAGTCTTTGGTATGTTCTCTATCACCCAAGACAATCAGTCTCTAAGTCAAGTCTTTACATGTGCTTCCTAAAATTGTTTTATTCTATACTTCTCCAAAGGTGCCAGATAACTGCCCAAACTTTTTGTAGATCTAATTTATGGTAAATATTATATTTTACTAATTAATTAGCATTAAAAATATGACATAATTGTAACAAACATTCTTGCACACATTTGGAAGTGCTTTAAAAGAAGGTTAGCACACTAAAGGCATTATCAATGGTAATTCCATTATTTGCACACACATCACCACATGTACACACACTGTTACACAAGCATTATTTAAGTTCACTTTGTCTTGGCTCCCAAAAGATAAGGAAGTTTTAATTTTAATATTGGTTTGCATGCAATGAGAGAGAATTTTAGATTACAGCAGGGGCCACAAACTACATGCACTTTTTAGCAGGGGCTGTGCACATCAGCCTGTGAAAATTCTGGATGCACAGGCCCAGGGTGGGCAATTGTGCACATCAGCATCCATCCATGTCTGCAACTGTCTGTGTGCAGATACAAAGAGTTTTCCATGTTATAGGCACAGGGCCCATTAGAGAAAATCATTCATTACAGATGAGCAGTACATTTTTCTGCATTTTTTCCAATCATTAAAATACGTTTCATATATTTTTAGCTCAGTTCATTAAATGCAGGCACAAACTTGCCCACATGTCTGTAATTCCACTGGACTACTCCTAGCAGTTTTGTTCAGTACCGTTAAACTCTGTGTACTGCAGACTTTGTGTTTTACTACTACTGCCATGAGCTTTGCAAACTTAATTGCCAGAGTGACAATGTTTCAGACAGAGCTGTGAATTGAGGCTGCTGTTGGAAGGCTGTGTGTCACAGCTGAAGTGGTGGAGGGCAGACACTGGATATCAGCTGGTTTGTGTTCAAGTGTTACAATTTTATTCATGAAAAGCCAATTTTTGGTGAATGCCAGCCAGACCTGCAAGGTGTTGGAAGTCATTAAAGGATGTGTCAAGGTCTTTCTACCACCCTGCCTGGCCCTGGCAATCACCAAAGAGCAATTGGGGGAAAGGCAGAACTCTATCACCCTTGTGCACAGCTTTTAAAACTTACTTTAGACTGTGGGTAAGAGATGTTCATTCCCTTTCCCAAATATAGTAACAGGTTAATGACCTTATACGTGGATTCTTTTCACAAACTAAAATACCTATAAATAAATAAATAAATAAATGAAAAACCTATCTAAATACTAACAAAAATCCCAGCTGTTCTAAAGCTGAGGAAACCCATTTCCAGTCACCAAACATGACTTTCATGCAACAGTAGGCAGTATTATGTTTGCTCAAAAGACCAAGTAATAGATAATAAAAGGGTCATCAATTAATGTTAAATTACCTTATCTATTTTCATCTATAAAATCAGAGACTGAGTGTGACTTCACTCCTACAACGTACTTTGAAAAAGGCAAATAAAGGAGAATGAGAGAAATGTTATGAATTGACTTAGAAGCAGAGCATATGCTGTACTTAAATGGAGATTATAATGTCAGTTAAGGATGTATTTGCACATACTCAGAGTGAATATCTCCAAAATCTCTGTGCATGTGTATAAGCACATACTCATTCTTAAACATATATACCCATAAATGTTCAGCTGGCTCAGAATTTAAAATTCAGTTGTATTTTCCTCAGGAGTCTCTGACTATCTTGAAAGATATGTGCAGTTAGCAGATAGCTGGAGGTACATTCCCACAACTGCTCTGCCTTTACCTGCTGTTATTTTCAGAATACAAGAGGAGAGTGAGTGATGTCTTCTACTCTCCATCTAAAAGCACCACAGGCACTCAGAAAGTGTTTTAAACCATCTTTGCCTGAATAAGTTTCTTAATGTCATCTGGCATATTCTGACATTTACTAGCTATTTGCAAGTTAGGTTAAAAAAAATGCATATACAGATCATCTTCTACAATGAAATATCACATTTTGGTGATAACCCCAGTTCACCCAAGGAATCCTGATTTCACATACATCCAGATAATAGAACTGATCTATTGTGGTAATTAACTTCATCAGAGTAAATAAATTACTTCATTATTTTTCTGTTTTCTACTATTTGAAAATACCAAAATTAGAATCCTGAAATGAAAACATAACTAATGTGGACCATCACAGCTATTATTTTTTGATCTGTCTACTTGATCTGGCTTTAATATTTTAAAATCTGGTTTCCAAAACTAACGTTGCCATAAACTAAATGCATCATCTCCTGAAAAACAATTCCCTTTTCTAACAGTATTTGGTGTTTCTCTTATTTATTGGTGTCTTCTGGGCCTTTGTCTCAGTGTGTCAATATACATAAAACTTAGCTTATTTGGTTGACACACCTTATCTACATGGCTTTATCAATATTTCTGAACAGCTGCTCAGTGTTCTGTGCATTAGATCATGCAAAGCTTGTCACTGCAGGGGGATATTTGAGCTCAGGTGTAAACTTTTGTATGTTAGCCTTCAAACCAGTGCGAAATGAATGCCCCCTTCCTGGCCATAACAGGTACATTTGTGCAAATCTTAAATATCTAGACTGAATTCTTCTTATTTTCCTGGTTTGGATGCCATGGAAAATTCAGACTAAGCACACATTAATTCTTGTACTCCTGGCACAGGTTGGGATTTTTCTTTTCTCAGTCTGTTGCACAGTCCTGAGTCATGATTTCTTATTCTTGGTCTTCAGTTCTCTTATTTCTCTGTTTGATCAAAGCCCAACTGTGTCATCTACAAATTGTTTATGGCATTCACACGCAGGAAATACTGTTTTTCTAAGATATTTTGGATAGAAAAAGTAATCATTTTCAGTGATGTAAAGACTTTGCCTGCCTCAGTGTTTCAGTCTAATCTTTGATCTTGCTGCTCCTTGTGTGTACTATTATACAATTACCACCCATGTGTCCCTGAATTCTCATGTATTTATACAAATCCTCACTCTTTCCCCCAGGAAAACACATATTTGCACAAGTTCCCTCTGTAGAAGCAGCACTGCTTTGTGCAGTTGCAGGAAGCAATCCCCCCTACCATCTCCTTTGATGCTTAGACATGATCAATAATAGAGAAATTGCATCCATCTCCTGCCTGCATGCCTGTGGTTAAGGAGCAGACACACATACAGCTCTCAGCCTTAAAGGCCTCATTATGCATAATTACAAGGCATATTTCCTTGTATTACAATAAATAAAAGTGATCCATATTCATGTTGTTATGCTATCAGGGTGGATAAAATCCTGCTGCCCCACTAAGATGATAAAGTCAATGGGATTTCTGCTCAGTAAGAAGTAAAAGAGACACAAAGAATTTGTCTGATATTATTAAGAGATTCTTATTCTGGATTAAAGATAAGGTGCATTATATTACCCACTCTTTGCAATCCCAGCATATTTTACATTTTGTCATATTACACTGCAAACTCTTTAGAAGTTCCTATTTAGCAGCTCTTACCACTTTCAGATAGGAGCAATTGGATTCAGACTGTGAAAATCTTGGAGGTGTTACTAAGGACATAAAGAATTTGAGGGGTTATTTTAATTCCTTGCCTTTGCTTATCATATAGGCAAATGCTTACTTTCCTTTTCATTTCCTGAGGCAGGGCTCCAAAAATGTATGAATTACTTAGGAGTCAGATAATGCTTATCCCAGCCTTTGCAGGTTTTAGAACAGCAAATGAAAGAGGTGCCAAGGAAGCCCTTGCACACCCATGTACAGAGGTACATGGAGGCAGATAAACAGAGGCACTGCTACCTAAAATCTTCAGTTAGCTGAAAAATTCATCCTTCAGCCCTAAATCACCCCTGAAATCTGGAGACATCAGATTTCAGATGAATATTTTATATTACATCTTGAAGGCTCTTCACTACAAGAAGTAAAATAATTGTTATTAAATTCTCAGCAGATTACAAGGCATCTCCAGCACACAGTGCAAAGGAGGGATTGGGCCTTTGTGGTGCACAGCTCACTGCGTGCTGGAGAAGTGGATTTTGCTTCTTGAAGGATATTTGCCTCCAGCATAATACCAATAATGGAAATAATATCACATCATATAAAGTTGAAGCTTTTATTCTCTATAGAACTGAGGAATGATGAGAGAAGTACTCTGGGAATTTTACCCTTTAGATTAAATATTTGAGTCATGAGTGCCTGAGACAATCAGTTTCAGTTCTGAAATTACCTTGCTATCTCAAGCATAGGAAGAATAAAAGATACTTTCTGTATTACAATTAAGACATGGAAAAATCTTAATTTTAACAAGATTTTATGCTTAATACAAGAGAAAAAAGTTTTTAAAAATAGTGCTGAGCCTTGATGTCAGCTTTTCCAGCATTAGCTGAACTCAACCTGTGAGTTCATGGAATGGTCTGGTCCTCACTGCAGCCCATCCATAGACAGTCCTCTCTAGACAGTCTCTATCCTAGAGAGCTTACCAAAGGTTTCTTCCCAGAAAATTATACAAATAAGCCCAGACCACACATACAAAGTAACACTTCCATAACAAAGAAAAAAATGTAAGTTAGAATTTTCTCCACTCTGTGAATTTGATCTATAAAGCTTTTATGAAGTTTCTGTCTTCAGAAACTACTGTCTAAACTGAATTCATTATAGATGTAGAGATGATCATGAGGAGGGATTACAGATGTTTGCAGAACTAACATTATTTGTTCTCAGGGACAAAAAGCAGTTTTAGCAAGTAGAGAAAGCAGCATGAGATAAATGTGTGTGAGCACACCTGTACTCAGAGGACTATGTCATAAGTATTCTCTGTGAAGAAACCATTGGATTGTACTTCCAAAGAAGTGTCATGATCTCTCGGTTTTTAAATACTTTTTTTACATAAAAAGATTGGCATTTTGAGTAAAAATGGAACAGGACAGAAGGGACATGACAGGTTGAGAGGGGCAGACTCAGTTCATTTCTTCAGTTCATTGACTTCTGCCTCAGTAAATATGCTTATTCAACAGAGTTTACAAGGCTCAGCACTGAAACAGCTGGATGAAATCCTGTGACCTTTGCTACACAGGAGAATGGAATTCTAGAGGCACTTTCTGACCTTAAAAATCTTTGAGACAACGGAATAACTATAAAAAAGGAGAAATTTTATAAATCTTTGAAATGCTGAGTCTGTGGACTTTCAAAGAATTAATTCCATGTATTCCCTTTTTTTTAGCTTATTTCCTTTTTTCCCATTGTTCATCTATACTGGAGATAATATCTAAAATCCAATGCAATTATATTGCCACCTCATTCACTAATGTATAAAACAAGAAAAAACTTCAAAATACCATCAATTGTGCACATTAACATGAAACAGCAGAGAGTTTTTATTATGAAAAATTGGAAAAGTGTTTGACATTTTTGGCACAGCTGGGAAAAAACCCTTTTATTTCCACAGTCACACCAGAGGTGCATGTATGAAATGTTGGTGTAGGCACACAGTAGTGCCAAAGGATGATGATTTCACAGCTCAGCTCTAGGCACAATGGACTGAAAAGGCCTAAAAAGGCAAACAAAGATACCCCAAAGGCCTTCAGAGCACCAAAGGAAATGGTGTGGGTTCATGGAAGGCATAATATCCATGGAGCTCTCCAAGGTGCTGCCTGCAGGGTCACAAGGAAAAATCCATGGTCGTGAACAAAAGCAGAAACCTGAACGCTATTTGTATAAATTATTCTTCTTCAAAAGAACTTATTCTTCTTCAAAAGAACTCATATCAGAGGTGTGGATGGGCTCGATGATGAAAGGGAAAAGGTTGTAAAGAGAAAAAGGAGAGAATTGCAGTCGGAGAAGCAATAAAATATGTATCACTTGGGGACTGGGCTGTTTTATGCTGAGACTGGAAGTGTGGAACGTTCTCCAAAGGCTCTGCAAGAGGAAAGAAATTCCACTCACACAATTAAGCAAACTCCAAGAAAGAGAACCTTAAATCTAGTGGAACCTGAACAGAGACTAATACAGCTTGACAGAAAAAAATCTAAGTGATTAGAGGAGCAACCAAGTGCTCTTTAGAGGCATAACGAGCTTAGGTGGGAAGGCCAAAGACTTTCATGCAGCACTTCTTTTCAACCACTGGTTGATTGGAATTATGCAAATAGAGGAATGTGTAAACTTGATTTATATACAGACCTCAAGTGCTGAATAAATAAATTGGGCCCGTCCTAGTACAGTTAGTGGAAAGAAAATAAAGTTTCTGACTTTAAGCTAGCAGTTTTTAATTAATTATTTTTAACAGAAAGCAAGCTAGAGGTAATAATTTCACAACTACTAGGCTTCAGTATATGGTTAAATTATTTTCCAAAACTAGGTACAGTGTAAGTTGGAATTTGGGTGATTGTGAATCAGGAGAGTTGCTGCCAAATTTGATCCAGCTCTGTACTATTAGGTACTGCCAGGAGTTTTAATAAGTCTCTGGTTTGGAGTTCTCTCATTTTGCTAATAAAATATAATTACCAAGAACTCTATGGCTTTCACTGCTGGTAAGAAACACATGGACAGCTTCAAAAGTTCTGTTTGAGGACTAGCAGTTTCTAGAAGAGGACACATATTACTGGAGTGCAGGGGAAATAGCTCCCCAGAATATCCCAGCATTTTCCACATTCCTTCTGAGTTTACTTTTCACGTACATTTATTTATCAGGGATTTACTTACAGGCCTTTCAGCTTAAAGCCCTTGGTACCTTACAGAACTTTGCTCTGCTATCCTGTGCCATCTTAATTCTTTTGCAGGTGCTGTATGACAGAGAGAACTGTCCAAACAAGTCCAACAGTACAAAATCTGTTTTTCCAGACCACTTTCCTGCTACTAACTGCCATGTCTGTGCTACTGTAGAGGTAGTTAAAAGGAAAACAGAGATAAGTAAAGAGTTTTTTTTTGTTTCCCTAACATTTAATTGTATTTCTGAATTGGACGGGAAGCAGGGAAATGACCAAGGATTTATTCTTCTTTCAAGTATTTTCCATCTAGTTTTACATATTTTAGTTATTCTTAAATGCATGCCACAGGCAAAAAAAAAAAAAAAAAAAAAAAAGAGAAGAAAAAAAGAAAAGTTGAATGCTTTGCCTAAGTACGAACTACACAGGTCACTTATAGATGATTACAAGTTAATAAAAATTTGGATTTTATAATTTTGTTGAAAGTTATGGGTATCTGAATTAGCTTCACTCGGGGCAGTGCTTGCTTATGCAGGATTAAACATCAATTAGTTCTATGGCAGTGGGAAGTGCTGCTTTTAGCAGACAGAGTAAAGCATATATGCATAATATATGAGGACAGAGGAGATTCCACATCTCATTTTGCATGGGAACAGTTTAACTGAAATCATCAGTACAAGTATAAAAGAAAATAAAATCACAAGCAATTCCTGCTGGATCTGATCTCCCACCTGAGCAGAGAAAGGGAGACACTGTCGGGAACAGCTGCACAAAACAGCCCCACAACAGGTCCCTGACAAGCCCAAAGAAGCTGACAGCTCTCCCTGCACTCCCCAGGTGTGTGGAAAGATCCACTACTGTGAGAAAAGCTACTGAGTTTTGGAAGCAAAGATCAAACAGCCAAGCTTCATAAAATCACGTCAACCATGTCAGCAGCCCTGATTTATCCAAACAGGGAAGCTCTGTAACACTGAGTTTCACTGTGTGTTAACACACAATGACATTTGGGCCCGATGTGGATATTTGAAAGGCTCTCTTTTTGTCTGGGAAGAGATAAATGTATCTCAGTGTTGAGCCAATTATTCACAAAGACACCAGGGGACTCACATCAACAACTAGTTAAGCTTCCACGTTTGCCAGTGAAAACGTCAGCTGTTTGTCTACAAATATTCAGCAATTATCCAGATACCAAGACACCCAGTAGTACTCAGTAGTCATGGCAACCTGCTTTTTCCTTATTTGAAATTGAAGATCAAAGTGTTATTTGACTGGGGTAAAGTATGCCATTTTTTAATTCTTTACTGATTTAGGAACAAGATTTTAAACTTCTGCCCTATGTGGTGAAGATGTCATTATGAGTATTCCATCCTGCCTGGACTGTTCCCGCTTTGCTACTCTCAAGTCTCTACTTATATGTCATTTTCAATTTTACTGTCTCATTTTTCCTTTGGATCTGATGGAAATGTACTAATGAACTGGGCCCTTCCACCTGTCAACCCTTAGCTTTCCTTCCACATCAACCAACAACAACAGTTATCATTATTTAAATAATATTATAGCAACTGGTCCTGTGAAAAATACAGCATTGCTCTAAGTTTGGCTGAAACAAACACAACTCAGAATTATTCTGAATCCTGAGAATCCTTGGCCAGTTTTGTATTGTATTGTACTTTCAGGCTTGAAACTGCTCATCTCAGACAAACCTGGTCATACTTTGCTTTCTTTGTATAAAGCAAACAACTGCCTAGAGAATATCTGAGATTTTATCCTGTCTTGCTCTGAAGGATCAGTGTGAAGCCATGCTGTGAAGAGGAGCTGCTGGGACTAAGGAAGGATGTGGCACAGAGAACATCCATTCCCAGGCTCTGCCTCTCAAGCTTTCCCCACTCACCAGGTTTTGGGCTGGGAGTGACTATTTTTTCCCTCTGTGTCAGATCTGCAAGATTTCCAGGGTGGTTGTGCCTTCCCCTTTAAGAAAGGTGAGATTTTCTTATTGGGATCATCCAACCACTTCAGAAAGTGCCTGGATTCCCAATTCTCCCTGTCCTCTGCCCACCACGCCCTGTTACTGCCCTGAATGCTCTGCAATCTCAGCATGGGACATCTGGACAAAATCAAAATCATAGTGTTTAAGAGCAGTCAAAGTAGAGGAACCAGTCATCTTTTGTATCCTCACACTCCCTAAAACTCTCAGGCTACAAAGGTGGACACAGGCTAGCTGTGACTTCTCTGCATACAAGAAGAATTAGAACAACTGTGAAGGAGTAGCTACATAAACCCACAGGGCAATAAGCCAGGCAGTTTTGCTAAGATCATTTCCAGGCAATGTTTCATTCCCAGTGGAGGTTTCTATTGATCAGTAGTTATTTTTGCTTGCAATCAGCCATAGACTTGAAAAAAAAAAAACCCAACCAACCTCTGCTTAACAGAGCATCATCATAAAGTGTATCAAAACTAGGAAGGGCCTTTGATTACAGTGTACATCCACTCGTTATTTTTATTTTCTCTATCTGCCTTCTGTTTGTTTATTGCTATTTTCTTTTTTCTATCACTTAGAGTCAGCTCTGCCACAATCAAATGCCTTATTTTTGGTATTTATAGCAGTACGAGGGTGCAGGAGCTGCTGCAGGGTAGAGTGTCTGTCCCTCACCATCTCTGCCAGTGGACACTGCTGGGGATGAGGGTTTAGGGAACTGGGTTTTCAGCTGACTTTATGCTAAAATAACACTTTGAATGCCTCTGCCTTCTGACAGCTTGGAGCAGCCTGGGAGTACACACGCCACTAGCAAAGGCAAAGTTTATTTTGTAGAAGACTCCATACCCAGCTGATGTTTGCATCTGTAGGTCCTTTTTCGTGCTGTTGTGTTCCATTACAAGAATAATATTGTCTATGTGAAACAAATATGTATTTGGCTTTAACCACCCTTAATGTAGATCTTAGTGAATGCTGGTTACTATAGTTACACTGGCATTGTGGGTAATTCTTTCATTATAACTGTTGCATGTTTGTATATAAACAGCTGAGCTGTATTTTTCTTGCTTTAATCTAAGAAGCCACAGGAAATGCTTTGATTTAAAATTTGCTGATCCAGCCTGCAAAGTTAAAAATGTGAGATCAGGGTGAAATCAGCACAATTCACTGCATTATTACCTAAAAAACTTAAGGGAAAATGTACTTCAAAAAAGCTGAAAAGCTGTTAGAATGGCATACGTGAGTGGGTCCATGATCCATTATGATTAAACATGCACTTAACCATTTCACAGATTTCGATTTTAATGCCAAACAATTGGCTTATTAAGCAGACCATGAATATAAAGGCTTGCTTTATGCCCAGGGTTCTGTGATACATCCAGATCTATTAAAAGGATATTTTCCTTATCAAATTCACCTCTTCAGGGTTATTTTGTTTGTATTTTTTTTTTCTTCTATGGTGTCACCAATCAGGAGATGAGGTCAGTCAAGCCTTTCCTAAACTCCTGCTGGCTGGGTGTGATCCCTGGCTGTCCCATATTGCTCTGGGATGGCACTCAAGAATGTGCAAGGTAGGAAAAGAAGTTGCAGAAGCTCTTGTAGAATTAAGCGGAAATGAACATATTGACTCTTACCAGAGTGAAGTTCACTAAACAGGGGGACACGGCTCATTGTCCTTAAGCTCTACCTTCTGGGTTAATTAAAAATTGAAGCACTGTGGGTTTGTACCTCAGATTCCAGCACCTCAGTAATTGCTGCTAAGGAATGGAGTTAAGTGGAAAATAATTGCAATCTGAAGGTCTATCCCCATGCAATCCAAAGCAGCTCCTGCCCCCCTGCTCCAGGATTTCACCTTAAGGAGCAGCTCTGCCAATTGCAAGATCCAGCGAGATTTTCAGATACTTTGTGAACTGCAACTGAAGACAAACCATGCTCCTTCTCATCCATGCTCATTTTGCTGAATATATATATGCAGTAGTTTACACTCTCAAGTCTTTTTAGAGTTTTTGCCCTAAATCAACCCACCAACCACTCAAAAGCTGAGTTCGTGCTGCTTCTGATGGAGCCACCAAACTCACTGACAGTAAGTGTGCAAAGGCTTAAATGAGCACCTTCAAAACATAAAGTTTGAGAAGAATTTTGGAGGATTTCACCCCTATCTTTTAGCCAGAGTTGTTTCTACTAATTCTGCTCCCTGCATCTTATACCATCTTAGAGATTGCATTCGTATCTCAAAATGTCCTTTAGTTTTCTTCTAATTTAACTCTTTTACTCTCATTTCTGACTTCTTCATTTATAGCCTCTGACTTTATTCATGGCAGGTAGGACTGCTTATTTAAAATAACACATTTTTAATATATGTATTAATGCTGTTTTAGGAACAGAATAGTCTCTGCTTGGTCAGATTAGTGTATCTCCCATTTAATTACAACTCAAAAGGTTAGAAAGTTTTATCATGCATGCATATTCTCTGGGAATTATCTGACTCTAAAATATAATTAATCATCCTCTGTCATGCTTTTATTATATCCACTGCTCTCTGGAGTCATTCTTTTATTTCCTCTTCATTCATATTCCTCTGACCTTCTTCTTCACTCTGTTCCCACAGACCTCAGGTGAATTTTAGCCGACTGCTCAGAAAGGAGTGGATATTGTTAAACCCATTTGTCAACCACATTATCAACTGACAAACATGAGATCTCTGAATATGCTTAGCATTTTCCATATATAGCAGCCCAACTATTAACAGGGATGGCATCTGTCAATGTTGACTAAAATTAAATTTTGGAACTCCTGTAAATAATAAAGCAGTCATATAAAGATTATTTCTCTGGAGCATAAGCTACCAGTAAACATGATTTGCATACTGTGCTTACAGCTGTTTCAACATGAACTGTTTGCTGTGGTTCATTAAAATGATTTTATTTGTCAGATTCCAGGATAGTTGCAAGTCTATGTACACCAAGCTGGATGAATGTGGTGACAATTCAGGCTTTCAGAGCTAGGCACGTGTGTACTGGATTAGTGACCTGAATTGAACAATAAACCTTAAAAAGAGATCATTAATAACATGTCTCTGACGAGAGAAATGAAAGAGGGAGGACCTCTGAGAGATGTTCCTAAGAAACAAAGAGTACAAATAGCAAAGCAATGTCCCCAGTGAAAAGAAAAGCACTTTTAGAGACCTACATCTCACTTCCATTCGACACACTGCAATCTTTTCTATTGACTTAGCAGAAGTTAAACTGGAATTTGGGCACAAAACTTAAATGTATTTCCATATAATACTCTTGATCTAGATAATAACATCCATACATCCATGAAATGTTTTACTCCAACTTACAATAAAATCACACAAATCTTTTTGTTTCCTGTCATGAAAATTATCTATTTCCTTCCCCCATAATACCACAAAAGTCTAGATTTTTCTCTCCTCCCCTTTTCTCCCTATACTCACAGTCTCAGTCAGAAATTTGATTTCAGCTATGGAGTTGTCTCTTCCCAAACAGAAAAATAGCAAGATGGCACAAAGACTGAATTGAAAGGAATTCTGTGCTGTGAGGACACATGAATGCCCAGGCAAGACTTTCCACAGCCACAGTCTGTATGCTTACAGCTGCATTTTAGAGTTCAGCTGTGCTAGAGAAGAGCAGCAGAGACAGGATCATTGACATCCCTTAGAGTTTTGGGGCTAATCCACGTTCCTGTCAGACCCCTGAGCCTGGTGGGGCTGGCTGGGAGCTGGGGCTGGACCCCAGGTGACTCCAGCTTCCCCTCATCACCTCCCCAAGACTCAGTCCCAGGTCAGGCGGGAAATTAAAAGGCAAATGTAATTTGGCCAGTAATTAGGCCAGCAGCAGCTGCCTGCTTTTTGGTTATCCTTCCTTTCCACCTCTTGCTCTCAGCTATCATAAGAGTGCCTTAAGAGGTGTCTGTTGATGTCCATTGGATTTTTTCCTCCATTTTCAGAGCATGCAAGTTAAAGCAAACAAAGCAACAAATGTGGCAGCCACTTGAACAGCTGTGTCCCAAGAAAAACCATTCCATTCTGCCTTCTCTCCTCATCCATCTCCTTGCTCTTCACAGTCCTGAAGTATTTTTTGACATTATTGAAAGAGCTACTAGAGTGAGAAATAAGATTACCATGGCGTGGCACTATATTTTTATAGGTTTGGACATCCCTGAGAGCATCAGTGCAGATTTTAGAGGTCCATTTTCCAACCAGGAGCCAACATAGCTGGAAAAGACATGGATGTGATTGCAGGGGTTCTGCACCAATCCTGTTTAAGCAATGCCAGCCTTTGGTGGTTTGCAAATGCACATAAATCAACTCCTGAGTCTGTAGTCCTAATTCAAAGGATATTTCCACTGCTCACAGACTATTACAGGAATTTAACTCCTACATTTCCCATGATAATCAAAGCTTTAAAAAAGTACACATGGAGTAATTGCACATTGAGTGCATGTCCAAGGAAAGCGTTCTGCAAAGTTATTTTGCAGCAAAAGTCTGTCTCATAAAGAACAGATGTGAAAAATATTTCAGCAGAAGAAATTTGGTTTCTAATCACAGGTAAATAGATTTGTTTCCAGGAAAGCCTGTCCACACTTGAAAAGTCTGCCAAGGAAATGTGGGACTTCAAGAATGCTAGAAAAGGGAGAAGGACAGAGGAAAAATAGCTTTTCCAGTTTCCCAGCCAATTCCAGGCTTGAGAAGGAAATTGGTTTAGGTCAAAATATATATGCTATTTCAACAACAAGAAAACCACTGCATATGGCATAAGCACAATCTAAAATGCTTCATTTAACCTAAAACAACAACAAAAAAGTATTTTACTATGCTTTCAGTTTATTTGACTTCTGAACAAAGCATTGTTTCATTTTTTAGCATGCAGAGCTTTTTTCTTTTCTTAATACACTAAAAATGCTGATTTGAAGCAAAAAGTTCAGAAGTTGGATCATTAAAATGCTGAAAAGAAACATTTTGGCATTTCCCATGAACTGGTTTTGAATTCTCTCTTGTTCCTATATTTTTCATCAGGAGCTATTTATAAGATTTGACCCAAATTCTTTTCTCCCCAGCTAACTCCTCTTTTTCAGATAATTTATAAGTTGTCCAGTGAAGTAGTGGCCAAGACCAAAAGGCAGCATCAGTTCAGTTAGTTAATGCAAGCAGTAAAAAACCTCTTAAACACATCAAAAATGGAGAGCATGGAAAGAGAAGACTGGCCCTACCACACTTCTATTATTCAAAATATTTCCCATTAAGGGCCCCACAGAATAAGCAAATTATGCCTTAAGAATGTAGTTTCTCTTATTTATGACAAATTACCCTGTGTCTGCCTGCAGGGACACTTTTTATGCCTTGTGCATGTGCTGAAGCCCAACTGGTCATTGTGAAATCATATTATTGCTCCTGCTCTGCCCTCCTGCAGGGAGGGATGCTGGGATTTGGAGCTGTGCATCCTCCCTCACAGCACAGGTAACTAATTCCCACGAACTTCTGTGGGTTGAAACAGTTGCTTCTCATGGGTTGGGTGAGGAGTTGGGAGGGAATGACCATATTTAAATGGCAAAAGACACAGGGGTTTGGGATAGAAAACCCACAGAGCTTTCTCCTAGTAGATATGACAACCAGATATCCCAGGTGCAAACTGGATTTTGGTCAGGAGTTGTACTAGGAGCTGCAGTGTAGCTACTAAGTTATGTTTCTATCCCTGCTATTTTTCCATCCTCATGCTCTGGTTTCTCAATTCAAAGCAATTTATTGGAGCCAAACTCTCACCCAGATGCTGACACCAAATAAGACTCCAGAAGTCCCCACAAAGACTACTTGTGGGCAGGTGCTAAACTGGCAGAAACAGGGTCTTTTATTTTAGCAAGCAGAAATGTTTGGATATAGTTCAAATTACATAACCACATTTTCTTCCAGCAGAAGAAAGACAGACCTTATTCAAGTGAGAATCAAAACTCCTTACTCCTTACAAATTTACTTAAAAGGCCAAAAAGTTAAAAATCTAAAGCTTTCGTAGCTTAAAAGAGAATCATAAGAGAACCAGCTATCTCATTCATTTTCTAGGCCTCTCTGAAGAATCTGGTCTGAGGAGCTTTTTTTATCTTTTAAAATTTATGAGAAGATTGAAGAAAAGAAAATACCTGCAAAGAGGAAAAGCAAATGGACAACTCTTTTAAATCTGCAGTGAAACAAAGGAGAAGTAATCTCAGTTTTTTTGTGTGAGTTATGAAAAATCATTGTAATTTTTACTAGCTAATTTTTGATCATTAATTACCAAAGATTGCTGTCTGCACCAGATTACTGATGGTGGCTTTGAGGTGGCTGTGACAAATAAAACCCCACCCACCTTCCCACTGAGATGGTTCTAGAGTCACAGAATGAAGGTGTTGCACTGCCAGTTGAGTAGGTAGAACAAGGGACCATATTTTGCCCTGCTGCAGGAAAATATGCAAGGACCTTGATAGAGCACTGAATGCTGCATGGCCACAAATCTCAGGTGTCTAAAACTTGGTCACAAATCAGCCTGGCAGCAGCTCATGAGCAGGCTGGCAGTGACCTCAGCAGTGTCACACACACTCTTATCTGCTAAATTGCTTTGTGGTAACCTCACGTCATGTCCTTGACCACACTTTTACAAATATTTCTCTCTTGCTTTCCAAAGAGCTGACAGCGGGGCTTCTGAACATCAGAAGGATTTTTAAAATTATTATTTATTAAGTACTTTTTCTTTTGTATTTGTAGATGCAGTCCATTCCTCCTTATTGATACACAACTAAAGAGCTAAAGCAGCTTTGGGATATGGTGTTCATTTATCCTATAAACAGCTACAGCTTTAATTAGCCAATGGCAAACAAAAGAATTCCCTATGGCAGTGCATGAAGTGGGATAGTTTCAAAGGATGCTCCAAGAAAGTCTAGTTTTTCAAAAAGGAAGAATTTAAAACCCAATAGAATACCTCAATATAAACTTTGTTTGCCTTTTGTATGCAGGTGCTTTACCAAAGCTGTAGGAGAGATTTGATTTTTCAAAAACATATTGAATATTCCTGCAAGAAATAAACAGGACATTGCAGGGGGTTAACTAGAAGACCTAAGACTGCAACTGGGGAAAATATTTTTCCTAAATCTTCATAAAGGAACATCACTCAGATGTGCTTGGAAATCCCTAGGAAAAATCCACTATCCCAATGCATAAAAATACTGTGGTCTTTTTCAGTCCTTCCTCTCCTTTCTATTGCAAGTCTCTCTCCTCATATCTCTACAGTTTTCTGGGAGAGAAATAATTGACTGTAACATTTGTCTCTATTTAGCATTTTTCCCCCTTCTGTTTGCATGTTCTACCCTGTCCTGCCTTTTCTATTTATACAGCAAACTTTCTGGAGCAGAAATGTTCTCTGTCTCTGCTGTGTCCCAAACCACGGTGTCCCATCAATGCTCAGTCTGTTGGCACAACAATAATAGACTTGATCATTATTATTGGGCCATGCTATTAAAGTTACACCAGTGACACGAATGTGCAAAAACATCAAGCTGCTGAGACAAATATCTGCAAAGTCCTTAGCAGATGTCGTGTGTGTGTGAGAAGCTGAGGTAAGGAGCTAAACAAGTACAAATCTGTTTATAAAATTATGAAAAAGCTCAGAAAGGATGGAATTAGTTGGCACAGCACAAAATTGAGGTATCATGGTGCTGGATACTCACTTCACCTATCCTTGTTTTACATCAGGGGTCATAGTCCATTACCTTTTGCTCCAAGCTCCAAATCAAATTTGATTAGGCACTAATCTGATTCTACATAATGAGAATACTATTTAGGATGCATGCTTTAAATGTGGCTTTTAGTCCACAGTTTGTTAGGTTAATGAATTTAACAATTGAGATGATTTGTATGTTCCATGGATGATTTGGCACAGAAGACATTTGTAAAATGTGCAAAACTGGCTAAAAATGGCATTTCAAGGAACACAAGTGCAATATCAGTCATAAAGTGGGAGAGCAAGTGAGGAGATAGATGACAGGGAGAAAAAGGGATGTGCACTTCCTTTTTCCAGAGTATGCCACAGAAACCACAGTGTTAATTGTCCAAAACTCTGTCCTTTGACATACCTCCTCTTATTGATCTGATGACACAAGGATGCGATCTAGTCCAGCATTTATAGAAATAAGCTGGCAAGACTATACTAATATTAGCATTTAGGAGAATGTCTCGATTCTCGGTTGAGTTAGCTTTGGACACATGTACATTCTGTTGAAAAAGCACACCAGAGGATCTTCAATAAAAAAAAAATCATTTCAATGAGCACAATGCTAAAAGCTAGGCCTGTTGATTGCTGGATGCTGACCAATGCAACAACTCTGTGTTTTACATGGACATTTAAATGTTTCTATTGCTCTTATCTTCTTCATGGTCTGCTTAATACTGACCTTCCAAATGCAGCTACTCATAATAACCAAAGTAATTTGCCAAAGGTAACAACAGTAACAAGTAACAACTGTGCTTAGGCTTAGCTCCCATATTGCCACAACAATATAACAGCATTAGCATCTGATGGCAGGAAAGATTTCCAGTCCCAGCACAGTGAGAGAAATGTTACTAAATGTTAGACTACTGTGAAAGATTCAACCAAACATAATTACCATGATTATAGGCTATAAAAAGTAACATTACAGAAGAGCTCACTTAATACAAAGGAGAGGAGGAACAAAAAATAGATTTCTGTCTAGAGGTCCCTTTTACACAATTACAGAACATTTCAGTAGTCGATACAAAAAGCCAGGTGGTTGTACCCAGAGAAGCAGAGAGAATTGGTTTTTCATTAAACCTGTGGTATCTGCTCACTTCCCTCTCTCCACCTGCTTCTACCAGTTTTGTTCTGAGGAGGGTCACTTTGATGGGCCATGACCAGCTTGTCACCCCACAAAGGCACTGAGGCTACACATAAGGAGTTCCACACCATCCACAGGGGCACAAGGAAGTAAAGAGACTGAATGAGTCCAAAGCAAACACAGAAACAGTGGGAAAGCCACATGAATATAAGCTTTCTGCTATGAACTATATAGAAATATTCCTTCTTTTGGGAGGCATGGAGGTGACTTTCACTGGGGTTTCTGCAATCAGACCAGTGGACTGGCCCCTACAGACATCATACCTAACACGTTGTACAGAACAGTCACAAGTGGATCTATATTCAGTTCCACTTTGGATAATATTCATCCCAGAATATGCACATACTGGTCTGTCACTTGAGTGACCATCCCCTTTTCCCCCTCTACAGTGTCATCTATGTTAGGTTTATATTTCCACATTTGACTCACTCATAAATGAATCTGGAGGACCTGGCACAAATCAATGTTTACCAAAATCTCTCAGACTGTCAGCGATTCTCCTCCTGTTACGTTGCACTGATATTTTCTTTCTCTTTTCAGTGGAAAAACAAGCACACAAAGGTATTTTTTACTAGCAAGGCAGCTTGTTAAAATATTTTAATGACAGATAGAGCCAAAATGACTTTTTTTTTTTTTTTTGGTCTCATCAGGCATTCTTATCAATTACTTTTTTCCTCACTGAGCTGACTCTGCTTCAGCCAGAATTAAAAGCATGACCCAGAAATTCCTTACAAAGAAAAAAATGATTGCTACAATAATTTAAAGTTTTAACTAATGATTCTCTTGAGTAACTTGTACTCTGGTTACTGTATTCTTGTTCTGGGTAACTTGTTATTTTTCTGCTATGGACAGATTGTTCTTAGCTAGATCAATAATGTTCTGCCCTGCCATTTTAAAAAACCTGAAGCATGAAAAAAAGTTTTGAAAAACGTTTTGAGCCCTCTTTTTTGCTTAAGAGACCTCAGATTTGCTTGTGTGCTATAAGAGCTGTTGTGCCATTCACTGACTGAGTGCAAGCAGTTTGAATTCAGTGGTGATCATTAAAGGAATGCATGCAAAGGACATGCTATTGTTGAAGGGAGAAGGTTTGGGTAAGAAATTGAGTCTGTTCTGTGCATCATGAAAGGCAGAGGAGAAGGATGGAGTCCAGCCAGTACATGTGGGTTCATTTGAGCCTCTGCTCTTGCCAGAGCCTTGATGGAGTGAGGCACAGAGTAATGTTCTCAGAAGCACTTGCCTGCATCTTTAGCTACCTAAAAATGTAGGGAACCTTAGTCATCAACATCAAAACGTCCCATTGTATTTACAGGCACTGAAGGCAGCATTCCTATTAAATCCATGCCAGGTATTGAACAAAAGAGAAAAGCAGAAATGAAACCAGCGTTTACTTTCTTTGCCTACAGTACATTCTCTGAGGGGTATTTACACAGTATGAGGAACGTCCCAGAACCAGCCTCATTAGCGCTCTCCCACCTCCTCTGGCTACAATTTAAGGGAAGACTTCAATCATGACAGGCTCTCAGAGTGCCGAGGAACAGGAAGACAGGAGTGGTTCCGTAAGGCACACGAACAGCCCCGGAGCGATGCGCATCCCCCGGCAGCGCTCCGGGCACGGCGGCTGCGGATCCCCGGGGCCGCCTCCTCCAGAGGGGCTGCACAGCGCTCCTGCGAGCACCTGCTGGGTGTCCCCGTCCCTCTGGAAATAACTGCTCTCCTTGGGGCAGGACATCGCTGTTTTACCCTCTTCCACCTTCAGACCCACCCAGATTCGCTCTTTGTGGCTGTGCTGAAAATGTAGTTGCAGCAGCTTCCATATCACCTTCCCACTCTTCCTTCCAAACTGGCAAAGCACCAAAAACTCTTCCCCCCCCCTCCCCTAAATTATAGCCAGCAACAGGAAAAGCAGAGAGATGGCACTGGGTATTGGGCAGAGGACAGTTTTGGAGGGGTCTGGGCTAGCTGAGCCAGCAGAGCCATCTCCCCCTCCTGGGTGTAGGGGAGGAGTTGCTAATGAGTATAACCAGTTTATATAACCAGTATAATAACCCTGATGAGGTTAGGATGAGGATGGGGGTGTTGCGCTGCAGGCACGACTTGATTCCCTCTGCTGTTGTCCAGGTGCCAGGTCTGCCCAATCTGCAACCTTTTTAAAGGCATAATTATTTACTGTTTTGTGCCCAGCCACAAACACTGGGAGTTGGACTTGGTGGAAATTTTTTCACATGTACAGAAGCATTTGAACTTCAGCTTTGCTCAGGATCACTGTACATAATTTGCCAATCACTAAACATGACTAATGATCAAATAAGATGTAAATGTTTTGTGGTAAAATTGATAAAAATCAATGAAAAAAGTCTTAGTCATGCCAATGATTTCCTAAATTCACTTCATAGGTGACAAATTAATATTTAAGCATATTGGGGGAGAATGTGCCCTTTATTTAAACAGCAATATAGATATCAATTAAAGAACAAATTAGTTATACCTTTTGACTTATGTGCAAGGAAGAGAATTGCTATAGTATGAAATAGTTTTTAACTAGTGGGTAGTTTGGTAATTAGGGAGCTGTCAGAGCTTGTTATGTTATCTTGCAGCAGTTGGTGTTCAAAATACTTCTTGCCACTCATGATCTGCGTGGGAAGCTGTTAATATGCAGCTAGAGTCTACACGAGTTCAAAGGGTAGAATTTAATTATGATACTGTAAATTCTTAATTTTCAATTACTATGGCACTAGGGATCTGCCCTTGACAAAGGGCAGATAAAAGACATTTTGGCATTTACGAATGTATGAATAAATAGGAAGGCAAAGACAAATTTGCAGTATTGTTACATTTGCAAGTTCTCCAATTGCTTTTTTAATTTATTTTTGCTGTATTAGATTGCAAAACAGTTTTCCCGTGTCAACAGTTACAATGCATCATTTGCAGATATTATCTCACTCCAGGCAGCAGTTTCAAGGCCAGCAGAAATAATACTTTGATCTGCAGTGTACTGTAAGCCCACGCACAGCTGATGGTCACAAGAGTTATGTACAGCAAATAACTGTACATACAGCAAAGACAGCCTATTCTAGGAAAAACCCTTGCTAAGAATCAAACACCCAGCTACCTTGCAGGTCTCCTTTATTGATGAAATTCACAGGACCAACTTGGCCAGTGTTACGCAAATATTTGGGAGGAAGCTTTTCCAGTTTTATCACAGTTCACCAGTGACCTCACCACCAAACACAGCAGCACAGAAACAATCCGGCTCCACCAGCAGCCAAGTTCCACCCACAGGCTATGGACCATGATGGCAATGATGGATCACAGTACCCTACTTCCAAGCTGATGCTCCATTACTAACTGCAGTTAAGCCTATAGACAGCCCCAGCACACGTGAACACTTTTGTATCCAAGATCATAAGTTCTTTAGAAGGGGTACAAGGGAACATCCTGAAGTCAACATTAATGAGCAGAGCAGAAAAGCAGAGGAAGAAAGGTTGCCTAGGTAAAATAATCACATTTAAAATGCAAGAAACTTTTGCCCCATAGCAGCACTTCAGCCCTGTTTAAGGGGGACAACACTGAGCACTGACCCCACGTAGCCTCTCACACAGGAGAGCATCATTCTTGATCTGCCCTGCACACATCACCCAGAACTGACCTTCCAGGTCTGCTGCAGGGCTTCACTCCTGATATTCTTGCAGTTCTGAATACCAGAGATGACAATTCCACAGCTCCCAGTAAAGCTGAGCAAGATCAAACTCATGGAAAACTCTGTGCTCCTCTCTGAAGCTGCAGTGGTTTTATTTTATGATGATTTTATGCCACGTTTCAAAATTGCTATCTAGGGGACTGCAGCAAAAATCATGTTTGTGGGTGTTTCCCACCAAACCTACAAAACAAGAATGAATGCTCCAAGACCAACTGTCTAAAGAAACCTTTTATTCAAGCTGAATAAATAGTTGTAATTGAGTCCCATGTAGCAGACTGTCATTGGTGGGGGGAGGGCTAAACAGCCATGACCAAAAGTTTACATAGTGCGAGCCACTGCAGTGGGAAACTGTGCTATTAAAGTATTTTTCCTGAAGTATTTTTAAAACATTTATAATTTCTATAAAAACACCAGGTGGTACCTTTGAAGTTATTTAGCATGAAAGTCCAATAAAAAGCTCCTTAGGTTTTAACAGAGTGATACAATAGCTCACACAGTATGTATAGTTAGCCAGCTCGTATTCAGTAGGTAGGGAACAAAAGCACAATACTTAGTGCTCTCTGTCAAATCAAGAAAATGTCATTTCACCACTTATGGTGCTTTACATGCATAGCAAGTTGGCCCAAAATGCAGGTCCTTTTTCCAAGAATGGAGAGGAAGCACAAAAGGTCAGAAACATCATTACAAGCACTTAATACAAAGCAGTTTCATTAGGTTTCCACATATACGTGATGCTCAGGGAAATCCCAGCTGAAGCATGTCCTTCAAGTAACACACATGTAGCACTATCCTAATTTGCTCAGTTATTCAGCAGTGGAGATCATGTCAGCTTGCTAATTAGGCAATTAGCATCTGAGACATCAACACAAAGAAGTAGGAAAACAACCTATTTTCAAGGTGTAGGTGCACAGAAATAATTTCTTTGGGGACTCCAATTTCCAATTCTGAGCTCTGACTAGTCCCTTGTCTAGTTTTTCTTTTTCAGAACAAAAAATAAAACCAAGGCAAAACCTCTGGTTTCAGGTCCCTCTGTATAATCTCACTCCAAGTCAGTGGGAGTCTAGAGATACAGCCATGGGCAGATTTCATCTCTGTGCCTGTGATTAGTGATTGAGGAGGTGAGAAAACAAAGACAAGAAAAATAGGAACAAAACTCATTTGATGTAGGATTGCTGCTTTTTTGTGCTCTAGGCCACTGCGGACCATGGCTGTAACTTTGGCATGGGCCAGTTTTGAAAAGGCACACAATAAATAGGAATCATGATTACACCAGCACCCGTGGTGCAGGCAAATGTACATCTCAATATTTGCACTAAGATTTGTTCTGTTACAACAGGAACAAAATCTCAGCCCTTTTCCCCCTAATACAAGTTCTGACATCTGCATGTGGTGCAAGACCTGCACTTTCCAGAGCAAAGGGAGGGGATGTACTGTGACATTTTGGGTGACAACTGCAGGCCAGTTGAAAACTCTCTTGGCACATGGGGAAGAATGGCATCCTACCAATGCAGGCTATACAAACCAAGGCCCTGGCAAACCTGTTTCACAGCTGGTGACATCACAACATTATTCTGATTGTTTTGATTTGTCCAGTGCACAAACCCCAAATATATTGGGTAGGGCTGGAGGAGAACACTTGTTTTCTCCACTCTGATAGTCATTTTTTTCCAAGCTGACTCCCACAAAAACAATTTAAAAGTGTTGCAAGGAGGTCTGTCAATAGCCTGAAGTGTTCATAGATTATTTGGTAGACTCCAACACTAATCCAGACAAGCATCATGAATTGGCTGAGGAGAAACCCAATGGTTGTCAATAAACAACTGAGCCATTACCATCCATTCCTTCAGCTTGATTAACGGGGAGGGCTCGAGTGAGAGTATAATGGCAGTTTCTTTTTGATATGGAAGTTACTATCATATTTGTACTCATTGTCAAAGGAAATAAAAATCACAGAATCAATTTCGAAGCTTACAGAACTCCGCTTTGTGATCCTGGGGGAACAAAGCTTGAATCTGCTCCCAGATCAGAGCAGATAAAGCAGCTTTGGTCATTCTCAGCCATCAAACTCCTGCCCTGGTGCCTGTGTCACATGAACCAGCTGTTTGCAAGCTCCTACCACTGGATAGATGGGCTGAGAGCTCTTTGCCCAAGTGCAGGTCGAAATTGCTCAGAGCAAATTGTCCTTGGTCTGTCTCAGGACCTTCCTGCTGGAGGATGGCAGGAGTCTGAGCAGGAGGGTTCACAGCTCACCCCTGGCAATAACCTGCCAAGTTAAGGCACATGTACCCCAGGCAGTAGCCTACAAGTGAGCAAGTGCAGCATATCCACCTAAGGTACACACAGAGAACTCGTGTCAAACCGCAGGGAATTTACCAGAACTGCTTTTCTAAAGGTTTGTGCTTTTGTGCTGACTCAGTCACTAGGAAAAAGGCAAGTAATGACTCTAAGTGAGTGTGTTCAAAGAACAAATAGGAGTTTTTATTTTTTATTCACAATGCTGCACCCCTACTTTGCTTTAAAGGTAACAGCTGATGATCTAAGTGCTTTATACTGTAAATACACCAAAATGGAAATGTTCCTCTGTAATGGAATAGTTCATCACCTAGGCCAGCTTCTCCATTGATTTACATTCCACGTAGCCTCAGGAGCACTGCAAGGGCTGTAAATCAGTGAAGAATAGCATCCTTTGAGTCTAAATCTCCCCAGCCATTCAGAAGTCATGTTAATATGTAGCTAGAGCTGTGGTGTGCACGAGGGACTGTCACTGGGAGCAGCTCCAATCAATGGCATTGAAAGGGAGCGCTGTGGTTAACGCCTGCATCGATCACGCTGAAGAGTGATAAACAATTACAACCATCAGCCCAGGATCACTGCCTGGCACACTGCATGAAAGATTTCCATGTCTTTAAGGCTGTGTTTTTTAGAGTTGACTGTATTGTTGTTCAAACTACACAGTTTTATAAGCCTGTTTTTCTCCTTTCTGTAATTGATGAAGCACTAGGATATGGAGGACAAATAACCTTTAAACCAATAAGTTGAAGATGCACTTGGAAAAATGACTGTAAAAGCATGCCTTGACAAGTGGCAGATGTTTTTCTTCTCAGTATCTTTGACATTTTTGAGCTGGATGCCAGATTAATTTTTTTCTTTAATGAGTACAACAGTAGGATGGACAGTACTGTGAGCTCATGCCTGGGACACGCCTGGTGACAGAGGAACAAAAACACATCTCCAGGGACTCAGGAAACTCCATCCTGACATAATTTCACAAAATCAGGGTTGAAGGTGAAACCAGCTCATTTCCATTATATGCTTGATATACAACTTTGCCACAACACAACACAATTCAAAGTTTTACTAAGTGAAATAAGTACAATTCCAAGTATCTAAAAAACTCGTGCCACTAAAAACACATGCTTCATTTTCTCACAGACACACTTTCCATGCTAATTTACACCCCTGGGCAACAGGAATTTCCACACCTTACCAAAAGGCAGACAAAATCCACTTCAGAGTAGAGATGGAAAAATCAGTGTTGATTTGTGCCAATGTGGGCTTTATACTGACACATATGAAGAGAAGAGAAAGGAATTTTCTCCCACTCTTTCCTTCATTTTTTGCATTTCACATGGATAGCTCTGAAATTTGGCTTTCCCAGTCCCTATAAAACAGTCCACCAATATCTCACCTGATTAACAGGATTGCTGTAAGGTCCTGCTTGTTCTGATTCCCTGTGCTGGTGTTCAGCTGTGCACACTGGATGTAGCTTTCAGACACTTCAGTTATGAGATGTTTTCGATTTCACCTTTTGAGAAGGAACAACTGGAGAAAAATGGCATTCTCCATTAATGGGGGAAAAAACCCAAAAAAGTATCCAAAACCAAACACCAAAAAAATCCCTAAAATTAGCAGCTAGAAAAGCAAACCAAATGAAGGGACCAGCAGAAGTGCTTAGGGTAAAAAATCTAAAAATAAAAATGGGTACACCTGCCCCAAGAACAGCTTGGGGGAACAGTTCCCCCTACATTCATACAGCCATTCATGGTGTGTTCAAAACCTGTCCCTGGTTTAGTTTCACCCACAAACTTATTCTGTAAAACACTTTGAACTAAATTCACAAAATCTCTTCCATTTCCGAGCCAAGCACGGGGCAGCTGAGAGCCTTTTCATACTTTATTTAATGAATGACATTAACTATGAGCACACCTGAATTTGACCACATCTCCAACCAGGCTAAAAGAAAGAAGACTCTGCTCTGCAATGTCTGTCTGTTACTTTAATGATGTTTGTGAGGTCTCCTGAGCAAAACCATACCTGTAATCATTCTCCTGAGGGGTTTAAAAGCAGGTTCTCCTCCGTCAGTAATTATTCATATGTGATTCATGGGAGCCACTGCTGCCATGGTAGGGGTGGGAGAGAGATTTGGATTTTCAAAATGTGAGATCTCCTCCTTCCATAGTTATAATGGCACTGCTGACTGAATAAATAGGCACTGAGCCTCTCAGCTCCTGCATTTAGAAGTGGCCACGTAATGTGTATATTTGCCCATTGGGGGGTAAGCATTGTGTGGGAGCCTTGTGCACAAATCTTATTTAATAACTTGTGAGATGCACAGAAAAAGCCTGTGCACCTCTTGAAATAAACTAGCATGAACATTTATTTACCATTTTCATTTCCCCTGTCAATCAGCTTTGGGGAAAGGAAAAGAAAAAAAAGTAAATTGTTGGTATTCATAATGCCTCCGTACAGGAACACTGAGTTATGGGGTTCTTGTCTCCAGCATGTTTCCATGCATTCTTTTATAAGATTTGTTGGCTTATCCATTTACACAGCATTAAGGGTCTATTACATATGAATCAAATGCAAATGTTGGCAAAAAAAGGTCCAAAATTCCTCTATACTGCAGTGTTAGACACCAACAAGGAGAAGCACTAACCCAAACAAAACCAACTCCTGGACCATTTTGGAAGACAGGCTGATTTTCATAAACCCATTAAAACAACTACCAATTAGGCATAAAATAGAAGGTCCAAGATGAATTTTCTAAGCAAAGAAGAAGAATCTCCATTCTCTTGGCTGACTGATGTTGTGATTTGAAGTGCTGCACCACCCTCCCTCACCCCCATTTTAAAATAGTGCTTTCCAAGGCAATCAGGAATATCTCCTGAAAGAGCCAAATCAAACTACATCTTGTCCTTGAGAATATTAGCTGAGGAATGATTTTTTGCAAGCTCCACTCTAAGGCATACAGTGATCTGATGACAGCTTTGAAATCTTTAGATAGAGTTGAAAAATGTTTTTTTTTTTTTTCATAATGCCAGCATACCTGTCTCCAGGAAAGCCCACAGGGTCATAACTCCTTTGGCCAGAACTAGAGAAATAAACTATGGATAATCTTTTACTATTTCATTTTGCTATTCCCACTTCTCATGCAAGTTTGGGGGATTGCTCCTGATTTCTTTTTCCTTCCTTGCTGTAAGCTAACACATAATTTTAAGAGATGTCAGTGATTAGGCTTATTGAATTTTTCAAGTTGCTGGATTTTTAGTGATTTTTTTTTTTTAAGGACAAGAAAATTTTTCTTCAGTTTTATTATCCCAGGACAACTGACAGTATTTTCTTCATGCTTTAGTGTGGGCACATGCTAGTTCAAAACTGCACATAGAAGAGACAAAATGGAATTTATTGCCTAATAAAACTTACTTTCATTGACAAGATACAGAAGGGTGGAATAGTTATGAAAAGAAAGTAAAAATCCTTTAGGGACTGAAAATGGAAACTTCATGTTTTCCAGCCACTTGTAAGAACCAAGGCTGCTGTAAGCACCCCACTTGCCACTTCCATAGAGTTTATATCCTGTAACTGAGAACTTCCCCATAGCTCCCACATGGCTCCCAGCAGCTTCCACTGGCTGGGAATTCTGTATCTATAGAAATCTGACAAGGCATTAAAAATAATAATTCACTGCTGGGAAATCGGTGGGATGCCAGCAAGAAGACAAGATAAAATAACTCCTACATATGTAGATAATTCCCAGGGAATGGAAAACTTCAGTGCCTGGCCCCTCCATCAAAGCTTGCTGAAGTCAATTAGAAGACTTCACTTCAGCTGAGGTCTGTACCTTAGCATGTGGGGAAGGCTCAAAGAAAATGGCTAAGTTGGTTAAAACCTGCTTTTTCTCTCATTCCCCAGCACCTTTGTAGTTCAGGTACAAAAATCAAAGAGCTCTATGCTAAGAAAACTAAAAATACAGCCCAGGAGAAGGTATTTCTTCACTCTTGCACCTCTCAGGCAGATTCCACAGGACTTTACCAGTGAAATCCAGAAGGATGTATCTGGAATCCACACAGCACTGAGCAGTTGAGGTAAAAGAATATCTATGGCACAATTTCTCTTAAATACATCTCACATCTGTCAAAGCCCGCTGCAATCAATACTTTTATGACTGTAGCTGCAAGTTGCTGAAGAAACACAGCAGCTATCTTTTAAACTGATATCAGCAAGATATAATGGGATATCGGAATTAACGTTAGCTCAGTCAAGCATGACAGCTCTGTGTAATGACTAAGTGTCAGCTACTTTGAAAGTTTACATCTCTTTTAATTACCACAATTACCCAGCTGACTGGTTTTCAGCTCATACAGCTCCTGGAGGCTCTGAATGAGCAGCAAACTGCAAGGCACAGAAATGTCAGCAAAGTTTTGCACGGCACTGTAAGGATCAGATGTTGATCCTTATCAAACTGCTGTCCCCTGCTAAGAAGCACACTGCAGAACACACTACCACTGCTTGGGATGGGGAGATATAGCCTATTTTTGTTCTCTCACTCAATAGAGCAGCTTTTCTAGGAGGTGGCAGCTATGGAAACTCAGTAGATCAAGGAGATTCTGTAGTGGAAGGCCTTCTTGAATCCCACCAAGTACAGGGTGGCTGAAAAACTGCTTGTTTTATTTCTAATTAAGGCTTCCCTCTTTTGTCTCCAGGCTATTACAGCTCTACAAACCAAATCCTGTGGGTTACACACTAGGCATAAGAACTGTTTTTCCCCTGTGTGCATGGCCAGGTTGGAAACACAAACCTGACTTTTAATGAGTCCTGTTTCCAGCTAAACCACCTTTCACTTTGTCACCTCAGAACTCCCAAAAGGGAGCAGCAGGTAAGCACACACCCGCACAAAAGCCCTTTAATGGTCAGTCCTATACCAGGCCTGGATAAGGCAAAGGGGACCACTGGGACTCTCCAAGTGCTGACTCCAGGGAGGACAAAGGAATCTTCTGACTGGAGAATGCTGAATTAGACCTTTTCTGAGAGATGGCATTTTGCAGTAGAATTCAGTCAGGGAGGGACATCTCTTCACCACCTCTGCTGTCCATTAGTGTAGTTTTGCACTCCTACCCTTCACCCCCCACATTCTGTGGACTGCATGAGTGGTATGCTCCCCCTTAATATATTTTTAAGCAAGGATTTCAAGAGATATGAGGAGATGTTTTCATAATGAGGGTAATTACCATTGCCTTTTAATGTACTGCAATACAGAGCCATGGTTCAGCAGCTTTACTTTAGAGCAAGTGTTAAAATAGAGAGCTTTAGATCTCACAAAATACATCTGTGACTAACCTTTGCTGCCTCATGCCAGGATTTTCTCCTACTAAACACTAATAAGGTGTGCTCTGGCCTGCCTGCCACAAGTGGATGAGGCTCCTCTAATGAGTCTGTAACTACAAAAAAAAAAAAAAAAAAAAAAAAGGAAATAGCTACCTAGTCACTTTGCCCTCATTTTCTAAATAATGCCATCTAATAATTCTAATTGTGACAGAACATTGCCTCCTAGAGATTGATATCACTACATTACAAAAAAAAAATCAAATCAGAGTGCAACAAAGGACAGGGGAGCTCAGAGAAAAAATAAGATTAGCCATAGATAGGGCCAACTATCAGAACCATAACAGTGTTATAAATCCCATTCCTTTCAATATATCTGACATAGTATGCAGAGTTAGAAAATAGCAGTAAAATACCACATACAGGTTCATTACTTTCCTTGCCACACACTGCTTCTTGGATAGTTTTGTGAGAAGTCAAGGAAAGGGGAAGAGGTTGTTTCAGGGATGGTGAAGGAGCATTCACTCATCTCTTTTTCAACGAGAAAAGTGCTTATTTTGGACATGCACAGGAAGGCTCTCACAGGAGAGATGAAGCCACTGACAGAAGCCCTCAGGTACTACTGGCAGCTGTTCCAAAGCCTCTGAACTCAGCCAAGCCCTGAAAATCCTTCTCCAGCCTGTCAAGGCCCAGAGAAGGCAGCTGAACCTTGTTAGCAGAGCATCCAGGCAGAATAGGTGAACTCCAGTTGTCCCAAAAAGCCATTTTTGAGCACTCTGGAGGCCTGTTCTGCTGGCTGCTAACAGGAGGGAGATGGGCAGCCTTGGCTTGGGGGGCAGGGGCCAAGGTAGCCAGGCTGGTCACCGAGGCTGGGTGGGCACAGGATGCTCTTTGGGGCTCTGCGAAGGGCAGACAGGCAAACAAGGCTCGGGAGGGGAAATGCTGTGAAAGGAGCCCTGCAAAGAAAGCCCAGCCTGAGCAGAGCTCTCCCTGCAACACCCAGGCCCTGGGGGAGCTGTGCTGCTTCTGCTGTGCTGGTCTGAGCTTGCCAGCAATCCTGCCCATGCCACGGAACCTCCTGCTCAGGTCTGTGCTTCTGCTAAAAAGAAGCTTTTGTGCGTAAATAAGTGAAGGGAACCTGGAACAGAACTTCCATGAGTGACATGCAACTCTGCTAGTAAAGCCTGGGAAAAGTCCCAATGGGAAGCAGTTTAACAACTGGAATCAGAGCTGCTGGGGGCAGCAAATGGAACAAATGAGAGAAAGCACCACAAGGTGTAAATTGTGAGGCCTGGGGTCAGTTGGAGGAGAATGGATAAGAAATCTCCTTTATTCCAGCTCTCACCTATTGTGATTTCCCCTGCAGGAAAAAAAAAAAAAAAAAGAAAAAGAGATTTCCAAATGGAGAAGCCATCAGTGCAAGCTGAATTTTATGTTGGTACAAAATAACTCTCTTATTAACCTTTCATCTGAGAATCGCCATCAGGCTCTTCCTGCACAGTGTCACATCTCTCCCAAACAAGAAGGTCTCTTCTTTTGTAAAAATCACACTCTTGTTGTTCAGTGGCATTTTCCAAAGCACGAACCTGGCAGCCTCCTCTGTTTCCCACAGGAGTCCCAACCTCACCTCAATCAATCACTTCCCTAAGAAAACTTCCCTATTCCTCCATGTCTCAAGCCAGCTGGAGCTGGCTGCTGTGAGGAAGGCACAAGAAACCTGTAAAAAAGGGGCTTTACAGCTAGGAAATGTTAAGTATTATTAATGCATTAGAGAGCCAACACAGTAGCTGTTGTTGCTGTCAAATGCTTTAGTAATACACTAATCTCACCATCCACATAATTCTGAGTGACTCCCCAGAGAAACCAGGATTACTGCATTGGCCATATAAAGGTAAATGCTGCTTTCCCCATTATGATTCTACCCACAACTTCCAGTACTGCCTGATTAAAATAACTTGGCCCTGACTTTCACAGTATTTCGAAGGTGACAACATTTTTAGACATGACATCCTTCTCCAACAGAGAGTGCAGTTACAGGAGCTGTTTAATGGCTTTTGCAAAGCAATAACTCTGCAACTTGAAGAAAAAAAGCCAACAAAAGACAACCTAAATATGAAAGGCTGCTTTTATTAATATCCTCTTTTTCATTAATATTTGTGTTTTAGAGCTGAATATTATTCTGTGAATATCCATGGTAGAGAACTGGGTACTGTGGCACTGAAAGCTTGTTTTCCTAATGATTTATTTTACAGAAAGTAGCCTTCATTTATTTTATTTAAGATTATTAAAAAGAGACAAAGACCATTTTGATGTGTGCTTTTTTTTTCCCATGCTCAGGTGTGAGATATCTCTGGCGAGGATAATCTGTCAGTGTTTAGAGACAGAATAATCTCCATCAGAAACCTGGATGTTTCTTCTTGAATGTGTTGGGGAATTTTATCAAGAGGCCTGGGAGCCCTATCCAAAAACAGATTTCTGGAGATCAGAAAGAGATGTTTGTTTGGAAGTTTCCCTGCTCCCAAAGCTGTTCTTTGTGCAGCCTGTGCAGGGACCCTCTTGAGCAGAACCACCACGGCTGACGAAGCTCCCCAGTGGCCTCCTGCACCTTCCTCAGTGCTCTGCTATGATTGTGTTTTGTTAAACTACATCAAAGATCTGAAACTCCTCACAAGTCATAAAAACATAAACAAAGTCACAATAAAAGTACTCACCAGCTGTCTCAGAAATGGTGGACATCAAGCTCAAGGACTTGTTTTTCTTTATATCTGTGAAACTTTCTTCTTAAGTAGCCTGGGAGTATAATGTACAAAAGATTTCTGATTCAATTCCCTTTGACTCCAGGTTTGTCCTTGACTCTTCCAGCAAGAAGATTTTCTTCCCATAATTTTAAAATTTCAAATCACCAGCCCTGCTTCCAGAGCTGCTCAAGTGCAACCCTTCTTTTGGCCACACTTCACAGGTATGTTTGAGCATCTCAAATGTCAGCAAATGAGCTGCAAAGGGGCATCATATTATCCACTTTATTTCACTTAAGTAAGGACAACAAATTCTTTCTTTCCTTTTTTTTTTTTTTCAATCTAATGTGGTATTTGCAGATATCAACTTTATTTAGAACTGCCCTGTGGCTAATTTTTATAAGCATTTAATCAATAAATGCATCTTCCCAAAGTCCCAAGATTAGTATTTGTCTCCTCAACACTGCAGCTCAAGTATTTTTTTGACAGAAATATTTACAGCTGAACTTAAGCTTTTGACAGAAATCTTTCAAGAATATCAGCACATCAAGGATCTCCATTTGAATTAAGTGAAGCTACCACTTTTTTCCCCTCTGCTTCCTATGAAAAGATTCCTTTAGAATATCCTAAGGAAACTTTTGCAGTATCGTGACTAAATTTTCATACAATTTGTAACTACTTAATTGTAGTGAAGTCTGGGGAGAGCAGTACCCACTCACATAAATTAAGCTGTTGGGGACTAGCAGATATTGCTGAGAGGAGACAGATGTCCTGGTGAAGCAGGACTGTAGTTAAAGGGCCAAAGCTTCTTCCCACTCATGCAACCCCTAACAGAGCACATCTGGATGGGAGATGGTCCTGGCTGAGAACAATGTGTGTAATTGAAATCTCCATTTTCCCAGCTCCCAGCCAGCTGGGAGTCCATGAGGCCACAGAGGAATTGGGGGCAACTTGGAGCCACCCCCTCAGATGCTGTGGTTGAAGTCAGGGCAGGAGCAGATGGGTTTGTGTGGCTGAGACCTGTAATGGGTTCCCTGGTGCCCCTCCTCTGCACTGAGCAGATCTTGAACCTAGGCCAATATACACTGAGCTCAGAAGGGTGCTTGAAGTGCCTTAATTAGGGAGAAGCTTTACAAAAGCTGCTCTTGTACAAAATAACTCGTTTACTAGCATAGAGTATAGAAACAATTCAACTGCTTTCCACATTTCCACATCCAACACACTCTGTAGAGCGAAGGAGCTCCCTTATAGCTTCTTAAGAAAGAATAACAATGGGAATTATTTTAAAAGAGCCTGAGACACCAAAATCCAGCAATTAAAAGCACCTAATATCATATTCATGCTTTCATGTATCAGATGCTCCCAAACTGTTCTTGCTGCATGCCTGCATTCATTACAATATGTAAAACTGGGAGTGATAGTCACGGTCTGAAGTCAAATTATCCCACATCAAAAATCAGTCTCTGCTCTTCTACCTCAATCTTGTCACGCTGCTGTGGCTCCAAACTTGGCCATTTCCCTTAATATAATCCTTATCTTTAATGTTTCCCTCCCTTCACCCTCCCTGCATTTAAAAATTGCTTTGTACTGCAAAATGCAGCAAAAGGATTTTTCGGAAGAAGGGAAAAACCTCCCTGCAGTAATCTCTCCTCATATCCAACTGCCAATTTAGAAACTCAAGGTGTCAAAACCCTCCCAAGTGGCATTATCCTCCCATATGTTTTTAAATGTTCCCTCCCCAGAGGTGACCCTTCTGAGATGCCACATCCCTGGCAGGAGCACTCCACCTCCAAATCCATCTGCTGGGACCTGACACTTTATTAGCTGGGGGTGAGGGGACAGGCACCCACCCTGCTGGTGGGGAATGAGGTCAAAGTCTGTGTTCAGGGCTGACCCAGCACCCTTCTCATCTCAGCTGCAGCAAACAGAAACCACCAGGATTTCCCTCATACGCTTTGGGAATGCCAAGTGGCAGAAAAAGAAATAATCCAAGCTAATTACTGAAAGAGTGGGATCAGTAAATGAGTCACAGCAACAGAAATCTCAGCAAATGCTTGTCCTCTCACCACATTAAAACCTGCTCTTTCTCTTGGGAAAAACCAAAATAATTTCCCTTCCTTTCATATTAATAAAAATCACCTCAGAAACACCAGCACAGGCTTAGAGAAATGTGACTAAATTTTAGATATGTGGCTTCTTTGGAAAGCTATTCAAACATGCTAAATAATCTTTAATCAATGGAATGCTTTGTACTTGACTTTTTGCATGAAGTGTTTTAAGATAAGAGAGGCTTTTAAAGAATCTTCCAGGTTCCTTCCAGTCCTATGATACCTCTTCAAAGTTCAGAGCCATGGCTATGCATTCAAGTGCTGCATTACTGAGAAATGTATATCAGCTGGAAAATCAAAATATTATCACATGGGCATAAGGACATTATCTGGAAATGAAGACCAAATAAAAATTTTGAACACGTACAATAAATATTAGGGGAGGATATTATTGTAAATGAACTGGAGAGCTAAATAGCACTATCACAGTAGAGAGAAACATACTTATTTTTATTCCAAGAAAGAATAGGTGGAATTTCTAGGCAGTGGGTAGGCAGAGAACCTTCCCATTGCATTTGATGACAAACTGCAAGAGGTGCAAACTCAGACAAACAAAATTATTACTTTGAAAAGCAGCAGGTTTCCTGCCTTGAGAGTTAAAAGATCCAAATCTCTCAGTGATCATTTTTCTGTGGAAATTCTAGGAAGTTTAACTGTGGTATTGTGCCTTTCCCTGCACATGTAGGGAATCTGCATCTCTGAAATCAAGACATGGTTTCAGTGCCAAAATTAAGTCAGGTGAGGTTTATCAATGTGCAGATGTCTGCTCCTGGAGGAAAGATGGGCTGTGCAGTTTTGGGGATAATTCTGGCCCTTTGCAGAAGATGCATTTTTTAAGCCCTGTGCTCAGGCCCCCAAATGACTCCTGAGCTTCCTCTCATGGTGGAAAGAAACTGGCATTTCCTGAAGGTGGTTCAGCCCATCAGAGATCAGGCTCCTACTTGGGACATTCCAACTGGCTGCCTACATTTCTGCATGGTAGTTTCTTACCCCTGATATTCCACTGCCCTAACAGGATGTGCTGACCATTGTCAAAAACCCAGGAGCTCTCACCAAGGGCACCTAGTGCCCAAACAAGTGTTTTGATACAGTTACAGCTGCAGAAACAATGAGGAAATAATGTAACAGGCATCGTATAATTATACAGATCACATCAAGAGGCTCTTTTATCAGGCTGACTGATTATTCCACAATACATGACAAATTTCTACTCAGATGAAAAAAGTAAAGTTTTTCAGTAGAACTATAGCAAGCCATTAAACCCTGCAGTCTGTGATGGTTTGCAATGTGTCTAACACACAATACCAAGGGTATTGCAGGTCTCACTTCATGTCACATCAAGTCATTATTTTTTTTTATTGATGCATTACATTCTTGGGTTTGGGACAGCAGAATTTGCAGGGAGGTCTCTGAGGTGCAGGTCTGGGTAAAAGAGAGCATCAGGTCATGAGATATTTATCAAGTGATAATGGGAATGACCAAAAAAAGAGATGAGGTGGGGACAAAGGCTTCTCCAGCTGGGAAGTTATAGAACACTTGGAGCCCAGAACAGAGGGCTCAGTGGCAGCTGGCTGCCCTGACTCCCTGAAAAATTAATCACTGCAGATAAATGCATAAAAAGACAGCACCTCAATCTGTTTTCCGCTGAAGCTGGTGGCTAAATTCCCATGTCTTGCTCTTATCCACCCTCCAGTCTGTGCCACAAGGCCCAGATGTGCTCACAGCAGTCCTGTTGTTGTGACAGAATAACACCAGTGGATTTGTGAGTGCTGCCTGTGGGGAAAATCCACAGGCCCTTGTCCCACCACTGCTCTCCTCTTGCTCCTTCTGCACTGTGCAGAATGTGCTCCCAGTTTTTGAGCCTTTGCAGTGTCAAAATTCCAGGTTTGGCCACTCACAGGAAACTCACCTTGAGGAATTCACTTCTATTCCTCTGGATACAAAATCTGATTTATGGTATATCCACTGAAGGTGATGGAGCTGTTGCACAAAGAGCTTTACCACCAGCATTTCCAGGTATTAGCAGATACATTTGGAGCCCTGAGACTTTTCTAACACTGGAGCAACATTTCTCACTAATCTGCCACTATTTTCAGTGGGCATCTTTAAAAACAAGAATTTCCTACACACAATGCAAGAGTACTTCATGATTTCAGAGTAAGCACTTGAGCAAGCACTAGGGTCAACCTTGCAAATATGCCTTGGTCTAGAAAGAGTAATTCTATGAATATTTTAATTGATAAAACCATATTGTAGAAATGTTCATAGAAAATTAACACAAGTGGAGCACAGAATAGCCAAAGGAAATTAATTTACAAGTGTGATGGCATGAAAATTCCCAGGACACACTCAGCAATTGAACTAACCCTAGTTATGTGAGCTCTCTCTGTGTTTTCAACATCAGCATTGCACTTGGAAGGAAAATTCTTCTACCTGCAGCAGAGCACCAGATTGCATAAAAGGCTGATAATGAAGCCCAGTTAAAAATCCTTCTATGCTGCTTTGCACTTGCAGCATAAATACCAAACCTGTGGGAAATGGCAGCAAGTTCCCACTCAAGGATGAGTTCACATCAGAAAGTACCTGCTGTAAGTACCTTTACAGCCTGAATAGGACAATGCCACTTGTGTTGTGAAAAAGAACATTTAACAGTGTGCAGCTATGTAATTATGGGCTGCCAGCAGCTGATACAACTCTGTGCTGGCATAACTACTGTGCAGACTTCACATTTACTGAGCCAGCTTTTTGATTTAAGAAAATTGGTTGTGCAGACAACACCTGACAGAAGCATGGGCATCCCTGGGGAACAGCTCTGGGGAAAAGCAGGGTGGGATGCTACAGCTGATAAGGTTTTCCTACCCCTTGCCCTGAGCTCTGCACAGCCCCTCACTCCCCTCTCTCCCAGCCCCATCATGTCAAAGGTAATTAATTAAGGTAACACCCATGAGCAAGAAGGTTTTCTGGATGGGCAGCCACCCTGGGAAGGGAGCTGCCTTACAGCAGCAACGAGCGCTTTTTGGAGGCACAAGTTTTGTGGAGACCTTTTCTCATGCAAGAGTATTGTTATGGAGGTGAATATTGGTTTTGTGCTAATAGGAGTAAAATGGGTTGAATTAAGTTGGAAAATAGCCACTATATTGAATTATCAGGCAAAAATCTGAGTTCAGGAGGCACAATTGTACATGTAGCAGCACCTTGTGAAGTCACGGAGGCTTTGCCACTGGCTCAGCAAGCCAGGGTTGCCCTCTGTGTATACACAAGACCATAAACATTTCATAAATGATTGCAATCAAATCCAAATAAATATATTTAATAGACCAGTCTTCTCAAGATTGATTCTGAAGAAGCTCTGTAAAATGATACGTGCCTGTACATATAAAACAGGGTGAAAAAAAGACCCTTTTCCTTTATGTTTTAAATTACTGAATACTCCAGACTGGTTCCTTTGATTTTAATCTAAAAGGCTGAATTTTCAGATTGCCTAAAGATAAATGAATATTCGTCATCTGTCCCACTAACATTTTTCTAAGATATTGCTTCTCCTTTTGGCAAACCTGCTAAGATTTGCTTCTCATTTTTATCTTCTGTTGTAAAATGGAATTTGTTTTGAATGACAAATAATTCATTACAGAATTCATTTTTTTAACTTTTCTTGCCTGAGACATCTTTTTGATGGTTTCAGGGCATTGTTCTAGTCAAAGTATCAAATCCACTCTTCTATTTATTCCACTGTGCAGTTTTGTATTTTGCTCTGGCAAGGTTCCAGCTGAATTAATTTGACATTCACTGATCAATCAAACTGTCTCATTACTACCTTCTGCCCGCCTTGTCATCATGGTCCACTGTTGACAGGAGTAAGGAATGAACATCCTCAGGGTCACCTTCAGAAAATCTTTTATTTAATTGTTGCAGACCTACTGCCAAGCCCTGAGGTTATCTGCAATGTTCCTGTGTGCCTCTCTTTTTCTCTTTACAAGTGCAGTGAATAATTTTGCGTGGGCTCATGCCGTTCACAGATGGAGCCACTCCAGCAGAGTTATTTAAGCAGTGGCCTCAGTAATTACCCTGAGTGCTTGCATGAGGAGGGCTGTTTTATCTCAAAAGCCACGTGAATGACAGGCCAAGTAGACCATTCAGAGAAAAGGGTTCAGGAAGTGGTATGAGAAAGACTGACAAAACTCTCACTGTGGTATTATTAATATTCGTTATGCAAGAAAGCCACTTGCCTTGTTTCCTTGTTGTATAGTACATTATTCCAATTAATTACTATTCATTATTTGTATTTTTATTATTATTTATGAGTGCCAAGTGATATGCCCAAGACAGTAGCATGGCTTACTAGAACAGGTACTCCACCAGAGGATCTGCAATTTCTGTTTTCATTTGTCTGACTTGGCACCTGTAGCATTGTTAAGAACTTCTTGGAAAATTAAAACCTATGTGTCTTCTGCAGGAGTCAGAGTATTTTGGAAGGTGCAATCTCCTTTTTTTGCCTTTTTGTCTCTTTTTTTTTTTTTTTTTTCCTGAACAGGTTTCCATTTCCTATAGGAAGACACATGTTTAAACATTCTATGATATTTTTTCATGGAGATATTTTGTTTCACATTTTACATGGTTCACCAGTGCATTCCTACACATTACTGGAAAGGGAACTGAAGTCCTTTATATTCTCCTAGACTGTTATAGCACAGGTTTGGTTTCCTTTAGTTACACATATTCATGGATTCTTTTGGCTTAGGAACATCCTGTCATCCATTGCTACCCCAGATCAGATAACACTGATTCTTATATACCATTAGGTTTCCTAGGCAGCACAATTCTACCAGATTATGAATCTGATATTTCAGATTGCTTTTGTCTGAAAAACACATAATATTCCTCAGGCTTATTGTAAGATTTGGGCTGCTGTGATGGAAAAGAAAGCATGATCTGATGGACAGGATTAATTTACTTCAATACATCACATTTTATGTAGAATAACTTATCCTCTTTTCCTCCTATTTCTCTAGAATTTTTCAAGGAGAAAGTAATTTCCATGATGCACATTATGACTTTTTCCTTAATAAAACTTTTGTCTGCGTTAGGTGCACGTGTTTGGAGTTCTGTGTGTGTCCACACAGCAGCAAACACATCTCAACATTGCAGATGTGCAAATTGTTAATTAACAATGACACAATCAAAAGCATTACACAGAAGCCCCGTCACTGCCACAAACTAGGCAGGAATGCTTTAAAATGAGAGAAGCTGGGCAAGGAATGGGGTGGATGTTTCAACAAGTCAAAGTCATAAGACACCTTGAGACCAATTTACTGCGTACTTAGAAACCAAAGGGTGTCATTAACTTTTAGAGGAAAGCTCACTCTGCAGTAAAACAGAAGCCATCAAAGTGGAGATGGGAGAGTTAAAGGAGTTATTAAAAGCATGGCAAGTCCTTTGGCTCCTGGTGCACTCCCCAGGTGCCAAGGGGAGTTGAGGTTTTGCTGCTCTGGTCCCAGAGAAGGCGCTGACCCACCAAGTATGGTTAGGTCTGCACAAGAGGTGTGTGAAGCAGAAATAATAATCTGCAAAACCATGAGACTAGCAGAGACAAAGCTGGGAGAAAAGGAGAAGTTGGGCCAACAAAAGGTATTTTTGTTAAGATTTATAACACTGATAAGAACATTATTAATTCATTGGGGTCTGCCTTATGACATGCAGGTGGGGGAAAAAAAAACCCAAATTTGTTTTTTGTCATTCTGCCTGATACAACAAGTGTTTTCTATGTTCCTGGATCTAAAAAAGGGTTTAAAGGTGGTATTTTGACTAAACGAGCTATTTTGCCTTACTTGAAATTAGCAAATGTTTGGTTTTGTACCTGTCACACAATCACTCCCTGAAATCCCTGCGAATTAATAAAAAAAATTCAAAAAATTGCCAAAATAACCTGCTGAATTAATCATAGGAGACATCTACCAAAGCATCATTAATGTCACTGAAGCAAGGGCCACCCACCAAAGCCTTTCCACCACACTCAGTCCCACACTCACCATGGTCCAGCCCCATGTGCCTCTGCCAGACAGCAGGGGAACCCCTAGGAAACAGAACCAACATAGAGAGGAGGAAAACCAGATCTCTGTGCACTGCTTTTAACAACATTTAATGCCATTTTTCATCAGTTTATGTAAATTTGGAAGCTTGCAGATTTTCTGCGCAGTTTCCTCTCGGCCAACTGATCAGGCCTTTGCCAGAACAGAAAAAGCTTGTGAGAATATCAGTCCCACAGGACATGGAAATAAACTTATGAATCACTTGCTAAAAAATCAAAAAAAAAGGGGTCATGGAATACTTAAAATTGGCTTACACATTAAGGAAAAAAGGACTTGAGTATCTTTTCATTATTTTCATGGTACTTTTCTGAAAATAGGCTGTAGCTTTGAGAAGCAGTGACTCTCATTTCTTTTTTAATCTGGTGTGGATGAACTTTGTTGACACATCTCCTGATTTTGAGCTGTAAGCTAGGCAGTTATGTAGGCATGATAGAGAAAGGAGAGCATGCCAGGGATTTTACTTTGAAATATGATTCAGGACCTTGCTCTGATGCAACTTCTTAGGAAAGTGCAGAAGATTTCTCCTAGTCTAGGTAGTCTAAAAAGACATCCCATTTCCAAATAAGTCAGGGTCTTAATGTAGCTGATGAGAAATTACTGATTTGTTCCAAGGAATCTTTAATCAGCAATGTAAAGGGATATTTCATAGAATCACAGAATGGTTTGTGTTAGAAGGGAACCAAAAGTTCCAACCCCCAATTTGTAGCCCCCACCTCCACAATTTTTACTACATATTTTTCTAGTTGCTGCCACTCCTGTTAGGGGCTGTTGTTTCATCTGCCAAAGGTGTTTCAAAGGTTGCCCACAGTAAAGTCTTGCCAGCCCTGACTTGCAGGTTCCAGGACTCAGCCTGGCACCCTGAACACCAAGCCCAAACTCATTAATTCAAGCAGAAGTGCAGGAGTACAATCCTGCTTCCACTGAGTGCCAAGAAAGATATTTGTTGACATCAGGGGAATGCTTGAATTTTGTTTTCTACAGTTAAAGCAATAATAAACTGAGAATCCTTTTATTTTCCTTCTTATTTACAGTACAGAGTTGCAAGACAGATGGTAAGAACCCATCTAGCATAAAGAAGAGGGTAGCTTTAATTGGCATTTCTTTTAAAAGGATTACTGTTTGATAAAGGCTTGTATTTTCCCCTGCTAAAGGGAGGAAATTAGATCTTTGATGGAGGCTTAGAATTGTGACTGAAGAAAGTATATATATAATTTTTGGGATGGATGGTTTATTTACAGCTGGCTCAGTAGCATTAGCTTATCAATTACCTCTCAAAATGTGATTTACCTATCTGGAGAAAGAAAACAAACATTGTTTTTATTGTCTCTAATGATCAGTTCTCACAGTTCTTGTTATTCCCAGCTGCAATAAAATAGTTCTAATGACAGAAGTTTCAATGTATTCTGCCAAACTTTTACTGCTGTCAGCATAGAGTCAGCACAGATCTCTCCATCCTTCATTTTGTGTGATACTTCTTTCAGAGTGCACTTATATTCATTATGATGAGAGAAATGTTGGGTTTTTTTCCCAGCTGGTTAATCTACATAGCTTTGTAAATGTATATGTTTATATAAAAAACCAAACAAACCCCAAGGAACTGTCAAGAGGACTGAATATGTCTCACTGAAACTGAAGACAATCTGTCATCCAAAGCTCATACAGGAAAAATCCACAAAACACCCATTAGACAGACAAGAGAATACAAAACAGATCCCAAACACTTTCTATCACTGAAACCTCTTAAGGATTCAGAAATCTCTCAGAAGCAACTGTTTGTGCACAAATCTCACACAGTGCCTGAAATATTTCCATTGGGTGATTTTAAGAGGATCAAATCTGGTTCCAATCCACCATATTTCCTTCCCTTTGCTCACCAAAGCCCTGAACTCAAACCCACAGTTCTAACACCATCAATAAGTAATGTCACTTACTGAAGGACACATTTTCCCACCTACCTATGTTAAACAGAAGGACAATTTTAGGGAATTTCCTCCATTGTCTTTCATTGGCGACAACCCCAACTCCACGAAGGAGAAGACTGGTTCTTACTTTTTTCCACTGTCTTAGTGGTAATTTGCATTTTTATTTGCCTGTGGGAAACAGTTGGGACTGTTCTGGATGAACCTAAAATACTGGAATTCAACACATTGATGCCACAAGATTCACCACTTACCATAAAGAGAAGAGTAAGCAAGGTTTTGCTCTTATCAGTGACAAATCCAGATGGAAATAGCAACATCTTGGCATAGTATCAGTAAGCATCAGTAAGTGTGGCCATTTCAGTAATCTTTGAAGTGTAAAGCTTTTTACCTGGGAGTGACTCCTCACTGTCTTCCCTATTTTCTCTTTCTTCAGCTGTTTACTGTTCAAGTGTTGGTAAATGAAGTCCTCCATACAGCAAAGGTTGTAAGCATGTGATTAACATTAAAATGGCCTGGCAGCAGTCTCCACTGGATTTCATCTTGGGGCTACTGAGGTGCTTAATGTTCAGCATGAATTAATTGCTCTGCCAGCTTAGAAGGTGTGTTTGCCATGTTGTGCCTATATTAGCGCTGTAAGTTAAATTACCACTGTCTATAAAACGCCTTGTAGTCCATTTCTTCTGGCTGAAAGGACCTGTGAAGTATAAATTGCAGTTTCTGAAACACAAACACCCACCTAAAATGATTATAGGAAAATGGTTGTGGATATATTTCTGTTCCACTTTAGTGTTGCAAAATTTGCTGCATTCTCTTTGTATCGGATAATTCTATCTTGCTAATTTTCAAGTTTCACAATCACCAATTACAAGGAAAATGTCAAAATAATGGGAAGATAAGGCATCAGAAGTATCATTTGTCTATCAATGATAGATTTGTCTATCAATGAGCTGTCTCTGTTCATAACTAAATTTAAAATACAGCTCAGATATTGCATGTCAGAAGTCAAGGTAAAAAATTTTCAAACACTATGAGAAACCTGATTCAGACTAATTTTAGAACACATTAGCTATACATTTGAAGAAAGAGATGGAGTAAATATGTTTGTGCTAATATGATCTTCAATCCCACATTTCAGGGGGCATAAATTCCATCCTCTTTTGGCTCGCCTGCAAGGAAATTGCATTAGTAAGTGGCATAAAATCATTCCATTTTGAGCAGTAACCTGACCCTTTGTTTTCAGTGGTGTCAGAACTGAGAGCTCAAAGGGACAATGGGAAAAGATGGCACCCTAGAGACAGACAGATCACACATTTTTCCTATCAATCAAATCATCTTTGTGCTCAGGTGGACTGAACTCAACAACGTGGCTTGAATTAGACTTGCTGTCATAAATTTAGCTTGTTTGATGCAGCAACTACACGTGAATGCCAGAATTAAAACTTTCTCAGTGATGTGGTGAATGCGATACGTTGCTCTTTGGATCATCCAAAATAGCTTAGAATTAAGCAGAAAAAATGGACTCTGACCTTGCAGACTGAATGTGCTCTGAGGTACTCTTAGGTGACATACGTGTATATAAATACATCCCATAATATGTTGTAACTTTGCTCAGAAATAATGCAGGTGGACTTGTACCTGTGCATGAAGGTCCTGGGCAGTCCAGGCAGTAGCACCCACAGAAGGAAAGGCTGACATGCTCAGCCATTAATATGTTTACCCTATTTGGCATCTGAAAATGTTTAGAGACTTGTGTTTGACTGATGCCATCCTGTAATCAATTAAACTGACATCATCAGTTTTACTTGGCAATTTGGGAAAAATTATGTGGAAATTATTTGGTGTCTACAATTCAGGACAAGCAAAGGAATTGGACAAAAATACAGTTTTCTTTTAATGTACCTAAAGAAAACACCAGAATAACTGAAAAGCCATCTGTGACACAGAGCTTGCAGTGATGCTGAGAGGACCCACAGCTCTGAGCTTCCTGCCAGACCGTGGCTGAAGTTAGCAGGATCATGAGCCAGACAAAGCATTGTAAATCACTGAACAATGCAGTGTTCAAGCACTGGAACGAGCTGTCCAGGGAAGTGGAGCAGTCACCATCCTTGGGAATGTTAAAAAAATGTGTGGATGTGGCACTTGAGGACATGGTTTAATGGTGAACGTGGTGGTGGTGCCAAGTTGAGGGTTGGACTTAACAATCTTTTCTAACCTTAATGATCTTATGACTCTCCTTGGTGTCTGTGGTCCCACCAGGCTGGGGTTGGAACTTGCCTCCCAAAGCACAGTCCACAGGTGAAGTGTCCAATTGCAAAATCAACACTGAAAATGTGGCAGCAGAGGGGTGAGAAATGAAGAGGTATGGGCAAGGAGAAGGTATTTATGGCTGGTACTTGAAAATAGATGGAGGCTTATTGCAGTAGAGATTCAAGCACAGGTTCTTCCTGAGGGCTGGGACTGCAAAGAGGACAGAATTCAAACCTCAGCTGTGTTGGGTTGGGAACTGGGAAGAAATTTCTGGTAACATCAAGAGATGAGTCCATGAGAAGGTTTGCAAACCTTAATCTGCTGGAAAATGTCAGAGACAATTACTGGATATTTAGTTTTTTGGGCTGTATTGTCTGATCCATTTCCCTGAGCAATAAAATGAGTAGAGATAAAACAGGATGACATTCAATGTGCAGTGACATGCCTCATGATGGGTAGGTGGGAATTTGTCATTAATTTCTCATTTTGATTATATATAATAAAGAATATATATATGTAAAATATAGCTAGATAGATACATAGTCTTTGCACCTGGTCCGTGGGAGCATTGCAAACTTGTAAATATCATTTAGTGATATTTAACAAACCAGCCAGGGTTTGACAAAAATAAACAGCTCCAGTGTGAAAGAAAGCAAGAATTTTCATTAAACAACATCTTACAAAATGAGTTATATTTAACTTCTTTAAACCAGCAAAAACTCCAGTGCCTTGGCACACAAACTGTGGTATTTTTCTTGGCACACTCTATAGGTTATGTCTTGTGCAAGGAGGAAAAACTTTGGTTCTTCATTTAGGAATTATGATTTAGAATGAACTGAGTTTTTTAATATACAATTAAACATATAACATATAAACACAAATATTGATCTGTGATTACATAAATATATATTAAGAAAGCTTCGGAATACACATACACATGTTTCAAATGTGCACATCTATATGTACACATGTGGATAAGCTTGATTTTTCAAGCCTGTTCCCTAGCTACCACAGGAAAAGAATTCTGCAACATTTTTAAAGCTGGGCCTCCCATCACAAGCTTTTCCCTTGGCATCTTGTAATAAGTAATAATTTCAAAGCATTGGAAGTAGGTTTTCAGTCTTTAGCTGGGGAAGATCAGCATAGCTCTGTATTGACTGCAATATGGAAAGTCACAAACAGGTTGGCCAATGCTTTTAAAGCCTTAAAAAAAGAGCTTAGCACACACCAGTTTGTGCAGGGTGAAATTTGTGAAGAGTCCCTGGTTACTGACCTGGAGAGGGCTCTGGTATCACCCCTATTTTTGCTACAGGTGAAAAGTAACAACTTAGAAGTGTTGCTGACTTAGCTGGTGACAAAAGTCATCTATACCACAGATGCTCTACTACTGCTTCTGGGCATCCTGACAATATTAACTGAGCCATTCAAGTATATAATAAATCTAATTTTATATATATATATATGTCTCACATATGTCAAGACAAGTGTCCTCAGCAAAATAAAACAAGAGGCAAAAGCCACAACCATGTTCATCAAGACTAAGTCAGACAGTAAGGAGGTGAAATGCTCACACTAAAAGCCAGGCAGGCATCTCCCCAAGTGTCCTGCTCAGTCTCAATAGCAATAACCCCTCACTTGAAATAATCCCTTCTCCTATTTCCACTATCAGTCTAGAGATGTAGGAAATTAGATTCAATGCCTTGGTTGGAAAACTCCCATTCCAAAACTCCTTCCACACTGGAGTGGAAGGCAAGCCAAACTTCCCTTATGCTCTTTTTCTCTCCAGAAGTGCTACGTTACTGTCATTATGCTAATGAAGTCCACTCAGGCTGTGTGAGTGCTCTCCTATTTTTTTTTTTTTTCATAAAACACATATAACAAAGAAGTAAATTTCAGCAGTGATTGATTGACAGCTGTCAAGCAACACACACAGCAGTTCAGGTACCAGGAATTGCTGCTGTTTGTCTGGGCATTATAAAAACCTATTGCAAAAGCTGATGTTTTTTGAAATTATCTTCTGAAGCAGGAGCCTGGCAAAAAATTATTTTTGTCATTTCGTTCACTTTCCCCTGGTTTCCACATGCAAGTTAAGGTTAGCAAGGCAGGGCTGTTCTGATCTGAGATTTATGTAAAGAAAATGTAACACCAGTCTGCAGTGTTGGGTAATTTTCTTGAGCAAAACCTTCGTGCTAAGCAGTCACTTCCAGACCCTTACAAACAAAAACTGTGTCATGCAATGTTCTTGTGACTCTTTCTTCAAGTATTTAATAAATTTCAACACAGCTCTATATACAGCAGTAATCAGCACTTCACTTAAACCACTTCATAGTAGTGAATAATTTGCCCTAAATAAAGCATCCCATTTTCCCTCTTTGTGAATCATCCACAAGCAGGTTATCGGTTAAACAAGTGTATTTTTTGTGCACAGTTATTTACCAGATGATTTCTGTAAATAATTAGTGTTCTTAATTTTATTTTTAAGTGATCAGATAGAAGTTTAGAACAGCAGAAGTTGGAGCGGGGTATGGTTAGCAAATGCTCAGTAGGAGCTAGATAAACTTCATGCCAGGGTTATGAGAATTCCTGTCCTGTTCTTCCACTACTCTCTATTATTTATTAAAATGTCCTATTAAGTTGTTATAGTTTCAGCTATAAATTTGATTATGAAATAAAGTATGCCCATATATAGATAAATCTGTAAACCAAAGCAATATTTCATTAAAAAGGGATTTTTAATATAAAAAAACTCCTCAATTAACACTTTAAAGCATTAATCTAAATTAAATCTTTTATTAAATGGATCAGGATCTCAGCTAACCACAGCACAGATAACAGTAGCTTGGTCAGAGCAGGAATGCTGATTTACTCCAGTTCAGCCTCCTCCTAATGATTCAGAGCTGTTGAACGTGACACTCCCACACCCTTTACTTGTCAAAAGCTCTGATCCAGAAAACATTTCGAGGAAAGAAAGCGGAGAGAGGACTCCCAGCCAGGCTGGGGATCTGCCAAGGCAAGCAGTAGTGGTGTACAGCTGGGAAGACAACCCTTGAAAGATTTAGCATTTGTTAGTCACATTTCAGACGTCTAAGAAATGAATAAAGTTATTTTTGGTGCATGCATTCTAATGATGCCACCTAAAGTTGGTGCCATAGACACAAAATTTTAAATGAACCAGAAGAGAAACATGACATTACTTATTTGTACAGCCTCAAAACAACAAGATTGGTGGTCACTTCAGCTTTTCACAAGTCTCATTTTTTTTTCTGTATCATAAGAGAGCAGATAACAAAATAAACATGCTGAAAGATATTTTTGCATTTCCTACTTAATATAAACTTCCACTGCAATTCAGACATCGGAAGTCATCTCTACTCCCTCTGTTCTTGAGAAAGATGCCAAGGTCATTAGGTGCCAAAAGACACATTTAAATGCCTAGAGAGGTTGAGCTCCCTGGGAATTTGATGCCTGGCTTAATTACTAGTCTTGAAAATTGCTATCTCTATCTTAAGTTGCTTTTATAACCTTGAAATTTTGGCCTTAAACTGCTCCTGAAAATAAGATTTAGAGACATAACATACTGTTGGCATTTTATCTGAGATCACAATACCAAAGAATGGGCTCCTATTATTGAATAATTAAGGAAAAACCATAAATTATTCAGGGGAGCTGTGTTTTCCTTCCCAAAGGGAGCTTTTATATCCCAAACATGAGCCTGCAGACAAACAAGCTTCTGTCCTGCTGAGTTACAGCCACCCCAAGCTGTATGACAGGAATTGCTGCAACTGCTGCACCTCCCCTGGGATCCAGCTCACCATGGGCAGAGGCAGCTGCTCCAGGAGGGTAACTCAGGGAGAGGCTGCAGCCAAGAAAAGGGATTTCTGTCCAGTTAAGCCCCTCTCCTGCATTGCCCTCTGAATGGACCTTTCCCTCCTCAATGTCCAGAATGCCTAGATGGGCTTAAAATCCTTTACCTGGGATTAATTCTGCCTGAAATGACCCTCACTCTGTTGGACAACCTGACCCCAACCCCTGCATGAGACAGTATCTGACACCCATTCCAGCTGCAGCCCTGCTGCCTTGATGTGGTTTTAGTTTCTAAAAACTCAGTTCAGCTGTTCAGCAGATCAGGCATGGACATCAAGAACCCCAAGGTGACAGCAGCCACCCCAAGGTGACAGCAGCCACATGAACTCCTGCAGGACGGGTGCTGTAGGAGAGTCCAAAGTTATTATGGAATCATGGAATGGTTTGGGTTGAAAGGGACCTTAAAGCCCATCTTGTTCCACCCCCTGCCATGGCAGGGACACCTTCCACTATCCCAGCTTGCTCCAAGCCCTGTCCAACCTGGCCTGGACATTCCAGGGAACTGGGCAGCCACAGCCTCTCTGGGCACCCTGTGCCAAGGCCTCACCACACTCACAGGGAAGAATTCCCTCCCAAAATCCCATCTAACCCTGCCCTCTGGCAGTTTGAGGCCATTCCCCCTTGTCCTGTCACTCCAGCCCTTGTCCCAGTCCCTCTCCAGCTCTCCTGGCACTGATGATCTGGGCCTCTAAGATCAGAGGCACTGGAGGGGCCTCTAAGGTCTCCCTAAAGCTTTCTCTGCTCCAGCCCCAACACCTGCTTCTGCTCACATCTCCCTCAGCTGCACCAGGTCTTGTCTGAACAGCAATGCAAAGGACTTTTCCCACTCCCTTCCCCTGGCAAAGGCAAATATGAAGGTCCTAGATCGTGCTCCAAAATAGCAGCTTTTTCCTCTCCTCACCTACAGGCTTGATGCCTGTGCTGATATCTAATTAATTAATTAAGGTTAGTTGAGGTCGGGGCCTGCAATCTGAGCAATTAAACTGTTTGCTCCCCTGCTAAAACAAGCCCCGTGCACGAGGTGAGCTGCCAAGGCTGGAATTTGTGAAATTTGACTCAGGAAAGGAGGTGCCCTGTGCCTGTCCCTTAGGGCTGCCCGGGGCTGTGCCGTGGGCTCAGGGAAGGCACAGAGGAGGTAGAAAAAAATCCTGCTAACTTTTGTTTTAGGGATGACTTTTCCTGTCCTTATCATGAACTTGAATATCTGCTATTTTAATTTTAAAACCCAGCTCTTGAAATGGAATGATTAGACATAATATCTCACCTTTGACAAGAAAGCCTTTGTGGGTTCAAAGATGAGCTTGAAAATGAAAACTGATTAAAGCCTGAAGGGTCAAAGCCAAGGATGGAAGTGAGAGTTACCTGACATGGATTTCTTTTCAAAGATCACAGGCATTTAACCCTGTTGCATGATTCCTGACTTATATAATTTAGTGGTGCAGGAGCAGAACATGCAGTTTGTGGAGGGCCAGAGGTGACCTGGGCTGGGGAGGAGGGGGAGCAGGATTCTACTCCAGGGACTCGTGATGGAGGTGCCTGCTGAGGCCAGCTGCCCCCATGGCCCCCAGACATTTATCACTACCTGGCCTGCCATAAATACATAAACAGACAGACCACTTGTGCTGTAAATAGCAGAGAGCCACCAGCTGTGAGGATTGTACTCATCACTTTAAAAATTAATAGTGTTTTATTGAGAGGGTTTTTTTTGCAAAACTTCTTCATATTCTTCAGTAAAATGGAGAAGAGCTGGAGAACAATCTAAATGCTGCTATAAAGAGAAAATGAGTGTGCAGCTCATGGACATCATATGGTCACAGCTTGACAAAGCCCCAGGCGCTTGGATCTGGATGGATTATGATTATTACTGCTTGGATTTTCTGCCATTCCCAGGAAACTTTGTATTTTGCACTTGTTGTTAATTAATCCAAACTTGTTGTTAAGTGATCTCGAAGTTTTTAGAAAGTTCATTCCTTCTAAAACCCTGAGCTTTTCCCAAGCATAATCCTGTAAGTGGCTAGAAAGGTTGTACTCACAGGATTTCATTCCTGTGAAAGCCTTCTGGACTTTCTAAGGTATAATAGATTAAAGGTCATTTAAATAATTATAGTTGATATAAAATTGAAATAGCCTTGATGGTACCTCCCCAGACACACAATTTGAAATAAACTTTTTTGAATAAAAAACCCCAGAGTTACTTGCTCTAAAAGTTTTATGTGACCCACTAACCCCTGCAGTGTCATGTATCTTAACTAATTAACTCTGCTCTTTATTGATCAGAAAAAAAAAACCCTACTACAACAAAACAAACAAACAGCAGGAAAAAAAACCCCACAGGATTTTCTTAAATAAAACAATTATTTATGAAATGGTTTTGACCAGTTTACATGAAGAACATGCAGAGCCTCAGTGAACCTGGGGTATGCCATGGGAATCTGCCTCCTGGGCAAAACACAGACTTGGAAAAACACTGTCAGAAACTCAGAGTTTCCACCTCCTGTTTGAAGGGCTTCTGCTCCAATCTGGAGCTGCTCTGCTTTGACAGTAATCCAGTCTTCCTTTTCTCATCTCACTGGGTGGAATGTGGGCAGAAAAAGCTCACTGAAGACACAAGGCTGTTCTTCACACCCTGTGAGGACACTTTAGAGGGAGAAGAAAGGAATATATTTCTTCCTTCCTTCATTTGACAAACAATGAAAGTAATCTGATCATCAGGAAGCATTTTTAGAAGCAAAATCTGCTTTTGCTTGGATTTTCAGCTCTTTCATACCTGATGACAATATCTAAGGCTACCACTTCCTCCTGCAATTTCCTCCAGCCCATTTCCTTCCCAGTTTGACTCCCATTCCCCAGCTTTTGATACACAAGGTACAAAGTGGAGACTTCACAGTCAGGGTCAGCTCTGTACATAAACACTGCTTGTGAACAGCCTCCATTGGTGTCATGGGTGTGCAGAAAGCTGTGACTGCAAAAACCTGGTCCCTTTAGGGAGGAGGATGGTCACAACCCCAAGACAAGCAAACCCACTAAGCAAAGCCATTAAATAAAGTCAGAGATCCAGCTCCCCCGTGCATTCCTGCCCACCTGAGTTTTTACCCCATAAGTCCTTTATAATCTCTGTGCCCAGAGATAAATGCAGGGCAAAACTGCTTTTTTTTTAAATCAGAGCTTCTTGGGTCTAGCACAGGTCTGATGTCCCTAATTCCTTCTTTACTCATCCTCTATACACAAAAAGAGAGGCCTTGATGCAGGAAAACACTTGAGGGGCTGCTTGATTTATTTAGGCATGTTCTTACAATGCTGAGTGAATAGCTAAGCAGACTTGGATTTAAGAATATATTTAAGTATGGGACCAGAATGAGGAATGCAGCTGCAGCAAAACATGGTGAAAACATGGCTAGAACTGTATGGCAGATACATGTTACAAACTGGGAAAGCACGATGGCCAAGCTGTCATCTGTACAGATGGTTTTCCTCAGCCAGAAATCTGCTTTATTCTGACACATAAAAAATTAAAACACCTTGCTAAAGAATCCTCTGGTTTACAAGACAAGCTGTTCTGGAGAGAATATAAATGTGTTGGCTGCTTCATTGGCAGTCTATGCTTCGGATTTATTTTTTTAAGATATAATGTCTGAAGCCATATTTCCCTGGTGATAAAAATCCCGTTAGTAATCCTGACAAAATCCTAAAGGGCTAAAAAGCAATGAAGAGGATTTCTAATGGTAAGTTATAAATCCTTTTAGAGAATATCTTGCTTTAAAATAATTCAGGGGGAGAAAAAATGAGAATGTTAGGAAGGAGGTAGTTCTACTAAAAAATCCTATGGTGAGGTCAAGGACACATAGGAGAAATGCCACTTCCTAAGGCAAGGAGATGACACTGAGCAGCAGCTTTGGCTGGTCACTTGGCCAGTGGGGCAGCAGGTACCTCAGGAGGGGTAAGAGAAGGGGAGATCATTTGTGCAGTGCTGTCTGTAATCCCATCTTCCAGAAAAAAATATTGAGTTCTCCCCATTAGGGCAACAAGAAGGTAAATCGAGATCATGAGTACAAGTGATGTGTGCAGCTGCAGGAAATGGGAACTGCAAAACCAACAGGGATGTTGGGATGGAATGAAATAGCAGAGTGCATTTGGCTGATTTCTCCTGTAACATGGGCAAGGCTTCTCTTGGTTTAAATTGCTTTAAACCCTTTTTTTGTTTTGTGTTGTGGATGACTTCCACTCACTGTCCCACACACCAGTCATGACACGATTTTCAGGAATTTTTTTCCACAGATAACTTGTGTCACATAAATATCTGATCTATAACTTTGATGATTATTTTAATCCATAATTTGGAGGTGGATGAATGCACATCTTTACTCACAATGGTAGAACACATGTAGTGAAACTCACACTTGTGGAATAGAAGAGGGTTTTTTGCTGAAAAAAGTATGTATGTTACAAAAAACCCTGAAATAACTTCAGGAAGTCTCACTGCAAATGTATAGTTCACTCTAAAAACTAAAAGGACAAAAAGCATACCCAATGTTATTCCTCTGCTAGATTTATAAAAAAACTGAATTTAGTGTGGAAACTGTTCATTGAATGAAATGAGGGTGGCAAGGAATTAATTGGGGTCTCTGCACCTTATGTCACCAAATGCAGAACAAGAGACATGATTAAGAATTCATTACATTCTATTACTAATTTATCAAAGAGGCTGCATTCTTCACTCACCTGGGTTTTCACTGGGATGAAATCAATTGGATTCCACAGGAATTGATAAAACTGCTACATTTAAATAAATAATTTTATACCTTCTGAAGATTTTTAAGCCCATTTATATCCTTCTAGGGCAGAAGTGCATCACTGGTTAAATTCTGCAGGCTGCAAAGGAATGATTACTGTGCTTTATCAGTGGCAATGGTACTGCTTTTTACACAGTGAGTAATTAGAAAAGAGAAGCCACTGCTGAACATGCAGCTGACAAGAGGCTGGGAAGTCTCTCAGGGACAGACTTAGAAAAGCGATCTTGATAAATTGGAGAAACTGAAACAGAGAAAATGGAATTCATGGAAGACAAATGCAAAGTACTGAGGTGTGGAAGGGAAAGCAGATGTGCCAACACCAAGCTGGGACACAGCTGGAGGTACAGGGCAGTACAAACTGGAAATGAGGGGAGGCTGTGCTGGGGTTTGTGGGTATCTGCAGCGTGGGCTGAAGGATGCTCCCCTGGAAGCCTGCACAGTGGGGCAGCCCCTGCCCTCCTCCTCAAGGGCCTCCTGCTTTCCTCCCGTGCTGATAGTCAAGCCCCCAATTGGATTTAGCCTGAAATATCTCACTCAGCAGATTTGATTCCATCCACTCAGTGAGGAGTTTTGGGATGGCTCCAGTCCTTGAGTGGGAATAACTTAATCCCTCAAAAAATATGTGCCTGGCCCTAAATCTAATCTTGACCTGGAACACTCCTGTGCAATCCATGGAAGCCTTTTCCAGGTGAAAAGCCACAAGAAAGATGTGCTGCAGGCAGCAGGACAAAACTGAATCTCTTGCAGGGGAAATCAGGGGGTAAGGGAAGACCTCGGAGTGACCTTACTGTGGGGTTGGGAGAGAAATTAAATCAAATGTGCAGGGGGCTACCGAAGGACTTCCTTGGGCCACTAGGCCAGTATCTAAACAGCATGGTCAGCCTCTCCTGTGCAGCATCATATGTGGGATTTTCATCTAAAAGTAAAGTTCCATTTATTCTCTTTTTAACTGTAGCAACTCCTTGTCAGACAGACATTCCTCATACAGCAATATATGGCACAATGTGTTTTAGAAATGGTTCTCAGTCACACCTTTGCTAATTCAAAATGAAAATGTAATGGTATGGAAAATTAATACTGTTTCTCTGCTATGTCACATAAAACTTGTTCCATATTCATCTAATAGCTCATAACTGATATGATAAAATAATACGGACACTGAAAAGCCATTTGTTTCAGAAGCACTGTGAACATTAAACCTTAAAATAACTGTAGTGGCTACTAGAACATACAGAAAGCACTTAAAAAACCTTGTAGATTCAGCAATCAGCTGCTGAATAAATTCTGTATTAAATAAAAACAATATCTAGCAAAATAAAATGCTTTATGAGGAGGAGGAAAGGTCTTTTAACTGCTCATGGATAGCATGTATTACAGCAAACCAATCAAATAAGTCACCCATTGAAAAATGATTCAGGACTCATGGATTTCAGAACACATCCTAAAAAGGCAGAATCATTTATGTGTGCCAGACTCTTCCACCTCGTCTGGGGAGGTTTGTCCTGCCAGAGCCCTGCCTGGGAGTATTCCTCCTGCCCAGGAGAAAATGATGACTCCAAGGGCTGTGAAGAGCAGCTTCACAGACACCTCTCACTTCATTTGGCTTTGGACTAGGTTAGGCTCTGGATCCTGACTGTATGAACCAGACACAGCCTTTCTTTTAACCTTTAGCTGCCTGTTATCCACAGATAAACAGGAGGAGTCACTAATACGTGAGGATAACCAGAGTCACTGATCTGAACGTGTATCAGACCAAAATTAGAACCAATTTTACTCTGGAAAGCAAAACCTGGTTCATACAGAATTTCAAACAGTCTCCACATTTCTGAAAGAGCTACTAACAAGGTGAGGCTACAAGGCTATGGAGCTCATGTTTTTATCACAGTGGGAACAGGTACATCTTTAAGACACAGACATTTCTGTAACCCAGTCAGACACACTACACTCATCCTACTGCTATATTTAATCAACAAAAGGGATAGATCCACGCTGCACTTGAAATCTTAAATCATATGGTGTATTATTTGGCCAGAATTTTACTAAAGTCTCTGTCTGTAAATCTTCTCACAGCATATGAAAATATTGCACAGGTAAGAAGTAAATCTACTACTCACAGGAGTTTGTATTGGAAGATGTGGAGGACTTGTGGTTGTTGGTTAATAAAGGCTCAGGGGAAAACCATTCATAAATACTCAGCCCATTTTAATGCATCACAAAATGAAGAGTCTGAGACATTTTAGCAAACCTCCAAACTACGTTTTAAACTCTCCAGTTATGAAACAAATTGCTCCACATTGAGTCACTACCAAGAGAAAACTACCTTTAATGCTAGCAGAAAGTGTATTGCAGAAATTCCTCACATCTGCAAAGCACCTCACTTAAATGATAATTATGTTCTATAAAGTGCTGTTATTCTTAGTCACTATTTACTTTATCTATTCTGAGTCATATTAAGTGTGGTGTCTCAGCTGCAGAGAATTTCATTACACCATTTGTTAAAGCATCTTTAATAGGCCAATTTCAGCATCCTTCTACTGTATCTCACTAAATGGTTTTTATTTGCTAAATGATGTAGTTTAGATGAAACACACTTCAACAAGAAATGCAGTTGTACTACTACAGATGTCACACTAACAGCCAGAAGACTTTCTCTGAGATTACTGTGACTACCAGGGAAGTGAGGTTGCAATCAGTGAGATCTATTTTGAATCCTAACACTAGTGAAGCTCCAACTAAACTGCTTGGGACTAGGACCAAAACTTGAAATTAAGCCAGAGTTTGGAGGTTTATTCATAAGAAATAAAAGTATTTCTTTGATGTTTTAATTTGTAATCTCTAATGGATTAATAACATAGATTAAAAGGTGAAATAAATACTTCAATGACCTTATTGGCAGTTCAGTTTCAGCCAAGTATTTCAGTCATACTTTGTATGGGAGTGAGACATTGAAATAAAACAAATTTACCATGCATTGTAATAAAACAGAGTACAGCAAGTCTTGTCAGTGTGGTTACCTGCTCTAATTCTCAATAAGTCTCTCTATCTACTTGTTCTGCAGTCAAGCCATCTATATTTTCAAAATTACATACTTTAAACATTGTTGGAGGAAAAACTATCAAGTCCAGTTCATACTAGAACATTTTAGCCCTGTGTATCTGTAGTTAAGCACTGTCACAGAGAGGTAAAAGTCCCAGCTTCAGCCTTGGGGTTTTTTTGCAGTGTTCCTTCAGACTTGTTCCTGCTTTAGCCCAGACTAGACAGGTCTGCTACAAGCAGTGTGACTGATCTTTAAATTACACTGTGTTGATTTTGTTGTGGGTTTGATTCCTGCTTCTTATCTTCCTTTTCCTTCCTAAATACCCCATACTTCCACACAACTAAATCCAGAACTTCAGAGCCCTTTCAGTCTCTATTAGGTGAAGGAAACAGAAATATCACTCCAGCTGACACCACTCAAGTGATGCTATCAGTTACATTAATGCCTGGAAAGGGTATCTCCACTGAGACCTGCCAGCAAGAAAACATGCCTTGAATTCATCAGGAACCTTCAGGCACTAAGGACAGATAGTTTGGCCAACCTGGCTGCTTGCAGTTTAATTCCCCAATTTAACACTGCCGGTCCTCCTCTGCTCAAGAAACACCTCCCCATCCTCCTGCAGGAGTCTGCACAGGACCAGAGCAGCAAAGTTGTTGGTCCTTTACCTCTTTAAATTTGTGTGACTTCTATGCATCCCAGGCAGACTCCTATGTCCTGATCACCACAAAATATCACAGAAGTTTCCAGGAAAACAAGATGTTAATACAGAGTACCTTTTGTGATCAAAAATCCATAAAAACCTGAAAATCAGAGAAAAATCTACATTTGCATGGCCTACCCCTCTCTGGAATGACATGTTTGCCCAAGATGGAAAATAGACATGTACAGATGAAGGCAAGAGAGACTCGCTGCTGCCATGCCTTTTTGTGACTGGCACCTGACAAGATCTGATAAGGAGTGGTCAGGATAAACTCCCACGGTGTCCCTCCCCCAGCTCGAGCCTCTCCATCTCTCTGGGGGGAAGTGAGAAGTCCACAAAGCTATCTTTAAAGAGGACTGAGGTGAAACCAATGAAAGAAGCAGCTGGAAGGGCAGGGACCCTGTGTCAAAGAAGTCAATTCTGTGTCCATTCCTAGAATCACTGAATCTCCTGAGCTGGAATGTGCCCACAAGAATCACCAAGCCTGACCCCAGGCCACCCCAAAAATCCCACCCTGTGCCCAGGAGCGTTGTCCAAATGCTCCTGGAGCTCTGGCAGCCTTGGGACTGTGACAATTCCCTGGGGAGCCTGGGCAGTGCCCGGCCACCTCCCCCTGGTAACAGAGATGGAAATCCTGTTGGCTTGCTGCTAATGTGAAAGGAAAGGTGCTGCTGTTCTCTGTTAATCACTTGCCCTGGATTAATCACTGGAAAAGCAGCTCAGGTGAATGGCACACGGGGTTGCAGCACCTCGAGTTTTGTGCCAGTGTGTGCAGTGGTTTCACAGGGTGAGGTCAGCAGCAGCTAAGGATGGCAGTCCTGGATAAAAACAGCCAAAGCAGCAGGCGAGCTGCAAAGCTGATACCTGCAATTAACAGCCCAGTGGACTTTGGGTTTATGGTGAGTTTTTTTCCTCATTAATTAATTCCCTCAGGTAGTTAAAAGGAATATGAACGCTCTGCCCAGAAGTCAGGAAGAGTTTATTTTCTTCCCTCTAATATTTCAGTGCATCACAGCATGTTTTATAGTTGTTGGCCAAGGACTGACAGTTGCTTTTCATGAAGCACACTGCTTTGCTGACTTTTGATGCTGAACTAAATTATCAGCTATAGCTTTTTCAGCTGTATGCATTTCTCTTTAATTAAAGTTGTTGGAGGTCATTGCATGTTGCTGAAATCTCTGCAGGGAAAACACTTTCCCTCTGTTCTGGTGCAGTTTGGGTCTATGACTCCTTTCTTATTCTGAGTGAATTAATGTTTTCGTAAAGGAGAGAACTATGAAATGGGAGTTCAGGTGCAAACGAGGGCAGTTTTTATCAGTATCTCTGCTAAAACAGGGCACTCTCTTTATGGTTGAACCCTGCCAAGCACTTGAGCACATGCTTTTCTTAAATAGCTCCACTGAAATCAATGAAACAACTCACATGACAGCAAGACACTGATCAGGGCTTACTCCAATGGATGCTTTATGTCTCATGATTAAACATAATTCCTGCTTGGGAGCTGGGAAAGCATTTGCTTAAACCTGCTGTTTACTGGTTTCTTCCCTGAATGTCCTCTTGATTAGCACACAAGCTCCCTATGAAGTATTTGCAGGATATCTATTTTCTAGGTATCCAAGCAGTGTTTTTCTCTTAAATTGGACGTGAATGCCAAAGCAACTTCATGCTCCTTTTCTACTCAAATGCTCTGCTGCCACATGTCAATACTGGCAGGTTCCATAAGAGCTGGAACTATAAAGTACACCTGCTGCGGCCAGCTCTGTGTTTTCTTTTCAGTTTTTGCTGTGGTTGAAACACAGTTTTCTGATACCTGCTCTCAATGAACTTCATCTTCCTGAACTGATTTTCTGGATTTTCAACTGCATCCAGCTCTTTGCCCAGCAGCCTAATCTCAGCAATATTCATTGCTCTCTTTATTTAGCTACATCTCTTTATCACACATGCTCCTTCCATTGTTATGTCTGTTTTTCAGGCAATAAGCTGCAAAAAATAATGTAACTTTTTTTTGGTGCAGATTCAAAGGAAAAGGTCTCTAATTATAAAGATGTGCTCAAGGCTGCCCATTTTGCACAAGGATTTCTGCTTTCTCCACTGCCATGAGCAGGAGGGCAGAGACAGGCAGGGCTCAGCCCTTCCCTGGCACATTCAGGAACAAAACCCACTGGGTTTCACTGGGGCACCAGGGCAAGCCCAGGCTGTGCTGGTTCTTTGGCAGAGCTCCTCAGGGTCAAACTGCACCAGACATGAGTCTGGAGTGGCTAAGTTTAACAAGATGTTTTTATAATTCCAGGATTTCTTTTTCAGGATGCTGTTATGACAAATTCATTACTGAACTTCCCAGACAGGTTTTTAAGCCACCTCCAGGCTGCAAAGCTGAAGAATAGCTCACATTTAGAAAATTACAATAGTAAAATCCACGTACAAGGATTGACTCTATAATAAGACTTTTTCATGTTATTTTGCTGCTGAATGAGACAATCTGCCAAACCTCCTCCAATAATCAAAGAGGAGGTTTGCTGTCTGTGAGGAGAAGATGCAAATCCTGATTCTATTCTTTGGTGGTGCTGAGAGCAGGAGCTCAGCTCATGTTTGGTATGAATTCAGTTAGTCTTTTATGACATTGTAATATGCAACTCAAAAGAACTCATCAACTTGATCTAATCTAAGCTTCTCTACAGAAAACTCAAATAAGCTTGAATTCTTGGATTAGTCAGTGTTTGCAGCCACTTGAATTACATTTCATATATACATAAAGCGAGCATGTGAATCTCAGCAGTTAAGTACTCTGCTGTCAATTTCCATTTTTTTCCTTAAGAAAAGAGTAAAATATATTTAAACTCATCATGCTGAGAAGTAGTATCTGGCTGTAATCAGATACAATCAACTAAAAAAAAAAAGAAATAGCCATATTTGCATCCATAATCTTTTTTATCTTGACACTGAAGGCTAATTGTCATATCAGGAAATGCAGAATGATATACAGTATATGTGCCTGAAGGTACCATGTTTGCAAAATTGCTTAACAGCAGCTACTACTTGCTGTTTTGACAAAGATATACTCTTGCTGTCTGATAGCACTTTTCTGTAGGAAATAATTTTGAGGAGGCCCTGTCAAATAAAGTTAGATTTAATGCAGCTACAATGTTAGTAATAAAGAGGAAGCATTGACATTTTCTTCATAATTAGATGTTGCCACTGATATCCAGCAAGAAGACACTGCTGTCCTGAATTGTGATTGTTGCTGGAATGCTCATTGCATTCCCTGAAATCTGTGCTGTCCCTGCGGGTGCTGAGCACACGCACACGAGTTGTACTTCTGATTGAACTGTCATAAATCCATCAGAATGTGATAGAACTCCACCAGATGAACCCTACCTGAACATACAGCAAATAAATCCCTCGCCACCACTGGCTATTTGTATTATATTTCACATTTTAGGGACAATAGGAATGTGTTATTCTCTAGGAAAGTGTCTCTTAACGGCCTAAAAATTAATAGGAGCTGAGATTTGCTTTCATACACCACATATGCCTGAGGGTTTTTGGTTTTGTTTTCATCTTCTTCAGGTAATTGTTTATCTGAATGAAGTTATCAGATGGTGCAATGGAAAATAGACAAGTTATTATAAAAGTGCTGTGGCAGCCTAATCAGGAGCAGGGTCCCACTGTGTTATCAATCACAGAATCACAGCATGATCTGAGTTGGAAGGGACATTAATGCCCATCCCATGCCACCCCTGCTGTGGGCAGGGACATATTCCATTATCCCAGGCTGCTCCAAGCCCTGTCCAGCCTTGGACACTTCCAGGGATCCAGGGACAGCCACAGCTTCTCTGGATACCCTGTGCCAAGGCCACCCTATCCTCACAGGGAAGAATTTTTTCCCAATATCCCATCTAGCCCTGCCCTCTGGGGAAGCCATTCCCATTTTGAAGCCATTCCCCATTGTCCTGCCACTCCAGGCCACTGTAAATAGTCCCTCTCCAGGTTATTATTATAAATAATAATTATAAGTTATTTATTATATCTTTCAGAGGTGCCCAAAGGAATGAGCACTTCCAGAGATGCGAAGACTCCTTGGCCACTGCTGTGACAAAGAATGCCCACAGTGCCCATGTGGCCCTGGGGCCCGTCCTTATGAAGTGAAAATGAGGAATAAACATATTTGCAAGTCCCAGTTGCTGAGTGGAACCACTGGAACCCTTCCTATGGCAGGTGCATCCTCCAGCTCGGGCCCTAGATCCAATTTGTGGTGTTACAATCAGCCCACACAGTCCCATGTAAATAAAGCAAACGAGAGAGCTGGAAACAAAGGCAGGCGGGAACAGAATATAAAACGCACCTAGAAATATTATAAATCCTGCAGCAACCAGAGAGTTCTTTTTATCCCAAAAGGTAGAGAGATGGAAGTGATTAGTTCTCACTGAGGAAAGGATATTGATGTTTAATACCCTTTTGAAGCTGTTGAGCTCAGTTATTGGATTCAAAGCAGGATACCTGATGGTGCAGGCAGCAGCACATAACTCTGTTTCCTTCCCTAACAACTGCAAGTCCACAAGAAAATTACCAGTTTCAGCTCGGAAATGAAGGTGGTCTTTTGCTGTCTGAAAATCCTTTATTTATGAAACAATTTAAAATTATTTGCCATTTGCAAAGCCAGGAAGGAGCAGCACATTTGTTCAGCCAAAGTACAGTTATCTCTGCAGTGAGGTTTAGAATGGTCCTACTGTTTGTTATCTTTTAGGCTGAATTCTTACTGATTTTGCAAATGTTAATGCATATTTTTAAGAAAGTTTTAGCCCAAGCAGATAATGTTAGGAGTGAACATGGCTGGGTTTTCCCCTAAAACAGCTACAAAATCTTTGAAGGGGAAAAGAAAAAAAGCATGAAAAACTAATGACCTGAGAAATGAAGAATTAAAAAGTGAGTAGTTTGCACATACAATTTTGCCTTTCTAGGATGACATCCATGAAGACTTTGGGGCTAAAAGGGTGCTTGTCTTTCAAAATTTGAAGTGTTCATTTAATATTTTCAAAGTGAAAAATTTTGATTTTCTTTTTGGTTTTGATTTTTAAAATATTAAAATCTGATTTAATCCTTATAAAAAAGCCAGGATATTAACATTAAAAATTAAATATGGAAAGAAGCTTAAAATCTTGCATTATTTTTTTTCAAACCAGTAACCTAAATTGACACTACTTTTTTTTTTTTTTTTGCTAATAGAAAATACTTTCTTGTAGCATGACTAAAATTAAAAAAAATAAAAAAACAAGAAACCCCCATCCTAAACCCTCCCAAAAGCTAAAAACCCAACAAAACACAGCTCTGTGAAGAGCTTCTTGAAAGCTTTTTAGTACACTTTTGTTCCTAGAATATGATTTCTAGCTAACTGACATGGTACCTGGCTCCTGATTTAAATAAGAGGACAAATTGATTATATAAATGACAACTCCTAAACATGGCAAAATGCAGCTGATGGAGAATGTGAAACTTTGGGAAACAGAAATATAAACACCCGTAGCTGCAATACACCAAAAATACATTTTGGATCCAGTATATTTTGGCCATGCAATGCCCTTCTAACTTCTCCAGGATCTTACAGGCATTTCTGCTAAAAGCTGGTGCCTAAGCAGACTTTTTGACATAAGAAATAGCAGCACAATCTTTTTCTGTTCATGGCCTCCAATCCTCCAAAGGGAAACTGAAAATAATATAGCCTAATTACAACTCTGAATAAAACAGTTTTATTACTGAATGAACGACTTTAATTCTTTGTTTGCTCTCAAATGATACGTGAAAATTAATATGTGGCAAATTAACACCATAAAATTCGTGAGTGAAGGATTTTTTTTTGGTTTGCCTTGCCCTACTTGCAGCGAGGGAATACAATTTCTCTTCTGGATCACAGGCAATAAAGAACACCAGATCTCAGTAATGATAGAAGTTATAAAGCAATGGGCTTGCCTTACAGCATAATTCAGTCATTCAGAAGTCTCCACGCTTACAAATGTGTTTTAAATACGTCTCTAAACTGAAATGTGGCTGTTCTGGTTTGCACCAAGCCTTACACCTCAGTGAGACAATGCAGGGAACCATAAAATGTCACCAAGAGCCACAGTGCACGGCGCAGCCTGGCTTCTGCTCCATCCCATCCCCACACCAGGACACAACCAGGCACTGCTCCTCAGCACAGGACACAACCAGGCACCTGAGGTGCTCCGTTGCCCCATAATGAACTCCAGTTAAGATTCATTAACCTCTGGCCTCCTTCAGTTATCTGATGGACAGTGAGCATCTCAGGGAAAACGATAAAAGGTGAACTTGAATGAGCTCGGTTCAGCAGATGACATTTTGAGGAGTTAAAGACACCTCAGGTGATAATTTACATCTGAAGCATCAAGGCATGTTGACATATTGATTGATAAATGGAAACATTATGTGTGATGGTCATGCTGGCTGAACATTTAGGGTGATTTATGCTGTAACATTTGCTTTTTATATGTGTACCATTTTTTTATGTTAACAATAAAGTGCTGTAAATGCTACATTAGTAATAAAATATGTACTGGCTATGTGCTTTATTGGCTTTATTTGTGTATGAATAAATACCACCACACTCACACAAAAATGATATGGAAATAATATACCTTGAGTAGGCACAGTGACAACCTGTAACTATCCTAAGGTAAAATTGATGTTAAAATGCAAGAATGGAAGTCTGCACAAATTGTGATTCATGTTGGGTGGTACATCTTACCACTATGCTTAAGGAGAAATGTGTCAAAAAAAAAAGAAAGGATGTATCAGAGTTATTAGGAAAGCATCGCAGATGACTGTGTGCAAAGGACAACACTTAACTGATTTATACCAGTGCTCAGAAACAGTTCAGACTTTTGATGTTCCTTTGAGATTAATGACACCATCACTCTCCATTATAGGCACCCACACATGCAGAATGACTCTGCTGCAATATGAGACACAGCAGCCAGGCAATTACAGAAATGTCAGAGTTTTCTCTTTCCCCCCAACAATGAACACTTTATCACCTCCTGCTGACCAGTCCACTTTCCAATGGGGTTGGTTTTCCTACAGGAAAGGCCTCTCTGAAAAGGCCAGCGTGGGGGATCCCCATTGCTATGGAGCCACACGAAATATGCTCCAAGCAGGATTTCCTGGAAGATCAAGCATCCTGCTCAGCAACCATCAGCCTGTGCAGTTCTTGCCTACACAGAGATGCCCCTGGGAGGCATCACTCCTAATGTGTATGTACAACACAGATGCTCTGTGCACGTGCAGTACACCCAGCACTTTCATACATGACTGACTTCCCAGACATGCAAATAAATCTCATGAAGTCCAGGGCTTGCTTTATGGTTTAGCAATAAATATACAGAGCATACACCGTATTGTCAACATTTAAAGGGTTAGTTTGACTTACTGCCTACCTGCAATGCCCTGGCCTTGACTTGTGTCAGCAAGACACACAGGAATTCTGGATATAAATATTGCTATGTAGTTGTCTGAAACATTCACTTTGAAAAATTTGTAGGATCAAAAATGAAAATAAGCAGAGAAAACTTCTGACATGGGGTACCCAGAAGTATGCACACAGGAATTTGTAAATTCACAATAGCAGCAGTTCCGAGTTAGCAGCAGCGTGCTGTGACTTTTTGCAAGAACTCTTGCATTGAGCAACTTTACCTCACACAGATTACCTGGCTCAGCTAATAATACAGCTCAATGCTAACAACTTCTCCTGGGCTAGGTAGGGACTCAGGATTCATGGAAAGAAGGATGGCAGTGCAGGAGTGGGAGTGCTGTGGAATTACTGCAGCACATCAGGCTCCTACTGTACGGAGTGTGACGTGTCAGCTCGGATGCAGGCTGTCAATAGAACATAAATGATCAACAGCATCAAAGGTATGGGAAGACACTGTGCTGTCCTGAAATTCTGCTAACTTCCTCTGGGATAACAAAGCCCTGACACCATAGGGAAGCCCTATTTTGTTGACAAAAATAGCCCCCTTTGAGGGGCCAGAAGAGACACAGAGCCTCCCCCAGTGCAAAGGAGAGCAGTGTTTTCATGCTGGTGGCTTTCCTAAGGCTCTGGCCACCCCCTCAATGCAGCCTTCACCATTCCTTCCCTGAGCATATTAGAGTTACAGAAGGCAGCAGAAACAGCAGGCACCTTTTATAATCAAAGATCTCAATAGTTACGGAACACCATGTAAAAGCCATTTCCTCAGTTCAGCAAGGACTAAGTGGCAGCAAGGGAGAGGATGAAGCAGGGACAACAGCAATTAAAAGCAAAAAGGATATAAAAATATTCCCAAATGCCTCAAAAGTAGCAGGAAGAGAAGACCATTTCAGTCTTAACTGGCATTAACCTCTTTACATGGAAACTGAGTCTAGAGGTAGAAATGGCAGTACCCAGGATTTTGTTATTCACAGCATCCAGAGGTGATGTGGATTTGGGGAGGAAGGGGATCTCGCAGCACTCAGAGATAACAATTACCCCCAAACACACAGGCACATGCACATTTATCTCAGACACACACAAACAAGCCTGTTGGCACACATAATGCACTCCACAAACCCAATTTGTTCTCACTTCATTATTTTCAAATACACAGGGAGAGTTCTGGGAATGCAGGTTGTTGCTATGCCAAATTCTGCAGAATGCAAGTTCTTTTGGTATTAACAGGAGTCTTTATACCATTTTCTCCCTAATTTTCTACTACAGCACTGCCAAACACCACTTAGCTTTGCTCAGAAAGTTGAAGCTTTTATAGGCAAAGCCCCAGAAACACTTCTCTCTTTTTTTTCTTTACTCCTGTGAGCAGCCACATAAATCCCAGATGTTCTCTATTCTGCAGGAAGTAAATATTGAAATTGTGCTAGGAGATATTAAAATAGAGCTGATGGAGATGTGAGCCTGAGACCCAAAGTGTGCTGAATTTGAAACAGTTCTGTCAGCAACTGCCCACTCTTGACAGTGCTGCATATCTGCTGTCTGCAATCAGTACTGAGTGCCATAGATCTTCCTAATCACCTTTCTACCCAGTGACAAATATGAGCAAGCTAAAGCTAAGGTCAAATGAAAGGACTAAACACCTTCCATACATCAGGAAAGTTACCCTCACTCAAAATATGAAGCTCAGCATCTGGTGAGCTTGAGTGATGTAAAGCACTTTTGGCAGAAAAACAGCATCAAAGAACCTGATGCAAAACTCCCTGAGGGCTGTTGAGAGCTGGGGAGGATGGGTTCATTCCACTGACTTTGAGCACACAGCTCTACACGTCACACTCAGCCACGATGCAAAAGGCATTTGCTGTTATGACTAAATGTAATTGTTCTTTGAAAAGGAAGCAGAGGTGCAGCCCATGGGCCTGTGTGAAGCTTTTACATGTGTAAAAATTGGGTTTTTTTTTTGCCATCAGTGAGTGGCCTCAATGGAGCCCGGCCTGGAGGCAAGAGAGGATCCCTCATGGCTGGGCCACCACAGGCTTGACGTCCAGCAAATGTGGTGGGACAGGGAATGTCCCCCTTTGGGGCAGCTGCCAGGGCTTGGAGGATTTCCCTGTGAAGAGACCTGTAGATGTTCCCCACCCCTGCCTCACCTTGGGACATCCTAATTCCTGAAGAAAGCTGAGAAAGGCAGCTGTAAGGCAGACCTCAGTCCTTGGGTTGTGTTTCACCCTGGAACACAAGGGTGTTAAACACTCACACCCTGATGACCTGGAGGTAGGTGACTGCTTCCTTTCTTTTAGGGAAAAAAAAAAATCAAGGTTTTAGTAACTATCCTCAGGAAAAGAAGCAAGATGGAAGAAAATCCCAAATCATCAAAAAAGCTTGGAACTTAATCCCTGTCTGAGCACTTCAACCAGATGACAGAATGACTTTAACTTGGAGCAAATGGGCTGGATGTAAAAAATACAACTTTTCCCAGGTACAGCAAGCAGGAACAGGCACAGAGGTATCTAAATGAAAGTTGAAACCTGAACTTTGTGCAAGGCAGTGTGAGTAGTCAGTAATTATTTATAGCTGCAGGCCTGTGCCTTCTGAGCCTAGGAGAAGCACTAAGCAAGATACCTTTCACCATGAGAGAGGCTCTGGGAATATTGCAGGAGGTTATGGGAAGAATATCTGTTGAGGGGTCATGGCTCAGGGCAGGAGGCTGCCTGAATACAGACTGCCTGCTACAGTCTGAATTATATTATTTTATTCTGCAACCCCAGAATGTTCTATTTCATCTGTCACCGAAACTGTCAATCAGTTTTTTAAGTACAGCCTAAGCCTAAGTTTATTTGAATTATTATAAAAAGGAAAAATGGCTTTTCCTTCCCCAAATGAAGCCCCTAAACTCAGTGTTTCCACAACACAGATTCTAAATTCTAGGAAACTTTATCCAAAAGCAAGGGAAGAGCAGCCCCAAACCCATCAGAGCACTACAGAACCAGAGGCACCTTTTTGTTTCAAGCAGCTCCTGTGAGCCCTTGGGCTGGGAGTCTCTGCTGTGCTCTCCACCACTCTCCTCCTCATCCTTGTGCTCCATTGCCTCTTCAAGGGCTTTCCAAAGCTGTTTCATATTTTTAGCTCCTCATGACAAGCAGACTAAACTTTTCTTCCTGCAAACCCCACATCAGTATGAAATGATGTCATGACTGATATACTGGTGGCTCCAATTTGTACTGGTAACATCCTTTTCCACACAGAAAATGCAGACATGAGCCAAGAACAGAATTTCTTCCCCTTCTTATCCTATTCCTCTCACCCAAGAGAAAAAAGAGATCAAGTCTTAAAATTACCAAATTTGCTAAATCAGCAAACACAAATCTTCCCATGGCACTGAGCATTGTACACATTGTCCAGTTATGAGGAATTCCACCAGTTCCAAGTGCCCCCTCATCCGAAATGGGGAGTACTCAGTGGGATATTCCTGGCTGCACAGAAAATCAATTTGCTCACCCACTACACGAGAGATGGATTTGGTATCTGTCTGAGGGCTGTACCCAGCACAGTGCTCAGCTGTCCCAGCCTGCCAGCAGGTCATTTGCCATGGTCCAAGTGGCCAGGCAGCCCTGGCACATCTCACACATGGCATCATGTGGAATTACCCCTCTCCCACAGGTTCATCCACAAAAACACAGCTCTATGGAGGAGACCAGATCAAAATTAACTTAGCCTAGAGTTATATTTCCATTGTAATTCCAGTTCAGGGCTGTTTCTCAATGCTTTCTAGGAAAGTGCTGCTGACATGTCTACGTGGTGCTCAGCCACTGAGGATATCCTGGCTGTAGCAGGCTGCTGGGACTGCCAGGAAAGCCAGGATCCAACCCTCAGTGTCCCAGGGACACATGCTGGGGACACTTGCCACTTGCTGAATGACACATCTGAGTGAACAAATGCAAGGGGCAGGAAGCAGCTCTGCCCTGGCCTGCTGGGTGCCCCAGTGCCAGGCACTGCTCGTGTGAGCAGGGCAGCCCCGCCAGCTCAGGCAGCCCAGAAAAAGCCACATTCCCACAGGCAGGCTCAGGTTTTGTCAATGAATTATATCCCTTTCCCCAGATGCAAAGAAGGCCAAAAGTACCCCGTTGTGATACAGGGTAATATAAACGTTGTTTTTGGACTTTGGTGCTCCAGTGTTCGTTAGCCAATTACATGAGGCTCGATTGTTCAGACGAGAATTCCGTGTTGACTAATTGGCAAAAACATACACACAGCTAAGTAGCACACTGTGTCCTACTTCGATGAAATGTGCTACCATTCCATCCTAATTAGAAATACTCATTTGCTCTCTTAATTGCATACCTTTGCATATTTACAGTAATTAATAAATTGCAAAAGTGGAACATACTAAGTCGGTCTAATATTTGCATTTCTGCTTGTTAAGTTCGTTAGGGCGTCTCTTCCACATTAGGCTTTAATTATGTGAGGAATGCAGAACACCTGATGCCATGCTGGAACCCAGAATGATTTTCTTTGGACTCCTCTACCTGGTCACCAACCAAAGCAGTGTTTTCCCCACAAAAACTGGCTAAAGATTCACCTCCTGAGGAATTAATGCTGTAATTGCATGCATTTTTCTAGCTGGCTATTATGCCCTTGAAATACTGATACAATCTTAATTACAGAAGTGCAAACAATACCATTTTTGTGAACTGCTTTCTATTTTGTGCCAATTACGCAAGTAATAACCCACATTCAGTAAAAAAATAACACCTTTTAGCAGTGCCCAAGTCTTTTCTATATTTTTAACAATTTTGGGAGCTGCTTATTTTTAGCGCCTGAAAATATCCTGCCATAATATATATTCTACAGTAAAAGGAATAAACAGTTAATTTCTGAAACTTTCCTATTAAACATGATACATTTTTAGTTGGTTGTAGTCTGAACTGCTCTTTTAATTTCATTGAGACTGCACCAGTTTACATCAGCTGGGATCTGGCTCACCTTTTAATTTTAAAGGATCTGATCCCATCTGGTCTGGAAATTCAGGAGGAATTTTTTTCCCCTTAATAAATGATTTTCCCCAAATGTAGGTAATCAATGTTTTTTAAAGTATATTTGGTGTACATGCTCACAGATGTAGAGATAAAACATATTTTAGACTGTGATGTATGTAACAAAGCAGATAAGAACAGGAAGGTTTTACAGACAACAAGCTGAGCACAAGAAATTATGCATTTTTTTCTTAGATCTTCGTACATGCTCACTACTTTCCAAAATCTCACTAAAATCCACTCATGTCACTCTTGTGAGATTGCAGCTTTGAGATTGCTCACAGTTCTCATTTCAGAACACAAAAGGCAGTTGACATTGCTGCCTGAAACACCTGGCTTTACACCTGACTCTGGATCAGGGTTTTATCTGGTGGCATTTGACGGGGCTGTGCCAGTGCCAGCAGAGCTCATCTGCTGAGCTGAGCTAAAAGCCTTTCCATGCTGCAGCCTTTACTCCTTCTGGACGCAGAAAAGCAGTCCTTAATACCATAGGTCCAGCTCACAGGAATTTGGATGCTGTTCATAGCCCTGGCAAAATAAAGAGGATGGCAGGAAAAGAGCAAATGTAGAGCTGTGTCACTGTAACAGCTTCACAGGGATTCTCCCAGCCTGCAGATCGCTCCGTGGCAGTGGCAGGGAAGAGGGGACACACACCAAGGGTAACTGTTTATGGCTTTTCTATCCAGTTTTTACTGCTGCTGCTGCTGAGGAGAGCAGCCCTGGTGCTGGCAGAATTCCCAGCAGGATGCTCTGGTGGGGTGTCTCCAAAACGGGAGAACCTCAGGTGCCTGCAGCTCGTGAGACAGATCCTGGCAGGACCTGGGTGGGACCAGGAGCGGTGGCAGCCAAAGCCTCCCACACCTACAAAAACAGCCCTTGGGAAGCACTTGGAGACCAGGAATGCTGTCACCAGGGCAGATGGCACAGAAGGGACCTGCCAGCTCAACTGGGAGCTTTGGTGCCCACCTGGCACAAAGCCAGGGGCTCTGTGAGCACTGCACCCACCACGGCTGACAGAGCTGCCCGGGCAGAGCTCAGGGGGAACACGCTGCCCACCCCTGCCAGCTGCAGGCTGTGCCCTGCTCATGCTCCAGCTCCATCCAGCAGCAGTGGGCACAGTTCTCCTGGAGGAGGAAATCCTCGCCTTAGTGCCAGAGCTGCAGGAGGAGATGAGGAGGTTAAGGAATGCCAGTGACTGTGAGAGGCAGACCCCTGAAATCACACCCTGCCTCCCTGAGACAAACCCAAGAGCAGAAGGATGCCTGTTATGGAGGATTCCCCCTCCCTGGGAGAGTCTGAGGTCAGGCTGGAGGGCTTTGAGCAACCTGTCCCTGCTCATGGCAGAGGAAATGGACTGGATAATCTTTAAAGTCCCTTCCAACACCAACCATTCCAGGATTCTATGATTCCCTGTCCTCCATTCCCCTGGCTGAAGGCAGTGACAGGAACAATGGGATGAATTAAAAGATGGAAACAGGCTCCTGCCCAGTGCAACCAGTGCATCTCCTCCAGAACTGCCCTGTGGCTCTAGTCACAATGGGTGTGGAACCAAACAATAGCACACATTGCTGGTTGTTTGGTTGGTGGTTTCAGAAGTTGGAGTTAAGGCCATTTTCTATCCATTTCATATTAGAAAGTTAAATCTGAGTTTCCTACCTAAACCAAAATCACTGCCATTCTCTGAAAGGTATTTTTTGCCCACTTCTCCACATCTCACAGAGTTATAAACATTTGAGCCATAGTAACATCTTTAGTATTTTGGCAGAGAGTAGGATTTGATTAACAAACTCTTCAGCTGTTGTATTTTGCAGATAGTGTTCAAAATATCAGGCCTAGGTAGGGCAGAATTCCATCATTTCAGATGCCTTTATGGCACATATTTAGGTCTGCAGTTATATTTGCATGCATTCATTCATTCAATACTCAGCCTGACATTTGTAAAAAAACATACAGCTGGTGAACAAGAGAGTTGTCTTATTCTTCAGATGTAGAAATTTCAGATTTTAATGTCAAAAGATAAAAATAACTGTTGGAGTTTTGTTTGGTTTTTTTCCTTCACTGTAGGGAGAATTTTTATAAAAGGAGATTTACAATTTCAAACTAAACAAGCAAATTGTGTTTGCACTGCAACTTTCTTCCTTACCAATTCCAGTCATTTTCAGAGAAAAAGGGGAGGAGAAGGCTACATGAAGATGAAAGGGAAATTTACCCCAATGGTGAGCTTTCAAAAGCTGAAGAGTACAAAGAAAACCTGATCAAAAACTTATTACCAGAAACTGGAATGACTATATGTGTCTGGGGAGGGGGAGAAATGCAATATCACAAGCAAAGAAAATTCAAATACAATAGGAAATGGTGCTGGATGTCCACCGGGAGTTGGAATGATTTCCTCTGAGCTCATGGGAAATTACTGTATGGATATCTGAACGTTGGGTCATATCTGCTGTTGAAACCAAACAGACATTTACTGTGCTACATTCAGATGCAGGCAGAGTTTAGTTTGTAAACAAACATCAGCAAACTAAATGATAGATTTGCTGCTAGAGACACAATGTCAAAACCAAAAAAAGACAAAACCCACCAAACCAACTGTGCATGTATCTACATTTTTTTAAAATACGAAACAGTTTAGAAGTGTAAGACCAATTTAAAAGAAAAATTTAATTTAAATTTATGCCCTACAGGAAACCATACATCAAGCATTTGATAGAGAACACAAAATGGATTCACGCTCCCAGTCCTCAGCATTTTTTGGTGAGCCCATCAGAAGTACACAACCACAAGGACAGAGCCAGGAATGGTCTTAGAGGCACTGAGGCACAGCCTGAACGTTTGATGTGGTTCCTAAGAGACACAGAGGATCCTGCACTCCCTGCCATGCACAGAGGAGGAAATGGCTCCTTACATTAACTATACCTGCACAAAACTGGAGAGGTGATACAGAAGGAAAGCACGCCTGATAAGGGAAATTTGCTCATTTAAATAAGTTTCACCACTTGTTGTTTCATTTTCCTCTGAAGGTTTTCTGATCCTCTGCAAAGTTCCCAGGGGTGAGATCAGAGAAGCCTTATGAGATTTTTGCAGGGAGGTGCTCTGCAGAGCCAATGTTCCTGGGACTGAAGACAGCTGAGGAATGCAAGGCACAGGAGCACATCCCCTGCAGGTGGGAGATCTCCCCTTCCATGGGAGATGTAAAAACTCAGTCAAGATGGGGACAGTTCAGAAAACATAGGCACAAAATTCCCCTGTTTAGGTTGATGCAATAACAACACATACCACCACAATTAGAGACTTGATTTGGCCACTTTGGTGCAAACAACTCTTTCATATGATGTGATTTCTTACTGATAAAATATTCCTAGTAACACTAGAAAAATCTCTTACACACTGAACAAGGCTATGATTGACTGTCTGCACAGAAATGAGTTATAATGGGATTTGGCACCTCTGAGCTGGGAGGACACAGGGTGCCAGCAATTGTTTGTGTTTCTGGAGGGGTTATCCAGCTTCAGAAGTGTTCAGTGGCATGTTTCAATCAACAGCAGGAAAGTACAGCTATCTCCACTTTGAAGAAGTTTAATCTATGGCTACGATCCAAAAAGACCAAGTGTCCTCTGAATTCAAAGGCAGCCAATCTTCATGGACTTGAGAAGAGATTATCTAGAGATTATGTTGGTAATTAACTGAGGAAATGGAAAGTTGGTCTAAACCCTGTGGATCTGCCTCAAAGTGACATTGCTCTTTTCATTTCATAAAGGATGTGTTGGAAGCTATGGACAGAATTTTCAGAGAAACACAGTGAAATGTGGGTAAAGCAACCAGGGCAGCCTGAATTCAGGTGTCTTAACTAACTGTCTTTGCACAGAACTGGACAACTGAGTGGCTGACAATAGGTCATTTCTATGTGAAATTAAAATGAAAACTAGCAACTGCACACCAATACCCAGCAATCATCATATCAATGTTAATACATGTTCCTCATAAATAGCATTTTTTTCTAACTGGTCTTACTACACCTCTTGGTTACTGCAATTACTCCAAATTAAACAGAGACTGTGAGCACCAGCTTTTATAGCCTGTCACATGCCAGATAAGCTGAAGGACCCCTCTGCTGCAATGCTGTTCAACAGAGAGACTTCATTTTCTATTACTCTAGAGACCTTCTCAAGACAAATGCTTCATTCTTATAACATCATATTTTTTCCTCTTATTTGCATGACAGCGCTTCAGAGCTCTCCTAAATCTTCGATTACTTAATAACTACTTTTCTTTCTCATCTGATAACTGCAGAGGGTGGAACAAAAGAGTGCTGCATAGTTACAGGCACACAACAGCCCTGCTATTTAGCATTTAGATGGTGCCACAGAAAGAGGGAAGATGTACCAGGGAGGCAGAGGGGAGGTGGATGTGAGCAGTGCCAGTTGGCTGGACAGAATGCCCCCTCTCATCTCCCTCGCTGTGGTCCTTGCCAAAACCATTATGCTGTTAGAGGCAGACAGAGGGAACGTGCCTGCTTTCCACCAGTCTGCTCCGAGCAGCGCATCCCACTCTGCGGGCATTTCCCAGGCTTCAAGTCATCGCTGCTCTGCAGAGTGAGGAACAGCTTGAGACAGCTTTTTGAGACAGCTACAGCAGGGCAGCAGAACCCCACGCACCAGGCAAATCCCCCTGTGCAGGCTGAGTGTGCAAAAGAGATGTGAACATGGACATCTGACAGCTCACCTTCACAGAACCCCAAACAAATACCAAATCCCCCAGCACGAGCTTAGCCCCTTAACCCAGGATATTCACAGATGTCTGGGAAGTTTTGGAATCAGTGCTCCTTTTAAATGATCCTTTCACTCCTTCCCACATATATTATTGTTATTTGCATTAACAAATATACTCTGTGCCAAATTTCCCACAGGCCTCTTTTCAAATTAGCCATCTGCAGCCGTGTGAAGCTTTGCATGAACACGAAGTATATGAAAGGATATCCAAATCCTATCAGCTCTAACAGGTACTTATCCATCTTTTAACACATTGCATACACTGGCTATAGAAGGTAAAAGCATTATGGATATGAACTGTGGAACAACATCCAAGCAAACCACATGCACAGCCACACATTCCCAGAAATCCTTCTCCAGTCACCAGTTTCAAGGAGGAGATAGCTACATAACAGGAGACAGCTCTTAATTTGAAACATCCCTCCTACTTTAACAAAAAGGTGGTGTTTTTCCATTATTTGCTCCTTAACAACAAAACACTGAAGGTCTTTACTGCCTACTGCAGAGTGTTAATTTTTAATGGGAGAAACTACACGCTGCTTGATTTCTTTAGTGCATGAAGCAGCCAACCAATCGTGCATCACCTCTAACTCCAGAACAGCAGTTTCAGCAAGGAGCCTTTACAGCTCAGAGCATCCTTGAGGGCTAAAGATGTCAAGCAGTTTAAATGCCAATGAAATCAAGAAGACACCAGGCTCAGATATGTTAGGAAAAAAGGACGGGAAAATGGAGACCTCCACTGAGACCAAAAACTTTTTCTCTGCTCTAAGAAACAAGGGCCCACTTAAGACGCCTGTGAAGCGCCCGCCTGGTGAATGGGGAGATGCAAAAGCAGCACTAATGACAAAGCACAGAGCAAATTTTATCATGAAAAAGGTGTGAAAAATGGGCTGGAGGACATGTGAGAGAGCCCAACTGTCCCTCTGTACCTGAGACATGCCTTGCTTCGCCTGTCCAGTAGGAGCTCTGATGACAGAGAACCTACAATGACCTTTAGGAATTTCTTCCAAGTCTAAACAGAAAGAGTTTTTTTTCCCCCAGTAATTTTCCAGAGCACACAATCTCAGTGCCACTGTGCCCACTGCCAAAGGTGCCAAGCATTCCTGCAATACAGGACTCCCCACCCCTCAAAGCTGGAATCCACTTGCTAAAATTCCCAGTTGACACTGTTTTCAGGAGATGCTGTGTTTGGGCATCACCCCTAAAGCCCTTCCTTGATGGGACATGGCCCTGCTAAGGAGGAGCACGTGGCTCCAGCTCCTGCATGAAGGACAGTGCAGAGGGATCTGCATCTCAGCAGCTCCCTCTGAAACTGGACAACAACCCTCAAAATGTACCAGATCATGTTTTCAGTGAACAATTGAAGCTATATTGCTGCAGAGGCTTTTTTTTTTTTTTTTTTTTTAGCAGTAATTTTCAGCACTTTTTTCAACTTTCCAGTGTGCTGTGTAGCAGGATTGAAAGTTAATATCTGTTTAAGCCATCGCCAGAATAGGAATATTTCTGCTCTTGTATCTTTAAAAATATCTTGTGGAGTGAAACGATGGATGCCAAGTTTCAAGGTTGAATGCATTTTTATAGCAAAATTATAAATCCCTGAAAATGAAGGATAAAATGGAGAGTATTTAATAAGCCTGAACTGAAACAGTGCTATCAGATGTCCCTTTAATAATTTTGATAGAAATGGATCTTCCCTCAGATTTTCCTATCTGTGAGCACAGAGTTCAGCACTGGCATCATTCTGCTGCTGGCCAATGTTTAAAGGCAGAATATTTGGATTATACCAGAGAGTGCCTGAGACCATGCAACGGCACAGTGGCTCTCCCAGGCAGAAAGATGATGAAAAACAAGCTGGGCTGATGAATTTTCTTCAAGCCCACTTCCACACCACTGTGGCTACTATGAACTTAGCACTGCCTTGGGAGACAAATCTTTTCCTACTATTAGGTGGGTGTTGGATGCTGTAGAAAAGAATTCATGGCCAAGACTCCTGCAGCCTTGGTGCTGATGCTGCACCCCCTGGAGCATATCTCTAGTCCCACCTGAAGGTCCAATCAAGTTAAGGTTCCAGTGAGAGAAGAGGGTACTAACACTGGTATTAAGCAGGAAAGCTCTGAGTAGCACCCTGGGAGGAGGAGGAGAGTTTATCCTTGTCATGTGCACTTTAATCTCTTTTAAATGACACTCTTGCCTAGAGGAAATGGTAAGTGCCAATCCAAAAGCATGAAAGATGTGTTTTGCAATTTTCCACACTAACTTCAGAAGTTTTTATGAAGTATTTGTGTTAGAAGTATTTATGGTTGGATACAGTCCACTTCCTCACCAGCATTTACAGGGATGCAAGTTGGTTTTGTAATGACACCATCACAATGGCACACGTGTGAATCCCTGGACTTCAAAGGTAACAAAATGTGTCTTGATGGTCAGAAGTATTGAAAAAGAACAGCAACAGGTACAGATCAAGAGTTTCAGCCCAAGCAAGCCCTTGCAGAAGCCATAATTTGGCAATGACAATAAGACACTTTCTCCTAAACATGGCTTCTTGCTGCTACTCTACCTACAGTTATTTCAAAGATTGGTCCTTCTTTCAGGTACCTGGGGGTGCCATCAGATGGCATTCTAGAACTATTGAGAGGTGTTAGTTTGCTACTTATAGTGCACAAAGACATCTTCCCTGCAGAAGGATCAATCCTTCTGATTTTTTCGCACTTCTGCTCATTTTTTTCTACACTAGGTCAAACTATATATATATATATATATATATATATATATATATATGGCTAAACATATGTAAGTACCATCTTTTAATGTTTACTCACCCCAGTTTTCCTGTATTCCCTCTCTGCTCAAGCTGTCTTCAGACCAGTCCTTCCCAATCCCACAGACATGATATGCATATTTGAGGAAAAAAACCTCAACCCTTTTTTGGTCTGTCCCTGCTTTAGCTTCAGGCCATGAGCAAGTGAAAGCAAATCCTGACAGCAATGTAATATGTAAGACAGAACAACTTCAGCCAAGACTCCTTAATGGAAATGGCAACTGCTATTGATTTCCTAAACACAGAGGTTGTGCCCCTCACCTCCATGACAAATCAGTTAGTAAAGACTGGGGACTCAGGGGAAACTCTTCCTCATGTAAACATGAACTTGTGGTTTATATTAACACAATATATTCTACAACTTCTTCCATGGTGAAGTCCAGGAAAATAAAGGAGGAGTCTGCAAGTGGCCACCAAAGATATTCACAGCAAAAAAAAAATAAATCACTAATACAAGTGCAATTGAATTCAACAAGCAAAGGAAAGAGCAGGCACATAAGAGTACAGAGAAACTGTGGAAATCTTTGGATTACCACTAAATTTATAATCAAAATGAAGAATAGAAAGGCAAAAACCAAACAGATTGATTCTTAGTTGCAATACAATATATACAGTGATTAATAAAAATAACTGTTATTTATCTGCTGGTAACAGTAAATTCTCCTTATTGCTACTAAAACTGTTGTAAGAACTCAGTCTGACAAGGACAAACATCTTCATCATTAATGGTTGTCATGGTAGAAGGGACAAATATTTTTCCAAACCATAAAATATAGTTAAGAAGCTCCTCACTATTTGGTAATACAATTTATACTTTGAATCCAAGAAATCTCCCATTTAGAAGCACAGCAACGTGCCCCTGAAGCACAGTTCCTCCACAATCAGTGTTTTCACAGCCATTACCAAGGACAAGGAATACAGACATCACCAAAGATGTCTACAGCCCCCCCTTCTCTCCTGCTAACAGTAAAAGCAGTATAAATAAACCCACTCACTGGCCTGGCTGCACCAGCAGAAAGATCAGACAGACAGCTGAGATGAATAACACTGAGAATAGAATAACTTATTTCGTCCTTGAAGCAAAAGCAACTTCCTTACACCCCTTAAGTTAATAACGCTTTATTTTGTCCCCAGCTGTTAAGTTTATAGAAATTAAAAGTCATGACTATTTGTCTTTTGCCAGCATGAATTTAAAAGTGCCTTTAAAAAATCTCATTATCATTGTGGTTTTCTTTTTTTTTTTTCCAAGCAGATTCAATACAAAGCAGATTACATCCTGCCTGCACTAGTAAAGTGCACATAAATTTTTCACAAACCAATTTATCTTAAAAATTTTTCTCTCCTCATTTTGATTCTGGACACAGTACAGAGTAGAAAGGCACTCCAAGTATTTTTTAGATAACACAATTCTAGCCATAGTGCGTTAGTGTTTCTGAGGTATTTCTGTTCTATAACATTATTTCCAGACCATCAGAACACACCTTTTATGAAGTGGAATGATCTCATATGAAACAATTACATTACCATGAAGTTTTAGTCTGATGTTCAACCTGAATTTGAAGATTAGAACTACAGGATTCATTCACAGGTAACAGAAGAGGACAAAAATAATTCCCTTGGGTAAGGAAATTTGGGAATATCCATCAAATGACCTGGAAAGGGGCTGCATGGGTCTCCTGTACAATCATCTGGGAAACCAGCAGTCCTGCAACAACCACAAGTGGGACCACCACTGGTACCCCACTCCTGTACCAGCAACAATCAACAGTGCAGTTACTCCATTCCAGATGTGCCAACCATCCTTTCTGGGACACTGGGAGAGGAGAGCGACCATAATTTTCATTGTTAAGTTTTTAGGAGTGTTGGGAAGAGACAAAAGCCTTCCAGGTCTGGGGGAGAGTGTTTGTATGGAGAGCAGCCCTTCCTCTGCAGAGCCTTGACTCATCAATGCTTGGGGACGGTCAGGAGACACTGATTGAGCAAACACTCCCAGTGAAAAACTACACTCATCTTGGAGCCAGCAGAGATATTTATAGCCAGGTTTGTTTGAATGGCTGTAATAGCTGAGCTACGGCTTCAGTTCTCCAGACAGCTCCAAAAAAAAAATCAAGGCAACAACTCTGGTGGAGCAGGAAATGTTCCACTGTCGCTTTTCATGTGGCACTTGTCTCTCCCTGGCACTGATGACAGCCTTTTCACAAGTACCCCAGGCACCTTACAGAAAGAACAAGACACGAGTACGTCATGGCAGGAGTGCAAAAAAAACGGAATAAAAGTTACCTTACACAAGTCTGAGTCACTTACTGTTAAGAGAGAACAAAATCCTGAATCTCTCCTGTTCTTTCATTTGCTTTCACTTCTGCCTAAGGAAGGGTTTTGATCACACTTTCATTTTAGCTAATAAAGTGTTCACAAGTTATATATTTACAAGAAATAGTAACACCAGTCCTTTGAGAGAGACTGTCTAGGAACAGACAGTGAATAGCCAGGCCCAGTAAATGGGAAAGAAGAAATTTCTTGGGGTTTTGGGTGGATTCTAAATATGTAATCTTATTCCTGCATGTTTGCTAGTCTTGGAGCAGAAGTGATCAGAAGCAAGGGGATGTCACAGTCTTTTGCAAAAATCTCAGAAAAAGACTGAGTCAAGCAACAACCCCAAGCAGAAAGCAGCACACCGAGGAACAACTTCTTCACCCACAGCAGCTCCTGCTGCAGGACTGCAACCCTGACACTTCTGCTTGTGCCTGAACTAGGGAAAGACTTTGGAAGCCTGGGGTAACCCATAACACCTCCAGAACAAAGCTGTTGACAAGACTTTCCTCTTTTGGCTTAGCTGGTCAGAAAGTATGAGGAAAAAGAAGTTACTTAAGAAAAATCACTCCATAAAGAAACATAGTTCCACCTGCTTCCTAGTAAGAGTTTCTAGGATAAAAAAAAAAAAAAAGAAAACAAAACCAAAAACAAACAAACAAACAAAAAAAATCCCCCTCCATCTAAGCATGGCTGAAATTTCTACCTTGGGGAAAAAATTCTTGCATGTTCCCTTCCTTCCAGCAGACAGGCAGTGAAGGCAACATTACAGTCCTTCAGGAGTGCCTTCAGGGATACACCAGAGAAAACTTCCAATATTATTTTCCACATTAATTTGCATTAAGCTGACATTTTTAGTGATGGACATTTTGCAGATTTGGGAAGAAATATATTTTTCTTTGGAAAGTAATTTGTGAGAAAATTTCTACCACCTCAACTATTTCAGATTTCTTCTTTATCTTTGGAAGTGCTGCCTTTTGAAATGCAGGCATGAGAAGACGCTTATGACATCTCTGTAGGAACACAGGCTTTACTATGATCACATTTCTGTGCATTATAGCACATTTTTAGAAAACAATCAGTTGGAAAGAGTGGCTATAAATCCCAGCTTCAGGATATTAAACCATTGTTTAACACCTCAGGGAGAGGACACTGTCTAGAAGGAATGAAAGGCTGAGATAATTGAGATGTTCAGCCTGGAAAAGAGAAGGCTTTGGGGTGACCTGATTGTGGCTTTCCAGTACCTGAAGAGGGCCAGCAAGAAAGATGGAGAAGAACTATTCACAGGGGCCTGGAGTGACAGGACAAGGAGGAATGGCTTCAAATTGGCAGACAGTAGGTTTAGATTAGATATTAGGAAGAAACTTTATTGTGAGGGTGGTGAGGACCTGGCACAGGGTGCCCAGAGAAGCTGTGGCTCCCCTACCCCTGGAAGTGTTCAAGGCAAGGCTGGATGGAGCTTGGAGCAACCTGGGGTAGTGGAAGGTGTCCCTGCAGGGGTTGGTGTGAGATGGGCTTTAAGGTCCTTTCCAACCCAGACCATTCCATGATCCTGAGAACCAAACAACAAAGCAGTTCCTTGCACCCTCTTCTCAGACTGGATGCAATCAGCCCCTTCCAGCAATATTTTGGAGAGGATCCTCTCTTCTGCATCTCCAGCTCTAAGCCAGGAGCGAGCGTCCCACGGGAGCTCCGGGAGGCCACCTGACTCAGAGACACATCTCTGAATCACCAGCACCTACTCCCCGTGGGAGGGAAAGGCTACTGAGTGACTGCTGGCCTGGAGCAGGACTGAATTCTTCCCTCCCAACAGACAGGTGCTGGCTCAGCTATTTTGACCCAGCGTGTGGGAGGGCTGAGCCAAGGTGTTATCCAGCCCTGGGAGCTGCCCACCCTCTCCTGGGCTCTCACTGGGAGCGGAGGCTCAGGCAAGCTGCAGAACGTTGGCAGGTTTGTATCCCCTCTTCCCACCTTCTCTAGACAGCTGAAGCCACAAACTAATTAAACTATAAACTATCCCACACTGCTTTGCAAATTAAAGCTGTGTTTAATACACAGCCATTGTGGGCTTTGCACTGTGAGCTCTGCTCTGAAAGCCTTTCAGAAAGAAGCAAGAGACTGGTAAGCTGAAAGTTAACAAAAAGCACGTCTTGTAACATCCTGAAGTTGCCAATATTGTTTAAAAAAGAGAAAATAATTTTATTTTTGTATCCCTTGGACTTTTCTTGTTGCCATAAATAATCATATTTCTGTCCTTATTCAAGACAAACCAAGTTTAGAATAATTGTCCTTAAAATGAACTGCAGGAAACCAAACACTGACTGACTTGTATTGTGCATGGAGCAATTCCACAGTCTGGATAAGCCTTCATCAGTGAAGTGCTTGAGTGGAGTTCAGCCATAAAAGGCATGAGGTATAAGGATAAATGTTCAATGTAGCAAGAACCAGTTATTTAAACAAGCATTAAGGTTATAAACTTAAGTTCATTAATTCAGTGTGCTTAGAAATCAGCAGCAAAAGTAAATGACAATGCTACATAGCAATAGCAATGATGAGCATTAACAGGAGTGTTTTAATGGCAGCAAACTCCAGAAACAGACACATTTCTCTAAGCCAAGAAAACTCAATTTCCACTTGGCGCAAAAGAATCAATTAGATATGGCACTTACTGGTCAGCTGAGAGTTGGAAACACCTCTCCTCCCTTCTAACACTTCACTCTGTACAAATCAATGATCAAAGCAAATGCAGCCATACAACTCTGTGAGTCTGCAATAAAGCCATTTATTTCTGAAGCCCGTTTCTGTATGTGGAATTTTCTTACAAAGATAGGTGCTGTCATAACCAGCATCCATTTCTTGGCAGAGAGAAAAGCAGCAGAAAATCAATGCGTTTGCAAACTCAGAACTAACTGAGCCATTTCCAACGCTGCATGAAATGCAGCAAGACAAGGACCCATTTAATGACTGAGATGTTTTATCTCAAATCCAGGTACCTATGTGGCTTGGAAGAGCCTCCCATTTAAAGGAAACTTCAAGTGAAGAGTGTAGGCAGAGATGAAGGCTGAATCTTGTTTCCTCACACAGTGAAGTGGGTAAGATGTCAGTAGTGCTAAGAACTCTGAAGTCCAGTGAAAGCCAAACTTTGGAGGAGATTTTACCTGAGTCTAAGATAGAAAATAACCCTAACTGGAGCTGGCTAAAGTGCAAGACCTGGTAAATGAACCAACTTCTGGGACTTGGGCACCTCATTTTCCTCACAAATCCTGTTATTACACAGAAGGAAGACTTTGAAATGCCTCAACCAACACATTAAATTAATGGAACTATGCTTCACCTGTTCTATACTTCCTTGGAAAGCACAGCTTGAACAAAGTGATTGCAAAATGTAGCCTACATTTCCTGCATTTCAATTGTTCTTCAATATCTAACTTCAATACAGTCAGTAAAATAGAATCACAAAACAGCCAAGTTGCCATGTTAACTCAGGTTTCTGAACAGAATTCCCGAGTAAATAAGGCCATCCTCAATCTGATGCACAGGAAACTCCTATCCACCTTTCCTCATCTCCCAGCCCTCTCCCCAAAATGGCAGTTCATTTTTCTTTTCCCTTTATTTGCTCCTTCAGTTGTCTGCAATGCTCTTAATGGGCATACCAGAGAAAGAGAAGAAAAATGCAATTATCTTTTTCATCTCTTCTTAGACTTCAGCATAAGAAGAGCACATGAGTACTTTGATTGTTCCCATGCAAATGTTCCTGCCTTTGGACACTTCAGCACTTGCACAGATGTCAGAACAGACATAATCGGATTATTCTTTCCTGTGTTGTTGTTTTTTTTTTTTTTTCCCTCCAAGTTATTTACAACATAAATCTTTAATTCCTTCTAATTGAGGGCATCTGTCCTGATATCTGCCTCTTCCATCTGAGGAGCCCGTGTCATCTTATGCAAGTCCTGCTATTCAGGTTCCAATTCATCTTCTTGCTTGACATTTTCCTAGCTGGAAACTGTTTCTGTAAAGCACCTCCAGAAAGGGAGGTGTGATGCTTGGTAGAACTTAATATCCTAGATAGGCTGGAGAATATTTAGCCTGCTCTTACAATATCCATTACTGTGCTGTTAAATGATGCCAAGCCACAAAGTACCTCATCTGAACGATGGGATTAGTCCATTTTGTGACAAATATTGTAACTGCAAAAGCATCTATCACAAAATCTCATAAGGCCAGAAAATATTTCCTGACATAATGTCATCATACACACACAGATCACAGAAACTTCTGAAATGCAGAACTAACACCCTTCCCCCCCCGCCTGCAACAGAAACTTTACACATTCTTGAAAATGTCAAGATGTATGGGCAGGATTCACTCTATTTTTGTCCCAGGACCTATATTACAGGGCAGAGGAACAACTTTCTGTCAGGCAGGAAGAGTATTCTAATAAGCTAGAGATTGGAAAACTTTCCTGACCAAAACCAATTCATTAAAAATAGAACGTACAAGTTAAAGTTGTTTCCAGGAACGATCCTCAACCCATCAACAGGTTCTTAAAGGAAAATAGATTTTTCTTGAGAAATACAATACCTTTGGTGCAAGGATGGGAACTACAACATTTGTAACCTCAGGTAAGCAAGCCTACATCTCTCCTGGACTCAATAACCTTGTTCTGTTTAGTTACTATGCTATTTAACTTCAGTGGTGTGGCTTCCTTTATATCTGTAACAGTGTTAATAAATGGGAATAACCCTTTGAGGAAAATTAGAGGGGACAAGGGAAACAAAACTCTGTTCAAGGAGAAAGTAACATTGGGAAGAAAGTCCCTGACTGTGGTACTTTGTCAGACGAGAGGCAGCGAACGGAGAGAGCAGGAACAGGCTGAGACCAGCACAGAGAGGAGATCAGAGCACGTCTGCTGGCCTGATGGAAAGGTTTGTGTTTCCCTAAGCAGCTCACAGCTAATGGGCTCATCACTCTTCCCTCTGTGCTCCCATACAGACAGCAGCCAAGGAGCAACGTTCCCAGGGATGCAGGCAGCAACTGAAGCTCTCTCTGCCACTTCCTTTTCCATCATTATCCTCTGCAAAGTTATGACAATTCTCGATGGAGCCAGAGTTTGCCCCAGACCTGCTGAAGGCACAAGATTCTGACATAAAAACATTTTTTACCTGATAGCAATAGTCCAAATGAGAAATGCTAAAAGAAGAAAAAAGTCAAATTTAGGGGTAGGGTTGGATTCTCAGTGCTCTACTTGCACATTCTCCAAAATCCACTGAACCAAGGACTGGTTCCATAAATCTACTTGTTTTTTGGTTTAATCAAAATGAAAGGAATACCAGCAGCAGCAGAGAAGGAACAGGCTGTGAATGTTAAGCACTTATTTGTGCAAAATAAAATGCCTATTTCATAAGTGTGTTCCCAAGTCTGAAGATAACATCTCCAAGAGATTGGACTGGAAGTTAAAAAGTAAAGGTACTGTATTCAGGCAGAGCTGAACAACATCCATCACCACTGGAGCATGGAAATACAGAGTAAGGGCTTCAGCAGCTCACATCCCTGGAATCAGTTATCTAATGATTCATCTTTGCCACAATAACTGCTGCAAAAATCAATTCTACAGCTTTCCTCCAGTCTTGGGCTTTCCACGGAAAAGCAATTATTTAAATTAATTATTTAGCGAGTACTTTCAGAAGTTAAAAATGTAGCACCTAGCTATGCTCTCTGTTTATTTCACAATCATTTAATTTTTTTTAATATCAGCATCTCAGATACACAGATATGTGATTAAAACCAAACAGTTGTAAGGAATGTCAATATAAATAGCAGGCAATGAAAGACAGAGTTTCAGTTCATTAATATCTGTATCTTAGGTGACTGCAGATGCACCTTAATGAATTACATGACTAGTAAAATACAATTAAGTGCAGCTGCATATGTTTACAAAACTGCAGAACCAAATTACAGGTATCAGTAGCACCCATAATTCATCCATAATTGACAATTTTCATATTACTGGAATAAGGAATCAAGTCATGCAGATGATTACTGCATTTGCCTTTGAGCACTCTAGACCCAGGTTCATTTCCTATGCAGCACCATAAATGAAACAAATTGCATACTTGCAGGTTAAGGCAGACCTGAAAGCAAATGCCCCCCCTGAATGACAGCCAAAAGCTCAAATCATTCAGGTTCTATTTAGCTGTCAATAAAAGTTCATGAATGGCTGATAGCTGACATAACTTAAACATATTGTTAATAAAGTATTATTCTTTACAGAAGAGTCATCATATGTCTGCTGCAGAACTGGGTTCTGACCCCAGTTATCCACAGGATGGATTTCCAGGCTTCAAGGACGTGACAAGAACATAACAAAGAACAGAATTTATGCTGAAGATTTTGGTTTTCTTTGGTTTACACTTGTGGCATAGTGATCATCTCTCTCTTTTTGCCAATATATTTTCTATGGCCATAACTCCTGTCTACATTTAAATTTCATTTCACCCACAAACCTTCTTAGGAGCTCAAGCTGACTGTGGCATTCAGACCTTGCCTGGAGAGGCTCCTGAGCAGCCTGCTCTGAGCAGGGCTTTAACCAGAAGGTGCCCAGAGGCAGCACACTCAGGCTGGATGATGCTGTCCAGTTGACAAGAGCCCATGGTTCCCATCCCTGCTTCTTTAATTGTTTGTAACACCCTCACAGCTTTGTATTTTGGGCTGTGAATTAACCAGTCAACAGCCAGAGAGGTAAGGAGTAGCTGGATTCCAGCACTGATCTCCTTAGCTCTACAAAGAGCCATTGGGGGGGAAAATATCTTTGTGTGTGTGTGGTATGGACCAGTGCTCGGAGGCGATGTCAGAACCTCTGCAATTCCCCTTCATTCTGTACCCTGCCAGTGGCCACAGAAACAAACACAGGCACCAGCAACCTGCTAAGGCAGAATTTTGGAGAGCTGCATCAAATTATTGTATTGAAGACTGAAAAAACCCAAACAAACAATAAATAATAAAAAACAATCATTAGAACTTCACATCCTCAGCTTAGATTGACCCTATCAAGTGTACACAAACCACAACCCTCCTGACAAATGCCTCATGACAAAGAGCCCAGTTAAAGGCCACCACTGATACTGAAGTAAAACCAGTCACAGTTTCTTCTCCTTTGTAAAACACATTCATTGTAGATAGTACTTTTGGAATGTAAAAAACCTGGAAATAATTAAATGCAGCAGTCTTTATTGTTGGTTCCATTTTGCTTTCAAATGGATGATTATAAATGGATGGCCAGTTCCTGTTTTTAAAAGCGAGGAAGAGGAGAACCTGAGTGGAGAATTTGCTCAGAGACAGTGTGAAAATCATAGATGCCAAACATGCAGTAACCCCTGCAATCAATCCAGCTACTCTGGATGCATGACTCTGTCTTTGTAAAACAAGAGTCCAAACACAGAAGAATGAAAGGAGGAGGAAGAGTAAAGGAAAGCATAAAGAGGAGACAAGCTACCACAGAGGAGATACATCAGCTGTGTCTTCCAGCTAGGGACTTAACTGATTGACAATTTATCCTTTAGGAAACACCTGACTTCACAAAAAAAAAAAAAAAAAAAAGAAAAAAAGAGGTGTTCATTTGATGACTCATTCAATATTTCTCTTATCAACTGGAGAATTTTCGGTGGCTGTGCTGCATGCAGGAACAGCACCCAGAGAAACACTACTATGATTTCCCTCTGCAAAATTATTGTGGAGGAAATGCCGCAAGTCTAAATTTCCAAAGAGAAAGATAAAAAATAATTTCCTCAGATCATCTGTTGGAAAGTCTCTTTGTTGCCTTTAAAGTATAAGCTATCAGTAGGATTTTATTTTAAAAGAAAGGAAGGACAATTTTACAAATTTATACTGACAAGTAGGTGTTTGTTATCACTTAGATTTTGTAAAATACCATCGTTTTATTTTTGGTTGTTTTATGGGTTCTATTACTGACAGAAGTCATGGCCATTTCTTGACATGACCAAATGAATGACCTCTTCTGTTTTGTAGGTGGGGAACTTGAGACCACGGAATATCCATTCCTGTAAAGGTGCTCAACTCTTTAAGCTCTTTTGTTATTTGTTAGAATTTGAGATGAAGAATGAGGGGCTGAGGAACATGTAAGCCTCAGTTCAAGATATCTGGAGAGCTTCCATGGTGTTGAATTAACTGTGCTCATTTGGTATAAGCATGCCCTACTGTTTCTGAACACTGGGCAAGGCTACTGCAATGTTATTAGCAGCAAAAATTCCTTCTCAGTCTAAACCCACGTTTTTTTTATGCTTAGCAGACATGAATATCTCTCCAATCTAACCCATCTTCAAATACTTTCAACGGTCACAGATGTGAAGACTGGAGGCTTCCACTCTTGGCTCAACCAGGATTTCTGCAGTGCTTTTGCCAAAACAGCAGTTTGTACCACATCTCACTGCGCAGAGATGCTGTGTGATGCTCTGTGCCACCAACATCCCTTTATTGCCCACTCATGGCTGAAAACCTGCCCCTGGTGTGGGCAGCTGGCCCTGTGTGGTGCCATGGTTTTAGTTCCAGCAGTGCCCAAATGGTGCCAAGGTCATCGTGGTCACTTGCTAATAACAGTGTTCATCAGAGCTTGTCATCCTGGGACTCAGGGAATCACACAATGGTTTGGGTATCATCCACTTCCAGCCCCACTGTCACGGGCAGGGACACCTTCCACTAGACCAGAGTGCTCCAACCCCCATCCAACCCATCCCAGGAAAACCCAGAACACCAATTAAAATAATTTTGAAGATTAGGAGAAGAAAAAGTTATGCCTGGGCAAGAAGAAGCCCACCGTGAGCCAAAGGGTCACCACCTTTAGGACAATGTAATGTTGAGGAGATGTTTTGAGGGGAAATGGTCCCTTCTGCAGCCATGCCTCCAGAGGAGAGATGGGCCACAGGACAGCCTGGCATTACCACAGGACAGCCTGGCATTACCACTTACACAGACTCCCTCTGAGGTCAGAGTTAGTGCTCCCCTTGACATCCCCAGATCAGACTGGCTTGCAAGTGCCTCACAGAGAGCAAGAAGAGTCCAGACCCATCCCCCGTGGACCCAGAGGAAGGATCTTTGTGTAATGTTGCCCCAGAAGATCCACACCAGCATTTCAAGACTCGGTGGGGAGGTGATTGAAAGCTATTGTGAGCCTCTGTCCACACAATCCTCCCACTGCTCTGCCCCCCAAAGAAAGGCAGCCCCGTAATACATCCCAGCCTTAGCAGGAGCTACTTATATCCTGTAGTAGGAGGCTTTACCAGCTTCGCTGAGTTTGGAAGTGATATAACACAAATCTGTCACCACAGATGGTCTCGCCGATAGCATCTGTGGCTGAAGTGCCGAGAAAGGAAGCCATACTTCTTACCACTGTGTATAAAAAGAAAACTCTCCTGCAGTAATATTTCACTGCTGACAGCATAGCATCTCTGTTAAAAAAAAAAAAAAGCAGCTCATGTATGCTAATATTCTGCCTTTCTAAATAATAAAATCCATCTCTGTGTTAGCAGCCTGTCTAGTCAATATTTCCCCTATAAAGCTATCTTATATTCCATTTCTATGTTCAGGATAATCTTTAATGGGAGGATAATGAACACATTACAGAGCCCTAATTTTTTGTATGTTACAAAAATTCATATGTCTTCATTAGCTAAAAAGGGGGCAGCACACAGGAGTATTTTTCAACTCTGACTTCACAGCATACACTAATCCTTTCACTGTTATTTTGTCAAGATTTACTTTGCACACACAGATACATGTAGAATTCACATCATGGATTTCTCTTCCATATCTATAATCACAGCCATCTGATTTAGCCCACATCCACAACTACATACCCAGCCTGCTAATGTATTTCCCTGGGATTTATTTCAGTGCACCAACAGGACTGTATCTCTTCCTCAGCATGTTCAAGTGGTCAGTTCTAGGAAGGAAAGAAGTCCCTAAAGTTATCTAAACACTGTATTTCCATTTTCAGTAAATGTGGAATGCCTCTTCACCAATTAATTTTATCTAAACCGCAGGAGTGGCTGGGCATTGCTCTTGGTCAGTAAAAGCTTTTCTGAAGTACAAATGTCTCAGTGTAAAAGTCCATTACCTCACATCCCTTGTAAGATATAAGCAAAGGCTCTCTCTTTCAGAAAAGTCTGCACAAGCATAAATTCAGCATGACCCCTGAAACTCCAGCCCAGCAAATCAAATTTCTTTACCATTCTATCTCAAAAACATGAGTCTACAAGATTAATACCATGACTCCTTTTGCATTCTAATAGATCCTGAAAATTAGGATCAGCTTTAACTGCTTAATATGTGACAGAATTTAACTTATATGTTACCTAAATCTAGGCATGGGATACAAATATGAAAAGTAAAAAGCCGTATGTAGACAGCAGACTTTACATAGTTGCATTGTGATGGAGGTTAAACAAACACACCCTGAGAAAAACATGAAGCTGTTATCTGCTCATACACCTTCCAGAAATGGAATTTGACAGGAACATGTGTTAACTTTACCAAATTTAGGAGGCATTTTTAAGTTTAGAGGATGTTAACACTCATAAAGCTCTCCTTTCCTCTTTTTTTGGTCTATTTCTTTTAAAGACTTAAATCTGTAAGCTGGACTGAGTTTTTCCCATCTAGTCTGGTGCCCTGGTGTCATTAATTTGTAATAAGAGCAGGAAGAGGAGAGACCTAATTCCTGGTTTGCTACCTGGTAATTTTGACAACAAGATGACCTGGTATGGTATTTTATGATACCATATCCCCAGCTGACAGAGACACATGTACCATATTATGACAAGATGACCTTTAAAGGTCCCTTCCAAGACCAACTATTCTGCAGTTCTATGATATTATCTTAATACCACCTTTCAGGTAGATGTATGTTTCAAATATGAACAGCTTAGAGAGGGGAGCAGATAAAACTAACCAGAAACCCAGTGTATATTGTTATCTGAGAGACAGGCAGGGATGACAACCTTTCCTCTTTTGGTCTCCAGCCATGGATATTGTGCCCTGTTTCCTTCTCCCTTGTGCCCTGTTCTGATCTGATGCACAATCTTTTCTTCAATATTTGGATACCCACACCCTAGGGTCAGCTGAAATCAGGAAGAGTAATTCCCAGAATACAGTGGGACATCAGGTCTAGTTTGGATGGAAAATGTTTTGATTAGAAGGATTTATTTTAGCTGGAAGGTGTCTAAAGATATTATTTCATAAATAAAAGGGCTGAGATGAGTGCTAAAGCTGCAAAGTCAAAAAAGCCTTAGAAAACACTATCTTAACTGTTGTCAGGTCTAAACATCTGTGTACAAGTTGTCCATAATTCCATGTCCCCTGCTCCTGAGGGCCCTGCCCAGACCAGTGTAGTTCAGGCAGTGATGCAGACTGCGCAAGACTTACCCTTCCCTTCAGCATTCATGTGCTTTGTGCTTTGCTCCAAATCCAAATGCAGCAATACATGAAACAATAAACTTTCTGAATTCCCCACAAAAGAATACTTTATTCACCATCCTACTTACACAGGCAAAGAGATGGGTGTCCTGAGGAAAATACAAGCACTGAGGAGCCCTGCCTCAGGGAGAGCAGCAAGCTCAGGAGACTCATGGAGAAGATGTCACTTTGTCTAAAATCTGCATGGGACAGACAAATGGGATAAATGGACGTTTTAAGACTTAGCTGTAATGAAAAACAGCACCATCAATCATTTTATTGCTGTTGCAGAAAGGTTTCTCTCTTTGCAATGCAGGGAAGCTGATTCTTGCTGAAATGTGCTGCCCATGGAAATTCTGCAGTCAGCAGCACCATTCCATGGACTACAAGGATCCCACCAGCAAGGATCCCACGTGCTGTCCCACCTGTCCCTGGTGGTCCACAAGACACCAATATTCATTCTACATTGGTTCACAGAAGCACATTAAGCCATTAAGGATGTCATTCTGTTTATTATTATTAAAAGCTCAGCAATAAGGTGAACATTGCAGAGAAGCCTCTGTAATTTTTGGGCTGTTTTAACCAAAAGACTTGTGCAACAATTGAAGAATTGTACCAAATCACACCCAGTTTTATGCATAGATTTAACATATGAAATCACTGATCACAGAGTGCTTGGATAATTTAGATACTTCTCAATTAAAAAGTCCAATTTTCTGTGATATATATAAACTATTGTTTATTTTTTAGCCTCCCTGTGGAGTGATATCTATAATTTTCAGCAGGAAGCCAGGGCTATTTGTTTTTCAAAGATAGCTCTTTGGAATTAATCACTCTGGTATTAGACTAAGTGACAAAACAGGTAGTGCAGAACCGAGGGTAACAAGAAATTTTGTCTTGCAGCTTTTTGGAGTAAAATTATTCTCCTAACCTGACTGACAGCAAACCATTAATCACTATTTAACAATTATTACAGCCAAGACATATTAAAAAACAACCCTAAATTTCTTACTGCTAGTTATGCTTATTTCACTTTCTAATTGCAGGCTTAATTTTTTAAATGTCAACAAAAGACAATTAAATCCTTGTTGTAACTGTTCAAGCCAAACATACATAATGAAAACTTAATGGATGCATCCTGTTTAAGATTCTGTTTTAGTTTCTTCCATCTTATGGCACCAAATCAAACATGACAGCTGCTCTCCAGTGCCTGATGTCCAGCCCACCTGAGGTACCTCTGCTCCCTCCAGTGAGTTTGGGTGTTGTTTTGGTGCTCCTCAGAAATGGCAGACAGTTAAAATCTCCACTGCAAGGTTAATTATCGAGCTGCTTCCCAAGACATCAGAGACAAGATGGCAATTGCAAAATGGCTGTCAACATTTTGACTGAAAACCACTGCTTTAGCTTTATTTACCACCCTCTCTGCTGTGATTGTCAGAAAACAGCACCAGGCAATGTTTTACGTGCAGGAGTGGACTTGGGGAGACTGTCTGATGAGTCCCCTTTTTGACACTGAGAGTTGCAAAGAAAAGAACAAAACTGAGCAGCACCTGCTGACTTGCACGAATGTTGTGGCTCAGGGTACAGTGATAAATCAGGTTAAATGAGAAAGCTGCTTTATTATGTTCTCATCCTCCAGCAAACTCTTCCTAGCTTCTGCCATGGTTTGTTGCCATCTTAGTTGGGCAGGTAAAACTCTTTATTGGGTCATAATATAGACTGGATCTCTAAAAGCAACGTGCTTTGCCAGGAGGATGGGAGCAGCACATAACTACCCGGAGAGCAGGTACAGAAGGTAAAACTCAGAGACAGTGCCAGTCACAAAATCACTGAGGTGGAAAAGACCTCTAAGATCACCTGAGTCCAACTGTTAACCCAGCACTGCCATGTTCGCCTCCAAACCATATCCCCAAGTGCCAAATTCACACACCTTTTGAACCAGTCAGCCTGGTTGTGTTATAAAAACAGGAAAAAAAATCATCAGTGGTTGATAATCATCATAAGAGCAGTGATTTTAAAATCAGACATAAGCTGCAAAAACTTTCAGACACAAGCTTATAAATGATGGAACAGCTCTCACAGGGGTGTAACCCTGCTGAAGCCAATTAGACAGCATGTTCTGTGTGCCACATTAAGAGGGATTTCAGGTGAAACACAGGTAACATGGCTGTATATCTATCTACCTTTTTGACCCATGGCTCAAAACCTGCCAGCAAGACTGTCAGTCAGAAGTGTGACAAAAATCATGTCACTAGGGCAGGCACATTTCCATGTTCATGAGATCAGCACTGAGGAAAGGGACCCCATTTTACCCTATTAGCTTTTAAAATCTGTCACAGCATAAGGAGCTGAATACAAAATACAACATCCAGCATACAACAAGCACTCAACATTTGGAAATGAATCAAGGGAAAAAACCTTTCTAAAGGATGTGTTGCTTCAGAAAACAATGACCTCCAAAAGTAGAAAACTAGAAAGAGACATTCCCTTGCTCTTGGAGTTTTATGAGAGCACAGAAAATGAAAAAATGTGAGAGTGTACAATATGAGAGTACAAAAATGAAAACAGAAAATAAGTTTAGTAAATGGATCCTTTTCCCTGACTATTGCATTGCTAACAACAGATGTCTTTTCTAGTCTCTGGCAAAACATTAGAGAATTTCCTGGTTTAGGAGAAGAACTGCACAAAAAGGCACCACCAATGACCCAGCCAAGTCCAGTCAGAAAGAGAATACCCAGCCACAGAATATTTTGCTCCCTTTGCTTTATAGCAAGAGGCTACAAACCAATAGGTCCTGACCTTCAGCTGAGCCTTCTGACAAGAATACAACTGTGGGACTGGAGCAGGGGTACAATTAACTGCCAGACTGAAAGCAGACTGTGGCTGGAAAACAGAGGGAAGAAGAAAGTTTGTGTTAAGAAACTGCCAGGGTGGATGTGGGATGATTGATCAACTCAGCGTCACAATGTCTCAGAGGCTCAGGAAGGGGATGGGGAAAGGCAAGGTAGTGAATTTATTTTTAATTGCTATAAGGTTTTTTTCTTTTTACCCCTAGGACAGTGAAAAGGTGGGGATGTGCATGGAAGAAAGGGCTTTTTTGGGCAAAACTCCGTATGCTTCTGCTTGTGTCTGACTCTTTCTCTGTTTCTCTTTTTAGGGTGAAAAAATTTAAAACATACATCTTAATAAGTCCTTTTTTTAAAAATAGGTGAAGATACAAGACTTTCTTGAAGCAGTTGCCATGGAGAAGCTGTTCAAGTGAAGAATAATTACTAGGGCAAAATCACATACAATATGGGGACTGATCCTTCAGATTTTACCCATGCAGAACTCCCACAGAAGTCAACTTGTTATCACATATTTTTAGCAAGCCAGGAAAAGAAAAAGAACTCATACTTCACTCCTTCTAAATGAAAGAAAAAAATCATTTGTTTGCATAACAGAGCAGAGAGAATAGGCTTTTTCAGCAAAAGTCTTTTTTCTAAAGACTCTGCAAGCCACCTTGTAGCACAGGTGGGCTGTTTTCACTTTTAGGATCAAAGAAGTTAATTACTGAGCAGTAATTTGTAAGTGCATGGTGTGCTCTTTCCCATAGTATCAGAAATATTGCAGAATGTGTACTTAAAACAAAATGAGGTCCCTCTTTTTTATTTAATCAAAAATAATTGCAAATCCAAAGAGAAACATTTTTATACAAGTTCCAGCTGGCTATTGCTGCTGACTTACAGAAAGAACCAACATTTCTTTGTCCTGAACACACATAACTCCAAAATTAGAGATTTGTCTCTTCAAACAACAGTGGTTACACAAGGACTCCTAATGCTTCAAACTGCACCTTGCACAAAAGTTCCAGCAAATTAATTCCCCCCTCACCTCCATTGCCTCCTCTATGCTTCTCCTCATCCAGCTCCAGAGCAAAGCTCTGGGGTGTTCCCCTCCCAGCCCTGAAGGCATTGTTCACTGGGGATGTGCCTCTTGCACCCCTCAAAAGAGTCCCATGCCACCCTTTTGGGGTGGTTTGATGCTCCCCTGCAATACCACCTTGCTGAGAGCACATGGTGCTCTTTTCAGAATCTGTGCTACCAAAAAAAGACACGTCCCTGCCAGATAGCTCCTTTCTGTCACCCTGCAGAATAGAGGGATAACAGCTACCACAGAGCTGGCTGAAGCACAGCCTGTGGACAAAATAATCCCACTGAGCCAGGCAGCACAGCCCTCCACGTTTTATCACGTTCTGGGACATAAATCCACATGGCTGTGGGGACAGCAGAGGATGGAAAAGCCCTGGCACAGCCTGAGCTCCACCACTCTGGTAGGAGAGATCATCCCTGCCAAAGTTTGCTGCCTTTTCTCCAAAACATGTCACCATGGAAGCACAATAAACAAAAAGAAAGGAACCCTCATTCTGGGAAACATGGAGTACTGATGCTGGTACAGTCAGAGGTGTGTAATTGCACAGGTGTAATTACACCAGTTGACTTGCACATGTAGAAAAGTCCTGAATCCCCTTGGCTTCAGTCAAAATACCCACAAACTCTCAATGGCCCATTCCCAAAACAGCAATTCCCATACATGAAACATCCCTGGAAAATGGGGACAATACTTAGGGATGTGATGATCTTCAAAGGGATCTCTCTGTTGTATTTGCATCTGCTAAGCAAACAACAAAGGTTGGTTTGTGGTGCATGCCCTGTGATCACAACACACCCAATGGGCTTATTTTCTCTTGTCCAACATCCATTTCAGAGGAACAATATAGTAATTAAAAATTGGGATCAGCCTAACAAGACCTGTGGTCCTCGTGCTGCAATTTAATCCTAAAAGGATTGTGAATATATGGGTTCTCAGCAGTGAAGTCCAGCATTAGCAGCTGCAGGGCTTTTAGGAAGCCAGACCCACATCACTCTGGATTCTCAGCATCTTTCCTGTGCTGTATTTGGCAGAAACTTACCCACAGTCTTAAGCAATTTAGTGTTTCAGGTATTATATTGAAGAAAAGCTTAAAAAAACCAAACAAACTCACAAACCCAGTAATAAGAGCAAGACGATTTTTTTTTCTTGAATTATCCCAATTAAGTCACCAGTTATCACTCCTACAGCAGTAAAAAAGAGAACACAATTAGAAAATTTAATTAATTAAGCTGAAGGCAAGAATACCTATTTTAAACCCCTCAATGAATGCAGTGGGATCAGCAGAGCAGATCACTGAAGCAGTGAGTGTTTAGAGCTGAAGGAGGCATCCAGCCTGTCCATGAGATTCTGCAAGCAGGGGCCTGGCTGGGGTGAGCCATCCCTCTCCAAACCAGCACCTGTCCTGGAGGTGTCTCCTAGATTCTCCTCACAACCACAATTAAAGACAAAACAATGGTTGTCCTCTATGTCAGACTGAGGGATGTGAGAAGCAGCCCTCAAACACCTTCTTGAGCTACAAAAAAAACCAAAGCTGAGCTGGGGGTGCGGATATATGTTTTATCTTTATAAATAAAGGCATTGTGTTCTATTAACAGTCATAAATATCAGGAAAATCAGACAAATAAAAAGGGTAAAGACCTGGTTTTTGACAGAATCAAGCCCTCAGCAGTTTCCAGAAACTCAGGAAGACTCTATTAGAGCAGTAGGACACCAAAGTTAAAAAAAAAATAAACCGTAGATGGTATCTAAGCTGAAAACTAAACGATAAGAGTTAAAAAAAATAACCAAAGCCTTAATGAGCTATGCTTAAAATACAGGCAATGAAACCCCAGCGAGGAGGAACTAACAGAATTATTCACTGCTATTTTCATAAAATGTTGTAACGTTTGCACAGATGCTGAGGAAGCCAGCCCTGCTCAGGCACACAAATTGAGCTGGAAAAGATGGGTCAGGAGAGGTGCTGAGAAGAGTGACCCAATTAACATCCATGAGGGGACTGCTCTGCCAATTCCACACTCTTCCTAGAAGAGGGAAATTGTGAGACAACCAAGCTGAAAATCCATAATTTTAAAATTCTGTCCACTCAGAGGGATAAGGTCCAAATGGTGCAAACTCCATTTAGAGGCAAAAGAGAAAAGGTGAGGTGAGACCAGAGCAGATGATTGGGGTGGAAGGGAAGTGCCTCTTTCACCTGAAAACAACCTGAGGGCAGAAGCAGTGGATAATGGAGAGGCTGTGGGTTGAAACACAGCCCTCAGATCCTGTCCACAGTCTCCCACATCTCCTTATCCAAAAACCAGCAGGGATCAGTCAGCAGAACACCTTGGGTGGTTTCTTCAACATGGTAAAAAAAAAAAAAAAAGTTATTTTCTGTGCTGTTTCACCATGGCAGAGTGTAAGAACAGTTTTGATGTAAACTGAAATAAGCTGCTAGGAATAAAAATAACTGCACATTCACTTTATCTGGTTTGGGTAAATTGGTGTAAACCTGTTTGCCAGGCAGTGCCCTGGAAAGAAACTGGAGTGTCAGGAGAAAGGAGGAGATGAGGAGGGTTGGGACAGCAACCACTGGGACACAGGGAGAGCCAGGGTGGGTGAAACGTGAGGGTTTGCCTTTGAGAGAGCAAGAAGAGATGTGAAAAAGGGAGAAACAACAGCAAGGTGTGAGAAATGCAATGTTTTTAAAGAGTAAGATAAATAAACGAGATGAAGGATGGGAAGAACAAAGCCTGGACCAGCCCTTGGTGTGCTCTGAGGTGTGATTTGGGGCATCACCAGAGGGGACGAGGCAATTTAAGGGTTTTACACTGGGGCTGTTCAGCAACAGGGATGGGCTCCTAAGGTGCAGAGGACAGGCAAAGCTCTCACAGTTCTCTTAAAAGCTGGGGGAAAAAGCCTAAAGCAGGAATAAGTCAGGGAACAGTAGCCCATTACTTAATTTTTGGAAATGGCAGCAGCAAATACTCTCACTGGCATAACTGAGAGTGCCAGAGACAAGACATTACAATTACAGCAAGACTGTATTTAGAAAAAACACTTTTCTATTGATAACATAGCTTTCCAATAAATAAACAACAAAAATAAAGCACATACGAGCATTTAGTGTTGTGGAAATAAGATTGAGAAACACCCATGGAAATGAACTGATGATTTACACACAAATAAAGATTTTCTGATTTTCCCTCTCCCATGATTTTTTGCTGATAAGTCTATAAAAACAATAGACAAACAAACTTGAAATACTGCTGACGAATTCCCAGAAACCCAAAGAGCACATTTTTCGGATCTGCTATCTAACTAATAGAGAGAGAGAGAAAAGCAATTAAATAAAAAAAAAAAAAGCAAGCAACTCATTCCTCAAATGACTCATTTCTCACTGAAAAGGAATCTCTTTCCTCTGCCTCCACTGCCCTTTAATAGCTCCTTCATGCCATCACCGCTTCAGGTCACAAAAGGATAACAAACCTTGGTTCTTTCCAGGATCATTTCCTGCCTGTTATCCCATGCAGGGAGCTTGGTGTCACCTTCTGCTGTACAAAGCTGATTCCTCATCCAACCTGAGCTTCTGACTGCCTCCCCTCCCCAGGGACTATTTCTGACATCTTTTATCCAGGATTTTTTCTGTCAAAGATCACTTGTTGACACTCCTGCCTAACAGCTCTTCCATTAGAACACAGAGCCATCTCGGGTTAATTTGCAGATGGCCACTTGTTTTTTTTGGGAAAGCCAAGGTTCCCAAGGCTCTGCAGTGGGACAGATTCCCATTTTGGCTTTTTTTTTTTTGCTGAAAACATGATTGCTGTACTTGCTGTCCCTAATGCACACAGCAGCATTTGGTTTTATATTTATGCCTCCCCAAGGAGCCGTAATGCTTCAGAGATAATTAACCTACGGACCTTTTGACATTATTTGCAGCAGAAATGGGTTTTAGATGTCCACATAGGCTCTGTGGGCATAACAGGTGAGAGATGGCCCATTCTTGTAGCTGATGGACATAGGAAAATAAGTTTCCATGGCTGCTTCCACACAACAGCCCCTTCCACTCCCAGTGAAGAGCTGAGGCTCCCACAACAGTGCTTAAGGTCTTTGTTTCAGATCCTGTTTGGAAACACGTTTCCAAGTCCCACTGTTACTGGATAAAGGAGCATTCCATTGTTCCTGAGCACAGTGGTCATTTTCTTTGGATATCTGGAAACAGAGGCAGCTGGGTACCAAGAATCAATTATGGATGCCTGCTCCTGGAAGGGTAAAAAAAAAAAAAAATCAGGGGAACAGAAACTTCAGTTTTCCCATTTAGATGAGGCGTCTCCATCATTGGTAAAAGTGTCTTATGTGCTGATTATAGGGCAGAGAGGGGAAAATATTGTAAAATGATGATTTTACTGTTCTTCCAGATAACACAATAGGAAGAATAACTCAGATGTCAATCTGTACTCTCCCTCTTTTCATTCCAGGAGAATGTGTTACTAAGATCTGGCACAAGCAAGCAATTTAGTGCTTAATAAGTACCTAAGAGAATTAGGATCCTAATGACTACAATTGAATTTACTCAACAGCCCCTAAAATCCAATGAAAGCATGGCAATAAACTGAAAGAGAAGCTGGATTATGTGCTTCAAAACTCTTCCCCTTTTTTTCCTTTAAATTGGGTTTAAAAACCTGCTTTGTTAATTACTTATATACCCATGTCCCATGTTTTTGAAAAACAAATTGAACCTTGCCCCTGGCTTTCTGCCAAGCATGGAATTTTGGTTTGGTGGTTTTAACAGCCAATGTAACAAACAGTGTAAGAGATTTGGGGGAGGGTTATTGTTGTTGTTATTGTTTTGGGCTCGGTTTTCTTGAGCTTTTCAGCACTGAATATCTGTCCTTCACTCATCTTCTTGTTTAGGTGTCAGAACAGTGTAACAGGGGCTACTTGTAGGGGGCTGCAGAGCTGGGGATGGGGCCACTCTGCAGTGCTGTCCACCCCTGTATTCCTCAGAGTGCTTTGGGATCTGCCAGTCACAGCAAACAGCAACTTTTTGTCCCAGAGGGTTTCCCAAATAGTCAAACACTAATGTTATCAATGCACATTTCACCAAGACAATTACAGTTATCTGGTTTTCTCAAACTCCCCTCCCAGCCCTTGCAGTATTTTAAAATTTATGTGAGGAATTGTGAAGTTAAGAGACTTTATCCTGAATATTCTTGCATAGCAAAGTATTGTAGCCCACAGCACTGAGAATAAAATTGGGCACATATATACATATATATACACTCAATTTAATACATGGTCTCCATGTCTATATAGTGCTGCAATACTGCAAAATATTATTATTGTAATGGAAGAGGATTTTTTTTTGTTTGGTTGTTTTTTTTTTTTTCCTTGAAAAAGAACATAATGAAACTCACACATATGTGAATTTGTTTCAGGAATATTTTGTCCTCAATTTATCAAGATCTTATGGAATCCTGTTGCACTGACTATTAAGGAGAATCCTTGAGTTTTCACTAAATACAGTCAGGTTCATCTTCAGTTATGGGATCCATGAAAAAACTGCCCAAGGCCTCTTGGAACTCCAGACTGCACATGCAAACCCATCCTGTTAATGTGACATGATTGAACTAATGGAAGACAAAAAACCATATGGCATTCTTCTAGTTCAGAAAAATAAATCCAGATTAATTACTTAATAAATAAGTAATGATTATATGAAATGCAAATGAAAGTAAAGAAAGGCTTCCCAGAGCCCTGTTACTCTGCAGGGCTGATTTCTGTCCTGGGGAATTTTGAGGATTACAGAGTGACAATCATCTGCTGGACCCCAGATCCTAAGGAAACAAGGTTTGAGGTGCCAGGTACAGGAATGCAGCACTGTGCATATTGGGAAGTGTTTTACATGGCTCTAAAAACAGCTGTGTGAGAAAACCCACAGCAGATATGATCAGAGGACTGTGAGAGAGTGGTCTCAGAGGGGGATTCTGGCCCTCACCTCACATAGTTGTGGCTTTGAAGTGGTTTGGGACTTATTGAAAAGGAGAGGAGGATGGCAAGAAGGTTCCATACTTTCCCAAGGGACCAGACAGGCTTCAAAGACAGGAATTTCCAGCACTTGCTTCTGTATATTAATGCCAAAAGGCAAGTGGTTACCTGGCTTTTGCATCCCCACACATTCCCCCGAAATCAAGAATGAGCTGAAATTATCTAACTGAGAAAATACTTATTGCATTTTCAAGTGAGAAAAAAAAAAAAAAAAAAAAAAGAATAAACTTGTTGAGTTCCAAAGGCCATTATATAGTAGCAAAGTATCAGGAAAGCTGAAGTCAGATGTTCCACAGACCCAAGCAGTAAGTGCTGATCTAATTAAATACCCAACCAGACTCTCACAGCTATCAAAAGCTGCTTATTAAATTAAATAAACAAAAGCTGATTAATAAGACACTTGGTGTTAAATGGTTAGCCTCCTGCTTGCTCTGCAATGTTCATTCTATAACAATAAATGAAAAATCATCATGCCTAAGCATGTCTAAATCTGGGCTATGAGGATTCTTAATAAATTCCTGCAGTGAGGCACCAAACAAAGAATAACTGGCATGAAAGAATGATACAGCAGATAGTAAAAAAGGAAAATTTGAAGCACTGTCACAATTAATATGAGGTCTATTTGACTCTCAGTGAGGCAATAATGAAATTGGTTGGACCAATTTCCTTTGTGACCAAAATGAAATAGGATTCAGGGGTCCTGCTGTCTGGAAAAGAGTTCCATGGTATTACAGACGCAAGAAATCCAAGGCTACAAGTGCCTGCACACACAGAGGTTGCTCCCTGTCCCCCTCAGTGGTGCAGATGATGACTTTAGTTCAAACCTTGCCAGGTCTGCATGTGGTGCCAAGGTCCTGGGCAGCAAGATCTGTTCAGAGAAAAGCCAACCTGGACAGAAAGCTGCAATAATTTACTTTAGCTTCCACTGTAAGTAAATCAGATTAATCTTCTGTTTTCTAATATCAAAATTCCCAAAAGAATCAAACTCCTTCTTGAATCCCAACTGACCTCAGGGTGTGAGGCTGTAATGCCCAGTGCCCACCAGCCCAGTTAGATTAGAGGGTAAATACCTTTATCAGGATGCTCCTATGACTATTTTCTCCAAATAACCAGAATAAACAGTAGAAATGTCTCCCTGGCACAGCTGTGGAAAATTGGAGAGCCCACCCAGCGGGCAGGAACACCCCAGCACTGCTCTCTCCTGACACATCCCAGCTCCACCACTCCTGCAACCCAGCTGAGGCCAAGCTGTCTGTAGGTCACAATTGGTGTTTGAGGATTTCATTGTTTGGAAATAAAAAAAAAATGTTCTAAGGAATATCAAGCCCACATAGGGGGATGCTGAGCTTCCTTTGACACAGGAATTAAGAGACCTTTCAACATCTCCTTTTCAAAACCATTCACTTGAGTGGAACAAAGTCAGGGAAATGTTCCTATTGCATGAGTCAACCAAAAAACCACCTGGGAACACTGCAGCTCACACGTCCCTTTCCAAGGAGGAGCAGGTGAGAAGAAAAACACACACCAGATATTAACTGTGCTGTATAACACACACTGAAAGGTGTTCAGGTACAGCTGTGAATTTGTGGCTACAAAAACCTGTAGAGAATAGGGAGAACAAGGTGGATGCAGTCAACCCTGAGTCCAGGTCTTTGCCTGTTGGATAATCAAATGAAGTTTCCAAGACCTTCAGCTGAAAAAAATAATTGTTTTAGATTTTTTTTTTTGCTTGCAGGAAAATTACTGAGAAGAAAATTATTAATGTAGCCTTCCTTAGCTACTTTGTAACAACTCTGAGAACATCCAGGGCACAGAAAGCATAGGGCAGAATATTAAACTTGCTAAATCATAAAAGCAAAGAGAAAATCAACTGGTGTGAGGGTTTTCAGATACAACAAGGGGTAAAAAGAGCAGTGAGATTTTGCACAGCAAAACACTCCCATCAGTGTTAAATAATGAGGCTGTGGTAGTGACTTAGTTATTGGAATGAAAGATTATTTAAATAGCCAGGTAACTATCATTTCTGAAAGAAAGTAAAAAGTACAAGGCAAAGGCCAAGTTGTGGTTTTTTTTTTTTTTTCTTCTTTCCAAGCAGTGCTTTAATTCAGATTGGTTCTTGTTATGCCCAGCTAAGAGATGTTAATTTTTATAAGCCATTATTTGGCTGGTTAATAAGAGGGAAAAAAAAACCCAAAACAAAACAACAAACCTAGCAAAATCTGCTTTCTAAGACAGAATTGCAATTACCCAAGAGTTATTTTTATTTGACAAACTTTCTGTGCCAATTACAGCTGGCTGTGGTCAGTGCTTTGCCTGCCCAGGAACAGCACAGGATGCAAGAAGGCATCTCCTAAAAGCTTCTGCCTTGGCACTGAAGCAAAACTACCCCCAAACATGGTATAGTTAAAGGCACTAAATAGAGCAGCAGCAAAGGAGCGAGTCACAAATGCATGACCCCATTCCCCAGTGGGATGGAGCCAAGACCTCCACACTGTACTAATGAGGGAGGTTAACGAGCTCCTGCAGAGGTGAAATGGACAGCACAGCCAATAATGGGAAAAATTGGGTCTGATGAAAGGGAACTGGGGGGGCAGTCAGTTATTCATTCTTCACATGCACTGAACAGAGCAATCACCAGGTGCCTCTGGTCTTTCCTGGGCATAAACATGGCAAAATACTCCTGGCCTGGGAGGGGGGGAAGTTTTCTGTAAAAAATACCAACAGCAGCATCACAGGAGTGGTGTGCTGAGCCCTGTGTGACATGCCACGTGCAGCCTGTGCCCTCCACATGCCATGGTTCAGTCAGAACCAGAGGACACAGTCTCAAGCTGTGCCAAGGGAAATACAGGTTGGATACTAGGAAAAGGCTTTTTACAGAAAGGGTGATAAAGTTCTGGAATGGCTGCCCAGGGAGGTGGTGGAGTCACCATCCCTGGGTGTGTTTAACAAAGCCTGGATGTGGCACTGGGTGCCAGGGTTGAGTTGAGGTGCTGGGGCTAGGGATGATCTTGAAGGTCTCTTCCGACCCAGTGATTCTGTGAATTCTGTGAAACGTCTCTGCTGGATTATGGCTGCATGCCCTGGATTGTTACTGCTCATCTAAAACTACTTTTTCATTTTTTTCACATAAATACAACACCAAAAGAGGTGTCCTTCCTGCATTAAAAGTAGTTCACATCCAATTAATAATTGGTCCTCTAAGGGAGTTTCAAATCAGGGCTTGGACTTGATTTGATATCCCAGGCACTATATCAAGGGGCTGAGGAACAACTTGTTCTTATTCTGTGTGAGTCACATCCTCTCAGCATCCATGCACTCAGGCATTCCTCTAAAGAGGAAAAAACCCTATGCTAATTTCCAGGCATATGATCCTCCTCTGGGGTTTTTTTTTTTGCTCTGTTTAAGATTAAGCTTTTAGAGTTATAATGGATATTGCATCATCAGGCTAGCTTTAATATGTAAAAGAAAGGCTAATTATATGCTGTTTGGTGGTGGTAACAAAAATATAAAAATCAAAGCAGTTTTCTTGATCTTGTTTTTCCTTTGAATCCTCATGGCTCAGGGAAAGCAAGGAGCTGACAGCCTTGGGCTATGAAGAAAGGCAGGGTGAAATTGGCCCCTGTGCAGACCACAGGCAATAGGATTGTGCACAACTTTCTCAGGATTGATACGCTCCTGCAAATTTAATTTTCATCCTTTAAAAGCAGACAGGGGCTGCTGCAGAGACAACAGAACCCAGCTTTCCCTGGCAGGGAGAGCAGCTCAGCCCAGCCCTCACTGCTTTCCTTGAAGTGCCCGTGCAATGCTGAGCAGAAGCAGCTGACTTTGGAAATGTTTCAAAATTCTATTTGCCTTGGGCAGAGGACTGTGCCCTGACCACTGCCCCCCAGGTTTTGGGAAGAAAACATGGATAACACAAAGCCTGGGATCTGCTCAGCACAAGACATCTGCCACATCTTCAAAGCCTGGTTCTGGCTGAGCCACCATGAAGGTATGGACTGGAAAAGCTCTTGCAACCCAAGAGGCTGTGTCACAGTCTGGAAAGCAAAAAGGATTTGATTTTTAAGGGTTTGCTCCAATAGATTAAAAGCTAGTGCCCATTATTTTTCATGTTTTCCTGAGTTCCAAAGAAATTTCAAGACTCTGCCAGCGTCCTGGGGGTTTTATTTAGAGTGCTAAGCAATCAAACTGGGCAGGCAGTGGGAGTTCAGCACTGTGGGGGAAACTCCTCTCATCTCCATGCCAATGTTTTCTAAACCAGAGCCAAAGGCAGAGCATTTAGCTGTGCATCCACCAAACACCACTGAATTGAAATATTTATCCTCTAGTTAATCACTAACACAGTAGATTTGGATCCCTAATTCTAATGTAATGATTGAGTAGGTAAATCATCCTGGCTGGATGGGGACTGCAACTCCACCCAGCACTGTGTCCATGCATACAGAATTCCTTTCTTCAAAATATTCTCTGTACTTCCAAAATATCCATATAAATGCACCATACTGTTTGTAAACTACAAAAAGTGGGATCTACATTTAAGACGTAGCTGGATGAAGAAAATAACACAGCTCCATCACATTTATGCATAAACTCACACCTCAGTAGCTTCAGCATCCTTTCCTACGTTTGATATGATGGATAAAGAAATAGTTGTAGGGAAAATGGAATTGAACAATGCAAAAAATAAATCTTTCTTACATAAGGAACACAAACACACATTGTTTTGGCAGCGGTCTCTCTAAATGTAGTTTGTGTTTGTTTTGTCTATTGATTTTGTAATTCCCTTACAACTCTCTATCCTAAGGTAGACAGCAAAAGTTACTTTATAAGAAAGATTTAAATGAATGAATGAGTTGCTGGGGAAACAGAGGTACCACGCAGTTCAGCAGCAAGTGCTTGCAAGCACAAGTGCTTGCAAGGCTGAGGGAGATCAGCATCTTTTGCTGTGCCATAAAATAAAGGTACAGACAAAGCTCCTCAGAGCTGAACTAAACTACCCCCACAAAAAATGATTCCAGCCTCCCAGGGGAGCAAGACATAACCGCAGCAAACGTCCTAAGTGCCTATTCGTGTAAAAGGATGACATAGCAGGGCTGTGTAAATCCTGCTCACCTGCTTGCTTCTCATTTAGCGGGTGATTTACTGGAGCAAACTGCGCTGTGACTACCTGAGCTCTCCGTGCCCATGGGTGTTTAATGTCCCCGTGCCAGCCTGGGGTCAGCTTTGTCATTCACGTCGGGCACCCAGGCTAATTCAGGTGCATCCCACATCCTCCCTGAGGCACTCATTTGCCTCCTTTCACCAGATGAATGTTTTATGCACCGCAAACTAATTATTCTGCTGTCTATCTGCCTCTCCCCAGCCCTCTAAATTGCCCAGGATTGTAAAGACAACAAACAACCTCATTTCAAAGCATTGAAAAAAAAAAAAAAATCCAAGTTACTCTTGCTTTGAGATTCCATGTCACAAGGTAGTGATTTCCAGGCAGTCTGAGAAATCTCTCAAATACAGACTCCAAAAACTCAAATTCTGGGTTGAAATACACCCCAAGTGCTTGGCTTCTCATACAGCATCAGTATTAAACTGATTGCCCTTCCTAATATCCCTGTAATCCTGTCTGCTCCAGGCACGCTTGTTTGGAGTGATTAGACTGTGAGAAGCATTTCTGCCCCATTCCTGATAGATGTACAGCAAAGGACAGGTCTGGCTTTGAGCTGCATAAACTGATTTTGTGACCAACTTCAGCAATGCAACCCAGATTTCATCCCAGGAGTAGAAATGCTGTGTCACTCTTCTATTGCATTTTTTTCCCAAAAACTACTTTCTTTTTTTAAATTAAACAAAACTCCTGCAAGCTTTTAAAATCAGATCCTTGCTGCACATTTTTTAAACTAAATATTCAGAAGTTGTACAAGCAACAGATTTTATTGCTTTTTAGAGATCAGATTATTTAGGAAACTGCACTGTTAATGTACACACACTCAGTTAAGAGGTGTTTTTGTGCTGTTGGCTTAGTGAATGAAGAAAAGGTAGAAGCTGACTTAAACAGCCAGATACAAGGAAAAATAATGTAGTTTAACTCATCATTTGACTGACTGGAAGAAAATTAGCAGGAGGTTAAGATGGCAGCTTTGATATTGTCTTCTAGCAAGAAAAGAACCATGAAAAGGAAGTTTTCCCATCCAAACAGTGATGCCAGCAGCTGATGTATTTCTAAACAGCACTGTCAGGAGGAGGATTTTCAATGCAAGTGCACATAATCTGTATTATTCTGAGAGAACCAAGTGATGAACTGAGGAGGAATGTGGAATTCATGGAGCTTTAGCATGGCTGGCTCTTACAGAGAGCCCAGTTCTCCTGAGGTGCCTTTCCACACCCCTGGCACAGCACAGATTTCACCTCAGCAGCTCAGCAACAGCCCAGCAAGAAAAATGCACAACCAGAAGCAGAAGGGGCAGAATGGGAATTTCTACTCTGCCTTCCCCACATCAGCTAGACTAAAGCCTCCAAAAGCAACGAGGATTGTAACTTTCCAAAACCACAAACAAACACACACCAAAAAAACCCTAAAACCTAACATCATCCCCCTGGCAAAAAAAAAAAAAAAAAAAGACCCAATATTTACTCAACAAAGGAAATTTTCACTGATACCTCACTGTATTCACTACATTGCTTCCAGGTATTTCCCTCCATCCCCTCTAAGAAAAAAAAAAAAAAAAAAAAAAAAAAGAAAAAAAGAAAAAAGAAAAAAAGAAACAACTCTGCATTCTGAAGGGACAGATGGTCTCATCCCTGAGTTACAACAGGGGAAATATTTGAAGGTGTTCATGCCACAGCTTTCCTTTTCAGGACAATGTGGTTTTCTTCCTGTTTCTCCTTTTCCATGCCAACACTGGTCTTCCTTGAAGCCTCATTTCTGTTTTTTGGCCTAGTCAGTAGGAGCATTCCAGGTGTAATAATTTATAGCAATTTAATTTCAGTTCTTATGTCCCTGCCTCTAGGGTGCTATGTCTCCTTTTCTCTATGAGTTAGTTTGATTTATTTTGCTTCTCTCCCCACTATGATTCTTTTATGACTCTTTTAGCCTTTTCTTAGTCACATCCTATTCCTCTACCACTGAGCTCTCCCACTGTGGACCAGTTCTCACCTGGTCCATAGAACCAGTGGTAGTAACAGCTGCTTAAATATATGAATTATTAAACCAGCAATAATACATGACAAAATCATGAAACTCATTGGGGCTCAGCCAAGTACATGCAAATTGATTCTATCTAACCTGAACAAGGTTTACACAGCAGCACAATGAATGCACACTTACTCACACATTTTAATTTTTGCCACCAGTCACGTTCATTCATCACTTTTCTTGCCATCAAACATTTTCAGTGTGCAGAATACAATAATTTCAAGATATTGGGTTAAAATGAAGCAAATGCTACTAGAGTAATGCATTTTATAGTCAACAATCTGGTGCCAATGACAGTGAGTTCATCTGAAGTTTGTTTGAAAATTTCCGAATGTTTAGTTTTGACAAGAGACATTTCAAAGAGAAGCTGGGTTTTATTAAGCTGTACCCTTTAAGCACAAGAATAACTGCAACTTAAAAGAAAGATCATTTTCACTACAAGCACATGAACTATAAATCCAAAGTGAGAAGCAATTATGAAAGGACACATCACTTTATAGCTTTCAAGTCACTTTTTACACCTTGCATTATTTTTGTTTGAACATCACTGGTGGTTGCCTAAATTCACATCCTACACTGACACAATCACTGAATGAATGTCCTCAGTCCTCCTCCAACTGTTAGTTGTTTGAAATACCATTTGTTCTGCTCACTATTTTTTGTGCTTATGTCTGAATTAGCAAATAACTGTGGAGAGAATGAAGCACCTGCAGACAAATTCTGAGATGTTAATGGTGAGTATCTGTGCAATACTTTGTGGTGGTGTAAATATTTAATTTGTACTCATTGGGCACATCTCCAGTGCAGACAGGAAACTCCCAAGGAACTTGTGAATGTCATCCAAATGTCTACAGACTCCTTGGAGTGCTTAATCCACACTAATACTTCAATATGGGAAAAAAATAAGTGTGTTTAAAATTAACTGTGGTAATTTTCTCTTCTGCTTCAACTAAATACCTGCTCTAACTTACTACCAGGTGTATACTCGTGCTCTCTTGAAAAATATAATGAAATGATTTTACAATAAACTTCCCATACACCAGGGGTTTATTTTTAGGGTAGATGCCATGGACTCTTTGGGGCTTAGTGGAATGAATCCTTATTCTGGAAAAGTGGGAACCTGTTTCCATCTGCTAATTCAGCAGAGCCTCTGGATGCTGCACCTCATCCCTCCAATAGATCCAAGAGAGAATCCAGAAACATCTGATCTTGCACCTCTAGTCAGAGTGGTCCCAAGCCACTCTTCTGCACTGACTGAGGCACCAGAGAACTTCTCCTGGGTACCTAGACCTAAATATGCCAGCTTGGGTAAAGGAGGCTGAGGCCATCCAGCATTATGGCACAACAAATAACTTTGTGTACAGACTGAGAGGTGACCAAAATCCTGCACTGTAATACCATGCATTAATTGGCATTGAAAATTCTGCAGAAATACGTTTTTATACACAACTAAGACCCATGGAAATATTTCGGCATCAGATTAAAGAGGTAGATCTACCTATCAAATTTACATATACATAAATTTAGGTTTATATCCAGATATCACATTGTCAACATGTTACTAGAATTGAAACAAAGATGAGAATCACCGAGTAATATAAATGAAAATTAATCTCCAAGCAAGTGCTGGAGGAGCTGTAGCCTTCTTTGTGGTTTCATTCCCACATCAGCCAATTGTGAGTTCAGCAGGCATGAAGGAAGGGGGTAGTGGTTAGATTTCTAGCATGTAAAAGTACAAAAGCACTAAGCGACCACAATTTGAGAGCATGTAAAAGCTTTCATGAGATTTTTAATTCCAGCTAGTAGGCATGAAAAGCTGTTGTTATTAACCATTTTTCATTATTAGAGGTCTCTTCATCCCTGAGTGAGCAAGTGGCATTGACAGTTGTGCATTAGTCTCAAATGACAACAAGCCCATCAATCTTGCAGGGCTCCAAAGAAGAAAGCACGTCAGGATTGGCAGGAAATAATTCACAGCATGAAAAATAAAATAATAACAAAATAGAATAAAAATAAAAATAATATCTTCCAAGGAGAAAACACAACTCAGAAATTTAACTCAAAACACTACCACAAAACCAGGTTATTTTAGACAGGGCTTAGAAAGGCTGAGGGAAGAGCCAAGGTCCAAGAGCCAGATTTGAAACAATAAAACATTTACCAACAGAGTGACTCATCCAGTGAGATTTTGGTTAGCATCTTTCTGTATCTTTATGTGCCCACATATCTGAATACCCACATGTCTGAAGGTGTCACCCTGCTTCCAGGTTCCTCAGAAGATGTAGAAGTTCGGCAGGTGCTGATGGAGAGTTGTGGGGCTGAGATCATCATCTCAGTGTCCTGATTTTTAGCCTCTCTCCATGGGTTTTTACTCCTAAAATTAACCTTAATATATACTTACGCCACCTTTAGAGCCAGTCCTCTAAAGCACTGAACAAAACATGTGACATGCTCAGCATTTTCAGCTCCCAGAAGAAAAAGGCCATTATCCCTTCATAAAAAAAACCAAAATAATTCTTGCAGAGTGTGGTTCTTCATCAGTTAACTCATTATTACATTGTGAGAGACTCAGCTCAAAACCAGCAGGATGGTCTTTGTGACATGCTCTTTCCTCTGGACTAGATCTAAGAATACAGAATATGCCAAGCAAGATGTGGTTTTTATATTCTCACAAAACACTGCCAAGCATTCGTCTCTCTCCTGATACAGCAAATCCAGACAAAAACACAGTCCATCTGGAAATGGACAGAATGAGGAGTTTCCACCAGCCTCAAAAAAAATGGGATAATTTGGAGGAGTTTTTTTCACAGGTTGGGATTCAGCCTTCATGTAATTCTGATTCAAGCCTTGTACCACAACAGGTATCCAAGAGTAACCAGGCAGTGCCATTTGCAGAGCACATCAATATTTCATAGAGTCCTTAAAGCCACAAGTGCCAACCAGAAGATGTGTGCCAACATTAGAGAATCCCACCTCTGAGGCAGGGAATACAGCCTTGGGATTTAGGGGCTGTTCTGTCAAGAAGATCCTTCTCATTCTGCAGGGTGAAGCTAAAATTCCTGACAACCGCACACGTGGGATAGTGTTCAATCACATCAAATTTTAACCTGTGTGCTCCCTGTCTGAGTATAAGGCTGGTGTTTCCATGTAATTTGAAATAAGAAGCTCTAAAAGGCAGCAGAGATATCTGCTCTACCAACAGGCTCCTGTTGCACACTCTTCTCATTTTGGGGGTGACAAAGCATTTGGTTTAACTGCTTCTTTTTTTTGGAATTGACCTGAGAGATTAAACCAACATGGGAGTATCAGTTACACACTTGTAGGTTTCTGTGAGTCTGAAGGAAAAGCTGCCACTGCCACCATCAGCTTTCTAAAGAGCAAGCTAATAGCATCACTTCAGCCATTCATACAGCTGCAGAGGACAAAATAAAGGTCAGTGGTTCAAAAAAACCTGATGGGGAAAGGTGGAAATCAGGCTGAAAGATCAATATAAATTGAGCTGAAAAGACTGGCTTGGATACAAAGCAAATGTTGGTAAATATCAGCCAGTATTTGCTTAGGAATAGGCTTATGCATACATTCATCATGATAGTTTTGCACCCTAAAATCTGCATTCCTTACAGAAAGCTTGGACATAGGATAACAGGAGAAACTGAAAGCTGAAAATATTAATCTTTTATGTTAGATAATCTGAGATTAAGTGGCTCTGGAAACAAGCTAAACCTGTTGCAAACCAATCTCAGAAGTACTTGTCCATATCACTGAAATTCCATTCAGTTCTTCAGAAGTGACAATCTGGTTCTGGTGACGACCAGAACTGATCTGTGTGATTGTTGGCACAAACCACATTTGGTTGTACAAACCTACAGCCCTTCCCTGGCCACAGTCAAGAACACAAACGTTCCTTAAAATCAGTGTCCTGCTCATAACTCCGATTTTCCAGGATGTGATGAACAGCTCCACACTGTGCCTTGGCAAGGCAGCTCCATCTTCCCCCTCAATCTTCTCTCCAAACTGAGAGGCCCCAACCCAACTGCCCCGGTCTGGTCCTGTCTCTGGGGGAACACTGCTTAGCAAAATAAACGGCATCTCTGACTGATTACTGTCAGTCTCAAAAATATGCACACAAATAATTCATTTAAATCTATTTAGGCTGACAGCTACCACACTCTTCCTTAGGATATAAGGACTTGATTGTGTCTTGGATTTCAGGGCCTCGTGAAAGGGCTTTAGGAAAGAACAGCTCTTCCTTCCCTCTCTCCCCCAGTAGAGGCCGATTGAGAAAGAGCTGGCAAGAATAGAAAGTGTGTTTAGCATCAGTCTTAGGGAGTTTCTGATAAGGACCTGATGGTCTTGAAGGGCCTTTTCCCCCCCAGGATACATTGCTTGTTTGTATGGTCTTGGATCCAGTGGTATTTGCTAAAAAAATTAGTTTCTACTAATTCTACTCATTCAATACAAACTTCAATGAAGCTATTGTGGAATAAATGTATTCCAATTCGGCATTTTTAAAAATTAAATTAGGGGTTTATAAGTCTGGTATTAAAATATTGTGAAGTGTTTTACCATTTACGTGGTTCTTTTTCTCACCTTTTCCAACACGATGGCAGAAACATCCTGCACTCCTTTCCCATGGACATGACTTAATGTATGATTTTGGTACCTGTGTCAAACCCTTCACTGCAGCTCAAAGCTGACACTGCTCTGATAAAGGCAACTGGGATCTGGTCAGTGCAAGGCAATCATGATTCTCAAAACAACATGGGAGAAGATGCAACACAAAAGATGAGCTGACGAAATATTGAACCACCACTCGTAAAAAATTACTACAAAGGTGAAAAATAGAATATAAAAAATAGAGAAAACCACTGAAACCTCACATTTTAACCAGCTCAAATTCTGATATAATTTTTTAAGAGTGTCACACTTCCCAGGACACAGCCAAATTTTCAGTCTAAATCACCAACTGGTCTAAGCTTTGATTCCTTTAACTTTCTCACAACAGTCAGTGCAACTACGCAAGACAAAATAAAATGCAAACTAACAATACACCACGTTATAAAGGAATTGCCATTTCTGCAGAGAGTCATGCAGCAGTAAAGGAAATTTTGCTGGTTCCATTTTATGCTGTAATAGCACCACTCTTAGACATTGCCAAGAGGATTGTGGGGGTCATCAGAGTGGAACTTGTGACAAATATTGCAAATGGAACAACAGCAAACACGTTGTAACAGCAGAAAAATGTGAGCAGGACTGTTTCACTCGGAGATGAGGTAAAACGAGCCATTTATCTGGTGTTTGGAGTGTGACCCGCACTTTGCTTGCAGGAGTGCAGGGGATGCTGAACTGGAAAATAAAGCTGAATGCTCAGTTTGGTTCTCCCCCCTCCAGCTAGAAACTGTAGAAAATGGAGGAAAGCTGCAGGGAAGGAGAATAAATTTTAAAAGACATTACCTGCTCTCTATTGAGCTATTGATAAAAGAGGTCACGCCAATTATGAAAAAGCATAGGCGAAATTTTGCATGTTGTACATTTTCTGTCAAATGGAAGTGCCCAAACTGACAACACTGAGGGGAAAAAAGAGGCAGCCAGGATAAATATTCTCCCTGCCTCGGTATGGCTGCTGAGGGGCAGAAGGCAGAAAGAAGCACTCCATGTGCTCTGAGGAGATACAGATGATGTGATGTGTGCTCCTTCTCTCCTAGCAAAGGGCAGGAAAACCAAGGTGAAGTCATCTTGCAGTCCCTGGCAGGGCATTCAGCAACAAAATGCATCCAGGAAATAGCACTGGGGCTGATTAGACATTTATAGGGTTCAGGCCCTGGCAGGGACAGTTTATTTCCACATCTCCTAGTCTAAGCAGAATTTGTGGCTTAAAATTGTTCAAATCTTTTTGCTGGCCTATAAATACCATATTGTTTAAAAAAATATTAAAACATGACTCCAGCTAGAGAACCAGTAATAATGCCTCTTGAGATTTATGTGATACTAAAACGCCAGAAAAACCCCAGACAAAAACCCAAACCCCATCTCTTACTGAAGAAACACATACAAGAGGAAATGATTTCTTTCCTGCCAGAAACAGGACATGAAATGGACTAGACTTCTGGTCAGAAGGTTACCTGCTGTATTTAGTATATTCACTGTGATACTAAGGTGTGTTTAAAATTCCCATTTGCAGCCCACACTACTACAGAGTTGTTCTTCCCTCCACGTGGCCCCAAACTGCATTGTAAATTATGGTCATCCCTTCTCCCTGCTACCAAAATTAATTATCTGATAAATAGAGTTAATAATACACGGCTGCTCTGCAACAATCTCTTTGATGGATTTGTGTTTGGGGCACTGCAGATGGCCTTGCCAAGGCACAGACACCAAAAACATCTTGATTCTGTGACTGGATGAGCCACTGCAGAGAAATCCCTGCGAGGGGCAGGAGCAGAAGGGCTCCCCACCACTCCTGCTGGCTCTGAGCATGGACAGCCTCACGTCTCCAAGCCATGAAGCAACCTGACAGTGCAGCTCCAAATGTAAGTACCAGCCCCAGCAGCCAAAATATTGCCTTCCAACAGCACTAGAGCCAAAGGTGTCAGGAAGAAATGTGCATGTGCATCAGTGCACAGCCACTTTTCCTCTTTGATGGCCTGGCACACAGGCAGCTGCTTCCAGATGCTTTGGATGGCAGAGGACAGAAAGAAAAAAAGGTGTGTGTTTTCCCCACTAAATTAGCATGTGAGGAAAAAGCAACAGCAATCAATAAGAGAGCCAGTAGCCCAAAATAAAGTGTCTGAACTACCACGAGTTTTCTCAGTATTTCAAATTATGCCAAGTAATTAATGCTGAAAACAGCCTCTGGTGGGCTCTTCTCATTTCAAAAAAGGAATGAGAAGCAAAAAGGTAAAGAAAGTGAGAGTTCAGTGCTAGAGAGAGACCAAATTCAAGTAGCAAGGCTTCTGTTCTCAACAAGAAAAGATTGTCCTGTCATGCATCTATAGCTAACTTAACAATGAAAAAAGAGATTTTTTTCTCTCCCTCCATTTAAATGTTGTGCTGGTCTGTGGAAAAGGAGATATTCAGTACAAAGCACAAGTTTGAGTGGGGAAAACTAAACTTTTGTTTTTGTGATTGCCAGTTCCTGCAGACAGACCCCAATGATAAAACCACAGCTTGTTCCTTCACCATGGCCAGGGAACTGAGCTGTGCCCTGTCTCACAAAAATAACCAAAGGCAAAACTTCACCCCTTTAAATTCCTGCTCCCACTCCATTTTCCCCCTGGAGCTGTTCTTGGGGAGGCTGAAAATGTAAATGCAGCCCTGAAGCAGCAAAGCCAAGCAGCAGAAGGAGTCCAAGCCCCGTCCCAGCACTGCCTGCCAGCCACTGACAGCAGGACAGATCCCTTATCTGCAGCAGGAAATGAACAGTGCCCCCAATAACTTGAGGGGTCTCTTTCAGTAGATGACAGTGACAATTTAGCAGATTGTTATGGCAAGTCTTGCAGCATTTAGCTGCATTTAGACAGACAAATTGGAGGAGCTGCCTCACTGCACCCACCAGCGTTTCTTACGGGACACTGTTAACAACTCCCTGTTTATTCACAAATAGGTTTTGCTTCAAGCAGCTGGATGAAAGTAAAACCTTTTCTGGGTTTATCCACAGATCTAATGGAATTAGGATATAACAATGCAGAGAGACAAAACATTGCTGTTTATTGTGTAAAATAAATAAAATAATTCCAAGGTATTTGACTCTCAAACCCTTGGAAAAAAAAAAATCTCAGTAACCAATACAGATCAGGGCCTGGTCAATCCAAAATAACCATATAAGCCAAGAGTTAATTATTCACAATTCCTTTCAGTTAGTAGGCCAAGTTACAGTCACCCTTCAGGTGTTTGAAGAAACTGATGGACACAAGAGTGAGAGTGCTCTGCATTTGGAAGATTTAGGACCACAGGAAACAAAAAATTGCTCTTGCTGCAAAATAGCTGGGAGCCTGACTGACATTTCTGCCATCCCTAGACCCATGGGTGATGTGCAATATCTTCTGCATCTCAGACTTTTGACCTTTTGTCACAGATCAAAGACATTCAAGATATTTTCTTTTGAACTCAGGCCACTGGCAGTCAACCCAGCAGCTCCATGTTCACCAATAAACCACACCCTCAAGGGCCACATCCACACATTTTGGACACTTCAGGGCTGGTGACTTCCCTGGGCAGCCCATTCCAGTGCTTGACAATCCTTACAGTGAGGAAAGTTTTCCTAAAATCCAGTCTAGACCTCCCCTGGCACAACTTGAGAACATTTTCTCTGGTCCTGTCACTTGGGAGAAGAGACCCAGCCTCACCTGGCTACAACCTCCCTTTCGGAGCTGTATGAGGTCTCCTGAGACTCCTTTTCTCCAGGCTAAACACCCCCAACCACTCCTCATATGATTTGTGCTTTAGCCCCCTCATCAACTTCGTTACTCTTCTACAGAAACAACCTCTTATTGTTTCCTGTGTCATGGAAAGAAAAAAATGCACATCTGGGTTTTGGAAGCACTGAAATGTCACCTACAGTTGAAGTGACTGACATGAAATTTTGTGTTATTACTTTACTCCTCCAGCTGTACAGTAGAGGGCAAATGCTATGATGGCACCTGCATAATGCAGACACACATAATATGTCACAGTGAATCAAAAGCCTTAAAGGAAACCTTTTTTCAGGGTCAAATGTGTTTGAGTATCTCTAATGTAGAACAGAAGAATGTAAACAGGCATGAACTGTTATATTTCTGAAGGGTTTTTTTTTATTCAGTTCTCTTTGCATTGTGGGCATCAATCCCAGAACATAAAAAATAACCAGAACAAAAGAAAAATAGCCCAACAAAAAAGGGACTTTCAAAGGGAGAATATGCTTCACACTCAGCTGTAAAATACATCACTGTTGGCAGATCAATATTACCAATTTCCATTTGCGCTGCCGTTCCAGACAAAGGGAACTCTTCTAAAAGCTGCCCTTAACAAGAAAGTCACAGATACAACTCTGCAACATTCAGTTCACTGTAATATTAAGACAAAAAATGAGTGACACTCAGTGCTCACTAAGGCCTGTCCTGAGAAGGCAGTGGCAGGATGACACACGGGGATCCTCAGCACTCCTGAACTCATTAAGTAGTTGGGATGACGTGGAACATCATGCCACCATTCAGATACAAACCTAGTCTTTCCCTTTTGTCCAAAATCCTCCACACTCTTGGCCTGTGTTTTTAACTTTAACAGACTCTCCAACCTGATCAATCACATTTGTAGAAGTCTGGGCATGTTGAGCTGCTGAGATAGATATTCATAACCTCAGAACTGAAAATATAGACCCCAATATCATTACTGCTGGTTGAATTAAAAAGCTTATGGGTAACTTATAATTAGATAACTATTCAGGGTTTTATAAAACAACAGCCATAAAGCTCAAACCTTAAACATAGACCTCACACCTTGGAGATGAGCTGACTGACAATCTAAGAAGCAGAGTTTTCAGCTTCGTGTCTCTGCTCTGCACCTGAGACTTGTGCCAAGCAGCCATGTGCTACAAAACTGAGTCAGGAGCTCTTTCCAGGAAAAGCACACACAACTCGAGGACAAAAGCAAATCCAAAATGTTAGAGTTCAGCCGGTGCTCGAGCAATACCAGGCCTTTGTCCCTGCACACCCTGTCTGCTGTGTCCCCCTCCTTCTCAGAAGCTCATAAGGAAATACCAGATGTCAAGCAGGATTTATTACAGACTCCCTATACAATTAAGTTCCTTCTCAGCTTCAGGCAAGGCAAAATTAATTTGACTTTAAAACAAAGCAAATGTTAGTCTAATATGTGCATGTTTTCTGCTCTTTCCTTAGAGAGCAGAGCCTGTGTTTCACGAGCAGCTGAGATTCCTTCTGAAACCAATAGGCATTGATTGATTAATCACTAAGGATTTATTGCTCAGTGAACAAATGATGACATATTATCTAAAAGAAATGGAGCAAGTGGTGCCTGTGGAGATGTATCTGATGGCCAAACAACAAAGATGGGACTTACATTCCTGCAGAAGGGTACCTATTATTTTAGCAATATTATTTACACAGGGATTCAAGTAGAAGAACACCTGTTTTCATTGATTATTTTTAATTTTTGGAGTTTTGTAAGTGCAACCAAACTTACTAATTCAGCCTAAGTTCAAAGCTGTATTCAAATTTTCAGTAAGCAGTGCCCAAAAATAGAAATGCTTGAAAAGACACAGCAAAAATGGCCAGTCCTCAACCACTGTGAACTCAAGGAATTAGCTTATTGGATTTTTGTGCTGCATTGATCATGTAACCCTAATTATAACCTTGATTTAGAACCTCAGTTTCTTGGTTATATGAGTTATCAGCTAATTATTATTTAAGTGTTAATTATCCTAAGCCTATACACATTTACTAAAGTCATCAGGCTCTCTTCCTGCAGATCTAAAGAAAGTATTTTGTGCTGAAGTGTTTTAGCTGTACTTTGCCATCCATTTAAGATGGGAAATTGGAGCTCAGATCCTTCAAAGAGGGAACACATCTCCCTGGGAAAGGTGAGGACAGAGAGCAGGGTTCCACTCAAAACTGACCCTGCTGCAGCAGGGATAAACACAAGGATGCTTTGCAACACTAAAAAGGGGAAAACAGGAAATACAGAGAGAATGAGGCACCAGCAGCTGGAGGGCCCAAGCTGTGTCTGTGTGTGCTGGGATTGCCTCCCTGGGGCTCACCTGAGACCTGCTCCCAGCACTGCACAGAGCCCTTTGGTGCTGTCACACTGCAAATAAACACAGAGGGACAGCACGTGGGCCTTGCAGCTCTTTGCACCTGTTTGAAGCTCACTGTGGTCCAGTGAGGAATGGCAGAGCAACCCAAACTCCCCCTAGCCCTAATCAGCCCAGGTGATCAAGTCAGGACATGTATTCATCTATTTGTGACACAACTTGAAAAACAAAATTGAAACACCTCTACTCATCCTTATTACAATAATTTTTCTAATAACAAATAATTTTTATGACAAAATTATATAATAGTCTCAATTGTAACAGAACACTTTTCAGCTATAAAACTGTAAGGCAATGAAATGTTTTCTGCAGCATTAATGGGCTTTCTTGGACAACTTATGTTTCAATGAAATATTAATTCTTGATCATTTGTCATGTGTTAATTAGGAGAATAAGCTGTAGGAAGTCTCGATTACCATGCAAATGTTAATTAGGTCATAATTTATGTTAAGCGTTTCTAAGTATAGGAGCACCAGAATCACATATAGCAGCAGATGAACTTTAGGGAAAAAAAACTGCATTTGCATGAGTTATTTTTCTATTTAAATATGAGAGTTACTATGCTTTAATAAACACCAAAGAACATGGATTTATTTAATTGCCCAAAGTCTTCTCTCCCCTTTGTACCCAGAGTCACACCTGTCTCTGGCCAGGTATGAGAACCTGGGAGCAGATGTTGAGGTCCCTTTGCAATGCAACAACTCAAGTGCCATGGAAGTCCTGGAAGAAGTAGTGGTTTTGATTTATATTGGAGCCAAAACACACAGCCCTGCAAAAGCAGGAATTCTGGTTCATCAGGGGGTGCTGGGGCTCTCCCCTCTACAGTCATCAACAATAGCAACACTCCTGGAGTCACCTCTTGTCTTTACAAGTGACTCACTGTGGCACTTCCCCAGTGAGGGGGAGAAGGCAGCTGAGAAATCCAGGGGAATCCTTCTCAGCCTTTGTCCCAGTGCTCCCTTCAGAAATGGGGACACAGGGGGAAAAAAAATACAGGATGTGGCTTTTCAAATCTGAGAGGAAGGAGCATCCTCCAACCTCCTGCTCCTCCTCAGAGAGTTTCCACTTTTTTTTGCTGTGCACAGGCCCAGCTCCTGGCAGCAGGATTTTGTTTTCTGGTGGAGAAGCAGGACCTGCCTCTGTCCAAGCTACGTGGGCAGAATTCAGGCTCATTGGTCCTTGCTGGCCCATCACCTGAAAACACCCCAGTGCTGCAGCCAGCTTGAGGCAGCAGAGAAATCAGCTCTGCTCTGGCATTTTCTGTGGAACAACCACTGAAATAAACAGCTGCAATGACACACTGTAGTGGGATGAAGATAAATTTATTTTGCTGTTTCCACACTCCCACAATTTTTACACCTCCCCACACAAATCTGCCCAAGCTGCTTCCACTTTGTTGGTATTATCAAAGAAGAAAAATAGCACTAGGCTCTGGAGGGAATACCAGCATTAACTCCCCCTGCTTCACTTTGAAGGCCAACATTAACTGTTATTTTCATTTGTTGAACTGCATTTCAATTGATTTTTTTGAGTTGTTTTTGTGGTTTGATTTTTTCTTTTTAAAGGGGAAAAATCATTAAATGATACAAGAGTTAACAAAACAGATGCAGTTCTACTGGAAGTCATATGTCAGCTCTACCTTCTCCAAGCTATTTCTAAAGTAAACAATGTCAGGTTAGGAAAAAAAAAAGATAGTTCAGCTGTAACATCTGACACTTTGGGAGCTAGAAACATAATAGTTTTGAAAAAAAATAGTACAGAAGGAATATATTTAAGTGTTGCTCTTTTTTAGTATGATGTAAGATACCCTAAAAAAGACAAAGTGGGAAAAAGAGAGAGAACAGCAAAAGTAGCAAGGGGAATCAAGGGCACTTCACCAATTTAAACACTAAATTTCTAGGAGGGACAAATAAAAGGGAGGGACACAGGAAAGCATGAACATTAGTGGATGACACAGAAAGACCAAGCACTTATTTACCATTCTTCATAATGCAAAACTGGTGAAAAGCATTAAAGACATCACATGTCAAATTGATTTAGATGAGCAACTTTTGGGTTGGTGTAATTGCTGTATGGCACAATTACTGGCATTTTACACCTGCAAATAGATGTACTTTAATGCACAGCAAGTGCTTGGTTCCAGGTCACTACACAAGCTTGAGCTATGTCAACAAGAGGTGTAGAAAACTAGAGGGGAAGCAGGACCCTGTGTCATAGTGCTGCAGGGGAAATAACCCATGGTGTGGCCTCTGAATCCAACACCAGGTCCCAGATCCATGGAAGCAGCAAGGTCTGAAGCCCAGAAGCTGCTGGCTCTGCGCCTGCCCTAAGTCACTTGGGCTGGTGAGCAGGGCTAAGGGACACCCTGTGAACACACTCTAGAGATGAACCAGCAGCTGAGCTACTCCAGTGGGGACAGAAAACTCCTGGCCCTGCCCAGGACACCCCAACAATCCCACCCTGTGCCCAGGAGCATTGTCCAAACTCTCCTGGAGCTCTGGCAGCCCTGGGGCCGTGCCCATTCCCTGGGCAGTGCCCAGCACCCTCTGGGGCAGAACCTTTCCCTGATCCCCAACCTCAACCTCCCCTGGCACAGCTCCAGCTGTTCCTGGGTCCTGTCCCTGATCACAGAGAGCAGAGTTCAGTGCCTGACCCTCCACTTTTTCCCTTGTGAGGAAGTTTTAGACAGGCTTGAGGTCTCCCATCAACGTCCTCTTCCCCAGGCTGAAAAAGTCCCATGACCTCAGCTGCTGCTCTTAGCATGATGGCATCATGTGTGCTATTCACTGGAGCAATTTAAACCCTTCAGCTCTGAGGAAGATCCCTATTTCACATTTATTTCCTTAAAAACAGAGCACAGTTAATAATTATTATTTCAGTGGAGATGAGCCTTGCCCTCTGGAATATTACATTTAAATCACCCTGTACACAGTGACAGTGTTGATCTCACAGCCCCTCAGGCTAAAATAGCTTTATTTCACACTGCCTATACATTTTTTCAGGGCAGAGATGCAATCAATACACACAAAGGGGTCCAAGGAACCCAATAGGAACAAGAATAGTTTTTGTGGAATTGATGTCACCATGCATCCATTAGCCCCACTCAGTAATTAGAAAATTAAAAGTGTCTCATTGCTCCCCTCTACTGAAGGTCACCCTTGAGGCCCTAAAGTTGGGTTTAGATGCTAATTAAGAGTTTGCTGACTGCTGCCAGGGCATGGGCTACAAATGCCAGCAGAAATCTTGTTCTCAGTCCCTGAGTTATTATAAACAAATGCATGTCCTTCTCTACAGGGGATATTTTCAGGAGTACCTAAGCCTCAGGTTTATCACCACAGTTTGTAGGGCAATAGCCTGGCTGTGCACATGTATTTCACCTTAATAACATCTTCCTTCTTTCAGAGAGTAAAATTTAGTTCAGATTAATAAACCAGGGCACTCCATATTATGCACACCCACAGGCATAAGTGAGTCAATCAATATCAAATTTTAGCTACACCTTCTAACAATTTTTGCTGATAATTTAATTCATTAACAAAATCTGAGAAACATAGCATGAACAAAAATGTGTGCAATTAAGATAATGTTTAAAATACGAAATTTTGGTCTTATGAGCCCCTAGGATGATATGATAGCTTAAAAAGAGGCTATTCTGAACACCTGAGTGCAGAAAGCAGATTTGCAATCAACACATGTGATACTGAAGCAACACAAAGTATGCCTGGAAATCAGGGTACTAAACCAACACAGTGAGCGTGTCCTGATGCACCTGTGCTGGCTCTGGAGCTGGTGCAGGCTCCAACGAAGACACCTCTGTGTTCTTTGCACTGTGTGGACATGCCTAGAATAATTTTATGAGAGGGGGATATTCAGGGTGAGATGAATCAGAGACCCTGAGGCAACTTTGAAACGAAATGCCTGAAAACTCATGGCTGAAATCCACAGGAAGCACAAACCTGCATCTGGGTACCTAAACCACGCTGTCCCAGGAGATGTCTTTGGAGATCAGGTAAAATCACCTGAGTTTAAGAATAATTTTTTATCTTAAGTACAGGCTTTTGAAGATAGATTTTCATTAGATAATCTTTCTTTCTGCAGTAATAGGTAAATTATTGTGGAATATTAGACCACTTGCTACACCTAATCCCCTGATGCCAAAGGGGCTTGGTGCTTGGAAATGGGACAGAAAGTACAGTGGGAATGAGCAACATGAAAACCTGCCCGGTGCAAGGCACACAGGAAAGCAAGGAAATAAATCTACTGGGAACAGTCAAAAATACTATTAAAAAATCAAACCAAGTAGTTTACAACTGATACAATGGAAATGGGGATACCAGGACAGAGGGAATACAAGGCACAGGCTGTAAGGACAGACACCAGCACAGTGTAACAAAAACCTGTGAAGGACAGAAAGGGGAAATAATCAGAACATGAAACAAGAACCTTAAGACTTCTGGCTGCACATATAAACTTCAAGAGCTGCATCTTAGATGGCTCATGCAGCATGATTCAGACACAGCCAGGATGACACAAGCTGAAGATGATACTCGAGTTACAGGCAGGGTGAAATTATTTACAGTGGACAACACTGAAAACTAAGATTTGACAAAATCATGAGCTCTGCTACAGCTGTGACAAGAGAAGAACTTTGTTCTGACTGTACTGTATCAGACTAAAAAGCCAGATATCATGGACATCAGGGAGACAGGTGTACATTTTAGTGCAGGCATAACTAGGATTTGCATTAGAGATACTAAGATTTGAATAGCTAGATTACACTGATAAATGAAGATTACAACCCAAAAAATTATCCAAATATATATACAGTTTATTAGTTGTTGAAGTCCCTAATTTGTTTATTTGAATCCCACCACATGATGATTTGTGAAGAGCCTGACACATTGCAAAGTTGTTCTGTAGCTTTGGCCTCTTTATTTGAGACCACTGCATCCTTCTTCCCTTTTGACCACCCAAACACTTCCTTGCCACCTGCAGACCCAGTCACACACCACATTTCCTCTTGAGGACCTGAACAAAAGCTGCCATGACAAATTTTCTCCCTCAGCGAAAAGAGATTCATTTTGCCCTGGTTAAGATGAAATCCTGATTAGGCATTCACTCCTTTCTCTGATGGGTCACTTGGCTCATCTGAAATCCCTCCCATGAGCCACCAGTGAGTTTCATTCGGCAGAGGGTCTAAAGCTGCTTTTCTATACAACCCTGGAACAGTTATCTACTGCCCTGGGTCTTTTGGGCAATGCTGGTAAAATGTCACTGAGTCAACGTGGTCTAACTTGGTGCCTACATTGTCCTGATGGAGTAAAAGGAGGATGAAAGCTCAACCAAGATCCAACTGCTTGTTTTGGAAAGATTTTCTCCTATACAAGACAATCAACTTCTTCCATCCCCTTTTCCTTGGCAGTTTTGTGAGTCTGACTTACAATATTTGTACCAGCTCATCGTTCCATGAGCTTCTGAAAACACTTCCTGCTTTCCTTGGGTCATATTTTCATACTGATAGTACAGGTTCTGAGACTCAAATAAAAGATAAACCTACAAGAAACACTAGTAATACTATGCTAAAAAATTACAAAGAAAAATGCAGATGTTGGTCAAACCCACTCAAAAAATATTAAGGGTCACAGTATTTCACTTGAAAAATTTCAACTAAAATTATCTGAGTAACTATTTTTATTTGCATTTTCTGTAAGCATTTTTAAGTACATTTTTTTCCTCAAACAGAAGCCTAACAAAGCAAGTCTGAACTGATTTAAGAAGATGTACTTTCATTAGCAGGTGATTTACTACAGCAGAATGTGTGTTAGATCCAGGAGTAAAGGCAAATTAATTGAAGCAAAAATACTTTAGGAAGAAGCAATCTGAGTTATCAGGTGTTAGTAATCAAAAAAGATTAATACAGGGATATTCATGACCTCTACTTGTAAATAAACATCAAGAACATTTTTGTCCTTTCAGAAAATGAATTCAAGAGAGCCTCGGAAACTGTAATTAGTATTAATTTAGCTGATTGTACGCTTAGATAATACGTGCATAAAATGGTTTCAGACTTTAAGGGAGACAGACAGCTACATACACTAATTAACAGATTTTTAAAAGACCTGGAGATAAGTAATTAATTAGAGGAACACTGGCAATAAAAGGATCTTAAGAAATTGGTGGCTCTGGAGCCAGGAGCCAAGGAAATATTGGGAAGGGATTGTGGAAGGGCAGGAGGGGGAAGATCCTCTCTCTGCAGCCCTGTGCCAGCTCCAAGAGCAGCAGGGACCAGCTCAGCCTCACTGAGTTGAGCACAGGCACGGAGATAATTGGGATTTTTCTGGAGGAATGTTTGTGTAACCTGGCAGCACACATTCTGTACAGCTGAAACCTTCTGAGGAGGAGCCACTTGGGATTTTGATGGGAAAGAGTTGCTGAGGAACAAGGCAGGTTTTGGTCAAAGGCACAGACAGCAGAGCCCCTTGGCAGGGCACTGCCCTGGCCCAAGAGCAGCAAAGAAACTCTTCTACCCCTTAATTCAGGCCAGGACGTAACTGTGAGCTCTCCATGCCCACCTTCACTGCACCACCTCCACTCCTTGACCTCGAGGCCCTTCAACAATAGGTGGATCTTTATTTTGTTCCATTCTCCAACAAAACCTCTGAAAGCTGCCTTTCATCTTGCTTTGAAGTAGATATTTTTAATGAACTGTTTACCAGCCAAGAATAATTGTGTATCATAAGTAGTGCAAGTTGAAAAAGCACTCAGAACTGCTCTAGAGATGGGAAATGACTACAAGCCAAAAGTTGCAAGGGGGAGAAAATGAAAAACTTCTTTTTAAAAAGGCTCCTGATGTCAGCGAATCTGTCATTCCTCCTACTTTGCAAAGTGCATCTTTGTTCATCATGAAATTTCTTTGCATTTACCAGCCCAAAACAGCTTTGCTTTCTATTCAAACAGCCAAAGACCTGTCAGGGCTGCAGCTACCAACGGGTGTCATAATGACACAAAAACGTAATGTAACACTTGTAACAAAACCAAATCTAAGGAATGGCAGGGTTTTAATATTTCAATAAGGTTAAAGCATGAGTGTTAAATTATTTAGGTTCAGGAATAAGATATAAGCACTAGAGCAATATCACATCCATACTCATATATCTTTACACATGTAGGGGTGATATCCACGTGATAAATTGCTGGAGTGTGAGGTAAATTAATTTACTATGCACTTTGATCACAATACTCTCTCCTGGCCTACTAATCCATTTCCCAGCAGGCTTGCTCTAACATCCCAAATCACAGAACACTTTCATTGCTGCCATCAAGAACAATGTTTCATAGTCTACCTCTCTTTTTCTCCTCACAGGTGGGGAAGTTTCCTTCCTTGAAAAAATAAGAAATATAAATTGAGTTACAGGAAAGCATACAGATGAAATCTTTATGTCCTCCACTCTTTCATATTCTGCATCTATATAAAAGACTTATAAGGAGAAAACATCTTCATATACTGACAGCTGGGCAAGATGCTGTGATGTTGGCATGAGTCTGGTGGAAGGGGAAAAAATAAAATCCAGATAATTTAACTCTTCAACTAGAATGATTTAAAATTGCCAATAAAGAAATAATATATATCTATATAGAGAAAAGCACTAGAAGTTAAACCTGATCTACAGATGTGCTCACAATTCAGGGCTATAGACACGATAAAAATGATAATTAATGTACCTATCACTGCCAAAAGTGTGATGGAAGCAAAATATTTGGCAAGTAAAGAAAGCCTGCTACTTCCTTAAATCCCCAGTCACAGCTAGCAGGAGCAAGGAATCCCTGGAGCACCCTCTCCCTGCCAGGCTCTGAGCATCCCACACAGGTGAGGTGCTGCCAGGCTGGAGGCTCCCAAGGGGAGCAGATTTACCCCTCTGCCCACCAGGCTGGCAAACAGCTCTAAATCCAAATTATGATCTATCACAAAGCTGAACAAACCATAAACTCAGGTGTTATTTACTGGAAGATCACCAAGTAGATTGATTTCATGGATTTTCAGCTTCTGAATCTTGCCACAAACACAGAAGGGTGTAGTGCCTGAAACCCCCATGGAAGAAATCCATATGGAAGTGGGGAATGTAAAGCAAGAAGTGAGCTGGATTACAGAAAAGCTGCATGGACATCCAAGCACTACCTTCCCCCAGTTTGCCATGACTTTGTTTACAGCATGAGTTGCACTTAGCCAAATATGAAATATTGACAGAAAGAGTCATGGCAGACTTAAAGACACTTTGAGCATTCTCTGCACTCGAGTTGATGGATATGGTTCAGAATTTGTTACAGGAATCATAACTCAAAATGTAATAAGAAAAATATTTCTAGAGAAGAACAAAGGCAGGGTAATTGATACTGGTTTCAGGTTTCATACACTTATCCTTTATGATTTTAAGTACTTCATTTAGAAAACCTCTCCTTATAAGCACTGAGGTCTGCCCAGCTTTGGCCACCAGAACACAGAATGTAAAATAAAAATATCAGAGGTATATCTTCTATATTGGGGCGGGGGCAGACAGATAACAAAAAAACAAAAAATCAGGGAATTTGAGTGAGTGATTTTACCTAAAGGATGGCAGAAGCCCTGCACCTGCAGTGGCACTTCTTGGCCCCCAGGTCAGCTGGGGCTTTGCCTTCACCTTGTGGAAGCAGAGACCTGGACAGTGCACGTCCCACTGGGGCCACAGCTCAGCAGCAGCACTGCCAGCTGCCAGAGCCGTGCCCACGACAGACAAAGCCACACTGCCCTGGGGGCACAGGGAAGAGGAACATGGAAAACCAGCTGTGCTGAGCTCCTGCAGTGCCAGGGCAGCTCTGACACACCTTGTCCCTGCAGCTGCAGAGAGAAACTTCCACTGCTGCTAGGGCAGCAGAAATTCTCTCAGGGACTGGGGGAGAAATCTGAAGAAGGCAGCAGCATCCATTTCCCATGGCCAGTGCAGCACAGGGGTTTTGTGCTGTCCCTCACAGTGCTGTTCCCACTGCTGTGGGCCATGACAAGCCGTGGTCCCAGGGGAAACATCTTGTTCCAGAATGGCACTTGGACAATGAGGAAAGATGCTCTCAGCAGCAGCAGGACTGAAAACATTTCAGTCTTCATCAAAACCAACAGGAATGCAGCCAGACCCTAAACCCTTGTGAGCATTTGAATAACAGAGGGCAAGACCTGGTCGGCCAAAGGGAAACTTTTAACCCTGAGGTCCCCATGAGGGGGCCCTTGCTGCTGTGAACATCCCACTATGGGCTGTAGTGAGAAGACAAGAAATTAGGGAAGAGCAAAGGACAATTTTGTGAAGATTCCAGCTCTAAAAATGGGTCTCTGCACTACAAGATGAGGCAATGTACAGAAGCCAGCAGTGAATATTCCAGTGCTACAGAGAAAGAAAAGTTAGGCAAGCCTGGCCATGTGCATATCCACACCTTCTCATTTTGAGAGATGATACTTTGCCCCCTTCCTCTATCCTCCTCAAGAAGTGAGGAACAGAAATACAAAAAATAAAAGCATCCATAAATAAGGAGTCTTTGCAGCAGAACATAATTAAGGCTCCTTTTCTCTAAGCATCTTTCCCAAGCTTCCCATTTACAGAAGGAGGATTTACAGACAAAGGAGGGTGTCTAAAAACTGAGGATTTTTGTAATTATAATGTTTAAATAAATAAGAAGAGAGGTAGGCAGAGTGTTATATAATACAGAATAAAACTTCCCAATTTTATGTTAAGAAATAAATTAGCACCCTTGCCTCAAGGTTTAGTGTCCTGAAAATGTTTAGCAGCTTTTTTTATAGAATAGGATCATTATCTTGTGCAGATATAATACACGGGATGCTTCTCAAAATTGTATCACAAAGTACTTGTGCATTCACAGTATCCAGTAACTGCCTCCATAATTTATGGGCACCATCCTATGCAAATCATTGAAAAGAAAATGACAGATCTCAGGGGCTGTTTGTTGTTTAATCTCACTTTGTCATGATTCAAAAAAGAACGATGTGAAAATACAAGGAAAGTCATCCGTAATGGTAAAAAAAGATTCTTGGACGTTCTTTGTTGTTTTCTAAGAAACATAAATAATCAGCTCTTTGTCAGCTATGAAATGAACTTACATTTTCTATTCCACATGAAGGGCCATCAAAATCCAAAGTGTTTTACACCCTATTCTGTTCCTGCTGGCAGAAAGTTGGGCCTCTAAGATTTGACAAGAAGAGATCACCCAATGAGGTGGGAAACAGCACAAAAAGATAGCACAAAACTGGTCTGAGACTTCAACAGGCATCACAAGGCTTTGGAAAGAGGTTAAAAAAACCCAAAAAAACCAAATAAAAATAAAAAAACCAAACCCTTGGGTAACCCTGGCTGGATGACAGGTGTCCACCAAAACTCTTCCATCCCTGCTCTTCTCAGCTGGACAGGGGACAAAATGAAAGGCAGGGCAAGGAGAGGCCACTCCCCAGTTACTGTCAGAGGCAAAGGAGACTTCACTTGGGGAACTCACTTTAATCTATTACCAAATGAGAGCAGAATGATGGGAAATAAAAACAAGTCTCAAAGACATCTTCCCTCCCATGCCTCCCCTCTTCCCAGGCTGAGTTTCAGTCCCAAATTCCCTCCATCCTTCCCAAACCCCCTTATTATTGTTGTTGCCTCCTTCTCTGATGGGCTCGACCTTGGCCAGCAGAGCCATCCTGGAGCCTCTGGCATTGGCTCTGTCAACCCAATACATCAGATCTCAGCCTCTCTTTCAAATTTACTCAAATTTGGAACCTGCTGAAAGTGATATGTTCCTACCAGAAGTGAGTGAGGTTTTGGTTTTTTTCCACAAGTCTACATTTCACTAAACGTCTCCTGGCACAAAACCCATTTACTGCCAGTCCTACTACTTTAAAACAAATATGTCCACATAGGAATACCACAAAATCCCCTGCACCCTCCCTGCAATGAAAAAGGCACAATTAGGTAGAGTTTTCACAACTGCTGGGTTCAGTGGTTGCTATTAGATCACACAGAGCTCCACTGCTGAGAGACAATGCTGCTTTCCCCAGAAGAGGAAAGCAGTGGTTCTGTGCAAGGCAGAGCTGAGTTTCCATAAAAATGACACAGGCGGGTATTATTACTGACATAAACAAACACATCTTTAATACTAAAACTTTGTTAAAAAAACCCTAAAAACTAAAAGCCTAAAAGCATCTCTCAAAGTACTATTTCAGTCTGAGTTTCTTCAAGGGCAGCAGAGTAACTGCTGCAGATGTGTGTTAAAGGAGGAGTGCTGCTGTCTGACATGGATAACTGTCACACTGACAAGTGAAACGTGCTCATTAAATTAGCAGAGGTCTTCAGATGACTGAAGTCAGCAAAACAGAGCAGCACTGCAGACAAACAGGGGTTTGTCAAAGCTTTGCCTTCCCTCCCTCTGGGCTCCTGCTTCTTCCTGAACGGATCAGCAGAGGCCACGGGCAGGGCTGCTGCAGCCTTGGCCACCCCCAAAACTCAGAGAGAAGCTACAGGTCAAGCCTTGAGTTCAAACAGCAGAAGAGCAGAAAGTCTCTGTCTTTCACACTGCTCTGAGAGTTAGGGGCCAGGGATTCAACTTTCTCCCAGAAGAAAGAAAGAAAAATCTGCCAAAGTGTTCCCTGTCCGGAGCATGAACTTTGGAACAAGCTGCTTTTGTGATATGCATCTTTTCTAGTTATACCCTCCTTTTCACAGATATTAAATTCTGAATGACCAGCAGCAGCCCCCACCAGCCCAGAGCAGAGCCATGTACTCAGCTTCAGTGGCAGAGATTTTAGGTCTGTCTTGTCCATCTCCTCTCTTTCTGGCAGAGTTAGAGGCTGTCTCAAAGCCCATCCAAAATTCCACAGAACACTGCCTTACCCATGGACACTGAGAGCAAAGGACTGGGGTTTTTTGCTGTCTCATAAGAAGTGAGACAGAAAAATCCTGATGTCTCATCTCTGCTCTCTTATTTATTCAAGATGTAGAATTGAAGAGCCATTGGAAGGCACTCTCCCTTCCAGCCATATCTTAACACCATAGCTCTGCTTTAGAGAGAAGATGAAGAGTCAGCCCCTAAAGCAGAACACAACTTCTGATTAGAGATACTCTGAGTTGAATCTATTTAAGGAAAGAAGCAGTACCACCCCTAGGTTTTTTTTTTTTTTTATTTATCTGGCCATTTCCTCACTCTTCTTTCAGTGTCTAGAAATTTGCCAAATTGTTTCAGGTTTTGTTTTCTATTTTTTCTTTTCCACTTAGTCAGAACAATTGAGTGTGGTTCTAAACTAATTTAAAAATGTAAATACTGCACCAAACCAACACTTGATACCTTGCTTTGGCTGTCATATAAAAAAAAATTCAATTGTTTACACTGCTTTAGTCACACAACAAAAGCAAGGCTGCTTTTCACAATGTAGACTGTTACCCTGTATTCCCTCAAACTAAAAAATAAACAATTGTCACAACAGAAAATTTGCTACAATTACTCAAGCACGTGAAAGCTGATCACCACTAGAGATTCAATGAGCAATTTTTACATTAATTCTCAGTAGAGAGAGAATCAAGTCTTAGTTTGATGCTCAAGGCCTCATGAGAGCCTCCAGACACTTTCTGCAAGCCAGGCTGAGGGCAGCAGCTGGTACTGATTCACCTTTTCATTGCCTGAGGGGAGAAGGATCCTCTGGAAAAGGATCCCTTGCCAGGACTCCCCAGTCCAAAGAGGTGATTCCAATCTGAAGTGGGACGCACAATTCATCCTATGACAGCAAAAAGAGCAAAAAGTCCTGAGATGAAACAAAAATGCTGATAAATATCTGTAGAACTTCGGAACTTTTGTGTCACCAAAACAGAGATAAATCATGGAGAAGACCTCTCTCCAGCTTGGAGGTTTTCTAGATTCCAACAAATGAGAAGCAAAATTTCTGCAGTCAGCCTCAACAGCCAGAGCCCAGAACTGGCCATCAGTGGGAAGGACACACAGGACCCTGTCCCTACCAAGTGTGTGTGCCCACACCTTTGGCCAAACAAGACAACACCCACAGGTGATTTTCCACCCAGGATTCCCAGAGCACAGTCTTCTTTTGGGACAGATCTTCTGGAGATTTCCCCAGAGTAATCTGTGTTTTTAGAATCAAACAAGAGATTAAGGTTTTGGTTTTTTTTTTTTTTTCCAATTACTGCTAAAGAAATAATCTTTTTTTTCCCCCTTTATAAGATGACATTTATCTTGACACAAGCCACATTGCTGTAGCTGGTCTGCAAGAATTGACTATTGAGTAATAGTAATATTTGCAAGTCAGACACATTTCAAAAAATACCCTGAGTTATACAGGACCCATTTCCAGCCTGGGAAAGGCTGGAAGCACAGCACTAAACTCAGGTGAGAAGTGTAGGTTTCAAGTGAGAAACATGGCTAAAGAGGAAGCCTTTCTTTCCCAAGACAAGCCAAATCTTCTCCCCTCTTTAAGGACACAGTTAAGTAGAAAGTGGGAAGCTGCACACTTGAAGCAAAGCTGGCACTGCCCCTCTGCAGCTCAGCTGAGAGCCTGGACATTCCCTGGGCAGGGAAACATTCCCTGGGCAGGGAAACATTCCCTGACATGGCACAACTTGTTCCTCAGTCGAGCACCAGCAACAGGAGGGCTCTTTACACCTCTCAGCTGGGGCAGTCTGAGCCATTACAGCTCAACCACCATGGGAGTTTAAGGCAGCATGAAATTGGCTTAAGGCAAAGCCCTTGATTCCATGGAAAGAGGGAGCTCAGAGGCTCCTGATCCATCACCCTGCCCAGAGCAGCCACGCCAAGGACAGAGCACGAGGGAGGGGATCCTGCTCTGGGTATCAGCTGCAGGACAATGTCTGGCAGCCACCAGAGGAGGCTGTGAGGAGCAGAGTAACAAAACCTCACTTGTTTCCATCCCATCTCCCAGAAATGGGGCAGAGCTGTTTCCTCTGATGGGCTGTTCCACTGCTGGATGCTGCACAGACTGTCCCTAAAGAGAAAAAAGCAAACAGGCAGTGCTTGCTGGAGTCCCTGTAAAACTAGGCTGTCTTTTTTTTATACCAAATGAGGTTCTGAGACCCATATGTGCTATCAAAATATGGAATAATCTCTCCTGACAAAGGCATATTTGAGTTTTGTTCATATCTTTGCCTCCTATGCGAAATCTGGACATTAAAGCACTTGGAAAGAAGACAGGATACAGCCCAGAGAAAGATATCTGAAACTTAAGATACTAATGTATATAATGCATTACAGAGAGAAAATTATTTTACCATAGTTACATTTAAAAGCGGGTTTGCATTCTAAAGTCTGCATGAATTTCCGCTCCAGATTTTGATTCATAGATTCTGTCAGGACTAAGGGATAATCTCTTCTCACCTGTTGAAGAGCACAGCCCCTCAGATGTAGGGAGCAGCATACTAAAGACACACAATCCTCATCAGAAGGACTTCAGTATAAATCTGATACTACTTTGTAGCTTGTTTCCATCTCTAGACACTACAGATTACACCTTTTCCTTTGATAGGCTAAAAAACAAGAAAGGAATGTAAGAGATAATTCATTTCACCTAAGAAGAGGATTTAGGGGGGACTTGCATAGCCTGAACCTCAGAGGATTGACTGCTACAAAGGACTGCTCGACACCACACTGCTTGTAGAAGGCACCAATCAAAACATGTGTGGGGTGTGAAACCAGAAAAACCAGAAATCACTATGAAATCTTTCCCAGCGGAAGATTCTGATCAACAGAAATAGTTTTTCCTATGGGTAGAAGATGATTTATATTTTATACATATATAATTTTATATTTTTTTTAATATTACAGTTTATATTTTTCCCAGTTTTTCTTAGAAAACACTTAATCTATCCTACCAATATCAGGAAGTCGGGAATTCTTTCTACCATTTCAAGTTTTTTATCAAATAGCTCCATTTTGATACTTTTTAAAAATAAAACTGTTTGAAACTATTTAGTTTATTAAGATATATTGCTGGTGTTCGAACTGGGATAAAATCAAGTGGAATTTTGCTGCTCAAACACCACATCAAGGTGCATTAACTAAGAGGAGGAAGTTCAGAAAGCTTTTTCCAAAAGTGAGAGCCTTAGGAGCTTACATAAAGGAAGATTTAGAGAAAACAAAGGAAATTGGTTTAGAGGAAGGGAGAGGGGAAATAAAGACTGAAACAGGATAAAAACCTACAGAAAGCAGCTGGTAATCTGCCGACATTGTAGACCTTGCACAAAATGACAGCCTCTGTGTCTGGTGACCTCCCAGGGGTGGTTTGGAGGGTTAGAAATGCAATGTGCCCTGGATGCTCATTGCCCACAGCCTGCTCCCAGTCAGGGCATCTCAAAATTTCCCTTCCTCCAACTGTGCTTCAGCTCTTCCTCCCTCCATCCTCTGAGCAGGGAACTCCAGAGCTCACATTTACCTCTTAGGACCAACCAGGCTCATAATGGAACTGGAGTAACCACGGCAAGCGTGAGATAAATATCTAATAACCACTCAACTCATTCAGTTCAGCATGTTATCAACAGCAGGAATCAGCATTAAACAATTACCCAATTCTGCCCTCGGGGAAAGAAGGAAATGCAAAATATTTCCAAAGAAGTCATTGAGGAGGATACATTCAACCTCAACAGAATTCACTGCATCCTGCCTGGCAGCTCTCCTGACTCCCACTGTGCTGCGGCAAATTGGGATACACAAGGTTGGAGGATCATTAATGTTTCTTCTCTGCTTTTGCCCACCTCTGAGCCCCATCCTCCACCCCTGCTGGCTTTTAATGGATAGAGGGAAGATCCTGGTGCATCCACATTCCTGGGAAAGCCAGGAGCTGCCACAGACACTTCCCCCACTTCACAGGCTTCACTGTGAATTTCCCTACTGTATTCAGATTTCAGTAGAGGACAAATGTCAAGGGAGGGCACAGAAGTTGTCCTGCTCTTAGGCACTGAATAATCTAATTTAGGGGCAGCTATCAGTGCTGCTTTGGCCTTGTTGATTTTCTCTTCCTAAGTCAGTGTTCAGACACTCACAGCTTTTGTCTACTGCTGTTATCAAGGCATTTGCATGCACTAATCCATGACAAATGGTTTCATTTGGTGCACATCTGATTTCCTTGCCTGCCAACTAGAAAGAGATAATAGAAATACCACGAGAAACTAAATTAGAACTAAAGGAGTCATCTATTTGTTGGAGAAACTCAAAACAAGGTTAGGATAAACACCACCCAGGCAGCTGAATTAATGGAGAAAGCGCTGAGATGTCAGCTGAGGAAACACAGTTTCTAATTACCTGGAGGGAAAAAAAAAAAAACAAAAACTGCTTCACAAAAAAAAAAAAAGCTCCACTAAAAGATGCTGCTAAAGAAATAATTATATTACAGATGTGGGAGCTGGCTTAGACACAGCCATTCTCTGTCAGATCCTGCCCAAGCACACTGAAAACAATCAGGAACTCAGAAACCTCAGTGAGCCCAACTTGTCCCTTGGGTTCCCCTGTTTCACACAGTAGTGACTTCTGGCTGGCTGACCACCCAAATCTGAAAGCACTCCATGTAGGTAACCAAAAAGAGGATTTTAATGTGTTAATGAAAGTCACAGTAAATTGTGTTAGCTTAGCCATGAGAGCTTATGATTAAAGCAAGGTTTCCCCCAGATTTCTGCTGTTTAATGCAAAGTGTATCCTTCTGTTAAAAAGGGCAACTTCTGAAAACACCAGACCTACTTTTACTTTCAGGGCAGCTCTTAACCAAAACAAGAGCTGGTACCAGCCAGAAGGACACACAAGACCCTCCTCATGTTCACCCTGGTATTGAATTTGAACTCTCTGTGGTCTTGATTCCTCTTGGGAAAGAGGCAGCCACTGGCAGATCTGAATTTCTGCTTCCAGACAGGATTTTTGCCTTTATCAGAATGATGGCTTGTTTTGGGTAGCTGCTGCTATCTACACAGATATTTTTTTTTCCCTAAAGAGGAATATCAAGGCAGAAATAAAGAAGGCACAAAGACATCGAATCACTTTTTAAAGTTTCAACTTAAGAAACTGATTCTTAAAAACAAACAAAAAACCTCAAATATTAAGTGCTCAGAATTTCCCACTCAGTTCCAATTTTGGCTTTAAAACATGAAATAGCCTGGTGTTCAAAGGTTTCTGAACTGTAAAATTAGTCAATTTTTAAAGACATGATAGAAAGCATAGAAATTACTACATCATAGAAATAAAATGATGGGCTTTTTAAAATTAATATAATTACAGGAAGTACCTATATCTAGTAATATTTCAGTGTATTTTACCATACATTCCTTATCCTCAGCACCTTTAGTCAGTCCAGAAATGAAGCTAAGGTCTTCTCTAAAATGCAATTTTTTCAAAATGCAGTGTTTTGAACATGACCTTAATGATAGTTTCAGTGTTATTTGGTCTCATTTCTGTCTGGTTTTTGGTCGTATTTAAATTCAGAATTATTCAGAATGTGAACACTTACTTTTTAATATGTTTATATAGGGAAATATATGAGCTACAGATACTTTTAAACTCTTGAACATGTTCAGTCACCACTGTGTTCTTGTGATTCCTGAGCAGCACATAGGAAAGAGGTGTTAACCAATACGTTCCCTTCATGTCTGCATGTTCTTTTAAGAAACAAACATATAAATCAATGAAACCAATTTTCCAAATAAAATGTCCTTGCTTGCTCTCAAGCACTTAATTAAACACCATTAACTCTAGTTTGTTTTGGCAACCAATTAATGTCATGATCAAATATAAATAGACTCTGCAAGAAAAGATTATAATTAATAAATCCTGAACAACACAGTACAATTGCTCTGAAGCTTTGCTTGCCAGCAATATTTCACAGCAGTTTTGGAGAGTATTAATGAGGACAGTAAAAATTAAGTTTCAACAGGGGGTGCAGTTCAGATCCTGAGGCTCTTGCCTGCACCCAGGCTGATCTGTAGGTTGCTGCCATTATCTACACAGAAAAATCACAGTCCCAGGTTCCTCACTTTCCAACAAACTGATATGTACATGCATAGGAGTCTTTCATCAAGTTCTCCACAGATATAACTTTCACTTGTGCACACTTTAATTGACAGTATATTCTATTTTGCTCCCTGTGTTTTGGTAGGTTCAAAATGAGGGTTCTTGATTCAGATTTGTCAACTACAGAAAACTAAACTAATCCAGCAGGCGTGAGAATGGATTAAAAACATTCTTAACCTGAGCCAACAGCTCTCCGGATGATCAAGAGACAAGGATCACTGTTTAAGCTGTTTTTTTGGTTGCCTATTCATTTAGCAACAGTTAAGGTACATGGTATACAAGTAAACTTAGCTGTTCATGGTAGAAATATTTGTGCCCAATTCCAAAAATCTCCCAGCATGTGTGGCTGGGTGGGAGCTGCTCATGGAGAGCAGATTATTCCCTGGGTTTCTTGGAACTCAGAGACAGTGCACCACAGCAAGGGTACCCATCCCAACAGATTGTTTATGTTCTGTACTTCCCTCGCTGATTCTCAAGGAATCACTTTCACATCATCCAAAAACAAGTAAAATTTTCTGTTCCTGCCATCATTTCAGTTCCCAAGCCAAGCTGTTTTCTCAAAATAAGGATTACAATGGAACAGTAGGACAGCTATTGATTATCATGATAGCAACAGTGATCCTGCATGCTGCTGTCATTAAGTGACCTTTCAAGAAGGGCAGGAATGTTTTCTTTACCCACTGCGAAGGAAAAGGGGCAAACTAGTATTCCAAAAGAAATACAGAAGGCAAGAGAGAGATGTCAAAAAACAATCTAAACAGAGCGTAGAAATATGAGTCACAGAAACACTGGGCTTTGTAACTTCATTCAGCTTAATTTACACCCCCGATTCCCCATTGTGCATCACTGCCTGAGTCTCATAAATTTAGACTCCAACTGTGCTGCAGTCCTCGTGGTCCCTTCTCAGGGCACAGTGAAGAGAAAGCTCCAGCATCACTCCCATGCAAAGGAGCAAGATCAGTTGGAAAAAGCTGTTCTGTGTAGGGCATCTGAAAACAGCAAAAAATGCTGAGATCCACCAGGAAAAAAAAAAAAAAAAAATCTTTCTCACAACACAGGTTGGTTTCACAGAGTGGAAAGAAAAACATTCAGAAGGAAACACAAAGATTATAGACGGTACAGGATAAAATAATATCAAACTTAAAGGGGAAAGCACATCAATCTTGTGAAGCAATGCACTTGAATATTACTTTTTAAAATATAAATGAGCCTTGGACTAAAGCAGGCTAATCATTAAAGGCATGTTTCTGATGTTATCAGCAGAAATACTTCAGTGCAGAGCTATGTAGTTTGCCTCTGGGGTTTATATTTGTAGGTGCCAAATTTTCCTTGGGACTTCACCACCACAGAATGAATTCTCACATTCTTTAAGGCCATGACAGCGAGCTACAAATAGTGGTGTGCACTGAAAGGTTCCTGCATGACTCACCAGGGCCTCGAGGCTGCACTTGGCAAGGGAGGCTCAGCACAGGGCTGGGAGCAGGAGATGCTGCTGGGGCCAGCACAGCAAAAGGAGCTTTTTGGTCCCTGCCTCCCCAGGGAAGCTCCTGCCCAAGTGTTTGCCTGCAGAGAGGCCTGAGGGAGAGCTGAAGTGGCTGAAGTGGCACGGGATGGGGACAGGAGCACGGCCAGGAGGAAGGGCACAGCAGGGGGACTAAACCAGAGCACAGAGAGTGTCAGTGCAAAGCACCCACACGGGAAGCATCACCCCATTGTCCCTGTGGCAGCACTTTGCCATTGCTGTTTTGAACAAGGTGTGCAGTGAGGGTGACCCCTGGAGTGCACCCACAGGAAAGGAAAACTGGGAATGCAGCCACACTTCCAGCAGCTCCTGGGGAGCCCCCCGGGCTGCTCAGGGCCCCAGTGCACACCCCGGCCATGCTGCTCTTCACAGCCCATTGAGCTGACACACCTGCTCCCCCTGAGGTTGCTCCATGTCCCTGGATCAGCAGTAACAAGGCATCACATTCAGCAGTGTCACTGATGACAGCTCTCCTCCACCTGCACCAAGCTGTGAGGATCCCAGCTGCCCTTCTCCTCCTGCCACTGACCAGCCAGGGAGGACAGCCTGATCCCTGGCAATGCCAACCTATCCCTTCCCCTTTATTTCCCCTGTGTCCCAGCAAACAGACCCCCAAAACCCCCATGCCTAACCCTGTCTCCAAGCATACCCTGGAGCCATGCTGGTTTTGTTTCAGAGGTTTGATTTTTCATGGGGGAAAAAAAAAAATCAAAAAAAACCCAAAATCACAGGGTGCAGTACTTCTGATCAAGTCTGCTGCTGTAAACAAGCCCATCACACGAGCACAGCAGGCAGTTCATTGCCATCATGCTGCTAGAAACCCTACCTCATGCTTAAGTGTTGATTTTGTCACATCAGTTCTCTTCCTAAACAAAATACGTGTCCACATACATCCAAATGTATTTTGTATGTGACCAGGAACACACTAGGTACTTACAACCTGGATTTCTTCACTTAGCAGTTGGTAATTTCACATTTTCAAGAGCAGCCTGTCAAGGCCAGGTGGGTATAACAAAGGTATCACGAGGGAGATCTTTCCAGTGAGTGACTGGAACAGCTCCTTGTGAGCAGGATTTTCTGACTGTGAACAAACCAGGGCACTGTGCTGCTTCCTGTGCATTTGCTGGTGTAAATGAAAACTGAATCAGACCTTAGAACTTAAAAATGTGCTGATTTTAATTAACACAGCAAGAAACAATAGCTGTCACCTTTCATGGCCATGGCTGGCTGTATTCCTGCCTGGCAATTTGAACGTTGTATACCGAAGGCAACAGTTTGCATTCACACCATGTGATTGATGAAATACAATTCTTGCTAATCACAGAAATTTTTATATATTAACTGCCTAGTGCCACACTTGCTTCTGTCAACACCAAGAGCAAAAATCCTGCTGAACTCACCTTCCAAATCTCAATTGTTCTACAAAGTAGAGATACATTTTATTTATACTTTCCTGAGGAATTAAATTCAAAACCCTGTCTGTTTTGAACTGAATAGCCACATATATGGGGCATATGAAAATAGCAGACCTTTTGAAATGTGAAAATATGCAGTTTACCCCAAGGCTATAAAAAAAAATCAGTGGGAAGGCCAAGATCAGAACTAAGACATTTTTTGCTCACAGCCACAGACTACAGTTTCTGCAAAATGCTGTCTACTGAGAAACATGCTCACAGCATCCTTAGGTTGATGTTCCTTATTAGTTGGTGCAGAATTGCTTTGAGACCAATTTTTCCATCTCATAATATGTAGTACAGAGAATCAGTACTTGAGAAGATTTTTAATATGCACATCATTAACTACTGTCACAATAAAAGGTACTTCATGTTTAGCATCATAAAATTCCAGCCTTGATTCAGTCCATGATTTCTTCCTCTGAACAGGCCTATTTTTAATTAACATATTTGCAAATGTCAGCAGTGCTACAGTGGGTACTTTTTTCTGCTTGTGCCTGCCTTACATCTTTGCACACAAGACTAACTTGATGTGTACCTAATTCATTTGCGCAAACTTACAGGTGAATCCTATGTCCTTCCAAGTAACACATGGCCAGTGTTGTCACCTATGATTAGCTGAAAGATCCAATACTTTGTTATGGAACAACATCAGAATTTTGCAAAGAATTGCATGATTGAAAGGGTGATGGCTGTTTTATTTTTTTTTTAAACTTGAATCCTGTACTTTGCTAATATATTGTGTCACCAAATCCCAGCATCTACTTCCTACTGGTGGGAGGATCAATCCTGTCAATCAGATAATCAAAGAACTATCACAGGCACTCAGATAACTGCAAATCAACATGTCCACTCTAACCCCTCAGGCCAATTCAACAGCCCTACAACTGTGTGTATCTTAGAGACCAAAGCAACCAGCGTGGAATTCTTTTCATTGCCACTATTTCTTCTTAAATCACACAGAAATGACAAGCTTGCAAAGAAGATGGAGATTTGTTTCCACATAAAGTTATTTCCTGTGAATGCTTTCACACATCCTTTGCCTAACATGATTTTCATGAAAATGAAATATAGTCATAAAAAAACCCTGCAGAAAGCCACGAGTATTGCCCAAGGGAATTACAGTGCAGTGAGGTTCTGCAGGTTTACTCCCAGGTCTCCTCTTCCTCCCCTACCCAAGTCAAAAGGAACAGGCACCAATATTTAAGGGCACTAAAGAGCAGCACTGAAACTTCTCACTGTGTTAATGAGACAAGAAAGAATTAATGAACAGGCACAAATAACACAGCATCATTCATCTTATAAGCAAGCAGTATTTACTATGGCCATACTACCTGTGCCCACCTGCCAACGTTTCACAGGAAAGAAAGCTACAGTCAATCACAAATGCTGTCATGTAGAGCAGTTTATCACATTTGTTTCCAGGTTCATACCTTCTGCTAAGTCATCTAACTGAATATAGAAGTACTGAATTATAAAAATGAAAAATTATACTGCACTGGAAAGAGACTTTAAGCTTCTGTGATTGCACAGTGTGTAAAAATCAGCCCATTCAGATACTTGCTTAAGAAAGTTTCTGGGAGAAAAAGAATTATCAAGCTCAGAAATCTCTGATGATAAACTAACCTTTTAATATATTTCCCTTGATTTCCAGGGTTTCCAAACGGGATTAACTGCTGCGGTCCAGATGGATATATTCACTGTGTTAATCCACCGTGTTCAGTTCAAGTTTATTATGCTAAATACACTCCAAGAGGATTTTATCTTTTACTTGCACCTTCCTGTGCTCAGTGAGACTCTTCTATTAGTCAAGAATGAGAAGCACAAGATGGGGTGGAACCTGCCTTTTTAATTATCTTGTACCAAAGTGGCCCCATGATGGAGATGAACTGCTCAAATTCTCTTATTTTAGAGCAGCTCATTACCTATGCATGATCACAAACTGAAAGAAAAGGTATGCTGAGCATGCTATTGATTACAGCTCTATCTGCCATGATTCAATAAGTTGAAATTCCATACACCAAATATTAAATTACTGAAATTATGCTTTGGCTCATCTGCATCCATTTTTTATTCACTTTTATTTGGCTGAACAGTTTAATCTTACTTACAGAGTTTCTAACTAAAACTAAACTATGCATTCCTAATAATATAAATATGAAAAATAGGGTGTGCTCAGGGACTGCAGTTGAATACATTAAAATCACTCAGTTTGCTAGTTAACATATTTCCATCCTTTTTATGTACAACCTTTCACATTCAGTTGGCAGACTGCAAATTCATGGCCTTATAAAAAAACCACTGTCTTGATTTTCTGTTGTGACAGCAGAAATCGTCCAAAATATCTAAGAGTTTCCCTAAAGGACACTCACAGGCTGGTACTTCCCAGGTGCAGCACAATCTGAATTTGAGGTGAACATCATGTCAAATTCCACTCATCTGTCAATGTAGTGGATTATTTCTTGAGAGACTGAAATTGGCTGCCTGGGATCAGAACGCCATCAATCTTATTCATGTAGGGTGCAGAGAAGCTGCCTGAGCCAGGCTCGCAGGAGGGAAAGCTTGGCTGCTTCTAAGTAGGTGATGAGGCAGCTGTAAAACCTTCACTCTATCTGTAGCACATCCCTGAGTGAAAGATTTTGTCATTTTTCACATTTCCCCAACATTTGGTATGCATTCAGTGTCTTGCTGTTCTTGCTTTATAAAAAAGGTGATTTTTCAAGCTTGGGCAAATGTTGCAGTGCTCTGGATCTGCCCAGCTCTCATTTTTTCTCATAATGTCACTTGTTTCAACTGATTCCATAAAATGATATTGCATTTTCCTTTTACATACCTGTGCAGCTGGGCTCTTTTTCCCCCCTTTCCTTCACTAGGGACACGCTCAAATAACCAGCAGCATTACTGGTAATTGCACTATAATAAATCTCTGCAAGTCCCAAAGAAGTCCCTCAGCCCTCACACTTCAAGCACTCCCAGATTTCCAGTGCCAGGGGGTAAAGGTAAGACACTTGGTTAATCTGATATAACATGGGCACTGAGACCTAGCCTAGCAAGGATTTTGGTCTAGTCCTCAACAACATTTATGTTTCATTAGAACAAACCAAGACAATGCCAATACCCGTGATTTCTGGGCAAGAAACGTACTTGGGAAAACTTTGAGTTTTAAAGTTGCTAAAGACCTGTGTTCAAGATCATTTGTCATTGAAGGGATGTCATTCAATCAAAAACCATTAAAATATTAATTGCCACATTGTAAAATGACTCATCACTGTGAGTTAACACTTTCCATCTTTCATTCCTACAACTCTTAAAGCCTCTCCCACCTTTTCTTTGGATTTGAATTCGGTTAAGTGACATTCTTGTCCCATCTAATTTTAACCAGATGAAAATACTGTGCTAGAAAATGCCACCACCTCAATTTTTATCATAGCACATTTTTCAAAGTGCAATTAGCAGTTGAAGGAGTTATGTGATCCATTTCTATTAATAAAAACACAATAAAACCACTGCTGTGCTGTCCCTGCAGACCCAGCAGCCCAAGTGAGCTGTGTTCTCCCCTGCTAACCTGTGGGATTGATTCTGCCTTTACAGGCACTGCACTCTATTCACAGTCCCAAATTCTCCTCCAGGCCACACTTTTGCAGCCCCATCAATTTCAGAGGTAAACCTGAGAACTCCAGAAGAAATGTGCCTCTTTTAACCTGACCTCCAGCACACACACATGGGTGACTGAGCGAGATTGGTGCCGTGGTTTAAGGAACAAACCTGACCCCAGTTTGGGTCAGATAAGCACAAAGTTCCACAAACCTGTGCTCTCACAGTGCCCAAGTTCTACAGAAATTCACCAAATGGGAAGAAGGGGAGAGAGAAACAAGGACACAGAAACTGAATCATTACCCACAATGGGATTCTTATGCTGGGCAATTGTTAGAAAAGGATATTAAAGGATGACTATTCCCACATCGGACTGGCAAAGCACAACACACATTAGACCCACCAAAAAACAGATGCTGTGCAATACAAAGGCAAACAACTCATGAAACTTAAATGGCAAAAATAATTTTGGTTAGTCAATCATTTATCAAGACAGACAGGAGCATGGGCAGAGAGCCTGCAAGCCCAGAGCTGAGCTCAGTCCTACCTGGTCTGTGCAGGTGGTGCTGCTGGAAAGTGTGATGGAGGGACCCCTGACAGAGCAGCATTGCACAGGCACTTATCCACAAATACAGGACCCAGGACATTGCAGAGACCACTGCCATTCTCTAAACAAAATATTAGAAATGCATTATTATCCAATGCCTTACAGCACACACAATAGTCAGCTTCCATTACAACAGTGTTTTTAATATTTTTCTTTTTCACTCCTTTTGATTATTATTCCCCCCCTGCAGGATGCAATTGTACAACAAAGGTCATGCCCAAAAAGGACAGCTGAGGTAAAGAGACATCAACAGAGGAGCCTGGGTAACTTTAATAATTCAGTGGTAAAAATCAAACTGTAATAATCTGAGGACTAAAAAAAAAACCACAATATAAATAGAAGCTGGGAAATATTCTCACACTGATCCATAGCTCAATTTACAGGGGAGTTAAAAATGTAAACCAAATTTTAAAAAGTCACAACACCAGCTGGAAAAATCCAACATGATGTCCAGACAGTATCAAAGCTGCTTTAAATACATTGCAGAAAGGCATAACACATCCTCAGATATCCAAGACATATTGCCAAAATACTCCATCCCCAAAGCTAAAAGGGCTATTACTGACCCAGAAGGTAACAGTACCTTGTTTGGTTTTTTGCTTTTGCAAGCATTAATTATTAATCATGCTTCTGTCTACCAAACAAAGTAATTGTTTCTCAGAATTATGTTCTAATCCCCAGATGAAATCAGCTTCCTTTTGTTCGACCTGTGCATGCACAAGGACTGGAGTATGGCCAGACTGAATTTCAGAGGTGCTCTATAGAAGACCTGATGTTTCCACAAAGCAGATTGTGTGAAAATTTAAAAAATATTCCCTTTGCAAAGGGAAAAAACAATTTCTTTGTCTGCTGGTGCTGGTGCACTTGGCCATCCAGTGCAGACAACTCTTTTTCCTTACTTGTGTTCATGGCTGTACTAACTGGCTGAATTTCCCTCTGACTTGTTAACTTCAGCAGCTCTTTCCCAGTGCCTGCAAGGATCAGGAGGTTTGCAAGGCTCAGCTACGCTACACATCGTCCAGTTCCCTTCACAGCACCTTCTGCTGCATTTCAGATGGCCAAATTAATCAAACTTGAGGCACTCTCCTCACTCAGCCAATGACGGGATGCTGCTCTCTATCTAATAATCCAATCAGCTGAACATCATTTTCACAGAGCAAGAAAGACTTTGAAAGATTCAATCTCTCACATGGAAAAAAATAATGTCTTAAAAAAAAAAAATCTGCATGCAATATCAGGGGATTTCTACAGTAGGAAGATGAGCAATATTAAAATAGTGAAATGCTGTGATAATAAAATATATGCATATAAATCCTTTTTTTCGCCCTGATTTTAAAGCAGCAGAGTCTTTGGGAAGCTTTTTAAGTCTAATTAGCTGAAATGAACCACATAAACTGACAAGTATAATTAATAGAGAATACCAAAGCATTATTTTGATCAGCATGAGGCTCTTCCTTTCTCTGTGCTGAGTGCTTGATGCACTGCTTGGTGTATAATTAATTTCATTTCCAACTGTTTGCTTTGCAATATACAATGCACTTTTTCTCCTCTCTTTTTAGACCCATTTATCTTGCAAAATAGATTCAATCTTCCCAGATCAGGGAGCTCCCAGGAGGCTTCCCGTGTCTTCAGGAATTAACACGTTCTTGTCATAATTGGTGCTCCTGTGCTTTTTATACCACAAGGCAAAGGGAAAGGTGAGCCTCACGCAGGGGAATTTCAGGTGTTCAGGTTATTTAAACTGAACTTTAAAAATCCCAGTCAAAGAGCCAAACTTCCACAACCTGCTAAATGCTCCTGTGTCTTTCCTCCAGCATCATGTTCTTCACACATGGACAGCAGACTTACTTTACCCACTCAAGCTTTATTATTAGTTTTTTTTTTAAATATAAAAACATCTCTCAAACATTCTCTATTTCAAACTACCTTTGTTCAAACCCAGCATTTCTTACAAACATTTCTTCATTCACTCGTTCGTCAGCAAACTGTCACACACACAATTTCACCCAGAGATCATCTTATCATTAATATAGAAACACAGCAGTGAATATTTTCCACTTATTATCTGATGAGTTCCAGATCTGCTTTCTGAATCTTAAACCCTGAGGAAGCTCCTTACCTGAGTAATCCAACCAAGAGCAGAGCACTCTAGTAGTGTTCATCGGAAAGATCTAATACTTTTTTAAATCCATCTGTACCACAATAAGGGATTTCTTTTATAGCTTCCCAATAATCTTCTTTATCAGGATTAAAAGTAGAAAAAAAAAATCTCTTTTTCGTTACAAATCCTGTTTCCAGAGTAAAGAAGACATCTGAGCTCTCAGACTGCCGTCAGAAAAGTGGCCAAGGTTTGAGGGGTGGAAACCTTCTCATTTTCACCTTTAGATCATTTCCTAGCATCCCCTTCTGCTTGACGAGCCCTTTGAAGTGATGGTGCGATGAGGTGCAGCGTGCAGGACACTGGAGGCCGAGCAGCAGCTCCCGAGCGCGGGCAGCGCGGCCGCGGCTCCGCACGGGCGGCACAAGGCGGCGGCTCCCGGGCGCTGGACCTGCCGGAGCCTATTTCAACACATCCCTGCTCGGGAGAGTATCACATGTGCCTTAAAGCGACACAGCCCTCGCTCGGCAGCCCCAGCCAGCGGCTGGAGTTGCATTTAAATAGCGGCAGCAGAGCCCGCACGGCGCAGGGGAGCGGCCGCTCCGGCTGCGGGAGGCAAGTGGGGATGGGCAGGAGCGAGCGCGGCCACGGAGGCACCTGGGGACGGGCTGGTTCCGCCGGCACAGCCTTTATTCCCCAGCCTTCTTCTGGCACTTGTTCACCAGAGCAGTGCGGGGCTTAAGGGAGTCGCTTCCCTTGCACGGAGAGCAGCACATGCCTGGCAAGGGGAAGGGAGGTGCGGGGAAAGTGTAACGAGGCACACGGGAGAGCAGGAGACTCCTACGCGCTCCCAGGGGCTTTCCAGCACCTTGCCACAACTCCGAGTGGAAGCTTTCCTTCCAACTCCATTTCCGAGGCATGTCTGCAGACAATGGGGAAAGAGCTCTGATTTACTCCCAAATGCTAAAGCTCAGCTATGCCAGATTATTTATTGCAGTTATTTATTCCCCACATTTTAAGTGGCCATTTACAGGAATGGAGTGGTTTCCTCTCTCTCTTGTACCTTATGTAATTATTTTTTTTAAAGAGCCATTGTATAGACTTAGTACATACCATTCACTTGGTATTATAGCTCTTATGTCTGCCTACAAAAGAAAAAGGGCTTGGAGACAAAACAGAAACTTCCATTTTAAGAGCTCAGGATGTGTGCTACAACACAATGTGGGATTATTTCTTTTCCCCCTGGATAACCTGTGGTAGAAGAGTGTGCCACCTTCACTGCTCACCAGCACAAAACACCAAATAATAATAAATAATAACAGCACTAAGTACCCTTACACTCAAGTCCCTCCACCTCAGCACCTGAGGACATCTGTCTGATGGAGACTCTCACTGAGAGGTGCAATGAGTTTACCTGACAGATCACATGCTCCTTTGGAGCTGCTGTATTTTATTGGGTAACACACACCAAGCATTTGGCCCTGCAGACCAACAGAGATGTGACACTGGTCTCTGCCACAATGCTCAGAACAGTTCTAACACAGTGAAGCAACTGGTGGCAGGGTGTGACAAAGTGACACAGGAGATCACTGGCTATGGACCCTCCCATCAGGTCCCTGAGCAGAGATGGGGACAAGAGGGTGGCTTAGGCCAAGCCTCACTGACCAGAGATGTTTTCAAGAGGTTAGCATTTTCTTTTCAGAAGCTTTGTTTGAAATCACGTGGAACAAGTATGGTTGGAGATATAATGATATGTTTAATAAGGGCTTTCTTGTTTTCCTGAAGAATTTCCTTAGACACTGAAAGACAGCAAAGAACTGAGGTAGTTATTACTTTCTGGCCTCAGAAGGGTCTAGAAGGCTCAAAAAATCAGATGAGAGGCAACAAAATACCATGAAGTACTGATGAACAAGGCACTTGGGATCAGGCACAGCCCAGAGCAGGAGTCAGCAGGAGGAGGCTGTTGGGGTTGGCTGCTAAAGCCACAGGGAGGCTCGAGGAATTCAATCCCATGGGAATACAGGGAGATTTCTGCTGCTCCTGTGAGGGGATGGGAATTTAATTGAAAAGAAACACCTATTTAGGATACATCCCTTTTAGGACTTTGTGGGAAAGATGCAAGTGAACGGGTACAGAGTGGGGAGGTTTTAAGGAAGATGAAGGATAAATGTCTCAAACAAATATATTCTTCTAAGAAACTCAAAATCCTTGTGGCCAGCAGGAAGAATCAGACAAATTGTGACCACACACCTTGGCGGAATAGGCAGAGACAGATTTATGCAAGGTACAGATTTATGTAAGGTACAGCAGAACTGTCACTCTGCCAAGCACTGCTAACTCCCAGCTCCATGAGGCTAATGCCACCATAACCCCTGACAGATGCTGCTATTGCTCAGGACAAGCTCTGCAGAAACAGGGGACATGTTGCTTCTGCAGGGTAGGGGGCAGATCAGAGGGACAGAGAGAATATTAAACAGGCTGTGCTTGCAGCCTCTCCCTGCCCTGGCTCCCAGCATCAGACAGGAGCACAGGAGTCCTTGGCAAATCTTGCAGAAGCATCCTCACACCTGCTTTGAAGTCTTTGCTGCCAATTTTAACTTTCAGTGGACCAACAAGACATTAAACATTTTCCTCTTGCCCTCTTTGCTAAGCACAGTGTCATAGTCACCTCATGGTTTGGGGCTTTACTTCAGCCTCCTCCCCTGGCTCTGACAGGGAGGGGATGATGCTTTACAAGCACCTCTGGGCCCATGTTGATTGTGGGGCTACTGACACTGACACGCTGGGAAGAGAAAATAAGAAGGGGAAAAAACCCACAAGTGAGCAGTCTGCACATTTCAAAATGTTTTCTCATGAAAAGGGAAGGCTGAAAGTAATTTGTCTCTAGACAAAAGAGAAATGGGACTAAAGGGGGTGTCCTGTGGAATGGCAACTCCTGGCAGTGCTGGGACATGAGGAATCCATGCCCTGCAGAGGGGCAGAGCACCCTTTGAGTTACGTGGTCTGTGTCTGACTGCTGGGAGGTGAAGTATCAGGAGGAGCTCTTTCCACTCCCACTCAGACACCTGATGGGACCAGAGGAGAGGACAGAGACCAGCACCTGAGCTATCCCAGCTGGAGAGCATGGAAACTGCTTATTCACAGCTCTGACTGAAAGTCTCTACGGGGCTGCTGGCACAGACCATTACACTGGATGATATTTCCAAGGTGAAGGTAGGTTGCAAGGGGTCAGCAGCAATCCAGCTGTCTTTGAGAATCTGCCCCACACCCAGGGCTGCATGCACCAGGAGAACAGCGTTTCCCTCCTGCTTCCACCATTCATCTAGAGATGCCAAGTGAATGACAAAAATAGGCAAATAAAAATAAATGCTCTTCCCTGCCTGGACCTCTATTTATCACAATTTTCTGGGCACGCAGAAAAGGACAGCATGTGCAACTCAGGCAGGCTCATGCAGACAGCAGATTGGTGCTTGCACCCAAACAGGGGCTTCTGGCCTCTGCTTTCTGCATTCTGCCTCCTCTGCCTCCCTCTCCTCCTCCCCCACAGTTGCCTTTTCCCAATGAAGAGGTTTAACACGACACATCCAGGCTCATATTTCACAGGGTCTGGAGAAGGCTCACCACCTTGGAAATGCAAAGCTCCTCAGTTCCAGTGTTCCTGGGACAACGAAGCTTTGCTTTTCACAGATTGCGTTCTCCACCCCTCCCAGCTGCTTCCACCCACCCTACAAAGCTCCTTCCCAAATCCCAGACTCCCCCCTGGCTGCTGCCTGGGCAACAGGCACTGCACACTGCAGCTCCTGCCTACCTCAGTGTTCCTACCCAGGTGAGCCAAGTGTAGTCTCACAGCAAGTTTTACCTCAGCTCCAGCAAAAGCCAGATTTCTGACACTCACCCTCGGTTCACAATATCTGTGGAAGCTTTTTCAAAAATCTGGCAGAGCAGTTTTGCTTGGCCCCCTCACCTCCCCACAGAGTTTTTCCTCCACTGGGAACCATCCCACATGGATAACCAGCAGCTGAGCATGTGAAGATTGAGCTGCCTACATGTGACTGCATGAACAGCAATGCTGTGAAGCCCAGAGTAAAAACCAGCCAAGAAATCCTTATCCATGGTCCTGAACCTCCCTCTATTTCTTGCTCTTGGTTTCTTTCCTTTCCCCTCTTGGAACAGGGAACACAAAGAGGATTCCTTTGGTACGGGGAGAGCACAGGTTTACCAGCTCCCTGGCCACAGCTTGGCCCGAACAAACACTCACAACCCACATTCAATGCATCAGCACAGCAATATTTGATGCTCTGTGTGCACATCCCCTCTGCTCAGCCAGGTGCTCCACTCCATGTCTAGAACTTTTAATAGATACATCCCCAGGAAAACCTTCCTCTTCCTGAGACTTCCTTTTCTCAGTCCTCACCACTTGTCTCCCTCTCTTGCAGGACATCTAATCCAACCTCAGTGACCAAACTGAATCTATTTCCTTTCTTGCCCTTCCTATGTCTTCACTGACAGCATGAAATCCTTCTGTCTGCACTGTAAGGTTTTCTTTCCTACAGCTTTTTCCTGTGACAAGAGAAGATGCAGTATTTTTCCTGGAGGCAAACAAGAAAAGCTTAGCTAGAAAGACACAGCATTTTTTCATGAAATGAGTAAACACCAAGGACTTGTCTGGCTGTGACCACAGGCTCCACTGACCAACACAAAGACCACACACACCAGGAGCCTGAAAGATCAGAGCTGAACAACATGTGCAGGGAAGCCACTTGCCACGGGATCATCCCAGGGGCTGGTGCAGACAGTTACTGTCCCACCTCAAGTGCAGGATGTTGGGAGATGTGCTGTGTTTCCAGCACAGGTGCAGACATGTGGATATGGAGGATCAGCCAAGGCAGCAGCACAGCTGCTCAGAGGAGATGCTCCACCTGCTGCTCTTGGCCCCTTTCCACCCTCTTATCTCATGGCACATCACTGCTCTGCCTCTCCCACACCAAACTTGCTTGGCAGAAGCAGCAGTTTTGTCAACCGTCCTCAAGAATACAGGGAAGATCCAAGCAGGAAGATGACATAACCACAGGGGAAAAATAAACCAACCAAAAAAACCCCAACCAAACAAAACCTCACAACAACCACATGAGCACAATAAGTAGTTTGCACTGGAAAACAACAATTAAATAACAAGTTTGAATGTTGACAAAAGCAGGGAGAAGTGAAAACAGAACACAAAAGGAAGGATTCTCACAGTTGCTCCTCCCAGCCTACCTTAAACGTGTGGCTACTCCTTTTCAAGGGGATGTCTGGTCCTCACAATTACTGTGTTTGGGAGACAAGGATTCTGCTTTTTACAGTTTTCCAAAGTCTAAGAGGGGAGAGAAAGAAAAAAGAACACATCTATATTTGTCAGGGAAGTTTATATCACAAAAGTTTGTGTCCTAGTTATTTTTAAAGTATGTAGGACAACGCGCACAAAAAGTCTCAACCCTTATCTAGAACTTGCCATTAGCTGACAAGATCAGCACTTGCTGAGGATTAACAAGATGAATTCTCTGTGCAGTACATTATCATCATGAAAAAAAATTAATAGCATTCAATACATTTAAAATACAACCAGCAAAACGTGACTGTGCTCAGGGTATCATGGCAGGTAAACATAACCATCATGTAATGAAGATGAGTTGTCCATTTAGTTTCAGTTCAGAGATACCAAAAAGCAAAGAAATCTAAGTTAAAACAGCCCATGAACTGATAGCAGTTCATGGCTTCTTGTGATACTCTTATTCTTTATGTATAGCTGGAGAGATCATCCTGATCTGAAAATCCAGAATCTTTTAATGGATTCCCAAATTCATCCCAGCACAAACTCAGCACCTCCAGCTGATTCTTAAAAGAGCCAGGTTGAACCCATTACATAAAATGTTAATGGAATATTCCCAGTTTGAAAACAAACTATTATTTTTGTCAGACTGCAGCTGCTTTTCCAGACCAGATAAAACCTCATAACAGGCAAGATCCCCCTACTGTGGGCAAATCATGGGTCAGAGGCTGCATGGACTGAAAATTAGTGTATCTATAGCCAGAGGGGACATTTGGCATTTGATCTATCGCTTTCATTATGTTAATTATCAGTCCTCAAACACAGGTTTAGCATCTACTTTTGCTGCTGAAAAGTCAGCTTTTATATGAAGGTGCAGGTGTTTTTAATATTTACAACATAAATAAAATAAATCCAAGAAAAGCAAAGGCATTCAGAAACTTTGGGAAGCAAATTCCCTATGGTGAGCTCAGATATGGTCACTGGGTTATATTCACTCCCTCTACACTTATGTTCCTAAATTTCAGTTAAACTTAATAAAAAAAATATGTCTCCATTATTATTTCAGCAGCTTTAGGAGCAGGGTTAAACTAGATGGTCTTCAGAGGCCCCTTCCAACCCCAGCCATTCTATGATTCTATCATTATCCTGAAGTAATAAAAAAAAAGGAGGCTTCAACAGCAGTTAAAAAAAGCCTTCTCTGTCAAATTTGAGATACTTCAGACATCAGCATAGAAACAAGGCTATCTAGGAAACAAATTCCCCCTAAAACATTGCAGCAAGCCAGCCCCAGACTGATAGCCCCTCTCTCTCCTCCTGGCAGGCTCCTCCAGCCCAGCCAGCCTTCCACCTTCTCCTGGCACAGGGACAACTGCAGGAAACGCTGCCAAATCCATACAAAAAGTTCTTACACAGACCAGAGCTCAAAAATACATCAACCTTTTTCCAGTCCCATCAGAAGTAAAAATTCCCCCAACAAACCATGAAAGCTCAAAGCCCAAACCATGAACACAACCAGGAAAGCACTCCACAACCCGCAAAATTCTACTTCCCAAAGACTCACCTTAAAAAACCAAACAAATACCCAAAAACCAGGTCTGAAGTCAGAGGCAGGTTTAGTTCTTGTTTCTGTTTGCCTCTACCTTAGACTACCTTTTCTTTTTTTTTTTTCCCCTAAGTCCTTTTGGCTGCTTCCCCAGCTTCACAAGCAAAAAATCCCACCGCCTTCCTCTTCCTCTTAGTGTCTTTCTCCCCTACAGAGAACTTTTGTAAACTCCACCTGGACACAGGGAAGAGCTGGCTTGAAGGCTCAAAGCACCATCAGGTGCAAGGGTTATTTTGGTTAGAACAAATCCCAGTGCTCAGGTACACCCAGGCTGCTGTGGGGAAGGTGCCAGGGTGGATCTGCAGGGTGGGTCTGTGCCAGGAGCTCTGCTGGGAGCTCAGGGCCTCTCCTGGTTCTGAAATGTTTCAGACACCCAGGTCTGCCCCAGTGCCCATCCAAAGCACATCCTGGCACAGCCCAGCACCTCTTTTGCAAAAGGAAGCTTTGGCTGGTGCCAAAGGAAAATGCAAGAGGCCAGATCAGCTCTGCAGTGTTGCACTTTGGGTCTTTTAAGTCCAGGTGCTGCCCTGAAAATAGCACTTTAAAGTTTTCTAACTCTGCCTTGGCCTCAGCTGCAGAGCAAATTTCAGCTCTTACATTGCACCAGGGGACTGACCAAAGAGCTGATTTGCAAACCCGTGTATTTGCTTCCACTTTATCATAAATACAGATAGTGGTGGGGAAAGAAAAACATTAACACATTGAGAGGTTTCTGTGCTACTGGTCCCCTGCAGTGTGGACTCTTATAATGGAATCACTCTGTGATATTAAATTATATTTCAGTTTATTACTTCTAAAATGGCCTGGACTGTGCAGGAGCACGGTGTGGCTTCCACACACCTATTTTAGCATGCTTGGACATCCCCAGACTAGAGATGCTACATGAAGAAATGTAGTTATAGATGAAATGCACTGCTGTGCAATACTATAGCCTAGGGTTTGTAGGAAAATCCTTGAAAAGATAAAGCAGTCAGACAGCAACAATTTTTGCCTTCAGTTATGTTCATGAAAAAACCCACCCCAACCAACCAAAATAAATATCATAAAGCAACAAAGAAGACACCCTTAAAGAGGGTGGAAGTGAGTTTGGGGAAAAGATCTCCCACTGGAACAAAGAAAAGTGAGAATTATCATGAATATGTGGCATACAGCAGCTAATATTCCCTGATGCCATTGCTTAAACAATTAGGATTTAATTCCTTGTCACACCTATGGGCTTGTCATTATTTAAGAAAACCACTCTAAGGATTCTCTGCCACACCTCTTCTCCCTGATTGCTGGACCAGGCAGGGAGCTGCAGCCAGAGCCCAGAGTGCTGTGCTGGTGCTGGAAATGGTGATTTTCTGAGTAGGGAATTAGTGCATGAAATGAGCAGGATAAAAAAAAAATCATATAGTGTTCTGTCTTTGCTTCAAAACAGGTTGGTTGATTGACAGCAAACCCTATATAATAGTTCCTTCCAGGCAGATGGCAAGATCATGATTTGCTCTTCAGTCACAATTTTCTGCTGCCTCTCACAACCCAACCCATCTCCACAATCTACCAATAAAGAGGGGCCTGAGCTGCTTTATATGTGTTTTACAAGGCTCACATCAAAGCTTAGGGATTAATATTGTGACTAGTTATCATATTCCATTTTGTAAAAATTTGCCTCGAATTTGCCTCCAACATCTCCTGGCTGATCCTCTGCAGATAATAGCTGCAGAAATCCACACAAAAGCAACTGGTAAATTCCTGAGCCACCCCTGACAGACAATACTCTTCAAAAGGCTTGCGTAGGTGGTGAAAATCTTGCCATACATCTCGAGCTCTCTCAGCACATATTGTTTTTAGGCTGCCATCTGCTAATGCACAGTCCCACCCTAAGAGAGATGCAGCAGTGAATGCTCCAGTCTCCAGGCTGTTCTGATTTCAGATTTTTATTTCTTCCAATTCTCAACCCTCAGACCCTGTCATTCTTAACCCTGAGTGTAGCTGCAAAGTTCAACAGACCTGCTCACACCACTGCTAACTTTCAGTGCTAAAGAGCATTTATTGAGCACTGCTTTAATGAAGCAAAGCAATGCTTCAGACAATGTGTCCCTGCAAGCAGATTCATTAGAGAGGTGCTGGGACCATCAGGAACTCTGGATATACTCCTTTTCCATGCATGTGTGTTAAAAGGATGTGTATTAAGTTGGTGGCAAGGGAAGAAGACAGCTCCTAAAGGCACAAAATGGGCAACATCTTGAACAAAGCAAGCCATGCCCATCACAGTGCAGAATGTCAGGATCAAATTATCCCAGTAAATAAGGAATGATGAACATTACACTTGATTGATTTTCTTCTTCACTGGAATTGTCAGCAGTATTCTTTTTCTTACTGCTGATTCTGCTTCACTACCAAGCACATTAGCAAAATTTATAAGACTATATTTAATTTTTTTTTTCTTGTTAGAAAACAAATTTATAATAGCTAATTTACATTAAGTTTCCTATGCAGAATCCATCACTAAAATACATTGGAAACTACAAATTTAATGCTAGGAAACTGAAAAGTATATTATCACTTGCCAACTGAAATCTATCTGTTTTGATCCTTTTTTTATATTCCTCTTCTCCCACACATCCCTTCTACTACCCCACCTTCATCTCAGGTTTTCAAAGATTTTATTGTCATTTAGTCCTGAATAAAATCCAAGAATCCACTGCAGGCTCTGTACATAAAATTGTGGTTCATGTCACACCCTGACTTCTGTGTACCAAGCAGGGAGGTTGGAATGAAGAATCACACACAATACATTAGAATTCCTTCTAGTATTTCTTGAAAAGAAAAAGGTGAATAAAGGAGGGCCAAGAAAACAAAATAAGGATGGGAAAATGAAACTATGAAGGGCTGTGTGTTTAAAGGAGGTACAACTGGTAGTTTTGCTTTCTTTCCCAGCTTGTACAGCAATCCTCTCTTTCATTCCCTAAATGCTACAAAAATGGTTTGATAGACTGAAGTTATGTTTTCCTTGATTTCAGTAATCAAGGCAAGTCAGGACAATCTTTGCCATTGAAAATAGAATTCTTTTTACATCTAAGCAACAGTAGTAGTTTTTGTTTCGTCTACCTCTGCTCCAGCAGAAGATTGCAACTGCCTTTTTGCAAGCTTTTGGTTGCTAGAGATATAAGCACTCTCTTCAGAGCATGGCAGATGAATTCTCCTGCAATGAAATAGAATACCTTTCAGAGAGCTTGAAAGCAACTAATATGCTGAAAAATTGGCTTAATGTTGCATAAATAAAGATATTTATGCAACCTGGAATGCAACTGAACCACAAGCAGAAGGCTAGGCCCTACTTATGATACCAAATCCTTCTTTTGCCAGTTTGCACAGATCTTTAATGGACATGGGGTCATTTGCTGCCTTTCTGAACCTCCCCTGATACAGTAATCACTGTTAAATTTTAAATATGAATCATTTTCCAGACAATATCCAGTTGGCTCCTCCTTCCATTTTCCCACAGGGGGCTGAAAAGATGTTAAACTGTTCTCTTCACAATTAAATTCATGAAACACTTAAATTCTATGGCAGTCAGACACCAAGGAACAGGAAAATCATTTCATCTCATAATGTTTTAGAGCCCCTAGGCAAATGTAAACACTGTATGTGATAGAGGAAGGATTTATTGCTGCTGCTGAACAGAAATTCTGCAGATTTATTTGTACATCCAGTAGATTTTTGCAGATAATTTATTTATTACAGAATGTTGGTAAAATGATTATTTAGGAAGTTTGAACATACCAGACTCATTTGTGTGGAGATGCATTTTAAACAAAAAGATACAGAACCAAATCAATGTATATTGAACACTGGCCTGTGAACAGTGAATCATTGCTGCACTCACTCTGCCAGAGCATAAAAGAGTTTGAGGTCTCACATATCCCAAGTTCTGGAAGCCAAGAGACATTTGGTAAGTGACCACTGCAAGTGGTGCTGGAGACACATTAAACTTAGGCAGGGAAATATCAAAGTCGCTCTTACAGTCTTGTAAATATTTTACCCAAGAATAGTTTCCTTAATTTTGCTGAGAAAAAACATCAATAAACTCTGCTTCCAAATGTTGTTTTAACTATTCATTTTTATGTATCTCAGAGCGCCAAAGGACATCAGTCTGAGCCAGTACATCTCTGTTAGGATATCAAATTCATAGAAACATTGGTAAAGACAGGACTTTATGTCATGCCACTTCCTTTACAGTAAGCACTTGGCTCTACTGGAGCCTCCTCTGCCTCAGCGGTACGAGGGAGCCTTGGGAGCTGCTTGGGAAACTAAAGGAGGATAACTCCAGTATCATGGCAGAGGTTGAGACACGAGCTTCCAACAGCAGCCAGCAGTGGATTGTGCTTGTAGGAGTAGCTGAAACATAAACTTTAAGGGATTTAGAGATTTTAGAGGAGCTAAGATTTTAGTTAGAGATAAGCCTTACTAGAGTTAATTAAAATAAAAGGACTATAAGTAAGCCCTGATGAAGTTAAGAGTTAGTAATAATTTATTATTTACTAATAATTGATTGCTTGTCAACACAATGTTTAGTTAGCTGGGTTTATAATGGAGAATACAGAAACTGACAAATAGCTTTTAGGAACATGAGACAATTGTGGGCCTCCTCTGTTCTGAAACCAATTGAAGACAGGGAATGAGAGTTCTACCAAGGTTCATTTGTCATATTTGCATTGAAAAGGTAGAAAGGTCAGAATGAGGAAGACTTCATTTACTTCCTCATTTTGGGACCCCTCCCCATGAAAGGGACCACTGACCCATTTCAAGGAACAAACTACGCATGATTAATAGCTTTGGGAATGATTAGCATAGGAAGCGAGGAATGGGATGTACTAAATTATGAATATGTATTTGTGTTTTGGGTATTCAATTCTTGTGTGGATAAAAGGACTCTGTAATCATTGGAAAGGTGCAGTGTGTATTTGGGAGCTGTCCCACACGCTGCCCGGCGCCGCAATGAACATACACGTTCTAACTTTAAACTGTTAGAGAGTTTTTGTCCATCACAGTTGGACATCGGTACTAGATCCATATCCATATTTCTTTAATAAATCACAGCCACCCACACACTCATGTCTGTCCCTGTGGATATCCCAGCTCCAGCCATGGTTGGCCATCCTGGTCCTGCCCAACATGCTGACTCTCATTGAAATCTTTGGGAAGAAGCCACCTCCTCCTTCACAGCTCCATGCATGAGATCCAGCAGAGCTGGCTGAGCTCTGCCCACAGCCTGTGGCCATGCCCCAGCACGGCTGAAGAAGATCACTGAGAGCCTGAACCTGAGCATCCTGACACCTCATCACACATCTCTGCTGAAGGGTCCCTGCCTAGTACCAAGGAATTAAAAATACTTTTTTTTCTCTTCTTACTCTCTGTGCTTATTTAGTAGAACCAAGAGGAGACAGGAGACTTCTTTAAACAAAAGCATAATTTCTGAAATTCTCTTCAAAGATGCCACAGAAATCACCCTGGAGTATCTGTCAAGCTGGCATTCCCCAGAGAGTGCTTTAGCTCTTTGCTCTGGCTAACTTGAAGCGAGAACTTGAACCATATCTCAGATAACTGCTGTAGAGAATCAATTTTCAATTTCCTGCTGAACTTCAGATATATATTTAAATACTCAGTACTTCTGGCATCTGGAAAGAAACCAACAATAAAATCAAATGGTCAAGCTACTCATCCGATAAGGGGAAAATCTGCAATGAATCAAACCAATGAGATCCTCAGACAGGGGCCTGGAGAGGAAATTTTCTCAGGATCAGTGCAAAATCAGTGCCACCATCTTAAAGACTTTTTAACAAAAAATCCCCAGTTACTCAATGGCAAATTTGTCTAAACCAGAATATTTCTGTAGAATTCACAGTTCATTTTAAAGCAGTCTAATTTTTCGTGGAGGGGAAAAAATAGATGAAGTTCACTGTGAGGTTGAAATCAGTAACTTAATTAGAAACAAGGTTTAGCAAAAAAAGGAGAACCTCTGTTCTCAACAGAGACACTGGAGGAATACTGAACTTCCTGAAGGCAATGAGTGTTTTGTCACTTTTGTCCACGACCAGACTTTTATCCTGATCACAATCTCTACACCTCAGTGTATGCTGTGATTAGGATATGGGTCTCTCAGTTCAGCACTCTGCAGCTTTGCCTTTACTTTTCTCAATCTTCAATGTCCTTAATAATAAGTAAATAAGTTAATACAACAGCCCCCAAAGAAAATTCATGCTTTAAACAAGGCCATTGGAAATATTAATATAAAAAGCCCTAGAGCACTTTTGGCTGAGGTTTTATTTGAACAAAATTTTAACAAATAGACAAATGTTTCCCAAGAACATTAAAGTGTTATCGAGTGGGAAACAATGTTCCCTGGCTCAGCTTCCAGACAGACCAGCAAATGAATCTTTTTGCATTTGGAAGGCAAAATGTTAACTATGATCATGGAAAATCACAGTTGTGAAGATGTATTAAACTGAATTACACAAACTAGGAAGGGAGATAGCAAAAAAACTCCCAGCACCTATAACTGTCCTGCAGTTTTGCAGGGTCTTGCTGGTTTAAGGGAATCAGAACAATAAAATGCCTCCCCACCCTTTACCAGTTGTTGTAAGGCTGTTTCTGTGGGTACCTTATGGTAAGAAGGAACAAATACTTTTCTCTACAAAGCTCTGAAGGTAGGAACTTGTAAAACACTTCTTTGAAGTCAGAGTGATTGCAAACTGAAGAGGGAAAGCCATGCAAACAGTACTAAACCAGTGTCTCCAGGGGGGTTTATTTCCAGCTCCACTGCTCCCTCAGTTTGTCCAGACAGCTGATGTGCTGAGAGCCTTCTCCAGTCTGCAACCAGCACCTTGCAAACAGGAAGAAGAGGGAAATGACAGCAAGGTCTCAAGAATAAGCTTATCTTGATGCCCCTCTTTGGGAGGAAATCAGCGAACAAAATAATAAGTGTAATAGGCAGGCTGGTGACAACTGCAGAATTTCTTGGGTTTCAGAGGTGTGAGAACAGAATTGGGAAAAATTAATTGGGTTCCAATTCTAGCCTCACTCTGAAAATGCACGAGCAACTATGGGCAAAAATGCCAATATTACTAATAGTAATTGTAATAATAAATATGACAGGAATTGCCTGAAAAATATTAATTTGCGGGTTAGGGCTTTTCAAAACTCCTATTCTGAGAGACGCTCAGAGGCTGCTTCTTGCAGAACGACAGAACATCCATTTTAGAAGCATTTAGATGCAACCTCCTGAGTGGTACGGAAGCCTAGCAAGGCTCCATCTTGCTGTGGATCTGAGGGGAGGGTGAGCTGTGTCCAAGGAAAAGCAAGGTCTGTGCTGTAATTCCTTCCCTCCAGCTCTGTGTACCTGCCCGTTGCTCCCCCTGACACTTCAGATGGTGTCGGTGCAAATACAAGGAAAGGAGTGAGATAAAAAGGAGGATGCCCACCAGTGCTACAGCTCAGCTCAGCTTAGTCCCTGCCCCTGGCAGGGGGGTTGGAACAAAATGATGTTTAAGGCTCCTTCCAATCCAAGCTATTCTATGATTCAGTGATCGCTGAATCTTGAAATACAGTCTGTATGTTTTGCACAGAAGGGTCTTGGAAAGCTGTGCTCTAATTCGACTCTCATGGAAATCAATAGTAAATTTCTCATTGTTTCAAAGAGCTAGATCTATACCAGTGGTTTTCAAAATGCCCCCCTGCTGTTGCAGTGCCCTCACCTGCCTTGAAAAGTGTGTGTCATACACCTGAGTCAAAAATGTCCTTGTTCAGTGAGGAGTGACAGCAGTGACAAAGGAGCAATCTCTTTGCTGGCCACCAGCTGAACATGGCAGTGGGTGGACTCAGCTGCCTCTTCATGGGGAGAAGTGCCCAGTCTGTGTAGCATAGCATGAACTACTGTAAGTGGGTGGCAAAATATCCCCCCAGCAAAGACCTTTCTTCTGGTGCATTAGTTCCACAGGTACTGGTGGCACATCAGGATTTGATGTAGTTAAGAGAAGAAATCTAACTCAAAGTCATTTGGCTCTAAGGGCAATTTAACCATCCTGGTATTGCTGAGTGATTATGTGTATTTGAAAGAGGGAAAAGCAAATACCCAAAGGCTTCTTGTTGACGGCGTTGCAGTTTCATCAGTGTCTCTGTGGCAGAATGGGGTGCTGATAACACAGGAGATAAGGCAGGTGCTAGTGCTATCAGCACCTGAGGAGCAAGAACCGATCTGCTTCGTATTTACCAAACCTACCCAGCACTCATATTGTGTTTGCCTAATGATTAAATGGAACGACTTTCTTTTAATCAGGATGTCAGCTTGAGCAGCATAATGCAATTAGTCAGGGGTGAACACAGGATTCTGAGCCAAAAGGGGCATTTCATCACAACTTGTGAAATCTGTGACTTTGCTATTTCCTCAGCGGGCCACTGTGGGATGCTGGGTTCCTTGCTCAAACACAATATATCCAAAATCAAAGCAAATGCCCAGTTCCTGTAATCTATTGTAGCTACTCTCTTAGCCTGCAAGTTCATCCAAGTCTCAGACAAGGATTTTTTTTTCCCTTAAGATACATGTATTAATAATTTGTTCATGTGACATGGATGACATCTAACAGTTTATCCCAGTTATCATTAATAACTGTTAATGACTGCTATTACAATGAAGCTGCATCAGCTCATAGCCTCACTTGCATTCATCTCATTTTTCATTTAATTAAGAAATTCAGAATGCCTCTCTTACAGCTGAGCTCTTTTACTTAAAAGGGCAGGGATCTGTGCATTTGATTGCTTTTTGAAATGTGGTAGATTACACTATTTAGCTACTGTTATTGAGGTGTGGAATATATTATGTGTTTCCTTAATCCTCAAATACAAGTTATTGTCATTCCCAGGGAAGCTACAGCATATGGAAGTTTTAGAAGCAAACAAATCCAAATTGAATGAACTCATGTTTTTTCAAAGCTGAGAAGATTTAACAAATTCTTGTAGACACTAATGAGTATTACTGGGCTTATAGAAGGTCATGGAAAATTAGACTGGCTTTTTAAGCCATTATTATAGATTTTCTCATTGTTGCATGCTAAGCTCTCTACTGTTAATACAGCTTGCTCTTGCTTTCGGCCATTGGACGAGGTCTGAACTTCAATGGCATGGCTATCTCTTCATACTCTGTTTCTTTAGTAACCATATATTTTCCTCAACTTTAAGGATTTGGCAGGATTTAATTTCTAACTTTAACTTACTGGCTTCTTCCAGAAATTTGCCTTGTATCTATTCTGCAAGCAAAATTGTCGTGCAACATACAGTGTTTATTTACCTCATTTCTCATCCGTACTTGGTGGAATGTTGTAAAAAACATCTGTAATGAGAAAAACATCAGTTTCTTGAAGATACAATGCTGAGTTTGGGCCTGATGAAGTACCAGAGGAGTCAGTTGTTATCAGTGTGGCAATCCGCATGTAGAGTCAGCACACGTCTTCCATTCATCAAGGCTACCATCCTGTATTTCAGCACAGTACAATGGAACTGCCAGTACCCACAACTTGCTCAAGGGTGAGGAGCTGAGCTGTGGAGGACACGTTTCACCCACTGCAGTTTCTTGACATTAGAGGGCTCCATATTCCACAGAGTATGGCAAAAGCAAATCTCATTTTGAGGTCAATAGAGATGACATTGGAAAGAGAATTACCAGCTCCTCTTAGAGCTGAGGTTTGATGGTGCTGCAAATTCAGCTTCTGAAGTTTCTTAGGTCAAAAGCTAAAAATTTCTGGGTTATATTTTGGAAAAACTGATGAACTAGAAGATCTCTTCTGTTTCCTTTTGTTCCCAGCAACGAGAAGAAAAGTGGAGCTGCCGTGGCCATGTCCAGTGGCTGTGGTGCCTCTAGGCAGAGGCTGCACAGGCACAGCTGCAGGGAGGTGCCACTCCCACGACACACAGCACGGAGGGCACAACAGGCAGCACGTCCTGCTCCCTGTCTTGCAGAAATCATCAGTCCCCTTCTCTTGTCCTGCTGAGGAAGAAGGCTGCATGACCACCACAGAATGTCCCAGAGCAGAGTTTGGTGGCCCTTCAGGAAGCTGCTATCCTTGTGTAGAGCTGGGCACAGCTCTAAAGAAGAAAATCTGCATTGTGAATGTAAGAGCTCTTCCTTGACATGGGTAAGGTAAAAAGGTAATCACTGTGGAACAGGAACAAATATTTGACTGCTGTTATCTCATCTTTATTGCTCAACCTATTAACAAAAAGAAATATTTTTAAAGTATTTTAAATGGCCACACTCCAGAAGAAGATTTTACATATAATGACTTAGCCTTGGGAAAGTGCAATTTGTCTTTGTTGCACTTCAAAGAGTCTAATCCTAAAGATATCTTCCTGAGGAATAAATATGCTCATGAGCTGAACTAACCCCCTTCTAAGGAAGACAGAGGAGCTTCTCCAAGTAGTACAATTCCAAGCCTGCAAAAGTGAACTAGCTTTTTATTGAGGCAACCATGTAGAGAGGGGCTTCATCCAAGCCATGTGCCCACACTCACACACAACCCCACCTGCCCTTCCTTCCTCACCACCAATATCCCGAACAAGTGGCTACTGCAGGGCCAAACAGGTTCTTTGACTTCTCAGAGACTACAAAAGAAATCAAAATTTTGGTGACCATTAAAACTCCCTTTTTCCTGTGCTCATACATGATTTTCAACAACTAAAGACTGATTGGTGTAGCTTTCCTAGTAAATATTGAAAGAGAGTTGGATTATTTTGGTAGGGAGGGTCAGATTTTAATGTTACAAACACTTTAGTTTCCAAAATTAAGCAGAGCTGGCCATAGAAAATATAATTCTGTTAATTTTTGGCTTTGTCCTGACACATGGACCATGTTTTACTCAAATAATTTGGTCACATATTTCTGAAAAATGTCAAATAATCATAACCACAAATAATCATTTTACTAGTCAACAACAAAGACAGTAGAAACGGGGGAAAAGTACTGTATAGCCACCAGTAAAGCATTGAAAATCTGAGTTTCTCTTTCAAAGTTACCGAGCTGGACACTCCAACTTCAGCACTTGCAAATTGTGCTAGCCCAAGATAGCAGGAAAATTCCCACTGTGAAAGGCAGCGTCTGCTTTTGAAGCAAATGTGTGAAATTTACACCAGCTGAAGATCCGGTACTTGTTGTTGAATTTATTGAGCTCCAACCAAATCCCACTGTAACCAATGGGGAAAAAAAAAGAAAGGAATAAGAAAAAAGAACTCCCTTCCCTTCAGCATCTCCCAGCCCAGGCTGGCTGTGTGAGGAACCCTCTGGGCCCTGTGCATGGCTATCAGCAGCTCTCAAAGCATGACCAGCTGATTATTCAAGGATACTGACTCATTCCTGGTTTAGTGAAAAATCCCAGAAGTAATATAAGTGGCATAGATTTGGTCACAAAAGTGCTGTGAAAAGCTTATAGATTTATATATCTGAAACTAAGTACCCTCTGAAAAATCTGGGGGTGAGAGGGTGTAAATTGTCTCTTTCACATCTGTGTCTACAGGGTATTGAGCCTGGTACCCAAATCACAGATCAATAATATTCTGGCAAGATGATTTCTCATTGTGCTTCATTTTGAGATAAATTCATGTAACATGGAGAGGCAGCTGCAGGAGCAGAACAAATAAAACCTCAGTATTTCCTTATGGCTGTTGAATTTTTTTCTGAATTTCTAATTTTGTGTCTGCATTTGATGGGTCACTGATTTAAATAAATTAAAGACATAAATCACATCAAAACTGTAAGTGAGGGACTACTTTTTCACTTTATGTTTATAAAGTATATTTATTTCACAGTGGTTTATGGCCTCAGCTGTTGTTATACTAAAATAGTCTCTTCCTTGGGATTTCTCACTGCCTGGCTCCCAGATTTGAAGGCTTCCCATTTCCATGGGTTAGGGGAACCTTGCTAGCTGGAACCTGGGTGACTCTCCTGCCCAAATTCCACCAAATGCCCTGAAACACCTCCACCTGACAAGAAATACCCTTCCTGTGACATCCCAGCCACCCCAGAGTCTGCAGACCCCCATCCATCTGATTCTGGCAGCCAGTCTCATCACTGGTTTTATGAGACCACAGCTGGGACTGAAACCAAAGTGGTGCAGCATTAGGGAAGCTTGGTACCATGGCAAACACTGGGAAAAGTCTGGGATAAACACAACCAAAGCTCACAGGAGCCATCTGTGGCTGGAAAAGTGAGTTTCCCCAATGCTCTCCAAGAAGTCAGTGAGGAACCTGAGGTTCCAGGAGCAGAGTGATGCTGGGAGCTGACTGCACAGCCCTGAGCTGCAGCAGCTGTCCACATCTGCACAGCCCCAGCAGCCAACTGAGGAGTTGGGTGGAAAAGGCTCAGAATTAAATATTCTAAAAATGCAGATGTGACTCGAGCTTGCCATGCAGCCCAGTGGAGAAAGCAAACTGTCAATGCCACATCTGCTCACATTTCTCCATTTATTACATTGGAAACAAAATTTTGACAATCATCAAACAGAAGGAGCAGTTGTGTGTTTGTATTAAAACATCATTTGGATAAGCAATACCAGTGACTGGTGTAAAGGAACATCTGTGATATTATCCTGCTATTTTTGTCTGAGTCCTGTCACTGAGAAAGGCAAAAAAAAAGAAAAAAAAGGGAAAAAATAGAAATTATCACATGTGATGTTTCACATTTAGCTTTGTGAAAGACACATTCCTCTTGATTTCCAGTGCAATTCCCATAGAGTTAAGATAAAGACAACTAACTTTTCTGTAGAATCAAATAAACATTCCATTATTTTGGTTTGACTATGAATCATGCCTCTAAAACATTTTGGAGTTTAATTTTTAATCCCAAATTGATAAATTCCAGCTCACACAATAATGCTAACTTTAAGATCCAAGCCTCCCTGAGCCCTTAATCTGGATTTCCCTTGTTACTACTAATGGAGTTTATTTTGTCTATGAGAAAAGTAATTAACTATAGCAGAAAACAAGGCTGAGATGAAACAGACAAAAGAAAAGATATGATTTTTATAGATAAAACATGTTAGCCTTTTGTTAGGCAATAACAAAGCCACTTTGGTTATTAGTCTCCACAATAGAAACACTGAGGAAATTTATTCTAGACACAGAAAAAGCACTTCCACTGCTTTATAAAATCAGATTTTTTCTTCATGTGTGCTGGGAGGGTGGAGGGGGAACCACTTAAAAGCATTTGTAGGACTTTCAGCTCATTGTAGTTTATGTTTGGCAAGAAAGTGATAAAATATGTTGATTTTATTAATAATTTATACCAATCAGTATTTATAGCCTGCTTGGTGTGTGGCCAATGGACGATCCACAGTAATAAACAACTCATTAAAACACCCAGAATTCTGATTGTTTAAATGTACAGAAGTTCACAACTACGTGCACACCATTAAACCTCTTTGAAGGAATATATGTGCATTTTATAGGTGTCTCTTCCTCCTGGAAAGAACATCCATTTTATCACTTCCTTCACTTCTCTTGGGGCACACTGGCTGCTCTGCTATTCCTGCTCCCAGAGGGAATTTGCCACTGGGAGTGATGGTCCCTGGGGAGCAGTGGGGAGCTGAGCAGTGGGTGATGCAAAATGTCTGCACACTTGACCCCTCCAGTTCACTTCTCCATGTTACTTCAGATTTCTTTTAAAATTCTTTTAAAATTTGTGATAATTTGGAAAAAGTAATTGATGTTAATAAGGAGGGAGCAATGGGTTTACACTTTTGATCTCAGTCCAATATTCCAATTCTTACACCAATAATATTCCTTAGTAGGAATTTGTATAGTGAACTAAAAAAAAAAGTTCTGAGATACAGACTCAGTCTTGCTCTCCAGCATAACATCTCTGCTATGTCCCAATGGCTGTTTATCTGTTTTGTGATATTAAATCATTGTCATGGGGCTGGAAGCTAGGGCCAGTATCTAGTTCAGTCCCCAACTTCCCCTGGAAAATCATTCAGTTCACTTACTTTGTTATATGTTTTCTTAGCTGACAGTGATTTATGAAGATAACGTTTGCTACATGATAAAACTCTGAAAAGATCAGATATTGAAGTGATGCTAAAGTTACCTAAAGTGTAAGCTGAAACAATTAATTTAAGGCCTAATGCTGTAATGCTCACATTGATCAAATTTTTACTACTGCCTGTATTAAAAAGCTCCTTGATTTTGTGTATTGGTGATTATTATTAAAAGACTGACTTTAAAAAAGCCTCCTCTGCACACATTAGATCAATAACCTGTCCAAGAGGCAAGGAGCTGTGGAAATGAGTTATAGAGAGAACTGTGAAGATGAATTATATGGAATAATTAAATAAAAACCCACTGTGTGTGATTGACAGGAAGACATTTTTGTGAGTATCTAGTCAATATTTTACTGCATTCTTTCATTCTTAAAAGGTGGAGAAAAATTCAAATTAGGCCTTTACATTACTGTGAGTTTGGTACCTTTCTTAATTAAATGTAATCTCAAGGGAAGGACTTGTTTATGATTCTATACTTTATGCAGGACTGCTAAGAGAAGAGCAGAAAAAAAAAGCAAAGATGCGAGAAAGGCACCAACACATTGCACTCTCCTGGTGCAAAGGAAGCAGGGAAGAGGTGCCAGGGGTTTATAAGGAAGTTGTAGCAGATGGCAGAGAAGAAGAGGAGTGGGTCAAAGGCTGGAGGCAAATTCTCTGAACATCCACAGGTCTGGTCCCACCACCCAGCCTGGGCAGCCAGACTGAAGCTGGTGCCTCTCAATAATCCAACATGACAACTCCTCAAGTTACTGATTTGATGGAAAATTGAACAAATTCACATTTTCAAATGTCAGATTTATCCTGTCCATTGGAAAGTCCAGTCTTCTGCTATCTGTGCCTTTTCTTTAGAAGAGACTCCAGAATGTTAAAGAAATACTTTTACAAGGGTAGGTTGGCATGGCTGTAATTGTGTTATTTTGTTACTTAATGGACTAGAACTGAGGACACACTGCATATCTCCAGTTTACTTTTCTGACACAGCAATTGATAATGTAAGTTAACATGGTATGTGCTTTTTATTCATTTGTGGGAAGCCAAAAGTGATGAAATCACACAGTCTGGGTTTCATAGGCACAACAGTCATATTTATTTAGTGTGCTCTATTTACAGTGGATTTTTAAAAGCTGCAATCCACATGAGTGCCATCATATTAGGATACAAGAAATTGTTCAGATTGTTTCCTATTTCCAGCTTCTGTACTGGGAATAAACTGCTGTGTTAAAGATGTGTAGTGTGAATAATGTGTGTGGTCATTCATATCTCCAATTATTTTTATTGTATAAATGAATTTATTATAGAGCAGTGGAAAATGCCACAATTTGACATATTCTGTATTTAAATATGCATGCTTTGTATCTAGCAGAGATTTATAGACAATATGTTTGTACAAGTGTATCTAATAGGTTAGAGGGGTTTATTAATCTTAGAATTACTGTGATAGTGAAAGCATTATTTCTTTAGCCCTTCTATTGTTTAATAGAAATGACAAATAGTTCAGACATTTGGAGATGAATGAAGCACCACCAAGAGCAGTTCCCTTGGAAAAAAAAACTCAATAAATATCTACAGTTGTAAATCTAACCACTTTCCTTGGCAAAACAACATTGAAGAACTGTTACGGAATTATAAAATGTTGTAAAGTGGCCTTTTTAGGATTGAACAAGAATTTTGCACTGTTCTCTTAGAGAATGATGGCTGATCACAAACCAGTTTCTCCTTTGCACTTTCCAACTGAATTACTTGAAACACTGGCTACTCCTATCACTAACCATTAGTTTTATGCTAAGTCACATTACATTTTACCTGGAGCCTGGTGAATCCAGTGCAGTGGGCTGGCCAGGGCTGGATGTTTCCTCCCCTCCTTCTCCTCCTTCTTCACTGACCTTGGTCTCTGCAGAGCTGTTTCTCTCCCATAGTCTCCCTCCAGCTGCAGTTTCCATTGCACAGATATATTTCTCCTTTTCTTAAATACATTATCCAAGAGGCTCTGTCACTGTTAGGCTCAGCCTTGGCTGGTGTTGTCTCCATCAGAGATGGAGAGAAGAAGAAGAGAGAGAAGAAGAAGAGAGAAGAAGAAGAGAGAGAAGAAGCCTCTGGCAGTCCCCCACTCCCAAAAGCTGGCCACACAAACCCAACACACCCAGTAAGAACTGGCTGCACTAGAGCAAACTCCTGCATTCAGCAAGGCAGAGAGTTGGGATTACTCCCAGGAGACGAAGCCAAGTAGGAAGGTTCTGTAGGCTTGTGCTAGGGGGTGTATTATTTCCAGATCAGGTGCACTACACTTGCTCCTAATACACTCTTCCATCAATGCCCAGTCTGCTAAAACCGTGAATGGAAGTGACTGATCTACAATTTGCATTCTCTTTTCAGTCCATCAGCAGAACATTAAAACCATTGAGGCAAAAGCCATTAGAACAGCACTCACGTATGAAACAATGCACAGGTCTGCTTGTTCCCATTTTTATGCACTGCTATAGGACTATAAATATTCATTGTAATGTAACTGAAAATTATTGAAGTGAGAAAAAAGAGAAACAGGGAAGCCATTTGCTTCAATTCATAAACAGCATCTGTTGGGAAGTTATTCATAGATTGCTTCAGGGCCTGCTGAGCAGCAAGCCCATGGAAAAGGATGCCATTGCAAGCAAATTGGCCAAAACTGCAATGGAGATGCTGTTAAACATGATTCACTGACAGCCAGGGAGCATGATCAGGCACTGGGTTGTTTTATGACTCCTTTTATCACTGGGACACAGAAGTAGCCTCCAGCCAAAGTCTCACACAGTTCAAATTAGAAGAGCAACCTTCTAAGTATATTAAGGCCTAACTAGTGGCAGAAGAAAGTTGCATGGAGTGATATTATAGTGAATTCAGTTGTTTTTTGTCCCTTCCTGAGGCACATGTAAAACCCCCTTGTGAATCAGGGTGGCTACTTTTCCTACTGGGTATTTTTGGTCAAAAGGTGTTTGAATGTCTTCTTGTAAAAAGATGAAATTGCAGCCTAATGGATAAGTGAAAAGCAATTAATAACTCAATAAACATCCTTTAGCCTCTCATTAAATTTCAAAATACAGTTTGGCAGAAAATTGACATAATGCCAAAGAAAAATGTATCTGTGCAAATCCACAGAAGAGAGCACATCCGTTCTCAAGTATAGTTTATTTATTGAGAATAAAATATTCAGCTGCCAAATTTTTGTTTGCTGATTTACAGAGCAGACTTACAGAAAGGCAAAACTGTCCAGCAGTTCTGAATTCAGTTCAAATGGTGCTGAGTTCCTAGCTAATGATCTGGCCCAAATTCTTCCCCCACCCGTGGGAAAAAAATCAGATCATGGAGAACTTAAAAAATACACTTGCAATCAATACATGGAAAAATAATTTTCCCAGCCACATTCATCCTCTTGTTGCAAATTATTTATACTTTTAATTAACTCCAGCAATTCACTGACTGTAAGTGACTGGAAGTGCATCCCTTTCATAACAGGGAGGCTGCACAGGCCCACAGCTCACAAGGTGAAGGGTTTTCTTATAAATCTGCTCCATTTTCCTCAGCTGCAACTCAGACAAACAACAAGAGATAAGGAGCCCTTCAAATGAACTTTTTTTTGGCTACTTTTAAATATTTTCATGAGCTGTTTTCTCTTTTCACAAAAATCTGGGGAAAGATGGGTTCTTCATCTGCCTGACCTACACAAGGTGCACGACCTTCAGGTGACTGATGAGCTTTAAATCAAGCACGTGAAAATGCCTGATTCTGCAAGCAAACAATGACATTTTCTCCTAAGAAAAACAGTAATCATTTGTCATTTGGCTTTTACATTTTGTTGTGGAAATAGATGCCTGTGACTCAAGTGAGTGAAGGCTCTTCACACATAAAAATATATTTGACTTTTTTTGGATATTTTGAGCAAATGTATTTCCAAAAATTAGGACTGTTTCATGCTAGGGGGAAAAAAGATAATTTATTCATCAAGTACCCTGGAATGTGATAACTAGCGGGCACCAGTTACATCTATTCAGTAAACTCCTTCTCAGGAAAGTTAACTTAGCTTTAAATTATTCATTTAGAGGTTGATACACTCTCCAGGAGCAGTAGGAGCTGTGGTGGGTGTGTTACATTTAAGGGGTAACAAATGCTCAAGCACAGAGAAATCTCCACTCAACCTTTAAATGGAAGAAAAAAAAACATTTTAAGAAGCTCCAAATTTTCCTTGTATTTTCTTTTGCTATGATATGCCATTTTCCTGTTCATTTTCGTGGAAATGTTTGCTAGAATAATTGAGATTTTATTAATAAGAGATGATATGGAGAAAATATAAATATCTGTTGCCAATAAATTACACACCTGAAAACCTACAAGATATGACGTGCAGCTTCAGCACTGTCCTGTTCAAGATGAACAACTACAACACATGATTGATGACACATAATTAAATACCATACCTTGAAAGCTCAGATCAGACATAACTCTTTCAATGTGTGTGATATCATCACATCCTGGTAAGGCTAAATGAGAAAATCAATGTTTGACAAGTAGAACCAGATCATAACTTCATAGATTAAGAATCTGTTGTGTATAACTCTCTTGCCCTTTCATCTCTCCAAATTGTGTGATTCAATTAATTCCGTGGACACCCTGATTTCACATGTGAGGATGTGGTCTGGCATCTCCATCTGGAATGTAGATGTGGGTTTTCCAGCTCAGGGGCATCGAGTAAATCCTCTTACTATGCCTTCTTTGTTAAGTCAAGTCATAAAATTAAGGGCTCAAGTTCTTTCAGGTTTAGGTGCCACATTCTCCAAGGAGCTGCATTTTGAGGTGTATTTTGCTTGTCCTCTGACATGTCCAGCACAAACCAGAAATTTGAATACAACACTTGTACAGTTCTCTGCTCATAACTTCCCTACTCCCCGGGTGAAGCTTCAGGGACAGTTCAAATGGAACTGGCATAAATTTAGACAAAATAATTTTAAACACAATCAAAAAAACCTGTTCTTGTTTATGGAGGAAGATAATTAATTTTCAAAAAAGCTACTGCATATATTAGAGCCACCAGGAGCAGCTCTAATTTCTGCTGAGACCATTTATGGAGACTTCCATTCCTTTATTTATTCCTTTATTAAATAAGGGAGATGCCATAGCAACCCCTGTCACACAATTCCATTCATGTATTGATTCAGCATTATTCAATCTGTATTTAGTTTCATTATTCATTATTCAATTCAATGTAGGTTTTAATGTGCCCATTGTCTCACATTATGCTGTAGACTCTCAAAATCAAACCTATTCACTGCAATCCTCCTGCAGTTTGGGTTTCTGAATAACTTGGGACAGAAAAACAACCATCCTCAGGAGCTGGCTTGGGTCTAAGTCTTTAACTATGAAGACTTTTCCCAAATCTTTTCCACTCAACTCCCATTTTGGATCATTTCCACCTAAAATACCAACCAGCCCAAAGCCTAGCCATTCATCTGAATTAAGCAAATTTATAGTGAAGTCAAATCAATCACTTTGGGACAGTGTTGCTCTGGCACATTTCCAGCAAAATCCGGTGCTTTTCATAGCAAACTCATCTTCTCAGCACAAATTGTTTTATAAAAGCAATGTTTCCTCAGTATAATTTCATTTTTTTCCCATAGTAAGCATTTTCAGCCATTCACCAAAATGGGGTTAGCCCCTTTGGTTACACAGTTTGTACCCTAAAACAATAAAACATGGATCATCACGGCTTTCCTATAAAGGCCATAAGTGGCTTGCAGGATGGCAATAATTTTGCTCCTGAATATCAGAAAGAACCTCTATAACAGTCCATCACATCATTTAACTGTGCAATTCTATAACATCACTCATGGCACCAGCTTAAAACTCAGGAACAGGTCAGTACCTGAAGGCCAGGCTGGAAGCCTCCCACCCAAACATGATATCCAACCAGCACATCAATGATGTGTGTAGCTGTTCTGAGGCTGTTGTGCGGCTTTCTGCTCCTTCCTGAGTTCTCCTGGAACAACTCCTGGAATTCAGTGATACTAAAGGTTTATTCCTGTAAGCCCTGCCTTTGCTCTGTGGAGATGGGAGCTTGCTCTTCATGCATGCCAGGCCATTCCAGATGCTCCATGTCCACATTAGCCAGGCTCCAAACCTGCCGTAGGAAAAGCAGAGTAAATTAGTTCAGACTTGGATGTGCATTAGAGTGATCCCAGAGTTAGAGCAGCCGAGACTATGGGCACAGCAACCTCTCAGATAGACTGACTTGAAAGGGTCACAATCATCCCGTGCTGAGACACTCTGGGAAATCTTCCTTTGAGTTCCTTACCTCCCCTAGGAGCTCACTCTTTTTGCCTGTTAAGGCTTTGGTGCAAGAGAGAAGAGCTGTTCACCCTCAATATGAGAGAAATCTGGATAACCCCTTTTCATGGAATATGGCATGTCCACCTGCTAAGGATAGGACACGTCACACATCTGTTTTCTGGCACTGGCCTGGGAGCAGAGCTGCTCTGAGCTGCCAACACCATCAGCTCCCTTCCTGAGCAGCAAGGGATGGCTCTCCTTGGAACAGAGCAGTGAGTGAGCAGCAGGCTCGAGTCAGGGTCCTGAGCCACAGCAGGAACCTTACCAGACACTGACTTGATGAGGTGTCAGCAGGACACCACAGAGAGCAGTTTGCCCACACAGATGTCCACTCACTGCACATATAGGAAATAGAAGACAAGAGAATGAAAGGAAAATAACAATTCTCTTGTAAAACCTTTCTTTACATCAAACATTGTTGACAAGCCTGACCCAAACTCTTCTCCCCAAACAAGCTGTGAGTAACAGCATTGGTGATATTGACCATATTGGTTTGGTGTTCTGGTCATGCTCTGAATTTTAACAGATCTGAATCTTAAAATCCCAGGTCTGTGTCTGCATCGTGAGGTGCCTCAGCAGGCAGCTGTATCCTTAGCTTTAATGAAGACTCGAAAAACCTAAAGGTTACTTTCCTTAATATTCATTATCCTTCCAGGATGGAGACTTGAAAGGCACAGGACCAGGCAGTGATTAATTATTAGGAAAAACCTACTGGGACAACAGCTAAATTTATGTAATTTCATTAGTTTCTTCCTTTGGGACTAAATCTTTCTTAGTCAGCTGAGGAAAACTATGGAACCAGAAGTTTCCCTACCAAAAATAATTTACCAGGTTTAAAGGATCGTTAGAATAGTAATTTTACTCATCTAATTGTATTTCTAGTCCAAAAGATTACATAAATAGGAACAAAAATGAGAGTTTCATATAGACTGAAATACTGTTCACTCTCCAAAAAAACACAATCAATATCTTTGGGGTAGTTCAGAGAGTGAACATATAATCATAAAATACAGGAACAGAATGTGTTAGCAGGGACTGAAAAAAACCAGAACAAATGACATGGCTTCAGCATGTAACCCGGGAAACAAAAATACCTCATTCAGCTGGCATTTTTCAAAGTGATATATGTCAATACTGTTGTTCCCTTGTAGGTTAACTAAATCTATCAAAAATGGATACAGTCTGAGACTTGGTAGAACAGTCTCTCTTTACAGCTTGCTTTCTTGACAAAGTTCTATTTCTATTACAGGAGGCCAGCAGTTAAAGAGAGTCACATATCTCTAGCTTGCTATTGTCTGCCTGCCTTTGATTTTTATAAATTTTTACCTTGTATAATCAGAGCTTTCAACACTGAAAACATGCATTCCCTTTTGTTAACACTTTCAAATTTGAAAACATAGCAGCAGGAGGTTAAATCAAAAATCGCTTGCCCTTATTATCTCATTCAGTGGAGGAAAAAGTAACAATAAAAAGCCTTTTGTCAGAGAAAGCAAGAGTTTTAGGCACCACAAACAGCACCAGCACAAGGGATTTTTAAACAAGAGGCTGACAATTGCTGATCCTGAAAGGGGAAAAATGGCAGAAGTCTGAAGAAAAGGGATGCAACTGCTCCTTCTTTTCTTATTGCAAAGAGAATTTGGAGCATCAGAAAGCTTTGTAGCACTTTTCTTATGCATAAACATGAAACACAAGATCATATGGCTTTCTATTATTATGGATATGCATACAGCTGCACATGTGGCACAAGGCAGTGACTGCACACAGGACAGGGTGGAGGGTGTGCCAAGGCTCAGGGGTGACAGTGATTCCAGCCCTGCAGGTGGAAATCTCTGGGTTTGCAGGAAGGTTGTTCTTACAGTCCAGCTCTTGATACAGTCCATTCGTGTGACAGGTGAGGGTGAGCACGTTGTACATTAATTGTGCTTCTATCCTGCAGCTCCAGGAGTCCTCATGAGCTAAGTGAGACAAGGAGATTTTCAGTGTTAAATAACAATCACAATACAATGTACTCAAGAGAACACTGTGCCTATCTTAACAAATCCCTCTTTCACTTTGTACAACTCAAGGATACTCAGCTTTTTCATGGAGGGATAAACTACCTCAAATCTTCCTGGACTCTTCCCCTTTTTGAAGTTGTGCCTATTCACAGTCATCCCTTTGTCCTCTAAGAATATTTAGTGCAATCTGTGGGTCCAGTGAGCTTGCTGAAGTAACTTTAAACCCAAAAAACAGTAGAGGAAAGAGGTTGTGAAGGACAAGCAGCGTTAGCCTTTACAGCTGGCAGCAGATGCAGCTGCCCAGCTCTGTGGCACCCCCAAACCCTCTGTTGGCTCCAACACCCAGCAAGTGGCTGGGTAAGACTCCAGGCAAAAAGCCACCACTCAGCTTTGTGCTGTCATGTAACAAATCCAAGGCTTGTTAGTTTAATGCTGCCTTTGGTGTGTCTCCACTCCATAACATTCACAGCAGCAACTGCAGTGCAAACTTACCCAGGGAGAGGCCAACAGATGTGGTGAGCTGTGCTCACAGCTAGAAGTGCAAAGTGTTTGATCAGCTGTGTGTAGATAATTAGTTCTATAATTTAAAAAGTTTCTGTTATTCCTTAACATCCACGCTAAGCTGCAGCTACAGAAATGCTGCTCAAAATACCAACTGTCAGAAGAAATTTCCATTCCCCAGAACTTTATTTTTAATTCAAGGAAGAACTGAAAACAAAAGAAATTTATAAGAATGCTCAGATGACTCACAGGCCAACCTTATATTATTTCTGTAAGTTTTAATTTAAAGAAAAAAAAATTGATTCCCAAATATTATTCAAATAATTTGTTAAGAAGCAAAGTGCCAAATATTATGTGAGGTGATCTTCCAAAACAAATATATGCATCTTTCTGTTGGAAAATTATTTAGATCACAACAGCTCTGAACTTTGATAGCAGCAAGCATTTAAAAGCTACATTGCTTGATCACACTTGCCTTATTTTTGCATAACACAATGAATTTTAATACTAATTCTAGCCAGCTCTGTTTATTGGTCACCTATGGGTGGACTACTGCTATGTTCTGGTTTTCTATCTGTAATCAATGAATATCCAGAGGATAACTTTCTCCCAGCTCCCTCACACAATCTCAGAGAGAATTTTGTGTATGAGAACAAAAGAGTTCCCATTACAACTCAAACTGTGGTTCCAGCTGGAAAAGAACCTGTAAGAACAGCACCTTTTCCTGTACCCTATGTCAAAATTCACCTTATCCTGCTGAGTATTATGACAGAAATTATTTAGATTCTTCTCAGCTCCTGAGAGCCAAGTCATAGGTAAGAGGGGAATGTAAGTTGCCTCCTTTGTATCAGCATCCTAAAAGCTGTTAAATAAGTTTTAGTCTTGGGCAGGTGCATTAAAATCTGAAGTTATTGAGGCATTGATTAGGCCCTAATTTGGCATTGAATCTTCATCTTTGTTGTCAGTGCCTGTGATAGAAGATATGCATTTTGACTTCCAGAGCACAGGTTGGAATTTGGAAAAGGAACAGAACATATTTCTCATAATGAACTTAAAAGGTTTTACACAGGGTCCTTGAGTGACAAACACAAAACTTTATAAACATCATATTTATGGCCATTCACTGGAGCAGAACAGCAATGTTAAAAACTTACATTTCTGACATTGTACATTTCTGAGCCCTTCATAGCTTTGCTGTACAAAAGCCTGAAAATGTTTGAATGAGGCCTCTGGTATTTCTCTGCATCCTATTGGTGATGTCACTGCTGTCTTCTTTTTTATTTCTCCAGAGCTTTTAAATTAAAATATGCATCTCTTTGGGGAATATATGAAAAAAAAAATATTAAAGCACTGCCCAGTGCAATGTATCTGTAATTTAATCAACATTTACCCATTGTACTAGTTCTCAATACCCACAGCCAGATAAGGACTTTTGCTATTTTCAGTGCATGAAAATGCACCTGTGCCTGGCTTTTAAAAAGAGGCAGTATTGAATTTCTTCTGAATGGCACCACTTAGGTGATGTGAACCCACTAGTTGTGTGCATTTATGTGAGAAATTTAAAAGATGTCATATGATCAACTCATTTGTGCAAAGGAGAATGGTATTTTCCAAGACAACAGGTACCAAGTGCTATAGAGCAGAATTCATGCTACAGGTGAGAAATGGCCACAAAGGGCTCTGGGGTTATCTGCTCACAGGCCCACCCTCGCCATGGTTTTATGGGTGTACCTGGTCATCTGCAGAACCATGACTGGTCTCAGTCATGTAAAATGATGATCAGGAGGTTTTCTCAAATATAAAGGGGTTAGATCTGATCAATCATCATCACTGCTGCTCTGTCCTTCATTATTCTCACTTTAGATAAAAGGCCAAAGGGACTGTAACCTTTGCTATAACCTGTTATTCACCTCTTTGATGTGAATGGAACTCCTTGCTAAAGGAAATCAGTAGGTTTGAGGCTGATTTAAGGTATGAACACCAGACACCAATGTAGTAGTGCTCTCCTTCAGTTTTGGAGAGAAGGGTGGCTGTGCATATGGAAAGACCTGGAGGTTCATGTAAAAATTAATTTGGAATTTAAAGGGGAGAAAAAAATTACGGGCTGATTTTCTCTCAGCGAGGGAAAGGATGCTCTGTGGAGCATGTGATTGCTTTGTGCTGCCAAGTAACCTGCAGAGACACTTCAGAAGCAGGGGATTAACAGTGCTGTTTGTTTTGTGTTTCTTGATAGATTACCTATGATAGGGACCTTGAGATTCAGATTTGAAAGGCTTACTTTAAAAGTTTTCTTTGTATATACAATGCCCTACGTGTATAGAGCAAAAAATACGTTCAACCTCGATACCCTTGTTTAATAATGTAGAGTGTTCCTCTTCGTTTTGTATTTGTTTCTTAATTAAGACATCAGGTGTCTTTGTTACAGAAATATAATAAATGAACTTCTGCCTTCAAACTACACTTATAGAGAGCAGGTTTTGCTGTAAGGGAGATACAGTGAAGTGGCTGCTGTGTCAGCAATGCTCCTTCATCACACTGAGCTTTGTCACTACAGAGAAGTAGGACCACAGAGAGTTCCTTCCCATCCTTCCACGAAGTACTATTAGTCTGTGAGGGAAAGGATATTCCAAAATAACCCAAGGAAAATGATTTTCAAAGCAAATCCACAATACTTTTTTTTCTGGATACGTAGGCAGAAATATTAGCAATAGCAAATCCTTTCCTTACTACCATTCTTGAACTGCACTCTGGCAACTTTTTATTTACAACACTTGAAAGCAGGCACCAGCAACTGGTGTGCAGTTAAATGCTCTTCTTTGAATCTGCAAAATGCATATGAAAGTTTAATAAACATATCAGATGACAGAGTTTTTAAGGCTTTGACCTTGTTGCCAACTAATAGTAGTTCTCTTACCTAATGTTCATGAGTGCTCAGAAGGATTACTGTTTTTAAATCATTAATGACACCCCAAGGCTACTGCAGCAGCCACCCTATATATTAATATAAATGTTTTAAGGAACCTAAGTACAGTCAAGCTCTCTTAAAACCAAAAGATTGACTTCATTTGAACTTAAACATATGCTTGGAGCTATGCATACATTGAAGTGTTCTGCTGAGTGGCATTTTTCTTCAAAGAACAGCCCTGCTAACTTCAATAAGACAATTTATATGATCATGTTCTTCTAGTCTTAAAGTATAAATTTACAGTCCATTAATAGCAAGCCCAAACCTATGAAATATCATTATAATGAACTTATTCAATAAAGTTCACCTTTACTCACTTCTAAATCTGACAATATACCTGGAAGGAATCTCAAGAACATGGGATTGCAAGACTAAAGGGCACTGAGTATGGAATTTTAGAAGCCACATGCATAAACTAGTTTTTTCTTCCTTTTTGTTGGCCAGGGCACTTAAAGGAAGTCTTGATGCCACTTCAAATAAGCTTTTACATCCAAACAAAGGCACTTGTGAGTAACACAAAGTAATGTTTGTTGCAACTCAAACAATGGAAAGGAAAAATCTAGAAATGCTGAAGCACTTTTCAGCCTTTTTATAAAACACAAAAAGCAAGATGTGCATCAAAGCTTTCTCTGAATTATGCTTAAAAAGACAATTTTATTAATATTAAATAGTCCATACAACACCTTTTGATTAAGCAAAGACTTTCAGCTTCCCCATGAGTGAGAGAGTCTGTTTATTCTCAGTCTCTACTGTAAGATCATTTGAAAGGGCATTGCCTTTGCCAAATGTCAATGTTGGGATCAGGAACATTGTTACTGATCAACAGAGCAACTAAAGCTGACCAGAGAGAGGTTTCAGGGAATCCATCATGTGGTGAGCAGCAGGCTACTCTGCTCTGCAGGGAGCCTGAAGCACACAGAGACCAAATTACTGGAGCAGCCAGCCAGCGCTGCAGAGCTGCAGCAGGGACACATGAGGGACCAGAAAGAAGAAGCATCATCTCTGCAGCTCAGAAAGTCACTTACCTGCTTTGTATGGATGCAAAGAATCACCAAAGGTATGGTGGAAATGGAAAGGAGGAGTTGTTATTAATATTTCATCTGGTGTAGTCACCTTCAGATTTATTTATGTACCAAGTGAGCATGTCTCCTGAAATGAAACAGCAAAAATTGTCTACCCTGAGTTGCAGCTCAGAGCTTACATGCCATACATTGCACCAAAACCTGAGGGGTGCACACTGGACTAGGGGAGCGGGAGCCTCACCTGGCTGGGGACTGTGTGCATCCCCTAGAGAAGGGGTGGTTCCCCTGCAGCACAACTCAGAGCAGATCTAAAAAACAATGGACGTTCACCATGCTGGATTTTCTCCTTTATAAAACAATGAAGAAAACAACAAAGTGAAGACAATGAGAAAACCACCTTTTCTCCTGGACTTCAGGCTGAAAAAAGTACATCTCCTCCTTTCTATTTATTCTCCTTAATTAGAAAAGGGGAAATTTGTTTTTCCTTTTCAGTGAAAAAAAATCCTTATCTTCTACTTTGTGGCCCAGCTTTCAGTGGTTCTCATATCAGTGAGATTTGGACAGACATCTGGAAGGCTTGGAGGGAATCAGGTGACTTTACAAACTAGAGATAGAGTAAGAGGGAGAGGAGACAGATGTGTGTGGGCTGTGGGCAGAACCTCTTTAAGCAGCACAGATGCTCCAGAAGAAAATGTGTGTCTGCAGCCTTACACCCAGTTGTGGGCAGTCAGATCAGGCATGAATGGGAAATATTTGTAGTAGGAGTGGAAGGAGAAATCAAGGATATCGGAATCTCTTAAATTCTTTCAGCAGTCCTTGGCTAAATTCTGCTCTCACTGCCACGGGGTCACATCTGTAAATTCAGATTCACATCTATAGATTCACAGGACCACCCAAACCATCTGTATGCTGCAATGACATTGCCTGTGACTGATTTGAGCATTTCAAAGGGGTTCAGGCACTTGATTTGTTTAAAAATATAGGTACTGGCCCTCTAAGAAATTCTGCCAGAGATTTCCAGGGTGGTAGGTTTTCATCTATGGTCTCACAGCTATTGTCATAACACAGAACTGCTCTTATGGGTCTGGGAAAAACAGTTTTCTTGGTTTATATCTAAATAATGGCAATACCTGTAAAATTAATTATTAGAATGTTAAGAAGTTCATTCTTCCAGGATAATACATCACATACTGTTAAACTTAACCTCTAGTGAGATTAAAGGAGAGAAAGATGTGGTGGTTAAACAGCAAGAACCTCAGCAGTTTTCAGATACTTTTCTCCTGCTAAAAGTGATATTGCTACTCATCCTCTCAAGCTGTAGTGAGTTAAAAGGTAGAAGAGAGCAGAGAAGAAGTTCTTAGGTCAAAATATTACCGAGTAGCTAAGCAGAGAAAAGAAGAGAAAAAGTCTCTTAAGAAAACTCAGAACAAGGAACAAAGGTCTAGTAATTTACAAGCCTGCTGCTAAAAACAGACACTGTAACATGTTTTCATTGCACTTTCTGCAACATTCCCTATTTTTCATTGAAAAATGAGGAAAAGAATGCTTTGCTATTGCATCTATCAGCAGTGCTTGCAATATTCATTTACTTGACCTGGCACTGGGAGAAAGAGAAATGAATTAAAGTGCTGGTTGGAAAGGAGGGGTAGGAATACCTGAGTGAGTCTTGTGCTTCGCTAGAAGCAGGGAGCTGTTCATATTGCATTTTGGGTTTGCAGTTTGGAATAATTGGCAGGATGCTCAGAGCAGGTGGATGGTTATTTCTAGTTTTTTCTATTCTGGTCTAATAAATAAAATAGGAAATGCACTCAGCCTTTGGGTCCCTAGACTGGCTTTGGTTTTCTTACTTATGTACTACCTGCAGCCTTAAATATTTGCTTAGTTTGGGTATGTAATGAGTTGCTCATTTCATTGCTGGCTGTAAGCATGACAGAAATCATTACATCATGTCTTATATGAAGAAATCTCCTTTAGTTTCAACGTGCTTCAGTGACTATATTCAGGCTATTGTGTGGCATAATCATCTCTTATTACCACACACTGCACTTCAGAACTGGCAAAGAAGTGCCCTTTAAATTGAAATCAAGTTCTTCTTCAACTGTTTGCAATATCTGAGGCAAGGCTGCTTTTAGTCTGGTTTTCTTTCTCAAGACTGCCTCTCTTGCTATGAGTATCACTCAGTTGAACAGCACTATCCTTAGACTTCACAGAAGGGCCTGCAGGAGCATCTGGGCAGGACTCAGCACCATGTGCCTCTGAGAGAAGGAGTGAAAAATGTCACGGGCTGCATCCCAAACTGCTGACAGAGCAGGCAGCAGCAGGGGGAGGCAAACAGGAGCAATTCAGGAATGGATACAGTCCCCAGAGTGATGTATTCTGAAGTTAGACAGAAAGGAAAAAGCCACCAGGAAATGTGTTTGCTAACACTATTCCAGCTCCTCATGAGAAAAGGAAATCTCTCCTTTAATTTATAGCAGTGAGAAGTGTTATCCCCGTTTGGCTGTCAGAGTCTATTAAGAGCACTGCTTGCTAAATGCCTTATCTAAATTGCTCAAGGTGCTTTTTGAAGCTGATATGACTGCTCCCATTAAAAGGACTGCTGAACTGAGGTCCAGAGATGCACCTCTTCTAAGCTTGCAGCCCCTGGTTCCTGCACAAACCAACTTCTGTAAGTGATCCTGATGTGTCTGTGCTGCAAGATCAGTTCTGGTTTGAGAGTGGATTTGGGCAAACTCCTCCATAGGACTGTTATGATTCCAGCACAGGTAAGTTGAAGATGTCTGTGTTCATCTCAGGAAAAAATGGGTTTGAAACCTGAAGGAGGCTGGATTTGAGTTTACTGGTGTTCCTTCCAGACAGACCATGAGAATGAATAAAGCTGAGATCCCTCTCTAGGGAGCCAGCCTTCAATGAGGAGGGACAAGTCTGGCCTTGAGAGTGGGGTTGAACCTTGTACAGACAAATAATAAAGGACCTCAAAAAATGTTCCCTTAGAAGGAGAAAAAAAAGCCTTTTTAATTAGATTTGTCCTATATAAAACATATGCCTGCCTTTCAAGGCACAGAATTTCATGGGCAGACAGAAGAGTGACCACGGGAGCCGACATTTCCATTAGATGGAGAAATAGCACATTATGCTGCTCCAGTTTAGTCTACAGCTCCTGAATTTTCTCTCTTTAAATGGCTGTATAAATCTAGTGGCAAAAGCAGGCAGTTTGTCAATGAATGACTAACACCAGAGCAGTGCACTGTCTCACCATTCTCTGGCAGCTATTACACCTGAGCAGTATTTTCTGGGAGAAACTTGCAAATATGTGTAGGCTGGAGCTTTCAAAATAGACTAAGGGAAGCTTTACCCTTTCATTTCTAAACTGACAAACTAACTTTCAACACAGCTTTTTTCAAAGGTTAATGATTTTAATTTAAAAAAAATTCTCTATATTTTAACTCAGTGTCAATCACACACCTCAAAAGTTTCTCTGAATTCCTGGATGCACTATTGCTTCCTGCTCAGGGAGAACTTCTGGAAGTATCATGGAAGTGAACAAGCCCAGGTTAAACAGCCCATTGTTGTAGGCTCCTTGCATGATCCAAAAAACATTGCTGTGTGACTACCCTGAAGTAAGTTTTCTTCCCAATTTTAATGCTACAACCTAAAAAAAAAAAAAAAAAAAAAAAAAGTAAAAATAAACACTTTAAGCTTTTGTTTTATATATTTCCCAGCTTCACAGACCATATGACAGAAGACGATCTTTCCCATCACAGGAGGTCAGGATGACCTCTCTGGAAACCAAACAACAAAATGTGTCCATCTGGAAGATTAGAGAGTAAAGGGGGGTTTTTATGCATCATCCCATATCCAACTTTGCTTTCACAAATGAACTAGAAGCCCTAAATATTTTTTCACTAATAAGAAAGGAAGGCTGGGGTCCCAAAATTGAGTGTTCTCAGCAGTGTTTTTCTGAGATACCCAAGGCAGCCTCAGGTTAGCGGTGTGATCAACCTTTGTCACACAGCATAGAAGAACCATTTTGTAAAGGAACTGAAGGAAATCTTTGCCCAAACTGGTCTGCAGCCCTTGTCCTGAGGTTTTAAACAATTCTGACAGCAGCAGGTTGGTTCTCAGCAGCACAGACGTTCCTCACTCTGTACAGAGAGCTGACTTCCTGCTGCATTGTTACAGATAAATTACAATACAGCAGTTATTACCAGGGAGACTGTGCATTGAATACAGCACTCTATAAAGACCTGGCACTTCAGCAGAAGAACAGATATTTGAAAGCAATATCAGCTTAATTTCCCTTTCTTCTCTTTATAGCAAAAAAAGCTATAAAGTGTTAGATCTTTCCTGTAATTTGCTTAATTGATTAACTTGACTGATGTAGATGACTGAACAAAGGGTAAGGCAATGAAAAACAGGCCATTATCTTCATTTGTTAGCATAGTTCGATTTTGTGTAAATATTTTGTTTCACATTTATTCAGATTCTTACACTGGAGAGCATTTATCAAAAGCAAACAATTTTTACTAGCAAAAGATTTGTCACCAGAAATTTCACTCCACAAAGGTAAAGAGAAACTGATTTAACCAGCTACATCTTGGAGGAATCAAAGTGCAATTATAAGAAAGAGGGTGACTGCAAAATGAGCAATGTGATGGAGAGTGCTGCTCCCAGAAGCTGAGAAGCCACTCCTCTCAGTTTGGAATGACACCTTTTCCAACATGTCAAATGGAAAATTAATGCTCTATTTGCTGAGCTGGTCCTTGGTGGCTGCATTTTACTGAAGTACAAGATCCACTTTGCAAAGCAGTTGTTCTTTTGGTAATTGTGCTGTGCTTCATTTAGGAAACATTCAGAGCAGAATGAATTGTGCCTACAGTGATAACAGGCATTTGGCTTTCAGATTTTGATTGTGCCATTAAAAAATGGGGAGATTGTCACTCAGAAAGCAGATCTTGATAAATAATATGCTGGAAGAGTTTGAAGCAGTGTGGGGAAAAGCACAACCACACCAATTGCCTTAATTATTGACTGAAGAAAAACACTTTTGTCCCAGGAATATCAGTATAGAAGGAAGATGGCTTTGAAGTAAATGTATGTTCTTTCCTGTTCATTGTGGCATTGCTTTAATTTCACAACTCAGTAGCCCAGGGCTCACCTGAGTTCCTAAAGAATTGAATAATTGATCCATAATTAATGGGTGCACAAAGCAGGAAAACAGGAGCGGGATACTGGTTAATACAAGAGTCAACTATGGGGAATGAGGCTGTGTACTTGTCCAGCTTTTGGAAATTGTTTTATTAAATTTTATTAGATCTATGTGGCCATATGCAGAAAGATACTTTTAAAAGCACAAGGCATTTGGAAAAATGCTGTGTACCTATGCCAAATTACTTTCTGTGAAGAATAACCTTAGAAATTCAGTAAAGGCACACAGAGTTGTGTGCAGGATGATTCAAATTCATTTCATAGCCACAGTGATCATGAGCTTTTCTTTGTACAGATGGAATGAACTTGTGGTACTTTCACATTGAATCACACACAAGGCATCTCAAAGTTAATATGAAAAATAAAATTTCAGCACAGAGGCTTCACCCTGCCCTTATCTTTCCCCCAGAGTTCAATCCACACTGTGAAAGAAAGCAGACAATTTGTTACCTGGCCTCTGGGCACGTGGTAGTACTCAAGTAACCCTCCTTGCTTCCTGGGGCTGTGGAGGAGACGACCTCCTTGCTTCCAACCACACCAGTGTTGCAAGGGAGATCCATCCAAAGGCTTCCCATATTCTGGATTTTCCCTGTGCCATCCTCGTGCCAGCGTTATGCACCCACATGCATCTGTGCTCCCTGAGCATGGATGTACTCTGCAATTAGCTCAAGTCTGAGCACTCAGGTTACCATAACACCCAGCTCGCAGCTACGAGCAGATGGCATTTAGAAATGCACGGAAACTGGAAGGTGATCCTCCACTGCAAGTTTATTTCTGTGAGCCTTTCAGAGTCATATGGAAATTATAGACAATATTAATCCATTGATCTGCTGAGCAAGAGGAACAGCAAGCTGGCTTGTTGGAGTACCTTTGGCTCTTGCTGGGATTTTTAGCAAATGAAAACCAATATAGGTTGGCAACTAAGCCTACACTACTTGTTTTAGAACACTGACTCTGACCTGATGGCTGTAATTTGGCCTCAGGTTTGTCTCATCTCTTATTTCTCTGAGCATTATTAAAATATTCCCAGGAAGAGGAATCCCAGAGAGCTGCATGGACATCTCCCCACCCTGCAAGGCACCTCCTGCATATCAGGAGGATATCAGCCAGCAATGTGCAACTGGATATCAGCCAGCAATGTGCAACTGGAGAACAAAAATTAATTAAGAGGCAAAGATTCATAGAATAGAATCTTAGAATGCATGATTCTAGGCTGAAAACAGAGAACAGACTGAAAACAAGGGTCCTGTGCAGCTCTAAACACTGCCAGTCTCTGAGAGCCTCAAGCTGACAGCAGTTTGGATTCTAAAATAAAGACTCCATTTTCCCATGTACAGCAGATGGAACTAAATGACAGAACGTAGATAAATATAGAAGACTAAAAAATATAATATCTATTTGAAGCAAATAAATCTCCAGGCTTGTAACCAAAGGCACCCAGAAGGAGCTGACCAGCACCAGCCAAGCTCTCCCTGTGTTGATGCTGCCTCCTCAGAGAAACATGCAAGGTGACAGGCCAAGAACCTGCATGTGGAATAACTCTTAAGATACCTGGACTGTGGTTAGGAGTGATAGAACCACATCTATGTACAAGAGAGAACTTCATCCAGGCAGCAATCCTGGTCACTGACTTCTGATAAAGCTGGATCACGTGTGTGTAACATGAGAGCTATTTAGAAATGAGTCTGAAATTCTAGATCAAATTTCAGCTTCAGGATTTTTGAAAACTGCTGGGTTAAGGTTGGATTTTTTTACCTCATGTTTTTTTGTTGATGCTAAAATTTCACCAGTAGGTAGAATCTAAATGCAGTCTAACATCAGAATGAATCTGCCTCATTTAAAAGAATGTGCCAGAACTCGTTCGTTCAACTGAAGCATAAAGATTCCAAATAATGAACATAAACACAAGTATCATCTACCTTATGGAGATGGATTCCTGTCAGGTGGGTGTTCACTGTTTCAGTGTGCATAGCCAGATGCTCTAGTCATTCTTTTAAAGGACCTAGAACATTTCCAGTGATTAATCACATTTCTAAAGCGGTAATGTATGCTACCATCTGTTTAATTAAATCTCACACTTCCAGACATACGCCAGTCAGCTCAGAGGGGTCAAACACTGTTTTCCCCCTTTTTGCATAAGGGAGCAATTGGTTTACACCATTATACTTTTTCTGCAGTCCTGGTTTTAGGCACCAACCACCACTTGAGAGATGACTGACAGCATGACAGGAGACAAAGCTATTTTAAAAGGTAGGGGTCTGACCTCTGGTCTCGCCTTCTCTATAATTACTCCATGTTTTTTTAGCACCTGTTACTTTGTACCTGAGACAGCTGTGAGTATCTTATGCTAAAGTGAGCTAAGAGGACAAACTCAACAGGTCATGAAGAAACTAAACTCCCCTAGAAATGTTTTCTCGCTTCTTCACATGCTTGAGTTCACACGCCCAGAGACTCGTTTAAGTCAGTGTAAAAAAGGATTTTGACAGGGCTGCATGTATCATCTGATCCTGTCCATTGTAAGAGATTTGTCACTGTGATTTTTGGGTTGTTTTATACATGCCTAAAGCCTGTCTTACCCATTTTCTTGTACTGATTAAGGTCCTGGTTGAAATTGCTCAAAAAAAAAAAAAAAAGCAGCCTTAGGGATTTTGAAGATTATTATCTCCTACTTTCATTTTGTAGCAATACTAACGTATCTGAGTTTGAAATATTGCATTTAATGTAAACTGCTGAAGCGCGCTTTAGATTTCAGCTTGAACCTTACATACCACAACTTGCACAGATTTGCACCTTATTAGCATTGTCATTATGTTTTTTACCTTTGCTTATTTGTTTTAATAAAGGAATTGCTGAACTGTCAAAATCTTCCATGATGCAGTGTCTCAGGAGAACTCCTGACCTCCAAACTGCACAAGTTTTTGAATCTCACCTGCTGCCTTTTAGCAGGGATGTGCCAACCCTCTTGCCCAGGTAGAAAGAATGAATTGCACTGATTCTTTTTCAAAGTGAGACAAATTGTTCTAAACCATAACTATTTCTTCAAATAATGTCTGGTCCTGAAGCATGTGTCAGGTTCCTTACACTGAGCAGATGCTGAAACTGCTGCAGACACAGCTGGGGCACTATTTCAATATATCAGGGTACATCCATTCCTACTCAGATAGCACTCCCAGAAACTGGCTTGGTTGCCCAAAGGAAAATTACTGCATTTACAGACTTGATGGCTGGTTTATGTTAGAGTGAGATTAAGCAGATTTATTACCTAGCTAGTTTAGTAAAACCTTTATCTATCCAGTGCTTGGCCATTTTGGTAAATCAAATTTAAAACTGAAATTCAAACTGTTTCTTGAAGAAGAATGACAACCTATGACAGTCTCTAGTGAGATGATTACTGGCAAATATTACACCTGGTATAATCCTGTCTTTGGCAGACTGTCTCAGACAAGGATAAAATAAAAGCATCCTGCTCACTAAAGCATCAAGGCTGATGATTGCTACAGCTGAAATGCAGATCTAGAGTGAACACAACACGATCAGCTAAGGCAATGTGTGTTCTGAATGGAAGGCTTTTATTAAAGAGGCCCAAAATAAGCAGGTAATTTTTAGAGCTAATTTCAGAAACATTGCAAACTGAAGTCAGAGGAAAATCTGCTTTCAACTTCCCTGGAAGATTTCACCTCAAGTGTCCAATCAGTCTCGAGTTTCTCACTTATAACTCCTATAGCTGGGCATTCTGACTACAAACAATAACTAGTATAGACATATATTAAATGAAAACAAATAGATTTATCATAATGTGAAATTTTGTAACATTACATGGCATTAATGTCTCTGACACATCTGAGCTATTTCTTCTTGAACAGATGGTGACATTACAGTCACCACAAACACTGAAGAAAAATTGCAAGAAAATATAGTTTTACACACAAAATTTAGAGTTTGTGTGATGAAAAACATTGTTAGTGCAGTCTAACACTCCATTTTGTAGCCTGCCCATATTTAAAACCTAAATCACAAGCAGAGAATACAGCTTTGAAATCTAATAATCCATGCACCAATGAGTTATTGGAAGCAGGTGAAAGTAAAAGAATCTCTTAAAAGTTTTGCTGAAAGATCTGTCTTCATCGTTGGTTTTCTAACATTTAGTGACTTTTAGAGTTCTCCTACAAAGGAGAGATTAAAAATGCATCTGTATGAGACTAGAGCCAGGTCATCTTATTGTTCTGAAATTTCTGCCAGAACAGGATCTGGAGTAAGAAAACCTCTCCACAGTCTCAAGTAGAACCACAGAGATAAAATCCTTTAGAAGAAAACTGATCTCAACCCATGACTTAAAAAAGATCCCTTGTGGATTACAGATTTGGATGTTTGTATCCATGGATGTTCAGGTTCCTAAACCTTCAATATAAACCATGGGACTGTGCCCCACACAGCAGGATGGGTTCTGTCTTATCAAGAGGCCACTGCCCCAGCTTGTCACCTATCACATGGATGTAGATGTCACCATGGTGGGAATTAGTGGATGGCCATTAGGCTCACTTGTTTTCTCTTTGGTCTGTTACATAACCTGAGACTAGTTCACTTAATGCACTGACTTAGAAAATGAATGAGTTTAGCAATCTTTCATAAAATGTTCTGCTGTCCCTGCAAAGAGAAGGAAAACGTGTCATTCAGGATCAGATAAAGAGCTGGAAGGTCTAGGTGCACTTGCAATCCAAACTTAACCCCTCAGATGACTGTGGAAGCCTTTGCTGACTGTTTTGGACTTGTCCATAGACAAACCTCTGTCTGCCTAGGTTGTCCCATCCAGTGAAAAAAGACTCAAGATTGGCAGCTACAGCTTAGCTGAGCTCTGGAGCTGAACAGATATTTGCTCTTGGTTTTCCCTATAGCTATTCCAATTGGATTTAGCTGTCAGAGTTGATATTACTGTCCCCAGCCATGCCTTGACTGGGCAGGTGGAATTGGTGAGCTCTTACAGCTTGGATACAGCCAGTCACGGGCTCCTTTCCAAACATTCTCCAGTTATTAGGTTTGAATCCTCTGTGGCACAGGTCAAAGAAAAAGATTTAACATAGAAAACCTGCTATTAGACAAAATAGCAATCCTGCTCTGCATCAAGGCTGAAATTCACGTGGCTAAAATAATTGCAGTTTTTTTAAGATCAAGTACCATTCAAAACAACAGAGATCATCATAATGGGAGATGCATAATAGGGAAGTAATAGGGAATGCAAGTAAATGATATAAAATGCCTCTGGGCTGAAAAGAAGTAAGAGAAGAACTGAGGTAGACCATTACAGCATCAGATTAAAATAAGCAGTTGATCAGGTGATTGCCAGAAAAAGAAGTACTGTGTAAGAAAAAGACCCATTTATAACTGCTGGACAGCTAAAGCAGTGCTCTCATCCCACAATAACATCTTAAAACAATTGCTAGAAGAGCTCTCTGCAGCTGGGAGGATTATCTGACTCTCACACAATTCCTGTTACTCAGGTTCATTTCTGAGAGATGTGGTTCATAAACTTAGTGATTGGTAGTATTTTTGGGATTGCTTTAATGTAAAATTCACTGCTAACATGATTACATTCCGATCATCTGCTAAAGGAAAGTCTGAGCTACCCAACAAAAGTACAGTGTGCTTCTGACTGAAGGCTCCAAGGGAGGTTGTCGTAGCTATTGGACCTGGAGGGAATCAGATGCATTTACCAGCTTTGGAAAGCTTCCAGCCTTTATCACTGAAGGCTGTTGGAAACGCTCCTAAGAGCATCTGGAATATATAACAATATTTTCCAAAGGTTTGTTGTAGTTCATGCTTCTTGGGCAATTTCCAAAGAACCTGGGCAATTTTACAGCTATTAGAAAGCGATGCAAAAGCCAGTGGCTGAAATTAATTTCCATTAAATTGCAGGATTAAAATTCTCAATAAAGAGTCAAAGGAGGATGAACTTGGCATGCAATAAAATTGAGAGGTTCACCTGTGAGCTGCTGTGGCTGTGCTTCGAACAAAGCCTGCTCTGTTGGAGGAAGGTGGCATCGTCAGTAGTACAGTGGCTCGCGTGGCACTCACCTGCCTCCTCAGCTGTCCTTCTACCATGGCATTTTGGGGGGTGTTTCACATTCTACTCGTGGCAAATAACAGGAGAAAATCCTATTTAATAACACATTTTAAGAACTTGTATGCAATATCTTGAAATCAATAGAACGGCAGTGGCTTACCAGCCCTCAGGACACACTCTGAAGCTATTAGCACAAACTGGGTTTTATTTCAAACTGGGGTTTTATTTCAGTTCCACTTGGCCAGATAGCAATCCTTCCTATTTCATGCTATAAAAATACACTATTTATGTGTGATATTTAAGTCAGGGATGATTTAGATGGACAGGGGAGAAGGATAAAGTAATATAAATAACATGCTATCTCACCTAACAAAAAAACTAGCCAGAAACCTCTGCTTAGCATGAGATTTCAAAAGAGAAGAGCTTCAAGGGTAAATGAGGAAAAAAATATTCAGGTTTTGAGATTCATATTACCAAATATTGGATGTCTAGTGGTGGAAACTGAGATGGAACACAACACTATACTTAGAATCAGTTTTTCAAATATTCACAGGCTTTGAGACTATATCCCTGAGTAATTTAAACCTGATATAACCCAGTAGCAGGGTATAACCTATATCTTAATATCTACACAATACCCATTCATGGCTAAGATGAAAAGAATTGATGCAAAGTGCTGCTGTAAATAATAATCCTCCTGGCTGCTCCTGTAGGTAAGAGTTTTGCAAAGTTTAGTCAGATGGGTGGATGCAAACAGTTACCCACAAAGCAACCAGAAATTTATGTAGATATAAAAATTAACTGCCAGGAAACACACCTAAGATAGATACATGCTTCCTCCCTTAAATCTGTGGTTCTGATATTTCCCTGTGTGGGCAAGACTGAGAATTTCTGGCTTATCCCATCTGAAGCATCTCTACTTGGGATAAAAATCCTTCTCCAAATCAGCATCTTAGCTATTTCACTCATACTGCCCCTTTCTCCTTGAAAAGGCAAGCTTAGAACTGAAAGAACTGAAAGAAACACTGCCCTCTTCCTACACTTGGGAAAGCAGGCTCTGCTCCTCTGCAGGCTGCAGGGACTGCTTCTTATCATCTCTTCCTTACCTAGGAGAAGGGGCTAAACAAGGAGATAAGGTCTTAGGAGCATGATTAATTTACAGACCCCTTCCAACTAGAACATAAACTGTTATCCAGAAAGATAAGCATGAATCTTGATTTATTTTTCATACAAGAATGACTGCAGCAGTAGGAACAGTGGTTATTTGAGTTACTATATCTGTTTCACTCTTCCCAAGTAGAAAGGTCACAACCCTGAACCTCTTCAAACCATTCTGCAGTATTCACTTTTCTGTGTGACCAGATGATTTTTGACCATGTAAGTTCCTTTGTGCAAAGAGACTGGGAGGTGACATGTTTGCATCTCAGCTGCCTGGAATCTGTTCAAATTCAGCTCACAGATGTTCTCCCTTTCTGTATTCAGTCCCAACACCCCAACCTGTCATAGCCTTGTCTTCCATTTTTCTTCACTGTCCCTATGAGCTACAGTTGACAACTTGCTTATTCAAGCTTTGAGTAATATAGAAAAGCAATAAATTCACTAGAAATTGTGTCTTTTTTTTTTTTTTTTTTTTTCTGTCTGGCTCAAATATCTGGGTGGCAGATCTGCAAAAAGTCTGCTTAACAATTTCCCTCCTTGCTTTCCATTTCCAGAAAGATTTTAGAAATGTTGTACCACAGCATCCAATTTCTACTCTGTCCTACCTGCCACATCTTCACTCCACAGAAAGCACTGAAGGTGTTTGCTGCTGTAGATCTTCACTTTACTTTTCAGAGGCATCTTTCTGCTGATCTCTGATAGCTGTCAGAATGTATTGCTTTCCTGCCTGACATTTGCATGGGTCTTCCATCAAATATTGCCATCCACAGCAATCCACCTGTCCAGATAAGTGAAAATCTCCTTTTCTCAGCTCCTTTCCTGTAAACATTACTCTTCCATCTTTCTATATTCCTCCTACCTTCATCAGCTTTGATTTGGAGCTACACACACACAGACTGTACACACAAATACAAAGATGCTATAGGAACAGCTGAAGAAATTGAGGTGTCTCTCAAAACAATAATTCAGAGTTAGACTGGGAAATGTAATGTCTAATTTATCATTGCTGGTTTATGCATCATTGGTAATGTCAGCAGTGGATGTGCCTCTTCAAGAAGGAAATGCCAAGTTTTTTGAATGCAGGATTGTCCCAGAAATGACATCACATATGTTTCACAAGTAATACAAGACTGCTGCAAACTGGTGAACATGCAAAAACATTCACTAGTTTTCTTTTTAAGGATGTACATTTTAATACTCATCACTTCAACAGAACACAGTGCATCTGGCTCTATTCTCTATCAAGTGAACTGAATGCACTCTGTAAGGGTGGATAATAAATACAGTGATGTGCTATCAGTATAAATTGATAAGGTGTAGCTGATATCCTTCATTCCCATTTTGTTAGGAAATTTTGGCTTGTAGTTATAAACATCCAGTAAAAGTTAAGGACTTTAGACATATTCTAATCTTCCAGCTTTAACTAAAGCTATGTGAACTAAACTGTATAGGATATCAGTTCTTATGTCAAGTTTCACAAGAAAGGAGAATTTAAGAATTCAGATATTTGTTCAAATCCAGAGAGTCTCCACTTGCCTGGATGAAAAAAAAGATTGCTATGTCCAAACTTTATAAGCCAATCTCAACCAGACTAAACAGAAACAGCAAAACATTCAACCAAATATCAGAAAAAGTATTTCCCAGCAAGAGTTTAGAGAAGAGAGTGATTACTCCTTCCCAGGTATTGTTTTCTGCCAAGTGCCAATGTATTGGCATAGATGATCCTTGTTTGACTGACAACTCACTCTTATGGTAAGAGGGAGGGGAAACAGCCCTGAAGGAAAGTGGTAAATGTATGCCAAGAAATAGCTGGGCAGGAAAAAGCCACTGTTCTGCCTAAAGAGGGCACGGGTAGGTGAGTTAAAGTGAGGGCATGGGGGATGAGGGTGTGCAGGGGATGACAGCAATGCACACACACCTGCCTTACTCACCACAACATGCACAGGGGACTGAGGCAGCTGCTCCTGAAAAAAAAGTGAATTTCAGAAGCTTCAAACTGTTTCCTCTAACAAATGGCAAGCTGTCTCAGGGAAAGACATCTGTGCCTTGCTCCTGGTGAAATTTCACTGTGCTCACATAGAAAAATTGTCTTTGCTCGCAGTTGCTTGCACAATAAATTCATGGATCCTTTGCAAACATGTCAAGATTTGCAGGAAACTACTAATGAAAGGAAGAGTGGGTCATTTCACTTAGTTCAAATCCAGTGAGAGGGAGTGATGTTTGAAACCAGCAAGAAAGAAATTGAAGATTAAATAAACAAAAGGAAAATTTTTGCAAACAGCTTAAGAAACCTAGTCTGAAAACAGCCAAAGAGCACAGATCAGAGCAAACTAAATATGAGCTATAAATACATAACATAAATACAAGCATATTTGATTCTGAGATTTTTCAGATACAAACCCTGAACTTCTTCCCCTCGGTGTACTGCAGTTTGTTTGTTTTGCATAACAAAATTATTTTGGTTTGTCCATTAAAACATTCTGCAATTTCTTTCCTCCAGAAACCCCCACTTTCAAGTACAGTGACATTAGCTCTGGGAAGACACATGGCTTATTTCGGCTGAGAAGTGCTCTGATCTGCAGGAACTAATTAGAGCATTTTCTCGAGCTCATCCCTTTCTTCTCATTACTGGTGACCAAAGACAACTGCTGAGACATGATTATTACAGAACTGTCTACTAGTGTATGCATTATCTTTACAGAAATAAATCAGCAAACACTACCAGAATAAGGGGTAAGGAATGCTTAGGAAAACTGCCAGTGGCAGAAAGCAGCACCCACAAGAGTCATCCTAAGGCCAACCAAACTGATTTCTGCCAGAAATAGCTTCAGAAAAAAATGCTGTTGGGGAAAAGGAACATAGAAGAAATTAAGCCTGTGCAGGGTGATATGAGTTTACTCATAAAATGATCAGAGAGTTGGAACATACTTCCTATGAGGAAAGGGTGAGAGAGTCTGGGTTGTTTTGCCTGGAGAACACTTCTGGGAGACCTTATTGAAGCCTTTCCATGCTTAAAAGGGGCTTATATGAAAGATTGGGGCAGTCTTTTATTGGGGTTTGTAGCAATAGGACAAGGTATCAGTTTTAAACAAGAGGGTAGATTCAGACTAGATATAAAGAAGCAATTTTTTTACAGTGAGGGTGGTGAAGTGCTGGCATGAGTGTGGTGGGCTTTAAGGTCAAGTTGGATGGGGCTCTGAGGAACCTGAGCTAGTTGAAAACACCCCTGCTCATTGCAGGGGGTTGGACTAGATGGCCTCCAAATGTCCCTTCCAACCCAAACTCTTCTATGACTCTGTGATTTCTCAGTGTGGTCTGCAGGTTGTTAAACAGATGGGTATTTCAACCAGTGGTTTGAGGCATGTCATATCTTCTGAAAGGCTGAACAGCTTCATCCAGTGAGTTCTTGAGTTCAATAATTAGTCTTATTTACAAATTAGTTTATATGTTCATATGTTTATATGTTCATATGCTTATATGTTTATATGCTTGGGGGCACTTCCTTAGCACCATCCTCTCAAGTGATTATATTTCACTCCAAGTGAAGTCTGCTTCATCTGCCAGTCCTTAATTGCTGCACAAAAATGAGCAATTACATAAAAAGCAAGGAGAAAGGCAGGAATAAGCTGTTCACCCATTCTAAATGTGGATCTGTACTAAAGGTATAGCATTTCTGCATTTGTGGTGCTTTTCCACATTCCTGCATGTGATGCCTTTTATTATTGTCTGGCTAGATGAACTTCTAAAAACCTGAACTAAGCTGTCATAGAATCATACTCTGACTGGCCTGAGTGTCCCATGGAGTCAGCTGATATGTCAGCACATTACAAAGACAGAGTAAGATTAATGTGAGGGGAGTGCTGGGAGCTATTCACAGTATTGGCACCACTGTGCCCCTAAGAAGTGCAAAGGTGGCTCTGGCTGTTCTGACAGCCTTGCCTGACTCTATGTTTCACACAAAGAGTGGGTTGCTTTGCTGAAGGGTGTTAATAAGACATGCCAGATCTCAACAGTCAATATGACAAATCCTGTAGTCTGAAAGAAATGGTCAGGGCAGAATTTAGCTTCAAAGAGCAACCCCAACACCAGAACAGACTTGAGTAATTATAAAATCTACTGTTCTGCACAAGCACACTCCACAAAGAGTATTTTAACTTCCCCAGTCCTTCAAAATCCCATTTTTTTCCCTATTTCCAGAGTGCAGTGGGACTTAAAAAGCATAACTTTTTAAAAGTGACAGATTTAAATCCATACCAAAATAACAACAGGAAAACAGGAAAACATCACAGTGGGTTTACGAGGGAGAAAATCAGATGGCATTTTTACATGCAAATGATGAATATCACAGGGAGAGAATTCAATATGATGAATGTGATGTTTCCTCTCTGCTATTAAACAAGCTTCTGTGATGCATTTGTCTATCCCAGCCTTATAATTCCATAGGAAATAGCACAAGTTTCTCATGCAAATTTGCAGCAGCTGTAAAGGGGATACAAAGCACAAGGCCATGACTGGTTTGACCCATCAATCCAACATAACTGACGGAATTTTTTTCACCACCAAGGAAGGAAAATGAAAAGAAGAAAGATCCTTCTAGGTGTTTCTGTGGAATTTGTTTGGTTGTAGGTTTTTGGTTTTGTTTTTTTTTATTTTTATTTTTATTTTTTATTTTTAACATGTAGCTATCACTGTTTTCGTTTTCAGGAAGAACAGAGTCTATCATAGTCATGCACTGAGTTCTCAACACAGCATTAATTTCCCACAGTGCCACTAGCCAAGGCTACACTAAACTTGATCTCATTGTGTCTTTCAGGCCTGAAAAAAAATGTACATAACTCAGGAACTGCCCCCTGAAGAGTTTAGTTTCTATCATCAGTAGCTATGTGCCAGCAGGGAAAACTATTCTCAGCAATATAAGCAGTGTACACCAGAAATCCCTACACCAGGACTGTAGCACAGAGACCTTCCTAATTGCAGCTGGTGACCTGCCCTTGTTTAAATGATCTTGTTTAAAATATCAAATAAAGAGAAAAAAAAAAAACCAAATAATTTTATCAGTTTTACAGGCAACTGATTACTTCCTGATTTTCAGCACTTGGAAGCCAACATTCAAAGTCACCAACTTGCAGTCCTCAAACACACAGAATTTTCCCAGCAGCAGTGAAGGTTTTGCCAGGAACGGCTGTAACAGCAAACCAAACACACTGAACCTTATTGTCATAAGGAAAGACAAAGTGAAAATGAAATGAGTTCATCATAAATGTTCTTCTTTAAATGGCACTAAAAGTTTAAGATGGTGCTAGAAACAAAGGGTCAAATTTCTAATGGAGAAATGTTACAGTTGTTGTGTGTCCATGTTGAGGAGAAAGAAAACTTTTCTCATCACTGGAGAAGGCTCCTTGATTAGGGGAAAAAAAAAGGAAGAAACAAATAATGACAGCCAATTTCCAGTGCTTTTAGGCTATTTCACATCAAACAGTGTGATGAATGTAGCAATATCACTTTTGGCTATAGCACAAAAAATATTATCCTCTATAGACGCTGCAGCATAAAACAAAAATGCTTTTATTACCACTAGCAATGATGTGACATGCCTGATAAATGCCACTTTAAGACTCCTTTGGGTCCCAGCATCCCTTCACACTTATTATCAAGTTACTAATAGATTCTGTAGGTTTGACTGGCCATCATTTAGGAGTGTCATTTACTTTAAAATGACAGAAAAGTAAAATGTTGTAAAATGCTCAATTTTTCTCTTTTCCCTGACTGAGTGACTAATGAGAAAGAATAATAACTTTTATTCATGTTGTCTAGGTGATAAAATGGCCATTGTAGAATGATGAATATCAAGTAAAGATGTTTTCATTTAACACAGGCAGGGATAAAAAAACATGAACCTTTAAGTCTTAAAAATATGAAAGAGAGCAGGCAGCTATTTAAGTATTCACATCTCCTCTATGACAACTGAGTCTGTTTCTCTTTGTTATTAGTTTTCCTCTGGATGCAGAGAAGCATTGAAAACAACAAGGTCAGACATGTTGCAGATTAAATTCTTCCTTGCAGGATAATTCTGTCCAGAGGCCCCCACTGAGATTAACTCTCCTTTTTTCTGGGTAATGTATAGACATAGCATAAAGGTTAATTCCTGCAGTGAAGTGTAGAAGTTATATAAACTAGACAGGCAGAAGATCAGAGGGATGGAAAAATAAAAGGGAAAATAGTTGTGTAGTAGATTCCTGGCAGAACTCACAGGGTATTATGTTTAGAGTAAAGATAATACTTTGGTTGCAGACACTTCAGAAAGGCCTTTGCAAATCATAACCATAACACCCAGCAGAAGATAATTTTCACCCACAGCTGGACTCTATGCTATGCTAGAGAACCCACAGGAAAAAAAGGATATAAACCACATCTTTCTGCAAAGTTCATTAATTGGAACCAAGTCCCTAATTCTCTAAAGCCATTTAAAAAGCCAGCATAAATTCTTGTCTGTATGAGAGGATCTGATCCCACCATGACAAAGATGCAATAAGTAATTCTATATTAACCAACTCAAAGTAAATGTTCATCTGACCCTCTGTTCATCATGCTCAGTCCTTGTAGTTCAAACCCAAACCCCCTCACTACTTTTCAACACAGTTGTGTGTTGGCAAAGTACAGCGGTTTTTAACTTTTTTTTTTTTTTTTAACTATCTTTCGCTAAGACAGCTTTGCCTGTTCAATGAGTTTATTTGTGGATGAAGGGTACAAACCAATACTGCTTCTGTATAAATGTGTCAGCAAGTAATCATATTATAACAAAGGGTTAATTAAGATCAGCCATGGCAGCAATCCCAATAAGTTCAGTGGTGATACTACTGATTTGCACAAATTATCTCCTGATCCAGTTTCATTGACTTCAGTATTGATTTTCATTTGGATGAGTGCACCATCCCAGATCTTTAGCTTTTCAGTTCTCCAGGGTGATTGAAATGTCACTGGAGAGCCAGTCCTGCCAAAAAGGGATTAAGTGAGCCAACTCTGAGCCAGTGTCATTAGTTGTTCTCCTTGAGATGAAGAAATTCCATCATGAAAAGGGCCTGAAGGACAAAGGGTTTTCTGATGAAGGGGATGAATGGCCAGCACCCCAGATGACTCACCAGGCAGAGCAAACTAAAGACTGTGAGAGATTAAAGCATCCCCTGTCATGGCCTCAGAAAAGGAGTCAACTCTGCAGCTCCTTCAGGAATAGTGCCACAGCCTCTGATCCACTCTGAGAGGATCAGGGTGTCACTGCCACAGCGCTTCATGTTCATTAGACAGACCTGGAAACGCCAGCTCTGCTCACACAGTGGTCAGTCCTGATCATAACAAGTTCCTTGGCAAAGAGGAGAAAAAACCCAGCTGTATGATCAGAAAGATCACAGAATGCTGCTGTGGCTGTATTGCAGGCTGTGTAATGTAAACTCTATCAAATAAACACTCCCAGATATTTTCCTACTCTCCCATTTACTGCACTAGAAATGCTCAATAATGTTCAACAAATGTACGAAAACAGCATATGTCAATCCAGCATTTTCTTCAAACTGTTCTATTTTCAGTCCCTGTTTTGTTCAATTAACATTGCTATCACTGACTCACTCTCATTACAGCTGATCCTCTTCAGGAGAACAGAAGGAGTTTTCTTAGCACTGAAAATCTACAGTTCACAGACTACTCTGAGTTGGACGGGACCCACAAGGATCCTCAAAGTCCGTGTCTTGGCTCTGCACAGGAAATCCCAAGAATGCCACCCTGTGCCTGAGAGTGATGTCCAAACACTTGTTGAACTCTGTCAGGCTGGTGCTGTGACCACTGCCCTGGGGAGCCTGTTCAGTGCCCAACCACCTTTTCCTGAAATCCAGCCTAAACCTCTCCTGACACAATTTCTGGCCATTCCCTAGGGTCCTGCCACTGGGCACCAAGAGCAGAGATCCGTGCTGCCCCTTGTGAAGATGTTGAAGACCCCAGTGAGGTCTCCCCTCCTCCAGGCTGAACTAACCAAGTGCCATCAGCTGCTCTTCATTTGGCTTCCCCTCCAGACCCTTCACCATCCTCGTGGCCCCCTTTGGATGTTCCCTAACAGCTTAATGTCTTTTTTATATTATGGTGCCCAAAGCCTCAGGGTGAGCTGTGCCAGGCAGAGTAGATTGGGATGGTGGGCTAGAAATCATTTGTAAAATTATTTTCTCAGTCCTAAAGACAAATTCATTTTATACCAGCCTAGAAGACTCTCTTACTATTAAATCATCATCACTGAAAACATCACTGAAAGGTCATTTTGTCAGTGTTCTCGTTCTGTGTTGCCAGATCCAAATTTCCCTGTGCCTGCCTGGATCTCTCTGCCTGAGGCACTTTCTTTCCTTGTTGCTCAGGTGAAAGCAGCTGCTATGTGGATGTACTTTACAATGTGTTTTTGAAATTATTCTCAAATAAAAATTGTGTTCTGTAGGCTGTAATAGGCAAGTATAAATAAAGAATGTGTCTGGTTTAAATAGAGTGAATAAAATACACAACCTTAACATAGAGTAAGAAACATTTCTGGATAGAGGCAAGAAGGTAAACCACTGTGTTTTAAGTAAAAGCTAACACTAATGAGCACTTCTAAGATGGATTTGTATTAAAATTATCCTGAAAAGATTTTAAAAACTAGTGTATTAAAATGCTCACGTGAAATTGTTATGAATTTTTGTCTGAGGAGCAAGTTGTCTTAAAGGTTCCATTTTCTATCACAGAATTGTATTCACTCTATGAAATATTTTGCATTATATTTTAATTAAAGTTTTAATTACAGAACTAAATATAATTAGCTTCTTTCTTCAAAAGAAATTGGAAGTGAACTTACTTTATTAAATTTTCAATTTGTTTCCTGCAGTGTTACATAGTTTATTCTAATTAATTGAATGAGATCTCATAAATATTTTATCAACATAGGGATGTGATTAACAGCTCGAGTTTTGCGTGGTTTTCTTTTTTCTTTCCAGCTTTCTTCTTCTCTGCATTACCATTTCCCCAGTTTTCATGTTCACTCTCCTGCCTTCGGTGATAATTTAAGTATGGGAGCCCTGCCAGAACACCTCTCTTCCACAGCAAAATGTTGCATTTTTGCAGTCTGGGCCATAAGAAGCCATTTTTACCTTCTCTTTGGGAGTGATTGTTATCTAAGGAAGCCCTCATACAACACAGGCCACGGAAGTGACACTCATTTCTTGGGTGATTTATGACTTCCACACTGAACAGCTTCCTGCACAATCTTCTCTGCTTTTGGGGGGGTGTGTGCAGCATATTTGTGTATTCCCTGAGCAGATAAAGCAGAAAGGAGTAAAAGAGATTGTAACCCCCCATTAGCACACCCTACTCCAGAGATTACAAAATGAAGCAGAAGGTGCATTTCACACAGTTCCCTGGTGCCTGTTGTGTTGCAAAGGGCTCAATTTTCACATGGCATCAGAGATTTCGACTTGGGAGCTGAATGGAGTAATTGTGGTTTGAGCCTCTGCCTCACCTGTTCAGCCTCCTGCCTGCATGGGGACATTCAGCAGGACACAAACACCCACACAGTGCCCTCGGGCCCCTCTCACAAGATCAGAGCTGCCATCAGGGGGAAACCACACCGGGGGCCTCACAGGCTGGCAAGGAAAGAGGCAATCAGTGCTTCAGAGTGTGTCAAAGCAGATAAAAGGGCAGGAGGACATGGAGGTGAAGTGACCTGCCTGTAGTTACACACTGCATCACCACAGACATGAGAACTCGCTTTCCCATGCCCAGCCCAATGCTTCCTCCCTCCCCATCACTGCTGGAATGGGATGATTACAGCTCATGTTGGAAATGCAGCTCTGCAGCCAAAGTGAGAGCAGATAGACTTATCAGCATGGATAGCTAAGCAAATGAACAGCATGTCGGTCATATCAAACAGGAAAAAAAAAAAAAAGTCAGTACAACTGTAAATAAAATGAATAGTCAGGAAGGAAGAAAATAATCATTATTGCTCTTGATCAGATTAAATCTGTCAGCCCCTAGTTTAAGGGGGAAAGAACCTTGCTGTCAGAGAGCAGTTCCAGATTAATTTAATTAAGCACTGCTTTAATAATAACAAAAGAAAGATTCAGCTGTTAGCATAACCTTTACCATGCAGCATTATCAAAGGTATGAGATAAATGGAACAAAAAAGATATCCATACATATTTTAACCATTCATTTAGCTCAGGCAGGAATTGTGTCGCTTGCCCATCTTGCATTGTTGACAGCAACAGGCTGAGTATCTTTTAATATGTGAAGGACAAATTGTTTTCTTGCAAGAATATTTCAAAAGTCCCAGTGACACTAGCTGCAAGTGGACTCATTTCTTCCTGGGAAAAAACTTCCCCTAATTGTTTTTCCTGTCCTTTTACTACTTATTCTTTAATTTAGGGCAAATTTGGAACTAGAAAAGTGAATCAGTTTTGTTTCATATCTTATATGTTGTACAAGACTGGGCAGTCTTCATCTGCATGCACAGTAATGCTGCTTTTGAATTGTGAAATAAATGAATGGAAGTCGTGTTGACAAGGACCTTTCACTGATGATTCAGTGATTCTGTTGTACTGTTAATGTTGTTTTCTAAAGTCTAGCACTATTTTCCAATCAATCCAAGTTTTGAGTGATAGATGAAGTTAACCCTGATGTTTGCAGGCACTTCTTGTAGAGGCAGGAGCTGTGACTGTTGATGCCAGACCTGGATTTGACCTGAGATTTACTCTACATTTATGTCTTGTAATGACTCCAAAGTAGCTTTATTGTGCTTGGATCTTCATCTTTTAATTTACTTTGCTTGTCTGAAATCAAGTTGACTGTTACTTGCACAGCTGCAAAGGCAATAACAACAGCAAATGCAATTTTTATGTGGAGAAAGTCCACATTTCTCAGCTCCTAATACACCAAGAAAGATGAAAAGGCCAGAAAAGTTGTTCTGCTGTTAAAATGACAAGATTGTGGATATTTTCCAAAATTATTACAAGACAGGGCTGGGATTCACATGTAATATTTAAAGCACATCCAACATACTTTAGGCAGCACATTACTAATGCCAAGTGAAGTATATTCTCCAAGTATTTATTTACAACTCTCAAGTGTTACAGCTCCAAGTGGGGATTCCTTCCCTGGCCTGTATATCCCACTGTGGCAAACATCTTGCTCCTTCTTAGGGTAATGCAACCTCCCACTTTCCTGATTCAGACTGTCTGGCCTTTTATTGGCTGGGTGCTCTCCTGGTCAGAATGACATTTATATGATTATTTGACATTTATATATTATTTATAAGATGTAAATATTATTTTATAATATACATATATTATTTGATTATATGATTATTTGAATGTCATAGATTTGACATTTATATGATTATTTGCTGATAATGTGTAATATCAGCACCAACAAAGGCAGCTGGGCCAGGTTCCAAACCCTTCAAATTCCCTTCCCACAATGCTTCAAACACACTGTGGCATCACAGTACTATCACTTTAGCTGGTAAAAAGGTGTTTTATCTCCTTCTCTTGTTTTAGTTTGCTTTCACAGCTGCAGTCTCATCTTTTACCAGTAACATAACTTCAGATACTTTTCCCTTTACCAGATTCTTTATTGCCTGCTGCAGATTTTTTCCTCAACATATGTGGGAAACAATTTTCACACTTTCCTTTCCATTCCACATCCTTGACATAATGGGTAGTTTGAGCAGTTTGCATATGTGCACACAATAGAGAGGGGGATCTGTGCTGACAGAGATGGATGCTTCAAGCATTTTGCTGAAACAAATTTTAGAGAAGGTTCTACTTATTTTTTTTAAGGTTTGGATATGATTTGTCCAGATGATATTAATTTATTCATAAAGTTAACTCTCAACCATTGCCAACACTGTAATATTTTGTTTCTTGCTTTTCACCCACTCATGAGGGGTAAAACCAACAGAGGTCACTGTGTTTGGCATGGGGCAGGCAGGTGCTGAGATCCCTCTGTGGCAGATCCCACAGGTGATCCCTTTACCCACCCGGAGCAGAGGGTCACAGAAGCTCTATGGATCTACAAAGTCACACTGAAAAGAGAATTTCTGGTTCAGGGAGCTGCCACAGGGCACACCACACCAACTCTGCTGCATCCTAAAGAGATGTTGAATTATGAGATGGAGAATAACTCATGTCATACATTTCTCCAGAATAGTTTCTATTTCATATCTCCCTTTTTTTTTCACAGCAAATTTATCTATGATAGAAATACTATGAGCTGGGCTATGCCAAGTTGGAATATTCTAATAATGAAGAGTCCTTGGAACAACTGCAAGGACTTTGAAGCAAGATGTAATAAAACTAGTTATGAATGTTTCCAGGTTGTGAGCACTTTTGTAAGACGAGTGAACAGATATTTTGATGCTGGAACTTAGATGAGTATCATTTTTAACTCTAGCTGTAACCAAACCACAATCTGGATTTTTCAGCCTTTGGGGTTTTGTCACAGCATTCACGTGGCATTTGTACCACAGTATCTTGATCAGCAGGTAGCATCTGTCTTGAGTTTTGTTCTATTTAATGTGATAAAAGTGGACCTCATGCAAAGACAACTAATTGGGGAGCTGAATACACAACCTACCACCCACCATGTGTCGTTACTGGAAATAACTCCACAAAGAAACCACATTTGGTGCTGAAAAGCTAAGACAGCTTTAACTTCTGAAAGCATTCTCTGTTTCATTATCTCTCTGTGACTTGGGATGCTTTTTTGTGACACCACCCCCCTACACACACACCCCCTGCGCAGCAGAAACTGGTCCCAAAAGCATTCTGAGTCAGGGACCACTGACATCCTGTAACTGCCATACCCCTGGCTTTACACCGGCTCCAAGAGTGGGAAGATTGGCAACAAGATGCAGTCAGAGCAAAAATAGTCTTCCTCTGTATCATTTGGTGCTATGGCACCAAGATGATTATTGGACCAAAAATGTAGTGAAGAGAGCCCCCTGGTCTGATAATGCACAGCCATTGTTTAATGCACACAGCAAATCCTGTGCTAGGGTTTCCCTTTCTGGGACAAAAGACTGACATGGCACTGGGACAGCAGCAGATAAAAAAACCTGATGGCTACAGGGTCACCTCTTATCTTCCTGGGGAATGGTAGAGGAAGACTCTTGTAACTGCTCCAAGCCAAGTTCCTTTCAAACTGATGGGGAAAGTATTGGCTGGCCTTGTCCATCCTCCTGGGCCATCACAGATTCTCTCACACCTCGGCAGGGCACTGCATGACTCGGCAGGTTGCACTACAAGGGAACACCAGGTCTTTACAGCACTCTGAGAGAAATAAAAGAAAATAATCCATATCTGGCTTTTTCAAAAAGCCTCTGCACAAGAGTGTGCCTGTGTTCATCCGGGGCAGAGCAGTTCAGAGGGACAGCCCACCTGGGGCAGTTATCCCACCACAGTCAGTGTGTTGGCACACCTGTGGCTTTAAACAAACTGCCAGGACCAACCAATACTCTGTACATCCATCCTGACTTTTCACCCAGGCACTCCTGAAGTCCTTACTTTGTAGCTGTAATTCAGGTCATATCCTAATTCAGTGTCTTTTTCCCAGATCAATAAATCTGAACAGTTCTGTCTCCACAAAGACACTCGCAGTGTGTTATTTCGTTTTGGGTTTCTAAATGGGATCAGTGTGGCAGTTTCAGAGTGATGCTTTGCTTTATTGTCACCTGGAGAATGCCACATCTCTTCTCCCCCTTCTGATTTACATAAAACAATATGGGATTAGTGGAAAGTGCAAAGTTTTTATTTTAGAGGCACTGTCACTAAAATGTCTTTAGAAGCTTCCAGAACAATAAGATGTCATCCATTTCTTTTGGCTTTATAACTTCTCAGTTACAGAGCTAAAAGCTGTGGACAAAGCCCATGCAAAAGAATGTCTTCTTCTCTGCAGAGATTTGTTTCACTGAGGATCAGCTCCCCTGGCCTTCCACACCTTGAATCGTCAGTGACCTACTGCTGGAGATCTAGACTCAGAAATAACTAGAATCACTCCAAAAAGGACATTAAATCTTCAATGGATTATGTCCTTGACTCTTCACTGACCACTCAAATTCTTGTAACTTTGTGTTTAGACATTTCTCAGGTGTCATATTGATTTTAATAAAGAACTTCCTGAAAATTAAAAATATCTGCATATTTTTTCACTGTTACCATGGAGATCCTTGAATGACCTGCTATCAAAACAGGCTAGTTAAGCAGGAATTTCCATTCTTCACATTACTCACATATTTGATCCAATTGTTTTGTCTCTTGGAAGTTTCCCTAACTCTTAACATATTTTGCTCATTTGATGCAATTAGAATTCAACATAGGTCTCAGAAAGCAAGACAATAAAATCACATCTAGCTGTAACTTTAAAGCTGTCACAGAAGCTCAAATTCTTTCCCAAAATCTTTCTTTTTCTCCAATTAAGTATGATATATTTACTGCTTATTTTCCAACATTAAATGCTTCAGTTCAAAAATGCACTAAGCAAATAAGTAATGTGCAAGGCTTTTTAGCATAACTTAAAGGAAATCCTGAGAACCTGTAATACACTATTTCTCAGTAAGAAGAAAAACAGACAATTGGGGATAATTTAAATAAGACTACTTTGTAGATTTTTGAACACCACAATTCTAATTCTGTAGCCATAATTTTCACTTTACAATGTACCTTCCAGAAGCCAAAATGAAAATTTTAAGAGTTTTGAATACATGTGGGTGTGAAAATGCTTTCAAGGGAAGCATAACTTCTTTACTGATTCCTAGAAGCTGTACTGCCATATCAAAGAGTTGGATTTTTCCATCAACTTGCTTTCACCAAGCAGCTGAAAGCATGAAGTAAAAAGAATTGGAGGAGAGTAGTTCTGTGATCAAGCACAGGGGCAATGAGTTAGTTCATAAATGAACTTGATTATTTTGCAATTAGTTGGTGTTAGACACACAGACATTCATCACAATGACCTTTGTGAAAACCCAGTGTGACCAGTGGCCTTCAATGCTTTGTGGGAAAGTGTTTGCAGTAGCTTTTAATGCCTTTTCTTTTGGGTGTTTTCAGAAACCATATGATGTAACATTTTTTTATTGGCAAATGTCAGTTATGCAATATGAAAGAGTTCACAAGACAGGCTTAGTTTCAATATATTTCCCTCCACACATTTCTGACTCACACAAAATACTGAAATTAGCAAATACCTTGTTTGCCAAGAAGTTTCATTTCCTGGTCTAATAGACTGTCAGTGTTTTCAGAATTATTGAAACAAGGAGCTTAAGGGAGACAGCATGAGATGATCAATCACTTCGGATTTTTCCATTTTCAATTTTATCCTACTTCAAAATTATTATTTCTAAAATTTTACAAACTGCTGCAAACCCATTTCCCACCCAGGAGCAGTGGCAGGTACTTTTGCTTCCATCCAGGTGTTCCTGCAGAGGGAGATATGTCTGATTCTGCTGCACACTCTCATTTGGAAAGAATTGCAAATTGCTTGATGCTTTCTTCCTCCCACACTGGAAAATGTTGGTTCTTTAGCACTGGACATTCAGGTTCTTGTGGGCATGTTTGACCCATGCAGGTGTAATCCAGGGCTGAGACATTAGGGAGCAGAGTTAGAAGAAAAATGTTATATGCTGCCCAGGGTTTGATGGATATGACTCTAATGGACTCAGATATAACTTTGATATGAAAAAAGTAAGGGATGAACAGCAAGTGATCGTACAAAGTTTAGGTAAAGTTATTACCACTTTACCATCCCTGATAAATCTGTGCCTGGGCTGTATTTGCTCACTTGCTCTCTCTTGACAGTGTGAGCTCTGACCTCCCAGAAACAATCTGGTTTATATCAAGCACCTGAGAGCCAAAGATATTTCACAACAGCACAAAGTGAATAAGCACAAAGTGAATATACAATGGTAGCACTATTTCTGCTGGGAGGAATGGAGATGGAACAAGGGACACCACAGATCTATGAACACCCTTCAGGGACCTCTCACATTTTTATCATTTTGGAAAGGGGATAATTTCCAGAAAACCCCAGGAGACTCTGATGACCATTAGCAACTCTATAAAAGGAAAAGTTCAGCTAGCAGCAATCAAAACTAAACATCAGATATTGTGATCTGGAATTCCAGCTCATCTTTCTTGAGGACAAAGCCCCAGAACCCTATCTGTCCTTTCTTTTACCCACCTACAACCTTTCCTGGGACTTTGCAATCAAAGGAAACAGAATTGGATTCTCCCCTACAAGGAGCAAAACTGGACAGGGTAGAGCCTTGCAGAGCATATTTCCTTACTAGTTTGTTCCTTACATGCAGGCTGGAGTGCTCTTTGATGAGCACTCAGAGTAGCATCTCACTAGATATGTTCATCAGAACAGATATTATTCTGGGGCTGGGGGTGGGAACAGGAAGTTGGAGGCTCCTGCTAACAGATGGAAGAGCAGCCCCAAGAATGCTCTGAACCATGCCCAGGAAATGCTTCTCAAGGTCTCAGCTCCATACTGCCTTGAGGGGAGGCTGAACATGGCACTAAGGAAGCACATGGCTTAGGAGTTTGCAGAGGGAATTGGAAGAGCGAGCTTGCTGAGTCCGCATGAAGCACACTAAAAACATTATTCAAATATTCATAACAGATGCTGGAAATTTGGAAGAGCCAGACAACTCAAAAATGCCCTGTGCATCTGCCCTTCTGTACCCATGTGCCCAACACATATTCTGCCTCTGCCAGGAGCAGAATTCCCTCTCTGCAAGGCAGCACAGTTGGCACGAGTGCATACCTGGATCAGAGCTGGTGTGCACTGCAGCTGTTCTGTGCTCCCAAAACTCACCACACACACTGAAACCCCCTCAGCACTGCCAGAGCACAGCTTGGGGGGCAAGAGAAGGTGGGTTATTATTTTCTCTTTCCTGGACAGAATAACACAAGGGACTGAAGAGTTCTTACGATTTTTCTAGCACTTCTGGCTATAGATGGAAGTATGCAAGTGTAAATGAAACGTTCCAGAGAATTTAGCCCCTCACTGGCTGCTGCATTTTTCTCCTGCAGGTGGTGCAATTATAAAGTTGTCTAAGGGCCATCAGCTCTTTGAATCGATTAGCCCCTTTTTGTTAAACCAGCTGTCTTAGGGAGCAAAAATGTGGCAGTCAGAAAAGCACCATCCATCTCAGTGGTTTTGAAATGAACCCTGTTCTTGGGTTCCTGCAGTTCCTGCAGTGTGTCTCAGCACAGGTGGTCTAAACCTAGCTCAGATAAGCTGATAAACTCTGCAATCATGGCAGCATAGACCTCTTGGAGATTTGGGCCATACAGAAAAGTTCACTGACAGAACAAGGGAGACAAATGTACCCCAGCAACAGGAATAACTGTGTTATCAGTCCAGGGTGTCATGTCTGTCTGCTATCACTGTATTTACTTATTTTGTTGTTTGTTCAGAACTCAACAGTTCTGAAGGAAATTCTCAATTTCAGCTCCACTCTACAGTCACAGAAGAAGAGGTTTCAATTGTCCCAAAAACGTTGCAAGTGAAGCCTATCAGACAGATAAAAGAAGACAGGGAAACTGCTGGACATCGGTCACTGGCAGTGGAAGGCAGAATGTGCCAAAAAGGCTGGAATTAATGTAGATTTCTTGAACCTTAGTCATAAAATCATTCTTCCTCTCTTCTCTTCATCTCTGAGAACTGTAAGCTGGGTTAATGACCCTACAGCAGCAGACTCAGAACAGAAATCTCCTGGATGATCTTTCATTTGTATTTCTTTTATTGACGTATAATTCTAAGAGTATCCATATGTATTAATCACATGTACCACAGCTTCTCTTGAATGACTGGGGTTTTTTCAAAGAGAAAGCAGTACAGCGAGGAACTTTTCCACTTAAAAGCATTCTGCTCCAAAGAATCATAGTTGTCACTTCAAAGCTATTTGTTGTGTTAACAGCATTTTTCCAGGAGAATGTTTCATTTAGTAATTTGGAATGTAAGGACAATTGTGGGAAATAAAAACCCATGAAAGTCATATGATCAAAAATCCACATAGATTTCAGAACATTTGAAAAGAAATATATTTTTTAAAAATCCCAGACATGCAAAATAGAAGATTCATATTAAATTCTCATAGCCGTAGGGCTTTTACTTGCTATTCATGAGAGCTACAGAATTTGCTTCTACTTGACATCAGAAATTGAGATTCAGTGAATTCATTTAAGACAAAACTGAAATCTTATCTTTTTAGGCTGGCTCTTCCAGCCTTAAATGCAGCTCAGTTTTTAAGCTCCTAGATATTATTTTATGTGAAGCTATTTGCGATCCTTTGTATTTTCTGCACTATATACTTTTAGTTTTATTGTACTTAGTTTGTGTGTGTTACAACATAGTGTGATTAGTTGAAAAATGACAAACCAGGTAATGGGAAAGGCAAAGTAGTCACTTGCTAATGCAAGAGGATAAATACAACAGAAATGGAAGACCTCTAAACCATGTTCTTAAATATGAAGAAATATTTAGTGAAGATTTCTACATTTCCTATTTCTTTAGCTGTCATGCACAAACGTGTGTATATGGGGATGAATTAAGAATTGTTCTGCTCCACCATATCCCCATTTCTTCCTGTCCACACCACAGCACTTCTTTCCTCTTCTTTAATTGTGAAATCTCCATCTGTTCTCTCTTACCCAGTCCATACCACCTGTTCATGGACTGTTGCACAAGCAAGCTGCCATCCAGGGGCAGCAAACAGGCCTGCTCCAGAGTCAGGGGGCAGAGGTGAAAATGGCTTTCCTTAGTTCCCAAAAGGCTAAAGTATATCTTCCTCCTACTGACCTATCAACTCATGGCCAACAGAGGCAAACTTCAACCTAGCAACTTTTGCTGAGGTTTCAGTAACTCCTTCATAATCCTAAAGGCAACAGGCTGCCATTTGCTTTTTTTAAAGGTGAATTTGTTCAATGAACATTTGCTGCTTCAAGTGTTATAATCGAATATTGACTTCCATAATATTTATCACTGATAAACACATGACCCTGACAGGAGTTATTATGTAATCTCTCAGGAAAAAATCTGGGAGTGAATAAGGGTAAAAAAATGGGAGGAATCTGTTTCTAATTTGACCAAGTGATAACATACTTTAAATATCAGATGATTTCAGTGAAATCTGTTTTAAGAACTCAAATGTTCCTGCTTACTCCAAGTATCTGTCATTCCATCTTACAGTCACCCTCTCAGCCATTCAGGAGACAGTTAAGTATTTCTTCACTCCAGAGTGACAAAAGCCTTAGTTCAATTTCTGTCTTCAGCTCAGTAAGGGGAGCAGCTGCTGCTGCCCAGTCCGTGGGCACTCATCTGCTGTTTATGCCCCACGTACCCCACCTTGCTGTAGTGCAAATCCAACTACAGAATTCCCTCCGAGTGCCCCTCTGGAGTGTTTGGAGTGCTCCCCCAGGAGCATGCAGCAAACAGCAAATGCAGGACTGCTGCACCCACCTGCCTGCATAACTCCAGCTCCAACTCATCATATCTTCTAACTGCTTCAATGAGCTGAACTCATTTCCTAAGGAAAAATGGGATTTCTACTAAATATTTTTTTAGGTTTTTGGAAGAAACTTTCTTTACTAAGGACAGATGCAGGCTGAAACAAGAACGTCAGCTGCCCCATGTTCACCATCCCTGTCCCTGAGGAGGGTGTGTTTCCCAGGGGCACACATTCATCACTGACTGCTGTGGTGCAGAGACAAGCACCAGAGTCAGCCTCCTGCTATCATTACATCCTCAGGAACAGCACCTATATCCTCTCTTCACCAGCACTGAGAAGGCAGACATGCACCACAAAGTATAGCCAGAGCAACCTGCTGGAGGCTTCTTTGCTCACAGTGCCCATTTCCCCTTCTCCTAATTTCATAAAAAAACTGCTGAAGAAAAAAAAGAAAAAAATCAGATGAGATCTTTTCATGATGCTACATGCTGCAATTACAGATTCATGGACTGGAAATTGTCCCTGCACTCCTGTGCAGCAAACACACTGGTCCAGGTACATGTTCTCATGTCAGCTGTGCATACAGGCAGTTAACATGCGGCATGGAGGGATCGCTGTCTCTTCACTAAAATAAGAAGATGTCACATCTTCTGACAATGCATTCACAATACAATCCATGTTTTCTCTTTTGTAAAAACACTTCCTCTGGGTCTGCATTTGCAACAGTCCATCAGTTCCTATCAGCTCCCTTTGAGCTGAACAAGCTACTTTTCCACTAAGAAATGACAGCAATGAGAGTCTTAAATTGGAAAAAAGGCATTTTTCTAGATGAAGGCTTTGAACTTGTAGAAATGAAGTCTGAAAATGACAGTGGCAGTAACAATATTAATAATTTAAAAGTTATTTCTGATTATTATATATAAATTTTATATTAAAATAGAAAATATTTTTAAACTAATATTTATATTTTAATAAATTATTGTATATAATAATTTGTTATAATAAAAATTATTTTCTAGGAAAAATAGACATTGTTTCAGTTATTTTATTTTAATCAGCCTCCTCTAACATGGAATTTGGCTTATAATTTATATAAAGCCCTAACATCTTCTGCTATTTATAATTGATTTTGGTACAGATTCATCAAAGGAATGCAGAACAAAACTTGAACAACTTCCTTAAAACCATTAGCAGAGCTAAACTGTATCATGAATATGAAAAAAAGAATAGCACACAGGCAGCAAAAAATGAAAGGCAGCTGGGTACAGTAAGAAGAGAGATCAAGGTGCAAAAATTTCAGTTCAAATATTTCATACATGACTTTAATATTCATCAACTTGTTCTTCTATATTTTACAGTTCATTCATCTGTGACTTAGGGGTCACATGATAGCAGCATGGATTGAATTAGGAAACCCATCTTTTCCAGCTTTAGACTCAGCTTTGAATGAGAATAAGTAGAATTTCCTCTTTCTCTGGGTTTCCCAAGCTATGCAACAGAAATAATGATATTTATCTCTGGTTTTAAGATGTCTTGAGATCTGTGGTGAAAAAGTGCTCTGTCTGAGCTTAGATAATGTAATGTTGCAGGCAACTTTCTCCTTATTTGTCTCCATTTTTCTTTCTAAACTTTGTTAGGCACCCTTTTGAAACTTGTGGTTCTCTTAAAAGACTTCAGGTTGTTTTCAAGTCCGTGTCCTTTTCTTCAGTCCCTCTGTGACCACCCCTTGCACAGGTGACTCTGGGCATGTTCCTGTGCAGTCACACTGTCCTTCTGCCACTGAACTGCTCAGACTCTTTACCATGTTGCTCTTCACACACTTTTTTAGGGCAAACTTTACATTGTAATCAATGATAATGACCCAAGTTGTGCCATCAGACTGGGAAATGTATTAGGTTTGTGATTCACATTTAGTTTTGGAGTAGCTGAATGACCAGCACTGCAAGCGCTGGAACCAGATAGTTTCTAGAGCAACTCAATTCTGACAATATCCTCTTTAAGCCAGGTAAGCATCCTTCAGAATTGCTGGAGTCTGTGCACAGCCTGCCCACATTTGCATGGGCCTGAAACACAATAAAAGTCATTCCCACTGGCACCCTCCAGTGTGGGCCACCTTCTGTTCTTGGCACACATAATAACAATTTCCACTGCATCCTTACCAGTTTGTTCTTTCAGGAAATGCATTTTATTTCCCATTAAGTCCTTTTTGCATAAAGCAATTCTCACATCAAGCAGTCTGCCAGGCTTCCTTTATCCTTGACTGACCTTTGCTAGGGTAGTTTGGCTAATGCCTTGCCTACCAGTTCCATTATTCCCAGCCTGACTGTTCATATTGAGGGCAGTGCTTTCCAGGAATTACAGATACAGCACTGCAAGCAGGCACTTCCCTCAGCTGATACTGTGATGAGATCTATGCAGGGCCAAAATCTTCAGGTTTCAACTTAATAAGAACCACTTGCATATTTCTGTCCATGTGCAACACTTCAGTTTTTAAGTCAGATTCTCAGCCTAGGCATAGATCTGCCTCACTATGCCAAAATTACTTAACTCACTTGGGGCTGTGAAGGGTCTGTGGCACTACTCAGTATGGGAAAAGTCATCTGGATCCAGCCCTAAGGAAGTACATGCAAAGTTTAAAAGCTCTGCTGGTTAATGAATTAACTGGAACCTCACATGCTCCAGACAAAGATGAGAAAGGCTTCTTCTTTCTGTCAGGAAAAATAACCTATTTCATCATCACTGTAGAATCTATAAGATCCTGTCCAAAAACCTTCAGAATTTTATCCAGCTTTCATGTCCTGAGACCATTACTGTAATTATGATGAAGGGTTAATATCCAGGCTGGCAATGGGCACTTCCAGTTTTACTGTTTTGCAATAAAAGCAATGCAAAGACATCTAAAAGAATGTAAATTGTATCACTGCTGAGAATCCAAAAGCAAAGTGATGATTTCTTGTCTTTGATCTGCCTTGTTGTGTGTTATTATATTTCTGAGCTGACAGAAAAGATGTTCATTTCAAGGCACCAAAATGTCTGAACCATTTAGGAATTGTCGCCTTGAATCAATTCTGGTTTCCTACACTGCATCTTTGTGAGCATTATTTCTTCCAGATCAATTCCATAGCCAAAGTAATTGTTTAAAAGCTGTGACTTTAAGGGAATAACTGTGGCACTCATAATTAAAACAAAAGTATTTCCAATAGGGTACACAATTTACACAAAGGTATTGACAGCAGTAAATGTTTCCAAATGTAGATTTTTCACCTTCCCATATACAAAGGAATTTTTAAAGGCTGAAGGGCCTATGTTAGAAAAACATACAGTACCTACTTCAACGAGAGGATCAGACATCATTTATAATTCATGTAAGTATATTGAAGTTTTCCACTGCCATCCAAGAGAGATGGTTTCAAATCTGTGGAGTGCAATAAGCCAATATTCTGTGTTGCAACTCCTATATATCTCACACAGATTTTACTCAGGAGATCATTTCTATACTAAGGTCTTCACATCTACAATGTGCTATGTTCAAAACCCTCACTATCTCTGCATATCTATCAGCATTAATATGTCAACTTCTACCCCATGCTATTTTCATAAATGCTTTAGGGACATAGATTTGTTGAACAGATAGATGATAGAGTTAAATGTAATCTGAGAATAATCAGAAGCAAGAGGAATAGTTAGCTCAATATACAACTTTTTTTTTTCTATATCCAATATAAAAAATGAAAAGAAATGAACAATAGCTCTGGTCAGTTCCTTATGCATTGATGAGCTGATGCAAATCTGCTGCTCATAATTCAGCTATTTCCTACAACCATACAATTTAAATGCCCAACAATTAAGCAGCTGAGCTAAGGGAAGTTTATTACAATTCAATCACATACAGTTCAGTTCGCTTCAAAGACTTGGATTCTATTTGCCAGTGAGATAAATTTGCACTACGACTGCCTGCTAGGCATCTAACCTGTCCAAGACTTCTTCCGATCACAAGGGCAATTCCATTGTCAGCTCTGTCTCTTAATTCCCTAAAGCTTGTAGTCTCTTAAATAATCCTCTGAAATTTCAGGACTTACATTAAACGATCATGTATAATGTAGAAAATCCAGTTTTACAGTTTGGCAAAAAGTCCCAGAGAATTTGATTTCTAATAAAATTTTCTTCCATCTCTGCAGCTCACACTAGTATTTAGCACAGAGCAGAGATAATGCATCCCAAACGACTTTATCGGCTGTCATAGCTTAAAACAGCTTTGTTCTGCACTGATTAATTTGTGAGGCAGTTTATTCAGATATTGAAGCTGCTGGTTCTGCATGATTATTAAAACTAAACACAAGCAAGAATCCACTATTACCTAAAAATAACGAGTGTGGAAGAGGCAGGCACTTGGGACCCAGGGAGGTGACATTAATGTGCAACGTCTTGAAAACAGCAACATTTCAAATTATCGATGCAAAGCATTTGACAACGGTCTTTAAAAAGCAGGGACAGAGGCTGTCTAGACATGATCAGATATCAAAGTCTATGGGTTTGGCAATCTGATCATCTATTTTTCCCTTTTACAAAGGTGAAGAGGCGCCTGTCAGTATCTGACAGACTGCAGACACAATGATTAAGACACAACAATAAGAACTCCTCTCTGTAGTACTGTTATCCACTGAATAACTTGTTGGATGAGCACTCTTCCAGTTTGTTTATTTGTTTGTTTGGTGGCTTGGTTGGTTTTTATTTCTGATGCAGGGTAATGTCTGTATATTGTGACCTTTGCTGCAGCTCCCACTAGACAGGGGTTTAGATACAGATCCCAAATTGATCTTGAACCACTGTGAAGAGACCAAGTGGGATCATTTCTAGAAGGTGAATTGTGGAAGGTGGAATATGTTCCAGAAAAAGAAAGTTGTTCATTTTTGAATTGGACTTAGGGAGTAAAATCTGATTTAACCCTTTACATGCACTAGAAAGTTTCTCCAAGCTCCTCATCTCATGATTATTTATCAGGGCACAGGCACAAGAACAACAATTGCTGCTCTCTTTAGCAGCAGCCTGTACTAACAGATTTTCAAGTGGTACACCATGTATTTAACGTAACAGCAATTTTAGGAATTGATGTGTGCTTGTTTAATAATTGTTGCTTTGCTCCCTCAGACCTTATGACTGTGCTTTTGTCAACAGAAAATGGTAATGCTTTCCTCTAAGGGAATATTCCAGGTCAAATGAATGTTAAGATAGAAAGCAGATAGTAGCAGAAACTGTGATTACGGCATTTGGTTTAGTCTTTTCTTTGTACCAGAATGTATAGGCAGTCCCTGCTAAGATATACCTAAGAAAAAATTCCCAACTCAGTACTAGTGCTGGATTTGATGTAGACAATGATGCTGATGAAGCTAAAACAGCTACTTAATGGGACATGAAGTGATTCCATGTGAAACGTCACAAATGTAGTTCCATAACATGCTCTGATTCCTGAAACTGAAACTGTTCAAACCATACTCCATAATTTTATTTTCTATTATTTGTATGTCTCTTAAGTAGTAACACCAAGTGATGCTGCACTATGGCATTTAAGCCTCGGGGTTAAAACACCAAGTGTGCATCATGTCATGCTGTCTTATCCCCTGGTGCTAAGTCACATACAGAGATTTTCAAAGGCTTTAAATCCAGACTGCTATTTATCATCACTAGGAAATGGATTTTTAAGTCACACCTCTATGAAGGCTGATCATCAGAAGAGTGAATCAATTACCAAATTGTAAAAATAAAACTGTTGCTTGTTATCAAGAGGATTTTAGACAACTGGTCAGTAACCATTTTTCATAGCAGTCAGTTCAAACTCCTAGTAGAAAATCAGAAAATTAAGAGGAATAGGCTTGTCACAGCTCACCTATAGGAAGTATTTTCCATTTCTTGGCTTCAGAAGACTCTGGAGGTTAACAAGACAGTTTGTGCTTTGCTTTAGAAAATCAGCATCCTGTTGTGTTGAGCATTGCATGCACATACAGTAGGAAAACGTTCTTGTCCTTACAAAGCAACTACATAGATAGATCAGAAAACATCTTATTGTCCCATTTCAGAGCAGGGAAATCAAGGCCATTGTCTGAAAACTGCAGCAGAAGCATGAAGAAGATCTATGACTCCCAAATGTGCACAAATCATCTCTCTTTTGCATGAAGACAACAGTGAAGAAACAATGGGGGAAAGTTCTGAAGACTGCAATTATTCAGGCAACTGGGGCATCACTGAGGATAAGAGCAGGTGCCCTGTAAGCAGTCTCGGCACTCAGACTGGGCTGCATCTCCTTATCCCCATGGATGGTTCAGTGGATTGAGGCTACAGCTGGTTGCTGGGACTGTGAAACACGATGTGTTCAGTGCTCCTGTGCTGCTGGTGAGCTGAATTCCTAAACCTCCAGGGCTGGCACTTGCCTGTGCAGAGGGTCCAGACAGATGTTGATGTGCTTAAAGGCATGGGAGCTGTGTCTGATCGAGGACAGCAATGAAGCCCTGCCTCGCCCATGGTTCCTGCACCATGGCCTGGTGCACACACAAACACAGGGGACAAAGGGGCTCCAGCCTTCTGGGAACTGAGAGATGGAAGCAGCAAAGCACAGGAGCAATGGGAAGGTCCAGGGAACCAGAGTGAATCCAGTCCTGAGTGATGCCTCAGTCACACAGAATGCAGTGGAGGGGCCACAGCACCACCTGTCCCGATCCATTGCTCCACTCCCATGTTCTGTACAGTTTATCCAGCTTTTGGCTGCACATCCAAACTCTCAAATGCCCTTGATTTCTGCCCCTAAAGTGCAGTGCTGTTTGCCCAGCCTTCAGGTAGCTGAGGTTGCTGTTTAACCCCCGTGTCAGCCATGTCAGTGTCTGATCTGCTTCCCCCCTTCTTACTCCACAATTCACTATGGATTTTGGGTATCTCCTGAACTCTTGATCTGCATTATGAATAATGACAGATAAGCAGATAACATTACCAGGCTGCCCTACATCCATCTCCAGAATCTGGTGAACTTTTACTTATGTTAGTAGAAATACTTACTGGAAAAAAGCCTTTGTCCCTGTGGAAGTCTTCATCTATTAACCAATTTTTACTAAAAAATGCATGGCTAAACCCAAATGGGAGGGCTTGTCATACCAAGTGTACAAGAAAAATGAGTCATCACCTAAAATCTTATTTAATAACATTGCACACAAATGACCAGAAATGTCAATTACCAGGGAGAAGAGGGACAGGATACTTCATGTAATCACAACTGTTGCTTAGGGGCACTCATGTTTAGACTTTCTGACAACATCTACAACACTCTAATTGAACTGCCTGGGCATAGAGGAATTGCTTCTTGCTCCTGCAAAATAGCTAGAAGAATTACAAAAATGGCGGCCCAGAAAAATTTAGTGTATTTTCAAGCTTTTGAAATGTCACACTCCTGGGCACCAATTTATCTGAGTTACATTGCAACATTACAAATAGCCAGCAAGTCTTACAGGGCCATTTTTCACAATAAAAATACTTTCCTAACTGCTATTTTAGTTCAGTAATGATTGTATAGATCTGTTTATTATGCATTTATGTTTTTCCCTACATAACACCTTACTGTTGGCAACATACTGGAACAGAGGAAAGTGTGCAACATTAATGGGGCCAACCACTTGCTTCAGCATAAAAATATTTTTGACTCCAGGGGAAGAACAAAGAGAGAGAAAAAAGAAAAACTCGTGAGAAACCCATAAAGAAAACAAAGAAATCCTTCAGCTATTTTTCAATTTGATATTGCTTCCACTTCTATCTGTTTTCTCCAGGATAATGGCCATTATGATCATAGTGAAAAGATTACATTGATTGCAGAGTGCCAGGGAAGCTATATTAAAGGTCAATAAGGAAAAGTGGGATATATCTCTGCTGGAGCTATGATTCAGCCTCTTGAGCTCACTTCTGAAGATATTTCCATTGTTTTTTCTTGTATGTAGAAGCAGAGATAAGCTGCCACTTTCAGAAAAGCACAGCCAAAACCAAGGGATTCCTGTTCCCAAATGCTTTAGTGCACCTGTGCTGTACATCAAGGAAACTATTAGGCAAGCAAGTCCCAGTTCTTGGAGGCTTCCTTCATTAGCCCTAAGATAGCTGTTCTCACTGATGGATGCCCTGCACCTGCCCAGGTTAGCTGGCTGTCAGGGCTTAACTTGGGACTCTGAGCCCACATGCATATGCTGCAGTGCTAGAAGAAAAATATGTTGGATATCTGGCTGATCCTCAGCTCTCTGTGGCTTGTGCATCTCTTGGAGGCAGGCAGTGCATGTCTCATGGAAGGCACATATCTGAATTTGCACACTGAGTATGTGGTCCCTCTGGTACCAGAGTCTGCAGTAGGGGCTTAATTCCAGACAAGAATGATATTGAACATTTTACACTTCGTGCATTTGTCCTGGAGTTATTTAATAACAACAATTAATAGCAAATTAACATGCAGCAGCTAACTCATCAATTGTGTTAACAAAGTGTCTGCATAACCCCCTTAGCACTGAAAAAGCTCTGACTCTGTAAGGTCAGGATTTGATTTCAATGGAACCTTAAAATTAAATGGAACCTAAAATTAAAATCAAAGGGTAAGAATACCCACCCACTATGTCTACAGGCTGACTTTCTCTTACAAAGGGAGGTTTGGAAAATCTCTCTCTTATGGTTTTAAGTGTGAGTAACTTTCTAACAGAAGGAGTTGCTAAAGGACCAGCTCTGCCACTTGAAGAAAATGGTTGCTTTTCAAAGAATTCATTGCTACCAACTTGCTTGGCAGTGAGAGCAATGGAAAATAGTTGTGTGTTTCACATAACAGCAAATGCAACTGTTTTAGTACCCCTTAGTCCCCCCTCTCCCCTGACGTCATGCAGAGGTGAGCAGAGATAAGTATTTTTAACACTCTAATAAAAAAATGCTTAAGTACTAATAACTATTGTTCATTCCATTGTCAAGATTTTAGTACAGAACCCTTTGTCTTCAGTTTTTAGAATCATGATACTACAACCTGGAGAAAACAACATTTATACTTTATATGAGCATAAACCAATTCCATGCATATAGTCTAAACATATTCCTTAGCACAGGCTGCTGCACTGGGTGCATGTGTCTATAAACTGGACTCTTTAAAATAAGCTCTGGAAGCTTCCAGATTAATTAACAAATAAAACACATGGAAAGTTGTTCAGGTCACAGTTTCATATGTGAATAACATTCTCATAAGAGTTTCATTTTATTTGTGCTTTTAAAGTGTAGTTTAGGAATGGCTAGAGGAATTACAGTTGTTACAGGGAAACAGTGATCTTGAGAGGAATCTTGGGTCAGCAAAAGTGGGCTAGGAACCACAAAAATGGAAGGATGGCTATTTTGAAAGGTAATATGCTTGTGACTTCTACCACTTTCGGAAAGGCTACTAGAAGTATTTTCTGTCTTCCTAAACTATTTTCTCTGTATTTGTGACTTCTCCTACCTGTCTTGCAGAGGGGGAATATCTCTGGGTCAGAATTAGGCCAAGAGCATGCAGAGAAGCTCTGACCTGCTGGATCATCTCACGGCTTTGGGCTTCAGAGCAGCAAGCTCAGATTATTCAGAGGGACACTGAGACTGGGATTCAGCAACCACCAGCCTATTCACACTTGGGACAGTCAACAGGTCTTGATTTCAATGTCTGCTCATCTCTAGGGACAAAGTCTCTTCTCTGACAGGCAGTACCATGACTTTGCTTAAGTGATCATCTGACCCAGAGGAAAAGCTGTTTAAATAACCCTGCTTGGATTAAAAAGCCCAAAAGGAATTGCTTACACTTTGCTGCCCTTTTACCCACCAGCACTGAGGGTTAGTATATGTCTGTGAACAGTTGCATGCTAATCCTAACAGGAGAACTGATGCCTAACACCCAGTGTATTTTATCTCTTTGTTCACAGAAAATAGATAAACACTTCCTGTCCTGAACCAAAACCTCAGCCTACAAAAGTGAATTCCTAAAGAAAGAGATGCAACATAAGGGTGCCTTGAAAAAAATCTCTTTGTGACATATGGACCAAGTTTAAACAGTCAAATTGCCTATGCCAGTTAAATCAGTGCCAATAAAACATCTAACCCATCTTCAACAAAGCATTCTTCCAAGTAAGAATATTGTAGAATATTAGAGGCTTCCTTCTTAATTTTCAACACACATTTAAAATTCTGATTTTTCATTCAACTCACAAAATCTAGAGGGTGAGCTAAGAAAATGAGTCACGATAGACACTGCATACTTTACCTATCATTTGATGGGAAAGACATTGTTATTTGTTTGATTAAACAGTGCATAATTAAAAGTCAATATGCAAAACCATAATAGAACCTGTGTAACTAGTCAAATTTTTGTCAATGACATTGTCTAATTTACAGGAAATCAGTAATAAAATGTTTGTTTCCAACATTATCTACAAAATTATTTGTATATTATGAAAACAAATCCATATGGCTTTGGATCCACAGATAAACCTCCATGAGTGAAGTCCATGGGATGGTGATCCAGCTTAGGCACTGAACTAAGAAGTGCTATTTGGGGAGGACAAATTATCGTTTACTTCTTCAGATCTCTAGCCCAATGTGCAGAAATGAGTATAGTTCCTTTGAGAATATCTGTCATATCCAAGCAGGGAAGAATACCTTAATAGGCTTGTACCCATTTTATAATGCATACAAGACAGATGTCTCCAGAGGAGGGAGAGGAGTCGTCTTATGCTTAAAAGTTTCAGAGTACAAGCTTGTTGAGAAAGTTGGTAATCAATTATAGAAACTAATCCAGTCAATGAATTACTACTGTTTGTTAGCAAAGCACCACTGGTGAGAAATAATTTCATTAACTATAACAATATACATGCTACACTGTGCCCTAGTTCAGCCAGTTTTCTAAAGTCTGATGTGAATCAATGAGTGGCAACTACCCAAATCAAAAGACAAAAACAATAATCTGAAGGATTTTACTTCCAAAAGGATTTAAATGGAAACAGTACCTATTAATGCTGGACAGGATCATTTAGGAGAATAAAGAAGGGAATCTACAGATTGAAATGGGATATTTCCAAACAGTTCTTCCAAATGCCTGAAAGCATTTCCAAAAGGATTTTTTTTATGCCAAGAAAAGCAGTCTTTTTTCCATTGTTGCTCAAGGTGCCAGGCATGGTAGGAGCTTACAGAGACAGGGCAGGAAGCCAGACCCAGCCAGCTCCTGTTGTGGATTGGAAACCGGCCAAAGAACCAAGCCCGATTTACAGAACTCAGGCTGAGATCTTGATCTCAACCTTCCCACTGGCCTGGGTCAGTCTGAAATCAGGCTCCTTGCTCTGGAGCTTCTCCTGAGCTTGGCTTGGCTGGATTTTTTTTTTTTTTTTTTTTTTTGGTTTGATTTTCTGAGCAGGAATATAGGGGTAATTTGACATGCAAACAGCACATCTCTGCAACAAGGACATGAAAGATAAGAGACAGTGCTGTAAAGTAAGCCCCAGAATTGCTTTGGATTCTGAGCAAGGACACAGCTACTGAGTGTGCAGTGTTACAGCACTGGACCAGACCTCCTGAGAGGGAGAGGTCAGAGGACTGACTAGGTACATGGACTCCTTTGATTCCATGATACCTTCCATATTCCTATTTACTCGGCAGAGGAAGGGATGCACTGATACTAAGCAATGTAAATAATACTCAGAGCCTGAAGCACTTTCCAGTTCTGCCCCTGCTTTGCCTATGTGACACAATGAACTGCATGTGTGGCAGTCAGGACAAGCAGTGCTTAAATTTTATATAACAAACATCCTAAACCTACTCTAAACTATTTCCCTCTGTGACCATAGGTGGGAAAAATCCATTTTGGAGACAAGTTGAATCCACACTTAAGCTTTGAAAACTTCCTGCCTGAGGTTGAGGCATAAGGGGGGAAGGCAGAGAGAGTCAAGAGATGCAAAGCATTGGTCTCAACATCTCACCTCCCTCTTTAGCCTCCTACATACCCTTACAGAAATTTACATTGAGATTTAGTGTATTGCTCAAATCCTCCCTGTTCCCACTTCCCCCTGCCTCCTGCACTGGCTGCAGTTACACCATCCCTTGCAAAAATTCCCTTTTAAAATCTTCCAGTCATTATAAGAGAGGAATGACAATTTTCGTTCCCCAGCACACGAGCAGAGGAAGCACTGCTGGTTGGTTCTGTGGTGCTTTCATTAGTTACACCAGAATTTCTACCCTGCTGAAGTCACCAGGAGTTTTGAAAAATGACTGCTACACTCTTGGAAAGCACTGGCTTATATCTCAGCATCTCCAAACTAGTAGAAACAGCAATTTCTAGTTTAGAGGAGATTATCTCACAGATGGATTAAGAGATGTGGGTAAAACCACCTGGATATTCCAGAAAGGAGAGGTTGGCAAAGTGTGTTCCCCATTAGATGAACAAGAGCCCCACAGTGATCACTTGTAGCCTAGTGCCCAAGAAGTGCCTTCACAAGACTTGCAGAAACTCCTGAGAAAAGCTGTATGCTATCACCATGGTCTGTAGAGATTATTGTACTTCCCCACTGCATACAGTTTTCCCTACAGCAACATTTGGAATAAAAAATTCTTTGAAATAATTCTTTGATGTCTGTGCTTCTTTCAAAGTTGAATTTCTATTTTAAAGGTTCTCAGTCCTGTATGTTCACCATTTTCTTATCCCCTGTATTTTGGAGACACCAGACACTTTAAAACACGGGAGAAAATGGTGAATTTTTATGGAACATTCTTCTTATCTGCAAGCACTCAACTACTTAACAGAAAATGTATTTTTCAAATGTGTGCAGCATTGATTTGGCATCTTTATGTTAAAATTAACTAATTTTATGGTGTTACCTTCTGGCTGCTGCTCCTGACAATATAGAGTTTGCAGTTATATCCCATTATAAAGGGAAGGGCTGCAAGAGGGTGTTAACAGCCTATTTAGGATATAAAGCATTGTGCAGCACACAGATTTAAATTCAGGTGCAGTATAAGGTCAGCCTTGAATTGTATGTATAATATGTTTGTCAGGCACCCCATGTGTAAAACTGACAGCTCTAACCTAGTTGCCACGGGCTGTTTTATACAGTTGGGAATATTATGTCTCTTTGACTTCAGTGATGTACACTTGAAAAGAAAATTGTTTCATTTCGAGGAAACTTGGAAAGTCAGAACCTATTGCATTAATAAAATACAACATAAACTTTCTAGTTAAAAAGGCTGTTTGGAAGTAGTTAGCATCAGCTCATGCCACAATTAAATGCAATACATACACATTAATAAAAATAATAATAATAAAAAAAGAATAATGAGGCTCACACAGTCTGGTTTTATTCTTGGATAAATCTGACACATGTAAAGTCTGGCTTCGCTCTGCTACATTGGAAACGTGAGTTGAATGCTTGGAACACTCTGGATTTCAGGAAGTGCTTGGTGCAAGGCTCTGAGAGGAGTGCACAGGGCCAGCAGTGCACTGTCCCTCCTGCAGGAAGGACTTGAACCTCATGGTTCCTGCACAATCCTGAAAGTCCTGCTGCACCAGGACAAGGGGCCACTTTCCCACTGCTAACTTTAGGATCCAAGCTGTTTCCCACCACCACCACCATGTTGTGGAGCTGCAAAGCTGGGGCCCCACCTATTCCCAGATGATTTGGTAACAATTAAGCTTTGTTGTCTCTGTTTTATATTTAGCTGGCTCTAACCTGGACAGAATAGGCTCTCGGTGAGAAGTTGTCTGGTGTTTAAATTAAATTGATTTGCACGGGAGCATTGCCTCTGCCATGGACTGCTCGTGATTCACTCCTGCCCTTCAGAAAGAAAAGGACAGTGGAATGAGATAGGGTAGCTTGGAAGGAGCATGTTGATGAAGAAATTCAGGCACACAGTAGCACTGTAGTTTTCCAAAGTCATGTAATGGCTCTGGAATAGAATTGTTTCTCAATCTCCTCCCTCAGCAGAAAGCCACCCTTACACCACCTGTAACCAGCCACCAGAACAAAACAGAGGAGGGGACATTGTACAGCAACTGCATCAATGACAAAGGTGGAGGCTCTGACTGGACGAGGACTGAACCAGTATTTGGTTACCATCTCTTTGTTATGTCATGCAGCTTTCTTCCAGAGAACAGCACTGTTCCCAATCACTGCTTCACTTTCTCAGAAAAAAATGGATGATGATTTATCAGGCCATTGCACATGGATCTAAAAAGTCCAGCTCTTCACAGAAAGGTTTGAAGGTACAAAAGTTTTTTATAAGCTCTCCTGGGAGGTAGCTCCTCAACTGGTATAAAACAACACTCAGTAATGTCAAATGGAAATAGCCCAATTTATATTGCCCAAGGATTTTGTAGCTTTATTTCTTATATAAGTGTTCCCAGTATCTTTCAGTCACCTCCCTAAAAGGTACAGTTCTGATCGAGTATTTATCATCCTTCTATATTTCTTATCTTCACTTTAAATTGGAAAAGAAAATAACAAGCTGTCTGCAGAGTAATCAGTTGCTATAGTAAACATTACTTTAGCATACAATGCAGTACTTATCTCTGTTTTGTTTAATTAAATCTGCGGTATATGCTGTCATTTGCCTATGCAGAGCAAGTGCTCGTCTCTCCAACCCAAAACTTAATTTCACTGAATAACTCCTTCTTTTAGAACAAATTCAGAAAGAGGTTAAATTAGCCTGATTTTCCTCATTTCCCACGTTACTCATATGTGCAGAATGTGCGTTACTGCTCTGAACTAGCAAACTTCAGCACCCAGTCGTAATGATGGAAAAAAATACTTACACTGTGGAAGAAAAGGCACTTGTAAAAGGCCTTATTTATCTTCTAATGATAATGGATGTTCCAAGGTGAGTGTTTAACTGACTGTATGAATTTTTAAGTTGGTAGAATTGCATGCAGGCACTATCACTAGTGAAGGGCCAAAGTATGAAGGTACAAAATAGACACAAGGCTCACGATTTCAAGCATTTTATGAAGGAATGTTTGGGTCTGAATTGCTAATGTGTGCATATCTGTATAAACCAAGTGTTGGTGGTAAAGTTATACATCATTTGTTCAGCTGGTCCAAATCCCTAAAAGGTCCCTTTACATCAGAGAAAATGGTCAGAGTTATGTCAGCAAAGTGTCTGGCCCTACAGTCTGAAGAGAAAAGCATTGGGAAAATCTTGGGAAAGTCTTTAGGACAAACGTAACCCAAAGCAAGTTTTCCTACCACTGAGAAGCACCTAGAAAGACATTTTAACTGAAGACTCCAGCTGTAAAACCAAGGCATCATTTAGAAGGCAGCAATACCTAACAACTATCTTCAGTGAAGTCTTTGTGCTCCGGTTCACAGCTCTGCAGTGACTGTAAATGACTGGTGCCTGTAGCCATCATTCACAGAGGTTTAGGACCCCACTCTACACCCAGGTATGTGCAGACCATGGCTCAACACTATAGAGAATCAGAGAACATCCTGAGCTGGAAGAAACCCACCAGGACCATCAAAGTCTGCACAGAACAGCCCCAAGAATCACAACCTGTGCCTGAAGCACAGACACTCGAAGAACAGTTTGCTTCTGAGGCTCCAAACACTGTGTTGGACCCTGAATAATCCAAAACTGAACTATTAAAAGCAATAAGAACATAGCACTGGCTGTAGAACATTGCCTGAATTTTTGTCAGTGTACTTTGCAGAGATGATGTTTTTCTTCTGGTTTAACACTTGTAGCAGTTCAGTCACTCTGCAGAGTGAGTGCATATCCTTGGTACTGAGACATGGAACACTGCCTTGTTTCACAGTTTTGTGGTGGGGCCCATGGGCACTGATCTAATTTCCCTGCAACAAAACAAGGCATCTGTAATATTACAGCACAACCCAGTGCAGCCTCCACACTGCTGGTACAACTGTGTCACTTCAATTCTTCACGCTTTCTTCACCAGCAAGGTCTCATCTCCCCAGTCTAATTGCATCAGTTAATAACCAGTAACAGCCTCAGCAATGGAAAATCTACGGAAAGTCAAAGGAACAAACTGGAATGATGAAACAGCAGTTCCCATTCCCGATCTTTAGTTACTTACTCTGAAAGTTGCAAAAAAGGTTTTCATCTCAGCTATTGCACCTTGTCACAGTATGACACGAAATAACTCACAGAAGCAGGCTAGATGTAAAAGGAAAGAAAAAGAACCCAAAAAAGCAAACTTTATTTTATGACTCTACTGTGTATACAATAGCAAAAGTGACAGTGGATTGGAGGGTGAAACTGCCACCTCCCCAACCACGCTGGTCAAACCAACAGCCCATCAATTCTCTCCACCCACAAAATAAGAATGCAAAACAATCATTATTTACATGAACATGCGTGAGAAAACTCAGTTGAAATATGTAGTTATCAGAAGGCATAGGAACTTTCAGAAGAACTTTAAAATTCTCCAAAGAACAGAGCGACAGCATCTCTTTTTCAGTGCCAGAACTCCAGCTTTGCACACTGGAAATAGTGATCAGTAGTTGAGACTGCCACTTGCTTATTGTCCAAATTATTCTTACATAGATTTTCTTCAGTAGTTAGGATATTGCAATAATCTGGAAAAATCTTAACAGAACTAAGCTCTTTTATGAAGATTTAGACAATCCTCACACTATTCAATTTTTGCTACAGAAGGTGAAAAATTGTATGATCACTTTTATAAAAAGACGTATTTAATTGGAAACTGTATTGATCACATAAAAACATGTTCTCCAGCTTCCAAAATTATTCTGCAATCATGTTTAATAAGATTCCCTATCATATTTACGTAGACATTATATTAAACAAATAAATTTGTTGTTGAAATATTGCATAATGAAAAAGGAAATATGTTTATTTTTCTAATAAGTTCAATGTTTTTTAATCAGTTCAATGTGAATTCAATACAGCCAATCTTCTCTTGGTACTGCTTCCCTTATTGAAATCAATTCTTCAAAAGGGAAGGCAATGAAAAAAAAAAAAAAAAGGGAATGTAAATGTCTGAGTTAGAGTCAATGGAAATAATCATAGAATAACAGAGTGATTTGGATTGGAAAGGACCTTAGAGATGATTTTGTTCCAAGCCCCCCTGCCATGGGCAGGGACACCTTGAACTAGACCAGGCTGCTCAGAGCCCCATCCAGCCCTGGCATTTCCAGGGATGAGGATCCCATAGTCCCTTTCCATTTTTGAGAAACTGACTGACAGGGAGTCCTGCCTTTACACTTGTGCACAAGTAAAAGTTGTCACCCAAACAAAGCACTCAGAAGTGACACATCCTTGGTCTTCTTGTGTGCAATTCTGAGCCCAGCCAGTTATCAAAGCTGGCTCCTGCTTTTAGCAGAACAAACCACACAACTTCCCTCTGCCTTTGAAAACTTGTGCTCCGTGGCTACTTGAAGCACTTTGGATGATTTCTTTGACCCATGGTAGTATCCAAGTAGATGAAAACTTCTTACCTAAGTTCATAAAGAAAACACTATGAATTCTAGGACTTCCCTTTGTGATTGACTTAAAAAACTGTACAAAAGAGTGCCAGACAATATATAGAAGAAGTAACCAACTTTCACAGTTCCTTATTTTTGGCAAAAACAGTCAATTTGGCATCATGATGATGCACTACAAATTCCAAAGACCAAATAATGAGAGATCCTGTTAGCTGAGTGCAGGACTTGGTGCAAAGCCTGTCAAATCCTGAGTGATAGAAGTTGTGCTGCCAGACTTCACTGCCTGTCACTTACAGCCCCTTATTTTTACACAGCAATTTACACATAGCCACAACTATTGTTGTAAAGATAATCCCACGCCACAGCAAAGAAATGAAAATGGAAATTCTCTGTGAGGTGGCATCAAACACTGTGATTGATGCTTTAGATGTGCAAGGCAACAAATTTTCTGGGAAAACATGACTGTTTAGATTGCCATAGGACTCATTCTGGAGGCTTTTGATTTTGTCCATGTGCATGGCCAGTTTCATACTCTACCACTTAACTCCATGGTAGAAGGAAATTTCATTTAATATATTGACCAAATATTATTGCAGATTCAGGATCTTGTGGAAATACCCTGTTTGATAGTTTATTTTTAAATGTCCTCAAAAGGAAAACAATTGTATGTGTAGGAATTTAAAAAGCAAGAGTTATCTAAAGAGAGTGGCTTACCTTGTGACAAACTATTCTGTCAACATTTGAGCTGAACTTTGCAATTTTTCATTCCTGTGAAGGACATAATACTCTGGATCATTTTCAGACAGGAATTTTTTTTTTCATTTTTCATTTTAAGAGCCAAGCAGAGTTAGGATTTTATTTTCTACACAAGAAATCTGCCTTCTCGTCCTCTTCTCAGTGCCTGGATCTCAAACACCATTCAGTAATTTACAACATCAGTTTGTCATATGCCATTTCGACCAGGGAAAGGACATTAGCCCTTGTCTGTCCTTCACAATGATTAAGAAAAACAGGAGTATCAAATGGACTGGATGTATCACAGCTTTCATGGTTCAGGTATGATCATCAGAGGAGTGATTTGTAGGATCTGGATGTCTCTAGAGCTGTAGGAGTATAAGCCTTGTGATCCTGTCAGCCTATTTTGCTCACTGAGTATGGGGCATAGCAGAATAGTATTGATTCTCCTTCGACCCTTCCTTCATTTCCTATGGCCTCAGCCTGTTCCAAATCACCCAGAAAATATGGCTCCAGCAGCAAAAACTTCACAGGTGTCAAATCCAAAGCAGAGATAACAGAATTAGCTGCATCAGCTTTACACAGATGAAGATTCCCTCTAGCACAAGGTGTATTCTCCAGGTGTCAATCTGGCCAGTTAAGTTCATTTTGTACTGACTGAACTTAATGGGCTGTAAAATCTCTTTCACTATAAGCAATTCTTATTCAAACCGAGAAGCTAAAATAATTTGTTCTTTCTTTTTTGAAGTCAAAACCGAAAGTCCCAGGAGCTTCCTTGCAAATTGACCACACTTTTCTTTCCCTATGCAATGCTGCCTTGTGCACTGGAGAGAATGATATAGATAATTTCTGCAAAACAGTGTAAAACTATTATAATCAACACTACTCCTGCTTCCTCTCCAGCATAACACTGCAATCAGGAAAGAACATTTATGGACTTCTTCTTCCATGGAGGCCTGAATTTGTTGTCTTCTTGTTGTCCTCAAATCCATTAGCAGGCCAGGAATGAGCTATGCCAGTATGTTCATCTATGAATTGCTGATTGAAAGAATTTTGAAGCTCAGAATAAAAGCCCTGGATCAAAGATGCTTGTCTGAAGCAATCTGTCTGGGGAACCATGGGGAAGAATTCCTATCACAATGGGGAAGATAAGGTGACTTAAACTCAATCCTAGAAGTAGTTATTATCAGGAAAGAGCAAAAAACCACCATGAAGACGGAAAGAACCTTCCATGCACTATGGCAGTGGGCCAGAAACATTGAGGTGCTGTGATGTTTGGCTGCTGTTTCCAATTCTCTCACCAGGAAGGCTGCAGGTGATGGCGTGGAGATACAAAAAAACCCCACACAGAAACACAAATGCCTGTGCTTTACTGTGTTCATGTGAGTAACACAGATACTTGCCTGCAATGCTGAAGTATCACCTTTAATAAAGGAAGTATCCATGAAAGAGCTTGCCTTCAGAATCCCTGCTTACTGGTTAGCATTCATTTTTTTGTTTGTTTGTTTGTTTGTTTTGAAAGTGTTGCAGGCATTCTTGACATTTGTGCCATCTGAAAGTTACAGCTGCTCTCCCAATCTTCACTTGAAGGCATCCTCACCACTGAGAGCTTTTCTGAGAAATGGCAACCTGTCTCCTCATCCAGAAGTGTGATTTTTGAATGGAGTGCAGGCAGATGATTTCAGCTGAATGGGTTTCTTCTACAGTAAGGCTCTTACATCTTATTTTCTTTGTGTGATAGCAAAAGCCTGAGTCTATTTATTCAATTACCATGTGTTTGAGCCTACAGGCTTTGCATGCTTCTGCCTAGCTAAAATAACTTGCTCCACTGCTGCAATCTAATTGAAAGAGTTCTGTGCAGTCTTATTATGAATTATTCTGTGTTATGCTAGGAAGGCTAGAGGTTGTGAAACTAGTTACATCAGCAAAGCTGGCATCTGATTTCATTAGCTGGCACCGTAATTGCCTTACACTTGATGGGCCTCATACTACCACTCCTGCTCAGAGAAAATTTCCATTGCCTTTGTTTCAGAGTTGTCAGTTCCACTTTGGGAGCTTATGGCTCTGTAATCTGGCACTTCATACTACAATGAGCATCTGGCTGCCAAAATATCCCAAGGAGTCATGGTGCAAGGAGTGTGGAGATGCCATGTCTTCAGGAAAATGCTTGTACTAGTCCAGTCAACTCTAGAATTAGACCACTCCATTTTAGAGCCCTCTGAATCATTACAGTCCTTTCACACCTGGCCAGTTTGCCCCACAGAAACACTGTCATGTCCAACAATACTCCAGGAAAAGCAAGACCAAGAGGTCTTCATGATAATATCTAGTGCCAGATAAGGACAGTTCTGGTAGAGAACTGGGTCAGTGCTGGCACATGAGTAGTGACAAGGTACAAGTGTTTCCAATGCCATCCTCTTCTAGACACATTGACCAGCGTGGAGTTTTCCTGTTGGATTTTGAGAAGTGGCCAGGCCAGTATTAGTGTCTCTTTCCCCTAGGTTTTTTTTTTGTTTGTTTTGTTTTTTTTTTTTTTTTTTTTTTTTTGTTTTGTTTTTTTTAGCATTTATCTCAATCACTGCAGTACTCAAATAGTTAATCAACAGGTTTTGTCTCTCTGCCAGTGGGAAAGTAAGTGGAAATGGGATCCTCTGTCTCTGCCATTCACAGGAAGAAAGATGTCATATACCAATTATTAAGTTTCACCTAGATTTATGGCATGTGTTTGCCATGCAAAATGAAGACATTATCCACTAAGATTCTATGATTTATTACCTGGACAGGTGATGCATCACTGAAGAAAAGGAAATGGTGGAGGAATAATAGAGCTAAACACAGGCAGCAGCAAGGTGGCAAAGGTTTTCTTCCTTTGCCTACAGAAATTATGCATCCTAATCCATGTACCTCTTTTAGCTTGAGGAAAGGAATTGGAATTCACAAGGATTTCTGCAAGCAACCTCAAATTGCAGCTGGAGGTCACATTCTTCTATCAGTTTCTTATCACTGTTCTGTAGTACAGTGTAATATTTGCAACTGTCTTTTCCTCCTTTGAAATCCTCTGAGTCTCTGGAGAAAGTATATGAAGCAAACTAATATACCCACCATTTCTAGAAGAGTTGTGAACTTTAGTCTGTCATTTTCTTCCACAGACAAGGAGCATTTCTTCACATTCCATTCACAGTGTTCCTTCTTCAGAAGCTGCAGGGGATGTGAGCTTGGGCTCTTCCTGTGCCAGAAGGAGCAGGCACAGCTCCTGGGGCCAGAGACCATTAGACCATAACACCGCCAAGAATCACATCAAGAGTCACTGTCAAATACTTCCCAACAAATCAAGTTCAATCCTCTCCAACTGCTGAGATAAGAATAGTACAATTGTCCAAAATACATCACATTCTGGAGGAGCTCTCCAGCTCCTTTAAAATCCTTTCTTTTGAAGTGTGCATGAAAACATAAAGCTACTGTCACATTTAGCAGAATGTCACTCAGTTTTTTCTGTCTGCTCTTAAATACTTCATCAACTAGTTTGACGTGATGAAAATACCATGGTTTCACTAAAAATTAACTGTAAAACATGAATGGCTTTTAGAGAAAAATTATAAACCAGTTTGTCATAAGCAAGCTGCCTTGCTGCAGGACACAGGGTGCTTCCAATACACACCCTACAGAAAGGTCGAATGGCTGAAGCACTTGAGAAGTTTAATACAATATCTGCCCTTGTTTCTACTGTAGGGGTGGAAGATACCAATATAGCTTGGGTACATTTTACATAATGCATAATATACATAATATACTGTTGTCATACTACTTGAATTTGTATAAAATTTCCAGCTATCTTTGGATTAATCAGCTTTTTGTTAAGTTTTACTGTGGAGTTTTATGGCAGTAAAATCTTCTGTAACACACAGTAAAACTGAGCTGGTCAAGTAACTGTTATTTCCCAGAGAAATACATCCTAGTGGGGTATGAATTACTGAGTGATCTTGAGGAAGAAGGTGTAATTACATACACAACGCAATATTTCCAATAAAATTTCAGAGCAGGCTTGAAAAAATGAATTTTCCAGCCATCATAGAGTTCACAATGTGGAAGAATGAATGTGAAAAAGAAATCAAGACAGAGCTACACAGAAGAATAAAATAAAATAAAATAAAATAAAATAAAATAAAATAAAATAAAATAAAATAAAATAATAAAATCCAACATTCACACATGTACATCACTAAAGAAATAAGTGCTGATCTGATCAGATCAGGTGGAAAGCAGTTGAAACCACACAGGCTGGGGTACACCTGAGAAGAGCCAGCAGTTCAGTCACAACAGGAAGGCTGACAGTACTTCTTTACACCAAAAACATCTTTGCTCCAGAGTCCCTGGCAAGCAAAACGGATCAGAAACATTCTCCCCACATTGTGTGGACAAGGGAGTGAGAAATGAAGCTGAGCCATCTATTAAACAGTTCTGTGATGGAGCTGTCACATCATAAGGTGAAAGGAAAGTAAAGCAGAATCTGTGATAAACCTAAGGAACTGGCAGCATCTGTTAGATAAATGGAAGCAAGTGACAATAGACAACAAGCCAGGCTGTCTGGGCAAAGACTTTGTAGTTCTGTATTTTCAGGTGACAGAAAAGCACACCAAGATTTTTAAAGGCTTTTGTTCCCAGAACCACTGACGTGTCACTAGGGAATATCAGCAAATAAAGAAATAACACATGTTTTATTGCAAAAGGATACATAGTGCAAAAGAAGGAAAAGAAGGTTGTTATGAATATTCAGTCACTGGCTTACCTAACATTTCTGAAGCGTTGGAATTGACCATTTCCATCCTGTTTTAGTGCCCAAAATGCATTTTGGGCACAGAACTGTAGGAAGCAGGTTTTACAAAGAATATTAATAGGAGCACCAGCAAGACTGTTGGTCTGAGACAACCTCATATGACTTCACTTGAAGAGGGGCACTGGGGTAACATCTCTAAGATGCAGCTTTCCTGCCAAATTCATTGAATCCAGAAGTGCCAGAAAACAGCCCTTGAATAACAACTATAAGGAATGACATGAGGGCAGTTCACAGCCCTCTCCTGAGTAGAAAATACCAATTAAACACTGCATTAATTTAGTGCTCACCCAGAGTTATCTAATTAGCTCCAATCAAATCAGATATATGCTCTATATTAATTGTAAGCTATGTTTAACTAAAAGGGTGCAACAAAGGTGAATGGGGTACAGTTTGCTTTATATTTTTGTGGATTACACAAGTATCAGCTATGGCTATTTCCTCTAGCCAGGGTAGATCTGGCCTGTTCCTTCTAACATGAAACTCTATACTATTCTTTCTCCCAGAGAATAAAAAAATCTCAGTGAAATTAAGATCTTGATGCTGCATCATAAAATCAGACATAATGAGACAAGCGCCAGCAAAGCTGATGTCAGGGGCTGAAAAAGAAGTTGAATATTCTCTGAATGACGCCCACATGCTTCATTCCAGAGAGACTTCTTGCTATATTGCAAGGCATTGATAGCAGTACCATCAACTCAAGTAAAATCAGAACCTAGCAGAATATTGATCTGCAGGATCTGAAAGCACTCTTAAGAACCTTGGACACCTTAATATCAAACAGGAGCAAACTACAAAATATGTGCATTGTTCCTTAGTACATCTGTTATCAAATTTTTCCACATCTCAGAAACTTTTTACTGAGCTTATATAGCTTATTGTGGGAGTAATAGAATGAGTGAATAAAATAAAAGCATTCTATCTTCTCTGTCATTGAGATGCAATCAGATTTGCTCAGAGAAAAAGTGCCATACCATCTCCATCCTTAGTGTTAACATTCAGGACTTTCTCCCAGGTTTGCTTATCTGATAAAAAGCCTCTCCACCTGGAGCCTGATATTAATGCATAAATCCCAGAAATGTGTCTAGAAAAGTTCACACTATTCAACTAAAAAAACATTAAGGAGAACATGAAGGGAGGATAAAACCCTTTCAGGTTAAAATATGATTTCTATATTCCCTTTGGAAAGAATAACAACAGACCACAATCTCAAGGGAAATTGTAAATTCCCCAAGGAACAAACAAAAGAGCTGAAAACTTTAGAGATTTAAGATATTTGAATAAAGCAGTTTTGCAAATTAAATATTCAGAACTCTTGTTTATTTAGGCCTCAGTATTGTAATGATGTCAGACTGCAGCATGGTGATAAACAAGCAATGAACTGGAGACCTCTGGTCCTAAATATATCAGCTCCTTGTGCTTGAGTTTAACGACCAGCCCGGGAGCGAAAAGTGGTAACAGCATATCATCTGTGGATTGGGACCTAAGAGGATAGGAAAAGGCACTGACTGCTGGCCAATAAACACTTAATCATGTCTATCCATCTCTCCCAGGGTTTTACTGTGCCGTCCATCACTGTACCATCCCAGAGCCTTCATGTAAAATCAATAGCAGTGGTGCAATCCCTGGAGGTGTCACAGAAACTCCTCTTCTGGGTGTTTGCACAGCCACAGAGTCTTTGATTTTAATGAGACTGTTCATGAGTACTGTGCTAAGGAAACTTCCTGTAATCACACAAACATTGAACTATTCCTCCAAATATTGGTGCTAACAGAAAGGACCAGACTCAGATACTACATCCTGTAGCTCAGCTGATGAACAAATCAGACCATTTGATGAACAAATGATCATTTGATGAACAAATGATGGATTGTTTATCCATCAGCTGCACCCCTTTCATCATTTAAAGAAAGGGAATAGGCAAATTGACAAACACTCTCAGCAAGGACTGCCTCATTTCATAAAGGAAGCAGTTTACTGTCTCCCCCATTTACAGCCTTTGTCAGTGCCAATCCTCTATTATTGTTATCATCCTCTTCTGGTATCATCATGCTGATGCCTGCACTTCATTTTTTAGCACACTCAATACACCAGATCAGTTAGAAATAGATGTATTTACATATTCATATTCATTCCGTTCCATTTACTACCCCATGCAAGACTGAGATTCAGTTGTGGTAACTCCAAAACAGGTAATATTTAAATACCATTTTGATTTTTGGGCACTAAAACAAATAGAATGTTATTTCATTTCTCTGATTCTCCAAGTTTTAGTCAATTCCTTAGGAAATGGATAAAAATGCACCTCAGAAAGAAAGAAGGCAAATAAATAGGCCCAAAAGTTTGAACATAAAGCTCCCTCTCTTCTCAGTTCACTGAGAGGTGGCAGCAAAGTGCTCCTTTCCTCAGTTTCAGAGCTGCCACGGTTGCAAACAAGCATTTTGTGAACACATGAGCTAAATATCCTTTCAGATGGATGACTGAAAGCTTCATTAACAAGAGCAGATTTTCTTCAAGGGATAGGATTTGTCTCTTGCCACATTCAAGGAGCAGGTAAATACAACCACTGATGGATCAAAAACCCCCAAGAGCTGCCCATGACTGGCATGAGGATAGGCCAAGGTCAGTGGTAAGGTACCCAAAGGAGAATTGTGCAGCATCCCAGGAGCTGCCTTTCACATTCTGACCTGTAAAACAAGGTATAATGTATGGATGGCTTGGCCAGTGAATCCCTCCAAACTTAGGAAGAATCACCACAAACACAACAATGCTCTGAATATTTTCTCTACCATACACTGATATTTTTATAGGAGAACTGCAATGGGAGAAAGCATAATGAACCCAAGCTTCCCACTGCCCACTTTGAAAACATGCCAACCCAGAAAGTTGAACAGAAGCAATTTCTCCAATTCCACCTGATTGTACAGTTAAGAATTGAAGTAACAGATGTATTTTCTTAATATGTTCTTTTTTTCTTTTTTTTTTTCTTTTTTTTTTTTTTGTAATATAGACTATTTGATTGTTGCTTTCTTGCCATTCAATGTCCTGACTAAAAATATGCTGGACTTAATTGCTAAAGAAATCAAGAAGACAAAAAAAAAAAAGTAATGGAATGTCAGTATATTGGCATGAATATCAGATTTTCATTGACAATAAAGGGTAACACATATGACACTAAGGTCATGGGAAGCTCATAGCTGAAAGGACCAGGAGAATTTACTGTGGACAGCTACATATTATACACATTATTTCAAGAACAATCTAGTAAAGCCTATTTGGTTGAATAATATTAGGAGATTGAACAGCAACTACTTTAAATTCACTCTCTCCAAGAAAAAAGCCCAAGTTTGCAATAAACCTTAGAGCAAAAGCTCTCAAACATGGCTCTGGAGCTTTCAAGCTATTTCATCAGACTGTTCCAATAGTCAAGATTTCCCTCTCATAGATCCTCCTCAGCTCTCAGCACAGAGTTAGTCCTTCTGTTATCCTCCCTGTTATCCTGCTGAAGTCACAGGATACTGGGAAAAAAAAAAGGCTTGAGGTTGCTCCCACTGCAGTATCAGCAAAGGCAGATGGGATTTGCATGCAGGCTGAGTTTGGGCAGCCCACAGAGGCTGCAGGTGTGGACACAAAGTGCTTTCTGAGCAGCTGTTGTTCCTGGGGCTGGACACTTCAGTTACCCAGCAGAGATGAACAATGCTCTTTATTGCTGTGCTGAAGCAGAGAGAGGCTTTTTCTTAGCATTCATTTCATTCAATAAAATGAATCCCCCTAATAAATTATTGTATGGAAATTGAAGTCTTACACCTCACAGTTTAGTTTTGCTTGTTTTATGGTATGTACAATTATCTGGGTATTATTTCTCTAACAAAATATTTTACAGGTTTCTCTTACAGCCATTTTCTGAACACTTGCAAGGGCAACTGACAGGTTACATTTCCATTTCCTGGGCACACAGGAATGCAAGATATGGGAGGAGGAATCTTTGCTGGGTTTGTCTCTTAAAACTGCCACTAATCTATAGCAGTATTTTCTCACCCTCCTCTTCTCTCCCTTTGGGCAAAATGGTACCTCAAAGGCTCCTAGTTTTATGCAATGCTCTCTAAGCCTCCTCTTCCCCAACTCCACACTCCCAAAATAGAGAGCTACAGCTGCCCCTATTTTCATCTCTTCCTAAAAAGTTTTTTTAATTTTTTTCTTTACAGTATGTTTCAAAACTGCAGAAGGAATGACAGAAACCAGTAAAAACTTTACAGCATTTCCTCTTCTCCCCCACATCACACTCTATAATCTCTGTAATTAGAAAGAAATTGTATTGCTTTTTGTTTTTCTCAGACTTTCCAGAATAATTCAACTTTCAGCAAAAACCATATCTGGAAATACACTTATGTCCTAAACATAGAAATAAAAATGTTCTAATGAAAGTTAAGTTGCACTCTTACCTACAGCATTCCCTACTGTGAAGGTTACTGTTTAAAAAGTCTGATTATAATGCACCATCTGCTTGGCTTCTTTACACTCACTTTATTCTTTATTGTGTGCTGTAATTAATGAGGCTTTCTGTATTATTACCATAATAGCTGATGTTTTTCTTTATAAATGAGACGCAATAGCTCCCTGATGAAAATTTCAGCTTACTTCAACAATTGAGAGGAACTGCCTTAAGAGTGGATGGCTGTTCAGGTGTCATTGCAGCAGCAGAAGTCTCAGCAACACTGCAGCCACAGTGCTTTGAAACACTGTGGCCATGAAATGATAGATGAGCTGGCTGAAGTCAGGATGGCAACCTTGTCTGTAAAGGACAGTTGTCATATGGGACTGCTGTACACTTCGGCAGATGAGGAAAGAAATGAGACAAAACAATTGAATATCAAATCTCTCTGTGAGTTTTTGCTCCATCTTTGTTCCATGGCTATGAAGTACATCATGAAGATAAGGACATGCTGCTGATACCTTTTGACTAGGAGGACAATTTCGGTGTTCTACTGCTGCCTCCTTTGTGTTTTTTTTTTCCTCTAAGTTGCAGACCATCTTATCTTCATGGAGAATGATGGAGTTTTCTAGACATACAAACCCAGCATTCTTTACAAAACAAGGAGAAATTGCATGACAAACAGGACCTCTGGTTTGGTTCCACATACACAAGGGAGCAAAATACCACACAACATAAACCATCCTTGGCTTTCAGTTCCCAGATAAACACAATGCCCTTAAAGGTCCTTTTTGTGGTTTTTGACTTTGTCTCTTTTCTTCAGCTTTTTATAAACACCTCTCACTCTGCAGACCACAGCTGTACAGATAAGCCTTATGAACTTGCTCTTTAGTATTAGCTAAAGTCTAAGAGATAATCAGCTGAGGCTGAAATGACCTCTGATAGTTACCTTTCAAACACTTAACAACCTACCTTCAAAAACACATTTCTCCATCTGCTCATCAAGAAAAATGATTTCTGATGGTCTGTACTCACCATTCATTCAGGACTGATTTTCTCATTTGGGTGGAATTTTATGGAGCTGATTTTCACTCTCTCAACCTCTCTCAGGTTATTAAGACAGACCTGTTCAGTCTGACAGCACAGATGCAACAGGGCATGACTGGGCTACATTAGCAATTCTATGCAATTTGATCTGTGCTATATGCAATTAATCTGTTCATTCTGGTTAGAAATCCCTGGAATACTAGGTATACTGAAACTTCCTCACCATTTTGAATAAACTGGAGGAAGCCTGAGGAATTAGGGAGGAAAGTATTGCAAAATCCCTAATGTCACAGAAACCAGCAGAAGAAAGATCTTAAATAATATTTAGCATATATTTTAATATAAATGTTCTATCAGTAAAGGTCTCCACTAAATATATATATATATACACATATATATACACACACATGTACTTACACACACACATATATATGTATCTTCTGTGCTTTAAATGGTGCAAGAAATATTTGACTTATCACTTCCACTGGCCTCCAAAGAGTGAGACACTTCTGCAGGATATAGTGGTGACAAGTTTGCATTAGGCACAGTGCCACTGCTGAAGCCTGTGCTTCTGATGTAAGACAGCATGAACTGAACTGCTCCTTCTAATGAGAGGTTAAAATAAAAAGTCATTGCTATTCTCCAGGAACTCAGGACAAGAGATGAATCCCTTCCCAAGACTATTCATCGTCTGCTTACTGACTGGCACTCATATTTTTATGCTGTATCACAAGATCATACTTAGCATTAAAACTAAGTGATTAATTCATAACAATTACTGCCTAATAAAGTCTTCTCTTCTTCACAGAAGACTGATGTATTTTGCAAATTCCTCAGTTATTTGTTGTTCTGAAGTAATGAATTAATTGCAATAATTTTGTTTTATAGGGTGGCAACAGTTATGCTCTCAGTTGAAACATGGCATGTGTCATACCAGGCATACATTATTGTTTTTCTTTCCCTGCTGGCAATATTAGATGCAATTATTGAATGAAACACACACAAACTCTTACACAGATATAAATTTCACTGGAATTTGGGGGAGTATTCATTGGCAATATTAAAATTCTTTTAAATTCTTTCAGTTATAAATAAAACTTCACAACTTGAGCATTCCTACATTATGCACTCACATTAATGTCTGCAGGATGATTAGTAGGGAAGTTCTCTCCTTTGTAGAGAACTGAACCACAGACACTGTAATAACTGTGCTCCCCAAAACCAGCAGAGATAAGGAACTTTACTCTCAGCATTTATCCCTTCAAACTCTGTTATTTGTCATGAATTCTACTCTGAATTCCATCAAGTATGGCACATGTAGCCTTGAGTAACAAAGGGATTCATTCCACTATATAGCTCAACACTCATCACATACATTGAAAGTCTAAGGAAGCCAAATCCAAAGTGAATAAATAGTGATTTGCTCAGGATACTACACTTAAGATGCATGTTACCTCAAACATAAAATCATCACAGCCATTCAATGAGCTGTCCACGTAGATTTTCTGTTGTTTCCCTGAATTTTTATTACAGTACACAGGATTTTGATCCTAAACGACTCTCAAAACAAATCACATACCTCCTATGGCACCTGTTAATGAACTGGTCTTCACTGGTTTTCTAAAGAAAAAAATCTGGCATTTTCTGAAGCACAGATTGGTAGCTTAAAAATGCTTCTTGTGGTAAAATTTTGATTGCAAACTTGCTTGTATGCAGTAAAACATTCCCAGTGTTCCTAGAGAAACAAAATCATCAAAACACATTTATTAAGGACAAACAATGTACAAAGCAGAAGCTGTACCTGACAGTGCTATATTTAACAGCTAAGCTTGCAAATGCTACTTTACTAAATCAGATGGATACTAGAACTTGTTGTTTAGAGAAATTTTATTCCAATTTCTTTGTGAGACAGAATGCAAAAGAATTTTTTTAGGCTCTGATACAGCCAAGCTGATGGCTAAAACATTCCCATTTTGATCTTTATAACAAATGCATATTAATTAAAATTATGGTAATTCCTACATACTTCTGTAAAGGCTATTCAAGGAATAGGCCACAGGGAAGTTGCTTTTGATTCTCCTAGCTTTACTGATAGAAGAAAGCTTTATATTATGATTTCCCAAACCATGAAAAAAATGTAATGTATATGTGTACACACACACAAGACTTGAAGGTGAGATAATCTATGTACATTTCCAAGACTTTATGAAGATAGATAGCTGTATGTTGTAACAATCTTCATAAGCAAAATATTTTTGAGTTATTCTGCTTACAGGCTAAAGAAAGTTTTACAGAAACGAAGTCAATAAATTATATGAGCTTCCTTTACTGGATAAAATTCATCTATATAGAAGGCAAGCATGAGGCTTTACCCTCCCTACTCATCTGTTCATATAGATACTGTCCTCTGAGGACACAGACTTTGCTCTTTGCCCATTTTCTCTTTGAATTTCCATAAAATTTGCAAGCACCATTCAAAGAGCAAATACTAATGCAGCTGATTTACAAATCTCTGTGTAGGGGAGGTGATGCTTGCAAATGTTGGAATTCTGTTAAAGTATTTAGGCTATATGGTCAGGAAACTACAGTTTACCATGGGTATGATCAGTTTTAGTCAATTATATTTAATGTTTTCATCGGGTCCTAAAGGCTTTCTGCATGTAATTTGAAGAGATCTCAGGAAGACACTGTTTTTTCTACTCCATGAACTTACATTTTGACTATATTTTTGAAGAATTGATACATTAGCTGGTTATTGATACATTAACTAGCAAAAGAGAGCCTAGAAGCACTCCTTGCCAGTCCCATGTGCTGTAAGATTGTTATTTGCTGGTAGTTTTATTCTAAAGGGAACAGATTACAAAACAAATCAGCAAAGTCTTGTCTGTGTGAATGCATTTGTAGGTATTCTCCTTCTCACAGCTGGTGTGAGAGATGATACCATAAACCATAAGAAAACCAGAAAAAAATGTACAAACTTTGGCATTTGTCTATAGAGTCACTGAGATCTTTTCAAAGCAGTGGTGATGAAGTCTGCCTGCATTTGTGACTGGGGACAACCCGGCTCCATCAGCTGTAGCTGCTCTTGCCACCAGCTAAGGTAAAATAATCCTTTATTTTACACACTTGTAAATGTCCAAATATGCTGTCTAGACAACAAAGCAGTGAGCATATGCACCAAATGCCATAGTAACTGTTGTCACCCTGCTTTATGTTTAGGCAGTTCAGTTTCCTCTGGTGGTGCATTCAGGTTTTGTTACAAGCTTCTTCACACTGCGCTGCATTTCTTTGTTAGGCTCCTCAGAAAGGTTAGTGTTTTTATAAACTTCCATGATCACTGAACCACTCGCTGGTGTCCAACCAATTGTAATGTAAGTCAAACCTGCCTCCATGACAAAAGATTTTATTGAAATAGGAAAACACAGCAAGCAATCTACAGAATCCACAGAAATAGTACCCTATGACCCCAAACGAGGTAGCATAGTAAGCTTCTTTAAGATCAATACTTCATTTGGCAAAAAAAATCAATTTCCCTGCCTCTGCAATCCATAAAATTCATCAGGAAAAAATTACCCCTCACATATTAGCAGCCCTATCACCTTACTGGTTTGGAAATTAATTACAAGAGACAATTTCAAACCCTGTAACAGGTTGAGGCAACAAGGTATTTTGCAACCTGTGAATTTAAAACATGGATTAGCTGTGATGGGAACACTATAGCTTTCTGATTTTCCCAGTCTCCCTTTGGCAGGGGCAAACAATGCTTTTCAGCTACAGCCTTCAACAGTCTCAAGCAGTAACCAGGTTTCATTCCTGGAAAACGCTCACCTGTTCGCAGGTAACTGTGCAGGACACACAGAACACCATAAAACAAAGCTTTTTCTATCAGCACCCAAGTAATTTCTCTTATGGCAGTGCCATCTTGCCTTTATTCTTCCATATGGGAATTGCAGCCCTACTGGGAAAGAGTTAAAGAGCTTTACTGCGTGGCTCATATGGAATTCACAGATTCCTATCAGCCACCAGGGTGGATGTGGAGGTTCCACATTTGACTTTCTCAGCAAACTCTTCATCTGGGAACTTGCCTGTACACTCCAGAGGGCTTGCTGATAGGAATGTTTCTAAATATAATGGCTTGCTACTAAATATGTTTTTAAAAACAATGTACAGGAGATTATTGATCTAGTCAAGATTTTGCTTCATATTTAATAAATCTAATTTTTTTAGAATGTTCCTCTATAGAATAAACTGTTGCTCAGCAGACACAACAGAGGCTGTCTTTTCATTACATCACTGTTTTGCTGCTACTCTAACCTCTATTCCTTCCCCCAAGTAAATTTAGCTTTCTTTTTTTTAAGACTGTTAGACATTTCTTTCCTGAATTTAGATTCACTGTATTTTTTAGAGAATTCAAAGTCTTTGTAATGATACAGTGACATCTTATCAAAGAGGTCCAGACTCTGAGAGGTTGTTTTCATGGTATCCCACAGCTCAGATCTTTACACTTTTTGTATTCACAGTCCTGTATCATCTGTGACAGAAGTTCAATAAAATTGTCTTTCTACCCTCAGAATCAGGGTTCTCAGTGTTGTTGGAACTGAGTGTTATAGACCTACAGTCTATCTCTGCTGAGACACCTGAACTCCCCTGCCTCATTATACAGCAGGCCACTGGCAAGAGGTAGCAATAGCTCTCCTGTAAACTGATGCAACACTTCAACTGTTTTCAACCTATTAATTTATGTCATAATTCCTGAAAGTTTTGTTTTTACAGTCAGGTGGTTAGATATCAAAAAGGTGGAGCATTATTGTAACTATTGCTATGCTTCGTGTTGCCTCTCTTGCTATAAATCTTTTTAAAGTTGGTTATTCCACTACTTTTTCTCTTTAATCCATGTTATTATTTAAGGTTTTCCCTGTTTTAGACACTTATTTTTACTTTTCAAGTCACAGTTATCACACAATGTTAAAATGCAGTGCCCTGGCTTCCCACAGCACTGAGCAGAAGATGCAAAGGCTGTTTTAAGGCTTCACTTGCTTCCTTCATTCTGAACCATATACAAGTTCCACTGTGTACAGCAGAGGTGCAGACAATCTGAAAAGGGCAGACTGATATTTACATACACAGCCTGGTGATGCAGCAGCAGCACACAAAGCTCCTATGTCACTGCAGACAGAGAAACCAGGATGTTTGATCCTACCTAGCCAAAACCACCCCATCCTGCTTCCTTCCAGAATACCTTCCAGTATATTTCAATAATGTTCTAATGAATGGGACATTTGTGGCTGGATGCAATGACTGAACTCAGTGACCTAGAGGGCAGTTTACAATTCTAACACATTGTTTTTCATTCCTTATTTTCATCCTTCTTTTTAGACCCAAACATTGTTGTTTTAATCCTTTGTTACCCTTCCTCCACCCATGGGTGTATTCACCACTTACCACACATTTTTCTTTTTGGTTTAATATTTGAACTGAGAAAGGGAATGAGAAATAGTGAATGATTGGGAGAACATCATAATCTGAGAGGTGTTTGAGCATCAGGACTCATGCTCTGCAGTGGCACTGTCAGATTCACCCTATGATCTTGTTTCCTGCTCCTCAGCCACCTACAGTGGGACTATTTTAGCTGCAGCTTTATTATGCTCACTTATTATTCTTGGGGATGCTGTGTGTGGGGTATCTTTCAAATAAACTTATTTGTTATAAACTTATTTCCTATGAAATCCATGTGAATATAAAGCTCAAGTTCTGTAGTTAACATAAGAACAATTACAAGGCAATGTGCAGATGAGGAAATGCCTTTCAGCCCACTGGTTCCAGTACTCTGAAATGAAACTACAACCCATCAAAACCCAGCTAGAGCAACACATTATAAAATGAAAAAATGTAGGAACTATTTAATGCATTACAAAAAAAAAAAAAAAAAACAAACAAACCAGTGGTTTGAGAGGTAATCTGCACAGATAAGAAAATGAATATACAATGTCATTGCAAAAACACTTAGAATTGTGCTTTACCTGTGATAAGGTGATTTCTTTTGTCTTTAAATGTTTTCACTTGAACACTAACAACCATTTAGCCTTAAGGATAACTTCTAAAGAGGTATAAACCTTACACAATGTTCTTTTTTAAACTTAATTGCAAAACCATTACTGGTTGTTTTGCATTAAATGGACCACTGCAGAAAAAACTTATGTAGCCTTTTGTGTATCCTGGGGAAGACAGAACAGAAGCACACTCAAACGCTGCATATCCACGAGAGATACAGGGAGGAATGTCTGGAAGTCCAGAAGGAATGACCTTTGAAACCAGCCTCTCCCTCTAACCTTTTTTATTTTGCACTTCACTTCCCTCCCCTCCTTATTTGTGAGGATGGTGTGTTGAGACTACTCCTCAGCTGTTCCCAAATTCCTGCATTTGTAGCGTGTTCCCCAACAATAAGTCATAATTTGTCCCTCCCACCAACATGTCTTGTACTCCATGATCCAAAAATTCTGCTCTTGCTTCTCTAATTTCTTCAGAGACCTGTTTCATCTAAATTTTCTTTGGTTCACACATACATAGAAGGAAACTGGATGTGAAGACAATGAATCTCCCTACCTTTTCATACTTTAAAGGTCAGGTATGTTCTGCAACAGATAAAAAAAAAAAAAAAAGGCCTTGGTGGCTACTCCACACTGTGCAGTGGTTTTCCACTAAATCTAAACAATAAAAAAATATAGTAAAGCAGGTTCTGCATTATTTATATTAAGCAGTGAAAATGCTCCTCATAGCATTAAATGACAGCCTTGCATGCAATTCACAGACATTATCTGAAAGCTTATACACCTGCTATATATATAAACCTAATGCAGACAGCCATAATAGTCTGTATGAATAGGGAACACTGTGCTTATTGAACCACAGTCATGAAACTAAAAATGAAATTATAGTTCCTCCATCATAATACCTAAGTCAGTATATAATATTCTGAAAGAACAAGCACACAGTAATACCTGGGTTAATACTGGTACCATACACTACTGCTCAGTGCTATCAACAATAGCATCTCCAGATCCTTTATTGAAACATATTACATTACTTAAATTGTCATGACAAAGACAAAAACGTTCAATTTCAGACTTTTCTAGCACCTCAGTTTTTATGAAATTGTAGATTTTTTTTATATTAGACGTATAATTTATTTACTGATTAAATTCCAATAAAGGAGTTATTCAGTCCTGATTTTTTAAAAAACATGTTTGGGAGTGTAAGTTCTAAGGCCTGACAGGAGCATTTTCCTTTGTTTCCACTCACATCCCAGACTGGGACATGAGGATTTAAGTGTTTATCCAACTATTTCATCATAAACCACTGAATAAATAATGTTCAGCATAAATAATGCCTCCATATAATGCTAACTCTGCATGCTTCAATATAGGTAAATTTAATATGAACTGTTGTAAAATTGCAAGGGTATCTCAGCCACCTCTCAATTTTAGCTTTTTTTATTTCAAACCATGATTGTAAATGGAAAATTTGTGTGAGCTATTTGGTTAATTCTCTATTACTCATAGGTGGATTATCCAAAGTATGCACTAAAGAGAAACAGACAAGGAAATGCTCAAGCGAGGCACATTGCAAAGACCAGGCTGACTGTTGAGTTTACTTCAGACTGCAGACCTGGTACACCTGTGTCCACACCAGCCCCTAAGTCATTCCTGATGGATGGAACAATTTCCACAAAGCTGGCTGCTGGGACTCACTTTCATGAAACCTCTGCTCAGACTGTGAACTCATGTCAGATTTTAAGTCCACATGCTGGATATAAAGCTACCAGGGCTTGGCTCTTCTGCTCTATCCCCCAAAAGGGCCTGAGTTTGGTGTCTCAGGTTTAGCATTAACTCATAGGTTTCCCAGAATCATTTAGGTTGGAAAAGACCGCTGAGATATTCAAGTCCTGTGACCAATCACCACCTTGTCAAATAGACCACAGCACCAAGTGCCACATCCAGTCCTTTGTTAAAAACCTCCAGGGATGGTGACTCCACCACTACCCTGGGCAGCTGATTCTAGTGCCTGACAACCCTTTCTGTGAAAAAATTCCTCCTAATGTTCAACCTGACATTGACATATTTTATGTGCGGATAAAGAACAGAGGTATTTTGTGGAGTTCAGATTAAAGTGAAGAGCCCTATTACAGGTTATTAGCTTGGGTTGATATTTTCTAATAAAAAACAAAAGACCTTTTAATTAGGAAAAAAAGAAGTCGGATCAGCCTCCAGCAGTTCAAGGCTGGGACCTCACACTTGCCATCCTCTCCACTCATTGCTGCCCGCGTGTTCCCAGGCGCTGCCTTCTCCACAGAGCTCTGGTCACTGCACTGCGCCCCAGTCCCAAACCCGGCCGCGCTGGGCACACTCATCTCAAACACACTTTCATGGGATCATGAATGGCTCGGGCTGCAAGGGACCGCAGTGGCTCCTCTGCCCCAGCCTCCCTGCTCAAGCCGAACATCGGGCACAGGATCGTGTCCAGACAGCGCTGGAGCATCCCCAACGAGGCAGACTCCACAGCTTCTCTGGGCAATCTGTTCCGTGGTCGGTCATGCACAGCGAGGAAGTTCTTCATGTTCAGGCAGAACTTCCTGGGCATCAGTTCCTGTCCTGTATCTCTGTCCTATCCCTACCCACCACCGAGCAGAGCCCGGTGAAACCTTTACACAGTTACACACATTAACCAAGTCCCCTCTCGGTGGTCTCTTCTCGAGGCTCAATAGGCACAACTCCCTCGGCCTTTCCTCGTCAGAGAGACAACGCACCCTCCCTCACAGCGGCCGACACCCATCCCCAAACCCAAGGTGCCAACCCCACCGCCGCCGCCTCCCGCAGCCCCTCAGCCGCTCCCGGGGCCCCGCCCGGCCCCTCTCCGCCTCCGCCGGGGCTTCCGCCCGGGGCGCGGGGCAGGGCGGGGACAGCGGGGAAGATGGCGGCGCCCTTGGCCGGGCAGGCGGGGGCCGTGCTGCGGGACCTGGCCCTGCGATCCGCCCGCCTGCGGGCCGAATTCCCGGTGAGTGAGCGAGCCGGGCCCCGCGCCCCGCCGCCCCTGCTGCCGGCAGCCTCCGCCCCGCTCGCTGTGCCCGCCCGAGCCCCGCGGCCGGCGCGGCTCCGCTCGCAGCCTCCCCGCGCCCGTGTCTGGCAGCGGGAGGGACCTTTCTGCTCCCGCTGGCTGCGATGCTCGGGATGGAGGGCGCGCCCAACCTGCGGCCCCGGCGCCTGCGGGGTCGGGGCGAAGCTGTGGCGGCGGCGCCGGCTCAGGGCTGGGCAGAGCAAAGGGGGCCGGGAGCGCCCGCTCCGAGCGCCTCGCTGCCCCCACAGCTGCCAGAACTGTGAATTATTCCAGTAGCAGAGCTGGGTGACGCTGTGCACGAAGTGATAGCGTCTGTCTGAACACGTTTCGGGTGGCAGCACCGCCTTGGCTTGGCTCAGTGCGGCTGCCTGAGGTCACGCTGGGGTGAAGATGCCTGGTTGTGCTCTCCTGGGGAAATCGATCCTAGCTCAGGATTCCCGGTGGTCCTGAACCTCACCAGAGCGGTGGGAAAGAGTAGATGAGCCTCCTGGCAGGGCTCAGGGGCTCTCTTGAGGTGTAGCAGGAGTTCATTATTCAGCTCGACAGCAGCCGTGCCGAGGTAAAATGAGATACGCACATTCTAGGCAGCCCTCGAGCCTTTGGCAACCAACTCTGTTATTTTACCTTTTCATCATGAGCAGCTGCACGAGAATCTTTGGTCCACACTTCTGAGCGTAAATGTTTTCCCCGAAGCAAAAGCCCCTGGAGCAAACAAAGCGTGTTTGTGTCCGTGTGTGTCCGCAGATGCCGCTGCTGGGAACGCTCCTGGCTGCAGGTGCAGGGCTCTGGGGTAAAGGGTGCTGGTGATGCTTAACCTGTGTTGCACAACTGCGGCTGTGTGGTTTATCTTTTAACCTGAAGGAGGTTGTAAATCCGAAATATTTTGTGCCCAACGTTCCTATCTGAATGCTGGTTACAGTATTTGAGAACTCAGTGCAATTGATTTGTTGATTTAGCATTCGTCCATTTAATGTATACACACATAAACAGGAAGACTGTTTATAATATATAATATAATTGTTATAATATACAGGGAGACTGTTTATAGTCTGTATAAATACAGATAAATGTATGTATATAGATATCATTATGTGTGTCTATCCACACAGACTGTTTATGTGTGGATAGACACATATAATGATATTTATATACATACATTTATCTGTATATATACAGATTTAATCTCGTTAGTGTGGATGGGCAATGCTGTCAGTCACAACAATGTTTGGGGAATATGCATTGTATGGTTGAAGATGTGTTCCTGTCATCAAGGCAGGAATCTGATCCTGCAATTAGGAATTTGGACATAACGTCCCTGTTCTTGTAAAGGGCTTGGAAGGGCTAGAGTATGGATCATTGTCTGAAAAGAGTCATCTTGGTGTGAACTTAGGAGGTCTTCTGGTTGGTTTCAAGCCCTGTCTTTATCTGGTGCTGCAGTGAGATATAGGTGGAAATTAGGAGCTCATGCTCTATTCTGTCATCTCTCAAAGCATGGAGGCACTCTGTAAATTACCCACTGAAATAACTGGGTATCAGCTCAGGTACTCAAGAGTATTCTTAGGGTATCAAGTTGGCCAACTTTAAAAAAATCGTGCTTTATTTTTGAACTAGAGCTGTTGAGCTTGTATTATAAATCACAATTCGTTACTTTATTTCTGAACTCTACCAGACACTGAGAGCATCTCCCAAGATCTGTGTTTTCCAAGCAGGCTATTTTCAAGAGCCACATCAATACTGTATAACAACAAATCGAGTTCTTAATTTCAAAGCAAACCACTTTCCTTTATAAAGCTCTTCAATTTGGCAATGTTGCATAATAGAATTCCCATCTAAGCAGTCTCCTCATTTTCCACTGTCTCAGACTTTAAGCTACAAATGAGTTATCAGCCAGGGTCTGGACTTCTGTGCTACAAAATAGGATAAGGGATCTGAGAGTAAGAGCCCTTCCATTGAAGGTTTTTCTCATTTGTATCATTCATTCTCTTGCTCAGATGAGAAGTTGCACTGTTACTTTATTTAGCACAAACCACCAAAACCTGTCCTCAAAGCCCATCACAGCGTTTCTTTCACAGATGAGGGTCTTCCATATGGTGCGAATGTGATCAAGAAATATCAGTCTCCAACTTTGTTGTTTTGGTAACCCTGTGTGAGATTTAGAATCTTTCCTCATAGCCCTTATGACTTACTGTTGGAGTGGTGTTTCTATACTTTGTTGCAAAATTTCTTATTATTTCAAAACTGTAGCAGTGAAATTTGGATATATGCTATCACTGTAACCAGCACACGTTTTCCTGTGTAGGGTCATTTCAGGGGTGGAGTAAATGGTAGTTGATCCTATCATATGAAATTATTTTATCATCCTTTTGCTTTCCCTTTACTTTTTTATAACTGTTAAACATTTTTTACTCCTTTTGCTGTTTATATTCTTGGTAGATTGGATTCTTTGTGCTGCTGGAGTTTTAAATCTGACCAAATGTTTCAAGAAGATAAAAGATAGGTTTGAGTTGTCTGCAGTGCATGTGGACAGGAGCATTCAGGCCTGCTCTTGCTGGAGCAATATTTGTAAAGAGCTGTGACAAACGCTCCGGGGACCACTCAGCAGCAGAATTCAATCTTGTTGGCTGGCAACAAATAGGCTCCATTGAAGGCTGTTTATTTCAATGGGAGTTGGATTGGGCCCTTTGGGAGAATGCTGTGTTTTCAAAATAGCTTCAGATGCAGTGAAATTCAGCAATGAATATAAATGAGGAACAATTAAATCAGAATCATAAAAAAAAAAAAGTGCTTAAGGTAACTCTCCAGTATTCTAAAAGGATGAGCAGGTTGATTGGTGCATTATGAGCCCTATCCCAGGCCTCAGTCCTGCCAGAACACATCCAGATCCCACATGTGGTGAAAATATTAAAAAATAAAAAAAAAAAAAAAAAAAAAGGGAGGAGGGGAAGATGAAATTAAAACAAGATTTCTGTTATAAAATGTGATGGAATCTATAGATGTTACAAGTAGGGAACTGCAAGGTTGCTCACTGCAGATGCCTTCAGTTCCTAGACTTGTATATCTGTAAAACCTCATTAATGTTGAGCAGAGAAAGTTCTGCCTTTTCTAAGAAACTATCAGCTGTGGTCACTGATCTTTCATGTGACACAAAATGTTACTGAAAAAAAAAATTAAATTCATGGCTTTAGAAGCTACTTTAATGTTGAATTCTTCTTTTTTTCTTAGTTTTCTTTGGTGTTCTTGCAATTTTCTTTGGACTGCTTCCCTATTTGGCTTTTCCTGGTTGGCAGTTTTGCTATATTTTCAAGGTTTTACATTTAGAGGCAGGAAATACATGAGCCTACAGACTTTCACAAACAGCTTTTTCTACAGGCACCTCATCCAAATGACAGGAAAGCCCTCTTCAAACTCTAGACAAAACTGAAATGCCAAAGTGGAGCAGATGTTTGGCCCACTCCTCCCCGGCAGTTCCATTAAACACATGGTTATTGAAACCTATTTTGAGATGAAAGAAGGAAATGAAAACATAAATATAACCTCAGACTGTGATTTTTTTTTTTACATTTTTTCTTTCCCCAGTTAGTTTTATCCTAGTGGAACTTCTACCCTGGGAGCAATCTGGCTCTGACATAGATCCTCACAGCTCTGTCTTGAGGTAGAAAAGCTGCACTTTGGTGCATTGATTTACCTTCCTTTTTACCTCATGGAGGTATAATCAGGGGATAGGGCTAATTAGGTAAGAAAAGAGAGCCTTCATGAATATGACATTAGATGGAGAATTGGCCACACCTATGGTCTTAAACCTGGCTCTGAATAAATCCTTCTTCCTGATCCTCCAGCTGAACTTGCAACCAGTTTATCCAGAGACTCCTTACATGCCTTGGGTATGTTTAGGATTGGTTGAGGTTTTTTTTATATAAAAGCAAGTAGTTTTTTTTCATTGATCTACCTCCTGAGGAACTAGATAAAGTGTCAATAGACAAACTGTGTTTTCTTTACAGTAATCTGAGTGATTGTTTCCTCCTGTTTTTCTCTGGAAATGTCAGTGTATGTGGTAGTTTTCCTTTTTTTTTTTTTTAAGTCACCTTTCATTTGGTCTATCTGGCTGATGGCTGCCAGCAGGGATTTTATCTGAAATGTGTGAAGCTGCTGAGGTACTTTTGGGAATACAGAGAAATGAGATGAAGATTTAGACACAGTTGAGGTATAGTTGTTTCTTAGAAGTAGTTATTTTCTCTGCTATTTTATCCTTTCTCTTGTTTGGAAGGTTCATTTTCACAAAAATGGACAATGTCCTCATTTAATGTGTAGAGATAAGGCTGTCTCCCTCCCTGTTTTGGGGACTCACTTGTTCCAAAGTGATTTAACTGAAAATTTTATTGTTGGCCACACTTCTAGTGAGTAGCTCAGCTCATGGTTGCCTTGGCCAGTCCAATTTTTCGGTGCATATTTGTGACTTTGACCACGTACTTGGAGGATTTTCTCCAGAAAATTTCCTTCTCTAATACTCTAAAAGCAGTTTCTAACTATCTGTGACTCAGCTTATTTCTTTCATAGCACTTTAATAAAACACAGGACAGAGAAGTCATATTACCTGTCCAACTGCATATGACAGTAGCTTTGGAACTGGTTATTAAACACTGATCCATGATTAGTAGCTGGCTATTGATTTTATTTTAACTAGATAACAGCAGGAGTGGGTATGAAACAAATAAGAGTTAAGATTGACTATTGTGAAAAATTCCTTATTAGTGGAGTTTTGCTGTGGTGCTGAATTCTTTGTTGTACAAGTGAGACTTAAAACAGATTCTGAACTGCAAGCTGAAGCCATCCTTTAATGTGATAATGAAAATTAAAACCCTATATTGGTGTAGTAGTTTGTTTGTGACGTTGTGCTGATGGTGATGTTTTTGTAAAATTAGTGGCTAAATGTTAACTGTGAAGGAATTAAAGACTTGCTGTTTTTCCACTTACTTGTTGGAACATCTTTTTTAATTCTTCAGTCAACAATTTGTACTGATAGCACAAATGTATTCAATAAATGCAAGTTTTGTTTTGTTTAAAAGGTGCTGCTTTGAGGAGATTTACCCATGAGCTTTTTTCTTCCTGTCCTCTCTCTGGTCTCTTTCCAATTGCTCATGAGTTTCCCTAAACTATAAGAGTCTGTATCCCATAATTGAATTAAGTTTTATTTTGATTCTGTGATGATCTGAGCGTTTAGAAACTTTGAGTCCAAAATCATAAAGCTCTAAGCACTCACAACCCCATTGGGCTTGAATGTGGGTTGGGGTATTTAACTCAAGGGCTGTTTCATTTAAGAAAAGACTTTTAAACTTATTTTGTGATACATTATTATTCATTTGTGTTTACTTACCTTGCACATGGGTAGTACTTGGTGGCAGATCAATTTCTGTCTACACTGTCTTTAATTTGTGTGTTGTAGAATCACAGTCTGGCTTGGGTTGGAGTCTAAGAAACAGCCTCAGTTGTGTCAGGAGGAGAGAGAATCACTCCTACTGTAGTTTACCTTTGATGTCTTAACTCTTGTCCACCTAAATTCTTCATGAGATGCAAAAGTTTTGTAAGAATTGTCAGAAGGAGTGAAAAATCAAGCCAGAGTTTTGATCATGTTTGGTAGGTTTGCCTGCTTGTCTAAGACTTTTGACTGAAAAATATGAAACTGCAAATTAAAAACCAGACACAGATTACTAATGGAACACTTCATCATCTTTTGATACCTTCCTCTGAAGGATCTGTGGACAAAAGGACAGTTTTAATTTGACATCTGCTAATTTCATGTCAGCCAAGAAAGCAGTTACTGCCTTGTGTAAAAAAAAAAAAAAGAAAAAGAGAGTTGTTCATACAGAATATTGGTATAAAAATGTCAGGGAAAATCCAATTATTGGAGGAGTTCTGTGTACCAATTGTACATAACACTGATGGGTATAGGTAAAACATAGAGCTACTCATGATAATTAAAGATGAAAGGCCTATTAATAGGAACCATATCCTTTTTATTGTCAAGATAGTACTTGCTAAGGTTTGAAGATGGCATAAAAATGTATTTTCCCTTAAATTTTCTATCGTCTTCAATTCTGTCACTCCAAACACATTGGAAGCAGTGAATCTATTTAATTGAATTCTTTCATGCAGAGTTTCAGTCTAGATTTGTTTTTCAGTTAAATGGCTCAGATTAAAATAGTCTGAAGTAACGCCATAAATTTTGGAAGTAGAGGAACAGATATTTAGAGCTTGCTTTAAACATGATGTGAGATGATTGAACATGAGTCCAGAGCAGCTGGAGTGCTGGAGCTCCATCTAGGGAGGGTTGATGACCCAGCTGAGAGCCCACGGGTCAGGATTTGTGGGCACCCCAACAATAGTGACAGGGCTGTTGTGCATTTCTGCTGCAGGCACCTGCATCAGCAAGGATGAAGCTGCAGGAAGCCTCAGTCAGCAGGCCGTGTCCTCATGGAGGATTTCATTCCCCCCAGGTCCTGCTGGAGTGACAGCACAGCTGGGAACACATACCAAGAGTTCCAGGAGGTTTCTGCAGAGCTCTGATAACTTCCAAATGCAGATGTGTGAGGAGCTGACAACAGGAGACCCTGCTGAACCTCACATGTGGGAACAAGAACTGGTCAAGCCCTGGCAGCTCCCTCTGGGGAGAAGCTGAGGGAAGAACAGTGGCTGTTGTTTATTTCTAATGTTGTTTTCTGGGTATTGCAGCATGGGCTGCAATAAGACACAAGAAACAAGGCTGGGCACAATCCCAATTTCCTTAACCAGTGGGGTAATGCCATCATCCTTTGGGCTTGGGAGTGCTGTTTCACTGGATTAAAGTTTACCTTTCTCTCCCTTCATACAGTCAGAAATGTAGAAATCTGCTTTAGGTCAAAGTCTTTGAGGATGATGAGATGATGCTTCTTGTAGTGTCCTAAGCTTGCTTTGAGATTTGAGAATGTCAGCAGAGTGAATTTATATAATTAGGTATAAAAAATGGAGAAACATTAATAAAGAAATTACCTACAAAGGAAGGAAAAATATTCTTAATGTTTGGCTTCTTATTAAAGGCTGACTTCCACTGATAATTCTGGGCAGTTTCTGGTTTCTTCCCAGCTCTGCCCAAGTTGCTGAAGCCTCTCTGCCTCTTGTGTCTTTGTCTCTTAGAGTTTGCTTCATGTCAGTCTAAGTCAAATGGACTAATTAAAACCAAGACATATTAACAATAAAGGGTTTCAGTTCAGACTAAAATAAAAAATGGGTACCAGTCTTTTTTTACTGCTTCCAGGAAAGAAATTGGTATAGACCATTCTGGACTGGTTTAATAAACCAGATATGACTTAGGCATGCAGTGAAACTGTTTCTGTAGATACTTTTCTGTATTTCTTTATTTTAGTACCATGGGTATTTGCATTTTTGTTGCTTGAAAGTGTTATGTTTTTTAGTGCTCAAAGTCATATTCTGTGATGACATAGTTGGGTAGCGTGGAAATTATCATGATTTGACTTCAATATTAAAGAACTGGAACAAAAAAGCTGTGATTATTTTTCATATTTCCTTCTCTGTGATGAAAAACGGAGCTCAAACTGTCTAAATTGGCATTTTATTGGTGTTTTTCTTAAAATATCAGTGACTTCTAACACTTGAAAAAGCATTCTTCCAGGGAGGGTATGGTAGGCGTGAAACGCTTCTTTGATAGATATGATTACTTGAGATATGAATGCCGAAACGTTTCTGTAAATCTTATTGAATATGCTTTGGGTTTGGTCACAAGTTAGAAAGCTGAATTTGCATGCAGGAAAGAAAAAATTGATAGTGGCTACTTTGTCTCATGTTTGGTGGTAAAATAGTTTTAGAATTATTTCTTCCTGGCTATGTTTACTATTTAAAGCATTTCTTCATAGTTGCATAAAAATATCATTTTAATCTTAAAAAATTAGGAATTTAAACACTTTTTTATGATCAGAACAAAAATATAAAATTTCCCCTCAAGATACTTAAATATGTGGAGAAGATGGCTTATTTCTCTTTTTGAATGTGTTGTGCATATCACCAACAATCTTCTTTGATTTGCCAAGGCAGGGAATGTGTTACAGTATTTTCTGCAACTGATTATGCAGTTGTGTATGGTAGTGAGTTTATTTTCATCAGATACTTCAAAGCCTTACTTTTTAGGTCAGGAAAGTATGCTTCTCTTAAGGCTTTGAAGTACGAAATAAGCAAAATGAACATAATTTAACTAAAATTAATTACTAATGCAAAGCAGAACTTCTGATGGTGAGAACATTGACAAAAGCAGAAATTGAATCTGGGTTTTCATGTTCTTCCTTTGCCCAAGCAAAGGGTCTGAAAATCAATTCCAGAGGTGTAAAGCTTCTGTAGGCATGCTTGCTCTTTGGGCACATGTAAATGTACAATAAGTAATTTTTAATACTGTTTTATTAGGCTGAAATTTGGTCTAAAAATTCAAGGAAAAATATTTTGCCAGCAATTTCTGCAGTAAGAGCAGAGGACATGGTTTGGCTCTTTGAGTGCACTGGCAGCTTGGTGTTTGGGCAGCCAGCTTTTTTTTGTGATGTGACCTTCTTCATGTTGTTTGAAGCAGACAGTTTTCATGTGATCCCACAGAATAAGGAACCTGCCCTGTGTCAGGGTTTTTGGAAGCTGCTAATGGGTCACTGTTCAGGAGAAGGTTCATGGGCTGGGGTGTGCTCAGCCCTGCTCAGGCAGCCTGTCCACACTAACCAAAATGCATCCCAGAACTTGTCAGGGTCACGAGGGTGCTGTCACTTAATTTGCAGAAATTTTATTTTCCTGACTGCATATAAATAGAGTCCTGAATACTCCCCTGGGTGGGCAGCAGGATGCAGTTGCCAGAGATTTGGTGACATTCTGCTTTATTTGGAGGTCAGTCTGTAGCAGCCTGACTGAAACAGCTGCTGAACAAGGTGTGGGAAATGGAGAAGAGAGGTCAGGGTCTTGCTGTTCAAGAGAACAGTCTTCCCACCCTCTCCTCTTTGACTTTTGAGGACTGTAGTCCTCACAAACCCATACATGCAGACACCCAGAAGGAACATCCAGGTGGTGGCTGCTAGATCTGCCTTGTAGAGCACGAGGATGTGGGCTCAGATTCTGGTTTTGTGAGATAAGGAGAATAAGAATGACAGAAGGAGCTCAAGTGTGACCCCGTGCATGTTCCTGGTAGTTTACAATGGAGCTTAGTGGGTAGCAGAGTGTATTTACAGAATAGCTGTCAAAATCCCTGAGTGTAAGCAAGCTGTAAATAAGTCTATAAAGTGTAATCGTTACTGGAGACTTTAAATCTGCAATGAGTGAAGGACTTGCTTCAAGTTCATTCTTGTGTCTGCTTCCTTGCATGAGAAGTAAACAGAAGGATAAATTGGAAAGCTGAGTTTGTACATATATAGGCACATTAGAAGATATAAAGGCACATTGGAAGAGAATTATGTAGTTTCATTGGTGTTTTCTGGAGCTAATGACCTGAGTGAGCCCTGCAGTGGAAGAACATCACACCACACTCATCGTGCCCAGGAGAGGGCAGAGGTAAAGCCTGGGATCAATCAGTTTGCAATCAGACTGACTCTGGAAGGACAAGGAGGAGAACAAGATCAAGTCAAAAGAAGATAGCAGGGCAGGCATTCAGAAACCCTTGAGGTAAAAGGGTTTGTTGCAGTAGACAGAGAGCAGGAACATTCAGGAGAACTGGAAAAGGAGTCATTACATTTTGTTAAGAATGCAGTCAGGATTTTCTGTCCCACTTCCACCCTAAGTACATTTACTATCCTTACCATTTCATCTGCAATACTGTGAAATACACAAGACATAACTGGGATGTTTCTAAACTTTGTGGTTTTCATGTGCATCTTGCTATAGTTTTGTTTAAATGGAAAGGTTCATGAATAGATACTGTTCTGTTTTTTTAATCCAATCTATATGGTTTTGTACTCTAAATTTCAGAATTGTCAACGAGATGGATGCTGTCTTGTGAAATCCTCTCCTGTTTCTGTGACATTTGGTAAAGCACAGCAAAATTGTGCTGTTTGCTGTTAGAGCTACTGTGGAAAATTTTAGGTGTGCTTTAATGAAAGAGATAAATTAAGCAAAGAAAGCCTCCCCAGCGTCCAGCCACTTCAGAACTGATGGACACACTCCTGGTGTTCTTCTTTCCCAGCTGAAGGATTCCACCATTGAGAAAAGAAAGAAAGCACTGAGTCAAAAATAAAGAGGGATGGTGAAGTATCATTATAGGTTTCCTAATAAACATTGATTAATATGTCATTGCAGTTTAATATATCTTGTAGTGGAAGAGAATGTTGTTTTAAAAGTGGAAGAGGTAAATCCTCATGAATGTTTCATATATTTATTAATGAATTGATTTTGAGGTAATGGGTAATGAATGAAATGTTTAAACCCCCCCAGTAATGGTAGCATTTTAATTTTAATGTGAAAAAAAACTTTACTAGAGCCACATATTTTTAGATTCAATTACCTTGGAAAGTTGGCAGTGCAGCCAGTGAGCGAGTTTTGGGAAGGTTCTCCCACTTCAGTGAGCAAATCGGGGGAGAGTGAGGGAGTTTGATTCATGACTTGACTTTGGGGTCAAATCCAGTAGGCTTATTTCTTTAGTTAAATCATTCACTTTCCCAGGTTAATTTTAACATTCTGGGTAGGCTGTTCAGGTTGAGGCTGAAACTGTTCTTTTTATAATTGGTTTCTGCAGGATCTTGCTACTTTGAACTGTCTTGTATTACAAAAAAATGTCAGACCTTCCTACTCTGCCTAAAAGTGTTCCCTGCTGCAGTCCCTTGTGTCTAACTTTGTATTTTCTTCTTAAAAAGCAGAAATGTGGCTTATATGGCCATCTCATGTAGAGTAGATTTTATAGGTGTTTGATAGAAATTTCTGTTCATTTCTGTGGTATTATTGAAATAAAACTCCTTTGGTAAAACTGAAATTTGAAGGAGAACTTAATATTGTTTCTCATTTAAATTGTGTATGAATAAATATTACAAATTGACAGATATGGCTTGTAGTGATTCCTTTCTTGAGTGAAAAACCAATTTCTATTTCCTTCTTAATTTAGGAACTTAAAATTATTAAGAGAGAAAAAGAGAAACTAGATGCAGCCCGAACACAAGCAAAATGAACTATGAATTGAAAATTTAATCACTGCTTTTGTGTTGCATTGCACTAAAAGCAGATGAACCAGCTTTTACTTAGGATTTATTAGTAACAGAGGTACTGTGGGTGGTTGTGTGGAAAATCAAAGTTCTCCGGTGTCCCTGCTGGGGGACCTAAACACCTACTGCTACGGATGCCTTGTTGGGACTACCTAAAACCAGACAAAATTAAGAGAATAAAAAGCTGTTGTATTTACTGAAGGGCCTTCAGGTACATTTCAAGCAGATGCAGCCTCTCCAGGGACCACACTCAAACATGGATGATGGGTCACAGGTTTTCACACTTCTCTAACTTTGGTCCATTTGCATATTGGGGGTTAATCTTCCAATTACAGCTTCAGGTAATGAAGTCATTTACCCCAAGTTTGCTCCCCCCCAGCTCTCAGCCCCGGGGGGCTCAGTGCAGCCCCTGGACAGTTCCTCTCCTGGTTCAGCTCGTGCCTGTGCAGGGGTTTGTGGAGCTCTGGCATTGCACACCAGGTGGGCACAGCCTCTCCCCTGTGTCCAGGAGTATCCAAATCCCTGGGGGTGAATTCCCAGGTGTGGTCATGCCTTGGGATTTTGGCTTTTATGTTTTTCATGTATTTGTAATCCTGCAATTCTTTAGTGTGTGACTCTAAACTCCAAATAGCATGTTAGATACTGTTCTCCCATTTTGGTCAGACAAAGCAATTCCTCTCCAGGCCTGGGAATCAAGGACACCTCACTGTCTCAGGCCCCGAGAGATGGAAACAAAAGTCAATTGGGGGGGAAGCAAACTTGGGGTAAATGACTTCATTACCTGAAGCTGTAATTGGAAGATTAACCCCCAATATGCAAATGGACCAAAGTTAGAGAAGTGTGAAAACCCATGACCCATTTTTGGGTGTGATCCCTGGAGAGGCTTCATCTGCCTGAAATGCACCTGAAGACCCTTCAATAAATACAAAAGCTTTTTATTCTCTTAATTTTGTCTGGTTTAGGTAGTCCCAACAAGGCATCAGTTGCAGTAGGTGTTTAGGTCCATGCACTTCTGAGAGCTTGGGCCTTTTTCAGAGGGCTCACCCAGAGGATTCACTTGCTACCAAGCTTTTATTATTCCATTAAACAGTGTACAATATTTTCTGCTTTAATTTGTTTTGAAATAATTCAGCCATACTTTATAATGCTTTATGGATCTCATCAATATTGCCTTTGTATCTGTCTAATGAGAGCTCAGTAAATTAGCATATTCATTAAACAAACAAATTATTGTTCTGTTAGTAATTGGTGACTGCCTTTTTTTCAAGAGATGAGTGATGTCAGCTGGCATCAATTAGTTTAGTGTGCTTTGTTACCTACAGGCAGGTAATCTGTGGTTGATAATCTTTGCTTTATTAGGTTGTGTTAGAATAATCAGTGCTGCTTGGTGGTGGGAGAAAAGTAGTTTCTCCTAACTAAAAAGGATGAGATCCCTAAACATACCTTCTTTAGCTTTTCAGTTAAAATAGATTACTTCTCTAAAATTGACATGTTACTAATTTAACAAAGCTCTTCTTGTTGTTTCTTTCATGTTTGTCATCATCTCTTTTTCCTGCTGTGATGCACTTTGATTCCTCTCTCTGGTTTGCAGCAGCTCCTCTTAAAAAGAATCTTGCAATGTGTGACAAGGGAAATTGGCTTGTCCTTGAACTGTGGGAAAGTATTCAGGGCAAGATTTAACTAAGCGCTTGTTTTGATTGCATCAACTAGAACTAAATAGTGACACAAACACCTAATAGAGTAATAAAAACAATCCTGTGACGGTTTCAAACTAGATTTCTGAACTTCTTCAGCAGGAGTGCTGCTGTTCTGGACAGTGAATTGCAGTGGATGTGAGTAACTGCTTTGGAAGGAGAAATGCTCCTGAGCAGGTGGTTTCATACCGTATTTCCCAGGCTTAGTTTGCAGCAGGCAGTGCAGTCTCATTTTCAGGAACGAGAGATTCTGTGCGGTGGTGATGGCCTATTTCACTCCTCTGAAGTTGTTAAACTTGGAATACTTAAAATTTATGTTTTCCAAGCTCTTGGCCACCCTCTCAACTGTTTGAGTCCAATTTTTTTATACAATTTAACAATAGCAATCCTAATAATTATAGTAACTGTGAGTTCCTTTTACAAACAAGCTCCCATTTCTTTTTTCTCTATTTTGTGAGTATATGAAGAGAACCATTTAGTTATTTAACACAGGCCAGAGTCATAGATGTTAGGAATAGTAGCAATTATCCACCAGAACAGGCAGTCCAGATTTACTAAATAAAAAGGTAGGGCCATACTTCATGTGTGTTTTTCATTTTATTTGAAGTTATGTTTCATAAACCTTTGTTGCATGGACAGATCTCACTCGTTCTGAAAAGTGAGTATATGGTTTATTGGTTTAAAACAATAAATTACCATGCAGTTTATTGATCAAAATGCCTTAGCCTTTAGAAAACTGGGAAATGTGATAGATATTTTTTCTGTGTATTTTACTGCTCAAGATGTTTTGTGTGCTGTATTTTCAGGAATAAATACAGAACTCAAAGGCCTGTAGCTGTTAACTTGAGCTTGTGTGTTGGTTTTAAGTCAGTTAAAACTAATTCCCATTTGTAGGAATAAGTAATGGAATGTTAAAAGGTCTTTGGATGTACCTGTAGATTTTAAGACCAAATGCTCTTGTTCAAGGCCTGGTCTACTTATGGTGCTTTGATACAGACTAAAAAATAAGCAATTCTTGACCGCTGTGAACAAAAGTATGAAAACTGGTTTTTGTCAGGGAAATATTCAAGACTTCTTCCTAAACTAGCTCACAGAATCAATTTTATCCCTCATATCACAGAGGTCTACATTGAGGCTTTGGTCATAATGCTCAGCCTTGGATGAGGCTGCTGGACTCTGCTGGTACCGAAGGGACCTGGCTGCCATATGGCATCCCAGCTAAAGCAGGCAATTTGGGATGGGGATGGAACACAGTTTCCTCTGTGGCTTTTAAACAGCATGACCTGGATGCTAGCTCCTGCTTTGGAAGATGAAAATTGCTGGTTTGTGGCAGCCAGCAGGACATTAGTTGGGAAGGACATTTTCTCTCCTGTTGTCCATAATGTGCCCCCAGGTTTGCAGCGTTGGCCATCTCTGGAGAGAAGGGGATGTGTGGCGTGGATCATGGGACAGCTTAAAGCCCATGCTTGAAAGACTTGCTTTCCTACAGAGTGTATTTTTACATTTTATGACTATAATTGTGATAAACTTCTGTTTAGTGCGGTGCCATTCTGCTAAATTTTTGTTTCTTCTAGGGTTAACTTACTCATTTTGTGGGCACTGCCAGAAAACTGAAATAAGTGCTTTAGTTTGTTTTCAGTTGCCTATGTGGTATATTTTAAATACATGACCTAATAAAATGTGTCTATACCTGCAGTGGTTTATATGAGGGTATTCAGTTTAGTTTGTTTCTGATGGTTTCTTTTTGAGAGAAACTTCTACATCTTTGTCAATTACAGAGACTGTATGTCAATAAATATAATAAAGGTTTATGCCTCACATTGATGAATGGTCTGCTCTTTCATTACTGTCATCTTTGTGTATCTGCTTTCCTTCATATGTGCTTGGAATTGTATTACAGGGAAGAGTGTACAAATTGAATAAACTGGAATGCTGTAGAATGTGTTGGCTAAGCAAATAGATTTTTTGGTGACAGACATTTATTTTTGATCATATACACTATATACATCTCCTTTTAATTTCAGATACAGAACATATCTCCTCACCTCCTCAAAAAAACACCAGAGTCTTTCTTCCCAATTGACTTATTTCCAAAATAACTATTACAATAAAGTCCAAGTTTATAAAACCTAATACTTTATATATTTGACATATCATTTGCATTTATGCAGAGCTAATTTGTGTTGCTAGAGCTGTTTCATACTGGCACAGGATCAATGAGCACAGTTACAGCTGCTTGGCTTCAGTGGAGCAACAGAGGGGGAAGAAAGAATTGGGCATTTATTTGACCAACTTTACTGCCAGGTGCTTTTAAAAGTCCATCTTTTTTTTGTGATAATAATATTGGCTTTCATTAATACTGTAAATGAAAAGGGATGTTGGATGTTAAAGTGTGTCTTCCTTTTAACAGTCATGCAATAAAATACATTAAGTTATGCTAATGAAAACAGTAGAGCTTCTCAAATTGCATAGGTGTGTCAAGGGATGTTCAATTATCCTAGAAATTTGCTTAGTGGTGGTTTTGTTTTCTTTAATAATGTTGATTAACACTGGATTCTCTTCCCCAAGCTAGAATCATTTGGCATTTTACAAAAGTAGAGTCTTACCAAGAGAAAATAATTATTTATATTTAGGGCTTTTTTTAGGGAAATGGTCTACACATGAATTCTGGACTTGAAAATGTGAAATATTTGTTGTAGACAGTTAGCCAAGGTAGTTCCATGTGGAATTAATGGCACTAAATTTTTTAAAATTTGATTTTTTTAAGACCAAGAGGCCTCAGTTGTAATAGAGGGCGTAATTTGAATCTTCAGTTGTTTGTCAGACTTGACCTTTCAATTATTCCTTTTGACAGCTTTTTCATATACTTCTTAAAGAACAGACTTAAGTGATTCTTTCTATTCTGTTTATTCTATTTTAAAAAGTCAGCTTTGAATGTTGTAACAGGGAGGCCAAAGAATGAGAAAACGTTATCCTGGGCATATAGCTTCAGGTAAGAAATAATTAGTGACATAATCTGATGAAGTTTGGGTTTACTGATGCTGCTCCTGTTTGGTGCTTATATGGAACATTTCTTTTTGAGCAGAATTTTGCTGAAGTAGTTAACATGCAACTTGCAAACTTCTTGATGAACGTGTTAAGACAGTTTCTTCTGGTTTTATGTGTGTGTGTTTTCTTTTTCCAAAAGCAAGCACTCAAAAGATACCTCCTGGGTCATCTGAAAGATGTTTTACATCAGAGTAGTTAATGCTGCATATATAACAATGATGGCTCTGTTGCAGTGTTTTCTAAATCTCTTTGGGGGTTTTGGGGGAGAGCTTGGTGTTTTGTTTTTGGTTTTTTGGTTTTTGGTTTGTTTCTTTTTTTTGTTTATATTGAAGCAAATTTCTGCTAGAAGATGTACTTTTAGTTCCACTGCTTTAACAAAGTTGTTCATTTTTTAGCCCTTGTTATTTAAATAATACCATTTTTCTTTCTTGTCATGGGACAGCTAAAGAATTGGCAAATGGAATAGTAGAAGAATAATGGAAATCCAAATTCATTATTTGTGCAGGGCCTTAAGCATTTTGTAAAAAAAACCCCGCCAAACAAAAAGGTGGTAAATAAGAGGTTATGAAGGTTATATGAATAATCAATTTTTTCTCTAGCAGTAGTCAATAAACCACAGATACAATTCTGCAACACCTGACCTTGTTGAGATGATCAAAAAGAAATTTGATTTCTTCATGTATGTGCCACTTGTTTAATCATGCTGTGAGACCAAATATGGTCTCTGCTTATATAAAGAAGGAATTTTGGACAGAAAGCTTGTTCAGAACAAAATACACAATTCCCAGTAACAGTAATTTTCTAAATCCTCCTCACTCTATATGTTTTTGGTCTACATTAATGTGATTCTGACTGGTAACAAAAATCTTGGAGACTGGAAAAGGGAAGGGAGATTAGAGGCGAAACCCAACCAATACTTTGTGCTTTTGGAAAATGCCAAATAATTCTAGCCAGCAGGAGAAAATCTGGTGTGAAAGTTGTACTTGAATAAATAATTCTGCCTTCATCTCACTTCATGTTACTGCTCAGTTGAGGCCTTCTGTTTCACTTACTTAAATTTTGGGACTTTTGATGTTGTTGTCAGGCTCTCAGGAAATGTTATCAGTTGTAAAAGGGCTCTATTTAAGTATACTAATCTCTTTGATAAGCATTTTCATTAGAAATTTAATCTTAAGAAATATCTTATTAGGATGAATTTAATTCCTCTTTAAAGCTTTATTATTTTAAATAACAACATTTTATTTTCTGTGCGCTGCAAGTAATGCTTTCTTAGTTTCACAAACTGATTTATTCTTAAACCTTACTTGTGGTTTGAAAATAAACAACATCTTTTGATTTACCAGGCGGATCTGTATCTCAGATAAGATCCACTCTGCATCTTCAATGTATACATCAATACAAAACACAAAGTTTCCATATGAAAGGATAACAGAAAAATGCCATCCATGGAAAATTTTCTGGTCCTTTGTCTGTCATCTTATGAAGATGAAAGATGAGATGTCACACAGGGAGTCAGGGTTCACTAAAATCCACACAGAGTTTCCAGTCTCTTCTTCACAGGCTGGTGGGACAGGATCTACTCCTTGTACTCCAGCCCAACCTAGCAATAAAGAGACAGATGAAACACAGATACAGCTTGAACTTCTGGAACATACTGGGTGTCAGCTGGGACAGAGCTTCATGGAAAGATCTGAGACATCTCTGGTGTTTTCTGGCTAAAGTGGGGGGTGAGGAGATAAAAATATTCAAGCAGGGATAAGCTGGGAATAGAAGGTGATGAGAATAATTAACACAAATTACTAAAAGTTAGACTCTGCTTTCCTGTGCTGTAGGTTCTCCTTCAGCTGCTCCCCCCATTCCCTCTTTCACATTGAGATTATTTTTCTGAGGCTGATTTACCATCTAATTCTTTAGTCTGTCTTTGTGGAGACCTGGAACTGAACTGGCAAATCTAACAGTGTTGTTTGATGCTGCTGCAAGCAATGAAACAGCTGTAAAACAGGAAAATGAGTAAAACAGAGACATGTGATGGCTGAGCTGTGTTCTGTGCCAGTTTAAAGTCTCCTAACAACTTTCAGGGGGAAGGGCTGGATTAAGGCTGCCTATAGAAGACTGTCTATAGGAAATAGCTTTCTCTCAAACATTTGTAGGTTTTTCTCTAGAGTTTTGAGGCTTTGTTCATTAGCTTTGTGTTGTACCTTTGTGCATTAGCACTCTTACTGTCAGTGTCACATGTGGATTTATCTGCAGAATGCATAAAAGTTTATGAGGCCCAAGAATTTAGGGCATTTGAAGCCCATCTGAAATTTTTGAGAATGCTTGGTATAAATGTATCTGGAGGGTAGGGATTCAAGATTCTTGTATAAATTCAGATACAGATTTAGTGCAAACAAAACATCTTGGACTGGAAATTTTTTCAAAGTAACATCTGATTACTCATGTTTCTGAGATTTCATGGTCACTTTTTTTTTGTCTTCACCCTAAAATGCATGTCCACAGCTGTTTTGATTTTTTGAGGTGGTCTTGAAAGAACAGTCACCTTTACAGATTCAAAGCCTGTGCTTTATTTCATCTCTTGTAACTGCTTTAGTTTTCCTGCTGTCCTCATGACATACTGTGGGTATCCTGCAAGTGCTTTAAAGCAAGTTTTTCATGTTCCTTGCTCTTCAGAGCTTCTGGTACAGACTTCAGATACTTATTAATTTTATCAAGCAGTTCATTCACAACCAGGAGTTTGTCTTTTGTGCAAAGACTTGATTGAAAGTCCTCAGCTGGCACTCAGTAACATGGTCTCTCTTAGAATTGAGTGATGTAGCAGGGGGGGAAAAATGTGCAGGGGGGAAAACCTGGAGTTTGTAGGCTTTGCTTTTCTGTGCCAGCAGCTGTTGAGCAGACCTTTGTCTCATCACCCTTTTCAAAGGACTTATTCTTTTATTTCCTTTCTGTGTTCCTCTGACAGGTCTGGTTCATAATTTAGGAAAAAAAAATGTTGCCATATCTTAATATTAATCTTGCAATTTTTATAAGAGAAGTTGTGTCCCTGTGCTTATGTATGTCTGAACTTTAAGCATATGTAATAAGATTTTTAGCATCTCATCAATGGGACATTTTGAGTTATATTTTGAACTGTAAAGGTGTTGTATCCCAAAAGCACCTGTGAAGTGCTGAGAGAGTGTTTGGGAGTAGAGGTCACTGCAGTTCCCATCAAGCAACAGCCACAAAAATCTTCCCCAGAAAAAAAAAAATTAAATATTTTCCTTCTTATTTATTTGATTTAGATCAGCTTAGTAATACTTACATGTGAAACTGCTTTATTTTTCTGAGTTATGAAAAAAAAGATATTTTGAAGACTTGGTCTTAAATTATAAAACTAGTGACCAAAATTTTATTAGCCGTATTACTGACCTGTAGAAATTTTTAGATAAATCAGAAGGGTCCCTCCTGGCCCCTAGTGTTAATCCCTTTGTGGAAATGATCCTGAAGTGATAATTGTTAGAGCCTAGCAGAGAATTTATAATAGGAAAGCAAATTAAATGCCAACAATTATGAAAGGGACTTTAAATTTTGACCATACATTTGAAGTATTGCATAAGTGTAATAACATATCATCCGTGAATAGCATGGAGGAATATAAATCATATGAGGTGTCTCTATGATGTGTAGAATTAGAGATAGCCATAGAGCAAACTGACAATCCCATTTTGTTCCTCTAAAATATGTTAATCAGGTTATGCATAAAAGGATTTAAAATGTCATCCTGAGCTATTCGTAACTGTTTAAGTTCAGTGGGAGTCGCTTCTAAAGAAAACATGCAGTTATATACTGTAGAAGATGGGTTTGTGTTTTCTTTATGCATCAATCTTTTGTGCTGTGTTTCAAAGAGGATAGAACAGATGGGAGTTTGCTTTTGAGACAGCTCAGCCTGTAAACCTTGAGTATTGTGAGAGGGTGTGTTATTGAGAGACTTTAGCACGGAGGGTTTTTGTTTTCGGTATAAAGTTGCATTAGGTTGAAATTTTTTTTTTATCATGCTGTTAGGGATGAAAGTGTAGTAAATAATCCTCTTTGTCCAGCATTTCTAAATACGTAGCACTGCCTGGCACGCTGTGTTCCTTACTTCAGGAGAAAGCAAGAACTGGCTGTGGCTGGCTGCCAGGGGGACAGCAGTTCATGTCTCCATGTGGGAAAAGCATCTTTGGCTGGCACAAAATGGAATTATACCATTGCCAGGAGTCAGCTCCAGCTCCTTAATTACTGCTTTTGTGTGAATCAATTTATCCTGTGTGGAGAATGTGTCCGCACTTGAAACCATTCAGAAAAGACCCTGTGACTTCTGTAGTGTCTCAAGGTTTCCTGCCAGGACAAGCAAATGTGTTGTCTTTGTGTGTGTAAGGTTGCAGTGTCTTTGTAACCACAGGGTATAGATGTGTTTATATTCCCACAGGGGCATTTAAACTGGCATGTTGGGAATGAAGAGGGAATTATTCTAATTATTCTCATTATTTTAATTATTATAACCAGCTGTTGTTGGCCTGGCATGGTTGGTGTGGCTGTGCTGGTGTCATCAACAAAACCTGCTTAGAAGCACAACAAACAAACCAGAGACAGCAGACTGCTGAAAATACATGTATTAGTGTATAGTTTCTTACAGAATAATGCTAATTCCATGCCAGTTGTTTTTCTTTCAGATATGCTTCAAGAAATGCAGAGAATAAATGGAAATAATTTTATAGGGAGGGATTAGATGAAATGTATTAATAATGATATTTAACATGAAACTGAATTTGTTTTAATGTAAGAGTCTGTTACTACTTTTATAGCAAAGGAAAACGTGAAAACATAAATAGACTTTGGAGTTCAAGCCATGTTTGCCTTGGTATTAAATGCAAGACATTTTGTCTGGCCAAGTGAGCCTTGTGTAGCTTTTAAAAAATACCTGTAGCTTTCAGAACACTTGGGATGCACAAATGTTAAGAAAAGGCACTTAGGTAAATCAATAAGTATTTTACCTTTTCTCTGGGTGTTGTTTAACTGCTGGTTTGAGATAACCACAAGGTGGATGAGCTCAGTGGGCTGTCTCATGAACTCTTCTTAATGAGCATTATGTTATTTTCCCCTCTTGTTTTTTCTAGACTGTTCAATTAACCCCCAGACGATGGCTCAACCTGCAGGAGTACCAAAGCAAAAAAATAATGGCAGACCATGGGGTTACAGTTCAGAGATTCTTTGTAGCTGATTCTGCAAATGATGCCCTGGAGGCTGCTCAGAGACTGAGTAAGTTGACTGATAATGGGAGGACTCTGCTTCACTGGGTAGCAATCTGTTTTCTAATAAGTTTAAACAGTCTTTAAATTCACACTTACTGAAAAGCTTTGATATTTCATCCAGACCATAAATATATGCTCAATTTTATATATGAACAAGTTTATAGTGGCAATACTTAGAACTTTATTTCTCAAATGTTTTGCATGCAGCATGTGACGTGAATTCTTTAATTAACATTATAATAATTCAGAATGTCATGAATAGTTGTGGAGAATTTTTTTTTTTGTATACTTGATGTAAGTTAAGGATCTGAAATAAATGAACTTGTGTAAAAAGCTGTTTTCAAACAAAAATTCCCTCTATTAAAAAGCAAAGGAAGGAAAAAGTTGTGGCCTCTCCATTTTAAAGGATACTTAGATATTTGTTAAGTGTGTGTCCAAATGAAGAAATAGAAAAGGTGAGTTGATGTATCATCACAAAAGGATGTGACAATGACTTGAAGAGAAGACCCTGCTTCTGGAGCTATATTTTGTTTCTCTGACAACACCCTCATTCTGTTGTGGTGAACAAATGACAGTAATGTGGGTCAGAAATGAATTTATATAATAGCTTTTCTCTCTAAAAAGAAAGTGTTAAAGTACTTTGTCAATCTGTTCTAACTGAAATACTTTTTAAAGTTGTACAATTTTCCTCTTTTCATTCAGCTTTTGTTGATATATCAAATATCAAAATGCCAGAGGCCAGACATTATTGTAGTCTAATTGTGTAGGAACAGGAAGGTATTTTGGTTTATGCTTTACATAATGCACAGGCCACTTAGTTAAATGCATTTCAGTTTTGCACACTGGAAGGTAAATTAACACAACTTACTCATATCCAAGATCTCATCAGAGCTCAAGTAGCTGAGTAGCATTAGCATAATGGCTTGTTCAATCTCTAGAACTTCATTAAGGTGATGCATTTTTCAGTGATCAAAACCTTCTTATGACAATCAGTATATTTGAAAATATACCTGAAACAAAAAATTAAATGCAAGTGTTATGGTCATTTAGCAGTACAAAATGGCAAAGTCGGGCATAAAGCAAGGGACATGAAATTGGAGTGTTTCCACATGTCTGGATATCTGAGAAAATCAAGGAATGCTAGCTGAAGCTGTGGCAGGTTTATCACCAGTCTTACAGCACTTAAACTCTCCTCTTCGTGATTGAACTCATAAATGGATTGGCCTGTCCAATAACTATTGCTGTTCTTGATCTCTATGACTATTTGGAGATATAAATTACTCCATTAAAGCAGTGAACCTCCTCTGTTTTATGATGCTAAGTTTATTTTAAATAACCTCTGTAGCTTGCTTGCTTTTCAAATCACAGAACTATCCATCTATTAAAAACCAACAGACAAACTCTGTTTAAATAACCAAAATCCAGAACCAAAAACGTTTGCTCATGCAACTTTATCAGGTAAATTTTATTTTAATTGTGTGGGCTTGCTAGCACTTCAGAAAGTGAACTTAGTGATACCTTTCTTCATTTGATGTAGTTGCATTCAGCTGTGGTGCACTACTGAGCATGAAAGAATTGTGGTTTATGGTGTGGAATCTATTTCATGTTGGAATGACTCACATTCCATTGATCCACTTAATAATTAACAACATCCTTGTTATCATTCTGGTGCTGTGCTGTCCTTGTACTTCTAACATGCACTTTGAAAACTAAGAATCAAGAACATCAGTTTTGCTGCTGTGGTCATTGTTGTTCCAAGATTTTGCCAGGTTTATGTTCTTTATGATCTCTCAGATTAATATTGGCTCTGTCACTCAGGGTTATCTGCACAATTTGCAACTGAATATGCAACTGCACAAAGTAAAAAGATATGGGAAAACAGGAAACTTCAGCCTACAGGAGGCATGAAATACTATAAAATAAAATGACCAGTGAAGGCAGTTTGGGCATGTTGTTGATAGACAGGCATTCTGCAGTAAAATATGGGGAGAGGCCAACCTCCCCTGCCAAGTCCTGCTCAAAAACCTGATGTTTTAGGTGCTGTGTGCCACATTGCAGCTGTCCTTCACTTTGGCTTCTTCAAACAAGAAAAGGTGCTTGTCAACATATTTTAAAGATAAAAACAGGATAAAGTTCTCAAAACTTGAAAGTCCAAGGTTCAGTATTTTTCTTCTGAAAAGAAATTCTTACTGTAGCCCTCAGGAATACAGGAGAAACAAGAATTTTCCTTTATAATCTTGCAGCATTACATAACTCATATGGGTCTGTGTGTGTGATAAAGGGGTACAGGTAAGGGGATAGGAATTTCTGTCATGGAAGTCTGCATAAAGTCTGGAATTCACAATTTAATTTCACAATTTCACCAACTGTTTTGTGCTTGGCAGAGCTGTCTTTACTGCTGCAGGGCCTGTGCTCACCAGTTTTGCTATTGTTGGATTTCCTGTTGATGCAGTGGAAAGAGATGAGATGATTTTTTGCTGCTGTCTTCACTTGTCAGGAAGGTGTTAAAGCATGTCTTCTTGAAAGGTTTTGCCTTTATTCTGTATCAGCAGTTTTGTTACACTTTGCTCATTTCCTCTGTTTCTCTCTATTTTTATTAATATATGTGCTGAATGTTATTTTTCCTCAGATACTTTCAAAATTACTTTCAAAAAACTGCACAAAAGACAGTCTGCAAGGAATTTTTAATGGAACTAAAGGATTGGGGTTTTTTTTCCCCTTCTAAGATAAGAATGGCAGATGTAAGAAAAATTAACATGACATCACTAATATTGACTTCAAAAGAAGTTGTACACAATAAAGAATACAGAATTAAGCCCCAAGGAATTCATTGCCTTCTATGTGCTAAGCAATTTCCCAGTGTTAACTTTTGTAGAGAAGGCAATATTTACAGAGTGCCAAGAAATTCAGTCACAATAGTTTTCTGGTTTGTGTTAAAGTTCTTGGTTTTCAAGAGAGGAAAGACGTCCCATTTTGCTGCACAGTATGCTGTTGCTTTATCTGCTCTCTGAAGAAACTTAATATGTAAACAAGTTCTTACCATTCCAGTACAACTATTTAATAGAAAAAAAAAAAAATAAAATACTTGGGAACCAAGTTTTTGTTTGAAATACAAGCTCACGTGGCTGTTCTTGTATTAACTCACAAGTCTTCTGATCTAATTCTCACTTAATTTAGGACTTGTTTAGCCAGAGAAGGCATTTCCTTGTTTTCCTTGTACTGTAGCACCAATACCTAAGGAAATAATCCTTATATAGGCTGTGCATCATTTGTGAAAGGAAAATCTGTGCACTGTGCATCATTTCAGGGCATGGTTTGCTCTGGGCTCCTCCAGCAGAAGCCCTTGAGTCTCGTGTTCTGCTCTTTGTGCTCTGCCTGATGGAGAAGTTATTAAGGGACCCATCATTTCCAGCTAGGAGGTGGGCAGTGCTGAGGGGTTGTAATTATGCTGGAGGGGGCTGCTGTGCCCTGTCATTTGGCTCTTTGGATCAGTAGAGAACGTAGAGGTGGCTGGCACTGCTGACAGTCCTAAATCGATGCTGGGAACTTGGCATGCGTTTCTTTTTCTGAATTTTAACAAAAGCAATAGAATGCTGCCTGTTGCCACTTAGAGTGTTTCATTACATTTAGGAATCAGTCAGGTGCAGTGTTCACACTCTATCACAGAGAAATGCAGTTCAATTGAGTGCAAGGTTTTTATTCACTCTACTTAAAAAAAAAAAATAAAACAAAATATAGTCTCTGCATGTCCTATTTCTATTGCTTATGCATGAGGGAACTCATAAAATTCAGCTTTGGACTGAAGGTGTGCTTTTTCTATCAGGCTGGAGAGGTAAACATGTATTTTATAAAGAACAGAAAAGGTTTATTGAAGCATCTTTTCACGAGGTCATTTACCTGTCACCTATTATTTACCATTTTTTAGAATATTGAAAGAGTTCTTGGTCATGTGAGCACCAGTCTCCTTCCTATCTCAGCTCCTGAAGTTTTTTTCTTCCCATGGTTTTTTAATTTAAAGGGAAGGCTGCATTTTTAGATGCTGTTTTAGATCCCTTATCTGAAAATCCACCTCTCTAGTACTAGTTGTGAAAACCACTTGAAAGCAATTTACGTTTAGAAGGGATCAAAAATTGACCTTTAAGCTGGTAGTGTCCTTTTTGTGTAGATCATGAAGAATTTGTTGGTGATAATGCAGTTTGGATTTAATTTAAGCTTTTATGCTGGGAAAATTAAAAACATCCTCGAACATGATGTTTCTAAGGATATTTGAAATGTGAATTCAGGTCCTTTTTTGTTATACCAGGAAGAGCTTTTCTATGAGTATCCTGTACAGAGTGGCCCTCTATATAAAATTTTATTTGAGAATCTTGGCTACTTACCTGATCATTTTTTACTGTCATCATGAGGTTGCTTATGTGATTTAATTTCCTCTCTGTTTCTGTCCATCAGGATAGGTCGCAGAATTGCTTCTTTCAGCATTTCTATGATTTCCATATTTCTTTCCATTCTATGCTTTGCTGTGAAGTAATAATTTTTCACCTGTGCATAATAAGTTATTTCTCAAAAACCCTCATGTACTTTGTGTTTATAACTAGTTATTATTTAGAGCCACTCAGGTTATCCTTTTCTGCATCTGTTGAAAAAAATCATGTGTTGCTGCAATAGCATTCCAGGGAACTGAGCACAGAACTTTGCTTGCTGGTGAGGAACAGCTCTCCCACAAGTCCTCTTATTTTCTCTGACAGCTTTTATTAAAGTTCCTTAGACTTAAATTATAGCTTTCTGAAACTGTTCTTTTCAGGCAAAATAATGCTGTAAGTTATTATATGTAAGTTATAATATGATCCTATTCTCAGATGGGTAAGTATTTAGAAAACAATCTTTTAAATTTTATAGAAAACTGGTGATGGATGAGCTGCCTTGGACCATGTTCAGTGTTACGGAGCATAAGTATTTCTTTGTTCCACTTAATGGGTTTTGTGTTGTCAGAGGGATGAAATATAAAATTAGAGTGAATCTGCATTTTTCAGCCACTTCTCAATGATAGAAAATACCTGTTAATACTCCATTATTTGCAGTATTCATAGGCATCCCTTGAATGTATCAATTCAAAGCTCCACAAAATTTGTCAGTGTCTGTGGTTTTACTCTCTTTCTGTCCCTTGTTCAGTTCCCTGTTGTTTCTTAGAGCCTTCTCTTCCCTGTGCTCATTTGCTCTTTTCTTTTCAGCCCTTCTCCCACCTTATGACTTCTGATTGAGAAAATCCTCTTCCTTTTTTTTTTTTTTACCTTTTTTCTTGTGCTAAACAGTCAGTTGTTACCCTATTTAGCATAGGTAGAGCACATGTTTAGCAGTTGTGTACTGCTAAAAGCCATTTGTGTACATACTGGTTTTTTGCTTGCTGAAGTGCTTTGCTCAAACCCACATTTGCTTGACTTGGCAATCATAGAAGGTAATGTTTCTGTGTATGATCAGAAGGGAAATACTGATTGCTAACCATCATTTAAATGATATTTAAATATTATCAAATAATATTGCAAATAATGGGTTTTTTCCTCCGTTTGTCCCTGTTGCAGTGATTTGATTTTTGGAAAAAATCCCCAAGTATCAGAGTTGTGCAAACAGCTTTAAGATTCTCACTTGTGTCTGAAAATGATGAAAATAATGAAGTAGAGTAAAAATTATGAAGGCAACATGTTGTTTGCTGCAGTTAAAGTAATCCTTTGTAGGAGGCTTGGTAATTAATGTGTCAGTGACCCAATTTATTTACCTCATCTACTGGATGAAAAAGATCAGTCCTGGAAAATCAGAGGAGCTAGGAAAGGTGTTACAGTGATTTGTTCACCAAATGTGCTGTGCTAGGGAGTTTGGTAGACAGTCCTGGGGAATTTGTTGTGATACAGCTACAGAGCAAACCAGGAATAAAGCAGCTCTGCATGGTAGTTATTTTTATGGACATTCTTGGTTTTCTCACACATTGCTTCTTGGGGCTTTAGCTTAATCTCTCTTGGAAGCTGAACTGCACAAGGCACAGTCAAGGTGGAATTACCATTTCATTTGAGGGTTTCACACTCGGTGAATGTTGGTGCTACAGGACCTTTCCCCTGGACAGGAGCCCTAAAGTTGTGCTGTTTTCTCCTCTGTGTGTGTGGCTTGGTTGGGTTTGAATCTCATAATCCAGCCTGTGCTCCCTCCCCTTTGCTTCCCTCCTCCCTTTGTGTCTCATGCTGAGAAGCTGCTTCACAGAGGTGGCAGAGAAGTGCAAAACTTTTATGTGCAGCAGTGTTTAAGCAGCGCAAGGCCCTGTGAGGGCTCTCTGTCTTTGCCTTCCTGCTTGTCTCATTCCACCAATGTTTTTCCACATAAAGCCTTGGCACCTCTGTGTTTTCTGTGGGAACCAGGCAGCTGTGGAACCACACATGCATTTGTTGGTAATGGCCACATGTGACATTCACATTCTCTGGACAGAGAGACATAATTCTGTCCCTCAGGAGAAGCACAGAGAGAAGAAGAGAAAACAATCTTTATCTCTGCTCCTTTGTTTTCCCCATGTGGAATGTGGTGTGGAGATTGTTTACCTGCAGTGATTGCTGGGTTGGATTCTGGTGAAGGTTGTTTGGGTTCACTGACCAGTCGCATCCAGCTGTGGCTCGGGCTCTCAGCAGAGTCACAAGTTTGTTAGTTAGTTGATAGGTAAGTAAGAAGTAAGTATGTAGAATAGTATAGTATCTCTTTAAATAGTATATTAATATAATACATTTTAGTTTTAATAAAAGTATCCTTCAGCCTTCTGATCTGGAGCTAGACATCATCATCTCTTCCCCGCATCCAGGGTTTGCTGCATTTTACTCTAGCCACATGTGTTGCATCCTGCGTGCCAGAAGAAACAGGTAGAGAAACTTCCAGCTTCTCTGACTGGGAGTTTGAGTTTTATTCTTTTCCAAAGTTAATAATAGATTTTGTCAAAGCTTACTACTGGGTATTGTTTTGTTTTGAGTTGAACCTTTTTATTTCAAGTTAACTTAAAAATTGTGGGTTTTTTAATATTTTAGAAATGAAAATACTTTACAGGACCCTCTGCCTCCAGAGGAATTACAGAAATGTTTTTTTTTTTGAAATGCATTGTTATGAAAAAAGAAATTGTTTTGTTTTTCTTATCTATTCCCTTTGTTAGAGAATTACATGCTGAGTGTGAGTCAGTAAATGCAAGCTTGAGACTGCTTACATTAGTTGGATATTTTATAACCAACTTTGTCACCAAATGTCTTCATATTCAATAGATTTATAGTAATATGAGTAATGGCTTGGGGGCTAACAAATCAAAATCTCATTTCAGATGTTTGACACTAATGTTGAGCTGACTTATTGTTCTCTGTGTTGGATTTCTGATCAAATTACCAAAATAGCTGTTTGAAAGTAAAACACAGAGTCAAAAATATTCTAGAAATGGGGTACTGAATTCAAAACATAATGTGTACCACAGTGTGGGCTTTTGGAAATTTCAGTTGTGTTAAGTACCCTACTGAATTTTTGTTTATGAAAGAAGGAGGCAACAGAAGTTATAGTTCTTGATTCAGGAATTTTATCAGGTGGTAAAAAATGCAAAGTTTTACAAGGAGAGAACAAGATGACTGCTGGTATTTATCCCACTCTTGTCACACCATATTTTATGGTTCTTCAAGGTAGTTTTGCAGCTGCAGAACAATAACCAGATGCGTAATTGAGAAGCAGCTGCATGAAATTTTCATTTTTTTATGCATAAAATCAGAACCATTAGACACACTTTATGTATAAGGTATGGAATACTAAACAAAAATGTTTTCTCTGTAGTACTAGCAGCTGTGTAAAGGAGAGAAATCACTCCTTCTACACTCTCTAGATGCCCATCAGCTTCTAAATGTTCAGGGCCTGATTACTGAAAGCAAGTTTCATTCTTCTCTGGTTGTCTTTCTTCTTTTCCTTGTTTGTTACTCTGTGCTGTGTGGTGCTGCATCTTCTATGTGATCAGTCCCAGTGGATAATCCCATGCATAGGGGTCTCAAATACAAACTTGATGCTTATGCCTGTTTTTCATTTAAACTTTCCAGTAGAAGGACTAGTAGCACAATCATGTTGAATAAAATCTAAGGAATGATGGCAGTCCTAAGATAGGGTAGTTTATAATTGATATTGTCATGATTTCCCTGATCCCAAGTGACACAGGGTACAGCAGGAAGATACTGTTGCTGGTTATCTACTTGCTATATATAATTTATTTGGGAAAGTTGCTTTTTTAAAAAAAAATTGTCAATTGTTTCTGTTAAATTTATTATACCTTTTGTCTTTATGCACCAGGTGGTGGTTTAGGATGGGCTGGATTGACAAGTAAAGATATTAGTTTGTACATTTGCTATGCAAGCACATAGTTTGGAACCAAGCCAGGAATCTCTCACAACTGACTTTTCAACTCTGAAGCTCAGAGAACACCCAGCATCCAGCCTCCATACCACGACTCCCATCCCCTATTTCCTCCTCAGCCTCTTCCAGTCAATGAGGTAATATTAACTGCTATTTTGCAAAGGTTAGGATGACTTGCAAGAGCTTGTTTTATCTTTAAAGACGGGAGTAATTTACAAGTTGAATATATCAGCAGTTGAGAAGTATGATCATAAGAGGCTGTGATTGTTATTTTTTTTGGTAGATAATCTCTACCTAAAATGGTAGAGCAGTTTTTGAAGCTAAGGATGTTCTGACATTTTGTTAATCTGCTACTTCATATTTGAGAAAGTGCTGTGAATTTAAAATATGTTTATCTACATTTCTTCAAATATTTGCGGTTCAAGAATAGTAAAATATTTCAACACATTTATGAATACAAAATATGTCTTTGTAACCCTGCTGGATTCAGCTGGGAGATATTATCTGACTCTGCATCACAGTATATTTTAAATGATGCTCTAACCCTTGAGAATGTCACCACAAAAAAACATTTAGTCAGAATCATGTTCAGGGTAGTTCCAGAAGTTAGCTATGCTCTTATTTTAAGTGATTTTTGTTTTATTAAGAAAAATCTGAAGTTGACAATTTTACCTCTGTGTGGCATACTCTCCCTGGTCCTACAGTTAAAGTCAGCTTTTGTTCCATGCTTCATTATGAAGGGGAACATTTTTCTTGCACCTCCCCTGGGCTTAGTTGGACTGCTCACCTGAGTAAGATGAATACAGCTAAACTTCAGGCTATAAATCTTAAATTTATTTATTGTTCTAAATACTTAAGAGCAGCCCTGGGGGTTTTGGAGAAAGAGAAGAGAAAGGCAACCAAGAAGAGTTTGCTGTATAAACAGTTAACAATATAAAGTCACTGGGAAGATTCACCACTGCTGCACTGCACTTCCCTCTCCTCCTGCCAAGTCTTTGACCCCTCTATTCCTCCAGTTATTCACCTGTACAGTTTAGCAGTAGCTTTCCTTATCTTGGTGTGTTGTGCTTTGTCCCCACTGAAGATTATTCATGACAGTCCTGATGCCATGTCTGCACGTCCAACACCCCCTCTTGTTCTTGTTCCCACAGATAAATCTTGTACCCAGGTTTTGGGTTTAGCTCATTAGATGTTCAGTGTGGTTGATTTTCTCACTGGCCTTTCCACATCTGGCCTTTTGCTTGGATATTTTGGAAGAAAAGTGGAATGAGAGAGACTTGAAGCTGAGTGCTACAAATTTGACTATCTTAGGAAAAACTATTCTTATGAAACCTTCCCCCCCCCCCCATGAAATACAGGCTTATGTCTCATGCCATAAAGTAATCTGCCATTTTAATATGATAATTAATGTATACTATAAATAACTTGCTTATTTTATCTTCTGAGTGACATTCCTATTTGAAGTGCATATCAGATAATATTTATTTAGTTGGTTTTTTCGATCCATAGGAAGCCAAGTTAGGTGTTTAAAGATGTTTGTATAGAAAAGTTATTTTACAGTTTTAAGATGAAAATAATTAATGTATTTTCATATTTTATGTTGTTGGTTTACAAGATGAGACTCCTGTGTCATTGAGCTTATGCAGCTTTGTGACTCTTTTCACAATTTTGATTTATGGGTTCTGATTTATGGCTTGTCTTTATGATGAGTTTCTGATGTTTAGTGTCCTGTAAATAGTGAGAAGTCTGGACTTCCACAGACTGGAGTAAGCATTCCTTCAGAAATCTCTCTGCTGCTAAAGAAACAAAATAAACCAGTCAAACTGAATACTAGAGAGAGACTTTTAAGGGCCAAGGTTCAGGGGTAATTGAACATGAGTTGCATATCACTGAAGATGTCTCGATGTCAGAAAGGATGCAATTAGTGCAGTTAACAGCAGGTAGGGCAACGTTAATTATATGTTCTTTTGTCTCTATAAATTGTTTTATCTATTTAGAGCCTTCTTCTTTTGCGTACTATTAAGTAACTTATACTGCAGGAGGCTTTCTGAGAGTAAACTGTGACCATAATTTATACAAATGTGATTTATACTGCCTTAGACACTGATTCTGAATTTGATCTTGAAGTGAGAAGGTTGGAATGTGAGAAATGGCAGAAGCATGAACAAAACATCATGCAAAAGTGTTGCCTTTAAATAAAGATTGGCCTATTGTATATCTGACATTTCAACGAAATCTGGTGTTCTTTTCAGCAGCACAGAGAAGAGGAGTAATCTACTGGAGGTTTATTTTCAGCTGTTACCTCATCTGATTTGTAAGCCAGGCAGACACGATTCCATGACTCTGCAGAAGCTGAGAAGTGGGCTTTCTGACGTGGCAAAGCAGCTTGCTGACCTTAAGTTAATGAAATATTAACCAGTGCTTCACAGTTCTCAGGATGACACAGAGCATCTGTTTTTGAGGATTCATAGGAGGGGCCGTTGGGATGGTGCTTAGGTCACACACTTGTCATTTAAATGGCAGACTGGCTGGACCCACACACTCAGGGTTATAGAGCTGGTGTACAGATGTGGTGTACAGATCTTCTGACAAGTTTGGCACAAATTTGATCCCCAGTCCTGCTTGTCTGAAGCTGAGAAGGTGCTGAACAGCACTGTGCATGAAGAGTGTGGCCATTTGAGATGTACTCACTCACCTCTTGTGTCAGTCCCTTTGTAGGTTCAACACAGGTTCAAGGCACTTAAATCAGCTGCACATTCTCTTTCTTTGCAAACAAAGGTGGTGTTTATTCCAATTCTACATTTTTACCCAGAAAAGTTCAGTTTATATGTGAGTAATTTGGAAAGCTCCAAATTCCACTGTTTGATATGACTGCTCACTCATTGTGGTGTTTAGACTGTGCAATTCCATTAAAATATGTAGAGTTCCATTTCCAAGCATAATATCTGCCTTCAAAATCCCCACAGAGCTCAACTTGCAGGAAGCCTAAATGAAACAGCTTTCCTGGTTTCCACATCACATTGAGATACATCCTTTCCTGCAAATGCTGATTGCCAAACCAAAAGCTCACTCTTGCTTTTATATTCATTTTTCTAGGCTAATTTAATGCTATGAAACCTGTAAAACATGAAGTTTAATGTATATAGTTATATCTTTGCTGCTGAGGTGGTGATTGGAGCTTGAGAAACAAATGCCAGGCTGTCAGAACTGGGGGGGGGGTAGGATGTTTGCATTCCCTCAAAGGACTGGGAAAGAAAGGCATGGAGGCTTCTAATTAAGCAGGGCAGTGCTATCAATAATTGAATGTATGTACTTCTCTCTGTCTTTAACTAACTGCAGAGTGCCCTGTTGGATACTAGAATTTGGTTGTCTTACGTACTCTCCCTGCTCTTTCCAAGCTCTAAAAGCTGATCATGTATCTTAAGGAGAATCACAGCTTGCACTCCTTGGGTTTCAGCTTAGCAGTGGTTGGCCTCACTGCAGCCCATTGGGTCATAATTACACAGAATTTACTGTGCTGTCCAGAAAACTGCTCTGAACTGCCCTGTGTGACAAGTCAGATGCTGAATTGATTCTAATGAAACACCTGGGCAAAGCTGTAGGAACTCTTCCAAGTGCACGGGGAAAAAAAGAGATTAAAAAGGCTGGAGTAGTCAAGAGAAGCACTGGGAAACCTGGAATTGACAGGAGGTTCTTGTGCTACTCAGTGGGCATTTGTGTGTCCTCAGCTTTCCTGTGAGGCTCAAGAGCAGATCGGCAGTTTGTAAGCTCAGATTTCTTCAAGGACTTAATAAAAATTCGCTGTATACAGTAAACTCAGGGGAGCATGGACCCTGGGAAGAAAGAGCCCATTTTAAAAGAGTGAAGAAGAAGGAGCCATCAAAACAAATATTCCTCCCAACAAAGAACTCCAATGAAGAGCAGCCCTAGACCAGAATGAAACTGTCCACCTTTGGACCCAGAAGTGCAGTGGAAGGATGAGCATTAACACGAGGAAAAGAGGTAGCAATTAGAAAATAGTTGTGTAACAATTTTAACTGTGTTATTATAGAGGATTTCCCCCTGCATATAAGCATTTATTCCTGTTCTGTAACAAGTAAATCTGAAATAAAAAAAAACCAAAAAATAGCAACTACACTGTTGAAATCATGGGTATATCTACAATATATTCCTGGCTTTCTATGTGTCTAAATATGTAAATTGTGCTTTCTCTTTGCCTGTAAACAAGGTTTTGAGTGTAACATTGCTCGCGGCCTAGGTTTCTGCAGACAACTAACAAGTGTGACCTGCTTCCCTGAAGCTCATCTTCTGTACCTCTGGAAGGTTCCTGAGATGTGTGGGCTTCTCTGCAGGAGGCCAGTATTTGGGTTTTTAAACACCTTCCCCCCCTTTTTTGTTATGAATCCAAAGTCAGTACACTGAGACCATTCCCCACTTGGAAATATTTTTCTACAAGAACAAAAAGACAGTTTCTTTTGTATATAAAGAAAGAAATAGGCTTATGTGCAGGCATGAAGGATCTTAAATAAAACATTGTCCTTTTTCTACCTTAGTTCAGCTGGGAAAATCAATTTTTGGTTCCTCAACTGCAAAGAAAGATCAAAAGGAAAAACTGACAATCCAAACAAAGGGCAAGGTGGTGTGGGCTGCTTGCACTCCTGTTCCCTGGTGTGCTTCATACAGGCATTTTTCCAAGCAGAATATATTTACAGAAGAATCAAGGGTGGTTTTTTTTGTATCTCCAAACCAACGGTGCTGTGACTAAAAGTGACCTGAATATAAAAGTAAAAAAACCCTGCTTTATATTACAATTTGTGGAGTTCTTTGATGCTAATTTAGGCAACAGTTCTGAGATGTGTCAGGTTCCTCATTGCAGAATACTTATGTTTTAAAGAATTGTCATTGATTTAACTTCACTAGAACTGGCCAAAGCCAGTACTACTTTTCTTTTCTTTTCTTTTTTTTTTTTTTTTTTTTTAGCATGTTATATAATGCAAGAGAGAAAATATCTTCACAATATCTTTACTCTTGCTTAAATGCCAACTGGATGCATATTTAAATCTTCATATGAAAACTAATTTCAGTCAGTGGAGAGGGAAACTTTATGGAGATTGGCTTTCCTGCTTTGTATTGATTCCTGTTTATATCTTTAATAAATAAAACATGATTTATTGTTATAAGCTCATATTTACAAGAGGAGATTAAAGTGTCAAGTAAAAACAAAAAGGAGGAGTGTGAAAATTCTTTAAAACACACAAACTGAAAAACAGCTTGAATAGCTTTTATGAAGTGTATTAATTATCTTTTGCATAAATTTAAAAAGTTGAAAATAGTTGTAAAAGTATTTGATTTTAATGCATTTTCACTTCTTTGAGAGAATTATTGTGTGGACGTCAATATTGTTACCATATTAAATGTTAATTCAATGGATATTATAAGTTCAAAATAAACAGGCTGCATCTGACTCAAGGCACACCCTTTGCAGGAAAATATTTTTGTCTGTGTGTTGTGCATCAGTGTGTTGGGTCTTGCATTCATGCAGGCAGAATGCATTTACATTTGGGACTCCGTGTTTGGTATGTCTTGGCATGGCAGGGATGCAGATAACTGTGTACAGAATGCTCATTTCAAATACAGATGGTCCCAAGTTTCAAAAGCAGCAACTGTAGCTGGCAGCTCTGGGACTTTAGGGAGTGTTTGCAGGGAAAGGCACTCTGCACTGTAGCATTTGGAAAGCAGAACCTTTAGACAGTGCCTCCAGATGATTGGCACGAATGACCAATGATTTATAAAGTTTAGGCCTATGATTTTTTTTCCTCGAGCACTGATTAGCTCCAAGACCTTCCCATTCTCATCAGGTGTGCCCAAAGAAAGTTCTGAAAGCAAATCAATTTATTTAAGGCTTTAAATTTGTGTGTCTGTCTAATAGCTTTGTAAGGCAGATGTCAATATTTCATAATCAATAAAAATAGGTTTGTGGTTTTGATCTGTGCAGATTTTGAGGCACTTCAAACTGCTTGCAGCTTGTTTATTGGAGAGTTAAATTTTAATTTGTGATGACAAAGTGCTGTGAATTAGGTGAGTGGTAAGAAGCCATGTAGGAAAATTATTATGATAGTAATGAAATGCGCCTGATTTTGTAACTGTGCTCATTTGCAAAATTTTTCTTTCTTTGTCTATTTATTAATTAATTGTGTAACAGGAGGGTTCCTGCGAGATGTCAACAGAAAATTGGCAGCTCCACCTGCTCAGTCTGCAGTGCCATGGGAGTGTCATTGTGGTGTTTTATCACTTCACTTCTTAGACAGGAGAGCAGAGGTTGGCTGTAGCTCTCTGCTGAGAGTAATGCATTCTTCATTTTCACTTTTATTTGTTGTCCTGCTTCTTCCTTCACTGGGCTGGGGCAGCTGAGAGCTTTATGAAAAACTTATTGCATGGAGCACACGTGACTGACCGGGGTGGCCAAGGTCAGAGCCTTGGATGTCTTGTTCTCTCTATCAACACCTCTCCTGCACTGCTGGCTGGAGCTTCCCTCCAGAGCTGCCCTGGACAGAGCAGTGGAACAGCCCACTCCTGGGGGAAATTACTTGATTTCACACCAACATTCCTGATGTTCCTCTCCTGCTGCCAGCTCCCTTGTCCCCCTGCAGTTTTGTTTTTTGGGTTACAAGCACAATGAGAGTGCTTTGCTCTGAGGGTGGGGGACTTTTATACCTTGTTTTGTTTTCTGACTTGGCCCTGGGAGTTCCACACAGGCTGCCCTGGAGGGTAAAGAATTTAATTTTACTCAGGCCATTGTTCTGTAATGTGCTGGGGTTTTGTTTAAATGTCTATGCCTCCTAATGTTTCCTATGCTGAAAACACAGAAACTGTTGATATTCCAACCTTTCTACAGGCTACAGGTGAGTAGGACCTACTCTTAATTTAGTTGCTGCTGCTTCAAAATTCCTTTAACAAATGCAGACTTGGTTCTGCAGAAACCAACCGAGGTGATGTCAGAAAATCACTTCGGTGTTAGTCAATTGAAAGAGAAGATGTGATTGTAGATGTTCAGTTTCAGATCAGTGGTAATAAAGCAAAAGAAAATTATTATGTGCTTTATCAGATTTCATTTCCCATATATTCAGAATACTTGGCTTTAAAACTGTAGTCCAGAGGCTTTGCATCTGATTTACTTTGAAGAAAAATCTATTAATATCGCAACAGTTACTTTTGTGATGGATTTGAAAAAGTCTTTCCTTGTGAAACAAAGGAATTTGTACACACAAAGAAAAAAAAATTGGTTGTGATAAAGAAGTGCACAAGAAGAAAATGAGGAATGGTTTAGATTAATGTAGGTTTGTTTAGGACATGTGCTGATCTGTCTTAGGGGAAAATATAAGAAAACTATGAGTCTGGTTGATAATTACTGCAATGTCCTTGTCACTCTGGGATAAATGACTCTACACCAAGATGGACAACTTTACTAACACTGTTCTGAAAAGGCAAAATGCTGGTCTTCAGTATTTGTTATGAGTTAAAACATCAATAAGGTTTGTAATGTCCCTTTAACCTTCTATTAATTAACATTCGGGTTTTCTAAGGAAGAACCATTTTTTATTATTGCTGTGGAATTGTTAAAATTCAAGCACTGGGATTTTCTTGCTCTTTTTCACTTGGGACTGCATTAGCAACCAAAAAGAATGTTACTGATTCTGGCTTTGCCCTGTAAGGCATCATCATTGGATTTGAATACTCTTCCCTCTGTCCCCAGCCAGAGAGCTAATTACAGCATAACTCTTAGAGGAATGGTGCAAAGATGTATATCCTGTATATCCCAGGGGGAACTGGTTCATAAATTCAAATCTCAAAATTACCTTGTAAGATGGACACTTTCCCATGGTTTTGTTGGATAACTACAGCTCGGAATATGAAACATAGTTGTGTCGTTGTATAGCCTTAATCAGATAATTAGTTACAGGCCACTTAAAAAGAGATCTTCAGGAAATACTTAAATCTATTCCCTGTTAATGGAGGACAATGTGCACTTAACCACGGTTACTTAGGAAATTGTTGCCTTCTGACTGTATCTATCTTCTTTGGCAAAAATAGAGGTATTTTAGTTCAAAACTTTTCTAAGCAATTCTGAAAGGCAAAATGCACAAATGAATGTGATTACCTTTGAGGTGCTGGATCCTGGCAAAGAGTTGTGGCTCTTCTACTGAGGGAGCATCTGTGGAGACCTGCTGTGCACCAGGTTACTACCAAAACTTTTCTGCCACTGTGTGCCATGTTCTGGCTTGGCTTGAGTTGTGTAGGTTGTGCTGCAGGTTCTAGAAAATCTAAAGGGAATGCCAGCGTGAAATACCAAGGAAAGAAAATGGAAGCAGAGGATTGTTTGAATGGACTCACACCTGAAGTGGATTGCACCAACTAATATGTGTGTGAATAAATATACTTAAAATAAATTGTTCATATGTATGAACAAATATACTATATATATGTGTGTGTGTGTGTGTGTGTGAAAAACTCTGCCCATTATGCTGACTTCCAGTAGTGGACAGCAGTAAAAGCAGTTATCCCAGAGTTATCCCAGGTGCTCTGAAGGAAATTTCTCCCATTACAGATGTTATAGTAAGAAGACCATTCCCATGATGCAGGTAGTTTTTTATTTCCATTTTGCAGTAAGGGACTTTAAGAGTTTATGTAACTTCAGGTACTCAGGTGGCACTCTCAGAGCAAATTGCTCTCCAATCAGCACATAGACAAGATGTAATAAAGGGCAGGGAAGAAGGAGGTGGCTGTTCTGGAGTCATTTAGAGGAGCGGCTTGCGATGAGTTGGAGGAGGCTGGTTTTTCAGCTGCTGTGTTAGGTACTGGGAATTCTTAGCCCCTGTAAATGACATGGTAGTTTACATTACTGGGAGCCTGCAATGAGCTGACAGGCTCCCAGTCCAGTCTCCGACCCATGGATTTCATTGCTCTGACTGGCAGAGCTCTGCCAGGTACTTCTGGCTGGGCAGGAGCCATCCTGTTAGCAAATTCATGGAGTGAGTAAAGGTGAAGAGTATCAGAGTCACAACACAAGTTGTGCTACACAGTTCATACAAGCTGTTGTTGTGAAGTTCCACTTCTAGAAGAAAAAACTTAATTGTGATCTTTGAGGCATGCACTGTGATTAATTGTAGCCTCCAGTGGCTGGCATGGACCAGAAGTGTGTGAATGGGAAAAAGGCTGAGGAAGTGTTTGGAGCATCCTAGACATATCTAGACATTCCGAAGCATAATTTCCTTTATATCATTCCAACCATATGTATTTTTATGGGCTTTTTTTAGTGCCTAAAAATTAGAAAATAACTTTTAATTGTTGTTTATGAAGCACCATATGGCTGTCTGTAATTTTGGCTTCTTGTGGAATGAGGAAAATGAAATTAATAAGAAATCACACTCAGAAATCTATTATTAAGTTAATGGAGCTAACAGCTTGTCCAGTGTCCTCATACAGATCATGTTGTAGCTGCATATAATAAAAAACAAATCCTTATAAAACCACAGAGAAAATGAAGTGGCAGAGAGAGGCTGAGCCACTCATGAGCTGCATGTGTTGTTACTGGTCATGGTCATGAATGGCTCAGCTAACAAGCTACTAGTGAAAATCGAGGATATAATGTATTTTCACAGTTGCTTTACCATGTGTTCGAAATAATTAATATTTTCTTCTAGGTGGTTTATGAATTAAAGGCTTATCTCAGGATAAAAATCTCTTGTCTCATTATTTATTTTCATCTTTCAAGTAGAAACTTGTTTGGTCCACCCAACTAAGTTGTTCGAAGTTCTGTGCATTTTTTTGTGGCTTAACGTTCAATAAGTAATGGGAACACTTTAAACCTAATTTTTTTCTCTCTTAACCTGTCCTAATAGGCAGTGAGTTTTCAGAGCTGAAACTCTAAAGTTTGCATTATCTTGCTTCCACCAAACATCTAAAATTGAAGGCTCTTAAATACAATGGTGTGAAAAAAGAATACATCACAAGATGAACATCTATAAAAATTACCAAGCTATGAAAAACACAGCAGGACTTTTTTCTCCTCCTTATCTGGAACATTCCCTAAATTGCCTTTCTTCAGCATTTTTGAAAAGTGTCTGCAGATGATGTGATACTAAAATAAATATCATAGAACAAAAACAAAGAAATCTAGAAAAAATAACCAAAATAAATTTTCTTTTCCTTTGAGGGCTAATTAATATTGTCAGGGATGCACTGTCAGGGATGTGTTCTGGATGGGTTTATGTTGAATATCTTGGCTGTATGTGTGAGAAGGAATTGTATAGGTTGGGTAAATTTATAAAGCTGTGAAAAGGACTTTGTTCAGGTAATACAGATTTGATACTATGTTCTAAACAGTTTTTTTTCAGCATTGAATCTAAATTAACCAGTGTATCATTGATCAGTGAGATGGCCTTTTTATGGAGTAATTAAGCCTGAAATATTGAATTAGATTTTAAGGATTCTTCTAATAGGTTTGCTCTTAACCTTTTTCCAGTATTAGATTATTTTGGCAATTGCTTCTATTTCACATGATGAGTAAACAAAAACAGGAGGAGGATGATCATGCATCCCTTATTACCTGGGCTCAGTGATTACTGGTCTTATCTGACATTAAGTTATAAACACAAGTGCTTATCACAACTGGAACTTCATCTCTCTACAGCAATTAATATTTACCAATTGCCAGAGGACTAAAATATTTCTTTTAATACTGTTTAATGTAGTAGGATTTTTTAATGCAATTAAAAGCTAGGTACCATGAAATCTAACAACAGGATTCCTTAGAAGGTTTTTAAGCAAACTGTGCAGGAAAATATCTCCAGGAGTAAGTGGCTGTTCTGGTTGCAGTGTTTCTATGTTTTAAATAGATACCTCTCAAATCATTTTTGTATTTCATTGTCTCCTGCATTCTTTAAACCTTTATGTGGTGAGTTTTCTTGGCCTGGTTCATACTTGGATAACTCTGTTTTCTAGATCTGGAGCTCTGGAAATGAATGAGCTTTTGCCCAGAGTCTCCACTTAGTTAACCTGCACTTAACAAGAAGGAAACATTAGAACCAACTCTGTTCCTTCTTCCTGGATTTTCTTTTTATTCTGGGTAAAATTCGTTGCTCCTCCAGATGGCCAGAGCCATACCTGTTCATCATTTTAGTCCCACTTTTAGCTGAAGAAGAACTTGAGTGTCACATTTGTGCAATCCCTCAGCCAAGCATCTCAGTTACTGGATTTTCCTTCTCCAGCTGGCTTTTACACCTGGTATCAGGTGTCTGTTAGAAGCTGTGCTGGAAAAAGATTCTCTCTTTAAACTGAGATAGTGTTTATTTTCATTGTGGGGTCTGATTTTCTTCTTCAAATAGAAAACACTTCAGTAAATGAGGCTACATCTCAGTGGTCAACACTGGGGTCTTAAAAATTGCCTCTTTTAAGTATGTAAGTAAGTAGTGAAGAAGGTTGGGAAGGTGCTGAGGGTGGACATTGGCTGTGGGAAGGGAAAAGTCAGGTATTTTGGGTTAGTTTTGGCAGGGGGTGGCAAATCAGTGTCTTGATTCTAAATGAGGGCAAGGAATCCAGGGCATATGTAGAATAACAGCTCCAAAGTAATACTTTTCAACTTTCTGTCTTTAGCACTACTGAGGCAGATAGAAATTCTTCAATGTGATCATTTTCCCATCCAGATGTTTCCCAGATAATGACCAGTCTAGCGTGATTCTCTTCAGAGGCTCAATAAATTATTTCAGCAATATATTGAAAACTTTGTACTTAATTCCACTGAATGAGTTGGGATAATGAATCAGGTTACTGAAGGACATTTCAATCCTACTGGGCTTGGCTCAGATCAAAATGCTGCCAGATTTGCTATTCTTTTGTATGTTTATAGTTTTGGATGTGGATTGCTTTATTTATGGTCTAAACAGCAAAATGTGTGGTATGTAGTGCAGCCCTACACAATGAAACAAAAGCTGAGGGATACAAGGCTAAGAGCTAGAGTAGAATTGTATAACAAGAACTGTCTCTGGGAGAGAAATGTTAATTTTGCTAAAAATGTGAATTTTCAGCGGAGAGCTGTTCAGTATTTTCATTGCTTTGGGTAAAAATGCAAACTGTAGAAGAGATTTAGGTTTGGAGCTTCATTAAGAAGTTCTTCATGAAAAGTGTCAAAGCCTCACTGAGGGAAATATTTATGCAGGCACTCAAATGCCAAGCTGGCATCAGTGTGTGCTTAGAATTAAGCAGATAACTACCTGTTAGATGAAAGCATCTGTAAATTGTTGTAAAGAGGAGAAGTGACCACTGTGGTGGTGAGTAAAGAAGTGAGGTGCCTTGAAGTGGAGCAGTGCATGCACATGGGCACCTGTCAGGTCCCTTTGTCCCAGCTTTTACAAGGCAGCAAAAGATGGTGAAACCCTTTGAAGGAATTTAGTCCTGGCCTAGTATTGGCAGCCTTGCAGAAACTGGGTCTAAAGTTGATGCACACTGAGATTTCTCCCTTTGAGCCTGTGGCCTGCTCCTCACACTTCTGCAGGCTGTTGGTTGCCCAGCCTTCACTGTGTGATGCCCTCCACATTTCTTTGAGCTTTGGTTTCCATTTTAATGGTTTTTAAGGATCCTGCTGGGCATAGCAGGCCTGTTGGAAAGACTGTGCTTGGCAAAGGGTTAATTATCAAATCTCTTCTTGAGCAGGGTTCACCTGTCACATTATGGATCTGTTAACACTTCTTAGGTAGTGGTGGTAACATTGCAGTTGTCTTTACTCGCTGCATATTTTCAGATATGAAAGAGAGAAAGTTTAGATTTTGTATCAGGAAAGAATTCCTTACCATCAGGGAGGTGATGCACTGGAACAAGTGGCTGCCCCATCCCTGGAAGTGTCTGAGGCCAGGTTGGACAGGGCTTGGAGCACCCAGGGATGGTGGAAGGTGTCCCTGCCATGGCAGGAGTTGGAGGAAGATGGGCTTTAAGGTCCTTTCCAAGCCAAACCATTTGTGATTCTACAATTCATATTAACAATTCATATTAACAATTCATATTAACTTGCTTTTTTTCCATGTGAACTCCCTGCTGTCTTGCGTAGGCTTTATATTTCGTGCTCCATTTTTGAGAATATCTCCAAGTACAACAACTCCTTTATGATTGAAAGTGAATTTTGAAAAAAACTAATATATGTGCCTTGGTTTTTATGTATTCTACGCTACATACAATTTTTTCAAAATCATCTCTGCAGTTCAGTAATGGATAAAAGAATTAGAATCAGAGAAGGCTTTATGTCTTTTTTTGCCTTACATATAATCAGAAAGAAAGAAATTTTGAACACATTCCAGGAAAGCAGGTGTGTGTATTGTTGCAGCAAGGGGTGAGAACAGTGCTTGTTCCTAATGGCTGCTTGACTTCAACACTACAGATTGCATAGAGCCTGAAGTGTATTAAAACAAATTGTGTTACGGTATTCAGTCAAGAATTTAGGGCACAGTTGATCTGCCTGAGTCTGCTAACTTTAAAATATATTTTACTGGGCGGGGGGGGAAGGTTTGCATGTTATTTTGCAAGGAAAACTTCAAATCCCTGTAGGCTTTTAAAAGGTAATTTTTTTTTTTTTTGTAATTTAGGGAAATGGGAAGGATAGAGAGAAATGTCTTGATAAGAATCTGTCAAAACTGACAAATTTTTGAATGACGATTTTAGAAATCAAGTCTTGTGATTTATTCATCTATTTAATACCTACAAGGAAAGCAGGTCTACTAAAGTACGTGATTTTGCATGCCCAGGTTTCTCAGTGCTTAACAGAGTATCCTGAGAAACTTCCATGGTGGTATTGTCAGATCATAGGGATTGTGACTAATACAGAAGGAAAAGTCTTTGCTTGCTTTTACAGCCTCTTAAAATGAAATCATCTGAAGAGGAGAAAAATAATATTGGCTTGGGCATAATACAAGGGATATTTTGAAGTCTAAAAGTTGCAAGAATGGATCTGTTGGGTATAATGATGAAAGAACCCTGGATCCCTTTGCATGGATTTTTCTATTTCTGTTCAGTATTTACTATTTATATGCTGCAGGATGCCAGGGTGACTGCAGGGTACAGAAATTGCCTTTCTCTGTTTTGCCCATAGAATGGATGTTTCTTTAGAGCTGGCAGAAGGAGCTTTTTCTCTCTTGTCAGTGAACTTCAGTGCTCTTGCCCAAAAGAGCAAACTTGTTCCTTTCCTGATTGAGTTTCAAACCACGTCTGCTCTCAAGTTTGTAAGCAAATGTGAAAATAGCCATTTTTTCTAAGCCCTTTGTCTATTACAGAGGAAATTTATGTAAAAAATAATGAGAAGTTAGGTTGAAAAAAAGAAGCTGTTAAAGGCTGAAAAATATCAGAAGTATGATATCCCATGGAGCTTGAATCAAGCACATACAATGAACAGTTTCAATATGAGAACTGTTTCTTTTGGATCCCTGTCTTAATGTGCATATTTTTCCATGCATTATAGTGGTGCTGCTGGATCTGGTGAGGCTCCATTGCTGTATAAGTAATTTATCAGGTTTAACTTACTTGTAGGATGTGTGAATACTTGATTACTTTTACTCTGAGAGGGTTTAAGACTGCAATATTGAGAGTGAGCTTTAGCTTTTAAGGCTCTAGCCTTAAAATTTTTATCACTGGTGAAGTGTGTAGTAATGGCTATGAGAGCAATTAATAATAGTAGTGACAGAATCAAGAGACTGACTAATTTATCATTATAGGTTTTAATGAGGCTTATAATCTAGCAATAAATATACAATATATTCAAAAGTATGGAATTATAAAAAGGATGAGTTATTTAACTTTAATTCTAAACTAGTTTGCAAACCAAAGGTTGTAGAAAATAGGCTTGTAAGAACATAATTCTTTTTGATGTTATGGAGGAGAAGGATGAAAATATCAGACGAAGAGAGTTTAAATTAAAATTAAAGGAGGGGAAAAAAATCATTGTTTATCTTCATTCAAAAGGCCTTTAAGCACAACAGTAGTTTTGTAAATGTGGGAGGTACCTTGTGGACAGCTTCTTTTTCATCTCAATCTGCTCACTTGGCAGAGCCTGGGAACTGCCTTGGATGCTGCAGCCCTGCAGCTCTCAGAAGATGGGCAGCAGTGGAAATGACAGCAATACTTGGGAAAAACTGTCTCAGATTTCAGACCAAGTTGGTGTAAAGAGACACAAATGTGAAAAGTTATTATAACAACTTTAAGATTCAGTGTTCAATGTGGAAACTAAGCTTTCCTACAGTTTTTCTATTATTGCATTATGTTTGTTATTTTCTTTCTTATTACTGCTATTCTCCCTTTTTTTCCTTGCTGGATTAATCTACAGAATGTCTCTGGCCTGGATGTTGCTAAAAGGTAATAAGCACCTGAGCAGTGTAAGAGAGTGGCTGAAATTTAGAAAATTAATTATAACCAGTCCTGCCAAAAGGGAAGTTGGAAACTGAGGTGGTAGGGTACCATTAAAACAAGAAACAACAGTAAAAAAACAGGATAGATGAGACCCCAAAAAGTAGACTTCTCTACTGCTGGGTCAGCTAGATGGGAATAGTAAAACACAAAACCAATCCAAACTGGACCCTTTTAAAGCTTGTAAGGGGAACCCTTGGTTTTGGAAGAAAGGCTCTGAGCTGCAGAGATGCAGTTTGGGAGAGATTATTTAGAACCCTTACAGGACACTCGAGCATTTGTGGGTTTGCCTCAACATTGGCGAGGAAATAAGTAGGAATGCCATGTAGGTGTTCTGGGGTTTGTTGGTGTCTTTATAGTTCTTGTGTTATCCAAAATAAGGAATAATTGCTGTCAGAAAATGTCTGTAATGTCTGCCTTGTTTTCCTCAAATTTCATGTTACGAAAGCAAAACTTTAAAGCAGAGTGGGGAAAAAACCACTTGCTTTGGGAAAGGAAGCACTGGATTTACTTCTGTTTTTAGGAAAACAGTGTTAAGCAGAAATGCTTGGGAGATGGAATTGGTCATCCAGTGAGATTCCCAGCCAGTGCTTCATAGAGTAATATTCCAGACAACCATGAAAGAGATGTGGATTAAAGTCTGGATGGTAAAAGCAAAGCTTGAAGTTGCACATGTCCAAAGCAAGCATTGATTTGTGTCCCTCAGAGCAGTTTTACCAGGTAAATACATCTTTATGTTGCCCTCTGCCTCTTTGTAGGGGTGGAGAGTTTGGAGCTGGATGCGGATTCCTGTACCTCATCTGGCTCTTTTGGGGTTCGGGGAGGAGGAAGCACTCCACAAGTTCTGCTCATCAGGCACAACTTAATTATTTTACCTAGAGAAGGGTGACCAACAAAGTTCTTGAAACCAGTGACTCTCTGCCTGGCTGCAGTGGGCTGGGCTCCTCCTGTGCATCCTGGCATCCCAGCTGCCTCCATGGGCACTGCTCCTGTGTGCTTATAGACTCGGAGTTTGCTCAGTGAGGAGACAGGCCTTCTGTAAAACCTGGATTTGCATGTCCATGTTGGAATCCTGGATGCTGAGAATTTTAACATTTCTGTGCTGAAGGGCACAGACCCACAAGCAAATGCTATATCTGACCTGAGGCCGTGGAGAAGGCTCCCAAACTTGATTGATAGCACTGGGATTATGGTTTGATTAAAAGTGTGTAATATCACAGGGTGGAAAACTTAGAGTTTAAAGTTTTAGAATATAGCAATATATGTGGGAGGTTTCAGGGTGGCGGCTGGTTGTTCTTCTTCACCTTCTTCTTCATGGGTTTGGGTGGTATTTTGTAATTGGACAGAAAAGTCCGCATTGCAGGCTTCGAGGGATTAGTTACTGGGTTAAAAGTGAAAATAATTTAGGTGTCATTTCTTAATTGGGTAATTTAGCCTTAAAAGACCTTGTATAGGAAGATAGTTAGCCATGTTGTAGCTTGTTGGTAGAATGCTGCAGAACTCAAGACTGTCCTGACTTCGCATTGTGCAGCTCCTGTGACAGTGGGTTGCTCTCATCTGCTCTGCAGTGTGTGCTCAGCTCATGCCCACAGAGATCAGGGCACATTCCAGGGACACTTTGCTGCTGCTGCAGTGCTTACACTGGAGTCAGGGGTCTGCAGTGAACCCTTCTGTGCTCAGCTGCCTTTCACTGGGGTAAAAATACACGATGTAATGGTGGAAAGGGTTCTGCATTTTTAAAGGCGCAGACAGTAATTAATTTATACAGAGCCCCTGCAGATAGAGAAGCCAGACCACTGAAATCTCATGGTGAGACAGAAATTTGATTAGGAATTCATGTGAGACCTCCTCCCTTTGTCCCAAGCTCTAATTCTGTAGTGTGGGAGGTCTTGTCAAAGTAGTCCTGAGTTCTCTCTGGTAGAAAGCCTTTTGTTCATGAACAGGGAGCGTGTGAGACCTGTTCCCATGCAGCCATACATCTTGTGTTCTTTACAGCAGCTTATTTTTGATAAGCTACAGCACATTTTAATGTAATTGTTAACATGCCTAATTTGCAGCCACACAGTCGTATCAATAATAATGGGAAGTTGTTCACAGGTAATAAATTAGCATAGCATATAACCAGCAGAACTCTGCTTCTCAGTATATTGTTTCATGATCAAGAATTCAGTAGTTAAATATACACAGCAGTGGGCTGAGAACAAGCTGTTCATTTTTGCTGCAAGCAGTACCAGTGGACCAGAGTAATCATAGCTCCCAAAAGCAGGACTGATTTTATTGATTTTAAATAGGCTTTCATTACAGCACTGAGCTTATTCCAATTGCAAGGAGTATCACTGCAGTTTGTATTCACAGTGCTGGCTGAGGGAAGGAGAGGTTTTGTTGGATGCCATGTAGAGGCTCTTTGTCCCTTAGTGTTCTATTCTGCCCTGCTGAAACATCGGAATTTATTATAGAAAAATAAGTGCTTAAGGCTTTTTTCCCCTGTGGTTAAAGTTTTTTAGATACACAGAGTCAGACCCAGCTCTGAAATTTTGAATTCTGACTGTTCTTCTGAGGAGTCAAGGTCTTGCTTATTTATTGGCATTTGACTTAGGGACCAGCTGGATTCCTTAGAAATCACAGAATCACTTTGCTTGGAAATGATGCTAAGATCACCAAGTCCAGCCATTTAACCCAATCCTACCCGGTCCAGCACTTAAACCCATCTCTAACACCACACCTGCACCTCTCTCCTTTTCCATAGATTAATGTAAAAAAGGCAAATACGAGAGCTGCTCAGTCTGAGATATTAATGTATCCAGGTTATAATTAGTGAAGAACACATGCTGTTACCAGCAATGCGTCATTAATCTGCACGGAGCAGTTTGCAGCTATTTGTTGCTAAATCAGTGACACTTCAAAGCTGTTGGGGTTTTGTATTGTTTCTAATGATTAAAAAAAATTATAAATCTGTGACTAAAAACCCACATATGCACACTTAAGAAGCAGGCTGGTTTGTCATTTGGTTTTCTTTGGATTTTTTGTGTTTTAATTTACACAAGGCTGGTCAGTCAATGGACATACACAGAAGTTGTTTGAAGCCTTAATACTGTTGAAAATGTTGTACTGTACTTTATGGTGGTGTAAAGGCATGTTGCTTGTGATAGGTTTTCTTCAAATCCTTTATGTGTAACTACACAGTTCTGCTTAAACATTTTTCCAGTGTTACTAGAACAGTTTGGAAGTGTATTAATAGAAATTAGTTACACCTTTCTGGTTTGAATGGGTTTAATACTGACTTTGGCTACCTTTTTTTTTTTTTTTTTTTTTCCTTAAACCTGCAGGTGAAGGTGAATTGCTGCAAATATTCTAGCTAATCCCACATTTTTGTTTTGGCATAGCCTTTTATAACATAATTTGGGAATTCAGGCAGGAACAAGCAAAAACTTTGTGTGAGCATTTCTAGAAATCAACTCTAAATAAGACGGTGACATTAAATAGTGAATCAACTTCGTAAGTACTGCATGATCAAGCCTAGGTACTGTAAAATGAGATCTGGATGGTTTATTTCATTTTAAAGAGTTTGGGCAAATAATTATGGAATTAAATTACCTCCTGTTGGTTTCCTGCAGGGCATGAAGAACCTGCTGTACTGTGCTCGGCTGAGCTGCTGCACTGATTAGTTCTTCAGGTCTAATCTTTACGTGGCTGTGCTCACTTTCATGTCTGTTTGTTTATGGGTTTGATAGTTGTTTTTCTGAAGTTACTCTATTGCCTTGATAGTCCTCTGGTGGATTATAAAAATGTACACATTAATTCCTTTCTCTAACTTCATTTGTTGGAGCCCAGTGGAGATAATTGGTGCTCACGGAACGTGGTGGTTGGGAATGAGGCTGATGATCGCTCCCAGAACTGATACCACCCATCACTGACAATCAAAGCTCACATTGTCAGGATGGTTGGAAGCTAAAATTGATTTAATTAAATGCTTACAGTATATATTAACAATACAATATTAGATTCTTTATCACAGCAGCTACTGTGATTTTTAGAGTTTGCTTGTGCAGGTTGAAAAGTGATTTATAGTTTTAATTCATCTTAATTGTGTGCTTAGGAAACATTTGAGATAAAAATTTTTGTTGCATTTAAATTTCCTTGTTATCTGCCCTGCAGTGGCATGAGTAATAGGGAGCCCAGAACATGAATATATTGGAATGCATGAAATATTTTCAAGGAGAATTCTTTTAAAGTTCACAGTGATATATGTCAAATGTTACTGAATGGATAACCATGTGGAGAGATTTTAGCCTCCAGAAGCTTAGAAATTAAGCATTTCTTAGTACAGTATCTGTGTTAAAAATAATTATTAATAATAATAAAAATAGTAATAGTAACTACTACTACTGCTGTGTTAAATAGAATGTTTCCTAATATTTTTCCTATTCTAAGGTTTAACTTTTTTTTGTAGTTGCTGAAATTTATTATACAGGCATCTTGAAATGATGCTGTGTCAGAGCTTGCCTGCACCAAAAATTGCTGCACCTCAATACTTACATTTAATAATCTGTAAAATCTTTTTACAGCCTGGAAAGCCTGTGTGTGTGTTTGATTGGAAGTATCTGTGCCCTCTGTGCCAATTAAACAGTAAATTTGTCAATTTGACAACAAATTCTCATGTTTTCTTGATACTTAGATAAAATAATATTGACCGAGGTGTGACTACTGAAATCAGAGATTTCCAGATTGCAGGAGAGGGTAACAATGAGTCTTTTCTAGGCACACTTAGTGATATGTTAATATTAGGCTCTCAGACTTTGCAAAGCAGCCAGCACTATAATAATAAATGTGCAAAGTGGCAGTAGTTTGTGTTAATAAACATTTTAAAGGCACCTGTGAGGGGTTAATGGTTCAGGAATTTTCTGTGATCTGGAGCTGCAGAGATGATGAGTGATAGTTTGGTTTGGTTTGGTTTGGTTTGGTTTGGTTGGTTGTTTTCTTTTTCCTTTTCCCCCCTCTCTGCAACATGTCAGGATTGCTTTTGTTTGGAATGTAGCACGTGGTGCAATTGCTTTTGTCACTGCCTTGCTGCACTTAGGTGTTACTGAGACTGATATACTCAAATTGCCAAAGATCCAGGTGATGCCTCACAGGCAGGTGAAATGTTTTCATTTCACAGCTCCTGCCCTGGCTCTGCACTCACCTGCTCTTTGGAGATTGGGATTTCTTCTTTAAGAACCACATCCATGCATTTCCTTCCATGTGTTCAGAGCAAGGAATGGAATTTGTTTCCCTTGATGAGCATTTTTTTGTTGTGCATTCAAGACAAAATATGATCTGATTTATGTTTAAAAGCTGTGCCAGTGTGTGAGCCGCAGAGCTGGGCTGGTTGTGTGGTTTGTTGTGCAGGTCATGGAGCATTAACAGCATAACAACAGTTCTGATCCTCACAATGACTTATTTATCCCTCTGATAAGCTGTGTATCCCTTAACTTCCTTGAGCAATTCTTTTTTGACAAGGTTGCTTTATAGAAGTGATGAATTTACTCTTGTTTTATTGCTCACTAAACAACTTCTTGTTGGTTTAAGAGTCCAATCTGGAAATGCTTTTTGATCTCATACTAACAAGCTCAATAATTGACAAACCACAGAATTGCAATGTGTTTTTCTTTTACAGAGGCAAAGGAAATTGTTCTGAAGGCACAGATTCTGGCTGGAGGGAGAGGGAAAGGTATTTTCAATAGTGGATTGAAAGGAGGAGTTCATCTAACTAAAGAGTAAGTACTTTCAATTGAAAAAACTATAAATAAATTGCTCCTTGTGTAATACTTAGGCTGTTTACAATAGCAATGGACTGTTTCTTTTAGTATTTTTCAGTAAACTAACATTTTTCCTTTGTTTGTAGCCCTAAGACTGTTGAACAGCTTGCTAAACAGATGATTGGGTACAATCTGTCAACCAAGCAAACTCCAAAGGATGGTGTGACAGTTAAAAAGGTAAGAATTTGGCCTCTTGAAAGTTGAAAACAATGTTCAGCTACAATTTTGCATTAATAAGCTGGGATGTACAACATAGATTTTTTTCAATCCTTCTCCAATTCCTGATTGATTACATCTAATTGATTAAAAAAAAAAAAAGATGTTACTTCTTCAGTTTGTGTATATATTTTGTTAATCAATTTTGGCATGTGCACTGATGGAAAAATAAATTGATTTCTCAGTGTATATTGAAAGGAATCCTTTGTCAGAGGCTTATCTTCCATCAAACACATACTAAATGGTGATAAAACTGCACTATAGCATTAGCTGTACATGCTTATTGACATTCTGCTTACAGAAACAGTAGACACATGGTTCCCTTTAGTAATAATATTATCTGTACTTCAGTCACCCTCAGGTTTGGACAAGTCTTAACAGAGTGACAGATGAATCACAGAATGGTTTTAATTGAAAGGAATCTTTAAAATTCCTTCAGGCCAACTTCCTGCAATGAGCAGGGGCATCTTCAACCACATCAGGCTGTTCAGAGCCCCATCCAACCTGGCCTTGAATCTTTCCAAGGATGGGGCATCCACCACTGCTCTGCTGCTCTGAGCAAGCTGTGCCAGTGCCTCACCACCCTCATTGTAAAAAATTCTTTCTTATATGTAATTAAAATCTGTCTTATTTAGTTTAGAACCACCTTGACTTATTGCAACAGGCCCTACTAAGAAGTTTGTCCCCATCTTTATTGTAAGTCCCCTTTAAGTATTGAAAGGTTTGCATGAGATTTTTTTCTCAATTGAAAAAAGTGTCTCAACAGTAGATTCTTTCTACTTGTGGCAGATACAGACTAAAATATGTGTTCATGGTAGTGGTTGAGGTACCAGATGAGCATGGGAGTTCATTTTCCAATGATGGTGCTTTCTGCAAGGCACCAAGATTCACTTCAACATAAATGACTTGTTCTGTATTGGCCTAAATGAGAGAAGCAAAGATTCAGCAAGATTCTCCTTCAAATTAGTAAAATTCTGCGAGTCAGGAAATCCTGGCAATTGCCTGTCTGCTGTGTGTGTTTTTATCTCTTGCTTTGTTTTGCTGAGCAAGAATCCTCATACAGGTAAGTAGTCAAGAGCCACACTCTATCTGATGCCAGGAAATAATTTGGCATGAGCTGAAGGAGCTGCAGTTCACATTTAATATCCTGTGAACAGCTTGGTGTATTAGCATAGAAGGGGAAGGAGCATCTGTCTGGAAAGATCCTGTCTAATGAGGGTGGAGGAAGGTGTTCAGGCAGTTCTTCTCTTGGGGAGCAAGGAGAGCAGATTACCATCACTCCTCAGAGCTGTTTTTAAAAATAAATACTATATATTAAAATAGGAGACTCAGTGTTACCATTAAGGCATGTCTGTCAGAGATCCTGGTAATACTAAGGATATAAGACAGGATATACCTTTTCCATATTAAGGCACTCTGCTTGGGAAAATTAGTATTGTAAAAGCAACTTTCTTTTATAAGTTCTTTGTTTTTATTCTTTTGCCCTAGTTGGCCTGCCTTGAATACATCCATACAGAAATTCTACTTTTTTGTGCAAGCCTGTTCATCATTGACAGATTCAGTTCTGAAACAGAAACTTCTCATTTTCTTTGAAATTGATAGAAGTGGAAGAAGAGTATGGGTGTTGGGGGTTTTTTGACATGGATTATTCAAGGGATTCATATTAGGATTACTTTTGTGCCATGTAGCCATAGAATATTTAACTTGTGGCTCCTTTCTCCCCCTCCACATGTTGTTTGTGTGAATGAACAGTGGGCAGGACTAAGCAGCTGGGGCAGAGGTGAAGTTTAAGGTGAAGTTTGCACTACTGAACTTCAGATATTTATTTTGGTGATACAGGATTGTGCACAGCCTTGAAAGACTGTGTATTTTTCCTTTGCTATAGAGTTCCAGGGAAACTGCTATTTTAATGCTGATCCATGATAAACCACTGTGGTGCTTTTCACTGGGATAATTTGCAAAATTATAGCAAAATCATAGACTTTCATCCTGATTACAGAGCTGGCTTTTAAAACTATGTTGGCTTTTAACTAGTATGTTTTATAATTTTTTGGTATTGAGTTCTTGATTCTTAGTAATTAATGGTAAGAGCATATACCCTCCTTAAATTAATTCATTTTGTAGCAGTTTGCCCAATGTTATGCTTATTAGATAGTGAAGGAAGCATGTTTAAAATTATGCACTACTTCATCAAAAAACTATTTCCCAGCAGAATTATGTCTGTTTTAAAATAATTTCTCATTTACAAAGTTAGCTCATGTTGGGATTTTAAAGGTAGTTAGACGAGCTGAGGTACTCAGGTTTGTGATGTCAGGACTACAAAATCAAATACTGACATTTTAATCAAGGGGCAAACTACTGTCATATCATTAAATATATAAATTTAGCTAAGTCTGAGATCATTTAATGCAGTGGGAACTTAATGCTCTGAAAATGCCAGGCAGACTCTGTGGGCTTGCTAAGGGCAGTGGGGAAAGTGAGAACAAATCACGGGCATTTTTTTTCTATTTCAAGGCACATGCTTTCTCTCTGCTTGTATGGGAGAGTTTGTGTTCTACATGTACTTAAGGAAAATTGCATTTCAGGAAGAAAAGAAAAGGATTTGTGCTTTTTAAACTTTTCAGTGTTCTGGAAAGTTTGAGTGGTTTAAAATACTCCTATTAAAAAAAAAGTAATAAGCATTTTTCAGAAGGAAAATATTTATTATGTCACTTTCTGTGAGGCAATCAATGAGCTAATGTCAAGTCAGGGAGTGGAAGTCACCTTCTACATCTATTTGTAAGGAAGGTATAAAAGGTAGACATTTTCTACAATTAGAATAATTATGAAACAGAAAATTATAGTTTCAGCTTTCTGTCTCAGCTTGTGCACCTGCTACAGAATTTAAAGTGTGTTTGTGCCTGTTCAGATTGATGTTTCTCAAATTAATAGCAATCTCTTCAATTCCCTCCTAACTTGGAACCTGTTTTGTGAGTTTATATAAAATCCTCTTATGGCATGTGGAATTTGGAGAGCCTGGCTATCTGTGATGACAGTCTTTTCTTATCATGACAACCTGAGAATTCACTACCTGTGTTTTTTCTCTCCAAGCAATAACAGAATGAACATTTTGCATATTTGATTCTGTTTAAGAAAACCTGTTACAGTTACCCTCATGACATTAGAAGTGTGACTTAAACTTTTAGGTAATGATTTGTTACAGAGAAGGAAAGCTTGAAGTTGTCAAGAAGTTTTAATGAAAACTGATTTTTCCCCAGGACATTTTAAATATAAATATGATATGGTAAACAGATAATGATGTGTCATATTCTTTATCAAAAGCATAACAGAAATGTGAGAAGAGTCAACAGTCTGTAGATTCAATTTCACTATTCTTAACTGTTCATCAATGTGTTTGCATTAGTTCTGTCATGTGAGTGATAGGTAGACTTAAATGATATTTAAAGACCTGGAACACCAATTTCCCTGGTTTTGCTCTGCATCAAATGGGGAGGATGGTGAAGGAAAGTTATTTTGTTGGGAGAAATTAGAGATATTTCACAATCTTACAATTTTTGCTCTAAGGTTGCCTACTGCAAAGTAGACAGTAGTTTTGTGAATTAAGACAGAGAAGTATCTGATGATGTTGACATTGTTAATTAGCAACAGTGAGGATAATCACTCCAGCTGGAAGTCTCAGTTGAAGATACCTGATTTAATAATGTTAGTTCCACCTGCTGTGCCTGCAAATGTATTCCTCAAAACTTGTTGAGTGTATTCCCATCCTAAGTCTGGCCCTGACCCTGATCTCTGTGGAAGCTGTCTGAACAGCTCTGACAAGATCCAGTAGGACCAGTTGGTTTTATCTCACTTATGTCTAAAGCAACTGACTCACATTTTTCAGATACATTGATGCAGGATATGTAAGAAGGTGAAAACATGGATGCAGGTAAAAATAGTAGCAAATTAAGGATGCTTTCCCTACCCTTGCTTGTTAATTTGACAAATCTTGGCATGTAGCCAAGCTATGTCTCTGAAGTTGTCTTTTAGCATCCCTCTGTAGTAGACTAAAATAGGCAGATGCTTTTAAGTAGTACAGTAGTTTTCTGCATTCTTGGTTCTCTCCTTCACCCTGCTTTCTTTAATTTCCTTTTGAACAGTCGCTTATTTGAACTATTCCTTTACATCCCCCTATGTTGTGTGAATAAAGTGAGGGAAAAAGTACAAGGAAACAAAATTAATATAAAGCAAATTTCTTCCAAGTCAAAAAGACCATAAAGAAATTTCATCTTTCCTTCAATTCTGAGCACTGATGGCTTTATTTGATTCCTTGTTTCTTACATATTTTTCCCCCCTCTTCTCTAATACCTACTGCCTGGCAGGAAGTCCCTACATCCTTTCTTATGTTCTCTGGAACAGACTGTCAAAAATGTGACTTGGGTGAAAGTATAGTGCATCTTTCCTGTTTATAGTCCTTGAACTATGAAAACCCCAGGAATACTTGTTTGATGGAGCACCTTGTGCCAGGTAGGCAGAGTTTTAAGGCTGCAGGTATAAAATGCCTCTTGGATCTGCTGACTGAGAGGATGAATTTCTCCTTGTGGTATATTCAGTGATGATCATTGTCTGCAGTCATTGTTCAAAACTGTCACTTCAGAAAAAGACCGTGTTAGGAAGATGTTGCCACTTAATCCTTCTTAATTACATTGATATTTGGGAAGTTAATTTCCTGATTTCTACTGCTTCCATTGAAAGATGGGAAATAGTAGCTCTCTTAAGGAAGAATATAATGCTTATTAAATGACGGAGGTGGCTGCTTCAATTTAAGATGGAAAAGCAAAACTAGTGCAGAGCAGAACTACAATCTTTGCAACTTTGATTATAGCATCTGTTTTGATCACAGGCAACAATTATTAATGATCATGTGCAGATTTTTTCCTAAAATTAAGAATGTTTTGGGAAATTTAGTTTTTAATTTATTCTTATAGTGAAATAGTTTTGTGAGTCCTTTGCAAATGTAAAACTACTCAGTCTCTGAAATTGCTTCGATAGCTATTGTTAAACTATTGCAAAAACAGCTCAGGTGAGGAGGAAGGTACAATTATTGTAATACTAAAGTGGAAAGGACCTTGTCTTGTTTTTGGGAGAAGGGAAAAAATTGTAGCAAAGACTTTATATGGGCCAATTTCTGATACTTTTAATGTAGATGCTTGTAGATTCCAAATGTGGGATTTGAATCATCTTTCTGTTTTGTGCTGTGGTGTCTGTCAGATACTGGTGCAAAATGGCTCTGTAGCTTATACTAATAAATTGAAAAACACATATCTGTGTTTCTAGTTTCTGCCAGTATCTGAAGGACACACATTTGCTTGACTCTCTAAATTGAAAGTAAAAAGCTGGATGGCAGAATTAGCTGTAAGCCCATTTTATTAAGAGATACTTGGGCAGGGCAGGAATTCAGTGCAGAGATTATAAGGGTTGGGTGGCCTTTGGAAAGAATAAGGAGGGAAATTAAGCCTGAGGATTTTCTGGAGAGAGCAGCACTGCTGGCCAGATGCATCCAAAAGCCAACGTGCCACTCCTTCTGTCTGTGTGGTCTGCACACTGAGTCCTTTGGGACTCAAGTCTTTCTTGATTTCCAGATTTACTGTCCTGATAATCAAGAATTATCCCAAATTATTGGGATAAAATGGTAATGTAGAGGTCTGCAGTATGGACACAGCAGGAAAAACCCCAGCACTGAGGTGTTCCTGGTGTACATTGCTCACTGCAGGCCCTGGTGAGAAGAGCAGCATTAGAGGAGTCTCCTCCTTAAGGAGAGAGCATTTCTTGGGAAAAAGTTCACAGGGTTGTAGTACTGTGGTAAAAGCAGTGAAACCAATGTTTCTTTTCAGGCTAGCAAGTATCAAACTGCTGCATTTTAAGGCAAAGCAGAAGGACCAGTCAGAACCACTGATGCTTTCTTTCCTTGCCTCTATCCATTTTTAGGTGATGGTTGCAGAAGCACTGGATATTTCCAGGGAAACATACTTTGCAATTCTGATGGACAGAGCCTGCAATGGACCTGTCATGGTTGGCAGTCCACAGGGTGGTGTGGACATAGAAGAAGTTGCAGTAACTAGCCCAGAACTTATCTTTAAGGTATTGGAATGATGTTCTACAATAACAATTTTCCTTGTCAGTTATCCAAAATAATATTTTTCCCCCTTTCTCCTCCCATTTTTCCTTCTTCCATGTAAAAAGGAGACAGGAAGAACCATAAAAAGAGTGTTTCATCAAATACAGGATCATACCTGTCATCTAGTAAAAGAAGCATATTTAACATCTGATTTTACTAGAATTTTTCAATTACAGAAAGATCTTAAATCTGGCTGTTATGTGATATGTTAAACTTCACATCTGAAATGTTTTATGAGTGGGTTTCACTTTCAGGAAGGTACAACTTTTTTCACAGGTGGCTTGGTGCCAATATACTTACTGTTTCTGTGGCTGTTTTTCTCTAATTGACAGAGTTGTTAATTTTTTTTTTGTACCTGCAAGACTTTTGCATCTGAAATACAACTGTTGTAATTACTTTCTTAATGATGACTGCACTGAAGTATTTTTTAAGTTACTGTGGCAAGATAATGAGTAGACAAGCTATTCAGCTGAGAAAATAATTGATACAATCAAGTATAATTTTTCAAAAAATTGTAAAAATATTTAATGTGCACTTAAAAATCATATAAACTTCACAGTGTTACTGGGCAGTGACACTCATTGCCTTGAAAATATTCCAGAATATGTCATAAAAATTAACAGACTAAATATTCGTCAATGCCATCTGTACAGTAATTAAAAGTGAAAACTGGTGTCACATTGTCTTGTCAGCGTGCCACCCTGAAGAATGACATATTTTTTGGAAGGACTGTTTCATAGTCAGTGTGGTAATTATAACATCCCCTATAGGCAGCTGCTATAGCCTCAGTCTTGGGGAGCCTTGGCAAACAGCCAGGCTTTAATTACTAATTTGCACATGTACACTAAGTGTTTTCCTTTTGAAGCTATAAATCTCCATTCTGATGGAATATTTAGTTAGTTTTACTCATGTTACTGTTGCAGGAGGAAATAGATATTTTTGAAGGCATAAAGGATCATCAGGCGTTGCAGATGGCAAAAAATTTGGGATTCCAAGGACCTTTGCAGCAGCAGGTAACTTGACTCCACTCCCTGGCTTTAGGCTGAGGACTTTTTAGCCCAGCTCTATGTTAAATGTTTTCCAAGAGGAAAGGCCACTTGGAAAGGCCAAGTGTCCATTAAATTGGGATCATTTTGACATCCTAAATACTAAATTGCACTATGTAATTGTCATTAGGCTTTAGCATTTTGAATAAGCTCCTTCTGGTTTTAAAGAGTCCCCTGTCTTTGAAGCAGTTGATGGCAACATGCTGTTCCACCATGTGGGATTCCTTTGTTTTCACTGGAATTCCACTGGAGCTCCATGAATGGCATGGGTAGAGCTGGTTTTGAAAATTGGCTCTTAGGATAAGGAGAAATAAAAATGTATCTGGCTTTGTGATTGAAACTTTTAAAATTTTTTTTATTCTTCAACTCAAAAACAAAAGCATGCCAGCATGTTGTATTTTCAGTATCTCTTTTCTGTACATATATATTTTGAATATATATATTTGCCTATGTGCATCATTTTGGACAAAAGAGAAGAGAGCTCATTTAAGCTGGCCTGAGTTTTTTCTGTAGTATGAAACTCATTTTTGTAGAACTCCTTTATTTTTAATTCAGCAGTTTTAATTCTTTTCTATCCTAACATGCAATTAACAAATGCATAATGATTAAGTTGATTAACACACATTTGAAGATTTAGCTGTATATATAATGAGGAGGAATGATTATGTAGAACCTTTCAACCCTTGAAGAGTTCTGGTACTTAATCATTAACAGCAAATATGTATGGACTTTTAAACAACACATTTTAATAATGCTGCAGGAATGCATTTCTTCCCTCATACAGTCAACTAAAAGGAATTCACTGAAGCACAGGGACATAGTTTTTATCCAGACAAATCCTGGTATTTACTTATACATTCTCTAGTTCTAGGCTGGGATTTTCTGCTTGAAGAGGCTCAGTTCTTATAGACCCTGAGAAAGGGAAGCGTTGGCATTAAGCTGCCTGATTCAGAGAGGTGCTGAAAGATGGAGCAGCCCTTAATAAAAGTGAAGTGAGTCTGGTGTTCTGGTGCAATTACAGCAGAGGACTGTGCCAACAGCAGCTTTGGAGGTGGCCCAGAGTCAATGTGGGGTTCATGGTGGGGCTGCCTCCCCAGTGTCACTGCTGAGAGCCTCCCCCCGTGCTCTTGGGGTGGTTTGTCAGCCTGAGGGTGTGTGCCAAGGAAGCTGCTGCACATTTACAGCTGATGGGTTTTTTTAAAGTCAAACCCACTGAGAATGCTTTAACTGATAACTCTCGAGGAGGAGAGGCTTCCTAAGGAATTTGTTCCTAAGGAACTGCTTCCCAACTGTGACTCTTTAAAGAATCTTAGCACAGAATCACAGAGCGGTTTAGGTTGGAAGGGACCTTAAAGAACATCCAGTTTCAAACACCCTGCCCTGGGCAGGGGCACCTTCCACTAGATCAGGTCACTCAAAGCCCCATCCAGCCTAGCCTTGAACACTTCCAGGAATGGGGACTCCACAACCTCTCTGGGCAGAACTGGGGTTGGGGTTGATTCTTTCCACTTGTAATGTTTTCTTTTGCATGACTGACCTTGTAGGGGAAAGCTGACTTATGCTTCGTTCTAAAACATTTCACTTATTAGGAGAGGTCACAAGTATTTTTGGGTTGTGCACTTCAGTTAGCTGATCAGTAATGAGAGGAAAAAAATGAGTGGTTCTTTATTAGTGCACTCCATATGCAAACTTATTTCAGCTAATAGGTTCACACTGTGTAATGAACCAAAGGGATTTTTAAATACATGTTCATGTTGCTGTTTTTAAGTAGTTCTATTAGTGGAAAAAATATTAAAAGAACAAAAGACTTGGAAATGAGTAGTCAGTGGTGATACTTTCAGCCACGGAATCAGGCATGGGGATAGATGGTGAGGAGTAATAGGGAACAAGGAAGAGTATCTTGGAATGAGTAAACAGGTGTAAGTTCAGATGTAAGTTCTTCAAGAAAAATTTTCAGACTGATGTAAGAAGGAGAAATAGATGTTTTTGCTGAAGTTACCAGAGTGCACAAACTACTTTGTGGTTTCTGACTTTAGACTGATCAATGTGAATGCAATTCAGATCTCGGCGTACCAGAGAACACTTCATTATATTGGTGCCTTCAATCACTTCCCAAATTAAACTTGTCATAGTAATTGCACTGTCTATTTTGTAGAAAACCTGCAGTTTTTGTAGTCTCTAAATGCACTTTTACTACATCTTACACAGTATCATAATGCTGCATTACAAGAGTGTAAGAGACTATATGAATATGGTTAAGAAAACAGAAATAAAAGCAGTGATTATCTAGAATTACTGAGCAATGTAATACTTTAAAAATAATCAATAATGCTCTAACTTTGCCTTGAAAACATGAACTTTTATTTGTCTGTGTGGTAATTGTAAATCATTTGATCACATTTAGGCAGCAGATCAAATTAAGAAGCTGTATAATCTTTTCTTGAAAATTGATGCCACTCAGGTTGAAGTCAATCCCTTTGGTGAAACTCCAGAAGGGCAAGGTAAGAAATTGAAGGAAACAAATTAATGCATTATAATTCTTTATTTATGCAAGCTATAAATTAAATTGCATAGAAGGATCTAGCAGCAGCTTTGCCTTAATTTCATTTTGTAATGTAATTTAAACAATATTCATAAATATTCCCTTGGCAGATTGTATATTTCAATACCTTTTGTTGTTTCATCCAAATACTGGAAGTATTGGCTTCTACATGTTCTGCTTGGTGAGAGTCAACAACATTTTCTGCTCTTCTGCTCATGGACAAAGTTGGGGTTTTCTTGATTTTGTTTTGTGGGTTTTTTTGTTGTTTTTTTTTTTGTGTGTATGTTAATGCTGCTAGAATTACTGAGATTGTGTGGAAAGAAACTTGTTCTTTTATGTTTGCATTCATATGGGTAATTTAAATTTTAAAGTGCATGACTCTGCAGTCTACTAGAGCACAGGACAAATTTCAGCTGAAACAGACACTTGGCCACATCCTTTGGGAAGAAAAAGGGTCGTTGACCTTCCTGCACCATGACTACAGAGCTGAGGAGGTGTAGGGTAAAACTGAGGAGCTGAATTAGCTTTCACCTCATTATAACAGTTGGTATTCCAGATTAAACCTTTCCTTCCATTTGTCATTTTTGTCCAAGCAACTTGGACAAAGGTGAAGAGCGGAGGAATTAAAGGTGCCTGTGGGATATTGAAATATGGTAGGGCTGATCCAGGGGGATCACAGTCACCTCCTCATTGTTCCATTTCACTGACGTGCTGAAGGCTTATTTGGTGGCTACAAGAGGAGAAATTGGTGTGCAAGAAGAGGCAAGTGAGGGAGAGGACGGAAAGTAATGAAAGGAAATGAAATGTGGCCCTTAAAGATCGGAAAGAGCCATGGTGGCGCTCACCTTGCACCCTTGCTGGAGTTCTGTGAGGTGGCTCTGTGGAAATAAAGATTTGGATAAGTTACCCAGTTAGCTCTCCTGGAATGGCTGTGCATATTTAGTGAGAAGGGCTTAATCTGAGGCATGGTAGGAGATTTTGTGCTGTTTTCTCCGAGGTTTTTCCCCATGTGGTTTGCATCCAGGAAGCTGAGGAGCAGAAACAGAGTGGGTTTCAAGCTGTGAAAGGCTTCTTGCTCACAGAAATGCACAGGAATCTTCCTGTGCTTATTCCTTTCGTGCTAGCAGTTTCTCCATCTGAAATGTCTTTAAATAAGAATAAAGATAAAACAAATGGAAGAACATTTGAGTAGCTTAATGCAGCTCTTCCTAATGATAAAATGTAAGTCTCTGTATGAAGCCCATGATTCTTGTCAAAGTAATGGATAAGATGGATTTACTTCTTGCTGTGTTTTGTGTTTATCACTTGTGTGGATTTCCATCAGGTTGTATGTATTTGCTTGTTTAATATCTTAGCAAATTATTTGTTAACACTAATGGGTCAGAAGCCTGAAACTTCCCTCTTTTTTTGGTTGTTTGCTTTTGTTTTGTTTGCTCTCTGTGTAAACTGTTGAATGGGAAGATTACAAAAATCCTACACAACTAACAAAAACAACAGAAGTACTTAATGAATATCAGTGTTGGAACATTCTTTGATATTTGTTTGAAAAATCCATTTGTATAATCTATCATACATGTAACAATGTGCTTTTGATAGTGAAAATGGTTTGATAAATATTCATACCTGATTTTGCTGCTATTTTGTACAGCATGGCCTTTGTTAAAGATGAATGTTCTGTACAAATGAGTTTCTATTAATGTGACATGGAAGATGTTTTGTGTGTAAGGTAAACAGAGCTCTGAAACTGCAGTTGTACTCTAGCTTTGAGTGGGTTTAGCAATTTAAGCACCTGAAAGCTTGAAGAAGAAAAATTGTCTTATTTCATTGCTAAAGAAAATAATTAAAGCAGCTCTAGTGCCTTAGAAGCATGTTAGGAGCTGCAGATATTTCTGCTTTTTGGCACATTCCCACATGATAATTGGCCAGGTAAGATCTGGACTCTTCCAAGAGATTTTTTATATACACTCATGAACAATTTTCTGAAACTGCAGTCACTGAAGTGAAATTTGATAGCTTTAATCTGTTATCAGTTACAAGTCAAATATTATTTTTTTTTTAAATCAACATCAAAAACCCAAACCAAGAAAACCCAATGCAAATCAAGATATACAGTTGAGACTCTCCTACTTGTGTAAATGTTTTATTTGCTGTTTCCTTAGCTATTTTTTTCCTAAATTAAGAAACTGTATATTGAACAGAGTTACATTTCCACCAGACTAAAATTGTCCTCTTCATTGTCATTGACCTCCAGGTGTCTGCAATGCTCATGAACACATGCACAGGTACCACGGACATGTCCCAGTGGCAATGTGAATAAAAAACACCAGCAGATAGAAAAACTATTAGATTTTTGTGGACACAGCATTTAAAGGCACTTAAATTTGATTGGTTTGCCTTGAGAAATCAATTATGCTTTAGTCAGTAATTATAATCTGAACATAGTACAAGGGAAATTACTGGCATAGTAATATGTTAAGTATATAGTCTTACATTTACTTAGAACATTTTAATCTAATGAGGCATTTGCCTATGCAAAGCCATAGAAATAATGAGTCAGAAAATAAGCAAATAACACTCTACAGGATTTCTGTTGCTGCTGTGTTTATGTGAATATTGGAGCTGCTAGCCAGCCCTTTGTATCTTTTATCTAATGTAGTCAGATTTAGCAACTTCTTAATTTGTTTTTATAACCATAGTGGATGTTGATCTTGATGAAAAGGTTTGTATTTACTTTCCTGGTTTTCTTTATTTAAAGGTGATCTTTTGGTTATTTTTAACATATTTGGCTTCCGTTTTTTTAAGCTCTCTAATGAAATAATGTGTGTATAGTTAATAACATCAGAAATTCAAAATATAGCTAAGGAAAGCATTTTGTGTTGCTCAACTCTGAATGAGTACATGTTACCACACATGGCTTTGGGTTGGTGTTACCTGTTATATATGTTATTCTTTCAAAATATGGAAGGTAAACTCTCCTGTGTCATTGCTGCAGCCCTCCTGTCCAAATCACAAAAACTGCCCTCATAACAAGTGAGGAATTTTGAAGAAATTCGAGACAGGACTTCTGAATTGTTTTAGATGATGTAATTTATTTTTCTTATCTTTTATATAGGTAGGAAGGGTGAGTTCACGTCTTTACATTATAGTTCAGAAGGTTACAAGACTTCTAGTTACAAGACCTTTTAAGAATTTATTAACTAATAAAATACTGTCAACAAAGATATTTATATTTTTGACCTAATCCTTAAATATTTCATTTGATGAACTTACGTTACAGTGCAACTTTTCATAGTTAATCATGTTATGATACACAAACTTACAGTACTGTACTCTAAACTCTTGTTTATTTTTGTAACTACTATTTTTTCTATATCTTAAACTCTAAAACTCTAAACTTTCTTCTTCTTAACGTGTTTCTGCTTTAAACTATAAATCCACATTCTCACATCTATCACCAAAGTTTAGAATTTTTTTCCAAAGTCTCAGTCTCTTGTGTTTAATTCTAAGCTTTGGCTTACAGGCCCAATGTTCTGGGACTTCCCTACATTTCAGATTCCAACAATAACATACAGGAGCTTTGTTTGTGGCAAACACAGAAGATCTTCCTGTGTGCTGTGGAGGTCTTGCTGTGCCTTTTCTCAGTAGAGGATTTATGGAAACCCTGTCCTTTCCTGCTGGACTCGGTGCTAGAACTTCAGCTGCTCCTATGTTGGAGGCAGCATCATTCCCAAATTCCCAAAGCAGCCTCCCCCTTGCTGCTGGAGGAGCTGCAATATTTCAGAAGCTCTGGCTGTCTCTAAACTCTAAATGCCTGGGTGTTGTTTTATTTTCTCCTCCAGTCGTTTGCTTCGATGCCAAGATAAACTTTGATGACAACGCAGAATTTAGGCAAAAAGAAATATTTGCCATGGATGACAAGTCTGAAAACAAGCCCATAGAGAATGAAGCTGCCAAATATGACTTAAAATATATAGGACTGGATGGAAACATTGCTTGCTTTGGTAAGAACAAATACATCCAAAAGACATTTGAAAACAAATGTACGCTTGTTCAGTGTATAGACTTTGTTTACATCTGACATTCACGTCACCCTTTACAGAATTTCAGTCTGTTTTACTGAGTGTTTCTGCAGTTTTGTCTGTTCTTCCACAAGTTCTTGCAGGAATGAAACTAAAATTGTGTGGAAACTGTGCTGATGGCCACAGCACACAAGCAGTGGTGTCAGAGAGAAGGCTAAGAAGTTTCAATTTCTGAGTTTTTAACCTGATGTAATTTGTCTTTCCAGTTATTAAAACAAATCAAGAAAGGTCATCAGAACCTAATAATTAATTTTAAAAAATAAGAGTGTGTTACTTAAAAGGCACTTGAAAAGTATGTTTGTGTAAATGTGACATTCCCAGTTACAACTGAATATTAAACTCCATTTCCCTTTAAGGAAAGCTGCTAAAGAATATGCTTGGCAATGGCAGGTGTTTTATTTTCCTGAAGTTTCTGTAGAACAGAAATTACTCTGCTGTTTAGAAGAGATAAGTAGAAGAGTCAGCTGTGCTTGTACAAATTCTTTTAGGCAATAAAACATTTTATTATTAATCCAGTTGAATTAGGGTTTTTTTTTTCGGCTTGGTGAGAAGATGCCCAGCATTTATATTGGCTGAGATGTGTATTCCAAACAGAAATCTAGAAGATTCTAATAATGTGTTGCAGTTGAGTCAGTTAAGTGACAGTGAGACTTCAATCTCAATTAAAAAAAAAAAAAAAAACAGACAAAAAGATCCCAAAACCCAAATAATAATTGCCAACATTATGCTATTTTTTTAGTGGTCTTTATTCTGGGTGACACAGGAGCATTTGTCCAATAGGAGCAACATAAAGCGGACACATAATTCTCATCACTTTTCCCAGTTTAGATCTTCCTATCCATGGAATTGCTTCTAGACTAGTGCAAATCTGAAATAAGATGTTTCAGGAACATCTGAGGTCTGTCCCCAAAACTGAGTTGTCTGTGGTGCAGTAATACAAAGCATCCACTGCTATCAGAGTGATGGGGAGAGGAGCTTAGAGAGTCAATTTGTCCTTCACATCACTATTCCCAGAAGTTTTTACATCTCTTTATTTTTAATACAATCAGAAGGTTCTTTCATTGCCACAATTACTGTTCCAGTGCTCATACATGCTTAAAGGACGGTGCACTTCTAAGCCCTAAAAAAACCTAAATGTTGGTGTGTTTGCACCAGATTTTGAATTCTTTGTTGCATTGGATATCCTTGAATAGCCACTAGTATTTAGAAATAGCTGTGTAACATTTTGAACCATGTTCTGGGGTTGTGCTGATACATTTGAAGCCTTTTCACAGATCTTATCTATGTGAATTATAAGCACTTTGATGTTTGCAATTACAGTCAATGGAGCTGGACTTGCAATGGCAACATGTGATATAATATCCCTGAATGGTGGAAAGCCAGCCAACTTCTTGGATCTGGGTGGAGGTGTGAAAGAAGCACAAGTCTATCAAGCATTCAAACTGCTGACTGCTGATCCAAAGGTAAAAATGTTGGGTTTGGACTGGGAGCTTCCCTGTGCAGCAGTGGGGCTGAGTAGGACCATGAACAGTGCACAGAAAAACCCAGATCATGGTGAGAACACTGAGGGTGAGTTCCTAAAGGGCTAGTCTGGGAGGAAAATGAATTCAATATGAACCACTGGACAGACTTTTCAATTCCTGATCCATGCTCAGCTTTGCTGGTGAGTTGTGAGTGGGAGCTTTCTCCAGGCAGTTCAACACAGAAGTGCAGGTGTGCTAATGCTGGGCATTGCAGTGCTGAACTCAAAGCATCTCACTCCCAAAATGGAATTTGTGAGACTTAGATGCTTAAAATGTCATTCCTAATAGTGTAGTACCACAGTAGACTGAGGAGAAAAATGGGAAAATTAAGCAAATAGCTAATTCGAAGGGCTGATTTGTACTCTTTTAAACTCAAGGTTTCTAAAATATCTGACTCTGCACTGCAGGATAATCTGTATTTAATTAACGTTCCCAGGCTGGAATCACAGTCTGGAACGTTCTGACACTTCCTTTTGCAGATGGAGCTGCAGTTGCTCTTTTCTTTTTTGAACAAGAGGAGAAGACATTAGTCTCTGTGTACTGAGTAGGAGTTATTTCTAGAGATGTGTGTTGAGGTCACTGGTCCCCTCTGCTGAGAGAATATTGATCAGGCGTGGGCTTTGGAGCAGTGCCAGCTGCCCATCCTGCCAACATGGAGTTCTGCTTTTGTGTGCAGCCAGAGCTTCCTTGCTGTTGATATTTTTACTAATGGAAATCTGTCGGAGGGCTTTGATCATCTTTCCCATTTCCTGCACCTAAGCATCACAGCTGAAGTCCCTATTTCAACATATTGCTTCTTTTTGTGGATCTGCCTTCATCCCCTTTATCTCATGTTTGCTGTGATTCCAGTCATTTTCCTCATGTTCATTGTGATGTGATACTGGCTCCTAAATGCCACCTTCCTGTGACAATTACATTGCTCTAATTGTGTCCTCTGTGCAGCAGCAAGTGACAAAATGCTGTGGCTTTTCAAATAGAGGTGGGCATTGTTTGCAGCAAAATTTCAAGGCAAAATTAGGAAGAAAATTTACAGTACAAAATAAGCACAGGTCAATTTCATACCGTAAGCTCTTTGCAGTTGCAACTCTCCCTGCATATTTTTTAAGTACCTGGTACCTTGATGCCTCAAGTGTTCGTTGTTTGAGTTGCTCTGCAGCGTGTGATGGTCTGGCTTTGCCTGAGATGTAATTTAGTTCTGAAACTTGTGTTAGTGGTAGAGAAGCAGGTGCAGTAACGTCTCAGATACACAACTTGGCTGGTGATTATCACTGTGCTAAGTAGTTTCTACTGTCTGCTGCAGCACAAGCAGCAGGTATTCATTTTGGTGATGAAGCTTACTGAGTTTAAACAATTTTAAAACAAAAAGGCATTCTAGTAGCTCTCAGCTATAGAACATCTGCGTGCCCAACATTTGACTTGTAGTTATATCCTTCTATTACACATTCTGCTTATATGTTACTGCTTAACTATTTCCAACTGCACACACCAGGGCTAGGGAAGCTCTGCTGCTGAGAGAAAGCAAAAGGGAGCGTGGAAAGGACCTGGATTAGGCATTTATGCTGGGGCTGTGCCAGTCCTGGCATTGACTGGCTGAAGATGCAGAAGGCAAAACAGTTCATGTTTTATTTTATTCTGTTCAGAAAATACAGCAAATGTCTGTTATTTCCTCTCCTGATGCACCATGTCCATTAGCTCACTAATATATAATCAGAAAATTGGATGAATTCTCTGTTTTCATAACTTATGTTAGGGTTTCAGTCCCAAGAGTCTTTGTGGCTAATGCAGCACTCACAGATTGTATCTGGTCAGTCATTTCCCTGTGGCCTTTAACTTGATTCCCATCTGGTTTGATAAGATAAAAATTTGTTCTTGGGAACTTGAGATTCAGTTAATTTTTGTAAATATCCAAATGTCTGGAGACTAAAGAAATAAACAAAAAAAAAAATGTTTTCAGGGCTGTAATATGGAGAATTGCTGTTTTTTTAGTTGTGCTGGCAGAGTTCATCTTCATTGCAGAAGATGAAATCTTCCAGAAGGAAAGGTTCAACTGCACTCTGAAAACGATCTCTTTCTCCCTCTTCAGTTGTCTTTAAAATGTCTATTTGTATTAAAGCAAAAAAAAAAAAAAAAAAAAGCACACCAAAACCAAAAAACAACCCCAAACAAACTAAAAAAGCACACTACCCCTCCTCTGCCCCAGACAAAGAAAATAAACAAATCAAGGTATGCCATGATTTCATTCAGTGAAGCTGAGGATATTGTTTTTGGGAAAAGTGAAGATCTGGGCTGGTTTGCTGCTGGTTTAACCTGTCAGCTGTCAGTGTCTATAATTCTTGGAGAGAAAAAAAAAATGTGAGGGTTTTTGTTGCAAAAGGTGATCCACTGGCTTTTGGATGGAAATGCTGTCCCTGGAGCCAGTGACCCTTTTTACACTCTGCTGGTCTTGTTTGCTGTCTGCCATATCCAATACTTCCTGGGTTAGACAGGTCATTGCAATGGTTCTGAATTCCTTTCTATTCGCTGTCTAAATTCCAATTGCTTTTTTTCTTTCTTTCTTCTTTTCTTTTCCTTCTTCCTGCCTGTCTTGTTTCTGTAAGTTTGTGCTGTGCATCTGCTCTGGCAGGAAATGTACAGTCTTCCCTGTTTTTAGATGCTAGCAGGAAAGGGAAAGATGGCTCAATTCTGGCAGTTCAAGCTGCTGGGAGACACTGCAGGAGCTTAATTTATCCCCCCTTGTCCCACAGTAAAGTTGAAGTGGTTGTTGCCTTTGGTATTTCTGAGGTTCTGGGTGTGAATTCCTGCTTCAGGCATCCCTGCACAGTCCTCATCCATGAGCACTCACATCCTTGCCAAGCTCCACAGGTGCTTGTTTTTGTTCATGCTGAAGACCTGGTTACCATATGATGACTGTTTGTAGGATTCCACAAGGGTTTTTGGAAAGGCTAAAGCTGAAAAAATACCTGCTCCTTCCTGGGTCTCCATGGGCTGCAGGGGAATGTTGGCCCTGGCACCTGGGGCAGTTCCTGCCCCTCCTGCTTCACTGACCCTGCTGTCTGCAGGGCTGCTCCTCTCCTGTTCTCACTCCTCTCTCCAGCTGCTGTTTTGCAGTTTTCTGTGCCCTTCTTAACTCTGCTATCCCAGAGGTGATGCCACTGTCCCTGATGGGCTCAGGCTCCATTTCAGAGCTGGTGGCTCCATCAGGCATGAGGAAGCTCCTGGCAGCTCCTCACAGAAGCCACCTTTTATCCCCTGCTATCAGAACCTGGCCTCACAAACTCATCCAAAAGCTAACTTAGCTGTAAGCAGGTTTGTTTTACCATCAGCCACTCTAGCCCTATTAGAAAATGTCACTGAAACACAGGCACTTAAAGGCTAACATGGTTTGTTGTTCTTTCTCTCCTTTTCCCACTAAAGTTCCTTTGAAAACCTTTTTTGAAGCCTGTCATTGATGATATGACAAAAGACTCACCAAATCAATTGATATTAACAACTGTTTGCTTGTTATTTAGGCAAAATACTATTGACAGAAAGACAAACTTTTCTCGGGAAAAAATATTCCATATTGACATCTGTTAGCTCATATCCAGGGAATAATTAATACCAAACCCACACAAGACTTTATTTTTTTTTTTCTCTTAAGCAATTATCTAGTCCAAATTCAGATTATTGTCTTAATTATATGGAATAGACAATCATTCCTGTCACCTTGCTTTGCCCGTTCATGTTCAGATGTATCTCTGTGCCCACCACATAATTGGCACTGATCTGTTTCACTGTTGTGTGTCAAGCAGAGGTTTTGGGGCTTTTGTTTTCCAGGCACCTGAGAGAGTGACCAGAATTCTGAAAGAGGATATCATTAAACCATAACTTAGCAATTCACTTCTTTTCCAGCTGTGTTTGGTGTGAAAATAATGCAGTTTATACATCCTTATTATACAAGACATTTTTATCGCCAGCTTATCCTTTTGGCTTCAGGGATTTTTAGTATTAGCTTTCTTAACATTTGCAGTCTGTTATGTGGCAACAGAAGGGATAACATTATACTAAGAAGAAAAATTTGGGATAATCTTTTCTTAGATTTCAGAAATAAAAATAAAGTTGCCATGTATAATGCATTTGGCCTTTATTTTGGGTAATTAATTTAAAATTGAGTGAGCTAGTTCAGTTCAGACCATTCAAAACATCTCAAATCATTCAGGCAGATTAGGGTGTAGTAACTATATTTGTGTGGTTCTGGACTGTTTGCTCTCACTCTGCAGCTTTGAACAATGACCTGCTCAAGGGGGAAGACTTTAAAAATACAAGAATTCCAAATGCCACATTTCTGTGATAGGGAACTTCCTCATAGTTAGAGCATAGGCTGGCTGTGGACAGTTCACTGCATTTAGCTGATTGTCAGCAGTGGATTTCTCAGTGTTGCAATAATGCAAACCCATAAATCAGTAGGACAGATAACCTCTCCTATCACACATGCAGCCTATGTCAATGTGCATATAATTTTGGACAAAAAAGGGAAATGTAAATAAGATTCAGTTGCAGACATAAAATAGAACTTGTTTAAATTGTCAGGTTTGGTGTCATTTCAGATAATGTAGAGGAACCCTGTTCCTACAGACTCATTAGGAATCCTCTTGCTTTCTCATTCACACATCATGCACCCTTGACACACTTCATTAGCCAGCTCTTCTTTACACAGCATGGAAATTCTTTACACATTGTGTAAAGAAGAGGGTGAAGCATCATACTGTGGTTTGAGTGCTCTAAACGCTGTAGCTGAGGAGGTGCTCCAGTGCACAACACCTGTGTGCTGCACTGCACTGCACTGCACTGCACTGCTGCACAGGTGCTGCTGCCAGTGCAGTGGTTGCACTCTGCATGGCCCTCACTGCTCCAGCTGGGTGTCTCAAAATGGTCACACTGAGTGAACACTTTTGGAAGTCGAGGCTCTGACTGCTGTGTTTACCCCTTGTTGTGAATTGCGGGTTATGATGCTCATCTGCCATCTACAAACACTGATCAAAAATTCAATACTTTGTTAAAGAAGTTAAGTGCTATGAAAATCATAAAAGTTAGCACTGTTCCTCACTGCTTATTACAGAGCCCTCTCCTCCTGGCAGTTTAGTGCTCAGCACTGGTTTTGTAGAAGTGTAAGATTAAATTTTCACAAAGAAAATCATAATAAATAAACCTGTTGTAATTTTTGCTAGAAATTTTGACATTTCTGTAGGATGTTGTCTAATCAATCATTGAAAAATTCCACATAGTTTTTTGAATCTGGATCTTGCTACATCATCTTAATATTATCTCCTATCAGCACAATAAGGGGCCTTTTTGTCTTGAAGGGGAATAAACAGGTAGCTAGAGACCAACTTTTCCTCTGATTTCAAATATACAAATGATTCAAGGGTTGAAAGAGGAATGAGACACAGAAAGGTGAAGGAGCCTTCAGTTAACCTGAGCAATCTGCCTGGTGTTGCAGGTCAGTGACTGCCTCAGGCAGGAAATAAGGGTTAAGAGCAGCAAAGAAATGTGGCTGTATAGGGTAGCTGTTCTGAAAATACTGCAGCCAAAAAAAAGGTAGCTGAGTCCTACAGCAGCTTATTTTAGGAATTTATACACTATCCAGCACCACAAGGTTTTAAAGACCAGCTAAACAAGCAGTTATCCAGGAAATTTCAGGGAGAGTTGATCCTGCCTTGGAGCCAGTGAATGGTCTGGAGCTTCCTTTCTGTGTTTCAGAGAGGAAACATAAACATAAAGCTGTGTTTGGTAATTTTGCAAGAGCAATAATGTCTTGACTCTGGAAGTTGAAGATTATTCTTATAAAATAAGAGTTTGTGAAGGTAGAAAATAGGGCACAGAAATATCTTGAAAAGCTGGGTAAAGTTCACAAAGGCATATTGTGGTTTTTGTCTCAGATATTTGTAAAGTATTTTGTCTTTAGAAAATGGAGCAGGTCATGGTTCTTTTAAAGGTACTGTAGTTTTGAGTTTATAGGACTAATTTAGGAATTTCCCCACATTTTTAATTAGCTCTGCATTGGTGAGAAAATACAGACTAATAGAACTATAGAAAGGATTCTTTTCTAATGTGCCTTTGCAGTTTTGCAGAATTAATATGAAATGACTATTCATCTTTTAAAACACTTAAAATATTGAAAAGTCATTCTTTCATTTCACTGAGGCACTTTTACAGACTGATAGCATATTGACAATATTTATGAAAATGAGAGGACAATTATGCATTTAAAATGCATAATTGAATTGTCTTGATTTATAACCAAAAGTAAAATATTTTTCAAGAGCATGTGTAGTATTGAGTCCTAAGTAATTGATATGTAAATATACTTTAACATGAATCTGTCATTATTTATGGGCACTGACAAGTTGAATGCCTTTTGGCATTTTATAGTAGGCTATAATGAATCCTAAAAACTGGATATGAAAATAAAATTCCTAAGCAAGAGGAAGACTTGCAGTGATTTTGTAATTGCTTCCTTTGTGGCAGGAATGTTTTCATAGATGGTAAATGCTGGCAAGTTAGTGGAAGAGCCACAACACAAACTGAGCTGGTAGGTTTGGATGGAAGTGTTTGTGTGCTAATTATCCTCTCTGTAATGTTGTCCCTTCTAAAGCAGGGAACGAAGAGCAGGCATTTCCATTTTTCTTGGAGCAGAAAAGGCATTGCCTTCCTCAGACAGGTGCTCTGTGGGCAAGGCTTGTTGCATTTTCCTGCTTGTTTGGAGGTGTGCTGGATTAGTGATCAAAGCGACAGAGGATTTTGTTATTGGCTTTGGTTTTAGGGCTGGGGGTTGGAGAATGTGGAATTTTCTGAGGTCTCCACTGGTGAGCTGGGATGGCTGAGCCTGCGGTGGGAAGTGTTTGGGAAGGACATGGGAATGGTTATGGGACCTGTTTCTTGTGGTGCCGTAGCCTGGTGTCACCATGTCACTCCAAAGCAGGGCCTCAGATGGGAGGTGATGCATCCAGGCAGTAAATCTCCACCCGAGCACCTTCCCAGCATCTCTGACTGCCAAGGGCCTGACGGCATGTCCAGGCTGTGCAGCAGAACCTGCATGTCTTGGGATTGCCCAGTAAAGGGAACATCAGAAAAGTGTTTAATCCTTCACTGGGATTTCCAAATTGATTAAATTTTGAACATTTATTTGACTCATTTCACAATTAGCAAGGGTAAAAAGGGAAGATATTTTGGGAAAGTCAATTTGGTAATTCATCTTGGTGAGATGAGTAATTTATTATGAATCTACTTTTAGATCATCCATCTAGCACACATACAGGAGAATGAAAGACAAATAATCTGATAATACAGATAGGAAATACTATATTAAAAGAAAAGTTGTAGGTGTCCTTGCTTAAACTCTTCTGTAGAGAAAATCGCATTTTAATTCTCATTATTTTTAAGTGGGTGTTATGGCAGTCTAGGAATGTGTTTGTTCTTTCAATCAAAATGAAGAAATTTAATCACCTTGCCTCCATCTGTTCCTGACAAACTGGTCTAGATGATGAAATGTGTATCTCAGGTAGGTGCTTTCAGCCATTTTTTGCTGGGTTAGGCACACTCTTGTGAGAGTGAAATAAATAACTTATCTTATTATTTATAAATTAATTAATAAATTATAAAATGATAAGTAATTTATAAATAAATTACTTATCATTGCAGAAGCACCCTGGATGGATGGAGCACAGGTAGCTAGGACTTCATATTTTTCTTATTGATAAGACTCAATTTGGGGGAAAAATGGTAAACCATGTCAAAATTAACAAGCATTTTCTCATCATAAAATTATCTTTTAATGACAGAAGGGCCTGATATTGCTAAGATTTTTAGAGTAAAGATGCTTTTCTTTTTTTGAAGGGTATCATAGGGTGATGGAAAAGTTTTAGAAAAGACAAAAATTGTTTGAAATACAGCTTAATTAAAGAGGACTAAAGCTATTTCTCTTGTATCTCTATTTTGCTTCAGGTAGGATTGAATTATTTCACAGCTTCATATTCATGCTCAAATTCAACAAGAACTCAAACCTGTTTCAAGTTTTAATATTTTAGTATCTATTATTCTGAGTGGATTGATAAAGCTGAAATAAATGAGCCTATTCACTTTTAAAGCTTATCATGTGCTTAAGTAGTTGGCAAATCAAGTCCATGTCTGCCACAAATGAGTAGCTCTTGGTCTTTTTGCTCCAGGTTTAGTTTCACCTTCTAATAAAAAGCTACCCTCTCATAGGAAGATAAACTTAGTCCTGTTTCTCAAAAGATGTTGCATTTTTTGTACCTGTCACACTCAGCAGTCTCTAAAGTCAGGTGTTCTCTTTAGAGTGGTGTGAAAAGTGAAACTTTATTTCTTTTGGTGCTCCTCCTTCTGACAGCAATCTGCAGGAAGCAGAAGTTCTTCCATTTCCATCTGCCAGTGGCCAATTTGTTCATGTTTGCAGTCTGGGGTGTGTGTAGGTGATGCCTTGTGAAGGGTGAACTACAACAGAGGCTAGACAGAGTTAAAGAATAAAGTAGGGATTTATTTTTCAGCAGAAAAGTACCAAACATTTTAAAGATTTTCCCCCCCCCCAAGCAATTAGAGCTGATTAGGAATAAGGTAGCCTTACTTGTTTCAAATAGCCATATAATTTCTTCTTTCTGGCTGGGATAGAGCAGGTGTTGTACCACTGCAGCTATTCCAAATGAATTTAGAAGATATTTGACTTCTTTTACAAAACCATTTTCACCTTGAATCTTCTGCTATGGCTGTCGTATTCTTTTTCATTTGCATACATATTTTACTCATCAAATAAGTAGAGGGAAAAGAGAACTTCCTTTTGAATTTTTACATGCAGCTTGCTATGGTGAAGGTGTGTAAATCTGCAGATCTCTACTCGACTGCTGCTCTGACACAACTTGTATGCACATTTCCACAGCCTGTTTTGTATGCAGTGCTGGCTGTTGCTGTACTTTAGAAACCATTTCTAATTATTTAAGGGTAAGCCTGAGTAACCAAAGAGCTGCAGAGAACCAGATGTTCATTCCCTGGGAATGTGGGGGAGAAGGAGCCTCCCTTGCTGCAAAAAATCTGCTCAGGGCAGAAGAGCTGGGGCTGTTGTGACTCCCACCATCCTCTGCCATCCTCCCCCAAATAACTCTGCAGTGCCTCAGTGCAGGAAACACAGCAATCCTGCTATCAGTGCCAGAAAATTGGATTTCTGGGTGGCTGACAGGTGAGCTGACCATGTAAGTCAATATTCACTTCACCAGAAAAGGGAATGAAATCTGCACCTTCAGGCAGGGCCCTGCTGAGAAGGTTGTTCAGCAAAAGTGTGCACAAAACCCTGTCCTGTGACAGTGATGCCAACCCTGTGATTAAAGCAGGAACCTTTGTATAAGCTGTGGATGGCACTTCTGAATGGTGGATTTGGAATTAATAGTGATAACATGGGAAAAGAGGAAAAACATCTCATTAAGAAAATAGATTATATACATGCTTATGTGGTGCAAGTTTTAATCTAGATAAGATTAAAACTTGAAAACGCTGAGGATTTCTTTTTTCTTAACTAAATCTTGATTAAGTCAACCTCCCAGAGTACCGTTATGGGCCTGTAACAGGCAAAATAGAAGAATTACTTATTGGGTAGAAATGAATGAATGTGCAGAGTCAATATTTTATAGGAGGTGTTGAAAGTTGAATGCCTGATGCCCAGCAAATCATTTGATTTAAAGGTTTGGGACTGCATTGCTTGACTTCTCATTGAAGAAATATAAAGGAGCAAATTACTATTTGCTGAAAAGCCACAGAAACCTTATCAGAATTGTTTAGTTCCTGCTGCTCCCTGGAGGTTTTCCTCTTCAACCATTGATTGAGTATGTGCTCTCTGAATTGTGAAGGATTTGCCTTTAATCAAAACTTCCATGGGGCTCTGCATAGTTGTTCTGGGAATTTTGTGTGTATTACTTTGAGGGAATCTCAAATATATTTTTGTTTTCACTTAGTCATACAAACTGTGGAAGTAATTGAACTGGAAAGATAAAAACAATTAGAGCAAGGATGGTGTCTACATATCAACAACATTCCTTTAACTCTCTTAATAATGCTGAACATCTGTTGAACTTCCATAGAAAAAGTAAATGGGTTCAGCCTTGCCCCTGACCAGTGGAAGAGCTTCCACCTTACTGCCCACTGAAGTGTGAGGCTTTTCATCAAAGAACTTCCTTCTGCCACTTGCTCAGCTCTGTCATTCCCTTCTCTCAAGATCTATTGGAATTTTTTTTTTTTTCAAATCCAAGGAAATAAAAAAAGGATTTTTTGTGTGAATATGGTTTCAGATTTAATGTCCTCAATAAAAAAGATTAAATCTAAAGAGAAATTTTCTGCAGCTCACTTTTATTAGGGATAAAATGTGCTGCCCTCTTCTACCTTTTGACACCTGATTTGGTATTTCATTTATTTTTCTGTTTTTCTGAGTTCAGTGTATTTTACCACTCAGCACTTCAGAGCACTCACCATAAAAAGCCGGCCACCAAACTTCCATTATTCATAATTTACCATTTCAAACCAAAGGAGAAAATCTGGCACAAGTTGGATTTCAGTAGAAACTATTATTAGCATTTTGCTGGTATTGGTGCTGCAGTTCTGTACAGTGAGAGAGCTTCCCTTTGTGTGAAGTTGAACAACACCAACACAAGATCATCCCAGCAAGCCAAGAGCAACTCCACTACTGAATTCTCAGGTGCAGCATCCTGGCATATAAATCAAACCCTGTGTAATTCTAGTGCCAAATTCTTGGTCAAAAATCTCAGCCCTGGTGTTGAATTTAATTACACAGTGGATAAAGAGAATGAAGTACTTTCATGTTATTTAGGAAAATGTGGTCATGCTTGGTACAGGGATAATTGTTGATCGCTCACCAAGTCCCTCATTTTGTCACTTCTTCTTCTGTCAGAAGTGCTGTAAGGCCCCAGAGTCACAATACCACCCTCAGCACAGAAAGATGGTGCTTATCAGAAATCAGGGGAACTTGGAATCAAGCTAAAAGTGCTTCACAGGTGGGGCTCTTTTCCCTCTCTTAAGAGAAGGAAAACTTCAGTGAAAATGATTGTGCTGTCTCAGTTCCTTCTCTGTTTTTGATGTACTTTCATCAGCTGATTTGGTCCACAATAAAATGCCACAAATGAATTATTGTAATATAAAAGAAAATACTGTTTTGGTCAGTTCTTCCTTCTCTGGAGGTGCATTTTTTATGCTAATGCAAAATTTTTTGGTTACTTTGGGGAATTGTATTTGCAGAAAGTGGGGATTTGTTTTGGAAGTCAAATATTCCACTCCATTTTCACACTGGGAAGGAGGGGTTGGTTGGGTTGTTTTTGTGGGTTTTTTTTAAAGCATTTGTCAGGCCAGAACAGCTCTAGAGGCTTTAAGTAAAGTGCTGATTGCCCTGTCAATCAGGGCACTGAGGAACTGGGAACTTCACAGATTGATGCTTGACAGAATAATTAGAAAACTGTCACTTGAAGTAACCACTCTGGTGTTCCCTAAAGAAATGCGCTGGTGCCAAATGTGTGCTGTCCAGAGCTAGAGGTTAAATGTTCAGTAAGACAAAACATAGCATGTCACCAGAGAAAATTACTTCCAACATGCTGGGGAAGTGATGCTCCTCAAGTCCCTAAACAGGGACTACACAGTTTATTGAGCTTACCTGCTTTGATCTTGCTCATGTATTCAAGAGCTTTTCAGCCCTCAACGAGGGGGTTTAACTTGGTAACCCACTGAGGCATCATCTAACATTTTAGATAGCAGAGGGTCTGGAAGGGTTGGAGGCAAAAGCACTTAAAGCTGTAGCAGTATTTTCCAGTTCTGGACAGGTTTTAAGGCAGTTTTCTTAGCAGTTTTGAGTACTTCTCACTTAAAATAAATGCAGGCAAGTAATATCAAATTTCTTTCTTAATCCCTAGCTCTTAAGGAAACTTGGATATTTTTTTTTTTTCTGATTTGGGTGAGTTTGGAGACTGCTCTGAGGAGCACGGGACAGGGGCTGTGACATTTGTGTGCTTTGGTTCTCTTTGGTTTGTGTTAGTGCTGCATGGTCTGTGTGAGGGCTGGGATGGCAAGGCTTCCAGGAATCAGCTGTGGAATTTCAGGCTGGAAAGATCCAAGGAAGGTCTGTCCCAGGAAGAGTTTCTGTGGTAGAAAGCTGTTCTCCAGAATGAACAAAGTAAATTTGTCTTTTGCAACAACACCTGCATAGCCATTGAGTTGAGGTTTGCCTAATTTGCAACTTGAAATTTATTTTGAAGTGTAAGGGGCTTTTTCAGTATAAGTATTTTATCTAAATTGCTTATGGATTCTCCAGGTAGTAAATAGAAAGGATAATTCAAGATTTTAATTGAAAGCTGGCACTTTCCTATTGAGATGGAGTTTTATAAGAAGATTTGATTTATTTTGTCACTCCAGTGCTTAAGATCACACACATGAGAGAGGTTTCCTGATTGCTGTTATCTGTAGGGCTGAATCTTGAATTTAATTCCCCTGGCAAGGAAAAGCTGCTTCAATAAGTTAGAATGAGCGAACTGTAGATGCTCAGGTTGCATTTCTCAACACTCACACTGGAGCTGCTGAGACTGTGTTTGCAATGGATCTGTCAATCAAAAGTGCAAGTGTCTTTCCCTTTGAACATTACAGATATTGAAGGTCAGTGCTTCTATGGATTTAACTGAGAATAATTTTGAAATTCCTATTTTCAGAGTTGGAGATGAAATTTCAAAACTGCCATAGGGAGAGAAAAAGTTTTATTTCCACGAGCAGTCAAGGTCTGATTCTCTCCTCAGTGAAATATTTCTATTATTTATAAATCTCCTGGTACTGGAGTGTTAGCGCTGGTTTGCATTAATCTACTAAAATCATATTAGATCCTTAATACCTATTTAGTTCTTTTCTGTACAGGTGAACTGAACTGGGTTTTTTTCCTGGGTAATGCACCCATGCAGTTATGCACAGAGCCTGAAGCAGTGTTCACTGTGTGCACACTAAAGCCAAGTGTCCAAGGCCAGATTTGGATGGGTCTTGGAGCGACCTGGGAGGCAAGGTGCCTCTGCCCATGTCAGGAGATGGAATGAGATGAGTTTTAAGGTTCCTTCCAGCCCATTCTGTGATTCATTCTAACACAATGCAGTTCCTATGGTCACAACAGCTCTGTAGCAGCATTTCTTGGAAAATCATGCTAGGAAGACAGGAGGATCTGTCTCAGCTTTCAAGGAAAACTGGAGTGGTTTCATTCAGCTTGGAAAAACCATCAGGAACAGGTAAGATGGGGATGATCTGTGTTTTGAGAATTAGGATCAAGGCAAAGAACTTGTTGAAGGCAGGATTCCTCTCTTGCACATACTGACATGCTGAGACAGAATCCTTCCCTTGGGACTGTCTCTGAAGGTCTGAATTCTGCTGGAGTTGGACATTTTTGAGTTACTGTTCGTCCTCGGCTGTTGGCTGCCTGCAGAGTGAAGGGAGGAGGTTTCTCCACTGTTGGATGCAATGCAGTGATTGAGCACTGATTGCCCACTGGGCAGTTGGTGCAGCCACAGATAGAACGCACATTTCAGTACAGTTTAGGTTGTTTTTTACCCAACCACCCTTCAGATTTCAAAATGGTGCATAAACTAACTTTTCACTGACACGACTCTTCACCTGCTGCATCAGTGACAAAATTGTTTCCACAGAAACTGATTTCCTCCAAAGACCAACATCAAAAAGCCAAAATCAAATAAATGGCAGGAAATAGAATGTGATGGTGCAGATGCTCTATCTTTATGATTATTGTCACTCATGGGGGGGAAAATCCACGTAGGACATTCCTATCTCTGGCACCCGTTAGAGATGTTGTCACTTCAAGCTCACAGCAGTGAAACCTTTAGAGGCTAACACACCATCTGTTAATTTTTATTCCCTTTTTTTTCCCTATCACACATACCAGTTTTCCATGCATGCTTCATACACATTTTTATCATAACAGTTTCAAGCAAACTTCCCTTATCTTGCTGCTAGTCCAGAGTTTTTAAAGCTCTAGTGTACCTTTCCTATCCTGAGCTACATTAAAAGTGTTCTCTCTTATTTTCCTTTTTAATATTTTTTTAAAGGATTTCTTAAATTTTGATTGCATTTTGTAAATATGTGAATAGGGAAAACTTTTGTTTCCCGTCTTTTGAAATCGTTCTTTTGTAGATTTTGATAAATTGGACCTGGCATAAATGCCTTCATTTTGTTCATCTGTCAAACTTCTGTGTCTGAATAAATCAAAGAAAACATCAAAAATAATGGAGGCAGGAGGTGAAAGGGTTATAGGGAAGTGGTAAAAAAATTACACTCCCTGGGAGAAGGGACATGCTGAGCATTTTGAAGTGTATAAAAGGTGTAAACATGAAGGAGGAACTATAATTATTTAATCTTAGTAGAAATGGAACTAATCGGTTTTAGAAACAAAGAGAAATGAAGATCATCCAAAAAAAAAAAAACAAAACCCTATCAGCAGGAGCTATAGTGTGAGACTTTGATCCTGAAATTAGCTCAGTGTGTGCCCTTCCTGATGAGGCAAGGAGTCTGCTGAGTAGGTTCTTCCCTGACTCAGCCTGCATTTCTGTTTGCAGAGTCCTGCCAAAAGTCACTTCATATTTGAAATTAAGTACAAGCCATCTCTCTGGAAAGCTTTAAAAGTAAGTCGGCTGAAAAAGGAAAGATATTTCATGGTCTGTCAAGTGAGTAACTGGAACTCCTTGCAGGTATTTTTTGGAGTTGAATTAGTGATCTCTTGGCATGCACAGAAGATGGCAGGTGGTAAATGCTGTTTCCATAGGCTGTGGTATAATTCCAGATGTGCATCTGGAAACAGGATCTGGCTTCAAATGTGTTCTCTCAGTATGCCCAAACTTCTGCAGGAGTTACTTGTATGGTTCCTTCCTCTTCTTTTGAGTCTTCATCCTTTCCCGTTTGGGAATTTGTATTCCTAACATCTTTCCATTCCTCATTTATGGATTGTACTTTTAGCCCCTGTGCCCTGGTTTGCAGTGGCCCTTCTGAACACGGAGTCAAATCCACCTCCCTGGTAGGAAATAGCAACCAAGTACATCTCTGTTCAACCCCTGGCTGGTGGAGGAAGCAGAGACTCTGAAAAGCTGAGTAAGGAAATGGGAATGGTGTCATTTAGTGCCAATATCAGGGCTTCAATCCATCTACTTGAGTTGGACTCGATGATCCATGTGGGTCCCTTACAACTCAGAATATTCTGGGAAGATGTGTCTGGGTGAGGCTTTGTCAGGTTTAGGTTGTGGTTTTTATGTTGTTTTGTCTTAAAAGATTGTTAAAAACTCCCCAGCTCTTCTTGGAATTTATTCAATACTTAAGGGAAAGGTCAGTGTCAAAGCATCAGTGTCCAAGGCTGATCCCAAGATGGGGATCCCAAAGTAGCTTGGAGGAGATCAGAGCTTGTCAGTCTCTGGGACAGAGCCATGACACAGGCTTGCCCACTGTTTTGCTTTGATTTGTGTTGGATATTACCTTTTTTAGAGTTAATATTTTCAAGTTATTCTCTTTGTTTGTAGCTTTTATAGCAGAAAGGAAGTGATACATTTCTATCTATGCCTATTAATTTTCTGTCTTTATTTCCCGGTCAACACACACACCACATTTCTGCCTTATCTTAAAAGCAAGGCTTTGCTGGTGCTGGAGTAAATATTCTAATTGAATCCCTCCAGTTGGCACACTAATAGCTTGTCAATTTGCTCACATTTGACAGCCAGCCCTGCTGCCTTCACAACTAATGCTCGTTGAGTGCCAATATAAATGAGCATGATAATTGTCTGATATTATGTCTAGTCTTTTTCTAAATTTAGTGTCAACATTTTTCTGACTCAGTTGTGTTGTGGTGTTTTCCTCAAAGAAAATGGTTGAGGAATAATGAAATCTTGCTGTGTTTGTCATATGACACTGAATCCTACAAAGAATTTTTCATTTTCTTGTGAACATCAGAGTTGTGAACACTTTGTAAAACACATCTTATTAGCTAGAGCATTACAATAAGGAAAGAATGTAAAACTTGATGTCCATTTAAAAGAATAAGAGGAAAGGTGAAGAAAGGCTACCCTTTAGATGATTGATGGGCTGCCTAGATCAAATGTATCTACATTAGATACTTTTGTATAATTGACTCTGAATGGATATAGATTGTGTGATTGATGATATCATTATTTAAAGAAAGACTTGATTTTTTTGCCATTTTTGATGGCTTATTCTGTTGACATCCAGGAACAATAAAGCAAATCATTTGTCCTGACATTTTAAAATACTACTGAATGGTGTGGAGGAAAGGTGATGAGTTGTGATGGTTGTGAGGGTGCCCAGAGCAGCTGTGGCTGCCCCTGGATCCCTGGCAGTGCCCAAGGCCAGGCTGGACAGGGCTCAGAGCACCCTGGGGTAGTGGAAGGTGTCCCTGCCATGGCAGGAGGTGGCACTAGTTGAGCTTTCAAGTTCCTCCAACCCAAAGCATTCTGTGATTCAGTGATTTTTACATGCTGTACCACTTCAGTGTACAAAATTATCTACAGGGGAACGCTGAGTTTAACAGGCTCTTGGGAGAGTTTTGTTGTGATTGGTTATGTTGAAATATGGAATAGAAACCTGGGCTGAAATTCAGGTCTCTCCATCCTCATCCTACAGTAGAACTCTCCCTTTCATTATGCAGTTTAACCCAAACTGGTAAAGAATGGAAGGAGAAAGTTCTCTGGAGGTGGCAATACTCTCCCAAGTTACCCAACAGCCAGAGGCAGAGAAAAAGTGGGGTTTTTTTTGTGGTAGAAACCAGATTGTGTGACCTGAGTTGTGCAATGCCACATCCTTCACTGTGGTCTCCTGCTGGGCTGAGCTGAGGGAGAACACCTGTTTATAGAGGTGTCAAAGACATGCTGGCTGAAGAAGGTTTGGTACCCATATTTTGACAGGAAAGGAGATGTTATTTATTAGTGCCCAAAACAAATAGGTGCAAATTAACACAAATAAATGCTATTCTTTGGTAAAGTTGAGGAGAACCCCTGTAAAATGAAGTCACTTTCATCTCATCTGTCTGTTTTGTTGAAATAGAAGTCTGTGAAGAGAAAAAGGTTACTTCTGGAGATTTAATGCCCTGAAAATTTACAGGCTTGATGCTTAAGCAGTAATAAGTGAAGCATTAAGGCATTTCTTGTGGATTAATGACTGGCTGGGAGGAGTTGATGGTTTGAAGAATAGCTGAGGACCATTAACCTCCATTGGTCATTAATCTTCAAAGGCTGCCTTGAATACTGAGGTCATTATTGCTATGGAAAATAAATATTTGAGGAGGGGGAGAGAGGAAGGATTATACAAACTTCTAAAATATATGGTTTGAATGGTTTAGTAGCTCTCCTATCATGTGTCATTGTAGGTGGACAGTCACTAATAGTATTAGTCTACAGGATTAATAACAGTTTTGAATTTTCACTGCTGAGGTTGCTTTTATTTCATTCACTAATTCAACTGTAAAATTCATAACGTCAGGATAAATACAGTTGTAGAAATGTGGCTGTAGGGTGTGTACAGCTGTGTGGTCAGAGAACTGGCCATGTAATGGAGCTTCTAACATTGTTTTCAGTTTTAAAGGAGGTGTTGTGGCTTCCATTAAAACCCTTTGTTCTGCAGCCCCTTCCCCTGTTCAGGCACATGGTAGGTGCATGCCTGTGTCTTGTTTCCCTGCCAGAGGACAGACCTTTCCTTGATTTAAGTGCTCAGCAGTGTTATTCTCAGCAGATCTTCACAGAATAACTTGATGTAGCATTTCATTTGCTGCAAGTCAGCTTTGCTGTGTGGATGAAAAGGGCTCAAAGTGGCCTGTGTGCCTCAAATACAAGTGAAAATCAAGCTGGCAGTCCTGCTGCTGTTCACAATTCCTTGCCTTCAGCTGCAGGACAGAGAGCAGTGACACCTGGAAGAGTGGATGCACATTTGCAGTCTAACCTGGAAGTGGCTCTATCCAGCAACCTCCCAAGTGCACTGATTTATGTGCTCTTTGTCCCAAATTCTGCACATGAGGAGTGTTTCTGCTATTAAAGGGGAAATTTCAGATGAAAATCAGCTCATCTTTGTTAGAGTTACAAAACTGAGCAAATTCATGAGCAAAACATTTGGGCAGGGGGTTCTTCCTCTCTTTGCTCCATTCAGCACATCTTTCCATATATCCTTAATTTCTTTTCCAGGTTGAACTCCCCTGCTCTTATCTTGTGCCCTGCCATCAAAATGAGCTATCAGGGGAGCAGCTGATGAATATTTTGATGATCAACTGCCCTGTTCCTCTAGAGTTAAAACAAATTAATGTCAGTAATATGCAAAAATGTTGTACATGGAGGTTATACAACCCCAAATCTGTTATATGCTCCTTGAGACAGATGGGAAGATTAGGAAAGACCTTTAAGATCATCTAGTCTGACTTCCCACAAACATTTGACCAAAAATCCCTGCCTTGAGGTCAGAGTTCTGTGATTGAATTAGCATATGTCTTTTTTAGAAGAAATTCTCAATCTTCATCATTAGTTAAGGCAGATTGAACATGTATTCCTGGAAGCTTTTCCATAGTTAACCTACTGTAGTATGTTGTTACCTTTGAAGTATTAGCTGTCTCCTGTCAAAAGTTATTCTGTGGTGTTCCACTCAGTGGTGTAATAGAATGAGTTTCTTAAGTGAGGTTTTGATATTCTGAGTAGCTCCTCTAACTCCATTTTCTTGCCAAAAATCTGAGAATGTGAGGCTTAAATTGAATTCTAAGAGGAGAAAAGACTGAGACAACCATTGCTTTGTAGTCCTCATATTTTGCACAGGAAGGAGTATCTGGAAAGCAGAAACTTCTTGTAGATAGCAGCAGCAAAATTAAGGTAAAGGCTTCCTTAACAGCTGTGCATAACATCAAATTTGGAAGTGTGACAAAGATGCTGAAAGTCCCTTTTTCTGGTTCAGTTTGTAAAATCTGCCTTTTCCTACTAAAACATTTTAAATGGGAGACTTTACCTCAAGTGAAAGATGAATTAATCAATTTAAGCCTAAGGCAAGACAAGGTATATGTCAAGTTACAAGTTTTTGGTGAAAAGCTGTCTGCTGCTGGGGTTGATGTGTGCAAGTTGCATAGCAAGCTATGCAATGGAATTGAAAACTTAGGAATAAATACGTGTCTGGTGTTGAAAAGTGAACGAAACAGACTTGCACTGACACTTAGTGCTCCCAGGAAAGACTTTTTCTTGTAGGAATGAAAAATTAATGAGAAACAGGCGACAACTGCAGCATAACATTATACTGAAAACTGCTACCTGTAGCTTTTTCATAATTGGGAAACCAAAATAGCTATCCAGAAATCAATACAATGGGTTTTGTTTCTTTGAGGGTTTGTACACATTTAAGTCTTTACCATTTGCAGCTGTGTACAGTGTTGAACAGTGTCCATGCAAGTTTTTTTTACTTTTTTTTGAATGGACCAACATGCTTTTAGAAGAATGTTTACAAATGCTTGCCATATATGGGAAGGCCTGAAACTAACCAGTGAGTGAAGTAAAAACCCAAATATCCTGGTGACATCCACATTCAGCTATTTACAGGCTGAGCTATTGCATTATTCTGTGCTTTAAAACAGTTTGTCCCACCTACCAATGGCTGTAGCTAAATGTAGATCCTAACTGAGGAGTTGTATGGTTTGTGATTTAACAATAAGTAAATTTTGTTTGTTTGGCTGTAAAATGTTTGAAAGAATTCCAGCAGGTTCCTCACATGAAGCATTATTAACTGTGAGCATTCACAGCTCTGCCATTACATGGGTTTGTGGAGTTCATTTGTCAAATAAAAAATGTGGGGCATAAAGTAGGGTTGCAATTCCTCAGTGTTGGGTGGGGTGGAAGGCTTTGGGCAGACACAAGAAAGACTTGCTGGGTTTTGATTTCAAAGCCTAAAGAGTGGACAATTATTTCAGAAGTAGCTTTGTAACTTGTGTGTGAATTTTATGCGAGAGGGAGAGCAGCAAGCTCTCAGTGTAGAACCACTTTGGCATTTTCTGCTAGTTCCAGTGTTCTCCAGAAGTCATTTTCACAGCTGCAGCCATAAGAGAAAATCAGGGATATTGGATTTGCTGAAGTTCTGGTAATCAAAGCCTAGCAGGTAATAATAGAGGCTGGCTATGATGGTGATTAACTGAATCATAGTTGCTTTGCAGGAAGGGAGATCTTATGGAAACTTGAAGTCCAGGCCAGAAAATAACTGAGGTCATGACATTGAATGAGGGCTCTTTGTGAGTTAGTGCAAAAAAACAATGGCCAGTTTGAGGTGTAAGTATTTAGACCAAGAATCCAAATATCCTGGTGACAGTCAAGTGTCATGTCCTTGGGCTTGCCTTGGCAATTTGCATTAAGGGTGATGCTGGCTAAGCCTCCTTTGCTAAACACCAATGCAGTTTGCTGTGCTTCAAGTGCCCGTCCTTGAAGGAAAAGAATACAGAATCAATAAACACAGGACATGAGCAAAAATATTGCCAATGTGGATCAGAATTGTCATCTCTACTTGTTATTATATCTCTGATGATAACCTTTAACAGATGGCTAATTAAAAGAGAAGGGTTAAAGAAACCCCTGAAGAGGCAATTACAAACCAAAAATAAAACATTCAGATTTCCTGAAATATTTTTTTATAAATTTACTAATATGTTGTGTTGACTTTTCAGTTATAAAACCCATATGCTTGGAGTGGTTAAATATATTTGTAATGATGGATGTAAGATTATAATTTAATGGCAATGGTTTATTTTAAATTGTTTAATGTATTTTTGTACTTTTGATACTGGTGACTATAAAAGCATGTTCTCTTTATGTGAATGAGTGAATATATTCATGTGGTTTACATTTCAATCCATTGCAATGAAGTTCTGCATGAGATCTGTTCTTATCTCTGCTGAACTGAATATTTGTAAACCTATAGAAAAATGAAGAATTTTGCATGTGCATTTTGGTGCTTTGTTATCCAAACTTGATCATCTGAGCTTTGAACAGGTTTTGTTTTTTTGTCAGGATGAGTAAACCACTCCCATGTACATTAAACTCACTGCTCTACTTGAGCAGAGGAATTAATTCACAGGTGACAGAGTGCAGGAACTGCACTCTTCAGATAAGATAATTTCAGATTTGAAATCAGATAAATTCAATATTGCTGTATTGTTGTTCCTTCTGTTTTCCATCAACTATAATCAGTTAATTTGCTTTCTTCAGACCACTGGTTGTATCACCCCTCACCTTTCTAGAGAACTTTGACATTTTTTAAATTAAACTTTTAGACATTCACTGGTACATATGTGCCAAAGTGAAAACTGACTCTTTTCATTTTGCACTTTGCTTTCCAAATCCAGCTTGTCTTGTTCTTAATCTCTGGCAATGCTCTTTCTTCCACATTGAGTTACTCCTTTGGCAACATCCAGCAAAGGGACCTTTACAAATGCTTCTGCATTTCAGTCATAATGCAGGAGTGGCCATAATTTACTGACACGGTTGTTTCTTTAATTCTGAATTCCAAGGCCTCTTGATATATTGTTAATCAAATATTTGGGGTTTGTAATCTGGTTGAAAAAAACAAAAAATAACGACTATAAAGTATTTGAGTGTTTATGAGAGATGTACTGACTGTTTCAACAAGGACCTATCATATTTTTCCAGTGCTTCTCATTTCTGATTTACATAAATTTTGTCTGCAGCAATGTATTGCCTGGAGTTGTGACTGGTAATCATTGTATTTCTGAGATAGCTTTGATCATGTCCTCATAGAGGATTTTGTGAAAAATCTATTTAATCCTATATGATCAGAATAGTCCCAAATGAAAGGAGCAATGCAGTCATCACTGTACCATTTACCTTGGCTTTAATTCATTGATTTTTTTTTTCTGTTTAAGTATAAATTTTTCTTTATGCAGTTTCAATAGTGTTTCACTGTTAATTTTTCTTCATTGATATGAACAGCAGTTTTCACTCTGTTTAAAGTGTTTCTGGTGAAGTACACACAGTAGAGCAGATTTAAACATGCACAAAAATTTTTTTGGATCACTTAATGAAAGTCCTTGGAGGTTTAGATATGCTTCTAATTTGGATCAAAATTGGAACTAGTCAGAAGTTTTTAGAGAAAAGAGATTTTCTTGATACATTACTTTTGATACTTCTTAAATTTTTCATCCAGGTGGTGTTTAATTCTGAACAGAACCAGCATTCCAGGGAATGCCAAGGAACAGCCCGTTGGTTTTTCTGTTAGGTACGATACAGGACTTTTTGGGTGTCTTGAAGCAAAGTCTTGAAACATTGCCCAGTTTTTGTGGAAACAATTAAATTTGTAGGCTCAAGTCAAGGGACTAATTCAAAAGCGTTTGCCAGTTTGCAACTGGCAGAGGATTATAAATGAGTGTATCTGTCAGCTGCAGACACTGGAGACAAACAACAAAGTGAAACTTTGATAATGAATGTTGCATTATCTGTTGTTATTCAAGAATCATTCTTGTTGACTTCATGGATTATAAAGTTAAATTGTTTCTCCGCCTTTCCCACTTCTCTTCCCATCACACCAAGGCAATACTGTCCATGACTTACAGGTATCTAAACAAAATCATTGATTCTTAAGTTACTGTATTAAATTTCTGGAGCAATCTCACACTCAGTCTGTAAGAAATGTGGTGTTTTGTTAGTTCAAGGTTCACTATGATGCAGAAGATCTTTTAGAAGTAGGTGGCATCATGCTGTTCTAGTCTGGGTCTTGGCACATCTTCCATGTCCTGCATTGTGTGTGTTGTAGCTTTTTGTTTGTTTATTTTACCAGCACTTTTTTTGTCTGTCAAAGATGTCACTTGGTCACTATGACTGCATATTACTTTTATTCTATTTGAATGTACTGAGCTTGTAAAGATCTTGTACATCTATTTTTCCTATTAAGTGGAGAAAAAAGCATACCAATGCTGCCATTACATTCAGCACCGTATTCAAGCAACGGATTACGTTTCTAATCTATTTTGGATTAATTTAATATTCCCACAAAGAATTTAGTCTTTCCCCATGAGCCAAATGTTTTCCTCTTCCTTCATATTGACTGCTAATTGTTGGCATTTGAGAAGACTAAAGTCAGGTCTTACAGGGAGTGCAATCATACAGCCTTTCAGATCTAAACATCTTGTTGCTATAGAAAACAAAATATTCTTACAAATCATTTAAGCCTGAAATTAAATAAGTTCTACTGAGTATTTTTGATATCTGAAACTCAGCCTCTCAAAATAAGACAGGATTTCAAGCAGCTAATTCCAGTGACAACTTTTCGCAGCTTAAGACTTACCTTATTTTTCAGAATTAGTCTTAACCCATGGCCTTTAACATGTTACCCACTCAGGCAGGCATTTTTCAATTTATAAGAAGGGTGGCATCTTAGCAGTGAATACAGACAGGGGAGCCTGCAATTAATAGATAACCTGAAACAATAGCTTTAATAGCCCATGATTGAGCATATTTAATAAGTAAGGAGATTTTCTCACTTTAAACAAAGAATAAGAGAATGTGTGTGGGATTAGCAGTTTGCATCAGGGGAATGCCATTGTCTGGGCTGAAAAGAGCTGCACATCTGTAGATAGTTGATAATTCAGATAATTATTCATTTATGTGTAGCTGACTATTTCATAATAAGAGGGGGTACAAGTTTGGGCGTTTATTTTTTCTGACTTAGATAGGGAAATGATTAATTACAGAGCTGTATTTCGTGTCAAGTTGTGAATAAATATGTTTAGCATTCATATGGTTGTTTACAAACAGGAAACCCACACCGCTTGCCAACAGTTTGATTAAAAAAAAATCATTCAATTCATCACTAATTCTCTGTAGGAAAGATCTTTGCATTTGTGTAGTTTGGCATTTTATAATTAAATTCTTTTAAAACATTTTAATTAGGCAGAAGTAAACCAGAGTCCTTTTGTTTGCTCTGTGTAAACACTCGAAGGTGTCACTGAGGTGAGAGCTGTCGAGAGTGCTGCAGGGTATCTTGGCTTTGAAGAGTGCTCAGCTTGAGGTTTGTAGTGTGTCCACACTTCATTGGGAGATGGCTTTATCAAATCAAATAACAAATTCAGGAAATGCTATTTCAGTTCAAGTTCCTTAATTATGTGTTGGTTCCCCAAAGTATGGTAGAACTCTTTGGGTAGAAATGCATTTGTGATGTGTTCCATGCAAAAAAGGATATCTGGAACAGGGACTTGTAGCAAAGCAGTTCAGTCTTCACCTGGCCAGACAGAATCTAGGCAGGAATCTATGCTGTTGGTGCCTGAAAAAAAGAAAAGGTGGGAAAGTCCAGAGGAGGGCCACAAAGAGGATCTGAGTACTGGAGCATCCCTGCTATGAAGACAGACTGAGAGAGCTGGGGTTGTTCAGCCTGGAGAGGAGGAAGCCCCAGGGAGATCTTAGAGCACCTTCCAGTGCCCAAAGGGGCTCCAGGAGAGCTGGAGAGGGACTGGGGACAAGGGATGGAGGGACAGGACACAGGGGAATGGCTTTTAACTGAGAGATGGTGCTTTGAGATCAGATAGAAGAAACAACTTGTTCCCAGGAGGGTGGCAAGACCCTGGCACAGGGTGTCCAGAGCAGCTGTGGCTGCTCCTAGATCCCTGGAAGTGTCCAAGGCCAGGTTGGACAGGGCTTGGAGCACCCTGGGATAGTGGCAGGTGTCCCTGCCCATGGCAGAGGGATTGGAATGAGATGCCCTTCAAGTCCCCTTCCAACCCAAGCCATTCTATGAATGAGATTATGGTGGGCCATTAAAGGCCTTGGAAGGGAAGCCAAGGCTGTCCTGGCTAATCAGCACTGCTATTACAGACTGTGGCTCAGCATGAAACACCCACTTGGAAATGTTTTTATGTAATCTCCCTTTTATGTAATTCCTCTTTAGCCACTACTGTGCGTAAGTACTTAAAAAGTAATTAACAAAAAGTACATGCAATGCATGCATTAAACTGTTTCTGGCTGCAATAATTTCCTTGGTGATAACCATTTGCATTGTTTTCTTTTGAAATATGGACTTTTAATTCACTTCTACTTCTATGCAGTTTAGCCCAGATCATGAGTTTGTCTTGGTACTGTGTGTATTGGAAAACGCAGTATGTTTCTCAGGTGAGGAAATATATTCTAATAATGGGAATTTTTTTCCTTTTTGTGGATCATCCAGGAGGAAATTAAAAAAAAAAAAAAAAAAGTCACCATGTGAAGATATAAATGTGCAATTTTACTTTTATGCCCTCAAATTGTTGAATAAGTAATCTGCTTTGGATGTACTTGCTCATCTGATTTTGAGATAAAAGGTATGAGACACTGCTGGACTTGTGTGCTTAGCATTAAATATTGCCATTGAATTTTGCACTATATTAAGGTTATGAATTAATTTTTATTTGTGAGTTGCCTCTTTATATCTTTGGAATCCGACACCAAGGAACTGCATTGAAGATGCCAATACCCAGCAGAAAATCTGAATTTAGAAAAAGTGCTACTGAAGCCAAGTGACAGCTTTTGGCTGTGTGAAATGTGGTTGGTTGTATAACTGCGTATGTGCTGGCTATTTGTTTGTTTTCATCATGCTTAGTTTCAAGTGTTATGAGAGTGTACATTTGAGGCTTGTTCTGACATTTTTGTGCAATTTAATGTGGGAGTTTTAAATCCTCATAAGCTTTTTCCAAATCTCATTGAAGTTAACAAGTCTAGGAGAGCCATTTTTTGAGATAGATATTTTCCTTGACCATACTGCAAAATCACTTGTAAAGCAAGGGAATATGGTTAACAGGGACACCTACAATTCCATGTGCCCTTCTGTACAGAACTGGGGTGAGATATAAGAAGCAGCCTGTGATTTACATGCATCTCCTGTTAATTTTAATGTGCTTGACTCCCCATGGTTGCCTTGAGCATCTCAACCTTGATTAATCTAAAGTTAAGTTCCTTTATGCTGGCTTATCTGTGATTGTTTTAGGCTCACTCCATCTGTTTCTTAATGTAGCTCTATAACTTCTTTCACAGTTGAGATTTGCTGATTATATCACTTTGGGTTTGCAGCTAAAACATTCAGTTCTGGTTTTATTACAAGATACTTTGATAAACTTGTGAAAAGTGGATGGGAGATTATTATCGAATAATTATTTCTCTGAAGGTGATTCCCTTCTTAATATAGAAAATAGGTGAAAAAAGTTCACCAGATGAAGATGGTAGGTTAAATTATTAGGAAGACTGAAGTGACATCACTGATTTTTACTTGTCAGCGATTCAGGCCAATCTTTTCCCCTTTGCTATAAGGAAAAAATGTTAAGTTGCATTTTATGATTTTGCAAGTAGCAAGACAGTCCAAAAAAGTATGTAGAACCCCTTTGTCAACTCCTGAGCCATCCCATTTTGCAATAATATAGTTCTTAGTTTAGCATCCTTAGCATCTTAGTGGGGATGTTATTACTGGTCATCAATTTTTAAAATTTTTTAAACTGGCACTTTTTTTTTTTTTCTTGGTTTAAATTCCTTTATATAAACCTTGTGGAAGATAAAGATCATTCTCTGTCTTTCAGCAGTCCTGTCCAGAGCTGAATGTCTTTAATATATAATGCCAGCCTTTGGAAGAGGCATTTCTGGAACTAGAATTCTCACTGATGTTGAGGTGGCAGTGAGTCCTGCTGGTGACCACTGGGAAAAGCACGAGCTGCTGGGGGGGTTAGGGAATGTTGCAGGCTGAGTTTAGCAAGGTGGGAGAAGAATTTCCTAATTCTACTTGAGCTGTGTTCCATCTGGAGCTTGGTATGTCCCAGGAACAAGCTCTTCCCCCTCTGGTTGAGCACCAGAGGCTGGATGAAGCAAGAGGAAGAGGACACATGAGGTCTTCTTAAGCTTGTTCCACATGTGGACAAGATCATAGGCATTAATTTCTGTTCCCATCTTCTGACTGGGATCTGATCCTCAAAAGGATAGGAAAGAGCAAGGAATTAATTGTACTAAAATAAAAGGAGAAGTAATCAAAATCACAAATCACTTGTCCAGTGCCACGTTCCTGATTGATGCTATGTGATAACTGCTGAGATCAGACAGTTTTGTAATCAGTGATGCTGATAAAGGAACATATGACTCAGACACCAGCTATTTAGTGATTTAATTTAGAAAAGGGTTGCATAGATATATTAAAGAAATGTAAGCTGTGCTTTACTGAAAGAGTGCAACTGCATTGAGTAAGATTTGGACCTGTCTTGATCTGATCTGTTTTCTCCAGCAGCAGCCAGAGGCAGGTAAAGAGGAGCACAAGGAGAGGACAAGTGTCTGAGGATGCTTCCTAGTGATCTTTGATACTCTTGTATTTTTAAGTCTTTGGTTGTGTCCTTTCCAGGAATTTGTTGCTGTATATTCTCAACTCATATAAGCTTTGGACATAACCAATATCCTGTGGCAGCATTTCTAACTATGGCTGTATGCTGTATCTGAAAATAACAGTAAAAGGATCCCTTTTGTATTTTCACTGTCTCATTTCAAGAACTAAGGACTAAGAAATAAAACTACCTGGAGGCAGGTACACAATGTTTGAGCCTGGTTCACTTTTTCCCTTGTTAGTTGCAGGCTTGGCTCAGAATCCTCCTTCTGTTTCCTTTGCTAAGATGGAAAGTTGTGGTTTATTTAGAATATTCTGAATACAAAGCTTGTCCAGTGTCTTTATCACTCTTCCAAGTACCTTTCTGAGTTTTACTAGTTCTGCTTTGGTTTACCACATGTTAAAAGTGAGCTGATTTTTATGTAGTAGTAATTTGGAACCTAATGAGGACAGCAATTTACGTTTTTGATGACTACAAGGTTACTGTAAAAGAACGTGTTTTAATTATTTGGAGATTTCAGATGTATATATGCAGTTCAGTACCCATGACAGTGCATTTTTGTACTTTAATTAAGCTTCCTGAAGCACAGAATTCCTTTTTAAAAGTTTCCATTGTCTCACTAAGAAATACAGCCTGACCTAGATAGTAGCTTCTGTAGCATTTCATTCTCTTCTGCATGGGGAGTAGAAGTCAGGGATGTTTCTCAGGTGTTTCTTCAAAAAGGAAGATCCCAAGTCTTTCTAGAGTACAAGGATAACTGTTCTTCATCTCTCTTCTCCCATGTGATGCGCACTTTTACATAGTACTTTGATACTCCAAATAAACATAGTATTTTTATTTCTAAGGCTATTTCTAAAAAGGAAATAAAGATAGGTTCTGGTGACTTTCAGGAAATAAATTTCACTAGTGGACCTCAAATATTACTCACATCAAGATTTCAGATCTTAGTGGGGCTTTGGTTTTTGGTGGTTTGGTTTTGATTTTTTTCCTTGCCTGAATTATGAAGTAACTCTCTGTTTGGAGCAAGGCACATTCCAGCTGGACTTAGGAGAAAGTCAAGCCAGAAGGAAGAGAGAAGGCACACCTTGAGATGTCTCCAAACTGCTAATACATGCATTTTTAACTGGCTGTTGAATTAAACAGGAAGTCTTGTACAGAAAGTCATCAAAGTAGCATTTCTGTTTAGGCCTTGTTGTGGATATTTGTGATTGTGCCATTTAACAGCATTGGCTTTGGTAATTTGCCAGGTGCTGCCACGCACCACAACACACCACCCAGTGTGACTTACTCTTGGAACAACTCATCTGGCAGCAGCCCACACTGTGGATCCTGCACCAGCTCCATTTCATCATATGTCCATGATATCCATATATCCATCATATATATCCATATATCCACTCTCCAGGTGCTCCCTCTTTTGAGGAATATTGCAGTTAGTTCAAATGATTTAAACTTGTCTGACTTTTTTGCCTTTTAACACACCATAAAGGATGATGAAATAGCACAGAGGCACCCCAGGGCAGAACATTTTGTTGGAGTAACAGGGACATGCTGCTACCTCCTGTGTCACGTGCTTCAATAATGATGCCACTGCTGCATTATTTTTCAGAAAGCTGATTATTGCTTAGCAAAAATCTAATTGAAACTTCAGACAGTAAAAACATTAGAGAAAGTGTATGATGCGCCTCTGAGAAATTAATCTGAAGTGCAGAGGCAAAATTCAGCAAATATTGGATCAATTTTTATAGACTTTGCTGTTGTGGAGGAGCTACTTGCAGTCATGCTGCCATATAAACTGCCTTGGATGAGTGGGTTTGGAGGGTGTCTATAACTTACCATGCTAATATGGAGCAGTCAGTAGGAGTTCCCTGAGTATTTAATGACCAGTGTGCACTGCTGGTGCCTGAAGAGGGGTGGTGTGGGTGCCTCTTGATTCTGCTGGATTAATATCCCCCAAATCAGGCCCAAACATGCAACTGCCCTTAGTTCTGGGTGCACAAAGAGGAATTGAAAGGCAATCTGAAATATGTGCTCTCATCTGACACACAAGAACTGATGATGTGCGTTTTTTTCAGTCTTGCAATACGTGGAAGACAATACCACCTATCTTCCCTGGATTGTTCTGAAGTCTGCTCTGCTCATCCAGGGGTTCATCACATTGAAGCTCAGATATTTAAAAGAGAGTCAGAACAAATTTATTTCAAATACCCATGATCTGGTAGAAAAGTTGTCCTGCCATATTTGCACCAAAGATACAATTTTTCTATCAACTACCTGCTGCATTATGTCCCCAAAACAGTACTAAAGGCTTTTATTCTCAAGTACACTTCAGAATGGTACTTTGTGGTCTCAACCTTTATTTTCCTTCTCTTTTTTTCTTTTCCCTTATTATCATAAATAAGGATTATATTAGGAGCTGGTTGTGGTTCCTATCAGTGAAAGTGCATGCCTGCATGGCTGCAGGCACTTGCCTGCTCTGCCTGGATCATGAAGTGGGATTAATTAACTCTGCTCTGTGTTAATGTGGGGGGATGTGGCTTCTGGCAGGACCTGACTGAGGCTTGGCCAGGTGGGAGCACAGGCACAGGAAGCAGGGGCTGGTTTGCAGCTCCCTAAATACATCTTAAATTGATCCCAGACCAAAGGAATGAGGGATTATTGTGATGGATGTGTTTGTGCCAGGGCTCGGGGGGGGGCAGAGTGTGTGTCCTGCAGAGGAGGAAACCTTCCCAAAACGGGCTTGGCATGAGACTTCTCACTGAAATGCATTGAAATGCAGGTTCCTGAGATCACACTGCTACCTGCCATGGTATTTTGGAATTTGAAGGAGGCTGTGTGTATGGAATTGGAATATTTCTGTTCCCAAAACATGCACTACTTGGAGCTGGGCAAAGGAATGAAGGAGAGTCTCTGGGGACTGTTTCCACTGTGGAACTCTGATGTGTAATTTGCCAGTCGTCGTTTCATCTCATTCCATTAATGAGCTCTGATTCCTTAATTTTTATTTTTGTGTCAGTGCTACAGAGAATTAAGACAAAATCCCACAGCAGGGATGTTCCTGGTGGTCCATTCTGGGGGGTATCTTTGGTATTGGAGAGCACCAGAGCTCTCCCTGCTGCAGACCCCTCCTGGCCTGCCTGTTTTTCATACCCCAAGGAAGGGCCACACCCTGGAATCTGCTCGGTTAGCAGAGGATTGTTGCTGAATTGTTTTCAAACCAGCAAATGCCAATAAATTCCTGTCCTGTTCTAGATCCTGAATTTGCTGTAAGCAGGAAGGACTGAAAACTGTAGGTGGCTGTTTCAGCACACCAGAAACTGGACCTACAAAGGTTTGACTTTGCAAAAATGTGGAATCTGGGACTCTTTGCATGGCACTAAAGGAGATGCATTTCAAAAAGGCTTCCCTCCAGTGCCTGTCCTCTCACCTGCCATCCAAGGGGCTTCACATACAACAGTGGGATGTGGCAGAACAAGGTATTTGCTCTCAGTGAGATTTGCATTGCTCAGGAAATTCTTGAATACAGACCAAAAATTAGCTTTGGGCAAAATCCTTAATCTGCTTTTCCTACCTAGCAGTTGGGGTGCCCCAAACAGAAAAATCTCAATTGTGTTTTGGAGGTTCATCAGAGTTCCTTTCCTTCCAGGGAAACAGGGTGCATTGCCAGTGAATTTTAAACCTTGACCTGTTTTAGAATCGTGCAAGACATTCAAAATTGTATTGTATCAGTATTTCTTCACCTGACTGCAAGCTTTCCTACTTTGCTGTTTGTTGATCCAACCTCTTTAAACTTCTCACTTTCAGACTTTCAAAGTTCCATCCCAAAGAGGCAGAATGATATTCTGCATAATTTTTATAAAGTTAAATCATATTGTTTGGCTGTAAGTAGAAAAAATAACCCTGCTCTCCTCTCCAAAGAGATTTTTATATCCCTTTTCCACATTGAATTGCACTGTCCTCTAGTGGGTGTTTTAAGCAAATGTTTTTGTGTTTGTAAATCTTTCATACTGCTCAGATACAGAAAGCTTAATCTTTATTTTCAAATGAGCTGTAAATGTTCAATGATATAAAAAGATAGAGGATTAGAGTAATATTTCAAAATCAAATAAGAAAAAGTTACATTTGACCTGTGGTCCAAGCTGTAATAATACAGAGATATAATAAAAATGTTTGCATCTGGCTTATCTGTTGGAGCAGAAGGATAAAGAGTGAAGACGCAAGTGTGGGCATTTTATTACTTTGTACTGAGAATTTGATATAATCTGCTTCTTTCACATGGAAACAAATTTGGTAAACTATGAATGAATGAATATTAAACACCAGTGGACTAGTAGGAAGGATTAAATGCACTACATTAGACTCAAAGTGTAGAGCTGTGTATCCCATTTTACCCTGTGGTTTGGTTTTTTTCATAATGTTGCTATTTACCTCTTAAAAGGCAATGCCCTTCTTTTAACTGGGATTCCCTGGGATTTGAGGTATAAAACATCTCTGAAAATCAGAATGGATTGAATATAAGAGTTTTATGTGACAGTGATTGTCAGGCTTCTGGATGTTTGCAGTACTGGGTGTCTGGGTCCAGCTGTAGGTGACAGCACCTTTACTCTCCCTCCCTGGGCTGGGAACACATCTGGATCTTCACTGCTTGTTCCCAGCATCCAGCAATGTGAGCATCCCCCAGTCTGGGACATGTTTGAGTGATCTATCATCCTTCCACTGGTGTTTGTTCTGTTGAAGGGATGAGGGAAGAAACAGAGGCCTGGCAGTGAGCTGCCAGCTTGCTTTTCCTACTCATTTCCTGGCAATTTAATGACTTCATTTGGTAAAAGAATGTGCTTTTGTAGACACAAAATATGTCTCTGCTGACCAGAAAGACTGGGAGACATGATGCATGTTTTAACCTCAGAAAATGCTAGGAGCCTCCAGGCAGGACCATGTTTGCCAGCTGTACCATGCAAACCCACTGTCTCCCACAGGATGTGCTCTGTGGCATCCTGGAGAAGGAAACTTCACTAATACAATCTCTTCATACTGTGTGAGTACACTTCCAGCTGATGAAAGAGTTAGGAGGGGTCAATAAATTAATTCAGTTTGCTTGAAATAAAAGGTGGTTTTTTACAGACTTCAACAGACAAACCATAAGCATGTTCTTTGCTAGTGCAGTTTTTAATGTGCTGCAGATGTAGTTTTACTGACAGTTACTGAATAGCTTGTTTTCATCTGAAATACATGGACTGAACTTCAAAGTCACAATTTCCAGCAAGGTCAGAGATTATATTGGTAAATATAATATTTTATAATATTTATAGTTCACTCTCTGAATGTTCATGCATCTGTGTGAAGAGATGTGTACAAAGTCTCAGGGCATGCATGGGACACTGTGAATAACTGGAAACTGCTGCAGGTTTTTGATGTCATCAGATGAGATAATGTGGGGAGGATTGTGAAAAAGGTTCTCAAAAATACATGAGCAGAAATTAGGCATGGGAGAGGGGATGTTTATGAGTTGGGGAGGGAGGGGGAAAGCAGGACAACTTCTTTATGGGGCTGCCCGTGTTTGGGTCATCTCCCAGTGCTGATGAAACCTCATTGAAGTTAAACTGCGTCCGTGTTTGGAGGTCTGCTTTATGTGAGGTTCAGTTTGTCTTGTAGGAAGGACCTGTTGGTGCTGCAGCACGTTGTAATCCTACACCTGTTGTAGCTGTTCTGTGGTGACAGCAGAAGTGGGAATTAGAAACAACAGCTTGCCACTGTGAAGCTTTGGTGCTCTCTGTTTTTGCATGCAGGGCTGGTGTGGTTGGTGAGGCTCAGGAGGTCAGCAGACAGCCAGAAGGTCCCCAGTATGGATTTATAGATGGGCTGTGGAAAGGTGGAATGCTTTATGGTGCTGCCTCTGTTCATCCTTAAGTGTGTGATGATCTCAGCCTGCGTTATGTTAAGGCTGGGAACATTCTTAGAGAAAATAATGATACAAAGAGAATATAGTAAATGCACACACACTCCATCTGATTTTAGAAAGCAGGCAGCTGTGCTAAAGCTGCTTCTGCTCTACCTCAAATACTCTTAGTTTTGTGGAACCTGGTGGCCTTGTGGATCGTGTTGGTGATCCAATACAATTCTAGCAGTGATCTCCTAACACCATTACTTTGCTTAGTACACAGTTATATTTATTTGCAGTGTGGGGCTTTTGTTGGTGCCAAACCTTCAAAGCAGAATTGCAGGCTTTGTCAAGGCTGACTTTACCAAAAAGTGACTGAAAATTAAAACTATTAGTTTTAGTAATAAAGTGACACAGATTTTACATAGCTACAGCTATCCATAAATATATTTACTTTCATATATAGAGAAAATACTCTCTGAGTCTGCATAGCTGTTCATACAGCACTTAGGAGCTGTGGGATTACTGGCTATTCCAGTATTTGCAAAGATTTAACACCAAATCTAACATGAAGACAGTGATAGTGCAGCACTCAGTTTCCATTCCTTTGGCTTCCCAGCATTGGTGCTGAGGCCTGGGAGACTGTGGGGTTTTTCCAGCACTGGTGGTGATGTTTCCTTGCCATTGTGAATTCCCTTATTTCTCCAGAGGAATTCATAATCAGTTGCAAGTACATTTTGTGGGGTTTCACATCTGTCAGTTGTTTTGCTGCATTAAAAAGGCTTGACCCATGGATATGCTACTACCTTCTGTTTCCTTAGCAATGTTGCTGAAATACAAAAAACATTTATAAGGCATTCTGGTAGGTAAAAATGGTTATTAGAATAATGATGCTGTTTAGTAACCTGTCTTGTATGCAGGCAGTTTGCCCTCTCCTTGAGATGTCTAATAGTCCATAGGCTGAGCATGTGGATATATAATGGCTCTGATATGCTACAGGAGGTTTATTTTTTCTCACAGACTTAAGTAATACAGAGACAGTGCATTCTGTGTGCATATGAAACACTGAAAACCTCTTCATCCATCCACTGTGTCTGAATGCTAAAGTTCTTTCAGCTGGAAATGCAGGATCTAGTCAGGCTAAGAAGCATATATAAACAATGGTCACAGATTTCAGCAGAATTGAAGTGAATCTCAGCATCATTTGAACTGATCTTCTGGCTTATTTGGAAGATTATGATAAAACCCAAGATCGAATTCCCTACCTGATCCAGTTTCTTATTGATTGAATCCTTTTAGACTCCTCTCCAATTTAACAGTGTATTTTTATTAAAGCCAAGCACACAAACATCAATTATCCAAGCTGCATCTAATTTCCTTCTCTTATTTTTTTTCCTTTTGCTGCCAATGGATTAGAAGACATGATTAGAATTCAGCTTGAAAGCTGAAAAGCAGATCCCTAAATGAAAAAGTCTGTGCTAGGAATTAAAATATCTGTAGCGGGCATAAAATCCTCCTCCTTATCTCTACTAATGTAAACACACTTGGTTAAGTTGTTCTGTCACATGTCTGCTGCAATGTCCCTGAATTAGGAGGATGTATTGGAAAGGGTGGAGTGCTGTCTGTGGCGTGTCCCATTGTTAGAATCCATCACCAGGATGTTTTAACACCAAAGTGTTTTGCATTGAGAGGTCTCTGCCACAAGGATTAATGGGGTAAGAGTTGGAAGGGCTCTGTTTTTCCTCTTAGGTTTTACCTGCTAACACCAGGAATGTTTGTGTGTGCACAAGCAATGGGAACAAGGCAGTGAAGGGGTCTTCTATGATTTTAGTCTTGGTAGCTTCTGCAGAGTTAAGGATTTTGTAACACAAAGGTGAATTAAAAAACATGCAATGGCATCACCAACTGAAAATCCAGAAAACCCTCAACTGCTAAATGCATGCATTTAATGTAAGGAAGAGTTATAAAATCAGTTAAATTGTATATTCTTGTTTGACTGGGTTATAAATGTCCTTCTGGTGCCTGTGCTCTGCCTGGGATGAGGAAGCCATACCATGAGCCACACACAGGCTCCATGAACTCAAAATGCACTGGATCATCTTTTGAGCAACCTGGTCTAGTGAAAGGTGTCCCTGTCTTATGGGAAGTAAAGCATTTGTTGAGGTGTTTTGTTTTCCTTTTGTACTGTGGATGGCAGTGTTACTGCCAGTGCTGAACTGTGTGTGAGTGCACATCACAGGAGTGAATTGTCACATTCTGTCTGTGGAGAGATGTAAAACCTGATCGTGCAGAGCTATAAACGTGGGTGGCCTCAGGGAATTTTCCTGGTGCTGGTATGAGCCTGGCTACCTGGAGCTGGGCAGTGCATCCCTTCCTGTGGTGCAGTGAGTTGAGCATAATTGCAGCTGACATCCTGCACCAGTGCAATGCAGTGATATTTCATTCCTTCACACCTAATCCCTTCTTTATCCTCTCGGGTTTTGAGTCAACACAATTCTGGCAAAGCTTGTTTGTGACACCCAGTGAAGCTTCTTGTAGAGCACCCCAAATGTTGTGGGATAGCCCCAGGGTGCAATGAGGAGCACCAGGGCTGCATCCCTGTGGTGTCCTCAACATGATAAGGCATGGTTGGGAGCCTGGAATATGGGCTTGGGTTAATATTCTGCTGCCTTACCAAGTGGAAAGAAACCATATTAATGTATTTTATGTATTGATGCCTTGTGTGTTGTGAAGGGCAATTTAATTGTGAATCGGGTGGAGAAATTGCAGTTTCCAGAAACTAATGAATGGCAGTTTTTTGAGGTTATCAGTTAACCTGTTGTAATGAATGCTCTTCATTACATGCCTCTCCTTGTTAATTAGAAGGGATTTTTGCTCCTCTTTATCAAGTCAGGGCAAGTTTATTACCTTTTCCTCTGTTGTGCCTGTGATAAAGTGAAGATCCTGATTGTTTTGTGAAGTGTCCACATGAATATTTCATTGCATGTACATCACACATTCATGCCCTGTGTTTTCTGAACTCCAACCTCTGATGATTTTTCAATACATTTTTTAAATAATCAAACTATAGATTGTGCAAGGTCTTTTTATTTATATTTATAGGTAGAAATTCCCCCTTTTTTTTGTAAATACTTTAATTATGACATTAATTACCATGCCAGTTTAGACCAAGATAATTAATCACTGCTGTACACTGGAGCAGCAATAGACTGAGGCTCAAGTTCTGTGAGTGCAGAGGTGAAGCTTGTACCTTCCATAAATCAGAATCTGCCTGACAGAGTGGAATTGGTATCCTGGTTCGGATCTTTTACCTGTGTTTATTTAAAAAACAAAGTCAAAATGTAAACATTCCTCCACTCAATTCCTCTTTGGTTTCTTTCCTACAGGTTGAAGCAATCCTTGTAAACATATTTGGTGGGATTGTGAACTGTGCCATCATAGCCAATGGTATCACCAAAGCCTGCCAAGAGCTCGAGCTGAAAGTACCCCTGGTGGTCAGACTGGAAGGTGAGTGCTGCTGGATTCAGACAAAATCATCCTTCAGGTTCTCAATGATTCACTCAGAATTTCTTCTTCTCCTGAACATATTGCTCCCACACAATAAGAATATGTCCAATTCTTCAGCCATAGCACAACCTGAAGCCAATAAACTCATATTTCTGCATTTATGGATTCTGATGATACTGGAAGGAATGAAATTTTGCAATGGAAGTGTTATGAGTTTGCCTGTAAGATTTGGAATGAAAATAGGAATTATTTTGATGCAAGTTTATGTTTACTGGAAGGTATTTCTTTTTCATTTTTTTTCACTGAAAGCAATTCTATTATTGCTAAACTTGCAACAAAATATAGTTGTTTTAAATTTACACCTGTGTCAATTAAAAGAAAGATGTTAGTATTTTTGAGAGAGAAATTACTGTAACGTGTTCCTCTGCCCAAACCCCCAGTCCAGCTAAAATCCAATAAAAACTAGAAGATTTGGTAATGGTAAGGAATAGCTTTTCTTTAGTGCATCCAGCATTGTTTCACAAGAAACAAAAAAGCCATAGAGAGGGGAGGACAAGCACTCTTTGGCAGTTACAGACTTTAATGGCAGTGAGAGTGGAGTTCTGCCTCTAATTTCTGAGAAGTGCCCTGAAGGAGGGAGAGTCTTCTGCCATTGAGTGAGAAGTGCCTTGATTGCAATCAGCACACAACCCTGGTAAGCTGAAAATATTTCTTTCTGGCTAAGTAGATTTGGAAAACAGAGGGATTTCTGGGTGAGTTTTAAGGCCTTTTACTCAAAACCATCCATATTCATGTTTGTATGTGTGTAAAGAGCATAAAATGTCCTGTCACTGTGCATTGGTGATGAAAGGAGGAAATGCATCCCCTTATGGACCTGAGATGCAGTACTGAGGTGGTTTTCACACTGTGCTAGAAGGGAGAGGAAAGCATGTTCTGAGTACATCAGGGTTTTTACTTTTCAAAAATTACCCTCACCAAGATTCCTGAGGATTCAGGGTGCCCACGGAGCCCTTTGGTTAGGGGGATGCTCCCTTTGTGTTTCAGGAGAAAACAGAGCCTTCCCCTCCCTCATTCTCATGCTGCACTGCACGTGCTGGCAGGGATTCTGCTGTGGTGAGTGCAGGGAAGTTTAAATACCCTCAAATGGATTTTAGAAATAAATTGTGAAAATTTTCTTTGGATGGCACAGCACCACTCAACACCTTAAGAGACTGAGTAAAAAGTTTAATATGGATGAAGAAGAGACTGATGGATGTTGCTTAGAAGCAGGAAAGTTTCATTATATAAAATCTCATTGTTTATCAGCTCTAGGCAATGTTGTTTCACTTTTTGTCATAGCAAAAAAACTTTTCCTGTCGTTCACAGCTGGGAAAAAGTTTATCTGTCAGATCTGTGAGACATCTCAACTGTTGTAAGTGCTGCTTTTTAAGTGAAGATATTGCAAAAGCCATTCGTTTTTCCTATGAGCAAGATGTTTCTGTTGTGATATTTGAAACTGCTAAAAAAGTTAGCATTTAGCAGTTGGTCATTTTAAACTGCAGTCTGCTGGCTCTAGCACTGTGTTTGCTTGGCCTTTCTCCTGTAATTTTGATAATTCCATGATTGTACAGAAGTAAGAGTGAAAGCCCTGCAGAGGTGCCTGTTCCTCTTGTGCCTGTGGCCTTTGAGCCATTTACTGCTCCACCCACTGAGATCAAAGCTGAATCTTCAGAGTGTCAAATACAGACTGAAATGCAAACATCTTTGGGTTACCATCTTCCCAGGACTGCTCACTCTTTACTAGAGCTGTGATAATGTTTCTCCTAGACTGGTTGCTCACTCTGGAAATGGCAGTACCACATTTCCTTTAGGAAGCTCTCTCCCAGAATAATACAGCAAAGTCCCACTTTCATCTTTATCTCAAAAGTTTTTTTAATTCCTCCTCCTATTCCTCATGTTCATCCTAAACAAAGAGCTATGATGTTTATAACCTTCAGATGTTGTATTTTGGAACTGTTAGCAAGTCACTGTTTTGTCCTCTGCCTCCTTAATCACATAACCAAGCAATACATGTGTGTTTGGTCCTTTTAATCTTTCCTCAGAAATCAATCCCTCTGGATCCTTAATCATCTTCATTGTTCTTTGAACTCACACCAGGTTATTTAAACTTATAAGGATTTTGAATTAATTATGAGTACTGTGGAAGTAATAAGACTACCCAAGACTTTTTAAAACATCACTGATTACATTTCAAAAGGAGAAAAAGGAGCAAGGACTCTTTTGGGTTTCCATTTTGAACATTTTCCCAGCAGAAGGTTTGTGATTATTCCCATAAATCTAACAGATTTGTGACCTGCACTTAAGAGACTCTTTGCCCACATGCACTGTGCTACAAGTGTCTTGATGACTAGAGTTTTAATCAGTCAAATCTGTCTTGATTTAGTAGGATTCCGTGGGCAAATCTTTGTTCTCAGTTGTATAATAATTACAAGCCGTTTTACCAGTGGATAAAGAAAGGATTACTCTCCTCTTTGAAAATGGTAACTTTATAATTACATATGTTTGCTTGCCTTATCAGCAAAGAACTCACCAGCTGAGACACAGGATTATTGTTTAAAAAGCTTATGGACAAATGGAGAAACCACATATTCCAGATTTCATCTTCTACAGATAGAAAAGTAACTGCTGCTGGGTTTATGCAGGATTTTTTTCCCTTTAAAATGTAATACACTTCACTTAAGTTTTGTGAAAACTGACTAGGAGTGCTGAAGGGAAGCCAAGCCTTGCTTCTCATTTATGTAGCTCAGAGTTAGATGAAAAGAGGGAAGAATAAAAAAGAATTGTGAATTAGATATCTACTTCCTATGCTGGAAATCTTACATCCTCTCTCTTTCAAATAATGAATTCTCTCCTTCTCTGGTCATAGGGCAAGAAGGACTGGGAGAAATCATAACTACTTAATACGTTGAAATTCTGATAGAAACAAGTTGCTTTTTATTCACATGTCTGAATGCAATTTTTTAAATATTTTTCATTCATGTGATCAGTAACCTTTTGTGTTCTTCAGAATCTAAAACATTCTAATATCTTCAGAAATCTTTTACACACAAGTGGAATTTTGCTCCAGCTTGTGTATCTTGTTTGCAGGTATAGTTTAGTATATGTGCCTGATTTTTTGAATTTTAGTATCTCAGATTGCCTGCCAAGAGAGAAAAATGGGATACTGCAAAGTCACACAACTTCATTCAGATCAGCCTATTCAGATGTCTTGGGTTTAAACATTCAGCACAAATTTAAATGTGCCCTTCCCTGTTAGGATGTAAACATGAGGCAGAGGGAGAGATTAAAATATTCTGTGGGGAAAGTTTAAGGTAGGAAAGGGCAAATGGAGTGGGCAGAATAGTTTAATTGTCTTTTACAGGTAGGCAATGGAAGTTGGTTTATCCTTGACAGCAGAGCCAACAGGTGTGAGATGTGCAAGCCACCAAGACTTTGTGTGTTCCCTACCTAAAGGTCACTAATTAGAGCTTGGCACCAGCCAAACCTCAAATCAAATATTGTTGAAGAAGGTTAACTAGTGATGAACTTCAGACCTGATTCTCCAAAAGCTGTCTTTGGGACCTGAGGGGCCACGAGTTTCCAGGCTGTGGGAAGACAGGAGAGCATTGCCTGGATCCCTGCTGGGGGAGATTTGGCTCAGTGCACTCAGCAGTGCAGCATGGCAAAGCTGCACCCTGGCTAGGGATTCCAACATGGGCACAACCTGCTCATGTCACTAATAATAACTGACATTCTGCATATTGTGACTTTTTTTTGTCATAGCAGAATGTTTTGGGTCGATCAGAGTATTTTTTATGTTATTCATCTCTTTGTTAGCACATAGCAAATGGATATAACTGTGTCTTATCCCCTTATAGCTTATTTACCTAAAAAGCCAGAAATGGCATTGCAGAATCCTGCATCCTCTCTAAGCATCAGCATTAAGCAGTGACCATTTAATCTGTTCCTGATGGGTTTATGGCAGGCCAAGTGAATAAAGGAACATAATCCAAATCCTGCACGTGGAGTATGACTGGGTGTGTTTTATTTGTTTGATCCTCATTCAGCCTCTCACAGTGTGTGCTGTGTAACCTTACCACTGGTAGAGGCATGCTTAGGCAGAATATTTATTATTAGGATTCTTTTGGTAATGAGTTGAATACATTGGCTTTGCTACTGATAGCAGAGATTTCAGGTCCACAGAAATGTAAATGTGAGATTGCATTTACAAGGACTGAGAGGTTGTTCCAGAAGCCAGGTTTTCACAGGAGGATGTTTAGATTACAAAGCCTGAAGGTACATGCCCATAAAATTACATCTTTCCAGGTTTTTTATGGAGTGTGTTGACAGTAATATATGTCAGAAGACAAAAACTTCTAATTAGAAAGCCATTCTCTTCATAGAATCCAGTTAAAAAAAAAAAAAAAAAAAAAACCACAAACACAAAACCCCCAAACAATAAAACCCAGCAACAACAAAAGCCCCACAGCCTCCAGCCCTGTGAATTTTCACCTTTTCTCAGTTGGCTGCAGGGTAGGTGAAGGACAGGTTATTCTGATAGCCTGGGATTCTGTTTACAGTTCTCTGACACCATCCAGTGGCAGGAGGTTAATGCTGGAATAGTGGGATTCTTTATTTGCTTATTTTAACATCTGTTGCAACAAGATGGTATTCTTTGTAGATTCCTAAATGTTTCCAGTGTTTTCAGAATGTTTAATTTTAAATATTTTACCTCTTCTTTTAGCAGGATCATTATAATTTCCATATTCTCCACATATCTAAAATACTTAATCACAATGAGATAAAAGGCTATCACAAAAAAAAAAAAAAAGAAAATTACAGCAAAGGAAGTGCTTGCTGAAAAGTGTGTTTAGTTGTATTGCCTGCCTATAAAAGTGTTTTATATAAGAAATACAAAATGTATTTGTACACTTTTGACTGCAGTGAGGTAGCTTTTTTTTCAGCTTCCATCATTTTATTTCCCTGCATAAAGTCCCCCTCCCTTCTCAGGGGCCTGTGTTTTGTATTGATTTTGTAATGCATGTTAGACAAGTGGTGTGGAGAGCAATCAATGCAGTGCAGGACAGATCCAATGTATTGTTCCCTCTCTGACCCGTTAGTGAATTAATATTGGCCACTTAGTGAAGAGCAAAAGTTACTTTTAAATACATGGCTATCACAAACACCACAGTCTTTTTTTCTGTGTTGGAAAATTTCCGGAAAATTTCCCTCTTTCCATTTTTTTCTCCTCAATAACACTTTGTCTTGTAGAATCGTTTTTGAGAGATTAGTACATTCTTGACTGTTTAAAATGCTTATCACGCTTGTATCTAAATAAAAGACAAAACCTTTAAGGCATGTTGGGTATCACTGTACAAATGTGAGGGACTCCAAAGAGAACAGAACCCTGGGAATGGCCCCTGCCTCCCCTGTGCAGTGCTGGGCTGACAAGTAGCAGCCTCCACATTATATTATATAGGATACTTGAACAAAAATCAAATATTATGCTCTTTTTTTTTGCCCATAATATTTTTTTTTTCCTGTAGAAAAAGTTCTGTACAGTTCTGTGTGTTACTAAGCAACCAAATCCCCCTTCTGTCAAAGATTTCAGATGCCTTTGACCTTCCTACACAAACCCTGCAGCGTGTCCCCTGCACAAGGATGGGAAGCATGACCTGTTCTGCCAGTGCCTTTGCAGAGGGAGCAGATGGGTCCCACATTCCTCTTCCTGATCCTGCCTCTCCCATCACAAAACGCTGTGACAGGAATATCTTTGGTCCCTTTCAGCTCCAAGAGTGGCAATCCTGACTTGAGCACGCTGATGAAACAGGCTTTTGAAATGCTCTGCTTCTGTGGTACCATTTCAGATGTTTTATGGAGTCTGCAAAAAAAAAAAAAAAAAAATTGAAAAATCATCCTTTAAAATGAGCATTCTGGAAGTTGCACAGTAAAGAGTATGCTTCTTGCTTAGTTAATAATTAAGGGTATAATTAGTGTATAGCTCCAAATATAATTAAAATTCATTTTGCTGGGTCTAGGAATTACAAAGTAATTAAGCATTTTGGCATGGCAAATGAACAAGGAACATGACATGGAGGAGGAGGAGGATAGAAATGATTCTAAAGAGGATGAGCTCAGGGTGCTTGTGCTTGTGACTAGTGTGTGACCCCAAAGTGTGGATTCTGCCTCCTCAGTAGGATGTCTGACTCCAGGTTCTTCTGTGGTGCAGAGCATAGCAGTGATCAAAAGTGTCACTTGGCTTTGCTGCAGAAAGCTCTGGAGAATTCAGATTTTCTGTTAGTCTTAGTTTTCCAAAAAGAATGAGATAGAGTAAATGGGAAGGTGATGCTCTTGCCTTTTAGACAAGGAAAGTGGGGAAAATGTCTTTTCCTGAAATATCTTTCACAGCTGTGATTTTTTTCCTTTACTTTTCATTAGTCTATTGACTGAAATTGAGCTTTTTCCATACAAACTGGAGCCATTGTGCTGTGTAATCATATTTTCTACTTGAGGTAGGGTAGACATAGCACTCAGGGACATGGTTTATTGGTGGACTTGGCAGTGTTGGGTTTCCAGTCATACTCGAAGATCTTAAGGGTCTTTTCCAACCTAAATGTTTCTGTGATTATAATAATTTAGCGCAGCAGCAGAGGAGGGATTGGTGTCATGCTGAATTACTTCAGAGACCTTTGTATTCCCTGTTTTTAGTAAAAATGCAAAAGCATATTCAGGAGCAGCTTAAACCTGGTTAAATATTCAGGATTACCCAAATCTTTGCCTTTCAACAGCTCATTTGGCAGCTTTCAGTTATCACAGGTGAATTTTAGTTGTTGTTGACTCACTGATTAGCTGCAGCTGATTGTGGCTAATGAATGCCTTAAAAAGAGCCTGGCACGTGGTCCCATTACCCAGAGCTCTTGCTGGATGTCCCTGCTGGTTCTGGGGGATGCTGCACTGACCCCCTAATCTTCACCAAGCCCCTGTTGTGCACACAAGTGCCACTATCAGATTGCATTGTCTGTCACAATTGTCACTGGAATTAAGAGCTCCTTTTACTCACCTCAGTCTCAGGCACTCGTTTAATCTGTTGCTAAACTGCAATGATGTGTAGTTTGAGGCATTACCTGATTTTTCAGAGACATGCTAGGAGATGTTCATTTATTCATTAGTATTAATTACTAATTATAGTCAGTGTTCTTTTTTAGGAACAAATGTCCACGAAGCCCAGCGGATTCTGAGTGAAAGTGGACTCCCCATCACATCTGCCAATGACCTTGAGGATGCAGCAAAGAAGGCAGTGGCAAGTGTGGCCAAAAAATAACACCTTGAAGGTTATTCTCATGAAAAGTACTTGTGTTTCACAAGGTATCATTCCTGCTGTTGTTCCAGAGGATTAATGGAGTTCTCCTAAGCAGAGATCAGGCTAGGTGGAATTAACTGGAGATACCTGGCCACCCCAAGCCATAGCTTGCAAGCTGGGCTTCAGAAATTTTGCAGCTACAATCTTCAAAAGTTTGTATGTCTTCGTCTAATTTTGGTGATTTTGTTAGTCACAACTGTAATAAGTAATAGTTCACTCCCTAAAGCTCTTTTTTGTCTCTCCTTCCAAAATTGTCACTGTTAAACTCATGATGAGACAAAATAAGTAATGATTGACTTCTGTCAACAGACTTGTTCTCTTATCAAACACTTCTAGGTCACCTATTTCACAATATTTTCATTTATGTTTTTGTATTGTAAAGAGTCAGCAAACTAACAGTGGGTTTATATTTTTTATGGACTTTTGCAATAATGTAAAGAGCTGTGCTTACAATCCTATTTTTATTCAAATGAATGATGTTTATTTTCTGTTTTTTGGAAATCACTGGTTTTGCCTTAAGATGATTATGATTCTCTTTTGTTGATGCCAATGGATACCTCACAATAGGAAAAGGGACTGAGTAGTTGGTAGTGAAAGGAACTCCCACTCTTACCGTGCCTAAAAACCACTGAAATGTGATTAATTTCTCTTCTAGTTTTTGGAACTGCTCTGCTGTATTTCCAGGTGTAGCAATGCCATCAGGGGGCTCCAGGAGGAGGTTTCTGCCACTAAGGAAATGGCTGCTAACTTTTTAAAATAACCTCTTTTGTGAGAATGTCACTGCTGTGAGGTTTTAAAGTGAGAAGAGAAGCTGAAGCAGTTTTCTCTCAGGAGCATGGAGAATTCTTCAGCTGATTTAACTTGCAACAACCATTTCTAATTTATTGGGAATAAAACACAAATGAACTTTTCAATTTTGAAAGTATTTGACTTCTCAGGCATCAGTAAAAGTATGTATAAGAAAAAAAAAACCCTAAGTTTCAGTACTCAGATATTGACCAAGATTCATTTTGATTATATTCTCTTTTGTAGCAGTCAAAATTCAAGCTGTTAGTTACACAAATCATTCATTCAGGGAACAGAAGGCAATAGTGAAGATCTTGTGTAACTAAAGATCTTTGTACAAATCTCACTCTGCCCAGGAATCATGTGCTGAAAATCATCAATAAATTTGAACAGTGAACAAATGAGGGGATATTATGATCTGGTCTTGTAAATGGTCAGAGATATAAAAATTTGTGAAATAAATTCCTAATTGTGATTTTTTTTGAGCAGCTCTAATCAATACCATGCTCTGCTTAGAAAAATGCAAATAAATTTTTCTTGACATTTCCATTAAAACTGTTACATTCAAAATAAATTATCTGCACTAATCTTTGGCTCCTGACACAAATAGTGCAGATGGGTTGCTATCATCAATTCCTGCAGGTTTTTCCTTCTCCATTCCTTTCCCTACATATTGCTCAAGGAAAAAATGTGTGACCATTAGAACAGCAATAAATATGCCTCTAGGTGTGTAGTTATTGACAGAATGAAGGAGAAGGGTATCCTTAGCAGCTTTCTTGAAGGTGCATAAAAGCCACACTGCTCTGAAGGAAGAAATGTTTACCTCACCACAATAAATAAGATTCACACTCTATTTTATATATTTTAATACTGGAAAGTTAAGATTCTGTGGAAAACTGTTTGTGCAATGTTGTCACACACTGAGTCCCTAACTCTGGTCTCAAAACCATCCACTGTGTGTACACAATTATTATTTTGCAAAGATTAATACTGTGTACACCATTTTGTCAAATAAATGTAAAAATAAACATGTTTATTGACTTTGTCTTTTCTATAAAATAGAAAAATGTTTAATTTGCCTGTACACTTCCATTCAGCATTTTGTGACAGTGGGTGAAATCAAATGCATTGAAATTTAGTTTCAATTGGGTGATATTGCTATGCTACAACGTATTTACCTTTTATCTAAAAATGTAGATCATTTTGTCTCTATATATCTTTTCTTATATGTAGGCCAATGACAGTACATACAAGTTTTATTCCTCTTAAGCCACATACAGAATGGAACAGTATACTTTTAATTTTTCAGATGTAAAATGGAAAATTCCCTAGGCTCTGGTTTGGTATCTTTGAAGGTTTGGTATTTCATAGGCACTGTGCACTGGCTCTAACCAGAGGCTCGCTGTAGTGGTGTGGACTGGTTTATTTTATTTGCATGGATCATTTCTCTCCTTGTGCAAACGTGCAAAGTTGGGTTTGGTCTCCCTGGGAAAGGTGTTTTTAATTGTATTTTCCCCACACAAACCAAACAGCAGCATAAGCAGTGGGTAAGTTCCAGCTAATCCCCTCTGTGAAAGCTTTAAGTGGTTTTTAATTAGCCTTTAAATCTGGAAATTTCAACCTGTATTAATAAAACTCTGTGGGACGGGGCACATTGGAAGGCAAAACAGGAGGAAACTGTTGACGCTGACATTGTGTTACATCTTTAACAAGATACCTTTAAATTCTCCCAGCAAAAGTGGAACAGCTGGGAGTTCTGCAGTAAGGTCCTTAAGGAGCACTCGCTGTCCTGTTTGTCAGGGCTGTGCCTGCCTCCGTGGGGCAGAGCACAACTGCTGTGGTTGGAACGGCGTGGCAGTGCAAATCAGGCACCAGAGGAGATGCCAGGCAGGGCTGCCTGCCCTGCCCTCCCAGCTGAGCCCTGCCTGGGCTTTCAGGCACCTGCAAGAGCATCCTCTGGTTCTTGTGGCTCAGGGAGGCTTCCCTGGTGCTGGGAGCTGAGCCCAGGACTGGCTGAGTGCACGAAGGGTGGCCCAAAACACAGGACTGAGCAGCCTTGCTGGGCTAGAAGAGGCAGGAAATCTGTGCACAGAGCCAGGCAGTGGCCAAACTGTGTCCTAGAGCAAGAACTGTCACCTTACAGAAATCCCCAAGCCTCCAAGGCTTAGGGCTTTGTTACGTGACATGTAGAATGCCAGTTCTCAGTGCTGCTGTATTGTGAAATTTCATTCCTTGTTTTTCTTTTTGCTGCCTTTCAGGAAATTGGAGTGTCTTCTGCAGTTAAGGTCAGCTCTAGCACGGCCAAAGTGAGGCAAAGGAGGTCATTGCACATTTCAATTTATCACCCAGCTTCTTTCCCCTATTATATATTAAATAATATTATATATTATATCATATCTATATATTATATTGATATTATATATTATATATATATCGATTATATATTCTATAGCTATTATATATATATATATATATTATACCATATACAATTATACAATATACTTTACTATAAAGAAACACTCACCCTTACAAAGAGTCTGATACAGTTAGGCCAGATTAGTCAATTAATCCAAACACCATCACCAGTAACCAATCAAAAAATCACCCCTTGGTAAACAAATCTCCATGACACAGTCCACATGTGCACAGCAACAGGTGCAGCAAGTGAAGATAAGAGTTGTTTCTCATTCTTTTCTCTGATCTTCTCACAGCCTTCCCCAGGAAAATGCCTGGGAAAGTTGTCTGTTGCTCTCTGTGGTCAGAGAGCTGTTACCACACCCTGGGAGCCTGGCATGCTCTGCTCAGCCTGGCTGGCACCAGTGGCAGGTGGTGCACACCAGCCTGGAATCCTCTCAGTGCCTGCCCACTGCTGTCCCAGGAGGCAAAGACCTCGAGCTCCTGTGTCCTCCACCCACTCCTGTGGGGCAGGAATTAAAGCAGGAGCAGGAATGGGCTGGGGAGTGTTTGACTTGTCTGTTCTGAGGTGCTGGGCTCTGGAACAAGGCTGAGCTTTCCAGGCTGTAGACAGACATCTTTGGGATAAATGAGAGCAGTGAAAAGCCTGGGAAAGCTTGGCACCCACGTTGAGGTCTGTTTCAAAGTGAGAAGTACTCTTCTGCGAGGAGAAATAATCTCCCCAAGTTCAGCAGGGACAGGACAAGCACTGAGGAGCTTTGGCTGTGGTAAGGGACGTTGAGGTCAGACTTGTAGGCATGAGGTAAGCCAAGGGATGGGCTGTGAAATCATCAATGGATGTTCTTTAGAGTTAGGTGAGCATCTGTCAGGGATGGCTTAAGGAGAGTTGATTTTTGCCTCAAGGCAGAGGGATGGATGAGGTGACCTTCCACCCTGATTTGATAGGATTTAATGCTTGTTGGGAAGGTTTTGTTTTCTTTTTTTCTTCCTAACTTGTAGGTACAGGGAGGAAAAAGGAGGACAGATCTGGTGGATTCTTGAAAGAAACTGTTTTTAATTTAGTCACCAGGAATGATCTGCAGCTGCCAGGGAAATGAAAAGCAGATTATGCAAAGTCAAGACTTTCCCTAACAATGGGAGCGGTGTTATTGCAACGCATAAAAGGCTGAGCAGAGAATTAGGGGTATCTATCAACTTTAATATGTTTAATTTTAAAAGGAACAGGTTGCACCAACAATTTTTTTTCCTACTTAATGAGGCCCATTCATAAGTAGAATAACAGGATTTGCCTGTCACCCAGAGGAAATCATGCCATGTGTATTTGTACTTTGGTGCAAAACTTGTGTTGATCACAGTGATTTAAAACTTTTCCAGCCCAGCTGCAGTCAGTTTGATGTCAGGATCCTTTCATCTGGAGGCAGATGCACCCTTGGTAGAATCCTCAACATGTCTGTGTCTTTGTTCAGTCTCCCAAAGTACCAGCTAAAGATTAAAAATAAAAGTATACATGGATTATTGCATGTTACTCCTCAGAGATAACTGCTGTGAGGTAAGATTTGACTTAGCCAAGACCTGGTAACAGACTGTAGAAGAATCTCTAGTGCACAATGTGAATTTGGCCTTCTGCATTTCTGTTCTGCCCGTGTTGGTGGGTAGTGACAGTGACCATTGCACAGCATGTGGTGCTCCCCATGTCCTGAGCCATTCCTCTGCTGTAGGACTGAGAGCACTGAAGAGGGAAAAGGGTTTCTGTGTGTCTTGGGTGAGTGTCAGGCTGGAGACAGGACCTGTGTCCATTCTGCTGTGTGGATAGACCCAACCTGCTGCCACTGAGTTCCCCATGCCACATTCTCTTTCATAAGCACAAAGTGCTCTTGATGGGCAGGCAGAGGGCAGAAAGCCAGGGAGCTCCCAGGGCTGGCTGGGGGAAGCAGGAGGATCCTCTCTGGGCCTTGGGAAGGGGATCCAGGAGGATCCTCTCTGGGCCTTGGGAAGGGGATCCAGGAGGATCCTCTCTGGGCCTTGGGAAGGGGATCCAGGAGGATCCTCTCTGGGCCCCTGCTTCTCGTGTCTGCTGTACCTCACTCTGCCTGCAAGGAAAATCCTCCACACTGGAATCGTGATGGTTTCCCACATCTGCCCTCATTGTGTCCTTGGAGTCCTCACACATCATCAAGAAGGAGAAAGTAAGAGCAATGCCACAAGGATAATATTCCCTGGTACAGAGGAATGAGGTCCCTCGTTCTGAACCTCCTTGTGTTTTCAAAAATGGGAATATCTTTGAAATATGGAGTATCTTTGAATGGCCCAGGGAATATCCTGGCCCTCAATTCACAATTAAATCCATGCTAATTTTTAATGAAATCTAACAGAGCCAGTCAAGCCTGGAGAGAAGGAAGCAACTGACAGAAATAGGTTGCTCCATGGATTAAATGCTGTTGGGATGAGCAGATTTGGAAACTGGGACCTTTGTATTTACCAGAACAACTCTTCTGAATGCATGGATGAGCATCATCAAGGAGATGACAGTGACAAAGTATTGGTAAGCAAATCTGGGAAAGTAGGGCTCGGAGAGATCAAGTGAAAGAAATTTTGCATTTCTCTAGATACAGAGGTGAGAAAATGAGAAATTTGATCTTTCTATTATAATCGACATAAAGAATTACAGGGCAGCCAAAGGCCACAGAGCTAAACAAAGCTGTTCCCTTTAAGTTTATTTCAAATGTCTCTCTGCTTCAGCTCTGTGTCCTTCAAGACCTTCTCTCTGTAATTGCATGTGGCAGCCTCTTTAGAGCTAGGTGCCGACTGCTGCTCCAAAACAGACACAAAAATCAACAGGCAAGAAAGGGCATTGCAGCAAGTCCTTAGGAGGGATGTTGCTCCTTTGTTTCACAGACAGGTCAGTAAAGGGGGTTAGGAAATGCCACTCAGTTCAGGGGCACTGCTCTGTTTGGCTCCATGACCGAACGTGGCCAGCACTCAGCAGCTCAATCCCTGTAACAACTCTCCTTCCCTGAGCTTCCATTAAGGAGCTGACCCTGGAGGGCAGCACAAATGGCATTTGCTGCCCTGCCCTACCTGGCTGCCTGCTCAGCAAAACCGACCTTGTGGCCGAGCAGTGTGGGACCAGGGGCCTCATTCAAAGGGGACTGGCAGCAGCGTGGGGCTGAACCCCACTGCTGCAATATCCTGGGCTGGAGGGGAGCCAGAACTGAGCAAAGAACCCCCTGCAGCTGTGGGGGGACTGCTGCCCTTCAATAGGAGCCCAGCAGTGCTGGCACTGAGCATCAAAGGGCTCATCTTCCCTCTGCCACCTGCACTGGGGTAGATGGGCTTTGCATGGTGAATGCAGACCAGCACTGTCCTGCCCCTCTGTGCCGTGCACAGACAAGCTCAGACTTTACTAGGAAGGTAGAAATATTTTCTTTTCAGGCCTAAAATCCTCTGACCCCGCATAGGTTCTTAGGATGTCCTGACTTGCTCCTGAATGGGTGCCAGGGAAATGATTTGGTGTTGGCAGCTCGGTGCAAGGAGCTCCTGGAGATGTTTGGGCAGGATGAGCTGTGGACTTGTCCCTCCCTTGTTTCCTTACAGTGAAAGGAAATGCTGGTGGGGTGATTTTCTCTCCGCCCCTTTTGTTTTTTTTCCATTTTTGAGGCAGACATGGGAAAAGGGGTCTTTTAGGAATTCTGGTTGCAGCATTCCTTTCTTATGTCAACAGAAATGATTAGGGCTTGCCCAAAGAATCCAGGATTAATACAAGGTCAGAAAAACTCCCATTATTTATTTCTCTTGGCCTTTCTTGATCCTGTCCATTCACTGAAGTTCAGCTTCATTGATTAGCATTGCTCAGCCTAGATCTTGTATTCCTGAAGTGCTGGAAAGCCCTCAGTGCCAGAGGCTTTTTCTGCTGTTTTCCCAAGTGGTTTTCCCATATTGTACAGCAGGAGGAATGTCATACAAAGATGTTAATCCCTTTTGAGCTGTGCTCTAAACAAGCATGTGCAAAACACGGGGAAAATGGAGCAATACTTTATTTTGCATTTAATTTTCCATCTCTATTGTCTTGTAGCCCTGGTGGCATGCTTGACATAACACACCTCCACAGCTTGTCCACTGAACATCTGTCAGTCATCCTTACATTCGCTTCAGAGAATACTCAGAGCAGAAAGTAAATGTTCTCAGATGTGTAGAATGCAAAAGAATGAATCTTTTTTCTGTGTTTACCATGGTGGGAGCAGGACACTGCTGCTCTCATTCCAGTGTTGAGAATGCTGAGTGCTTCTTCATCAGGACAAAACTGTTGAGGGCAACAGCAGAGCAGTTGACTGTCAGTTCTCCATGTGCCCAGCTCAGCCCTGGAGCTTCAGTCCTATTGATTTCCTTAACAGAAGTCATCTTGATTTTTTTTTTTTTCCCACTATCATCTGGATTGTATTCATTGCAGAAATTTCTGCTCTCAAACCTGAAGGATTCTCACTGTCATGCTCCATCTGCTGAACCTGGCTTGTTCTTCACGACAGCTGCATTGGATTTTCATGTTGGGAAATTCCCATCTCCATGTCATGAGGCTCCTTTTGAAAGGACACAGAGGGGTCTGCCAGAGCAGTACCTCCTTCCAATAACTGATTTCCAGGTTTCACGATTCAGCCTGAGCTTTTTCACATCACAGCTTAAGTTCTTCTCTGGTTGTTTCCAGATCTTTCAAAGATCTGAAAATGCAGCAACAGCAGGAAAGCCCACGTTTGCAGGACTTGTATGTAGAATTCCTTTTGTTCTGCTGTCTGTTACTGGTGTAACAGAACCATACACACTCTGTGTTACGATGGGTATTAAAAGCTGCCTGTATCACTTCCAGCCTTCAGGACAGAGCTGTGCAGTGTCTCTATGATGTCCCAGGATCCCCATCCCTAACTCAGGATATGTGAACCACAATGAAACATTCATTTAGCAATTCAAGAGCAGGTGCTGCTGTAATGGTTTGCAATAATTCCCATTTACAGAATCACAAAATTATTTGGCTTGGAAAAGACCTTCAAAGATCATCCAGTCAAACCTTCCCTGCCAACCACCTTCCACTATCCCAGGTTGCTCAAAGCATCATCCAGCCTGGCCTTGGACACTTCCAGAGATGGGGCAGCCACAGCTTCTCTGGACAACCTGTACCAGGGCCTCACCACCCTCACAGGGAACAATTTCTTCCGAATATCTGATCAGAATTTACCACCTTTCTGTTTAAAACCTACACTTCCTGATGAATAGTCCCATTTCTCTTTCCTGTAGCCTCCTTCAGGCACTGGAAGGGGTTTTTTCTTGTAGTAACCATAAATGCCATAGCATGATGAAATCTTCAGTGGGTAGGATTTTTCCACAGACTTCACCCCTTCAATCTTCATTCAATTCTGTCTTTACCCAGAAAGAAAAAAAAAAAAAACAGATTGGTAAAAACAGAATAGTGAATAGGTCCATAATAGTGTAATGTTTCATTTCTCAGGCCTAAAGCACAAATAGGAGTGCAAGGTGAAGGCTGTCTTTGCAGCCCTGGTGGTTCTGATCTGCTGGCACTGGGGGAACTCTGGGCTGGGAGCAACTGCTGTGACCCCTTGGTTCCCCTCCCTTCCCCGCATCTCCAGACTGGCTGGATGGTTCAATTAGAAACTAATTGAGAATCTTTCAGAATGCATCTTTTCCCCATTCCTTCTGCTCTGTTTAATCCTCTCAGAATCCCAGCAGAATTCTTCACAAGGGATTTTGCACCGTGTTTGTGTTTGCTCAGTGTCTGCAGCTACAGCAGGTGTCCCAGCAGACTGGGGCTCTTTGGGGACCTGGGAGGGACTCACTTTTCTTGCTTTTTTCTCTGCTGCTCTGTCCTCCTGGGCGCTCTCTGTTTTGGCACAAACTGGGATGGCACCTGCCTGCACAAGCGTGTCCAGGTCCAGTACCTGCACTGATCTTGGTGGTGTGGAGATCAGGACATGGACCTGTAACACTGGCAGGCGTTTCTGTGCTGTTCCCTTGCCTCAGCTTAATATTGAATTCTGTTGCTATTGTTTCCCAGAAGCAGGGAGAAGGTAGCTTCATCTCCTCACTGTCTCCTGGCCATTTTTGGATGGACAGTACCTGGATTGTCACAGCCTTTGCTTGGCAGTGAGGAGCCCTGATCTGTGACCACCATTATACCCCGCAGTAGCCAAAAATGCAACACTAGAGCCAGGCAGTGCCTTGGGGAGCCAGAGATCCTCTTCTGCTTTATAAGATTTCCCCCTGACCTGCAAACCATTCCTGCCTATTATGATCATTCCTCAGTCACAGATGTTTCTTCCCTGCATCCAGCAGGAGTGCAAACAGTCATCCACCCCCTCCCTGCAACTTCTCCCTGGCTCTGCATCTCCTCCCTGCTCACCCCATCCTCCTGCTGCTTTTGTCTAGGCATTCCAGATTGCCAAGGGAGGGTCAGGAGTGTGTTGAGCCATCGTTTCCATCCTCAGCCTCTGCCAATTCCATGGAGTGTGGGTCAGACCCCACGTTATTGTTGTCACAACTCTTGTGGGTGTTGGCAGATTGAGCCCAAGGAAGAACTTTTTGAGCACAAGCACTTAAATGCCTGGTAAGTGGAAAACAAGGAACTGCTTTGCCATTTAGACCAAGATGCTCCCTAGCAAGGGGGAAGATGTCTGGAACAGGTTCTGAAAGCACAGAACAGGCGTGCTCCTCATCCTTCCTCCTCCTGCAGGGTGGCTGCTCAGGAGTGCCTGGGATTGTGAGGAAGCAGCTTTGGGTCATTTTGCTTTTCCCTGTTTGTTCCAGTTCCCCAACCCATCAACCAGTGGAAAACCTGTTTGCATGGGTTTAATACTCACCTCTGATAAAGCTCATCAAGAGATTTATTAAAGTCATGTATTTACATCATGGTCTGTCAGGTGTCAATAAGCAGAATAAAGCACTCAGACACTGCAGTTATAGAGATCCAGCAATTAAAGCATTTGATGAAAGTATTTTATGGGGGTATATATTACCATTTGGTTCAATTATTCTGCCATTAAACATTAAGAATAATTGAACCAAATGGTGCCTGATAGAAGGAATACATCTGCTCTGATGAATTCCTGCCAAAAGGCACTTGGAATCTTAGTACAAGCATTTTGTCAACCAAGATAACAGTATTTTTCTCTCCAGCTGATAAAGCAGGGCTTTTGAATCTTATTTATGACATATAAATTGGCTAATTTGTTACTAATATCAAACAGCCCATAAGAATCAGGCAGTGTAATAGCTAACAAAATACTGACAGCTTCATCACTTGCTGACTGCATGGAGTACAATATATGCTCAATTAATAGAGAGTGCAATTATCACAGAAACTGTGAGCAAGAGCTAATTATACAGAAGCCAATCAAAACCAGCCCAAAGCAAGGCAGAATTTATTTCAAGAAACCTGAGATTTTTTTTTCCCTTTTTAATTTTTTGCCTTTTTCTTTTCCTGATCTCTGTATTTTCCTCACCTCCACAAGAAAAAAGGGGAGGTGGCACCAACAGGAAGAAAAGTCAGCCAAGTTGCTGTCCATAAAACTGTGGCTCCAATTTCCAATAGCAGAGGTTCCAATTTCCATGTGAAACAGAAATTCACGGTGTTTTGCTGTTTAAGCACATTGCAGTTTTGGTGTAACAAGGGATAACCAAAGCATAGCTATATCCTTTCCCCTGGGTGTGAGAGACTTGCACCCAGGGACAAATGGGGACAGTTTAAAGGAGATTTAAGAGAAAATAACATCTTGATATGTATTTTGAAAAAAATTATTTGTTCAAGGGAGTGGGAAGGGAGTGCACTCTGGGAAGGGCAGCTTTTAATTATGGGATAAATAAAGCACTTGGCTTGTTAAATTCCTGATGGTCTCCTAAATAATCAGTGGTTGCTAAAGTGAGAGGTCAATCTGCTGCTTTCACTGAAGCTGAAGGAAAAAAAAAACCTATATGAAAACATGGATTTAATGGATTTCCCTTGGCCTTGATTTCCTGTAGCTCTCATACTCTGGGAAATGTTTGTCTCTTTGGAAATATCCAAAAAAATGAAAATCTGGAGAAAAGAAAAACTAACAACAAAGAAGCATTAGAGGCAAATCCTGTGAAGGGCCAAGAATTCTCCATTGTTTCATAAACTGAGAATATTTTTAATGATCCTGGTTATATTCAGCAAATTAATAGTCATTCCTGACCCTGGAATTATTTAATTTTCCATTAATGGGGGTTTTAATTAGAAATGTTGATCTTTTACATGCCACCACATTTAGAGACAACAAAATTTAATGTAACACCAAAAAAAAAAAAAAAAAACAAACAAAAAAAAAAACAAAAAAAAAAAAAAAAAAAAAAAAAAAAAAAAACCAACCAAACAAACTAACCAACCAAAAATCAAAAATCCCAGCCTTAAACCACCTGAAATCCATGATCTGGCAGCCACAGGTAGCTTTCTGCTCAGTAGAGTCCTTTCTAGGATTAGGAAGCAAATTGTTTTACTCACAGGCGACTGGAAAAGAGACTTGGTTTTTTCCCCCTCTGAGGACAATAATCTGCACTTGAAGTACTGTGGTTGAAGACTTATTTTTGTTCTTGAAGATAAATGACCATTTGGAATGGATGTTATTCACTGAAAGTTAGGAAATAACAGTTTATTCTGAAACCAAAGGAATATTGTCCTGGTTTTGACTGATTCATGTGACAAAACCTGAGTTTTCCTCTGGTAGAACCAATGCTTGTTTCTTCCCTAGAATTTTTTGCTGCTGTTGTTCTGTTTCAATAAAAAGACTTTGGATGCATGAATTGTACTCAACATGTGATGTTACATTTTGGAAGCTGCTCTGTGCCCTTTACTGGACAAGAAGCTTTTGGGTTCCAAGGGATTTCAGAGAGAGCTGGAGTCAACATTTTTCTTTCCTTATTTATTTTTTCTTTTCTTTTTAATTTTATACTGAAGTTATTCCCTGAATTTGCTGGCTGCAAAACCCTCTAGCTCCCAGCCTGCACCTCTGCATCCATGCAGTCAGTGCTTAGTGAAAAACAAGGTTGTTTTCCCCTGGAAGTGATCAATGGCTCCTGTGGACCCGGCTCTGCAAACACATCCCCCAGCAGGAAACCACTTCAGCACGTGCTTTGCTGTAAGCAGAGATGGAAGGGAGAAGTTGTGTTCCCTGCACAGCGATGGATGGGTGCTGATGGGGTGTTTTTAGCTCATTTTTACCTCTGAGAGGTTTATTTGACTTTCACCTACTTCCAGCTGTATGGTAACTGGGACCTGCAGAGGAGTTTATTGCTCACACCAGCCTGGGAGAGCACCTTGTCCCCCTGGACGTGGTTCTCAGAGCTGTCACCCAGCACTGCTGCTGCAGGATTAGACCCTGGTGCTATTTTTGCTGGAGAGCTGATTCTGGTAAACTGCGCCCCTGGCTTAGTGCTGGGTGATCAGACCTGGTGGAGTCTGTCGCTCTGATTTTTAAAAGTGTTAAGTTTTCTTTGATAGTTCTTTTGAAAGTTTTAAAGTTCTCATAAAACTTCTTTAGCCTTCTGATAATGTTTACATATATCTGCTGGAGTTCTCATGCATGTTCATGTAAATAATTGTTTTGCATTCTTCTTTGTGGGAGGAGAGAATTGATGGACTGTTGGTTTGACCAGTGTGGTTGGAGAGGTGGCAATTGCATCCTCCAATCCACTGTCACTTTTGAGATTCTATATATTGCAGAGTCAGAAATAAAATTGAGTCTTTTTCTCTTTTAAACTTACCAAGCTTCTGTGTACTCAGTTCGTGTCCGATAGCAACAGGAGCCCTCTCCACAGTTTAAGTTGTGCCCACTCCGTGTGCTCTGGCATCCCTCAAAGCACATCCACAGGGCTCAGTGACTCTCCCAGTGAGCTGAACATCTGCTCCAGGTCCTGAGAGGACTGGGATTTGGGAGATAAAACCAGTGGTGCCCTGTGGCTGGGTTAGCCACTGCCAGCCCTGGCGTGGCTGATCCTGCAGGCTGGCTCTGAGGAGGGAGGGCTTCCCCTGGAGTGGGACCAGAGCTGGGGCTCACCCCATGCCATGGCAGGGGAGGGGCTCAGCCCCTTCAGCCCCTTCAGACCTGGGCTCTGCTGAGCTCCTGAGCATCAGCAGCAGCTACAAAGCTGTGTGGATGGGCAGTGCTGCTCATGGGAAAGGCACTGGGGTGCTGTCCAGATCTGCCCTTTGTTCCTGGCTCCCAGCTGGTCTCCTGGGGTGCCAGGACAAAACCTTTTTATTTCTTTGTACCTCAGTTTGCTATCTGCCAAGTGACATCATTTTCTTTTGTAAAACCCAGGGCTGAAGAGTGATATTCCTATTTACTGCTGTATGAAATTCACCATTGTTAGCTTATTCAATGTCATTTTTCCATGATTTAAAAAATATCCTTAGTGGTTGCATTTATTTTCTTCAGACCTCTAGAGCTGTGAAGCCTTTTCATTTTCTCTGACAGCTATTTAAATCTAGCTTTTTTCAGTTGCTGGTATAAACTTCCAAAGCAGAATAATGTTGGCACACTAGGTTAAATAGTTATTGGATGCTCAATATCTTTGCACTTGCATGTTCTCCAACACAACTCCTCTAAACTCCAAAATGAGTTTTTCTCGGTCCATTTATGACTAATCACATTAATCCTTGTCTCTGGCTCTGATGCTGATAATGCAGCATTTCTGTGCTCTTCATGAGACACAGATTGTCAGAGCAGCAGTCTGGAGTGGATAATAATGCTCCCAAGCATTCAGCCCCCTGTTGAACCTCTGCCAACAGAAATTCCAGGGTTGTTACGATTTGCATGGAGGTTTGCAGTGCTGAAAGGATTGGGAAATCTGTCAGCAAAAGCACAACCAGCTTTTCCCAAACATTTCTTCCCTTGCCTGGTGCCTGGACACAGCTGTCCAGCAGCCTTCAGCAGACAGGAGTGGCCAGGGCTGGCTCCAGGCTCCTCTGCAGGCAAAACCAGAGGAGAGGTGAGACCATGGCTGGGTTTCCTGGGCACAGAAAGGGAAGAAGTGCTGTGAGCAGGGAGGAGAAGACTGTAGGTGTTGTGGGGGGCTGCTGTGACAGTTCTTTTATTCCTGGTGCAGCTCAGAGCTGGTCTCTGCAGTGTTTCTTAGCTGAGAATTTGCAAAGCGGGGACTGAATTCCATTTCCTGTTTGCAAATAATGTTCCACTGGCACTGGGTGCTTCCCCAGATGGGAAGAACCAGACAGGGCATTTTCCTGCCCAAATGAACCCCAGTTCATTTACCTACCTGCACGTGAGTCAGCGAGCCTCGCTCTAAGCAGGTGCTAAAGCTTTGCTGGTCAGAGCTAATAAAGCTCTAAGTGCTTTCCAACAAACAGAATCGTTTACTGCAGACACTCATTAGCACTGCCACCATTTGTCAAGAGCACCTTGCAGCTCTCTCTGCTCCGTGGTTTGCTCCATGCATGGTTGATATTCCTGTTTCCACAAACACCCTTTGTCCTGTGGTCAAACCTCTCCCAAGGTTCAGGGCCTTGGCTGTGGGCAGCTGATTCTTTGGGTTGTCTTCTCCTGTTGGGGCGTGAAGATGTATGAGTGACCCAGCCAAGTACTAATCAAGGCTTGAATGACTCCCAGTATCCTTCCTGTTCATTTTGAGTTGGGAATATATCAACCACAGAGCAAAACCGTGTTCCTCAGCAGTGTGTCACAATGATTGGTTGTATGGGTGTCACAATTCTGCAAGAAACACAGTAAGTTCTGTTCTATTGTCAGGAGTGCTGCCTCATGGGGAGGCATTTGTAACTAAAACTGTTGCTCATTTGCAGAATCTGTAAGAAGAATGAAACCTTGACTGGAAATGTGCTGGAAAGCTGTCATAATAAATTTGACATAATATGCATGACGTGGATGGATAGATCATTGTTTGCCAGGCCTGGCAAATAAAACTGGTGTTGTGGAGCCAGAATTACAGGGGGAGAGAAACATTGTTCTACAAGGCATGTCTCAGAGAGGAACCAAATCTGAAACAGCTATATATTTTACTTGTGCTTAAATTGAATAATAAAAAAGGCTTGCTCAGAAATCTTACTGTGCCTGGGAACACACATTGCTTTTTTTGTTCTTGTGAACTTCTAAGTTTCCTACTCATAAATAGAAGCACCTCCTTTCTTTTTAATATTATTAAAAGATATTGAAGAAGCTGGAGTGAGATACCTAAGGAAGAAAGCAGAGAATCAACAGTGTAGTGTTGTACCAGGGAGAGTGTTAGGACAAGCATTTTAAATTTCATTTCAGATATCTTGCTCCCATTCTTGGTGCGCCTGCAAATTCCCTGTGTGTCTTTGGCAAATTGCTCATTCTCTTTGGCCTGTGTTTTCAAAAGTCATCTAGAGGTTTGATGTTTGCATTTCCAGCTGGGTAGCTCCTGGAGGATCTGTATGAAATAAATAAAATGTATGCAGCAGTTCCACTTTGGAGTTTTGTACCCCACCATTTATCTGTCTGCATCTCTCAAACCAGGATTATGTCTTATTATGTGCACATGTAATTTCTAGCCCAAACCAAATCTGAACAGTTGGATGATATACAGCATTTACAAGTACACACACTCTCAGTAAAATACTGCAATGATGGGTAAAAGACATGAATTTGAATAGCTGGGAATTGCAGCTTGCAAAAAACAGGCTAGAATTTTGAATTTTATTGTAGAAAATAGAGATTTCCTGCTCTGGAGATTTTAGCAAAATATCCCTGGAATGCAGCACCACTTCTGGCATGTACAGGGCTTGATTCTGAAGAGTGCTGTGGTATTTACACTTTGCTTTAAAAAGCAGCTGTGGGTCCATCCCAGCCACATCCAGACTCCATCCATGACTTCCAGCTGTGAGATTTAGGGCAGCAGTTTTCCAAAGTTCTTAAGTGAGATAGGCTTCAAAAACATCTTTAAACTGTCTGTGTCTTTTCTGGGAACAATTGCATCTCACCAGGGTAAGATGGGCTTTCAGCAGGCAGCTCTGTGTGAGCAGGGACAGCTGGAGGATAGAAAATATTCTTCCCAGAGGAAGTACAGGAGGTATTCTTCCCAAAGGAAGGGCAGATTAATTCTGGCCCCTACAGTAAGAGATGCAAAATCTAAGCAAGCATGGAAATTGCCCTCATTAAGCAGCAAAGCAATTTGCTGAGAACAAACTGCAGCTGATGACATTTGGGGAGAGGTGAGGTCACTCTTGGAGTGTTGGAAGACGGAAAACACCTATGGAAATGCTCAGTGAGCAGAGGCAGGCACAGACTCACTTTCTCTTCCCTCCTGGTGCTGATGAGGGGCTCTGGGGCTGTCAGTGCTGCCCAGCCCAGACAGGACATCATTAATATTCCTGACTTGTGGCTCTGTGCTGCTTTGACACCAAGGAAAATGAATCAGTAAAAGAGAAGCTTGTTTTTCCTGTTGATTTCTACATTAAGGAGCACGGTGTGAAAAACTCTTTTTTACCTTGGAGCAAAATTCTGTGTGAATATGCAAATGTTCAGACAGGAAGATTCTGTGTGCTGCCCCAGCCTCTGCCAGGCTCAGCTGTGGTCAGGGTGGGCAGTGCAGACTCAGAGCCCTTGGCCTTCCTCAGCCTCATCCTAAGGGATGAGATCACTTTTCCTGCCACAGAAGAAGGTCTAAGGGCGATTGCTGGGCACTGTCCTCTCCTGCCAGCACGGGATTGAGCCTGACCTGGGCACAGGTGCACCAGGAGGAGCTGTGAGAGGAGGCAGCTGAGGAATCAGCAGGGCAAATTCAGCAGTGAGTGACTGGGATGTGGAAACAGCCAATGCCACGTTCCTCAGGACATTCCCAAGGCTGCTCTCCCAGCTGCAGAGCTGACACCATGGTGGTTCAAGCTCCCTGCAGGGTTCTCCTCAGAGCAGGAGAGGTGCTGAGGTGGCAGCCAGGCCTCCAGTGACAGCAGGGACTGAGCCTCTGCTGGCTGTTGAGGAGGATAAAGTCCTGCAGGCAGGAGAGAGCTGGGGATCCTTCCCTCTCCCCTGGAGGCATGGCAGTGGTTTTGGGATCACGTTGGGCAATGGTTTGGGGATTATGTGAGCTGTCAGCTCTGCCTTGAGTGTTTGGCACAGTGGTGCTGCCACTGTGGGCAGACAGGGAAGATGTGTCCCCTGAGCAGACAAATAACATTATGGAATTAGTAGATCCAGTGTCCACTTCCAGGCCTTTTCCAGAGTGTTTCCTCAGCCCCGGGGACAGGCAGGGCAGGGAAATGGAGCCCGTGATGGTGCTGTGTGTCTGTCTCTGCCAGGGCACAGGCTGAGCCTCCAGCTCAGCACACAGGCACCCAGTGCTTTCATGCTGTTAGTGCCCTGCCTCACCTGGAGTTTAATTATAACCAGTTCATGGTGCAGTTCAGGACTCAGCTGGGGGAAATCACACCTCTGAAAGGGGATGCACTCAGGAGTGGGGGCTCTGCAGGATCCACCTCTCACAGCCTCCTCCCCTGCTTGTTGAGGAAAAGGGAGCTGTGTTGGCCATCAGCACCTGTTTGTCAGTGCCCAGAGCCCAAACACCTGCCTGACAGAGGACAAGGCTGACAGGAGAGCTGGATTTACACCTCTGGAAGGTTTCATGCTGCAGGTCTCTCTCCTTACAAACCAAATTTTTGGTTTTACCAAGAGGACTAGGAAGCCACCTAGACAGTAACTGTTTGGGAAGCCAGAGGACAGCTCCCTTTGTGCCTGGATAAAGGCCACCATCTCACCCACCTGCACAGCAGACACAGGGTCAGAGATGTTTTTTTAGCAGCACTGGCTGTTTTTGATGTGCCCATGGAAAACTGGGAGAGATAAATGTTTTTGCACTCTCACCAACAAGCTGTCTGTGTGGGGATGAAGGTCACCTTGCAACAACTCAGAGCAATTATCTGAAGGAGGTTAGATCTCTGTCCTCTGCCTTTCTATTATTCTCATAAACTGCATTTTTGGCATCACTTAGAAGCCAGGAACATATCAAACCCGCATATGTCAAATGCAATTGACATCAAATACCTTTCATCGAGCCCCAAGCCTCTTGGCGTCTTTTGAGCTCTGCACCCAGGAAAGTGGCTTGTCAGAGATGATTTTTCCAACTGAGGAAGCAAGTAGCATAATGAGACAGTGTAGCTTCAGCATACACCTTCCAACAAGTTTCCCAACTGCTCAGAAACCAAAACATGAGCCTGAATAGTAATTAGCCCATGAAGGAAGCTGGGGATACAAGGAATGCATGAACTGTACTAGCAAAGCATTTATGGCCCCTCATTACCATTCTCCAAAAGCATTTCTGTCTGCATTTCCCATTTTCAACAGCCAAGATCATAGAATTATAGAACAGAAACACAAAACAAAAATCCAGCTGTGTCAAGTGGCCCAAGCATGATCACTGCAGGAAGTTACCAGATGTGCCAGGTGCTGTGCAGATGTGCTCAGCACTCAGGAAAGCCCTCGAGCTGCTCACAGAGCTGTTGCTTCTGGGCTTCACAGCAATCAGGAGGTATTTTTTCCTCCATCCAGGATGCCACTTTTCCCAGGCTGGGGCAGCACATGTGGTTAGAGGGGAATGTCCACCAGTTTCTGCACAATATTTGGATTTGCTCACAAGTAACTTTGTTGGGTTTTTTACATTTCTTCTCCAGAGCAGTAAAGGGTGAGCACTGACCTGGGAAGAGTCACTGGATACAAAGATATTGTCAAAGGTGTAAAGGACCTGGTAACGAGCCCCTTTGCTGATGTCGGCTCTGAGTTCCCCAGGTGATGGAACTCGGCTGTACTGAGTTTTCAAGGGTTGCCTGCTACAAAAGCTGAACTCCAGAAAGGCAGCTTGAAGAGCTGGATGCTGCTTTAAGGGGCTCTCTGAAATAAGTCAGCCTTGCTCTGGGTAGTCATAGGTTTCACAATGGCTGAACAACATATATTACAGGTATTTTCCTTTTTTCTTTTTATTTTCCCTTTTTTTTTTTCCCTCTGAGTTCACATAGTTTCAATATTCCACACTTTAGTTTTATTCCTCCTCTTCACACATGCTCAGATAAAGTATCAGGGGAAGAGTCTTTATCTTTCTTTCATGGTTATTTTTGAGGTTCTTTATATGTGTTTATTTTCTTATTTAAGACTTGACTCAATTCCCCAAGAAGGATAAAATGCTTTCAGGATTCACCTTCCTTGTCTGATGTTATGAGGAATCAATCATTGCATTATCTTCTCTAATTGTCTTTATTGGCTTTTATTTTCCAAGATAAAAAATAAGTATGTTTACAAAAGCTCTTGGCAGTGCTGCAAGATGAAATTGGGAAAGGAAATGAGCATTGACAGAGTTTTCTGGACAGTCATATGTGAAAACATTCATTTATATGAGCCTTCAGGAGAACTTGACCTGGAAGAGTTTTCAGTATGAGACTTGTATTGGAAAAAATTTTATTACTTTTTAGTAATGGCACACTGGAAGCTGGGCTTCCCCTAAAAAGGTAGATTTAGCAATTAGCACAGAAATTTGCAGCTAGATTGTCTTTGAAACTGCCCAAGCCTTAGGCAAAGTCCGAAATGGCTCTGGCCTGCTCCCACCTTGCAGCTGCTCACAGAAACACCCTTTTCATCAGCACAGAAACCCTGACTTCCCCCTGCTGCTGTGACCTGTTCATTCATCAAGCCACCAGAAGACACTTTGCCCTTGCCTTTACCCACTCATCAAAGGTTCTTTCTTCTCTGCCCTCCTCAAAGCCTAAAACCAGAAAGAAATTATGCATTCTCCCTAATTAATGGGGTGACTTTTACTGAAATAATTTATGTCTCCATGTCCTTCACCACTGTGAGGCTTCTGTGCTCATTAGGTTGCTCCTTCCCTGTCTGAAATGTTTGGCTGCTGGTTCCAGTGGTGGCCAGCCCTGTGCTATGGGCTCCCAAGGGTGAGATGCTGAATTTCTAGAATTGGTGGAGTCTGGGTTTCTGCTGGAGCTTGATTGCACTGCTGGGAGGAAAGAAACAGGGAATCAAAAATCCCAGCCCTGGTACATGTCCAGGGTCAGCCAGCACCTCAAACACCACCAGCAACAACTGGGGTGCCTCCCAAGTCCCTGTTGATTATTTAAAAGATTGCTTTTGTATAAAAATAGCTTGCAGGATCTGACTCAAGCTGAGAGTTGCTAATAAGATGCCAAATGAGCAATTGTTTAATGGTCTGACACAGTAGAAATTGTTGTCCCCACTTCATGCTGTTAGCACTGATTCATCAAGGTTTGAGGTGGTGGAGCTGCAGGTCCTTTTCAGGTGTGCTCAAAGTTTCTTTTTCCCGGGGGATGAGAGGTGTGTGCCCTGACCTGATACAAAATCTACAGTAAAAACCACAAATTTCCTGTATCAGCCATTAAATGAGCAGTGCTGTTTAAGCAGCAGTTGTGTTCTGAAATGCTCCTTCAAGGGCTTGTTGGATCAGTTATGTTAAATTTGCAGAGCAATAGTGTCTGTAATAGACTTGTGCTGGGAGAGTAACTTGCCCTACTTAATGTATTCATAGAAAGCTGCAGCTGTAGGTTTTGCTTTCATACAGGTCAAGCAGGGGAATCACTGCTGAATCAATGTACCTAACTCCTCCAACGCCCAAATTTACAAAGAATACATTCCTTCTAAAATTTTCTATCTGCTTTTTTTTTGATTCAGTCTCACCAGAGCAAATTCACATAAGGTGAGCCTCTAAAAAGACTGATTTTCTGCTCCCCTTGGCTGCACAAGATATTCAAAAATTAATGAAAAAGTGACACCCGTCTGGCTTCCAGGACATCACATTTATGACTGCATAAATTCTCCCAGGTCAGCTCAAAACCAGTTCAGGGTTAAAATCTCATCTCGTCACCTAGATTAAAAACTAATTTCTCTAAAGTATATCCTATATTAGAGCCTTTTCATGCAAATAAATAGCCAAGGGCCTCATTCTCTCCTTCTCTATTAGTTGTGCATGTCATGAATTTGAACAGAACATTTTGTCCTGTATTCTAATTACATGCATTATAAAGAAAAATCTATTCCTTGCATACATATTATTAGGAGCAGTGTGGAGGCACCATTCCATCAGGGTGGCCGTCATGGTGGCTCAATCTGATATTGACAGTTTAATCATTTTGTTTCATAGGAGATTAAAAGTCATATGATGGCTGTTCCTCTGTGGAGCAGCCAGCGAAGCCAATTGGAGTCAATCTGTGCCTAAGTGCCTTTTCTGCTCTGAAAACAGACTTGCAGTTTACAAAATATATTAGGTAATTATCAGTGGCTATGGAAGAATGATAAAAAAATACTGGCCTGATGGCAGAGTAAATAGGGCTACTGTTAAAAAAATAAAATAATGCTCATTTTGCTCACAGCTGTGCTGCAGCACATGCACATGAGGACTAACTTAGTTGTTTGCTAATGTATTCATGTGCATGATCATTAGCAGCTTCAATTCCCTTCACTTTATCTCACTGGAGGAGCATGAAGCAATAGATACACCAGACAGCCACCTAACACCTATTGCAATTAAAGTTGCTTTTTATCAAAGGGGAGCATCACCTCCTTGTAAAGATGCTGAGAATTTCAATAAACATAGCAAAACATTAGACCTCTACCCTTGTTTATTTTTGTTTACAACAGCCTGAATTAACTTCCCAAGGCAAGATGTGATTTAGCCTCTGTCTTTCAAGATGCAGCCTGGGAATAAGGAGTGTTAAGCTTTACCCATTTTTGGCTTCTCAGTGTGAGGCACAATACAAAGGGTTTTTAGAGGACTGGATCATGTTCTCAAAAAATCAGTCCCCCCCAAACCATCACATGTGGGACACCACAGATCTCCTGTTGCCTGAAATAATGTTGATTAGAATGAAATCCCAATGGATCCTTCACCTCCCAAAGGACAGGATTGTATTCCTAAGAAGGCAGCATCTGAAATTCAGTGTGGGTCTTGTGTGAATGAAGCTCCAGGGTGATTGTGAATGACTCTGTACCTGCACCAGGTGATATGGGAGGGCTGCCAGTCTGTGTGTGAGATATAACCTGACTGTCTACATAGCTGTTGATTCAATTTATTTCTAGTCTGGGACAAGAAATACACAAGGCACAGCACAAGAACCTGTTTTGTTTTTTTTTTTTTTAATCACTCAATTTAGTCTTTTTCTCTAGTATGTTTCAGACATGCATCTTCCAATGGTGACTGTAAAAGTTGAGAAAGATCAATAACTGTCCACCAAGAAATTTGTAACTTGACTCCCTTGAGTGCTTTTCCTTCGATAGAGCATCTTGAAAAGTGTAGATCAGTGTTCAGTAACTGCCTTGTTACTGTGAGAGTGCTGTATTTGAGGCCACAGATTAAGAAAAACCCAAACCAATAATTGATAAAATATCTTGCCTCTGGCTGAAATTCCTCTTGGAGTGGACAAAATTATTTTTATCTTAAATCCCTCTTGGTGCAGTGCCAGGAAGGTACATTTCAGCACAGGAAGGGGAATGAGAGCTGTTAAAGATTTTCACTGTGCAGGTTCATGGGTGTTTTGTTGTGCAGTGTCAGGTATGGATGATCCAGGGAGGCTCCTGTCCCTGTGTCTCAGCTCTTGCCATCTCTCTGAAGCCATGTTTAGCAAAGCCCTGGTACAAGGGCCCAACAGGAGCTGGGGAGAAAGTTTTATTGCACACGGAATGTCTTCCTGCTGGAAGAAATATTCTGGCTGCAGCTCCCAAGCATTAACCTTTCACTTGGCTAAATCAGCCAGAATTGCCTCTGTGCTGTCAATGTTTGCACATAGGAGCAGTAATTATGAGAGCAGGATCATTCCTACTCTCTAGCAGAGTGCAGTCCTTGAGTAAATGAATTGTGATTGGGAAACAATTGCATGGTGGAGATGTTTCTAAGGAGAGCACCTTATTGACATTATTTTCAAACTAACAGGACACATCCTTGCAGTGCAAATATTGCTTTCTTTTGCAAATGTGAAAGAGTTATTACTTACTGCTCTGTGAGAGGACAGACCTGCCACTGAGATAATGGCAACTTAGTGTTTTATTGTGAATCTTTCCACACAGACTCGGTGATGTTTATGATAGCAATTGCATAGACAACCCATTCTTCATTTCCAGTATAACTAAATTACAAGTGACAGCAATATAAAGCATGATATTTAATTGCCTCAATGAGCACTGACTTCCTTGAGCACGGATTATGCGCTCCCTGGCTGACACTCTCCAGGGGTGTGTGTCATTCTGAGGGGCTGCGTTTTGGGGTTCCCAGCTTGAGTCACTGGCAAGAGTTCTGACCTTCTGGAACTGCCCCTTGTGAAAGAGTCTTCAAAATGCAGTCTTTTGTGGAGGGTTTTGGATGCTGTTCTCTCTCAGGCTGTCTGTACTCAGTGTGACCTTGGCAGGCACCAGCAGAGGGGAGGAGGCAGCGTCCCTCAAGCAGGGCTGTGAGAGCTGTTCTCCAGTGCTGCACATCCTTGTGGTGAATCCCAGGGTAGCCTGCAAATCAGGAATGTGGGGGAAGCAAAACAAGGCAAAACCAGCTTAGAGGAGATGAGAAACTCTATTGTGGGAGGTTTTCAGGAGCAAATTAGCCAAGCATCTGCCACTGATCCTTGTGAGAGGATCAGAGGTTCCCTTCCCAGAGCCATTGATTTGGGCTCTGTGGAAGACCACACTGCTCCTTCAAGGATTCCCTTCTCTGACAGCAATTCCAAGTAGCCAAAAGCATGCATAAGTGCTAAGAAATACATTTGGAAGTTTAGAAATACATTTGCCCTTCTTAACCTGGAGGCCTGGGGATGCCTCTGACAATAATAATCTGACATATCTACAATCAGTGCAGCCAACTCTATTTTACAAATACTTCTGTAAGTCAATAAATAAGACATCTCTTATTCATCCTTATTCACCCTTATTCATATCTCTTATTCAGCCTTATTCACCCTTTAAGTCCTTCTGCAAGGAGAAATTCTTAGTATTCGGGAGCCCAAAGCATAATAAAGCCTTCAGCTGTTTTTTTATGAATTGGAAATTACTGGAGCTATAACTTTTAAGAGAGCACTGAAGTTTTAGCTGATGTCCTAAATTATTTAAAATCATATAAAGTATAGTACCAGTAATTATTTTCAAATTTAAAATGACACTTTTAGAGAATGTGTTGATGATGTCTTATGTTCAGGCTGTGCATGGCATGTACATAACACTGTTCAGTTATAAAACTTTTAGTGTGATCATTTAATAAATTCTAGTGTGTGTTTCTCTGATATAACTATGCCTGATATAAATATCTGATGTATGTTTATCTATATCAGATAAAGATACACCTAAATATCTTAATTGGAAAATATTCCTCTGCCAGCTTGTCTACCAAGACCTCATTAAATGTGGATACATGGTGGCCCATTTTGGCATGTGGATGATTTTATTTCAAGAGCACAGAGTTCCATAAATGTCCTCTAAGATTCATCTGCCCTAGAGACTGAGTTTGTTTTTGATTGATTTCTGGAATTCCTGAGTTAAAGATGCTTTAAACTGATAAATCCAGCTTGTACAAACACTTGGGATCCTATTAGACACAGAAGTAAAACACAAATAGTTTTAAACTGACTGATTTGGGTTCGTTATTTACAGATTTCTACATGGAAGGGATTTGTCCTTCTCTGCTGCATATGTGCTTGTTTCAGAGAGAACAATTTCCTTCTGGCAGAATTGCTATGGCCCTTTTTGTGAAGTCCAATCTGAGGACAGGTGAAGTGCCCAGCACACATTATTGTAGTCAAATGCATTGTGAAAACATTGGGTAGCACTAGAATTGCACATTTTTTTGTCATGAAAATGGGGCATCAAAAGTTTCCTGTGTCACTTCTGTTCTGACTGATGCTTTGCAGTTTTCTGACTTATTTCACTATTTTGTAATTCGATTCTCTGACTACTGTGTTCTCTTTTTGATTCAAAACAGGAAAGGTTAGAAAGTGGGTGGCAATTGCAAGCAGTCTGTGGGAAGAAAAGTGTAGAATTTTTTATCAGTTGGATGTAGATCCAATGATTTTTTGGATTCCTTTGGTTTAGTCAAGGTTGGACATATCTGCTGAGGACATGTTGCTAGAATGCAAACCAAATTCACACCACAGAGATTAGTATCCAGAGAGATGTAGGCTGAGTGTGTCTGTGACAAATGTTGTCATGAGGAGGAGAAACAGAAGGAATTCACTGTGTCTGAATTCCACGAGTCTTCAAAGCATGTTTTGACCCTAATGCTGTTTTCTTCTTTTTTTGATGCTTAAGATAGCTTCATCTTTCTGCAAGAAATAATCTTAGAGAGATGAATGGATTCAACCTTCTACCAAGTTTTTCATCCCCAGGTTCTACAGAGCAAAGAGATCATCCAGCTGCTACTCAGGAAAGTTTATTTGATGTATAAACTACCTGGCTAAACCTCTAAACCTGTATTTGGAATACTGTTGCAGGATTTCATTCTCAGCATTTCCACCACTCTTAAAGTGGGGCTGCCTTAGTTGGTTTGTGGAATTAATTAAAATTAATTATTTTGGCAGCTGTGGTGCTTCATGCCTCACTTGGCTCATCTGCAATGTGCATGTCAGAGGCATGGTGAGGGGGAAAGCCTGGCAGAGAGAGATTGGAGGATTCATTCTTCCTTCACATCCATCAGATGATAAAAGATCCACCTTTTTTTATGACTATCATTGGTGTGAATCTTCACATCAATAACACATTAATATTGGATATAAGCCATGCACTGTAGGCCAGAGGTGCAGGCAGGTTATTTTTCACAGCAAAGTAATCTTGGCTCTGGTTATGAGACTGCCTGGGCTGGGTTTGAGCATCCCTAGGACAGCACAGAGCAGGAGTTTGCTGGCAGAGTCTGATTCTGTGCATTCAGAGCCTTGGTTTTACAGTCTCAATCCTAGCAGCTCCTAGTAATTCTCAGTCTGGGACCTCTCCCATTTCTCTTTAAGATACCAGTATCTTCAAGCAGAGAAATACACTCAGGTTGAAAAATGCTACTCATGGAAGGAACCTGCACTGTACATTATCTTATTGAGGAGAAAGGCCTTTCTTTGGTGCTGGCTAAAGCTTCCTTAAACGGACAGCAAAGGTTTCTCTTGTCATGGAGGGACATTTAGTTGGTGCAGGAGCACATTTGCAGGCTTGCCGTGAGCTGAAAGGGACATTTTGGGGTAATTCTGGGAGAGACAGGCTTATGGCATCTTCACCTCCCCTAACCAGTGCAATAGATCTCAGTATAATAAGAGTTGCCCACAGAGATGGCTCCCACCACTGATCTTGGTGGTTCTTGTCCAGTGGCTGAGTGACAAACTTGCAATGAAGAATTTTATAGTCATTGTCATGGTTCTGCTTGCCATGGCTCATTTCCTTCAAGTTTTATAAAACCTTACCTCTAGACAGACACTCGACTCTGGCTGTAGCTACAATGGCTGATGTCATTTGGCATTTTTTTTCTCAACATCTTCATCTGTTTGAGGACTTAAAACACTAAAATGCTTTGCTCTTTGAAGCACTGACAGACTTGGTCAGGAAATCATGGCTTACGCCATACATCCCCTGTGCATGCCACTGTCAGAGCAGTTCTGAAGGTTATATTTTCCAAAGGTGCATCTTGGGAATGTGTTAATGGCATCACCAGAACTCATTCATAATTGGGTGGGAGTTTTGTGGGGGTTTTGGTAGTTTTCAGGACCCTCTGCCAGGGCCAGTGGCACCTGGAAAGGCTCAGAGCCTGCAGGCTCCTGTCCCAAAGGCTGAGCAAACAGGAGAGCAGAGCATGGGGGCACAAGGAGCCCTGGGGGGGTCTTAATCCAATGCAAGCAGCTGGGCAACAGCAGAGCTGCAATAAATCCCTTTTCTGTCCACTGTCCTGCCAAACCCAGCCTTTATTTCCCTGTCCCTGTACCCCAAGCTCTTTTGATAAATGAATCAGAAAAAAGCTGCTTCTTATCACCCCACTTTTCTGCTAGCCGTAGTGAAAAATCACATCACACAGTTACTCCTTTTGTTCATCCCCACTTTCATTTGCAGAAGAGGAGATCTTCCATCCTTCATGGCATTAATATTTTTGCTGATGTGTTTTGTAGCAAGAGCCTTAACAAAACTCATTTCTTCATGAGTATAAGCTTGATTTCCATGCATTGCAGGATGTGGCAATAGGTTTGATTAGCCATGACCACTTCTCTGGGGAGCTGTTCAGTGCTCCACCACCCTCTGGGTGAAAAACCTTTTCCTAATGTCCAGCCTGAACCTGACCTGACACAGCTTCATGCCATTCCCTTGGATCCTGTCACCAGATCAGTCCCTGAGTCCCTGACCCTCCACTTCCCCTTCTGAGGAAGCTGTAGACTGATCAGGTCCTCAGATCTGGATTCTGTGAAGCTTTAGGTGTGGGAATGGAAGCTGGAGGTGTGGAAGGTCCAGTGCAAAGGCTGGAAACAGAAGGGGAACTTCATCAGAGTAAGAAAAGTGGTATGACCTGAAATCCTGGTGAGTAGCACACTTGCTTCATTGGACAGAATGCTAGAAATGAAAAGACTAAAAATTCTTACTTCTTGTTTATTGTTTTGCTTGTTGTTTTTAGTTAAGCCAGTGGGAATTGTTCTAAGTAACAGTGAGCAGCCCCAGTCCTACTGCTGTCTCCTTGGCAGTGCATCATTGTCTCTGCTCTGAGGGCTCTCAGAGGATGCAGGTTTTGCTGCCCACTCAGTCATTTTGATTTGTTACTCCTCAGCTGGGATCTCAGTTTCAGCTCACAGAACTGAGAAAGAATTTTTAAAGGTGGTATGTGAGCAAATTTTGTTGGCATTTAAATATGCATGTAATTTCTACAGGACTTTGGAAAATTTTGCTGTAGCTTACAAATGTTATAACTTTAAAATGCCAACCTGATTGTAATTATAATGCCCGTTTCTCGTGTAAGCTGCAGAGGAAAATAATTCAATTTAACAAAATCACTCACTGTTTAAACAAATAGGGGAGTAATTAAATGTAATGGATACTGTGGTTTCTGCACCAATCTGTGAAGTCTCTAACGAAATCTGCAACTCCATCGTGAAGCAGTGACAGATTAAAAATGAAAAAGAAAAGAACAGTAGTCATTACTTTTGTGATCTTCAACAAAAATGTGCTCTGCTCCATCTGCTAGTTCTGCAGCTGTGGTTAACTAATAAACAGTATTCCCAGCCCTGCACTAACTGCATTTGATGTGGCTGGTGCACAAACAAAGATGTCTTGGCAGAATAAGGTGCTTTATGATTTGTTAAAGAAGAGCAGCCTTGTCAGTTTTAGATTCAATGGAAGCAAAGGGAGAAGCTTTGCCTTTGATATATGGCAAAACAAACAAGCCAAAAAACATTTTATTCACAATTTTCTGAAACTGTCATAAAAACATAATATAGAGTAATAGTAAGAATGTGCTCGAGGCTATGGAGGACTAACATCAGCTTTAAGAGCACCCACAAGCTGTGGATTTCATTTTCCTTTCCTTTTCCAGTGGCTCTGTCAGGTAAAACCAAAGACACCCTTGAAATGCTTCAGAAAATTTCTCAGCTTACACCAAAATTTTGTCTTGGGCCTCTCATTGCTCTGGGTGGAAGGCAGCTGGCACAGAGAATCCTGTGATCTGAAGGAAACAGAGCTGCCTTTGGCCTCTTTCCCTCTTGCTCCATGCTCCCAGCCTCAGTGGAGATCCCAAAATTGTGAAGCCTGTGTCCAGGAGCCTTGCTGTACTGGAGTCTAGACACATGGGAAGCCCACTGAGAGCAAAACTTCAAAAGGTAGGTTCTCTGCTACAGTGCTTCTCACAATGTCAAAATTTCTAAGGAAGAGATGATTTTTCAGAGATTTTACCTCCCACAGCCTTGACAGGAATCACAAGTAACATATTAGTGTGAAGCAGAATCTCTTTTCCATTGGATCAGCTGTGTCTTCTGTAATTTAATCTTAATTCACAAAGTTTAAAACACTTGCATGTCTTGGTTCAGGGACGCAGCAGATAATGCAGGTGCAAGGTTTCTCCTACTCTACTTATGCATGGATTGAAATGGTTGGTTTCAAAAGTTAATTACTCGATTGTTGTCACAGAGCTGTGCCTGAAGCATCAGTGAGATTTTCTCCTCACTGGCAGATATTGTTTGGCCAAAGTGGCTGTGAGATGTGCTGGCAGCCCCAGTGTTGGTTCAAGCCTGGCACCAGGCTTTGAAATGCTGCTCTTTGAAATGAAAGGGAAAATGCTTCTCACAGAAAACTGCTCTGAAATACTGCAGTGTTGGCAATAGGAAAACAAGGAGGTGTAACTCTGCTGTCCCTTGCATTCATTCTTCAGCCACATAAACCCAGAGAGAGGGGATTTATGTAAGACCCAGTCTAAATGGAGAGTTTGGTATTTCTTCTGAGAAGGAATGATTGTTGCCATCCTTAGAAACCAAAGTATTTACACTGACCTAGCTACTTAATGAGGCATGAATAAATATTTGTTAGTACCTGACAGAAGTGAACAAGGGGCCTTTCCTACTTTTTGTAGAAGAGGTGTAACTGAAACAGGGGACAGTGAGTGACCAGGGTAGAGGAGGACAAGGTTCTGGTCCTTGCTGTCATTGCTGCCAGAGGCAGCAGCAACCTGAGGGCATTTGTGCCCCTCCCCAGCTGTCCAGGGCAGGACTGCTTGAGAAAACTCTGCTGCTTTCCCTCCCAAATGCTTCATTAATCTCCAAGCCTTCAGCTGCTTGCACCTGATTTTTTTTGCCTTTATGAATAGCTTTATTCAGCTCAGTGAGCCAAGACAAGCTTAGGACCCAGACTGCAGCTCCTGGGCTCTCTCTGGGTGCACAGAGCATGGAGATCCCCACGAGCAGACCCTGCCTGAGGTGACAGGACCTTACCAAATACAGATGACATTGGAATTCTGGAATCAGGAGGCATACGGGGAGAACTGTGTCTATGGGAAAAAAAAAAAAAGGCAAGCTGAGACATGTTTATATTTATCAATATATAAATACCAAGATGTAAATGTATATAGATACATGCAGCACAAGCCCACACAGTCACGTCAGGCCTTGGTTAGTTTGTAAATTGTAAGTGAATCTCAGGAGGGCCCAGCTCCTTGGTGTTTTACCTCCAGCAAATTTACATCAGATGAACACACAGCCCAGAGTCTTTCTTGGGACACAACGTGGAAAAGCAGAGAAAAAGAGACTGGTCTTTTTCTTCTGAGTTTCTCTCTTTTGATCTCTCAAATGTAAAATTACAGCTCATCCAATACACAAAAAACTACCCCACAGATGAGGCCACATTTTTGGTCCATGTGGCTCCTCTGCAGCTGTCATCTGTGCCTCCCCAAAACACATCTCAGAGGATCCAGTGTTTGTAAACAACACAATGATAAAGCTAATCTGGAGGAATGCACAAATGAACTGTGTTCTGTTCAGCCAGGAGCTTGCTAATAACTTTCTAAAACTGTGCTCCAGCATTAATTGAAATCATAAATCCCAATCACATTCAAAGCATAACTACTGTATGCCAGAGGCTCACTTCAGTTCTTAATCACACTCTTCTGGGGAATTTTCTTGCTGCTTCCTCCTTCTCTCAGGAGTGGCCATATTTATTATTGCAGTTCAAATACCTGGAGATATTTCAGTTGAAAAGCCATATAACATCTCTCTAAGCATGTCAATATGTGTTCAGCTTAATATGAATGTCTGTGCCATTCCCACTGGAGAAAAGTAAAAAAAAAAGTCAGGGAAATATATTTAACTTGATTCTGCACAGAAGCCTGCAGATATCTTGTATCTAAAGAATATTTAAATTCTGTTTTGTTAAGACAGGATACTTACATTATGCAGTGGAGCAGCCAGGAGGTTATAGTCTCCACTAGACAATTTGCCAGACAAGAAAGATGGCTTAGCTGCAATGTTGACAGCTTTATTCTTGTGGCTTTGGCAGAAAAATAGGCAAAAAGATTGCAGAGGCGGCAGGATAGAATACAACGTGTAAGTTCGGAAAAATATTAACTGGTTGTAAAATGAGTGGGTGGATGCACTAAAGGTGGTGGCATTTCAGTTATATAACAACTTATTGCAACATTTTTATGGCCAAATTATGCTCTTTTTCTGTGCTGTAATTTTGCATCTGCTGCCCAGCTCCAGTGGAGAGGGACAAAAATGTTTATTTGGAAGAAGAAAAGGGCAGTAGCCATTCATCATATTCCCCTGAATCATCCCACTGGTCTCGGTGAAGATCCCCCTGAGAATTGTATTCCATTTCTAATATATTATACACTGAGATTTTGCAGATCTACTTTTATTTCCTAGAGCAGCCACTTGAGTAAAGCCCCTGCAAACACCCCAGCTGAATGTGATGCTGAATGTTGGGCACAGCAGGGAAGTGGACATGCCAACGTGGTTTCCACAGGTTAATATCATAATTATTAATATCATCTTTCTGGCTGATGCAGCCTGATGCAGCTCCACAGCCACGTTCTTGGGCCATCCCATTCTCCTGAGCAGGGCAGAGCCAACTCCAGAGCAAATTCAAAGGTGTGCATAGTGGTGGTTTTACTGAGGGGTTTGTTCTCTCATCCTATATATGGCTCTAAACAAAATTTCCTCAGCAATCCCTTGTGCACATCACGAGGGACCTCCCTGGCACCATGGTCTCTATTCTAAAGAGCATTAGTCTTGAATAAAAGGATAGAAAATAAATGTGATTGCTCCCACGTCAGAACTGGGAACAGATCTGCATTTTCCTTTTCTTCTCCTTTTCACAAGTGTGGAGGCTTTTAGTGGAGGACCCTTGGAGCAGTTGTAAAACTTTGTGGTGAAAATTGTTTTGTCTTTTCTTCAGCTGGGGCCCCCAGAGGTAAATTTTATACACTGAATAAACAGGATCTTGGAGCACTCCATAGCCCAGTCTGCTCTGTTGTGCAATATCCAGAGGAATAATCTCTACAGCCTTGGAATGAGTCTAAGTTGTTGCTCCAAGTCCAGGATTTCAAGAGCCACCAGTACCAGTTCAGTCCCCTGCACCTCTCTTGGTCCCCTGGAACTTAATCTTTAGCTTCTCAGTGCTACTCAGTTCTCCCAGTCTGATTATCCCAAGAACTGCCCTGTTTTCCTGGGATAAATTCAATAGGAAAGGCTTTCCAAGCAAGAAAAAATATATACATGATTTGGAGTGGAATAATGAAAACCCCTAGGTGGTGAGATAATTCAGAGTTTTGTAACTTAATGTTAAGAATTCCCTTAAAATTGGGTCACAGAGGTAAGTGTGGCAAAGCTGAAGACAAGAGCAGGGATTTATTCACCAGGCTGCACACATTCCTAAATCCAAAAGGTGACAATCTCCTCAAAGACTCTGTGTTTTTCTGTCTCAAGGATTCAAAGGTTGTGTGGGAATTTACTACAGCAGGCATAGGTAAGAAATAATGCAAGAGCCAAAGTTCAGTGACCAACACAGGAGAAAACAATATCAGCACCACCACCATGGGAAAAAGTGAATGAAATGTAAACCAGGAGACCAGGGACAATTTATACTAAAAACTGAAGAAGAAAGAAACTAAAACAGAAGCTTGAAAATTGTCAACAGAATAAGAGAAAATACCAAAACCAATTCCTACAATTAGAAGAAGGGTCTTTCTGCTTTGATGTGTTCCCTATAGCTCAGTTCTCAGGAGGGTGAGGAGACAGCTGATGGGGGATAGCTGCCTAGAAAATAGGTTTGTTTTCTCCTCTGGAAAACATGGAGCTTTTTCTCCAAAACCAAAACATTTTTGCAATTAAAAGAGACAAAATATTTCCAGTGTACTTTCAGCGGAAGAAATCCGGCAGGTTTGAGATAAATTTTTGTTAAGAAAAGTAATACAAAAAATATCAACACAGATCCTCTGGGAGCTGAGCTCCTGACAGAGTAAATATGAGAAGGGAGCACAGCTTTCAAGGAGAAAGAGCACCAAAGGTCATTTTCCTGGTGCCAATCTCCCTGATATCATTCCAGCCAAACACCTGAACCAGGCTTTTCTTGATTGCCACTAGAATTTTATAGTCTGGAGTAAACTTATTTACTGAGCTCTTCTCTGTGTTTTTTACACCAGTGTTTTCTGGTTTGAACATATTTCCATTGCATGAACATTTTATTTCCCATTTTTACCAGTGTGCTGTGTGCAGTTTGGCTTAGAGAAACTTGTTTTTTCAATAAAACATCTACAGAATGTTATTACCAGGCATTTAATGGAGCATTTTTACAGTGATGGAGTTTGGTCAGAAAAGCAGCAATTGATTATGTCTGTGTGTAAACCTGATGGGTGTGAATACTTCTGCCCTGACACAAAATAAAAAGAGCATTTGAACTTCTCTGTGAGGTAAACTACTCACAACAATGGCCATTTTAGCAGATACATGGGCTTGAATTTCTCCATAAAAACCTCAGAAAACTTTCAGGGAATATTAGACATTTTTGCCCCTCCATTCATCTTCATGCAGCTCGAGTGCTTGCTGTGCAGTTGGTATAATTTTTTAGCAGTGTTCAAGACCAGTTCCCAAGGGACCATTTTCCCCTCTATTCTGTGGGTGTCCAAAACAAAAGAGGAAAAAATATTCTATAACCAGTGAAGGAAGCTGTGACAAGAGTACCTTTTTTCAGGGGTTATCACTTTTTATTCCTGTGCCTTACAAAGATTTGTTCCTCTAAATGAGGTTAACTGGATCTCCCATTATTTCACAGCTATTCTGAAGCTGTAAATCCTGGGATTCTGAGTATATGAGATACTCAAGGAGCAGAGTAGATCCAACCAAGAAAATCTCTAGAAGCCCCCATGTGGGTCAGAAGCCTGGGCCTGCTCCCCATTCATGAAATACTTTGGTATTTAGTCTCCATATTGTAAACATATGTGAAAAAAGCAAATAAATTACATTGTGGTGTATGTTCAGAATTTTCTATGTACAGCAACACAGCATATCAGTGGAAATGGTGTCTTTGTGGCTTTTCTGTGCAGATATTCAGTACCTTTCTCATGTCTGCAAGGGTTTTAAAGCCTAGACTTGGTTTAAAAATTCTCCAATTCAGCTTTGTGCAGAGACTTCTGTGTTTTACTTGGACCCCAGCCACTGAAAGTGCTCTGCTCAGAATGTCTCTGGGTTTATCCCTCCCCTGTTTTTTTTTTTTTTTTTTTTCTGTCATGTTATCAGTCATACCTGACATGGCTAAAACCAGGATTGTCATGAAAAGAAGGCACCAGGTAAAGAGTGTTTTAATCAAAGTGGAAAGCAATGCAGGAGAGAAAAAAAAAAAAAAGTTATAAAAATCTTTTCAGTGGAATTCTCCCCAGGATTGTTCACTTGGAATCCCAGGGCACTGTTGCCATGTTTGCTGCATTTTTATAGACAAAAGGGGTGTTTGTACTGTGAGCTCTTCAGCACTGGGAGGATGGAGAGCTTTGGTTTCTGGGCTGTTTGTGAACCCAGCTCATGACTCAGGGGAGATATTTTTGCTCCAGTGACCTCTAAGCTGCCTTTAGTTTATTGATTGGCTAATAGGGAAAATTGATTTTTAACTAACTCACCAGTTTTTAGACCTGAACACAGTTGTCACTTCCAGTAAGGGTACTTTACTCCATCATATAAGTTGTCTCAGTCATCAGTTCATTCTGGATGCTGCAAAAGGCAGGGGTGTGCCAAGAGGTTTGGCAAGGAGCCCAGACATAGAAAACATAGCCCAGAAGAGTCCATGGATAAAATGTGTTTAATATTATGTTGCGCCTGTCATACATGCTCTGGCATCGGCAGAAAACAGCTGGCTGTGCCTAAGGGGCAATGGGCTGAAAATCAGGAAATTCAGGCACTGGCAGGGACAGATACCAGGGAATACCAGAGGAAGAATACTGGAGAGACATTTCTGAAGTGAAGTGTCTCACTTGCAGGTCAGACATTCTTGCCCTGAGACCTTTAAAGCTGAAGTAAGGAGGCAGCTGGAGATGTAATAAACAGAAATATTGGTCTGAACTGGACCTATTCCAATTTTAACATCAACAATCTGAACTGGAAGATTTCACAGGTAGAATTGTTGCATCATATTTCATAAATGTCCTGCAAGATCCAAGTTCAAAGGTTCCAAGTCTCAGTTCCCTGCTTGTTCTCATTTCACCTCTACCCTTGGGAAGTGCCAGCCAGGCTGAAGAACAGGGTGACTGAGGTAGAAGACACTGTTTAGTTTTTTTATTGTTGTTTTGTTTTCTGTGGGGAAAAAAAAAAAAAAGTGATTTTGGCTTCATCTGAAATAATCAGTCTGCCCAAAGCAGTGTATTTTTATCTTCAGGCTGTTTGATCAAAACAAATCATTAAATTTTGCAGGAAAAAAAAAGTAATCTTGAAATAGAAAATGAAGGAGCATCAGCTAGAAATGACAAAATTAAATATGAGAAGAGCAAAGTGAAATGCATTCCATTTTTAAGATAAACACTAGAACTAAAGATTCCAAATTTTTCAGAAACATCTTTTTTTTTTGTTTAATTGAAATGTTTCTCTGTGTCAAACCAAATGGGTGAGTACCTCTGTGCTCTCCTTTCAAACTCATTTTGAAAGAAATTTTCATTTTCTAAGTGATTTTAATATATACCATTCTTCTTTATCTGCTTCTAGGTTCAGTGTATAAACATTAATGTATTTTAATTAACATAATGACATTAATAGCTTCAATGATTTGATTGAAGTGACTTGATTGTTTAGGAAAATAGCAAACTTTGCTGGGAAGGATGTTGCTATTCTGATAAGTTCAGTCCATGGAGCAGCAGCTGTGCAAACCAACCATTTGGCATCATAAATATCCTAATTTGCAGGACCCCATCTCATATCTGGCTGTTAAAATGTCAAAATCTGTAGATGATTTGGAACATATAATACTATCACTAGGTGCTAGTATGGAAATCATAGGTTAAATTCTGCAAAAAGTTCCTTGAGGTGAACAGTAAAATGTGTGTGGATGTACCAGGAACTGAAACAACAGCTGCTGATTTGGGATATCCATATAATGTAAGTTTAACTTTAAAAAATGCACAAAATCCATTATCAGAAAAAGCCCTAGGCCCTCCATCTTGGTTCAGACACTTTTGTTCCAAGCACAGACATTTCCTGACAAACATTTCTGGACAGATTTTTTCCTTGGTACATCTGAGCTACGTCTCCCCTCGTGACGAACAAGACTGTGAGCTGATAAAAGCCAGTCTGATGCAGTTGGCAACCTGGTGCCACAGATGAAAAGCAGCTGATGAAAACATCTGAATTTAATGAAAATCCTCCAGCAGGATCACTGGGTGTCATGCAAAGATGCTGCTGGGAAAGATGGAATGTTGGAGCCTCAGTTCAGGCTGGCAAAGTCAGAGGGTTACAGAGATCACGGTCTAGAGAAAGGATCATGACATCTTTTCATTTATACATTGGCACATGCTGAAATTTTCATTCTTGTGTGTTTTTTTCTCCTCTTTCTTGGTCTGCCAGCTTCACAGAATTTGAATTTAAACATCTTGTTGAGCTCACAGCTAGACTGCTGTGCTTCAAGAGATGGAAAGTAAAGAAAGCTCTGAAGTACTCTCCTGGCTTTGGACCACATCTTAGCCTGTAATTTGTGGACACAGGGGCCTGCAAATGACGAAAAATCATATAGCAAATATCTACAGGTAGGATGTGGTTCTATATTTACTTATAGCTGTTCTCAAATATACAGGCTGGTCTCCATTATATAAAGTGTGTGGCTCAGTGTAGCTGGCAGCATGGCAAATTTTAAAGGATACTTTTCCTTGAAAGCTGTAGATTTTGATTATATATCACAAATTTTGCTGTTGTTATATACTCTGCAGTATTCTCTGGGGGCTGAGTGGGACTGCAAATGGGTTACAAGAACATTAAAAAGTAATGTCTTACAATTGTCTCACACAAAGGAAAACTCCAAGTCATGTGTTGATAATTTTGAGAATATGTTACCTCTGAAACTGGGCATAAATGCACCTGCAATCTGCATGCATTGAGTGCTCCCTTACCCTGCAGGAATCTCACTCATTTCTCTGGGACTACTTGAGAATGAGAACAATGATCCATGGGTGAGGAAAAGAGCCTGATTTTACTCTGAAATACAAACATTCACCCCATCACTCCTAGATCATGCTGCAGACAGATGTGACTTTACTAAAGGAAAGCAAACATCCAGCCCTAGACGTTCCTTTTAATGTCTCATCTGCATTTCTTTCTTGCTTTTCTCTGATGTTTAAGAGTGTTTTATGCTCTTTGTGTGAAGTGTTGCCCTCTGTCAGAAGCAATCAGACATGTAATAGACTGTGGGCAACTTAGCTTAGCTCCAAAAGGCATCAAAAACCTTCTTTATAAAAGACATGGTGTTTACTTGCTGGTTTAGTTTGTTCTCAATAATTCATTATCTACTAATGTCTTTTTTTTTTTTTTTTTTTTTTTTTTTTTTTTAATCTTGTTTATTCTCAGTGGAGGGAGCTGGATGTTACCTGAAGGCAATGGTTACTGTGAGGATGTGGAATAAAGACCCCACAATGGTTTAGCCATTAAGGCCTGGAGTTTCAGATTTGGGGGTTTGCAACATTATTCTTTTCTTTTCAGTGAAGAATATCTCTATTAAATCCATCTAAATAGGCAAATGAGGAAATAACCACTTTTTTTCTTAGACAAATACTCTTGATTTGTGATGTTTATTAGAGTTTTGTGTTGAGTTTCAATCTGTGACTTCATTTAAAGGTGCTAAATGCTATGAACTCTCTGAAGCATTACCTGTGTGCTTTCTGTCAGAGGATCATCACTGTTTATTTTATCATGTTAAGGAAAGATAGTTTAAAATTGCATTTTACAAGAGACCATTGAACAATTTTAGGCAGGATCACTGATTAACGGGCTGGTCTGCTCTTCTGAGCTCTTGTTAGTACTGACTTGAAGTTTATATAGTTCTAGGCTCTTGGTGAGTATGCAAAAGTCAGAGATTTATAAATATTCACCTAACCATGTTTATATTACACCAACCCACCAATTCCTAGTGACAGCCCTGCCTTTCTCCATGGGTCAGGCCTGGCCATAGTTTATAAGAGAAACATTGTTAAATAATTGATATTATTTTGATCTAGACCAAGTTGATAGATTATATATTGCACTGTTGACTGTGCAGCAGATGCTGTCCTCATATTCATATTGCATATATGAATACAAGTGTGTGCATACACATGTATTTTTATTCTATGTTCTATTTATACATGCTGTGTTTCTCGTATTTCGCTCATTCCTTTTTGTTAATTATATGGCTCTTGCATTATAGTGGACTTGTGTTTTGGCATCTTTTAAAAGAACACATATTCTTGTGCAGTTGTCTCTCTAAAGGTTAGAACTCCTAAATGTTATTTTTCACGTCCAGTGTTCTGAATTCAGATGTACAGAGAAATACATCCCTGCTGGAGAAACACTTTAGCCATGATTTTCAGTTTTCACCTTTCTATTATTTGTCTGTTCTCATTGACACTCAGAGTCACGGCTGGAATATCTGGCATAAACAGAACAGCAGCCCCCCTGAAGTCTTTATCTTTGTTGTCTCTCTCTACCTTCAGCATTTTGATCGAGCCAGTTTATGCATCCTGAAGGCAGAAATCCCTTATGGAAGCATTTCACTTCAGCTCACTCATAATAGGCATTGATGAAACCTCTGGTTGCATCTGGCAGGGTTCAGAGAGCCCCTGCCATTTCCCAGCAGCATCTGCACGAGTTCCCCTCTGCTCCACATCTGGGCTGTGCTGGGGCTATGCAGAATGCAGGAGGGGAGCTGTGCCTGGGCTGGCTCTGCACAGAGACCTCACCTGGGAGCCCATTAGGCAGCTGCCTGGCTTATCACTTTAGAAACATTTTAGGAGGGTGCAATATCCTGAAATTAAACCTCCCTTGCTGCTCACTGCATTCTCATTCTCCAAGAAACTCAGCCTTGCTGGAAGATCCAAATAAATGCAAGTTGCAGGAATCTCCTTTCCCTGGAGCAGGCAATCTCTGTATCTGTGTAGCTCTGGAGAGCTTTGTAGGCTCAGTTTTACTGAGCTACATCAGCACTTCATCCCCTTTGTGCTTCTGTAGTTCCAGTCTGGCATTCAAGTACTTCCTCCAGCAGATTAATTACACAGGAAATATCAAAGAGATTCCTCTAAATCCAGAGTACATGTTTTAACCTAAAGTAAATACATAACATTCCTGCCATGTTTCTTTCTGTATACAAATGTGCTTCCTACTCAGAAGGATTTCAATAGGTATAGTTTTGTTTATCATGTCTGTGCAAAGTTTTGATTTGGAAAAGTATGTTTAGACCTTCAAGTCCAAGTTGTTTTTTGGTTTTGTTTTTTTTTGTTTGTTTTTTTTTTTTGTTTTGGGTTTTTTTTTTTTTTTTTTTTTTTTGTTTGTTTGTTTGTTTCTTTTTTGGTTTTGTTTTTTTTTTGAGATAAACACAAGATGTAATAACCTCAAAGCAACTTATGCAAGAACTTCACTGGATTCCTCTCTGGAGAATAAAGGGTGTCATAGAGTGATTTCAGTCTGCTTTAGGGAAAGGCCATACTTGTTCTTTTCTGACAATCAGAGATTTAAACCCAATACATAAAATTATCTCCCTTGCTCACACTAAAAACCCCTCGTGTCTGAAGATGTCTTGAAATCTGAATAAAAGCACAGTCCACCAAAGACTGGAGCTGCAAACTGAAACACACATCTGCTAGGACTGAAGGACTGTTCCCATTACCTTGTCTACAAAACCCTGTTCTCTCCTTTATTTCTGAGCCATGTGAGGGCCTCAAAAACATCTGCCATGATTGCCCCAAAGAGAATCTGTCTGTTTGGAGGCTGGCACATTTTGGCTATCTGTAAACTGTGGGAGTGAACTCACAGACCTCACTCAAACCTCTTTCTCTTCCCATCCCTCTTCAAACCCAGTTCGGGGTATTGACTTTGGTTTGATTCCACACAGAATTAAAGGGAAGCCAGGTTCAGGTCAGACAATACCATCAGGATTGCAAAAGCATCATCATTAAGCAAATCCCAGTTTTGCTAAGTCTGCTTATCCCCTTACTGGGTCCTTTTTTTTTTCCCTGGAGTGTGTCTGGAGCTCACAAGACCACAATCCTCATGGCAAATGCTTTCTGCCTCACGTAGCACCTCCTGTAGCACTTTATTCTTGTACCACAGGAATGCAGCTGCTCATTAATAAAACAGCTGCACTGTGGGTGAAGGGGGAGGTTGCTCTGATACCACATCTACAGTGCTGAAGTTCAAGTGAGATAACTAGAGGTCTTCCTGATTTACCATGCTGGATATAAGGGAAAAACCTGAAAGAACTAGGGGTTTGTTTCTGACATGGGAAAGCTGCAGTCTTAAAATAATAAAAATTAGTCTTGCCAAACAACCTCTAGATGGCTCTTGAGGCTTGCTTTGTCAATTAGCAAGTACCTGAAACAAGTCTGCATCAGTCTAGAAAAGTATTTTCCTATTAATTTCCTATTTTTCTTATTTAATTTTCCTATTAACATCTTCTTGCAAGAGATGAAACCCTGGAGTTTTTTGAACACAGTGGGAAAGCTCCTTTGGTTTTATCAAAAGCAGAGAGACCCCCTCAGCTGAAGAGAGGAAAAATTCTTGTTGTATTTCTACCCAGAGAGTCCTGATTGTGCATTCCATCTGGGCATATTCTGCTATAGTTGCTTCATATTTATTCCCTCAGGTGTGCAAATTACCCCTCTTGATTGAAGATTCTCAGGTAAAAAAAGGAGCAGCCACCCATTTCCCTAAGCAGAACTGCTTGGAAGCATCCAATTTGCCTGGTTTTCAGAAATTCCTTTTAAAGGGGTACATGCCTTTTTTTCATATTTCAGAGGGCATCTGGTGTTTGTTGATGATTCACAAAGGAGTGGGGAAGAAGGGTGAGGAGGGAAAGAGGAAAAACTGTTCATAGTTTTGAGGCAAATCATCAATCCATGCTTCATCTGAAACTAATCCTGGGAGTCACTTGCTGCTCAAAGTATTACTGAGCAGATCATACTGATACTTGTGATATTTGTAATCCAAAGGGCCACAAAGCAAACTCGGGGGTAAAATCTGTTGGGAACTTGGATCTGTCAGACAAAAAAAATATTTGTACCAAAAAGTGCAATGCACAACTGAGAGCTCACATGCCTCCTAAAGAGTTTGCTCCAGCACAGGGATTAGTTATTTCTAAAAGCCAGATGTGATAAGAGTTAGATACTTAACTTCAATACTAACTGCTTGTAATTAATTTCTCTTCTGGATTAAAATTTCATCATTAAAATTCTAGGGCACAGCAAATATTTCTTCCTCCTCTAATCAGATAAATGGTCAAAATATTAAAAAAACCCATATTTGCACAGTTTTAACATTTAGTTGGAAAACCTAATAGTGCTTTCAAGATAAAGAAAAGTTAGAAGATGATGCCTGCAACAAAAATATATGTGTCCTTCTTCCCTTATGTAGTGAGAAATGATAAACTGTTTACTAACACGTTGAGGTTCTCCAGAACTAAAAAACAATGGGTGGCATTAACATTAATCAAGTACCACGCAGCAAAGAATTCAATGCATTCTTTATTGCAATTTGTGGGTTTTAAATTAAGAAAACCTGTAAAATATTTATAAGGTCAAATACAATACAGAAGTGGCCAGCAGAGACAGCTACAGTAATTTCCTGTAGTTTTGGGGGAAAAAAGAAAAAAGAAGTCTTTATATGTCAATGTTCCACTTCAATTAGAGGGAAAGATCTTTGACTGCAACTCAGCTGCTGTCCTCAGTTGTGAAATGTTCCTCTGGTCAATAATTCACTTTTCCCCTGTGACTATACCTATACACTGTTTGGCACAAAAGCCAAGTACGGAACTCTTCTTTTTTGGAAAACTTTTGATGAGAGGGCTATTTTTGAACAAAGAAGGATGCAGCACTTGACTACCTTCTATGCTTGGATTTTAGCTCTCATCCACCAAAAAGCCTGTGTCTGTTGTTATTTAGGGCTGAGCCTGCTGAATGTGAGGAAACATCACCAAAGACACTGATGAACTACTGACCAAACTGATAATCTGCAAGGATCTTTTGAGATAAACTTGCTCTGGATTATCTCCAGCTGGGAATACTACCCAAGCTGATCTGGGAGCAGCTATCTGTGCTGAAAACTGAAATTCATGTTGGCATTAATATTTTGGCTTTATCTAAAAAGCATTGTGCCTTGCTGAAACATGAGTTTCATTCTTAAAACAGCATACAGGATTAGCCAGCAGATGCTCACTGAGAATAGAATCTCATTTTTTTAAACACTGGGAGAACAGTGTGCCTGGGACCAATTTATAGAAATTCACTCCAATGTCACATTTTTTTATAGGTTATATAAATAGGTATATAAAAAAAATCGTGTAACCACAGAGCAATAACATGACCTGCAGATTACAAGGTAATTAAATTTGAGGCTACCAAGTGCAGTGCTCCAGGAATAATTTACCTCGTGGTGTGGGGAGCTGAGATGTTCTGATGTTTCTTGCTAATGCCAAATGAATAAGCATTGGGAGCTGCAGGCTGCCAGGGCTAAGGAATTAAGGAGTTCCCCACCTGTATCTTTCACTCCTGAACACTCGTGATGACAATCCAATTTGGAAAGCAGCAATAACCATGTGGTAACTGTCTTTAAGAGGCACTTACTATGTCATTTTATGGTCAGTGAAATGATGGTGTAACTGATTTGAGGCAAGCTGCCTTCATTAGGTGGCTGTCACCTCCACAGAGACCTGAGTGCATTTTGCTGCTCACTGGTACAGTTGATTCCTGCCTTGAGCCAGGTGTAAAGGAAATGTGAAGAGCTATTTGATAAAGGGTTTAGACAAGATTTAGGCTGTGCTGTTAATTTCTAGGTGAGTAATCCAATCTCCTCCTCTCATTGCCCTAGGAAAAAAGACACTGGAAGTTCAGTGTTTTGGAACACAAAGATGTGCTCCCACAAAAAGAGGAGCTGGATCAACATAGATATATCACTCCATTAGGTAAAAGACACTTCTTGTTTTTTCACTTCTGATTTGCCTCTGGTCAGGGGCTGAATGGAGAGATGAGTCCAGTTAAAGTAAAATGAAGATGAAGGTGATTACACTGATTTGCTGTGATGCTCCTAGCTCAACTACATTTCATTGATTAACTGACAATTTAAATAAACAGCAGTGCAAGCAGATGCATTTAAGCAGGAAATGTTATTTTAAACCTAAAAATGTGGAGTCTTTTTGATTGTAAATTGCTGGAACCATGTGTTTGCTCAGGCTAGAGCAGTTGGTGCTGAAGTCACTGCTTTATGTCCACAGAACAAACCAAGTGATGCTGTCCTTGACACCTGGATTCAAGAACAGCCAGTGGCCAGGCTTTTAACTCTTCCCCAAACTCAATGAGACTTAAATGAGTTTTAAGTGCTCTGCTGGCTGCAGGTGTTTCCTGTATCTGGGGCAATGGATATTTTTAGCTTTTTCATTGTTTATGTCTTTGCCAATGTGTCCCTGAGAACAGATGAGAGCATTCCGAGTGCTTCCCTCCGTGCAGTCCTAAGGATACATTTATGGTAGTGCTCATGAACTCCTCCCCAAAGATGAAGTGGGGCTTTTGCACATTGCAATTATTAATCTTCCACAGCTGGATGGTTTCTGTCTAGCTTTGAGCTATCACTCAGCTGTGCTGGTGGAGGCTGAGTGCCTTTCCCTAAACCTTGCAGCTGTAAATGTCAAGAATGTGTAAACCCAGGCTGCAATCTGCAGTTACTTGACAACTCTTACAATTAAAACTCAAAATAATTTTGATGTAAGTGTATCAGAAGCTCCTAGCCTGAATGAGAGTACCCTTATCAGGAAAGTCAGGCAGTCTGCATTTTGAAACCTGTTCCTAGACTCTATTTAAACACTGGCACTTCCAATCCTATCAGTTCAAGTTCAATGATAGCTGGACATGAGCATTGTGTGAGTTCCTCTTGTCATGAAAAACAATACAGAGAACTCCTAGAGGTAAAGCTGACCCTCATTTCACTGTGTGCAAGACACACAGAAGCACTGAAAAACCTAAAAATACTGATTGAATACAGGATGCATTTCCTGTAGTCTCCTGGAAAACAAGTAAACCGTGCTGTGAAAAGCAAAACCAATATTTACAGAGGCACTAAGCTGCTCCTCCATGTCCAATGACAGAAATTTGACACTTATATACATGTATATAAAATATCAATGTATACATCATACCTTTTTATTGCGATGTTTGAGATTTTAAGACTTTTTTTTTTTTTTTTTAGTCCTGCTAGAAAAATCCAGCAGCTGGCCAGCTGTCTTTTCAATGTTCTGGAGATTCCCAGCTGATACTGGAAAGGTAAGACAAAGGGAAGATAAAGCAATGTGAAACTCAGCATTGCATCCCACTGTTCCCTGCCGGTTTCTGTTTGAGGCCACATATTGAAAGACAAAAACATTGTTGTCTTCCTTTCCTGAAATGGGAAATCTTTTGGTTTATTTCTGATTTACAGATGAGCCTGGAGCAACCCTCCTGATCAGAGAAGTCCCACAGATCAGCCTGGGAAGTTACATCAGGGCAGAAATCAACCCCATCAAGGGGGACAGGTCTGCACTAGCCAATGCTATTTGCTTAATTTAATTAGACTCGTGGCCAAGTGAAAGTGAATTTGGACCACTGGACAAAAGGGAAAGGAATGTTATGGCAAGGGAAGGAACACTGATTTCCTCTCCAGGAATACCAGGTCTGATTTCCTCCCCAGTTCTAACACCACTTCGAAACATGGTGTCAGGAAGTTAATGGAAGGATTCAGCAGGGTGCAAAGGTAAGACAGAGGCTCCCTTGGACAGGGAGAACTGGGCACTGCCCCTGCTGCAGGGCTGCTCTGTGGGCTGTAATTTCCATCTCTACTTTCTTTTTCTATCCCCATCCCCAGGCCCAGCTGGCAGGTGCTGGCAGCCTGCCAGAGGACTGGTTTTCCCCTCCCTGAGGTCAGCACAAAATGCCTCCTCAACACAAACAAGGGCAGGTCCAGCCTCCTGAACGAGTTGTGCTGCCTGCAGCTGGCACTGCCAACAGATCCCTGCAGAGCTGATCTGCTCCAGGCCAGGATGCCACACACATCTCCCTCCCCCTCTTTTTGTTTTTTTTTTTTTTTTTTTTTGTTTTTTTTTTTTTTTTTTGTTTTTTTGTTTTTTTTTTTTTTTGTTTTGAAAAATGACAATGAATTCACACAAAGCCTCAATTACAGAAGATTATGGGCTTCAATTTAGTGTGTGCTGTAAAGTTGTATTAAACGATCAAATGCTAATGAGGAGAAAGGTTCTTCTAGAGAAATAAGGAATTAGCATAAATTAATAGAGTTCCATATGTGCAAGTTTTATGGGGTAACAAAGTATCTCATCACCAAAGCATAAATATTTAATTTCTTTCTTGTTGGGGCCAGTACACAGCATTACAGTCAGCACAGAAATATGAATTAAAGCATGGGAGGGAGCAAAGTGTTACCCGATTCAGGTTCACACAGAGGTCACTGCCATGGCTCTGCTGCTCTTTTTCTCTGGTTTTCCAGCTTCACAGTTTGAAGCCAGGTCCAAATGGCAAAGCAACATATGCATGGCCTCGTCTGCAGTCTGGGGAGTTTTTTGTTGGCTTCTCTTGGTGTGTTACCACGTTCCTCAGCTCTACCCAAGAGTATATCTGCTGGTTAACACTGGACCCTCCTGCTTCTACAGCTGAGAGAAAAACTTCAGAGGAATTTTTGTGGTGCTTTTACAGCACCTTCCCTAACCATGTGGAAAAGAGCCGCTGCAGGTATAAATTGAGTTGAATTTGTGATTTACATTCAGCCTTACAGTGTATTTCACATTAATGCCGTGAATGAGTTGCTATAATTAAGATTAATTTTTACTGAGGTAAAAAGCAAGCTGGGTCCTATCTGTTACCTTCCTGAACAGCTGTGGCACTGATTAGCATAGGCTGCTCCAGCTATGCTCTGCACACACAGGGAAGGGTCTTTGTACCACTGAAATAAACAAATGGGACTCTTGGGCTGGGTTTTTATTGTACAGCCCAATTTGTGGGACTCAGGAGAAAATCATGCTCCAGTTCTGCTGTATTTCTCATGTTCTAGTGTTGCATTGCTAGAAGCATCTCTCTTCAACAGTGACGTGTGCTCATGGTGTGTGTTTAGTGTGTTTGCTTTCTCTCCTACAATTGTGTAAATATGAATGTGTCTAAAGGGGTAAGTTCATTTTTACCCAACATTTGGATATATGCATTTTTGCTGTGTTCTGTAATTAGGTGAAACTGTAATTCTAATCTGAAACTGGACATGTGAGTACCTGCATGCTTGATACTTGAGACAGATAATTGTGGTTTTGAGAGGAGTTTCCTCTGATTATCCTCTTACATTTTGCAGTAGAAATATGCAGCAAATTGTTTAAATCTATGACCACAGACTGATATGTCACCTTCCAAGTCTTTTAGGTCATTAGGTCTTACTTAATCATTTTGTTAATAGGGTTTTTACCAGTTTCCCATATGCTGGGCTTCAGGAAATAAGGGTTTTTCCTAAGTGTTCCATTTTGAATTCACTTCTTCATTAATTTGGCACTCCAGGGCAAGGATCCCATCAGGCTAAAGACAAACTGGAGACGTGTCCAGCAGGGAGAAAAGGGAATTTCTTTTGGAGCACAGAGCTGTTGTATAACTGGTGCATATGTATCTAAAAATCCCACTCAAACCTCTCTACTCTGGTGCATATTACATCAAGGAGAGCAGGACATCAGTTCTGGTATTTCTGGTGGTAACACAGAGAGCACAACTTCTGTCTGATGATATTTTGATTGATCTGAGTTGCTGTACTTGGCTTCAAAGGAGGGACTGGTTTTGACTTAGCAGAAGAGAAACCAGGTCTGGTATTACTGCCAATTAGACCACATGTACCTGCTCACTGTCCATTGGTTTTCTACTTTGATTTTGGCTTTTTTGAGCCAGCCCTGGACCAGGAGTGTCAGTGCTGTTTCAGTGATACCACAGTGACCCCATCACAGGCTGAATGCACAGAGGTCCAGGAGAGCACATTTCTCTTTGGGGACTGGAGGTGAACTTGCTGCCAACAGGCTGCTCATGTTTGCATCTTCGCCTTGCACCAGCTGAAACTAATTCAAATTAGTCCCTTTTGAGAATCAGTATGTCAAGAGATCTGTCTTGATGGCAGAGCCTGGGTGGGCAGAGGAAATGTCAGTCCTGTTCGGAGCACGTTGCTGGCACTCGGTGACTTTCTGCCAGGTTACGTGTTTGACAGCTGTTCTGGGGTGTGTGCTCCCAGCCACGGGCCTGACAACCATCATGAAGCCAATTACAGTCACAGGCAATTAATGCTCCCCTCCTCAGGTTCTCGTGGAAATGGTAGCATAATGCAGAGGATCAGCGTGAAATCTGTGACCTTTGGAAACAGAAGCCTGAGACGGGAGCTGGGCTTGTGTCTACATCAACTGTGTCCAATTAAGCTCTTAAGGCATGGAAGGGAGATGGAAAATTACATGTTTCATAAAAGCAACGAGAACAATTTTTTCCTCTCACTTACAAACACAATAGCTTCTAGCTGACCTGAAAATACCAGCCCTTTCCCCACTCTCTCCCTGCATCAGTTACTCAAATCTTGTGGTTAGTCTCCTCTAACAACTGCTGCAAATTGATACAGATTTTCTGTGTTGTTGTGCACAGCCCTGAATGCAGAGTTCCTCCTGCTCTGAGCTGTGTGCAGGCAACTCTACAGGGACAGCTCCTCCCATGGTGCAAACCAATGTGAAGCCACTGAAATGGAGAGAGAAGTTTATCTGCTACCTTTGAGCTCCTTCCCCAGCACGGATTTCAGCCTAAGAAGGGAAGAGCAGATCCTCCCCAGGGTGATACAGACAATTAACACATGTACAACTGTCCCAGGGTGGGTTTTTTTGGGCTTCTACATTCTAGAGAGAGATTGAAAACAAACAGTGAGAACTTTCAGTTTAATTACTGGGCGACACGACCTCAACTTTTGTTTTCCCCTCCTTCCCAGCTGCGCCAAACTCAGGGATGTTATTCTAGTCCAAGCTGAAGTAGAGGCATTTCTTTCTGTCCTGGTCACAGTGGTTTTTCTGTTTGCCTCTGTATATGGGTGTGAATGGCCCATTTCTGGTGTGGGCAGGAGCAGAATCAATGTGCAGAGCTCCAGTTTACCATGCAGAAAGCCAACAGAGAGGTTTGAGCAAATAGCTTGGAATTCAGGGGGTTAGCAAAGAAATTGTGTGACAGCAACACCTAGAGTTCAGATGTTTCATCTGCTTTACTCCAGATGCAGAGAATTTGTTTATTTACTTTGAGAAGAACGGGAAGTTGCCATGAAGCAAACTGGGATTTTAGGCCAAAATATTTTCAGGATAATTGGTCTAAAATGTTGTCTGGATAAAGCAGCCTGGAGCTGTGCCTGTGTAATTTTAAGGTTTTTCCCATCAAGTTTCACAATAAAATAAGCAAATGGAGAAAACAGAAATTTCAAAATATTTTCTAAATTTCACAGCTTTCAGTCCAGCTCTGCTATTCTTAAGAATCATGGTTTTAATTTGTTGGGTTGGGGTTTTTATTGCTTAGCATTTGCTGTAGGGCATATCGGTCTGATCCAGCCTGTTCCTAAATTAACCTCTGAATTGTTGGGACATAAAATGCCAGGATGAGACTTGCAAAATAGTTATTTTTGAACAGTTATCAGTGTCTTTTTGAACATGAGTGTGTACTTTGGGGGGGGCATCTCTGAGGTTACATAGTTTAACCTTCCCAAAAGCTTTTCCTGTGGTGTGTAAGGCATTGCCTGCCCAGTGCAGGAGGTTTGTAGTACTTTAGGCTTCAGCATGAGCCTGTTCAAGCCAAATACAGAGTTGGTTGGCTGCTTCTAGCAGCCTTATGCTGAAATATTTCTCCTCTTTAATAATAAAAGTGATTCCATGAGAAGGAGCCTGAGCTACCAGAAAGGGCTGTTCAAGAGCCATGTGTGTGAGAACTAACTGCAGAGTGATACATGACCCAAAATAGGCTGCCAAGAAATCCCCTCTGCACATTTCCACAAAATCAGGGAACAGTGAAACATTTCCCCTTAAACCCAAGCACATCCTCATTTGGCAAGTCAGTTTTGTGCTGATGTTGACTGAGAAGGAAGGGGAGTGAGTGGGGAAGGGAAGTTTATTTTTGTGTGCCCATAATGCTGTGATCAGTGAGGTTGCAGATATTTGGAGCATGGATATCCCCACTGGTACAGCACTGGTGGCTGCTAGGTGCCCTTGGGCCACAGATGTTTGGTCCTGGTGTTGATGTCCAATATGTCCAGCTATTGAGGCAGATGGTGAGCAGCAAAATATTCCTGAACTTTTGGAAATATACCACCCTGGAGCCCAGCAAGGGAGGCAGCTGAAATTGGAAAATAATGTAATAGAATATTTTATTTTTCACAAAAGGCTTTAAGGCTGGGAAGACTGCCATTTCTAAAAGGGCACTTTGGCTGACTTCCCCATGTTCTGCACTGCTTTGCTGTGACCCTCCCTTTGCACCCCTTTCCTCTTTTAGACTGAGACAGAGGTTTGCACTTCATTTTATACACATAACACACACTCACAAGCCAGCAGCCACTGATACTGAGTTTGTAGCCTTATTAAATGAAAAAGTTTAATGAAGAATTTAGCTCAGTCTTTCTGTAGCAAAGGACAAAAATAACTGTCTGCCAGAGTGAAATGTCTGCTTTCTTTGAAGGTGTGTCCATTCAGCCAGGAGTCCATCTGTCCTTTCTCCAACAGCAGAGGAGAAAAAAGACAAGGGAAGAACTGTAAGAACCTTGATTCTTCAGAAAATTCAAAGATTTTATTAAGTTCGTGAAACTACATGGAAATCAACAGGATTGGTTTCCATTTATTGATAGGAAAACTGTGGGTTGCCACTATACTATATTTGTGCCTCACAATTTTCTTCAGGGCAAATATAATGGCATTTTAATGGACTTATTTGTTTTGTAATTAATAGCTTTCTGGAGGAATTGAGCTTTTTCTGTGTGTTGGGAGTGGTGGGGCTGCACTTCCTTCTCCCCCCTGCAATGATGTAATTATAGTGCTACTGGAAGGAGCTGAATTGCTTGCAGGATTTTCCCATTACAAAAAAAAAAAAAAAAAAAAAAAAAAAAAACAAAAACCTTTTCTGTTTCAGTGTTATGAATTCACTTTGAGGCAAATTCTTTCCTGAAAGATAAGGCCAGGTCTTTGTCTTCTGAAGAGAATAATGGAGAGAGAATCACTGCTCCTGTAATTTCTACTCATTTGGGGTTCCTGAGATTCAGCAGTCGGGTGGGATGCAAAGGAAGCTCCAAGCAAAACAATGATGATGAACAGCCTCAGTGGGCTTGGTACACCTGGCAGGTGAATTTGCTGAGCTCTGTCCAGGGATGCTGCTAATGGGAGCTTGAGGATAAGTGGCACCAATGGACTAATACAAAGTTCCTGTGCAAAATATATTTACCAGTTCTGTTGTCAAGAAAAGCCAAGTAAAAAGCATTCTAGATAATTTCTGTGGTTTGGACTTTCTGAGTTCAGTTTGGGCATAGATTTAATACAAAATTTTGGGTGAATTCTCCAGGATAGTTTAATTCATTTCAACATAGCAAAATTCTGTAGTACAGTGAATGGTAACTGAATGCTGTTTAGAACAAAATACAAGCCAAATCAAACAAAAAAAAACCCAAAAATTAAACAACCAAAAAAAAAGGTAAAATCAATAAATGAGGAAAATAAATAATTTTATTGGAGTACTTCTAGGCACACTGCAAAAAAATACCTCCTAGTTTCTAGAAGACTATGAAACATTCTGCTCAGAACAGATGTTTAAATATTTTACCTCTGGAGTTTTGATTTGTTAGTTTTCCCTGCAGGACAGGCTTCTCTTGAGACAGAGAATTGTTGCTTGAGCAGTCACACATCTGGTTTTGAAATGTGTCTTAGACCTTTTTCACCTGGAACTGCAGTGATGTTTTTAAGTTTTATGGACTTAAAAAAAAATTCTACTAGAGAAAATATAGGCATGCACATCCCTAAGATATTAGCACAATTATGAACTATATTTAAGCAGACCAATACCTTCAAAGTGCATCCTGAACATTAAAATTTTATTTGGGGCTCACTGACATACATACAACTGGACTTTCCTATTTGTATCTGGGAAGGTGTTGCTGACATGAAATGTGCTGTTTAAATAAAAGACAGAACATAGAAAATTCCTGCTTTATGTTCAAAGCATAGAGAACAGATAGTTTCTAACTGCAATGACTGTCATCTATTCTTGCTGCTTATTGTAATGCACATAAGTGCTTTGCATTAAAGGATATGCTCAGTCCAGGACAGAGGGATTTACATGTGTATGGAAACTTCCAATAAAAGTTAAAATGCATTTGTAGAAATCCCTTTGCATAGAGATGAGACTATATTTTGAGCCTTCACCATCTGGTCTGTCCTCTAATGATGAACCCAGCATCACAATATTCAAAATCCACTTCTTGAAATACAGCTCTACCTGCATTTCTCCTCTGTAGAGAAACTTGCCTCTGTCTTGTTTACTAAGAGCAAGGTACCCTGAACAACACTGAGAATTGCTATTTTTCCTTGCTATTCCAATCCCAGGAAGCCCAAGAACTTTTGATTCAGCTGCAATATCAAAATTTAAGCTTAGTGTCCCTCAAAAATGGAGCATGATTATTCACTGAGCTGTGTGTTTAAGAGCTGTGTCATGAGCAGGGCTCTGTTAATGATGTGCATTTTGCTCTGATGCTGTCAGCCTCATTTCCTTACAGAATTACAGAACTTGCTCTGTTTTGCTGTGATTCTGATGATAATATAAGTTTAATGGCCATCATGAGAGGGTAAGAAAGGGGAGATTTGTTTAGCTCCTGAAACCTTATAGCCCAATTTTACTGCTTGATGCCGTGCAAGAAGCAAGGAGCTAAGCAGCAACATTAAAGTGCCTGCAACTCTAACACACAGTGACAGAAATACTTAATTATGTATGCCCACGTCAGAGAGAGCTCATTTCATTTTTACCTCTCGCTCGGGTTTTTATCAAGGGTGGCAAAATTGTCGGGAGGGAGCAATGGTGGCAAACAGAGCTGGAGCAAGGCAGCTGTGTGTAGAGCTGTCCCAGAGGGGCAGCATTCCCTGCTGCCCTCGGTGAGGCAGTGCCACAGCAGAGTGGGATTGCTGGCAGAGGGAAGTGTATTTTTAATGTGCTCAGAGCTGTCTGGAGGCTGGTGTCTGTCATGCTGACACAGACAGAGTGACATCCCAAAGCTGCACTGAGCACCTTTCCGAGCACATCACTCCCGTCCTGCACAGTGATGTGGCACTCACAAGAAGTCTGGCGCTGTTCCTCTTCCCTTGCAGTGGGTTTAGGAGATTTGGAGATGAGAAATGAAGAGTTGGTGGCTCAGACTTGCTTTAAATTTCCTGTTTGCCCTTTCCACTGTGAGTCTCCACTGACCCTGGCCAAAAGCAATGTATCACTGCAAATCTCAGGAGCACAAGCTCAGGCTGGAGCAGTGGGGATGGAAGAGAGAGATGGCATATTGCATGCAAGGAAGGTGCTATTTCTCCTTTTAAATCTTCTTCCCTTTGCCTCATCTGTTAATCCTCAGAATCCAGAGGAGGCAAAAGTCTCCCAGCCCTGTAGGGAGAATCATTCCCAATGACTTCCCACAGGACTGGGGAGGAGCACAAGCAGCCAGTGACCAGTAAAGCTGCCTGGGTGAGTAAGAGCTCTCCACCCAGGTACACCCAATCTCCTCTTGATTTCTGTCCCCTGTCTGCTGGATGCAGAGACCACCCTGCCAATTGCCTGGCTTGGAAATTAAATATGCAACCTAAGAATTTTCTGAGAGCGCTAAGGGATTTAGACACATACTTTGCATTAATTTTAATGGACAACACACCTAAATTACCTGCTGTGCTTGGGAGAGTCTCAGCTTGAGGTTTTATTTATTATTTATTGAATATTCCCTGAGTAAACAGAACTTAGTAGCACAAAGATGATCTGGCAGGAAGAACAGTCTTAAAATGTAAGCTATTATTCATGCAATTATACTGCATCACTCATTCTTTTTTATTATTGTTTGTATTACTGTAGCATCTTGAGCCTCACAACAGAGACAAAAATCTCTCCTTCTCAGCTTCTGTTTGAACACATTAGGAGCCAAACCCCATCCTAAGAGCTTCCAATTTAAATGGATAAAGAAAAACAAACTGTGAGAAAAGCAAGTGTGGAACAAGAAAGTTTGCTTGTCCAAGGTCATCCAACAAATTGTCAGTAGAAACAGACCTAAACCCCAGGTATCTTAAACTCTTTGGACAGTTGGACCCCACAGCTTCTCTTCTTCTTCAAATAACACAGACATGCACTAAGTCCTGCTCTCTGAGTCTTTCCTGCTGGGTTTCACTAGTTCTAGTAAAACCATTGTCTTTTTTGCCTCTTCAGCATTCTCATTTCCAAACTATCAGTTTCATTTTGGCAGGCCTAATTCTACAGGGGAAGAAATATGCACAGGTTCACAACACAAAGCTCACGTTGTTGGATTTCCTTAACTGGACCCATGAAACAGAGTGCAGCCTGACAGTTTTATAAATCATAAATCTTTAGCAACCTCTGCAAAGAAACAAATAAAGAATGAAAGCCCAAAGTACAGCATAACAGATATGAATATTACATTCAATTTGGATCTGGTTAGTGGTTTAATTGCTTCATTCTCACCCATGTCAGTGGTGTGGGAGACTGGGTGTCATCTCTTCCTTCCAGATAGACCTTTTGTTGTTCTTACAGAATCCCTGTACAAACAATCTCATCCTCAGGCAGGCAGTGAAACTCTTGCGGGAGAGACCATTAACTGAGACAGGAGGAATTGTTCCCTATATTCTCTTACAGGGCAGTCAGAAAAGAAAAATCATCCTTTCTGAGGCTCATGACTGCAGGTTCCTACCCAGAGAGCCCTAACCTGTTTCTGGCTGTGTGGGTACGTGCTGCACACCAAGGTTTGCTGCACCTCCGTGCAGGATGAGAGCCCTGCCTGGCTGTTGACCTCCCTTGGCAAATGGAGCCCTGCTGAGGAGGGGGAGGCTTGGCTTGTGTCCCCTCACCCCTCACAGTGCTGCTGGACATGGGCTTCATCCCCTTCCCAGGCAGCTCAGTGGCAAAGCAACTTGTCACATCCCCCTGCCACAGGAGGCCGTGGGCTGGGCACCTCTGCAGGCCCAGCCTGCCTAGGGAACAGAGCCAAAACAGCTCAGAACAACTAAATGTGCAGGAACCTTTTGCTCATTTACTTGTATTTATTCCTTCTGCTGCATCCACCAGTGCAGATGTGACTGTATTTGCACAGCATGTGCCTCAGCAGGGTGGTGATTTGGCTGCCACAATGTCAATTGAATAATGTGTGCACTTGGGTCAGGAGCCTTGTGCTGCTCCTGGGTAGAGACGAGTTCTCTCCTCTGTACAGCACCTCTGTGTAAATAAAGGTTGCACATGGGCTTTTTTTTCCTGCTCTCTGGATAATGTACCCCAGGAAACAGAGGTGGTCTAATCTCTCTCTTAGGCTTCTGGTATGACATCAGTCTTCTTTGGGAATTTTCTGTGAGCTCTGCCCAAGCCTTTCTCATGGCCACAAAGGACATCTGTACTTGGGGAGAGCTGAGCATCACCTTCCAAGTGCAGCACAGTGAACTTTAACCCATCTTTGTGCTGCAGGGCTCAATGATGTCTCAAAAGGACACACTCAAAACCTCCCTTCCATCAACCACCTGTGGCTACAGAGTTTTCAGGGCTTTGGCTAGTGCTTTCTGATGTTATCCATCAGGGATCATGAATAACTGCCTGCTGGAGAGGACAGATGTCGTTCTTCTCATGTGCCAGAGACAAGTGCACATCAACAACACAGTTATTATTTCCTATTTCCTTTTCTGCAGATTTTGGCTGGATAGTTGAGCACGTAATTCTTTGGCATCATTTTCATGTGTGTGTGCCAGGATAAGATTTGGTACCTGAAGTTGCTTTGCTCTGTCCACTCTTTCCCACACATCCTCCTGCTGGAATGCAGTTGTGGGATGGCACTGCACCCCCTGTTTCATTTGCTGTGGGTTACATCTCCCAAGGACTGAAAGGGGTGAGATGCAGTTCTCCTGCCTCCTGTCTTCGTTGTTTATTTATAGGAAGACAATGTATTCTTCATTTCAGTTTTAAGAAGGAGGTGATTAATAGAAAGCCTGTTTATACACCAGTGTGGAGCTGAGGAGCTAAATTAGGTAGAAAAGCTGGAAGAGGAGGAAAGAAGAAAAGCATTGCTAGAGGAAAAGAGCTTCCAGAGGCAAACCAGGCTCTTCCACTCCTTGGCAAGGCAGAGCATAACCCTGGTAAGCCATTTCTGAAGCCCCCTTTGCTTTTGGCTGACCTCTAATGTCTCTACCCTGCAAGAAACACAAAAACAGAGGGTGCTATTACTATTCATGAAGGCCCTGGGAGATCTCAGTGCTGCACTGCAGAAACTTAATGATATATTTCCAAATATCAGTCACTGAGATCTCATTAAAGTCATTCATTCCCAGGTCTCCACCCCATTTTCTATCAAATAGTTATTTCTTGAATTGAACAATTAATAAGTAATGGTTGGATCTGGACTGAGCTCATAATACTCTGTAAACTTTTGAAGACTACTTCAATTTATATTTCAACAGCGCCTTGGGAGAAGGTTTGGTCCTGCATAGAGACAGCCTTTTGATATGAGCAGAGTCTCATCATCAGGCAATTAAATCAGATGACTAGTGAGAGGCAGGAAAAGGACAGGGTCTGAAACAGGTAATAATGGATCAAATCAAACTAATTCAATGTGGACCCTTTGCAGAACTGCTGCTGGATTAAATGGGGATCTGCAGACTCCAGAAATCTGGCAGAGCTATAAGTGTTTGAAAAACCCTTCAATACCTGCCCCTGGTCCCAGGTCAGAGGAGACATGCAGGAACAGTTCAGAACAAAAGCTTTCTGGATGGGAGAAGTCCATAAGCTACTAAAATACTTCCAATAGTCACTTTGCCTTATCCCACAAAGGCCCAGCAGTAACAGGGGTAGCCTGGAAGCCAAAGTGCAGTGCTGGGCTCCCACCCTCCTCTCCAACTTGCCCTCCAGCTGATGGCTCAGAGGCAGCCTGGCTTCAGTTCTGCTGCCAATCTCCCTCTTTGGGGACTCTAATGAGGCCCAAAAGCAGTCCCTAATCCCCAAGTTTACTTATGCTGCTTTTCCCCGCTATCCAGAATAAGCCCTCATTCCTCATGGGGATGTTTCCATTCCCTAAGACTGGTGCAACCCCACAGCACCTGCCAGCAACAGCTGTGCCCCTTCCAGGACAGGACACTGAGGAAGGAATCCTGAGCCAGAGCATCCTGTGGGCACCTTCTGCCTCACCAGCCCAGACTTCTGCCCAGTTTTACACAGGGAGAAAATAATTACACTGAAAGGTCCACTGAACTTCTTCCCTTCCAAACAACAGCTCACAATTCAGGCAACCTCAGCATGAGGAATGGAACACTCTTTCCTACTGTTTTTTTTTTTTTGGCTGTCCCCACAAAGCACCCATGTCACAGGGATAATCTCTCTCCCTTGGTAAGAGACTAATGTTTGGTGTCATTTCTCTCATATGCCCTGCAGGAAGCAAGAGCAGGATTTGACTCAGATAAAAGTCTCAAATGACCCTTGTAAAAGCAGGGAACTATGCTGGCTTTCACAGTAACAGCAGGATGGATAAAGTGCCTGTCAATACACCAGGTCCGTGGATTTCAGTATTTCTCTCTGACTTACAAATCACTTTTCAGGTAGGCTCAGCACTCTGGTATAGGGCAGAAATCACAGTGAGGTCACAGAGGCCACCAATTACAAAACCTCTCTGAACTCCTGGATGGAAAAGCCTACTCCTTTTAAAATGTGCATGCTCAGAATGGCCTGGGTGGAAGTCCTGTTTCACTTCACTGCTCTGCAGTACACAGGAGGCAAAATATTGCTTTGTGTGAAATGTCTCTTTTGGAGGCTTTGTGTACCAGGGGGTGACCATCCCCAAATACTCTGGGTTTGAAAATTAACCCCTCCTGGTTTGTGTGTGTACATGCTTGCTGTTTCTTTTACATGGAATGGAGAGATGTCTGTGCTTAATCCAAATCTCGCATCAAGCCTGAGAGCAGGAGGCAGAAATCCTTTACCAGTGATAAAGAAACCAAAATAAATGGAGTTCTAGAGAGAACACCCTGGGACTGGGGTGAGAGTGGGACAAGGCTCACTGCTGGGACTGCTGGCCCACAGCATAAATTATGAAAGCTGTGTTCTTCCTCTACCATGCACTAGATCCCACATTCTTTTTATTGTGTCCATTGTTCTCTTCATATCTTGTCTTGCCCTATATTTTTTTTCCTTTTTTCTAAAGCCTCGCTAAAAAGAAAATTCTCAATTTTATAAGGGAAAGCAATATATGACAGTTCTATTCCAACCATTATCTCCCAAAATAAATTAGAAAAAAAATGCCTCCCTTCTGTCACACAGCAACTTCCAAACTGTTACTAACAGCAGACAGAGTCCATAAATCATTCCTAAATTGCCTATCAGGCCACAGTTGGGCTTTTATCTACAAAATAAAGTAGGGCAAATATATAAGGTCTATAAAGTTTAAGGACATAGTGTTTACCATTGGTAATTAAAACCAAGTGCTCTACAAGCAGCCCACTGTCACAGTGGACTCCAGGCTGATGTGAATGGGCACAGCTCCATTAGGCACAACGAGGCAAATCACATTAATTTCAGCTGAAGATCTGTTCCTTACCCATCTTATTTTGCTACCAGAAGACCAGGTGGTTGTTTCCTTCCTTGCATTCTATAATCCCAAATTGATTTCAGTGGGACTATTTGAGTTACAAGGTACTGCTCAGTGTGAGTGGGGCTGGTTGTACCCAGGGCCTTCGTGTGCAATAGATTTGTTTTTAAAGCCTATAAAACAAGACACTTTTCTTCACATATTCTCTTCAAGGTCTATAATGCAAATAGTTATAACTCTTCACACCGTTGGTCATTCTTTTATTTCAGTGATAATGGCAACAAACTGAAATAGTCCTAATCATGGAATGAGATAGTGCAATTGGCTTCCTCAGGCATTCATCCCACAAAAGGGTTAAGAGAATGTGGTGATCCCTGTCCCTTGCTGGGACACATAGCGTGCTAATGTTGGATTTCTGAAGCCACACTGCTCTGTCAGCTCTCTCCCTGTCAAGCAGGTGCTGAGTGAAAAGTTATTCAAGGATGGTGTTATGTACCCTTCATGAATTATGCATCTTAAACAAACTTACATGATCTGAAGCACTCAAGTGGAAGCCTTTTAGCTGGAAGCAGGCCACTGGAGAGCTTAGCTACAGATCTCCAATAATGGTTTAAAGCAGCTCTCTGTAGCACGCTGCTCTCCTTCCCTCTTGGACTCAGTGGCCCATGCTTCACTCCGTTGGCTTCAGCATCTGCAATGGGGCTTCTGAAATCCCTGTAGGAAAAGTCCATCTTCAAACATCTTCAGTGGTTAAAAAGGCTGTGTGCTTTGTCTTCTGATGGGCTTGGGGCAGAAGTGCTGCCTTGGCTGTGTTTTATTTTGAAAGACTGAGAAGGAGAGACAAATTCTGCCAAGGTCACTGTTTTCTTTCTCTTTCATGAAAAGATAATGAATGTTGTTTTAATATTTGCTTTCAGTGGAAGGGAACCTTGCTGTGTCTTCATTGCAGCTCTGAGCTGGTTGGGGAAATGTACTGTGTCACCTAATCAGCCTGTGACAATATTACCTGGCACTAATTAATTGTTTCCTCTTCAGAATGGCTTACTTGGGTGCAAGATACAGCATTTCATTTCTGATCCTCTCATGACGTTAATCTGGTGGGAAGATGGGTAGACTGCCTACTTACACTCCATAAATCACAGATTTTCAGCACCTGATGTTCCTCAAACAGAGAGAAAATTTAACTTTTATTTATTTAATTAAATTTGACTTTCTCACCGGTGAAGCCAGGCTGGAAGAGAGCTGCTTTGTCTAGACACTAAGTTATGATTTCATTGTGGACACACCACCAAACTTGCATTGGATGGGGCTTTATTCCACTCAGAGTTTCTCAGCCTGAGATAAGGTGCTGCACAGAGAGCAGCAGCACACAAAGCAGGATGTTATAAAGCTTATTACAGCCTGGCTCCAGGAATTCCAGTCACTGGGATTCAGGCTGTGCTGGTGGTGCTAACCCTACCTCTGGCTTCTCCTTGGTTCTCATGTGTTCCTTCATCCATCCATAACCAGGACACCCTTTATCCCAGCTGTGCCCATCCTGTGCAGCCTCAGGCTGTGGGAACATTGCTGCTGATTTTTAGGGGTAGAAGAAAGTCCACGTGCATTGATCCCACAGTGGCAACATGTGGGCAATCCCTCCTCCCCAGCTGTTGGTGTTAGGGAGTGATCTGGGGTCTGACCAATTCTGTGTGCCAAATCCCCCTGCTCCTGCCCACCCTGTACCCTGTAAAGGCTAAAAAGGATGTGGGCACTTTCCTTTTGCTTTCAGGTGTCTGATCTGACCTGGGGTTTGTCCATGTTTGTGTCTCCTGGCCCTGCTTCTTCCTGCACAGTGGAGCAAGAAGCAAGCTCTGGGGTAAAAGGTCAGATTTTAATTTGGTTCAGTAGTGCTGTGGTTGAGGTTCTTTGGGATCCATGTGGCTTTCAGTGGTGAGCAGTCAATAACCCTTGGGCAGTGCCTTCCTTGGAGGAGCAGCTTTGTGGGGCCTTGAGAATACAAGCTGGAGATGTGAAACTTCATGCAAACAGCTTTGCATATGTCTGGGAACAGGGATGTGTTCAGAATATTTCTATTCTTTCATCACTACTTTGGAGGAACTCGTATTAGTAGGTTAAATTGTTATGAAGGCTTTTTGAAGGAGCATCATTTCCATTTTGTCAAGTGTTTTATGAACAAAATCTTCATTGGTTGTTTTGAAATTAACATGTAGCTTAAAAAATTTATTTCTAGGCAGTGCCTTTTTTTTGTGTGTGTGTGTGTAAAACCACAGAGCGGGGGTAAAAAAAACACATTATCTTTAATGGTTTGTGTTGCAGTTTATAATTGGCCTTTTCCACATTTTATGCTGTCTAAGATGGAGTTTGTGTAAATCTGACAGAAAAGCAAGAAAAGGAAAAAAGAAAAGAGAAATTTGAGATGCCTTAGTGCAGAAAGAATTGCTTGGTTACTTGCAAATCACATTGTTAATATTTGCAAAAGATACAAAATGTGTGTATGTCTATCTGTAGGGCCTTTGTGCTGTGCTCTGTAACAGGACTTCAGAGGAAGCAAGGCTTGTCAGCCCCTGTAAGAAAGACTTCTTTTTGGGAATCCTGATAAAGAAAGGGTTTTGTGTCTGAGTTTCTGCCTCCTGTATCCAGCTTCTGACTGCTTGGGGCAGGTTAGGTGGAGCAGAGCAGCAAAATAAGATTGACCAGGGTTAGGTATGTTGTTTCAAAGGATGTTGCTACAGCTCAGCAATTTTAAGGTTCCGATTTGAGAAACAAAGGTTTTGGAAAACAGGATTCACTTCTTATGCTGTACATTTGTTGGACTGGATTTGTGCCTTCCCTTTTATCCTCAGGGAGATGCAGTAGTTAAATGATGAGGGCTCCACTTAAAAACTGACATTACTTATGAAAATCACAGCTTATTCCCTGCCTGTGTGCACATTTAACAGACTTGGTTTTGTCTTTAGTGTTTGTATAGTCATAAAAAGTATTTTCCCTTCTAGAAAAACTTATTGAAGTCAAGTTTTTTTTGTGGGCGCTGCACCCTCAAGTGTCATGGGGACTGCTGCATTTCTGGTGTAATTAGCCTTTGTTATTGCAGTTTTGACTGAAGGGCATAAAGAAATTGTCTAAATGTTTATACTTGAGTGTGCTGAGTGGCTGAGGAAATGCATTCTTTCACTGGCTTAACTGCACATCCAGCCTTTATGGAAACGTGACTTAAAATGAAACTTCAACAGCTTGGAAAAAAGTGAATGACATGGAGAAAATTCATGTTATGAGACTCAAGATGCACACCTTTCCTCTGCATTTCTAAAGTAAATCTGAGCTGGTCCAGCTGGCCAAGCAAAGGTTTAATTGCCAACATGTCCTTAAGAGAAGAGTGAGCTTTATTGAGTGCGAATGTTTTTTAGAACAGTCAGAAGAACAAAGGAGCTCAGTTTGACCCTGTGAGATCCCCTTTAATCAGAGCTTTGATCAGCCTTTTCCCCAGAGAGCTGGAAAACATCCTCCCTGGCACGCAAGCAGGCTCTTTTGGACTGGAGCACAGCACAGACACCCAGGGAGCAGCTGCTCTGGGGGGCTCTCACTGCACCAGCTCTGCCCTTTGCTCACCCTCATTGCCATTTCTGAGCATTCACACAGCAGGGATTACAGCTGTGAAATCTGTGTGAACCAAACCATTTGGATAATGAGCCTGCGAGGAGAATCCAGAGGACTTTTTGAAGTGGATTTGAGAAGTCTGATTTTCTCAACAGTAGTTGTAGTAAAAATACAAATAAAAACTTTGAAAAGCAATTATTGAAGAGTGGCAGTAAGTTGGCAAGCCTTGACTTTTTTGAGAGGAACCTGCTACCCATATTGTTAAAAAGTCTGTTTACTTATAGAAGGGGGAGACAAAGAAATGGCAGTGTTTGTCATTGTGAGTGTGACTTGGCCCTGATGTCCCTCCCTGACTCCCCCACTGCTCACAGTTGTTCTGCTTTGACATTTTGCCTTGGATGCTGTTCACATCTGCTTAGCACTGGACACTTACTCAAAGGTTAAAGTCATTTCTCCAGCTGCACTTTGACCAAATTCTCTGTGGAGGCTCCATGGGCCAGACTGTGCCAGAGCCCCTGGTGGGAAGTTTTCACCCAGGTGGGACCCTCAGCAACCGATGGCTTTGCTGAGGCCACAGTTTGACCTTTGAGCTGAATACATCACGTCCGTTCTTATTTCCTCCTGCTCGTGCTCCCAGAGCTAGTTAAGTCATTATGACAGACATTAGAAAGCCAACCTACAGCTAAATCATCACAGCAAATAAAGGGAAATTGTAATTACATAATGAAATGAAGTCCCAGTCCCCAGTTACCTGGCTAATCCCATGGAACAGCGTGGGGCTGTTCTTCCCATCTCCCTTGGACGTTACTGGGAGCAAGGCTGCAGTATTCTTCTGAGTGTTTAATTGGGTTTTTTCCTTCAGATAAAATTCTAATTTAAAACCAGCTGTTCTAGGTTTATATTGTAAGAAAAATGTATCCATAAGACTGAAAAATTATTCTTAGTTGTCACAAAAGGGTTTATGTACATTTTTAAGTATGTATAGTGTCCCCGGTCTAACTTAGAGGCCCTCAGTAAGACCATTCCAAAGTATCTTTTAAAACCAACTCACTGAATAGCATTAAATCTCTGAAAAGACAGTCTCCTACAGAATTAGGCTGGATTTAATTGAGCTTACCTTAATTCACTTTGGAAACAAAAATCAAATTATTGCTCTTTTAGTCATGAATAATGATCCCTACAAAGAGGTCAATATGATTCAACAAATTTATTTTACGCTGGTGTCTACTTTAATGTGGATACATTTCCCCAGTTTTGCTATGTAGACAAGCTCTACACAAGGTAAATTTGGAATAAATCAGAAGTTATTTTATGATTTCAAGATTCAGGAAGACAAACACAGCTGACCTGAGCTGTGCATGTTGGCTCTTGCATGAAACAGGAATTTGCTCCAAATGACCTTAAAAAAATCAGACCCTCTCCAAAACACTGATGTGCACTGGTGTAACTGAGCACATTGTGCTGTTTTTTCTCACTGTCAACTTATTTTTAGAGCAGAATTTTTATAATGGGGCTCTTCATATTTAAATAGATGTAGACATACTTTTTTTTTTGAGTTTCCAGAACTGTTTTTTAAAAGAGATAGAAACCATATATTTATGGAGCTAAACTGGCATCCTATCATATGATGATATCTCATCTAGGTTTTTAAAGTCCTAAACTTTGTTTTAAATTTAAGCAAACTTAATCTGTCAGAATAAATCTGCTTCATTAAGCATAATGTAAAAGCCTTGGCTTTATTTGGCATGTATAAATAAAGCCTTGGCTTTATTTGGCATGTACAAATAAAAAACTGAAAAAAATTGATAAGACCTTTAAGGTGCTCTGGGGATAACATAGTCCATTTAAATCAATAGGAAAAGAGTCAGAAAATCTGGTTTTTAGAGGTTTTGGATTTACAAGAACCCTTAGGGAAGAATTTTTGGTAGCATTGTGTTGCTGAATTACAGAAGTGCTTTATAAATCTCAGCTGTTATCTCCAGTAAAGTCTCATAAATGCAGGCTGCTGGGTTTGATTTACCCAGACTGGCTGGATTTTACATGGATTTTTTCACAGACATTTCCTAGGAAAGGTCTGAGCCCTGCCCTGTTTCACAGGGGCTCCTGGAAGTTGATGACTTTTAGTTGCTGCCTCTCAGCTGGGCTGCCTTCATATCCTCTGTCTAAACCTTTAAACCTCTTCAGAGTCACACCTGCTTACCTTTATCAGACACTGAAAAAATGGATTATTTTTGAGGCAGAAAGCTGGTTCCCATCCAGCCCAACACAGAGATGTCCTTGGGTGTCAGCCCAGGCCAACTTTCACCTGGACAAGCCCCTACAATACCTCCAAAATCACCAGTGCCACAGGACCTGCCAGTTAAATGTGAAAGTTGAACAAAATCATTAGCATTTCACTGAAACATTTCATATGCTCTAGAGAAAAATAATTAGGTTGGCTTTCAGGTCTTTTATTGCTGTCTGCAAAATGCCTTGAGTTCAAATATCAGATATTGGTTGCAAACTAAAAGAATAACAAAAATTGGCCAGTTTGGGACCATGTGAGTTCTCCCAGGGAGTGCACAGTGCTTGAAGGAGCCTGAGAAACCTTTCTGTTGAAACGTGTGGTCCAGTCCTTTAACCAGGACCATTCCTATTTTGTGACCATTGGGAAAGGAGCCACCTTAACACATGGAGCAACCAAGAAACCCAAGAGGACATAATTTCCTTTATTCTGTTGAAAGTTGCCCATCTGTGCATCCTAGAGGATCTGGCTTGCAGGGAACAAGTCTTTTCCAGTCTCCTCTTAGAAAAATCATTAAATGGTGGCTGACCTGAATGAAATAGGACACTTGATTTCTACCAGCTGAGAATTCTTTAGATGAAGGAGAAATCTGTACTTACAATAGTTTTCCCACCAGGCCTCCTTTATTCCTCTCAGGGCACACCACACCCATTTTTAGATGCATTGAGCTGATTGTCTATTTTTTAATTGCATCAGTAATATTTTATATGTGCTGAAGCAGTATTAAAATTTAAATTATTTCAACAAGCTAGTGATTTATTTTCCACCTGGCAGACAGACAGTCTCTCATGCATAAGCGTAGACAAGAAGAGTGAGACATGCTGTATTGGATGTACTTTAAGACTAAAGCACCTTCTGCAGTCCTGGAGGGTGAAGAACAGACACTTTGATGTAGTCATTGTGGTTTATTGATCCTATTAACATTATCTTGTGGTAAAATCAATGCTGGAGTTTGTCTTGCAGGAGACATGTAAATGAGAAGATGAAAAAGCATGCCAAGGCAAATGGCTTCCTGATGGAAAAAGAGATATGAAAAGAAATAATGGGAGGAAAGGGTGTGCTAAGCAAAGATAGAACTTGGGGACAGGGGAGTGAGCACAGGACCTTGCCAGGAGTTGTCCTTGCTATTGAAATGTGCTGTGCCTCCCTGTCCTGTGTCAGTCACACAGAGCATCGAGAAAACCCGAACATCTTGGATGGGAGAGACAAAAACATGAAAGGAAAATCTTGGGAATAACTTGCACTCCTTTTGAAGGGTTTTAAAAGATTTTTAGAGTCAGATTTTCAAGTAACTGAAATCACAGCATTAATTTGGAATAAAATAATAGTTTTTCCCTATTGCAATAATTGAATATTTTCTTTCTTAATATGACCAACTCTTTGCAGTCACCATGAATTCATGCAATCCTTTGGCTGAAGGATGCTGCATTTTTAAAGGGAGCTTTAAGAACTTTAAAGGAGCACAAGATGTACCCAGGAAATGGGATCTGGAGGTGGCTCTAACAGCATCTTTACCTTTGTGTGTGGCTGCAGTGGGGCAGCATCACTCACAGACAGCAGTGAAGGCTCAGGGATGCACCCAAGCTGACAGGGCCAAAATAAATCTGAGCTCTGTAATAGCTGAGACTGAACACAATGAAACATCAATGTCCTCTACATTCATTTGGAGAGAATGGTGGTTTCTTTCTTTCAGAAGTTTGGGAGTTTTGTTCTTCACACACCAAGAAGTCCACCTCTCTAACAATGTGTTCTTAATGGCCAATTAGTGAGTTTCCAAGCCACAATCCATATTACAGAATGACAAATTAGAAGTTTGGTGTGAGATCATTTTCCTTCTGCTGTACATTTAAATTAGTGTGGCTTCATTTGCTGGGCAGCTTGGTCAGATGAGCTGTCTTTGCATGAGTGAGTGTATAACTGTTAGTTTTTTTAAAGTTCATTTGATCTGTAAAATATGAACTTATGCAATTCTCTGCTCTACCAGTTCAGCCAGGTTATTAATGAAAGGTAAAATAATATTTCTGGTAGAAATTTCAGTGATGACACACAAGCTGTACATTATATCCTCATCCCCCCCCCCCCAAGCCCCTCTCATCAATATTTACCAAACCATCACCTAAAAAAGAGGCAAGGAAGAAGAGAACAGCTGGACTGTGTGAAAAGTGTCCCATCCCTGACAGCAACCAGGTGCAAATGGCTAAGAACACAAGGATGGGCAGCTCTAGGTGTTCTCTGGTGTCTTTGGGCCATCCCTGTGTTAGGGCTTCACCAAACTGGCATCTGGACCTTTAGGAGAAAGCCTGCCTATCAGCGAGTTCCCTCTTCCCCTTTCAAATCTATTTATGTTCTTGATCTTTAAAATATATTTTTGTCAGAAACTTTTGGGGGGGTGTTTCTTGGGGTTGTATTTCCTTTGGTTACTTTCATACCTGCTCCCTGGTACATTCATCAGGCTATCTAGAGCTCCTGCTTTTATGAGAAATAGGGAACAATCTTTGCTGCCTAGCTTCCATTCACCATTCACTGTAGATTTGTATTGTGTCCTCGCTCAGTTATTTATTTTTCATTTTAGTACATAAGCAAGGGAGCCCTTTTGCAGGCCTTCTGCCTATGGTTCCTGGAGAGGCTGATGGTCTCCAAGGTGTGTATTTAGGATCTGGAGCTGTTGCCTGTTGATCCTGGAGCAAACCTTGCTCACCCTATCCTCTGAACCTGAACCCAGGCAGGGTGAGGCCATAAGCACATCTGTGTTGAAGCATTTTTCCAAAAAAGAACCACAAAACCCCATAGTTCAAAGCCCCCAAAATGACTAAACAGATAGATGGACTCGTTAGTAAGCACAGACTCCCTTGCCAGTTTAACATGAGGAGCAATTTAATTGAGGCCTAGACTGCTTTGTGTAGCTTCGTTAATGTAATTGAGTAATGCATATTGATTTTTCATGGGGCCCAAATCTTCTTTTCTTCATCTTGTCTAAGAAAGCCTGTTAAGGAATTATTAATCACATTATAATTGCTTTAAGATCTATGCTCTAATTAAAACCATAAATTCTTTATTACATCTTTATTTTAATTAGACATCCAGAAAGACAATAATTTTTACAAGAAAACTCGTGCAATCAAATTACCCCACTTAGCAATGCTTCAAAGGGCTGTGCTTAGGACACAGACTCCAACAGGACTTTGTAAATGAAGACATGCAGGATTCTAGTCATAATCAGAGTTAGATGTCCCCTGAATATGATTAAGTAACTTTACAAAAAGATCTTCTCTATGCAACAAAACTGGGTTCATCCACAGGAATCAGACTTTACTTTTTTTCCTTTTGCTTTTCTTTTGTCTTTCAAAAATGTAGGCACCGAGAAGCATGTTCTGAAATTTTAAGAGCCTAATGAAAGGTTTAAAATATAATCCTACTGTAATGAAAATAAGCTTATTATCATAACCTCCTTCTGGTATTTTCTTTTGGGTGTCTTTGTTCCAGCTGTGATAGGTATGCTTTAGTTGCCAGAAGGAATTAAAAATAAGCATAATTCCTCATCTATGTGGAAGAACCTGGTAATTCTCTCATTTATGTTGGGAAACTAAATTCTGGAGATCAAAGTCTAGCCTAGAATTGCTGTGGTTGATTTTTTTTAGTTTTTGAACTGTGGATCCTGTGTGTCTTTTTTATTAGAATTTGAAGATGCTTTAAAAGCACACTTTTTTTAAAGATTAAAGTTATGTCTGTAATGTGAAATAGCATTGTGGTTTGAAATACTTGCTAGCCCACAATTTACTTGGTTTGGAGTCCAAAATTCTATCAGAAAGGTTAAAGACGCAGACTGAAACATTTCTTACTATCCAAGCATGATTGAGAGTTCACCTTATTCCAGCTAGGGGAAAAAAATGCCTCAGAGTATTCAAAATATTCATAGAGAAAACCTTTTGGATTCCCCACCTGAAGGTGGGGTTTGTGCCAGAAACCTTTATCACAATTTTGGAATCTCTGCCTTCCATGGGTGATTTAGTCATGGCCAAAGTATCATCGCAGCCAGGAGAAGAACTTGTGCCAAACAAAACACGCTTTTATCCATATTTATGGGGAAATGTGCAGGCTCATTCCTTATTGCAAGGCAGATTTTAAATCCTGGCTGTGAGCAGAGCACCAGGTGCAAACCACAGTGATGTGCTGTAACTGCAATGAACGGCCATAACCCATTTTCCTTGAAGGATCTGGAGTGGCTCCTTTCAAATCCCAGAGCAGCACTCCAGAGTGTGCTGCTGTTTAGGCTGACAAGATCTGACTGAAAAGGCAGCTCACAGCCTAGCAGTTGGTAAATGGTAAAAAGATGGGTTTATTTGCCTCTAACTCCCCCACTCCTCACCAGGGAGAAGTCCAAGTACACAGGCAGTGCATTGCCAGACACATCACTTGTCAGGTAATGTCCTCATGGTCACCTGATGCTCGTTCAGAATAGCTGCAATAAGGTGTTGCTGGAGGTTTTGTGACAGTGGCCATTGGATGTGCAGCTCTGGCTCAGCTGTGACCCTCACCTGTGCTGGGCACTGCCTGCCCATCTCAAACAAATTCAGGGGCTGCAGCCCCAAGCTGTTCTGATGTCAGCTGAGACACAGAGAGAGGGACTTGCACACTTTTTGGTACTGTTTCTCCTCTCTTCTGCCTCCCCTTTTGAACACCTATCACTGTTTCCCAGCATTTTTTACAGTTCTGTGTGGCTGTAGCTTTAATTTAACCTCTGCTTATTTGTGGACTAAACTGCTGATGGCTTTCTCATCTCTAAGGCATGGCAGATGGTGACAGAATGAATGAGCTCAGGGTTGAGGTGCCTCATCCTCGAAGTACTGCCTCCACCTGGAACCTGACACCAAAGTCTCTGTCATGGGGACCTTTCCCTTTGTTTTAGTGCATTTTGAATCAGGAAAGCTTGATACAGTGTAGGAAAAAAATGTGAGCGGAAATGTTTGAAAAATGTGTACGTATTCCCTAGAAACACCTGAGCTGGCAATGCAGAGTAGTCCCTCAGAAGGATGGCTTCCATCTGAATGCAAATGGAATTACAGGGGTGGGAGGATGCAGGAAAGCCTCTGCTTGAGATGCAGAGGGCTGCCTGGCACAGGCAGATTAGCAAATAGATCTAACAGCCTTTCCAGGAGAGCACTCCTCTGCCTCAAACCTTTTTTGTGGGGTTTGCAAGATAGATCTGCCCTGGCTCCTGCTTTAGAGAGTGGGAACATGATGGGGTTTCTTTTTTTAGACTTGAGTTCTGAGGCTTTGCTTTCCTGATCTGTCTTTGCTTAGGCTGAAAACAGCTCAGCAAGTCTTCAGTGGGAGTTAAGCAGACTGACTACAAGGCTGGGAGGATGTTTTAAATACTCAAGTGGAACAGCTGTAGTAAGGAATGGAGGGATGTTCCTCACCCAGAGCCCAATTTCAGCTCCATGTCCTCTGTGAGGGGAGATTTGCTGGATATCTGTTTTTATCGTGGCTCCAAAGAACAGAATATGCCAATGTCTGCAGCTTGACTGTTCCCCTCACACATCACCTAGCTTCAGTTATACAAGCAGGGGTATTGTAATTTATGAACCTGGGCTTAATGAAATTTTTCCCCTAAAAAAGGACTAAGAAGGACAAGGTTTATCTTAGAGCCTGCTAACAAACAGAGATAAAAGGCTGAGGATGCAAAATATTAAATATAATTAATTTATGAGTATATTAAAAGTTAGTAAATTAATAGTCATTAAATTGTAGAGACCAAAATACAGTGTGAGACACTTGGAAATTAATGTGGTTTCTCTAAAAAGCATCCTTAAATATGTGAAACTTCAGGTGCCTCTGTCAAGAGAGCAGATCCCTATTTGCTAATATGCTGCCCAAATAGACATCAAAGCAATAAATAGACTTCCTGTCACATAGGAAATTATTTAGTCTGTAAATACACTTCAGCAGTGAATCATAAGAGGTTTTAGACATATCTGGATTTTGATCTCCACTTAATGCTAAAGACTGCTATTCATTTCCTGGGAATCCCTGGGTGGGCTCAATAGACTCAGAGATTCAATATCTGTTCCTTTAACAATAGAAGAACATACATTAAGCATCTATTTATTCAGATAATTTGTACATATTTAGTATCCCTGAGTCACTTATCTTGTATGTGAGCTGTTTCCTCTCTTTGAGAAGCAAATAGCCTTTACTACTACAAATGTCAGGGAACTTATTCTCAATTTGAATGTGACAAAGGGAGGGAGATATCACATTGACACTATTGAACAGATGCATAAAAAAGGAAATGCCTAAAGAAATTGTGGAACTCATGGTTGTAGGATGCTGCAGGACCAAGAGAAAAAAAAAAAAGATAAATTAATTGAAAAAAACAGTCCATTGGAGGCCATTTAATAGATTCTAGCTTTTAGATTTCTAGAAACTGAGGTCATTGGAAAACTCAAGACCATGAATTGTTGTAAGAAATGGGGCATCAGTTACTGGACACTTTGAGAGATGATATTAGGCTAGAAATTCCTGTAAATGAGCAGCAAAGCAAGAGATGTCCAGAGCAATAACTTATTTGAGCATGGCCAGCAGAGCTGGGAACACCAAACCTGGCCAAGTGTCTGTGTCCTGTTCAGATTGGAGAAGAGCAAGGTCTTTTTCTCCTTCCTCTCCTGACTCTACATGTGTGATGGAGTAGAGTTTTTAAAGAAAATAGATGATAGTAAGGCCATTTTGTAGTTCTATTCATTTAAAATTGTTCATGAAAATAACCCCCAATTACTTGTTCTTAAATAGTTCCTCTGCTCTGCCTCCATGTGTCCCAAATCCACGCTGGTTGCCCCCAGCCTTGTGGGACCTGCAGAAATAATCTTTGTGCAGCTGCATCCACCTGTCCTGTGATCCTTCAAAGTGGTGACTTCAGACACCCTCCCCCCAGGCATGAGTGTAGATTTTAGGGTGATATAAAATGTACCTTTCCACTCCCACAGGGTTACACTGGCTTCCAAACTCCTGAGCTGGAGCAATACCCAAAACACCTCCTCTCCCCTCCAGTTTGCTCCAACAGGATCCAACTTCCTTTTCCATCAGAGCTGAGTAAGCCCACGGGGACATGAGCCTGTTTCTGTATTTCTTGGGAAGAGTGTGACAGGGCTGCAGAAGAAATGGACTGGAGACATTTTCCCTCCATTATTACAGTTCCTGTCTGCACTATGGATCTTAATTGCACCATCCCTGCTTGTTCTGCATTCAAAATGTCTCCACGGATGTGGATGCAAATTCCACACATTAGAGCACTGACAGGTGTTTAATATGAACAGAGAAAACCAAGAAAAGATTGAAATCTTCAATCCTTCAGGCTTCCATTTTGGCAGTGAAACTGCTAACTGTTACAAATGCCTGTTGACAGTGCAGCTGAATTCCAGGTTTATTCCGGTAAAGAGGCAGGAATTTTATTGCTTCTGTGGTCTGAGAACACCCTGAAGACTGCTTGTGGTGGCACAGCTTGATTAATATGGATTAGAAAAAAACTGGGGAGCCCATGCTGTACCCAGCTTGGCAGCTTTGGCTCAGGCATTGCTGCCCACCCTGGGTGTGGGGGGCACACAGATCATGGTGCCAGCTGCTCACACGAGGTAACTTTACCTGCCCACTGATGTCCTCAGCACTGACAATGGGACACAGTCAGTGTGGCACTCAGGGAGTAAGTGGTATGGGAAGCTGTTTTAAGTCGTTGTGTGTTTCTTGCCTCCATGCAAACAGGAGCCAAACTGATGCTGGGGAGCTTCACACACGCCCTCCTCACCACTGATATCTCTCCTCCCTTCCCAACCTCTGCCCAGCTCTGTGCTTTTCTCCTGACCTGCCACCTGATCAGAGGCAGAATCTGTCCCTTCCTTTCTGTGTTTGGCCTTGGTGAGACAGCAGAGGAGATGGCCAGTGCTGCTCTGGTGGTGATGCCCAGGGCACTCAGGTACCTGCAGGGAAAGCTGTTTGCCAGTGGAACCAGTCTGTCCAGCCTGCTGCCTCCTGCACTGGAAGAGCTATTTAAGCTGTGAAACCCCAGAATTGAGCACTTGGTGAGTGAACAAACCCTCAGCTGTCAGTTTTGGGGGGCTTGAGATCCAAAAGTACAGCTTTACCACTGCTGAGGATGGGCTGCTCTGTGGAGGCTGTGCTGTAGCTGAGTGAATAACACCCAGTAAAGGCAACAAGAGGAAGAGGCAGCTAGTGTGCAACGAGTGTTTTGCCCATCAATTACCCCCAATTCTTCATCCAGAAAGATTAAAGGCTGTTTGTTTGCTGCTATGTGTAATGTCATGCTCTGTTTGTCATCTTATCAGCTCTCCTGGGATCACAAGATGGGCCTGAATGCTACAGTGCCACCTTTCAGAAAACAGCCTACTAAAACTAATTAATAGTGCACCCTAGTTAACACATGCAAACTTGGCATTATTAGTCTAATTAAAAGGATTTTAACAATCCGAGTTTCCTTCTCTCTCCCCCTCACAAATTCCAACATATGCAATCAAGTAAATTAAACCCATTAATCACCATTGGTGCAAATGATATAGGTGCTTATAATGCAGGCTTGTCTCTGAAGAGAGGCACTAACAGACCTCGTTATGTTTAATTTCATTCCTTGGCAAAGGATAATAAATACAAATTGTAACATCACAATAAAATATTTAATTACTCACGAGTTTGGTAAGAAACATAATTAGCTTACTGGTATGTGTCTTCATTTGGGTGATAATGGATCCAATTTAGTAGCTTAACCATTTCTGGGTAAAGGCTGGAAATGTGAGGTTTGCTGGGACGTTATTGCTTAAATATAGAGAGAATGAGCCCATTTCCACAATCTCCATTGCCTCCTGTGCAGAGAGCTGTGTGGACATCCCAGCTCAAACTGGGAAAACTGGAGCTCTCCTGCCTGTGAACAAGTTTGGGTTGATCTCTTCAGTCTTGTACAGATAAGGAAAGCTGAGGGCTGATAGTGTTTCCACAGATTATACTGGAGTAATCCCAAAGTATATCATTTTAGGCTTAATAATGGTGTATTTTTAATGTGCTGCAAGAAGACTCTGCTTTGGGTTTTGCAGCTGGCTTGAAATTCATTCAGCTCCATGAGAGATGAGGCACAGCTCTCACAAGGGGTTTGGGTTTGCCCCATTTGCAAAGGGGAATGGGCTGGATGGAGAGCATGCTTGTCCTTCTCACCTCCCTGCCTGGGCACAAGGCTGAAAATAATGAAAATATCCTGGGAGCTGCTGTGGATGGGCCTGTGGCTTGCAGAGGTGCTGCTGCTGCAGTTAACCTGAGGTAGGAGGCACCCGGGCTGGCAATTCAGCTGCTGCTTTTTGCTTTTATGGGACTCTAATTTTATTTATTTTATGTTCTCCTTATTGCACATATTTAGGTGACAGATGTGTGCGTTCCTTAATCTCTTTCTCATTACCCTATGAAATTGTAGCTGCGTTTTGACAGCTTTCAGACAAAGATAAAAAAGGAGAACTTCAAACATATGGAAATTTGCAGATACCCTGGACTGACTCCTGGTGAGGAGATCACTGAGCACAGTTAGAGGAATTAGTTAAGACTGGTGGCCTTTGAGTTCCTGGTGTCTGCCTGCAGATGTGAGGGGAAGCACTGCCCCAGCAGCCATGATCCCAGCTTTTGATTATAAATCCTACAGGAGCGAAGGGGGCTTAGGAGGGGATTAATGCTCTGAACAGATTAGTTCAAATTGTGTTTTCAATGCATTTACCACGCACCCCCACTCTGTAACCTTTGCTTAAGAAAAGCAAAAACCACCAGGAAACCCAGGATGTCTGAGCACCTGCGTGATGCAGCCAGTACAATTCAAATTTCCTGTGCAAGGTAATTAACAGTGGATTGCTTGGTTTGGCAGAATATGCTGTCTTACCACAAAGGGCTTGGGAGCTTTATACCAAAATGAATAACAAGGCACTGTATTTTTGCTTCATCTGAATTATTTTACTTTATTTGCCATACCCATTTTACCCTATCACATTTACCTTATCTTTACCCCCTTCACCATTTCCAATCTGAACAGATTTTCAAAGAAACTCTTAAACCATAAATTTTATTATCTCTCTAAAGAAGACATTCAAATTAGTGCAAGAGAGTGTGAATGTAATCTTGCAAGCCACGTAATAAATGTAGTGTGTTACTTCTTTCTCCACTAATTCTTCTGAGCAAGATTTACTGCCTTGGCGAGGCTTTTTTAAATAAATTAAATATAACATGAACTAGATAGTTGTTCACATGGAGCTAGAGCTGGAGAGGCTCATTAATCACTAGTTTAAATCCCAGAGTATCCAGTCATCCTAATTAATGATTCAGTGCTGAACTTTACTCTGGCAGAGGCAGCAGCACCAGGCTGTTACCCAGCTCAGCTGATAGAGACTGGGTGAGCCAGAGGAAATGGAGCAGCCCTTTGGACTGGAGAGGCTGAGCTGCTGCCTGGGCAGCTCTGCACCCCCGTGCCAGGCAGTGCTGGCCACTGGTGGTGCCAAAATCAGCTGTCCCTGTCACCAAACAGCCACGCTGGCAGCAGTGGGCTGGTGCAGGTTTGGGGCTGCTCCTCTGGGGTGAGCTGCACCCACTGCTGCTCCCCAAACAGCAGCAGGCTCCAGAGATGTAGTAGGGAGGATCCTACAGTCTAACCTGGGCTTTTCTGTCTCCAGCAGGTGCTCCAGGGACTGAAGGGGGCAGATTTATGGGGAGGGAGGGTTTCTGGATTCCTGGGAAGCTGCTGGCCAAGGGGCTCCCCCTGGCAGAGGTGCAGGAGCTCAGGAGAGAAGCCATCCATGGTGCCTGAGGTTTCCCCTGAATCCTCTCTGGGGTCCTGGTGCTCCGTGCGCGGGAGCGGAGCAGCTTTTGCACAACCAGTGAATAATTAAAGGTTGTGGAATTGAAGCTCGCTCTTGCAATAGGAAAATCATAAATCATAATCCCATTATTCAAATGAATTTACCTGCTCTTTAGGGTTCCATTTGTTCTGTATTTCATTTATCTGTGTTTCTAAGACAAATCATTCACTCTGTTCCAGTGCCTTTTTTTTTTTTTTCCATGTAGTGCTTTAGCATGTAAGTTTTTTGCATTCCTCACAAATTCCAGGGAAAAGACATTGTCTTTTGGTTTTGTTGTAGGAGTTTATTATATATTGGCAAGAAACTCCACTAGGAAAGTGTTTCATCCTGCCTTGGAGAATGAGGGACCCACTCAGGCCCTAGATTAGCAAAGCAACAGATTACCAACTCCTTTGCTTTTCTGCAGCCCTGCTGCCTGAAGTTAATTAATTAGGTGGTCTTGAAGGGCTGAACTTTGCTGACTCTGGGAATAGAAGAGGTTTTGTTCCTCTTTTCTTTTGTTACAGGCAAATTCTTACAGGAAAAGTTGAGCCTGAACTCAGTCTCAGCACATGGAAAATCTGCATAAAATGAGTTTTGTAGTTGCATCATTATTTTAGACTTGAAGTTTTTCTCAACTGTTCTTATAATTAATTTAACCACAAGAGCTCTTAGGGCTCTACTTGCCTAATTCCTAACATAGAATCAGGGGTTTACAGCAGCAAATAATTTTTATTCTTGTTGATTTTTAGCCTGGCTAGTGGAAGCTGGGAAATTTTAGCATATGTAATTTGAATTATTTCATGAAACATTTAACAAGAGCCTATTTCATTCTTCACTAAGGCAAGTTGATATAAGAAGGATGATGTTATGGTTAATGTAAATCATAATTATTACCAGGTGCATCACTGAACTGGGAAATTGTGCTAAAAATGTAAGTTTTGCTCCATTTCATATTGAAAAATTACTTTGCAGCCTGACAGCCATTAATCTCTGTTAAAGGAATGTTATTCTTTATTTTGGTGAATTACAGAGCTAAGGCATAACAAGGCATAAATTATCAGGCCACAGGAGTCCACTTTGCTGAGCTGGGCTCAAGCAAGCCCTGATGATGATGAGAACCAAAGCACCCACACCCCGTGTCCCCACCCCAGTGCTGCCCACCCTGGGGGCACCTCAGCTCCACACAGACCAAGCCCTCAGCAGCTCTGCTCCCCAGAACTTTGCTTTTGGACATGCCTAAAATGCTTTGCCAGAGCAGCATTCCATCTTTGTAGCTCCCACGAGGCTGTACCCTGGAGAGATTTGTGGGCTGGGTGCTCTTCTTCCGTTTGCTAAATCCTCTCTAAAAATGGGTTTTCTCATAAAAGAGGAAGAATTCAATCCAACAGCTTCACTCTAAAGCAGGATGGGATATCTGTGTTTGGTACTCAGCTCTGAATGGGGGGGGGATGCAAAACACTGTTGCTTTATTTGTTCCCAGGGGGTGAATTTGCTGGTTCCATAGTAGAAGCTTGAAGTACATCCTACCTTGTAATAAAGATGCTTTTTCCAGAAGTGATTATCTCTTTTGGGCTTGGTGGATGGGGAAGCAGGGCTCTGATAGTACTGTGTGTAGTAAGGTCTGTTCTGCTAACAGGGAGAGTACTTGTACAGGGGAATTTTTATCAGAAAATACCTAAACTTCCTCAGAGCAAAGTGCTGCTCACCTCAGTTTATGCCACAACTTCAGAAATATTGAATCCTAGTATTTTGTGCTTTATAAGCAGAAGAAACAACTAAACATGGGTTTCCAAGCACTGAATTATTCAATAGGAGTGTGTAGGTTTTTGAGATGATTCTCCACAAGGTTTTTCATCTGCTTCCACTGAAGTAGTTTTGGTTGACCCTGCTCTATTTACTGTGAATCCAGCTTCCAGGCTACTGATTCCATGCAAGGTATGAAGTGCAGAATACACTTCACTTTTTGATAGTTATGTCTTTCTGCATACAAATGACAACTCTTCCCTTCCTCTCACTTTTGGCAGCTGTTCCAAATCAGTGTAATCATTGTCACTCTTCACAGCAGTGTTTTAAAAAACAGCACAGGGCTGTCCTTCAGCACATCATCACCTGCCACACAACACTTAAACCTAAGGAGATGAATCTCAGTGCCCCCTCTGAAATGCCTGTATCTCCCATTTTGTTGAAGCTCCTTATACTCAAATCACTGCCCAAAAGCCCTGAGAGCCCCTCCAAAGCTTTTTATTGATTGTGCAAACAATATTTCTCAGAAGAATCTTTATTAAATCCACCCTCACATTTTTTTCTGCACACTTCATCCTTGACAACTTCCCAGGACAGGATGAGCAGTTTTGATAACATAACTGAGGGATAGAGCAGAGCAGTCTGCCTGCCTTTAGTGACCATTTGTAATTTTGGCTGTCACCCTCAGGCTGCCAGGGAAAGGAGTTGGGCTGGACACTTGGTCATCTCTGGTCTCCTCACTTGCAAAGTGCAATATTGGAAGTGTTAGAAGTGCACAGCAAAGCTGAAGTGCAGCCTGTGAAAATGATGATAACAGCAAACGGGAAACCATTTAATAAGAGATGTGTTGGTCAGGTTGACAGCACTGTGAGAGTCTTGCCAAGCCTGAAATGTGTGCCCTGACAGTGCAGAGTCAGCAGGAAGGTCCTGAGGCAGCTGATGATTCTGTTCAAAGAACTGGCTCAACAGATGCAGCTCCTGTTGCATTCAGGGTTTGCTGCAAGCATGTGACAGCAATGTGGAGCTGCCCTTTACCTTAGCAAGGCAAGAAGTGAAATTAAATACATTTCCTTAAAGTTGGTGCTCAGCCCAAATGGTGTTCACAGGCTCATTAGGAACTAACCTGATTAAATTTGGTTTGCCTAGGAATGCAATTCTAGGCAGCTAGCTACAAATGATTGCTGAAAAATTACTGGCATTTTCCATGCCTTAGCATCTGGCATATTGTTCTACAGAAAGCTTATTTCTCCTGGAAAATGTTGAAGTGAAAGTGGTTTTAGTAGGACCATTGCCTGCACCACAAACATTTCTCTATGTGCCATTTTCTGGGCTCTTAAAAGAAACATAGTGTCTCAGCCAGAAAGAACAGATGTGAGGAAATTGCAAAATGGATGCCAAGCATCATGAATTAACTCTGCTGGTCAGATGTTCAACACCCCTGGATGATTGTGAGCTAATCTAAGAGTAGAGTAAATCATTCATTATCCAGGCTTGGGATATCTAGGTAGACCATAGGAAGCCTCTTGATTAATATGCACATCCTCACCTAGATGAGGGTTAGCTCTGCAATTCATGGTTAAACTGAAGGCAGAAAGAATTGCTTTTTAATAACCTTGATAATAACCCTTCTGATAGCTCCATTTAGGCATCATTATTGAATAATAGCCTGTGCATGTCATCAAGTCACTCTGACATTAGAACAGAAAATACACAAATATCCTGGTCACGCCACTGATCAAAACAAGAGACATATCCTCTTCTGGGGCAAATTAACATAGTTCCCCTGGTATTAACAGAATGGAGTCAAATTTCTAAACAGACACCAAGGTAAAATGATGCTTAAAATTTTGATGCAGTATGTAAAAGATTTTATAGATTCTTTAAAAAGCCTTAATTGCTTCTCTGCTGTCATTCTGGCACTGCAGCATCAAAACTTGTGCTCAGTGGTTTTGGGATAGACTCAAAGGTCCAGATGGATGAGCACCAGAGCTGGGGGAAGCTGAGCCACTGCAGACCACCAAGCTGTGAGGTGATAATCAGGGGTATTGCAGGGTGGTGATCCAAAGTTTCATATCCCCATAATTTACAGAGCCATCTATCACAGCTGCCTTTGTGGCAAAGGACAGCAAGTCTGGGGAGGTGTGGTACACACACACACAGAACCAAAAGTTGGGCTATTCCTGCACCACTTGGAGCACTTTACAGAGGCAGGGGATGTGCTCATTACTGGAATATACTGCCATCAGCTCACAAGTGCCAGCATCAGTAACACCACAGTGAATTACATCAACTGCTCATTATCTGCTCCTGCATCTGAGCTTGCTCCCACCCTGGAATATCTCTGCTGGTTTCACTGGGAACAAGGCAGTGTCCAGCACAAAGCACAGTTAGCATAACTTCAGCCATGCATGCCATGTGAAATACTCATTTCATTGAGGTTTTTGTTTCTTTTTTCTTCCATTAAACCAATTACTAGCTAATCATTTTGTGTAAAATAACACAATATGACACTAAAAGATCTGATCCATGCAAGCCCTTCATGTATAACAGCTTTGGTTTAATTTCATTTGTAGGATTAACAAACAAACCGACCTAACAGCAAAACTGGGATTAATGAAAATAAAAATGAAGGCAAATCATTGTCACCCATGTTCAAGCAGTGTTAAATTACATAAGTTCTGTTTAAATTTTCAGCTCTGGTGGCATGAACCTAAGAGGAATCTTCATACCAGGTAGACAGCAAAATGAGCTAAAATGATACATTCATATTATTCGCAGTTTCTGTCAAGCTAACCCTCCATGGTCCCTGCCAAACTCCTTTCCCTTTTCTTTTTGTGGTAATAATGCATTTGTTATGGTACCAGCTCTCTGTTTGTGCACCCATTCCCCTGAAATTCTCAAGCATGAAGCATTTATTGGCTGGGCAGAGAGGCGAGACCTGGGTGAACAGTAAGAATCAGTGACAGGAGAACAAAGTGGAGGTGACTGTAGGGATACAGGGATGTGACAGCATTCCCACTGCCTTTTTATTTGTGACCCTAAAGATTGCTGCCAAGGAGCTTGTAAACCACATTTCACTGCTTTGAAATCAGTGTCAGCCACTCATAGCAGCTTTCCAAGGAGATCAGGATTGTCCTCCAGTTCCAAATGGGCAAGATGAGGGAGGAGGGGAAGGAGAAGAGTTAATGTGCTGAGGTTGCTCAGCACCTGCAGACCAAGCCCTTCTTTGGGATGCCTTGTGCACCAAAGGACTGCTCTGTCCTGCTGCAGAGAGTGGGCAAGAGGTGGCAAACAAAGACAATGAGGTGGTGATGGAAAGGAGCCGTGTTCAAATCACTTGACCTCTTCCAGATGTATTAATCAGGGCAAGAGAGATTTTTTCCTGATTTAGGAAATAAAGGACATACTTGCTCTAAGTTCTGTCCTGAGTGGCTCCTTACAGGCTGTAAGATGGCAAAGAAATGCTGCAGAAGAACCAGATTTTTTGAAGGAAGGTTTGAAAGAGCTTTTGCAGGGTAAACATTTCTTAGTAAGCATGTACAGCAATGATTTCTCCTGAGCTGCCAAGTCTTTCACAAACTTGCTGTGGTCTGGTGCTTTGCAAATGCCAGTGCAGAACTCCCTAAAGAAGCAAATCCCAGTCTAAGTAAATCAAAGATGTAAACTGAAAGGTGCCTATAAATCACAGCAAACTTTCATAACTCCATTCATACGTGAACAGTATCTGAGGGCCCCTATATTAAGAAGCTGAGGTGAACAGCTCTGTGGACAAATCTGTATTAGCTGCCAAGAAAATATGATTTATCCAAAAACTCTGCAACACAGAAAACTGATGCTCTCTCCCAGGTGGCTTTTTTTCCCCCCATCCTTACTACTTAGAATAGAATATTCTAAAAGGAATATTTAGAACTGTCTGTCAAGCCAATTAACTGTCAGTGAGCTGGTTGATGTGCCCAGCACTGGTCACTGTGCAGCTGGACAGGCTGTCACAGGCCTGGAGCCAGGAGCTCACTGTTAGCATGTTCCTTCCTGCCCTGCTTCCTTCCAACTGGCTATCAGGATTCATCCAGGAGTAAAAACAAATTTTAATGAAGAAGGCCCCCCTGGGGTTTTGCACTTGCACTGCCTCCTCAGCCTTGTGTTTGGGTGGGTTTAGAAGGATTTTTGCTTCTCGAAGTTTTACTTTGCCAAACTTCAGGACTCGTGGTAGCAAGAGTGAGGAGGATTTCAGCATGAACTCATCACTGCTTACTGGGCTGGGGGATTTTTTTCTATTACCTCTAGTAGTGCTTAGTTACAGTTCCATTTATTCCCACCAACAGTGCTGAGGCAAAATAACACAGTTTGCCGTAAAAAAAAACCCAAGAATTTGTTTTTTGTTTTTTGTTTTTTTTTTTTTTTAATAGAGTACCTCGAGTTCTTTATTTATCTTCTCCTGTGAATACACAGTCAGAGCTCTTTCTTATGCATTGGTTTTACATTACAGACTCCCTATATCAGTGGCTGTTTAATCAGCTACTCTGTAGAAGGAAAATGGATACAAACCTACCAGTATTAGCATCACAGGAGCTAAATATGCTCCTTTCTTGCTCCCTCTCTCTCAATGGAAGCTGACTTCTAATTTACAAGCTTCATGCCTTCAAAAAGCCAGATGATGCCCATTTGTCTGCATGCTGGCATTGTTCAATAGCTAAAATATTTTTTCTCCTTCTCTAGGACTTGTTCCCCTTATATAATGGGCTTTACAATTTTCCAGTGGTTTAAACCAGTATTTGCTGCATTATTTTTTTTCCACATTTCCTAAAGCTTCTCTTTAAAGATGAAGATAAAAATGAATCCTTCTCAACAGTGTGTTGGTCTCTTCTCTCACTTATTAGTGTGATGGTTTTGAGGCAATGATTAATCCTTATGGAAAAGGGAGAGGGAGATCCCCTCTGCAGGTCCCTGGGTCTGCCTCAGTTTTCCCTCCCTTTCTGCAGTGTCTTTCTGCAGGGGCTGTTTTGCAAAGCAGTTGTGTAGTGCCCACAGTAACTGTAACATGCAGCTAAGTCAACAGCTTGAAGCTGTGTCTGTGCATTGTTTTCAAAGCAATATTGGATTTTAAACTCTTATCTCCAGATGTTAATCTGTAATGGGAGCAAAGATGGAGCTTGGCTTCCACAACTCAATTTGTAAAATAGTGGCCATGTGTTCCCTTCATCCCCTCATTGCTTTTATTACATAAAATGCAAAATTTTATGTAATTCCCCTACTTTATGCAAAATTCCCCTACTTCATTTTTTCTCCTATACAGAGAAAAGAGTTGACATCCAAAAACCCATTAAGTAGTGGGTTGGTCTCTTACATGAAGTCTTACTGCAAAGGGTTACAACTTTCAGAGGGTTGAGATGAGGTGCATTATGAATTTAAACTTTTGTCTATTTTGACTTCTAGAAGCCAGATTGTTACCTAGCAGGGACTAGGCCACCTTTCAGTACACCCTGAGGCTGTTGTGGTATGTGCTGGCCTTCCACACCTTCTGCCCTGCTGTTTTGGGCAGCAGAAGACAACTTGTAGTCCTACTTGTAGTAATTACATTATGTGTGATTTTTCACATAGCTGCAGAAAGACTAAATCCCTTTTTATTTCCATGCTTTCATTTTAGAGGATTTTCAAGTTTCAATTAGCCTGTGCAATGAGAAAAGAGCACCAAAGAATACTCAGGTCTCTAGTTTAGCCCTACAAGGTGGAACACCTAAAGTTCAGCCCCTCATTTGTTTGTGTGTACCTGGGGAAAAAAATTGCTTTTCTGCTACAGTGGCAGCTGTTGAATTGGAGGGAAAAAGGATTTATTAAAGGTGGTAAGCAAGAAATTCGGAGAGGATGGAGAAAACTATGCAGCACTCAAGGGAAAACAATTCATCAATCCAGTCTGCAGCTTTTTGGGGCTACGGGGAAGAGCAGTTGGATGAAGCTGGTGGATATTCAATCCATTTTCCCCCCGTGGGGCTGGCAGTGCCAGTGGCAGGGTGACAGCAGTGACGGGAGCGCTGCCATCGCGAGCGCGGTGGCTCTCGGCGGCTCCTCGCCATGAGCCAGGCAGGACATCTGCTCTGGCTGGAGGAGGCAGAAACCTCTCACTGCCATTCCTCCTCCTTTGGTTTCCTTTAGGTAAAATCTGAATTTCTCCCAGTTTCTCCAGAGCCTGGGGGAACTACAGGGAAGGCAGAAGGAGGCACATCTGGAGTGGTGCAGCAGCTGGGAAACGCCCGATGCCGCAGGGGATGCTGGTATCCTGTGAATGGCTGTGACCTTTTCAGTATTCCAGATTTTGATTGATTGGCCATTTCCCTTCTTTCCCGTGCTGTAAACAGGGGAGCTGTGAAATAGGTGGCCAAAATAAACACAGACTTACGTAGGCTAAGACAAATTTATATTGAATTTATGAGAAAGAAAATTTTGCTAACTCATTCTACTCATAAAAATTATAAAGAGGAAAGAAAGTGACATAAAATCAATCCATTTCCATGACAAAGCTCATTATGAGAAGAGAAAATATAGTCTCATACTAACTTGTTCTCATTACTCTTCTAAGATATATCATGTCAAGTGCAATGTGCAAGGGAGAAAAGAAAAACCTTCTTTGCCCTTACCTTAAAAAAAACCCAACAGACAAAATAAGCCAAACCATCCTCTTTGTGTCCAGTGAGCATGTATTTTGTCAAGCCTCACAAGAGGCATGTTTAACTCAAAGCTGTCACTTTGAGGAGCCCTTCCAGGCTGGATGCTCCAGGGCAGGGCAGGTCACCCTGTCCTGGCTGTCACTACCAAACCAGCTCTTCCCTTGGTGTCAGTGAAAACTGGCACTCTGGAAGGAAGATGCTGCTTGAGGGCTTGACCAGATGAAGGAAACACCAGTCAACACCCCTTAGCTGGTGGGAACATGATGTGGAGTGGGAAAGAGCTGATGGAAAAATAAACAGACCTGAGTTGCTCAGAGCTGGGAAAGGGAATTGCCGTGCTCAGGCCAGCCCCAGGGTCAGTCTGCTGGATTTTACCTGCAGTTCTCATTCTCATCTCAGCTTAAACACAGCAACAAGTCTAGGGTAGAAGCCCAAAGCTGTCTTTGCAGATGGACTGTCCTCTATTTGCCATGCAAGCCCACAGCCCTGGCTCTGAGGGGCCATTCCAGAGTCTGGTCTCATCCTCTCATGCATTGCTCCTTGTGTACTGCTGAACAGATGCAGTTCATTTTGGAGCTGACATCTGGTGCTGTCAGAGTACATAACTGGTGCTGATTTGCAATGCCAGCTGAATACTCTGACCTTTTTGGTGCATTTATAAGAGATGATAGTCTGTGTGTGCTCTGTGGATACAGCAGGCAGTGTGTGGTGCATGTGTTTGTTTGCAGGGATGACAAGGAAGAAGTAAATACACAAAACCAAGCCTGCCAGATCTGGCCAGAGCAAAATCCCACTGGTCAGCTGAAGAAAGGAAGGGATGACAGATAAATGGAGGGTGTAATGCCCTGATAAACACAGGCATTTCCTCAAATCAGGATTACAAATGTTGCTTCTCAATTCAGTCGGTCTTCTCCTTATCCATGCAGATAACATTCCTAGCCGTCTCCTCTTACCTGTGGAAGATGGCACACAAATACTGGGATGCTTTAGTGGGATGTTGCCTTCATCATCCCAAAATCTGGGAGAGCACTATTCAGTATCACTGAGGCTGGAACAAAAATTCAGGGATAACCATACATCACATCACAAAATGAATCCTGACCTATCCTTGAAACCTAACCTAGCATGACTTGGGTGGGAATTTTATTTGGGGCAACGCAGCACCCTGCAGCAAGAACTGCTTCACTCTAGAAGCAGGGGCTCTCAGGACAGGTTAGGCTTGCTTTCCCATCCATTTTTCTGGGGTTTGTATTGCTGTATGGCTGTAGTTGATTAAGGCTTTTGGTTTGCTTATTTTGTCTCAGTTTTGTGGTGTGGCCAGATTGGGACCTGGGGAATGGAGAAAGAGGCTCTTTAGGGATATTCTTTGCTTTACTTGGCTGTTAGAATCCAACTCTCACCCACCCCAAAGCCTGTTGGCACAGGGAAATGTAGGATCTAACAGTGCAGACCCTCAGCTCTCAGCTGAGAAGGGCACCTGGTGCACTTGTGAAGTGTGAGATGAGGAGGCAGAGGAAGGGGGGAGAGGCCAGGACCTCCCCTATTCAAATCCTCAGTGTCACACCCTGCTGGGAAGGAATTGTGCATCTTCAGCTCTGCTTTGAACTTGCCCTGTGTTTGGAATTGCATCAAGTGGAAAAGCTGAGTGATCACGGGGCTGGGTGGAGCAGCAGAGCAGATTCCACAGTGTCGGTAGAGATAAAAGTGAGGTGGAAATGTTTAACTGCCAAGAGGCTTGAGCACTAAGTGACACAGTTTAGGGAGAATTGAACACAGCTGTCCAAAACCACAAGTTAGAGCATCCTTCCTCCATACAGAATCAGGATCTCATACCTGTCTAAAGACCAACAAATGCCCACTGAAGGACAAAACCTTACACTTGGGTCCTTCAGATGCTTGGGTCCTTGTGCCTAAAAGAGGCACAGTGTGTTTCTTGCAATTGCCTTGAGATCTGTATCTAAAAGTCAGAAGTAAAAAGCTCTCTCCTTACAAAACCTGCTCAGAAAAGCCAAATTTGAAATGAGGCATTCCTTCAGCAGTGGGACTAATAGAAGCTGGTTTCTTCCAGTTGTTCTCTGCAGTTTGATTTTTTGGTGCCAGGAAGGAGCAGGTGAACATTTTCCTGGGGTTTGGGTGCTGATAACATCTTTTCCTGTGTGGATTGCTCCATTTCTGAGTAAGGATGAGGCCTGGCTGCAGCCTTTCCAGCAGTGGGAATAGCAGTGCCTGTTTTCATGACAGCCAAGGATCTCAGTTGCCTTTAAAACTGTTGTTCCCTTTAAAACTTTGTGCAGATGGCTCCATAGATTAAACAATTACCCATGAGGAACAGACATGGAGGTATAGAGGTATGTGGAGTATGAGTGTGTGAACCTCCCTTGCTTGGGAAAATAGGCTAAAAAATAATAAAATGCAGAAGCCTTGTTATTATGCCAGCTGAACAGTCCTCCCTGGCATATTCTATTAAGTCACTTCTGTTTCACTTAGGTTTTGCATTACTGGCTCTCCTTTCCACAAATGACCTTTTTCATACCAGCCTCTGTAAAATTATTGCCATTCTTCATTTAGAAATTTGCTAAAGTGTGTTTGCAGAAGCTCTCGACTCTTTTTCTGAGGCATCTTCCCTTTTTGGGAAAAGGAGTAAAAAATTACTGACCTTTCTTTACATTTAGCACGATTTTTTGTAAGTTGAGTATCATACCATTGACTCTAGATAGGAATGGGTCTTCCTGTTGTGTGTCAGTGTTTATTCAGCCATTTCTCAGGTACATCTGTAAAGGTATTTATAGCAAATGTTTTGTGGGAAAACCTCACTTTATCATTCCACATAAAACGTAACTGAGAAACTGAAAGAATATTATTAAAGCATTTGAGAGGACAAGGATAGGTTAATAGAGTGAAGCACTTGGTGTTCTATATTTTGATGAGAGAGAACAAAATCCATCCTTTATTCAGCCACATGCAGTTGTTTTGCATCTTTTGGGGTGCACTCAGGTTTACTCTTTCAGGCAGAGCACCACTGTGTCCCTACACAGCAAGGAGGGAGCAGGGCCCTGATGGCCAGCAGTGATGAATTAATTGAGTGTCTTGCTGCTCTACACCACCATGGCCATAGGAGAAAACAGGAAGAAAACAAGATTTAGCTTGACCTCCCTGGTTTTATAAAAGGTTGATTCAATGTACACAGAACACTTGCTATGTGCAGTTGTTATTTCCTGCCCCAGTAGTGTTACTTATTATTTAGGCCATGAGGAATTTTTGGTGTAGGATTTTAACTGCTGCATGAAAAAGCTACTAAACCTTTACCACTAAAGTGTTTTTTGCAGCCACTCTGTTGCTTGCCCTTGCAATGTAGTACCTAAGCCTTGGTAACACATAACACCTGCTGGGGCACTGAGCACTGATGCCCACCAGTGCTTTGTGATCCCATGGTGTGTCCTAAGGGCAGGTGAATGGAATCATGCACCTGCAAGGAGTTCATCCAGCAGCTCCTGTTCAACCCCAGCACAACCTATTTTGTGCCTGTCAGGGGCCTGCCAGAGCAAAGCTATAGCTGGTGATTTCCATCTTTCTGAAGTGGCACATTATAGACTTAGGAGCTCATGTCCAGTTTCAACTTGCTTCCTTCTTTAAAACCCGGCTCCTGGAAGTCTCCCCAGTTGCATCTTGTGCTGGGATCATGCCAGACATCTCATGCATGGATTCCCTGCTCCCCATGGCTGTGTACAGAGTGTGGAAACATTGCTGATTGTCCCCATAAATCACCACTGAGTAAAATCACTGCTGAGTGTGTCCACAGTGGGTTTTTTGTCTCTCAGCATCTGGCTCGTGCCTCACAGCATTGAGCAGACATCTGAGCCAGGGGATCCTGAGGCACCACATTCAGCTATTCCACCTAATGCTCTACTGTTGCATAAAGGTAAAACCTTACAAAAGGAAGGCCTTGTAAAACCATGGCTCAGACCTGTTACTTTGTCAAGTAGAAGAAGACTATGAGAAAGTGACTCAGCTGAATTAGAGGTAGGAAACCAATTTGTATGACCATCACGTGTTCACATCGTGGTGTGTGGTGGTTGGTTGAATTGTGTTTGTTATGATTTAAAACTGTGTGACAAAGAAAGGCCTGACTGCTTAAAAAGGCCTGGTTTTTGCAGTAAAGCAGCTCTCCTTTGCACCTGCCTGGGGACTCGGCGTTGCTACGGACCCTCACCCACACTCCACTGTTAAATGTGTCCAGGAGAGGAATATCTTGTGCTGCAGCTCTTTCCCGTGCCACAGCTCCCACCCAGGGCTGACTTGCAAAGCTGCCACTGTTGGTGCTGCAGCTGATTGAGGATCTCAGCCCAGGAGCAGGGGGGTGGCACCAAGAAGCCCCACTCAGCCCAGCAGCACGTAGGTGTGCAGGATTGCCTCAGCCTGGGCTGCCAAAAGGCACAGCTGACTCAAAACAAATCTCTTTTGTTCTCCCTCCTTGTTTCATGCAGTAAATAAAAATAAATCCTCCAAGGAGCAGAGCATTTAGGCTCAGCGTGTTCCTGTTTGCTCAGAGCATATCAGTCTGTTGTTCTTCCTGGCTAATCAGATAGAGCGGAAACCAAAGCATTCTAAATTCGTGGTTCCGTTTTATTCTGTACATAATCACTGCTTCGTGTTTGCTTCTAAATAGCTGCATAAATACACATTAAATGCAGTGACATCTCTTTTGGGACTCAGTCCAGTGTTTCCTGCTTATTTTCTCACTTTGAGAGAGATTGGGTTCTCAGATATTGTCACATTTCTTGTAAAATCCTCTGTACTGTGTATAATGGATATTATAATGCTGGGCTCATTCTTGTCCTCCGCAGGCATAAGGGAGTTGGTGACACTAAATGAATGTGGAAGAATACCATGTGCTCACATACCATGTGTGAAAGCAGAAAAGAGCTCTCACTCTGGGTAGGCATGAAGGTTATTTGAGACTGACACTTCTTGCAGTGCTCCCCCTTCACCCAGCCTTCTCTCCCTCCACTCTGACTCTCAAGCTCTCACCCCCGTTTGCAGGGATCACTTTGGGTTAGTGGTTTATGGTTCCTGCAGAACTGCTTGCTCCTCTTTCAATCTGGTTTCCATCACCCAGGACATGTGCTATCACATTTGGCTTTTCAAAGAGCCTTCCTGCACATCACAAACCTAATGGCACTTCAGCCTTTCAAGATTGAGGTAGATACAGGTCTTAGAATCTGAATTTTTGACTGGCCAATAACTCTCCCTCCAGTACAAAAAGAGATATTTAATGCTGTATACACTGACGGCCACCTCTAGAAAACTGAGCACTGCAATCTCTGCAGAATTCATAAACTAATTTTGTTCACCTTCCAGTGCTTTCTCAATTTGTTTCCTAGAGATGGGCAGGAGGAGGAATATTCTTAGCCCCTGAGGACGATGGCTTTCAAATTCACCCATTCAGACAGTTGCCCAGCATTATTCCTAGAGCAGCAATGACCCCAGGCAGGCACATCCCTGAGGGCTGACACATCTGGCCAGCTCAGAGCTGGAAGAGACTGAGCCCACATCTGTCCTCAGTGTGCCACTCAGTCACATTGGTTGTTTAGCTTTCATTTTCAGTCTTTTTTTTCATTTTAGTGGAGAATCACATGAACAGACTCATCAGTTTAATCCAACCCACAGATAGGTTTTTGCAGCACAGCACAATGAAAACTGATGTACATTTTCCCAGAAAGGGCCGTAATTACTTAAAAATATCTGTTGGACTTTAGCCATTTCACTCTAATAGTGAGGCATGTGTCCCAGCCACATGCACATCAGGTGAGATGCATGTACGAACATTAACAGCAATTTGGTAAAGGACTGGGACAAATCCTGAGGGTGAACACAGCTCTGCCTGAGACAAACCTGTAAGTGAGGTGCTGTAACACAGATGAAGCTGAAGCCCAAGCCATGGCATTTTGCATCCTTTGGTATGCCAGGTGCTCCTCACGTCTATACCACAATTTGTCACAGCTGGTTACATCCGCACATCATGTTCAATACATTTCCCAGGCACAAAATGAAAGATGATCAGAGAAGTTCTGAAATACCTGACACGGGGAAAGTGGGAGATTAATTGCAGCATTAAGGCTGAGTGTGGCACAGAGTGGGAGCTGGAAGAGCTCTGCTCCAGGGGAAGCATCTGCAGAGTTGCTCCTTGTGGAGGACCACTGTGCACCACTTTGACATTTTGGTTACTGATGTCCCCAGAATCCCCAGTGTAAAAATGAATTGGTGTGGGCATAGGGTGGGATGGAGGATGGATGGATGGATGGATGGATGGATGGATGGATGGATGGATGGATGGATGCCCACCAGCCCTGCCCTGAGCCCACAGACAAGTGCTGGACTTGTCTTGCTGCCCACTGCCTCCAATCTCAGAGAGCATGTAGCATGGGATGGGAGAGCCCTTGTAGAAAAGCAAAATATCCTTTGCCTGTTTGTATCCCCCCTCCCAGGACGGTGTGTATCTTAGTATGGAAAATGTCAGGCATATCATTAAGAGAGCCATCTCTCAGCAGATGGGAGTCGGGGGGGGAAACAAAACTCTTAAAAGTTTATGGCAGACGATAGTATAAAAAAGCAGCTAAAGCAAAGCAAACAGCCTCGGGGACAGAGGGAGTTCGGCATCTCTGCTGCAGAGAGACGCACACGCTCCCTCTGCAGGAAATGTGCTGCCGGCTAATTAACCACAGCCAAGCCCAAAGTTTTGGAGGGAAGCACGGGGGAATGTGGAAACGCACAGGGAAGAGCACGCACATTCCAAAGCAAGACCGGCGGGAGGAGAGCATCCCGCGGGGATGGTGAGAGCATTCCATGGGGAATAGTGAGAGCATCCCGCGGGGGATAGTAAGAGCATCCCACTGGGGATGGTGTGAGCATTCCATGGGGAATCGTGAGAGCATCCTATGGGGGACGGTCTGAGCATCCGGCGGGGGGTGATGAGAGCATCCCGCGGGGATGGTGAGAGCATCCCACTGGGGATGGTGTGAGCATCCCGCGGGGATGGTGAGAGCATCCCACTGGGGATGGTGTGAGCATCCCGCGGGGATGGTGAGAGCATCCCACTGGGGATGGTGTGAGCATCCCGCGGGGATGGTGAGAGCATCCCACTGGGGATGGTGTGAGCATCCGGCGGGGCCGGCGGGGCCGGAGGAGAGCAGGGCGGCCGCAAGCGCGGGGCAAGGCTGATCTCTAGCGGTGCACTGCGGCTGCACCGCTCAAAACTTGCCCAGATTTTTTTTTTTTTTTTTCACTTTTAAGTAACACAGCAGAATGTGTTTTCTCCCGCCAAAGCCGTTTCTGTTTTAGCACTATGTGTATCTCTTCAAGCAGCGCTCCTCTAGAGTACTGGGCTTCTTGACAAAGTTTGTTTGGATAAGAAAGGAAAACGTTGATTTTCGATCTTTCTAGAATTTTTCAAATCGTTGTTCAAAGTGATTGTTTCTCTTTATTCTCTCTGAATACTTGTTTTTTATTTACTTCCCTGCCATGTCCAACCTAGCTCCTCCTATGACTGATGGAAGGAGAAAAGGTGGAGAAAGGAGAAGTAAATGCCAGACTTGACGTATATTTCATTTTTTTTAAATGGTTTTCTTTCTAGTTCCAACAAAAATAAGTGATGGCCCTTCATGCATAATATTTGCAGGGAGAAAGGAAAATGTGCAAGTCTTGCACAATGTAGAAGTTCATGCCTTGAGTTGGTCTGGGCAGGGCTGGGCAGGAGCCTCTGGAGGCTTGAGGGCATGGTGTGAAGTCAAATTCATGCCAGCACAAGCTGGGAACGCAAACACATGTAGAGGAATTTCTCCAATTTTATCACCTTTCCTGGAGCTCCTTGGTTTGGGTTTTTGTGTGGTACACACTTCTCCAAACTCCTGCCATGAGGGCACTGTGAAAAGCAAGCATTCAGGGCTCACACCCCAACATTTCAAAGCAACCCCTGAACACTTTCTGCTGGCTTCAGACCTGTTATTCACATTTTGCTGCTGGCTGTCCCTCTGACAGCCCCAGCAGCCAGTTCTGACAGCATTGCTGCCCTGTGATGAAGAGCTGTGTGACAGCCAACAGGTAATAAAAGTCCTGCAGCAAGCTGCTGTTGTCTGTATGGATCCTTAGGCTGATTCATGCCTTTCCCACTGACACACCCTGATCTTCCTGGCATGAAGGAGAAGCCAGTGAACAGCTTTGCAGCTGGAGGAAGCCACGTGTGGAAAATGCCTCTCACTGGGTCTGGCTGGGGAATCCTTCTCATTCAGCTGCGTTCACAGCTCCAGAGGCCAAGGGTCCATTTGGTGGCCTCTCAGGCACAGGCAGGCACAGGAAAAGGAAAGAATTGCCCTACTTCCATGCTCTTTTGGGCTCTTCCATGGGATGAGTGATGCTTCCCATGCAGGGTTTGCTTTTCCCCCTGCAGTTCAGGCAGGACAGGCTGTGCTTCCCCTCGAAGGGGGCACCAAAGTGGCTCTTTGTCCTGTGTGCCCCATCCAGGTAAGGCTACTGTACTCCCTCATTTGGAGGCCACAGTGATGGAAGACACACTTAAAAGCCTTCCTACTTATTTATATAAATATTTATATAGCTGCTGCAGGGCATTGAAATATTGCTTGTTACAGGCTCCTGCTTTTCTAGGTTTTCCTGCCCGTATTGAAGTCATAATGTCATGGCCTGCAAATTAAAGTAGGATGTCTGGGAAGTGCAGAATGCAACCTGTAGATAAGTGTATGAAGGTCCCAAGTGTCCTCTGCAGCTCTAGCGAGCACAGAGAGGGTAGGAGCCACCAGCCCAGCAGAGTGCAGGGCCCATGGATGGCTGAGGAGATAATGGATCAAAAACAAGGGCCCAGTGATGTCTCAGCAACAACAGGATGTTGTTAGGGCCACTAGAAAGCTCTAGAAACAGCCTGCACAGCTAGGACTGTCTGTCACATATATATACATATATATTTATAATTATATTTATATTTATATTTATATTTATATTTACACATACAGATATATGTATATATATATCTGTATATATATATGTTTGTGTGTGCATATGGTATCTGTTGTCTGCATGCAGCATGTGCACAGGTATTTGTGCAATGTCCAGACACATCTGCACATCTGGATGTTCTGCACACTGGCCAGAGCTGTTCTAACTGGATACCTGGGGCCTGGGCTCCTGGCTTGCAATGGCACTGAAGGAAGAGCTGCTGCAGGCCGTGTCCCTGGTGCTGCCTCCAGCTGCCCAGCAGCTCTGTCCCCTCCTGCACTGCCTCTTGGAACCCACACTCACGTTTCTGTTCACACTATGCAAAGCAGGAGCAAAGGCTGCTGCTCTCAGCAGTGCTCACAGACTGAGTGTGCTGAGGGCAAAGCCCTGCTCTGCTCATGTGCTCACTGTCATTTCTCACAGGTAATGGCTGCTGCTAAATCAGCCCCAAATCGGTTCTCCAAACAGTGCTTAAATGCTTACATGCTTGGAAGTAAACCACGTTTAGCTGCCTTTAACGCTTTTCCATCTTTATTTTTATGCATTAAGATCAATTTCACGAACTTTCCTAGGTAAGATGATTGCCATCGGCAGGAAGAATGTAGTAAATTAATTATAGATGTGTGTTAAATTACTTTCATTACCACTCTGAGTTCTGGGAGGGAGTTGTGTGAGCAGGATGACTGATGAAACAGTGTTTTTACATATTCCCCTGGTAATGCATATTTTTACTTGGCTGCCAGTGTTGTTTCTCAGCTCAGAGAAGCTGGACTTAAACATTTCAGAAAATGGAGGTTGACTCTAAAATTGATCTCCAAAGATTGCCAGAAAACTGTGGCTAAGACAGACTGGCTGGAACACAAGTTGTCTGTTGAGGGCCTTGGTGGTGGTGCACAAAGGTGAACTGAGGGAGGATTCATCCTGTTTACATCAGACACACCCAAATCCAAGGGAGTCACTTGCATTTGGGGTGTTGTTCCTACACACTGACAAAGGTGTAACAGCCAAGACAAAAGTCAACATGAGTGGAAAGTTATTTTCCATACTCACCTTATAACAACCTTGGTGCAGGGTATTTTCTAGGGATTAATGGTCAGGCCAGTTTAATAGCTCTCTGCTGAACTTCAGGCTATCAACTTTCCACAGTGTATCATTAATCCATGGAAAATATCTAGGTTCATAGCAGATATGAGTGAAAAATAATACACATGTGAAGGCAAGTATAGTGTAATATATACTGGGATTGGTGAAGGTAAGTGTTTAATCATGTGCTGGCCCTAATTGCTAACTCCAGATGCTCTTCAGAATACAAGTAAATGAGGTACAGCTTAGTTACACTGTAATTACAAAGCAGTTTCACTGCACTTCTATTTATATGGTGTATAATTACTGTCTTCTCTGGCTGAAAGCTGAAATCGTAATATCATTGTTCCTCATGTGTCATACTGAAATGTGCTACAAAATACTGTATTTGGAAGGATTTCTGTAACAGGTAAGTCAGAGGACAAATACCTACTCAGTAAACTAATTCTATTTACTTCTAGCCACTGCACTCACAGTCTTTTTTGATTAAAAAAACCAAAAAGTCTAAAGAAATAAGAAATACAAATCAACATACATCATGTCCCAAGTCATGAGCTGTGAACAAACTTCATTACACGGTTTATCCTGCCTGGAATAGTGGAAAGTGGAGCCCAGACATGGAGAGCAACCTGTGTTCCCTCCCCAGTCCCTGGCTGTGGTCTGGGGGTGGTGCTGAAAAGAGCTCCCTTCTCACTTCCCATTGCCACTGGCACCTCTGGGATCAAAGATGCACCATCAAAGATGCTTGAGGATCCCTTCTGATAGCAGATTTGAGTGACTCAGTCTTTTAACACATCAATCCAGACATCCCAGCGGAATGCAGCCCCTGCATGCCAGCCTTCAGCAGGTGGTTTTCCCTTCCATCTCTCACTGCAATGCAGGCTGTGGGTGTGTGCATGTGCACACAAGGGCTATCAGAAGTCTGAAGCACATCACAGAGACTTCCCTGCCTACGCTGCCTCAGCAGAAGCAGGGCTGTGCAGGTTTCCATTAGACTTGTAGAAGTGCCAAAAAAAAAAAAAAAACCTCCACAGTCGGCTGGGAGAATAATTAGAGTTGGCAAGTTTGCTCAACAAGCTCTTCTTATACATAGTATTAATGGGTGATAGGTAGAGTCTGTGTTTTTTTCACTTAATAATGCATGGAACCTCCTAGATATTCTAAGGATCTCTCTCTGGAGTTGTGCTTTGTGATCACAGGCATAACTAATGGTCAGGACTGATTACCTACTGATTAAAACTACTTAAGAATCTCATCTGTCCAAACAGGGAATGCCAGGCTCTGCAGCAGGAGGCAAGTGCTCGTCCCGATTTCATTTCAATCATACCCATTCATCTGAAAAACTCTGCTTTGCACATCAAACAGGATCCAGGATTCATAAGGAATCTGATGTGTCAGAATTAGACCTTGAAGCTGACATCTTTGGTGAGTTATCTTCCCTTTCTTGGAAGCCAGTGGATTTGACCAGGGAAGCGTAGAAGCACACTCTTGTTCGGTGCCTGTCCCAAACAGCAGTGTTCCCACAGCAGGTGGGAGTTTCTTCACGTGACACATTTTGCTGGGATACCTTTGCACCCAGCAGACAGAAGTCCAAAAACCTCTGGAGAGCCTATGGGAAGCCTGTGTTTCTCTGGTTCTCTCTTTCCAGGGATTTAGTCTGACATGAAAAATGACAAATTCATGGGCTGGGGAGTTGGACCATGGGCTGGACCATTCAGAGATGATGATGGTGTGAGGGTGGGCAGTGCCAACTGAGGTGTTTACACCATTAGACTGTCAGATACTTTATCTGAAGTTGATGCAGACTTTGGCTCCTAAGGGCAAAGTGTAGGACTCTGTCCTGTGTGTGCATTGAGGGACATCCCTGTCCTTTCCAGGCAATAGATCTATTTCCTTCTTATCCCTCCCAAAATCTTCTGGGCTTGCATGCCTTGATAGGTGAGACATAAAACAGATCTGTGTTCACCAAAAGGCTTTGAACTCCACGCTGGCCTGTTGGGATTGCCTCCAGCCCCAGCATGGGCTGGGAAACACAAACTCAGCCACCTGCAGGCTTCTGGTGTGACATTAATAAGCCTCTGCAGAGGAGCAGTGCTGGCCATGCAGTCTCTGAAGAGGCTTTGCAGCACTGGTGATCTCCAGAGGTCCTTTCCAGCTTCAACCATCCTGTGATTGTGTGTGTGATTCTGTGATAGCTGGCACAGACAGCCTTTGGCATCACGTATGTGTCCCTGAGTTACCTGTGAAATCAGAGACACCAAAATGTGAATGCATCTTTTGAACCCTGGGAGGGACTGTTCTATCTGGAGGGTACAAACCTGGGTGTCTGTGCCAGACTCTCCATGAATTGTGTGGTCCCTGTGTGGTGCTGCTCCTCTGAAGCTGTCCCTGTCTGACTTGTGCAGCAACAAGCTTCTTAGGCTGTCCAGCAATCCTGAGCAGCTGACTAAAATATGATCTGCAGCTCTTAAATGACTTCTTAGTGCTTCAAGGGTATTGGAATAGGGGGGAAACACACTGTTAAAAAGTATAAAAACTGGATGTTATGACAGCCAAGTGCTGTGCAAAGTTAGTATGGCTGAATAAGGGAGTTTAAAAAGAGCAAAGAAAGGGAAGTCATTAGAGGAAACATTTGTAGCCCAAAACAATCAGTAATATTAAAGTCGAAGAGATGTAAAGTAGGTTCCAGGAAGTACTAACACATAAACAAACAAATACTTAAAAAAAATACAGATAATTTTTAAATATTGGCCAAATTTATGCCTTTTTGGAGGGAGGGTACATATAATTTTCCCCTCATGCAGACATCCTCTCTAACAGTTTGATTGATGGGTTAAGCTATCAGCTATCTCAAGCCATGTGGGTCCGTGTTTGTTTGAGCCTTTAGACACCTTCCCTGTGGAACATGGGGAGCTTCACCCTCTGCAGAAGCTGCAGCACAAATGTCATCACAGGGTCACACCTTGACCAGAGCAGGGCTCTGCAGGACAAAGGGTTGTACAGTGTATAAAAGGGAATCTTGTGATGCTGTTACTGGTGATAGCAGGATCTCGACCACAGTGACACAGAACATCCCATTTACCCATGGATATTCATTTTTTTTTGGTGTCAGGATGTAAATGAGCATCTTTCCAAATCCAAGCTGAAGCACAGCAATACTTTAGTGAGTGTCAGAGAGGACAGCAAATCAAATCTGTGCTCCTGAGCCATGCTGCCATTGTGGAAAGCTTTGCTGACAGATGTGAATGTCACTCATCAAAACGCCCTCACGCAGTTCTGATAAGTCCAAATAATACTATTTTATAGACAATGTCACTGTCACTGCAGAGGGCACGAAAGTCATCTTTTAAATTCACTCCAGATGTAATCTGAATGCACCTGTGTTGTCTACGAGGTGTTTTCTGAACACAACCAAATAAATTTGGTGTCAGCTGCCATGGGAACTGTCCTTCTGAATAATCTCCTGTGTCGTCTAAAATGATTGCATATTTCAAACATATAGGTTGGCACTTCATTTGTTTGTTTGCTTGCTTACTAAATTTTAACACAATTACTACCAAGTTGCCTCTACTTATTTGTGGTTCCAGACTTCTTCTTGTGTGTCTTGCACTTTCTAAACATGGTTCATTCATTCTACTTAAATGATTTTTATATGTGGGGTGAAGCAGCACCTGGCCCAAGGTGTGATGGCAGAAAATATCCCCTTCTGGCAGCATGACACTCCATCATGTGGCAGAGTCACTGCTCTAACATTCTTTTAAAAAGGGAGGGAGCAATGTGCAAAATTTTGCTGCACCAAAGCAGTGAAATATTTGAATTCTACCCCCATGCCTTTGAATTTGGAAAGTTAAATATAGAGAGGGTAGAAGTGAGGGGAACTGTAAACAAAAAAAGAGTACATGGGATAAATCTAAATCCAATCTGTGGTACTTGTCACACCTCCCCATCAAACACCACTCTGTTGGTTTCTTTTGTGGTTGTTGGGAATGATGGTCCAGCATCCAAATCAGGCTCTTGATGAAGTTTGAGCAGCCCTGGAAACAATGGCAATTACTTCTAATAAGGTCACAAGCTAATGAAATATGAAAAGAAAAGTCTCATAACTGCACTCCAAAGAAAGTGTTTGCAATTATCCCTGCACATCTGATATCCCAAATATCCCCCATGTGCCTAGCACACATATTTATGGCACAACTCTCACACCTCTTGACTTGCTTACACAGGTGCTTTCCAAACCTAAGTAAATATGAATTTTGTGTTCAATTTGCTGCACAAATCACTAAATTAGATGCACAGGCAGCTTCTACTGTGACACAAGAGCTTTTTGTAATGGTTATTTCATATTGCACTAGTTATTTTTAATAACTGAAAATGTTCTTAGGAAAGTTTGAGAGCTTTCCAAGAAAGAATTACAGCTTGAGTCTGCAAGGTGTTGAATTCATAGGATTTGAGTCAAGGAGGCATTTCTAGGGCTTATAAGTACAGGATTATTTGGCATTGCTTTGCTGCAGTGATTAGTGGGAGTTCATGATCAGAGGTTTAGTGTAGGGTGGCAGCAGGGTGGTAACAGGGAAGAGTCAGGCCACCCACCAGCCATAACCACCAACATTGTCTTAAAATAGTCTGGCTTCCTACCTGACAGAAATAGTGCCATAACCTTAAAGGCAGTGCAAGTTTCTTTGACAGAAGAGTGAGTAGGTTAAATGAAATAGCTGCTTCGTGTTAGAAAAGTTCTGAAGCCTTAAAGACCTACTTATCCAATGAAATATTTTTTGCCCTCAGGGGCAGTTTAACAAAGGCGTCTTTTCCAGAGGATTTTCACAGATAGCTGAACAGAACGCCTTTTTATTAAAAATCTTACCTGTATTAACAAAGTTTTATGACCTAAAAACTTGCTTGGGATTTCTGAGAGATGAGGAGCCTGAGTATCAGCTCCTGCCACAAGGACAGCTGGGGATCTGGGTCATTGCACTGAGGATTAATTGATACAACCCAGCAGAAAGGTCTGAAAATCATCTTGTCAGGTCCTTGCCAGGTCATTCTGCACAGCTTTCAGACTCCTGGGCCCACACAACTGGAGGTGTGAGGCAGGCTGGCCCAGACCACCAAGGATATCAAAGGAATCCAAATCAACAAGAACGTGAGGTTGTGACCAAGAGTTGTGCAACCATGTGCATGGAGGCAGGACTAGAAACTCTCAGAGGATAAACTCCTCACTGAATCAAGAAGCTGCATTGAACACACAGGGAAATGCAAACTAATTTAATTTTTTTAAAATAGTTTTATTAAGTATATGACAGTATATGACAGAAGGCATATTGGAAAATATTCATGACCTTCTGCTAATGTCTTTTTAAATGAACTATCACAGATATATTTGACAGAAATAAAGGTTATTAAAAACAAGCACTGAAGGCCTAATTATTTTGTATAGAGTTTGGTTTTTTTCAGAGAAAATACAAGTTACAACTTAAGGCTAAAATTTAAGTCCTACTGAAGTCAAAGACCACTATTCTTCAAAGAAACAAAAGAATTCACAGAAAAGACTTTGTACAATAAGACCAGAATGACCTAATTTTAAGAGTTCAGTGTATTTATGAAAGTATTTTTACAAGTCTTTCTTCATATTGTGTACACAAATTACAAGAAAATACAGTTCTTCGAAGACAAAACCATGAAAAAATATTATCTGACCACATATGGATATCATTGAAACAAAGAAAAAGGAGAACTAACTTCTGGACTAGTTTTAACTATGAATTTTGGTGATCTGCCTGAAAAGTCCATGTTTTTATCTAATCAAATCCATGAAATTCCACACAAGTCTGATGATTCAACTGCATGATGCCATGCTCAGCATCCACAGCTCTTGGGCAGCAGCTGCTTGATATAAAATACATCAGAGTGCAAATCTTCCCAGATCTAAATTATCACCGCAGGATGAGAGCCTCCTACGTGGTCTCAGCTCCACCTCTGCATCACTGACCTGGCAAACTTTGCTTTGTGCAGCAGGGTGGCATGAGGCCAGCAGGAATTGCAGTGCCAGCACCAGGGGGGTGCCCACTCCAGCCCAAACAAGGGGGAGGCAGCTGGGTTTGGATTCCCTCCAGGATGCATGCAACTGAAGCAGGTTAAAAAAAATATGGCACAAGTGTTCAAAATCACTAATTGTGATTAGTGTGAGTAGTGTGAGGCACACAGTGAGCAGAGTGCACTGTACACAGGTTTAATGCACTGCTATCCATTGTATTCCCTTTTTCCAGCAAGGGGATACCTGTGCTCAGCAGGGCTTTTAGGCAGCTCAGGGCAGTGGATTCCACTTCGGCTCTGGCACACCTAAGCTTTATTCACTGATGCAATGATGCCCAAAGCCCCTCTGTGCTTCAGTTCTTCATTTGCACAATTAATTAATAGTGGCAACACTTACTGTCTCACCAGGGTGTTGCAAAGAAAAAGCTCACTAGAAATGGTAAGGCATTCAGAAATTGGATAATAAGCACTTTGTAACCTCCTAGGGAAAAATTAAATTTGCACTGTTGGAATGTATGTCAAGGGTTAAGCTTAAGACTAAATTTCTGCCCTGCACAGACAAAGCAGCTGAAGAAGGACTCCTGTCTCATGCCAGCCTCGTCCTGGCCCCCTGCAAAGCATCACATTTCCCTTTTCTCTGGGAAATGGGGAATATCTAAAGGAAAATCTTTCAGGACCTTTGGTATGCAAGCGGATACTGCAGTGTCCCAGTAGTTTATAAGAATCAGGACTTGTTTCTGTTCTAGTCTTCTCCTACAACAAAGAAGAGGATGCACATGGCAAAGAATAGAGTAAAATTTTAAAACCTAGTGTGTTTTCAGAGCTGGTGCTCATTTGAGTGACCCAGAAGTCATTTCCCATTCAGCTCATGAGAACAGGTTTAAACTTCATTTGTGCCATTCATTTCCTTCTTTAATCCTTCTCCCTTCTCTCTCAAAGGTTCCAGCTCAGGCCCATCCTGCATGGAGTCTTTGTTCCAGGTTTTTTTGCCTTCATTTTCTGTCCTTACAGATTTAGGATCCTCTTCTTTTGCCTTTCTTTCCTTCTCCTCCTTGGCAAGCATACGATAATTATAATAATTCATGATGAACAGAAAGGTTCCTGCCAGGACCATCACAGCTCCACATTTAATGAACATATATTTATAGTCCCCAAAGGTATCAATAAGAATTCCTGTAAAATATATATTAAAAAAAAAAAAAAAAAAAAAAAAAAAAAAAAAAAAAAAAAGGAAATTTAGAGATGAAGGCAAGGATGTTGTGTTTTCAAATCCTGTGTATCAAGGAACACTCTCGTGGCTTTAGGATGAAACATTCTCTGAACTTCTGATCTCTTCCACAAACACTCTGAGCCCGCAAATACTGAACATGTGTTGCACTATACAGCCTGTGGGTAGTTGACATTGGTACAGGTAATGCTCTGATAATGTAGAAGGGGACAGAACCTACACTGCAAAGTCTGGACTTTTCCAGCACACCTATTTTTTCCATGCTAAGCTACTCCTCTGATCACAGAGCCTGCAGGCAGCCTTTCCACTGACTCCAATGATCAACTACAAGGATGTCCACTTGGCTTGGCAGCCAAAAAGCAGCAGCTTTTGGGAAGACTTTCATGAGAAGACACCTGCCCACTGGGTCTCATCTCAGGCCCCTGGCAAAGACCCTGTGATTTATTCCATCACGGGTCACCCACCAGCATTAGAGGGGGCTCAGCTTTTGGTCACAGCTGCCCTTTCTGCAGTTACACTCATGATCTAAAGAGGAAAGGGCACAGCGTGAAACTGGAAAACATTAGTTCCAGGGAAAGCAAAGATGATGCTGTCAGTGTCAGATAATTTCAATGCCAAGACAAATGTGACAGGTTCCTCTCAAAGGTTAATGCCTCTGCTACGGAGTTACAGAGCAATTGAAGGAAGATGGCTTAATTGAAATGTCACCATTCTCTAGTATGTCAAAATGTAATGCAAATCTTATTGGGATTATGATCCTGACCATTAATTCCCATTTACTGGGCAACACAGACCATTCTTAACATCCCAAATCCTAATTAAAGTAAGACCCACTCCTAACCTGGCCTTCACAGTACAGATAATGTTCCCTGAAACTGGCCCATCATCCATTAGCTCTCTGACGTTTTGGAATATGTTCTCCCCCTCAAAAAGAGGGACCTTTAATTACATCTCGATTGACCCTTAATGTTGAAAAGCTGATGATTAATTATCCCACTGCATTGCACTAACAAGGGTTTTTATGGTCACCAAATAGATTTCCTGATCATAATAATAATATTTTTAGCTGGTTTTGGTCAGTGGTTTTTCCTGAATCATCCCTAGCTGACTTGGTACACCACTTTCAATGCAGAGTGTTTTTCATGCTACTGGTGAAACATCAACCAAACGCTAATTGCAACAATTTTTCCTTTTCTGCTCATCAGGATGACCTAGAGGTCTCTTAAATAGGTTTCAATGAGAGTTTTAATGAGTAGAGTATTGGAAAATTCAACAGTAGGATAGTCTTGCCTCTTTTCCTTTGAGAATAAGATAAAGTCATAAAACACATTGGGAACAATTTACTTAGTTCATTAAAGCAGAACCCTGCAGTAGGTTATTAAAATGCCAAAGAACCAATAAATTTGCTGCTTATTAAAATGGTGGGGAAAACCCTACAAAACTAATATTACTGATTATTACACAGAACTGTTTTAGCCTCATTAGCAGTCTCTGCTCATTAACTTAATCTCCCACACAGAAAATTATATAATTCAGAAAACAGCCATTTTAAAATTGTATTTTCTTTTGTTTGTCATTAATTAAATAATGAATCTCTAAGACAGCAAGAGGATACAGCTGCTTCTGTCACACTGTATGAGCTACCCAGTAGTATGAAGAATTAAACAGCTCTGCAGGATGCGTCATATGAAGCATTAGCCAGATCTCAGTTTTGAATCCAGGAAAAGGGTTAAAATTGCAAAAGGAGCACATGCTATAGAGGGAATATTAAGGCTGTTAAATCCCAGGAGATCACTGGCCTTACTTATCTTTAGATGACTGAAAGTCCTCCTGGAGACTCAGTGTTGTCCACATGGACCTTTGTGGGCTCTGCCTTTTGATATTTCAAACCATTCCATCCAAAAATAAATATTTTTTAAAATTATTTTTAGAACAGACTTAAATCTTTCAGCTGCACTAATATGATTGACATTCCTAAGTGGAATACTCAGAGCCTTAGAGACAAACAGCAAGGTTTGAGTCAACAAGAGGCTTTCTTAGAACTGTTGTGTTTTACTTAAATTGTGGTGGACTCCAGCCTTTTGCAAAAGGAGGAATGTCCAGGAGGAGCTGTCTGAAGTGCAAGATTCTTGGTGTTGTAGGAAGCCCCACTCTGCAAGTTCAGTTCAAGTGTTTGGAGGGATCCAGGATTAAAAGATGACCCTCCAAGACTCACTTCAACAGAAAGGAGGAAAGAGGAAATGCTGGAGGAGACATCAAGGACATCCTTTCCTGTCCAGTTACTAGTGGAAAAATGGCGATTGTGAGGCAGAGAAAACACATCCAGAATAATTTCCCACAAACTGTGCTTGCAAAAGTCTAAATCCAAGTGACAGCCCAGTGGCAGCAGAGGAGGAAAGCACACTCACCTCCAATAGGGGGTCCCAGCAGTATCGTGCAGCACTCGGCGATGGTGACGAGGCCGACGGCGCTCGTGAACCGGGCAGCTCCCACCAGGTCCATCAGCGTCTCGAAGAGCATGGCACACACCATGCCAAAGGCCAGGCCGAAGAAGCTGGAGTACACAATGAGCCCTGCGTAGCTGGAGGCCAGCGGGCACAGGAGGTGGCAGGCGCCGTTGAAAGCGATGGCGAAGCTGAAGAAGTACTGGATCCTTGGCCGCACCCACTTGCTGTTGGCAACGATGCCGGTGGTGGGGCGAGCAACCATGTCCACAATAGCCAGGATGGAAAGCAGGAAAGCAGCTGAATATTCATCGATCCCTGTGTGCTTTGCATAGGGTGCCAGGAAAACGATAGGGGCAAAGAACCCCAGGAACATCAGCACGTTTCCAATCAGGTAAATCAAGAACCCTCTGTGTTTGAAGAGGGAAAAATCAAGGTACTGATTGACTTTTTCAAAGCAGTCCTTTTCTCCTTCCTCTTCTGTTTTGTTCTCCATGGGGCCATCCTCAGTGATCTTTCCTTTCAGAGCATCCTTCCCTTCCTCAGTCACCTGGGTTTTGACCAGGGCTGTGCCTGCCCCAATGGGTCTGAAGAGAGCTCCTGCCACACAGCAGTTTAATAAAATTGCCCCAAGAATTAAAAAGCTGCCCCTCCAGCCAAAATTGTCAAAAAGGAATTGGTTGAGAGGTGCCAGGGTGCAAAGCATCACGGGGCTCCCTGCCATAGCAAGGCCATTGGCAATGGGTCTTCTCCTCAAGAAGTATTTCCCTATGATTATCACTGATGGCTGAAGGTTGAGGGCAAGGCCAAATCCTGGAAAACAGTTCAGATAAACAAAGGAAGATTTGAGACCCATTTCTCCTCAGCACATTAAGGAAATTCAGTCAGTTGATTCACTGGTGGCTATTCAACACAACAATCTGGATAAAAATGTTGCTCAGGGTGTCTCTGAGTTCTGGCTGCCACATTTGGGTAACCAGACCCCAGAAACACTCTCTCATTCCGAGAACCCCCTTCCTTCTGCACTGCAAATCTCTTGGGTGGCAAAACTAGCACCAAGAGTTTGCTTCAGAGTGAACCAAAATTATTCCCTCACGGAATGCTGGTGGGTTCTGTCCAGACACAGCGCCCTTGCTGGGGGAGAGGATGGATCTGTTTTTAAAAAATGGCAGCTCCCAGTTTGAGGAAGGTTGTTTTGGCTTGGACAGTGTCAACCACCAAAGTGCATCCATCCAGGGCTGGCCTCTCCTTCCATGGGCACCCAACTCTGCTGCCGGGCAGCCAGACCTGCACAGAAAATAACAACATGCTCCTCAGCCACAACTGATGTGGTGCTGTGAGCAATGCAGGTCTGATGCAAAAGATTTAGAGGTCTGCAAGTGCACAGCAAAACAGCTACCGAGGATGCTAATTACACAGGGCCCCAGAGTGTTTCTTTTAATTAGAATTTATTTTTATTGCATTTAGATATATAAATGCCATTGTAAATCTGCATTGCTAATTCAATTGGCCAGCTTCTCCTGCACAGGTGGAATCTGCAGGCAGAAATGCCAAATGCTGTGATGGTCTCAATTTTCTGTGGTTCTCTTTGAGAGCACTGCCATATAGAACCATAGAATCACACAGTCAGTAAGGTTGGAAAAGACCCCCAAGACCATGGAGTCCAACCTTTGACCAATCATCACCTTATGAACTAGACCAGAGTACTGAGTGCCACCTCCAGCTTTTTCTTGAACACTTCCAAGGATGGGGAACCTCCCTGGGCAACCCATTCCAATGCTTAATCACCTTTTCAGTGAAAAAATTATTCCTGATGTCCAACAATTCTTCTTGATGTGCAATATCAATAATCAGTAATTAAACATCAATAATATTTTCAAGCATTTCTTTGACATGCAGTATTTTCATAAAAAGTTCAATTTTCAGAATTCCATCAAAATGGCATTTAAAAGTCATGCCACATATTTTCCACTCCATCATCCAGGAAAGAATGAGCCACATTAGAACAAAGCAGAAATTTAATCCTTGAAGTGATTATATCAGAGAACATGAATCCTGAAAATAGGGTCATGCAGATTTTTTCTTGTTCATTAGTCGATATAATTAGTTTGTTTAACTGTGCAGTACATAATTAGGCATATTGCTTTACAGAAGAGAATTTACAAAGGTCAAGGTCCTCAAAATTAATTAAGGAACACTATCATTAGTCACTGATAGAGTAGAATCCAACTGATGCAGCAGAATCCAGCCAATGCTGGATAGCTTCAGTTTAAATGGATTTACAAAATTATGATTTTTGCCAAGTCTAAAGTTCTTTTTTTTTTTAATTACTTTGAAGTTTACAACATTAAAAATAAATTGAAATGGCAACACATTAAAATAATTCTGGATACAAAACATTCTCAGCATGAACTTTTTTAGATAGTCCATATATTAGGCAGGGCACATCTTTGGGAAGTGCAGCCTACCTGTAATGCCTATAGGGCCAAATTCAGGGTGACCTGGGAGCCACAGAGGAAAACCACAGCCCTGGTTAGAGAGCACCCTTGGACAGTGCTGAAATATATCTTTTTCCACCTGAGAAGATGCAGCACAGCAGGTGAGAGTTTGCATTAACTCCCCATTTCTCAGGCTGGTCAGTAAGGGCAGAAATTGAACCATCATTTCCACAGAGTCATTTTTGGTAGGGACACACCACACATCTTCCAAAGGATGAAAATCCAGACTGGATGCCAGCTACCCACTTAAACAATAATCATCTCAATTTTTTTTATTATGTGAACATTAATTTGCCAGTCAGACAAATCTAATTTAATATTACCTCATGCTCTTCCCATTAATTAAATTTGGAGAGTTTCAAATTGAATAACTGGATTTTCAATTTACTTAAAGCTTTTGGCTGACTTTAATAGGAAATATTTACATCCATTTTATTGCAGTTTTCAGAAACTACAGCAGCTTTCCTATAGCTGGAATTGTTACTCAATAACCACATTTTCTCCCCAGGGATATGACAGAGAGGTCTGTCAGTGGTGTTGCAAGAACAGAAGCAAACCTGCGCCAGAGGGAGTGTTCTTTCCTGGATTAAATACATCTCACTCATATTAGGATGAAATAAGTGGTGCTACAGGACTCAGCTGTGTAGTTATTGATCTTGTTCTTACTTTATTAGCAAGGAACAATCTGACCAGGTATTTCAGTGCTCAACATTTACAGCCATGGCCAAGACTCTGCTCTCATTAGTCCACATGCCTCACCCAAGATGCCATTTTATTTCATGGCAGTCTAATTGGTGCATATTGAACTAAACTATGACCAGTCGTTCCCACCTTGCAATTAGCTTTGAAATTTGCTGCTTCTACCTCAGACTTCAGAAGAGGTTGCATGTTGAAACACCTACTTAACGCATCCAGGCTGGCATCTGTCCAGGTAGACAGCTTGCAAACCCCATTTCTTTTTCTAAGCGCTGTAGGGAAACAAATGGGAAGAGGCTGTGGGGTTTCCTGTGCATGCAGAGTGCCTCGTGCAGCCCAGGGAGCCATCAAGGACAGAGCTGCCTCCACCAGCAGAGCCTGGTTCCTGCTCTGCATGCAAATGGAAACAGGCATAATCAAGTCAGCAACTGAGATTGCCGTGTCTAATCCCTCCACTGCAAACAGATACTTCCTGCTCTGCTCCTCTGAAGAGATTTCTATTAATATGCCACAGGCACAGGACTGAGGCAGAGACCTCCTCGTACCAAGACCTTGTTTTTACCTCGATCCCTGTGACCTACATGAGCACAGGCTTTTACATCAGTCTGTTTTCTTTCCAGGCTAGTAGGAAGGAGGCTAGAAAGAGTGTGATGTTTACAGGTTGCTTTACAGTTACTGCAAATCCCCTTTACAAAAGCCTCTCTCCTCATGCAGCAGCACTGTCACAGCCACATGATGGCCAGGTGGCTTCCTAATTGCCCTTGAATTCTTCCATGCTAGGCCTGACCAGCAAAGATACTTCAAGCTTAATTGAAGGCATCAAGCATGTTAGCAGGCTTACAAGCATCTTCCCTTCTCTGACAAATTAATAATCCTTCCCCAGCACACCCCCCATGCCTGGAGATGATGGGTTCTCATCCACACTGCTGCCCTTCCTCAGCAAGCAGGAGGGAAAGATGCACACAGAAGAGGTGCTCTGCTCAGAGGAAACAGCACAGCAGTGCAGACAAAGAGATGTGGGTGTTTTAGCCCTGTACTTTGGGGCAGGCATGAGGGTCACCTGTGTGCACTGAGCACTGCCCACACTCAGCTCAGTGCTGGCTGCTGGACCAGACTTGCAGACACGTTCAGGGACCAAGAGCAAGGTCTTTATCAATCCTAGGTCTGTTGGGGTTATGCACAGAGTTCCCTCCTGTCACCTTTTCAGTGCTTTAGAACAGAGAAGCTGGTGCCTCCCTACAGCCCTGTTTCTTGTCTGAGTCCTTCTGCTCACCGAAGTGCATGGAATATTTTCAGCAAAGGATTTATGATTTCCATGCGCTAATCCAGCATTAGTCATGGTTCAGGTTGGAAGGGACCTTAAAACTCATCCCATTCCAACTCCCTTGCCATGGCAGGGACACCTTCCACTGTCCCAGGTTGCTCCAAGCCTTGTCCAACCTGGCCTTGGACACTTCCATGGATGGGGCAGCCACAGCTTTTCTCTCTTCAGCCTGTGCCAGGTCCTCCCAACCCTCACAGTAAAGAATTTCTTCCTAGCATCTGATCTAAACTGCCCTCTGTCAGTTGAAAGTCATCCCCCCTTGTCCTGTCATTTCCCCCTTTGCCTTCCTAGGGGACATTTGTTTAGGAGGAAATGATGCAAGCTCATGCATTAAGAAATATTGGGAGACATTGGTTCATTTTATTTCCCACCCCTTTTTTTTTCTGGAGTCTCTTTCAAGGAATCTGCAAGACTTATTCATCCAATAATAACAGTTTCACTAAATTACAGTGACAGTCCTTAGGAAGAGTAAAGTTTAAGAAAGGGAATCCTGCACAGGGATTTATTCACTACTGTACAGATTTAATAAAGAAATATTGATAAAGAAGAACAGGGTGACAAACTTTCTGTCCCAATTTGCTTTGCTAGTGGCTGGTTTTATTGATTTTAAATGTTGAGCTCACATTTTCACATTCAGAAAGCAGCAACACTTAATGCATCTGCAGAGAGATTGGGAGCATTCATTAAACCATACACCTGGCAACCTCAGAAGCCAATTTTGAGCTCATTGTGTCATGCTTCCAAGCAGATGTCCTAGCTGCACTGGAATAAACTTTGGCTGTACCTTATCCAAAATAATAAAACAGAAATACTTGCAATTAAGCATCTATACTCACACAGGTGGAGAGCTCCAATCCATCTACCTTTAAAAGCAATAACCTGGCACCTGCAGGCTTTAAAGGTGCTGGACTGCTTGAGTTTCCATATGGAATTTCATATTTCAATACAGGCAATTCAAATTGGAACTTCAAGAAGGAAATACAGGATTTTTTTTTTCACAATAGGAAAATTGTAGACTATTTTCAGTCAATTCCAGCAGTTCTTATTTTCAGATAAAGGACCTCCTCACCTCACAAGCTGGAAAAGGGCAAGTAAACTGAAGAAAACACCTGAAATCTCATTTCATGTATCTCACAGAGGGAAGATAACACACAGTAAAATAGGAACAAGGGTTTCTTTATAGTCAGAGAGCCCTGCCTGGATCCCACATGCCACGTCCAGCCAGGAGCATGGCACAGGGAACGTTCTCTTTGCTGAAGTTCATCGGGAGCATTGATAAGGAGGGCCTTTGTCCCACCAGATTTTTATGTCACAAGCTTTTTATCTCAGCAGCTTCCCATTGTGTTGTGCTGGTGCACACATTGCCCAGCTGTGGAAGCCCCAGGCCACCAGAAGGGAGCCTCGGTGCGGAGGGGAAGGAGGTGCTTTGTTCTCACCTGTGATGAAGCCCACGCAGATGTAGAGCTGCAGGATGCTGGTGCAGAAGGCAGCTGAGACCATCCCCACACCACACAGGAGGCCCCCAAACATGACCACGGGGCGGCTGCCGTAGCGGTTCACTAAAATGCTGCTGATGGGACCTGGGGAAAGAGGGCAAAAAGGACCTTGAGGTCGTATCTTCTGACAGAAGGGCATGTTTGACACACAGCAGGTAAAGCTCTGCAATATCAATGGCCCTGAGTGCTGTTGACAGCTCCTAGGGTGAGCTCGGGAAGAAAATGGAAAAGCAGACATCTTCCAGTGGAGATGGCAGCATGTCCAGTGCCACGGGTGTGTAATCAGTGACAGCTCCTGCCCCCAGGACTTCCAAGTGTCACCAGAGAAGGCAAACAGCAATAACAAATCATGTGAACACAGGATCCCCTTGATTTATGATGATGTTAAACTACCCACACAAAGCAGTGGCTCATATTGTGAGGCAGATATCACAAATGCTGCTGCATTTTTAATGTCCCTATTTAATGCAATTCCAATATTGCTGACCAGAACCAAAGCTTCAGCAGAACAGTTGTTAATTAAATCTTAATAGCAGTCCATGTAGGTAGAAAGTGTTGGGGATGATGGATTAGCCAGAGCTCAAAAGAACCAGTTTGGACTTGCATTTATGCAAAGAGGAGGTTCAGGGCAGTGCAAAATTATGAAAGAGGGAAATGGCTTGACAAAAACTGTGCACACTGAAACAAAGCACTGAAATCTGAGGAAGTGAGACCAGTAAAATCAGAATCACAGTATGATATATACTGGAGGGACTTTGATGGTACATCAGGACCAACCTCCTGCTCAAAGAAAAGCCAGAACTGAGAAGCCAGAACTAGAAAAGCCAAGCTGAGCAGGAAAGAGCAGTCCAGAAGTCCAAGCTGTGAGATGTAAAGAAAAGATTCTGTATTGCTCAAAAATCCTGAATCAAAATGTTTCAAAAGTGATACTGGAAATGAGGAAGGGGAATACAGGCAGATTTAATATCTGAATTTACCTGGCTGTTAGTGGTGCTACTCATCATACAGTAATGGTGTTTCAGAACCCAGTGTGCCTGTTTGCCTTCATTCCTGCCACTTCCCACTCCACTCACACAATACTGCAAACTGGTATTTTAAAGGCACAGGCATCTCTGACGAGTTTGGCTGTAGGATCTACCTCACCACAGAGCCATGGTAGAATATTTACCTTTGCTTAAATAATCTCAGCCAGAAAGAGCTCCAGAGCTCTCTCCAGACCCTGCAAACCACAGCACTCCTGATCACAGGAATGAAACCCAGAAACCCCAACACTCCCTCAGCTGACAGCATCCAAACAAGTTCTCAGCTGTTATAATGTGCAAGAATAGAAAACAGTAGGTATGGTTGGTTCAATCTGGGGAATGGAGCCCACAGAAATACTTTCCACTTGATGTCTGAGGTCAAAACACTCATAAATTAAATGCACACAAGCACAGTCTCAACAACATCCCTGTGTGATCTGTGATCTTGTCCCATCAAATGCACCATTCAGTTAAAATTTCTGTGTGTCTATAATTACATGGAGAGTTTTTCTGCTAATCCTGTAACTGGATTCACACAGGTGCATCCTTTTGCTGCACAGAGCACTGCAGAATTCAATGAGAAGTTCTGGGCAAAGGGATATCTATTTCAGATCAGCACAGTGAGAAAGACACCCCCTTCTGTCTGAGTTTCCCCTGGTCAGGGCCTGAACTTGCACTGTGCTTGAGCTGGTCTCAGCACATCCTGTAATTCAATAGATTGAGCCAGTGTTCCTCAGAAAGGCAGCACCATATTCATCTGCAGCCTAAGGGCATGCAACTCTTCCATTTTTCAATTTTCCACATGTCTGCATTTCTGCAGAATCAATCTAATTACTCAACTAAGAAAATGTGGTTTCCATTACCTTCGCCCACTGGCAGAGGGCTTTCACCCTGCAGGAAGTTGTGCCACGGAGCAAAGCATTTATAGCCCATAATATTCCTGCTAAGGCTCCTCTCCTGCTCTGACCTGGGACAGCTACCATGGAGAGAAGCCCCTGCTATGAGAGCAAAACCAGGACTGCTCACATACGTCCCACTCTTGCAGCATCCAGCTTAGGAGACGGGAAATTAGGGTTGATGTCCCTCTCCTTTCAGTCCATAAACAGTTTTATTGGCTTCACCCATCACGAAGGATGGGCTTGGACCATGACAGCAAATAATGAACTGGAAGGGGCTGAGGGTAGGACACATTCTGCCTAGCTATGGGGACAGCTGTACAGCTGCTATTTTCCCCTAGAGGAAAATAAATGTTTGTATCTCAACTAGTGGCTTTACAAATGAGAGCAGTCTTTCTGTGTCCCTGAGGACACTCCATGTGTGCTGTGTCCTCAGCCACATCCCAGCTTCCCAGCAAGCCATGAGGCTGAAACTTTTCCCCATTCTTGTCGTGTGTGATCTCTCAGCAATATTTTACAGGTCTGCATGAACTTCATCTGCTGCAGCCAGAGCAATCAGTTTTACAACAGGAAAATCAGCCCCATGTGTGCCAGTCTGGGTGCAAGAGCTGTGCTCTCAAGGGTGTCACCTGCCTGGGCTGGGCTGGGCTGAGCTCACAGGGAACTGGGACAAAATTCAGAAGCACAGAAGCTTTCCCTTCACAGCCTGAAGTGTCCAGGCTCTGTGAGCCTGATTTGGTAAAGAGCCACAGCCTGCAGGATCACAGCCCATGCCTGAGGGACAGCACCTGACCAGCCTCACCCACACAGAACTGGGGATCAGAGACCTCTCAGCCCTGAGTGCATGCAGTTAGAGCACAAAACAGGAGCAGAACATCTGGACTAAACCTTCTCAGCCACAGAGAATCCACAGTAAGAGCCATGATGAGCACTCAACCTGCAGGAAAAGCTAGACCTAGCAGGAAAACCTACATGAGACACCAAAAAAATCCAAACCAAAGCTTCAAAAAGTTGGGAAATCAAACTTCCTTGAGTTGTTGCTCAAAGGCTGAAGGGTTTATAAAAGTCCTCAGCATACCTTTCAAATGCATTGAAGCAAATGCAAAATCACATCCCCAAAATTACTTCCACTTAAGTCATTTGGACCTACAGAAACATCCACAGGCTCTAGCAGAGCCTTTTTTCAAAATCTGTCCCATCTCTGGGTGGAAAGTGGCACACACAATCTGTCACATCTGGGAGCTGTGCACACTTCAGCTCCCAGTCCTGCCAGCCTGGGCAGGTGCCAGAGCACACACAGGGACCCCCTCACCTGCCCAGGTGTCTGCAGCAATCAGCATCACACCCAGCAGGTCTGAGTGCACCCTCCTGCCCTGCTCTGCCCCGTGCCACCTGCACTGTATTTCTTGAGGGGGAGGTTGATTAAACATCAAGCATTAGAGAAGTCTAACAGCAGCACTGTGGGGTAGCTTCAGAAAACATTAAATAGCTCAAGTTGGGGCAGAGGGCTGAAGAAGAGGGAACACAAAGCCAGCACTGAAGTTGTGGGGAATGTGAAACACAATTACTGCTATGCTTGCAGCTATTGCACAAATTAAATGTGTGACAGGCCCTGGCAGCACGGTGGAATTGAAAAGCAGGACCTGCCATTTACCAGTTACTCAGCTGGCATGGAAAGAATAAAGATATTGTATATTAGCACAGAGAAACCATTTAGGGTAACAATGTGTGCAGCTCGGATCCCAAGACCCCTTCAGCTGCTAATACCTGCCTGGTCAGACGTGCAGGAACCACAGGCTCCCTGTCCTGGCATCCAAATGAAGTCATTGTTCCCTCCTGCAAGCCTGCAGCAGGACAAGCTAAGAGGAGTCAGGGTGATTTTTGCTTCTTAATTTACAGCATCAGGTGAGAACAGGGCAAGAGAAGCAGCTGGCAAAGCCCTCAGAGAGCTGCCTGGCATTTACCTGGCTTGACCTTGCAGCAGCAGCCACACAAATTCTGTGCCAGTCCCTGGGAAGTCAGAGCGAGGAGCAAAAGCCATCCCAGCTGCTGAGAATGTCCCCAGTGCACTGAGGCTTCTCAGGGAGCAGAGCAGTCAGGGCTGTCCCCAGAGCCCCACCACCAACAGATCACTGCAACTTCTCATGATGAAATTAGAGGTATCATTTAATAAACCCCTGGCACCCAGTACATTCCAATGACAAGAATGCTGATATTAAGGTGGTGTTTTGGTGCAGGAAGGGCTGGCATTCCCTCCCACCCATCCAGCCTCATGGCAGCCCCTTCCATGGCCCAGTGACTTCCTCCCTTCCAATGAACTTCCAACCATGGAGATCTTTCATCACCCACTGCAGGGGGACAACACAGGGCAGCAGAGGACACAGAAGGGATGCTGAGCCTCATCCTGCTGCTGGCTTCACTCAGAGCTGTGCCTGTGGCTCTGCACCTCCCCTGGCTCACAGGGACCTGCTCTCCATCATCTCCATCATCAGCCCATGGTAAGAGCAAGGAATGCCTGCTCAGAAGTGCTTCACTTTACACCCCAAGCCCTTGCAGAGCAGGGTGCACACCATGAGGCTCCCACTTCTGCCTGCAGTAAAATTCTGCAGCCTGGAGAGCAACAGTTTGCACCAAATATCCCCAAAAGATGCAGCTGGGATCATGGTGCCCCTGGAAGACTGATGAAATGTAAAGCACTCTCCTCAGCCCATATAAATCACTCTGGTTTAGCCTGTCCTGTTTAAAGCCTCTCTTTTCTCATACCTGTGGCAGATTTCCATTCTTTGTTAGCTGGTACATGAAAGGCCGTGTCAAAGAGGCTGCTCTTGGTGGCAAGAGAAACACAGAGACTCGCCAGTGGGGAATGCAACAAGCCTGAACTCATTTGTTAGCTTGTCCAATTACTTTTCACCTTGAGTTTTGTGTTTGCAGGAGTGAAAAGGACCCTGAAGAGGAGACTGTAAAACCATAAAGAAAAAGCAAAATACCCTGGGCTCTCCTCTCTTCTCCTCCACAAACCCAGGCCACCTTGTCATTCATTCTTCTTGAGTCACTGAACTATGATCCAGAGAGGGTCATAATGCAGAGCTGGCACATAACAAGAAATATCAATCCAGACTGGCTTAAACTCTTGCAAGTATGACAGTGCTCAAAAAATAGACACCTGAATTGCCTTCCTGTTTTCCTCAGCAAGCCTTATGAATTTTTTATGAGCTGCAAAACTTCCAGTGCTGGTGTGAAACACTGATGTATTTCTAATAGGGACTAAAACATTCTTCTCTCCCATACCTCTGACCCTGTGTGTGTATATATATATATATATATATATATATATATCTCCCTTATTTGTAAGGTTTGGTTTGTCTGTTGGAACTTCTCCTGGATGAATTTCTGCTGAAATATTTCTGTGTAGGCTTTCAGGTAAGCAGCGAAGAGCTGGGGCCCTGAAAATCTGCAACCCAGAGGCTTCCAGCAATGTGGGGTTTTTCCCAGGTTTCACAACACTGACCTTCTGACAGGGTAAAGGGGCACAGAGCCAGTGCAAATGTTCTAGGTCTGCTGGTCAGACCATTTAATCACCACACAGGTGATAAAACAACAACACTTTAAAATACTTTAAAATACTCAACTGCACAGACCACAGGGCTGGAAGATTTGGGACCACCCGTGCCCCAACAGCTGGGGCTGCAACATGCAGCTCAGCTTTTCCTGCTTTTCCACAGTGGCAAGTGGCTCTAAAGAGCTTTTCCTGCACAGTGACATTGGTGAGCACCAAAAGAACTGCCCAGATAGTTAATATTTTCCAAACTATTGTGAAAACACAAATAGGAACTCTGCATGCCATGATTGCCACTCACTGTGGGGAGTCACTGGGGTCATAAGAAGGAGTGCAGCGTACTCAGAGGAGAGAGAAAGGGGGGAAATCGTTTATACTAATGGAACAAAGTCTATAATTACACCAGTAGTAAAACAACAACAGGAGCAGGCCTGCAATTTCCTCAGTAATAATCTCACTCCCTCCGTGGAATAACAACACTGCCTTTGGCTTGGTAATTTATCCAGCAGGTTCCAGCCCACCATAACAGAGCAAGCTCCTCATTACCCCCTGAATGAAAGCAGGTGCCCCCACGTTATTAATGTGCTGCCAGAACCCCCCAGCCTCGGGAGATGGAGGGATCAGCCAGCAGCTCCTGGGGACAATGCACAGCCTGAAAGGGAGGCAGCCAGGGAAAACACAGGGCCCAGCTGCAAACTTGGGGGGAAAGGGATGAGAGGGTTAAAACCTGCAGCCTTTCACTCTTTGTCATGCCAGAAGAGACTTGGACAGCTGATGCTTTTAAGTGTTTGTGTCACCAGGGTGTGGAGAATAACTGGTGGTACCTGCTAACCATGAAGCCTAATAATTATTAGTCTCAGCTGCTTGGTTCAGATGGTTTGGTTTTCACCTGCATGGGCTGAGGAGCCCTCAGACCACCGACCTTTCCTCAGGCAGTGCTGCTGGGGACAGGATGGCCACACAAGTGGCAGTGAGCACACGCCTCAGGTGACAAGCACAGTCTCAAATACTCCTCTGCCAGGACTGACAGAGCAGCTTCCAAAGACCTGTCCACACCTAAATCACCCTGATGCCTTTTATTAGTGTTATTTTACATTGTAAATAGTCGATTTTAATTAAGGAGGCTGAAATCCAGCACATGCCACAGCAGCTCCAACAGCTAACCTGGCCCCAGAGATGCTTCATTTGCTCCCCCACAGGTGAGGAGAAAAGCCAGTTCATTTAAGGGGGTAATGGCTGCAGCTCCAGCACAATCCCTGTGAGATGATGCATAAGCCAAGAATGGGAGAAGTTGTCTGGACACACATTATTCATATTATTGATATTCACACATCAAACTGGTCAGTCCTGTGGTGCCTGGGCAGGACTGGCACTGTGTTCAGCTGGGAAGGTAGTGAGGGCAATGAACCACTGCAGCAACCAGGCTGCAGCAATCCTCCCTCCCCTGCAGCCACCAGGCATGCCCTTGGGAACACAGGGATGACCTCCCACCTGAAATTTGCCACAGCAGCAACCTAAAAAAAAAAAAAAAAAAGAAGAAAAACAAAGCAGACAAGGCCCAAGCTTCAGGAAGACAAAGTGTTCTCTTCCTTATCCAGCAGTCTTATCTGATCAGTGCTCTGGCATTTCAGTTTCCAGATTACCCAGCTGAGATGCTGCTCCTGCGGTGCACGGAGGAGCCACAGGCCACCAGCTCCCAGACTGGGGTTTGGCCAAGGTCCTTCGTGTCACTTCGAGTTTAGGCAATTAAATAACTTCTCCTGCAAAGGGACAGCACTCAGTGGTTCCCCCAGCTGCAGGTTTGGGTCTCACCACGCAGCAGATCACAGCCGCTCACCTTCGCAAGGTCACGGCACCGCAGTGTTTGAGTTGCTCTCCTGTGATTTCTTTAGCTGCCCTTTTGCCTTGGCAGGATCACTGGCTTTCATCCCTCCCATCACTGGAAGCCCAGCTGCAGGACAGGAGTTCCCTGTGTGGCTGCAACATCCATTCCTGGAGGTCAACAGCCCTTGGTTACTGCTCTCAACGTGCGGCTCCAAACCTGGCCCTGCCTGCTGGTGGTCTCCAAGGGGCTTTGCCCACCCCTGGGACCCTGCAGGACTTGACCAAGAGATCCACTGTAATTTGACCAAGTTACGCTGGAGAGCCCATCCAGGGGCAGAAGAGCTGCAATGCTCTGGGACAGGTTGGCATCTGGGGGAAGAAGCTTTCACGTGTTTGCATTCCACTTGGGGGGAATGGATTATAACTTACTCCTTGGCTTAACACCATTAACAACCCCCCAACCAAAACTCTTCACTTCCTTCTTCCTAGTTCTTATTAATCTTGGTTTTTATTAAGTCTATCACATCTCCATTACTGCTGCCTGGTGACCTTGATAGCTCCGATGAAGGGCAAAATGATAAAGCTTTGTGACCAAGTCCACGAACACAGAAATATTTCACCTGAACCTACAGTGCTATTATTGCTTTTAAGTAGAACAGAGCTATTTAAAAAAATAAAAAATATAAGCCCATACGTGGTGACCTTGCAGAGCTGGAGCGCTCTCTGAGAGTCAGGAGAAGTATACGAATCTGCAGCACCATTCATTACAGAAATCAAATCATTCCTCATCCAGCTTTCTTATCAAAATCTAGGATTCTGGTGCTGCTACCCCAGGGATTGCCCCTGCTTGGGGAGGATGTCTTGTTTCCACAGCAGGGGAGGCTGATTGAGTGGGACTCCCAGAGGTGGGAAGGGTAAGAAAAAAGGTGAAGTCCAGCATCAGGTAGCTCCAGAGAGCAGCTGGCAGGCCTTGGGCCAGGATAGCAGGATGCTGGATATCCACAGCTCTGTGAATAAGCAGGATAATTCCCCCCCTTTTGTTTCAGCCTCCACAAAATACCCAGGTGGAAAAGCACATCCCTAGGGAAATCCTAGTAAAAGCCCCAGTTGAGAATGAATGTTTGTGGAACCAGTGCTGTAAGCACAGCAGTAGAGAGAGCTGACACAGGTGAACAGAACCTTGTCCTTGAGAAACCCACCTCTCTCCCATGCCTCAGTTTCCCCTCATAGTGCTGTGTGCTTCACAGCTATTTGAAGGCAAGTGAGATGGGTGGAGAGCCCTGGGTGGGGTCTCCTGGAGGCAGAGAAGGTTTTGATAGAGTCTGAACCAGAGCAGGAGAGAACATTGGCAGTTTTGATTAAGTTAAAAACTGCAGAATCAAACTCATTATTAATATAGCTTTATGCCACTGCATGTTGTAAGGTTCTTTCTAAACCTGTCACTGCAATTTATCATGCTAGCAGTGTAATAAAATACAGCTATAAAATTTTGGATTAAATGTTCAAGGTCAATGGTGGACTTTCAGCTTCCCTATCTCTTCCTTGCTGCTCCAGCAGATGCTCTATTAAGCACTTACAAGCTCTGGGAGAAAGTTTTTTTTGGAGAAAAAGATTTAGTTGTGGAGCATTTCCAGAATTAAATCTTCAGGTAATTTGATTTTCACCAAATTACAAACCTATAAATAACAAGACTAATAAACACTGGTTGGTTTCAGGTGGAAGCTTTTTCCCCAGAAACTCTCATTTTTATTGTTTGCAAAATGTGTCTCTCTGATGCTGTCTTTGTAAAATTAACAGATGGAGATTCCCTAATTTTAATGGAAATTTGGGTGTGAGAGAGCAGCACCCTGGATATTTTGGGGGGAGTTTTACAGCAGTGAGACTGAGACAAGACTCCACTGCAGTACATTCTGAATAAAAACAATGCATGCTGCTGATGCCATGAGTCAGAGCTTTTTGTATAATAAAGGGCAACAGAAGCAGCACATATTTACACCTACAAACTGTATACAAACATGCACAGCAATTGCAAAAGAGTGAAATTCTTCAAATTTGCTAAAAAGAAGCTCCAGTGTCCCCTGGTGTAGCCCTAGCTGTGCAAGCTGAAGCAGCTGAAATGACTCTGCAGGAGGATCTGCTCCCTGAGCTCCCCTTGGATGATGCCTGTTATTTCATTATAAAGATGGAGGAAGAATTTGGCCACACAGTCACCATTAAAAAAAAAAAATTAAAAAAAGAAAATGCAGATGCTGTCCTAGTATTGAATTATTCTCTCTGTTCTGGCACATGTGCCAGGAGGCTGGCTTGTTGTTCAAGCTCCAACAGTTGGCCATAATAAAAGATATTACTTCTTCCCACGATCCTTACCTCTCTTGCAGCCTCACAGGAGATCATAAGAGCTACAAGAACATTAAATTAGTGGCATCAAATTAGAGCTATTAAATTAGTGGCATCACTATTTCTTATTTTCAGAATGTTTGGCTGTTTCCCCTGATGCTGAATAGGGCAACTAATTTACTAGCAAATTAATACTGCTTATCTTTTCTTTCCTGAGAGCTCTGCTGCCTCCTGCTTTCCCTGGCTAATGGCTTTCCCCAAGGACACATCTGTGGCCTGGCTTGAAATGTGTCACCCTTAAAAGTGGGACAAGGGCAGCTCAGTTTGGTGAACCTGGCACCACCACACAGCCCAAATCAGGAGGTGCAAAGGCCAAAGGCTTTTGGCTTTGCGATGAAATTGTTTCCTAAACAAAACTCACCCCTGTATGTGAGGCAAAACCTTGGGAATCTTGGCCTTGTGCTGGAACAGCAAAGAGTGCCCAAGAAGGCAGTCTGCAAAAAGAAGCCCTGCCCAGGGCACCTGGCAACACAATAGGTACCCTGTGGTGCTCCACATTTTGGGACATTTGCTGCGTCCTCCTCACCCCCAGAGCCGTTACCTGGGTGCTGAGGTGCAGCTGAGAGCACCTTTAGGGAAGGATGATGCCATGGCCCTTGGTCCCTTACAGAGAACCATTAAGGTCAAAATCATTAAGGTCAGAATCATTAAGGTCAAAGGACTTCTAAGATCATTGATCAGATCTTTTTTCCTTTTTTTTTTCTACATCAAAGACTCTGCTCTCTAATACCTTTCTCATTTGGTGTAAGGAATGAGCTCTTCACCCATGACAAGAAAGAAAAGAAAAGTAGAAACATTGTAAAACAAATCTTTCTTTATCAGATTGATAGGGCTTCAGCCTGTGGGATTTGGTTAGAGAAAAGCAATGTTCCCTCATGCTCCTCACTCTCAAAGCTCCCAGTCTGCCCTCTGCAATTGGAAATGTGGAATTGCTGAACAGGAGCTCTGGCAAGAGCTACAAGTACCCCATCATAAAGTCCAGGCTATCCACTTTACTGCACAGTAATCTGTTTTACTACTTGTATTATAGTGACAGAATTGTTTTCTGCAACCTAGTTCAGATTAAGAAACTGGGGGATAAGACACATTAACTTCTGTAATATATATTGCCAGAGCCTTGGCTGGTATAAAACAGGTTCCTGGGGGAATTCAGCAGAAAGTAAAGGGCAGAAACAGTCCTGGCTGCTGATTTTCAGTTTTAGTCTGAAAAACTGGAATTCCTTTGGTGCTACAAGCAAAGCCTCAGGTGGTCACTGTAAATCTGCATCCATGCTGTCAAAATCAACACAGCTTCTCCAGTGGAGATTTGGGTTAGTTCATGTATTTTCAGAAAACAAGCTTCATTTGCATTATTTATGAAATGCAAATGCAAGCTCTGTTACAGTGTAAGCAGCACAGTGCAAAAACAAGTCCTTAGACCAACGAGAACACCAAGGAAACCAGGCACTGTGTCAACAAAAGCTGTGGCCAGTGAAAACATCGGCCTCTGCGTGCCCTGCCAGGGCACCGGGCAGCCGGGGTGCCCCTGGGGCTGCAGGGAGCTGGCATGGGGCAGTCCTCACAGGGATTTCCTTCCGTGGCCACCCTGACACCAGCAAAGGCACCAGAGGCCCCTCCAGCCCCCCAGGGACATGTCCCCCCCCCAGGGACATGTGCCTTCTGCTTCATGTAGGAGATGCTCAGTGCCCCACAGAGCCCCCACAGGGCTGCAGCAGCATCCCCTGCACCTCCACACAGTCTGCGACCCTTCTGCCTCATTTGGGAGAGGAAGGGAAGGGATGGGCATGCTGTGGCAATAATCATCTGCTTTGGTAGCTCTGTTAGCTACTCAGGAGTATATTGAAATCTTGGTGTTTTTAGAATTTCTTTTTTTTTTTTGAAAGATTAGCAAAAATCCAGTGTTAAACTGCTTTCTGTTTTTTCAGCAGAGTAAATCAAGCCTTGCATCCTCAGAGTTCTAACAGGCACTGCCACAGAGCAAAACGTGGGCAGCTCAGAGGAGCTGTCCTTTAATGAGGATTTCCAAATCACTGGAGTCATGCATAAGCTACACCCACTCTGGTGTTAAATGCCCAGAAAGTCAAAGCAGAGTGTTAAATACGCTCTTGGGCACAAGTGTTTCATTGCTCCATGCTCCAGCAGCTCCCACCATGCCCTGTCTGCAGCCACTGAGGCACCAGCACCTCAGCCAGGGGCACAGGGAGGACCCCAAGCACCAGTCTTACTCCAGAGCAGAGCAGAGGAGGGGAGGCTGGTAACTGGACATAACTCTGAGCAGCTGCAAGGCAAGAGATTGTACAAAGGTACAGACACCTGCAATTCAGCTCTATCATCCCCCACATCACCGTGTAACAGCATCAGGGAGAGTGAAGTTAAAGCTCCTGCAAAAAGGCAGGAGATGCTCAGTTAACTGGGATAAAAGTCCACTGCAACATCCCAGGTACAGAGCACACAGCACTGACTTGGAACACTTGGAGAGACAGAGAAGAAGGTGGGCTGGGAAACGAGCGGCTGGAAGGAGGCAGAGGCGATCAGAGCAGCATTTCACCTGCTCCAGCACCAGCTCATTGGCCATGAGCTGAACCCCAAGAGGCTCAAGCTCCCCATCCAGATCCCTGTGAGCAACTGAGGTGCTGCCAGGTGCAGGGCTAATCTGCAGAGCATGTTCCTCACTTGGTCGTGGTCAGGCACAAAGCATCTCTTCCATACCAGGGGAGGGGACAGCATTTTTTTATTGGAACACAAAGCAGAGCTGCCAACAACTCACAGAGGCATCCAGGGAGCCCCCAGCCCACCCACAGGTAAATGCTTTGGCACATTTATTGCAGTGTAATGGGACATCCAATGGGACAAGAGCACTGGCACAAGCAGGGGGTTTCTCTTTCTAAATCACTGCTTGGGTTCTGCCCTCCAAGTGCTCCATTTGTGGGTTCTTATATAGGAACTCAGCCCTTGCAGAGCTCATCTCTGTAGGACCAAGTCTGGGTTACAACAGAGTGGATTACAATAGGTTCTGACTCAAGCCTTGCTTCCACCTTACAAACTTATACAAAGCAACTTTATTTTCATTAGCAACTGTGCTCCTCAAAAAACACTACAGTTCATTATGAAGGAAAAAAAAAAAACAATCCTTTGTAAAAACAAAGATTATTCTCACAATTTCTTTAATAGACATGATAAATATTGATGAAGCTTCCTGCAATTGCAGAGTGTGGTTCCTGTCCACCTCCAGCTGAAGATTTAATCAAGGGCAGCCCATGTATTTCATTCAGTCATGAAAGTGATATTCAAATCATAAAAAAGAGCAGAGTTACATGCACTGCTTTACAACTGATAAGAACGACTGGCGATTTCATTGCTGTCATTATCAGCTGCCACAATAAACAAGCAGATACTTCATTTATTATTCTACTCCACACTCAGCTCTGGCTGAAACCCAGACCTAGTTATTTCACACCAGCCTGTTCTCGGGGCTTTTTCCCTGATGCCCATAGAAAGTTTTCTTAAGTAATCTTCTGCTTTCTGGGTAGGAGCCCCTCAGGCTCCACATATGACTTGTCTGCCTAAACAAACATTGGGAAACATGATCAGAAAGAAGATCTGTGGATGGTGCCCATACAGATGGACACTTGGTTGCTGTCCCTCTGCTCTGGCCCAGAGTGGGGATCTCTGCCTCATTGCTGCTCTTACAGCTCCCCGTGCCCAGGGGCTGGTGCAGGACCACTCACCTGCGCCGTACGTCGTGGCCAGCATGATGGAGGAGACCCACGCGATCTCGCTATAGGACGTGCCAAAGAAATCCTGGATTTCTTTGAAGAAGATGGCCAAGCCTTTGGGGAAGGCGTAGGCGAAGCCGATGGAAATGAAGGCGCCGAAAACAACCACCCACCCCCAGCCGCCGTCCGGCGGGCCGGGGGCTCGCCCTGCCTCAGCGGGGGCCGGCATGGCCGGGCGGGCCCACGCTGCCCGGGGAGCCCTGCAATACAAAGGGTGGAGTTGTGGGGTCAGTCCTGGGATGCTGCTCCTTTGGACCCTCAGTCCTGGGATGCTGCTGCTCCTCCAGACCCCGGTCCTGAGATGCTGCTCCCCTGGACCCCCAGTCCCAGGATGCTGCTTCTCCAGACCCCAGTCCTGAGATTCTGCTCCCCTGGACCCCCAGTCCTGAGACCCTGGACCCCCAGTCCCTGAATGCTGCTCCCCTGAAGCCCCAGTCCCAGGATGCTGCTCCCCACATCTGTAGTCCTGAGATTCTGCTCCCCTGGACCCCCAGTCCTGAGACCCTGGACTCCCAGTCCCTGAATGCTGCTCCCCTGGAGCCCCAGTCCTCAGATGCTGCTCCCTTGGACCCCTCATCCCAGGATACTGCTCCCCACATCTGTAGTCCTGAGATTCTGCTCCCCTGGACCCCCAGTCCTGAGACCCTGGACTCCCAGTCCCTGAATGCTGCTCCCCTGGAGCCCCAGTCCTCGGATGCTGCTCCCTTGGACCCCTCATCCCAGGATACTGCTCCCCACATCTGTAGTCCTGAGATTCTGCTCCCCTGGACCCCCCAGTCCCAGGATGCTGCTCCTCCAGATCCCAGTCCTGAGATTCAGCTCCCCTGGACCCCCAGTTTCGGGATGCTGCTCCCCTGAAGCCCCAGCAGGATGAGTCCCCAGTCCTGAGACCCTTGACCCCCAGTCCCGGGATGCTGCTCCTCCAGACCCCAGTCCTGAGATTCTGCTCCCCTGGACCCCCAGTCCCCGAATGCTGCTCCCTTGGACCTCTAATCTCCGGATGCTACTTCTCCAGAGCTCAGCCTTGGGGTGCCGCTCCCTAGAGCCCCAGTCCCGGGCCGCTGCTCGCCCTGAGCCCACCCTGCAGTGCCGCACACACCTTCGCTCAGGTGAGTCCCGTGTGCTGTGCCGCCCACGCTGCGCGGCCCCAGCCGGGAGGAGCGGGACGGGGCAGGAGTGCCACGTGTACGTGCGGAAAAGCAGAAACAGCGGCTCCAAGGCTCTGCTCCTCCCCACCCCCGGTGCCTGCCGAGCCCCCGGGACACGCGTGGGACACTGGTGGGGCACCGGTGGGACACGGGACCCGCGGCCGGACCCACCTGCGGAGCGCGGCGCTGGCGCGGCTCTGCCCGGGGACGGGGCGGGGGAGCGGCCGCTCCGCTCCGGGCGGGACCGGCCCGCCCCGGCCGAGGGACACGCTCCAAACCCCCCCGGCTGTCACATCCCTCGCTCCAGCACCCTGTCCCCTCGCGTTTCCTCGCCCCCAGCCGAGGCAGCAGCACCAGTCACCCCGCGGGCGTTAATTAAACCACCTTCAGCTACTTGAACGCAAATTGTTCTTTTTACTTCCCCTGTATTTCCACCTGCATCCCTCCTCTTTTCCGTACTAAATCCCAGCTCTTTTCTCCTCCATACCAAGTTGTTTGCTGTTCTCCTGCCCCTGTGCCACATCATGGTTATTAAAAAAAAAAAAAAGGAGAGTGATTTTTTTTTACACGGGTAGATGCCGATAGGACAAGAGGGAACAGATTTAAAGTGCAAGAGGGGAGATTTAGATTAGATGTTGGGAGAAAATTCTTCACTGTGAGTGTGACAGGGCATTGCCACAGGTTGCCCAGAGAACCTGTGGCTGCCCCATCCCTGGAAGTGTTCAAGAGCAGGCTGGACAGGGCTTGGAGTAATCTGGGATAGGGGAAGGTAGCAGGGGCATTAGAATCGGATGGGATCTAAGGTCCCTTCCAACCCAATTCAGAATTCTATGGTTCTGTGATCATTGCAGACTTCTGCCCCCTTTCATGTTCACTAATTTGCTGTGTATTCTAGTTTTCACATGGAGCTCTGGTTGGGAAAACGTTAAGCAGTGTTTGCTCTGGCTGGGAAGGTGCAGTTTCACCACAGACCTTTTATCTTTCTCAACCTTGCCTCCCCTTGGCTTAACAGCCCTGTGTGTGTCCCATTTTTCTACTTGCACCATGAAGCAACTGAGAGGGGGAAAAAAAATCAGGGCCTTGCTCTGCAGTTTACCTGGCACAGTTAATCTGGAGCTTTAAAATCTCCTCACAACACAACTGTAAGATGTTTTATTACTGCCATTTCTTTCTTCCTATAAAACTGAGTAAACTCAAAATGACCAGAAACCTTTACTCTCAGCTGTGGGGTCACAGCATGATGACTTGGAGAGTTTTATTTTGGTACAGCCCTGACCCACTTTATGGACTGTGAGGATACCAGCATTCAGTTGCTTCAGCACCTGCTTTCTGTGTGCTGTTAAAAATCAAAAATAAGACCAAAACAGAATAAACACACCTAAGATTGAATCTGGCACATCCTTAGCAGCAGCATGGAAGGTGGGAGGACAGATAGAAAGTGCAGGGAGCAGAAAGATGAAGAAGCAGGTACAACTTCAGCCATGGAAGCTGCAAGAACTCTCAGCTGGAAGATGAGAATTTCCTTCTCCAGAATTGCTAAATTATGTGTCATGCTAAAGAATGGCCCCTGCAGCCAGCCCCAGCAGGACGCCTCTGGGTAAACTTTCACACAAACTCGTGGCAAACTCAGAACTAGAGCAGGAAACCAGTTGCAGCAGGTGATACTGGGGGCAAACAAATGATTGCTAAAGATGTCTAAATGCGGTGTTTGCACTGCTGTTGCTGCTCTGAAGAGTTCACAAGCAAAGAAGAACAGCCCGAGGGCAGAGGGTGGGACTGACGCTGGAAATCCAGGGCTCACTAGGTCAAAAAAGACTTCCTGGCAATTTGGGAGCCTTGGGCTCATCTCACAGCAGCTGCCTGTGCCAGTGCTCCCCCTCCATGTCGGGACCACAGGCTCTCCCCTGGGAGCAGGCTCTGCTTTCTCATCCACTGACAGCAGACACTTCCTGGAGGGCAGGTTTTTTAATTTGCTGGCAAGCAGCAACAAAATTGATTAAAATTGCAAAACACCTCTTCGAATGACTCATTTCCCTATCACAGTATTCCATGTAAATAAGTGCCTGCTATTGTAATTCCCAGGGCTCTGCTCCAGAGCTGCTCAAAGAGGGGCACGCAGGGAAAAGGGGCCAGGAGCAAAGCAGAACCTGAAACTCTTCCTCTCCCCCCATCTTCCAATTTTTACAAAGCTTTCTGTGACAGTTCCCAGGCCACGATTTTCTAATCAAATGAACTAACAGCCTTTACTTATTGAAGCCCAAGGTTTGATGGACAATATTTAAAATTCTAGAACTACAGAATGGCTTGGGAGGACAGAGACCATCCCCATGCCATGGGCAGGGACACCTTCCACCAGACCAGGTTGTTCTAAGCCCCATCCAAGCTGGCCTTGAACACTTCCAGAGATGGGGCAGCCACAATTTCCCTGGGCAACCTCTGCCAGGGCCCCTTTTCACTTCACCCATAAAGTGGAGCACTTAAGTTCCCCCCAAAAAAATGACTAGTGAGGACAACTTGAGTGTTTTTTCTTGTCTTGGAAAAAGAAAAAAAAAAAAAAAAAGAAAAAGAAAAAAAAAAAAAACAGGGTTGGGGGAAAACCCCTGGGCCCCCTCAAGAATCAAAACAATTTCTATTTATTTTCAGTGAACCACTTTGGTATTTGGAAATAATTTTATTCAATGCCTTTTATGCAAAGCAGTTTATAGCAGCCAAAGGTAAGAGCTACAACTCTATAATTCCAACAGAGTTTTTCCTTCATTGAGTCTTTGGAAGTCAATTAAAGACTTTAGAAATTGCTTCCACTTTACATAAAGAAATCCATACCTAGCTCTGCTGCTTGAAAACAGCATCTGGTAAATGCCAGAAGAGGTACCTCTGCACTTCTTTCAAAGGCCTTTAATGGCACACCCCATTTCTTAAAACTGCTCTATTGTCATGTTCCATTTGCTCATAAAATGCTGCAGCAGTGAAATCCAATCCATTGCCAGTTCAAATGGAGCTCCTGAATTAATGGATGAAAATATAGGCAGCAATTTTCTGCAAAACCAAAGGGCTGGACCCATGCAACACCATCGCTGGAATATGAGCATTCCCTTCTCCAGAAATACTAAATTGGGTGCCATTCTAAAGAACATCCCCTGCAGTTGCCTTGTGTGCCCTGTCCTAGGAGAGAGACATCCCAGTCCTCAAAAAATAGGCCCATATATTTACGTTCCTAATAAAATTCTTGGCTTTTTCCAAGGGATCAATCCATACAGATACAAAGTAACACTTGAGAGTAGATTTTAAGTCACCAAATTTCTTGGCTCTGGACTCCAGCCAGATGCCACGACAAAATGCCAGTTGGGGTACAAAGCATCACTTCCCTTCCCAGTGACACAGAATTACCCTTATGCCTTGTGTTCTCCCCAGCACTGAGCATGAGCAGGCTGATAAAACACATTCCTCAGTGTTTAGCCACAAGACTCCAGCACTCAGGGATTTACCGCTAATATTTTCATGCCTGGGTTTTTAATTAAAGGGAACCTAACTCTGGCTGGTGGCTCCTGGGGCACTGAGCAGCAGGAGGGGTGCAGGCAGCACCTGCCCAACACGTTCCAAGCGGCATGTGTTGGTCAAACATGGTCAATCCCCATCCCCTGACATCTCCTTGGCTATTTGGGAGGGGAGGGACCTTTCACTTCCAAGCAGCCTCTTTGCTGCTGTGTGAGATGTTCTGCTGCAGGCACAGCCACCAGCCCCTCACCCCCTGCACCTGGTGATGAGGTGACACTGCACAGAGCCAAGTGACATCCGTGCTGGCACCAAAACCACCTGGGGCACTGGCAGAGCCTCCTGGCTTTGTTTTTCACCGAGTAATATGTTTTACAAGGGGGTCAAGAAGAGGTCAAAATAGAAAGTTATGAAATGTCAAACTTGCTTTTTGCTAAACCCCAGTATTAATAGCATGAAGTGCAGACTGGCAGAGGCATTCATGACATGAAATAAGTTTCTCCAGAGGCAGGAAATCTCTCAGACAGCCCCAGCCCTGTGTCTGTGCCATCAAACCACCTAGGTGCATGAAGCATCACTGCAGGATGTGCTGGTTTCCTGGAGAAAACAGAATAAACTAAGCAGTAACATCACTTCTTCTGTTTTTCCCTTGTTGCAGGAGTTTAATCAGCAGCTCAAACGAAAACATTCTTGTTGGTAAAAAGATGGTGACAATTAATCTAGATCTAATAACTGGAATGTTTTCACCGGGGAATTAAAACAAATTATTCCTTTGCTATTGCATCTTTGTCTCATTTACATTTTAATCCCAGAAGAATCTTCCTCTGTTATATTTGGAAAATGACTGCATAGAAAGAAAAAAAACAACATGGTTGAAGTACTCAGAGATGCATCAAGACTTTAGCTACTAACTTTTATGGCAGAAGTCTGGTTATGCCAAGTCCTAAATGGCTGAAAATGAGGAGAAATACTGTGGTTTTTCCAAACACTGCTGAATGCAGAGCCTGAAGGCATTTAAGATTGTGCACACAAAGACAAGCAAACAAACAGCTGGGGCAGGAGGTTGTGTTGAAGGTGTAATTACACATTAGCCAGAGCAGAGCAGGTGACTCTTTCTTTGTACTGAAAATAAAGGGGACTCCACTGGAGACACTCTGTGCAGAGGGGAACCTCTGCCTTCCCCACCCTGTGGCTCTCCAGTTCCAGACTCAAGCCTTGTCCTTGCTGTGAGGTTTTACCACAGGATAAGGAGTCCATACACTTTTGCTCAAGGTAAACACATAATGAATAAAGACTCCTTAGTGTTGCCGAAGTAAAACCAGTGTGGTATCCCACCTTATCCCAGCCTGCCTTACCCACTTAGCCTGCCTGTGATTTCTGGTGGAAGTATTTTTGTGGGGGTTTCCTTACTCCCTTCAGTGGAAAGGAGCCAGGTTAGCAGAGATCTGCAGCTCAGACAGCCAAAACTAATCTGGTGAATTGTGACACATCCGCTCCCTCCACCAGCACCATGTCCAAGTCATGGCCCTCAACAGCTGTGGCACATCTGGGTGCAGAAAACCACTGCTGCCTCCAGCCCACTTCCAAGTAAACTCCCAAGTAGCTGTCAGCAAGGCAGGAAAAGGATCAGCTGCCTCAAGGCTGCCTGAATAACACTTCACCAAGTTGGAGAGCTTAAAGCCTCGTGATGTTTGAGAGAGGAGAGATTTGCAGGATCACCATGCAGAGTGATCCTCACTCCACAGCAGCAAAAACCTGGAACTGCACAATGCTGACTGAGCCTGAATTGAGGGTCAGTGACCTGGGGACAGGGGGATGTCACTGCAGTTTCCAAGTAGTCTCTGGAACACCGTTGTTTGCAGATCATAGTACTCCTAGTCATTACATAATGCAGGTATTTTCCAAAAATATTAACCCCACCTCACCCAAGTTTTAAGATGATGGAGGGATGGTCAATTATAAGTACAGAAAAATATCATAATGAGGCAGCTGGGGCTTTGGTGTGGGTTTTGGTTCCCCACCAAATAAAATTGTGATTGTAACTCCACAAGGGTGTCTCCTCCTGACACGAGTTTCCCCAAGAAATCTCTCTCTAGGACTGCAGTGTTCTGGGAGCAGGTATTGCTCATGTATGTAGGACACCTTTGATCTGCTTCAAGGACAAGGATTGTCTGAGCAGCAGCCAGCCTCAGCTGGCACCACACAGTGCTTGTCACCAGCGAGGCTCTGGGCAGTGTAAGAGAGCAGGTGGGAAGCAGGACAACAGGATCAAGCCTGCAGCTCCTTGGAACACAACCAGCTCCTCCTGGTGTGATGAAGGAAAGCCTGGAAGCTCCTCATTACCCTTCAAATTCAGTAAAACGCTGGGATATGGAAACAAGAGGCAGAAACAGACCTGGGAGGAGCTGAGTGCACACACCACGGGGTGTAACACCCCTGTGCCCTGTGCAACACACAGGATTGCTGGGGGTAAACTCAGCAGGCTCCTGGGCCTGAATTCTCTGTGCTGCTTTGCCCTTCTGGCTGAGCATTGTCCAGCAGATTGAGCACGGTGCTTTAGCATTAACTTTCAAGGTCTTACACAAAGAGTTCTTAAGGAACTTGCTGAACTTCTGACATTGTACATCCCTGTTACCCCACAAGGATGAAAACAGGAGACTTTTTGGTCCAAGGGCAGTGTTTACTCAAGCCTGCTGTAATCCCAGGTTTACAGACTGACCTTCCTAAGAGCCCCCTAAGTTCCACAGAAATGACTCCTTGTAAGAAGTGCTTCAAAGAGGCACGTGATCCCTAGGTAAGGTTCACAGGCCACTCCATTACTTCCCATTCATGAAGACCTCTGGGGAAGCCCCCTTTCCCAAAATGCCAGGCTTCTAATGCTGCAGTGCAGCAGGTCAAACTCAGCAGCTGAAAAATGAAATCCTGGCTCCACTAAAGGTGATGGCAAGATGCCTGATGACTTCAGTGCAGCCCAGGCTTTACCCAAAAATTATATTCAATGTTTGTTGAAGCTTTTTTTTTTTTTTTCTATTTACTCTAGTGCAGGCTGTCCTTAATAACTGTTTTATATACAGATATCTGCAGCTTTTCTGAGTACTGTACAATAAAAGCTGGGGTTTGAAGGGATCCCCTGCATTCCTCCAACCACTCTGGGCAGGCTTTGTTGGTGCTTTCCTCCTTCCTCAAACACAGCATGGAGCTTCACTGGATGCTACAGAATTGCTGTAGACTTATGCTGCTAGGAAAGGAAGATCAAACTGAGTATTCAATTACTTATGCACTCAAAGGTATTTATTCCCTGAGATGAAAGTCCTAAATCTGTTATTATTGCCATTCCCTCTTCTCGTACTATTAGCCTGCTGCTGCTTTCAGATCTATGGAGATGTCAACACCAGTTACTGGCAGCAAAACTGAAAGATGAGAACATGACAGGGAAATGTTTAGAATTATGAATCATGTGCAAAAACAGATGAGATGCTTGATCTCCCTTAATTCTAGAAGAGTACACAGGGATTTTTCCTCAGATTTATGCTTTTCCATTATCTACTTCAGATGCTGCAAGGATTTAAAAGATGAGTGAGGTGAAGAGCAGCAGGTACTGTCTGGGGGACAAACCCCCAGAGAGGAAAGGTGCTCTTGGAGCAATGAACACAGGGGTTTGTGAAAGGGACAGGACCCCCCTACCAACATGGAGTTCTTGGCCCAAAGTCTGAGTGAATATAAATGCAATGCTGAAAAGGAAAAGTTGACTTTCTTCACAGCATCTCGTATTTTCCTGCTTGTGCTGCACTCTCCTGTTGTTGCAGGTGGCATCTGGGAAAGTCAGGCACTTGCACACACAGCTGTAGTTTATAATAACAGCTCTGCAGCAAGATGGTGTCAGAAAAGTCTGTGTTTAAAGATGGCAAGGTCAGTGATGAAAGCCACAAGCCTGGTACTGTAATGGCTTCCTCCCCCATCAATACCACAACCAGCAGTTCCCTTGCTGTCCTCTCCTCTATTTCCAAACAGATGTCAAGGGCCCTCACTCAGGGAATGTGGAGAATAAAAAGCCAGAAATTCCAACCACTCTGAGACATGTGCAATGTCTGGTGCTCAGCTTCAGACATCCAGCTTCCAGAGGGCCCTGAACAGCCACCCTAAGGAAATGACCCCTCTAAATGAATCTCTCTTCAGTCACTCTGACTCTCTCAGCCCCTGACACAAAACCACCAGAGCCAAACAGCAGCCAGAGGATACACAGCCATGGTTTCAAGGGGAAATCAGTGTTCAGTAGAGCTGCTGATTTATTCCCCCTGGAAGTGAAGCTTTCTGTCCATCTGCAGCAGAGAGCACAGCCCGAAGAGCCCAGGGAATCTGCCTCACTGACAGTGATCCACTCCAGCCAGACCTGAAAAGGCTCTTTCATCCCTCACACCTCTCTGGTCACATACATCTCCTTTCACCTTCACCATCCCACACCACTCCCTTTTTACTGCCACATTCCTAAAGCCCACGAGAGTGTGAGCCTTCTGTGTACCCCGATCTTTGCAATGAGTGACCCAGCAAGCCTCCAAAGCACCCTGTCCTGAAGGTGAGAGGGTACCAAGATCCCTCCTTTTACAAATTTTTTTTGTAATAGTCTTCCCCAAAGAATGTCACAGACTATTTTTTGGGGGGAATACAGGTTTGGGTAGGTGTGAGGTTACTCACACTTGGGTGGCTATTCTTGTGTTCTTCAGTGTTAATTCTTTTACCTTTCACCCTTGCAAAACCAGCTAAGAACCACCAGGATCTGCTAAGAGCCCAGGAATAACTGCCAGCAGCTGCACCTCACAGGCAGCAGCAGCCTAAACCAGATGATCTCTACTAACCATTAACAGCAAGATTAACCAGCTACTCAGATCAAAGTGGCAGACTGACAACCTGGAAACATCCCTCAGGGAACATCCATTTGATGATTTCATTAAGAGGACAGTAGATATCTTCCCACAAAGGCAATTTTTGCAGCCAAGGTACAGGTACCCAGTGAACATTTTAATTTGAAGAAACTAGTGAATGTATTTGTTTTTTTAGAAAGATTCTGCAGAGAAAAGTCTAAAACATCATGCCTTACATATTTGAAGCAAGATTTTAGCAACAGATTTAGGGAAAAACATATTTCAATGCTGTCTCAAGATACACATGCACATATTCCATGTCTGTACATCAGCAAAACTTGGGGTTTGAGTTTCAGTGGCTTCTCTGCAATCATGAGAACAAGTCACACATTTTTGTTTCAAAAGGAAAGACAAGAACAGGAACAGAACAAAAGACTAAGTATACTGAAAAAACTGCCTGGACTCAAATAATTTCAAGCCTCTACTCACCCACGCATAGCAAGATTTCTGATGAAATAATTGATGGTTTCATATATGTTGGCAAGAAAAAACTCAGCACTACTGGTTTTCTCAGTTTTGCCAATATATATCATCAGAAAACAGAAAGCCAGACTCAGAGTTAGCACTTTCCAGGAACTTTCTCAAGAAATACATTCTCCCCTTTTGGTGTAGAGATCAGATCTTCTCTTTCCAAAGGAAGATACAGCCTTGCTTCACTTACCTCCTCCGTAGGTGGTAGCACACATGATGGATGTTGTCCAGGCAATCTGGCTGTAGGAGATGCTGAAAGCAGCCTGGATCTCTCTAAAGTAGATTGTGAAAGCTTTAGGGAAGGTAAATGCAAACCCAATTGAGATGGAGGCTCCAAACACCACTGCCCAGCCCCATCCACCATCGGGGGGGACATAGCCCAGGTCTGAAAGGACTGGAGGAGACATGGTCAGAGCAGATTCCAGAGCAAACTCTGCTTCCCAGTGTCCTGCAGAGCAGAGGAGATGTGTGTTGTACAGAATGTTCATAACATGTGGTCAGGCATCATTTTAAAGCAAATTAAAATAATTTAGAGGTACATAGAATCACCCACTCTTGAAGCCTTAATCCTTTTGCTGCCTTTTAACAGTTCTATTGTTCAATTCTAACACAACCAAGATCACCCTTCCCTCTCCAATAACCCTGTCCAGCTCTTCCACCTGTATTTTAGATACATACCCTCAAAATACTCCTTTGGCCTCCATGTCCAGGGACAGACTTCAGTCCCAGATGAAGTCAGTGCCTCCACTTTCTGTTCTCTGCCACACCCACCTGTGGCTCTGTGTCCCACCTTGGGAGATGGCTTCTGGAGGTTACTCCTGTCACAGTCCCTCTGGAGAGAGCCCAGTGCTGTGATTGTACCTTTTTCAGGGTGAGTCCTTCACTGTGTACTTTTCAGATGTGGGTGGAAGTCCTTATGATTTCAGGTTATTCCTGCTCAAAAGAATAATCCCCATGATGTAAGCAGCAGGTGAACAACCCCAAGTGGGCTCAGCTCCCCTGTTCTGCAGGGGGACAGGGCTCTTTTGGCTGTTGCTTCCCTCAAACCAACAACCAAACTAAGAAACTGCTTGCAAAGGGGCCGAAGTTCCTTCCTACTTATGGGCAGCAATTCCACTCGTGCCTGATGCCTGCCAGGTTACCAGATTATGCTCAGGAACAGCACAGACCAAAGAGGGCATTCACTCATTTGCATTCTTCCCATTTTCCCTGGTCATTAAAATAAAATGAGAATAAAAATAAAAATAAATAAAATATACACCTCTTTTCTGTGAATCTTTCAGATTCATCAGGGATGAGTTTTGGGATCCCTTTGCAAAAAGTCAGATCTCCACTGAAAACTTTCAGTCCTGTTCTGAAAGATTGCTGATTTTTGTTCTTGTCATAGCCTTCCTTCACTGTCTTTTTTTGCTAGAGACCAAGAACGTTAATCTCCATTTATTTTTAATTGAAGGAAATTTATGTAAGCCCATATTCAGTGCTCTGGAGGCCCTCAAAGGGTGAGAGGTTACACTGGGAGAGGATCACCACAAACCTGCTCCATCCTCACCCTCATCCCTGGGCATCCTCTCCCAGCCTCTGTGGGTGAGGAGTCATGGTCAGACCCAGTGTAACAGGGCAGAGACTGATCACTGAGACCCACGAGAGGTTTCACTGCCATTTACACAGAATCACAGAAGGGTTTGGGTTGGAAGGGAGCTTAAAGATCATCCAGCTCCAACCCCTTTCCAAGGATTTCACTGGAACATGAGAGGAACTTGACTGTAACTGGAAAAATTATTAGCCCAAAATGCTAATATTTAATAATCCACTCTAATTTCTATCTGGATAATATCCAGGACTGCAAGTTTTTGGGTTTCCTGAAACTTCCTTGCTGTATCAAGAGACGACCAACTAAGTCTTTTACAATAAAATTATAAATAATAAGGAAAATTCCCCGTCACACTATGAGGGATGCTATGCTTTAATTTCAGGATCAAGCAAGATTGTACTTGCAAAGTTCCTCCTGCTCTGATATTAGGTAATAAAGTGGTCTGATAGATATTAATGAAACTTTTTTTTTTTTTCCCTTACAGGTACCCACAGTATATGGAACATTCTGATGCAGAGTCTGTTATACCCCATCATCTAAGCCTTTCCAAAAAGTGAAATAATTTTCTTTTAGAATTACATTAACTCAACTTCATTACTGTAGGGTAAGGTTTTAAAAGGAAAAGCCAAGTTAAAAAGTAATAATGGTGATGTTGGAATGCCTGTCTGTTGATGTTTAAGAGATTTTATTACTTATCAAATTGCATTTCATTGCACTGCTTTTTTCATTCCTGGTTATTCTACCCAGTTTAGGCCATTCAAATATTATGGAGAATACCAAGCTCCTAAAAATATTGACATATACTAGTGGTCCTGAAATTAGGCAAAATAAAACTGATTAAGGGGTGGTTAGAGTGAGGACACATTTCCTTATTTAACATTATGTTTGGTATTCACAATCTATCAAAATTTAGGCTATGCAAAATTCAAATTTTTTGGTAGTCCTTTAAAAAGGTTGAGCCTGAACTTTATATATGGGATTAAAAAGAAAGGCTATTTTTTATTACCACCAATTCTAAAACTATGACTAATTATGCACCACCTTTAGAAGTCTTACATGATGAATATATTTGTGCATTTAATTAGATTTTTTGTTTAATGAGAGATATATTGAGAAGACATTAGCATAAAATCAGACCATGGTATCAGATCATTGTCTAAATTTTCTATATCAAAGCAAATTAATACAGTAAACCAAAGAGAGGAACCAAAGTTAAATGCAAATATAGTGTATAGTCAAAAATAAAAATCACACCAGCTGACTCTTACTTCCCCAACCATAAAACAAGGCTTCCAGAGGAAGATTTAGGGGAATCCAACTTCGGGATTATAAAATTTGGGATAGTTTTTAGAGGGTTTAATAGCCTGAGCAACCAGCAAATGTGATACAGTCCCAGTCTCCCCTCATTTCTCCTGTGGCATCCCCTGAGGACCATTCTCCCACAGGCATTACCCTTTCTGTTAGCACCCTCTTAAGCACAACTTTGTCATTTCCAAGAAAAAGTTGTCTTTGTCTGGCAGAAATTTACTTGTCAGCTCTCTTGCTTTGTCCCTATTTCCTTTTTGTGAAGTGAAAAAACTCTGCATGTCCCATTTCTCCACTTACCACACCCTGCAGTCTTCCTGCTTAATTCCTGTTAGTTTATCTAGATTTACTCTTTAGACAGGTATTCTGGATCTTTTCTCCACTATTCTACAATGCTCTTCAGGAATCCCTCTGAGGCTATTAACAACAACTTGGAAATAAAGGAATTCCAGGTCTCTTGCACAATCGAGGCCCTTACATCTCAACCCAGTTGACATTTACCATCTTCTTTCCTTGATTTATGAACTGCCTGTCTCTTGGAACCAACACGTACAATCACAACCTTCATTCTGTAACCCAGATCAACTGGGGACTCTTCTTGGACTGTACAATTATTTTTCTACACCACTTGTTTTATTTGGTTGGGGCTGGGTTTTCTTGCAAGATGACAGCAGCGTGAAAAATCAAACCTGAGTCTACTAAAGCTTCACCTGCTGATGCAAGGGCTCCCATGGGGCCAAGGTTCCCTCAACCCAAGCACAGCACCACAGCACACACAAACACTCACTGAGCACCGGGTTGCTCCCTGTCCGGCGCGGCGGCACCGCTCGGACCCCGTTCCTCGGCAGTGCTGGCTGCTGGCTCCTCTGGGAGACACCTGCTGCCTTTTAAAGCCATCTTCTCACCTCGTCCCCCACCCCAGATGAGATCAAAGGTTGAGATCAGAGCCTCTACTCTCACTTGGAACACCCTCTGCCACCTGGTAGACCTAAAGGCTGCTGTATCTCACATTAACTCCTCTTGAACGGGGGTGGCCCTTCACCTGCCCTGCAACAAATCCAGGGCAAACTCTCCACTTGCTGCGCTTGGAATGCTGGCATGTCTCAGCTTCCTGTGGCTGTTGATAAATTATTTGTCAGATATCGTTTTTCCTTGTACATATTAACTTATTCTTTCTTCACAATGTATTTTTGCAGGCTCTGCTCCCACTCTAGTCCAGGGAAATTTGCATATGGAGGTCTTTGCCCATCCTGCTACATGTGTTTTACCCCTCTGCCTGAAGTTCTCCTGCATGACTTCTGGGTCACCCAAAATCCTGCATCTGATTGATTTTGATCACCCAAGAAATGAAGGCGTTGACAAGCCACAGCAACACTTACCAAGGGGCAAATGTCACCCTGGAGTGAGGAGAAAAGATACAGAAAATTCCTGAATTTTTTACCAGTAACCAAGCAGTTGACTTGGACCTATTAAATGAGCAATGTCCACAAAGCAAGTCCATGCCTTGTAAAGGTTAATGTAACCCAATTTCAGTAGGAATTTTTCCACCAGACTTATGTTGCAAATCCCCATTTGGGGGATTTAAAACGTTCTCCTGCCGTGCTTATAATCCTGAGGCTGAAACACACTAGTGAAGCACAAAAGAAAATTAGGAAAAAAACCGATTGTAGGTGGGCCAGGGAACTGTTTTCAGCCAATCTGAGTAGAAAATTCATCAGAAGGTAAATGGAGATAGGAAAATGATACATCCCAGTTAACTTTGCCAGTCAGCATCTCCTGTAGCCCATATTTCCTGCCTTGTAGCCACATGCCTTGCAGTCATCCACACTCTTCCATAGCAGATATATCTTCCTTGCAAGGATACAATTAGTGCCCAAACCCACACACAAGTTCCCAGTTTGCACTAGCACAAAAGGCTGCACATGGTGCTCTCCCAGCCAGCTCAGATGTTCTTCTCACAACACAGGACACACAATTTAAAAATATTTCCTACCAGGCAGTTGTAACAGCTTGATAAAAAAGTCTCCAGTGGTTAAAAGACAGCAAGATAAATTCTGGGGAGAAATCCATTGAGGGCTATTAAACACAGAGATGTCACCTCTGGCATTGCAGATGGCAAATTGCTGGAGCTTGGGGAGTATTGACAGGCAGCTCCATGCTTGTCTCCCCAGGCACCCACCATTAGTTCAGAGTCAGGGAACAAATTCCAGTTCCTTGGGCTGATCGATCTCGTGGTCCTGCTCTTTCTGCCTCACCAGTCGTGGCTCCTACCAGTTATTCTCTTTAAAAATGTTTTACAGCCAGAAATATAACAAGCATATCTGGTGCTTTTTCTGTCTTCTAAAATGAGTAAATCCTTAAAGGCAGTTATATGTGCTGTGGGGATTTGTTACAGCTTGCTGGAGTGCGTGTGGTCCTCTGTGCTCCACCCCACGGGAGGGCACCAGGAGCTGCCTGTAGAGGAGAATGCAACCACACCAGACCTAGAGCTCATGGGAGTCATTTATTCCTGAAGGTGTAGTGTTGGAAGAATGCTACTGTAAAATAGAATGGCATTGCAAGCAGTGAAATCTCTTTAGACTTTCAGAATTAATTAACTTCTGCATTTCCAAAGATGTACTTTCTGTTTTGCTTCTGGATATTCAACAGTTCTCTTGAAACTGAGCCATTTTAGACTGGTGCTTAACCAAATCAAAACATGGATTTGCCTTTGTTAGATATTGTCCCTCCTTCCATGTCTGTGTTAACAGCAATTGCCTAATTTATAAAGGTTTTTGCTGATAGTTACTGGCTGTGACCATTTCTAGTGCACTTCAGACACAATAGCAATTCATACTATTGAGACTGCTCTTCAAAATCACTTTGGAAAATCTTGGACACCTCCCTTGAGGCTGAGATGGACAAAAGCAGCAGAAACTCTCCTTTACTATTTCATTGGCCTATGAAAAATTGAACCTGAAGGACAAATCCAACTGCTCTTTCTTCTTAACACTTCTTCTCCATATATGAGTTTTGCTATAAAATGTGGTATAACTTTTACTTAGGAAAAATAAAATGTAAATTTTCAGAATAAAGACAGTTTCAGCACTTAATTTATTGGTGAAGGTTAATTTGACATTCACCAATTATTCCTGCCCCTGAACTTTTCAGAATCTGTAAAGAAATCTGTTACTGAAGGAATATGACTGAACCAATCTGGAAGGGTTTAAGAGTTTATCTGCAAATCTTTTTCTGCAACTGATGTGTCACATACCATTTTGACTTCAAACTAATTGATCTAATGGAATTTAGAACTGGTTTATAGATAATAAAAAATTAGATATGTATCATTAAACAAAAGGATCAAAAGCTGGCACAAAGTGAGCATACAGTTCACAGTTCTTACACTTGTGTGAGGGCTGCAAAGCAGAGGTCATGTGCAGATCTAAGGAGACTTGGGAACACTGAGGGCATTCCTTAAAATATATCTATTTGGTACCATTTAGGTTGATGTTTTACTGGTATGTTATCATTGCTAGCACTCAGTGACACTTAAAGGTCTAAATACACACACAGCATGTGTAAATTGTGGAGCTGACCTGTTAAAATACAGAAGCTTGAGGTTATTTGGGCACAACCTCCAGTCCTGTTACCCTGGTGTGGCTTTGGGACCAGGCTATGCCCTGGCTCACAGCCACACAAAGAGGGAGGGCACAGGAGAAACTGTGACCCACTTGAACAAATTACACAGAGGGCCTTCCATGCTGGGAAGGTCTCCCCATCATCCAGGTGCTACAAGGAGTAGGGCACAATGCTTTACCCATTTCCTTTTTGTTCCTCTTCAGGCAGATCTAGGCCTTCTTCACTCAAGGTTTGTGACATGCAGCAATTCCCCTAATCCTTAAAAAATAGTCAAACCCAGCCAAATGTTCTCCAACTGGGGATTTTTAGCACTTTTTCCTTGAGGAAATACAATATTCAGGGTTCTGTACATGTGCTCTATCACTCACTGTCTGCTCACAGCCCCCAACTCATCAAGTGAAGGCTGCTTTAAATTGCATTTTGTAGAGGGCCAAAGCTTTCAAAGATGTAGAGTCTGTACAGGATTTGTGTCCTACTGGTTGGTTAGAAACAAAGTGACCCCACCAGCACATTTTGAAAGGGAAAGCTGACAAACACCTTTGTGGTAGTTCAGAAACTCCTCTTGGAGAGATATAGAAATCAGTTGGTTTTGTAGCTTCTACTTTTTCAGTAACTTGATCACATAATCTTTGTAAAAGTTAATAAATACCTGCCTCTTACAGTGGATATTTGCATCATTATTTGTGTAAAACACAAAAATCAGCAGTGAGGCACGGGGACCTTAGTGAGTTATTAAGAAATGGGGGAGGTTCCAGCTTTGCTGGTCTCATTCTTCGATCTTCGAGAGGCCCAGAGGGGAGAACATGTGCAAAGAGATAAGGAGAAAGCAACAGCTGGATGGTTATTTCCCCACCTCTTGGCTGCACATGAGTGCCAAGCTGTGAGATATTCCCCTGCATGCAGCATGCACTGCACAGCTTTGGGGCACAAACACAGTGGATAAGTTCATTTAATTAATGCTACTGGTTTTAGGGGGTGTGCAGGGGTTTGTGTGTTCCTGTCCTTCAGCAGATGCTTCCAAAATAACACGACTCACTTCCAAAAGGAAGTCTGAAAGGAAAAAAATGCCCAGCAAATAATTCCACCTCCAACCTGCAGAGAGAAAGAATCTCTCAAGGGCTCAGCTACTTCTCTCTTCAAAAAATACATTGGAATTTACTTTAGTATCCAAAGAAGGAAAATCTTTATTGACCCTTAAAAGAGCATAATCATTTGCAAACCTGTGTCTCCCCAGCTCCCTTGGTTAGCTGCTCACCCTCCTTGCACCTGAGCAGGTTCACCTGACCCTGCAAAGTCATCCTCCTGTTATAGCATTGGCTTTGTAACACATGCCAGCATTGAAAGGATTTCACAAGAGCTCCACAGGAACTTGGGACACTGGGGGGACAATCCATGTATCTGTTCTTTGCCACGACAAAAGAGAAATTAGGGAACCAAAGAGCATGGATGAAATACTCCTTTCCCTCTCTTGTTCTGAGCCTGGTTCCATCTCCTGTGTATTTCCTGCTTATGCAGGAACTAAATTCCATTTTTACTCACACAAGTGTCTTGCCTGTTTTACCCAATTTCTTGTTCATCAAGTTGCATCATTTTAAATCCCAAAGGAAGTGATCCTTTAATATCAACCAGCTCTCTTGGACCCCTGTTCCCTGCAGGGCCTGTTCCTATGGGATTGCTCCAAGATTTCTGAAGAGGCTGCCTGGAGAAAGCCTCACCCTCTCGTGCTCAGGTGGCCTGCAGCAAACACCCACAGCAGGTCACCCTGAGCAGACAGCCCTACCAGCAGGGCCCTAAGTCTCAACTCACTCATCACCCAGCCCAAGACACACTTTGAAACATCCCAAGCGCTGCCACCAGATCCACGGTGCCTTTCTGGTCTGTCTTTCCCAAACAGTGCAGCCCCCCACAGCAACAGGCCAGTCACAGGAGCCAGCCCAGCACAGCTCTGCAGTCTCAGGGAGATCAGAGCCCTGGCACTGCACAGACACTGCCTGCAGAACCTGACATCAGCACCGTCCCAAACCAGAGAAGCCCACGGTGCCTGCCCAGGCTGCCATGACTCGGCATCTCCACCGGTCAGGAGAGCCTCTGGAAGGGAACAAAGGTTCTCAACCAACCAGCATCATGCACAAGCAGCTCTGCTACAACCATCACTGCAGCAGAGACCACAAATAATGCTGGAGCTTTGCCTTAAAAGCCAGGGGTCTCTAGTTCTCAGCTCTGCAGCAAGGGTGCTGGGAAATTCAGTGTACAGGGGGCTGGGGTTTTCCAATACACAGTGTTCTCAGGTGGGAAAGCCCCACTTGACATTCCTGCTGCAATGCCAGCTGCAGACAAAGGCACGGAGAAAGGGAAGGGAAAGACCATGTTGCCTGTGTGTAAGCAAATCAGAAGTTACACCTGAACAGCCACAAGGAATGAGACAAAAGAACAAAGCACCTTCCACATCAAAAAAAGTGACATTACACACAGGTGAGGCACAAGTGCAGAAAGAGAACTGAACAAACATCAAAAATACATCAGATTAATTTTCAGAAATTTACTAAAATGCACATAGATTTGTCACAAAAACAGTTGAACTCCACTGTATTTCAACAATAGGTTTATTTTAAGAAACATAACATGACATTAAGTAAAAATGCAAAATTGTGCAATTATGGCAAAATGTTTAAAAATCCACACATTTGCCCTCATAGGACTACAGTACTTCTTACTAACATACCTGAGCACTGAATGTTGGATGCCACTTCTCAACAGCCTAGCCAACAGGGAGCTCTTGGATCTCTTGTAGAACATACACACACTGCATGTCTGGTGCACCAAAACTGCTTTGAGTTATTCTAAATTTCATTGATGGAAGCGAGTGGAAATTACAAAATGTTTCCTTCTAAAGTAACTAATAATTTTGGAAGAGATTTACACTCACCTAAGTTCTTACAACACTAGAAATTCATTTCATAAAGGGAAATAAACAAATGCAAAAAAAAAAATCCAAATGAGCAAAATGTACAGATTACTGTTCAAATATTATCAGTACCTTTGGTGCAATTATTTTGTTTTTTGTGCTGTGCAAGTTTACTTAAGCCTGACTCTAAAGCAAAACTTTACCAGGAATCTGACTTTCAGCATAACGTAGAAGCATTTACGAATTGGCAAAATGTCACAGCTACATTACTGTCTCAACAAACTCCTCATGCAAAAGATTTAGTATATTCTACTCCCACAGCAATTTCCAGGATTTAGCTTTCAAACACATGACAGACTTGGATCACACCCTCAGTTTGAATGGTTAAACAGAATGGAGATCTTCGTACTTTAGTGCAGATAAACAAAATTAACAAACCTACTGCAGAATTAACCACAGCATATTGTACTTCTATACATCACATGACCAGTCAACTGCTAACTCAATTCTATTTCATAGTTTCAAGTAATATATTGAAATTTGTTCTACTAAATAAATATAGATTGTCAAAAAGCAGCAAGAAATCTTGTAAATAGTCAACCAAGCTCAAAAAAAAAAAAAAAAAAAAAAAGAAAAACAAAGAAACAAGGAAAAAGTTACATAACACTTTGCAAAAAAAAATGCTCTTACACACAAATGCAACACTGTTAGGGAGGGTGCTTCAGAAAGCTTGCAGCTCGAGGCCTACAACAGCGCAAAGAGAGCTAGCCAAGGACTAAGGATCATTAGTTAAAAATTAAATTAGTTGTACTTCTCAGAAAACCCCTTATTCTTGGCTATGCATATAGATAAAACTATCCAGAAGAAAACTAAACAAAGAAACAATACACTTCAACACTGGTGGAAAATGCAGTCTTAGCGAGAATTGCCAAATTCAGGAAAAAAAACAAAATGCAGGTGCTCGCATTGGAAGAAGAGTTTGGTGAATCTCTGGAAGATGAGGTATGTAATGCAAAGAGGCATTTTTATTTTGCTTTTCATTTCACAGTTTTTTGTTTGTTTTTGCCTCTCAAACATTTTGTGCAAGAATTAATAAATAGAACCAGACGAGTATTTTCATGTATTAGGAAGATTCCATTTGGGAACAGGAAGACCACACAGTAAACAAACATTATCCAAATCCTCAGCCATGCCAGGGGGATAAACAATGAGCTCAATATTTGGCTGACTGAAATATCAGCTGTTAAGCCAGATAATGGTAAGCACTTTCAGGCAGTGATGGCCAGTGCCATGTCAAGTTAACTGGTTTACTTAGGTCAACAAGAAAAAACAGGAAAGAGTAAGATAACTTAAAGCTCTGCAAAAAGTAGAGCTGTAAGAAACCTGGTAAATTACAGTTGATGCAAGTTTTAGGAGTCCTCTTTTCCCTTTTAAATCCAATTTTCACTACTGAAGTAGAGGCTGAACTTCAAACTTATTTACTTTTTAAAAATAAGTTAAATGTTAAATACATAAAGACAAGTGTTGCAATATATTCCTTATTCTGTATTTCCCCTAAGATTATTTAAGCCATGGATGCTTATTGTCAATTTTGCTTTAATACACTGGATAATGCTGACAGCTCAGTAGTGCAATTTTTCACATTATAGATCAGAAGGAAATAGAAGATAGTTGGGGGCTTGACTGCAAAGAAAAAAGAAAAACAACTTGCAAAGTTAAACCACACTTTTCCAAATCACCAGAGCACATGCCAACTCTGCACATAGCACTGTACTGTAGTGGAGACAGAATGAACACTCCACACAAAGAGAAAAAATAAAAGAGAATCAGTATTATTAAGGCCATATCCTGTCACCATTCTGTGCAAGAACACCACTGCAGTAAAAATGTTATGTTAGAAAAGAATCTGATGACAGGACAGGGCCTGAAGACAGACACACACTCCATGGAAAATAACAGGCTGTCTTAAACAGTAGCAGAAGGCTGGCCCAGTTCAGACAAACAAGTATTAAAAATGTACTAGCACCATCAACTTTTGGGTTAAAGCCCTTTACGGGGTGAAAAAAAAGTTTTTAATCAGTGTTTAAAAAAAAAAGTTTTTACAGCACTACACCTATGTGGCAAAAAACGGGTTTTGGGGTTTATTCCCCACTATCATTAAGCTCAATCTCAACAAAAATCCACAGACAGGAACTGGTACAACAATATGAACAGGCCTCCATCCGGGGCAAAGGTACTCCACAATCCAATTCTGACTTGAGTTTTTCTTCCAAATTGCAGTGCACAAACAACATCACAAACATCTTAGCAGACTTCAAGAACAGTACAAAAAGAAGAGATCATTATGAATCAGGATCTACCATTCCTCTCTATGTACTTTCAATCTAAATAAAATTTTTAAAAAAGCAACAAAACTTAGTGATATTGCCTCAAATTTTACCCGTATTAAAAAAAAAAAGAGAAAAAGAAGAAAAGTCACTTCAACACATCTTGGACATCCTTAACTATTAATGCTAGATTTTCTTTCACTGTAGTGCATAGTTATCCTGGATCTTCCACTTAATTTGCTTTTACCACAAAAAAAAAACCTTTAGTATGACATGATTAAGTGTTTACCAGAAAAAAAATGCTGATAATTGCACTTTGTAACCTCCTTCTCATTTCCCAGGAAAATATCAGTAAATATGAAACTGAACCAACAAGTCCCTCCCCAGACTGCAACCTTTAAAGAGCACCCATCCCCATATACAAAAAACTGTCTGTTTCATCTTACAATAAATACTGACAGAATTTCTTTGTTTTCTTTTAAGACATGTTTTCTCTAGCATCAAATTACCACTGAAATCACTAAGGCCTGTTACTGAAAAAAAAAAAAAAAAAAAACCCCAAAAAAAGAATTTAAATAACTTTCTGAAGACACTGCGGATACAATTTAGCAACAACACATTCAAAATGCCGGCCTAAATCCCAGAGCCTGTCTGGAGTCTCGTAGACTTTCTGCCACTGGTCAGTGACCTCATCGTACTGGTAGAGCGAATTCTTCCTGCTGGTTCTGAAAACGTGTTCTTCAACAGTGACTTGAGTAGCTCTGACAAAGAGATGGAGTTTGTTTTTGAGGAGAACAAGTTTTATGTATGGATTGATGGACTGGTCGCACGGGAAGTCTTTTTTTCGAGTCCACTTGTTCTGTTCGATGTCGTAGGCCTCGACGGTGAACATGCGCTGATGGTTCCCACACGTGCCAGCTATGTAGTAGATGGAGTCGTTGTACACTGTTGCCAAGCCTTGGATTCTAGGCACAGTCATTGGGGTCAGAAATCCCCAGTAATCCTTCTGAGGATCGTAGCAAAGGAAGAACTCCCCTGAAAAGAGAAGAAAAATAAAACATAACTCATGTTTTGTTTCCAGACCAACAATTCTGCAGCAATTAAGCTCTGAAGTATGCTCTTCCACAGACAGAAAGACTCTAAATTTTCTAGAGCCTGGATCCCAAAACAAACACCCCAGCACCATCAAATGCTTTCTTTTTAGTGCTTTACAAAAACATTAATAGCATGACTAAAACCTACTTCAAGTTTCTGGTTCAGATGAAGCAGAGGGAATTTGAAGCATATCAGAAACACATTTTACAGAGTTTCTAGGTATCCTTTATTACTATAAAAGCATGCTTTTTAATTTGGGACAAAACCTTTCAAGATGCCAGTCTTGAAACATCTGAAGTACATTTGTGAAGATGTTAGAGTGAAACAATGTGTCATCTGCAGACAGGGAGTCTCACAAGGCATAGCAACCTTCAAACCCAGAATTCTGTCTAATACCAAACTCAGATTTTGAAGCTACGGGTATCAGGTGGCTGGGTTACACATTTAGGCTGATTTGCTTGAAAGGAGGCCAGGTGAGAACCTGCATGAAGCTACTGATTCATGGTTAGGTTTGTGGTTAGATTATAAAACACCTCTGCTGCTCAGTGCACAGAGCAGCAGCTACAGACTGCAGATAAAGGAAGTTCAGATGACCAAAAACTCATGCTCTGTACATTTCATGAAAAGAACATGGACAAAGACCACCTTGACTTTCGTAAAGTCCAGTGGGAGAAAGGTCTTACATCTGCCAAATACTAGCATAATTCAAATCATACATGATTTCACGTGGCTATCTTAAGAATTTTAACCAAGCTGTTGTGTGACCAAATACCTCAAGTATAACAAAGAATACAGAAGTGAGGCAGTAAAATTGGTGGAACAGAGTTTAAGAGATAGAGTCTAAGAGATAATACTAATTTTGATTATTCAGTTTTGTTCCACAGTGCAATCTCCAGTGACTGACACTTGCATTCCATAAGCATTTTCCCACTCTCATCAATTCTTATTGACTACATCTAACTTTGGGGTTTTCCCTAGAAAAATTACTAAAAGCTAACCTCTTTGTACTACAGCACAACTCAATCAAGGTTTTTTCTAGCCACCCATAACACTACTCTTTAGAATTTGCTGGTTAGCACAGGAAGTAGCTTGTTTGTATGAGCAGTCAGTTGTCACTAAAAGCACTGAAGGACAGAATCAGTGTAGCTAAAATTTGTGAACAAAGTGCACTCTTATTCTATAGGTTATAATAATATCATCCACCTTTTATTAGTTCTAAGAAACATGAAAAGAACAAATACTAAGTTCAGTATTCTTCAACATTCCTTTCTAAACACCTAAAGCAGACATCTGACCCAAGAGAGATTTAAAGAACTTTTTAGCACAACGGAACTATTTAAGGCCACAACCAACAAGAGTAGAACACGATACAGAAACAATGGAAGAAGAAAACTGTAAGTCACATGGAAGATCACGAATGCAAAGTCAAGAAATAATGTTAACTTCTTCTGGTAAATAATAAGGATCTTACAGTATTGTCTATCCTGTTTCTTCCCCGTGGTCCACCTTTGTATGGAAGTGACCCAAGAAGAAGCTGGTGTGCATCTGAGACCCAGCTTGTGCAGGTATTTACAGAGGTGGCCCTCAGCAAAACAAAACTGGGACACCTCCCCCTCCTTCCTTCCTTCCCACTTTGTGGGGCTCTTACCACAGCCCCAGACCAGTCTCAGCACTTTTCAGTGTGCACTGAGTGTAAAGGCAGTATTGTAATTACTGACCAAAGAAACAGAAGTAAAACTAAGAGAGATGCTTTATCTCTTTCTAGTTTCTAAGATGACTTCAGAAGGCAAGGTAGGGCAGGAAGTGAAGACTTAGAAGTCGTTAATCAACTTCTACAAGTCACCAAGAATAAAGACACCAGGAATTTTCTCAGCTTTAGCCAAGTAAAATGCAAAGTGCTTTTTCACAGGACAGTATCTTTCCTTCAACTTTGGTGCATTTCACCCAGGTAAAGATTTAATAAAGAATTTTCAGAATTCATTTGAATACTGTATTCTTGACTCAGAATACCACCAAAAAATGCCATCTGTGCAATAACTCAGTACTACAACTTCGTGACCCATTGCCAGGGCATGAGAATTCAAGCAGCAACCTCCCTCTTCCTAGTTCCCCCCCTCTTCCCCTCACCTTGCCCCATTGCCCAAGGGGTTTTTCCAAATTGCTTAAGAAAACACAGACAGTCAGAATGAACAATCCCCACTTCCAATAAAACACCACAGAGGCAGTCAAACCACCTTACCCTGTAAAACATAGATGTTATCCTTATATTCCACAGCACTGTGGAACTCCATTGCCACCGGCATGGGACACACAGCTGTCCAGCAGTTCTCCCGGCTGTCATAGCACTCCACAGACTTGAGGGAGTTCCGCCCATCTCCTTCATAAACTCTCCCCCCGATGGCGTACAGCTTCCCACAGCAGTGAACCAACTTGCAGCCTATTCTGGCCCGCAGCAAAGGAGCCTTGGGAATCCACCTATTGCCAGAGTGATCGTACATCCAAAAATCACTCTCGGCCCGGTGGTCGATGGAGACCTCACTGCTGCTCGGCCTGTAACCACCCGCAATGTAAATGTCGTTATCAGGAGACACGAGAATTCCCACCTCCCTCAAGTCATTTGGTGGCTTGCATAGTTTAAACACTCTCCCTGTGACCGAATCTAAACAAGGCACTGTTTGCTTCTTTCCTGAGTGTTTGTGGGCAGCATCGAAGCATATGATCATTTCGGAAGCGGTCATTCCAAGCCGTTGTGTGTAGCCATTGGCACTGGGTTGTCCCTTTTGTACACAGCTTTTGGCCATCGCCTGTGCAAACACGGGAGGGATTTTCTCTAAAAACGTCTCATCCAACAGAGGCATACGGATGCATTTGGCAAATATTTCTGGAAGGTGCACTTCTCTCTTATTTTGTTCATGCTCAAACCACCTTATAATGCTCTCATAAACATGTTCTTCTTTATCTACATTTAAATCATCACTGTTGAGGATACTTATCAGTTGGTCTTTTCTCAACTGAAGAAACTCTTGCTCTTTGGTGACACTCAGAAACTTCTTGCGAATGTAGTCTTGTGACCTGTCTTTGAGTTCCTGATGACCATAGTGATCAGCAAAGATGAACACCCCAATGGAGTTCTGTGGGTCCAAATGACTGATCATGTATTTAGCACACTGGTCTTGTATGGAAGGGATCTGGAAGATACTGGCTGCAGTGAACAAAGCTTGAACGTTGGCCTCTGTCAGCACTACTCTGGAGGTATATGCATAGTTCAACACTAAATGCATCGACTCTGCCTCGACACCAACGATCCGAACTTCCTTCTGCGTGCTCTCGGTAAGGCCGCTCGTGAACATCGATCTGCAAAGCAGAAACATCCAGCAGTTTGTCTGGAATTGCCTTTAGCTACTGGCACAAAATTAAATATATTGTACAGCTAATCCAAATGTGTTTGCCCCTGTGTCAGCACAAACACATTTATCACAGGTGTTCAACTCTCCTGTTGGGGTACCTAAATTTTAAGATCATTTCTACACTTACTGAAACAAAAGTGGAACTTCTTGCTTAATTATCTCACTAACCCCTGTTAAAATTCACTGAGTTTACAAGCAAAGATCTTGACATTTCCAAGTCTTTGCATTCAACCTTCAACAAGTTACTTCATATGCATACTCTAGCATGCTAAAATATGTAACTTGAGAAGAAAAAAAACAGTTTCAATATGTTCTTACTGTATCTCTGAAACCCTCAGTACCAGGGGCAGTTTTGCTTGGTTTAAAATTGTGTGACACCATCTCCAATGAAACTTTCCTTTGAGAAACAGACACAGATAATCCACTGACCTTAAGAGAACAATCATCTTTACTTGCTAGGTGCACTATATTATCCATAAACACACAGAACTTATTCTCATTAAATGAAAATCTAAAAAAATCATACCTATACTAATATTCTGCCTGCTTTGATCCCCATTAGAACAATGGATGGTTTTACCTGAAATAAGGACTGATTGCAGCAAGAACATTCCTATGACAGGAGAATGTTTTCCCATGATCCACTTCCACCACAATATCTGTCAGCTGTCCTTCATCATACATGGTCTTCAGCTGTTGGAGAATACTACAAGCATGGAAGGGGTCCATTCCACTGCTGGCTTGGTTTGAGGGAGGGACTCCGTTCAGTGTTTGTGAAAACTGACTTGGTTCTACAAAGCAAAATTGAAACTTTAACAGAAAACAACCAATAACAAAAAAAAAGCCTCCAAAAACCCTTGCATGAACAAGAATTAGCACAAATTGATATTCCATACTTCCTCAGCATCATCATCCTTCAACAGCAAGCCAAACATTGTCATGGGTGTGTGAATACATAAATATCTTTTCCTCCTTTTCACAATGTACATGTCAGTTACCATTCAACTCTAAAGTTTTGTTCTATCCCCCTGTAGAGTTTATATCCATTAAGGAAAACAATACAAATACTTCATACAACTGGGGAAGGGGAAATCAAGTCAAGACACAGAACACTTATTGACATTTAAAACAAAAAGGGACACAGAGGAATAAAATAAGTCCCCGAACTACCCCCACCATTACACAAGTCTGTATGTAAATATTTAACTTCACATTGAAACAGGAACTGGCTCCTGCCTTACACAAGTGATGGCTGGAGCAGAGGCTCATGAAGAAATAGCCCTACAATAAGTCTTAACTTAAATTCACATAAATTTGTAGATACAGTTACATGTTTTCTCTACAAATAAAACAGAATTATAATTTGAAATTTCTCAGGTGTGAAGGAGCTCATATATCACCGTGGAAACATATTTAGTAGAGCATATGCTGCTAAATAACATGTGATAAGCCTAATGAAGTAAATCCCAAAGTGAAAATTGAGCAATAGCTCAAGCACAAAAATCTGTTTCGCAATAGCACCAAAATTTTTACGCAACAAAAACAACAAAGGAGAGCTCAAAAGAAAAACATTAGGTGGCCAGAGCTGCAAATCAGGTAAAGCTGCTGACTGCAACAGAGTGCTTCTAACAAAATTTAGGCAACACAAAGGGGCAAAGAGGAGAGAGAGCACATCCATTTTCACAGAAGCCTTTCATCAGCCCCACTCCCCTCTCCCGGCTGCGCCCCCCTCACCCAGCAGGGGGGTCCCTCACGGGACAGCCTCCTTCCAGCCTCACACAGACACTGCCTCGCACAGCCCCGCTCAGGCGCCCTCCCCTCACGCCATCAGCTCCCACAGCCGAGCACCGCTGCCCTGCCAGGGACCCCTCGCAGCCCGGGCACCCCCGAGCCCCCTCACACGGTGCTTCCCCCCCCCAGCACAGGCCCGCACCCCCACGGACCCCCCTCCACACACAGGCCCCGGTATCCTTCACCAGGAGCGCCCCTCTGGCACCGGGCGCTCCCCCGTCGCCCCGCACCGACCTCCCAGCGCTGCCATCCTGAGCCCCGCTCGGGCAGCGGCTCCGGGGGCGGCCCGGCAGGAAATGTCACCGCGCCGCTTCCCCCGCTCACCGCCGGCCGCGCACCCCGCAGCATCAACAACACCGATTGGTCAGCGCCCCCACTGCCTGCCGGGACATGTAGTGCGGGCCGGCAGCCCTTGGCGCGCGGGGCATGCCAGGAGTTGTAGTCCCTCCGGAGCGGGATGCCTGGGAGTTGTAGTTCTCGGGGGCAGGCGGGCCCTGCCGGTCGCGTAGCAACGAGGCGGCGGCGCCTCGGCCGAGCCGCCATTTTGGGCGCCGGGGCAGGGCCTCGTGGGCCGCGTCAGCGCCTGGTCCCGGCGGTTTGGGATGTGTTCCCCCTCAGCAGGGACACCCGGCAGAACTGGCCTCTCCAGAGGGGTAAATCACCCCTTCCGCCCCCAAACCCTGCAGTTCTCCTGCCCACGCTGAGCTGTGGCTCCTGGGGCGAACCCTCGCTGAGGGGAGCGGAGGTGCCACCCGGAGATGCCCGGCGGAGCTGCCGCCACCCTCAGTGCTGAGACCCCAGAAAGGGGCACAGAAATGCCTGCCAGCGTCCTAATGCTGCAAGGGTGTGGTGAGGGGCAGGATGTGAGACCCATAGCTGTGCAAGGTTGAATTAACCTTTAATAGGAACCAATAATCGGCTACTTGTTCTGAAAGCTTGTTACATCAGGAATATTCTGAATTTTTTCCAGGGTTGGTAACCCCAGCACGCTGGAGACAGCCAGATCAGCCCTGCCTGTCCCGCAGAGCTGCTAAATGACTGCAGTGCACCAGTGACCATTTAGTTGCCCCTGACCCTTAATGTCACATTTCTCTCTCCATCCCAGAGGTCAAGTGGATGATAGTCACCAGTTTTTCCAGTTTTCTAAAGCAATTAGCCACTGGTCTCATTCTTGGGAGCTGTATCGTTATCAGGTGTTTGCTGTGGAAGAGTTTTGAGGTTTTTTCTTTGTGGAATGCAATTAATTAAGAATTAAATAATGGAAGCATTGAAAAATCGTGTATATTTTTCCTGGTTCTATGCAAAACAGATTTAATACAGCTTCACAGCTTTTAGCTGGGAAGTTTTGTTTGGGGAAAAAAAAAAGCAAACAAAACCAATGTGAATAATATTTTAAAATTAATTTCAGTTAACTCTGAGGAATTAGTAGCCTGAGTACATGAGCACTTCTCCAAAGCAGGTGAATTTAAAGGCAGTGCCCCACTGGTTTTATTTTTGCTTGCAAGGCACAGCCTTTCCCTCACTCAGCAATTATCAGTGGTGTCCAGGCTGCTCCGATGATAATGCTGCACAACGCAGGAGTGATGGAGACTCTGATGAAGGAGGTGTAAAAGAAAATAGAACTTCACGTCTGCAAATCGATTCTGCAGTTTTCCAATTTCCCCATTCAGCAACGGCACGGCCTGTGAAATTGTCCCTAGAAATCTGAAACGAAGGGATGGAGAATTCCTCTACTCTTACCCTTTAGCAAATGACATTGCCTGATACAGTTCATTTCCTTCGGTGTGGGCGCGTGGGCCGGGCTGGATTAGTGTTCAAATGCAGAAGCCAAATGTAGAATGTTTTTTAATACAAATCCCGCATTGAACTGGCACTTTGGAGCGTGAGCCTTTCTTGAAATAGCTTACCTTTGCATGGCTTTTAGTGAAGCAAGCAAATTGCCATACAAACAGGTTTAGATGTGCTTTAAGAGGCATCCATAGCAGCACCTTTGCTAAGGCTGGAGCCTTTCTCAAGTGGAATAACACCATCACCCTCTCCCCTCCCTGGAAACCTCCATCAGCACTCCTAGGATGTAGCACCACGGAGCACTCCCATGGAAGTCTGGGGATCTGGGTTTTTCACCCAGTTCTGCACAGTATTCCCTGCAGCTCTGAAGGGCAGAATGAGATGTGTTGCCTGTGCAAGCTGCTCTGAAATCCATGACAGTCACACACCATGGTAAAGCTTCATATAAATGGCATTTGCATTGCACACAAATATTTGAGCCTGTTCTTTCAGAAATTACAAGATGCTCGAAAAATTCCATCTCCCTTCTGCTGCATCGTTTTCTTTCTCCTGTTGTTGTTTTGTCTGTGAGTGATACAGGCCCATATTTGAGTGTAGAAGTGAAAAATTGGGTTCTTAGCTTGATGCTGCCACAAATTTCTTCATGCTGTTGATCAAATAATTTGATTTCATGAATTCTTGCTTTCCAGGAGACAAGGGGGACCTGTGAATAGACATATTCATGTAAATCCTTTTGTCTTATAATAGGTTTTGGTATGTATTCTAATAATTTTTGGTACTTTTTTTTTTCTTAGTTCTTCTGTCAGCAATGCACTGAAACATTTTAGGATTTTGCAAGGATTTAAAGTCCTTGTTATTGATGGATCAGGATGCTTTCACTTGTGCTTTAATTTCACATCTAATGTATCATTCCTGGAGACAGAGCTTGAAAACGTACACATGGTGGCGAAATTTTCCCATTTGATATTCCAAAGGTTCAAAATAAAAATGAAATTATGTCAACTGATAAGGAACAAACAGTCTATGTCTGTCTTTTATAAGTGACTGCTTATAAACTCACAATTGGCACTGTGTGTTCTGGGATTCTTGCCTTCAGAATAAAAATGTCTTTGTCATGAGCTCAAGAGAGAAAAGAGGAAAAGGAAAAGGTTTCAGGGGAAAGTGGACAAAATACAAACCTTTTCAGATATTTGAGAACTTAGAAGATATCCATAAAAAGAGTTTGGGCAAACAATGAAGTTATTGAAAAGGTTTTCCTTTGTCATTGCACCTGCAGAACAAGTTAATTAGAAAACTGGTTCATCTGGTTGCCTTCAGCATAGGGACAGAGAGAATATCATATCTATGAAATGGTTGGTCTGGGTCACCTGGGAGTAACCTGCCCCAGTGCTGCTGCTGCACAAGAGAGGGTGCACAGAGCACTTTTGGAACAGGCAGCTCTTGCTACACAGTACTTGGTGTGTACAAAACTTCCCATATTTTCTCCAGTCAGCAAAATGAGGATAAGAAATGCAACATTCATAGAATGCAAAATTCATAGAAAATGTGAACAAGGGTTGCAGCTTTAAAAGGGAACAAATTTTAATCCACATGAATATTCCCATTTTTGTTTTGGATATCATGATACATGATACATGTTACAGATACCCTATCATGTTTACTTTAAAGTTGTAGGAAGAGGTCACTGCATCCTGTTTGCCTTTTTTTCTTTGCCCTTTTTACTGTTTTTTTCACTGAAAAGAGGGCATTGTGAAAGGAAGGCACAGCCTATCCCCACATGTTTCATATAACTTGAAAAGAAAAAACCAAAGGCTGCAGAAACTCTTTATTTTTTCTTGACATTATGAATGGTGGCATTTTTCATGACTCTTGAGTTTAAACAAGCAAACAAAAATCCCACCAAAATAACCCCACAGTGATTTCCAGCAAAATTGTTTACCTATAAAATTTAAATACAAACTAGTAAAAAAAAAACAGTATTACTTGCTAACTCCCAAATATGTCTCAATTACTATTTCCAGTTTTTCAGTTATTTGTGCCTGTTAATTTGCACTGTGACACTGTGAGAAGCAATAGAGCTGATGCAGCTCTGAAAGCCCCTCATATTTTAATTGGAAAAATCTTGATATTCACTGTGGAACAATCTAACCTTGAAAAACAATCTTTTACTAGGTTGTCTTTAATGCATAAAACACTGCTCATTTTCTGCAATTCTGTCACCGAGGGGCACATTAATTTAGCTGCACAATAATTTAATACATCGATCCATTGATTGGAGCAGAGAGGTTTTTGTTTAGCGGTTCCAAGAAATCACACATTTCTTGCAGAATCCGTAAAAAGACAGTTCTGGCTGCAGTTTAAGTAGGGGGAATTGCAGATCATGAGGGAAAGTTGTCCTTCAAAGCCGATCGATCCCGCCCCACTGAGCACAGCGGGCGTTCCATCAGGAGAGAGGGCAGGCAGGCAGGGGGCAATTAATGGGGCAGACACCGGAGTGCTTCCCTGATTACCCCATGCCAGACACTGGCTTCGGCCGTGCTGAGCCAGCCTGGTAGAAACAAGAACCCTGATGAGATATGGCTCTGCTAATGTCAAGAAGTGCCACTTCCTAGCAGCAGGAGCAACTTTATTGAAACCATCTGTTGTTTTGGAAGACACATGTGCGCGCACACACGTACTTCCTCCTCCCAAAGTCTTTAACCTTTCTCTTAAGGCTGACTGAAATTGCAGAGCTAATCCCTCCTTAATCTCACAATGACAGGCTCTGCTGCAGTCAGCAAGTCCCAGCAGCTGCTACAAACCGGGGTGACTGGTGCCATTTAGGTGAAGTGACAGTGATGTATCCTGGAGCAGTCACTGCAGAGCAAAATAGCCGTTCTTCCACTGTCAGAATAAAGTTTGGCAGGAGTAGGGTGTGATTACCAGGAGCCTCAAAGAGAAGGCTGGAGTACCTGCACCGAGACAAGAACTCTGTACTGAGCTGGATCTCATCACTCTGTGCAACTCAGGGAACAGGAAGAACAGATTCAATGAGTTTGGTCCCCCTGAAAGCCTAATTTTTCAGCAGGTAAAGCCATCTGAAAGGACACAGCCTTGTTCAAGTCTCTGATCATCACTTTTATGGTGATCCTTCCTTAAGACACCAGGACCCTTAAGCTTCTCATGGCTGTGTTAGAGGTGAGCATCAGAGCCCAGGTTGCCAGCAGAAAATGTGGTACTGCCAGAGCATCCTCTGAGACTGAATTACTTCCAGCCTCTTTGCAAGTAAAGCATTTTTGTTGGCATTTCATGCATATCTGTGCGCTTCTTATTTCTTATTCCTAAATATGGTGTTTAAAAGAACCATTTTTAAGAAAAATTTAAGCAAATTTAATTTTTAAGCAAAAAGCACTTAAAAAATAACCAGCTCACAGCTCTTTGGAACAAACACTGCATATCAGACCTGGAATCTCTAAAATCCCTCTTGCCTGCAAACATGACCCATATCCCCTGGTCTTCCTGGTCACTCTGTAAACAAATCACACACAGATGTCAAATAATGCCCCATCCAGAGCAGGAAAAGGTGAAAAGGTGTGTTTCTATCTTTGTCTCCAGGGTTTGAACAAGTGGTTCAATCTCATCTCCAAGCCCTTCTGGCTACGTCCTCTCTACTTCCAGACAGCCCAGATCAAACAGACCCTTGCAATGATGGCAGAGGTAAGAACAGAGGAGAGCAATGACATCTTGCTGCCCCTTCTTTCCTCCATCCATTTTTACTTCTGCCTGCATGTGTGTTACTGAAACTCTGCAGCTTGTATGGCCAAACCCATAGCAGCCCCCACAGAAATATGTCACTGCTGGCCTGGCCAGTGACAGCAAAGAACTGGGACTTTAATGCACTGCTGTAGATGCAAACTGATCTCGCTGTGGTCACAGTGTGATTCAGCTGTGGGAAAGGTGCAGCAACTTCCTGAGCACTGATGGATAGAGAAAGGTGAGAGCAAAAATAAAGTGCCATTTCTGCCTGGAACAAGCCAAGAAAGGCAGGAGCAAACTAGTTTTCCTCCTTAATTGTAGGAGCCAGTGAAGCCAGAGGGATCTTTTAGCAGAAAGTAAACTTGAATTACTCAACACCATCCTGTACCCCTGGGCTGTTCTGAAGTCATCACTCAGAGCTGGTATGTTTTTGAGTTCTTCCCCTTTTCAGTATTTTTTTTTTTTTTGCATTTTGAAGAATTTGAATATAAAACATAGAATCCCCAGAGCTGCAATAGGAAGGAATGTAGCATTCCCCTTCATCTTTTCAGCCTAAAGAAAACTGGAAGCTTAATACACTGGAGTTCTTTTTAAATCTCAGAAGTCCTGTAGCTTAAAAGCAAACATCTCAGACCTCGAAATTTAATGGCTATTTTGAGTCAGTACTATCTGAAAATGGAGCAGTGTAGTGTTACTCTGCAGAAAGGTAACAACCAGAAACAATCTTAACATCCTGAAGAAGGTCATGGATAGTGTGGCCATTTTAATAATAGAGGAAAGCCCCATTTGTCAACTTCCATAAGGGAATAGTTTTAATATAGGGCATTAGTTTATTTTTTAAAAATAATTAAATAATAGGTGTGTTACAGATACCCTAATAGTTTCCCTTATTTACTTGCCCTATCCAAATTCAATTGCATAATTTATATTCTATGGACTATGATTACATTCAATTTGGAATATTTGACTGTAAAACTTCAGTTTACATATTGCTGTTTATTGGCAATTTTTACTTTCTCCTTGTTGTCAGTATCTCTATTATTGAATGGAGGGACACTGAGCTGAGGTCCAGAATGAACAAGATAACTGGAAGACAGACAGTGGCTGGATTCCTAGAAATTATGTACAAATACTGCAATAGAATACACAAAAAGGAAGATGACTGATTCTGAAATCTAAAGCAGCAAGATGGATAATGGGCCTTTCCATCATTTGTCCCCCAGCACCCCCAAATAAGGCCACACAGGTTTTGCTCACTCATTCTTTTCCCTGTGTCTAGCTGCTGTCACTCAGCTTTAGGAGATTCCAGCAGCAGTAGAGCTGTGGTGATGCCAGCTGGGATACAGAGCTGCCACCAGTTTGGGCTCCTACAGCCTCAGTGACTAAGCTGCTCCTGGGTTCCTGGGATTGTCACGGTGTACCTGGCTGCACTTCCCCACACACCCTGCCACCTCACCTCTGACAGAGAGGAATTCATATTCCAAACTGAATTCTTTTCAGTGTTTTCTTTTCTCCACTACAGGCCTGTCTCAATCATCGATGGGAGATAATTGCCAGTTTAAAAGGCCATTTGGAAAAGTGCCTTCTTGAAAGTCCTGACACGGCACAGCTTTAAAGCTTGGAACTGTGTTCCACACACAGGAGGCCTTGAACTCTCTCTGGGCAGCCCACTTTCATATCCTCTTGGATGGAACACTTTCATATCCTCCGAGCTTGTGTATTTCATGGTAATAAGCTGTGGGATTTAACTGTGCTGAGACAACATGCCTGCTCCTTAACTTAGTAGAATAAAAAAGAGCTTTCCAAATAAAAATAGTTAGGATGAAATGGTTTATATTATACTGAGACTTGGCAGAGCATTCACTTTTTGCTGTTGGGTGGCAAGGGGAAGGCTGTCCAAGGTTTCAATTCTGACATTTTAAAAATTACACCAAAAACCACTGCCTTGACTACTGCACATCCCTAGGGTGTTTTGATAAACTGACATATAAATAAAAGTAGAAATTCATATATAGATATCTGTATTATCATTCTGTAACATCCATTCATATTTAAACTTAATTATTTTGGTCTGCTACACAAATTTAAGAGCAAACACTGAAGGCCACATTGGAATTGAAAATCAGGATTCTTATTCATTCATTTGCTCAAGTCACATGCCAGGCAAGCACAGGACATACAATTCCCACAGGAAATCCAAGACAGTCACACTAGGGATCAGGAAAGCTCCCACCCTGGAGGATCCATCACTGCTACATCTGTGCTTTTTTTGAACCTGCTTGTGCCTCCAGGACTAAACCTGCTGATCAGCCAGGGTACAAACTGGTCTGGCTGGGCCAGCGAGGGCCTGTGTTCCCATGGGCTCCTTGTGAAATCTTCAGGCCACTGCAGCAACTCCTCAGCAGGCTCAGCCTTCCCTGCCCACACCTGGCTTGGCAAGGGCTCCTCCCCTGCAGGGAATGACCTTTCCCTCCTGCTGCCCCAAACAAACAGGAAGGGAAAACTTGTCCACCACATGAATGCCCAGGAATGGAAGGGCAGGAGAAAAGGAAAGAATGTCTTAGTCATTTTCAAATTTGTCATGCTTGCTTGTTACAGGCATGAAAAACTCTGAGTTTGGTTCTTTTTCTAATAGTAGCAATAGTACAAATGCTAAAAGGGAAAGTCATTTTATTGCCACTTCCTTCTTGCAGAGCCTGTTCGCATTTCAAGCATGCGCTGTGCAGGCAAGATCTCAGGGCAGTCCCTCTTATTCACCACACTTTTTACATTTCAAATCAGGGGAAATGAAAATTTTCCTCTATTTACCAAAGATGGCAATTGCACTTTGGGGACCTGGTAAGACAATAAAGTACCATTTTTAGCAGCCAGCATAGCCACTCAGCTAAAATATTAAAATCTTTATAAATAAGGATTTTATAAATTCAGATCTGAATAAAGGTTCATCTTTTTATCATTAAAAAAAATTAAACTCACTTCTGCCCACGTTCCCTTGGAGGCAAAGGAAATGCTGGGAGAAAATTCACTATAAGCCAGACATTTCTCCACAGAGTAGTGGAAATGAAACTTGGGACAGAACTTAGTTCTTCCAGTGACTGAAATATCAACAGCTGGAAAAGCAAAAGCATGTATTTCTTGAGGGGGGGTCCTATCTGCTAATGGTAGTAGTCCTCTATGTCCTCCTGAATTTATATGCAGATTATTGATCTTGGCATTGCAGCTTTTATGTCAGGAGTAATGGAGCAAAGCATACACACGTTAAACATAATATACATAATTTGAGCATATATGTAATACATTATGTATTGTATCTACTTTCCATGAAGTATATAGGCCTGTCATTCAGCTAAACAGAGACAGACCTGGAATTAGATACAACACACATTCTTAAGTGTAAAGCATCTGTTTCAACTAATATATTAAACCCTTTACCTTCGAGCCAGGGGCCAGGCTCAGCTCCTGCCTCATTGTTCTCCTCTCGAGCTGAAATGTGGGATTAGTTCCACTCCCTGAATTCAATGCATAGCTAAGCTTACCTGACGTGACTTGAGGACAGCTCCTCAGCAGGGAGGTTTGAAACCTAATAGTGGAACAGGAACAGAGAAAGTCCCCAGCGAGCCAGCGCAGCAGCGTGTGAAAGGCGGAGCTGCCGCGGCTCGGGTGGGAGCTGGGGACTGCTCCTGGCAGCCACACACGGCAGAGCAGGAGGCAGCTCCACGAGAAGCGGCTCTCTCGGTGATGGAAGGAGGAGAAACTCAGTGCCAGCATTCTGGAAAGTTAGCTTGACTGGAAAGTTCGTATTGCAAAGTATGGGATTTAACACAGGAGTCTCTTCCAAAAGCCATTTGGTGTTTCAAGTGCATCCCGGTTTTCTTTCTTAAATGTTACAGCATAGAGAGGGAAACAAAAGAATTAGCAGAGGCAAAAAGGATATGAGCCAACTCTGAGTGCCAGAGGAAGGTGTGAATGTCACACTGCAGCACTCCACACTCAACAGCTGGTGTCCTGATTCCAGAAGAAAATTCAGAGTGAAAGAAAGAGCATAGAAAATAAAGGGAACACACAGAGCAGCGGAGAGCAGAGATGCCTTGCAGAGACAGGGAATTTGTGTCCTGTAGCAGTGATCTCACTCCAAGCTCTGCTTCACCAAATCTGCCCAGAGCTGCACATATCAGCATTTCTCTGTGAAGTCTGTCAGCACCACAGCCCAAACGCTCTCCCCTTCAGTGACACACTCCTGCCAGCAGGACTTGGCTGCTGCTGCCTGCCAGTGATTTTAGTTTGCTCAGACACAAAGGGCTGGTGCAGATCCACAGACAAAGGGAATGTGTCACCAGTTTAGTGACTTCTGGGTCAGGAGCAGCTCCCAGACAAGAGGCCAGGACAGTGGGCTGCCTGCTGTCATCATCCCAGCAGCCAGTGCATGGCAACCCCCCTGGGTTACCTCTGCTGGGCTCTTTCCATGAGGAAATAGAGGATGGATGCTTAATGGCATCACTAATTCAAATTTTCACTTTTAATTTACACAAACAAACAAAAAAAGCCAAAACCAAAAAACCAAAGACTATTTTGCATGACCCTAAGGTGGAAGCAAAGAAAACACACCCCAGCTCTGTATTTGCCCAGGCTGGCATTTCCCCCTCACTTTGCTCTGAGCCAGACCCTTGACTTTTACCTCCATTCTGTTGATTTTGTGGCTGAGTATTTCTGAACTGCAACTGTGCAGCTCAGCATCACTTCAGAACTGAACAGAGCTTTGCTGTTTTACAGCAGTGGAGCATCCTTAATCGAAGAAAAAGCTCGGGAGAATGGCAGCACGTAATGAATGCAGTCCAATTTCCAACCAGCAATATTCATTTCAAGGCCAGGATCTTTCAGCCTCCCTGCACTGCCACACATTACCTGCCAAACCTTCCCACACTTGTGGACTGGAACAATACCAGAAATGTTGATTAGAGTTAGTCAGTAAATAACATAGGATGAAAACAAATTAGGTAGTAAAAGGACCCTTGAGAAATTAGGAAAAAAGCTCTCTAGCCTTTCAGCTTATTCATGATTTACCAGAAAGTTGTATAATGTAGCAGGCCTAAGAGCCAGCTAAAATACTTCTAAGACCAAAATATCCCAGTTTGAATTATTATGGTACCTACTGAAAGCCTGGGGAAGTATTTAAAGTAAGTTAAAAAGAAAACTGACACTCTCCCTTCCCCCCACCCCAAACCTTTGATTAAAAAAAAAAAAGGCAACAAAAATGCTAATCTTCTGTGGTAAAGCAGAAAGGCTTAAGAAGTGGCTGACAAACAGCATGAATTATTCAGGGACAAGGTTACTGCTATTCCATACACATTGCTCCAGAGTGCCAGCACAAAGCCACATAAGCACAATAATTTCTACGAGTGTTACAGTGATAAAATAGTTTATAGTAACCTCCTTTAATTGCATCAACATAATACAGCCTTTCTGGATCTTTAATGCTCCATAAAAGACTCTCTAAAAATGAAGGGCCTGATCCCAGCGAAAATGGAACAAGTTTAATATATTATGGGACTTTAGGAGGGCAAGTGTTCTGCTGTGTTGAATGAGTATGGTCAGAAGCAGTCCCATTCTTCCATCTGCTATCGTGACTCAGATTTAGAGTTTCTATGTTCATATCATTACAATCTTCCCTGAGTCCACAAGAAACCTTGTCCTGTTGCAGACTGCAGTCACATCTTTATATCTGTACACAGGTACATCTCTTTAGCAAGAAAAGGGGAGGAGGAGCAGGCAATCTGGTTTTACAGATGAATGACCAGAGCGATTGCCCAGACCTCAAAGCACAGGAGGGAACCTGTGCAATACACTTGCTGCACATGTTTGGGAGGAGGCATTAACAGCCTCCACAAGCCTACTCTTGGCCCAGCTCCCAACCCAGCAGCTTGGGTTCTTGCTGAGAAGCACTGGAACACCTTTGTCTCCATTGTATCTTACTTTGTGACTCACCTGCAGATCTGCAAACCCTTTGGCCTGCTGCCCCACAGAGCTCATTAAGGAAACAAGCTGAGGTCTGGTTGGGGGAATCAGAATAAGGGACTTACTAATGAGCTATTCTAAAGAGGGCTGCACATGACCCAGCATCTCCAAAGCACAAAGCAGGGTCTGTGAATGTATCTCTGACCAAACACCAGGCCAGTCAGAACCATACTTGCAGTCTTGTTAAGGAGCCCCTCAGCCCAGAAAGACCCTTTATTGCCACTCATAACTACACAGCTGTGGTTAGACTCTCAAGGGAGACAACTTGCTGCTGGTGTCACAAGGAACATCATCTGATGCTGCAACACATCAGGTTGATGAGGAAGACAGTGTGGTTGCAAACAGCAATGCTGTTGACTGCACAGATGTATGCAATGATTTTTCTTCTGCCAGTGGGTTTTGGAAGAGGATGGGAAGTAGAAAAACAGTCCCAGAGAAGCTCGGTTACAAAAAATCCAAAGGTAAAGCTTCCTGTTAAACACATAGCAGTCAAGTTAAAATTATAGGTGACAATTACTGTAACTTGATTAGGCACAATAGCAAATTCACTTCCCTAAATCACTTTCACAACTCTCCTAGGAGGTCTGAAAGATGTAGTATATGAGGTTCATTTAATTTCTAATGTAGTAATTATCACTACTGAAAAAAAAATAGCGGTGACAGACCCAGGAAATAAATTTAGCACTTGAGGTTTTAATAAAATTTTTATGTGCAACCCCGTTGCTTAGAAATTGTTTAATCAATCTTATCTGGTTCACAGACTTTCTGCTGAGCTTTTGCTTCATATTATTACAAGGCAATATGCTGCAGCACCTTCTCAGCATCCCAAGTTGCAAAGCCACAACACTGTTGTATCTAAAGCCAGTGCAAGCTCCTCTTTCAGTTGTGAACACCCACAGTTTTGTTCATGTGCCACCAGTTGTTCTCAGGTTACAGAGCTGGTTTAAGAGCTGGTAACTCCAGAGTAGGGTCCAGTCCTACCTGGTGCTGGAAGGGATCTCTGCTCTAGGCAATAAGAGGTATCTAGTGAGTTAAATCAGGTTTTCAAGATAGCAGTGTGTAGGAGACACTGCCAGTCCTGTCTGAAGGGACTTCATGTTCCAAACTCTGATACAGCCCCTTGAGAGGAATCCATCCCAGCCTCTCCTGGCCCCTCCAGGCTCATCCCATGGGCACACCTGGAGACCAGCCCAGTGGTTTGCTCAGGGGTATTGAAGACAGATAAAAAAAACTAAGCCTGCAATCCAGGATTAGTAGATTTTCTCAGGTTTTCCTGACTCCAGAGGTTTTTCCTTAAAATTTGAATTTTCCCAAGCTCCTGGGCACAGGTAAAGAGAACATTGAGCCCAGGTCTCCTATCCTGCTACTTACAGGGTCACTGCCCTGCATAAATTAAGCTGTAATGGTTTGTTTCTGTTTGCAAACCAGGTCGTGAGAGTAGCAGAGAAGTTAAAATGCAGTAATAAGTATCTAGGAGGAAAAACCCAGCAGGATTCCTGGCCTATATCAGTATTCCTCTTATTTAGCCTAAAAAAGTCCAGCTCCTCTGTTGAACCAAATGATTCTCACTGCTGAGTTGCTTATAACTGTTTTAAAGTGTGCCAGTGTGAATTACTTAGCACCACTTTAGTTGATTTTGGTCCCATTCCAAAATCCGAGGAACGAGCATGGCCCTTACTGGGCTCTCTTCATTTTTGTCCATCACTAAAAGTGATCCCTCAGTCAGTGGGATTTGGCTCTGTTCTTTCTCTTTGCTGGAACTCTCTGCCCCAGCACAAAGAACAGTCAGTCATCCAAGCTGGCGATTCTCTTTTCCTGTTTGCAGTTAGCACAGTAATAATTTCTGGAGTGGCTAACAGGTAAATTGATAGCCTCCAGATCAATTAAAAGAAATTCAATAAATATTTGGGCATCATCATAAACAAAATGCATTCAGGACCGCGTGTTCCACTCCTGCAAAGGAGGTTTGTTAGGTGAGAGCATCTTAAAAAGACACAGCCTGTGTGTCCTGGCCCAGCTTTTGGTCCTTGCCACAGTTTCAGTGCTGACCCCTCTGAGAGCCTGGCAGGCAGGAGTGGCAGTGCAGGACTGGTGCCAGGGCACAGTGGACAGGAGGCTCTAAAATGATGAAGCCAGAGCCATCCAGCATCTTCCAAAGCCTCACGAGTCCAAGGGCCAAAGATGCAGGATGCCACAAATCCTCACTTACCCACACTGGGAGCTCCTCAGAAGGTCAGTTAGCAACCACTTTAACCAGGCACCCCAAAATTCCCATTCCCTGGTCTTTGCTTTCACTTGTCAGTGCAGCATCAACGCCACAAAGTGATCAATTAAAGCACACCTGAAGATAGGAATTCTCTTTCCTGACTTTCTAAGTTGGCCTCTGTGTGTCATTTTGACACACTAAATAACTACAGCATGTAAATACTCGGTGCAATTTCATCTTGAGGGCCCATGCAGGAACTGTTTGAGCTGAAGGAAAGTACAGAGGGAAGCTGTCCTCGAAAAAGCTGTGATGCAGAGAAACATTTGCCAGCATCTTCACCCAGAGCTGGATCCGAAGGCCACTGCTGCCATCTGGTGTCACTGTCACCCATGAGGAGAGCTGGAACATCGCAGGCAGACGTTGCTGCTGCATAAATGAGAAGTGACTTGATCTCAGACACAGGAGGGGGAGGACTCTGCACATCCAAGCTGCCTTGTATCCCTCTCCATCTCAAAAGAACCAGTTTGTGTGCTTGAATGTTGCAGCAGGAGACACAAGAAAGAAGGGAAATTGGTTACAAGACTCTTTGCTGGCAAGAGACACAACCTGGCAGAGTGAGTTATGGATCAGCAGGTCTGGACATCCTGCTCCATAAAAGCCACTGGGAAATGCTCATGAAAGGGGAAGGTTTGCAAAGCTACAGAGCAGAGCAAGAACTTTAGGTCTTTGGGAGCTCAAACCTGAGCCTTGTGGGGAGGGGGAGGCAGTGTCTCTGTCATGAGTCCAAGGTCTTCAAGCCTTGGCCTTAAGTAGTTTTACATAAGAAGGCAACATTCTCTTAGGGCTAAAATGTGTCTCACGTTTCCCAGAGGGTGCTGTCTAATTATGCCACTCACCTCGTTAGATGGGCTTATGGCTCCAGTGTTTTTTCTGAAGTAACAGTCACGGTGCACATCAGGAAGAACCCTAAGGGAGATGGGTTTCAGAACTCATCAACAGGCAAGGCCCCCCAGAATGGCTCTAGATTTGGGCAGCTGGACATTAATCATGACCTGGGTTTTGGTCCTCCAGTCTCACCAGGGTTTGCCAGCCCCATAGCCACAGACACGTCTCTGCACTTCATGGAGAAAAATAAAGGGACACAGCAGCAGTGGTTTGCTGCTGTAAATCCTACAAGGTTGTAAATCCTACAAGGATTTAGATGTGGACTTGACTTTACACACTGTGAAGAACTCCAAAGAAGCTGCAGGAGGGTGATAAATGGGGATTGGGGTGTTGGCCACAGGAGGAGCTGTGTCCAATTCCCTGCTTTGGCAGAAATTTCCTGTGCTGTTTTAAGTAGATCATGTAGGTGCAGCACCTCAAAGCCTCATGGGAGTCAGCCTTTTACATCCCTGGGGACTTAGCACGAGAGCCACAGCTCTAAAATGAAATTCCCCTGCCTTTCAAAGCTGCCCTGATGCTAAATCTCATCAGGGGACTCGGGTGCAAAGCTAATGGGGAAAGAGGGGCTGTTAATCAAGAGGCCTTGGGCAAGATTGGAAAGGAAAACAGCCTGGATAGCCTGGTTAAACCATGGAACTGCTTCGAGAAAAGAAGAAAATATCTCTTGGGAGAGTCTGTAGGAAAAGAAATGTGATTTTTGGGATCATTCCCTAGCTAGTTTCTGCATCCTCCCCAGTCTTGGTGTGGCCAGTTCCCTGCAGCATCTCCCACTCAGAGCCCAAGATGCCAGAGCTGGGGCAGGATGGGGCCAGGAGCACTCACCCCTCCACTGTGCTCCCCCAGGTCTGGGTGAGTTCCAGGCTCCCCAGCCTCTCCTGGATACAGCAGAGCCAAAGAGCCCCAAGAAATATATACAATGCATGAAATAACCAGCAGTAAGGGAATAGTAATTATTTGATCAGCTCCCAGGGTATCAAACAGCAGTAAATTGAGCTTCAGTTTAAAAAGCAGACAATTTTCAGTGTCATACCACGACATTTTTCAAAGCTAATTTAACTATTCCATTAAAAAATGAAAACATATTCAAATTAAAACACCCATAAGATATGAAAAGTGGGGAGAAAAGCCTTATTGGAGAGAGGACATGAAATGCATCAGTAATTTCCCATCAGGCAACAGTTCCCTTAACTGACCATGACAGTCAAAGATGAAATAGAAATTTCTATATCAAACAGGAACACAAAGGAGAGCTGACCTTTGATCAAATGTCTGTTTGTAGTTTTGACAAGAAAATTTGCATTAAAATAATTTATGCTGGACACTTACAGGAGAAGTTAACTCCCAGCATGTAAAGGAAGAGAGAGGTCAAACCATCCTTAACCAGCCTGTCAGATGAAAGCCACTCTCTCCCAGCTGCAGAGCTATGTGAAGTTTCCAGCCATTCAGGCTCTTTTTCTGAAATCCCAATGCTGCGGGTTTTGTGATGCAATTTTTCAAAGTGCTATTTATGCAGGGGTGGGAAAAGCCTGCTTCAGGCAAACAAAGGCTTTCTCACACAAAGAAAGCCCACTTTTAGCATAGCAGCAGATGGCATCTAAAAAAATCAAAAAGCACCAATTAATTATAATATTTAAGCTATAGGTTTAGCTAATCTTCCTTGTCTTCCAGCAGGAAAAACAAATTTAAAAGAAAAATAAAAAAGAAAGAAGCTGAGAAGGGAGATGTGGATCTGTTTGGACCCAGAGCAGTGCTTTTCCAGGGAGCTGCAGAGGGGTGAGTGCTGCCCCTTCCTGAAAGCAAATGTGAGTTCCCAGCTTACAGCTCAACTCTGCTGTGAGGTGCAGGTGTTGAAATATGCAGCTGAGAAATATCAGTTGAATGAGGTATTTTGAGATGGTTACATAAGTAAGAGGGATTTGTAGACAGCCAAAAGAATAGGGAGATGTTTGGCTTATCTTGTCAGGAAAATTACTGCTGCTGCTTATTTGAATTCTTATTACAACTGCACCATAACCACAACCATTTTTTCATACAGGTTTTTACAGATGGCCCTACATGGTGCAGCTAAGAGATTTACCAGATTCCTTCAGGGAATTATGCCCTTTCAAATACATGTGTTAACCTCTTAGATTTTCTCCTTTCTTCCTAATACTTATTTAATATTTCCCAGGTTGCCCAGTTTCCTCACAGGCATCATTTTGCAGCCCTCAGTTTTACCCCTAATTTCTCCCCAGTGAGGACTGTAGGACTGAGATGGATTTTTGGATGCTTCCAGGTCTCCTTTGTCCCTTTACTTTGATTTATTTCTGCAATAATAACTCACAATCACAGATGCTTTTAGTTTGTTAAGGACACCTCAGAAGGCATCCCCAGAGGGTTGGTTCTGCCTCTTTTGTTGCCTTTTAACTGGAAGTTGTGCCCGGTTGCCGCTTCCCAGCAGGAATATTTTCCCAGGGAAGCTGTTGAGGTTGGGAGTTGCCTGGGTCTGGCCAGGAGAGGTCAGTGAACACCCAGTGAACACACGGAGCCCACGGGCTGCAAACCTGCTGCTGAGACTTCTGCATTCCATGAACATGAGCGTTTGGCTGGGGCTGCCAGCACTGGAGGTGAGCAGCTCATCCCAGGTCCCCCGGTGCCAAGACAGAAAGCACTCAGCATTTTGGGAATGCTTTGGTTGCAGGTGAGACCTCTCAAAGGGATGCTTTCCATGCTTCCCTCTCTGCCTCCCAGCTGATTGAGCTGCAGGAGCCCAAACGTCCAACCAGACAGGTGAAGGCAACAGTGGCCTTGTGCCAAGGGAGACGTGGTGACACCAGGGGATTGCCCTCCAGAGAGGGGTGGCAGTGGGAAGAGAAACTGAACCGGAATTTTACAGCAAAAGCCAAGTAGCCAAGCTTTCTCTGCTCCATCTGTTCCTTGGGAGTCACTACTTTTGTTCCTATTCAATTCATTTTATAGATTTTGAGAACTCTCCATGATCCCAAAACATCTATTTCCTGAACCTATTATGGTGTGCTGCTTATTTCAAATGTTCACACTCTTGGTGTTTCCTCTCACTGCAGTTTGAGATTTAATTAAAGATTTCTCCTATTTCTTAGTAAATAAGTCCTTCAGGATCATGGTAGCTTTTTAATAAACTTCAGCTTGACTCAAGCATCTGCAACACTGTCAACACAGGTCTTTCCTTCCATCACGAGGCCCTTTAGAGGACAGGGTTACAAATATCATGTTGCCCCTTTAACATATTTAGGTAATAGATAGTAGATACATGCTGATAACAGGCACACACACTTGTCCTGGGGACTGCCAGGATATTAAATTAGTGTTTCGGAAGTGCCCTGAAATGCTTCTGCTGGGAACAGGTGCACAGCTCAAATGTTACCATGGCATTTAGGTCTGGAGAGGAAATCTCCTGGTAAAGCTTACAGACAATTTACAGCACCCACAAAGAGGGAAGTTGGGACTCATGACTGAATTAAAATGAATTAAATCTCAGAGGGTGGGATCAGGGCTGTGATTCCCCAGGAGCAGCACAAGCAGATTTGCCTTCACCAACCTCTTTCTGCTGCTTGCTTAGTGCTCAAAAGGAAAGATTCAGCTGAGCAACTTGAGCTGCTTTTCCTGCTGCTTGGAAATTAGAGCATCTCATTTCAAGCAGATATTATCTGACTTCATTTGAGCTACACCATTTCATGCCAGAGATGAATCTTGTTCTCTGAATCAGAACTGCCATACAAGGAGATTCTTGCCCTAGTCCACCTGCTTCTTTACCCCAGGGCAGGGATTTTCATTCTGTGGCATCTCCACAGGGACCCCAGGGATGGCGTGAATGGTGCCTGAAAAAAAAAAAAAAAAAAAAAAAAGCCCATATTCAACCAAGAGAGAGCCTTCCAGAAACCTCAGGACCAAATCTTTGGTCACTGAAAATCACCTTTTATGAGAGTGGAAGAGTCTCCACCTGCTCCCTGAGGTCTAAGTATGCACAAGGGTAAAGGAAGCCACATGCTGAGGTTCCTAAATTGCTGCAGCTGATTTTCTACCATAAATAATGAGTGAAACTTATGGGTGAGAAACTACCACAGAGCTTGGAAGGCAAAGCCCAAGTTTGATGGCTACTGCTTGTCCACAGTAAATGTTTTCCACTCAAGCTCCTAACTGTGAGCTGAAAGGAGCCAAAAATGGCTTATGAGTTATTACTTGCTGGCCTCTGTGGCACAAGATCTTGGTGTTGCATGAAAGCAAAACCCCTGGAGTATAAGGCTGGGAAGAGTGAGGCTACCCAAGGCTAGGGCAGCTCTCTGCAGCAAACCATATCAAGCCATGGGAGAAGAAGAACAATGTGTTCTGCTTAAAATAAACACCAAGCAAACAAAATTAAAATAAAAAGTAAACCCACAGAAAAAAAGCAGCAGCAGTGCAGTGAAGAGGCAATGCACCCAGCTATGCTCAGGACATGTGGCCAAGTGTTTGGCCTGAGTAGGTGGATGGAGTTGGAGCAGCTCTGCCTGCAGTGCTCTGGGGACAGTGAGCAATGTCACAAGCTCCCAATGTCACCCCAAGGAGTGGGTGGTGGCTACTGTGGCCAGCAGTCACCTCTGCTGGAGGCTCCTGCACAGGACGGGCACAGGGCTGAGCACAGCCTGTCTCTGCTAGCAGCAGCTCAGAGCAGTCTGTTTCGGGGGTCAATATCCAAATATTTCACTCTAGGGCGGTGCTGTCTGCTCTTCCCCCGTGCCCTCCGTGCTCTCTGTGGTTTGATTTGCAGCCCAAAGCCACAGAAGCTGTGAGTGAGGACAGAGGGGTCTGTCCATCTTATTTCAAGTGTAGCCTTCTGCCCTGTAAAGGCACATCATAAATCCCTCCAGCACTGGGAAGAAGCAAATGAAGGTCACAGGAGGTGGAAGGAAGCAGGTGGCCTTCTGTCCCGGCCACCCATGCCTCCTTCACCACCACGACAGGGACAGCAAAGCCAAGGCAGTGTCAGAGCCGCTTTCATCTCCTGCCAGCACAGTCCCCCCAGCCCCAGCTCCCTCCAGAGAAGGGATGGGATTGAGGAGCCCTTCCCACCCTGGCACCATTCCTGGAGGCAGGACTGGGGCTCAGCACCCCTTGGAGGCCTGTGAACCCACTGGTGTGACTTGTCCCCACTTCGTCCCCTCTTGTGACCACTGAAAACATTTTATTGTATTTTTCCCCCCTGGACAGTCCTTGGCTATATCAGCTCTTTTCCTTGCATGTTTAGGAAGGTGGCCAGAGACTATTATAACATAGAAAAGCCTCCAAATATCCTCAAAAATAAAAGACTTCCAGCACACGCCCTCATAAGCACTGGTTGGGAAGAGCCTCATTAAACCAGAAAACATTCAAGGACACATTTAAGCCCCACTGACACCGGTGTTCTCCTGCAGAGAGGCCACCATCCCAGAGCAAAGCTGGAAAGCTATCACCTGGTTCCTGGATGGTGTCTCCAGCAGGGTTTTTGGGTTCCATTTCACTGTTAACCTCATTGCTACCAAATCAAACTGAGCTCAAACAACCCTGAGCCTGTCATCCTGCTGGTGTTCCCTGCAAGTGTCCTGTTCAGAGCCTGGTGAGCAGTGACAGGCATTGTACAGGCCAGCTGCAACAGAGGGACAGCACCAAAAACCAAAGCAGATGGATTTGGTAAGGAAAACTGGCACATTCCTTGTGCTGTGTGTGAAGTGGGTTCACCTGGAGGAGTGCAGAAAGCTGAACCCCTGCCAGAGGAATAATCTGGTAAACTTCCTAATGAATATTTCTGCAACACAAAGTCTCTTTGTGGATTTAAATTAATCTAAAGCACATTCATTAATTCATAGCTAGGAATTGAATTATATTTTGTTGCTGACCTCCATGTTGTTTGTCTGTAACTAGATTTCCCCTTAAAGGCAGCAGCACTATTTAATCATAATGCCAACCTTTGGATCTACTTCAGCAGCAATTACCCTGAGCTTTGACTTTGATATAATTTATATTTCAGAACACATCATAAATAACTCTTTCTTCTCCTTTCAGTACAGCTGTGTGAATGTGCACAAACCCATGGAAATGTGAATCACAGCCTATTTATCTCATTCAGGCTGTGTGAGTGAATGCTGCTGCCTTGGCCACATGTCCCTGGCCACCCCTGTCTGCCCCATGGTGACATTTTTCTGTTCCTGTGGTGTGAGATGAGAGCTGTGTGTGCTCATCATGGAGCTCCACCAGCAATACCACCAGGCAGAGGGTCCTGAAAGTGCCATAAGATGGACCAAAACCCCTTGCTTGGATACAGAAGAAAGAAAAATTCAGTGCAGGTGTCAGCAAATTTCAGTGCAGCAAAATTTGAAAGCCAGCAGTATGAGATTCCCAACAACCCTAATAAAATTAACACCAAATCATCAAAAATCCCATGAGATTCCTGCTGCTTTGGATCTGGTAGCTACAGAGCTGCAAGTAGCAGGAGAGGTAACTCGTGCTACAGCAAACCTGGTGGCCTTGGGCACGTTTAGATGCTGTGTTTGCACCCACAGGGGAGTTAATCCTGATCCTGCTGACTAACACTGCAACTGTTGTGGAAACACCCTCTGAATGCACAGGAGGGTTTGCAGGCCTGTGTTCATGAGGGGAAATAACAGTGAAGGTGCAGCACGAGCTCTGTCACACTGGTTTTTGAGCTGCCATCAGTAAAGTGCAGGATTTTAAATGTGTCTGTCAAGACTGGCAGGAAGGGGTGGGGGGGAAAGCTGCAGAAATCTTCAGTGTGTAATGAGCAGAGTTGGATCTTCACAGAAGAAGTGGGTTTTTACTGTTCCTTAGTTTGTTCTGGATGAGTTTCACCAAGAGGATGGCAGATTGCAAAAATCATTATGCATTGATTTTTTTTTTTTTTCATTTTTATCCTAATGTAAAAATGAAACTACAAAGTGCTTCTGCAGGAGTCCAATATAGCCTTGCAATTAAATTCAAGTTGCTTTCATGAAGAATGACAGCCCAGTGGTGGGAAGAAACCTGCAAAAACAATGCCTAAGTCTGTCAAAGCAATCAAATAACATCTGTTAACTTCTGCTCAGGAACAGAACTTCTGGCATCTCCCAAAACCTCCTTAATCTCAACAAACACACAATAAACCTGCATGATGAAGGCACAGCTTTCATGAATCCAGTGAAAACCCATGGCTTCCCAAATCCCAAAGTGTTGTTTCACAGAAATGTTTGTCACATCCCAGTGGTTGGGTACAAACCCTGCCTTTTGGCTACCCTGGGGCTGGTGCATCCCAGATGAGGCAGCCCAAAGGGGAACCTGAAACCTCAATCATCTAAGCCATAAATTTAGGTCTTTTTAAAGGATGGGAAAGTGCCATAAGTCTTTCATGTTCCTCAGCCAGCACAAGGGAGGACCTGAAACGTGAGGGCTTTGGAACATCACCATGCCCCTTGGCTTTACAGTGATTTTTCAAGGCAGTTGCTGTCCATCATGTTTTCCACATAGACCAGGTGGGCCCAAAAACAGCAGCTGTGACTGTGACCAGCTCCTGCAAAAGAGTTCTTTCCACCCCTGTCTGGCCTCTCCCATCACTGGGAGAACTCAACCAGTGGCTTCTGTATCAAGTTTAGCTTTGTGCATCAGGCTGGTGGGTCAGGAGCCCACCCTGAAGCTCCAAGTGGAAGAGACACTACTAATGCTCATCCTTTCAAAGTAAAATTCTTGTTCAAGTCAAGTTTCTGCTTCTCAGCTTCAACAGGGCTCCATCACCCTGTCAGGACATCAGTCCTACCAGAGGTGCCTTTCCTGGCCAGAAGTCACCCAATGGCTGATACAGCTGCACAATCCTCTGCCACTTTTCACTGTCACTCAATAAAAAGCCTTTGAGGTAACAACCTGTGTTTTTTCTATCTGATTATTCTTCATTGGGTTGCTTATAAGCGAAGTGCCATCCAGAGACAGTGGCCATGGCCCATAAATTTAATTACTAACCTTTAATTCATGGGTGGCAGAAACAGTTCTTCAAGCATCTGAGTTAATCAGGCTTTGCTGACAGTGGCAATCAATTGTTCAGCAGCCTGCTTTTTGCTTAATTACTGTTGGACTACATTGCATTTTCAAAATGTCAAGAATCCTCTTTTAGAAAAGCAATAAATCATTTCCATGTGGTGTGCCAGGCTGGGGTAGGAGACTATTATTCTCTCACACCTGACCTTGGTTACAAGGAACAGAAATTGATCATTTACTGTACCAGTGAAATATCATTTAAGGAAAAGTGAACATTAACTAAGAACTTCAGCTCCCTAAAAGGAAAGAGAGTTACTTTCTGGCCAAGGAAGATGCTGGCAGGGGGATGTGACTCCATTAAAACTCTTCTGACTCTTCTGTTAATGAGGCACCATCTGCACAGGGAATCAATATCAGAGTATCAATTTCAGCAGGAATCCACAAAGCACTTGTGCCCAGGTTTTCACTGTGCCCCAGGCAGAGACACCTGATTCCTGTTCTTCTGGTATGAGGCCAGGATATTTACACGTCAACCAAAGAGTTATCCAGTCCTCTAACTTTCAGAAAGGATGCTCCAGAGAAGGCAACTTAGCCAGTTTGAACTTGTTGAAGACAAAAATCTTGGCTGTCAGGGATTTCATTAATTAGAAAAATTAAGGCACTTCTCAGAACACATCTCCAGCCTCACCTGGAACATCTCACTGCTGGCACCCATGGACTCTGTGGGTGTGGGTGGAGGGACCATGAGGTGGAGCTGTGGCCTTCACAGCAAGGGCCTGAGAGGAAACTTTCCAGAGCACAGCTCTGCTCCAGCTCCTCAGCTGGCCCTGATGCTGCCCTGGGGGAATGTGCCAAGGGTCTGCCCATTCCCATTGGCCTCCATCTCTGAGAGGTAGTGAGCAATTTTTAATTGTGTGTATTTCCATCAACCAAGACAGGAGAAACCTGCTCCCCACTCAGTCCCCAGAGACCAGTGGGGTAGCAGTAATAAATGACACCTTCCTGGCTGAGAAATGGGAGGTGTTTTCAGGAGCAAGATTGTGCTCGAGTATGCTGAAAGCAGTACATGGGCTGTAGCTGGTGTCAGCCAAGATGATATGAAGATAAAAGACATCCTCTGAGAATTCTGCCAGAAATAAGAAGGAAGAGGCTGTGTGGAATCATATGGATCAAATTTCCTTTCTCATTGTGTTTAATAGAAAAGCTTTTCACCTCCCAAGGGTACCAATGAAAATTTTCTTCAAGTCAGAGGTAGGATGAGTTTTTGGGCTTTCTTTTTTCATTAAACATACATGCATTCAGAAAATAAAAACCTTTTTTCCCTTTTAGAAAGCAGAGCTGATTAGAGCCAGGACCCAACAACAAACAAACTGTGATCAAAGAATGAAAATGAAGCAATAAAATGTTCAACACTTTCAAGACAATAAAAACCATTTCTTAGTAGAAAAACTAAAAAGAAGAAAGACACAAAAGAAGTCTCTAGCCTAAACTAACATTACTGTTTTCCTTCAATTCAAAACAGATTTAACTTTTCTCCCCATTTTTGCCAATGGCACCTGTCTCACCAGGAGTGTGGCTGAGTGTCATCACCCTTTGGTTGGAACGTGCTGCTCTGGTGGCAGCTGAGTGTGACAGGCTGTCAAGGAGCTTCCCAGTGTGACTGTGCCACAAGTTTGGAGGGATCCTTGCCACCAGAGTGGGGACATGAGCCAGCACCAGGAGAGAACATCCCTGCAGACCCACCACCCATTATCTGTGTTCTTCCTGTGGTTCTCACTCCAGATCTTCCTGTGATTCCAGGGGGAAATCCCATTGTCTAATGGGCTTTCCTCTGTGTCTCACCTCTCCACAGTGTCCCAGTTTCTCCTCATCCCTGGCCACCATGGCCACCACCAATGCAGCTCCTCCAGGGAGAAGGGCAACCACGGCCACCCGTGCCCGGGGTGCTGGCAGAACTTAGGGATTTATGTCCATCTGTCTGTGCTGTCAGCTCAGACCAGAGCTTTGTTTTTCTCGTTATTTAACATTCCCAGCTTTGTCCAAAAGGCAGCAGCACTAGAGGGCACTGCCTGCACGTGTGAGAAAAGGGGACATGTCTCCAGCCATCCCCCAGGACACACAATTTTGGCTGTTTGCTGGCACCTTCCCTTCTCACCTGTGCCCTTTGTTTAGGGAAAAACATGGAGCCAGCTGGGGCCATTAATTTTACTGGCTGCAGATGAGGTTGGCAGCACAAGGTGATGAACAAGATCACTCCCAACAAACAGATCTGGGGAAGCCAAAGTGAGACATTATCAGGCAAGCTTGTTCCAGGCCCAAAGCAGGCAGTGAAACAGCTGCACACTCGTTTAGGCCAAAAGATAAAGTCATGCAGGGGGGTGTCCAGGAGCACAGGGAAGACAGAGCCTCACAGAGCCCCTTCTGGGGTGGCCAGCTATGCTGGGGGGAATCTCACTGCTGCATCTCTGCTCCAAACCCCTCCTGTGGACAGGAATTCCCTTCCTGATCCAGCCACATGGGTAAAAACAGCCCATCCTCTTGCTGCAGCAGAAAAAGACTCATGTCTGGAGAAAGCTGCTAATTCAGATTAACCCAAAGTACATGAGCCAAAGCCTTCAAGCAGAGTTGAGCTCTGCAGGGCTGGCCTGGGTTACAGGGAGCTTCTCTCAGCCCAGGTGACAGGGGAACTGAACCCCTTCTGTTGCCAAAAGCATCTCACTGAGCCCAGAAGGAGCCAGGCTCTGCACCCAGCACAGGTTCAAAGTGCTCAGCAGCATGGCTGGTGCTTTGGTCCCTTTTTCTCCATGCCACATCCAGCCTCACCTTGCCCCACAAATCCTCACAGGCTCCCTGGATGTCACTGTCCACACCAAAAAGCCATCAGGCCTGGACAGTCTTCTGTGTTAGATGAAGTCCAGACAGAGCCAAACTCCTCCAGTCTTTCCTCTGGGGCCCTGTGCAGCTGAATTGACACTCCCGTGACTGATTTCTTCCAGTCTGAACTATTTCCCTTGATGATCTGCCCTAATGGAAAAACAGCTTTTCCACCTTTCAAATGAAAGCAAGATAAAAAATGCCTTCCTGGTTCAAAAAGCATGTGGAAATGCTGCCAAAGAATATGCATGTTAATAGCATATCCTTTGTATGAGAAGACAGCGCTGAAATTTCAAGTGATCTCCCCAGAATACAAACAATACCCAGAGAATGGCAAGGAGATTAAAATAATCCTTGGGATGCCTTTCAGTTTTCATGACTTTTGTCAAATAAATAAATAAGTACAAATTAGCAGTGTATTACAGTCTTCTGAAAGCTGATGTTTTCACCCCAAAGGATTCCACTCTGCAGTTAATAAAAACTACTTGCATAGATAGCAGGTCCCTGAGGCTGAGGCATTATTTCTAAAATAAATTGCTTATTTGAAAAATCTCAGGGAAATCATTGTGTTTGGGATGTTTGAAGACTTTTCTAATTAATCCAGGAGCATGAGGGAAGGCACAGATTCCCTTGCCAGAACAGGGTTTCTCCAAGTGCTCACAGTGTAAAACAGCCTGCAGCCCCAAGGAGTTTGGGGACTTGTTCCAGAGGAGAATGACTTGGTGATGCTGCTAAGACACTTTTTTCCACCAACCAGCAATCAACCCAGCTGTTTGTTTTGCTGGAATCAGGATCAGGGAACTCAGCCCTGCAGCCACCTCCACAACAGAAGGTATTTCTGTAGAGAGGGACAAACCTGCCTTCTCTGGGGCAATGCCTGGGCTCTGCTGCAGGGGAGCATGTTTCCTTTTCCCACAGAGGGAAATGATGCTGCCTTGACACCCCCTGGCATTCCTTGGCTGGGAGCTGCAGGCCCAGAGCATCTTCAGAAACCTGCACGAGCTTCATGACAATTTTTTCTTTCTCCTGGTTAGAAAAAAGAAAAAGAGACACTGGCATTCTCAAGACAGGGAGGTGACATCCTCACTCAGAAAACTCATCTCCTGTGCTTTGTGAGAGTCCTTTCCACATGCTGGCACTTCCCTGTGCAGCTCCCCCATGGGATTTGCAGCCCAGTGCCCAGCTCAGCCCTGTAGAAGACCCCTGGGGCTGTGGCACTTCCACAGGGCACCACACCACACATCCAGATCAGATGAGTCCTGGAGCCCCTCCAGGGCAGGGCTGTCCCTTAAAGACACAATGCCAAGGCCCAGGATGTCTTTTGGGCTTTGATTTGTTGAAAGGAGAATATTCTGTATTAGTTAAAGTCTGTGATGAACCTGCCATGAGATATTCCTTGCTCCTGGAGGAAGCCGTGGGCAGATTTGGCGATCAGAGAAGCCACACAGGAAGATAACACTCTCCTTTTAGCTGGAAATGCCCAGGTTCTTGTGAGTGACCAAACATCCAGCCCCTTGACTGCTGGGCTGAGGCTGCCTCGGGGATTTTGGCCTCAGGGAGATGAGCTCACTGGGACACACCAAGGAGCAAACACAGCCATGAAGCACAAGGTACATGGGCTGCACCTGGAGATCCTGTGTGTTCCCACACAGCTCCTGGAGGTACAGGTCATTCTGGGCAGGAGACACTCCTCCAGTCCCTCCGCCACCTCCTGCCACCTGTGAACTCACCCTTCTGGAAAAGAAGATAAAAATAAACGGGAACACTTGAAAATTTTTATAGGATAGAGCAATTTCAGGATATTGATATGCGGAAATGACTGTGAACCCTACTGTATTTACTTTAGAAAAGAAAAACAAAACTGCCACCTCCCACCCAAAAACAAAAGAAAACAAAAAACCAACCAAAAAAACAAAAAACAAAAAAAAAAAAAAAAAAAAAAAAAAAAAAAAAAAAAAAAAAAAATAAGAAAACCAGGGTTCCCATTTTTAAACCGATTCAATTAAAATATAAATAAACACGGGTCCTTGCTTTGTAAATGTGTATTTATAGAGACCATTTATAGAGACCACCCTCTCACCCTTCATCTCTGCCAGACTAAACAAGCTGCTTCAGCTGCTTCTCTGCCAGACTCCCCATCGCCTCCCCATCGTGCAGCCTTCCCATGCTGACCCTCTCTAAGTCTGTGAGTGTTCTGGATGGTGCCTCACCCACAGCTTCTACAAGCTTGATCCATCCATCTCTACTCCTCCTGGAAACACTTGGCCTGCATCACTCTTAGAGCAAATCTTGTGCATCACAGACTCTCTGCAGAACTTCTTCTCTAAGGACCTTCCAACACTTTTGCAATTGAGAAGGACATTGAGGATTTTGCATTCCATCTTTTCCATCCCCTTGGTGTCCCTCTGCAGCCCAGTCTCTTTTCACACTTGTGACAGCTGAGGAGCACAGCCCATCACAGGCATGGGTGAAAGAGAAGATGCACTTGGATCTGTTCATCTCCCAGTTCCTGAAATTCCTGCCCAGCTCCTGGAGGCAGGCAGAGGGAGACCACCATGAAAACAGGTCATGAGAGAGGTGCAGGTGGACAGGATCTCCTCAGACTCCTTCTTATTAGCTGGAAACCACACTGGTTTGCCCACTCATATCTTATTGCACACTCCAGGCCTTGCCATGGATAGGACTGAGAATTTAAACCACCAACCTTTACCCATCCCATTCCACTGGCTGTGCTGAGATTTCCCAAAATATGGTGTACATGGAGACAGAGAGAAGGGACAATGAGGAAGCCCATGGCCTCCTTTGGTTAATGGCCCTTGCAGTGGGCAGCACAGTATATTTTTACTCATTAAATCAAAGTGCCTGCTCCTTGCCCTTCAAGTCCCCAGAGAGCAACTATTTCTGATAACAGTCAGTCCCCACAGACTCATTAAGCTTTCTGGAAGCTGTTTGCAGAGGCAGGGTGCTAATCTATGAAGATAAGAAGCCAAACCTTTCACTATGAGGACGTTTTTTACTACTTGTCTCCTGCTCTCCCTTGTAATTTCATCAAAGACCAAACCTAAAAACCTATCTAATCTGTCAGAAAGGCCAATCTAATCTATCATTATTAAACGCTTTTATGGAGAAAAATAGATTGCAACATTAGAGAACTTGTGATTTAGCACATGAAAGAGATGGAAAAATGTCTCTGAAATGACAAACAATACAAAATCTGCTTTCCCAAAAGAACAGATTAGCTGGTGACACAAATAAATAAGTAAATGCAATTAAAACTGCTTAGGTCTATGGCAAGAGGTGTAGAAAATGCCTGAGACTTGCCAGTGATAGCCTTTTATGGCAGAAGTAGATTTTAATGGACTTACATTGAAATGAACCTTCACCTACTCCGGGAGCTCTGGGAGCCAAGTGCCTTGAAAGCAAACCATGGAAGGTCTGTTCTGGGCTTGGAAAACCATTAAAAGGTGGTGGGTGAAGAGAGGGGTGGTGTTTAATGTAGGAAGCATGATGGGGAGATTAGCACTCATATAGTCCATGGAGAGAAATGGGCTTTTCCAGAAGATAATCAAAGACAGGGAAAATGTCTAGCTCAATTGTCCTTGTGGAGCAATTCTCAACACTTCCCTCTCCAGGCAAAGACCTGGGAGAGATGGGACTTTTCCCTGTGGACACAGAATTGTTTGCTCCATCATTTCCACCTGAACAGGGAAAGCAGAGGCCTGGCCACATCAGTTTTGGATGCTCTGGAGAATCCAAAGGCTGAGCCCTGCTTGCACCCACAAGGTGCTCAGTGAGGTTCAGAGCTGCCCACAGCCAGCAGCAGGGCTCTGGCACTCTGGGTGCCCAGGGCTTTCTGCTGGAGTAAGGAGTCTGATTTCAACAAGAGGAAACTTGTCGTCATTGCAGACAGATTAATTAGACTTGGCAGGTTTCTCACTAATTGGAAATGAGATCTGTTGCCATGAAAATGAGGGGGGAAAAGAGGCACAGGGTGATTTGTACAGGGGATGTATTTGCCTTGGGTGCCTGTGCAGCCTGGGCTCTGGTTGGGAGCACTCCCTGGAAGTCAGGGTCCAAAGCTTGGTCTGCACATGGCCAGGGCTGAAGATGGCATTGGGTTGTAGCAGCAGCCCCGACCCTTTCTCCCCTCAGCTCCTGCAGTGCTGGGGCAGGACTGGGGCTGGGGGTGACCTGGGTGTTCAGCCACTCCTTGCATTGCCCCAACGTGTGCTCAGCCAGGGGTTAACTCAGACTGCCACACGTGAGCTGCCAGGCCACCAAACTGCAGCGTGAGCCATGGATGGCATCAGCTCCCTGCAGAGCAAATGCCCCCACAGCAGGGCAGGGATGCTGAGCCTGGCTCAGGGCCGAGGACACGACCATCCCACCTGCACAGCAGGACATGTGCCCGACCCCTCCAGTGACATTTAGGTTAGAAATCTGCTCTTGAACTGCACTGAGCACTTCCAGATTTCCAGCATTTAAAGGGAGATTTGGCAGGGCTCGCTTGTGCTTGATTTTATTTCAGAAGCCATAACATTTGGGCCTTTTTATGCAGCTTTTGGCTGGTGTTGAAGCAATTTCTGTCTGTTTCTTCTTTCTCTTCCTCCTCTCCCTTGCCATCCATGGTGGGAGGCTGACAAAAGTCAGTGACTCAGCCCTAGAAGAGAATGGAAAACTCCAACAGGGCTTTGAACTGAAATGCAGGCAAGGAAGGAGAGACCCAAAGGGAGGTTGGAGAAAGGGAAGGAAAAGGATTGTAATGAGAAAAAAAAAATGAAGAGAGCAAATAAATGCTCTATTTGAATAAGCAAGCAAGAATAACTTCTTACAGGAAAGTCGCTTCTACTTCACAGGCTGGGGAAAGAGAAATTTGCATACTAAAAAATCCCAGATTATTTTAAGAAACAAGGAATTTCAGAAGCTGCAGAACTGTAGCCTGATTAAGCACAAATTTGTGTCTTCTGTGCCCTTATGAGCACCGTCTTTCTCTGTGTCTCTTACTAAGCAAGAGACTGTCTTAGGGCTAAAAATGTGAGCAGAGAGACAAGCAGGAAAGAAAATAAGTGCCCCTAAACTTCATGGGGTGTGAAGACATCATATCAAAATCCAGCAGTGGGTTTGAATGCCAGTGCAAGCCTCAAGCACAGTCATGCAGCAAAGCTGTGCACCCCAGTAGCATCCCAGTCTGTAGGAGCAAAGACTGCCCCTTGCCCAGTGCATCAGGAAGGTGGCATCCAGCCCAGAGACACGGGTTTGTCCTGAGGACACCAAAGGACTTCTGTTCCCACTGGCAGGGTGCTGCATCTGGGCTCCCTGCAGACACATGGACACACAGCCTCCCCTCCAAATCCGGATGTGTCCCTACAGCAGTAACAGGTGCTGCTCCAAAGCTAAAGGCTCTCCTTCCATCAGATTCCCACACGTCACACAGGGGCTTTGCAAGTTTTTCTGTTTCTCAGAACAGCCAGCTTCTCTTCTACCCCAGGCACTTGTGTACACCCCAAGAGTACACTGTGATGGGTGTGAGGATATCCACCGTCCTCCCAGGTTACCCCAACACCAAATTACTCAGCTGTTTGTTGCTCTGGGCCCTTGACACGTCAGTGCAACACGCCACGGAAAGATTTCCAAGCCCAAATGTGCCATTTTGGGCTGTGGGTCTCCCTCAATGCCTCATTGTGCACAGGAAGGGCGACAACCAAGGCATTGTCCTGGCCAGCATTTCTCACTGCTCTGGGGCCCTGGCTGAGCTGGGCCCACTCTAAAGAGCTGTTGTCTTTTGCTTGCCACCACACCACCATAACATATTTCACACATCCATGGCAGCCTACTCGCTTCCCATTCACAAATTCCTGCGCTGAATAACACCAAAGAGTTAAGGCTTTGTCAAAAGGTTGCGCTCTGGGAAGGGAAACTGGAGGGAAAATGGCTTTCAATGCAATGCAGCATAGACAATACTGTTTTGTAACTGCGCCGTTTGATGTGCAATGACAGGAATTAATCATTTTACTTAACAGAATTACTCTTTGTTATGTAAACTTTGTAAAGTCAGTCTCATGTGACCTCTTTCAATTAGGAACAAATTGTTTAAAACTGTCGTCTTTCTGAAGGCGCAGTATTCCTAAGAGCGACCTCGGGGATGGGTTGTCATTTCACCCTGGAGTACTCACAGCTGTGCAGTTCCACACCAAAAGGAGACCAAAATGTGCAGAATTACTCTTCTTTTTTTTTCTTTTTTTTTTTCTTTTTTTTCCAACAGAGCAAGCAATCCCTCTGCGCTTATTCTAATATGGGGTGAACATTTGTTTCCCATTTCATTTCCAGTTCTGACAGAGCTTGGTATGTTTTTATAGGTTTCTCATCACCTCAGTCTGCAAGCACCTCAGTAGTGAGAACAGACGTGCATCCTGAGAGCCCCTTGGAGAAAAGGAAGCATTTTCCCTCTACCAAGAGAGAACCCAGACCAGGAAAGATGAAGAACCCCATCATCAACAAATGAAAATCATTGCTTCACAAAAAAAAAAAAAAAAAAAAAAAAAAAAAAAAAAAAAAAAAAAAAGTAGAGCTAATGTCATGCAGAAAGTCTGTAGCAGGGCCAAGAAGAGCCTCCAGAGGTCCACGATTTCCCCTCAACATCTCAGGCTCCTCTCCTGGTTCCCATAACCTTGAGAGCTGCTGCAGCTCCCTTTGCTGCCAAACAGTTTCACACAAACTATTGGACCTGGGAAGGCTGGAAGTGTCCTCTGTTACACACAGGGGTGCTCAGACTTTGCTGTATTGGCCATATTAATGCACAAAGGGAGGCTGCCAGGCTGGTGTGGGCACCACAGATTTGCTTTCAAAGCTGCTTGCAGAAGTGAGGCAGCAGCAGCAGCAGCAGCCTCGGGATGTGCATGCCCTGATAATGCTGGGGATAACTGAGCCACACCTGATGGGCTGTGAGTTCAGCCTTCTTTGGAGATCCCATTTCACCTCTGCTGCCTATGGAGGTGGCTGCCCGTGTTCCCACTCCAGTCTTGTTTCTCAGAGTGGAAAACTCATTGCAACTCATAACCTCTCTCAGCAGCATCGACAGGCCAAATTTTTGTCCTCTTAATGCTGTGTTCAGCTAATAACCAGCCCTGATTGCTCTGGGTGATAAAAGCATTTGCTCTGGGTGTTTCCCATGCATAATGCAAGGTTTATGCTGGGTCCAGGCACTTTCAAAGGGTGGCTGTGCAGCTTTAGTTAAGAGCCCAATCAGAGCTTGCTCTGCTGTTTAGCTTTGAAGGGTTTCGGCTGAACTTTGATCTCATTTCCCTGCCTGCCCTGCCCAGCAGCATTGGCTGCATTAAGAAAAACCAACTTGCCTTGTCCAGACAAGGAGAAGGAACACATCCAAGGGCTTTCAAGTGGAATTGAACCATTATATACATCCCCTTGAAATCAAACATGGTCAGAGATTGCGGCGCCCGTCAGCTGAGCTTGTCCCTCACATGACACTGCCCTACAACTCCCTGAAGGGAGGATGTAGACAGGTGAGGGGCAGTCTTTTCTTCCAGGTAACAAGTGTCAGAACAAGAAGAAACAGTCTGAAAATGCATCAGGAGAGGTTTAGACTGGATATTAGGAAGTATTTATTCACTGAAAGGGTGGTCAGGCATTGGAACAGGCTGCCTGGGGAAGTGGTGGAATCACCATCCCTGGAAGTGTTCAAAAAGCAGGTAGATGTCATGCTTAGGGACATGGTTTGGTGGTGGGCTTGGCAGTGCTAGGTTAATGATTGCACTCAATAATCTGAGAGTTCTTCTCCAACTTTAATTATTCTGTAATTCTGTACTGGCCCATATGGACTTCCCCAACCTGCAAATCACCAGCATGACTGGTATGGCCTGGGACTCACTTACTGCTTACCCCAGTGTAAAGTGAGGAATCTGTGGGGTCTGCAAGGCTGGATTAAAGCTGCAGCCACAGCCCTGTTAAACAGCAGCCCAGGGTTGCCCCAGGAATTAAAGCACTGCAATAGTTTTTTCTCAATATCATTCCATGGGAGTAGCTGAACGCACCCCCAGCCCCTCCAGGTGAAAGGTGCAGAAGGATGAAGCCCAAGGAGATTAAGCAGGTGCATGAAGGGGCCTGGGGAGCCTGCAGCATGGCTCATATCACAGCTGACATCCCCAGGGACACACCAATGTGGACTTTGCAGGATGCTGTCACAGGATGGAAACCACGTGGGCTCATGCTCTGCAATAAACCATGCTGCAAACCAAACCCCACGAGCAGCAGCTTATTGAACAGGCAGGCTGCAAGGGTCTGCAGCAAATAATAGTGTCTTCCTCTAACAAGCTCATTAGCTTCTGGAACAGTGAAATCATCTCTGGCATATCCCTCTTGATCACTGTGGCTGTATCTTGTGTTTCTATCAGGCATTACTAATAGCTTATATTCATTGTGGTATTTCAGTATGGCATTTACTCCCACTCTGCAAAATAGCCCCGGTTCAGCCCCAGGGAATAAAAACAACAGCAGCTATCGGAAGTGTTAAGTAGTAGAGAATTTTTCTCCTCTGTTTTTGCCAGTCTTTTACATCATTTCATCAGTTCTTTGTGGAAAGGAGCCCTTCCTCCCTGGGACAGAGGCTGTGTGTGCTGGGCAGAGCCTGTCCCAGGGGAGCAGCTGGGCTCAGCACTGCTGAGCAGTGAGCACTGCATCGAGGAGAGGAAAGTGCCTTGGCTGCACCGTGGGTGGAAACAGGCTTTTATCTTGGCACTACCACAAATATATCCCTGCAAACAACAGCCAGTGCTTTTTACCCCCTTGAGCCAAGGAAGTCAGCCTAATGATGGGGAACCAAGCACCGATCCCATGAAAGAATAAGGCTTCAGCCCATGAGACCAAACTACCTCACAACTGAAACACCAGACAAGAGGATGCCCACTCTGCAAAACCATTCCTCAGCTTTTAGTGTCTATCTCAGTCCTCTTCTGGTCTCTTTATGTGATATTGCATTTACATCCACAGCCTTCATGTCCAGTAGTGTTCAGGTACTCCTGTGGACCCAGAGCACACTCAGTGCTCGCGGGAAGCCACCAGCACTGCTCACAAGCTACACCATCTGACAGTACTGCAGTTCCCTTCACCTGCAGCGTGGTTTTTGGTAGCATTAACACAAAGTGTGGACACTTTCCAGCCCCAGCTTGGATCCTGTGGATGGAGCCAATGGTTATCAGCAGAGTCTGCCATCATCCCAGCCTCCTGCCATGTTTTTAGTTACAAGCTCCATTCCTCATGGGTTTTATTTTCACTAAGAATTATTAATAACTTGTATTTATTTGCTCAGTGTCAGTTAGATGTCTGCTTTTCTGCCTGGACTATCTTTAGCTTCCAAAATATTTTGCAATTCAGGGAAGTGTTTGAGCAACTTTTCTGAGAAGAAATAAGGCAGAGCATCAGCACACAAAAACTGTCCTATTTGCTTTTTCTCTTTTCTATGTGGGGGCATCCACAATGTGTCCCAAAATGACTGAGCAAAGCTTGTACCCAAGGTAAGATTAGTAGGGCTCATGGAAATAGGATGGGCATGGCAGCACACAGCCATGCACAGCCCAGCTCAAGAGTTTTTCACTAAAGAAGGATTTCCATCTAATGCTTAGAGAAGGAATGTGAATAAAACTTAACTCCCAGAAAAGTTGCAGGATTAGTTTTCTCTTTTTGTTGTCACTGAGACAGTTGTTTGCCTTAATGCTTGCCATGTGGTTTAGGTCCTGGTTTTCCTTCTCAAGCATTTTCCTTTAAGAATTAGTGCCTGCACTGTTTGCAGGCAATCATTAGCATGTTAACTTCTGTTTTGCATATGCAAATTAGCTCTTTGCCTTTTCTATTTTAATTTTAGCACATAAAAATAACAGGCAAAGAAAACAACAGGAATATATTACATTATAAATATCTTATGTTATATTATCATATAATATGGGATATTTTGGAAAGTGTTTCGCACACAGACTCAGGCATTAATGATGGGAAGTCCCCTCTGAGATAAGTGAGCAGGAGAGGTTTGACAGTGTCTGTCTGGGACTGGCACAGTCCCCAGCCACCCCTCCTTCCCATGCAGGCTGTCACATTGCAGAGCAGCTCTGGTGAACGCAGTCTGAGGTCTGCTTGGACCGTAGGCATCACTCAGGATGCAGGTTAACCCAACCCAGGGACCTTCAGAGGCTTCTGCCACTTGTGAGGACAACTCACTGGGAGCTGGACCAGGTCTAGCTCTTCTCAACCATCCCAGCACACACGGGTAGACCTCACCGCCGTGGGATTGCGCTGATGCCCAGCTCCATCCAGAGCCTCTCCCCATGGTGCTGCAGAGCTGGCAGGACCATTACCTCTGCTGCAGCTGTTCACCAGAGCCCTGCCTCTGTGTGTGTGTGTGTGTGTGAGTGAGGGGGATACACAGCGGGCTGCAGAGCAGCCCAGTGGAGCTTGTCATCCTTAATGAGATTACCCTGCCCTAATCTCACAGCAAATCCAATTGTCATGCTGTGCATGCTGACGGCCAGGGAGCGCAGAGCAGGGCTCTGCAGCACGGGAGATCCACTCGTTTGGTGTCTCCTGAAATCAGGCAGGAGGGGCTGGAGGTGGATTTGCCTCGGACCCCTGGGACTGGGAGCGAGTGTCACCAGGCAGGAGAGGGCAAGGAAGCCCAACCGAGGCGCGCACCTCTGGCAGGGAGCAGAGCGCAGCTCTTGGCGCGCAGTCTGGCATGGACAGCTGTGCTGTTTTCTATGGGGTTATGCAACTGCTTTGTTCCCAAATAATATAGCCAGTGTTATGTTTAAATTCATACCAAATCTTGTTTATCTTGCTGCAGTTTCACTGAGAAATCATGTGTGAAATTTTAGTGGGGCGTGAGGATCGCTGGACACAACTGCAGCGCTCGTTGCCTCACACAGATCCTTCCGGGCAGTCTGGGGGCTCTTCCAGCCCTCCATCCCCACACTGGGAGTGGGTTCTGCTCCTGTTTGGGGACACAGACTCTTGGCTGATCACAGCTTGTCTTGTCTCAATAAGGGCTGCAATCCCAGAGCAACATCCCCGTGGTGAAACCCCATTGCCTGATCTATGCGGACACGGAGCAGGAGATGAGATGAGGAGATGAGATGAGGAGATGAGATGAGGGAAAGGGCCTCCCCAAAAAGACCCAGTAGGAAGAGCAAGTGCCCAAACCACAGAACATCCCTCAACCTAAGGGAGACCTTTCATCTCCTGGCGAGCCCAAAGCAACAATTACATCTACCACCGGCTGATTTGACAAAACAGCCACATTTCTTTTCATGCACTCATCAGAAATGTGGTAAATTGCCAAGGTCCTGCTTTGAGCGAGGAAAAGAGGTTCCTGTAACCTCTCTGGGCTCCTGATGCAGCCAAACCCACACTCCTGTGAAATGCAAGTACAAACTCAGTGTCTGTGGCACCGCTGGAGGTGGGAGCACCATCCCTGCATGGGCTGGGCAGAAACTGCACGGGAAGTGATGTGTGTGCAACTGAATTTTAGGAGTCCCAGCCCAACTGTTCAGCTACACATTTAGGACAAAGTTGCAATAACCAGAGAGGCTTTTGAACTTGGGAACAATAGGAGCTATTTTCAATGGGTGAATAATGTTGAAAATCTGTCCCTTAATGTCAGCTCACAGAATCATCATTTTTCCCAGCAAATAATATAAAAGTTTAATTTTTTTCTCAATGGATTTCAATGCAACATTTACTCTGAGACTGTTTATTCCTCATCCAAGAATAACAGGGAGACACGCTGAAAAGGGACAAGATGATCTTTATCATTTTAAATAGAGCAATACCAATTTTTTTGAACCATCTCACTGTAGTTCTGCATGCTTAAAAGCATGCCATAAAAGCAATTTTATGAAATAATTTCTTTTCATGATTTGCATCACATGCCTTTGATGAAGAGAAATAAAACTGAAACCCACAGATACTGCTACTGTTGGTGTAAAAAATAAAATAATTAGTTTTCTATGCAAAAATGAAGCATGTCCAAAGTAATGTACTTCAAGAGGCTGTTTTGATGTTTAAAGGAAAAGAAACATTGTTCAACTGTGTTATTTTTCATGGTAATAATTTACAAATGTTCACTGAAGGCTTAAATATTGTAGGAGACACGTATTTTCACTGGCATAATATTTTGACACTACTAAAAAAACTTTCTGAATAGACACATTTCAGAAATCTAACCTGGAATGGAAACTAATTTTGAAATAATGGAATCTCTCTGATTTGAAAGTAGGTCTCCTCATTACTCAGTGGAAGTATCTCTTCTTAATTAAAAGAATACTTAGAAGCATTTCTCATAGCCTGGCAGCAGTGTGCTGGGCAAATAATGAATCTTGCATTGTCTTTTTGGCAGTGTAGCCCTTTCCTGCAGCACCACTTGGACAAAAATTTATCCCTGCATGAACTAGGAGCGGGCTCTGCTAAAATAAATTTCTGATGTGGATATATTACAAGGATTGAAATTTTATTGTCACAAAAGCAGCTTTGCACAACAATTAGAAAATAGCAGCTTATTTAATCCTGTGTTTCATGAACATGGGTCTCATTTTGTCAACTCAGAGATACCATCCTGCTCACGTCAGACTCTGTGCTTGCAGTATTTCCTTTTTTGCTTCTTGTTGTACACATTTAAACATCTGTTTTCCATTACTGACACCCCAAAATGCAACTTGCCACTGTAGCACAGGCAAAAGCATTGAGGATGGCCATGAAACCCCAGCTTTTATTTAGAACAGAGTTTCCAGATAAGATTATTTAAACTGATAAAACCTCACACAATCTCAGGGTCATCGATGTTGCCCACTTCTCTTTATGAAATAGTTTTGGCCAAGGGGCTCCTGCAGATCTTGTTGCTTGTAACCTCCTGCCCAGTGATGATTTCAGCTGCTTGTTGACACCATTCTGCTGTAGTTAGAAATGGTCATCTAATAACAGGTCTGAAACAGAGAGATGGGCAGAGCTTATGTCTCAAGGAGACATGGGCAGGGTTTTCTGGTGCAATTCCATGAGTGATCAGCTGTGACATCCATTTCTGTGCTGCATCCTCTGACACCAGCTGGGTACAACAGGAGTTGTACCACTGTCCCCATGCCAGTGTCCCACGCTGCATCACCTTCACCTCCCTGCTCACCACAGGTTGTTGCTGATACAAGAGGGAGTAAGAAGGTGACAGCAAGGGAACCAGCAGTGCCCTTTGGTGATGTTCTGCACATGGAGGAGATTTGCTTTAACTTAAAGGATTTCTGCATTGGAAATCCTTTAAGTTAAAGCAAAAGGCAACGATGGGGATGTTGGCTCCCTTCATGTTCATCTCTTTAGGCAGCAGCAAAGCAGAGCTGGAGCAAACTGTATTTTGTAAAAGTCAAGAATTATTTTCCCTAACCCTAACCTGTCTAAACTCCTTGAGGATTTCCTCCTGCAACATTACCATGGAGTAAGGCAGACTTGGTAAAGAACCTCCAAATAAGAAGTTTGTAGCCCAGGATATCACTGCTCCCCTGCACCAGGAACAGAATTTCTTTCACCCCTAAGCTCTTGTGGCTGTATCTAACCCTACTGATGGTCAAGAGATCATTCAGTGTTCCTCTAATGCCAAGTCCCCATTTAACATGTTCCGTTTTCAATACAACCCCTTCAGAAGCTCTGCAAACACCAGCCAAATGGGTCACATTATTTGAAACCCTGTCTCACAGGTTTTGAACAAATGCTTGACTATGTGTAGGCACAGCTCAGCACCTTTCTCATTGATCCTGGTTTCTGGAGTGTTTAAAGAATTATCTTAGACACCTGCTAGCTAATAATTTGGATTGGATGAACCTTTCCTCAGCTTCTCCACAGTGACAACGGCAGCTGCTTCCCAAAGCTTCTGGATGGCTGCTGTCCTTAGAAACCACCTGCTGCAGCACAGCCCCGGGCTGGGCTCATGGCACATCTCACAGCCACGCACCGAGCAATTTCCTGTCAGATTTCCACTGCCATGGGAGAAGGTTATAAATGCCTGGATTGCTGCTCCTCTGCACTAATTAATGCTGTAACTCGACACAGCCCTATTTCGGGCCAGCCGTTTCTCACGCTTTGTAGCCCAAATGCTTTCCCTGCCTGTTCCAGCACTTGCTTCTCCTCTGACAGGACAGGGCAGAGTCCAGTGAGCAGTTTCCACCTCCCTTCAAGGCACTGACACACTGGCAAGCAGAGAGGAAGTCCCTTGAGTTTAAACTTGAACAGAACTGACTGAATGTGGCTGACTTCTACCACAAGTTCAAGAACACGGAAATTTTTAATGCATGTTTTGGTATGTCCTGGGAAAATCTATGGCCTTTTGAGTCCTTTTATATCCAAAGCAAACTTCAGAACACAATCCTGGCAGATTTCTTGGAATCGTGATGCTGAGTGATTCTACAGATATCCCAAGTGATGCTCTGAGAGGAATGAAAATATTTTCAAATTATGTCCCATTTACCCAGAGATGAAAGTGAACAGTAAATACTGAGTGCTCATTGCATGGGAAGCTGTCAGAGCAATCTGTTCGTATGTCTGCATTGTGTGTCCTAGTCCCAAAGGAATTCCTTGCATGTTTCTGTAAAATTTAAATAATGCCCACTCTTCAGAAAGCAATTTGTTTCACAGCCTTCATATGCTTTTCATAGCATTTGGGGGTAGGGAGTTCTGCTCTTTCTCAGTGTTGCAGTTTATCTGAATTTGCCCATTTTACCAGCACCCAGAGTGTCCTGAGGCACAGCTGCCTGGGCACAGCACAGCCAGGTGTCCCTGTATGGCTGTCCCCATGGCCAGAGCAATGTCTGCATCGTGTCCTTCACCCAGAGCAAAGCAAACTGCCCCAAAAATGAGATGGGACTTGCTGGAGACAGCTGTGGTTGAGCAGGCTTCACTCAAGGACACCAGGACAGCAGGTTATGTTTTCAAAGCTGAGTTGCTCCCTGTGCACGCAGAGCATGAGGAACTCCTCATTACTGTCTCAGTGTAAAAGTCAAGAATTATTTTCTGTAACCCTAACCTGTCTAAACTCCTTGAGGAATTCCTCCTGCAACATTACCGTGGAGTAGGGCAGACTTGGTAAAGAACCTCCAAATAAGAAGTTTGTAGCCCAGGATATCACTGCTCCCCTGCACCAGGAACAGAATTTCTTTCACCCCTAAGCTCTTGTGGCTGTATCTAACCCTACTGAGCATCATCTAACCCTACTAACATCATTCAGTGTTCCTCTAATGCCAAGTCCCCATTTAACATGTTCCGTTTTCAATACAACCCCTTCAGAAGCTCTGCAAACACCAGCCAAATGGGTCACATTATTTGAAACCCTGTCTCACAGGTTTTGAACAAATGCTTGACTATGTGTAGGCACAGCTCAGCACCTTTCTCATTGATCCTGGTTTCTGGAGTGTTTAAAGAATTATCTTAGACACCTGCTAGCTAATAATTTGGATTGGATGAACCTTTCCTTAGCTTCTCCCTTCATCATTGCTAAGGGACGTCCAGGGGTATTTGCCACAAAGGGGAGGAAGAGAGGACAATGATCTGAAATGACATAATGAAGACATAAACACAGTGGCATCTGTCAGGAGATGTTGTTGTAGGAAACACAGTGTTTGTGTGTTTGTTTACTTCAAAATCACTTTGTTTAGCTGCCAGGAGGACATTGCATGAGGAACTTTCTTTCCAAACGTTGTGTAGATGCCATCAGCCCCCACTCCTTCCTACTCCAGATGAGTTTGTTGCATGTGATTCCCAAGCAGAACGAGTGGTTGAACCTCTCTATTGAACTTTTTCTCTTTCCCGTAGTAAAAAACACACGGTCTTGATTCTGGAGAGGACAGCAGCATGTGTGAAAGTCCATCTTTGTTCATCAAAGCACTTAAGCTCATGATTAAGCTAAGAAAACACTTAAGTGCTTTGATAAAAAGGGAGGATCCGATGAATTGGGACCAAAGAGAAGCTACAGTTAATTGATTTCCTTTGAGAGCAGCCTGCATTTTCCCCAAAGGGCTAATACTGTAGTTCTTCTATTCAGCTCTAAAGCTGTTCCAAAGCTGCAGCAAGTTTGATAGAGTTGGCATTTCTTAGAAGCTGTTTGTTCACCCATGACCAAAGTATTAAGGCCCTCTCTCTCTGCAGTAAATATGCACAAGTGGACACACACTGGGAAATTCTTTGTCTTGTCCTGTTCTGCTGCTGAAGGAAGACACATGGTTTCAATGATGTCTTTGTTATCTGATCAAGCATTCAGTCCAATTTGCAATTTTAATGAAAATCAGACACCTGCACTGCAACTGATCTCCACTCCCAGGATTAACAACAACAAGGAAAAGAAGCAATCCCCCTTATCGGCAGAACTGAAGCCTCCAGTATCCTGTTACCAGAGCTCAGGCTGTGATTTCAGATGTTACCCAGAAGAAAGGAACCCTTTATCCCTCTTTGGACAGTGATCTCCTCAGATGGAGAACCAACCCGAAGTGGCCAGCTATGGGTAACACTAGCCTGAGTGCAGAGCCACAGGCTGGGGAGCCCTGGCTGCACCAGAGCTCTGCAAGCTCCAGAGACAGGCAGTGCTGGCTGGCCCTGGAAGCACAGCATTGCACTGACCACAGAGACAGTTCTCCTTTAAACATCATCTTCCAAGAATTATTACCAGATCATGCAGTCTTTGGTGTTGATTCAAGTTTTTTTTTTTTCCCTCCTTTTAAGTCTGTAGGTTTATTTTTAGTCTGTCTTGGATATGAAGATGCCAAACACTGTAGCACTTAGAAGACCCCCAAAATGAAATCAGAAGGGGATTTGGAAATGGGACAGGTCTCCTGGCTCCAATGTCACCTAGGAGAGGTCCCCCAGCACATCACCTTGTCACAGCTGAGCCTGAGCAATGCCCAGGAGGGAGAATGGGCAGAGGCTGCACAAGGGACACGCAAACATGAGGGGTGAAAGAGCAGCCCTACACATGCCTGGTCCCTGTTTGCAAAGCCACAGCTCCAAATATGTGCTCCAAAAATCTCCACAGCTCTCTAAAATGGGAGAAGGATTTGGTGTGTGCAAAAAATGGGAAATCATGTAACAGACTGCATCAGAGTGTATTCTCCACTCCAAGTCATGAAGAAACCCATTTCCTTGGAGCTTCAGCCAATGTTTACTGAAGTGCTTTCCAAAACGTTTCCTGATTTCTCATCTTGCCTGAAGCCCACTTCTTCCCGTCATCTGGGTTGTTTGTGTTTGTTGGTCTTTTTCTCATAGGGAGAGAAGCATAAGAGAAGGAAAGGAGGAAGTAATAACACCAGTGAGCATCTTCAATGAGTTCATAAACTTTGAAGACTACCCCAAATCAAGCACTTCTAATAAAATAGGCAATTTTTTCACACAGCCTTTGGTCTTAACACTTGTTTCAATGGAACCCCCACTCTGCTGTGGAGATGCTCAGGTAGATCTGATGAGATCAGGGCAGATTTACATGCCAGAACTCTTGGGATGTTCCTTGTCCTGGGAAGAAAGTTTTATCTGCAATAGGACAAGAAGAAATGGCCTCAAATTGCTCTGGGGTGGTTTAGGTGAGGAGGTAGGGAAGCCTTCACAGAAAGGGCTGTTTTGGAAAGCATTGGAACAGGCTGCCCAGGGAAGTAGTGGAGTCACCATTCCTGGAGGGATTTAAGAGACGTGGAGATGCAGCACTGGGGGAGATGGTTTAGTGATATGCTTGGCAGTGCTGGGGGAATGCTTGGACTCGATGCTCTTAGAGGACTTTTCCAGCCTGAAGGATTCCGTGATTCCATGCACAGCTCGTTGTCTCCTTTAACTTGAGCTCCCTCTTTTGCCCTGCTGAAGGTAAGTCAGGCAGCTCCAAAGAAAGGGCTTGTCAAATTGTTTCAAGCCGTGGCTCTCTTCCTGTCCTACAGCAAGGCAAACAATTTGGAGACCCCAGGTCACATGTATTGCTGAATTGAGCTCTTTATGTGCCTGGGCTTATGTTTCAGAGAGGCAGTGATGTTTTTTATAGCAACACTATTTTCTATTCAGCTCTGAGTTGGGCTCTGCTTCCCTGATAAGGATTCTTCACCCCATTTTGCAAAGGAAATTGCACTATTTTGAAACAACATTTAGCCACCCCAGCCTCAGAAAATATTCTTGAAAACACTGTGCGCTTGAACCTACCACCCATGGAATAACAGAGGGAGTTTTCTCCCCAGGCTGTTTCTCTTTCAGTGTGGTTTAGGGACAGCCATTCCACCATGCAGTGGTTTGTGTCCTGTGGTAACACACCCGAGACCAGCAGGCTGGTGCTGCTGCTGAGAACATGCACACTCATTTCTAGCATGACCCAGGGCTCATGTAAGTTGATGGAAAAATTCTCCTGTTGATTCCAGGAGAGCTGGACACCCCTAAAACATCCCTGTGTGGCATTTGGATGTAGCAGTGCAAGTGCTGCAGCAGTTCTAAGGCAAAGGAGCTCCTTAAGAGCCTGTTTGGTGTCCTCCTGTTCATTCAAATTGCACCCATGGCATCTCAGTTATCTTCCTGCCTCCTGTAAGCACCAAGTCTGAAAAAGTTATTAAACAACCACAAAAAATGTTTAATCACCATGTTCAGGTATCTGCAATGTCCAAGTCTCCAAGTCCACTGTCCCTGTGCACATTGGTTAAGGAGCATTTGGGGAAGACAGTCAGGAACACAGTGGGACAGTAACAGGCAACGAAGAGATGGCATTTGCAAATGCCATCCACAGGTGGGGTTATGTACCTTAGTGCTGAAAACTGGATGTTTGTGCCCTAAAGCTCAGGGCTGTGATCACCCCATGGCCAGGTCTACCCTGCACAGCAGTCCTAGGAGGAGTCCTGGAGGCAGTGCAGCCGTGTTGGCTCTTTATCCAGTGAGGAGCTGTTCTGATACTGCTACACTTTCTAACAACCAAAGCTTGATTTTTGACAGTTTCCAGGAGGATTTGTGCCCAACATGAGCAGAAGTGCCTATTTCAGTTGTGCCTAGCTGATTTCAATGCCCAAAGCTGACCCTGTAATAAAGGAGTTGTAGGAAAATTCTATGCAAAGAGATCTATAAGCTGTTTTGGAGGGGATGTCACAGGGCTGAACACAGCTCCTGGGAATGTCCCCCTGCTCCAGGAAGGGCCAAAGCAGAATCAAGCCTGTCTAAGAGCTGTGCACACATCCTGGACACCATCCCTGCTCACTTGTCACTGGCTGTGCTCAGCATGTCCCTGTGGGCCATCTGGGTATCTTCCACCAGAGCCTCGAGGGGCCACCACCATCCAAAACCAAACCAGCAACTTCAGCTCTGCCTCCATCCAAGGTTTTTAGCAGTTGTGCTGTAACTGTTGGGAGGGGAAAATTTAAAACTTTGTTTTTATCTCCCTCTCTCTCTGCTCCTTTTTTCTCCCCTTTTGTTTTTTAAGCAGGCAAACATCTGCAGATCACTTTGAGATAACCATAGCAATGACATGAGGACAGTTGGCAGGCACTCTCTGTGCTCCTCAGCTGTGATTCACTGGCCCGAGCAGCCCAGCAAGGAGGGACCTCTCTGCATCGGGACCTTGCCCCGGGGTCAGAGATAGAGCAACGAGAACTTTCATTGGAGCGGAACGGGGGGAATGCAGATATCAGGGGATTTTCAATGGAAATCACAGGTGTTTCTTCCCTGCCTCCTCCCTGTGAGAGGCCCCTCTATGTTCTGTTACGATTTGTTTTTCTGGCAGCCAGCGTGCTCTATTTTTCTTGCCTGTGTTTTTATGACTTATGTTTGGTTTCTGCTAAAACAACAGAAAACAGCACAGGGCTGGGGGTGTTTTTTTGAGTGGGTTATTGTCTTTTTCCTTTTCCTTTTAGGAACTATGCAAAGGGTCATTTGGAAGCCCTGGTTCCAGTGAAACTTTGCAGAAGGATTGATGGAGGTTTCGGATCATCTGAAGGTCACAGGTCAAATGGTTTACCCCCCAGGCGGGCGAGAAGATGAGATTTGCAGCCACGCAGCCACGGCTGAGCCCTGAAAGGGGACACGGCTCCACAGGACACGCTCAGCAGCAGGAGGAAGATGAGCTTTTAACGGTGGGCTTGCAATCAACTGTTTAAAAATGTCCCACCGAAGAGCCTCCCTTCCACCCCATCTCAGCAGAGAAAGTGAATTGCAGCTGGCCAGAAGTGAGGAATTGGAAGGAAGCAGACACAAATTCACACAAGAGCAGGAGAATGAATACCTCATTTTTTAGAGGAAGAGGTTCTTTTTCATTTTGGTGGAGGACAAAGGGGGTTTTTAAAAATATTTGATACTATGTTTAAAAGCAAAATCAATTACAATTCAGTGCAGACCTGAAACAAAACTCAAGCAGGGAGTAAGAGCATGTTTAAATACATCTTTAGAGGAGTTGCTTTCAAAGGCATCTATGCTTTGCTCTAGACATGAAGCATTGGTGTTGGTAAAACACTTTATCCACACACTTCCATCTAGACAGTGAAAGATTTTGGCTGTTTCAAAGAAAAAAATCAGTGGCATATGGTCTGCATAAAGCACAAACATGACTTGTTCTTTTGGCTGATTTTGGCACAGGGGAGGTCACGAAATCATCTTTCAGAAACCCCAGCTGGACTGAGAGAGAACCTTCTCCCATTTTCCTACTTCTCCTACCAAGACCCTTATTCAGAACTGTGACTGTCGTCGTCATGAAACATATCTTCCCAGGACCAAACATTTGCTGGTTTGAGTACAGAAGCATCTTGCTTTTTCCCATGGAGGACAGGGATAGAGGTTAAAAAAAAAAACCCAAGCAAACCAACAGGTATTATTCCCCGAGAAATGCATGTAATTCCTCTGCATCTTTCATTATCATTATCAGTAGGATTGGAAAAGACCCTTGAGATCATCGAGTCCAGCCTGGCACAGGCAAGCTCACCATTAAAGATGTCCCTTAAGAAGTGTCCACACTTTTTTTAAATACCTGCAGGGACTTGTAACATCTGTAACATCTTGTAACAATCCCCAGATTTTTCTATTTCATATTTTTCCCCAACTGGGAAAGGAGTCCAGGCTCTCCAAAGGGCTCAGGACCTAACTCGTGTTGCACATTCAATATTCACAGCAGCAATTGCTGCCAACTGTGCATCCCCAGCCTGAGGTAATGAGCACCCCTAACTTCCGTGAGTAATCCTACCTGCAAGGCAGCTTTCAGGGGGAGGAGGACAGTGGAAAGTCTGGAAACAGAATATGGAAAGGAAAAATGCAAGGCTTCCATGTTATATGAGCTCATGAAGGCAAACTGTACAACTCTGTAAGCAAACCCAGCAGTGCCTGTTGGCATGAACAAGCATCATTGCTCTGCCTTCACAAAAGGTTTGCAAAACGTTAAGGGTTTGGTTACTTGAGATGATGCAGAATGAACAAACCTTATTCTCTTGGTCCTTGAGATGGAAAGAAACATGTTATCCCCCAGCCCAGCTGAGAAATGTGTTTGCAGGATGGCCAGGGCAGCTACATAGCTGGGAGGTCTTGCAGTGGGTTGGTACCTCAAAGCAGAAAAAGAGGCTAGGCTGCCTTTTTTTCTCTACACAAAAGGTGATTTATTTAAAGCCAAAAGGTGTGAAGGATTATCTTTTGAACCTGACAAACTGACTGCAAACATCCTGAAGAGCAGATTTTATTGTTATTATTTTGCATTATTCTCTTTTTAAAAGAATGAAGGAAGCATTAGAAGCAGAGAGATGAAAACTGGCTGTCCCTTGACATATTTATTCCCCAGATTAAGTGTGTGTAACTGTGTGCTATACACACAGCACTGCAGATAACAGAGGTGTGACTGTGGGACACTGCAACATCCGGGATGTAATTGATATCTCTCCCCATGTCTTCACTCTCAAACACATATGGTTCATCATATTTGGCACTGCTGGACTCTGGCAGGCCCCAGCATTTCAGCAGTCACTGTTCTTGAGGGGCTGGTTTGTCAATAGCCATTTCTGCTGTGTTTATCCAGGTATTATTCAGCTTTGAACCGCTGAGACAAGCTGGTTCACGCTGGTTCTGTTCCTTGTATTGTTTATTCTCTGGTGTTTTTAACCTTTGAGTTCATCTGTGAAACATGCCCAACCAGCACTTCTAAAAGCCCCTGGGAGGGTGCAGAAAGGATAGGATAGGATAGGATAGGATAGGATAGGATAGGATAGGATAGGATAGGATAGGATAGGATAGGATAGGAGATGATGTTGAAGAACACCAGCTGGAAAAAGATGAACTTGACATTTCTATTAAACTTGATGCTGCAAATTTAATACACAGCAGAGGCATCACTCCTCTGTCTCTAAACCTCATAGCATGAAGGTCAATCATAGCTTTGCCAATCCACTGAAGATAAGGCTGGGATATCTCAGGAAGGTACTTTTTTTTCCTTGTTTTATATTTAACGATTACAGATTTTATCTCAAGGGGAAATTCTGACCTTTTCACACTCCAGCCAAGTACAATTCCAAGGAAAACTAAAGTTCCACAGTACACCAGGTAACATTTGGAGCTCAACCCCTCTGCCCTCATGGAGCAGACTCTGGAAGAGCATCTGAGGATGCCAGTGATGCTCCACCAAACGCAACCTGCAACTATGAAGGTGTCTGTTCCACAAGACCTCCAAGGACTGGGTCCAGACATTTTACAAGTCCAATTTCAGAGGATGGATATTCAAAGATTTCTGAAAACCAAGACCTTTAGAAGTTTCTTCAGCTGGACACCCAATAGCTGAGGCATCCCAAATCCCTGGCTATTTCTGATCATCTTGGCACACAGTGCTGAGCATAGGAAATGCATGAGATTAACGACTTCAAGTCACACATCGAACAGGATATGAAGGGCTACATATGCTATGTGCATAATATGTCCCTTTTGCCAGTGTCAATCAAATTTTAAAGCACAAAAAAGACATTGTACCCACTTGGAGACCAAACATTTCACTTCTCTGGGTCAAAACTTAAGGGAAATATCCTCTTTTTTCTTGTCATCCTGCCATCGTCTGAGCTGGAGAATACAGTTATCCAATATTAAAAATGAAAGTAAATAGACCAGCAAGTTTACAAGCTAAAAATTCAGAGGGAACTTCTCCCTCTCTATGAAGTCCTCGTGTTCTTGTTGCCTGGGAGGAGACTGAGGTTTTCCAAAGGTGTATCCAAGGATCTGGCACAAACACGCTCTGCAGCACCAGACATTCCTTATCAGCCTCGGACTGTGAAAGCCGTGATAGGAAATGTGCCATTCATTCACAGGGCTGCTGCTGCTGCTGCTGGGGATCTGAGGCATATCTTGAGCGTGTTATCACAGGCTTTGTATTGTCTACTCCATCCTGAGAAAGAAACACTGTAATCAGCCCGACATTTTCTCCTTCTGGAAATCACCAGCTCGTTTCTGTGCCTTTTGCGTTGATTAAACACCTTCCTGTTGAAACACTAACTGGACAACCGCAATAGCAGAAAAAAAAAAAAAAAAAAGACTTGGAAACTCAGTATCAGCTTCCCAGATTCCTGTTCCCTTTCACATGAGAACAGTTATTCTGAATGCACAGGCAGGGAATATATGGGGAAGGACTGGAAGAACAAATTTGGGTGCTTGGTTTAACAATGTTCACCTCCTCGTGCTACCCTGTACCTGTGGCTTGGATTTGATTCCTTTGGGTTTGGATAGTGCCCCCATGCATGAAAAGATCTGCAGAAGATGTGCTGCTGCTGAACTCAGGGAGATTTCTTCCATGAGCAAATTCATATCTACTTAAAATACTGAGGCCAAAAAATTGAAATCTGACACCAGCCAGAAATTCTGGGAAATTTTACAGTTCACTAATTGAAACCAAGTCTGAATTTTTTCCAGCAGAATGTTTTTCCATTTTACTATGGAAAAAGGTTTTCCCATTTTTCTATCGGAAAGGTTTTCCCTTGTACCAACTACACTCCCCATTTAGATATGCTCATTCTAGCTTTTTGAAATTTTGATAAATTCCAGCTTTTTTGACTACTTTTAACTGCACTTCCCAGCATGGGATACTTTTGCTGTGTCCTTTTACATTAGCTAAGGTGTAAAAGGATATTTTCTAACAGGAGGGAGACCTCAGTCATTAAAAATGTACACACACAAGCCTCTGAGGCGGTGCACATGTAAGAGTAACATTTATCTAATCACACCAATATCAACCTGCTATGACATTGCCTCCCAGAAAGGGAAAAAAATTATACTAATGTTAACATTGCAGTAAGATAAAGGGGATTTTAAAAGTAATTGTGCCTTTCATAATAATCTAGCACTTATGCTTCTAGGCTGCCCTCTTTACAACTGTCCTTTCCCTAAAGGCTGTTTTTAACTTTTCACCTCACAAAAAATCAGTGGAGGGCAACCAAAACTGCTCATCTGGTTGTTTTTTTTTTTATTTCCTACACTAGCAAGCATCTAGATCTCAGGCTGCTTCTGGGAATATCCAAGAAAAAATGCAAAAATGTAACATCCTGTCTATACGGGAAATTAAACATTCTGTGGATAACAAAATATTCCCTGTATTACAATTCTTATCAGCAGAAAAAAGAGAAATAATGCATTCCAGAAGTTATTTTAATTTCACAACGCCCATAGCAAAATTCTAACGGGACAGGGAGAATCCTTAGCCCTCTCTTGCTTATGTCTGTATAATAACCAAGTTCAGCACTTTCTGTCCTTCCCAGGCAAATCCTGCCCTGAACTTCAGGATGCTGCACTGGTTTTATGTCAGCTGCAGCTCTCTGACAAAGGACCCTGAGTTCAGTGGGGCACAGGGACTTTGTGAGTTTGCAAGGCAGTGATATGCAGAAAATGGGCTGGGTGCAGAAATAATCGCACGAAAATGAAAAGGCAATCCCAACAGACTTCCCCAGACATTGTTCAACTCCATGAGGACATCCAATTGTCCTGGTAAGGAGAGATCCCCAACCCATGGTCCCCCAGACTTCATCTCAGCTGTGGTCTGGATCTCTTCTTTGTTCAGTGCTCATGTTTCTTTAACCCTTATTCCTACCAGCTGAAGGTTTTCCTCATGGCTACAACAGCATTTACTCTGATATTCTTTAATGACAACTCGGGATGAGTATATTTAGCTTGGGCACTGCCATGTATGAAAAATACCAAAAAGTCAAAATGGCCCATTGCTCCACTCAGTGCATCATATACTGATGGAAAATAGCAAATAACAAGCTGTTTCTTGGTTAAAAATGTATTAGCAGGCACTTAAAATCCTTACAAAATTCACCTTATACTAGAGCTCGGCTGAAATTACTCATCAAATTCCACTCAAATATGAGGCAAATAGTTCCCCAAGCTTTGTCTGGAAGGATGCTGAGCAGGAAGATGGAGCTGACTGCTGCATGCACACGTACACAGAAAATATCTGATTTAACTTTCCCTTAAATCAGGGAAGATTTAAGAGCCACCTTCTGCTGCAGCTGTTTTCATAATTTAGACCCAATGTTCTCACTCATTGCACGTAGTTGTATCAGTCAGGCTTACAGGCATGACAAGGACCTAAAGATGAGTTCAAATCTAAGCCCTCCTCATCCATCTTAGTCATTTTACAGGCTTACAGCAGGAGTTTGTCCTCAGAAGAGCACATACAAGCCTTTCCTCAGTCAGACCAGAGCTGTAATTTATTGCAATCCAGCCACTTTGGGAGGATGACAGTGTGATGACAGCAAGGCTGCACCATCAGTCTTTCTGGGAGCACCATGGTGATAACATCTTTGATGTCTCATGAAATTCAAAGCTTCTACAGAGCACATTGGAGTAGCAGTTTAAAAAGGGGATGAAAGTTTAGGCCAGTGAGAATGATCCAACCTCCTGAATTAATGGGACCTTGTTATCTGTATCATCCCTGCCATCATTTGCCTGTCCTGTTATCAATCCTAAGCAGATTTTGCGTCAGTTCTGGCATTCTTAACCAAACTAGACACCCACGTTTTAGTGAACACTTACCAAATTGCCTATTGTTTCTGATTTCTTCACCTCCCACAGGTGCTGAGCTCCCTCTCAGAGCTGTGAGAGGCTGTGGGTGGGGGGAAACTGCTGCACAGAAGTCAAAGCTCACTGACAAGAAATCTCACAGTAAAAGGATCCCTTTGATCCAATGCTTAAGATCATTCACTAATGTTACTGATAAGCTGAGATACCGTTTTAAGAGAGACAAAACCAATAATACCACAAGAAGAGATGGAGAACCACTTAGAAGAAGAGAGCCTTAGGCATGAGAGTGAAGCTGTCTTTGGTCTGATCCATTTCCATTTAAAATTGCTGGGTTTTTCTGGGAAATCCTGACTCTCGAGACATCGGCATAAGAATGAATTCCTTGTTTTATTTCTACACAAAGCTCCCTCCTCTTGATCTTTCTTCATAAACTGTGACATCTTCTTTTACAGTTGCTTCCAAATGCAATCTTTATTGTTTTGGGGTTTTTTGTATTTGAGTTTCTTTCTATTTGTCCACAGACCTATGCACATATATTGAGTATAAATGAGATTTATCAGGTGAGTCATTCTTAGAGAGTTTGCCTTCATGTAGCAGTCCAATTTTCTGTCAAAGAATCTCTCAGATGGCTGTAGCTGAGCACATCCTCTGTAAATTCAGCCCTGGCTCAGGCAGGAGAAGCCGGGCCACAAGGCTGGGTCTCATTTCTTGTTTAGGTCACATAGAGCAAAAGGTTGCATTATTGCTGCATATCCCAATTATTTGTGCAGTTTTCCTGGGTACTACTGGCCTGTAAGTCAATCTGTTGGATATGTGCAGGATGCATCAATTCACTGCAGCATCTCGTCTTCCTTCTGTGAAAGGAGGCTTTGTCCAAATGCCAAAATTCCATGGCTGGATTTCCAAAAGCACCGTTTCTATAACTTTGTCCTACTGACTGCTCAGTGAACTATTAAAACACCATCCTCCAGGTCTAGAAAACAGAATGGCGGGTGATTTGTTGGGAAAGATTTCAGTGTGGGAAAATTCCCAGGTTCAGTGTTTGGACTCTGAAGGCAGCTCCTCCATTCCCATCAGAAACCCAGACCTGCTTCCTCTTTCACTGACTGCAGAATGAGTAGAAGGGACTGAATCCCTAATTTAACATACCAGCATTGGCTGGCCACGTCTTCAGAGGGCATGGGGCATGCCATGGTGTGTGCCATGCTGCCTGGAGAATCCCCACCAAGGACAGGATCACATCCTGCTGGTTTTACAGCTGTCCAATTTTTTCTTCCTAAAATGGAAGCAAACTTTTGCAGACAAACTCATCCCTGGTGTGAGTACACTGAAGCCAAGTCCAGTATCAATAAATCAGTGCCCTCATCAGGAAAGCAATCACGTGGTTGTTTTTATCTGCTATTATCTGTAAGTTTAATTGGAGTACAAAAAGTAAGTAAATTTTTAATGACAGCTGCATTCCCCATCACAGCCTGTTGTATGACCTTCAGATATTGAAAACAAATGAATAATTGAAAACAATTCGATCATGCAACTTTTAGGTGTTTTTGAAGCTTGCCTAAGAGACCTCAAAAGACTCCTTGCTCCTACCAGAAAGCAAATACTTCAATCAATTCTAGTATTAACCATTTCTCTTTTAAAAATAATTAAAATCTATTTCTGTATCTCTCTGATATGGAGAGAAATCTATATATAAGCTAAGTTCTGCTAGTTTTCCTGTGGTTTAAGTCAAATAAATTGCTGCAGATTTATATGAAGAATTCACTGTGTTTATGTTGGGAGATTTCAGCTTAGGTACTCATAAAGTCAATCTAAATTTCATGTGGAAACACTGAATTTTCTTGCAGAAAGAGGAGAAATTTATTTTTCCATAAATAAATATGACAGGTCAGAGGTTCTGAACCAGCTCTGGACCATTTTGGCTGAGACTCTGTGTGTCTCTCCCAGGGTGACTCAGGCTGCCCCAGGAATGAAGCTGCAGGAGGAGCATCGGGGCCACACAGGGAGAGACCAGAGATGTGGTGACAGTCAGGAGACATCACACACCCATTCCTAAACACTGCATGTGAAAACCAAGCTAACATCCAGCCTGTCACAGTGGGAAATGCAGGGAAATGTCAGTGAGAAATTCAGGCCAGAAATGGCTTGTTTCCAGTGAGCACTTTGAGTGACAGGGGACCAGGAAAGCATCAGCCCAGCAGGATGACAAGGGTTTCTTCCACCACACCTGGCAAGGTGATGCCTTGTGTCATTGCAGCACTGACTGTGGGCTAGATTTCTGCCCAAACCCTCTTTGTTCAGGGGTGCAGAGTGTAGGAGCAACAACTCTGCCCATGAGTTGTTTCCCTGCAGGGAAAGGAACACACAACCAGGAAGTTCACCTTCAATATGCATTCAAAAAAAAAAAAAAAATCCCCCACTTATAATATAGAAGCTCTTTGCTCTGGCTCTGAGTCTCAGCCCAGAATGGCCCATCCCAGCTGCTCCCCAGCTGCTGCCTGAGAGGTTGGGGCACATTTTCCAGTGATGGGGCTGAGCCAGTGTGAAATGCTGCACATTGCAGCCAGGCCCAGGGCACTCACCAGTGGTTTAGAAGAAGCCCCTGAGATTTCCTTAGTTGGAAGAAAAAACATTCTCTGAATTCCCTGCTCGGGCTTTTGCTTTGTCTTAAAGGAAAATAGCAGGGGGCAGGGAGGGTGTCCTGCCCACTTCTGCGAGGGAGAGAAATCACTCCTGGAATTGTAAATAATCACCTGTGCATGAAGCACAGAGTGGCAGGCAAATGCTGCCTTCAGCAAAAGCTGGACCTGGTGACAGAAGAGCAGGGAGAACAGGCTGCTGGCAGCAGCATGAAGGAGTGCTTTAATACAAGCTGCTGGTTGCAGACAAACCCCCCTTAGTTGATATCCATACACTCGAGTCAGTGCTCACAGGTGTGGTCACCCTGGCTGGGCATCCTGCTCATCCCACTCAGAATTCCTTACTGTTCCTGGAGTTTTCTTGACTTTAAAAGCCTCTTAGAAAGGCTGTAATACATTTCTCCTGCAGGTAATGTCTTTCCCAGTGCTGCACAGCTGAAAGTTGCCCTAGGGGCAAAGTGCAACTGAAAAGGTTTTTCTGGCAAAGCTGGTGTTTTGTTTTTATTTTTTCTTTTAACTCTGAGGTGTTAGAAGAAAACAGAGCATGTAAAAATAAGAAATGTGTAATATATATATATATGTGTGTGTGTGTGTGTGTGTGTGTGTGTGTGTGCGCACCATTTCATATTTGATATTGGGTAAAAATTTTGTGTCATTGAGAAAATCATTCCTCAGGGCAAAACAGTCAGTGACTATTAATTTCCCAGTGTGGCAGGAGATACTTCTAATATCTGTAGCAGATTGGAGCACTTTTACTAGTGAAAGTCTCATGTAATTGTCTTGTCCCACTTTATGCCTGCAACTGCCAATTCACTATTGGATTAATCATTATCCTTGGCAAGGATTTTATTGGAAAAAAGTATGAAACTGATAGGGGGGTTATTTAAAGTTTACTGCATTTTAAACTGACTAAATAACTGGCGTTCCAGTTATTAGAAAGGAACATATTCTCATTTTTACCAACTGGATCTCCTTCATAAAGAAAATTATCTTTGTTTAAATAGCTAAATCAAGCAGTATTTATCCAAAAAGGAAAATGCTTCTTGCAGAGTGTGAGTGATCAACAGCTTTAGAAGTAAACAGGAACTGAGCACTATATCCCAAAAACATCCATGCAAACCTCATACTGAAATCATATTTATATACCTTGACCCCAATGAGGCTTCCAGCCCAGAATTCTCCCCTTATCCTTACTTTTGTCTTGAATGTACATTTTACCTTTAAGAAATTAATCTTTTAAATATGAATTGCTCTTCTGAGATGCCTGGCTATGATAAAAGGCTCCAGACACTGCCAGGAATGAGATTACGATGAATATTGGTATTTGTCATGATTTACTGCCTCCTTGCCCTTTTATTTTATGCTTTGAACAGGATTAAACTGGGCCATGCATATTAAGCACCTGTGGCTTCTGCATTCTTAGTGCAGAGAGAAAGAAGGACAAGTTTTGTTTCAGAGGGGTTGCAGCCCCAGCCCATAGCTATGGGAGTAGTCATTTCCATCTGTTCAGCAGGAGGTGACTCCCTCCTTTGCGAGATTTTGAAGAAACTCAGAATTCCTGATTCTGAGCGCAGCTGGCCAAAATGCACTGTGCCCGTTGTGAGCTTCCAGCCTGGTTTGGGTGCAGCACTGCCAGAGCAGGCATTGCAGCTGTAACTCAGGCCATGGGCAGCTGGCAGCACTGCTCCGTGCCAAGCAGGAATCACAGCCTGGATCAGGCAGCAGCTCCCAGGACAGCCCTGCACATGGGGAATGTGGCACAGGCACAGCCCAGGTGGCACCTGGCACCTCAATCTGGCACAATGCCACAGGTTCAGGGTCAAGAAGGTTCTGAGTTTCAGCTGGATGAAGGCTGATGGGGCAGCAACTGGGGGCTCCCCCTTGCCCACCCCATCCCCACCTCCAGCCCATGGGGCACCAACCTGCCCAAATTCAGAAATGGGCAAGCCAAAGCAAATTGTCTTTTGCCTTCAGTAAGAGTTTCTCAGGCCTTGTTGGCAAAGATAATATCTATTTTTTTGGAAAGCAGATGTGTAAAGCCCTATCAGGTGCCCCTCCTTCCTTCCTTGGGGGAAGCTGGCCATGGGGGCTTGCTGGCCCCCGTGAATTTGGGCAGTCGTGTTTGTACACATTTGGTCTGTTCCCCATTCACTGTGATTTCTCTTGATTTAATAAAGCATTAATAAGATAATCAAAACAAATGCCACTCTTTGTCTCTTAAGCATGTTTGAAGCAACATAAATCATTTGACATGACTGCTGGAAAATAGGAATGGCGTAAAACCCTGCACACTGTGCCATGTGGCTGCCACACAGTTTCACGATCAATCAGCATCAAATTAAAAGCAGGAATTATTATTGAAGCTGAAATGAAGTACAGATAGAGAATGTGAGTACTTACAACTTCTGGGTCACGCTTGAGCAAGGAAATGATGCTAAGAGTTATAATTGGTTCTTTTTCAAAGGAGCCTTTAGTAAGAGCTCAAAACCCTCTGAGGAGGAAAAGAGTCCAATGGTTTATCCCCAAAGAGCAGCAGAAGGCAGTGAGCTAAGGGGTTGAAAACTGTGGCCTGGCTTTCCCCACTTGAGCCACTTTTTCTGGTGCTGTCTCAGTTCCTGAAATCTGTAACATGGTTTGCTATTCCCAGCAGCCTTGAGGGTGGATCAAAGCAAGACACTGGAAAGCACAGCCAGACCCCAGGCACCACTGCAGAGAGTGAAGCATGGCCCACCTTTGAGGACTGAAAGGAGCCTGGAGCACCTTGAACCTGACCCTGGGCCATGCAGGGTCTCAGCAGAGCAGGGTGAGGCTGAAGGGAGCTGCCACAGCAGGGATATTTTGCATTTCTCCTCCCGACTCTTCCAGCAAAGTGCATTGTTCTCACCGCAGTCCCTGCCTTGCATTGTGTTGTCGAGTTGATTGCATTAGAGATGTTCCAGGAAATCTCCTTTCCAGCAGATTAGCAGCTCCCTCTCCCCACCCTCCATACCCTCTCTAGCCCACAAGTCCTGGAGCAGTCAGGAGTTTTGGTCGGCAGGGCAAGGTCTGGTCCTGCTGCTGATTTAACTCACTTTTCCCTTTACACCAGAGGCCATGATACACCAAGGGTTGCAGCATGCCCAGATGCCCACTCTCACTTATTTTATTAAAATTTGAGACATTTTTCTAATCAAATCAAAATATCTGTGGTATCTTTGGGCAGTGCCATAAAAAAATAGGTCTCTTTTAAAAAGCAAGAGAGGCAGACGAAGCCAACAGCTAGAGGTGTGGGGCTCAGAGGACATCGGGATGTTCTGAGGGTTTGGGGTTTCTTCCAGTCTTTCAGACTGAACTAAATGAATTGGGGCAAAATGAGGAGGAAAATTTTGCCAGGACAATTACCTTTTTTATACAACTCTTTTAAAGGGACAGTTCTGCCCACAAGCACTTGTCTGAGACCTCATCAGTGCAAAGACAGGGGGAAATACATGACATTTTGAGAAAATATAGAGCTTTTGAGTTTTATCCTCTCACATTTAAAATTGTTTAGGCAGCTTGATTGGCTTTGCTGATTTTCTTTAACCTCACTAATTTCTGTGGCAAAAATGACAACCTCATGTAACCAAGCCTCACCTCAGGAGAATGCCCAGACTTAATTCTTAGCCTAAGGTTGGGGATCACTTCTACTGAACCAGTAAAATCTTTCTCCAGGCAGTGAAGCTGCTCATGAGACCTTGGCTTGGCTGAAGTGGTGCCTGGGTAAGTGGAGCTGCAGGGGAAAGGAGGTTCCCAATTTCCTTGAGCCATGGTGTCTGCTCAGCTCCTTCTACCACTGTGAACTGAGGGAGCAACAGAGGAAATGGAGATGGCAGCACTAACTATGGTTGGGAAAAACCTGGGGCTTCCTGCTGCTCTCACCAGACTATTTATTTAAATATGGAAATGTTTGCATTAATTAATGAGACAAAAGATGCAAGAGTTCCTGCTCCTCTGAGCACCTTAAATATCCCTATATCACCAGTCTGTGTTCCACAAAGGCACTTTCCAAATGCATCCCAAGCTCCCCTGAAACCCTCGACCCTCTTTGGTTTCCTCTCCTGCAGCAGCCCCAGCAGACTTGATCATTTAAGTATTACAAACCTTCTCATTTTCTGCTTGTTTGTGTCCATTTGCTCTGCTGCCAAAACTCGTATTGGGGTTTTTTTTACGTTACTATTTTCTAAAGAAACAGGAATTTAACTCGGAGTGCCACGTCCCTTCACTTGAGCCATGTTTTGACAGGAACATCATGGACCCCTTCCATGTCAAAAAAAATCTTGTCTGACTTTTAAAGTCATATTTCAACAAGCTCTTCAATTGTTACATCAAACTAGGGGGATGAAGAAAAAAAAAGCAAAGTAAACCAGGTACATTTTGCCCTATTTTTAAAGGAGAAATCCACCCCACACACCCACTACTGATTCAGGCAAAATGCCGGCATGGGAATTCAGTGAATTTTCACCCTTTTTGCAGAGCTGAAAAAGAAATGTTTCCCTCTTGGATGGGTAGTTCTGCAAGGGCCAGACTCAGCCAAAGAGCTCTGGGGAGAGAGACCCCCAGGGAAGGACAACAAAGCCACCAAGGGACCATGGCTTCTCCTGCCTCCCCATCTACATGCAAATGTGGCTTAGGACTGGGGCAGGGCGGGAAGGAAGAGTGTTTTTAAGTAATAAATGTATAAATAAGGAATAAAACAAACATTGCCAAAGGCCCCAAGTCAAAAAAAAAAGCCCGAAGTGAGCCGGAATGTTATGTAATCCAGGGAGCATCTGGGAGCACTTCCTTCACTGTTTGCATTACAACCGGCACCCAAAAAAGTTCACACCTGTGCTGGGAACCTTGCCTAGAGAAAGCCCAGCCAAATATTTGAAACAAACATATTTTCAGACTTTTCTAACCCCAAGGCATTTTTGCAGGCATTGCCAAGGCTCCAAGTCAAAGCATGGAGAGGAGAACAAACAAAACATCCCTCAGCCAAGCCAGGCTCTCCTGCCTTGTGCAAAGCCCCCCTGTGGGATGGCCATAGCCAGGTTGGGAGCTGGATTGGGCTGGGATGGGTTTTCCTAAAGAAAAGGCTTCTCCAGCTCCCAGTCCCACCTTCCACCATGGGCATTTTAGGGAGGAACATTATAGCTTGGCATCTTCAGGAGGAAGGGAAGAGCACTCTGATCCCAACAGTCTCTGAAGCTGGGGAGGACCAGACAAAGCCACTGCACTGTGCTGCCATAAAAGAAAAACAGGTTCAGAACGACAAGAGGCGAGTTAAGCAAGCGTGCTGTGCTCAGGGAGGTGTTCTGCTCGCTCTCCCAGGGAGGTTTGACAGTAGCTTAGTAACTCCATGTCACCAAAATATTGCTGGAGTTTCCAACCTGGCAGAGCCTGCGGACTGCATGGAGACCAACTGTGTCAACAAACAAAGCAACCCCTCGGTGCTGCTCTCTGTTTAGCCAAGCACATCTTCCTGAGAGAAAGAGAAAGGTAATTTCTCAGCTGTTTATAGGGGAATTTACAGCACGAGTCGCTTGCCCTTGCCATGTCCTGCAGATGCCTGGGCTGTGTGCTTGAGCCCACCTTGCTCCGTGTGCAGGGGTGGCTGCTGCCAAGCAGTAGCCAGACAGCCGGGCAGACACAGATAATTAGCAGAGTCCCTCGGATGGCCGGACTGCCTGTGTGGTCCTGCTCTTCAAAGCACCGAGCCTCCAGCCCAGACCCAGCCGAGGAAACGCTCAGAGGTGGTTTGTGGAGAGGACAAACTCCCCGCTGGCCGTGCCTCGAGGCGCTGGGCTGTGCTGAAAGCAGCTCTGTGCCTCGCTCGGGAAGGGCACAGGGAAGGGGAGCTGGCCCTCCCTGCTCTCACCCATCCTGCCCGACATCGACTCAGCCCCATCACAAATGCTCCCCATGCACGAGCACAGAGGTGCCTGAGCCAGGGAGCTCCACCAGATGAAGCCAAGGTTCAAAGTCATCCCTGTGAGGCATCGATGGACGGCAGAGCCACCAGGGCTGGATGTGGGCTCCAGCATGCCTGGGAGGGAGGCTTTGTGTTCTGATCTGTCCTGCTGGGGGTGCCACCAAGAGAACCAAAAATTTGCTGGTTTGAGTACAGAAGCATCTTGCTTTTTCCCATGGAAGACAGGGAGAGAGGTTTTTAAAAAATCCCAGACAAACCAACAGGTATTATTCCTTGAGAAATGCATGTAATTCCTCTGCATCTTTCATTATCATTATCAGTGGGGTTTGAAAAGACCCTTGAGATCATCGAGTCCAAGAGCCCCACCAAGAGCTCTGTAAGGGCTCTGGCCTCATGGTGTCAGTGCCTTGGAGGGGATATATCTAACAGTCACACCAGTCCCATTCCCCCCTCAGGTGATGCCAAATGAGAAGCCTCTTGTCAGTACTGATTTTGTGCTTCTTTTTAACATGGAACACCAAGCTCCCTGGGTAAAACTAATGCTTAAGTTACAGTCTTTGGATTTAAGGATGAAGAATCAGAAAAGATCTCTAAATCCTGTCTCCTGCCATCACAAAAAAAAAAAAAAAAAAAAAAAAAAAAAAAAAAAAAAAAGCATAAAATCTCTTTTAAAGCTGAAAAAGCTCCTTTTGGCAAACCAAAGGGTTTTAGCTGTCATTGTTTGTCCCAGGCTTGTAGAAGATGAAGATTTCTGAAGGCAGAGCTCAGCCCACCAGCATCCCCCTTCCAGTTAAGGAGAAAAATAAATATAGCAAAAGTCCAAAAGAAGGTGAGACAGGCAACTCCTAGACTGGCATAAGCCAACAAAGAGCTCTTTCTCTTGGGGCATCTTGAGTCAGCCAAAGAACTGTCTCAAGGTCTACAGGTGAGTAATGAGGAAGCAAATATCCTCATCTCCTGCTACGACAGGAAAGAGGCAGCAATACACCACTGCACCTCCAGCTTCAGTTATCTGGGAGAGGATTCAAAAGCCTGCTTGAATTAGTCAAATTTGTGAGTATCCAGACCCCATGTTCTACTTTCAGCATCTAAAATCTGAATTCCTGACAGGAAAGGCAGAAAGAGACAGCAAGGGAGTTAAAGGCACTTTACAAATGCTCCCTTGCAGGCAGATTTGCTCCACGGTAGCCCTGCAGTTTTCCAACAGAGAAGAGGATTGCAGTTTGTTCCTGAGCTTCATTCCACCAGCCTGGCCTGTCCTGGCTGGCATTGTGAGAGGCTGACACAGTGCTCTCCACTGTTGGTGGCATCGAAATGACCTGAGCTGTGGGTCAAATGGTGCCAGCATAGGAATGACTCTGCATGTGCACCAATGTCCCCATCCCCAGGGCAGCTCCCTGCACGCAGCATCTGCTCTGTTTCTCTCTCTGCTGAGAGAAATGTAATGGCATGTTTGTGACTGCTGCACCCTTGCTGGAGTCTCAACAGCTCTGCTGGTGTCTGGGCTCCTGAGGGAATAATCAGAGAGAGGAGAAAGAGCCAAAGCACCAGGGGAAATGAGAAAGGAGACGCAGAGCTGCCAACAAAGGCTGCCTCCTGCCTGTTCAGACAAAGCTTGTCTTGCTGCCAAAGTGGCAGAAAAATGCTGCCCTATAAAAGCAGGCAGGGAGAAGTTAAGCAAGAGGTGCCCCTCATTGCTGGCTGGTCACTGGCTCTGTGTGCCACAGCTGGCCCTGCACACAAGGCTCCAGGGAATGGTACACCAGGATCCAAGGAATGGCACACCAGGATCCAGGGAATGGCACACCAGGATCCAGGGAATGGCACTCCAGAGTCCAGGGAATGGCACACCAGGATCCAAGGAATAGCACACCAGGCTCCAGGGAATGGCACACCAGGATCCAGGGAATGGCACTCCAGAGTCCAGGGAATGGCACACCAGGATCCAGGGAATGGCACACCAGGCTCCAGGGAATGGCACACCAGGATCCAGGGAATGGCACACCAGGCTCCAGGGAATGGCACACCAGGCACTGCCCCTGCTGTGTGCACAGCCACAGGGACACATCTGCACCCTGCTGTGGAGGATGGGAGGGAAGAGCAGGGAGAGACACCCAACCTTCTGTCTCCTTAAGATGCCCCTCCCAGCATTAAAGCAGTAGGGAGCTCTATAAACTCTGTTTTAAAGAACTTCTGTCTCCATCTTTTCTGGATTAAACTGTGCGCCTGTCTCCAATCAGAACGTGAAGTCAAATCAGCTACAGCGTGTCTGCAGAAGCCCTGAGTGGAGCCTGGGACACTTTCTGGCTTTGAAAATACTCCTTTTGAAAGTCCCCCAAGGTCTGAAGCTCTCTGAGCGGAGCCCACCAGAGCTGCTGATAGACATCCCTCTCCTTCCTGTGGGCTTTTGGCTCGCTGCTGAGCTGGGACACAGCGGAGCTTTGACAACAGTCCAGCATTTGGAGAAGACTGGGGTGGCCAAGCTGAGGAGGAACCCAGCTGCAAGTCAGGAGACCCAGACTGAGCTACCAGCTCCATGATTCTGGATGTGCTGTGTCCTTTCCCCATTTATTGCTGACAGCATGATAAAGCCTTTTGCAACATCAATCATCTTAAAACAATAAAACCCATAAAGCAAACCAAACATCTTTCTTCCAAACACACCAGCATTAGTGACTTCAGATCTGCATCGGCTGTAAGAGCGACTTTATTGTAATAAAATAGGTTCTGTCAGTCCAATATTCTTAGCAAAGGCTACTTTAATGGCCTGGAGTTTATTTTCCTAAGCTGCCACACACAGTTAGCACTGAGGAAAACAGAGAGGGTTTGATGAGACTCCAGAGCACGCAGATATTTTTTTGCAACTTTAAAACTGATTTACAGCTTGCACATATGCAACGCTTCTGGATGTTTTGGATTCTGACAAATTGCACAGACGGCTGTGCTTAAGGTGTCCAGGGGAAAGCTTTATGTGGGCAATTAAAACACAGAGACACCCCACCCTAACAGGCAGCGATGCTGCTTGGCAAACACTGAGCTATTACTTGGTGGCTATTACCCTTTTTGTACTTGGCACTCCAGAGGCCATCACAAAGTCAGCTTCAACTCTGAGAGGCCAATTTTCCTGGCAGCTGTTATTCAGCAATATCTTGAATATTTCCTGATTATTTTTCTTTTCTCTTTTTCCCTGCATGGGAAAGTAAAGCCCAGTTTCTACAAATGCTTATGGCAATGACATCCTGGTTTCTATGCTTGCCTGCTGGTGCCAGTAAAACCTGATGGATTGGGTATCAGTGAAAAGTGGGTACAAAGGGTGTGATCGCAGGCAAATTAATGTAAAAATCCCAATGAATATTCATTACATGTTTGTGGCATTCAACCATCAACAGTATTTTGGACTTCTCCCAGCAGCATCACAGCCAGTTGTGGGGAAGGGAAAAGCTTTGCTCTTCACACAGGAGTTATCAACCCTTCACTGCTAAATTAGGACCAACACAACTTTACTTTCCACAACTTAGCACAGCCTGTAAACATCCTAAACACAACCCTCAATCCCAGTACCCTCCAGTCATCCTTGATGTGCTTTACCCCTGCAGCCTCAAAACACAGGGCAAACACCAACCTCCCCAGATAATTTCAGATCCACTGACTCTTCTGCTAAACACCAAACAGCAAGGGGGGCACTGCCTTTCTTGCAGAGATTTGGAGAGCATTTGGCACAGAGCAGAGAGCCTGAGCTCAGCCAGATCCTCTGGGTGCTGCTAGAAGGCATGCTAGCAGTAATATTTTCCCTTATCAACAAAAATTTTAACAAAATCTTCTCTATATTTACTCCTTGTTCATGGGAAACTTGTTGACTGAGAAAGTCTGTGGGTGAAGAACAGACACACTTCCCTCTGGCAGCCTCAGCCACCTGGAATATCATCTCCAGAGAAACATCTTCATTAAGACAGATAATGTTTGCTTGCTGCAGTGAACATGACAGTAAAATATGTTTAAGCACACCATAAAAATTAAATAGTACATCCATTACATCACAGCTACCACATTGCCAGGGTGTTTGGTTTGTTGGATCCACAAACCTTTAGCAGGAAAGACTCTGTAAATTCAGTCATCTTGTGATATTGCAAGATGCCAGGTCACATCCTTAAAATATGTTGTTTCATTGTAAAAATTTGGTTTACCAGAGGTTAATAAACCAGCCACTGCTGCAAGAAAGTGATGGTGTCTCTCAGTGCTCATCTGCACCAGGTATTTTTGCAATCCTGACCTGGCACCGGGGCAGTGGTGCCCAGGCAAGGATATCAGTAGGAGCAGGAACCTCAGCCCAAACATCTGAACACAGCTGGGAAGCACTGACACGTTTTTTGGGTCATAATTTGAGGTTTCTTCCTGCCACCCCTCCCACTTCACCAAGCAACTAGGAGACCTTAGATCCAGTTTGAAACCCACCAGAGCCCTTTCCAATCTCTTTTGAGGGACATGATAAACTTGCACCAGTAAAACTGAAGGCAAATGTCTTCAGTCTGACCTGATGTGGCTCTGCTGGGATCGGTCTGACTTGGCCAAAGAAAAGACAAATATTCCCTCCACACACAAAACAAGACAAAGCTGCAGAACGTTGCTTGACAGCTTTTTGTCATACAGAGGCACTTTCAGAGTTGTCAAGACATGAAAGCAAGCACTACTAAATAATATTTGACTTGAGTATTATGTCACATGAAGTAAACATCATCTGTTGCCCTGATGGCTTACTTCGGGTTGGAAAACAACCACCACTGCCAAGGCACCGAGGCAAATTCCTCAAAGAGGATCTTGCCCAAGTGCTCAGAGCAGAGATTTGGCTCCACACTGCATTTGAGCTGGGGATGGACAGACAGATGCAGAGTACATTCAAATCCCATGGGGTTCAGACAGATGAGTAGGGCTGCATCCTGATCCTTGCCTGATTCCCAGATGTGCATGGGCAGCCTTTGAGGCTGGGGCTGGGTTTCCAGCTATGGGACAATCCCAAGGAGTCACTCATTTGGAGACCAACAGCCATGAGAAAAGTTGAGCCAAGTGTGCAGAACCACAGGGGAAGGTAGAAGAGGTGTACAGAGACTTTGGCTGTGGTAAAGGTCAGGATTATCTGGTGTTATCAGTCAAAAAATTAAAACAGCAAAGAAGACACTCCAAAAATTCACCCTGGAAACTAAACTGCTTGAAGGGCAAAAAAAGATGCAGAGGGAAGAGTCAAAACCAGAAGGAAGTGTTAGACTAATGGCTATACTCAATCTTGGAGTTGTTTTCCAACCTAAAAAAATCCTATGATTTTGCTTGGGAGAGGAATGCCACCTGATGCCTCAAGGAGAAATTAATCCCAGTCTGGAAAAAAATGCTATAAAGAGCAACCTGGGGCAAACCCAGAAAAGGGTTTTGTTTTCCTCTGAGATTGTCCCTAGAGACACCAGGAGGGACCAAGGGCCCAACACTGTCCCCCTCTCTCCAGCACAAGAAGTTGGGAGCATCAGGATGCAGTGAGGGTCTGTGCAATGCCACAGACAAGCCCTTGAGGAGATCAGTCCCTGGGCAGGGTCATGAGCAGCACAGTCACACAAGGAACACCCACAACATTGCAAAAAAAAACCAGCACCTTCAACTCAGGGCAATACAAAAATCACCTGGAAAAATCAGTTTCCTTGGAAAAATTCCAGCGAAGCGCTGTGGAAATGACTCCACCCCATGGAGATTTTGCACATGTGGAATCACTCCTGCATGGAGAAGTCACATTTTTGGGGCATGCATGGTTTCCCCAGGAAAACTCCTGCAGGAAAACTCCTGCAGGAAAACTCTTGGAGAGTTTGAGCTGAGCCCAAGACAATGAGGTTGGCTTGGGAATGGCTGTGATTTTTACAGTCCTAAATTTGATAGATTACCAAGATTTGTTCTGTTTGTTTTTTTAAGGGAAACGTTTTATGGAACCCAAAAGTATTTTGCTAACGAAAATAAAAAAGCCACTTACAGAAGGCTTTGTGAGCCACCACACAGACAAATGTTACTAAACACAGTGTTTAACTGGGATTAGAGACATGGATGTTAAATACTAACAGGCAACCTCTGGTGTGGGAAGTCCCCAAGCCGTCGATTGCTGTGGATCAAAACAATGCTGAGGGTGGTATCAGGACCCTTTTGCTTTGTCCTTAGGCTTTTTCTCTCAGCATCTGCTCCATAGTTCCAAACACGAGGCAGGGCTAAGCTCTGGTCTGACCCACAGAAGGGTCCTAACACCCACCACATACAGGATGCTGTTTTGTGGTCAGATTGCAAACATCTCCTGGAGATCCTGGGGATTTTTCCTTTGGATTAAGTACAAAGGCCTGCTGGAGGTTTACAAACAAATGCCTTGAAGATAAATGCATGAATTTTTTTTGTAGGAAAAGATGTTCTTTCAGGAAGTGAAGGAAAAGAAAATTTGAGCTAATCAGGGCAAAGACAGAACAAATTGGTTCATGGCCAAAAACCCCCTAAATTCATTGCCATAAAAGATAAAAACTGAATGAGTAATGAGAGCACAGCTCCATCACAGTGGGAGAAAAACTGGATAAAAATGCAGAGGTCCTTTCACCAAACAAATCTTTTCTACAAGATGAAAAATGGGAAAATATAAGAAACACAATTATCCATCAACTGCTTTGGCAATTTTCTCTTAGTGTCCAGTATAAGTGCAATTTAACACTTTGGGTATACAAAGTGAGAATTGTATACTGGACCTGACAAACACATGGTGGACCTTAGTAATGGAAATTCAAGTCTTCCCAGCCAGGCAGACATGTCTTGGGAAGGGGCCACACTCTTACCAATAAGGAAAGGAGAGAAAAAGAAAACAGAGAGAAGAGCAAAGGAAACCATCAGTGAAGTTGGGGTAATAGGAAAAAAAAAAAAAACCCAAACTTAAATTAGGTCCAGCCAGTCTCCCTTGATGTCTTGGTGCTGGTCCAGAGGGTCCTGGGAAGTCTGAGCATCTCTCCTGGATGTGTTTCAATAGGGCAGGTCAGTGTCAAACCACACCCCAGAAGGTCTCCCCTGGCTGGGGTCAGCCTCTGCCAGCGCCCAGCCTGCCCTTGCTGCAGCCCCTGCTCATGGACAACTCCACATCTGCAGCCTGGCTGGTTTTGTGGGAAATGCTGTTTGGAAGGAAGAAGAGGAGAAGAGAGGGCTGCTGCCCCAGCAGAGATGGAGCACGCAGGATGCTGGCCAAGCCAAGGTCGGGGCTGTGCATCACTGAGAGCTCTGCTAACACTTCCCTGAGCAACAAGAGCATGGCTTGGTTGCAGCTGGGCTGTCCCAGTGGTGTCCAGTCTCACTGGCCAGTGGGTGACTGTACACAGTCCAAAACCAAGGAGAAAAACACATGCCTGAAGATATCCTTCCCCATTCATTCATCTGCACAGCCTCCCCTGCGCACTAAATGATTTCCCTGCGTTTATTTTATGTTGCACTTTTCAATTATTATGGTTGTCAGATGCTTTCAGTGACAAGACACTGGTTTTTCAGTTGCTGTTGCCAAAATTCCACTATCGAGGCTTAAATTTTCCAAGCAAGCATCTGCTACAGTCTAAGTCTTGGGGGGAAAACACTTGAAATAAGTCTCGTGTTTCGTAGAATGAGCTCATGGAAAACAAGGTTGTTTTGTCTACGTTTACGAAAAAAAACCAAGAGAATCATCAATGTTTCGCAGAGCAACACAAACATTTCCATACAATAGAGTGAAACATTAAAGCCTGCGGAGGAGAGAGGAGTTTGCAAGCTCAAAGCCATGAGAAGGAAAACATCGCTGCTGGGGAGGCTGAGCCATGGCCAGGACATTTTCTCTCCATCTCTCCAAATGGGAATCTGCCATTGGACAGAGCCACTCCTGGGACAAACCCAGCACCCCACCGGGAGCAGCTGGAGCAGCCAGTAGACCCTGAGAGATGGAGCAATTGCTCTGAAGATATTCCAGCACTGTCCGGGTGCAATCCTGTGCCCTGTGCTCTGGGACAACTCTGCTTGAGCCGAGAGGTTGGACCCAGCGACCCACTGTGGTCCCTTCCAGCCTGACCCATTCTGGGATCCTGTGTCCACATGTGCCGCTGAGAGGGTCTCCCATGGATGCCTGGCCTGAGCACGTGGGTTTTTGGAGGACAAATGCAACGTGGTCCTGTGTGGAGAGCACTGCTGAGGTATTTTCCAGCTACTTCAAGATGCAGCTGTGATTACATCATTCATGAATTTGTGGTGGAGACAAGTATCCCATAACTCAAGACCAAGAGAGATTTCTAGGGCTTTGACACTAGAGATTAAACAGAAATAAACATCAGTATCAGTAAAAGTGACTGCAAAATAGTAGAAAGGGTAAGCGGTTAAGAACAGATAAAGATCAGTTGTGTTAGCCTATAACAAGGATTTAACTGCAGGGAGGAGAAGGGCACATAGAGACCGTGACAAATTGACAAGTTTTTCACTGTTTTTGAATAAAGGAAGTATTTCAAAGAATAAATAGAAGAGTTTCTAGAGAGGGGAGGTGTGTGCAGGCATGGAGTTGTGCATAGTTGACTAAGCTGAGTGCGCTGCATTTCAGACTTGTCTGGCTTGAAAAATGGCTCCAAGGTACCTCATACCAGCAGGGGCTGCTGAACTTAACAGACTAATTAGTACCTGTTTGTCCAAAGGGACAAATATACCTACAATATACCTAATTGTTTCTAAGGGACAGTGGTGTTTCCACTGGACTCAGCAGCTGCCTCTGAGCACACATGTCTCAGTCATGAAATCCAACTGCTTTCTAAATGTTTTGAAAAGAAGTACACAAAAAAGGCCCATAAACAAGGACAGCAGCAGTAGATACATTCTTCTGGATCTTTATAGCCTGTTTGGGATCAGTAATGTGGGCTCTGCCACGCACTCCACAAGGGGTCAAATCCTGTGTTAAGCAATGCCAAAACCTTCCTAAAACCTTCCTTTGTTCAAGGTGTGTTCCAGAGATTCACCAACCTCCATCCCTTTAGCAGGTCCCTGGGACCATCACAGCTCTGCCCTGGCAATTGTGGCCAGCAGGATTTGGTCACTGTGAGCCCTCACCCTGCTCTGCCCTTCACACACTTTTTTGCCTTTTTAAGATCCAAGTTTTCAGATGTACTTGACAACAACCCAATTGTTTTCTGTTTGTGCCAGCACTGGGGGGCTGCACACACTTGGAGATAGCATCTTCATAATTTAAGCATCAAACAGAGGATGCCATGACACTGTTTCAGTAAGAGAGCTAAGAAAATAAAAAAAGAAATTAAGTCAATGAGTGGTTATACAAAATAAGTTAAATATACCTATTAAACTAAAACCAAAAGGAATGTTTCAGGAAAGCACTCTCCTCTCCTCCCTGCCCTTTGAAAAACTTCAGATAAAGTCTTCAACACATAGCATGGTTTTTCTTCAATCAAAATAAAATCGTCTGCATCACTTTTGAGTTACTCCAGCTTATTTTTAAAAAACTTTCCTGTTTTCAAAATTCTGAATTACACTCCAATGTGAAGGATGACAGAATGAAGCATGAGGGCTTTTAAAAAGCTTTAGTAGAAAAATTAAAGACTCAGCAACTTCAGGTTCAGTTCACAAGAGCTCCACATATCCAAAACCTAATTTTAAAACTGTTTCCTTCTCTTGGAGGATTCACCAGCTCCTCTGCAGCTCCTGTATGGAGCCTGATGGAAACAAGACTCAGAGAAGGTGCTCAGGGACATCAGTTTGGCCACTGTCCATGTCTTCCTCACACCTGCAGGACATCCTCTTGCTGAGGGATGACACAGCAGCACCACAAGTGACTGCCAGCCTTGGCATCCTGCAACATCTTGCCCCAACCAAGACAGCACTTACCCACAGGCAGAGGCACGTGCTTAAGAAACCTCCAGGATTATGAAAAAAACTCATAAAGGCACATAAACCTGAGGAGTTTCCCTGAGCAAACTGGGCACGTTCACAAACTTTTGCAGATTTTTCTGTGAGGGTAAAGAAATGCCAAGAACTGTCTGTTGTATAGGAAAGGGCTCCATTTCTTGTAGTACCACAGGCTCCACATCCTGAAAAGCTCAGAAGGGACCAGGCTGCAAGGAGGACAGGGACAATTCCCCGGACTGTTCTTAAAGGGTATTCTAAAAATTTGGCCAGCACGTGGAAAATATTTGGAACAGTCTTCATAAAAAAAGGTTTTGTTCTATCTGTTTGAGTGAAGATATTTATGGTGTCTGCTGTGTCATTCCAGATTTGTCATGGGCCATTAAATATCCACCTGGATATTGCATCATTTAACTACTGGAATGCGTAAGCATTTCTGCTGCCTGTGAAAGAGCAGCTCTGAGCTGTGCAGAGCGTTAAGTGCACTGCTCTACTTTAACAAATAAATCAGAAAGTAGAGCAGATAATACAACTGTGTTCAGTTGTGGTGGACTGACTTCTATGTATATTTATTTCTTTTGACTGCTCATGACAAGAATGTGAGGAGAGACTGTATATATTATTTCTGGCCTTTCCTTGAGTTTGTTAATCTTCTCTGGGTGTCAGCAGCATTTTGGTGATCCATCTGAGCAGGTCTCTTCTCAAACCAGACCCTGCACAAACTCAGAAGACTCACACACAGGCAGATGCCTGACATGGACAAAAAAAAACTCATCTTGATTCAAGACCATGCTCCAAACTTCGTGCACCTGAAGGTGGAAAACCATTGCTCAGTGCAGGTGGCTCCAGCCTGTCAAGGTCTGGAACAGGATTCTGAAACAGCGTCTCAAATTCTGCTTTAGTGCATGAAATGTCCACACAAATGCCGAAGTTTTTGGCATGCAATGCCTCCAGGATGTGCCCAGCCTCAGGCAATGCTTTTCAGACTTGTCCCCATGCTGGCTGGTCCAGCTGCCTCACATTTGCATTCCAATACCATCCACCTCTTTTCAGTGTGGCTGGTGACACACAGGGGGTCCTTGGGGCATCCAACTTTACTACAAACACCAGCACGGTGTCTCAGGTGGAAGAAAGGATCCATGGTTACACAAGGCACTGAAATGGATACTCCTCATGAGAAAGTGTCTAATGACAAATGACTACAGACCTCCTTGGTGGTCCTGGTTTATCCCAGACTTTTTAAAAAATGTCTCATGCTGAACTGATGGAAACAAGGTGACATTGTGGTTTGACTGCTGCTGGATGTTGGCACCTGGTGTACAAACAGGGACAGCCCTGGAAAGAGCTGATTCTGCCAAAGCTAGGGGTTTCAAAATACATCTATTTCTTTCCAATCCTCAGTGGGGAAAGGAACCTAAACCCTTTCCAAAATCAAAATGTAGTTATAGAGGGTTATTAGGGAAATAAAGTGGTTTCAGTGGGAGTGATTTAGCCAGGCTGGGGTGGGAAACTGGATATTTGGGCTGGCTCTCCTGGGGCAGCCTGTGAGGCAAGTGCCTGCTTGAGGGCCAGCAGCCCCATGGCCTTTGGCCTTGGCACACATCATCTCACAGAGTCCCTGGGGGATGTGGATATTGGGAGCATGTCAAAGAGGTCAGAAAATCTGGCAGGTCTCTGCCCAGATGACATCAGCTTTGGAAGAACTTCGTAGGAATCAGAGTCCTGCTGGGGGAAAGCAAATGTCTGCAGATCCTCAGCTGCAGGAGAAAGAGCAGCTCTTTCTGCAGGGGAGTTTTCTGGTTGTCTGCAGGTTGCCCAGCATGCCCAGACTACATCACATATCTAGTTAATGTCTCCTGGTTGCCACTGGAGTGGCAGCAGCAGCTGCAGAGGCACAGGCTGGTCTCAAGTAGGAGGTTGCTCCCTTCCAGAGCAGCAGAATGTTTTCTTTTGCAATTCCAAGGGACAGGACTCTAAATGTGATGTGTTTCCTCTGATAAGATGGTCACAACAGAGGCCCTCACCCTCTTTCTCTGATACCAGCAGTATGGAGCACCAGGCAGAGGAAGGAAACTCAGTAAGATCAAATCCTCTTACAGAACAATTTTATCAACAATTTCTAAGCTGCACAGCTCTTCCCAAGCCCAGCAGAGGCAGGTGTTCCCAGTTTACTGTAAACCACCAGAGAAGTGTGAAACAGCTCTTGCTGTACTGGGCCATGTGGATAGGAAATCTGCCTCCAGGACAAATGTATTTCAATAAACCCTTTCTTGAGACACACTCTAGGTTTAGCCTATAAAGTAAACTCTGTAGCACTCATTTTGGAGGGGAGAGGGGAACTGTTTTCTTTGGCATTTCCCATCCCTTTCTGCCTCAGCTGCAGACAGAAGTAAAGCAAAACACACATGTGGTCCCTAGGACAGGAGAGGAGAGGGAGGTTTTGCAGGGATTGGTGTCAGGATGCCATGGTACTCTGGAGAGCCCCTCCAGTGCCACCCAGCATGAAACCTGCAGCTCACTGTGATCAACAGAACAAGGAGCCTTGGGGCAGATACTGCAGTGAGCAGAAAAGGAAAGCCTGGCTAAAATGTCCAAGCACAGCCTGTCAATGCAAGGCAGAGAACAGGCAAACAAATAACGACAGCAGGTAGAAAAGTGATGAATACAAAAATTCCATCCTAAAAAAATGTTTTCCTACTGCTTTGCCCACTTAGATTCTATTACCTGAATTTCATCAACAACCCTAAAATCCACAGGGTACCTCAAATTGGTTATTCCTCTAGTTTAAATACAATAAAACTCCACATGACCAGTCATTACAGAGGAAGCAGGAACCTTGGCAGTGGAACCCATTGTAGAGCAACCTGTCCTGATACTTGTGGGCAAACAGCAACAGGTAAGATCCAGGCTGATACTTGATTTGCTTCTTTCCCAGACTAAGATCTGGCTAGTAACAGCTGCCTACTTTATGGCTGTCTCTTTTTATTACTTTATTCACCCCTATGCCCCCCAAAAAGGGGAAAAAAAAAAAAAAAAAAAGAATGGCTAAAATTTACGGCTAGAAGAAACCGATTACTGTTGGCAAGTGAACTGAAGGGATCAATTGTTCCATACGGCAAAAGCCAAAGAACTCAGGGCTCTATTCACAAGAAAAGACTGATGTGCTAAAGGGCATGGAAATGCCACTTTTATTGTGTGGCAGAGAATTTTCACATTTGAATCCAAATTCCATAGGAGAGCGTGGAATGTGAGAGAGGCAGCTCGGAGGGCTGGCCAGACGGCGTGTGCGAGCCGAGAGCATGTGCGCGGGAAAAGCACAATGCCCCAGCACAAAGGTTCTGTGTTCACGGCCTCCAGCACAGCGCCGGGCTCTCACACAGGCAGGGAATTGTGTGCAAAATGCCTGGAAGTCAGCACCAAACGTGCTCAGAAACAGGCAAAGCCAGAGCCATTTTCAGTCCCCTTCCCCAGCTGGCATGGACTGTTAGGTCTGTTGCTGGTGGTGGTGGGAGAAATCTTGGTCAAACTCATGAGAATCCCAGTTTTAGTGGTGGGAGAACAAACCCCTCACGTTTCTGTGCTTCAGGAGGGGGAGCAGCAATTCCCAAGCTGAGCAGGCTGGGGCCAGGTGCCCGCAGGTGGGAGCAGGGATGTGGGACAGAGCGAGCACAGCATCGTTTACAGCACGTCAGGAAAAATCTTCAGTTAGGATGGGAAGAAATACAAGATCCTTGGCTCCAGGACAGACATGCAAACTGCTTATGTGTCTGTAGAGAGGGGCATGTTGACAGAGCAGTTAAGCATGATGGGTCTGAAGAAGCCAATCCAAGCCGTATTTTTGGACTTGCATCAAAGGCAGCCCCGGTGGGGAAGAGGAGGGTTTGAGGCACAGCCCTGCCATCTCGATCCCACATGCTGAGCTCACTGGGGTAAAGTACCCAAAGGCTCTTGGTGCTGGGTGCTGCACAGAAAGTGGGGGCAGGTGGCTCCTGCTCAACACCAGGGACAGCTATTAATTACTAGCTGATTCACTGTTTTCCCACAGACAGCTGTACAACAGCAGGGAGGAATTTTGATTTTCAGTTTTACAAGAACATAGGAGGTGGGCACACATTTAATAAATCCTCCAGTGACAGCTAGGTACCTCACTCCCCAAAGAACCCTGGAAATCACAATTCTTGCTCAATTAAGTAAAAAAAAAAAAAAGTTCTCAGAGCAGCCAAGTACAAATTCTTCTAAAGCAAATGCCAGCATCGAGATTTCCCAGGTTTTGTTTTGGGATGCTTTGTCTGCCGGTATCTGAAACTCAGGACACACAAGTGTTTATGCATTTCGAAGGAGGCTCGTGGCTAAATTTGGGCAAAGGTTTGTGAACTGGTGGAGGGGGAAAAGGCTTTGGGCAGGACTGCAGCAGTCATTCCACTGGTGCAGCCCTGCAGATGGGCGTTGGAGCACAGCTCCCGTCGGGCGGGATCGATGGCTCTCTGGAAGGCTGACAGCACAGATGTACTGCAGCTTAGCCTGTGACTAATTTTAACAAGCTGCTTGCACGGTTACAAAAGGCAGATCTGTTGGCATTTTTGCTTTCAACCACCTGGTCTTGACAAACATTTTCTGCAAATAGCACATATGTAATGAGGCTGGACTTGGGGAGGCGTGCAAGGCAGGGAGGAGTTTAAACCCAGAGGATGGAGGCAGGGGCTGGAAGTGGGGATGGCCAGGATGTCCCACCAAACAGCCCAGGCCAGCATAACCAACTGTGGCCAAGAGGCTGAAGGAAAGCAATGCTCAAAGGAAGAGGTGAAATATTTATAAAAGAAATGATGCAGTTGGACAGGTCTGCCACTGATGATGGACAAGGAGTCCTGTCCAGGCACGGGCTGGAGCAGATTCCCTGCTCAGTATCACCTACAGTGCCTTGCACCAATTCCTGTCCCTTGTGTGTCCATCACTCTTGAATGTCATAGAGAGAGAGACAGCTCAAAGGAATGCCCAGAAGATGATAGAGGTTTGACCCTTTGAAGGAGAATATGTTGAACAGTTTTTATAGAAGGTTTCGACTTAAAATAGGTCCCTCTGTGTTCAAGCCAGCAGGGGAAGACTCAGCTACAGAGATGTGGTGCTTTCAGGGATAAACCCGGATCAGTTTGCACCCTCAAGCAAGGCTGTTCTTTTTGCATGAGATCCAGAGCACAGGCTGATCTGGTGGACCTAAACATGCAGCAGTGACCTCCACAGTTCTCATTTTCTTACTCCACAGTAACATTCACTGCCAAATCCAGGAAGGACTGGTGTGAATTTGTGTTAGAGATGAATATCCTCCAATTCAAGCGTCATGACTAAGCACAAAGATAACAAAGGAGCTACCAACAGTCCCTATCCCTTGATGTCTCCACTGGCAGGCCATTTTGGAATAAGAGTTATTGGGCTCATTGCCAGTGTGACTGGTAAATCCCATGATTCATGAAATGTAAACTTCCAGTTGTTGATCTTGCGATACTCTCTGCCCTTAAAACTAATCCAGCTGTTCACAGAAGTTTTCTCTGTTTTCCTGGAGCCTGGCACAATGAGGGAGATTAAATACAGGAGAACAAAAGAGTGAAATGACAAACTAGTGGGGCCATGACTCAACTGTTTCATAGGCTTCTTTTTGAGATGGGGATGGGGAGGGACTGCTGACAAGCTGGGCTTTGATCAGACCAGGGAAGGGAGGAGAACACCAAGTGATGCAGAAACTATCACAGTGAATTTGCTTTTTTTTTACAAGGATGAAGCTAGTTCTACTCTCTGCATCTAGAATTAATTTACTTTGGGTTGGGCAAGGAGCAGAGCAGTAGGAGAGCCCTGGAAATCTGCAGTGCCTTTCCCTGATAAAAACGTGTCCTGGCTCACAAACATGAGCTGTTCCAGCTCGTTTTCAAGCTACAATGGAGCCATTTTCAGACTTCAGAGTAAATCAAAAAGTAAACCAAGCAAACAACAATCCAAGAGTTTATGTGTCAGATCAGTTGAGAAACTGGGTCTCTCCTCTCCAGAAAGTGTTTCATATTTTTACTGCAGCATTACCAAAACAGGTCTCTGCTGACCTATTATATAAAGCTCACAGTCAAAACCAGACCACCAAAACCCTTCCACACACAGCTTTACCCCCAAAAAGGGTCAGTCAGGAGCCTCCACAGCTGGTAAAACATACATTTTCAGTTGCCTACCCAACACACAAACTCTCATTGCTTGCTCTGAAATAGTCATGGGACAGCGGAGAGGAATGAGGAGGAATTTGAAAAGATGGAGATTTAGGAACAAATGATAATTTATGTCTTTCAGAAAATGCAAGTCAAACCTTGCCTGCTCCGGCCCTTCAGCACTTCTGATTGGAACAGGATATGTGTTTAGCATATCTCCAAGGTATTCTCATATGAACATGACAACCAGGTGCCTACTGTGAGGACAGCTATAACAAATCACCCACATTCTTGTCAAGCCAACGCTGCAATTGTTCTTCTCAGATCATCTGGCTTCAGTGTGGGCTCCCTTCAATTTCTAACATGGAAAGTATTTCCAATAGTTGACAGATGTCTTTCCTCGCTCTACACTCCTTTCTTACCCTCTTCAGTGTCAGCCTTGCAGGAAATACCGAGTTAATTGGAAAGATTAGGGAAGGTCTCCTACAGCTATTGCAGGAGAAAGTGGGAGCAGACAGAATGCAGTTAAGAGAGAATAATTCATTTAAAGTTTTATTTTAGTATTAAACTTTAAATATTAACAGCCAGAGGAAGGAAAGGCTCTAAAATTCTGTTGGATGTTTGTTATCACTCAGCACAAAGCAAAGCGATCCCTCTCAGGATAATTTTAAACTCGTAGGTTAATTCACATACAGAAGAGAGTTTCCAAGAAGCAAGCATTTGTAAACAGTTACTAGAAGTACAATTTGATTTTGCTCTGCAATACTAGAGTGTATGGTCCAGCTCACTGGTTTATCCCACACACAGACTGCAGGTTTTTTGCCTATAAATTTCTCTCATGTGGAAGATGAAATACTCATTCTCAGAAAAAAAAAATTAAAAGGAAAAAATAAGCACAGAGAGGAAATTTTTGAGCATTTAGATAATGAGAATTTCTATAGAAATTGTCTCTCATGAGCTTATTGGATTTGAGTCAGGGTTTGATGCCAAGATTTCTAAAGGACAAGAAGTACTCCTGAAGGATCCAGGAGTGGAATCCAGGTTTTCACCACCATCCACTCTCCACCATTTCATAGGCAAAAAGAATATTTTCACATTGGTATCAGTTTGATATGGAGCTTGATGTGCTCTGATTTACAGGCTATATTCAAGTATGAGAGGTTACAAAGAATTTTCTTCCTGAAAAGACACAAAACACAACCTGTCCTGATTATGTCCTTCAATGTACTGGAGCCATCTCAGCTGTTTGGAGCCTACAAACAGGAGTTGTAAGGGAGATATGTAAGCTTCTTGATTTATTACTGCTTTGCAATGCTGTTCTTGCAGCAAGACAAGCACCATCCTCCTCAAAAAAAAGAGGTTTGTGATGAGAGGGAGAGGAGGGAAAAGAACACCTCTGTGCTGCAAAATCCCTGCATGAGGAAAGTCAACCAAAGGAAAAGGCTCTGCACAAGCAGTGCTCAACATGCAGCCCTCAGCTCCTTAGGACCAGATCAGGTGGACAGAGATTGGGCATTGCTGAGCAGGGAAATATGAACAGAGAATAAATTAAAAATTAGTTTTTATTTAGACCTCCTGAGGAAATAGGGACAATTAGCAGAGACATGGTAATTCAAGGTACAAGTCAGTGACAGTCGCTGCAGAGCTCTACAGGACCCTGGCAGGAAATCACCCTCTGAGGGGCAGTCCCCGAGCTGTTACCACCATTATGACCAGTGGGGATAATTTGAGATAATTTTCAAGATTGGTATTATTTGTGTCATGCCAGCCAGCATTTATCCTGCAGGCCAAAACTCAGCACTCATTTAAAACACATTTCAAAGCATTACCTGCTCGGGCATCTGGAAGTGCTTAGGCACATGAACCTGTTTGCTATTTACACTGCTTAACTGTTCCCATGTTAAACTGCTGTGGAAAGCTGGGTGATAGCAAAGAAAACAGCAAAGAGCAACACCCAGCGCCTTTTCCAAGGAAAAAAAGGATGATAAAAGTCCACTGGTAGCTTTGTTTGCTCTTTGGCTTCTCCTTATCTCATGCCTTGAGAGCCTTGGAAGCAAGTAAAAGGACAAGGGAAAGAAAATGTAGAGTAGCCATGACTTCAGATGAGGAGCCACCCCAATGACATCAGGATGAAGGCTGCCAAAGTCTGGTGGAGAACAGGAGCATCCAGAAGGGAATCTGCAGGGAAGAAGACCTGAACAAAGGTTGCCTCAGCTGGGACACTGAACAGATGGGATCCAGTGAGGAAGGATCTTTGCCAGGAGCCATAAAACAGAAGGAAAGCCCATGAGAACTGCAATGGAAGGCTGCAAGAACACTTCATAAGCACTACTGTACTGCCAGAAAGGAGTCCTAGGCCTGCAAGTGACAGAAAAACTGCCCACAGCACATCCTGGGTGATGCTGACAAAGTTCAGTGCAGGTTTGTGCTAATAGATCACACCTCCAGATGCCACATGTGGTGGCTGGCAGAAGAAAAGAGCAAGATGACAGCAGAAAGCAGGCCAGGATGTTTAAAACCTTCCAAATAGCCACGGTCCAGAGGCAGGACTATCTCCTTAGGCACACAGAGCAACAGCTCTGTGGAAGTTCAGTGCTGAGAGAGGCAGTGCTGGGAGGTGCTCACAGCCCTGCATGGGGCACAGAGTGACCTACAGCAGCAGAAGGGGCAGGGAAGGGCTCGGCTGAATGGGGAGCACCCTCCAGTGAAACTCCATCCAGGAAAGCAAGCCACAGACAAGCAGGGATGTGCCACTCTGCCACAGGACACTCCATCCCTGGCGGGCACAGGGCAAAGAAGGATTCAGAGAAGAGAACAAACACTGAGGTAAAAAGTAAGTTCCCCTCTGAAGAGCCAGAACAGGTTACCTTAAAAGGAATCAAAAAAGGAGGAGACAAAGGAATCCACTTTCTGTTATTTGAAGAAAGCTAATGAGGAATTCCTGTCTTCCTCCTCCCATGACTCCAGAACTACCAGAGCAAGACCAGTTCAGAGAACAACAAAAGGCACAGATTTGTCCAGTTTCATCACTGGGACATGGAGGCCGCTACTGTAAGATGTCACTGAAACCAAAGTCCCCACTAGCTTCAGAGACAACTGCAGCTGGTATGGGCATGAATATCCTGAATTATCCCTCAGACCCCAGGCTGGGCACATTACACCTTGGAATTATTCTGTGGAGCAGTTTTAGAGCTGCTGTGCATGGATCTTTGCCTGCTGCAAAGTTGGAATGCCTTCCCCAGCAGCAGGATGAGCCCCCACAGCAGGGGCAAGGGCAGGCAGCAGATGTGGCAGTGCTCAGTGCCAGGTGACACACGTGCAGCAACGTGAGGACAGGCACCTGCCAGCTCCCAAAGCCAGCAAATTCCTGAGCCAGCAGCAGGAAAACAAACACAACAACGACTTGCCCCAACAGCAACTTGAAGCTGCAGTTCCAGCTTGTCTGCAGTATCAATAAATTGTTCTTTGTAAAAGTGTGAGGTTTATTTGCTCTGAGAACACCCGTGCAAATATTTATGAGTATTTCTCCTGAGCTTGGGGGTTATTTTAAATCTTCACCCTGTGACCACCCCTAGACACACAGCCTGTGGCAGTGCTGCCCTGCCAGTCTGCACTGCTCTGCATGCCACGATGTGCCCATGGGATCTTCCAGCCAAAGTGCCCATCATCCCATATCCAGATCATTTTCCAGCCTGGGAATGGGTGAAAGGTGCAGCCACAGCCCAGGATATCTTGCACCAGGCTGAAAAAAACTTCTTATTTCTCCCCTTAATGCACATTAAGATAATTCAAAAATTTAATGTCAAAGTCTCAGATTTTTTTTATTTTTCTTTCCTCAATCACTCCACAGGATACTTGGCAACAACTTTTCTTCATCAGGTCAGGTCTTTCCCTCTTGGTCTGCCAAGATTCATACTCAAATTCCAACTTTTCCTTTGAATCCCACCTTCTAATTGTCATTGTTATCTAATTCTTTTTCAAGAGAAAGGAATGCCCCTTGGTCTTTCAATCAGCTCAGATTTGTGGCTTGACTTTAAATACATTCAGCTGAAAGCCATTAGCAATTATTCAATTGCTTTTGCTGTAAAATGGCTTAAATTACTTGACATTAGTCCATTATTTGAAGAAAAAATATCAATTAAACCTTCAGGTTTAAAGAACTTACATTTCTACATTAGGGGCATTTAACAGTATTTGGATTCTAAATTTTTTCCACCAGTTTCATTCAGAGCACAATTTTGCCTCGCACGAGTCCTGTTGTCATCTGAGGTGATGCTGGCTCTAAGTGTGGCTTGGACCAGCATTGTCTCAGGGCTGGGTCCAAGTGTGCCATGGACCTGGGATGATGCTGGGTCCAAGAGCTCAGCTGGGACCATGGCTGGGCTGCAGAGAACACCCCCTGCTCCATGCCAGTGACCTACCATCACTGAATACTTTGTCCCAACGCTGTTGGCACCACGATTTGCTCTGGTGACAAGAAGAAGGAATAAAATAAAAGAGTAAAAGAAGGAAAGAGTCAAACGAACAGTTGGGTGGCAGTGCTGACCAGAGCATTGTTTCTGTGTCCACCCATCCTCCCTGCTGCCTCTTGGCAGTGAGCAGGACTCAATTTTCTCCCTTCCTGCTCTGAGTTTGACTCTTCAGGGTCTGGGATGTTGAAATACTCAGGTCTTGGCCACTAGAATCAACAGTCATACTCAACAGACACCTCTGTCACTGTTCTCAAGAAAGAGTGGCTACAATTGTAACTGGAATTTTAATGCAATTGATTTGATTTCAGGAATGCAATTTTTCCCTAAGAAACCCTAACCTGCATTTAATCCCTCCAACCCATAGGAAAATACATCAGAATTTTCCAAAAGAGGGAGCATTCCCCAAAAGCTCAGAGGCAGACCCTCACAGGGGAGGGTGCACCATTCCCAGGGCTTCCATCCAGCCCAGACCTGTGAGGCTTTGCAACAGAGGGAGCTGACAAAGCCCTACAGCCAGACTATATATTCCAGCCTATTTCCTCTGCAAGGCACCAGGTTAACAAAGCAAGCTCTGACAGCTGGATTAGGTTTGAGGGGACACAGACTGACCTGGGGACCACAGCATACTTCTGCCACCTTGATGGAGACACCCAGGTGAAAGTTCACCCTTCAGGAGCAGCTGGAGCTAGGTATAACTGCTTGGGGCAGTTGTCAGGTGGCAACATGGGGTGGATAAGGGGCAGGGGATGACTCCCTGCATGAGTTTTTGGGCCAATAGCACCTTCTTTCAGTTACTCTGGAACCACTGTTTAGATAGTCAGCTTCCCCTGGATCCATCTTCAATGCACTCTGAAGACAGAAAGGGTCAGACAGGTGTTAAACCTCTTCAAATGGAAGAAGAGAAGTTCAGGTATGCTACCATTACTGCTGCTGTGAGTGATGCTGCTGCAGAGAAGCACTTGGTTCTGCAGTGTCCAATTCAAACGCCAGGCCAAACTCAGATGTGGCTTCTAAGCAGCACAGATCGAAAGACATTGATTGTTCAGAAAGAGGGAACAAAAGTTTGCAGTGCACAAAGTTCCCCCCACACCATTCTGCCAATTCCCTCTGGATTGTTTTCTTAGCAGTGTTCTGAGGCTGACAGTCCCTGCAGCAGAGGAGGCCAGCATGGATCCCTGCACCGCGGTGGTGGTTTGGCAGCTTTACGATGTTTTACATCACTTTTGCAGAGAGCACCAGAGCTATAAAATCTGTAGTTTTCCTAAACCCCCAGAATCCATTTAATCAAAACAGTCCAGTGGCCACACCAGGGCATTATGCAAGTGCATGGCTGCTGCTCCTACAGCTGCTGGAGGAGGAATTTGCTGACAAGTCAAGATTAAACTTTCAGTTCCTTCTGCTCTCTGCACTCATTACAGGCTGTTAAGAAATTTCAAGTTAATTAATTCAACCTCAGGAGAGGAAAATACTTGTAGGATTTAGCATGGTGCAGCTATGGAAGGGAAAGGCTGAGTGTGTTTGCAGCTAGCAGAAAACAGTTCTTCTTCTTGAAACTCCCTTCTCATCCTCCACTGCACTGGCTGTTGTCATGGGGTAGCCTCGTTGGAAATCATTTCACTTGAAATTAATTCTGTAGCACCTAAACAGATTTGCACCACAAAACCAAGTGGTTTCTGAGCCACTTCTTGTCATGCATTTTGTTTTCTTCCCAGAAACTGCCTGTATTCACAGCCCATAACTTGGCACAAGCACCAGCAGCCGCACCTCGCCTCCTTCCAAGCCAGAGACTGGTAGGCAGCCCCATAAAACACAATTAACCTTTTCATTAAACAACAGCTCCCCAAGTGAGAACCAGGCCGTCCTGAAAGGAATGAGACTGCTTTATGTTAACGGTGTGTCTCAAAACCTTAAAATAAAATATTTGTGCTTGCATAAATAGTTGGAAAGGTAAAAGTGTCATAACACTGGGTGTTTGTTATTGGAGCTGGAGCTTGCCTCCTGCCTGCAACAAAATGTCATAACAAAGCCCGCGTGGGGCTCGCTGCGTTTACTCCTCGCTGCAGTGTTTAAATTCTGATACAAACCCCAGCCATAAACAGATTACGAGACAATTCACGCCCAGGCTCCTATCAGAGTGAGCTTATTTTAGCATGCCATGGACTCAGCATTGTCTCACGGGGTGCAAAGTTTGTTCTGCCAGCTTTGCACCTCCTGAGATGACACTGGGTCCAGATAAACCGTGGATGGAGATGATGTTGTGTCCAAGCATGGACCCGGGAGCTCTGCAAAGCTTTGCTCACCACCTGAGCTGATGGTAGGTCTGCAGAATGGTTGGGGCCCTGGCCAGCTTGGAACCTGGAACCACCATGGTTCATGGCAGGCTTGGACCCAGGGTCACCTCGGGTGATGGAAACCACAGCATGGGAGGACCCAGCACCCTCCGGGGTCCACAGCACACTTGTGCCCAGTGCCATCTCACCTGCACAAAGGTTTGTGCCCCCTGAGACCACACTGGGCCATGGCAATCTTGAGCCTGTGGCTAGGTTGCCAGCTGCAGAGCACCCTGCTGCTCCCCAAAGCCTGCCCCAAAATCCCCAGCAGAGAGATGACTTCAGCCCATCATGTCCTAAAAAGTGCTTTTTGCAGAGTGCCTTCATCCCAAGTGCAAACTAATCCAGGCTTTCCAACCCACCCCAGCCCAGGGGAGGCTGGAGGGAGACTTTTATCACACTTGGCCAACAGCAGCATCTTCCCAGCTGCTCACAGCACAAAGGAGCCAGCACTGGGAGCTGTGAGCACTCGCTGCAGCTCCTCCTCGCCAGCAGGGCCCACCTGCTGCAGCACCGTGGCTTGGCAGCCTTTCAGCCTTCGAGTCCGTGAGTCCCATGGCTGGGAGAGGTTTCAGCTGCAGAGGAACCAACGTGGCTGTGCTGCAGAGTGGAGCAGGGGGTTCTGTGGGCTCTTTGGGGATGGTTGGAAGAGGAATTGGCACAGGGCTGCACAGGGCTGCAATGACCAGCTTTGAAGCAGCTCTGCTCTGATGGTTGCTCCAAAGCAAGGACCACCCCCAGCAGTTCCCTGACACCCTCCTGCCTCCACCAACTGCTCATAACCCCTGGGGTCACACAGGTGCCTGTGCCACATGCTCCGTGTCTGTCCCCTTGACTTCTGCACCTTGACCCACTCTGGTCATTCAAAATCTGGATGAGGAGCAAGGGGGGATTCAATCCTGTATAATTGAGGCAGGAAAACCCAGCAGGCATTCTGGCACAGTGTGCCTGGGCAGAGGGCAGGAAAAACGACAGCTATATCTGAGAAACGTACCAGCATCCTTTTTCTTTTAAAATGCCTTAGGTAACCTACAATCTACAGCCTGCTTTGCTAGCACAGATCAGTACTGGTCGCTGTCTGGTGTAAGCTGTGTGCAATGGTCTTGAGGAGCAATTGGCACCTCCCATGAAGCCCAAGGCAGGGACAGCCCACACGACTGTGCCATGCCAGCAGCAGAACCTGTCCTTAGGGCCGTGCTTGGCCAATACACTTCTGCAGCTGTGAGCAGCCAAGAATTAACATTGAGCATAAAGCAGCATGATTCCCCCAGAACAGCTGTAGAAAAGCTTAGCCTAAATTAAATAAGCATTACCATAGCAGCTAGGTGCTTATTTACAAATGAAGGCCTGGAAGCTGCAGCCAGATCTGCTTCCCCTGGTCCCCACAGGCCCCCAGAGCCAGTGCAGGCAGCTTGCAGGGTTTGCACAGGCATGGGGCTGGATGGTTGATTGGAGGAGCAGGGTTGTGGGCTGTACTGCTCTGTCTGCAGGTCTCAGAGGTCATTCAAGAGGTGGAGGTCTCCAGGTTGGGGGATCTTTCTCTGAAGGGCTGAGCCTGTGGCAGAAGCCACCGTGCTGCTTGGAGGATGATGCTCTGAGCAGGGCTGATGGCTGTACCTGAGCAGCTCCATGGAAAGAGACGTCCTCCTTGAGCTGAGGCACGTCTCCATCACTCACCAGAGACCCTCTCTGTCAGGCAAGGAGGTAATCCTTGTACCTGCACCCAGAACTGTGCCCTTGCCAGCTCCTTCTGGCTCAGGGACCCCACTCTGACACAGCAGCCTCAGACCAACTCATCCGCACAGATCCTTTCCCACATCTTGCACCCAACTGGTGCCCTTGGCATATATTTACAGAAGCAAGTGTCTGTCTGGGGGCTCTTCAATCCACACAAAAGCCCCTAAAATTGCCTGCTTTCCTGAGCTCCTGCCCACTCAGCAATCTTCTCCAGTCCCCAGAGAGACATCAATCATGGCAGTGAGGATCCACAGCGGCTGCATTCCCTGCCTCAGGAAAGCCCCACTTTGTTTCTGTGCCTGCCGTGGGCTGCAGCTGCCCCACACAGACCCATTTTCTGCCTCCCTGCTCGTGTGGGGCCAGGGAGCAGCTGCAGCCTTGTCCCTGGACAGGGTGAAGGCCAGCAGGAGGGGACAGACAGCGAGCAGAGCGTGGTTGCAAGACCTCAGGGGAGCAAGTGGAGGTTTCTGTTGCCCTATCCCACCCCGCAGGAATCCAGGGTCACATCGTTCCCACCGGGAGAGGACTGCACAGCTGTCCTCCCATGGGGCTTCCCTGGTCCCAAAAACCTGCCTTGCTGAAGCAGCACTTCAAAGGGCTTCACTCCTCACAACGAACAGAGGATCTGGGAGCCAGCAGTCCCAGGCTCTGAGTCTTCATTAAAAGCCCCTGGGGGACAGAGGGAAATCCAGATGCATGGGAACACGGATGGGTGAAGGCCTTTGGTGTTTACTGAGCTCAGCTCCCTCCTCCTCATTACATCACCTGGTGCCTTGAGGTTTAGTCGGTGCAAAGCTCCTGGCACAGCACCCGGGGGCTGGGGGAGAGCCCCGAGGGCAGGCACAGGTGGGCAGCACAGATGGGGCTGGGGGGTGCCAGCAGCAGGGCAGGGAGCCATTGCCACTATCACACTGCAATCAAACCCTCTTCTGTGAAATGCCTGGGCTCCAGCAAGCTGGCACCCTCCTATGGAAAAATGTGCCTGGAAGGTCTCCAGCTGTGCCTGCTCCAAGGAGCCAGTGATAGCCCTGCTGCCAGCCAGATACCCTGGGATCGTCCTTCTTCCTCCCCACTGTGGAAGGACCTTCCAGATCCCATCCTCTCCCCGCCTTTCAGAGCCTTCCATTTCTCAAAAGAAATTCCTGCGCAGCCAGAAGATTTTACCACTTTGTTCTCAGAATATCATAATATTTTCTTTTTTAATTAAATTGCATTCCCCATCTGCCTTGCATACATGTTTTGGGTAGTCTACTTTTGCCAAACATAAGGTCAACATCCCTGCTACTAACTTTCAATAAAAGCTCACTGGTGCTAGAACTCTGTTTTATCTAAACCCGATGTCTGCTCACAATTTTGACCGCACCCAGACTAGGGCTATGTGACTTCACTGCCCCAGATTCCCATCAAGAGCCTTTTAACATGAGTACACTCATTTAGCAGCAGGCATTGTCTTGCTTTCTTCATTAGCAAACTGAAAACTCACAAGAATGATTTACAATATTTCTGTAACAATGATGAACTTGTGGAGAAGAGTGGCTGTGTTTGATTTGAGCTGCAAGCAAATTAGCAAAGATGTCCTGGTTCTTAGCTTTAAAGCTCAAAAATGAACTGAACTCAAGGGAAATCAAGAGAAAAAAAGCTAAAGCAAGGGCATTAATAAGGGAGGCTGAAGGGGAGACAGCCAGGAAAAGCAAATCCCAACCTGCTGCATATAGACTAAAAAAAAGGAAGTCTATGCAGTTGTACTGGAAAATGGACCACAAAAATATAGATATAGCAGGGTTTCTCTGATAGATGCACTAAAAAAAAAACCCAAAAAAAACTACTTCACAGAACTCCTACAGTATTTTTGTCCAGAGTTTCCAAACTTTTCCAACAGAGGTTTCAACCTCAAACTCTCTCAATTTACAGAACAGAAGCACAAAGATTAATACTTCATAGCAGCTTCCATCTATATCCTGCAGTATGGAAAGGAGAGAAAGGAGCACAGACTGGGCTATGCATTACCCAAGTCCAGAAGCTCTATTTAACCCACAGGAGAAGGGTTTTGGACAAGAGCTCACCCATCCACATGTTGTTGGGAAGCACAGTGCTTTCCCTCCCCGTGCTGAAGCTGAAGACTGAGCTCAGCTATAAATCTGGACTAAGATCTGCAAGGCCAAATCAAGATAAGCACAAAGCAGAATGCCTGCAAGTATAAACTCATCTTCTTCAAAGCATTTCAGGCCCCAGCTGCAAATTGGTTTATTCCGAGAACAAATTGTTGCTCAACTACTTGGAAGAATCTTCACAAAACTTCAGGCAAAGTATCTTTGATTGAAAAGAGCTTAATATCAGTGATAAATAATATCAGGTGAAAACACAGGAGGCCTTAACCTCCCCCAAAAGTGAGATAAGTAACATCAGACATGTTCTATCACTTGCTGCTCCATAGCAGCCAATAAGTTGCCCAAGAGCCTTCCCAGGGGTATTGTACAGAACGTCCTTCTTCCTCTGTGCAACTCATAACAACCTTCCTCCACCAAGACAAACTCACAGTAAAAAAAAACAAATAATCCCTCTCTGGTAACAAAGGGTTGGCTGGCCCAGGAATTTGGGATGAGCTTCAAGGACATGCAGAAAAAAAAAATCTGATACCCTGTTAATATTAACTGCTGTCCTTGCCAAGGAGAGCACAGTCACATCTCAACACCTAACACGCTTTGAGAAGGATGTTACACAAGAACAGCTCAGGTCATCTGTGAATTCACCCTCCTTGAGCAGCTGGTGGCACTCTGGATTCAGCATCAGGAACACCAAGGGCCTCTCACACACCTCCCACCTGCACAGTTATGGCTCTGCTTGGACAGGAGGAAAGGCAGACACCAAGTCTCTTCTCTGTTGTCCACTGGCATCATTTGAGCACGTGTGTATGGAGAGTCACGGGGCTGTACAGGCAGATGGCGTGATCCTCTCACAGGTTATAGTCTTATTTTTCCTTTTGGTTTTTTTTTTTTTTTCCTACAAACTGAGCATTACAAGAAGAGTATTTTACCTCCAACATGTTCTGGTTTTTAAGGTGAACAAACAGACGTCAAACCTGCTCCTAAAAACCAGCTATCTCTTTCCTTCCCTTCTACTCCACATGGGGAAGGATGAACGAGAAGGAGAGACAGAGAATGTGGGAGGACAACAGGGCAGTGGAGGAGGGCCAGGAGAAACAACACAAGAAGGCAAGAAAATAAATAGAAACACATGAGGTAAACCAACCCTAATTTAATCACTAGACAACTCAGCAGGATCACAGATGACATGAGCAACATGCCCAGCAACCTCAAGGAAATACTGTCCAGGTCATGTTAAGAGAAGATACTTTCCCCTGGAGCCCATCATAATTTTTTTGGGGTTTTCCACCATATTGGGTTGCTCAGAGGAGGTGCTGCTGCCTGGGAGGTGGCTCAGTGGTACCTATCCCCCAGAAAATGGAGCACAGAGCAGATGCCTGTGTTAGCAGTGACTCAGGGAGCTCAGGTATCCCTCAGGTGCCCTCAGATCCTGCAGCACATCGTGCACACACCTGGGCGTTGTCCAGTGACCAGGGCTGTGCTGCAGGGACTCACCTTGCAGCAAACGTGCAAGATAAGCCACTTGCAGGCAGAACTGCAGCAGAATGAGGAGCCTCAGATCTCGAGGGGTCAGGCTATGGGAGCTCTCTGGAGCAGCAGTGCATCATCTGAAAATACTTTGCTGTTTCTTGGAGAAGTGAAAGGCAACGGAGCTGCATGGTCCACAGCGGCTCTCCACTTGGTGGCCACATGAGACTGGTAGCCACATCTGGGGAAGAGCATCCACCTGCACTGGATTATTCTTCTGTATGGTGACCTCATTTTGGCTCTCTTTCTTAGTGTTTGAAGTTTCTCTGCAGAATCACATTTAGCAAGGTCCATACCTAGGCTGAAAAATATATGTCCTGGGGGCACTTCCTCGGTCATCCTGGCTTTCATTAACCCAGCTTCTCCACTGTCCTCCTTTCACACCCATTAAACAGCACCAAAGGGAGCTGGCAATACATTTTCCTTTGCCCATCTCCTTTGTGCTCCTCCTTGATGAATGGCTAAAGCAGATGCACAGTTGCCTTTGAAGGCTCTGGCCCATGAGCATGTTGAATCAATGATGGATTGGACCAAATGAATCACAGTGTGGGAGAAAGCACAAGGCAATGATTTCTAAGTGGCCTTCACATCTTTACACTTCAGAACTTGCTTTAAAAGCCTGTTTTCTTCTTTTTATCTGGTTCCAGTTTCTGCAGTGCCTTTGCATATGTTGAGGGAGGTAGGGGGGAAGGAGGGGAACCTTTACATATAAACAGAACAATCCACTTCTCCATTAGACAATAATGAAGCATTGTCATTTAGGGAGTTCAAATAGCTGGGAAACCACTTCAAGGCCATGCAAAACAACTGGGTAGCATCAGAAAGAACAGCAGTTGGCAAACTGAGCTAGAGAGTTCAAAACTCCAGTAAGCAAGCTCGCAAAAAAACCCGCAGCTGGTTCGGTAGCCTACCTCCCTTTACTGGGACACAAGAGCTGCTTCAGCAAGAAGCTTTAATGAAACTATATTTTTAGGATATGGTGAATTGCCAGGAATAACTTGATATATAACTGCTGCTGCTGGATCCCAAGTGGAGCCCCGTGTGCTCAGCCGAATCCCGCGTGTCCCTTCTCACAGTGAGTGGGAGGTCTCCAAAACCCATTCAGAGCATCAGCTGCTTCCAGCTTGGCTGCTCTCAGGCCCTCCCTGTGACTGACAACACAACTGTGCTCATCAGGTGGATATTCTTCCCCCCACAGGTACACCAGGATTTTGCAGTGCTGCTTGGAAGAGCAATGCCTTCCTGGGCGCAGGAGAGAGGCAGAGCTTGTGAGAAAAGGAAATTGTCTTTTTGGGCTGACAGTGGACTCGAGGGAGGAGAACATGTGTGCAGACACACAAATTTTCAGGCTCAGACATCTGAAAAAAATCCCAGCAAAAGCCATCCCCCAGGCTGGGAATTGGTTTTTACGGTTAAGCAACATGCCACACGCGTTTGCCCCCAGGTCTCTCCACTCGAGGCTGCACAGGCACTTTGTGCCCAGACAACAGTGCCAGGAGGAGGACACGGGTGGCTGGTCCCTGCCTGGGCAGAGGTCTTCCCACACACAAGCCTCTGTGGGATCTGCTTTGTGTTACCGCTCGGGACGATGCCGCATGTGGAAATACAAGTGGAAGCTTGTTCAGACCACAGAATTTGCAAAGCCTGTTTGCTTAACCAGAGCTAAACATGAGCCAAGGACAGCTTGGTTTGAGCTCCTTTATTCTGGGTACCCCACATGAAGCACTGTGGCTCCTGCAGTAGCTGTGCCAGTTCTGGTCTGTGCCTCCTGGGCTGAGCCCATCAGGGAGATCCAGGGCTGGCACACACAGGAGGACAAACTCAAAGCTGCCCCCAAGGCCCTTCTTGGAGACCCAGTCTCAGTAGAAAGCAGGGAAAAACTCCCTGAAGCACATGAAGGGCTTCTTCCTCCAGCACCCTCTTCCCAGAGCCATCATTACTCACTGAGTTGCATCCACAGAGGAATTGCTCATCCACTCACAGCACCAGCATCCCTGTGCACCTCGCTGCCTGCCTCCTTGCCAGCCAGTGAGGGACAAATCCCCCTGCTCCAGAGATAATGGACTTGGATGCATAAACTCTTCTGGAAGTCTCAGGCTTGCCCCAAGCTTGCCCTGACTCCTGCTCCACAGCAAAGAGCCACTGCCAGCACTTGGGCAGGGACAGATCCAGCCCAGCTTCCCAATAAATATCCAAAATCTCCATGGCCTGGCAAACAGGGCTCTGGAAAGTGCCTACTGCTCTCCACACAGGCAGGGATATTTATGAAGTGCTGTGATGTTTGGAAGTATTATTTTATCCATGAACAATGGAAGTAGGGATGAGCTGAAACACGATTAGCTCGAGACTTTTCCAGCCTGACACTAAGTGTACAATTAAAACAGTGGGAAGGGCTGAACAAGCCTGTCTATGGTACTGCAGGAGGCAAGGGTGTGAAATAGAGGTGCTTGGGACAAAGGGAAGTCTGTTAAAGTAAGAAAAGCCTGAATAAACAGCTTGGTTTTTTTTTTGTTTTTTTTTTTTTTTCCCAAATACCACTTTCAGCTTCATCCAGCCAGAGCTTAAAGATAAAAGGAAAAGGAGCTGCTGATTTTCCAGTGGAGGAAACTCAGCTGGAGGCTTCAGGGCTGTGTTTATTATGCACCATGTTCACACAACTGAACTGATGAGGACTCAGAACTTGGAAGCCAGCACAACCAAGTGCTCCTGGGAGCTGAATCTTCCTTGCTTTACAGGCCCCTCACATTTTAAGAGAAGTGTAAGTTCTCCAGCTGAACACTCCAGGAGCAGTTTCCCCCAGACACAGAAACCAGGGGATGCTGTGAGCTGCACACCTCTGGTGAAGGCCTGTAATACACAATATCCCTGTCCAAAGGCAACATTTTTAGCCACCCCCATCACATTTGTCACTGAATTTCAGTGCTCTCAGATGCACACACTTTACCCCAGTGGGACACAGCCCCAGCTCAACACTGCCCTGTGCATCTGCAGGGCACCACAGGCTTTGAAGTTTTGCTCCTCCAACGAGAGCACTGGTTGGTATTGGAGCTCACATGCTTATTAGGAGGTGAGGATGATTAATTGCCTCTCCCTCCCCGCCCCTCTGAGGGGGGCTCCTCAGTGCTATCTCACTGACAGTGATTTTTCAGGAGCATATGGCACTTCCACATCCCATTAGTAACGCGCCTGCAGCACCCCCTCCACTCCTCACCGAGTCTCAGCTTTCACTGGGGTGGGGAACATGAAACACCAAAACTCTGGCTGAAAACTTCAAGGCCAGAGAGAAGTTTAGGGAAATACATTCTGTGAAATACTAAATTCTGTATCTGCAGCCATCAGTGGTGCTGGTGTCACACAGCAGAGGGTCACCAGCTCCACACAGAGAAGGGTTCCCTCTCCAAAGGGACCTCACGTGGCTGCAGTGCTGAGTTACAACACACTGTCCTTACAATGCACTTCCATAAAAGCAACTGGAACCCTCTCTTCCCTTTGCCCCCGCACTGTGGGCTTCCCCTGGGGCTCATTTGGGGACTGGCAGCAATGGCAGGGAATGTGCTCAGTGCTCACAGTGCCAGGGAGCCTGGAACTGCAGACTTTGTGACTAGACATAGCATGGTAAGGCAGTGCCAAGGTGCACAATGCTGCAAACCTATAGCTGCATAACAGGTAAATCTGGATTAAAATGGCCTCAAGTTGTTCAGGTTGCTGCTTTTTAGTTAGTTGGTTTCATACTCCATGCAATCCATTGGTTTTTGTCTCTGTGCCCCTCTAACAGTGCAGCACTGTGCTCACACCTGCATGGAATGGGTGCATGCCTCTGACCATGGATCTTTTAGAGGGCACCTTTGAGGACAAATCCATAGCAGAAGCAATTCCCACTCCCTGCTGCTCCTCACCAATGCCCAGGTACACCACAGGGACCTCTCCCAGCTCATTTGTGTCCCAGCAAAGAGCGCTCTGCAGCTAGGCACCTGCAGAAAATGATGTGGGTGCTCTTGTCCCAGCAGCCAGTGCCTGACAAAAGCCAAATTCCCCAGGAGGGCAGGCTGTGCTCACATTCAGTCACTAATCCCCACTGCACAGCCCCCCTTGGCAGGCAGCATGGAAAATGCCAGTGCTCACAGATATGGTCTCCAGGGAGGACAGTTTCCATAACTTACAGCAAAGCAGGAGAGCCTGACCCAGAGGCCAGGGTGGCCAGGGGCCAGCACCCACCTCCTGAGGTGGCAGAGAGCTGTGACACCTGGCAGGCACTTGGTTCCTCACCCTATCTCTGGTTGCTGTTTTCACTGGAGAAAGAGTCCAGCCAAAAAAACAAACAAACAAACAAAAAAAAAAAAAACCCAAGAAGACAGCAGCTTCCAAATTACACTATTTTACTTGGTCATTTAGTTCCCATCACAGAAAGCAGCTGGTTTTTTTCCAGAAAAAAAAAAATATGGTTGTTCACCTCAGTCCCCTCTGTGGGAGCTGAGCAGAAAGGCACCAGCAGTGGCTGCTACCACCTCTGGGGCTCAAAGCAGCTCAGAGAACATCTCTGCAACCCCAGCAAGGCCAGCAGGGGCCAGGGACTGCTGTGCCAACACTGTCTCGGGGTCCTGAGCTGGGATCAGCATTGGGATTTCTGCCCCACAATCCCTGGGAAAGCTGCTGGGTTCCTCTTTCAGTGGACAGGGACCTGGGGTCTCTCTCCTGCCTGCCCCCTGGCAATGGGCTCTGATGCTTCAGCTCCCTCCCTGAGAAGGCTGGGAAAACCCTCCCTCAAAGACCTTCAGAGCCATGTAAGGGGAAAAAGAGAGAAAGAGGGTGAGGGGAAAGCAGATCCCCACAGATGAGCCCCTGTGCCCACAGCACACGTACCTTCCCAGCCCCACGAGCATGCCAGCAAACCTTCCTGCTGCCTAATGTATTCCATGTGCAGCCTGCACCTCCAAAACATTACTTAAAATGGGAATAAATCCTTCATGAGACCTCAGCATGACAGATACCACTTGATTGAATTGCCAAGCAAGGAACTTTTATTTTAAGGAAAAGTCTACATTTAACCTATTGTCACTCTGCAGCAGGGGGAAGCAATAAACTGTGTATGTCTGCTTTCCAGCCAAGTCCAAAAGGTTTATCCACAAGCTCTTCACAGCAAATCTCCTCCACAAGTTCTTTTGATACCTTGTGGATTTGCTAAACATTTATAACATGAAAGTGAGAATATTATACACACTGCCCTGGCATAAATCACAGGTCTGATCCTCTGTATACACTAGCAATGGAAAGGGGACCTGGAAGGAGTAAGAGGGTTCTAGGCTGCAAGGTGAGTAATTAGAAAGGTTTCTCTCATCCCTCCACCAGCACTAAAAGCACACCAAGGTATTAAGAGAAGCTGCTTCTCCCCCAGCTCCTCCAGTTTTTCAAGTTTTACACCTGGGGAAAGAAGAATGAACAGCCGCTGTTAGACATCGGCGAGGTGAGCGTACAGGACATTTAAGAAGTGGAAAAACATCTGTTTAGTGCAGATAGAAACCAGATGGAGGCAGGGGGAGGTGGAGGATGGAGAAACAGTCGAGAGGTAAAACAGAAACCTGGTCAGGAAGAAGGCTGCTGGAGGAGAGATGCTTCCAGGAGGAGCAAGTCTCACCCTCCGGGGCCTGCATGTCCTTCTGGGCTGGTGGGCAAACAGCAGGGCACAGCTCTTGCTCACAGGATGAGGCACTGGGGGACACTCAAAGCAGCTGATTTTTCAAACTCAGATGCTGTCTGGCCCCCTGGAACACCACAAGGTCACCAAGACTGGGAATGGCTAAGGAAAAGTCTTGCTGGTGGGAAGAACTGTGGATGTGGGCTTGTTTCCAGCCCCACACCTCCCTGGAGGGCTCCAGCTCCCCAGTTCGGAGCTCTAAAATGCCCCAGTGGTGCCTGGACCAGAAACACTTCCTACAAGGAACATACAAAACCTTACATTTGCAGTAGAAAATATTTTTAAAGTTGTTTAGCACTATTCCCCAGTCCTCTTTATCCTCACATTCACCACGGCAATCAAGCACCTCTCTTCTGCCATAGCCCAGCTCACTCTAAGGCTTTCCGAGGCACAGCATGGAGTTTTTCAGATCTAGCAGGGGCAGTGAATGAAAGTTGTGCCTGGCAGACAGGGTGCAGCAAGCAAAATCCCACAGGGTATGGCACGAGGTGAGGCACACACACACTTGGGGAGCTGGTTGTGGTGCCTGCAGGCAGAAAACAGCAAGTAACTGCAGCAAGAGGGCTGGAAATCCCCCAGAGCTGAACCACGATCCTGGGGAGAAGCATTGCAACACCAGGGACACGTTTTCTGTGGGTGCTTCTGCAATGCTGCCAGCCAGGTTGGAAAGATCACTAAAGCCAGGAGAGTGAGATGCAAAACTCACCCCTAGTCTAACAAACTGCTTCCTCCTGGTTTTGTGTCTGACTTTAGTCTCAGATTCCACTTTGGCTGGCAGAGAGAATGAAAAAAAAAGAAAGAAATTTTTTTTAACAACTGTAAAAGACTTCTCCAATAGTATCAATGCTAGAACTAATGAGCAGTTTCCTCACTATATAATATTTTCCCACGGAAAAAAAAATTCACAATGAACATTTTTGCAGGAAATGTTTAATTTTGAGGCCATTTTGATCCATTTCTTAAATCCAGGTGAAGTGTCCCATTTCAAGTGAGTGCCAAAATTGAAGGTCTTTTTTATGTTGCTGTTTAAAACGTGTCTGTTCCCTACATTGCAAGTAGGAAAAGGATCAGAATAACTTCTCCCTTGTCCCCAAACAAAACTCAAGTGTTTGAACATGGTCACTATGTAACCTGAAAAACACTGTTCAAAGGCTGTCTGAAATATTCCCAGTTTGGGAAAATTCTTTCCCACTCCATTTTAAAGAAATGCATTACAAATGGACCCAAGCTACCTCTTAACTTGATTAACACTGCATAAAAGGACACCTCAAATATCCAGAAATCATTTGCAAAGAGGTGAGAGTAAACCAGCCCTTTTCTGACCAGGCCTTGCAGGGAATAAGTGGGAAATACGGGACTGAATAAGGGAGAAGGAAGGATTGGAGGTTTTAGCAGACAAAATAGAGAGAGAATGAGGGAAAATGTAGAGGTTATCACCCCCTCCCCCTGGAAAAAAAAAATCACAAAATAGTTTGGGTTAGAAGGGACCTTTAAAGTCCATCTAGTCCAACCCCCTTGCAAGAAGCAAAGATATCTTCAACCAGATCTGGTTGCTCAGAGCCCTGTCCACCCTGACCCTGGGTGTTTCCAAGGATGGTGTATCCACCACCTCTCTGTGCAACCTGTGCCAGTGTTTTACCACTCTCATTGTAAAAAGCCATCAGCAGACCATACCCATGCAAAATCTGCTTCCAGCCCCTGCAGCCTCTGGTGCCCCAGCAGGACAGCCAGACAGGTGGCACTGGGACTGGGCTTTGGGACCTCAAGCTGGGCAAATGAAATCTGAATTCTCCAATTTTTAGCCTCTGACAGGAGCTCCCCCTACCCAACCACAGCAGGTCCCTACTCTTGAGTCCTTCACTGCAGACTATGCAGCTGTGCATTTACACCTTTCTTACCAGAGGCAGATCACTATGGTCTCATCGCTGCCCTGATGACTATTTCTACAAAATTTTTGGAAACTCAGCTGTCCTGGAACCCCGTACACGTACAAAGCTGTTCTCCCGCCAGCTTCCTCTCCGGCCGGCTCCCAATTTGTCTACAAACCACAAGTTTAATTGGAGTTGGCAAGTGTTTTGACTTCAAAAACGTCTGTAACACCTGGAAGACAGCACTCAGGTTTAAGGGGGAGGAAATGGGATGATATCCAAGTGCTATTGTCACGCTCTCAGCTGCCTGCATGGGAAGGAATGAGTAGCTGCAGGGTCTGGTGTATGCAGGCGATACCAGGCACGCACACAGCTCTGCCTTCCTCCAGCCCCACACTGCAGCAGGCTTTTGAGGTCATGTTAAAGCTAGGTAAAAAACCCCTTCTGAAAAAAAAAAAAATAGACACACCCTATAAACGTTTGTGGAAAATTAATTGCAAGAACTAGGAAGAGATGGTGATGTGCCATTCCTGGAGCCCATAAAGCAGACAAATGATCTAGCAGAGAAGGCAGAGGATGGGAAAGACTGCTCTGATGAGGGACATTGTGGAGGGGACTCTCATCATGGGCTCTGTCAGCACCCTTACGAGCTGACACTCAGTCTGGATCAAAAACACCACAATGCAAATCTGCACACTCCATTATCCCAAGGACGTGACTTCCAGCTGTCCCGACTCCCCTTTTATGATCCTCCCCATTAGGGTGTGCAGGATTTTAAGAGAGGCATTCAAGGGAGTCCTGGCTGGAGCTATGCCCTGGGCTGCCCTCCTGGTTTTTGGAAACTCTGAAAGTGTTCAGTGCCCACTGTTTGTCTGAGCTGTTGCAGGAAGAGAAGGAACGGAGCCCGTTCCCGTTGGAGCTGTCCTGGCGGTGCTGGTGGACCTGTGAGTGCAGAGTTGGACCAGAACTACCTTTTATGCAAGCAACACTTATGGACAAGTCTTGCTGAGACTTTCGAAGACCAGGTTAGGAGGAAAGATTTATTTCCTGCGACTTTACCTTAATGAAGGGTGGAGAATATTTCTCCTCATTGTGGGTTCTTGAAATTTCAACCAGTTATGCCTTGCTATTTACAGTGGCCTTTCTCTAAAATGAGGAGAATTTTGAGAATTTCTCTAAAATAAGGAGCTGAAAACCCCTTCCTCTCCCACAGCTTTGAGGGTGGGAAACATTAACCCTTAGAAGATTTAAAACAGGATAAAACTCCTATGACACAGAAAAATCCTGCAGTGACACCATGTTTTAGCATATGATATAAACCTGAGAAAAGCAAAACATCCATTTGTCAGTTTTTCCCACCAAGCTTCACCTTTTGTTTTCATATATTATGTTGTTGAAAGCCCCACTTGTTCTTTTGGGTTTTTTTCAGAATGTCAGTTTATTTTACTTAATTAATATCTAGATAGAGAGTAAACAAAATTTCAAAGGGGTCACTTAGCCATTTCTGCAAGTCTTTCATTCAAATCATTTATCAAACTTTTAATAACAGCCACTAACTTGTGAGAAATGTTAACAGAGAATGAATATTAAAAAAAAAGTAAATGTTTTGCAAGGTGCTCCAGCCACAGTCCCAGAGATCAGTGTGATTCATGTAGCAGATTTATTTCCTTCTCTCTCAGGGAACCAGCATGCTGCAAAAGGACACAGGGGGCTACTGACACATTCCTGCTGTAAAAGCAAAGCATGCAATTAGAAATCAAGTAATTATTTTATTTTCACCCCATGCCTGCACACGCTGCATCCTGTCTTTTATTTTCTTGTAACAAACAGATGCTTTTCTAGGTTTTCAGCATCATGTTCAGTGACTTCCTTAAACCTGCGCAAATTCTTCTGAGCCAGATTTTGGAAAAAATCCCATCTGGAAAAGCTGAGTGATAATTAAGGTTGTGACACTGGCATGATTGCCATGTGAAGCGATAGATAGTTTTGTTCATAAAAAAAAAACTCTCAAGAACTTCTGCAAGCAAGAGCAAGTATAACAAAAGCATGCACTGAGTTGTCTCCCATTAACAGCACAGATCAAATGAGCCAATGCAACTGCTTCAGCTTTGCCTAAATAAATGCCTGGATCAGTCATCAAAGTAGAATTGTTTTCCACAACACACTTCCTTGAGCAACCCAGATAGCCTTTGTGCTGGCCCCAGTAGTGATGTAATGGGAAAAACTCCCAGGCACTCTGTCAGAGCCCTGCAGATTGCTCAAATGCTGTTTCCCAAGGCTGCAGCCTCGCAGGTGCGCACTCAGCAGCCACCGACCCTCGCTGTGATTAATGGATTTTCCAAGGTGCTGCCTTGTGTTAATACAGAGAGCCAACTTTTATCAGTTTATGGATGATCTGTGGGAGGATTCAGTCACCTGGAGGCTGCCATGTGTAAGGAAGCTGTCCCAGCCTACACAATCTGGGCATCTCAGAGACAAGCCAGTGCTCGGTGCTGCCTACGAGCGCTGCGGTACACACACACACCTCCTTGCACCCTGCCAGAGGAAAGCATTTGGGAGAATACTGCCCAAGCCTCAAAGCCCTCAGCCAAAGAAAACCATCAGTCCTGATGGAACCAATCTGAAAATGCTCCCAGTCTAGGACCAGCAACCCCTCCTGACCACGTCCAAGTGTGGGCTCTGTACAGAAGCACAGCAGGCACCTGAAGTCCCAAGGAAACGCCTCACACAGAGGCACCAGTTCAAACAATGCCATTCAGCAATAATTAGTCAAACTGGAGGTAAACAGCCCAAAACAAGATAGCACTTGTTAAAATAGCATTTAACAAGAGAAGCAAATCACTTTCACTTACCCCTCACATTGTAGTTTGGGACCATGACAGATATTCCAAGTATCACAAGGCTTCACCGTGCACTCAAAAATATCCAGCACACCCCAGACGCATTCCATTCTCCCAAAAAAAGGACAAGTCCTAGGGCTAAAAACAAGAAGTCACCTGAAGCATAGCTCTGGTATTTCTGGCAAAATAGCCAGTAAGATCTTAATGGGGAAAAAAAAGGTGCTCACCACCTGCCACTTCACCCTCAGGACTCCCTTGAAGGATAAAGGCTTGGGGCAGTGCAGGTGGTGCCTGGGAGGTTGATAGCCCACAGGTGGTTTTCTCTCCCAGGTGTAGCCCATCCAGGGACCCCAGCAAAGACACCCTGCACCCCATAAATGTTGAAGAGAGCATAGGTCACCTCTGCTGCAGACAGCCCTGGTTCAGAGGGATGGCTTGTGTAGCTAAGGGCTTGTGCAGCATCAGGTGGTGGCAATGTAGCAGAAGGGAAGGAGTTCAGCTTCCCTTCCTCCTCTCAGCAAGCCTGTGCACAGTCACGTGGCTGTTTACTGCTTTGTTACCAGCTGGAGTCAGTGACAGCAAAAACCTCATCACAGTGGTGGTAAGTGGAAGGTAAGAGTGGCATTTTTTGTTTTCTTCTTCCACCTTCTTGCTTGGGGGTTCTGTTGGACATTGCTTGTTCCCTAAGTTGTGCTCAGGGAGAGCTCCCTCTTGGTGTCCCAGGAGCAGATGATGCTGTTGTAGCTCTGTGAGGAGCAGAGAGGGTTGGTTGGTCTGGCCTTACCTTCAAGGGGTCTGATTTTGGATCATCCAAAAGAAAGCATTGTCCAGGGTAACCAGAATGGAGATGCTTTGGCCAAGTGGGATGGAAGGGAGTAATGTAGACCTCTTGGAGAAAAATATAAAAGCTAAAGAACGAAAGAAATCCTAGCTGAATTTAGCTCCTCTCTGAAGCAGCAGAGGTGTGAGGCTAAAAGTTCTATGTAGTTTCTTCTAGCCCAAGAGATAAATCACATCATGCTGGAGTGTTTTGGTTTTGAGGGTATTTTCTTTTATAAATTTGGGTGGCAGGGAGCATAAAGCAACTTGTGCCTCTTCACACAGTGCTTCCTCAGATCACAGGCTGGTAAGGGATTCAATCTCACTATTTCTGTGGGAGCTCTTCATCACAGTGTGCCTTTCTGCAGAGCTGATGGAAGCAGCATTCTTAAGGCCAAAGGAATGTAATCCTCTTGGGATGCAATGGAAACAGTTGTTCTGCATCCCTGGAACTTCCCGTGGTCACTCACATCTTGTGGGAGACGAAGGCGTGTGCTGAGAAATGGGTGTCACACACTGAGCTTATGCACGAATTCCAAACATCCATCACTGGATCTGTGGACAAAGCTGTCCAGCTACTGCAGAGACTCTGAGAGAAGTTTGAGACATCTTCCATCTACTTGCTTCCCCTGTTTCTAATTAGTTATGGTATTGGTGTAAACTGGGATCTGTGTCTACTAAGCCTTCATCTGCTCTTCCTTATTCCCACATGAAGTCATAATCCTTCATGGCATGCCAACTGTTGCACTATGGCAGTGATTTAGGGTGTCTCAAATCAGAGGAAAATACCTCAGGTACTGAACAAATAGAATAACTGTGGAGGAAAAGAAGCCTTGTGTCACAAACTGCTGGTAAGAACACATGTGTTGGCACAGGGCGACCAAGAGAGGAGTGGAGGAGAGGCTGATGCATCCACAGAAGAATTTGAAGAACAATCATGAGTTTTTACACATGGCAGATGTCTAAGATATTTTGAGAGATTCTTCTCAGAGCCTCTAAGCCACAGCAAGGCCCTGCCACATATTTTGTTCTTCACATAATGATGCTGTGCCATTTGTATTGCAGTATTGATGCACTCCTGGGTGGTACCAGCAGGATGAGAAGTGTGGTTAATAGCTGGCTTCAAGGGCCAAACAGAAATATCAGCCTGCAGCTCAATCCCTAGCCAAGAATGAGGCACTCAAGCAAGGAAACAGATTTCTTTCCTAAACAAGGGATCAAAGTATGATGAAGCAGTGGACAAATCTTAATATCTTCCAGCCAGATGAAGCAACAAAAGACAGTTTGGTAGTAACAGCCCATAGTAATCACAGAGTAATTGAGTCCCAATAAAAGTTGTCACAAGGTATCTTGCCCCACTTCCAGTATGGATAAAGATCAAGGACACAAGTTGGGAAAACTAGCTCTGACCTGTAAAGGCAGTGCTTGCTTACCAGATGCTTCCAGAGCCTGGCTGCTGTGGACATCCTGCAATCATCTTCCTTTGATTGTTATATGGGATCTGGACCTCGGAGAGCAGCCCCAGCTTGTGCAACCCTCAGCTAAGCTTCCCTTGAAAACCCTGCCAGGCAGAGACCACCCCTGCTGATGGTTCCCTTCATCTCCAGAATAAAGACTGGACAGTGAGCTATTAAATAAATATGTTTATTAATTAGATATTTAAATGTTTATTAATTATCAATATAAATACTTAGCTTGGCAGGTTTTTTTCAGAGAATACGCTGCATTTACTCCATGTGGGTTTTTCCTTATCTGAGCCCACAGAGAGGTCAGGGTTGTTTTGGGGCAGAGTGAGTTACCTTTTTTTTTTGCCATGCAAGTCACTGGACATCAAGACAACAGCCATCAGCAAGGAAATCCAAACTTTACTCTGGAAATACTTTGGAGCCCACTACTTTTATTACGCAAGCTCGTGGCTCATTTTCCCACTTACACAGAAGCAAGAGCTTGCAGTAAAATAAAGTATCTAGTTATTTTCAGATGCACATGGAGTCTCTAGCCCTCTCTAGAGACTTATCCAGACTGAAGAAATAGTCTTGATTTAAAGAATCCTTATCTGAAAGGTATTAAACTCCTCCTCCAATATTTCTAATTTTCTTTTCTATTATTCTCTGAGCAGGGACAGGAGACTCCAGTTTTATCTGCAGCAGGATTCCAGTCTTCCTTGCTCCACTTGCATCTTTTCATCTGACACATTCCTCTGGGGCCACAAGAACAACACGCTTCCCTCTCAGCCTAGAGGTGAGAGCAAGGAGCAGAAGTTGCACCGTGTAATTATGGTTATTATGCCAGTTAATAGAGCTCCTGATAGCATAAACACTGCTAGCACTAGTTACTGCTGGGAACAGCTCTGCTCTTGCTGTTGGAGGCTTGGCACAGATCTGAGTCCAAGTCCAGATCTGAAAAGCAAAGCCCAAAACCTGCCAGGCTCACAATGGGGCCAAATCTTTCCCTGGGCTCAGGGAAACCTCTGGGTTTTGGAGTTCAAGCATGATTAGTGTAATGTTATGCTGAAATGTGTGATCCAAGCAGACAGTGTTCAGGTCTACCAGCTTTCTTCCTGCACTTGGAGTCAGTCCATTGCCTTGTCTACCAAAAAAAAAAAAAAAAAAGAAAGCTTTTAAGCAATTGAGTGTAATCTCTAGGTTTGAGTACTACAGGTTTACATTCAAACCCTCACTCTTATTGTATATTTTGCCCATCCAAATGGCAGGCAATATTCTAGTGCTTTCTCTCTCTCCCTTTCGTCTTGACAAGAAACTGCTCTTGTGCTATTTTGATAGTCTGCCTTTAGAAAGATGAGATAAATACTCATACATTTATACAACAGTTTTAGGAGAAGTCCTTCAGTGTGGGATAAAAAACCATCGGAGATGGCAAAGTTGTGACAGAACTTGGATGTAGTTAATTGGATCTACTTATTTGCACCTTTTTTTACTAACTGCCTGTGTCAGTCCTGGGCTGAGAAAGCAATTTAGCTCATTGCCTGTGAAAAATGAAATGACAGCAGCTACTCGAGTGAACTTTCACATTAACGAAGCATGATCTGGTCTTGATCAAAGACCTTATGTTCCTGGAGGACCAGAGTTCAAGCACCAGCCTCTAATTTCAAGAGAAGAAAAGGTTTCTGTGTCATTGCAAGGTAAATTTCAGAGTTTGAGGCCAAGGTAAACTTTCATGTCAGCACTGTTAGTGACCCTATACTGAAGCTTGACTTGATCATCTCTTCCTTTAATTCTCACTGTCACATGCTGCCTCCTGCTAAGCTGAATTGGCTTCACCCATTTAAGCACTGAGAAGTGATGTTATCACCAGTCATTGCTTCCAGGCACTTGTGGATCACGTCATGCATCTTGCAGGTTGTACCAACAAAACAAGCTGTGAGGAGAGGGGTTGGCATCCAAGAGAGACAAGACACCAGCTTTGGGTGGCAACAAGCCATAAAATTGTCCTTGCAGGTCTGGTGTAACCAGAACAACTAATAAACCTCTGGAATGCTGATGCTGTGGTTGATCTGGTTCCACCAGAGAAGCCATCTCTTGCAACGGGGATGGCAGGAGCCAAATAATGAGCAGCTAATACCAAAGTGATGTATTAATGTGACTGTTGCTGTGCTGAATAATGACTGTGACTCTGCCACACCTGCTGGAAACTTTTTATGCATTTGGCATCATGATAATATTGATTGGAACCTCAGTGCAGCCAGGCTTGACAGTACAAGGGATTGTAGCCATGGCAGCAGTTATTTTGCAAACCTCAACCCCATTGGTGTTGGGTGTAAAAGCCATCATGAAAGTTATCAGAAGACAAATGTTGTTACAGATGGATTTGTAGCCCTGCAAAGAGGAGTGAATGAAAAATGTCAGATGCAAGGGTGGTCAAAAAGAGCAAAAGTCCATCCTTTTCTATTTTGCTGCCTCCAACCTCCAGCCTGCCCCAGGAGAAGTCAAAGGCATCCCTCCCAAAGCCTGACAGCATTGCCATTGTTGTCCATCCAGTGTGACACCTCTGGGGTGCTCTGCAGATCACCAGGGCTCCTCCTCAACGCTGGGTCTTGCTCTGAAAGCCAAAGGCTCTGTGAAAAGCAACTGTAGATCCTGGGTGGTTAGAAGTTAATTGGAAGGCCTAGCTTGCAAATCAAACCAGAGAGAGATACTTTTGCAGGAACCAGGAGACAGAAGCTCAGCTCACGTTGAAGATGAAGGGTGCCCTGAGCCTGGGGCTTGTGTGAGTTCCTGGCTGTGCCCCAGGAGTGTGGGGTCACCTAAGGTGAATCATCTGGGGCTGCTTCCCCAGCTGTAAAGCAGGATAATGCTCCTGTTCTCACCTCAGTTTGTCTTCTCTGTTTAGATTTCAAGCTCCTCAGGGCTGTGTCTGATACATGTATGTACAGTTCCTACCTTAATAGAGTCATGATCCAAACTGAAGCCTCCAGGCACTCCTGGATATTATATCATTGCTAATTTCACAAGAGGTTGCAATCAAATTCCTGTATAGGGGAAAAAAAAAACCCTCTGAAAAATCCCAGAAAGGAATAAAGCAAGCTATTAAAAACTGAGGAGCATTTCTGCTGAAGTGGAAATAATGGTACTTTGTCCCAAAATGTATAAAATATGTATTGCAATTAAATTCTCTATTGGCAAATTGCTCTACAATTAAAAAACACAGAAGCTTGAGTGAGGCAATTAGAATAATAGTAGAGTGTTAATTATAGCTTGATGGATTCTGCATGCTGTCAGCAATTACCTTCCAAGTGTGCACTTCTGAACCAACTCCAAATCCACAAAAAGACACCGGCAGAATTAGAAGTATCTTCCGTGTTGGCATGCCTTTGCCATTTTAAAATTTGTTTTCATAAATACTTTTATAAGCTATTTAATTAGATTTAATGAGGTTTGAGGAAGAAACATCCTCCATGCTGCACACAGACTCCAGCACAGGCACTGACTTGGGGATGAGGGAGAGCACAACTAAGAAGAGTCTCATTTCCTTCCAGCTGCCCTTATTCTCTGTGCAAGGATATTTTGTGCAAGCTGAGGTGATTGGACCCAGGTTCTAGCAGAGATGCTTCTAGCTTTCTGTTTTATTAAGGTTATCTAAAGCTTTTAGATCTCTCTCTCTCTCTCTCCATGGGAAACTCCATACTTACCCTCTTGCCCTAATATTGAAAAATATTGACATGAATTTTTGAAGTTAATTGAAAAGCCTGGTTGTCAAATCTGAAAACACTTTAAAAGAAGCAAAAGTCTCTTTATTTCTATGATACCATCCCTACTGAGCAGGAGAAATCCTCTCCATAAAAGTGCTTTTGGGTCCAGCAGAAGACTTGACCGCTGTCTGTGTGGGGCAGCTGGCTGAGAAGCTAAAAAATCCCTGCTCATTGTGTCAAATACAATTCATGGTTCCACTGACCGATTTGTAAGACATCTAGAAGAAAAGGAGAATAGGCAGGGGGTGAGAACGTCCTTGCCCAGACTGATAGTTTCCCAAAAATGTGTCTCCTCTCACACCTTCCCTCACATAATCAAGGCAGCATTTCATCACCGTGATCACTGATTGCTGATGGTCGAGAATGACCTTGCAAGATTTTTTGCCCAGTTTTGGCACTACAGGCAGGAATGCTGAGGCCCAGGCATTGAAAAGCCGAATTGCTCATCAGTCTAAAGGCTGGCTCTGCTCGTCACCTCTTCTGTCAGTTGCTGATAATGCTCCAGTGTTTCTTGCTGCTGATTCTTACTCAGGGTATGGAGAGCAGACGTGCCTTCATCCTCCTCATGAGACTCGTGAGGCTGCCAAAACTCCACGTCCTGCATGGGGAAGAAACACCGAGGCTTTGACATGTGACTTTCACAACCTGTGGGCCAAATGCTGTTTCTTTGGTTGGGCTTACCAGCAAATTCAGCATCACACCTGTTTATTTTGTTCAGCTGAACCTATTCTCTAGGTGACACCAATCTAGCTTTGATGCCTTTCATGAGTTTGTACAGCTTAGTCCCACTCTGAACAGCCTGAAATGCCCTTGCCCTTGTGCAGCCTGTTTTTTGGGAAGAGGTGCATACGATGAGCAGCGTGATTGGAGCATCCCGCAGTGCAATGCCCCGTTCTGTTACAGGAAGGAAATACGGCAGGAGGAAGGTTGCAAATTTAATCAAAGGTAGCGGAAGCAGGATTGCCCTGCGATATGCGTTTCTCTCCCTAAAAAATCCCCTTCTCCCACGTAAATGCTGCTGTAAGGGGTTAAATCACACGCCCGCCCGCCGTGGATGCGCTGAACGCTCCAAGCACTTCCTTCCCTGAATGCTGTGTTGGGCCACATCCAAACTTGACCAAAGCGGGTTGGATGCTCTCCACTGAGCTCGGGAGCAGCCTCTCGGTGCAGTCCTCGGAGCTCATGGATGCTCCAGAATGAGCTGTGCCCGTGGTGCTCCGGGTGCAGCTCCCCGGCGAGTCCCGCTCCGACCCGCTGCGGGCTGGGCGCCCTACACATCTGCCCCGTGCTGGGCTTCCCCACGCAAGGGCACATCTGGGACGTGCCGCCTGCGCTCAGGTGCGCTCTGGAGCACGCGTCGGGAACTGATCCAGGAACTGAGCCACTCCTGCCACGGGGTCGTGGCGGGACACGCGTGTCCCTGCGGAGTGCAGCCCCACGGCCGCTTCGTGGCGTCCGGAGAAGGACAACCCGGGGTGCAGGGATGCCCGCAGGCCCCGGTGTTCCCGCAGATTGCCGGGATTTAGGGGAGGGAGGGTTTGGGAGCGCGGGCCGAGCGCCGGGCGCGGCCCCTTTAAGAGGGGGGGGCGCGGCCGCCCGCGTTCACACCTGGAGTGGGAAAGGGGGGCGGGCCCCGCGCCCGTGATTGACGGGCCGCATGCACCAATGGGGCGGCGCGGCGCCGCGGCCGGGGGGGCTCCCGGCCAATGGCGGCGCGGCGGGGGCCGCCCGGCAGCCAATGGGCGGGCGCGCGGGGGGCGGCGCGGCTACATGTTGCGGTGTCGCCAACGTGGGTCCGCGGCGAGCGGCGCTCGGGCCGGGCGGCAGCGGCGGCGGCTCCGACCCCGCGGCAGCGCACCGGGACCGGCCGGCGCCCGCCGAGCCCGAGCCGTGCGGCGCGGAGCGGGAGCAGCGGCGGGAGGCGCTTCCCGCGGCGGGGACGCCGACTCGACCCGCCCGGCAGTGCCCGGTGGATGCCGGTGCCGTAGCGCCCCGCGGGGCCGGCGGCCGAGGCGATGCTGCGGGCGGCGGAGCGGCGCTGAGCGCCCGCGGCGTGAGCGCTCCTGCCGCCTCCTCCCGCCGCGGACGTTCCCCGGTGCCGGATACAAAATGGCGCTGCCGTCACGGGCGGCGGCGGCGCTGCTGCTGCTGGGGCTGCTGCGCTCGGCCGCCGCCGGCTGCCCCGCGGGCTGCGCCTGCGGCGGGGACGCGCTGAGCTGCGGCGGGCTGGCGCTGCCCGCCCTGCCCCGGGACCTGCCCCGCTGGCCGCGGCACGTGTGAGTACCGGGGGGGCTCCGCGGGGGCGAGGCGGGGGGGTTCGGGCAGCCAGAGCACCGCTCTTTGGCGTGTTGTCAAGGGCGGGAGAACTTTAAACAAAAACCCCCGCGAAAGTCCGGTTTGTTTATTGAAGTGGAGCAGGCGCTGGGCTGCGCGGTGCGGATCCCGTGTCCCCTCTGGCACCCACCGGGCGCGGGGATGGGGGACGTGGAGGCGGCGGGCGCGATGCTGGTCCCGGGTGAACAGCTGGGGCTCGGGGCTCCCCCGTGTCTCGGTCCCATTCGGGACTGGCCTCCGGGAGGAAAGGGAGCCGGGAGCGGGTTTGGTCTCTTAGCGATGGGATCTGCTGGAGATAATGGCCAGCTTGGGCTTCCGAATCCTTATTAGGGCATCGTCCATCCATCCATCCATCTGTCCGTCCGTCCGCGCCGTCCCGGGCCGCGCCCGGGTGCCCGAATCCGGACCCCAGCGCCGCGGCCGCTCTTCTGGCTTTTGATGCTGCCAACTTTTTAGGCTGTGAAATTCGGGCGATCGAAAGGGAGTCGAGGGCTTCTGGGGAGTTTCGGTGAAATCCAGGTGTTTTCCAGTCAAGGCGGCGCGGCTGGCTGCGCTCCCTCCGTGCTTGCGTGTGTAGCGAAGTTATTGAGCTGCGGTGTGCCGAATGTCCTGGGGGGCAGCTGAGCTTAGAGCCCCGCACCTGGTGGCTGCTGCAGCACCGTGCGATGTTTTTTATCCCTGGAAGGGTGTTTTAAAGCGCTCAGGTTCGTGTCCAAGCGCAGGACGGTGTCACTGCCATTTCCCGGGAAGTGCTCTCGTTGTGTGACCGCTGCTCTGGGCTCGTGGAAGCTGAAATAAAACATTAGACACTTGATGCTCAGGAGATTCGGGGGAAATGTGTGCTTGGCATTGACAGTTCGAGTCGTTTAACAGTCCAGGAGGACCAGAGTATGCGTGTGCGCTCACAAACTTGTAAAAACAAGTGCCCTGAACTGTTAGTTAGCTTCGGGAAATCAGTATCCAGAAAAAGAGAGGGAAGCAGCGCTTCTGTTGCGGGGCCTTTCTGCTGTTTGAACAGATTCATAAATTATCGAATCTCTAAAACCCCTGGTTGTAATAGATACTCCTCAGCCCTGCCAGGAGAGAGGACAGTCACTGAAGTGTTGCTGGAGATCATCCAGCTCCTTGTTGAAAAGAATTATTAGAGGTTTGTCGGGTTCTCCTGGTGGTATTCACTTTTAGCTGCAGAAATGCCTTGTTTTACATTAAATTATCATGTCTCATATTGAGAGGAACGCGTGGTCTCTGCATTAAAGCCCTGACTCATCCCATTCACCTGTTGCTCTGAAGGATCTTTCCCTCACCTTTCAGAGTAAGCTTTTAATAATTCCAGCACTCCCATGCACCTCTTAAAATAGGACAGTTTATCTCTGTTTGGGCAAGGAAGTGCGTTAATAACTCAGACAGAACAAATTTATTTTTCTGTTTTTTTTTTAATCCGGAGTGCTAATACCCAGGAGTGTCTTTTTCAAATAGAGCAGGTTTTGGAGTGTCTTGTATTCAGTTCAAATTTTATTGTTGAAGTACGAGCATGTATAAATCTGCTATGGACCCGTGGGCTGTTGATATTTTAGAATGCGGTTTGTAACTTTGTATATTATAAACTAACCAGGACTTGGTTAAATGATGTCTTTTGTATCTGAAAATGCAACATTAAGGCTTTTTTTTCCTCTCCGTAGCTAGTGTAAAAAGAAGACGTTGACGCTATTGCAAGTAATTCTGTTTTTAGAGTAATACTGTTTCTAATTACTAAAAAGTATTTAAAATTGCCTATTTCAGTTTAGAAGCACGAGAATGAAGCATGCTTTTCAGGCTTAGTGGGATCGTAATGTTCATTTTTTGTGCAGAGGATTGATAACTCACTAATTTACTGGTTTAATGTTCTCTATAAAAGCACCATGTGCTAGCGAAAAGTTACCTCTGTGCAAGTATCTCTGTTTCTTTTTGGATTTTAGATTTTTTTTTTTTTAATGTGCCCTTTTTATGAAAAAGAAGGCAAAAGTGAAGGTCTGCAGCGGTCCATGGCTGATGCGGGAGTGCAGCCCAGGGGGTGCGGGTTCTCCAGCCATAAACTGGGCAGAGCCAGGCGATGTTGGAGCTGTGCATCCCTCATCTCCGTCCCTGCTGGGCGGGCTGTGTCCCGCCGGAGGTGTTTGCTCCCCGGGGTGATAAGCTTGGGCATGTTCGATCTCTAATAGGAGACGAGATAAAATCCAGTTTCCAATGACTCTGGTGCCTGTGCTTTAACTTCATTAAGGCTCTATTGAACAATCCCTCCTTAGCAGTTTATCTCTTTTCCTAACGAGTGCCACAATGCTGAGGCAGTGCTTGGAGTCGGTTTTCAGTGTGTTGGAGATAAAGCTTTTGTTTGTCGGCTTGGAAATGCGGCTCGACAGCCGGGGAGGGTTCTGGAACAGACTTAATCACGCCGCTTGTTTTGTCAACAGGACTATCAGTACCGAGGAAATCACTGGGGCTTTTTGAAACTATTGTTATTTCTCTGCTGGCAGCAGAGCTCCGAGTTGTAATTTTTGTCCCAAGCTTTCAGAAGGAATAGCTGATACGCAGAGGGTCTGCAGTCGCTCACATTTAATGTAGTGGGGCATGGATGTTTTTCAGGTTGTTTTTTTTTTTATTGTTTGTTTGTTTTAAAAGCAACAGGCAGCTCAGCACTGTGTACCAGTTATATAAGTGTTCTTGACTTGCTGCACAGGGCACGTTGCAACACTGCCATGACCCATCCTGTCCTTGCACCAGCACCCGGCTGCAGCTGGGAAGGGTTCCTGGTTCTGGGAAGGGCGCACAGAGCTCCTTTGCAGCGCCTCCCTTTGGAAGTGCTTCGTGTCTTCTGGTGTTTAAGTCTGAAGTTTGTTTTTACAGTAGAATGTTACATGTGGCATAAAGTTTAGGGCTAAGCTTAAGTACAGAATGCTTCATGCCCCAAAAAAGCCAGGGTTTCAGCAGTATTGGTGATGTGGCACATCCTCTGCTTCTGTCTCTCCATGCCTCTTGATTTTTGAGGAGTGACAGAAGAGATATTTCCTTTAGGCATCATGTATGACTGAGGGTTTTCTCCTTTTCTGTTTAGTGATAAAGCAACAGTATTTTAGGTACAGCTTTTGGTGAGAAGATTTAGGGACAGTGAGGCTATGGTTGGATAGTTAATTCATTGCTAGCATGCTCTGCAGCAAATAAAGTTTTTATTTTTAACAGAAGTATTGTGCATTTTTGATCCAAGTGACTAGGGGGTATTTTAGGGGATATAGACCATCTGTGCATGGACCCTTCTGTCTCTGGGTCAGTGTGCATGTGCCTGGCATGTCTGGGAAAAGGCAGCATCCCCACGTACCCAGGAGAGCTGTGCTAAGAGCTGCTCTCTGTTTCCCAGGAAGGCTCCAGGGTTTGTCTATATGGATAAGTTGCCCCGAGGCACCAGCTGCGTGTTTGTTGGCTCTTTGCACGATGCTGCTGCTCTCCGGAGGGACCAGGGCAAAGTGTCTGAATGCTTTTTAAAGTCCTGTGGGTGCCTGCCAGTGGTTTCAGGGTCTGGAAGTGCATTTGAACTAGGAGTCAGGAGCAGTCTCTGGGCTCAAGTGCATACACACAAAGATTTTATTCAATAAAACTTAATGCTTGTGCTCAAAATTACCTATAAATTTCTTGCTAAACTGGGGTTTTCATGTGTCAGGTTCTGTAGCTTTGCTTTCACGTGTTAGGGTAGCTTCTTTGCTTGCTTGGTAAGGGACTGATGCTGGTTGCATGGGATTTTTTGGGAGCAGGGCATTACTTGCTCTCGGGCTCTGGAGTAAGTCTGCTCCTGCAGATGCTGGAGGAGGAGGTGGTGTGGGGGCCTCTCCTGCTGACAGTGCTGGGAGGGGGGAGTGCTGCTGGCAGTACCTTTCCCGCATGTCCTGCTTCCAGGCCTGCTGAAATAATGGAACAAAGATTAAGTAATGGTCACCCTGGGCTCCTGGCCCTGCGCAGCTGTGGAGCTCTCAGCGTGTGCCGGCTGCCCGGGGGGGCTGCAGCGCCTGGAAGGATGGCTTGGGAAAGGGATGTGGCTTGGTGCAGGTGGCTGGTCCCTCTCCCTCCTCCTGGGGCAACGGTGGAAACCCAAAGACGTCCTCCTTGGTCTCCCTGCTGGGTGGTGCTCCAAGGAGCTTTTCCTGCTCAGGTGGGACAGTGCTGGGAGCTGGCGGTGCTTGTGGAAGAACTCCTGCGTGGCTTGCAGTGACACACAGCCCCGGTGCTTCCTGGGGCACTGTCCTTGCCAGTGGCCCTGCTCCGGACAGTCCCCAGCCCCGGGATGGCTCTGCACCCTGCGGGATTGCAGTTCCTGCGCTGGAGCTTGGCCCCGGTGGGTAACAGCAGAGCCCCTCCTCGCAAAGCTGTGCCTCTCCGGGCCTCCTGCTTAAGCACAAATAAATACATGTGCTTGCAAGTAAATCCACCCTTCCTGTGCGAACATGTGTCGGTGGATTCGCTGACCACCCTCAGCATGCCGCAGTATTTATTTATCAGTTCCTACAGGAGGGCAGCAGTTAATAGCAAGCCCTCTGCATCTGCTGTCTGAGTTTCTCATCTCCATCCCACACTGAGCCACAGCCGGGGCAGAAATTGGCTCATCGGACTAGGATTAACAGTAAATACGAGACTGATAACAAAGGAAAAAAATACCCCCACTCTTAAGAAGCCCTTCTGGCACTCGCAGAAGCCCCTGGCTTCTAGTGAAAAGCTCTAGGACCTCCTCTGCATATTCCTCTCTCCTTTTGAGAAACTTCACGGCATTTAATCACTTTGAGACTTTTCCTCTCTGCAGTGACTGCAATTTGAAACGCAGGGGTCCCATACAAAAGAAGCAAGTGCTCAATGGGCTGTGTTAATATTCAGTGCCATTTACAATGGGTACAGTTTGAAAAGGGGAGAATGGATGGTCTGGGAGCTGGGGGAGGAGGAGCTGCAGAGGGAAAATTCCCAGGACAGGGGAAGCAGCGTCTCAGTAGGCAGTAGGGAAAAAAAAAAAAAAAAACAACCGAACACACCATCAAGTGTTCTCCAGAAAAAATCAACTATTATGTGTTAGGTACAGCTTAATATTTTTTTTTCTTTGCTGGTGCAAAGTGCTCTACAGTCTTCTGGATGTAAGGTTTGGGGGTGGCTGAGCTTTGCAGGATTTCCTACTTGCAATTTAAGGAGCAAATGTGAGGTTGATTGTCTTATCCATTTGCTTGCTGGCATCAAGAAGCTAAAGGTGGTAAACTAATATGTTTGGGACCCCAGACACTTCAACAAAGCACTTGAGGTACTTAAACGCCTCCTCTAGCATGGGTGAGATTTCACTTCCCTGCTTAAGCTGCTGCTGGAGTCCTGTCTCTGATGGGGATTTAGGCAGATGTAGGAGCACTTGGAAGTGGGGCTTTATTTGGTGTGTGAGCCTCACCTGGTGCAGGAAGTCCGAGAGCACTGGAAGGATGGTCCCAGACTGCAGCTTCAGAAGAGCCTGCTGGGCTCAACGTGGTTTCATTTTGAGGCAAATCCCCCAAGAACTGTCCCTGAAATGCCCTTCTGACTGCTTGCACCTGGGCTCATGAATACACGAGCATCTCCCACCGGTCTGCAGGGCAGCTGGGGATAGCTGAGTGCCACCCTGGGCATGCCCAAGCAGCTCCTGCCTTTGGCTTCTGAGCGCTTTGATCCATCCAAGAGGGACTCAGGTTTTGCCTTGAAGTTTGAGTGGCTGCAGATTGGGATGATGGCTCTCGTTCCTCAGTAGCCAGCTCTGCTCAGGATTTGTGTATTGGCCCTGATTTGTGTATTGGCCCTGACTGGTATGTTAGCCGCACCCAGAAACTTCAATTAGGGCTGCAGGGCTTTTAATTGATCTCATTGGCTGCCCTGCCAGACACCTTGGATTGAGTTAGCTCAGCTCATCAGCTTTTAACACAATCATTTTGTGCTGCTAACCTAATCACCCAGTGTGACTCCCTTGTCTTGCAGTGTGGAGCTGGATGGGGTCATGTGGATGAAAGCAGCAGAGATAATTTAGACTAATGTTGCTTGGGAGAGCCATCTGTGGAAAATCCGGGCTTCAGGTTGATCACCTCTGCGGGACCTGGGCTGGGCAGGAATTAGCACCTCATGCAGGGTGAGGGGAGCGATTTAACATAGAATTTAGCTTTGGTGAATAACAGTAAATAGATAAAGCACCTTGGTCTGGATCGTGGTTCCATGCAAACCTGGGCACCCCCTGACAGCTCTCCCTTGCTAGTTTTTAGTGGCATGTGGAAAAAGAAGCAGAGTGTGAGGCTCCAGGGTGTGCTGGAAGAAACAAAGGGTTTCTTCCTGCACACCCTGGAAAAATACCTGCTTCCTAGTACGTCCAGCTATTAAATGATGTACTACAATATTTTTTTTTTTTGTTTCCTAGCATGGATAGAGGCCTAAGTCAAGGACCAGGGTGCCGTTGTGCTAGTGCAAGACATGAAATACCTATTATTGTTATAGCTGAGTCATCCATTAATAGTTAACCAAGTCCTGTGCTGCAGCCCAAGTCCTACAGCCCCAGCCTCTGGCTTCAGAGCAGGACCACAACAGATGTAATATGTTACACTCCCTCATTATGTTTTCAGCACGTTGTCTCTCAGGCCACAACCATATAATTTTGGAGATGTCTAGAAGCAGGCCCTGCTATTTTGGGGACACCTCTCAAGACCTGATGACGTGTCACATCCAATTCCAGGAGCATGGTTCACTTCCACGTGGTTCCATTTTCAGTTTGAGTAAGAATTGAAGGACAGGCTTCAAACTGCAGCCATCTGCATAGCTTTTATTAACCATGCTGGATGTGCAGACAAAATGGTTGGTAATTTGCACCTGCCATGGCAGTTTTGTAGCTTCCCACAGTGGCTCTGCGTGGATTTCAGGAGGAGAAATATAGGAGACTTAACAATTCAACCATTTGATGTACAGCTACAGATTCTTAAAATGTTCTATACAAGTTGCATTTGAAAAATGCATTATCTGCCTAAAGCTTTGCTCTAGAGATAAGTTTTGTGTGCAAGAGAATTTGGTTTTGTGTTTTTTTTTTTTCCTTCCAGGGTGGGAGGCAGAGTTTGGGTAGTGTTGATGTTGCTGCTAATAATGAGGCAGTAACTTGTGTGAATTTTCCTTTGGTGTCTTTTTTTGGACCTGTTGGGGCAGTCTCATTACTTTTTGAAAATAGCAGAGGTGCAGTCTTAAATATAATTCTTGTTAATCTACTCAACTTTACTTGGTTGCATATTGCAGAAGTTTCCCCTTGGAAGGTGCCTGTTTTTAGAGAAATCCTTTCAGATTAGAGAACACACCCTACTGAGTTCTGTGGCAATTTGGCTGTGGAATCTTGAACTGAAATGCTTTTCCTAGACCTCCTCCTCCAATTTTTAGGTTTTTTTTCTCCCTATAGGAAGGCAGACAAACCCTCAGGTGCAAGGAGGAAATGAGAAATTCAGAATGCCAAGTCTGGGCAGTGCTGCTTCCCACTTGCCCACACACACAGGGACAGGGATTTGTCCTCACCACTTACATGTTCCTCTGGTTGCCCAAAGCCTGTGATTTTGGGATGGGCACTTTCCAGGACAGAACCCTGTTGTCTTTCAATGCTGTGAATGCTCCTCTGCTCTGGAGAGTTTACCATCAATGATAACTACTCACAAGCCTCTCCAAAATACTGACCTGCAAATTCCAAATACACTTTGCCCAGCTGGTGTTCGGGCTGCTTTATAACTTCAGTTATAGTGTGTTTTAGCCTGCTGCATGCCAATATAAACACAAGTTTTCTATGTTACCTGTCATCTAAAAAATACCCCTAAGAAGTGATGGCTGTCCAGCAAGGCAGGACGTGCAGCCTGTGTGGCAGTGCTGGGCTGCTCCCCAGTGCAGGTGGGGACTGGGGCTGAATTGCTGGACGGTATTCAGTTGGAGGTGACAGGTTTGATGGATGTTGATTTGTAGCTGTGTTTATGGTTGGAGGTGTCCTGTGTGTGTAGGTGCTCCGCTGGGGTGTGGTGATGTGGGTGATGTCCATATAGGAGTGGGGTGGTGGGAGACTTTGTGGGGAGGGGAGCTGCTGGTCTATGGATTGTGTCCTGGGTAATAAAACAGCGATTGTAGGAAATGGCCTGGCTGGAGGCCCTGTGAAAAATTGCCCCCTAAATGTGTTCCAGTTGTCCAAACACCGGTGCCTCTCCTTGCTGTGCTGTGTGCAGGGGGAGCCTGGAGCTCTGCTGCTGCCTGGGGAGCAGCCCCAGGCACCCTTTGCTGCCTTTTTGCTGTGGCTCTGCCATCCACCCAGGTTTCAGAGTTGTGGAAAAGTACCAGAAACAATCCTTTAGCATAGGTTTAAAAAATGTCCTCCAGCAGTCTGGACGGGATGAGCGCTTCTGCAGCAGCCCATTTGTGGGCAGGCAGCCTGAATTTGGCTGTTTCCCATCACAAGGTGGTTGCTTTGAGATGGAGCTGGAAGCTGCATGGAGCCATGGGATTTCTTCCTCTCTCAGGAGACTTTGCAGCCTCAGGCGAATGAGAGAATGGAGGGGCATGACTGGGATGTGTCCAAGGCCTGTGTTGGCAATGGCCTCTCTGTAATTTGCACAGGGTGAGGAGGTGTGTATTGATCCTGGATGTTCTGCTTCTCTCATGCCCAGTTACTTCATTGCTCACCCACCTGCCTGGTGGTGGCAGAGGCACGGGCAGAAATGCCAGGTGCTGTGACACAGGACAGCTGGCTGGTGCTGGAAGTTTTGCTGCCTGTGATCTGGCCTTGCTGGGAGCCAGGAGAGCATCCCATGCTCTGTTTGTCCATGTAACTCACTGCAAACCTTTGTCCCCTCCTGAACTGCAGCAGAGTCACATCCACACTAGTATTTCATTTGTTTTGGCAATATGGGGAGACTTCTCCTGTTTTAGGAGATTTAAACAAACCATGTGATGTTTTATTTTGAAAGGTGTCATAATAGTTTGTGCTTTTTCTTTGCTAAGTGTATTTTTGTGCTGTTCCTGTCTGTTGGTCTATAAACAACTCTGTTCATTCTTTTTCCTCCTTAAACAAGTAATCTAAGTCAGAATTCCTGGCTTTTGAAAACTTTTGGATTCTTTTGGAGTAGTGCATGCATTTTGCATATAAATCAATGAATAAAGGATAGTGTTTTTTTTTTTCCAACTTCTGTGAATTGGAAGGATTTGTGAGAGTTGTGCCATCTTTATTGTTTGACATGGTTGTAAACCTCTTGTGTATCTCCTCTCCCACTTTCCAACCTTTGTTATTGAGGTGGTTTAAGGTTGTTTAAGGTTGTTAAAAGCTGTTAAGGTTGATTAAATTAAGGTGTTTGAATGACTGTTCATAAGAGTGGATAAATCAACTTTTTCTGTTACAGTAGGTTAGAAAATAATTAGAATGGGTATTAGAATGGGTACCTATGCAGACTCCACCTTTGCTCTGTGTGTGGACAAGAAGTTCTCTGGTTTGAGAGGAGGTCTGCAGAGCTGAGGCTTCACCCTGATTTCTCAGCACTTTTATCCAGAGTTGTCACTTGTTTTGCCTGCTGGATAAGGAGCTGGCAGCCTGTCCCTCCGTCCCAGAAGGATGCAGTGGGATTCTTCCAGCTCCTGCAGTTTTCAGTTTTTCCTGCTGTTGATCTCTGTGAGGCTGAGTCCAGCTCCCCAGTGAAGTTGCTTGGCTTCTGAGTCCTTGGTGAGCTGAAGCTCTTCCAGGAGCTCTGGTTTCATCCTTGCTGACCTTACCAGCAGAGACACATACTGGTCTTTGGGTTAATCTCCTGGGACAGAAACTTGTACAGATCTAACAGGATGTGTTTGGCTTACTCTGTCTACTTCAAACAGTTGGATTTGCTCCTCCCTGGTGCAATAATCTCTCTGAGGCAGGTACTGCTGTTTACCCAGGTTTCCTGAGAAAGGAGGCTGTGCAATGGTCCATGTGTCTGTTCTCTTCCCCCAGAGCTTTTGATGCTGTTGGCCAACTTTTAAGGGGTGAACTCAAATTTGGAATGCCTGCCTCTCCCATAGGCAGCAGGCTGAGGAGAGTGGCTGTATCCCCACTGAGGGAAGGGAAGCAGTGTGAGATTACCCTGTGTGAGAAATCAAAGAACCTCTGTGGGAGAGAGCAGTGCTGTTTAACCATCCTTGCAGGAGAAGTGGGTGACAGACTCCCAGCTGGGAGACAGGGCTGTGCTTACCTCTGTTATGAGTTTGGTGAAGGAGGTGTTCAGAGTCTGGCTGGTGTTATCTGATATCCATAGCCAGGAGCAGAGGATTTCATGCTGGGTTACCCCTTGCATTGCTCCTGTGAACAGGGGATCAATGCCATGGAAAAAGCACCCAAATCCTGGCCTCTTTGGGGACCAGCATGGTTTTCTCTGTGTCTAAAGTGATGTCACCAGTGCAGTGGAGGAGCATCTCAGCCAAAGCAGCAGGCTCTTGTGACTGCCATGGCCACAGCTGGGCATTGGTTTTGGTGACTTGCTGCTCCTCTTGAAGCAGAATTTCCAGGAAGAAAATGCCTTCACAGCCTGCTGGGCACGGGGCCGTCAGCTGTGGATGAGAAGGAATGGCCCTGGGTGTCTGCATCCCTCAGACTGCTGCCTGGGGCTCCTTCCCAGTGGCCACTCAAGGGGTCTGGGATTTACAGCCCCTGTGGGCAGAAGGCAGAGCCATGCAGCTGGACAGCATCCTTGGGAGATGCCAAATCACAGCCCGGGCTGTTTGCTACAGTTTTTCTCTCGTGGTTCCCAGCACTTGTCTCAAGTGTTACCACTTTGTGGTCTGCTTCACAAGAGCCTGAGCTGTCCTTTCAGCTGCAGGGACGCTGGGACTGTGCTGCATCCCTCTGTGTGTGATAAGCATGGTGTGCCCAGGCTGCCCAGGCTCTGTGTCCTGCTGTTTACTTTGTTTGCTTCTCTCTCCAGCTGGGAATAGCTGAAAGGCAGGGCTTGAAGCACCCTTTGTGCAAGTCATAATGCCAGCCATAATGCCAGCGTGAGGCATTATTAATGGGGCTGTGCACCATTAAGCCATTTAGGTTTGTCACAGATTGGTTTTTTTCCAAGTCAAAAAACACAAATCCACCCTTTTGGGGGAGGATGAGGTGGCAGCTGAACACTTGGGGCTGTGTTAATGAATGTTACTTTTTTTTGTGAGATGCGTGGTTAAAAGAAGAGGAACTCGGCACAGACTTACAGGTCTGTGCATTTGGAAACAAAATGAGGAAGTTTCCCTGTTGAACAAGTTGCAATTGCTTCCTCTATGGTTTCCTGAGTAATTCTGACTGCTGGTTATAAACAGTCTCTCTTGCCATTGCAGGGTGCATCATTCCCCAGATCTCCCTTTGGACTAGCACCTGCTACCATCCCATCCCTGCAGGCTCCCTGGGATGATGGCAGCTGTTGGCAGGGAGATTTCCAGTCCCCTGGGAAGTCAGTTTCCTGAACACGGCTGTGTGATAGACAACAGCAGCAACAGCCCTCATATGGCTGGGATTGGGAGTGAATTGAAAGTGTGCATTGAAATATTTTGGGGAGATTATGGCCTGTCGTAACTGAAAAGCCTTTTGATGGTTTTCCTGCTTTTTAGGTTTGAAATGCAGAATTCCTCTTGACTTGTTTGAGAGGCTTTGGAGGCACCTGACTGTGCCAAATGTGGAAGAGCAGAGCTGGTCCTTCTCTTGGCACTCCCGTGGTGTTGGGAGGGGGTTGCAGGGTGCCTGTTTAGGTCTGGTCTATGGGGGCAGAGGCAGGGACGAGCCAGGCCCTCCAGCACCTCTCACTCTTCCAGGCCTTCACCATTCACTCTGGCCACTTCCACTGAGGGCTTTCAAGCCAAGGTGAACCATCTCTGTGTGTAATATCTGATGGTGTTTTTGGGCAGTATGTGGCTTTTTGACCCATGCCCAGCCTGCCACCATGGTTGTTTTCCACCCTTGCTCTGCATTTAGCCCACAACACTGGTCTCCCTCAGTTGAAATCATCTCTCCAGCCCTCACCTTATGGTGTCTATGGGGACTTGTTGGGAAGCAGTGCAAGAATAAATGCCAAGCTGATGCAGGCAGGAGCTGGGCCTTGCTTTGGCAAGACTCCTCAGCCTGAAAATAGCCCTGTAATTAAAGCAGTGAAGATCCATCTCACCTAATGTAACCCTATAAACATTAGGCTTTATGGATAAGCTAGAGATTTAGTTTTCTCAGTTTTGTGGAATGCAATGGGTATTTCCAGAGGACAAGTCAGGTACTGTCCCAGGAGCCATGAAAGCAAAAGTCCAAGTGTGGCTTGTCCTTTGGTGCTTGTGGTGGGGGGACATTGGGATGTGGTTGGATCCTGTCTGGGAGAAGAGACTGTGCCCAGAGCTTTTTTACAGTATGATCATCTCTGTAAAGGCCAAGAAAACTTGATCTGGAAGCCTGTGTTATTTACTCATTCCTAACTCCAGCCCTGCTTTGAGGGGGGCACATGGAGGCCATCAGCCTTGCTGTCCTGGCACAGCCATCTTCCTCTCCTGGAAGAATGGGTTCAGGGTGATATTTGAAATGCAACAGAAAACCCACACTTCCTTCAGAGTTTTGACTCTTGCATTTTTCATCTTGGGCAGGGTTTAAAGTTTTCTGCAGCATTCAAGGAAAGTTTTGGTTTCCCTTTGCCCTCATGTCAGCATTCCTGAACAAAGCAGCCTCAAGATTTGTGGAGCAAATTCTTGAAATTCTGCAAATGTTTTGAGCCAGAAAATGTTTCCAGAAACTGCCTGACCTAACAAAGAGTTGGTAGGACTTGGACATGGCTTAGGAAAAATGAATAAGGCATTTTTATCCCTCTTTAAATTAGCATCATTCTGACCAAAACTACCATTCCTAGTCTTGAGAGCTACTGCACTCTTCCACCTTGTTGTTCTTAAACCACAGCTGTGCTTCTTTGAATAAACCAGATAAAAAAGATATAGATTTTAAAACTGAGGTTTTCTCTGTTCTTGCACTGACTTCCCCAGTGATCTTGGTGTCATTTAAATCTGAAAAGGAGTTTGGATGCTTCAAAGTGGACTTAAAGGGAAGTAAGGGTGTGTGTGGCAACTCCTGTACCTGCAGGCACTGCAAACCTGCTTAAGGCTCCTGGGAATGTTCTTCTCTACATGTTCTTCTCTGAATGTTCTTCTTGAGGTGATTTGGCTGTGTGGCCATCAGCACCCCATAGTTTGTGCTCTGCAGCATCCTTGTTGCTGTCGTGGTCTGTTGTGGATGCTCCAAACATTTGGTTTATGCACTGGATGTCTCTTCCCATGAGCTCTTTATTAGAGGCATGACCATGAGTGACCAGGAAGAGGATTGGGAGGCAAGACCATTGTGTTGTGTATCACATAACCTTGATTCTAAAGGTGAAACCCCAAAGCAGACCTATTGCTATTTTGGCCCAAGTAGGGGTTTTGTTCTAGTTTTCTTGTTGTTGTTTTTGTGGGCACATTCATGGTGCTGGGGGATTTTGGTATTAACATAATCTCTTCAGAGAAGAGGTCTGACACGGACTGAAATTGCTGATTGATTCCCTTTTTTGCCCTCCCCCTTTTTCTGGTTGAAGTCAAAAAACACTTCAAAGGCTCAGATGTGTTGGTGCCAGACGCCACACAGTAATTGTTAGAAGAATTTGAAATATAATTGAAAACAAACCTTTGCTCAGCCAGGCATATCTGGCTGTTGACTTTCACTCACTACAGAGGTGGGTGCTCAGCCTCTTCTGCTGGATTTGATGTCTACACACTTGTCATGGCAGATGAATTACCCCCATGGATTTACATCTGGTAAATGTTTGCAAAATCTGGAAAATGCATATTTTTAAGGAGGTTTTTTCCTACCTAGGAACCCGCACTGACGCTCAAAAGTTGCCAGCATATTTGTGGAATTCCTTGCAGTAATAAAACACATCAAATTGGTCTTGGCAGGCTGATTTCAATAGAGATGCTCCAAGTCCAGGTTTCTCAGCTTGGCAAGCAGAGTTGTCCCACTTCCTTTTAAGACTCGTCTCTTCTGTGGGATATAAGGATATTGTTTAACGTAATACCGAAAACATTTGTAAAAGCATGGATAATACAGATGTCGGTGCTCATTTCAGCTTTATTTGCTGAGACAGCAGAGGCTGGTGTAGGAGGTTTGCAGCCCAGCTCGGTCAGTTCTCATGGTGAAGTCCAGGGGGCTGGAATTCCAAAAGAGCCCAGCAAACCTTTGCCTGTAGCAGCCCTTGCTTGCCTGGTGCTGAGTGCAAGCTGTTGTTTTCATACCCCATAAGATTACATTTGCAAACGTGGTACCCGTTTGCAAGGTGCACAGGGTGTTTTAGGTTCCTGTTTCTTGTGGTTATTTCCTGTATAAATTTAGAGGAGCACACCAGGTCTGCCTTGGATCAGAATTTGAACTGTGCTTGTGCTCATTAACCCAGAGTATTGCCCCAGGACTTGTTCCACTCTGTGTTGTGTTATGGTGTGACCTCCTGAGCATCATTTTGTCCCTCCTTGCTGCAGGTACCCCGGTTTGGCCTTCCCTTGTGCCAGGATGATGGTCTGAGACCTAAAAGCATTGGTACAGTGGGTGCAGGGAGCTGAGTCCCTGCTGGAGGTTACTCCTGCAGCCAGATTTGGACAATAGGGTCCCTGTGGAATTTAGCAGGTCCTTTAACTGTGATTATGCTGCTGGATTTGGTGTTTCTTCTCCTTTTAATTTGCCTCCCCTACCAAAACCACCAGTCTCATTGCGTATGGCTGCCTGTCTGTTGTTTATTATCTTTGCTACGCTGTGGTTAGTGCTCACACATGATATTTCTTTGGTTTCAGTACAGACTGAGCGGGTTGTCCGCCCCTGGATCCAAAAAATGTAAACTATTTATAAATGAAAAATACTCTCCAGTTTTGAAAGTGCTGTGTTGTCCCCTTTCCATCAGCATGTGCACATTTGTCTGTTCTCCTGTAATCCCACTGATGTAAGTCCAGTTTTCTAACAATTTATGGGACTGGGGGCCATCTGGAGAAATTCTGATGGGACCTTGTGCTCATGGGGGAGAACACAAAGCAATAGTGATAAAAAGTACTGGAAAAAATGTTATTTGGCTGTGCTGCATTCAGTGCAGATATGGCCCCAAACTCAGATAATCCTTCCTGCAGAGTTCAGGGATTCTTGATTTTGATTTTCCAGTTGGGCTCATCTCCATAATAAGCAACTCTTGAAAAACTGGGACGAAAAACTTATTAGTGTGGCTTAAAATGGCCAGAGTGCCTTTTCTGGTACTCCTTGCAATTAAACTGTGTTTGATCTGTTTTGAGCATGTACTTAGTTTTATATTGAGCTAAGAGCCTATGTTTAGTCTCCTAGGGAAGAAAAATAAGACAGGATTTAATAATGTATTATGGGAGGCTGGGGTAAGTTTTCTGTGCCTGTTTGGACAGCAGGGCAGGAGGTGATGCTGGGTGGGCAGGAGGGGATGGGCTGGACCAGAGGCTGAAACAGTCAAGCCCAGGGGCAGGAGAAGAAGAGGCTGTGAAGGAAATACAAGGTGTTTAATTGAGGAGCTCGTTAGCCAGCAGCTGATGGGTTGTTTTTGTAGAGGACTACAGGGGAACTTGAGCTGAGTTGGTTTCCTGGTTGAAATGAGTGTTGCTCGGTGATGGGGCTGTTAGGAGTGAGGCATGTGGGGAGCAGAGCCCTTCAGAAAATGCTCCCAAGAGAGCAGGAGTTATTTTGATCTATGGTGACATGGTTTTCCATGCAGCCAGGGCGATGGTAAATGAGGTAGGGCTGTCCTGCTTCCTGCTCAAATCTGGAAGATTAGCGGATAGCTGAAAAAACAGGTGGTATTTTTTGGAAGACTGTTCACAGCATCCCAGTGATTCATCATTCAAATGCAAATAGTGGAAACTTTCTCACTGCCAGTGAGTTCAGGCAGCTTTTGCCATGAAGCTACAATCAGTCAGTCTGTAAATGGTGCAAAACATCAATAGTGTAACCAGTTCATAGAGGAATAAAGCATAATGAGTGTAAATTCAGTGTCATTTCCAGGTTTTCTCTGGACACTCTTGGCACCGATGGTGATAATTCCTTATTCTGTAAAACAGCAATTGGTGGGAATATAGGGCTTAGGCTTTTAATTTTGACTGTTTGGGAGCACCTAAATGCATTTGCACGTCTGTCCTGCACAAGACAGCACTTGCTGGAAAAGGCTGTTGCAGCCTGGCTGGGCCTGTGGAACGAAGCCTTTAATGTACTGATTGCATATTAATGAACACCCAAGGAGGAGGGACTGTGCCAAAAAGCAGGGAGCAAGAAAGCCAACAATATCAGCACGAACTTTGCACTCTAGAAAGTGTGAAGTGATGTTGGTGAAAGGAGTTTACTGCACAAGTGGAACACTGTGGTCCTCTTTGATGCCCTAATTTCTGTGCTAGTAAACCGAGGAAGGATAATTGGCCAGAGGAAGGATAATTGGCCAGTGGAGCTCGGTGGGTTCCTGTTAACCCATTCTGTACCCCTTGGAATGCTCCCCACTCCTGAGTGTGTTTTGGCGCTGTGGATGCTTGCTCTGGAGTGTTTGACGTGCTGTGTCTGACGTATGGAGCTGTAACACCTCTCCAACACATGGGGTTACCATCCACATCTGGTTTGTATCACCCTCAGTGGTTTTATTGCAAGCTGTAGTGCTCCATCTGCACCCTTTCCTTTGCCCAGTTCTATCCTGCAGCATCAGGAAAGTGAAATCCCAGCCTGGAAAAAGCTACAAAATAGGCTGGTGTATGAATTAATTAATATAATGGCTACTGATAGCAGTGTGCTTTTCCTGGTATGTGGCAGAAATTGGATATCTTGGCTCTTGCCTCTTCATTAGCCTGGTTTCCAAATCCCAAGCTCATTAGCAAGTCCCAGGGATGTGGGTTTTGGGTTTTTTTTAGGGCTCCCCACCTGCTTGGAAGCTTCCCATAGAGGCTTCCCCACAGAGCCTGAGTGCTGCTGTGGGTGATGCTGGTGGTGGCATTGTCCCCATGGAGGGCTTGGGGACAGACTGGCAGCTCTGTGTGGTGGCTTGTCAGTTCTGTCTCCCTGCTCCACAGCTCCCTGCAGGAATGTGCAGTATTCAGTGTGGGGGCTTGGGTCCCCTGTGCAGCTGGGGACTTTCCTGTCAGGAGCATTGGGAGTATTTCAGATGATCTCGCAAATATTTTTGAAAATTTTTTTGGGTTTCTTTTGGCCCTGGGCCAATTTTTGCTTGTCTCCGATGCATAAAGTGGGATTGAAAAAATGTTGTTTCTCTCTCTTCCCCTATTTAAACATTTCAAGAATGTCAAGTCTTGTCAGCCTTAGCTTTGCTGGGAAAAAAAAGAAATCCCTTGAGGAGCTTGAGGATGTGTTTTGTATGTGATCTCAAAACCCTGAGGGGAAGGTACGTGAGGGAGGGAAAGAGGAGGTCATTAACAAAAGCTTCCTTTATCCCACATTTTAATGAGGCATTGCCATTAAGTAGCAGCAACCACAGAAAAATTCAGCCAACCTGACTTTGTTCCCCAGTGTTTAGCCCCTTGGTTTAAATCATGCTCTCACTTTGCTGGCTCCCTGCTATGACCAGAGTTTTCCAAGGAAGATAAACTCCAAAATTGTAACACAAACCTGTTTTGTAACGTGGACAAATTAAGAGAAGACTTCTCATGGAATTTTTCTGTAATCCCAGTAATATGCGTGAAAATGGGCACAAGAAGTCTAATTTCCTGAGGGTTTGTGTCTCCAGGGCTGACTAAGGTTTTAATTGACTTTTGCAGAGTGTTCCTGTTGTCTCTGGATTGTATTTTATTACTGCCCTCCTTTCCCACCTTGGTTGTGGTGTATTTTGGGGGTGTGGAGGGCTCTTCTTTTCTGCAGTGATGGGCCCAGGCCATCCAAGGGTGAAGGATTTGTGTTGGCCCTTGGCTGCTCTCCCTCCCTTGCCTGCCCCTGGTTCTGCAGGAGCTCCCTTACCCTTCCCAGCCCTCTGGTCTTATTCCACTTTTAAACTTATTGGGGAAGAGGACAGACATCCACAGACATTTTCCTTTCTGAGCTACAAAGTTCCCCTCACTGATGATGCAGAAATGAGGGATGGGGAGATTTGGTGCTTTGTTGCATTCATTCTCCCTTAGTGGTGCAGTGGGATGGATGCTTGGGGTTTCACAGAGACCCTCTCCAGTTTTCTGGGCTGGTTTTGTGGGAAGCTTCAATGGACACCTGCCCACCACAGCTTTCCTCCTGCTTTTCCCAATGCAAGGCATCTCTGTGCTCTGTCACCACCACCAGCCAGCCCTTGGATGCTGTTGGAGGTGGTGGGCACTGTGCTGACCTCTCAGAGCTGACCATTCCACTTCAGTCTCGTGCCTGCTGCTCAGCTGGACTTTGGATCCCAGCTCTAGATGGGGCAGGGGGAAATCCCGAAGAAGGAGGAAATGTTTGTTTAATTCTTGACGTGGTGTAAGGTTCAGAGCGAGCAGATTGTGAAACAGCAGGGACAGAGCGGGGCACGGTTTTCCCTGCAGTTTGCAGATAACATGTGCAGAGCAGGCAGCCAGCGAGGGGCTGGGGGAGAAAGACACTGAGGTTTATTTGTTTGTGTGGCTTGTTTTTAATTTAAATAACCTTTATAATTTCCCCTCCCTCTGAATAGTAAGTGATTCCTTATTTATAAGGGCCTCGCCTTATTATTCAGCCTGAAATACAGGCTGCACTCCAGCTTTTACAATTGGGATTAATTTTTAAGATGGGTCCAGGTGGGGGGCAGGTAGTGTGAGCCCCCTGTGTTTGCATTTCCTCTGCTGTTGGAGGCCTTTGGCTTCTCTCCGTGCATAGCTGGGGCCAGCTGCCCTCGCAGCTCTGGTGCCATAAAAGAGGCAGCAATGTGTTCCCAGCTGGAAAGGGGCTGGATAATTGCTCGGGGCAGGTTTATGGTGGGGAGGTGCGAAGTGCCCGCTGTCTGTCTGCCGCCCTGCAAGTGGCTCTGCAGATGGGCTGGGGGGCTGCTGTGGGACAAGGGGACCTGCTTAGGGAAAGATTGCTGGGTTACCCATCTCCAGAGTCATGGAATCGTTGAAATCACAGAAAGGCTCGGGTTGGAAGGGGCCTTAAAACCCATTTAGTTCCCATGCCTGTGGCTTGTGCAGGGAAGCCACCCACTGGACCAGGCTGCTCAGGGTCCCATCCATAGAATGGTCCCTTCTCCATAGGGATCAAAGTCACAGAGTGGGCTCTGGTGCCCGTGCTGGGAGTGCTCAGGGAGTGCTTGGACAAGAAAGCCTCACTGGGGTTTCAGAGTGCATCTCTGGATTTCAGACTGAGTTTTACTTATTAAGGGGGGTGGGGGAAGGTGTCTAAGGAGCCATTTGCCAACTTTTCATAAATATCCTCGAGATTTCACAGCAGAGTACAGAGACTGTTGAGGCTGGCTGGGCATACCAGAAGCTTTATGAAATAGTTGGATTTGATCAACACTGGATGGCAGTCAGGCTGCTTGGCCCAGTCTCGCTCCCCCTCTCCCAGTCCCAGAGGAGGCAGGAGGTGCTGGGGTTGGCCTCGTGGCCCTGCTGTCAGCTGCACTTGTCTGTGAGGTGGGTGATGGCACACCAGGACATCTGCCAGTGCCCAGGGTAACATTTATTGCCATAACGAGAGCAGTTGGGCTGCATCAGGTGCCTGGTGTCCCCTTAGGTACAGGGCAGAGAACTGAAATGCTGCCTGCCCTCCTCCACCGTGGTGTGTGGGGCATTGCAAGAGAGCTTTTTCAGGTAGCCTCGCAGGGATTTCCTGAAGTGGCTGGTTCAGGGCTGTTGTGGTAAGGCTAAATTCATTTGGTGCTGTTGCATGTGGCCCATGGGAGCTGCAGACCCCACCAGTGTGTCTGCACCCAGTGGCAGGCGAGGCTAGAGGGGTGAATCCACTGAGGGCAATGCCCTTAATTTTAATTGCCAATAAGTTTTTTGGGTGTTTGCTGTCCTAGAACCCCTTGCTAAGGTTTCCTGTTTGTCCTGCTCATGTGAACAGCTTCCCTGCTCCTGGCTGTCCAGGCTTATTGCAGTTCCTGGAGACTTGTTCTTCTCAGGTTCAGAGGAGCTGTTTCTGCAGGCACACACACTCACGTATTTCTCTTGACCCAAGTCCTTCCCAGCCTGGATTTGTACTGCTCTTACATCGCCTTTTGGGCCAGCATCCAAATTCAAGCACAGGATATATTCGAGGTTGATTCTTTGCTGAAAAATACCTTGCTTTTTCCTCTAAAAGAACAAAGCAGAAAACTTCAGATACGGCTAGGAGTTTTCAATTAATTTTATGAAATTATTAGTAAACAGAAATGGAACATTTTCAGCAGCAGCAATGTTTTTCAAAAGTTTGCCTACGAGCAGTTTATTGATTTAGCAAATAGGTGGATAACACAAGCCTGGAGGTGTACGATGGTTAATGTATAACCATTAAATAGACTTATTTGGGCACTTTTTATGGGTTCTCATAGCAATTAAAGCTTATAAACCTGTGGAGAGTGTTTTTATGTGGAGCAAAATGAGAGCCTTTATCGCAGTGAAGGTGTTCATGGAAAAGGTACAGTTTATGTAATTGTGTTCACGTGACTTGACGTAAGTGTGGGGCTGCAGGAAGAGCAACAACCTACAAGAGCTAATTCCCAAGGCTGATTGCAATTTTCCTGTGTATTGGCTTCCCTCCCAGTGGCTGTTTCAGTGTATTGAATTCAGTGTCATTCCATGGGGGGCATTTTATTGTGAGCCTCCCTTGCTCTAGACTTATTTTTTGGCTCTCTCCCCTATGGGTGTGGTTTTTTGGTGTGTTTTTTTAATGTGTCTTGGAGCAACTTTGGTGGTGGTGTCAAATTTGCTGAAAAAAAGAGCATGAAATGGTTTCCTGCTGGCTAATGTGATCAAGCAGTATTCTGCAGCTCTAGAAGCTCTGTCCTGGTTAAAGTAATTATGCAGGACCCAAGCTTTGTGGGGATATGGAAAAGCCTTTGGTTTCTTCTTAGATTTTTTTTTTCATCCCCAATACAGTGTATTTAATGGAAAGTGAAGACTGAATGAAATGTTGGGGATTCAGCAGATGTGTGTGTATGTATATATGCATGTACAAAGCTGTAGTTCCTCCTTTTCAACTAAAAGAAACAAAGGCTTAAAACCAGACTTGTTTCCTGTGCTTGCAGCAGCACCTTCTCCACTCTGGAGCCATGTGGATGGTGGGGGAGAAAGGATGGGGAGGGCAGCTTGGCTCAGCTTGTGGAATTGTGTGATTGCAGAGCTCCAGGCAAATATTGACACCAGGTTTCTTGGCAGATGTGCTGTTTCTGAGGTGTCTTGGGAGCAAAAGATCCTTCCCTGGCACTTGCTGCAGCCCTTCCTGGGGTGGTGGAGGTGGTGAGTAAAGGGACAGAAGCTCAGTGAGTGTTAGTGATGGGTGCTAAAAAATGGTTTCACCCACAAATACTCTGATATCACCTTATGAGATCTCTACCAAAGGGATGGATGTCTGGCAGAGGGATGGAACACCTTTGGTATGTCAGCAGTGCCAGCCTGGTACAGGTCTGAGTGCAGGGCATGCAGGCATCTGCTCTGCTTTTTGCATCTTTAAAAAACAAAATAAAACCCAATTGCTGGCTGAGAAAGGAAAAATTGTACAATGCTGTTTTCCATCAGCAGTTGGCTGCCTGGGCTTTGTGCCGTGGCAAGGGTGAGCATGTGTGAGATAACCTGCTCTCTCTGCTGCAGGTCTAGAGAATACACCAGAGGATTGTTAACATCAGCCAGATACCTCTGTGGTGTGGCTCTGTAGTGCAGTCTGGACAAAAGGTTAAATTGGGCAGTCATTTTTGCAGTTACTTCCTATACAACACTCTGGAGAAAGTCCAGTATCACTTATTTAACTTTTGCAGAGCCATTTCCTGTAGGTTTTGTTAGAGAAAAGTAAGATTATGTGTTTCCAGTTGCAGTAGAGTTATTTTCCCCTATAAAATGCACTGCAATTTATTTTTACACAATTTTGATTGGTTTGCAAAGACTTGGCGGGTTTGGAAGATCTGGAAAGTTTTTTGTTTTTTTTTTCTTTCATACCTCACTTGCTGTGACAAATTGAGGAAAATGTGGTTTTTTTTTTAATGTGGCATTGCTGAAGTCTGGCCAGGCTGGGAATAGGGAGTGTGCACAGCATGTGCTCCCACACTGATGTCTGACCCAGGGTCCTGCTCCTGGCAGTGCCCAGTTTTGGGAAGCACTGAGGAAGTTTTTCTCCTTCAGGCAGGTCACAGCCTGGCAGTTTGCTGCAGCTGTCTGTTCTTTGTGGCTGTACAGATGTGGTGAGAATTGCACAGGGGTTCTTTCCCATGGTTTTTCACCTATGGAGGTGCTGTCACCCTCTGGTCTCCTTGGGCTTGCCCACTTCCATCCCTCACATGTCTCCTCTTGCAGGGTGCTTTGGCTTCTCCATCATGGTTCATCTCAGGATTTCTTCATCTTTTCATGTGAATTGCTGCACTTCTTTTTCCCAGTGCTGTCTGTGCTTAGAGCAGGAGTGCTTTCCACAAGCCCTAACTATTCTTTCTCTGATTTCCTTGAAATGGTGACATTTCTTACTATTTTCATAGACATTAATCTATCTACTCTCAAAAGGACATAGTTTGAATTCTCCAAGCAATGAGTGCACCTGTGTCCCTCACTGTGCAGTAACAAACCTTGGGAGCACCTTCTGCATCCATGTTTCCCAAATAATCCCATTTTGGAGCAGGGGTTGGAGCCCTTAGCCCTGTGAGAGCTGCAGGTCGTGTAGTGAATGGTGAGCCCCTGGCACGGTGCCTGGGCTCACAGGGACCACTCATCAGAGGGAAAGGGTATTTCTGTTCCTGGCCAAATTGCAGCGTTAGCTTTTCTATTTTCAGGGCAGCCAGGTGGCCACCCACATGGAGTTCCATTATGGGACTTTTTAAAAATATTTGAGAGGCCATTAGGTAAGTTTAAGATGGCATCTCCTTTGGATTATGCCTGAGTGAGGTGGGCTCAAAGCAAGAAGGAAGGACCTGTCTGCCTTTTAACATCTTCCTGCAGAATTTGTTGCTTGACTGCAGCATCCCTTCAGATGAAGGGATTTCCTGTCCTTGGAGCTGGAGCTCCTGTGACAAATACATATCCTCTGGTGAGCAGAAACTAAGATATTTATAACAAAAAATCTTATCTGAAATGCTAAGAGGGGCCGTGTGATTCCATTAATAATAGTTGAAAGAAGAAAAAATCAATTTATCCAAGTATCTTCTGGATCCAGCAATTTTGCAGGGAGAGTGGGTTCTTTATTGTTTCCCATAGCAAAATAATTGGGAAATGTTCCCCTCCCCTCTGCAATGTGGAAAGGATAAAAATCTATAGAAGGGAAAGTTTGTTCTTTGACTGAAGCTTAAACATCTGCATTCCCTTTGAATTAGCTGTGATGTCTTTAGCTGAGAAACTGCAAATCCAAGGGAGTTCATTGAATAATAAATCAAGGCATCCATCCAGCAAAGTACATCAGAGCCCTTTGAAGTAGATGAAAAAATACCTTTCTGATCTGAAAGAGAGCTTTGGTGCCTGACTGATGCTAATGCAGGGTTCAAACTCAGCTGCAGTGGCCCCCAACACAGAGGTGGGGAGCAGGAGCAAATGTGGGCTCATGAGCAGCTGCTTCCCCTTGGCTCTGCCTGGAGCCTCACTTGCCCAGGACTCCTGAAAGCTTAAGAGATCCAAAGAGCAAAAAACTGCAGCCCGTGGAAATAAGGGCTGACTTTTAATGCTGCAAAGTTCTGAGATACCAGACTTGGGGAAGAGCAAGCTCATTTGAAGGACTTTCTAAAATTTAATTGCCTATAACTTTTTCTCCTTTTGAGACTTTCTGCAGTCTGAGTTGCACTAATACAGAAATCTGGCTTTGTAAGTGGAAGGAGCTGAAAAACAGCAGCAATGAAAGCTGTAAAGCTCTCAAAGATTTTTAAAATAGTGCTTCTGTAAAAGATGTGACATTATATGCTGGGGCAGAGTGCAATAAAGATATTTTACTAGCACTCTTCACAACTTAATCGTAAGTTGTACAGCTGTCCCAAACTCCCCTGATAAATCCTTTCTAGCTGTGTACATCACTGTAATTGTATTGCCACATGCATGGGTATGTGTTTGTGTTCAGAACTGCCTTTGTGTCTGTAAATGCACATGAAGGTCATGTACACTGTCAATTATTTAAATATGAATGCACAGATGTGAGATTCTGCTGTATGTAAGGAATGTCAAGGCTGGCGTGTAAAGCAGCAATAGGTTCAATTGTTCCCTCAGTGACTTTTTGGCATTCCTTGGGCAGAGGCTTCAGCTCCACCTCCATCTTTGACATTGCTGCTGTCCCAGTGGCAAAAACCAATACAAGAGTTATGCCAAAAAGTCTGAATGCTTGTTCTGACAGCTGACCCCGATGTTAACATCGAGGTAGGAAAGCACTTTTTATAGAGCACACTCACACACACACAGTTACACGCTCACTCACTCTTGTCTTATTCTTGATCTAAGTGGAAATGGCTTGTTTTAAATGCAGTTTTTCCATCTTGAAGGTCAGTTAAACCAAGTTGGAGGTCAGATAAAAGGGACAGAACATTTGCTTCTTGGTGTATCTATTTCTGTAATGTTATCAGTGCATGTGGTTTTATTTCTAGCATTTTGTTCCCGGGGCTTCCTCTAAGGCTGAACAAATTGAATCAGTTGGATGTAGTACAGCTTCCAATTTGGGGGCAGAAATCCATTAAATTGCTTGGTGCTTTGTTGGCAGTACAAAAGTGCTCGGAGTGGAAGTGCATTATGATTGGACATTGATTACTCGAAAGGAAAGGGGATGGATGCTTGTGTAAACCATACACCTCCAGCCAGGACGGCCAGCTTAGGGTTTTTTTTTAGCTTAAAATCTTCAGGTTTTGCCCTTAAAATGCTGTTCTTTATTACAGAGAAGAGCTATTTTTAAACTGGGAATGGAGAGCTGTCTGCCATGTGTTCCTCACACCTCTGGGGGATTAGAGCTGGCCCTGCACCATGCAGTGCTGCCAGCCACAGACAGCCCATGGGTAACTAGTCCTTGAGATGGTTTGAGGTTATATACATCATTCCTTTCCACACACAAGATGTTTGGATTTGGCCAACCTCTCAGTTTCAGCCCATGGCATTGGAAAGTGCCAGGAATGTCCTTGCTCTGGTAGATTTCAAACTGAGTAACTTTATGGTGGGCATAGCAAGGAGTCCAGCGCTGTAATTCCACTCAGACTGATCAGAGAGGGCTTTATTTCCACTGTGCAGAGCTGCCTGGGTGTTCTGTGAGATCAGAGTCACTGCTGCAGGGGGAGGAGAGGGGCAGGGCTGACCACTGCCTCTGTCCTGGCTGGCCCCGCTGGGTGGGCTCTGCTGGCTCTGGTCCCTGGGCCCGTTAAATTTCACAGCACATCTGAGGAGGCAGAGCTTCACCTCAGCCCATCTGCTGAGAGCTTCCTGGTGACAGCACAGCACATGCACTGGGTGGCTGGGGAGGAGCAGCCACCACTGAAACAGCCGTGTGCTGTGGTGAAAGGACAGCAGTGGTTCTGTCTGGGAAAAGCCTCTAAAAACACTTAGGTACCATTGCTGTTTGAGAGCAGGAGGTGATGCAGCCCCTCAGTGTGGGTGGAAAGCAGCATCAAGTGCAGGAGAAGCTGGAGCAAGCCTGGAGTGAGCCCCCATGCCTGGGCCACAGGAAAAATCTGCACGCTGCTTTTTTAAAATTTTTTTTCCCCCTACTCTTGGCCTGACTAGTTTTAAGCAATGCACAAATATTCCTTGGTGCCACTTCTCAGCAAGCATGTTTTGGGCGGGAGATCAGTCCTTCCTGATTAACTATTAATAAGAGCCAGGAGAGAGTGGCTGAGCAAACACAGTGGCAGAGGGTTGTGTGCCCTGTCCCCACCATTAATGATTGACTGGGCAGAGCCATGCCCAGTGCTGCCACTGGGCCAGGCATGGCCAAGTCTCACTCAGGGTGGGCTCTGCAAAAGGGTAATTCCAGCTGTGTGCTGAAATTTCTTCCTCAGGGCTTGGGGATCCCCCAGCCTGCTGTGCAGGAATGCAGACGTGGTGCTGCTGGGTAGTGGCAGATAGTGGCAACCTGTTGTGCATTTACTAAATTAATATTTCTGATTAAAAAGTGGTGTGGGAGCAGTGGAAAAATATTTTGGCTGGTTAAGGTCTCTGAACTTACCAGCAACACTTGCAGATAGGATTGAAACCATTTGAATCCCCCAAAGACAGCAGAGCACATTACAATTCTGTGTTCTTTGAGAAAACTTGAAATATGGGTTATTCGGTATTACTGAATGGTTGACCTTGGAAGTTTTCTAAAATCATGGAAATGTTGAACAATGTTTGAGGAATTTCTGAATTATCACTCTCTCTTCTCTCTGCACTCAACTCCTAACCCACAGCTGGATTTTGCAAAGTCATGTGGTGGGAGGGTTTGATTGTTAGCAGTCAAACATGCTGCTGTGGGTCTTCCCAAACATCTGAAAAAGCCAAAGGTTTAATATGGTTTATCTGCTGTGAGTACTTGTAAAGAGTTGCACAACTTTCAGAAGAAAATATTTGCTTTGCAAAAGGAGCCATTTTTGAAACTGTAAATAGCACTTAATGCTGATTTATCAATGTATCTTGTTATTGTTAATGGAGGCTGAGCAGTTCTAAGGTAGATATGTCTAGTAAATGACATAGTTATTAATACTCAATAAATTGGTTTAATATGTTGAATACACAGTGGGGAACCTTAATTGAAAATGTTAGTAAAGAAGTCGTGGCCTTTATTGATTACCAAAGAAAAACAGCAGTGATGGAAGTAGGAGCAATTTGTTTGGTGAGTATTCTGTTTAAGCTGGGGTATCCAGTCCTTGCTCCAGTGGCTTAAGAGACAGTCTGCTTTGCTTTGTGGATGCAAAATCACCAATAAAGAAATTTGCTATCAAATTAGAAAAAGGTGATTTTGGTCATATGTAGTCAAGCAACCAACTTGCAGGCTTTTGGTTTTAGGGCTATGTCTTTCTCATGGCACTAGTTAGCACTTTAATTAAAGCAATAAACCCAGAACAAACCCTATGGGTGTCAGGGCAGATGATGGGTGGAGTTTTGTTTGTGGGTTAAAAAACCCTCCACATCCTGCTTTTCCTTCCAACTGCTTACCTGTCACAGATGGCACGGCAGGATTGCTTTACATGAAATTAAATACAGTTATTCTTATTTAGATGCTCATGCCCCCTTTGAAATGTATTTTTGCTTTGATGCAGTCCTTGGAGCTGATGCCTCAGTGTGTTTTGGAGAGGATCCTTCTCCTTCAGGCAGTGCAGCCTAATGGAAGAGGCAAATATAGAGAAAGATTGCTGCAATTAAATCCTGCCTGCCCCAACCCCTGCAGCATCCCCTGTTCCCTGCACACAATGCTGCCTTTGACTGGGCTCTCTTGTTGGGGGCAGAGGAACTTGTGGCCCCAACAGGAGGCTTTGCAGCCTCAGTGGCTGCAGGCTGTGTGCCTGTGGCTAGTGCTCTTCTCAGAAGCAGAAAAAGCATTGTTGAATACTTTGTCACTTGTGCTTCCTTTGCCCTGCTGTCCTCTGTTGGTTTGAGTCCCTGAGAAGCTGCTGGGAAGGGCTGTACCTGTCCCCAGGAAACAGAGGGGCCTGGGGGGATCTCGCTGCAGGGACAGGGGCTCACAGCCCTATCCCTGCCACTGAGGCCACTGGATGCCTTTCAAATTACTTCACTTCTTGAAATCTCACTTCGCTTTTTTTTTTTGAATGTGGAGCAATTGAAATACTGAGAAAACTTGTTGAGTGGGCCAGGACCAAGCTCTGGTGAAATGAGTATGCTTGTGTCTGTTCTGATGGTGCAGAGTCATAGCATGAGGTCATGAGTACCTGGGTTACCCAGGTGATTTCTACATGTGTTATGGAGTATTTGCATATATGTGTGATTATGTAGATTAAATTGCATCTAAGCCTTCTGTCTCAAGAAAGAAAATAGGGGTGTTTGGAGGAGATGATCTTTCAAGAAAAGTAAAAGAAAAAAAGGAGACAAGAACTCATACTTGAGTTTTGCTGAGGTTATTAAAATAGGAGGAAATGGGATCCTAGGTTTTGTCAAAACACATTTGTGTAAGCCAAACAGGGCCTAAAATAACCTGACACTGCCCTGTTGAAAGAGACAAATAAGCCTGTAAAAATTCTTGGTGTAGAAGATGTGGAAGCCCCAGCAGCCCTGCAGTGTTACCCAGTGCTCCTGCAGAGGAGTCCTGCCTTTCCTCAGCCCTGAGAGTGTGCCTGCTCATGCTGTGCTGCCTGCTGGAGTCTGGCAGGCCATAGTGGTAGAGATATTTACATTTACAGCCCTGTGTGAGCTGACCAGGTGTGGTGGGTGCTCACCAGGCACCTCTGTGAGGCCAGATGTGTGATCTGTGTGCACCCAAAGCTGTGAGTGCAGGCTGGCAGAGCAGGAGGAAGGGCCAAGGCTGAAAATGTGTCCCTGAAAGTCACTTGAAGGTAAGATCATTCCCAAATTTCTGTAACCATACCGACCACATGCTAAATTAAATTGTAGTCTGGCACAATACTTGTCAGTGATGTGGTTTTAATTAGTGTTCTTTGCATTAATGGCTGCATGCATTTGCTGGGATCCGTGTGGTATCAATTCTTTGGGGATCATGCTACAGGAATTTCCTTTAGACAGTATCGTTGGTCATGACTGAGAGTGATTCATGGTGCAGTTTTCTTGGTGTCTGGATGACCTCTCAAAGTTTGTCTTCACTGTCAAATTAGCTCATATTATGTCTTGAGGGCTGCCCTTAAGTTGACTCCCTCCTGCACATAAAGCCCCTTATATGAGCAGGCTGTTAACCCAAGCCAATACAATGCTGCTGCTGCTAATTTGGACAAGGACATAAGTAAAGCCTGAGTGAGCACATCAGCTGAGCCACTATCAGAACCTCTCAGTGGTGGGACACAGCTTCACCCATGTGGGTGCTGTGTAGCCTCTCCATGTCCTGCAGAGTCCCCTTCTCTCCGAAGCACTTAGAGCAGCAGTCTGGGGCATCCACCTCGCTGGTGCCCTGTGTTTTGGTGCTCTTACCTCCTTCTAGGAGGCAGCTCTGCCCCATGCTTGGTGTGGGCCATTTCTGGGCTCCATTTCAGAGTCTCTTGTAAGCTGGATGCTTTGCACTGTAGGCAGCACACTGTACTCGGGGTCCCCTAGAACAGGAATCACAAGGGGCTCAGCCTGGGGCACAGTGGCTGAAAAGCTGCCTGGTGAAAGAGGACCAGGAGGTGCTGGTTGACAGCTGTCTGAACATGAGCTAGTGAGTGCCCAGGTGACCAAGAAGGCCAGTGGCACCCAGTGAGATGCTGGATCATGTCCAGAGGAAGGGTCTGGAGCACAGGTCTAATGAGAAGAGGCTGCAGTAGTTGTTTGGCTGCTCTTGCCTCATGGGAGTAGACTTTGGACTTGTCCTGTGCACAGGAATCAAAAATGGCCTAAAGCTACTTCTTTCTGTCCTGACTGTCCATACAACCACCTGAATCCATGCAATCTCTGGTGGCTTTGTGCTTCAGCATTAATGCTCACCTGTCACTGCTTACAAGGACACTGCCATCTCTCTGGCACCTCACAAGCTTGTTTAAAAGAGACATTTAAGTGTGCTTTCTTCCTGCACAGCTGAACACTTTTAGCATGGGCAGTGTGCTCCCTCTCTTGCTCCCCTGGCCCCCATCCCCAAGCTAATTCAGCTGCAGCCATGCTTTTCATACCCACTCAAGTGTGCACGGGGCCTCCATTCCAGCGCTGTAAAGCCATCTACAAACATGTGGGAAGAGGATGGTGCCTATTCAGGAAGCTGCAGACTAGGCAGCTATCTTTCGACAGATGAGCCAGAGGAATTTCTACTGCAGGGCTCAATTGTTCTGGGCCCTCAGCTCCCTTTTGTGCAGGAGCAATGAAAAGTTGTGTTATGACAACGGTTGACAAAGTGTTCAATGAAAACCACAGTTGGCAGTGACAGAATTTCAAGCCATCCTCCTTTTCTCCAATGCCTGTCATCAAAAGGTGCAGAAACACTTTTGACATAATCCTCTGTACTGACAGATAAATGGTTTTGATGCAAGGGTTGGAAACTTTCACCTTGCAGAACAGAATTCAGCCATCATTGTGGTGAGCAGAGACCAGGAGCCATGTGTGTCTCTGTTCCTTTGACTGGTGAGCCAGACAGGCTGCTCCTGTTTCCAACAGAGAGGTAGGTGGCTTTCTCTGCACTGGTCAAGCTTCCAAAGCAGAGCCAAAACTTGTACATAAACTCCTGATCTACCCTGCACCTTGCCCAAGGGGGCAGGGCTGGCCTCCCACAGGTCAAGGAACTGACTGATCCCACCTCACTGGCCAGCAGGACTCTTTCTGTGACAGCATTATTTCCTTTGGGAGATTGAAAATACCCAGTTATTTAACAAGACTTTAATTTCACTCTCTGTGGTGTTCAGTGATCCACAGTGCCACTTTCACAATGCCAAGCAAAGGCAAACACTGCTTTCTTACTTGGAGTCAGGAATGGCTGAAAAGACAGAACAAGGCCCTTCCCATATTGATTTAACAGGCTCTCAGTTCCTGATCATGGGCATCTTAGTAACAGGAGGGGAAAACCCTACATTGTTGGATTAGCCAATACAAGGAAGACTTGAAGTCTGTAATGGATAAATAATATGCAGAGCACTTTTCATGCCAGTAAATCGGAATAAAGTTTAAAAACACTTACCAGCTTTTCCTTTTCAATAGAAACTGATATGAAAAAAACAATCTGAATGATAGGGGCCGCTCAGGTTGGTGGTTCTGCTCTTTCTCCTCTGCCAGCTATAGAATTTCTAACCTTTGTAGGATGCTTCCCTGAACTCACAGCTCAGGCTCTTGAATTGATATTAGTTGACTTCTGTTTTCTTTCCACAGTTGTCTTGGAGGGATCAAAATATCCTTCCATGAGTAATTCAACAGAAGCCCATGCAGAGGAGCAGGCCCAGGGCACTGAGCAGTTCGTGGGCAGTCCCACATTTGGGCTCAGCTAACCTCACATGTAGGTGCCAGGGCAGAACATGCACCAAAGACATGGGCTCTTGGAACTGGCATAAAACACTGTAGGTGATGCTTTATAAACTGGCTTTGAAGAGGTGCTCAGGATGAGAGATACCTCAGAGGGTTGGGCAGGTGCTGATTTGGGAAAGGACAGGGTTTTGGTGTTGGGAGTTGATGGCTCTCTTTCCTTGAGGAAGACATTTTGGAAAACTGATGGCAGAAACATTTGTTTGGTGATCCATTGGGTGACACTGTGGCATCATCCCAAGGGCTCCTCGAGAAGGAATGCATTCTGTGCTACAGAGGAGCAGCAAATGGGACAGCTCTCAGTGATGGGACAGCTTTCAGTGATGGGACAGCTGTGCCCCCAGGCTTGGCATCTCCAGTCACCCTCCACTGCTGGTCTGCTGAGCTCAGAGAGGCCAGCCTGGTGGGGACAATAAAGGCCCTGCAGTGCTTCGTTCACTGCTGGACATTTGGGACCCACATTTAGGGGTAGGAGAACATCGCGTGCACCCATGACCTCAAATTTTGAGCTCCCTTCTTTATTTGCATTACTGGAGCCCAACCAAGACTGGGGCCTCATTTCATCAGCATCAGGCAAAACAAGACAATACCTACCTCAATCTTATTTACAGTCTAAATAGACAAGACAGACAAAGGGTGGCTGTGGAAACAAAAGCTCTGGAGAGGTGATGTGACATGACCCGGTCACACAGCAGGAGATTAAGAGAGCCAGGAATAGACAGAGGTTTCCTGACTCCCAGTCCCAATGATCTATCTATTGGAGCACGTTAATTCTTTCTCTCACTTAAACGCTGTGACTGGCATGCCACAGACTGCCTAGCGAGGGGATCAGAGAGAACACATCCTTTGATTGCTAATGCTTCAGGCTAGAAATTCTTGGGTATTTTAATATAAGTTAAAGTACAGCTAGTGCCAGAAACTCAGTAAACTTTATTTTGGCATATCTATGTAATTTCAAGTCTCCTGTTTATTTTGCACTGACTGTATTTCTAGCTTTCATTTCCCCACTGATTTTTGAGCAGTATAGTGTACATTTAGTGAGGATACTTGGTGTGGTTGGGGTGAGTAGTGTGGGGAGAACTGAAGACTTTGGTGTGCAAGAGGATGGAGTTCACCTGCATTTCCGCAGCAGCTGTTGAGGAAGTCTTTCTGTTGCTGGTGCAGCAAAATCTGTCTGTGCTATCTGAAGAGCCAGCTACTTGTGCAGTGACTTGTGATGTTCAAATGTCCTGAATGGCAGCAGCAATAGTCAGAAAATCTCTCTGGGTGATGTTAAACTGTGGCCGTGAAATCCTTTAATTTGTGAAGATCTTTGTTTTTTCACTTGTGAACTTTGGAGGTTCATGTCCATGTCACCCAGTGCTTGAGCACAGGCTAAGCCAGGGATCTGGTCCCTCTGGCAAGTGCAGGGATGATCAGTTCTGGTGCATGTGTTCTTGTTTCTTGCTTCATAAAACAGCCTCTTAGCCTATGGCAGAGGAATGTGTTGAGGAGAAATACATTACCTGAAAAACGTGAAGTTTGGCTGCAGTAAAGGGCATAGAAATACATGAAAACAGATGGATTCATGCACTGCCATGTCTGGCTGTATTTTCCTCTTTTAGTTTGTCCCTCATATCTCTGTGTATTGGCTTTATTGTGCTGAGCCTGTAGGACGTTACCTGTTGTATTTTCTCTTTTTGCCTGTAGATCAGGCAGGGACAAGCTCCAACCTGATCTTACTGTGTGGTTAAAAAAAAAAAAAAAGTAGTAATGTAATCTGTGGGCAAATTGCACTTTAATTCGTAATTGTGCTATGAATATGGACTTGGCTTTCAAACACACTCTGAGTTTAAACTGCAGTTTGACTTTTATTTAGATAAATGCCTTTGAGTTCATAGTGAAATGGATATCTGCTGTAGGCTGGTATTGATTTAAAGGTCTCTTGAGTGTTTTAAAAGACAGGAGGGGCTTACAGGACAGCATATTTTAAACTGAGATGCTTGGTTAGGTTTTACACTCCTGTATAGCTTCAGTTCTAGGCTCTGTTAAGAGCCAGCCTGTATTGTTGATTTGTAGAGCATTCTTCCACAGCAGGTGTTGGCAAAAATTGAACATTTTGGGCAAGAGCTGCCTTCAGCTGAAATGATGGGGAATGGTGTGATGTGAGAGCCATCAAATGAGTCCCTCATGCAGGGGAATGCTTTGAGGACTTCCCATAAATGCATTGCAAGAGGGCAGGTGATCAATATCTGCTTTTTAGCTTGAAAGAGGTGTTTATCACTTCCTGCTAATCACACAAAGTTGGTAAGCTTTGCAGTCTTTCAAGTCTTGGTATTTGTAAGGCTGCTGTGAGCCTGGATTTCTCTCTGCATTGCCACAGAGTGCAGTGTGTTAGTGTGAGCACTTCAAGAGATATTTTCCATCAGTACTCTTCTGGCAGCTGCTTTTTCTTTGTGTGTGCCTCAGCTCTTGGGTCATGGAGCACTGGTAGAAGTTCAGTAGGTGCCTATGTGACTTAGATCCTGTTAACCTGTTCGGGTTGCAGACCTGCTTGCTTTCTGTGGGCACAGTTTTAAAGCAAAGTAAAACCCAAACCAGGGAAGACTGGCCAGTTTTCTAGTCAGACTGGCTTGGTGGTTTGAAATAAGCAGCTCAATGTTCAAGGGCTAATCTAAAATCAGGCCATGAATCTTTTGGGTTGTGTTCAGAGGTGCAGTAAGAGGGTGTAACCTCCCTGCAGAGGAGGCACGAGGGTTGAATTTTACCTAGGGTAATATCCGAGAGCAGGGTGTGGAGCAAAATAAAATTAAAGAAGTCCCCCTCACAATTTCCTTACAATTTACTGTGGTTGCTTTTCTGCTACCACCCATCAATTTGCCTCCTCCCTCTTTAGATTACACACTCACAGAAACATGCCAGCACTGCATACAGAATGGTAATTAAAGCACTTGTTACTTTCTGCATCATTAGTCACTTGGTCTTAATTGATCTGGTTAGTCCTAGCTGCAGGTTTGACCTGTCCTTTGTGGTGTGCTGAGAGTGCATATCTTGGAGGGAAGACTCTGCTGTTGCACTGTGTGCTGCTACAGCAGAGCATGGCAAAGCTCTTGCTTGTGTTTTCTGGATTTGGCACTTAATTTGCATTATTTTGCCTGTTTGCTGTCCCTAGCAATCCTTGCAGTGTGTTCCTTCCTGCAGTATGTTGAGCTCTGGATGTGTTTCCAGTCAGGGATGTCCTGTGAGGCAGATCTGCTCTCCCACCAGCCTGCTTTCAGATAGTACAGCACAACCCATTTGTTATCCATTGGTGCTAGAATGTGATTTAGGTTTAGATTTGGGCTGTTGGATAGTTGGAAAGTGTTGGCTAAGGGTTGTGAGGACCAAAGTGTGTACTGCTGTGTGGCTTGAAAGCTGTATTCATGGATTTAAAAAAAAAATCATTTGGTGATAGACTAATTATATAATCTTGTTAGAAAATGTAGAATATATTTTATGTTTACACATAGTGAGTGTGCATACCTCTGTATGTTTCTGTATGTGTATTTTGTGTGTAACACAGTGGTATAAAAAAATACCCTGTGTGAATATAGCTATAAAATATTCAGTGGAAGGTTTGTTGATTGTTTCAGTTCAGATTTTAATTTGTCAGGAAACATTCTATTCATGTGTGATTAGTTTTGTGGTTGGAAATAATCAATAGTAGAATAATAAATGTAATTGTGTAATATGAAGACAAATTAAAACCACACTAATCTACTGCAAAAGAGGAAGTAGCTTGGGGAGAGCTAGATAACATTTTTGTCATGGAACTAAACTCACTTGTGTATTCAGCAGAAAACTGCTGCTCTCCCATTTAAGTTCTCTTTAAAAAAAAAAAACCAAACCCCAAACCCTCCCAGTGCAATCCAGAATAATTAAGATGACTCTGTTTTGCTGAGCAGGGTGACTGTATTTTGCTGATCCCTCTGTCTTTTACTTTAACAGAAACCTGAGCTACAACAAGTTGGCAGAGATTGATCCTTCTGTCTTTGCAGAGCTGTTGAACCTGCAGGAAGTGTAAGTATTCCTTCAAAGGTTTTAATTGTATTTTGCCAGGGCTGCTTATGGGCTGTGAGGAAATTATATCTCGTTTCCTAAGACAGTACCTTCCTCTAGCTAAGTTGAATGAGCAGGTCTGACTTGGTGTGGAGGTTTTTTCCCCTCCATATTGTATCTGGGCTGCTTTTTTTAAACTAATCAATGAGCAGAACACAACATCCCAATTAAAACAGCAGAGCTGTTATTGGAAATCATTGGAGTTTGCCTCCCTGGGTATTGTGCAATGCTTGGAGGCAGCAGTTCAGCACACCTGAACACAAAGCTCCTTGCTGAAAGCATAACCCTGAAGCAAGGCACAGCAGCCTGGATTGTGATACCTGATGCCAACCTAGCCCAAATCTCCCAGGAAACAAAGGTGTAGTGTAGTGGATAACAAAGCACTTAACTGTGCCTCCTCCTCTCTCACACATTCGTGCTCCTTTTGGAACCAGAACAAATTCTGTTGTAAGTCTTGCTAGAAGAGGCTAAACCAGCAGAGCTGTCTTCTGCTCTGGTGGGGAAAAGAGGAGCTGGTGAAGGTCTGAGTGGCTGTGCCAGACCCTCCTTGCTGGTAAAGCAAACCTATTTTAGTGAACTGCAGGTTTTCCAAGCTCCTGATCTCTGTGAAGGCTCAGCAGTTCCACTCAGAGAGGGGCTGCACCGTCAGCCCTTCACAGGGACTCCTGGAGTTCTGAATTTTGGGGTTTAAAAAACAAAAGTGACTGAAGTTGCAGGCGGTGGGCTGAGGTAATGAGCTCATGTTTGCCTGGTGAATGACTGGCATACTTGAGGTTTGGGCTCTGTTTGAAGAGCTACTGGTGCCTCATGGGAAACTGAAAAAAACATTTCCTTTCAGAAACAATACTGTGCTCTATCAAGCATTTGCTCTTGTCCTCTGTCTGTTTTCATTAAGTGTTGGGATTCATGGAGGGGCCAGATCCTGTGATTCTTAAATAGGCAAAAGTGGAATTCTCCCGACTGATGCCTGCTGGATTGGACTGTGGAGATTAATGTAGCATCTCTCTCCTGGCCTGATGGCCCCTGGCTCCTCTGTTTACATGAATAGTAGGGACTTGCTGGGAATCATAAGTGCGGAATGTTTATCAGAAGTGACTGCAGTGCTCTGAAATCAGCTCTGCACGATCTTTAGAGAGAAAGTGATGTGGGTCAGCAGAACACTGCCTGTAGGATCTGTTTTCTCAACTTCTCTTTTCACTGTGGAAAGCCTTAAATTGCTCTGTGCTTAAAGAAGAGAATTGCAGTCCTGATTCCATGAGACTTTAGAATTATCCTAACATGACTGTGGCTTAGCAATAGCTTTTATTCATGGAAGTGCCTGAAGGTGTGTGACTTCAGACAGCACAGGGTGTGTGGCTTCTGATTCCCCAGGCAGGGATTCCCTTGAGCAAAGTGCTGCATGTGGGTAAGAGCAGGACAAGCCCTGCACTGAACAGTTACATGCTGTAAAAAGGTGTCAGGGTTTCTGGGGAGATAAGTAATGCAGCCACAGTGTAATGGGTAGATAAGAGCTGCTTGCTGTGTCAGAAAGACAGGGTTAGGGAACAGGGAGAGAGCAGAAGAGTGAGTAGGAGGGAAAGGGAGCAGTCAGAAATGGGAGACTGGAGGGGAGGCAGAGGTCTGGAGCAGAGCCTGGAAGGCAGGCTCTGGGAAGTGTGAGGGAGAAGCTCTATTAAAAGCCCTATCTACTAATCTTGGTTGCTTTTGAATAACAGCTAAACCACAGACCACTGAAATAAACTTCATTTCACAAGGAGAACCACATCTATATTGCCAGAGCATCTTCTTTCTGAGGGTTTTTTTTAAGCACTTTACAAACATTCATGAAATAAGCATCGTGCTGTGGCATGTCTGGAGAGCAAGTCAGTGTTTCTCTGTGCACGCTGTGCTGGGCAAACCAAGGCACCCTCAGGGAAAGAGATTGCCCCAAATAATAGATGCATTGATAAGACCTGAACCTCCCATGATGCTTCAAACGTGCTGTCTGTGGCTCCTGAGCATTACACAAGGCTTAAAACTCTGTGTGTGCCTCTCCATGTGAATAATTAGTGTGGTGTATTTTGAAAACATTTTGTTTGCCCTTGATTTAAAGAAAATATCTGCAGACCAAAAGATTTAAACTTCATACCTTATCTTCAATGCTCTGCTTTGCTTTACTGAGAGTGTGATAAAGCCATAGCAGAATTTACCCTACGCTTTTCCCTGAGTTTAGGCAGTTGTTTGTGTGCTTTGTTTTGGCGGCATGTATGAGAAGCTTTTAGAAAAGTTTTAAGTCTGTGTAGGATGAAATTTAGTGGCTCAAAGTGATGCAAAACCCTGTTATCCCACTTGCTCTGAAATAAGTGGTGGAGGCTCAGGGTAGGGGCTAGACTGGGACATTACTTTCCTTCAGGACACTTGATCTTTCTCTCATCCCCTTTGGTGGCTTCATCTGATGAAAATCCCCTGGTGTCCATCCATTCTCATTCCTTGGTTGGAAGGGTGGATGGAGGGTGCTGCTGTGGGGTATGCCCTGTGCTCCTTTCTGGGGTTTCCTCGGGTCATATGGATCATGGAACCCACCAAACTGATGGCTTCATGGCTCTCAGGCTTTCCAGGCTCATTGGTAGCAAAGAAAGTAGTAACCAGGCTAAAATTCCTCTGCAAACAACTCACCTTTTATTTTCTAAAGTGCCTTTCACTGAAAGCTCTGGAGAGCTGTGCTATTTTTGAGCAGGCTCCATTTCAGCTTGACACCAGCCTGGCAACTGGACTGTAAATATTTTATACGGGTGGCCCCCCCTCCTCTCTGCTTCAGCATTCAGAGGGTTTGTGTCGTCAAAGGCGAGGGCTGGGGAAGGAGACTGAAAGTTTTTAAAGTTGTTGAGCCCAGCTGTTCTGAGGGTTTTTTTTTCCCTCTTTTTTTTTTTCCCCCTTTTCTTTTTCAATTCCTTTACATAGGGAAAAAGGGAAGATGAGTGGGAAATCCCAGGCAAATACAGAGCTTGGCTGTCTCCTCTGTGTCAGCAAATGGTGCCTGTGAGCCAAGAGAGAAAATGAGGTGGGAGAACCACTTCTGACTGATTCCTGACATGACAGGAGGCTGATATATGAATATCACACTTATGTCAGAGGAGGGTTTGACCAGTTGTTAGACGCTGGTTGGTGTCAGAGCTGCTTAACCAGAGCTGACCCAGGCTCCTTCTTCTCCAGAAGATGCTCAGTTAGATGTTAATGAAAACATGCTCAAATAAGCATTTTAATGCTCTTTCCAGCTTGCTTTGTACCTTTGGAAGCTCTAGACCATGTTGTAATATGAGCAACAGTGAGCTTTTAGTTGCAGAGCGGAGTTCCTTGCTGAATTGCAATGCATCTGGCTTTTTTCCCTTACATTTTAAGGCATGGGTATAATGTCAGAGGCAGAGGAAAGCTTTTATCCCAGCAGTGCTTGGAACTCCTCGTGAAATCAAATATCTTGCCTCCTCTCAGAGGAGCCAGAAGGGAAGTTCTGGGATAAATGTGCCACTGCCCTCTCCCACCTGCCAAAAATAGTGTTACAAGGAAATAAGAGGGGAAAGAAAAACCAGCATAATTTAAGATTGCCCCTTCTTGTGCCTGTGGCTTAGCAACCCTCGGCTGTGCAGCTCTGGGATGCTTTGCACCCAAATTGTGATCTTTGCACCCAAATTGTCAGGATTCCCTGCAGAAGGGGAGCACTTGGAAGGCCTGCAGTGACCCAGAGGCTGTGCCTGGAGCAGCAGTGATGGGGGCAGGGCTTTTTGGGGGTCCTGGGGAGCCTGGCCAGGGCTTGGCTGTGATCACTGCAGCGAGAGGGGGGAGTGGGCAAGAAGACTGAGAAATTAGGTAATTTTCAAGCAGCCAGACGAGTGACTGTTACAGTAATTAATTGACTAATTCACCATACAAACAAGGGCTCTTTAAAGCAAGGAAGAGCCAGTCACATGGCAAGGATCTGTTTTCAGTCACAAAAACACTTGAAGCACTAGGCCCTGGCAGGGGACGTCTCTGTGCTGGTGGCTGCAGGAGCGGGTGGCCTGTGGTGCCATTAACCTGGGGCTCTCTGTGCTCCCCAGCTGCTGGAGCAGGGCCCCTGTGCCTGGTGACATTACTGTGCCCAGCACTGCCTGCTCTGCTGCTGCTGGTTTTTTGTGGGGAAATCCCTCTGGGATTTCCAGAACTGGGCCTGGTATGGAGAGGATGCCATTAGGTTGTGCCCCCAGGCCCTGACCTGGTGTGAGCAGGGGCTGCTGCTTGGGGAAGGGGTGAAATTCCTGTCCTGAGCCAGTGGCACACATGGCCTTAAGGTGCAAAAGTCTCCTGTCTCAGGTCTGACTCTGGAAACACAGGCTGGTGGGGGGCTGTGGCACAAATGCTTTCTAGCCTGGCACTTTAGGGAGTGGGTGGCAGAGGGGAATAAATCCTTATTCTTGTAAAGAACAGTGGAACCAGTGGTGGTGGCTCTCATGTATTAAAGAGCAAGGTGTGGCCATCAGAGGTCCAGAAAAACCCCTTCAGATGGAGGCTTCTGCCCCAGTGTCAGCCCTCCCCTGCTCCTGCATGCCTGGGCACAGCTTGCCTTCAACCCTCAATTTCTGTTTTTTTGCAGGAGACTGGACCACAACGAGCTGAGTGCCATTCCCTCGCTGGGATCTGCTGCTTCCAGCGTCCGCTCCCTGCACCTGTAAGTCACTGCCACCTCCTCGGGCCCTGGGCTCTCTGTGGGGAGGGTGTAGCTGCCTCTGAGAGTTTCATGGGTGTCACATTCGTTCCTGCTGACTCTAGATTTTGGTTTTTGGCTTGTTAAGAAATTTAAGAATTAATTAACCTTAATTAAGAAACATCATCTGGAGTAGTGCGATTTGTGTCTGGTTGTGTGTTGTGCTTATGGTCAGTGGTAACTTATGTCAGCAAATTCCACAGGTTGAAAAATCTTTTTTTCTCATCTGCCTTTGGGTTTCAACCATTAGGTCATACTTGTTCTATTAAATTTTACATTTTCTTTATTCTTTTTTTCCCTGGCTCTGTTTTGATAATTTATTCTTTCCTCTTAAAGCCAGAGAGTATTCATATCTTAATCTTTTAGGGAGCTCATTCCAGACCTGTTTTTATGATTTCTTTCAACTTCTTTTTAACATTTTCTTTTGAGAGAGCAGTGATTGCAAAGCACGATCTGCAGAAGGTTTGAAGTTCCTAACTTTGGTAGTTTAGATGACCACAGGAGCAATAGACACCTGTGAGCTCTTGTGTATTGGCCACCAAGGCTCTTGGGTCAATGGTGCTGCTGAAGGGAATAAAATATTAAAATATCAAACTATTTAGTACCTAAAGAGTGTGGACTTCTGAAATTATTTTTGCATGTGTCTGCTTGTAATGTGCACTGAGAAGGAGTTTTGCTGAGGTATGCATGATACCTCCCTGGTTCCTGGGAAGTGTTTATAGCTAACAGGAACTCCAGCAAAGTGCTGGAGCAGTTCAAGTGGTGGCTTCCAGTACACCTGCAGGCAGGTGTCTGTGTTCTCCATGGATTTGGTGCTTCTTGTGGTGGAAAATGCCTGTGACCACACCACCAGCTGATTGGCCTCTGTTGCTCAAAAGGCTCTGACTTACTCTGAAGCAGTCTTTTATCTGTTGACTTACTGTGCTGCCACATTTGTGCTGTGCACCAGGGTTCAAAAAGGACCTCCAGAAATCTGATTTATGGATGGAAAGCTTGCATAGAATTTGCCATCCAGGGATATGGTTTTAGGCCCCCCAGATTGGCTTCTCTTTCTCATGAAGTCTATAAATGCTCTGAGTTCCACAAGCCCCTGTTGTTATTTTTGCTATTAATTTAGCCGTTGGCAAAGAACCAAATTGCTGGAGCTTTGGGTCTTTTATTCCTGAAATTAAATAAGCAGTTTGGAAAGGAGGAATAATGACTTGTGGAAGGCAGTAGATTTACAGCTCCTCTGAAATTTCAGAGTGGTGCAGAAGGAAGGAGAAGCTACAAAGCCAAATGATAAAAGGATGGGATTCTGAACAAACCTGCTTAGTATCACTTTCCAGAAATCTGAATTGCTCTCCTCAGCTGCTACACATAAATAACTCTGATAGCAGGATTTGTAATGCTGCTGTCATACTTCTGCAAGAAGGGTCTCTTTGTTTAGCTTGTATTAGAGAATACCACTTCTTTCCCCCCTTTCATTTCCTTTTAATTTTTATCAGAGATAAAAATAACCTGAATTATGTTTTAAAGTACCTGCGGCAATCAATGTTGCTGACTCACATTGGAATGATTTGCTGAGGAAGTGAAGTTTTCTCCATCTTTGGGAGTCTTTATTTAATCAATTGGTTGGCTTCCTAAAAGATGGACCTTTAGTTCAACCCTAGGTTAGTGGGCTTGATAGGCAGATTGGTGGGTAAAGTTGTTTAGCCTTGTGTGATGTAAGGAATCAGATTATATGGTCATACTGGTTTCTTCTGGCCTTCCAATCTGTGAAGTAATAATTGGGGAGGCTGCCAAACCAAACCCAGGGTGAAGACTCATAATGAAGACTTGTGTACTGAGAAACTGGTTTATGTTTAAGTGTATAGTGTTACAGTGTATTCTTAATGCTAAAGAAAAATAAATACATTTCCTTTTTTTTTTTTGCAGTGTTTAGAAATGTGTGAAGTGTGTTTACCTCACAAACCTCTGAAGTAGGTTTTGTATATTGCATGTGGTTAAGTATTTCCAAAGGACTGTTAATGTATTATAAAAGCAAGGGTTGTATATTTGTCACTCAAAACATCCCTTCTGAATGAGTTATTTCATCTCCTACTCTTCCTAAACAGGAGAACACACTTTTTCTCTTTTTGGGGCTGGGAGAAATAATACTGCCAAACTCAAATTTCCTATAAAGTTTGGTGGTTGGGTGTTTTTGTTTGTGTTTTTTTATTTTTTTTTAAATGAGCTTTGCTTTGCATTCCCTGCCATTGGGTTTTCCTTACCTGTCTCCATCACCCAAAACTTGCCTGACCCCACATGTGTGAGGACCAAAGGCTAGTTAAGTATATATGTAAGCATGTGAGAATCTGTTGAAGAGAGAATTCTCAAAGCTTTCTGCAAGCTTTTGGATGTCCCAGGCTGCAGATGGATGCAGACATAATATGTATCAAAAATGCTTTGTCCTGATATACTGCCATGAAGTTTGGTTCAGTTTAGTTATTCCTCGAAGAATCAGTTTGTTTGCCTTGCACGTAGAAAATATTGCCAAAGACGTTCATTTCAGCAAGAGCAAACATAAGGGACTTGATAAGGCTTTTAATAGAACAGAAGGGAAAAATAATCTATGTACGGGTTACCAAATAAAGACAGACATTAAATGCAAACATCTGTTAATGCAAACAAAAGCCAGGAAATTCAGCTGGGAGGGGGAGAGACCGAATCTGGATTCATTCCGAAATTAAATCGGAATAGCTGAGAGGAGAACCTTGCCTGAAATTCCCACAGCATTTGTAATTTAGTTACAGTTCCTAGACTTGGACATTTGGGAGTTGATGGCAGGATGTTTTCACTGACATGCCCTTGGCTGAGGATTTCCCATCCCAGTGCAGCTACAGTGTGTTAACTCTGAAGGTTCTCGAGCCGACCCCGTTACCTGATCTGGTGGGGAAAAGGATGATGGAAGAAACCATTTATTTGAAGAACTTAGTCTGTTTATATCCAATTTCCTCACTAACTTGCACGAGACACCTCTTAGGCATGCCAGGTTAAAGGAGCTGCAATCAGCCCTGCACTGGTCTGTTATTATGGGTTTCCTACAAACCCCAGAGCAGGCACAAGCTCAGCCGTGACTCTGGGACCTGTCTTCATTGCTGCTGCATCTACCTGCATGTGAGTAACTGCACCCTGGAGGGGTTTTGGGGTGTTTGGACAGGATGATGGAGGTGGATCCTTGTCCTCTGCCCTGTCTCCAAGCCTGATTCAGTCAGCATCCTCTGCCACAGGCTGTTGGGCAGCTGTGGGGCTCAGCAGAGAATGCTAACCAGACCTCTGGAGCAAGCGTGGTAAACACACCACACTCTGCCACATCCTTAGTTGGCTGGGAATTAAGGAAGTTAACAGATTAAACACTTAAAAATTACTTTCATTTCTTTCCCTGTAAGTCTTTTAAGCCTCCAGCCATTTAGGAACAAAGGGGACAGTGACCCACAGCAGTCAGCTGTGTGTTAGCAACAGGCAGAGCTGTTTGAGATGCTTTGACCCCATCATTTTGCTCTGAAGAAGCACAGATAACAAGGAACTCAGAAGAGGGATTTTTAGAGCAAAAGAGTGTGAAATAGGATTAGCTGATTCACAAGAAGATGCAGTGACACTGCAGTGTATTTCCTGGGGAAAGCGAAATCAATAGGACTACTCTGCTGCCAAACTGAGCAGAAAAGTCTCTTGAAGAAAATCAATCTTCTTTACAGACTCATTAATGTAAAGATCAATTCACATTAAACTGTAATTAAACAGAGAGCTAGTAGGAGAAGGGTAAGTGATCTGCTGTGCCCCAGGCAAAATATATCATGTAAAATTTGAAAACTAAATACGTGGAGAATTGAAAATTGGGAGTGGCAGGGAACATGCTAGGATTGCTTGGAAAAGGGCTTATCAGCTCAGATGCTGGTTGGGGCAGCATGATCCTATGGAAAGGAGGGTACTCAATGCTATTCCAGCTGGATGTCAGGTAAGACCAGTCAAAGACTTCAGCCAGTCTCTTCCATTTGACTTGCATGGTTTCTTGTAGAGCTTTTCCTCTTAAGTGCTTGGGATTTCATTATAATTCTAGTTAAGTTAGTCACACTGTTAAGATTGTGACCCTTATTTCTTGTCTAACTTTGATTTTCTTTGACTCTCATTAGACCTTTGTACTAGATTGAAGCTTGACTGGTCTTGGAAGTCCATAACGTGGCAGAATCAGGATTGAACTATTGAGCTGTTGCCTTGTTCTTTCATGGTGAAGGCTTGTGAACACAGCTGTTATTTTAGGTGTTATTTGCACTGCTTCACTTGTGTTGTCAGATGGGGTTTGCAGAGGTTCTTTCTGAAAACCCATGTGGTCCATTAGATTCTTTGAGCTGCTGTTTTGCTTTCATCCAAGACAAAGGTGCCTTGCTTTGTGAGCTGAAACAATGCAAGCAGCCTGTTCTCTGCTGCTCTGAGTGGGATCTCACAAATACACTTTCCTTTCTGCAAGATTTCCTGGGAGCTGGTGTGCTGGGCTTGAGGTCTGTGACTTCACTTCAAGTTAAGATGTTGCTTTTCAAGTTAAGATGTTGCAAACTTTGCAAGTTACTTTCAAGTTACTTTGCTTTTCAAGTTACAGACTTTCAAGTTACTTTGCTTTTCAAGTTAAGATGTTGCAGATTCTGTTGAGCACCAGGACTGCAGCTGCAGCTCTGTCCATGGCAGCCTCTGGGGGTGACCCCGTTAGAGGGAAGAGCTCAGAGCTGCTGCCATCTGTTCGTAGAGCGCTGCTCAAGCCTGAGCTGGTCTCTACACGAGGTGTGAGCTCACTTCGTGTTCCTGGCTAGGCCAGAGTAAAAACCTCTGTGTAGGCGGTGTTGAGAGCTGGGAAGTTTGGCTTGCAGGAGGAATGAGGCTTGAGCTAAGAGACAGTACAGACGTAGCCTTGGAGGCCATTTGTGGCCTGGGATCCTGCTGTGCTAATTGCTGTACAAACAGAACAACTGCCTTGACCCCCAAGGGGTTTAATCTGCAAGTCTTCTTTGCTGGAGTTAAAAAGGGATGATCTAACAATTAGAAATAAGGAGACTACTCTGTTAATTCCATCTGGGTCGCAGCAAGAGGTTTTGTGCTCACAAGCACAAAATGCAGATGAGTCAGAGGCAGCCGTGCGCGGGGTCTGGTTGGAGTCAGCAGGCTCTGCTTGTGTGCAGGACGTGCCTTGGGCAGCTCAGAAAACCACGCTGCCTTCCACTCTTCCTCATTATTGGCCCGAGAAAACTTTCTCTGGGAACTGAGGCAAAGTGGTGTAGATGCATAAGTGGGAGCAGATTCACCCCCAGGCCCTGCTTGCATCACCTACGAGGTGTAATGTCCGCCGGGGCCAGTTCTCCAGTGTTTGCTCAGGCAATTCCCCATGGAGATGGAAAGAGCCTGCTGTCTGAGAGTTTGGTCCACACTACAGGCTATACTACCGAGCTTCTGGGTTTGAATGTGTAAAATATTAATAGGGAAAGGGAAAATTAAAAGAATGCTGACAGGCTGGTCAGTGTGCAGCTATGTACAGGCACAAGATATTCTGAAACTCACCTCTTGAGTTTGTTTTGCTCAGAGTTCATATTAAGGCTCTGGTGTGTAAAGTCTGCAAGTTTTTGAGGCCAAAGACTGCAGGAGCCTTTCCCAGTGGAGGAAACTCTCATTAATCATGCACTCCCAAGCACCAGAAGAGATGCTGTTTTGACTTCTCTTTTGTGCTGTTGGAACTGTTCTAATAATTTGCATGTCCTCTTTGAGCTTTTAGATATACCATGAGTGCATGGAAATGGCAAAGGATCTGAGGCTATTCCAGGGAAATGAGTAATCATTTCTTTTAGAAAAGCAACAGCAGTAAAGCACACAGTTATCAGACTCAACAAAAGAGCATCAGAAAGTGATCTGGGCACATACAATGGAGTGTAAAAATTGGCCAGAGGATAAAGATAGTGAAAGTTGGTGGCAGCTCATGAAATACCAGTTGCCCCTGGAGGCTGCTCTATTATGCATTTAATAACAAGCATTTTGTGCATTTTCTTCTGTGAGTAGAGAATTGCTTTGAGCTAGGCCAGACCTGCCCTGGCATCTGTGTGCTGCTTTGCAGGCCATGCTGGGTTAGTGAGTGTCTGGAGGGAGGAGAGGACACCCGTGGTCTTGTGCGACAGAGCACAAGGTTGGGAGGTGGAATACTGGGAGAAGATCTTTTTGTGCACGACCCACATATTCATTATATGCCAAAGAAATTCCCCTTTGGGTGGATCTGCTTCCTCCATCTGCCCCAGGGGAGATGGAACTCCTGGATGTAAAGCATCTCCAAGGGCAGGTGAATATTTTATGTACAATGCACAAAGTGACTTCCAAGTTCTGTCACTCTTCAGATCAAGCCTAGCTCAGTTGTTAGGGTCATTTGCAACCATGATCTTTTGTTAAGGTCAGTATGAAAAATAGCTTCACATTTGAGCCTTAGAATAACCCAAAATTGCTACTATTAATATCTGTGGTGGATTGACTGTCTCATTTAATGGCATATGGCAAATAAAGCACACGTCTACAAAAGCAATTCCTTTGTTAGTCTTCACAGACCAAGCAGGTTTCAAATATAAATAAACTGCTGAGTTGAAAGTTTTTTTTAGTGTATTGGAGTTTCCTGCCTAAAAACTGCTGGCAGTGGCAATTAAGTTTGCTCAGAGGTGAGTAAAAGTGAAGTTGAAGCTACATTAAAAAGCAAGTTGAATTATTTTGGGGTAAAATAGTGCAGGGTCAAGAAAATGTTCACTTGAATGTGATCCTTTTAGGTTAAGGTTGGAAGAGATTAGCAAAAAAGTCTGCAGAAAGCTCATTTCTAACTGAATAAAAGCCAGCTATGTGCTGGATTTTCTCTTATTTTTAACCCATGTCAAATTCCCCAATTAATTGCAGAAGTGAACAATAGAGATCATGTCAATAGTGATTATCTTGCAAAAGCAGCCCTGCTGGGGGTGTGCAGTGTGGAAAATGTGATTGCTGGTTGAGATAGATGAGAAAGTGATCTGTCACACCTTCAGATGAAGTGATCACTCGAGAGGCCACGCTCCCTTACGTCCGTGTGCATAACTCCTGCTTGTTAACAGGAATTCCACGTGAATATTGATTGGGAATAAGTGGTTGGGTGAGTACATGTTCTGCCTGTCAAACCATTTAATGTTCAATTGCACATCAGGGAAAATAGCAAAGGTAGCTGGAAAATGAAACTGGAGTGCAGGGCTGTCGGAGTGAAGAGACAACTGTGTTAGTAGTCAGATCTGAGCAGATAAAATTAGTTGGGTAGAGGTAAAATTAAAAGTTGATGACAAAAGAAAGAATCTATAAATGCCTCATGGGTTTTAGACTTAAATATTGTTTCCTGTCCAGTCCATCTGCTGCAGCTCACACACTCTGTGCAAGCAGTTGCTGAACAGGGTTGTGATTAGCATGAGCAATCAGGCCAAGGGATTGGACTTTTTGTAATCCCTCAGGTGCCCTGGAAAAGGAGCATTTTTTGGTAATTTTTACCAAGATATTTTTGCCATCAAGGTGGTTTCCTTGAGAGAGCAGTCATCTCTTTCAAAATAGGAGGAACTGAAGATGTAAATGGTCTTACTATAGAAGCTTGAAGAACTTACTAGCTAAGTGGTGGTGAATGCTTACATTTGACTTTACAAGGTCTTTACCAGGGAAGCTTGAACAGCCTGTTTTACACCAGCTTGGCTTAGCACAGAGGCAGTTCTACTCTAAAACCCAAATTTCCTCTTCCCTGGGTGTTTTGTACCCTTGTTCTGGGGTTTCCCAAAGCCACCCTTCCTACTTGATGAGCTTCTTTAGCAACAGAGTGCCTGTTCTTGTGAAGAGCAGCTCTTTGCTTTTCCACACAGGAGCTCTTCCTTCTTGCAGGCTGAGCAGTGTGAGCTGAGCAGAGCTCAGTGAAGTCTGCCCAGAGGCAATCCCTGTTCCTGTGACCTTGCTGACAGGACAGATAAGCCCTTTCAACAGAGCACAAGTGTGTGTCATGTTGGAGCAGACAGGAACGCCAGCCTATCTACATCTCTCAAGTGTTAACAGGAGTTTGACTGGCCAGTCAGAAATGTGTTTCTTCAAATGCTGCCTTTTTCAAGAGGCAGCTCTTTTAGCAGCTTCTGCTGCAAGTTCCATGAGACTGAGAGTTTGATGGTGTGGAAGATGTATTCAAGTGTGTTGTCTTTTCTTTACCTCCCTTATCATCACTGTAGTTAAATCCACCTGTTTTCATTGTGTTACTGTCAAAGGTGGAAAAAGCCCCTGTGTCACATTGTGGCTTAGAGACACAGACAGTTCATGCTATCAAGAAGTCTGCTTGCAGTTAAAATTTGGATTAAAATTGCAGCATCATCATGGGCAGAGCCATTGCATTTGGTTTGCACTCGAATTGCTTCTCCCCTTGTGTTATTTTCCCCTTCTCACTCCTGTGGAGAGACAAAAGCAAAACAAAACCACCCACAAAACACATGTGCTCTCTAGGCTGTGGTGGATGTTATTTACTTTGATCATGTATTACACAAAGAGAAACTAAAATCAGTATCAGGATTTAAGGATGAAAGTGCCTCCATGCCCTGTGCTTTTGGATATTCTTGGCTTTCAAATGGAAATGTCATCCTTGTTGATTAGAGGCACAAAACTTGCATGCAGTGAAATGAAAGGAAGCTGCTGTCTCTGCTTCAGCCCCTGCTCTGTGCTAGTTCAGTTGACATCTGGGCTGGATCTGATTTTTGGGTTTCTATTCCTCCTTATCACAAACCTGACTCATCTTTGAGGCAGTGATAAGGTGGGGGGCCTAGGCAGCAGCCCTGACACGGGCACTGTGCAGGTGTGGGGCTGTGGAGAGCAGGAGCTCATCAGAGCAGCAAACTGGTGGGGTGAAGCTAGCCTCTTTCTTGGCTTCAAAAAGTTGCTTATGCATTTAATTTATGATAGAAAATTGAATTTGGCTGGCATTTATCAGTGGCAGAAGAAAGCCCTTGGGGGAGAAGCAGAAGAGGAAAAGCCAGTAGCAGACCAAAGATATGAGATGTAGAGCATGGAAACACTGACCTGACTGTCATCTGCCAGCAACTGAATGACCCCTTTCAATTATTGATGCAGCCCTTCCTTCAGAGAGGCTCTGCTGAGCACCACGACCCCGTTCAGACAGCTGGTGCAGAGCCCTGTGGTTTCCTGCATTCTTGTGTGAAAACTGCCATTTACCTTATATGACTCTCTTCCTTCTATTCCCATAGGACAATTCTCCTCCTTAGCAGAGTTCAGCACTCAGAAGAGCCTCTCCTCTCCTTTGCAGCCTTTCTCAGTGCTTGCTCCAGATGGAGGTCAGGGAATGTGAGAAGTGATGGGAGCAGTGGTTTGGACAGAGAGCTGGAGGAGGGGATGAAAGGCTTGTACAGCTCTGAGTGCTTGCAGACTGCCCCTTTCAAAACTAGCAGTGGTGGTGTTCAGTGGCTTAGAGATCCTGTCCCTCCCTTGTGCCTTTGGCCAAACTGCATCGCAGGTTGGGCAGCCCCTGCTGAAGACAAATGGCCCCAACCCTTGCAGGTGCATCCTCCACTGAGGGGTGTGCTCAGGGCTCTACAGATCATCACTGAGATGGTTTGGGGTCAAGTTCATAAAAGTTCAGGGAGGCTCGTTACAGAGAAGCTGTGCCAGGCAATGAGAGATGCTTTGCACAGCCTGTTTAATGGATCTGTGCCCCTTGTGAATACATCATTTTAAAAGCTGCTGCAGAGCACAATCTTGATGAAACATCCAGTGTAACCAGAAGAGACCTGGTCCTCTTAGAACCACCCAGTTGCTGATGAGGGGACAGTGCTCATAACAGAGACTATCTTGTCTTCAGGAATCTTTATTTGCTTTGATGTCACAGCAGGTTGTGTAATCTGCTGAAGAGATAAGACAGCCTCTGTTTTAAAGATGACTAAATTCTAATCCTGCCTGTCTCAAACATTTTGTTCTCTTAATGGAATGAAGTGCTGAAGGCTTAGGAAGTTGTATGTTGCAAAAAATATCCAAAATCATATGGTGGCAAGTCAAAGTCCAGTGAAAGGAAATGCAGATCAAAGTGAGGGAGAGAGCTTTGAAAAATGACATGACTTACCTCAGTGGATCTAGCACACAGTGTAAGGTCATGTAAGAAGTCAGAAAGTTTACATAAACAGTGCTAGTTCAGAAATATTCTAAGAGAATATGTATCTCACTGGGTATGCAATGGTTTTGGTTACAATAGAAGGGCTTTCCTTCATGCAGTTCATACTTAACCCAACAAAAGCCATTAATGACTGTTCATCAGATCCAGGCCTTTGCTTATGTCCAGCTGCTAGGAAAGATTCTAAAGAGAATGCTTGATCCCTGCCTCTTATCCATGTGGCTACCTTGTGAAAGAGCTGTGGGAGTGTGCCTGGCAGCAGGATAGCATCTGCCCATGCTTGGGTACCCTGGGCACGAGGATGCTCTGAGGGCACTGGGAGTGCAGCAGGGTCGGTGCTTGCTGTCCATCAATGTGAGAGGCAGATGAGCTTGGTCCTGTGAGTAGCCTTTAATAATAGACAGTGAAAACACAGCCCCTGGGTCACACTGGGCTCACATGGACAGTCCTGTTGACTGCAGCAGAGCTATTTGTGTAAGAGTTTGCTTGTGGGAGCGGAGTTCATAGCACAACCCTCTGCAGGCGGCAGCTGCTCCCAGGCCCAAAGGGGTGAGTTAGCAAATCTCCTCTCCCAGACTGATTTCTGCTTCCAAACATCCATGACCTGGAACAGTGACACAGTCACTTCCCTGTGAAAGGTTCCATTTTTTCCCCATCCCCTCCATCTTCAGAAAAACCCCAAAACCCAGGTTGTTTTTTAACCCCCCCGTCTTGTCCCAGCTCTGTGTAGCTGGGGGTAGTTTGCTTCATGCTTCTCCATCCTAAACCACAAAACAGGGTGAGAACATGACCTGATAAAGAAAAGTCCTCTGGAATATATCTGGTTTGAAGCTGATGTACAGCAGATGATTAAATTGTCTTCAGATTTTCTGCTGTAGTTAGATATAGTTAGAATAGCTCCATCAGCTTGCTTCATGCATTGTTCCTTTATATGATTTTAAGTGAAAAACAGTGTAAAATGGTCATGGATTTTATTTGTTTCATCTTAGACCTTTTTCTGAAGGAGTGCTGGGGAGAGGGAAGATCCTGACTTATGGTCTTAGGTAAAGAATATAAACCTTTAAGGGAAAGTTTAGATATCCATAAAAATTACAAAAGTGTTGTTTTTTTTGTTGTTGTTGTTGTTTTTTTTTGGTTGTTTTTTTTTTTTTTTTTTTTTTTTCCAGTGGTGTGGGGTTTTGTTGTTGTTGTTGTTGTTTTGGGCTTTTTGGGGGTAGTGTTTTTTGGTTTTTGGGTTGGTTTGTTTTGTGTGGCTGACCCTAAAATGCAGTGGCTGCCTGGCCTGCCACTGCTCTGCTCTTGTTGTGTGTGCAGCCAGCACCTGAACAAACAGAGCTGTATCTGTGACAGCCTGGGAATCTGCCAGGATTCCTTGGGGAAGGAGTGATTCAGAGCATCTGAGAAAAGTGGGGGCTGCTTCCATGCATCCTTGCTTCCTGTCCAAACAGCAACCCATGCAGCCTTACTCTGAAAGGGCAGTGGGGCAGTTCCCATAAGCAAATGCAGTTTTTGTGTTGGATAAAAATACGCATTCTTGCGACAGTACAAAATCTTGTGCCTCATGGATTATTCTGGAAAGGCTGATGTGAGAACACAAAGTGTCAGACAGCTAGTGGGGCTTTCCAGAGCACTTGGGAAGTGTGAGGGCTCATGCACGTCAGGCAGTTCAGTTTTTCTGGGAAGGTCTCATGTGAAGAACTAGGGAATGGTGTGGCACAGACTTCCAACATGTCACCTGCGTGTTTACTTCATCTTCAGCTGCAGAGATGGCTTCACTCTACTCCAAGGCTGACATTCACAAGTCACAGTAGAAAAGAAAAAGTTTTCTGACAGAAGTCTTTGGAAGTAAAATTTGTGAGTAAAATGTTAAAACCACATAAGAAGTTCTACACTGATAAATTGTTTGAACTTTGAGTCGAAGCTGATGTGCATGTCCCAATGACATTCTTCCCCTTCCTTTCCATAAGTTAATAAAAATCTCTTAGAAGATCTTTGGTTATTGAATGTAAAGAAGGTGACCAGGAAAAGCAGGAACACTCATGTTGCTGCTGTTGTAAACACAAATTCATCTTCCAGATTATCAGTTACCTTCTTTCCTTGTTAGGAAAATTACTCAGGCATTGCGCTCTACTCTGAAACCATGATTTGATTTATTATTTTTTGTGTTTGTGTAGTGAGTGACAGGCTAAAATCAAATAGCAAATAATGTAAGGTGAAAGCTTAGAAAGCCATGTCTTTGATCTCCTTCAGTGTTTCTAGAAGGATCAGTACTGGATCTCCATCTCCTCTGAGCTGAGGAGGAGGAGGGCAGGTAGTTCCAGGCATGTGTTAGTCACAGTGTGTGTGATCCATCTCTGGTTACGCTGCCTTTGATCTCCCTCTCTTTGCACAGCCAGTCCGTGACACCAAACCTTGCCTGTCCTTCAGTACCAAACCCCATAACTCTTTCTGGCTCCAGCATTTTGTTTCTTCAATACTTTGCCAGGGTGGAAATACTAACCAAACCCTGAACTTTTTAATATCTCTCTCTTTCTTGTCCTGTGATCTTCCTCGTATGCTCATTTTGAAAATGTGCTGGCATATTAATAGAACCCTGCCTGAGGTGCAGAGCCCCTCTTTAGAAGCTCAATTTTATTTTTGATGCCTATAACAGGTGCTGGTTTAATAGGTTTGCTGTATTACAGCTTTCCTTTTTCTCTGGTGAGCTGGGCCAGATCTGTAAGCTGACACTACATGAAGGCCAGGCATGTGACTTCTCCCTGCCTTCAGCCTCGCTTCACACTGCAGCTATGGCAGCCTTAATTCAAGCTTTGTCTAAACCAGGAGGTTTTGTGCTGATTGTATTTAAATCAGCCCAAGCAAAGCCCCTGGTGCATTACTGTCTGAGGGTCTTGCTTTGATTTTCTGAGTGGGCAGCTGCTGGGGGGAGTGAATGTGCCTCAAACAACAAAGGAACGTTTTCGTGCTGCTCTTTGCATCCATTTCACACGGGGAGTTTGAAGTTAAGGTATAAATTAAATTGAGTGGTGCTCTCCTTGCTTGCTGCAAAGAGGAAGGTGAATTCTTCCCCTATTAGGTCTGGTGGAAAATGTTTCACAGCCTGTTTATCAAATAAATACTCACAAAGACGCTTCGAACGAGGAAACACACCGGGATTAAAGTGTAACTTTACCTCTAAAATACAAGCTGAGATTCCTGGAAATGCTGCAAGCCTTTGACTTTGCGCCACCTGTTATTTTCCTGCCACCCTCTTCAGCTCCCTCCCAACTCCGAGCAAACCCAAACAGGCTTTGGCTTCGCTGGAACGTTCTGCTTGTTTTTCTCAGCCCGGAGGAGCAGAGAGCGCGTGCTTGATTCCTCACGGGCTCGGCTCAGCAAGGAGCTGGCTGAGGTTGATCCACATCTCCTGTAAAGCCCAAGGGCTCTGTCCAAGGGCGGTGCAAAGTGCAGGGGCTGAGTGGCTGCGCTACCTCGGGCTGTTGGAGCGGGGTTCAGGCGGGTTAACCTGAGGGGCCAAAGGATGGATCCACCCAGCTCTCCTCTCCTGCTGCGGCTGGAGCTGGTGCTGACCCGAGGGTGAACAAGTTCCTGAACAAGTGCCATGTGTACAGAGAGTGTAGAAGTGGTCACTGCTGACTGCAAGTTACCTTAGCTTGGCATGGAGGTGTTCCAGTTCCAGGTCTGCGTTTGCCGCAGATGAGGTGTCTCTGGGAATGACGTTGGGTATGAACTTGGATGTTCAGTTGTTTCAGCCAGATCCTCCCTTATTCATAAACAAACCTAAATGGACTTGGATGGGCTCCTTAGTTCCTGTGATTTCTTTTTCGCTTGAACTGCTTTCACTCCAGGTTTTTACCCCTCAGCAAAGGCTGCATCATCCTAGCTGGATAGTCCTTTTCCATGCACATCAGAAAGCCAGAGGTAGAGAGGGGTTAAGGAACTTGCCCAAGGCAGATGAGTTGGTGCCAGAGCTGGGAATAGAAACCAAGAAACTTGGCTCCCACTCCAGGCTCTAATTGCACAATCTCAAATTGAAGCCCTGTCATTGTATACTCTTGAGGTAACACTGGCTGAAGTGAGGCAGGGAAGGCTGTTTCCAGGCTGTGATACCTGAGGAGTGAGGAGAGGAAAGGATACCTGGAGGTGTTGGTTGTGCAAGCACCAATGATTTGTGCTTTAACGCCTGGTTTCGGCAATTGGTACTAAAATCTGATCTGTCACATTTGAAGCCAGCCCAGTGTGAAGTGGTTGGGAAAAATCCAGCCCTTTTCCAGTCAGTGATAAAGGGGAGAGGCAAATTCATAACATCATTGTTTTTTTTTTTTTTTCCCCCTGCAAAACTCCCTTGCGATGAACAGGAGAACAAAGGCAGGAGAGCTGAGAGGATCCAAGTAGTTACAGTAAGGGTTAAATCACATTTGGGCCCTTACCAAAAGAATGAAAAATAAATTGTAATCAAGCTAGGAAAAGGTTTGGGCTATGTTGCCTTCATATCACATGCTGTGTATAGGAAAAGTCGCAGGCTTTGTTTGAAGTGCAGTGCTTTGCAGCGAACTGTCTGACATTCCCCAGCTGGGACTGGCCCGGGATGCTGTTTGGAGCTGTGAGTTACAATTGGAGTCAGCCCATGTTTGAAGGAGAGGGAGAGAAAGGAGCCAGTTTTTCTGCCTGTGTAAAATAATGTATCCATCTCATCTGCCAGCTGCAGCGCATGAAAAGCGAGAGGCGAACAGACAGAAGTCACCTGGAAACTGGGAACACAGCTCAAACAAAATAGTTCTTTCCTGTACTTTTCTTCCCTTCTTAGAGTCTGTCTTCTGGGATGGGTTGGGAGATCTGGCAGGCAGGCAGAGTGGATATATGTTGAGCAACCAAAGCACAAAAATATTAATACTCTGAAAAAAAAAAAAAAAAAACATTGGCTTCTGAAGAGCATTTCATGTCCAAATTCACTCTGTGCTCTCAGTCCCTTGCAGACTTAGCTGCCCTCTGTAGGGATTGTCTAGTGATTTATAGATTCTCCACGTTCGTTTGTACAAGCCTTCATTTCCTGTTAATTTACAGCCAGATTCATCTCAGCCATCACAGCTTAGATGAGATCAGAGCTGAACTCGCAGCCCCTGCTTCAGGAGAGCTCCAGAAAATGTGCTCGTGGTTTGCTTTCAGTTATGTCTGTGTGGAGGTGCTTTCCTGAATCAGGCTTGGACACACATTTAATGGGTGCTCTTCTTTTGAGGAGGAAAAAAAAGATGAAAAATTTCTGAACCTTGTGATTGTAGTAATAAAGTTAATTGCAAAAGAAAAAAAAAAAAGCTAGTCTTGGGGGGAAAGAAATTCCCCTTGCCCATGTTTTTAATTAATGGAGGTCACAAAATTCTGGATATAGTGATTTTTCCTGTATTTTGGTCTCACTATACTATGAATTCAGTGTACCACTGTCCTACCACATGTATGGATGTGAAAATTCAGACTTTATTACCAGCTGTAAATGAATATTGGTCCTTTGGATAAAAGCCATGTCATTACCTTTGAAACAGTTGTGGTTGTGGAGACCTGTGTGCCAGTAACCCATGGAATAACCAGTTTGGAGACATAAATTATTGCTTTCCTTTGATTTTTCTTGACACTTTGTTGCATTGTATTAGCAGCACACTGCTATAGTGCTGTAAAATTTATCCTTAATGTTTTCTGAGCCTGCACTGAATTAATTATCATTTAACTCTTCGGTCAAAGTAGTGTTTCTGTGCCTGTTTCCCCAGCTTTAAGCAAGGGCCATGTGCTGGCTGTTTAAAGGGTGAGTCTCCCAAAAGCAAATTGTTCTGGCGTTGCAGATTTTACACTCTTCCTGTTGTGGACACCAGCAAAGGTTGTGGTGAAACAATCTGGTTTTTATAACAAGGAGGGTAAAGGAGCAGATCACGGTGTGGGGAGCAGGTCCCTTGCCATGTGCTGCTGGCATTTTCTGGCAAAGGGAGGAGGTTTTCTCCCAAGGGGGCTTGTCTGAACCCCTGGGAGAGCCTGAAGTGGGGGTGAGGCTGGAGAAGATGGGCTCCTAAACAGCTGAAAGCTTCACTGCCTGAAAAGCTGTGTCACACATCACTCAGTTTTTGTTTCAAAGGGCTGATGCTTTGTCAGGGAAGCTGGGACTTGCATTCAGGAGTGCTTTCACTGGCTGCTCTCCCTCCTCTGCTCACCCAGTAGGTATCTGGATGGATTGAGGCACAGGACTTGTCTGAACTCTCTTTACTATCTCTTATTATTCAGCAAGTTCCCGAGTGTCTGGTGAGCCTCTCTGCTTGGAGTGCCTCACTCACAGCCTTGCCAGGAATATCAGTGACTGGTCTATATTCACATCAGGCATGTGCTCTGCCTCTTGTGACTAATGCACAATGTATTTTTTTTTAATTGATTACTGTTCTCTACTGACTCAGGCCAGAAAGGAGTCAGAGGAAAGGACTCAGTGAGGGGATGATTTTTACTTAAGACTTTGTTGAGTGCAGATGAAGTCTAAAGGTATTTAACTGTTTGCTGGCTGTGGAAGCAAACTGAGGGCAGTTGGTGGGACTTTCTCTACAGAAAAACCTTAGGTTGAACCCCTCAGGCTGTCCTGGTCAGGCAGCAAACACAGGTGATCAGTGCAGGGTTTGATCCTGCAGCTGGTGCTTGGGCAGGCACTGGCACTGCAGAGTTGTCCTAATCCTACAGCGGGATAAAAGTAGCAAAAGATAAGGAAATGCCAGCAAGAACATTTGCAAGACTTCTTATTTCTGTGTGTTAGAAATCATTGTAACACAGTGCAAAGCTGGGAATTTTCAGAGGAATCCTTGGGAATTAAGAATGTTATGTAACTTCTGTTGAGTTTGTATTTACTTATTTGTTTCCTTCTCTGAAAGTCACATTCTCTGGATAAAGCCTTGGCATGTTGGCTAAGCCACTGGTCTGCACTCCTTGCCTTTGGGGTTCAGAAACAGCCCTGTAGTCCTTGCATGTAACAAATCCAGTTTGGGAGTGCAGGTTTGTAGGAGAGCCCAGATTAATGGAAGGAAAACTGATGAGTGGAGTCAATAGCTCTGTAGACTGTAAAAAGTGTCAGGAAGCCTGCAGATACCTGTGGGCTGGTTCTAGCCAGAGGGGCAGTGAGGGGATTAGGGAATGTCTCTCTGGAAGGGATTTCTCCTCAGCTGTTAAAAAGTCACCACAACTCTGAGTGTACAAGCTCAGGGCCAGCCTGGGGGCCAGCTGCAGCCTCGGATATTCTTTCTGTTTTTCTAGGAGTACTAAACAGCCCCTTTTTCTCCTCCTGACTGTTTCAGGCATCACAACAGGATCCGCAGCATTGAAGGCAGTCGACTGCAGCCCTACGTTACCCTGGAAACGTTGGACCTGAGCTCCAATGACATCACGGAAATCCGAAACGGCTGCTTTCCACAGGGACTTCACATAAAGGAGCTGTGAGTTTTTCTTGTTGGGAACTGCTTTTGTTGAGTTACCACAGCAGAGAAAAGGGCCTCAAACCTTTAGAAAAAGAAGTCATGAACATAAGGAGTATGGGATTATTTGTCAGGATTTTAAGTGCAAAGGAGAGTTAGAAGGCAGCACGTTGTCACTATTGTCAGGTTATCTTTTGGGTACTGTTTGGTTTCTGATGGAGCTATAAAGAATGCAGATTATTATTAATTGTGTTGCAGAGAAAAGGTATCTTTCAGGTATCCTACATCCTTCATGTGTAGGTGTCTTTACAACTGCAAACCCATGTGCATCTAGAAGAGTGGGGAGAGAACAACAATTACATCATTAAAGTGGCTTTCTGAATATTGAGAACAGAAATGTCTCTGATTATTTGAAGAAAACGGGGTCAGGCAGAGTAACACACTCCCAAGAGGATGTTTGCCTATTCAGGGAAACATGAAATAATCTGTATTTTAGGTACTTCTGAAGATGTCCAGACAAATAGTCTGCCTGCATTAAAGTTTACACCCAAATTTGTGTTCCTGGTTGCAAGAGGGTATAAGAGAGTGGTGTTGTGACTGATGTCCTGCAGAAACAGCTCCTGTGGCTCAGATGAGGATCCAAATAAAAAAGACCTCTGGGACAGATACTGAGGAGAAAATAGGGAATGAATAGCATCATCCTGCACTGGAGTAGTCTCCAGTTTCTGGCTTCCACTCCTGATTGCCTTGTTCAAGTAGGAGGATGTCAGGGAGCTCTTTGGGAGTGCCCAGCAATTCTCCACATTCACCACAGGCTCTGGGAAAGGCCCTGTGCCCTGTGTGCAGCCAGAAATTCAGCTGGTTTGGAGCCATCTCTGTAGTTTCACCAGCTTGTCTGGAGACCAACTAAATGCTGATAAAAGGTAATTTATGACAGAAGCGTTCATTTTTCTGCTGTGATTTATTGCAGCAACCTGGGGAGCAACAGAATCAGCACCCTGGAGCCCGGTGCCTTTGACAGCCTGTCACGGTCCCTGCTGACGCTTCGTCTGAGTAAAAACAGGATCACCCAGCTCCCTGTCAAGGCCTTCAGGCTGCCCAGGCTAATACAACTGTGAGTACAAATGTCCACTTTAATTTAGCTCAGCCACACGTCACGGAGATAAAATGATCCTGGGGGTATGCACACCAAATGTCACCCGTCCTCACCTACTGTGTGTAAAGTGTAGAATCCACTATGCAGGAGTCCTCTGCCAGCTCCTAGGAAGACACACTGGGAAAGGGTCCTTTTTTGTCTTGTAACTCTTGGCTTTTCAGGTCGTTATTTGGATGAGGTGGGGAGGGAGGGAGGGAGGAATGCTGCTGCAGACATCAGCATCTTTTGCACTTGAAAAAGACAAATCCATTCACTTGTAAGCTGCTGGTGTCTGTGGTGCAAGAGAGGTTTGAAAGATGCTTCTGTTGAGAGTGACAGAGCCCAGCTGCCATGTCAGTGTTTCAAGGCCACACAGGTATCTTTATGTGGCAATAAAAAAGCAATGAGGGAAGGTTGTTAAACTGTGAGGTGATATTTGGGCAGACAAAATTGCAGCTCAGATGAGTTAACACACACACAGTTGTTGTTCTGCCTGCATGGGGACACACAGACATCTGCAGCTATAAACATGCTTTATGTGTAAAAAAGTAACACTAATGGTTGAGCTTTTCTCTTCTGCTGCTGTTGGGTCCTTGCAATCTTTCCATCAAATTTGATAGGCAAAAGGTCCACCTCTGTCTGGTAACATAAAGTCCACAAATGCTGTTGGAACTCGCACCACCAAGTGTCAACCTCTCGACTGAGAGAGAAATCCTCAAGCCAGGGTGTGCCCAAGGAGTGTGTGTGCATTTGTGCACACACACTGCATACATGCAGGATTTATAGCCAGTTTGGGATGGCAGAGGGGGACACAATGGGAAAAGCCTGTTTCCTCTCAGTTGGAAGTTGCTGTCCATTGAGTGAGGGCTTCTAATTCACTGTGTTTGACTGCATCATGTGCAGAACTGTAATGAAAACAACTCAGTCTGTTTAGGAACATGGCTTGCTCTGAGAGATGGAGTAATTGGTGCTCTTAATGACTGCCTCAGAGCTGGTTGTTTAACTCTACAGATAAACATGAATGAATTGCAAGTTATCCAGATTGGTGTGTTGTAGAATTTGTGTACATTTCTTTTTCTGGCAAAGCCTGCTTCACTAATAGCCCAGGAAGTGCAGTACCACAAGGGACTTTAGGCCTGCAAAATCTTTATTGCTTACTTGACTTTAATTATTCTCAACTTGAGCGCAAGTTCAACATTGTTTTTTTAGGCAGTTGAAAAGTAAGCTTAAAGTCTCTATGGCTTCTTCATCTTTTCCAAAACAAGTTTGGATGTTGTTACCTCCACCATTTTCCTCAACACAAACACTGAATAGAGAACTATCCTCAGCTTAATCTTGTATGTGTGGAAAAGTATCAGTTTTATTTATCAGTTTTTATTAAAAGCTTTAGCTTCAGCTTTTAGTGCATTGTGTTGAAGTTCTCCACTGACTTTACAGAACTGGATTTTCACTTGGTACGTCTGGGTCAAGCATTCCATAAGACTGATATAGGCTGGTAAAGTGTGCTGTGATGATGTTCATATTCCTATTCAGAAAAAAAGATATTGCCAAACTTTAGGGGTCTTTAGCGAGTTACAAGACTTTCCCACCCAGGAGAACTCAAAAGAAATTTAAAGAACTAGGCTGGAAACCTTTGTATACACAAATACTAAGACTGCATTGTTATTGGAAACACTTCTTTCACTCTTTTATTGTTTCTGATAGTAGGAAAAAAAAAAAAAAGTGACATTTTTCAGGGGAACTGAAGGCTTTCCTTTCAGACTTGGCCATAAAGTTTCCTCTTGGGTTGACACTTTTGGGGCACCTGCATGTTTCAGAGCACATTTTTACTGGGCAATTACAAGTCCTATAAAAGCAATGGCTTGTAAGGGAAATAATGCCAACGTTTGACTGCATTGGTTGAAATGGTGTCTGTGCTTGAGGGAGGATGAAGTGTGGAAATTGATGAGAAGGATTAATGGTTTAAAAGAAATGCAGAGAGAGGAGGGATGAAGAGGAATTGCTGCACTCTGTAATTTCTCTGTAGTGAAAGTCTGTCCCGGGGTGAGTTTGTTTAAGAGATCACACCCAGCTGCCTTCCCTGGATAGCTCTGGGATTGAAACTTTCCGGTGCTGCTCTGCTGTCTCCTGGGAACCACTGACACGGGAGCTGTTGGCATTGCTGTCCCCATTGTGTGCTGCACAGATGACTTTGTGAGAAAGGACTGGGGTTTAACAAACTTGTATGGCCTTGGTGATTTTAGGGAGCTGAACCGAAATCGCATCCGCCTGATTGAAGGCCTGACATTCCAGGGACTGGACAGCTTGGAAGTCCTGAAACTGCAGCGCAACAACATCAGCAAATTGACTGATGGGGCTTTCTGGGGTCTAGCCAAAATGCAAGTTCTGTAAGTTGGAGAAATGGGCTCTTTTTCCTTAAACACCTTCAGCTGCTGTCACATCCCTCTCTGTATTTTAGCAGCGTCCTGGGGGCACCTGTGCCACTTCTTGTGCTTCTTTCTTTGTCCTGCATGCCCAGAGCTGCTGCAGCAGCTTCTCTTTAGCTGACCCACAGTTTACAGAAGCTCACTGCTTCAACAGGTGTTCAATAAAAACAGCACTGTTTTTTAAGCTGTGCCACTATTCCTTTGAAAGTTTGACAATTTGAACATTCAGTATTTATCTCAATTGGTCTTTAAATATCTGGCTTCTGCAAATTTGCAAACTCTGTGTTGCAGACAGTATCATTCCACCTCATGGGATACCTAGAAACCAAGCTGGCCATTCTTGGTGATGTTTTCTTTCCATACCAGAGAATAAATTGATTAATCATTGCAGAGAAATACCTGAAGCTTCCAACACACTTGGCTTCCAGGTGTGTTTGCAAGGTCCCAGCTGATGAAGGCAGCATGTTTCTGGGTGCTGCTGTCACACAACTGAGACTCTGCAAATACAAACTTGAATGGGATGCTTTAAGCCCACTTTACTTGCAGTGGAGCTTTTCTCTGAAGTCACATCTCCTTCTGGGCATTTCCTTTGTGTTGTCCTTGAATTTCTATCTTTGTTTGACAAGAAATGCCCACACATGCGTGTGTCCACATGGGTGTGAAGGAATGGCTAAAACTCCATTTATTTTTGGAAATTCTTTCAGCATTTGACCAGTGCTGCTTATCTGTCAATTCCTTCTGCTTTTTCTCCACAGCCACCTGGAATATAACAGCCTGACAGAAGTGAACAGTGGCTCTCTCTATGGCCTTTCCTCTCTGCACCAGCTTCACCTCAGCAACAACTCCATATCCCGCATCAACCCCGATGGCTGGAGCTTCTGCCAGAAGCTGCATGAGCTGTAAGTTGGTTTCTGTGATGTTGTATAATCTTGGCAGGAGAGAGGGGAGTAAGGAATTTTCTCAAGGCTTACAGCTCCCACTGTATCAACCTGTAGAAGTGCAGGAACTGCAGGCATCTAAGTGATGCCCCTGTTATTTATGATGTTATGACCTTCAGAGCACCTGGTTAAAACACATTTGTACCAGAAACAAAGGCTAGAACCTGCTAAAAGTGTACAGTGCCAAAAGACCTGGAGAGTTTGTGAGCTGTGGCTTGCCAACGTTTTTAGCTAGCAAGTTACAAGACTTGTAACGTGCCATGTAATAACTGTACAGCCTGAAGGAAGCTTTGCTTTATCCTCTGTATTTACAAAGAACAATCATGTTTTCAACCAGCAGAAATTTGGCCCTTTCAAGGCAGTTCTCCTTGCTTCTCCTGTTTACACTTTATCCTTTCTGTAGGGTTGAGTTGTTGAAAAGTAAATACATGGGCTTTGCTCTCCGAAGGTGCAAAGCCTGCAGATGAAGGAAAGCCTTACTGCTGAGGGCAGCCCCATAAGGGTGTCTTTTGGGTCTGTGGCACTGCTTAATGCCTTTTTGAAGAGACCCACAGGGATGCTTGCAGCATTTACAGAAGTAGCTGCCATCCCCTCGGTGGCACTGTGGAAAGCTTTGCTTTTTACTTTGGTGAACTTGACACGTGGTCAGTGGAACTGGAATTCATTCTGCTTGCTGCAGGGAAATGTTAAACTTTGTTAGGGAGTCTCCCCTATCCACCAAAAAGCAGTATGGTAAGGCAACTTCCTGCTGCCAGAGGCCTCACTCTGCTCTCACACTAGAGGTTGGTGTCTGCCCACCCAGCTGTGAGTCCTGAAACCTTTGGGCTGTGAATTCAGAGATGGGTGGACATGACACAGGTAATTTCTTTACATTTAGAATTAACATGCTAGCCCTGTGGTCTTCTGTTGAACCCACATTATTTGTTCAGATGTTGGTTATTTTTTTGGGGGCACAAAGAAGTACTTTATTTTTTGTTTTAATGAAATGCACACATAATTGTTTCATTACCTAATTTTTCAAATTGCTGCAGAACTGCCCATGCCTTGCACAGCTCTGTGAGCAGCTGCAGTTCCTTCATGTATAGATCCTCACATGATGTTTTGCTAGATTAGTGCAGTGTTAATGGAGAGATCTTCAAGGCAGCAGATCAGAACTGGAACTGTGCTCTGCCTTTGGTCTGTTAAAATCTGAAGCATCAAAAAAAGGGGAACTTGCCTTGCCAAGGCACTCACAGTTGAATCCTTGGAACAGCCAAATGCAGATCTCTGCACTGCACAGCTCTGAGAGCTTTCTGCTCTCAGGACCAAATATCTGGTGCCTGTGCTGAGCTTTATTTCAGCCTGGGTAAGATGGGATAGGTCAGGCCCATCTGCACCTCGCAGGGCTAATGTCAGAACTCTTAGGGGAGAGCTAAGCTTGTCTTCTCTACATGACACTGTCTTGCAAACCCTCCAGGTTTAGATTGGAGGTTGCTGAGTCCTTTTTCTCAGGTGTGGATTAGGATCTCCTCCAACAAGCAGTTCTAACAGTGAGCTGTCCTGTCGTAGAAGCAGTAATTGCAGAAAGCTGGGTGCAGTATAGATTTGTAAAATGCCTGGTGGTGTGAGGTGGTGAGAGCCACTGGGGTGTGCCTGACCTGACAGGCAGGATTGTGCTGCAGTCTGAGGCCAGGCACACAGTGGCTGAGATGGGAAAGGTGATGGTGTGGGTGTTAGCACAGCCCTGCACAGGTGCTACAAGCTCTTTCAGGTGTTGCCTTTAGGGCAAGGCTGCTGCAGGGAGCCATCAGATCTCCAAACTGAAACTCCCACAGCCAGAGAGTACCTGTAGGAGAGGTCTGTGCTGAAATGCAAGGGTGAGGAAAGGAAGCCATAGTTACATCTAGGCTGACTTGTGCACTTCGTTAGTTGTGTATGTTTCATTCCAGATTGAAAGATCCTTGCTCACCTCCACTGTTGCTAAATCTGCTGGGTTTCAGTTACCTGAAAACACTGAATGAATTTCAAAGTCTTCTAAGGAGGGAGTTGATCATCTGAAGGAGGAGTTATCTCTCATTCAGTTGCTGGGACAAAACATGAACCCAAGATTCTGGTCTGATGTAAAAGCTGACAAGGAAAGAAAGCTCTTGCCTTGTTCTGAGCACGAGAAAGGGCTGATTGTATTCACCAGTCAGGTGCTAGAGCAGCAGCATCATGGAAAAAACCACAGTGGGAGCAGAGGATTTCATCAGTGGTAAATGGTGACTTGGCTGCTGGGTCTTTCCTTCCCCTTTTTACCTGTAGCTTGGTCAGTGGAGTGAAGTGTGTTAGATGTTCCTGGTCCAGAACAGGCTGGCAGCAGCAGCTCCAGTTGCACAACAGGGTTCTGGTTAACCCCTTTCTGCACCAATTCTGGCATGGTGCTCAAAATCTCCTCCTTCTGGCCAGGCTGGAAGGGCTGTGTAGACAAACACTGCCATTTATTCATGCCAGTGATTTCTCTCTCACTGGTAGAGATGCCAGGCTTGGGGAAGCAGCAGAGATCTGCTGGCTTCTCTCAACCACATAATCCACACTGCTGAGCTGAGGGGGGAAACCTGATGTTTTGCAAATTGGGCCTGTGGCAGGAAGCAGAGCCCTGGCATGCTGAAGAAGCCACTGCCAGGTGCAAGAGCTCCTGAAACCTTCCATGTGTGATACCATTGAGAGTCTCCACGTCCTGCTGCTGTCTGTCCATCTTGGGGTGACATCCAAACAAACAGAGGGAACATGCCTTCACCAGTTGTGGCAGGAACTCTTATGTGTGGAATCAAAAGGAACTATTTATTTTCTCAGCCAGGTTTAGGATTACTTTTGAACAATTTTTTTTTTTTTTAAAGCCAAATTCTTTAATAGCAGGTGAGGACATAATTTTGACCAGATGCCAGTTCTTCATAACTAACACTATAGCTTCTTTAGGAATGAAAGTATGTTGTCCCATACCTTCAAACTCATTAATCTTTGCTGAATTTTTTCCAGAGCTTGCCCTCTGCCCACTCACACAGCTAAAAGATAGACAACACCTTTGCCAAGTAAATGACACTCGCAGTGCTTTGGGAGTATGTGTCTGTTTGGACTTAGGTTTTGGCTTTGCTGTGAATTTCATACAAGCCCTAGACACATTTTTAAGCAGACTCGTTAACAGGCAGTACTAGAAGAGGAATTGGAGGCTTGAAACTCAGTGATTTTTTTTTTCTCCTCTGTACAGTGAAGAATTTCAGTGCTTGTTCAAAGCTGTTTCACTTTTTCAAAAGCTGAGCAGCCCAAACCCTCACATCTTTTGAAGTGAGTTGTACTCCCAGGTCACTAAGAAGGTGGTTTTGAAAATCTGGTGCCTGTTGCTACTCTGAGAGGTCCCTCATTTGAGAATCCAGGCTGGCCTTCCACAGCAGGGCTTTATTCTGGGTGGTTGCACAGTGTGTGAGGGGGCTGCAGTAGCTTCCCAAGGCTTGCCCTCAGTGTCACATCTCCAAAGCCTCATCTGCACCTTGCTGGGAGAGGAGAGCAGCTGCCTTCCTGCCAGCTTCCAAACTGCAACAGCCACAGTGCTTCAAAAAATCTCCCAGACCAGAGATAATGCAGGCAAGGAGAAGAGATAGATGGAAAACTAGGGAAAAAACCCAACCCTCCAATAGTCTCTTGTAAGTGGAGAGGATTCAAGGCAAACTCTGCTCCTTCACAAAGGGAGTGGGAGGAAGGAAAGGTGGCTGGTTTACAACAGACACCTCCTTTCTGTGGGTGAAAGGAAGCATTCAATTGCCTTGTGGTGAAATGCTTTTGGCTCTGGACTGGGGTGGAGCCGAGGCACCCACACCCAGAGCCTGGGGCTGGCTGTGCACAAGTGCAGAATGATAAGACACCTCCTGAGCACAGAAGTCTGCACCCTGCCAAGAGCGTGTGTGAAATCCAAAATCCATCTGTGTGACATCACTCTGCACCTCGCAGGGCGTGGGGAGCAGGGCTGTTCCTCCCCTGCTGTTCCCTGTGAGCCTCAGAGGGAGTGAGGATTGAGCACAGCCACCTGAGCCTTGCCTGTACCTGTGGGGACACAGGGCTGGTGCTCCCAGAGCCTCACCCAGCTGCATGGGAGCAGGAGGAGCTCTCCCTGCTGGGGCTGGCACAGTGTGTGTGCTGGGTTGTTGCTCTCAGTCACTCCTGGGGCAGCCCTCTCTCTGTAGCCTGCACAGAAAATTTCCCCATAGCTGGTAGCAGCTGCCTCCTGCTCCTTAGTGTCACCCAGGCTTCCCCATGGGTGTCTTGGGGCAATACCTGCAATCTTATTTCCTCATCCACCCAGTACATCACCTCGTGTCAGGTGGGTGTGGGAGGCGGGCACTGCTTGGCACAGAGGAGTTTGGAAAATACCAAATGGATTGACAAGAGCTGTGGTTGCATTTTTCCCCTCAGGATACTCTCCTACAACAACCTAACAAGGCTGGACGAGGGAAGCCTGGCAGACCTCGGGGGACTGCACGTGCTGCGGCTGAGCCACAATTCCATCAATCATATTGCAGAAGGTGCTTTCAGGGGACTCAAAAACCTACGTGTCCTGTAAGTCGCTCTCAGCTTTTGTCAGACCACACCCATGTTGCCTCCACAGTTCGTGTTCTGCCAGATGGTTCTGCTTTGAAGATGCTTTGGGTGCCCATGTCTGGCAGTTTCAGGTTGCTGAAGCCACCTCAGCTGACCAAAAATCCCTGAGGTCTCATTCCTGCAGCTAATGGCAGTATTTCTCTTGCTATCACGCTGACTTTAATTGAAATTCTTAGAAAAGCTTCGTTTCTTTTGGGTCATTCTGCACTCAGAAGGAGCAGGGAATGATTCCTTGCACTGACAACAGTGGAAATTTGAATATCCTCTTAAATGTGCTATTGAATACTTCTGTGTTGTGTTTTCTTTTTTTTAATGAATATTAAATATAAAATTATGATTAAATATAAAATTATTATTATCATAAGATAACGTTAAGAAAAAAAAGGCAAAACAAAGAAATGTAGAGGTTAGGCTTGAGATTTGACTATACCAGAAGTGTAACAACACATGAAGCTTCACCCAGCCTTCAGTCCAGTCATAGAAATAAGAAGCTTTTGCAGGTACCATGCAAGTAAGCAGAAGTCTTTAATGCAGTTGAGCCCATGAAACATTCTGTGCTCTGATTTTCATGGTAAACCCTGAAAATCCAAAAAGTTGCCAAGGGCAAAGTTTTGTGTGCCCTAGTACTGAACTGCAGAAATGCTCCATCCAGTGCTGGCTGTGGCCATTTACCACAGACTTTTATTTTAAAACCACTGACACAATATAATACCTGGAGATGGGAAATGAGCTTGCCTAGTCCAAATGTCAACTTGTAAGGTTTTAGGAGTAGCAGAGCCCATTAGACACATCAGTGTGGCCTCCTGTGGGGTGCAGCTGTAGCATTGCACCATTATACACTGTTGAGAGCTGTGTTAGACTGAAATACATCTGGGCTTGTCTTGTGAACATGAGAAGATGGGGGATCCAGTTCCATTCCTGCAGCTGTGTTGCCTCTGTCTCCTTACTGGAACCTGCAGGGCTGCTGGCTGCTCTCCTCCTCTCTCTGAGAGCTGCAGGCTCAGCACCTTCATCTGGCACACCACAGAGTTCTCACAGTCCTTGTGACAGCACCAGACACGTTCCCAGGCTGGTTGGGTTCAGCAAACTGATTTAATTCTTCCTCCAAAAGAAAAAAAACACACTTTGATACTTTTATTCCTTTTCAGAAGCCCATTGTGGCCTGAGTCATTAAAAAGAAATGGGAACAGAAAAATCTCCCCTCTCTACAGTACTTTTTGCATCTTACTCCTTTCTTTATTGAAGTTCATAGTGAAGGAAGTGACTGGAAAGTGAGTTCGGGTTTTGTTTGCTTTTTTTAAACTTAAGCCAAAGCCTTTCAGCCACTGGGCATTCAGAAAGGGACCTCTCTGAGGCAGCTGTCAAGACCGGAACTAAAGGTTTCCAAAGAAAAATGGAGGGGAAGGGAAGCTGGTCCTTCTCTTTGCTCTGCAGTGAATGTGGAGCCTCTTTTATGTCCAGGGCAGAGGGGGGAGGTGGAGAGGGAGTGTGTGAGCGAGCTCTAATTTAATAAAGAGGAAGGCCTATTGGGTCCTGCACCTGGTGAAAAAGAGCTGAGCATGCTTTAATTATGGGCTATTGTTGGGGAGCCTTTGGTGGGTGTGAAACTGCTGAAATGTGGAGCTATTCAAATAGAGGTCAGGCCCGGAGACCTCTGAGCACAATGATTAACAAGGCTGCGAGCATTCAAGCTCAGCCAGCCAGAAAGAATAGGAAATTGGCAACAGGGGCTGGGAGAGGAGTTGGAATACAAAGAGAGCTGGGCCAAAATACCCCACTCTTTTTTTCTCCCTCTCTCTATTTTCACTCATTTGTTAAAAAGGTTTTTATTCCTCCTTTCTAACACTAAACCTTTGAGTTGCCACTGGATGAACAAGCAATACCATTTTCTTTCCCTTTTTCAAGAAAACACAATGTGTGGCAGTCAATTAATAAAAGTGTGTGTCAGAGCTCCTACAGGCTGTTCCCACTTGTCTGTCTCTGCCATGGGAAAGGGTTTGCTGCTCCAAAGACCAGTAGCCCGTGGTGAAACTGAAGAGGAGAAATGTCTGAGAAGGGACTTTCCCTTAAAAAACAAACAGAGCAAGGGACATTGTCTTGGCAAGCCTAGGAAAAATGTAGAAACTGAGCTCCAGGAGGATGTATTTGCTCCTGTCCCACTAGGATGGTGCTGGAAATGCCAGCACATCAAAGCATTCTCCTGGGCTCATCTCTTTGGCCACCACAGCATTATGTGTGCCCACACCCATGGGGATGTTGAGTTTTTGTCATGCCTTTGGCACAGAGTAACCCACAGATCACCCTGACATCCACAGTGATGCTGGCTCAGGCCAGGGCTCTCCAGGGTCATGAGATTCAGGTCTCAGGCTTAAGCCAGCTGGGAAACAGGAATTGTGGCTTTTGGCCATCTTCCTTCACATCTTTAGTTCACCCTAAAGCAGATAAAGAAGCAAAGACTGAGCCAGCTGAGGGAAAACCATTCCCATATTGAAACTGGGGCTTTCTTTTAAATTTGTTTTCCCTTCCCGTGAGTTTACCAATACTGTGTATTTGTGCTGCCCAGAAGCCACACTGTGTTGCCTGTGTCTGGAGTGTTGCAAAATGCAGGGGGACTTGGTTTTCCTTTATTTGGTCTTAATATTTTTTTTTATCTGGAAACGTTCTGATAATCATCTTCAAAAGGTGCGAAAGGAGTACCTGAGGGCTCAGGGGTTATCTGGATGGTGAAGTTTGCTTTGGTGCTGTGTTTTGCCAGGTTTTAAATCAGAGTGATGTAACAAAACCAACAAAGCCTATTTAGTTTTTCTTTCTTTTTACTTAACATTGGAAATGATGAATTTCTGTCTGTGTTGCTGGGTATTCATTGCTAGCTGGATTTAAAAGCTGGGAGGGAAGGATTTTTAAACAGTCTGTTTAAACAGCTTTTGTGGATCTCTGTGTTTGTTCTGTGTGCTTGTTTTTCTTCAGACCTCTTTGACTCTTGTAATTGATGGTCAATTTGAAAGCCAAAAGAAGCGAACTCTGAAAAAGGAATTCTCTTTTTTTTTTTTAATGGTTATACAGAGTTAGGCTGGTGTAGTGATGCTGGCACTTTCCTTTGTTGAGTTTTCAAGTTCATTGCCAGAAAAAATGCAGCTTTGTAGAAAATACACCAAATCATCTTCCTAAGATTCAGCTATAGACAAATACGTGTATACACTGGAATACCCAAAGTGATCTTATTTCATGGTAGTAGCATTTAAGGACAGCTGTTTCTTTCAGTTTATTGGAGCACTTTATTTTCATTTTACTCCTTCTGTTTGGATGCACAGAACTAGAAAAGGACAGGAACCTACTTGGTAAAAAGTAGCTGTCTCAGAGGGTTTCAGCTAGGAACAAGCCAGAGCTCTTTGTGGAATGCACCATCCCACCATGTGTCAGTGCAGAAGTGGTTGGTGCTGCTTTGTTGCAGGACTCTGCATTTTATGGTAACTGTCAGGAGAAAATGGGAAGCTCTCATGTGGCACTCTCCAGCTTCCTCCACTTGTTTGTAACAGTGACAATGGGACTAAGGTGCTGATTCTGAGCTCTCTCTTGTCCTCTCCCCAGGGAACTGGACCACAACGACATCTCAGGCACAATAGAAGATACCAACGGAGCCTTTACAGGCCTGGAAAACCTGAGCAAGCTGTGAGTATCCCTGGGCTTGAATTCTGCAAGCCAGTTTTGTTGTGTGCCTGTGTGGGGTTGGGTCTGTCCCTTTTTATGCAAACTCCCTCACCTTGGAAAAAGACAGAAAAACAACAGAAAATCTGAGCTGTAGTAGTTTTGCAGGCTCACTGCAAGAGTGCAAATGTAGTTTTCAAGCACTGATGTTTTTAAGCAGGTATGAGGCAATTATTTCCTTTCTAAATGGTGAACAGACGGTGCCACATAGTGCAGTTCAGACACAGAGAGGAATTTAAGCTGTTTTCATGTATAAAATTCAGCACAACCATTCCTCACTTCTAAAAGCAAACAAGCGACAAAAAGGACTCCTTGCAATCTTCAGTGAGGCACTGATTGATGCAGCAAATAACAATAAACAGAAGAGAAAAATCACCCCACTTCCTGTTACAACAGAGGATTGAAGCAGGGTTCGTTTCTGTGGGATACTCTTTCTGAGAGTGATCTTTTGGGCTCAGTTCCATGTGCAGTGACAATAAAAAGCACCATGGGGCACAGGCTCTTGAAGAGATAAAAAGAATCCCAAGGCAAGCATGCGCCTTGCAAATGTTTATGGCTTGCTTGGCCTTCACAAGGATTTTCACATTGCTCTGTACAATCCCTGTTCCATTTGAAACGGGTGATATAAATCAGCCCTGTCGGAGGAGTCTCTGATGGCTTGTGACAAATCAAGAGTCTCTAATCATTACCTCTTGCCTTTGTTGAAGTTCTCAGCACCCCCCATGCTGCTGTCTCTGATGCTGGGGTGGCACAGCCAGAGGTGCAGTAAAAGTACCTCGATGGAGAGCAGATGGCTGGAATGAATCCTGGCAGGCGGGATTTTGTCACGCTCTCATCAGAGACTCCTCGGGGAGTGGGACGAGCCGTGGCAGGGTTTGTGGAGATGCAGTGCTCAGAGGAGACAAATCTGAAATCACAGACAGAGGTGGCATTTGATGGTTGCTGAGGGGAGTCATTGGGTCCACGTGGAGGGGACCAAGTTGTAGCTGCAAGTAAAGTGGGGCAGAAGGCAGAGGAGGATTTAAGGACAGCAGGAGCCAGGCAGGGAAGCAGAAGTAGCGTGGGGGTGAGAGAGAAGTCAGTAAAAATTGCTGTGCATGCAGAGTCAGGGAATCTTCCCATGACTGCCAGAAAAAAGGCAGAGGAGCAGATGTGGTGGGTAGAAGAGTCCTTGGCTGTCTGACTGAAGTGTTTGGTTTGTCTGAAGAAACCAGTGAGACCATGTGAGAGCTGGAAGGGTGATGGGAGCAGAGACTTTGTCCAGTGGGATTTGCAGGCTGTAAGGATTGGGTCTGTAGTGCTGCTTTGACAGGGGACAGAAGGTGGTGGAAGGGAGCAGACAGAGCTGTCCTCGTGGTACATCCCTCCAACAGGGCCACTGGATATGTTCAAAATTCTGTGTGCAGATAACAGAAGAGTGGTGAAAAATCCAGAGGGGACAGCATGGAAGGAAAGAGTTCAGCAAAAGGATTGACTTGGAAAGCAGGAGCAGTGAGCCCTGATGAGCTGTGGGGGTCAGGCAGAGGCCAGGAGGAACAGCAAGGAGCGGGAGGAGGAAGGAAGGGAGCAGGGGCAGCCTGTGGGGTTATGTGCTGGGAGCTCTGGGCAGAGCAGCTATTGCTCTCCCTTGTGAAATGCTGTGGCCTGATGTGATGTTTATCACCCAGCACAAGGAACACCTCCAAAAGATGGCTGGCTTGGGCTGCCAGTAGCCAAGGATGCACTAAGGGCTTGTGCAAGGCTAAGGAAGTTTGGTTTATATCTTTCTTTCCTTTGTTGACTGATGCCTGTCAGTGCACGTGGACCCGGGCCAGCTGGGTCTGGCTGAGGGACGTGTGCAGGGAAGGTCTGTGCAGGGGATTGCAGCACATTTCTTAGCCTGGAAGAGCGTGTGGATCAGGTTGGTTTGGGGCAGACAGGAGTGGTTTGATTATTTAACAGAGTGAGCTGCAGTGGGACAGACAGCTTGCTGGGATTGTTCACTGTCAGCCAGCATGTAAGGCTGAAAAACGCTCAGAACATGAAATTATTTTATTATTGTTTCTGGAGGCATTTTGAGAATACTTGTGAGTGGTCACTTTTAAAGGTGTCTCCTCAGAACTGGTTTAGCTTATCAGCACGTAAATCCCAAACTGGTGATTTCTAAGGCTGAAGTGAGTATCAGGATTTTTTTGTAAATAAAAGATCAGCCCTTTCAGCAAACATTTCACTGTGTGATTTAGGGCCTGTGTTTAAACCGTCAACCGCTTTAAATGCATTAGCATACAAAAAATAAATGGGCACTTCAGAGGAGACCTTCCAATGAATTAATAATCACCTCAGCTCTGTGGAGATTGCCTTAAAAGCTGTTCCCCTTTGATCTGGCACAGATTAGCCTCTGAAAGGATTTAGCACAGAGAGGGTTGTTCGCTGACATGAAGGTGTTAAACAGAGATGGAGAGGCCAGTCACTTTAGCCTTCTCTGAATTATATATGAAGCTCTCCAGGATGGAGAGCACAGGCCTAAATTAAAATGTTGCTTGAAGAAAGAGGGAGTTGAGAAGCACTGAAGCATAAAAAGCACTGGTGGAATCACTGTGGAACAAGGAGATTCCTAATTATTCAAGCTGCTAAATGTAACTGGCTTTTTGATGGCTCACTCAGTGAGATCTTCCTGCAGGTGCAAAACTGGCTGGAGGAGAAAACGCTGCAATGAATTGTGTGCTTGGCATGTAATCACACTGGTGCAGTCTCCAGGAGAGCTTGTGCTTGGCTCTGCCCCGTGGAGGAGGTTTAGGCCAGCAGTGGGATGGCTAATTGTGGCTGTGTTCTGCTGCCTTCACATTCCAGCCTTCCATGGCCCTTTGATGGGGGCCACTAGGTTCAAGCTCTCAGATTTGTAGAGGCTCTTAATTGAAATTAGTTGCAAGGAGCAATGAGTTTGCTGAGGCCTGACCAGATATGTGTGGCAGGTATTTCTCATGTCTAGCTATCAAGCTGTGTGCACCTACACAAGTGGTGTAGTTGTGTATTGCCTTCCCCAGATGCACTCCTTATCTTTGCACAGATAACTAAACAGGTATCAGCAGTATCTCCAATTTTGAAAGACCAAAATTCACTGAACAATAAATCTGCAGCTATCAGACCCAAGCTCAGCATATTTTTTTCAGCAGCAGTTGCCCATCTAACTTCCATTAGAATCATAAAGGTTGGAAAAGATCTTTAGGATCATCAAGTCCAACCATTAGCCTAGCACCAGCACCATGATCATCATTAAACCATGTCCTGAAGTGCCACATCCCCATGTTTTTTGAACAATTCCAAGGATGGTGCACTCTGCCACTTCCCTGGGCAGTCTACAATGCTTACAACCCTTTCTCTGAAGAAATTTTTCCTAAAATCTAATCTAAACCTCCCCTGGCACAGCTTGAGGCCATTTCCTTTAGTCCTTATTTTATCCTTACCTTGTCCTTATAACACATTTATTAGGAATATGGCTGCAGAAATCAGTGTGTATGGATACAGCCATTTGACCAGTAAATTATTTACTGCATTAATCATTCTAATGGATTTTTCAAAGTCTTCATTAATGCAACATCCCTTTTACCAAATGATGGCACACATGATTGCACACATCCTTTGGTGCTGGGGGTATTTGAAACTGGGCTTTCCTGGAGCCAATATAGAACCAAATTATCCTGACATTTGAAAAGTGCTTTGTGGAAAGCCTTGGCAAGTTCTTGGAAATGTATTTGCTCATGGAATGGCTGCACATGCTCCATCTTGTACTCCTCTCCTTTCCCTGGCCAGTAAGCAAGCAGTGGGGCCATCATAGCTGTAAGTCTTTTTGGGGTGCGGATAGGGCCTTCACACCCTAAACTGAAGGACAGTTCTTGAATGAAAACTCCAAATGAAATGCAGCAGCAGATGTGCCCTTTTTTCACCTGAGGTGTGGGTGCTGGCTTGCCCTGGACACCACATGGTGATAACTGGTGCACCTGGAGGATAAACCTTAGAGGGAGCCTGGGGAAGGAAAGCAGTTCCTAATTAATGACACTGGTTGATGTTTTATTAAAACAGGTGAGGGGACTATCCATTTGGCACAAACCCTGCCCCTGGCCATCAGCACTGGTCAATATTTATGGAGAACTGTTGCTCTGGAGATGACAGCTGGGCTGGGATCTCTCCAGCTGGCTGTTTTCTGGTGATAGTCCCCTCATGCCACTGCTGATTCAGAGGAATGCTCTCTGGTCACTGATGCAAGCAAGTTCACTCCTCAGCTCTGGATATTGCCTTTTGCTCCTTGAAATGATCCCTTGGCTATGATCTGCTGCATGATGTTGCTTTGCTGTTGTATTTACAAGGAAGGAATGAGCAGTGCCTGCTGTGTGAATGTGCAGCCCAGGGGCAGCCCTCAGCTCTGTGTGCTGGTAGCTGCTCAGGCCAAGCACCAGTGAATAAATCACCACTCTTTTCCTGTCTGGGAAGAAGTCAGAAATGAAAAGTTTGTGGGGGAGAGACCAATATCTTGTTAAACTGTCACTGTAGTTAATCCTGTCCACAGCCAGCCTGCGAAGAACAGAGGGGACCTTCTGTTACTCAGCAAGCTGGTTCCCAAGCACGGGAGCAAACCTGCCTTTTTACATGATATGGCACATTCCCTTTGCGCTGTCATCACTATTAAATTCAAATACAGATAAAAGGATTTCATTTCAGGAGCAGGAAAGCGAGTGTGCTTCAGCCCTCTTAATCTCTGTGCAGTTCAGATTTCCTGGGACTTACACTGAGAGTGTATATCAGATAAAGCCACACTAATTGTGTTCCTTCTTTTTTTTTTTTTTTTTTTTTTTTTGCCCCCCTCTCCCCATTTTCTTTCTGTTTATCTGGCACTGGATGTTTGGAAACTGCAGAACTCTGTTTGGAAACAAGATCAAGTCGGTGGCCAAGAAAGCGTTCTCAGGGTTGGAGGCTCTGGAGCACCTGTGAGTAACCCACCATGCCTCACAGTTTGGGAAGGGGGGTCTGCCAAAAGTAGCTGCTTGAGAAATCTGCTAGCAATTTAATAGTGTCTTTGTAAACTGAGAAGCCAGTCCATTTGTGGGGGCCACCTGCTTCCTTCTCATTATAAGTCCGCCTCAACTTTGGCCTTTTTTTGTGCCAGGAACAAAGTTATAGAACATATGGGAAATTTGCATGCTCTTAATTTTTGAGAGTATCACCTTGACTTGCACATTATTGCTTTGCAGGCTGTTAGCAGTGAAAAGAGGCTGGTGCAAGCATTGGACTCTCTCTCCTTTGCCCCAGCTTCCTCCTAAAGCCACATGGCAGTGACACACGTTACAGATGACTGGTTTCGATGCATCCCCACTGAACATCCCTCTTCAGCACAGCCCCCTTAGAGCCATTTGCAAGAAGTAAATTTTGGCTGCCTCTGTGTAATTTTTTTTTTTGTGTCCCAAGGCTGATGACTCCAGCAGTGATTCATAATAACCTCCTTTCTTGGATTAAGACAAGTTAAAGTATATGTGACTGTGCTCTACATGTTTTATTGGCTGTTGATTGTATGAAATGTTATGGCTATCATGAGCACACTGAGAGATTTTGGCTGCCTGACTGGGACTACATTCCCAAATAAAGGTGCCCTTAATGCTCTACTGAGATTGTCTTCTTTAAGCAGTGCTTGTCTGCCCTACACGTCACTTAGTAAACTTCAGCTCTAAGTCTGACACTATGCTTTTTCAGAGAACAAATTATTCTTTTAATTAGCAATAGTTGTGAGGGAAACCTTTGACCCCTTCCTTTGGAACCACTGGGATGTTTTTTTAAACCCAACAGTATCCTCTCCAAGCCATTTTCAAATAATTCCTCAGATGCTAATTATTGAAAGTATTTGCTTTATTTTATGTTTGCTGAAGGTCTAGCCTGGGGTACCACATTCCTGACTATCTTTGGTTATCGAGGGGGCTGAGGAATTTCTGAGCTATGGATGATGGAGGTAGCGCAGACTGAGAAAGTGTAGTGAGAAGATGGGGTAGGGAATGACTTAGTGATTCAGTTAAGTGTGATTTTTCTTGGCTGGCTATTGTTCAGCAATACTTTAATGATACAAGGGTGTTTGGAGGAACATTTCTATGCACTGTAAGTGCAGAAGGGCTTAACAAGGAGCTACCAAATCACCTGCTACTGGAGTCATTGCTTAAATCAACGTGGAGGGCTCTGTCCCAGCCATGGCATCTCCTTTTGTTGACACTGCCTGTGGTTGTGCCTGCAGGAACCTCGGGAACAATGCCATCCGCTCCATCCAAGCCGATGCCTTTGCCAGGATGAGGAGCCTGCGGCAGCTGTAAGTGCCTGCCCTGCTCACACCCTTAGGCAGGAGGGAGGGATCCTCCTGACCCTGGGCATGAGCAGCAGCACAGGTGTTATCCACATTACCACTCATTCATTTCCCCCTCCCCTGTGTGCTCCTCTGTGGGGTATTTTTACACATGAGGAGCTGTCATTGCATGTAACAGTGAGTGAAATTAGATCATCAGAACAGGTTCTTCCAGCAGGTTTGTGCCTGTGCAATTATTCATCTCCATTCAGGAAGACCAGCCCTGGTCCTGTTAGCCTGTTAGCCAGCTCTCCTGCTCACAGCATGGTGGATTTAATTCCCAGTGGCCCACCTGCTCCCTTGCTGTTTAGGGTTCACACACAGGACTGATACTGCAGTGATAAGCACCATTTGAACTGCATCCACTTGTCATTCAGCCTTCTGGTGTAAAAATACGGATGTGTTATCAGAGCTGCTGCTTGTGCTCCAGGCTGGGGCTCTGCACTGTTATCAGACACTGTTTCCACTCTTGCCTGGTTTCCTTTTCTCTTCTTCCCCATAAATATTTAATCCACTGTCAGTGTGTTGCTATGCCCCAGAGTAGTGCAGTGTCTGTGGAACACAAAATCATTTATTTGGTATTTGGGCAGGTGCAGGTTCTTGCTCCTGACATTGGAAATGGGAATCAGATGGTCACTGCTGGCAGTGACACTCGATACCAGTGACTGGGAGTGAAGAAGATAAACACTGTGTGTTTGTTATGTGATTAAAAACTTTATCTTCTGCACTGGCACTTGAAACAAAATTGAAATGAAAGATTGATCTTATTAGGAAGAGATAGTGAGATCCCAGATATTGTGAAGGAATGTTTATAAAATGGAGAAGTTCAGATAGGGGATATTTACATGCAGAATGCATTGTGCTGAAGGATCCTGACCTGTTCCAAGTAGCCAGGAGGGTTTTATGCCATCATACACGTTAGAGGCTACACATCTTTGAAGAACAGGAAAGTGGACAGCTTTGAAAAATCAAATCCCTATATTCCCTCCCTCTCCAGTCAATTTTTTTCTTTTTCCCTTCCCTGCTCATTTTGAACTTCAGGATTTCCTGAGGTATTGGGTAGAAAATTAGCAGGAGATTCACATCTTATAGTGCAGTGCTGGAGTTGGGATTCTGCTGTGCTCTTGATACCCTGCTCTTGCATAGCTTGTAGGATTGCAGGACAGGAGCTCTCTCTGGGGCATTTTCCAGTCTCTGAGACATCCTCACATTCAATTCCAAGGATCAGACTGAGTTTTGCAAACCAGACCAAAGTATGAATGCCCTGTTTGTGTAAATTTGCAGTTCTTCACTGGCCTTAGAGTTATGCTGAGCCATAATTTGGCCCAGAATATTAAAAAGAACCCACATTAACCCCAAAGCTCCCTTTTTCTTTGCCCCTTTTTCACACCTCTTTTCCTAACAGAAGGTGCTAAGCTACTGTTGGATTAGAGAATTGCAGAATCCTACAATGGTGGGGCTGGAACTCAGGACGCTGAGAAATGTTTGTGTTTTGTTTTCCCGACTAGTTACTGTTTCTGTGGGGTTTACACAAATGTCTTTGGTCATTTCTGCTCTGCTGTGGAGGGAACTCGAGGCCTTACAGTGGAAGCTGGGTGTCCTCTCTCTCTCTGGTCAGCAGCTAAGTGCTGAATGTGGTCCCCAGCGTGGTTAATAATTACAGGGTGCTGCAGAGTGTCACTGCAGTACAGGAGGGGGTTTCTGTGTGTGGAGATGAAATGCTGTCTAATTGTGTCATGCCTGTAACCTCTTTAGTGCCTCGAGGACATCCCTGCAGTCCTTTTTCTTCCTTCCACCCATGCTGGGGGGGGCAGGAGTAACGTGTTTAACATGAAAGGGCTGTGAGCTTCCCAGCCTTCCCTCCATGCAGGGCTCACAGCAGGCTCGTGTTGGTTTTGTTTCCCTGCAGCCACATTAACAGCGACAGCTTCCTCTGCGACTGCCAGCTGAAGTGGCTGCCCCAGTGGTTGGTGGAGAAGGAGCTGCAGTCCTTTGTGGTGGCCACCTGTGCCCATCCTGAGTCACTGAAAAGCAAGAGCATTTTTGCCATCCAGCCAGAGAGTTTTGTGTGTGGTAAGTCTTGCCTGCGTGTTTTGAGGTTGTATGAAGGGTAGGAGTCACTTGGGAAACATTTTCTTTGAGTACCAGCATGTTATTATGAGAGGGTTTGTGTTTTGTTTTGTTATTCAGTGGGATCAAAGGAAGCCCAAGCCTGCATTTAAAAAATTTGTCATTGGCTACAATTTATTTCCCACTAAAACCACACACTGCATTGCTTGCATCCAGAGTATTCCTTACAGGGCTCCCTGAGTATTAAATCAAAAGGGACTAAGGCCTGCTCCACTTCCAGATGGGGCTGCACAGACACTTCCCCAGTTCTCTCAGTTTGATAGTATCAGGACTGCAGCTGTAATTTTTTACCTTCTGCAGTGTTCTGAGCTCTTCTGTGGATTTGTGTTCTTCACCCATCTTTTTTCCCTCTTGGAGACAACAAAGAGTTAAAAACAAAACCCAGAGGAGAATCTTTCCATCACAGCTGCTTTCTTTGGGGCCAGTAAGGCCCACCCAAATACTTCAGTTGCCTCTGCTGCACCTGAGCTATGGTTTCAAGGCAGCTTTACTTAATACCAGCACACATAAACATCTACTACCTTTCTCATAAAGAAAAAGAAATTTAAATCATCAGAAGAGGCCAGATCAGTGCTGCTCAGGCATATCCAGGTTTTGGGGAAAAGAAAGGCCTGGTTTGGGAGCCAAACCCTGTGCAGTGGAGCCAACCAGTGAGGATCCTGGGAGGAGCTGCACATGGCTGTTAGAAGGAAAAATGAGCTTTTGCAAACACTCTTTAACTGAGCTGAATGCATGACTTGCACTGAACACGGAGCAGAAGCTTTGTTCCAGTGTCCCTCCTGATCCCCCAGTGACAAGCTCTGCCTAGGTGGCCTCTGTCTGAGCAGGCTGTCAGGGAGGCTTGCTGTGCTCATCTGGAAGAAGAGATCCTGAAAGCTCCATCCCCACAGCAACATCACAAAGCAAAAGCAGCTTTGCTTCCCAGTGCCTGCCAAGTCCTCCAGGCACTAGTAGTCCTGGTTCCAGAGGCCTGGCTGTTTAATTAAACCTTAGTCAAATATTAAATTACACCATTTGTAGAAACCTAATAAATGAATCTGCTTGGAACCTTGCTAAAACCAACAGTCTTCAGGGCAGAGAGAGAGTGTGCAAAGCTTTCCACCCCGGTCGGGTGACAGGCAAATACAGCTGCTTCTGCTTTGACAGCATGGGCTGCATGGAGTCCTTTAGGGTGGAAAAGACCTCTAAGATCTTGAACTTACTTACCATTAACTTACTACAGCCAAACACACCACTAAACCACGGCCCTGAGTGCCACATTGACACTTTTAAATACCTTTTAAATATCTTTTAAATACCTCCAGGGATGGTAACTCCACCACCTCCCTGGTCCCTGGGCAGCCCGTTCAGGTGCCTGACAGCCCTTTTGGGGAAAAAAAATGTTTCCTATTAGCTAATCTAAACCTCTCCTGGCACAACTTGAGGCCATTGCCTCTTGTCTTACTGCCTGGGAGAAGAGACCAATCTCCACCTCACTAAAACCTCCTCTGGGTGATTTTCCCAGGAGGTGACACTTGCAGCCCTTTAAGTGCCCTCTCCTCTCCTGCTTCATGCCAATACAGGTCTGGAGGTGAGGTTTTAAGTTCAGTCGTGCTCTTCATGCATGGATTGTACAAGGAAGGACAATCTGAATATGGTCTGAATATCTTCTTCAGACTATAGTATCTTTCTCAGATTCAGTTGGTGAAGGAGCTGGGTGTCTTGTAGGTGTCTGAGGTCACTAGGTGACCATCTCAGCCCACTGAAGGAACCAGAGGAACAATCCCACGTAAACCAACGACTCAGTGGAGCTGTGTGTGGCACACCTGCCCTACAGAGCACTGCTTATTTCTCATTTCACCACTTGGCTTGCTCCAGTCTCCCCTCTCACTATGGAGCTGCACATGGCTGTTAGAAGGAAAAATGAGCTTTTGCAAACACTCTTTAACTGAGCTGAATGCATGACTTGCACTGAACACGGAGCAGAAGCTTTGTTCCAGTGTCCCTCCTGATCCCCCAGTGACAAGCTCTGCCTAGGTGGCCTCTGTCTGAGCAGGCTGTCAGGGAGGCTGACTGTTGCTGCTGTTTCCTCCCAGATGATTTCCCCAAGCCACAGATCATCATCCAGCCCGAGACGACGGTGGCTGTCCTTGGCAAGGACATCCGCTTCACCTGCCTGGCCGCCAGCAGCAGCAGCTCCCCCATGGTGTTTGCCTGGAAGAAGGACAACGAGATGCTGCACAACGCCGAGATCGAGAACTTCGCGCACGTGCGGGCCAAGGACGGGGAGGTGATGGAGTGCACCACCATCCTGCACCTGCGGCACGTCACCTTCGCGCACGAGGGCCGCTACCAGTGCGTCATCACCAACCACTTCGGCTCCACCTACTCCAACAAGGCCCGACTCACCGTTAACGGTGAGTGGCAGCTGCTTGCTCTTCTCCTCCTCTAGCCCCAGCTCCTACGTGGTACAATTCCTTGGGACTCGGTTGCTCCTGAGGGTCCATTCCTGATGGTGAGCTCTTAACCTCTGCACGGCAGCTGTTTGTATCTCAGTGGATGCTGGGAAATGCCCTGTGAGGAGCACACACCATTTTGTGTTGGCTGCCATCCAGCCAAGCACTTCAGCATGCATGTTCTTAGCAGCTTGAGCTGCTGCTCTTTGGCCGCTCAGGTAGATTCTTTGCCCTATGAAAACGAAAATGCAAAGGGATGCAAAGAAGAGGGATGTAGCAGTTGGAAGTTCTCTGTAGGAGAGATAATAGATTTTTTTCCCAGGTTTTCACAAAAGAAAATTAGCTTTGATCCCAGCTCTAATGATCTGAGTTGAGGGTGTCATGGACTCTGCAGACAGGTGTGTTCTGTAGAAACACGGGGTCAGTCCCCAGCAGTTCAGACTCATCCTGCAGAAGCACGTGGCCATCCTCCTGCCCGTGGGCAACTGTCACCTTAATCCCCTCTGTGGGACGGAAGACAGCACTGCCCAGAAGACGGTGTTTCCCCACGGAATCGCTCATGCCCTTTTCTTGCTTTTCCTTTATCAGTGCTGCCATCGTTTATCAAAACTCCCCACGACATCACGAGCCGGACGGGGACGACGGCGCGCCTGGAGTGCGCGGCCGAGGGCCACCCCACGCCGCAGATCGCCTGGCAGAAGGACGGCGGCACCGACTTCCCCGCGGCCCGCGAGCGCCGCATGCACGTCATGCCCGACGACGACGTCTTCTTCATCACCGACGTCAAGGTCGAGGACATGGGGGTCTACAGCTGCACTGCTCAGAACTCTGCGGGCTCCGTGCTCGCCAATGCCACCCTCACCGTGCTGGGTAAGATGGCTTTTGGCTTTTATGTTTTTCGTGTATTTGTAATCCTGCAATTCTTTTGTGTGTGACTCTAAACTCCATGTGGAGTGTTAGATACTGTTGTCCCATTTTGGCCAGACAAAGCAATTCCTCTCCAGGCCTGGGAATCAAGGACACCTCACTGTCTCCGGCCTTAAGAGATGGAAATAAAAATGAGTTGGGAGGGGAAGCAAACTTCATTACCTGAAGCTGTAATTGGAAGATTAACCCTCAACATGCAAATGGACCAAAGTTATAACAGTGTGAAAACCTGTGACCCATCATCCATTTTTGGGTGTAGCCTCTGGGGGCGCTTCATCTGCCCTAAATGAACCTGAAGTCCCTTCAATGAATATAACTGCTTTTATTCCCTTAATTTTGTCTGGCCTCTGTTTTTAGGTAGTCCCAAAAAGGCATCACCGGTGCCTCAGAAGGCTGAGTGCAAGTGGGAGCTGGGAGGGATGGCCATTCAAGCTCTTTACCAGATGGAGATAAAAGAGAGACAGAGTCAAATGGTCTGCTTAGTCTTGTTTCATTCTTTTACACTGTAGTTCACTAATGAAAAATACCTGTTAAGTAAGAGAAGGAGCTGTAAGTCACATCTCCTCTTGTGCCAAGGAAGCCCCTCCAACCAGCCTGTTTGCTGTCTGGGAAAATTACTTCAAAAGGAAATTGCACTTCATCTCTCTTGCTCTGTGAAATAATTCACATTTCAGCTGTTGGCCCACATCTTCAGAAGTTTCTTGTTGGGAAAACTTAACACCAGTTGATTGTGGGAAGCGGGGCCTTGGCTGTGGTTGTTAGATCTGTTGTGGTGTACAGCTGCCATGTTCCTGAGCACGTGCCTGCTTCGTGCATTGCTGTGTCTGCAGGAGCACGAGGAACATTCAGTGCTGTTAAATCTGTTGTTACGCTGTCCCTAAAAATTAATTTCTGTGTTTGTTCTCCTGCAGAGACACCGTCTTTGGTCCATCCACTGGAAGATCACGTGGTGTCCGTCGGTGAGACCGTGGCTCTCCAGTGCAAAGCCACGGGGAGCCCCCCACCCCGCATCACCTGGCTGAAAGGTGACCAGCCCCTGGTGGTGACAGAAAGGCACCACTTCACCTCGGGCAACCAGCTGCTGATCGTGAGGAACGTGGTGCTGGAGGACGCGGGGAAGTACACGTGTGAGATGTCCAACACGCTGGGCACGGAGCGCGCGCACAGCCACGTCAGCATCCTGCAGGCGCTGGGCTGCCGCAAGGACCGCACCACCGTGGGCATCATCACCATCGCCGTGGTCTGCAGCATCGTGCTCACCTCCCTGGTCTGGGTCTGCATCATCTACCAGACCAGGAAGAAGAGTGAAGAGTACAGTGTCACCAACACAGGTAGCTGCAGTGTCCTGAGGCCCCCTCTAACCTTTCGTGCTGCCAGACATCCCACCGAGGCTGAGCCTGCTCCTCAGGGAGCCTCACAATCCACTGAACTGCAGCTGGCTTATCTCCCTGGTTCTCTTGGCTCACAGGGCTGGAACCAGCTCTCACTTGCTGCTGAAGCATGTTCAGAGCTGCATTTCTCCCCTTGGCTTGCTCTTCAGGAAGGTCTTTTCCACTTGGCAGTAGTTCCAGCCATTGCTTTGCTACTTTGGTTTTCCATGACCATAAATGATAATTTTGGGGTAGTCCGGATGATGTCCACGATGTTGAGAACCTGTCTTACTTTTTGGAAATCTGTATTTTCAAACACTTAGAAGTCAAAACTTGAAAAATTAATCTTAGAAGCTGGAATCCCTTCTTCCATGTTGGGTATGAGAGCTAGCCCTGATGATGGGGGGGTATCTGTTACATTTTAGAGGAAGAATTAGCATTTATTGCTTTCTCCCGATACTCAGAGGGGATAATTTGGCACTAAAATAAGTGTTGCAGTGAAAATAAAGTTTCCTGCCCTCCTTATGCAGCCTCTGAACAAAACAGAAGTATGGAAGAATCAACCTAAGGCTTTCCCAGCCTGCTTGGAATTTCCAGCCTTCCAGCTATGCTTACCTTTAGATAGACTACAAAAGGATTTTTAAAGACATGGGCTAGGTAGGAAATCTTGGATAACCTATTAGCAGTGTGATGTAATAGTGGGATTCTTTTATAACTCCTTTTTTTAGTCCTCAAAACCCAGGGCTTCGTGCTCGATATAATTGAGTTTCACTTGGTTTTGTGTGGCAAGGGAAGCTGAAATTGCCTGATAGAAAATGAAGAAAGCCAAGAGGTTTAAGACTTATTTCCTGCTTAAGAGAATCAGACACCCTGTTCTGCAGAATATTTTTACTCTTGACTTCAGAAGGCAGAAGTAAAAGGAAGGACTTAATTTCAGGGGAAAGAGAAGGATTTACTTACTCTGAACAAATAGTTCTACTCCACCTTCTATGTACTGACCATGCCACGTGCAAACACTCTAAGTGCCTTTATCAGCACACCCTCCCACAGCTTTAAGCTTTGAAAAATCAGCAATGGGGCTTCTGAGGGGAAGGGAATATTTAGATAGTTCAGTTTCCAGTGCACCTACAGAAAATAACTGGTTCTAGATCTGATCCCAAATCCCCCTTGAAAATGTGAATTTACTTTGAAAATCCTGCTGGGAGTTGATTTTTCTGCTCTCCCATTGCTCTAGATGAGACTATTGTGCCTCCTGATGTGCCAAGCTACTTGTCCTCCCAAGGGACTCTCTCGGAGCGCCAGGAAGTGGCCATTGGAGTGGACACCCAGCAGCCCAATGGGCACATTGACAGCAATGGTGAGAAATGGTTCAGTTATTCTGTAATGCTGCATCTGAACTTGATATGGGAGGTAGAAATCTCAGCCCAGAGTACTTCTGTGTTTGTGTTTGTTCTGAGTTATCTGGGAGATCTTTATAATGTAACTCCTGCATTTATGCAGAGCAGGGATCTGTGTTTGACTTCACAGAGCTCTCCTCTCCCAGGTGTAAGTGTTCCTACAAGCCTCAGAAAGTGTTCCTGACTGCCTCAGAAACTGCTCAGTCAGGCCCTAAGGACTGGTTGTTTGCTAACTTTGGAGTCTTTTTTTGGCAGCAGAGTTACCCATAGTCATACCAGAAATTGCATTTACATTGCCTGTCCCTGCCTTCAGGCTTTGAAATTAAATGTTGGGGTTTTACACTATTTGAACACGGCACATTAGGGAGGAGAAGTTAAGAGTTCTGAACCAAGATCCTCCTGAGATTGTGCAGCATTTTTTCTGTTAAATGTTGGCTGAAAATTATCTATTATCTTCATTTCTATTTTTTAATCCCTTTTCCAGTGTAAGACCAACAAGTCATTTAACTGTGAGCAGCTGGCTGTGATCTTTACCCAGATGGTTTGTTTGTTACAGGGATGTGTCAGGCTGATGTTGGAAGGTGTCCAGATGTTGAAGCTCCTGCTGTAGGTTGTAGACAGCCCAAGCTGTGTATCAGCTATAATAAAGACACTTGGAAAACTGAGGACATGGCCGATGGAATGCTTGTTCCAGAGAAGACAGGTACAAAACCCATTAATCTGGGAAGGCATTTCGTGTCTGTGCAGATCACAAAACCCTCCAAGTCAGGCAGCATTAACACAAGAAATTGTTACCTTCAGAGAAAAAAAAAAGCTCAGAATGATTCTCAGGTGGAAGCACAGAAAATTTACTTTCTTCTGCTTGCTTTGATCCTCTCTCAAGCTTGGGTAGCTGGAATTTGAGGAACTGTCAGAAAGAGGCAGAGTAAAGCTCCCAACTGCCATTCTGTGCAGCTGGCTGATGGGAATTTTGATTTGAAATATTCTTAAATTATGAGAGCACTTTCAAAACTGAAACTGTTAAATTTTTTCATGCTCTTTTAAAAGGGCTGTTGACTTCAAAGCTCAGCTTTTTAATTTATTTTGAAATTTTAAAGGTTGTTTTGGGCACTACACCTGCCTCTGCTCTTTGCCAATTTCTATGGTGTTCCACTCATACTTTTCTATTTTTAGGATGTGTTTTCTGTTCTCACACTGTATTGTAAAAATCACAGAAAATCAGCCAATGAAACAAATTTTCTCTCTAGGAGAAACAAATGTAAAGTTTAATAATGGAAAGTTGTTGAGTGCACTAAGGAGATTAACTTTCAACATTTACAAACTCCTTGCCACTTTGAATTCTGCTCATCTGTTGTTCCCACTACCAGTAATAACATATCTTGAGATAACAGTGCAAGCTGATGCTGCTCCCTGTAAAGCAGCAGCGCAAAATTAAGAAAGGTAACTTGGTATTTTAAAGCAGCTACAGTAAAGTTTCACTTTGCACTTCTACCCTGATTAGAAAGTCTGGAAAAGGAAATAAATGCATACTTTATTTTTAAAAAAAGAAAGTTACAAGTACTTTGGAGTGAAAAAGAATCCCTAACTAAAGCTGTTAATTGGAACTACCTGGAGTGATGGTGGGTAATAGCCCTGTGTAAGACCACGAAGTGTCCACATTATTTAGCGAGAGATTCCCTCAGTGAACTACACAGAACTGCCCTTTCCTGCCATGATTTGTGTGCTCCAGTGCTGGCCACTTCCAGCTGCTCCTCTTACCTTGTTGATTTTCCCTTCCTCCCCCAAAGGCTATGGGCTGCCCGTGGTGTGCACGGAGTGCAGCGGCAGCACGGACAGCGTGAACGTGCACATCTACCCCAAGGACTCGGAGAGCCTAAAGACTGTGGAGAACACCCACCCCAATGCACTGAGCAGCAGGGAGCACCATAGGAAGAGGGGTGCAGGCACCAGCCTTCTCCATGCTCAGCCCTGCAACGGGATTGCCAGTGGCAAGAGGGTGGAAACAGACGGGACCCTGTACCCCAGCAACCACGACAGGATAAGGCCGGAGGGCACGGCCGGCGCGCTGCTCGCGGACACGCGCGGTACGTCCTTCCTCGGGGTCACCTCTGGTCCTGGGGCCACCAGCCCCATGTTGGTTTGAGCATAGAACAGATTTATTAAAGTTGGGAAAGATCTCCAGGGCCATGGAGGATGGAAGTGCTTGGCAGGCTGAGCTTCACCTAACCATGCTGCTCCTTTGGGGTTTTGCAGGCTCTTCACAAGCAGCAGCAAAGCCTTCAGAGCTTAACAACCTTAATTTGGTGAGAGCTTCACCTGCAGGAGGGTCATTAAAGCAACTGAACGTGCTTCCTGAACTATCCCCAGCACTACTGGATCTGCAGAGGGAAGCAGAGGTGGAGCAGGCTCTCCTGCCCAACAGCACCACAGCCCAGCCCCGTGACTCCGCTCACGAGCCCAAGCTACCCAACAGGTCTCTGGACTGAGAGCACAGACTGGCTGCCATGTGCAAATCAACAAACACACTATTACTTTTTTTAAATTTTTTTTTTTTTTTTTTTTGCACAGAGTATATAGGCTACTTACTTCTACCTCGAATCTTGAACTGATGGCCTGGCAAAGGCAACCAACTGAGGTATGAGAAACAAGCTTGTATGGGGAACAAAGTCCTGTTCGAGCGTCACCTGATTGTACATAGTTTAAAACTTCCCTGAGAAGTATGAAGTGTTCAAAAGTCAACTTGCATATGAAGCACATAAATGCAAGGGATTATTGTGTAAAGAGAAAAGTATTTGATACAATTGTACATAAGAGTTTTCATATATAAATATATATATAAAAATATATATATCTTTTACAGAGGCTATTTTAATCTTTAGTGCATGGAAAACTGAGTGAAATTTTACAATTTTGGCAATATTGTTTTCAGTATCAGGTTGCTGTTAAACTTTGTGAGACAAATAATTCTGGTGCCTTAAATGCATAAACAAAACTTTTAAAAGCCAGACTGTTCCAAAGGGATTATCCTCTTTTCAGTGGAAGTTCCTTTACACCATGTACATTGGGGCTGGGGCAATCCCAGGTACTGGTTGGGTGGAAAAGTGACCAGGAACAGCCCTGTGGAGAGGGACTTGGGAGTGTTGGTGGATCAGAGGCTGGACGTGCCCTGGCCATGTGTGCTCACAGCCCAGAAATCCAACCATGTCCTGGCCTGCATCCAGAGCATTGTGGGCAGCAGATTCTTCTCCTCTGCTCCACTCAGGTGAGGCCCCACCTGGGGTTCTGCACACAGTTCTGGTGCCCTCAATGTAAGAAGTAATGGGTTCAGAGTGAAAAGGGGGAAATTTAGGTTAGAAACAGAAGAAATTGAAATTCTTCCCTGTGAGGGTGGTGAGGCACTGGTAGAGGTTGCCAGAGAAGCTGCAGATGTCCCATCCCTGTAGGTGTTCAGGCTGGATGGACCTCTGAGCAACCTGGACAAATGAAAGGTCTCCCTGCCTGTGGAAGGGGGCTGGAACAAGATCATCTTTAAGGTCAGGACAGGCTGGATAGATGGGCTAAATCCAACAACATGAAGTTTAACAAATCCAAGTGCTGGGTCCTGCACTTTGGCCACAACAACCCCTGCAGCGCTACAGGCTGAGGACAGAGGGGCTGGACAGTGCCCAGGCAGAAAGGGACCTGGGGACACTGGTTGACAGCTGGCTGAACATGAGCCAGCAGTGTGCCCTGGTGGCCAAGAAGGCCAATGGCTCCTGGCCTGGATCAGGAATGGTGTGGCCAGCAGGGGCAGGGAAGTCATTCTGCCCCTGTGCTCAGCACTGGTGAGGCCACACCTCGAGTGCTGTGTCCAGCTCTGGCCCCTCAGTTTTAGGAAAGACATTGAGATGCTGCAACGTGTCCAGAGGAGGCAACGAGGCTGGAGAGGGGCTGGGAACACAATTCCTGTGAGGAACGACTGAGGGAGCTGGGGGTGTTCAGCCTGGAGAAAAGGAGGCCCTGAAATGTGGCTGTAGCCAGGTGGGGTTGGGCTCTTCTCTCAGGCAACCAGCGACAGGACAAGAGGACACAGCCTTAAGCTCTGCCAGGGGAAGTTTAGGCTGGACATTAGGAAAAAAATTTCTTCACAGAAAGTGATTGGACGTTGGAATGGGCTGCCCAGAGAGACAGTGGAGTCACCGTGCCTGGACATGTTTAAAAAAAGATTGGATCTGGCACTTAGCCATGGTTTAGATGATAAGGTGGTGTTAGGCCGTAGGTTGGACTTGAATATCTCAAAGGTCTCTTCCAACCTAGTTAATCCTGTGATTCTATCCCTTCCAATCCAATACTTTCTGTGATTCAATTGGATTACTTAGCACAAATTTCCTTCCCCTTAGAAATTTATTGTACTTAACACATTTAATAACAGAGATCTTCAACCGTGTCAAGTGAAATTTATAAATAAAAAAAGCAGTGAGCAATTACATAGCAACCTGATATTCTCCTCTTGGTGGAAGAACTAAAATTCCATTATTTTTCAAAACTTTATAAAAATTAGTATTTGAACTGTGACTGTGTGAGACTATAGAGTGGACCACACAGGAGGCACTAAATAACTCTTCAACAGTGCAGAGCCCCAAAACAACCAGAGGAAAAGGCTGTTTTGACTGGGGAGAAGTTGTTACCAAAATAAATAACTTGTGCAGTAAACCAGGGGTGGTCTCATAACATTGCACCTCTCAAACACGTCATCACAGAGGTTTTACCTGCCATGTGTGCACAGCACTGAGCACCACAGCCCTCACCACAGGCCCTTCCCCTCCCAAAGGACCCAGCTCTACCTGTCTGAGGTGTGTGCAGCAATCCAGCCTTGCCCTGTTTAGAATAAATAACCTGTGCCAGAATAACACATTTTCACACCCGAAAACCACATCTGTTCTGGGGGGTTTGAAACCATAGAGCTGTTTTGACAACAAAACTAAACTGTACTCCTAAGGGGACAGCTGTATCACTAATTCATCCAATGCTTTTTTTTTTTCCCTTCAACACAATATTACACTTTGTAGTTGAACAGCCAGACTCTCTATATGAAAATATCACCTTAAAGTGAGTTATGCTGCCTTGTGTAGCAATTCTGGGCTAGTTAGAAATACACTTGTTTTATAAGGAAAACTGTGGATTCATGGTTGAATAGACTTTTAAGTGGAAATGACCCAGATGTTTTTATGTGGTCTTTGAAGTTCATCCTTTAATGGGGGGGGGGGTATAAAGAAATGCCCACCTCTGTCAAACAGATCTTTATCACTTCTGACTTCACAATGATGCTTTTTATTTATAGAAAGGTTGCTTTCTGTTGGTGTTTGTTGGTACCTGTGGAGGGAGGACTCCCAGTTCTTTGTGATTTGAGTTCTGCTAACATGAGGTTGCTAACTCTGGTGATGACTACTTTGGGGCAGGTTTATCATGGGTGGGAGGGGTTGTTGTTACTTTTTTCCTTGGGAGCAACTCAAATACCAGTTCCACTAAGGCCAAGTCTGGGCATCCACCTTTGCCAGGACTGTGGTTCAGAACAAGCAGCAGGGACAAAGGGCAGAAACACTTCATGTTCACTTTAGATCCATCACTGAGGGATCTGCCCCAGTGCTGCTGCACCTGTGGGGTTTCAGGGAGTGGCTGCAAGCTGCCCCTTGGTTTTATTACAAGCTGGTCCTACCAGCCTTAGCTTGAGGAGCCACCAGCTCCTGTAAGGGAAAGACCTCAGGCCCTGAGGGTCAGGGAGAGCAGCAGCTGCCCCTGCATGAAGCCAGGCATAATTCAGCCAGTACCTGTCTGTCCCAGTCCCTGACTATTGACACGTTTGCACTTTGAGACAGGTGGCGAATTATGTTGAGTGCCAAGTTTATTCAGAGCAGAGGAAATGGATGTTAGAAAATTATAAACCGAGCACAGTTTTCCCTTTGCTGAAGGGAAAAGTGCTCCAGAACTAACTCATGGAAGCAGGGACATGGGGAAGATGAGAATGATTCAATGGGCTCGTTTTGCTGGCAGAAATGTCATCACCAGTGCACATACAAAAGCATATTTGCCATGTTAACATTGAAAATAATGTTTCTGAATAAAGTTAACTGCCTAATGTTATGACTTCCACTAAATATGTGAATTTGCTGCTTCTAAGAGGCAATGTGAAAGAGGAAGTATTACTTTTGTGTACAAATTTATTTATTTATTAGAGAATTTGGTACAATGTTGTACATTGAAAAACATGTAAGATATTGAAGTGTCTAACAAACGGCATTGAAGTGTCTTTAATAAAGGTTCATTTATAATATTACGGCTGATCTGTTGAGAGTGAGCTTTTGGGAGTTTCAGTTGAAAATTAAATAAAATTCTAATCCATTGCTATATTTCTTTCCTGTCTTTCTCTTATGAAAATGGAGATTAACTGCCAAAGTACCTGCTCTTGAAATTGGGCCATGAGATCCTGGGGAACAGCGTGAGGCTCTGACAGCCTGGCATGTGGATGGGGTAGAATTTGGGGCTGGATTGAAGAATACAATACAGAACTTGTAAGAAATACATTTCCAATATATCAGCTTGCTTTAGTATCTGGCAAGTCCCCTATCTTGGCAGTGAGAACAGAACAGATGAGGGGTGGGGGTGTGTGTGTGCATGTGGGCAAGTAAAAACAGGGCCAGGACAGCACCAGACCCAGCTGCAGTTGTGAACACCTCTGGTGTTCCCAAACCCCAACCCCACCCTGGGTGGAAACTCCAGAGGTAGCTTTGGACCTAAGCCTGCATTCCTGCTTTAACTAAAAATCTCAATTCAGCTTCTGTAGATTTTTTAAAAATTAAAACTAATTCCCCCTTGAAATTATCACTTTGGGTATAAAGCAAGTTGTCTGAGAATACTCAAAGTTCCTTAACACATCTAGGAGTTAATTTTTTTTTAAATTGAGAGAGGTTTTAAGAGGCTGGTGCCTGGTGTAAAATTTAAGTTGTTCTCCCACTTTATCCTAGTAATGGGCTACATTAAATTTGGGTAAACTTGAAATAAAACATTGCTAAAACCTAAGGCAAACAGTCATAGGGGAATCCATGCATTTTTTCGTCTATTTTTTCTCCCCACAGGTCCCAAAACTAAAAATGTCTTTTTCATCCATATTAGGCAAACCTGGTGCATGCAGAACAGCCCTGGCCACCTGCTGGGGCTGTCAGTTGCCTGCTGCCATTCCCAGGTACCTTTGGCTTTCTTGTGGTGCAGAGCTGTTCCACTGGCACAGAGGAAGGGCAATCACTTGAGGTCTGTCCCCTTCCACCACTAGGCTGGCTAAAACAATTTGGCTGCTTGGTTGGGATTTTTTATTTTAATTAAAAAAAAAAAGGTGATGACAAAAACTGATTCTGCAATATTAAATAAAAACAACAAAAAAAATGCACCATTTGGACCCAACAACATAAAGATGATTATTTACAGCTCAAGTAATTAAATGCATCAACTGCAGTGCTAACCCCCTCACCATGTTTAAAGAGCTTCAATAGAAAATAGATTTTTGAGACAGAGTAATAAATCTCCCTCCCTTCCCAGCCCCTAAAATTGAATGTGCTATATGTATATATAGAATGTCATAAAAGAGACAGCCTCAAAGTGGCAGGAAGCACAGCTTCACCAAGCCATGGTAACGAGGAGTGTTACCAACCAGCCAACATGGGACTTGGCTGAATTCCCCATTTTAATTGAAGATTATTTTTAAGAATTATGTCCTTTGTTCTGTATGTTTTACTTGTCTGCCAATTGTTTGCTAAGTTTTGGCCTCTAAAAAGTCTTACTACCCTGTCATGGATAGCAGTGTAATAAAACATCCAGCCTGTGCTGTAGGCACTCCGGGCAGGGGCTCTGGTGTCACTGGTGTCCCCTGATCAGGCCACTGACCTGGTCTGGCATTTGTTCTCCCTCTCCCTGGACTCCAAACACCTGTACATTGTCCTCATGAGGGGAACAGCCTCACAGGTAAATTACAGCAGCCTAGGGCAGCACATCACCCCTGGCACATCAGTGTTGGGATGACAGGGACGGTGCCAGCAGGACGAGTGAGCCGGCACGGCTCAGTCCCAGGGCCCTGTGGCACCACTGCTCTCCTGTGTGAGGAGCTGCCCATGGCCCAGCCCAGAGCCATGCAGGGAACCATCACCCACCACAGCCCCTTGGCTTTGCCTGCCCACACAAACACCCTCCACAGCTAAACCTCCCCAGCCACCGCTCAGCCAAGCTGGTGCTGCAAACCCCCAGCACCGAGTCTGGTGATAATGTTGAGTAATTCCAATAAGGTCTTTTCATCACACTCATCCTCGCACCATTTTGGCTGCTGCAGCTTCTGTTTCCTACATGAGAACAGCAGCAGAGTTTTGCCTGCCAGCAACCCCCCGAGAGCCCTCAGGATCCACCCCTACAGCAGCAGAACTCTGATGTTCTCCCTGCATTGCCCTCCCAGCTTGCCCCCTAGGCTTCACCACTTCCATCCTCCTGCTGCTTCAGCAGCTGAGGGATGAAGAGCAAAAGAAGGCAGAGCTCCGTGTCTTTGCACAAGCACAGCTGTAAAATAATACAAGCCTGTGCTTTTACTGGAGAAATATGAGTGTGATTAATAAAGCTGCACTGGCTCCCACACAGGAATGCTTGCTGACCACCTGTAGGTATAAACAGGAATATAAACTTCCACAAACACAGCTCGAATCAGAAACAAATGGATGATTGTCTTTTACAAAGAGTTCTCCCAAGCCAGGATCCTTTTGGTGCTGTTGGAGGGCAGCAGGCTGTAACTCTATCGGCTCTTCCCCTCCCCTGTTACGAGGCAGGTGCCACTGAATGATGAAAACTTGCTTTATTTCAGCCTCCCCACTCAGCCCCCAAGCCAGAGCTTTCCAAAACACTTTCCCTGTAGGAGTTCTAATAATGCCTTTTGCAGCCACCGTAATTAGCTGTTTACCCCCCAAACATTACTTTTTTGGCACAACTCTTCAAAATTACCTCACCCACTTTCCATGCAGGAAAATTTCATGTTTGGGAAGCTGGATTATTGGAGGATTTACTTTTCTCTAGCAGGGAGAGTGGCTCTCAGCCTGCAGGACAGCTGCTGTGAGGGGTGCGGGAGGAAGGCTCTGCTCCCAGCCCGGCTCCTCCTCCGCCTCGGCGGCTTCTCCCCGGGCAGGATCGGCCGGGCTGGCTCAGAGCAGCAGCTGCCGAGTCTTCTCGTATGTCCCCAGGAAGATGAAGCCTCCCAGGCTGATGGCTGCCATCCGTGGGACAACACCTGCGAACAAGCTGAAGGCAAAGGAAAAGCACTTTGAGAGATGAGCGGGGAGCGGATGCAGGGGCTTCGCAAAACAAAGCCAAGAAAAACTCTCTCTTGCTGGTTTCTTAAATCCCACCCCGCTACTCACTGCAGGGATCTGTCTGGACTTCCCTAACACAGCACTCCCAAGGCTTGTGGTTTTTAACCCCTCTCCACACTCCTCGGGTGCAGAAGGACAAGGCAGAGGCCATTATGGACCACTGGAATGGGGAGCTCAGGCACATGGCCACAAAGAGCTGCAGACAGGTGGGAACACCCTGTCCTCCACTGCCCCCACAGCCTCTCGGGGCCAGGGGCTCCCCCGTGCAGAGACAGCCCTGCTCACTGCAGTGGCTCATTCCCAGGAACACACAACAGCCATGAGGGAGCAGAAATATTCCATTTGTGGCACCTTCAGCTGCCACCTTTTTAGGTGCCTGATCTTCATAGTTATTTGAAATTAACAGGAAGCTCGTGCAAAGCCAATTGCTTGACACATCTAAACTCACAGCTGGTTTAACAACTTCAGGACAGGCCAGTGTATCCTCCCAGAGGACTACAGGCTTCCTTTGTGGCAAGCAAGGACTAAATTCGAATCCGTTTGGCATCCCACCCCCCTTCCAGATCTGTGGCACTCAGCCTGGCTGAGCTCCACAGGGATCCTGTCCCTGGCTTTCCCAAGCACTGCATGGTCCCTGCTAAGAGGGTGTCCACAGTGGGACACGCCGTAATTCCTGGTGAGACCTGGCTGCTCAGGAGCTGGCTGCACAGGGAAACCTCTGGCAGTAATGAGCTCTGCTAAGGAGCCTGGAGCACACAGGCAGATGGAAACATTTTATGGCTTTACTAGACAGCAATTGGGCCTATTACCATAATGACAGCTTTAAAACAGAGTAATTTGTACAAGGCATGTATGGACAGAGCACTGATAGGGCAAATCCTAGGGAGCAGCACACAGCATCCCTCTCCTGCCGAATTAGGGAGCCTCATTACGGGAGCAGGGGCAGACATTCGTTTCCAGAACAGCCCACTCGAGACAGAGCTATTAAACAAACAGGGGCCCATAACTGAGTTACCCAGAAGCTGCATCCCTGGCAGCCCCTATTACTAACCATCACTTCCAAGAATCCTGGCCCTGCTTCTCCCAGTTTCCTGTTCCCACCTGCCACCCGCAGCCTCTCCAATCCAGGCTTCCCCCATGGGCTCCCTTTCTGTGTGAGGGCAGAGCTGAACAGCTGCAGGGAGGTCCCAAATCCAAAGAGCAGAGCTCTGTGGCAGGTCTGATCCAAACTGGTCTCTGCTGGGCTATGCCTGCCTCCATCAGCAGATGAGATAAATTTGGTTTATTTCTGCTGGCCCCATCAGAAAGCGCTCTGGTGGGCAGAGGTCTGCTGTCTAGCTGGATTTGGTCTCTGTCTGCAGACTTCACCTGGCACTCTGCCACTCCTCAATTCCTAACAGGACTCCTGCAGTTACCCTTTGGATCATTGAATCACTTAGGTTGAAAAAGGACAAACCCAAAATGACCCAGCACTACCAAGCCCACCACTAACCCGTGTCCCCAAGCACCACAGTTACACGTTTTGAACACTTGCAGGGATGCTGATTCTACCACTTCCCTGGGAAAAAGGGCAAGGCAATGCAGGGCTTGGACACAGCACAGAGGGCCTAGTGCTGAAAAAAGCTCTGTGTGTAACTTGCAGCCCAGTGGTGGAGGCTTTCTCTGCCCTGCTTGGCTGCCAGGCAAAATTCCCCCAGAGACAGGACCCTTCTCTACTCCCCAAAGAGAATTCTCTCTGCTCTCCTCCCCTCGAGGGGCTGCCCAGCAACAGAGGCTTTCTCTGTGCATGTGCTGTTAACTGCTGAGGCATGTGCCCTTCTGGTATTTTTCCACTGAAGTCGAGATTCATAACCCACACTTCAACAAATAAAACTAAACTATGTCGAGGGATTGTTATTTCAAAATTAAATCAGTACCTCACATGTGCCAATTCTTCTCAGGCTAGGAAGCTCAGGGAAGGAACAGGACACCTGGTGTAACACCACCAGCTCCATCCCTAGCTCTACACAGGCCACCTCACCAGCATCACCACTCCAATAACCCTCGTGTTTCTCACCAATAAGTTGTGAAGTTTCATCCACGGCTTTCAAACACCACTATCTCCTTGTGTGAAAAGCCATCAGACAAGATGCAAACTCCCTTTCCTGTGCATGATTCCTCTACTCCTCTGGCAAGACCAAAGAGGTTCACAGATTCACTCACCCCATCCCTATCCTAACCCCTGCCAGTCCTGGCTCTCCCTTGACAGAAAGGGATGTGGAATTTCTTGGCGTGAAGCAGAGGGATTTACTAGGTGCAGACCAGGAAGCTGAGCCCTGTGCTCTGGTTTTAATAAGGTGGCAATAAGCAATGCGTCTTTCTGCCCTCAGAATTCCTCCTCTTCAAGTACGAGATTTATTAGAGGAGCCATTAATCATGTCATGTTGTAACTGGCCAAAAAAGCCCGACATTTTTATTGGTTTTGATTAATAGATTTATAATTGGCAGCAGGCATGGCAGCCTCTGCGTTTATTTTTCCCAAGACTTTCTTCCTTTTCCTCGCAGCTGACGCAGCTTGGCCTTCTTTACACGTTACTTTTTCTCCAGATCTCTTATTGTTTTGATTTCAACTGAATTGTGTTCTCTTTGGTCCTAGTCCACTGGTGCTATCTTTGGGCAGAGTTTAATTCTGGGTTGTTTAGAAAAGGGCACTGCTGAAACACCATGAAAAGAGCACAAACATACATTTTTACTTTCTGCTGTTGCCTGGGGGTGGGGGGGAGTTTCCTCAGTCAAATCCATGCCTCTTCACACCCTTCAGAGCTCAGCTTCCACCAGCAGCAGACCTGGCCTCACTTCTCCCAGTCCCTTGAACATGCCTGAAGAGCCATGCAGGGCCCAAAACTCACCCACTGCCACATCACCTTGTCCCCTCCAAGAGGCAAACCTGAGACAGCCCATGCCTGAGTGCTGCCGGGGGGCACAGCTGGATGCCTTCCTGGAATCAGTGTTCAGGAACTTCCTGCAATTTGTTTTGAATTATTTCCCACATGTGTAGAAAGAAGGTTGAACTTTTATTAGCTGGGCAAGCAGAGATCAGATGTTCAGAGAAAGCTGTCCCCTGCAAAGCTGCGTTGTGCACAGTGCTTTGGGCAACAAAGGTTAGAACAGTGCCCTGAAAGAGTGAGAGGGCTAAAAATCTAGGGAAAAGTCCCAACCTTCCAAAAATCCCTCTGTTTCTCTTCCAGGCCAAAGACAGGTGAGACATGAGCCCTGATGAAGGAGGCACAGGCTGAACTTCATGGACTGGAGAAGTTAAGACATACATTTACATTCAGAGGCCAACTACTGGTATAAGACACACACTCAAAGAGGACAGAGTGGTGTAAGTGAAGCAGTGTCAGTAAAAATCAATAATAATTTTGACACCTCAAAATGTTCAAGAAACACCAGCAGAAAACTCTGTGTTCCCACACTGCTCCAAGGTCAGGAGAGCAATTCTCTGTCTCAGGACTGGACAAAGTGAGGCACTTAAGAGACTGGATGGACATCACCTTAGACTTCCACAGCTGGTCAGAGGAAAGCCCAGAACATTTCTCCACTCTGGCTACATCAGGAAAGCCCTGCAGAGCTGCTCTGTGGCTGCTCAGACCTACTCTTTGCACTCAAGCCTGGCTCAGGAAACTTGCACTTTTGCACACTGCAAAAATCTGGGGGCACTTGCTCAAGGCCAGACCTAAAAGGAGTTTCAAAGCTCACAGCTCCTCCCTCTGCTTCAGCTTGTCCCCACTGCTGGTACCACACTGGCATTGCCTGCTCACACTGAGCTTCACAACAAGAATGGGGAATTGAAAGGAACAGAGGAGACCTTGCTGCTTTCAAATCTGCAAGAAATTGCCAGGAGGAGGAAAAACTGTCCATAAGGGGCTTGTGGGTCCTATGCTGACCTTCCCTGGCACCTCAGGAGAGGGGATTCACATCCCTCAAATGAAACCTCTGAAACTGCCACGAGATGTGCCTGAATTCAAATGGATACAAATCACAAATGTTCACAGGGAAAAGTCCATCGTGGGTTATTAACACAAAGCCACCCTTGCCTCTGACACCTGGAGCTGGGCTTAGAGGTTGGATATATTCCCAGCAATGCCCCCTTTTCTGTACTCTTCCCTGGACACTGTCCCCAGCCAGGGCTAAGGTGAGGACACTCAACCTCCCTGAGGGATTTGTTCTTGGCTACCCAACTGTTGCTCCCTGCCCAGGTGTGCAGCAATCAAAAGGTTTTTCTGTATGCCAGTATTTAAACAGAAACAGATCCCACCCCATCCTCTCACACCCCCTAAACACACAGACAACACAACCCCTGAGGTGCAGCACGTCCTTACCCTGACAGGCCTTGTGTCCTCCAGATGCCACCAAGGGCAGCCAGAACATTCCCACTGGCATTGCTGGAACCAGCCTGCACCACAGAGAGAGATTGAAAATGTTGGCAGAGGTTTAGTTATCTACTGAGCTCCTGTGCCTGGTTAGTGCTACATGACAGGAGTTACAGACATCCTAATAACCTCCTTACCCCAGGCACAGGCAAAAGCTCCTCATCTCCAGGAATGAAAAAAAGGGCAGAAAGTGAAGCAGAGGCACAGAAAAACAAAACAATCAAGGTCCCAGAGCTGGTTAGTTCAGAACTGGGCAGCCAGTCCCTTCTGCACTACACTCAGCTCTACATCAAGCAGCTGGCACTGCAGTTAGACCTTAATAAAAACACACTCTCAAAGCACCAAGTGTCTTTGCTGCTCCTTTAGATTTAAAAGAATAACAACAACAAAAAAACTCTGAATAGTGTATTGCATGTGAAAATTGTCTTGAGTGCAAAACAGAGGACAAACAGCAGGACTAGAGACACTTAAATTCCATGTATGAATTCTTAATGTGAAATGACTGATTGAAACTGAACGGTCTCAAAATACCCTCATTTCTTTACCTGGTTGTTCAGGAGAGAGGCAGAGATAAAGGAAACCCACTTTGTACAGGTTTATCACCAACACTATCCAAAGACCAAGAAGCTGCAGCAGACACAACCCAGCAATGACAGATTACACAGCAGATGTGACTCAGCTGGGGAGGTGCATGTCAGCAACAAGAAACACCCCAAATTGAGAGATCTGAGCAACAGGGTAAAAACACCCACAGAAACTCCAGAATGCCCATCCTTCAGCAACACAACAGCTCTTTTCAGGGCTGGGAAAGGCTTTAGGAACATCCACCTGCTGAGGGCTCTTAGCTCAGTGGCTGTCAGCTCTGCCCTGGGTCAGTGAGATGATGATGGGAACACCAGACTCACTAACAATTTCTAAACTTATTGAACTTACTGATCTTATAAGCAGTTTTCCTTCTGCCCTGGTTGGCAGATGTTGGCCATCACAATCTCTATAGTTTAACATTTTACAACAGAAAATCCAGTACCAAGCCTTCCTCAGAAAAGACATACACACACTCTGAATTATCAAAACAGTGGAATAAATCCCTGATGGGCAGTTTAACTTTGGGTTAACTCTGACTCTGCAAGGCTTTTCTCCTAAAGACACTGCATGAGACTCTGGAAGCTGAGCACAAGCCCAAGTCTGCTTCAGACAGCTCCTTTGGGAAAGGACCAGAGCAGCACTCAAGGAAAGGAACACAACAATTTCATTAGTTCTTCATGCAGTGCCTGTTCACATCTACTCCTGCCTTCTAGGACAGGAGCAGAAATGATTATTAATAGGTGCTAGATTTCATTTTGTAATGACCCCACAGAAACCCTGGAATGCCCAGGCCATTCACTGGCCTGTCTGGTGGCTCCTTCCCTCTTACCTTTGCCAACATAATTCTCGTCTTTGCTACATCGAGCGGAGTGGTGACTGCAGCTGCAAATCCACCTGAGAAAATTAAAATACCAAGCACAAGTGAGACATTGTTGTGTGAATATGAATGCCACACTGCCTATAATTCCCAGGGCTGTGGTCAACACTGCTCTGTTATTAATGCCTACAGCACGTTCCCTCACGTCAGAGCCCAGGTACGTCTGTCCAAGGTTTGTACACAGACGTTTTGTTACTGTGCACTGACTTTAGAAACAGCTCTCTGCTGCTTAACTGTAAATCCAAACATCCCCAGGGACATTACTGCCTTTTTGTTCTGCACTCTGTATATATATGAACATAGGAAGGTTGTAAGGATAACAGATTCCACTTTCAACATATACAGCAAGTTTGGAAGGAAAAAAAAAACTGCTTACTCATTTGCAGAGATGGGAAAATAAATCAGTCACACTGTGTTCTGCCCAGAGAATTAAAGTCTGACCATTTAAATGCTGGAAGGACAGAATCATGCTCTGTATCTGAAACACACTAGATACACTCACTACATACACACAGACTGGATCTGGGATTGTTCCAAGGAAAAAAGACAAGTCAGTGTTTGGGATGGAGCTCATCTCCAACAGATTAAATCAGCTCCACTTTGGATAACAACAATGTGAAGCTGCCCAAGGGTCTTAGGAAATTGTCAGAAGTCTGCTGTCACAAGTGCCATCTTACCCTCAGGGGCATTTTTATTCTGTACTCTCTCCCAGACATCACCCTTGGAGCTCATTACTGTCACTTGCCACAGCCAGCTCAGCTGTGGATTTCCCCCTGAAAGCCAGAAATCTTCAGCTTATCCATCTGCATGTCTCACCCCAAAATGTGTGTGTCTGGCTCTATTTTAACCCTGTGACTACAGCCTGGCCTCTTGTGCTATCTAGGGACCAGCTCTGCTGCTTTTCCTCCCAGGATTTTATTCCTTTTGCCTAATTTCCCCATCCTAAAATCAATTCTAATCTTTCCCTCATCTGTTCAAAATATTTCAAGAGAGTAATTCATACTGAAGAAGAGCCAAAGTGAAGAAAACTTCTAAAATGCAGGAGCAGCAGTAAGTGAAGAATGAAAGGGGAAGAAAGGGGGGAGAAAAGAGAGCAAGAGACTTGTTCTGAAATCTTTCTTCTTCCTCCTATTTTTTTCTTTTCTCTGGATTTGTATAAATCCTGTATCTGGTACAGCCGGGAACAAAGTGACTCCAAAGACTGAAGCCTACACAGTACCCAGGGAATAAGCTAAAAATAATCTATTTCTGTTCCAAGTTTTATGGAATGTAGAAAAATTGATCTCTCTTTTCTTGGGATGGGAGAAGGGAAAGAGCGTTTCTTCTAAAATCTGTAAAGTAATGAAAAAAAAAAATTCCCCTGCTGGCTTGTGTTTTTACCTGCATCTCTCTTTCTCAACCACCTTAACTTGAACATATTAAATCCCTGTTTTACGACAGAGGAGGCTGGGCCAGCTGGCACCCTACTTGACTTCTTACAGTTAATTAAGGCATGTCCCATGACAGTTCAGGAGATGCAGTAAGGCACATGTGCAGTCCCCTGGACCTCAAACAAGAATAGCAGGAAAGTTGAGTTAGTGAGCAGCCCAAAATGCCTGGTTTTAGGAGCAGCTTCCACTCCCATAAGGTTGGCCCATGTGGTTCACTCTGCCGGAAGCTTTCTAGCAGTGATACCTCACTAAAAAGCAGAAAAATGGGCTGTATTCAAGAAGTCAAAGCAGAAACTATGAGCAAATTAAAATAAATTCCAGTCCATTCTTGGACCTTCTTTAAGGTCAGAAAATCTTTTTATTGTGAGCCAGTTTTTGCGTAAGTGACCAAAAGGCTTTGAGAATGGTCCGGATAGAAACTTTGGTACTCATGTAAGCAATGTATTTTTAGAATGGTAAAAATAATCTCCACGGAAAATAGTGGCTTTACAAGTCTGGATGTAGAAGCCCTTCCTTTGCCCACAGACCAAGCTAAAATTAAACAGTGAACCACATGGCTGTCAGGCCTGTATCAGGCAAAAAAATCTCAAAGCATCACCCAGCTCTGATGGCAACACTTTAGTCAGACTAACTTAGGTCCCTTATCAGATCCCTGTAACTTTTTTTTATGCATTTATTCCTGAGAGTTTCTTATTGGCAGCAGCTTCAGTCTTGGCTGATAGACTGGTTAGAACAAACACAATTTATCCTGGCATGATGTTCCCAAATTCTTATCTGAAAAGTTTAATCAAGGCTGATTGGTTTTCATTTTTTCCCCAGCTGACATCTGGATCTTCCCTACTCTTTTGTTATTAACATTTCAATGTTTCTTTTTCCATCACTGGGAAGTATTTGGTACAGATTTACCAATCAGTTCAGAATGGCAACAGCAACAATAAAATGCTTCATAAGCACAACAAGCAGCAGGATAGCGGCTAAATTAAAAGCAAGTTTGTATATGCTTGACAAAAACATGAGATTAAAGCTAGCATTTGTTGGGGACTGCTTTTTATTGAAGGCAGAGAGTCTGACAAAATGAATGTTCTCCAGCCTTAACTCTAAGTGTCCAAGATAATTTTAGAGTGACCTCTTAAACTTAGTACACAGGTATCTAGGAAGAGAATAAAGGAACTTAAAACTTCACTGCTTCCAATCACCAGATTGATACAACAGACACAAACTGTTAAAGCCAGTCTATTCATTGAAAATAGGAGGGCTGTGCACTGCACTAATCCACAATAGGGCCCAACAGATCTTTAAATCACTAATTTAATAATCATTCAGTTCCAGCTGTCACTGAACTCACCAAGAGCTGCCACATGAGGCTGGAGTCTGCTCCACTAATCAGCAACCAGGAAAAGCATCAGAGTATCATGTGGACAAGAAAGGCCCCGACACAGGGAGCCTCCCACTCCTAAATCATCCTGGTTTTTCTGCAGAGCTGATGGAGAAAAAGGCACCTTTGCAGGCAGTCTGTATCCAGGCTCACTCACCAACTTGCTCTTGGAGAAGATCCTTTCTCCCTTGCCCTAGACAGAGCTAGGGATGACTTGGGCTCAGCAAGTAGGCTAAAGATGGATTTTCACATGAGAGAAGGCTCTTGGCTCATTAATACTTCTAGCAGAGTGAAAAATTCCTCTGTTGGGAAAATAAACCTTCATGCAGCAGTGGAAAATTCATCACCCATCTCCCAAGAAGTTACAATGGTCACTGTATATTCACACTTTACCAAGTCAGGGTGTTAAACAGAAAATCCCCCTGCTACTCACACTTTCCCAGTGACCAGTCCTTGATGGAAGTGCTGATGACAGACATCTGCAGAGAATGATTTACCTTCATTTGGCAATAACAATAAAAAGACTTGAAGACTTAAAATAGGTTGCTGCTGGCATTTTCTACCATTTTAGCTGTCATACACAAATAAAAGCATCAGAACTGAGGGAAATACTTCACCTGGGAACAATACACAACCCTAGGTTCTCACAGCCTGTAGAATTTGCTGCTACAGGGAAATGTTTCTCAGGTACTTAGACACAATCCTCAAATAAGATCCTATGAGGGGAGGAAGACAAGTTCTCCTTCTGTTTTGGCATCTTTCTTTTCTGTACCATTTTAACTTCTCCTCACCTTTTCTGCAGGGTTCAGGGACTCCTTCTGTACATTACAGGAGTTCTCCCTGAGTCTGAGCTCCTGTCATATGGCCAGACCTCTGCTCTCTCTTCTGCAATACCAGCCCTGTTCTCTAGGTCAAGCTCATTTCAAGAGACAGGAATTTGTTCCTTTTTGGGATAAGCCCATCTTAGGAAAAGAAAAACGATTCAGGTCAAACTGTACTATTGGCTTTCTTCTTTATTATTTTCTGTACTAACACCTGGAGGTTACCCAGGACGTTTTTTTGTTAACAAACAGGATTTTTTTTCACTTTCACCCTGATATTCATATCTCTCATTGGCAAAAAGGGATTATTGGAGCCCTTCTCTTTAGAGGAAACATTCATTCCAGGGCGTTTTCTCCTGAAATCTGTCTCATAACTGAGACATGGGTTGAAAAACTGAGTGGCTCAGGTCCAGTGCTAAACCTCACAGCAACGTTTTACACTGACTGATCTTCAAGTTCACAAATGGTATTTTTCAGAATTCTTCAATCAGTAAGTTCTTTTTTGAACTTTTATTTTATTGGTATCATTTTATTTTTTTTTAAGAGGAAGTTTATTCTGGTCCTGTATCAGTGTGGGAACGACACCTGCCTATAGTAGAGCAAAGTGATCCAAGAACCTCTTTGGATTTCAGCAGAAATACCAAGACAAAGCACTGCTCCCTCCAGAGATTTAACCAATTCAGGGCTAGGAGCATGTTCCAAGCAGACTCTTCAGGGAAATCTTGAGAACTACTCAAAAATTTATTCAGAGCTATGGAGTTAAAGAGGCTTTTAGACACAGTGTGTAATCTTGTCAGAGCCGATTAGATCAAAACAAAAGTGATGGGAAATCCTCCCTGTTAATGTGCAAAAAGCTCTGCTTAGTGCATTATGACTCACTGGACTTGCACCTCCATTCTTGGTGACTTTGTTACCACAGAGCATTAATTATTAATGTTAAGCCACACTTTTTCTTATGGCAGTGAGAAAGAATGCATCTTAACGGGGGCAATTTTCAGCCACATTAAATGGATATTCAGGTTCTTTGACAAGCTGGGGATCACCTCGCTGCTCCAGGGCAGTACTTTTCTTTTCCAACAGCTAATAGCCAATGGCAGGATTTCCTTGCCACTGTCCCACTTGCATGGAGAACACAGGGAACCCAGAAGCTCTCCTGGGACAGCCTGCCTTGGTACACTGCAGGGCTGGGGTGGTCCAGCCAGGCCGTCTAAGCCCAGAGAAGACTTAAGAATGGGGTGAAACCAGAATCATGCCTGTGTGGGGACATGCCTCCCTCCTCTGCCTCGATGCCCTGCCCAGATCTGGGGTGCTGTCCAAACAGTTCAGACATGAGGCAAGGTTTGGTTCAAACACAACCCCAGGCTTAAAATCTCATTTACATCTACCCTTGGGTTCTTCCCCACCAGCTGGTCAGGTATCACCTTTTTCCACTCCCCAAATACTTCAACCATCTCTGTTAAGACACCAAAGATGATGATAAAGCTGGACAAGGCCTTCAGGGATTAAATTATTAACAGATGAGTCAGAGAGGATTCCGAATCTCTAATATTTATGTTCATGCCTATTACATTTCCATAAAAAACCCATGGATCACACACATCCATTTTACATATGAGGGCTGAAACTGCTGCTATTTCACAGGCACCAGGGATGGAATTCAACAGATTGTTGCTCTTGGTTCTGCCTTCACCAAATAGTTATAACCAACTCATACACACACGTGTGTGCCATAAAGGGAAGCTAAACAGGACTTTTCTTTCAGTTTCTTTCAGCTTATTACCCTGTCCCTCAGGACCTCTAACATATTTTTAGAAAGTATTGAATTCAAGCAAAGAACACAGGAGAAAAGCCTGTCTGTGTGATTTCACCATCCCACCACCACCATGGTGGCATTTGAGGGCATATCTGTGTGCAAAGGTTGTTTTTTGGACAACATTCTCCTTTTAAGGATAATAACACAATGATTTAAAATCACTTCTATGCACACATCCATCTTGTTTAATTCACAGGGTACAGGTGACATTTTAATTTTTTTTGTTTTGGCATGGAAAGAAAGGGATAAAGAGTTTGGTTGGCCTTTTCTTCCCTCATCTGAAGCTACATGTAGGTATTTAATAATTTTTAACTCTGGAATCCATTGTTCAGAGTGCAGGAAATTATTTTTCCACTGCCTCCCCTCAGCAAGAAGGCTAAATATTTTCAGTGAAATAGAATGGATGCGGCACCAGAATAGATGATTATCAGAGCCAGCTTGTTAACATTATCTCAGAGGAAGACAATGGAGACAGAGTGGAAGGTTCTGATCCAAAAACACCTCAACCTCCTGAGCTTTGAAGCAGGTCCTCAAAGGACACATGAGAAAGGAAGATTACAATACTGCTGGTGAAAAGGAAATAATAGGGAGACAAAGAACAGAGAAGGAAAAGCTGGCTGGAGGAAGAGAATATTTATCCTCACCAATTACAACATGATCTACAAAATAAGACTCCTGCTCTGCAAAGATTTGTGCTGGGGAATAGAGCCTAGGTGGTCTCATCTACCACCACATGGACCTGGAAGTCTCTGTGCTGCTCCAGGACCTGGTGTCTCCTCCAGCACAAAGTGTTGGTGTTCCCAGCGTGTGCCAAAGGACAGGGAGCGCATGTCCATGCACAGCTGTGCCTCTGGAGGCTCCTTCTGCAAGATTTCTGCTAGACAAGGAGCAGACACTGCTGAACATCTATTAAACAGTAGCAAGTCCAAGCACAACTGGTCAGAATCAGGACATACAGAGAAGGAACTGGAGGCGCTGGGCTAAATTCCCAACTGAGGCACCAAATTTGACCTCAGGAAATTACTCTGCAAGGCTTTGGGTAAATCAGATAACCTTTCCAGCTCTCTGAACATGCCTGAACACAGTTTTTGTATCAATCTAACTGTAAAGAAATCAACAGTGGTAAATTAATGATCACCATCACACCTGCAGACATAGAGATTGCATTTTAAAGCATTTTTAGTCTGTTAGTTTGATTTGTTTCAAAACAAAAATGAACAATCTGCTTCATTCACTGTTACTTTGTTTGCACTGATTGATGAAGTCAGTGTAAAATCCAACAGCAGGATCTTAAGCAGAATAAAACTCCCTTCTCATCAGCATAAACAGAAAAAATACAGCTGGACAAGACTACAAGAGGTCACCTAAAATATTCCCTTGGCCCCAAAATGGAATCAGTTCTACCTCAACCATTCCCTCATTGCTCACACACCCGATCTACTTAACTCTGTGCAGCTACAGCCACGCTGCCTCCCCTCAGCTGTGCAGCTTCAGTGCCCTCCAAAACGAAGCCTCAGTCTCTGCTGGAGTTCTGCTACTATTAATACTTCATTTCCCCTAACAGAATTTATTTTTAAAAAATTACATACAATGTAATGGCTCCGAGTTTGTAAGTTATCAAAGAACAAGCTTTGCTTTTGATAATCTCTATTTCAAGAAATGCTGTAATTTCTCTTTAAGCAGGATTTATTTTTTCCACATATTCTGTTACTGGTTTGGAATCTCAAAATGTATTTTAGCTCCTTAGGGAAAAAGCTCTGGCTATCCATCCTTTTACTATTAATCTGTTTTTTCTATTAAGACAGTTGAATCTCTCCTCCCTCAAACTTGTCAGCTATACTGATGAGTCATTAATTGATTTTTTTTTTCCCTCTTTTTGTTTTTTTGGAAGCAAGTACAGTAGGCTAAAATCAAGCAAGAAGCCTACTGAAGAATTCAATTAACTTCTGGCTTGTTTGGTAATAAATAGTGCAGTATTGTATTCTGCCACCCTTTATTCTTCTTGTAGTGTCTGGAGATTGCCCAGATGTTTCATCCTCTGGGTTTTTTTGCTGCGGAAAGCTTTTGCCTCCAGGCTGAGCAGTGCTGGCCCTCTGCTCTCCTGCCTCCAGTTAATCTACGTGGCTGTCAGAGCTGTCACAGGAATGGTGAATCACGGCCTCTGCAATCACTTCAGCCCCTGGGGAAGTGCTCGGAGCGAACAGCTGCACAAACCCCCACCCAAGCAAAGTTTCTCCTGGATGAGGATTGTACAAATCAACTTTGAAATAATCACAAAGCCTGACTGACAGGCCCACAGTTTTTAAGTAACAGAAATTTGTCAAAAACAAATTGGTTGTCTTTCAAACAGACACCCTGGTTGAGTCTTTTTTTTTCCTCTTTCCTTTGCTGACTTTCTGATTTCCAAACAACAACTGGATCCATTTTCTTCTAAACAAACTTGAATTACAAAGGAATGTTGTTCTGCTATACTTAATAGATTTGCACATTTTTCCCTTTCTTCTTTAGTCTTTCCCAGTATAACATATAATCCTTTGCACCTGCAAAAGCTCCACAGACTGCTGACTGCCAAGAATCCACCACGTGACCCTGCTTCCATGACCAGAGATCCTGTGTTTAAAGAGAAAGGAAAATAAAAAGTTATTAAATGTTTGAATCTATCTGATCCCCATGTGAGTTAACTCTGAGGATGGGAACTTAAGTGAAAAGCTATTTTTGTGGCATTTTTGAGTGATGTAATAAGTGATTTTTCCCAAGGAACTTGTGTACTTGAACAAGCAGATGGAGTGAGAAAGACGTCTGGAACTGAGGAGGGCTTGAAGCAAATTGCTTTCAGGGAATTCATATGTATGTATTTAAGCCTGTGGCCATGCAACTTTGCAAATATTTTGTGAATTTATTTTCTTTTTGGCAGATAAAACAGCACACAGCAAAACACTGAGCATGAGGGCAGCATGCAAGAACCAATATCAGCTCAGCCCAGATGTACAAAAGGCTCCCACTTAAAATTAACAGCTCCCACTTCCACGAGATACAAGTCCTGTTTGCTCCCCTACATTTCTTAAACCAACCCTTCACCTCACACTCCCCAAAAAACCCCATCATTAAGAAATTACTCTTATCACTCCCATTATATCCCAAAGCAGGTGTGTCTCTGTTTTTCACTTGGCGTTCTTAGGGACCACACACCCTCCTCTCCAAGGCTCCCACACACCCTGCTCCCATCCATTTCCTCACAGCAGCATTTAAACACACACATTTAAAGCCCCAACAAGAACAGTGCCTCCAAAACTACCTCTCAAGTCACAATTTGATGAGCTCAGTCAGTATCAGCAGCAAAGGCCAGTGTCTGCTGGGAGGGGTTTCCCTGGCAGCCACAGTCACTGTGTTCTCCCCTCCTGCACCCTGCTCCATCACCCCTTTCTCATCTCCTGAAACACTTCACACTGGAAGCTCTCTGGAGGAGAGGGTTCTGGTTTATATGTGAGGATCAGTACTGAGCAAAAAGGGATGGGATCCACAGCCCTTCTGAGGCCCACCGCTGAGAAATCAGCAATTTTATTTTATAGCTGTGGCATTCTCCTTCTTTTTAAAGCCATATTACTTCTGTACTATAAAATTTTCTTAAAAGCAACTGGATAGCAGTGCTAGGCTGAGATTATTGCTCTTGGGCTCGTGGTCTGCAGTACAGCCACTTTCCACTGGAGCAGGAGGACTCTGCTCTCGTTTGCTGACTCTTCATTTAACATGCTGTCCTCGTGACTCGCTTCTTCCAGCTTGGCTGGCGGTTAAATTTCAGTTGAATGTTTTAAAAATCAAACTGTTCAAGCAACAATGGCCAGCCACAAAGTTGTTTGGTACCCTGCCACAGCTAAATAGCTGCAGCTCTGCTGTACGAAAGCACTAAAGGGGCTCCAGCCTCTCTAATGCTAGCCATTCTTTTCCTGGTGTTTCTGGTATGGGCTGCTATTCTGCTGTCACCCACAGCAGAAACTGATTTTCATTTCATAAATAAATAAATAGAGATTCATGATTCTTCAAAACCATAATATGCTTTTCTGGAATAACTCACAGTCTTCGGACACACAGTTCTCTTGCAACTCAGTCCTGATGGAAGAAGGACACACTCCCATAGACAAATTACCTTGCACAGTATCTGGGTACTGTCAAAGCCTAAACCCCACCTTCAGCACCCATCTGCAAAACAGTTCAGGTACTTAAGAAACCTTGAATTGAAAGCCAGGGTTTAAAAACAGAGCTGCTGGAGCCACAGCTTTCTTTTCGTAAAAACAGAATTATTGTATTTTTTTATTAAACGTTCTCCAAACATCTGTACATCTCCAGCTAAACCCAAGAACTTAGAACAGTTACTGCTGCCATGTAAAAATGTGCTGTGGAAGAGCTGCTGGAAGACTAAGAGGAAAACCAGCCCATTAATACAGGCATTCATGGCTTTGCCAGAAGCCCAGCCTATTCACAGTCATGATGGGTTTTATGTTAATGTCATTGTCCAAAGAAGGAGGAAAATGTCGTTCTGATTTCTTGGCATGTAGCTCTAAAATCTAGTTTCTGATAAAGCCTGGCTGCCCAGGGCAGCTCTGCACAAAGAGCCTCTGCCAAGCAAGGCAAGCAGTGATAAATTCCCATCCATTATGCCTGCAAATTGACAACAGGTATTTGCAACAGTCATGCAATATGGAAAATGCTTTAAAAGGGTGGAGCCAGGAACAGTTCAATTAAATTAGGGAAAAGGAGAATTGAGGCTGGAGAACAGGAAGCAAATTCCCCAACAGTGAGGTCTACCGAACCGTGGAGCCAGCCTCCCCAGGGAGGAGAGGAAAGCCCTCTCCTTTGAGTCATTTAAAAATAGATTGGAGAAGGCACTCAAGACTGTACTGTGGGGAATAATCCTGCACTGGCAAGGGCAGGATGAGATGACTTCATGTGTTTCTTTCCATCTCCAATTTCAGTGATTCACTCAGAGCTCCAAACCTGAACATGCAGAAGAGCAAGAGGGAAGCAGGGCACGAGGACATGATCCTGGAGGATGCCAAGAGGAACAAGTGTCACAGGGCCAAGAGGACCAGCAAGACTCCAGTCCAAATTCCTTCTAACCACACGATGCTGTGGGCCAGGATGATGTGCTGGAGGTCACACATGTTTTCTCTCATAGCCCATGGACCAGCTAATTGACAGGGTTCTGTGGTAAGTCAGGCCTGTAAGTTCTTCAAAAACACTCGTCCTTTGAGCAGGTTTTAATACCATTAAGACAGGGCAAAGCACAGAAGCTGTTAGGGGTTTGTAGATTACTATAAAACCAGGGCCTTGTTCCTGGAAAGAAACAGAGGATCCTTATACATATCTCCCTAAAACACTGACTTTGAACAAAACTGCTGGGTATTGCAGTGCTTAGGCCACACTCTGCCATCCTAGGTGCTGCACAGAAGCAGAAGAGCCTTCCACTCGGGGGGATAATGGTGAGAGCTCAGGTCAGGCAGAGCTCAGAGCCCAAGGGGCACAGCTCAGAGGGTCCAAAACAAGGCAGAAATGCCCATGTAATGCCTGCAGAAGCCCCAACGACAGTGGTCTCTCTCTCCACGTGCTCCTGCAGGATGAAACACAACCCGGGAATTACGAGCAACACGACTGCAGCAGTTGGCTCAGCCTGGGTCCCCCACTGCCATCACCAAAAAGGCTTCTACCTGCTCACACTGTGCTCCTGCAGCAGAAGGCTGCAGGGGATAACCTGACTTTTCCAGGGCAATACCCATTCCCACTAGCATTCACAGCCTAGGAAAGCAAAATGACAAGGAGCACATTACATGAAAGCGGCCGCCATGCCAAGCCTGTGTCATGTGTATTCTATTAAGCTGAAGGCTGAATAGAAGACTTTGTTTTCCACTTCAAAGGACCCCATCCCAATCTCTCCCTCTCTTCCCTTATGAATAACAAATTGGAAATAAATCTTCTGGCTGAAGTGCATGGAAACTCATACATTTGGGGCCCTCTGCAGCTTCCCAGCTCAATCACATGGTAATTTTTTTTGTAAACACTTTTCTGTGATATATATGTAAATCTCGCTGTGCATTGCTGCACCATGTAAAGCAATACAGCGGGTGTGGCCTCAGGGGATGGCACACAGCGGGAAGCCCGACTGCATATTTCCAATTATTCACAGGGATAGTGTTCACAGAGAAGGGTCAAGTTTTATATGTGGGCAGAGCCCTACTTTTCTTCCTAGAGATCCCATTTCATCCTGCTCCATAGGCCAGTGTCCCCTAATTCTCACCACAAATGTTATTTAGCTCTTTTGATACTGACAAAACAAGGACATCCCATTTTGCTGGGCAGAGAGAGCATTGGGAAAGTCACTCTCAAGATATACCAAAGGTCTTTCAATCTAAAAAAAAAAAAACCAAAAAAAAACCCCAAAAAAAAAAACCCAAATAAGGAAAATATTACCTCTGCTTTTAAATACTAGGGGGAAGTATTTAGTGCCCACAAATATGGACTCCACAGTGCTGAGGGCACCTGGCCTCCAGATGGGCAATAATCTTTGACCAGTGCACACAACTCTTACCTGTGCATGCCTGTCACCTTTGCTACACATTTATAGGAGGAGTTTGTGGCAAAAATCAGCTGTCAGCTTTGTGTTCCAAATGCAGCCAGGTCAGGGTCGATATTCAGGACACCTACGCTTTGGTAATCCAGGGAAATGCAATACTCCCACATCTCTCAAACCTGATGACCAGCCCAACACCCCCAGTGCTGCAGGAAGCATTGCAGAGAATAAGACATCTCTGCCTTGGCCTTGCTATTCTTCAAGCCAGCAGAACTCATGGCATACACTACACTTGAGGCCTGCAGCTGAATAAATATTACAATTCATTCCAATGATAAGTATCTATAGTATCTCTGTGTACCCCTCTGTTCACAACAGTGTTCAACTTCATGGTAACAGGGGAGAAAAAAATGAGCACAAATGAATCACATGGATCCGTGTGCATGTGAGGTCCTGCAGACTGAGAAAAGAAAAGCAATTTTCATGTTTGCCTTTCCTGCTAGGGGTTTTACTCACAACGTGGCATTCTGCATGGCTGACCCTTATAGATGCATGGCACATTAGCTACAGGAGAAGCAAAAACTTCACAAGTTGATTGCTGTTTCTATACATAAAGTCAACGTGGAGCAAAGAGCCAAATGTCCTCCTCAGTGGATTTTTACGTGCATATGTGCAGCATATGAGCAAGTACATGTGTATATTATCTTGCAGGAAACATGCAAGCCCAAACATGGGAAAAATTCAATGATCTAAGTTCACTGTTGACATAAATGCTGAGACTCCATTTGCACTAATGGAGTTGTGCTCACTTACGCCAGTACTGAATTCAGTCCTAGAATTAAACCCACCCAAATCCTAGATAAATTGAAAGAGAACAAAAGTTGGCCTATATGCAAGAGCATATTTTTCATGTTAAAAACATTTCATTCCCTTTTTCTGCCCATATAATACTGCATTGATGTCTGTGACCCATTTGGATGTAAATCAAAATGGATGTGCTAAAAGCCTGGTTAAAGGAAATGTTCTTCGAAACAGTGTTCCCATGGCAAGGCAGAACAGCTACACTCAGTTTCCATGGCACAAAGGGACATATAGGGAGGGAAAATGCACTTCTGAAAAATCACTTTAAAGCCAGCAGGGTTTTTCTTGCGCACCTGCACTGCTCATACCTAATAGATCTGTGCTTCGTAGGGGTGTGTGAATAAATTACATGGAAGAATTGCAGAAATCTGCTGAGATTCTTCAGCAAATAACCAGCGTCCAAATCAAATCTTTGATATTCAAACATCCCCAGATGTCACTGGCAAGCTTAGCAACTTCTAGAGAACCTCTTGTGGCCTGGGCATGACCAAGAGCATCACAATCTGGCTCTGTATCTATAGACTGTATGAGCCTGTTTTCCTCTGGTCTGTTGAAATGCTGTATTGATGATCTGAGGCCATCTGACTTTTCCCAAAACGTGCCTGCAGTGCTGTGAGCAAGGGTTGCATTTGTTTCTCTCCCTTTGGTGCAGATGGTGTGCAGCATTCCTCGGGCTGTGCCCCAGGATGGCGTGAATGACACTTATTGTGGCAGCAATAAAGCCAGGGCTGTTTGCTCAACAGCTGTTGGGTGCATTGTTCCTTTGTGAGAAAAATGCAGCCGCTCTGCTCATGGCATGGACACGTTACATCCCGCCCCCAACACCCCGTGCAAAGCTGTTCTCCTGATTCAGCACCTAAGCAAATGGCAGAGAGCGTTTGTTTAACCATTAGGATTAATCCCAAAATCAGCCCAAGCATAACTCCAAGAGGGAGCGAGGCATGGTAGAACACTTACTGCACTGCCTGTGAGGAAATGGCTTTAAAGCTGGGCCTGGCTTTCATTTACTCTTGACTTATATGCAGCTGAGCACAGAGGAAAGAAATACTAGACTGCTTCTCCAGGAAAAAAGGAGAATGGTCACCTACCTGTAGAGCAGGGAAAGAGCCATTTAAGGCCCAGTTTGGCTACATGCCTCTATTTTCTACTTGCCCCGTTAAGCAGCAACAGATCTGACTGTAAATTTTAGGAGGGAAATAGCATGTGGTTTATTGATTCAATGGAGGAGTTATAAACACGTATTACTTCTGAGAACCCCAGCTGCCTGGGCAGAAGTATTCTGTAAACTTTTCATTCTTACTAACTTTAAAAATCAGGTCAATGAGCTCCAACCAAGGTTAGAGTGTTCACCCTCCACAGAAAGCCATCAAACAGTCTTTGCACAGCAAGCTTCAAGATGTATCTCAAAATCTATCTGCACTGATGGCCAAGAGCAAGGCTGAGCTGACCCTAAAATCAGTTCACACCCTGCACTGCCTATCCCAGCCCCCAGCAGCCGAGCTCCCTGGAGGGGGGAACCAAGAGCACCAAGCAGATGAGCACATGTGCCATTGCCCTCTAGATCTATGGCTCAGCTCACCTGCACACTCCCCTTCACACAAGTGCCTCGTGCCTACAGCGACAGCTGCACCTGAACAGAAAACAAAGGACCTCATCCCAAACTTGCTCTCCATTGTGTGGCCAGAAACCAGCTCAGAACCAGCCCATGGAATTCCTGTTCTGACCCAATCAATTTTCTGATCCTGCTCGGCCTCACAGATGAATGGCTGGACTCTCCCCATTCTCTTTTTTGTATAACACCTTTTAATTTGTGAGACCTACAGATTTGGGGAAAATTGTTTTATTGCTAAAACCAGTGACAAAAAAAACTTGTGGGCTCACTAGAACTGCAGAAGGCCTAAGAGTTCTAAATTTTGCTCAGCACTGAGACAAAGAGGGAAATCCTGGCCCTACTGAGTGTTAGAAGAGTCATACATCACCATGAGCGTGGTCAGTTGAAGATTTTTATCTTTCTTTGAAGCTCCTAGGCCAGCAGAGCAGCACAGTGTGTGCCTGCCCTCCCAGAAAGGTTGGGTTTGTAGGGACAGGACTGGCTGGCCCTGATGTTCCATGGTCTTAGCAAAGTCCAAGTGTCTCATCTTAAGAGTCAGACCTGCCTAATGAGAGAGACAAAAGCCTCCCAGGATAGCAGATTTGTTTTCCTTAAAAAAAATCCACCAACCAAACAAACAAAAACCCCTTTGTTCTTCAAGTCAACTCATTTGAGACCTATGTCCTCCTGTCCTGCCTGCTCCTTCCCTCCTCGCTGGCTGCCACAGCCTTTTCTCCAGACATACAATACATTTGGTCTATAAAGAGACCATTCTCCCTGTACAGCTGCATTTGAGTAACTCTCAGAGGCTCTGAAGCGCAGCCAACATGCAGAAATATAAAACCCAAGAGGACTGAGTCCTGCTTCACCTGAGAAGGGTTTATCTTACAGCACTGTTCTTCAAGGGATCTGACCATTTCCACTGAGCCTTAAGAAACAGGCATTTTTGACAAGATGTTTCTGGACACAAACCTAACCAGAGGCTCTTGATTTTCTGTAGGGTTTTAAAATGTTATTTTATTGAAAAAAAAACAAAATACCTGATGCCCTTTATTTGTCTAATAGCCCCCCAGCAGAACTGAAAGTTTTATTTTTTCTCAGTTAGTTCTAAAAGAAAAGGATTAAAACATGAAACAAATGATAAATCACCTACGTGCTGCTGGTAGGAGCTCGGATATGATGATTATAAGCACTGAATAAAATGTCTGAACAGAAGAGAATAAAAGATAAGGCAGAAAGGATGGGCTCCTCAGGGCCAGAGTCATCTGAGCACAGACTGCACAGCCCTAGCAGCAGGGTGAACACAGGAGCTGCACCAGGCTCCTGTAGCCCACAACAATTTCATGCCAAATACACAGCCCACAATGTGAAATTCCCACAGTAAGGAACACACATATTGTATTTCCAAAGCAATTTACTGAGGCACCCTGGAAATTCCAGGGCAGCATACAAGGGGACTGTATCTTACAACATTAATTCCAAAACCTGAACTAATATGGAAGGCTCTGTGCTTGGCTGGTATTTGGGAAGCACACCTATCTATGCTCTGTTGCCTTTCTCAGGGCCACCTGGCTTTGAGATGGGATCAGAAGCATTAACCCCACATAAAATAACCTAAACCTGATCAAACTGTCACAGTAATATTCAACCATGGTGCACTTCTGAGGATTGGTGCAGCAGAAAGTGAATAAAATTTGTAACATCCTTTCTTTCCCTGAACTCTGAGAAGAATTCAGGACTGTTTTACCTGTAAGACTTGGACTAAAGAGACAGAAAAGAGCTACACTAACTCACCCTAGATGGGGATTACATGGTCCTGAAATCTGATACACCATAGCAGTTTCCTTCTCTCTTTTGGTTTATAGCAATAATCTGTGTCTCAAACAAAATATGGAAAAATGGAGACTTGGAAAGAGAGAGGACATTAAGCACACCTTATAGCAGTGGATGCTACCTAAATAAATGAAATAATAATAATAAAAGAAGGAAAATACTTTTTTAAATTAAAAGCACCATAATTTCTTTACTGTTGTTTCTTGAGTCACTGTGAACTCAGGAAGGAGTCTATTGCCCCTTCCTAAATTGTGTGTTCACCTGAGTCACTATCAGTAATGCTTGCATTTGAAGCAGCATCTGTGTCTTGTTATTACTGCAATCCTCCCTTTGCCAGCACCCAGAGCCAACGTAACCTTATAGCTCAGTGATCTATACAATGCTCTCTCTTCTTTTAACATAGTTCAGTGCATGGCATGCAAGTTTGCTCTCACATTGGACAGCTGGTGCACATTCACAGACAGGAGAAAACTGTGCATGTAAACTCTGTGACTAAAGCATAAGGAATAACCAGAGCAGCTTGGAGTAAAGCAGATAGAGAAAATGGGATGTAGAAACCCACCATTTGACACCTATGACAAGCCTTTATTAGGCTTCTTGAAGCTTAACACCCTGCTGCTGGCTGCAGTCAGCACATATCTGAAGGAAAAGGAACCTCTCTTCTTCTTCCATGTGCCTCTCTAGCTGTCCTTTCACAGTGGAAAGATTTTCCTCATGTTTATGGTGATTAGCTTGTTCAGGGAATCAGGACTGAGTCTATCTTCCATCAGCTTATGTAACTTCACACAAATGGTTTTAAAAATGACACAGCCACAGCTCTTGTTCTACTCTCCTCAGTGAGATGGCCCACACACATCATACACAACTGCTCCCACAGTTACTTTCTCAAGTAATCCTATTAATCCAGTGCAGAACAGTCCCTCAGGCATCATCTCAATAACTCTTTTCTGTTCAGACTTTGTGCCACTTTTTTCTTGTCCTTTGCGTTTCTATTTCTTTGTAATTACTGTCTGTTCATGCTCCCTTTGTGCACCCGTGAGGAGCCCTACACCCTCAGCCATACTCCAGTGATGTTACTGGCCACATCCAGCCTCTTGATGGGACCATAATGATTTTTGTCCTTTGTTATACTGTCAGGACAATTTTTAAGAGCTTCCCTCAGATAAACAAAATGTATTCTGCTTTCACTGCCTGGCTTTGATATGACAAACCCTGAGCTCTCTCCTGTGCTGAGCCAAAGTGACTGAGTATGTCAGACTAATTTTTGCAGTTTTCTACTCTCGACATCAGAAGAATATAATGCAACAGGTTTGTGGAACAAACTGACACAAGTTTTGTTTCTCTTCAGATCTGCACTGACCTCCTTAGATTAAACATGATGCCTCATCCTGAGTGACTCACTCCTGTAGTTAGCTAAATTCAAACTGTCTTCTTTAAAGCCTGTAATGTAAACAATACATTTTACTGTCACAGCTACGTGGACATTAGTTAAAACAACTTTACATTCTGCAAACAGCTACACGATGTTGCTGGTTTATGTGGTTTTGGCACGAACACCACACTTTTTCCCTTTAAGCATTGCCACCTCTTGCTCCCAAACACGGCTGCTGCGCTAACCACTAGCAGGTTGGGCCAGTACCACTGCTGAAGAGTTTACAGAAAGCCATTCCTGGGCACTGGCAGGGAAGCAGATTCCTAATAAGGCAGCCCAAGCTCCCCTGAGCAGTGGGATGATACCCAGACCCCACAGCAGGCTGAGCTCATGAAGTACCCACAGAATCCTCCACGAGCACAGCTCCGTTCTGCAAAAGCTCTTGATGATTTTCATGCTCCTCCTGCCTGTGGATTCACCTTTAACTTGAACTCCCTGAAGCCTCTACATGCAAATTTTCACTCTGTAGGCTTGTCCCCCCCAAACAGCCCCAGCTCCAGACACACAGCAAGAGGACAAATTGTTGTTCAATCCAACACACAAGGACCCACTTTGGGTCTCTGTGCTGAGCTTGCTCAGAAGTCCAGCATTCCTACCAAGAAGAAAGTTTTTCTCTCCAGCTCCTCTTTTACAAATATATTTTACTACAATGTTTTTAATGATCTGCAGTAATTCTCTGTGCTTCCACCCCATGACTTCCAAGTACTTGAAAAACCCTTCCTTCCATCTTCTGCAGTGAGTTCAAGGAAAAACAGAAGGATGGAGAAATTATGTCTTCAAATCCAATCCTCCACTCAAAAAACTAGATCCTGACTCTGACCATGGTAACAACTGCACTGTTAAAACATCGTCCACTGACACCTTCTTTAAATGACCTTAAAATAAAATATATGCAGCCAATCAAAATATCATTTCAGTGAAGTTTACAAAACCCAGGCTGAAAGTTTTTTCATTCACAATTTTCTTTTACCATGAAGAGCAAAACAGTAAAAAAAGTTAAAATAAATAAATAAAAAAATTACACAACATATGGTGGTCCCCACTCTTTTTTAGCAGTAAAAAAAGTTAGAGCCAAAGATAAAATTTCTGACATGCTGGGAGTAAAATCTAGCCTGCATGCCATAGATCAGTGGTTAGATATTCCCTGTTATTTTTCAGATATTCAGGCATATGATCTTCACATGCACAGGTAAGTTAGAACATAATCACTGATTCTTGAACATACCCAAAATTGCTATAATGCAGTTACATAAGTTACCATGGAAAGCCTTTGCAAAATATAACTTATATTTCCATCACTGAAAGAGAACTTACCTTTAAGGACTCCCAGAGGGGAAACTGTACCAGAGAGAAAGGAATCTGGAGAGGTGGGAAAAGAAAAAAAAAAAAGAACAACAACATAATGTTACAAAAGTAAATTGGGTTAGCATGTTCCTCAACTGGCTAAATTAGGAACAGTTATTGTTCTCTCAGTGAACTGCAGCTTATTACACTTACAAATCTTTACGGACACTTTATGTATGCTGCCATTAAATGACTGGTTTCACTAAAGCAGTTTTACTTTGTTTATCACATTCCCTGCTGAGAGGTTAATGTATTGTTACCAGGGTGGCCTAGAAGTGCAATAAGCAGTGTGATCTAGTGCAGGGACATTCTTGGTTTGTCAGCCAGCCAAGAAAGCCATGAGGATGGTTCAAGAAACACGTTCCCAAGGCCAGGAACACAGCTTGGCAAAAAACATCCTCAGCAGTGCACACTCTCACAGATGCTGAGCTCTTGTGCTGCAACCAGGGCTCTGCACTTGGGCATCAGCTGCAAAAACACGTTCCTGAACGTGTCCCATGGTCTCCCATGAACCAGCTCCCTTGAGAATTAAAAGCAGGTTGTGAGGAGCTATCACAACCCACCTAAAAGGGAGAAGCTTGGTGCTTCTCACTGCCCGTGACACAGGGTTCTCCTGTCACAGGAGACCCCTGTATCCCTGTCTAGGCTCATTCCTGCTGCCTCCTGTCCCAGGAGTGCCTGTGCATTTCCATGTCCTTCACAGATCCTGCCCTGATAAAAACCTCAACCCATCAGTCAGTTTGCATTGTGAACACACTGAAACACTGTGCAACAAGAGACGTCACTTTCCAAGGTTATGCCTTCTATTGTATTTCTTCCTCCACTAAATTCTTCCTTGTCCTTCACCACTCAGAGAAGTTCCTGTCTAATACCTACCTCTGGTACCTTTCTATCTCCAGGCTGAATATCTGTCCCAAATATTTCAGAGAGAAGGGTCTCCAGGAAAGCACTGGCCTGTCCTAAGGTTGCCCTATAGCTGTATCTGCAGGTCTGCTTTGCCCCCTCCTAAAGCTGCATTATCTCCTCCACTTTGTTAGCCAGTCAACCCCAGGCTCAAATCTTCCTCCAAGTATCTGTTTTCTTCTGCTTTTTCTTTCTTAATTTTCCCCCTTGTTTAGGCTGATTTGGCAGTTCATATATCAAATTATTTAGTCTCAGAAAGCACTTACACATCTTTTACCATGAAAAGGAGTAGACACTCAAAATGGATCACGCTTATTTAATGCAGATATCTTTGCTCTGAGTGATGTCAGGTTAAAAACATTCACTAGAGATATGAATGGCTTATTAAACCCAAATTCAGGCTATACAAAGGGTTCTGAAATGGAACATCCATTCCACATCACAGGAGACAAAGAGTATTGTCTGCTTCCCTGTGCTGCAAGTAATGATTAATAAATGAGTCTATTAAGTTAATCTGCCAGGCAAAACTAAACTTGACAGACACCTGCCACAGAAAATTTGTTATCTATTCAGGCAGGAAATGGCAGTGAGAAGAAATCAATGTCACTGCTGTACACTGAGCTGACAAACTGAAATCTCAGAGGAAGTTTGTCATCTTGGACAACGAGCAATATCCCTGGTGGCATCTCAGAGCCCCACAATAAAGGTCAGACATGGCTCTTATTTATCAGGGTCTTGAAACTCTAGTGTAGCAATTAAATTTCATTTTTAATACTGGGTGAAAAAGCCCAGCTCTCTGATAATAATGTGTGGTAATATATTTATGAGAAGATATATACACACCCACATGCTACTGCAGCATTGTTGAACTGAAATTATATGGAATGATTTCTCTGCAACGGAAAATGAAAAGCAACATAATCTTCTATTATCTAGACCAAAAGAATAGGGAAAAATAAGTAACAATAACCAATACATTTGCTTCAAATTTGTTAAAAAAGAGAAAAGGAAACGCTCTGTATCCAGCTGTACACCAAACAAAACAAGCTTTCAAATACAGCCTCCAAGTTTTGCTTTTTTTATGCTCGTGAATGAGTGGTAAAATTAAGCAGCTGTTAATAAGACAACAAGGGAAGCTTGTGACATAATCCCCTTTATATGGCCTAGCTAGAAGCATTTCAATCAAAGGGGAAACTTGCTCACAAGTGCTGTTTGATTTCAGTGTTAGTGCTGTTTGATTTTCAGTGTTAGTGGTGTTTGCTTTCCGTGTCCTGCTCAGGGGCAGCCCAGCTGGATGGGGATTATGGGTTTCCCTTTTCCCCACGTGATGAAGATTTCAGATGTGTGTCAGGGTGACCTGCACAGCCACTGGGCTCCCTCCTCTCTGGAAGGGCTGCAGGATAAGGGTTTAAACATTCAAACATTCCTAAGTCATGATTTACTAGATTTAAAAACTTGCAAAACCCAAGCAAAATAGGAAGCACCACCATCACCAAGCAGAGCAGCAGCATCTTTGCTGCACTAAGAAGATCCTAAGGAGATATCCTACATTTATTACACTCACCCATTGGATTCTGACATCCTGACTTAAAAACAAAACCCACACAAGCAATTTCATGGATATTGGAATGAAAGGGAGTCTGTCTTCCTGCAGATTTGGGTTTTGTCATCAGATTCTCTGAAGCCAAATAATTTCCAAGCCGCCTTCGGCAATCTTCCCATGACAGGGACCTCCATCACATTTCTTCTCAAGATCTATTCCACAGCCTTTGTTGAAAGTTGAGATGCAATTGAAAGCCTTCCCTCAAACCCTTTAATCACCTTTCTCCTCCTCTCACACACATATTTTCAAGAAAGTTATCAGAACTCCTGTTTATCTTCGCAGCCTCTGCCCTTCCGCCACATTTCCGTGGTCAGGACGTGGAAAGGCTGCTCAGGCTGCTGTGTCCATGTGTGCAAACACCCTGCTTGCATAAGCCTTGTCTCCCTAAGAGACCAGACTAAACAGCCCACACCCAAAAGTAGCATTAATATATGCAAAAAGAAATAGCTCTGCGAGGGTAGCTCATCCGACCATGAAAAAGCCTTTAGATGGCTTATTGCCCTTTATTCTTCCACCATGGCAGACGTGACAAAACCTTGCAGTCTGGGGATACTTCTTCATTTGAACACTTACAGCATTTCATTCCTTTTTGTATTTTGCTTCTTAAAAGAAAAGCTCTTCAGCAATGAACAGAATCACACCCTGTTAGGCAGAGATATTTCTGCCTGAAATAGGCTAAGGCAACAATAAAAATGTGGTCCACACATGTGGGTAACTTGCTGCCAGCAAATATGAAACCCTGGCAAGCTCCACCAACCTCTCATTTGACAGTAATATAAAATAGACAGAGAGTACCAGGTCTCATGTCTGGCCTAATGTTATATAACTACACTGTTTGCTCATCAGAGTCAACCCTTAAACACACACAAAAGGCAAATTTAAAAGCCCCCAGACAGCTGCAAATAATTATTCTAAAATGTTTTATAGGTTAGTGAAATTATCATTTTCTCTAGTCCCTGTAGTCCTTAGCACCTGATGCCTAACTTAAGGTAATGAACTTTGCAGATGCTTATTTCTACATGTCTACTTAATTCCCCTGATACAAAGTATTTTAAATGATTATGTTTAACAAGTTACTTTTAGAAATAGCTGCACTTCCCTGCCAGAGCAGCAGATACATCTCACTTCTAAAGAAAAATACCAACCTGTAAGCACTGAAGATTGATGACAGAGCAAAAGTCCTCCCACCAAGTACTGTTTAATTAAATAAAAGAAATTTAAGGAGGAACTTAATAATGCTCTTTGTAACTACAACACAACACTTTAAAGTACTGTGTATACATAACACTCAAAATTCACCCATTTGATATCTGATGGTAAATTGCAAGCTGACATTGTCCCGAGGAAAACAGCAGCCAGAGCAAGGGCAGCAAGCTGAAGGAGGGGCAAAGAACGGGGGAAAGAACCAAAAGAAAAAAACCCAAAACCTCATCAGCCCCTTCAGAACTGGGATTCCCTTCCAAATATGAGAATTCTTTCACACAAAGAGGAAACAGATGTCCACGGCTGGAATTTGCATGTGGCTTTATTCTCTTCTAGGATACAATAAAACTACTCTTCTTCTCATCCTCCAAGCTAGAAATTAAACAGTGGCATGTCATGCAGAGTCCAGCTGTGCTTCCTACCTCCAACCTTTATTAGCAATATATTTAAAAAGAAGAAGAAAAGAGAGAGACAGAAAGAAAGGGAGAAACTAGAAAAGCATAAGAATTGAAAAACTGTGGTATGTGTTCTCAAAACAATATAAAACCTACAGATGTTCTTACTAATCTGTGGCACATGTTTGTTTATTCAGGTTTTCCCTGTTCCTAGTTCAGCAGGCTTTGCTCTCCAGAAGACTTATCTATTTTTATAAACGTTAGAGTAAATACTGGAGGAGAGACTGGCATAAACAGCCAGAGGAGGAACAGGCTCACCTTGTAAGAGCTTTCTCAGTGTCCCTGAAAATGCACCTCCATCCCAGAAACTGCTCTCACCCACACCACCACTGTTCCCTACATTAACAGCAATGGGAGAAAAGCAAACACTTCTGAAGAGGATTTTGAGAGTATGAACATCACAAAGGCCAGCAGCAAGAACATCTGCTCACTTCAGGGAGAACCTATTTCATCCTCGAGGGACAGCTCTCAAACTTGCTCCCAACCTGTCACCTGCACTCACCATGACAAGGACAGAGGGGCCATCACTGCCCAAGTCTGTATTTATGAGGAGTACTGAGCTGCTGTGCCAAACTGTGCCTTCTCCATTGTAATTGCAAAGAAAAGACTAATAACCCACTTCTGAATAGCAAAAATATACTGTTTTCTAAGGATACATACACAGAAAATTTCAGGAGAACAATCTTATTTACCTAAGTCCCTTTTACAATCCCTTTTTTTCTAGCTTCTTTAATAAAGGATAGAAGGGTTTTTTAATAGGTTCAAGTTAAAGCAAAATAAAACCCTGTCAGCCCACTGGAGTTAAACATCTCTGTTAATAATCCCGGCAAATTGGTTCAGTGTCTTGCCCTCCTAAATTTCTTCGCACATTTACCCAATACATCTGGATTAGGATAAACTGATGTTCCAGCTATAAATATACTTTCCCCAGGATGGGTTTTGAAAAGACAGCATGAAATGAGGCAAGCCTGGCCCCTGGTCACATCAGAGGTCATAGCAATAGCAACCATCAAGATTTGGAGGTCTCACAGCTTTTCTACTGACTGAAGGTGAAGGTATTTAAGACCCATCATCGATGGGATACCCTAGAGCTGACAAAGTAGACTTATTTTCTTGAAATGATTAAATTAATATTGTCCCCCAGGCCCTCCTTGAAAAACTGCAGACTCCATGAGGAACTGAATTATAAAAAGGTAATTTGTAATCTTAACATGAATGAAAGACTGTCAAAGCCATCAGCTGTGTTCCTGCAGCTCCATGAGATGGAAGGTTGGGAGCGTGGTGAAAGAATAGACAAGTTTATATGTTAAACAAATGATGGAGGGCTTTGTTAATAAACATTGATGCAAAAACAAACAAAGCTTTTTAGGCAAGTTTAACAATGCTGGCATAGCAATGACCAGGGGAGAGGTTTTGGCTTCAACTCCTTCAGGAAAACAGTGAAGGACCAAGTTCACACACAGCACCTTCCTGTAAGACTGCACTAAGCCATAGAAGTGGAACCCCATGGGAAGCTCAGCCATCACAGGGAAAACTGTCAAGTTGCATTTGCAACAAACAACTTTTCACAGCCCTTCAGTGTTGAACACCAGCTCTGCAGCACTGCCAGAGGCAAAGGAATGGCGTTTAGGGTGGTAGAAACATCAATCTCAACAATGCCAAGAGTATAATTAAAACAAAGGTTTCAGATCATGCACCAGCAGCCATCTGAAGTAATCAGCAATTCCTTCATTTTCAAGCAAATAACATTAACCCTGTGTGAGCTGGGAGAAAACTGCAAGCTATAAACGGGAAGAAATACAAAATTCCTGAATTACAGTCATTTTTCTGGTGCAGGCATCTGCTAATTCTCAAATAAATATTTGCACCTTGTTTCCTACATTTCCCCAGCTCTAACCCCAAAGTATTTCCACTTGTCACCTGGCACATGTGAATGGCTGGAACTAAATTCCTTTCCTAGACAAAACATTATGTGCCCCACAGGGTTGCTTAATTTGGTTACAAGCCATTCTCACAGATGTCCTTTGGACCTGCGTGGCAGAACTTCACATTGACATTTCCTCTTAAATAGCATCACACAGTCATTATAAAAGCAACTTATATGGCATATTATGTAGTAAAGATAAGTAAAAGAAAAATTCAGTTTTCCCCCCAGGAGAAAAAGGTTCTGTGATTTAAAAAGCAAAGAAAAATAAAGAAAAAAAAATGTTTTTCTGCAGGGACAATATTGACCAGTGAAGGGGAAAGACATAGTCAGAGATCCAGCACGATTACATGTTTCCAAAACATGGGAAAAGGAGAGGCACTGAGGCAGATGCACAAACTCAATTCAGGCTGGGTTGATTTAAGAGATCCTGATGATCACAGAGCCCTAACTTTGCACACGCATGAGACAGACCATCATTGAGCTATTGAAGGCTCCTTCCTCAAAGAAACAACACTAACAACCTCAAATCCCACCCCCAACCCCTTCTTGAACCAGCCCCTTCTTACTCTGCTGGGACAACAGAATAACTATTAGAGATTGTATACTGTCAGGCACAAAAGTCAAATTTATTGGATTTCAAACATGAGCTGGACTGACCAGCCCCTAATTACACAAATAATATCCATGTTCTCCAATTTTCCAACAAATAAGCATTAAAGGAGATGCCTGCTTTGCTATTAATTTTCAACAACATATTAAGAAAGCCTCTCAGCAAGTAAATGAATATGCTGACACCGATTCGTACATGCTGTTTTCAGGGCTCAGATAAAAATCTTGTAGGATAAAAGATGAGTTTAGCAGCTCCAGAAGAATGAAGGTATTGTTTAACAGGAAGCAGATGTATGTCAGATGGCAAACTCATTAAAGTGTCCCATCGTTAAAGGAAACGGGATAACAACGAGCCATCTGAAAAAACCTGAACTGACCAGGAAGTACACAAGCCGCAGCTAATCTCCCATTTATTGGTAGGTAATGCCTTTAAGTCATGCACATGCATTGAGTTTAGGAGCATGAAGGACTAATCTTTGTTCTCATGAAAGAAACAGGAGCAGAACCCAAGAGCATGGAGAGCAGCATTTTTGGAAGAAGTCTTCTGAGGAAAAGCTCCCAACATTTGGAGGAGCTATTACATCGGCCTGTGGGTGCACACACACACAGTCTGAGCCCTGACTCTGAGAGCATTTTAATGGAGATTTTACATATATGGCACATTTTAAATGTAAATATTATTTTTAAAATGCCTTATGGGAGGTACCTATCAAGGAATAGCCTCTAAATACAAACTTGGAAACTCTAATCAAAGAAAAACCATTTGCTAGTGGGCACCGGACTGACGGATTTGCAGTATCAGAGTTGAACAATTCCTCAAGTGAGAATGTTGCAGGTTATATAAAGACCTAAGCACAAGGAATTAATCAAACAGCATAGATTCACAAAAGCATAGAATCATTTAGGTTGGAAAAGACCTCTATGATCATTGAGTCCGACTGTTAACCCAGCACTGCCAAGCACATCACTAAACCACAACCCCAAGTGCCACACTGACATGCTGTTGAATCCCTCCAGGGATGGTAACTCAACCACTTCCCTGGGCAGCCTCTTCCAATGCTTGACAACTCTTCCAGTGAATACATTTCTCCTACTGCTCAATCTGAACCTCCCCTGATGCAGTTTGAGGCCTTTTATTCTCCCCCTGGCACTTGTTACCTGGGAGAAGAGACTGATCCCAACCTGGCTACTCCTTCCAGGGAGTTGTAGAGTGAGAAGGTTCCACCTGAGCCTCCTTTCCTCCATGCTGAGCACCCCCAGCTCCCTCAGCCACTCCTTGTGCTCCAGACCCTTCCCCAGCTCCTTTCCCTTCCCTGGACATGCTTCAGCCCCTCAGTGTCTTTCTTGTAGTGAGGGGCCCAAAACTGAACCCAGGATTCGAATCAACGACAGCACGTTGGATTCACAAGGCAGGTGGATCTGTGGAGAGGAGTGAGAGTATTGCTTCATCCAGCAAATATTCAGCCTAAAAAAATGGAAAACAGTGCAGCTGTAATTGCACTGACATCAGCAAAGGAACTCTTGTCCTCACAGTAACAGCCACAAGAAAAAACCAAAAACAAACAAACAAAAAAAAGCCAGACTGGGAAGAAACGTGTTTCTCCCATCTTGGATGTCTCTCAACCTATACCAGTTTTGTTACAAATGTCTTGTTACTACATTATGATTACAAATATCACACAGCAGATCTCACCATTAAAATTAAATATATCTCTTGCCAGGAGTTTTCTGAGTATCACTAAAAAAAAATTTCCAAGAGGAAATCCACCTCTGCCTTTGCATATTGGCCTGATCCAAAGGCCATTGAAATAGCTGGGAATTTTGCACATGTGGCTTTGACAGCTTCTGGATCAGGACTGATGCTAAAGATGGAGAAAAGAGGAGAGGGTGGATGCAAAGGCTCTACAGCACAACACAAAGATCAACTAATCTGGATTCTACCAGGATGCACAGACCCCACTCATGGTGAGAGCAGGCTCTAGGATCTCCTTTTTTAAAACTTGTTTAACAGGAACTGCTGCAAATTCCTTACTTTTATAGAAATCACAACAGCCTTAATTATATCTGAGCCCAAACCATTAAGTACAATTTTAAGTCCCAATACAGTTAATGTAAGCTAACCAAGTTTTTTTGAATGTTTTACCAAATACAGATTTTAGTATTTTGCTGCATCGCTACCTTTGGTTATTTGGTAAGGGTATTCCTGCTTCTTTGCCCTTGTGGAAGAAGAAAAGAAAAACTCAAACTGTACCAAAAAGAACACGTAAGCAAACATTGTTTTAAACAAAACACTTCATGGATACTATTGAGAAAACTACCCCATCAATGCTAGTGCAAAACCAACATTAATGGAACAACTACAATAAACCAAGCTGAAACTTCTTTCCGCGAAGTGTAAGGCCTGTGCAGTACTGCTTGTGTATCTTACACCATTATCTCCATCATGTGGCAGAGAGAAAGAATGCAGACTAACATCTAATTTAGGAATACTGTGCATGTAAAGGTATTTTACTTCAGATTCAGACTTTTGTATCTCACAAAATGGGGCTTTGCTAAGTTTCCTTCTGAGGGTGCCATTTCAGCTGTTTTAATGAACAGTTGCATTGCTTTTGCCTAACCACAGGACATGATCTTGCAGAAGTGACAAGACCTACTACCTTATGACAAAGATTTCCCTTAACTTTTACATATTAAAACTTTCCTGCACTGCAGCTACAATTCCACAAACTTTATTCTGATTCTACATTAAAAAAACCTAATCTAAAACTCATTACAGTGAACTGAAAAATCCCAGCAAGCATTTGGTTGATCCCAAAGGAGCAGTTAGACAATGTACGTACAGATACAGGAAGGATGGTTCCTTTATTATTATTATTTTTTTTTTTACCCTCTATAATTCTTTTCTGACAGTTTAACCAATTCTGCAGACTCTGTAACTATTTAAACAGGAAGCCCCCTGGACCCAGCAGACCTCCCTGCTGATGCAGCTGGAGAGTTACTCTGCTCCTAATGGAGCATTTCTTCCACCCCCACCCCAAGGTAGCAGCTGTAGGATGTCGGGTTGGACATCCTGGGCCACCTGGGACTCGCTGCCCTCCCAGGTGTGGACGTGCAGCCTCATCCATGGCAATCCAGCCCCTGGGGAAGCCTGCATCCCCCAACTTCCTGCCTGTCAGCAAGCTGGGAAAAAACTTCAGTGAGGCTGGCTGCATGCACAAATCTGGTGTGCACAGAGCAGGGAGGGCTTGATCTCAGGAACCTCTTGCAGGCTGCCTCAAAGGAGCCTAAACCCTCCTTGTACAATGGCATCACCAGTATATGAACTGTGGAAATAAAAGCCATGACTCTCAATGATTTGTTTTAATCCAGTTATGGAGAAGATGCTTTCATCATAAGCCTTTGAGCTCCTTTGCATGACTTTACACAGGCACCTCATTTCTGTCTGCCTTGAGAATCTCTCAGAACCATGTTCAACCATAAAGCTAAACCAGAACAAATTCTCACACTTGGTTACCCAGTTCAGATGGGAGGAAAAGTGTGCCAGGCTACAAATCCTGGGAATAAGATCAAGGGCAACAAGTGTGCTTTGGTGGGCAAGACAATTAAACAATTGGAACATCCCAGCACACACAAACCCTTATTTTCTTCATTTGCTCATCCTGCAGTCCTGTTCACACAGCCCAGGAATAGCTTTGGGCTATCAGCAGGGCCTAAGGGAACTGAACTGCAGAGCACAACAACAGCTCGTGCTTCTTCTGTGAAACCCTGCTTGGAGCTGTGATCTCCAAAGTAGATGCTACCAAGTTTCCACTTTACCAGTATAAATCTTCCCCTCCACGTTTGGCAAAGCACTTAAGCACATGCTTAGCTGTGCTAGAGCTAATTTTCTTCACAGCAGCCAGTATGGGGCTGTGTTTTGGATTTGTGCTGGAAACGGTGTTGATAACTCAGGGATGTTTTAGTTATTGCTGGGCAGGGCTCACACAGGGACAAGGCCCTTCCTGCTCCTAACCCCAGCAGAGAGTGGGCTGGGGGTGCACAAGGAGTTAGGGGACACATAGCAGGGACAGCTGACCCCAACCAACCCAAGGGACATCCCAGACCATGTGGTGTCATGCTGGGGAAGAAGGAGGAAGGGAGGTTGTTCAGAGGATGGCATTTGTCTTCCAAGTCCCCATTAGGTGTGATGTCCCTGCTGTCCTGGGGATGGCTGATCACCTGCCTGTCCTTGCAGTGAATGAATTCCTTGTGTTGCTTTGCTTGGCTTTTGCTTTACCTTTTCAACTGTCTGTATTTCCACTGACAAGTTTTCTCAATTTGTGGGGATGAGCTGCCAGCTGGGGTTAAACCATGACAACAGCCTTCACTATTGCTGAATGGGAACAAGATTAGCCTTTAAAGATGATAAGTACCAAACACAAGTTCTCAAAACTCCACACTCTTCTTTACACTCCCAACTTCCCATTAATCTAAAAGCTCTTCCAAGAGCTGGAGCTGGGCCAAAGTGTTTTGAAGAACTGATGCCTGAACAAAGTGTTCTGCTAATTTGGGGCTGCAACCAACATGGTGACTGACGAGAAAAGCCAGCTAACAGTCTAATCTTTTCTGTGTGTTCCTTTAGATATACAGTGAGGAGCTCAAAGTGACCTCAAACACCCAAGAGATGACAAGCCAAGGGAACAACACGACTGGAGCTCCACCAAGAAACTTCAGCATCACAGCCAAGCAGTGCCTCGCCAGGGCCCCACGATGGGATCAGATCCCACCACTGCTCCTCTCTCACGCAGCAGGTCTGAGCACAGCATCTGCTGCACTGATGGTCCCTTTAAGAAACCTCCTTCTGTGCAAAACATTGACACCAGAAAGAGAAAGCCAAGCTGCACGCCCACTGCAGCATGGCCTCCAGAGGGGATGGGATGGGAAATGCCACGGGATGGGAAATGCTGCTCTCACAGCTTAAATTCATTTAAAGGCCACTCTGCACCCAGAAGGTTTGACTGAGATGATTTCTTTTCCTCACTGGTTTTGCAGCCATGTCAAATGCCCGTCACAGCAGATTTGCCAGTTCCCTGCTGTCACAGGTACATTCACAAAACTCACAGTGCAATGGCTCAAGTTGTGTGGGTAGGTACAGGATTTTGACTGGAATCCACAGACAAAAATCAATGGGATTTACATATATATGATTTGAACCACTGTTTCCCAACTGTTTTTCAGCTGGGAAGCAGTCAGAAATTAAATAGTTTTCATGCTAACAGGCATTACTTAAGAGGAAAGAAAATTGAATGCAAAAATGTTGCTTGGAGAAATAGTCAGACATTCCCTAGCCATGAGGAATCTCCAGAAATTTTACCTTTTCACTGGACAGTAGGGTAGAAACTTGTTGGGAAACCTACCCTTAGGTTTCTAGATTTGTTTCTATTCGTGAAACAAATTCTATTCTATTTGTTTCAGCCTCGTGAATGGATTGGATGCCTTATTCTGGGTGCTGCTCAGTCCCCATAATGCACTGATAATGCACCCTTCACCCTGAGCCTGGCTGGGATATATCTGCCTAAATTAGTTCTACACAACTGTGAAGCAGCATCTGAAATAAAAAAAATATTGATCCTGATCAAAGAGATGGGGTCCCAGAAGTTGCAGAGCAGCTTGGACTCAGGGAACTGGGCACCAGGCAGTGCAGTAAAGAAAAATTACCAAGCAAATTAAGAACCAAAGAGAAAAGGAAGGAAAGCAGTGTTGCTGCCTAATACACTTGCTTTGCTGTTGTCAAAGCAAGTGCCTTTTACAGTATAATTTTGTAACTTTTTGGGCTGAAAAGGAGCAGGCTGGTGTTAGCAGCATATAATATAACCAGGTGACTTAAACCAGGATTTTTTCTAATGAGATTAGCAAACTATACATTACAATTCCCGTAATGTCTCAACCTCAAGGCATTTTAATTACATTTTTCATTTATCTTCCCTTGGATTTTCTGACTCATGCCAAAATCCTTTCTTCACTTAAAAAGCAATTTTTATCTCAGGGCAAGTGCTAATAGACCACTTCAGACAAAACAACCAAAATCTGCAGAACTCATACAAGAGCAAAAAATCAACTGTGGCTTTCAATCAAAGGATATAATTCCATTAACACCTTTCTTTAAATAGTATCACCATGTGCTGGTAGTGGGCTTTGGGATCATGAAAAGAATTAAGAAACCTGCAGAACTCTGCAGATTCTGTCTTCTTACATGTAGCTTTAAAAATTCAGCTGACCTGATGCCAGCGAATGACCTGGTTTTGTCTGGAAGTCATAGACCCATAGAATAGTTTGGGTTGGAAGTGATCTTAAAGATCATCTCATTCCAATCCCCTTGCCATGGGCACGGAATTTCCATTATCATTGTCATAGGCCCAGGACTAATCTGGGGTGGAAAGGAGGTTCCCAAATTCATTCTGAAATGCTGATGGACATGGTGAAAACAGCCTGTTATTGGAAATTTCCTGTAGACAGAAAAGACCCTGACATGATGGTTTGTGCCCACAGACCAGCTGAAGAGTGCCCAGCTGGGAAGCACAGCTGAACACTGGGGAGATCCTACACTGAACAGGAGCCTTTACAAGATGTGATTAAAAAAACAACAAAAAACCAAAAAAACTTGTTCTTTTGCCTTGCAACACAGAGCAACTCAGTAAGATAAATTCCAAAAGCCCTTACTATGGTAGAATAGTTAAATAGGATCACAATAAAATTCCACCTGTCAGCTCCAAAAGCACCCCACATGTAGAATTTACACAAGCTGAACCAGAGCTGGTTCAGGGCATGTCATAACAGCCATTTCTGCACTGAGCACTGTTAAAATTGGCCTCAAGATGAATTGAGTGCCTGCAAAGGGCAACCATATTTCAAGCAAACCAGGACATGCCCAGGGTGCTTGGACTGCCCCTTCAGCTGCATTCCTGAGTTCAATTTTTGCCACTTAGTTTGCATGAAAAATATTTCCAGTACACTTCCAAAAACCTGTGCAATACAGCACAAATACCTTGTGGTAAAACTTAAAATAAGAAACATGTTAGTTTGTATTGAAAGGATTTTGCAGAGCATTTTTCCAACTCACACCCCTCAGTGAAGAGTCAGCATCACAAGGATTTTTTTGCTCGCACGAGTTGTTTGCAATCTGTCATTTCTCACAGCTACAATATGGCATTGCCAATCTAATCACACCACAGGGACTTTGTTTTGAATGGCACCCTGTTTTGTTTGTGTTTTCTGCTTTGCAGCAGAAGTCACTTCTGGTGCAGGAAATGGCACAGCTAAAATGTAAATCAAAAGGGCACTGTAACTGACTGCACCCTTGCTCCATTTTTTTCCTCAAGGGGTTTTAATTCAAGAATTCTCACTGTGTGCAGAACTTTTGAATCAAGCCAGTGATGCTGAGCACCCTCACACTTTTTTCAAGTCAACTCAACTTCAAGCAAACAAGTATGGGGGAAATAATGAGGCAGGGCCCTTCCCTGGAGCTGTGCATTAGAGAAGCCAGTCTGACACGAATGAATAGAAATCCTCTTGGGCTTTTTCAGAAATAAATACACCAATAATGTAAGATTAATATGCAATAATGAGACAATTTTCTTCCATGTCCCACAGACGACATGCACTGTATGTCCTTTGAATCCAGCCAATTACACTGCCAGCAACAAATACATTTCAGCTGGAGCAACTAGAACAGTTGTTAGTGGCAATTTTGCAGGGAAGGCTGCAGTGTAGTCCACGTCACCTTTGCACATGCAGCTAAAATAAGTATTCAGATGCTCTGGGGCACAGTTAGACAGTTTGGTAACACATTTTTGAAAGGGTATTTTTGAGGGTAAATATTTTTGTAAAGTATTTGCTTTTAAAATGTTACTGTTCTCACATTTATCGAGATTTTTTTAATTGCTCTCTCTCAACCTACATCTTTAAACCTCTATCATAAAAAAAAAGTGAGAGAGAGAATCAGATATCTTGGATTTCCTCTTATTCCAGGTAACTTATTCCATATGCAGTCCAGCCAATGAGTTAAAACTTCCTCCCTTTTCTATTTCCTGTTGCTACCAACATCCAACTCACAAAATCCACCATTTGAAGAGATAATGAGAAATCCAAATGGCCAGCTGGGCTGCACAAGTTCTGGTGAGGCCAGAGGCTCTTCAGTGGATAAGGCATGCAGCAGGGATTGATAAGGCAGCAAGAAGTGACCACACATTAAAAAAGAGAGTGTTGGAAAGGCAGCTATAATATTGTTACAGGTCACTTTTGTACCAAACACTTCACAAACAACTGAAGATTTGCCCCAAGACCTGCAAATATGGGAAGGAAGGCAAATGTTATTGCTTAATTCACCTTAAAGAAATGCAGCACAGGCACTGCAAGCTAAGTGCCACTTTGGTGACAGTTTATTATTGATAAATAAATCATTTATACACCTGACACAGCTCATTTCTCTCTTTCGTGGTAATTATAGTTTTAGAAGCCTCATTTAAGGGGTGCAAATTAATTTCCAAATTCCACCTACTGTCAAAGAGTGTGTTTTATTAGGTGATTAATTACTTGCAGGAACACTTGAGGAGACACCTTGGGGGCAAACAAGGATTGCTGTGACAGCTCCTTTAAGATATGGCTCCGCTCCTAAGGCCCGATGAGCCCAGAGATAAAATAACTGCATACAGGTGTTATCATCTGCAGCACCTTGGGATGTTTGTGCCTCAGAGAAGTGCATTTCCCTTCTGGAACGTGCAAGTATTTGCCTGGATGCTACAGCCCTTGCTTCGTGAGAAGTCCCACAAACTGCCCGGGGTGGGATCCACTTCCACAGCGAGGCAGAAAGCAGGAGCAGCTGTGGAACTGCTCTTCCTCAGCCTCAGTGTGCTCCTGACACCTTCTGGAGCCCCAAAACACACACCACATATACTTTCCCAGCTTATATGCCTGGATGCTTCAAAATTCTGGGCCAAGAATACTTTTTCTAAGTTCTACTTAAGTCAGCTACATAAAGTTTGAAGGATATGCAGCAAATTTTACCACAGTTCTTGTGCTGTCATTTCTAACCTCTACACTGAGCTGAGCTTCCAGCAGACCTACACTCATGTAGCTCCTCTTTGCAAGCAAGTTTGGTGCTCCAAGATGACTGGGAAGAAACCAAGGCAGCACACACACACCTATGCACCAAGTTCAGGGACCTCTACACTCACAGGGAGTTTGACACTGAAGACAGTGAAAAAAACTTCCAGAGAAAAACAACTCTCCCAATAACACAAGTGGAGAAACATGGAATTTAACAAACTCTGAAGTCTTTATCCACCTGTTTTACCTAAGCCTCTTATTCCACACAACACCTAAAGAGCAGCTGTCAGAGGAGGAATTGCTCTGCTCCTGGCATTTATTTTTCTCTTACAACTGCACCTGCCTTTCACAGGAATTACAGTCTGATAGAGAAAATAAGATCTGAAGGCCACTGACCAAGGGCAGGGCCTGTTCCCAGCCAGTCTGTCTAACCTGCATTAGCAGCCTCTCCTGATGGATGGACTGCACAGATGATCAGCTCAGGTGCTGCTTTGTTGGATAGTTCCCCAGAGCAATTTAAGTCATTACTTCTTCACCTCCTCATCACGGGCATAAGAACAGATTTTTCTTCTCCCGCTTGCAGAAAATTTTCAAGTACTTGTCCTTATTTATCATTTTACCTTCCTGCGCTTTTCCACTGCTCTTCCCCCCCTTTCCTGCACAAGGACATCAAAGACTGCCAAAGGCAGTTCTCACTGTGCTTTTCATCAGCAAGCTTAAGTCAGATTGTTAGAAAAAGCCGTTTAAGTCTAAACCAACATTAACCCTTCAAGTCTGGGAACAAAAGAAAACAGAAATTCAGAATAGTCTGAGAGATTCTCTCGTCTGATGGCAACAAATTTCTTCTGACCTCAGGGCAGTGGGATGTAAGTCTCTCTTCAGTAAAGCGTGGAAGAGGGAACATCACAGACAAACGTGTGAGGTGAGAAAAGAGAACAGAAAAGCAGAATTCAAAAATCTGAGAATTTATCTCACTCTAACAAAGTAATAATGAGGGACACAAAGTCTTTTCAGAAGCATTTTGCAAAGCTGAGGATATGTGGCAAAGGGAGGATTGCCCTGGATGCTGAAAAGACCACCTGTAGCCATGATGGATCTACAACAGTTGTAGTTATCAAGATGTGGAAGCATAAGCCCTTGACATAACTCTCAGCCAAACACAATCAGAAAGCTACTTGCTGCACTTTCTTTCTCTCTCAAAAAGCCAAAACCCCCAAAACCCATCAACAACAGCAGCCAAACAAAAAAGCCGAAAAACCAACAACATGACACAAACTTCCCAGAAAAACAATCAGATCCCAGTAAAGATCAAGCTGGAGATTATTGCTCCAAATCTGCCCTTAATTAAGCACAGTCTTCCACCACTCAACAGTTGTTACAAGGTTAGAGAGAAACGTATCATCTAAAATATCATCTAACCCAAAGTAATTAACCAACTCTGACAACAAACCTACTTCGATTTTAACCCATGGTGTGTGCTGGAAACTTCCAGTCAAACATTCTGTATTTTCTCATTTGCCCACATGCGCTCTTATTAAAACCACATGCGGGCACTGAATCATTTCATGGTTCGTTTAGAGACAAACACGCAGAAAATTGTGGGAAACAAGTACAGTCCTAAGAGTCTGTGCAAGCCTGTGTGTAGTCTGAGGCACTCTGTGGAGCAGGAGCCTGAGCTACAGGGCTTTGTTATTCTGGGGCTCAAAAGTGGGCAGGAGAGAAGTCCCCACACGTGAACACTGAATTTCAGAGAAGATAATTAGCAGAGTCAGCCAGTGTGACAGCTTCACCCTCAGCGCCCTGCAAAATGCCACGTGTGTGCTCAACTGCTAGTCCACAACAAAAACCCTTAAGTGAGAAAGCAGGATGGTCTTTCATTTCTGAAACTGCTCTGGCAATGAGGAGAATTCCCCAACTGCATAGGAAGTTCACAGCATAACCTCAAGCAAAGCACTCAATCTCTCTGGATCTGACATCTGGGAAAAATGGTAGCCCTTCATGTTGCCCATTGGACTAGAAGGTCACCAGCTCAAAGATGACCTTTTGCTGAGAGGACAGTCAGTTAACAGTAAGGCTTCACTTTTGATCAGGTTTCTGTGGATTATTCATATTCCAGCAGTGGCTGAAGGACCCAAACATAATGTGCCAGCTCAGATGTGCAATGAGAACACACATGAAGTCCACCTGAGAACACAACCCCTTTCCGTTCACAATTACTGCTGCACTCAGAAGCATAAATTCCTTGAAGGAAAAAACCTTCTGGATAAGCATTTTCTTTAAGAATACATCTCACCTGTGGATCTTATTCGCCAGCAACACAGGGAACATTCATATTATGTCTGCAAATTTCCAGTTTGGTTTTGAAGCCTAAAACAGCAAGTACGTGATCCAGGTTTCTTGTTGAGCCCTCTATCAGGATGGCAAAAGGTCAGATCCTGACACTGTAGCACAAACATCTTTAATAGGTTCAAGATCTCAGCTTTCCTCTTACAGGGGAGTATGTACACACATACCAGAGATTTTCCATGGAACCCAAATGCTCCAGGATAAAATTAACCCATTAAATTATGACCTCTTCCAGGAAGTTTTAGGGGAGACCTCACAAACAGCTCTCTACTGGAGAGCCTCACAAAGAGGTCATTTGTGAAGAAAGACAAGGAAGATGATAACTGATGAATCTAAAATTCTACAAACCTCCTGGCCAGATATGGGGCACACAGCTCTCCCAAGAACCCAGCAGCTTTACAGAGACAGGAACAACAGTCAAAAGCACTAATGAAACCTCAGCCCTCAGCCCAGTGCTGCCACTTGTGTTTCCACCTTGCTCCTGTTGATGTAATGCTGTAAAGCTGGACTTCTAGCTGGTATTAATGAGGCAGTAAAACATCCCCTTTCAGAAAAGGGTGTTGTAGTTTCACACAGCTGCATATGTAAAACTCTATCTCCTTCTAAATAGAAGATTCCTGGAGAGGGAAAACAAAGAAAGCCCAGCCAGGTTCCTGTAACTGGGACTTCTGATGCTTCTGATGGATGGTTGGAAAGGTGGAGGAGAGCAGGGAGGGAAGGTCACAAGATTAACAAGCATGTCACAAACACAGAGCTATGGGGAGATGGCTTTAGTACCAAAAATCTAAAGCACAGACTAAATTTGGGGTTTTTTGACCAATCTTTTGGGGTAATAGGAGCCTTTATTGGCTGTTTTTTACAGCTCTAGGAATAACTATTCATTCCCATCCTACTTGCAATGCCAGAGAGCTGCAGACATAAGACAGCCCTTTTCTCCTTGTGTTTCTGAACAGAAACAAAGCTTTTTCCATGAGGAAAATCCATATCTTTGAAGGAAAGAACTTTATAGTGCAATCGAAATATTCATCAAAGCTCTACTTGTAACAGCAGGAACTTTGCACATGGAAGCAGGTGGGGTGAATAAGAATTTATGGGATGTCTGTAGCCATATTAAATATCTGAAGTTCTTCAAAGCACAGGTAACACTGCATGGAGTTTGCAGACGCAGTTGATTTAAAATATGCACAGCCTCAATCCGTACTCATATTAAAACACAGTCAGAAGATACCATCTGCTCTTTATAGGCACTGGTAATCAAAGGTTTTCTTTAGTCTGAGCACAGGCATTAAAGGATATATTGGGGTAAAGCTCAGGCTAAAAAGGAAGCAATGCTCAATGCTGCATTCTTTCATCCAAAAATACACCTGCATCCTTGATCAAAAAGTTCATTCAAGCTGTGGCATCTGGGCATTTGCACTATGTCCATATTCATGATACTTTAGTTCCTAAAACCTGAAAAATACTTTTGGTCAACAGGATTTTCTAATGCTATAATTCCTTTTAAACAGTCAAAGGACTATTTAATAATTTCTTTGCTAAGCAACAAACTCCTTTTATCTCCTGATAATTCTCATGGAAAAATACAAGAAGGAGAGAGACAAGGTATTGGCAACTTCCTGATAATTCAACGTGCTGCATCAAGTAAGGGAACCAGGATATCTTCCATCTCCATGCCTGGAAGCAGCTTGACCCTGCAAACATCTCAGTCAAGCAGCTCACACTTAAGTTAACAGGAGCTTGGAGAGCAGAACAGCTCTTGATACACAGAAATGCCAACAGTTCTGTTTCATTGTGATTTTTTTTCTCAATGTAGTAAAACACTTCAAAACCTGCTTGTACAAAAATCTTTTCCAACCCAGAGACATGAAATGTCAGGGTGTGACTGAACAGAAAAACTTTAGGGTCACAAAACGCTATCCAATTTTACTGTCTCTGATCCAAACTCTAGGTGTCCATTTTCAAATAGGACTAAAACAAATTGGGAGCTTTATGTTCTCTGAACTGTTATTAAGCTGCACTATAAATTTAATTACGGAAACACCTCTGACAGAATTAAATAGTTGTGCTTGCAGTCAGAAATAAGATCACCAGTGGTGGAAATGACATTGACAGATTTACATAAAACCCCACTGACTGTGCTAAAGCTTAAAAGCAGCAAAGTACCAGATATCTCTTAAAAAAAAAAGATTTCTAATCCCATTCAAGTACCTGTGACTATTATCTGGCATGGATACAATTAATTGCAAATAAACCAACAACGGAAAAACTCCACCTCTGCAAGCACACAGCATTTGCAAGTCTGATTCTCACTGGTTAAAGGCAACAACCCAATGCTCACACAAACCCATGCAATTCTAATATCTTGGTTTCAAACTCCCCGATCCTCCTTTATAGGCTTTTTTTTTTTTTTTTTTTTTTTTGCTATTTCAGGCATTTCACTATAATAAACTATGGAATTCTGCTCATACAGACAAAATTCCATAACTAAATCTTCAATTAAAGTCTCATATTTAGCAGGAAAAAGAAAGTGGTGCCTCAGATGTGCATCACAGTTTGGTCACAGACTACCTATAACAACTCCTGAAAGGACATCTGCATAGATGAAGTCTGAGGACATTTTGCACCAACAAGTATTCCTCATTTTTCATACCTCAGTGGTGCCAGGAGTGCCCTGAACTAAACTTCAACTTTTTAATCTCCACAGGTATTTGGACTGCAGCCCATGTATTTTCAATGGATACCTGACACACAATAAATGGCAATATTTGGTTCATACAGTAAAACCCAATGCCCTTGCCAATTATTAATACTATTATTACATGGTCCTGATCCAAATTTCACAGGCCTTGTTGGGTTTTGCTTTCCATCAGCTGCAACTACACAATGTCTGGATGGTAAACTTTTAGTTAATCACTGTGATAATACTACTTAATCAGTACTAAGGTTTCCATCTCTACTATATGCTTATAATCTCATTCTGAAATTAATTATTTCACTGCTGTACCAATATGTAATGGAACATGAGCCATTCAATGGGATATTTATTGACATCTTGTCTCTGAGTGTACAGAGCTCCATTTTTAGACTGCTTTGCTATTCAAGTGGTGCACAAATTCCCCTCTTTTTCCCTCCTCCTCAGCTTTTGAACTCATCATCTGATTTTAGGCAAATACAACAGCAGCAAACACAGCTCCTAAAACATCAAAGAAATGCCTCAAACCCATCTGTAGGCAACTTGGTTGAGCCAAGAGACTCAGTTTGGCAACCTCATTTTGTAGGAAAGACTGCAGAAGGAGTCAACAGCTGTGGGTGCTGCTGGCCAGGCAACCAATGGGCTGGCAACCAGCACCTGGGGAAGTGCCCAGCATCTGGCACCATCTGCTCAACCAACAGCTCAGGGCTGGAGGGGGGAGTTTTGGGGCCACAAAAGCAGAGCTTGAGGCAGCACAGCAGGGAAGCAGAGGTGCTGTGGGTACAGATGCATGGGAAACTGTGGCTGTGCTGTTTGCAGAGCTACAGCAGTAAAGAAAAGGGAGCATGGCTTTGGGAGCAGGATGCTGGTCCTGAACTGCACCTTAGATGCAGAGGGAGGCTGCATGCACGCAGCTAAACAAATTTCCAGAGTTTCCTACAACATACAGAACCATCCAAAACACAGCGGAGGAGAAAACCACAGATGAAACAAAGAAAACAAAAAGCTGCTGCAGACCTGTGTAAATAAATGGTGAAGCTGCTTAAACCTCGAGGATTTCTGGTTTGTGGTGTTGGATTAAAGAGCAAAGCAAGAGCTGAAGAGATTCTGCCTGCATTCTGCTCTCAGAGGAAACATAATGCACAAAAGAAAGATTGGCAGCAGAAAGAAGATCCAGTGTTTGGGGATCAGTGTACAACTATTGAGGCTGAAGTGCTCTTTAGAAGGGTTTTCTACACACAGCCTCTGTGGGGAACACACAGCCTCTGTGGGGAAGCTCTGGAGACCATTTACACAGTGCTTTCCTGAGCTCAGGGCACCACTGAGTCGTTGTTGGCCACAAAATGTTGGCTCTGGCTGTTTAGGACGTTCAGAGTCCTCAGTCCTCCCAAGGAGATGGGGAAATCTGTGAGGTCAAGAGGCCATGAGACATCTGAGGAACAGCTGCTGAGAACTTCAGAGGTTCCAGGGACCTTAAAGTTGATTGAAAATAGAAATAATTTAATCAAGGTCACATTTCTCCTGAAAAAGAAGGAATTCTCTTTAAATACACAGTATTTTGTTACAGTAAAAGTATTCCCTATGTTGGCAATTCATGGGCCTTTGGAAAATAAATACATTAAGTCATTCTAGGCCATCTTCTTTCAAGACCATTACTTCCAAGGGGACTGAGAGGTCAAACTTGAACCTCAGCAAGAAGTCCCATGGTTCAGTGTCTGCCCCATAACCCATGAAGGATCTTCCAGCTAGCTTTTTAGGACAAAGTTCCTAAGGGATCCATCCTTGATTGGTTTCTTCCTTCCACTACTGCTCAGCTCTGCTCCCCTTCTAAATTGAAAATGGGGGGGAAATCCAGAGAAAGGAAATTGTTTTGTTGGGAAAAGAAATAAGAGTAGTTCCCTTACACACACAAGATCCATTTCCAACTCATATACTTCAGCTTAATTTTTCTGGAAGTTCTAAGCTCCTTCCTCACTGTTAGTGGGAGCTCTGTGTGTCTGATGGGAAAGCATGAAGGTAAAATAACATCACAGATGAGAGGACACATTCTTTTCAGGTCACTTAGTAATGCACAAGATTCCTGTGGCCTGAATTAGTTAATTCCCAAACAGCTGCGACTGTCAAGAAAACCATGATTTTGCATTCCCTTCCTTATGCTCCCTTCTGCTGAGGTATATTAACAAAAGAGGTTAATTTGTCAAACCACTGATATTCATATGCTGAGCTGAGAATCATCACACTTGGTGGCCTGGAAATCTTTTCTAGGACACAGAACTAAACACGAGCTGGACAAAACAAGGAGAGGTACCTTGAGTCACTCTGAGCACAAATGGACAGATTGAATTTTCCTAGCATTAGCCACAATAAATACATCCCAGGGCATGAGGGGTGACAGAACAGTGGAACAAGGAGGTATTCTTGGCTGATTTTGAAGGTTTTGTTTGTGCCCAATGGCTTAGGAAATTTGTTCATCCTTCCTTGAAGGCTACATTTGTAATGCTGTACCACTGCTGGGGTGAGTCAGAGGTTAACTTAATGCCCGGATAAATTCCAACTGCACAATTTATGTTCACCTGACCCGTGGATCTGTGCCACACATTGACTCAAATATTAGAGTAAAACAAAGAACTAAAGATCCTTTGCATCTTGCCTTTCACCCCTCTGAACAAGGCACAGCCCAGTGGGAACCTGGGCAGAATTCTCTCCCCATGATTTGCCAACCTCAAGAATTTAGATTTAACTGTCTTCAGAATTCTTCTCTAATTGTTCTTTTTCCTAATTTATTTTCTCTCACAGGCATTTGGACTACTAAGGCAAGGTGAATTTGCCTTCAGTCACAGAGGCCATGTTGGTTCACCAGCCTCTTAAGTCACACAACTACACTGCCTTCTTCAAACACCCTCCTAAAATTCTGAATCAAGCATCAACAATCATGAAACAGGCTCTCAAAAGTACAGAAATGAAAACAAACACATCAGGGCTCTTTTGCTGGCTGGTGTTTGAAACTTCACCGCAGCATCCAGTTCATGCCTCAGACATTTTTTCCATGGTTGTTAGATGTATACACACTCCTGTTTTTTTCAAAGCAGCTCATACTTCACATATTCACATCAGTCTGAGAGACGTGGATCATAAAAGGTGAGAAGGAACAGTAACATCCAAGTTTACCCAGAGAACATTTATCCACCAGGCACATTCATATTGTCTCTCAACAGAGTGTATGACCTGTATCATAACATCAGGGAAGGGGATGCTTCAGTGATCTGCAGAGGCACTGTGAGCTTTATTCTTCTTCCAGTCAATGACAGCTGAGGCCAGAAGTGCCTGACCTGCCACAGAAATTCCTGGGCTTAGTTTCTAATTGCATTCCTTCAGACACTACATGCCCTCAAAGTAACAGTTAGTACCATTAAATATTCAGAATTAGCATCTCTCAACCATCTAAAATTCAAAATGAACAAATTAAACATACATTTAGACTCACAAGCAAAGTGAAAAAACAGTAAGAGAGCATTTGTGACAGAGCTGTGAATCCAAAATGGAATTTCTACTCATCACTTTAGGATGGAGTATAAGCACTCAGAAAACATGCATATTTTTCAGAGCACTAAAAAGGTAAATACTCTGGGGAATATCACCCTATACCTACATAACTCAGGGGGCTTTGGATGTGTACATTTTTACCTGCCCTGATACAGAAGTGAAAACCTCTGCCATGAGCAGGACAGCTCTGGGACGAAGCTCTGCCAAAGCTGCCAAGAATTTTCACAGTGAGAATTTCTTTCTGAAACATCTTCTCTGCCCACAGCTTTGTTAGATGTTCTTCTGGTTATTATTTCTGGACAATGAGCTGTGATTTTCAAAAGATTTTGCAACAAAGGTAAGAGACCCTCATGCCGCCACCCTGCAGAAGCCTCTACCATGCAGGGCTTGTATTTTGACCCAATTTGTCAGCCCACAGCTCTGCTGAGAGGGAAGTCAGCAGGAGAACAGTGATGGGAGCATGATTTGGCTCTCAGAGATTCAAAGTTTATCTGTGTAAGATGATGTTTTGCAAGGCAGGATACAGAAATAAATAAGTGTGTTTTAGAGCAGAGTGTTGAAGGGAAAGAGATGGGGAATAACTAGAAAGGATCATTTGTTTTCCCATATAATAAATATAAGCTGCCTCCCCCTCAAAGTATCAATCATTGGTGTAAGGAGACTCGAAGCCAGCTGCATTTAAAAGAATTAATGTGGAAGTTTAGGATTTGCAGTACCTATTTCTACAGTCATTTTGTCAGGGGTGCTGGTTAGAACAAGGACTCACTGAAGGGAGGGCGAATGCTTGTCTCGTAACAGCAGCCAGCTGTGAGCCTGAGACACAGCAGGGCACCTTTCCCACCTCCTGCCTCCCCTGAGGATTCCACAGCTGCTCCCAAGGAGGGACAAAATACTGCCCAGAACACGGGGCAGCCAAAACCTAACCTGCCTGCTGGCATTTTGTCTCCTGCCACCCACAGAAATAAAAGCTCAACACGTGAGATACCAAGGGATTATAACCAGAAAAGGGACTGGGGTGCTTAGAAAAGAAGCTTGTCTTCCAGCTAAGTTTCGGGCTTATGATTTTTGGAGGCTGCTGGAGGGTTGCACTGAATTTTCACTGAGCTGTGTAAGGGTTGTACAGGAGAAGAACTTTCTACCTCAGTAGACCCCAAACCCCTCACTACTCCATTTGTGTGGAACTCGAGCAATTACAGAGCTCTGGAGCAGAAAAACCCCACTGCACCATCCCTGAATGCTGAACTTTTCTAAGCCAAGCACTGGGAGTCAAATTAGAGGAATGGAGTTCCTGGGCTGGAAAGCTGACAGTAAAACACCAAGAAGCCACAATCCCCCACATTCCTTTGCTACCCAAGAAATCACACAGCTCTTTTATAACCAGCTGAAAAGCCCGGGGTAGTGCAGTTACCCAACTACTGCAAGGCAGTGACTCTTCCTGAATTAAGCAGCACCTGTGTGTATCTTTCAGGAGAGGCAAATAGAGCCTGCCTGGTCATCTCCAGCTACTTGTCTGCTAGCTGGCACAGCACAGTTCAAACCCCAAAACAGGTCAGAACTAGCAAAAACACTGGTCTGTACAAGGTACAGCAGGGAGATGAGATTACCACACTGCACAGAGAAAATAAACCCTTGGTTCACTTGTTTTAGCTGAAAGAAGAGAGGAAGACAAGCATTGCCAGCAGGCTGTAGAGGATCTGCACCACAGGAAATGGTCACTTTTGACTTCACAAAGCATCTGTTGATGTAGTCTGGGGTACACATCACACCAGACAAGTCTTTGCTGCTTTTCTTAAAATATAAAGAAAGAGAAGAGCTATCTTCAGTAGCTTTCTCTAGGAAATCTCAAAACATGAACAGCTTTGTCTGATCCAAAACTCAAAATTGGAACTAGAAGTCAAATCTACATGTAAAAGCAAAAGTCATGAATGCGTTTGATGTATTTTAAGCAAGACACTGGACTGCAGTTGTTATTTACAGATCAAAGAAGCTCCAGCAGTGTCCTGAAACAATCTAAGTGAGAAATGCCAAAATCTGATTTCATCCATGTCCATGTGTTGCTTTGAACTCGTAATTCACAGAATTGGTCACTAGATTGAACTAATTATCAAGCTTAACGCGTGCCAATTTTCTGTGCTCCCTTATAAAAAAGTCAGGGAAGGGAAGTGGAATGATGTATTGGAAGATGTGCAGCCTTCACTGAAATCTGGGGGGGAAAACCAATCAATAAAGCATAAACATCTCTTCTTGCCAAAGCCCAAACATAATTTACTTTTCTAATTAGTTACTGTGACACAGATTAGCAAAATAAATAATTTGCATTAACCAATACATTAAAAAAAATAAAGTGGTTAATTCCTCCTCCGTCACAGGAAAAGTTTCCTGTAATGGTTAAGTGAGAAAATATCTACACTATCTAAAAATCTAATGAAGCCACATATTGTACGTGGAAGTAAAACAATAATTTCACAGCACAGCACAGCCTAATACATTTAAATTGAAATACTAGCAGCAGTGAAAAGAAACACTGATAAAGTATTTCTGCAGGCAGGAATATAGAAGCAAAGTCTGTTCAGATATCATTGAAGACTTAAAACCAACTTTTTTTGGCAATTACTTACTGTGGCTGGAAATTATCACAAACACTGGTTTGCCAAACAAGTGATTTCAGGAATCACACAGCTTGGGCTATAATTAAAAAGCAATCTTTGGGAAATAGGTTATTACCAGTATTTAGTAGCTAATTTGTTCGTTAATGCCTTAACAAAGCTCTCCTCTGATTGCAATGTAGGGGGAACAACTTCAAGAGGATTATTTGCTATTAAGACTTGTACTCAATTATTGAGAGTGCTGCTGTGCTGCAATTACAATGGCAGAGCAGTCATCAGGAAAGCTGGATGGATCCAGCCTGTGCTGCAGCCAGCAATTCCCACATGCAGGGGCTCTGAATTTTCAGGATAATTTGCAGAATACCTTCACAAATTTGAGTGCTTGCTGATCAACAGAGAGGTGCAAGCTCAGTGTGTCTTAATATCAATCACACATTTTATTTTACAGGGATTCCCCCCCCCCATATTGATTTCATTTGTGAAGGAGTAGTTGTGTAACTGCTGGAGTCTCTAGGTAACATTTTTCACCAAGATAATATAATACTAATTTGGTTTTCCTTCTGACAATACTTCAGAAAGCATCTTCTGTCACATTCTATGAATACCCTATTTAAGTCACATAATGGGAGATAAATATAACAGTAACTTAGAAATGCCAAGTATTGACAGGTTATAACTGACTCAAAGCTGCCACCACTTGTCACTGTCTCCTGTAATAGTTCCTGTCCTGCTGATCAGGACAAGGAATTCAACACTTCACTAACCCCAGATTTAACTTCCATCTTGGGAACCATAACAAACAAACCTCTAGGTAACAGGACTGAGTTAAGAAACCCAAACTCACCCATACTTATGAACTGCTTTTCCTGCCAATAATACATCTTCAGTCTCTTATTACTGTATTTCAATAGCAAAGACTTTCCTACAGCAAAATCAGGGAATACCTTTAACAACATAATTGAACCTGAGACATAGAGAGACAATTGAACCTTTCTATGTAAAGGTTGGTTTGGGGAGCTGACACAGCTGACACAGAATCTCAGGAAGCCTTCAGCTGCAGAGCAAAGCAGAGAGGCCCATTAATCACATTTATCAAGATTGTCTACCCTGAATTTCATGCAGTTAGGGGAAATGTGCTATTCTACTTCAGCAACAAGGAGTGAGGCTAAAACAAACTGACCTAACTGCATGGGTCATTTCCAGAAATAGAAAGGATATCAGCAGCACAGCTGCACAGGCCAGGAGGCAAAATGCTGGGGTAAGAAACATCCACCCAAAACTTCTGAGGTATGTAGCCAGCGGCAAAATTAATAATGGGCTAAATTTTGCTTTAATTGGCATTCAGTACATTAAAGTCAGCAAGACAAGATTCAGCTAAGTGCCTCGTGGTCTTGTATTTCATGTGCCTCCTAAAATGTTTTATTGCACTTCAGGATTTCATATCAGCAGAAGCAAAAAGGGAGCAGATAACCTCCCACTGAGGTATGAGCATATTATTTATTCTGATGCTCATGGAACCTTCTTTATTTGCCCCTCTCTTTTACATTAAGAGACTGTACAATGCCAAATGCAAACGCAAAATACAATGTACTGGCTGCTCTCCCATGGGAAAGCAGGGGCAGTATCCTTGCTTATGATTCTCTCTATTTGGGGCTTTGCTCTGTCTGAAAGAGCATTGAGATATCTCAGTCTGCTCAGGACAGAAATCTACCCATGTCATATATTGTGCATCACTAGCAGCCTTTAACTGGGAAAGATTCAAGCCTGGGATAGCCAGATCTGGCAGAGGGACCCCCCAGCACTGCAGAGTCATGTCAAAACACTCAGGCCAAACTCTAGACCTGCTGGCTTTGAAAAGCAAGAACACAATTTTCACATATTCAACCAACATAACAAGAAAATGTGCAGAGCTTATGCTTTATTGGCTTCCATAAAATTAACAGAAAAATAAAAGTGAGATAAGAGCCTGCTTTAATAGCACTATTTCCATCTGCTGTACACACACCAGGCCTGCTTTACCTAAGTTTCTATAAAAATTATTAAAATCATGTTACCACCCTGCTCCACCTCCCACAATATGCAATATAGTTGCATTTCCAAATATATTATCACTAAGAAGTGATGTGTGATTTTCAAATTAAGGCACGCACCACATTATCCCAAAGATTATAAATTTAGTTGTATTTTTCTTAGAAAAAGATAAGCTAAAGAAATGCAGAATACTAACAGAAAGTGATGCTGAAGTAAAATTTGAAATGGATGATTACACAGCTCATGAAGTCTCAGCACAGATACTGCCAGGTGTTGGGATCAGACATCCTCCTTTCTCTTCTTCATGGCACACAGACATTATCCCATGGGGCGGGAATACATGGAGAGGGATACAGACCTTATATAATCTATTTATATCCAATGAAACCTCGTCAAAGCTAAAAAAAAAAAGGAGCCCATAAAATCATTCCCAAGCTAAACCTCACACAAGTTCGGCCCCAGAAATTCAACAGGGCTAGTTCCCAGCATCAAATCGGCAACATTTCAGACGCTGAGTGGCCTTTGCAGGGGTGAGAGGCGGGCTGAAAGCGTCGATCCCCGGATCCGCGGATTTCACCCCAAACTCCGCCCGGGCGCCGCTGCCGCACCTGCGGGCGCTGCTGCCCTCTGCTGGCCGAGCGCGGGAATTGCCACAGCCACGCAGCCACGGGAATTCACCCATTTCCCTTTTCCTGCCCAAAATGTTTACTGCGAGGGTGAATTCCTACCGCGCTCCCGAGATTTCCCTTTGACCAAGCTAAGAAAGCTGTTTCATTTATTCCATCCGCTAAAACCAGCCAGTTCTGGCCCTTAAAATATCCTGAAGCGAGGTATGGCTTTCAGTATTTTCTCCTTAGAGGGGCACCTCTCCAGCACTCAAAACAGTGGGATCAATTCCTATTTCCTGCTAGGTAATAAACAAGTAGCCTTTCAAAATAATTGAAGTATGATGTGTCTTAAACACTTGGAAGAATTGTTCTTGTGGCACTCTCTCACAAGTGTTTCTCTAGCCATTCTTCCAATCCTTAGCATAATTGATAAATTACATAAGATCTCTACGTAGCATAGATCTGGTTTCTTTTTCACACCTTCACCATAATCTTTGGGTACAGATTCAAGTATCAGATTTCTGATTCCTTTAACTGTGCTTCTGTTTTTAGCAGGTGCAGAGAAACCAGAAAATAGTACCCTAAGTATGAAAAAAACAGGTAAGTGCTATTGATATTGACAGCTGTGTGATCCTGCAAGTGGAAGTCTACCACTGTAAAATCATGTTTAGATTTACTTCAGGCAAGAATTTCATCCTTGAAAAACAGTCCTGTACTTTCAGGAAATTGCTAAATTGCTTGCTGTTCCAGACCAATCACACACATTTACAGGACTAGTTGCTTCAGAGAGTCCAAGACCCTTGGACAAGAAATTATTAAAAGCAATACCATATTTTACATAGAGAACTATCCACGTGTATATTTGTACATATTTTATATAAACATATGCCCTACACATAGATATCTTTCTGGGGTTAGACAATTACCCACTTCAGCACACCCATGATGAAGTTGCTTCATCCGCCAACAAAATGTGGCCTTCATCAAATGTGGCCCAGCAACCCTCCAGCCACCAGCAGGATTACTCTACAAGTTAGCAAAACAGGAACTGAGACCTACAGAAAGTATTTAGACAGACAAAATAGAGCTGTCCATGTTGGAATGCAGCTGAGGAATTAACACTAAAAGCCACCACTCAGCCAAAAATTCAAACCATTGTGAAACAGGCAGAAATCAAAGCAATCAGTGTAGCAAATAGAGTTCCTAGGTTATTTAAAAGACAAAAACAAATCAACAAAAGAAACAAAAATATCACAGTACAAAGAAAACCAGAACTTTTTCTTCATACTATTATTTTCTTCCCAACTTATTCTTGCCCACAGTGCTGCTACCCACCCACAAAACACATTCCTACACCATGAATGCTGCATTTGCAGAAACACTTTAGTAAGCTGCTTTGAGAATGTATGGAAATGGTATCTTTGTTGGAAGCCTGGAGCAGGACACGCTTCCTGCAAGACTCTGCTTGCACCCACATTGAGCTGGAAAGAATCTGCATTATCAAATCACACACCATGCTTTGAGTGCACGTGGCTTTCCAAGTGGTTTTCTGTTCAAAGACCCCAGCTGCAGGGCTGAAGCTTTCAAAATACAGGAATACTCTGCATATATGGAATTCTTTCCATCTGAATGTACCCACTGATGTCAGAGAGATGCAGTGGCTGTGTGCTCCACTGGTAAACAGCACATCTGTGGCACCAGGGATGGCTGAACTCTGCTTCTGGCCAGTCTGTATGGATACTGCACCTGGCCTGAGCAAGAGAGTGTTCAACCAGGACCTGTTGGTTGTAAACATGCTTGACCAAAAAAAAGCCAAAAAAATCTCATTCCTTCCTCCCAAACTTCAAGGAATTTGCTTTAGGATTCTGTCCACCATTCAGGCGTGTCACAAAACCTATTTCCCACAACTGGTAAATTAGGAAAACCAGGGTTATTTTGTAGTCTGTAAAAGTCATTTACTGCTTTGTGAGATCTCCATTTTCATCTCCAAGTACTATTCCAGCATTTGCAGGGAGAAGGTAATGAGCACAACCTACAGCAGCAGAGTTATTCATTTTACCCATTTACTGCTGTTCCAGGTCACAAACTAGGGTGTGCCTGAGGCCTTATCCCAGAGCACGGACTTGTCTCCTGCTCCCACCCCTCAAGAATTCCCTTTAACCCTCACAGCCCCCTCAAAATGAAAATCCCTTGAATATTGATACCTAGGGTGATGCAAGTGATAGAAGAGCTGATACAACTCCAGTGATGGGCTTTCCAAGACAAAGTGATGTTAGAGTGGGAAGCAGGGACTTATTTTTCAACTTCCTCCCATTAATCCTGAAGTCACATAAGCTCTGCACAATTTCCCACAAAGCTCTTTAATCCATTTTACAGCCCCTATGGCTTTCATGAGACTGCTGATGCTCTATATGGAAACACCCAAGCCAAAGAAATGCTGGCTGCTCAGTGAAAGTCAAAAACCAGTGTTACAGCTCCTGCCTGGCAAATTCCTGGTTAAACCTGACCTATCTAGAGTCACAAAATAACATAAAGCCAGCTCAGTTTTCCAGAAGGTAACAAAAGACAGATACTGCACATATTTCACTAAGGAGGATGTTTATTTTTCCAAATATTGTATTAAGATAGTGTCCTGTTTGCCTGTTTCTATCGACATCTGCTCTGTAATACACAGAGAATGACAAAAGATCAAAGTTTTTATTGTGCAAGTGAAAGAATGTATTAATAACATTCTTTCTGTCCTACAGCAACAGAGATAAACTTAAAAAAAAAACCTCTCTAACAGCTCAGAGAACAGGATATTTATATAAAGATGTCCTAACAAAAGAAAAGCCTGCAAAACTACCTTAAATGGATAAACAAACTCCCTGTTTGCAGTGTGCCCTTTTGAGCTCAGCTCTCAGAAATCCCCTCCAACCCTCAGTCAACAGGGTCAACACATCTCAGCTGGGTTTTACATTTTTATACAAACCTCCTCAGCATCCTTTGTTCACCAACCCTTTAACATAAGGAAAATTCAAGCAGGTGTGCCTTTAAGGCCCATTTTGCTGCTAGTTGATTTAGTTTTCCTCTCCCTTTCCTCTCCCTTTTCCTCCTCCTCTTCCTCTCCCAGGCAGTAAGTTGTTTAAGAGGGTTTTTTGTTGTGTTTTTTTTTTTTTTGTTTGCTTGTGAGGATTTTTTTTTGTTGTTTTTTGTTTATTTTACTTCTAGCTGCTGCTTCATCTGCAAAGGCTGCACTGCAGGTCCTCCACAGCCCTTTTGAGACACACCCTGTAAAAGGACAGCAGTTCTGTGGAACACGTACAACGAGCAGTACCTCCTCCTCAGGAGATGCTATTTCTGCTTGGCTCTCTGGAATTTGCTGCTGTTTGTCACACTGCTGCCACAGCACACTTTGAACTGGCTGTCCCTCTCCTCCCAAAGTTACTCCCTCCCTCCCTCCCAAGACAGCAGTAGCGCCTTTATCCACTCAGGGCTCTGCCTTGCACATACTGAAGGGAAAAACACAAACCCACAAACCCCAAACCAACCCGCAGCTGCTCTAACCTAAAGAACTGGGACTGCCCAAGGTGACAACTGGGCTACCTTACCTAAAGCCAAGCCAAGAGCGTGTGGTCCCCAAGTGGGGTCAGATTTGTCAGGGGTTTCCTTTCAAACTCAGCTCTGAGATCTGAAACAACATCAACAAGTAAAGCATCACTGCCTCCTCCACCTGAATGGAGGCCAACACAAGCAGAGTTTGAGTTGTCTCAGAAAAGTCTAAGAGGACAGGTTCAGCCAGGGCTACCTGCACAGCCAAGACTGACATTTGAAAGTGACTCTCAGTCTCCTTCCAAGACATCTGTGAGTTACAGAGAGCCAGTCATTCTCCATCCCCTTTGTCTTCAAGAAAGTTTAATATTAATTTAGCTCCTTTTGGATCTACTTCCAAGCTAGAGGCCAGGCCATCTGCAATATTTTCACAAGTGACAAACTGGATTAAAAGCACACGGAACACCCACTCTGGACTCACTCACTTCCAAACCATGGTAATTCAGGACAGAAGGGACACCAGATTTACTTTGAAGCTGCAACCTGCACACAGACATGCCAGTGAAGTAACTCACTGTACAGAGGGAAACTGGACAAAGCACTTCCTTTTCTTTTGTGCTGTCCCCTCCTTGACAATAACGTCCTCTAAGACATCTGCTGGAGTCCTGTAACAGGAACGGAAATGGAAGAGCTCCAGTGGGAACTCAGGGCTTTCTTTCTTTTTCCCATGAACTGAACATTATGGAATTTTAACAGATGTTCTACTTGGTCATACTTAATAAAATGAATTATGCAGGAATTAAAAATCTGGCTCCATTTGCCTATATAAGATCTCAGCAGCAGAACTCCATTCCCATTTAGGAATTCTAAAGGATTTGCAGAGGATTTATAGTCTGCTCCTGCCTTATTATGAGATGGCTGGAAATTTTACCAGTTAACTTTTCTCTCTTGTGGAAAATGTGAATAAATTTACCTGTTCATTGATTGATCTTAGTAGCATGATCCAGTTTCCACAGTGTGCACACTGGTACAGCCATTGGAAGGAGCAATTCTCACTTGGATTTGCTTTGGAAATGACATCATGGGAATTCCACATCATTTCACAGCCACTGATTTCTGCCATTTATTCAGTCTCATTGAGCAACCTAATAACCATACTCCCACTTTGTGCTTTATTACAGAAGCCTTCCTCTTGGAGCACAGATGTCTCTTTTGGGCTTCTGCTGCCAACAGAATGATGCACTGTACCTCACCTCCCTTTCCATTTTAGGATTAGCTCAATGTAACTCCATCAAAGGAAGATGTAAAGACCAAAATGTAATGGAGATGTGAGAGAAGAGGCACCAAAAAGGTGAGAAGAGTCACAGCCAAAACTTTCAAGCCTGGAAGTTCACTCAAAGTTATTTCCAAAAGCATTATGCATTTAGCCATCTTCTTTCTCTTCTAATATCCATCTGCTCAGAAAGCATTCTGAGAAGATAAAGGGGATAAGTCAGAGTGAGAATCAAAACTGAAGGATGAAACCTTGCACCAGCAGAGCAGCTAAAGCCAATTACATGGAGCAGAGTAAGGCTGTCCTGAAGAGATCTTCTATACCAAAGCAAGAAGAGGAGGCTTCCACACCACACTCCATTTATAAACAGACTTATTTCCACTGAAATTCAAGCAACTGGCAAGCAGATCCCTATCCAGAAATCTTCTTGATATAATACACAAAATTTTATCCCAATGTAACAGCTAAAATTAAACTTTCTTAAACTCCAGCTCAATAACTTTGCCAACACAAGAATATAATCATTTGAAAAGCATCAATATTCCCAGCCTCTTCCAAAATTTTAAATGAAAAATCATGTATTGAAGACCCTCTATCCAAAAATTCCCACTCCATTATAACAAAACACAGGGGTTTGTGTAGGTAGAGAACCAAAACATGCAAACAAAACTTGTAAGTATAAAAGTCAGCTGGAATTAAGTACCACCTGATATAAGCTATGTAGCTATCAAGATGTGCCTAATAATGAATTAATATAGATTTTTATCTGAAAATAAAGACCCTAAAGGAAGAAGTGTAATCAAAGAGAAGGAAAAATACCAAGATTAAATGTCAGGCTTACAACAGCTGCAGATGAAGGTGCAAAAAGCTGTTACTCGAGTGGACATTGCTTTACAAAATTTAGTGTCAGAAAAATGCAACAATCTTAACAGTGTTAAATTCAAAGATTTTTTTTTTCTTTTTAAACATCACCTATGATTTGCTTCATTTTTAAGAGAAAGCACATTTCATTTAGTAATCATTTATTTCTCATTCTATTGGACAGATTCTTCCAAAAAGCAATACTTCAAGTGAAATCAGTTCTGAAGGATCTTTTATGAATACACATAATGAAGAGGACTCCCATTAAATTTCCAACAAAGTGTTGCCATTTTGAGTAAACAAAGTTATCTCAGCAGGGTCACACACTGTGCCATGAATATGGTCTGCAAATTAATTACCACCCTGACATATGTCAAAACAAATTTTAAGGAGAATAGCACACAGTAGCAACCATGTGCTTTATCTACCTGTTAGTATGCAAAATCTGTACTCAATGGGATCTAAATTTATTCATTTATTCAGAACCCCTCCGAGAAATCAAAATGATTCGTATTCATTCGCCTTTTTATCTCGTCAGCAAATGAAATCTGAGTGAATAACACGTTTAGTGAGCCAGAAAATAAGTACAGGACAAAGCTGTGGTGGGGGTTAGATTTCAGAAAAGCAGGTGTCATCTTTGCACAAATAATTATTTTTTTAAACTCTCAAAACTGCTACAATAAACTGCAGTCCATTGGCATTTGTCAGGAACTTTAAGGAACACTAAGTTTGATGTTTCTTATTTTAGGAAATACCCATCTTTATTCTGGACTTGTAACAAGAGCTGGCCAACATAACTGTCCTGAAAACAGTTTTCAGCATGAAGAAAGGCTTTAAAAAGCAGAGCTACTGAATGAAGATTAAAAAGCCTCTGCAACTGGCTTTATTATCAATGGCAACACAACAACAGATATGAGCCTGTGTTTAAAACCAAAGAGGGAAGATCCAAACCTACCTTTAGGCATCCAAACCTTTATTCACTTGAGTTACATAAGCAGAAGACAAACCCACACACCACATCAAAAATGTCCCATGGAGAGCCCTTGCTGGACACCAGTGGCTGTGTCCAGCCACATGCCAGGAGAGAATTCCTGCCTGTGAGGGTGGGGAGCCCCTGGCACAGGGTGCCCAGAGAAGCTGTGGCTGCTCCATCCCTGGAAGTGTCCAAGGCCAGGCTGGACACTGGGGCTTGGTGCAACCTGGGGCAATGGAAGGTGGGGGGTGGAACAAGATGGGTTTTATGGTCCTTTCCAACCCAAACCTTTCTGTGATTTTATGTTTTCCTAGGAACCAACTGATTTTTTGTGTACCTATTTCAGGTACACAAACATCGTGCAACTTCTGTTTTGTCAAAAGATGATCTCCTGGGATCTGATACTGAAACAATTTTAGACAGGGAGTTTATAAGTAAGTTTTTCTACTTTTAGAAACTGCCCTCAGTTCACACAGCATATCAAGCACTTCCATTACACTAATTCTGGAATTCACAGTACACTTATGAAAAGATTTTAGTTTAGGAACTATTTTCTTCTGAGTGGGCCAAACTATTTTTAGCCCTATTTTTTTTTTAACAGTGAAATAATTCTGATTTAGAGTTAAGTAATGCCATATCAAATCTACAGACTAAATGCATTTCTTTCACACATTAAAAAATAAGAAAAAAATAGAGAGCACAATCCTCTTTATATACAGATGACAAATAATCCTTTGGCATCTGCTGATGAATATATTTAAAGAAAGCCTAAATCTGTCTGTGCTAAACTTGGCCTGATGCCACCAGTTCACCATTGTTGGCGTATATAGTTCACATGATGCAATCACAAGACTCGAGAAAGTTTCCAGTACTTTAGTTTATGGTTTTCTTATGTTAACATATATCTTTCCATCCTTTTTCAATTCAGCAGCAACAGAACTGGGAGACAGGATGGCAAATGAATTTTTGCATGTATCAAATGTTTTCTTAGTGCTCATTATCAGTGTTCTGTTTAAATTACAGGCTGGTAACTTACCTAGAATGAAAGATGCTGGGATTTAGAGCTTAAGGTTAGAGCAACTGATCTCAATTGTACTATTATCTCTTGTTAGAAAACTGAGGCAAAGGAAGCAAATAAAAAAAAATAAAAGAGAAAAAGACAAGTGTTTTACCTCTCTTAATACGGTGCTTTTATAACCCCGATAAAGTCCTTGAATACCCTGTAAAGCAACAAAAGAAAGCATCATCCAGGGGAATGAGTTTGTCAAAGACCACAATTTATTGGTGATTATGAGGCAAGCATTACAGCCCTAAAGTGTCACACCTCAACTTCAAATTGACTGCATTGATTACAACACTTGTACTGTATTCCATTATTTACAGTGCCAGAGGGTTTTATTTTCACCTCCTTAGCCTTGATTCAGAGCCTTTATCAAGACAAATGCTTTATGTTTTTAACCAGCTGAAAATACTCAAAACAATTAAAATTTATAAAATAAGTGTATATAAAATTATGTTGTTTATTATTATAGGGCACTTAATTAAGTGTTTGGCACGGCTTATGGTTCTCTGGCCAGCTATATGGAAAGGGAAAAACATATGGATTTGACAGAATCAGCTTTTAAAGGAGAATCAAGTCACAGAAAGAAGTTCTAGTGACCTTCTTGTGCAGGGTTATCACAACAGTTTCCATTTGAAAGCAAATAAAAATCAAGTGGATCATTTGAAGGTCATATTTATATCTTCCTTTCCCTGGGTTTTACTCTCAGAAAATGTATTATAATATTTTTCCCCACACTGTTTTTAGGAGCTGCTTTCTCTTATGGAACACAGCTTGAAAATCCCCCCTTGTGAAACTCTGCTAAAACAGACATGAACAGGTTTTCACAGGAGGGATCAGCATAACTCCTGAAAAGAAGACAAAGGCCCTTATTTTTCAAAAGTAACTAATACTGGAGGAGCACTCATTTCCAGAACTCCTCCTGGCTCCTCCAGAGCCTCTCTGAAATGGTGCCTTTTGGACATCCCCTCCAAAGCCTGCTTCAAAAACTGGGAACCATCCAGCAAACTACACACAGAGATTCTATGTCCTGCTGCCCCAGACAAGGACTGTTTGCATAAATAGAAGCAGAGCTTTGGAATCTGGAAGCTAAATACATTCTTTTTTCCTCTCATCTTTAAATGTAGGTATCCCATATAAAAAGAGGAGAAAAAAGAGTTGCTTGGAGCATGCCCCAGGGGGAGGTGGGGGCTTGGTTTCCTCAATCATAACATGCCAATCACTTTTAATAACAGAAGAATAGATGGGAAAGTGCTGGGAAAGCACAGAACTGGAATAAAGTTGTAGGAATGCATCTGGATGTGTATGGCACTGAGTGGGAAGGATGAAAATTTTGAGGAATTTTGCTCTGAACTCACCTCATGGTACAAGGTGTGGGAGAGAATCCGGAGAGTGCTCGAGGAAGGAGAAACCTGAGCCCTCTGCTTCACAACCTCGGATGGAACCCGGATGAGACAGGCAACCTGCAAAAGAACCAGGGGGTCAGGCAGCAATTGCTGGCTTCCTGTCATAAAGCAAACACTTCTTCCAAGAATAGAAACCTGACAAATGAGGAAATCAGGTCTGTAATTATAGGACTTAAAAGGTGTTCTTGAGCAGCTTATATGTTTGTTCTGAGAGCCATGCACTTTCTGATCACAAAATTATACCAACGGGAGCATGGAAGCACCCTTGGAATTTTTAACTTTGAAAGCAAAAGTAGATTTGAGTTGAGAAAATCACTGATAAAACCAAATATTTAATCCATCCTGTCTTTTGGCAGTCACAGGAATTGACTTCCCATTCTACAGGACTGTTCCCCCAGCTTTCACAGATTTAAAGTGGAGATTCAGGACTGTAAGACCAACAAACTTCTTTCTTTGGTAATTCCTTTGTGCCCTCTAGTGACTGATAGTGGGAGCCATTCTGGTCAGCTTTAGACACGACATATTCCAAGGTTTACCTTAAAATACACACCACGCTTCACTCAAGGTAAAGCATTGGATTGATCCCTTCCTGCAGAATGAATTTACTGGACTCTGCAGCTGGATGTAATAATGTGGCTGCAGCCACAAAACTCCAGCTTTGCTGAAAAAGCCAGGCTTGGATTTTAAATATTCACCTGCCACTTTGGCTTGAGGTAGGGGTTAAGCTTGTGTGCCCATCATTTCACAGAATGAGGATCCTGAAGTGTGGGAGTTACAAACCTCTCATCTCTCTAGAAAATACCTATTCATCAGCACTTAAAATTTTAAGCAGAGTTTGTCTGCAATTGGCTCCAGGGATATTTAAACCAGTGGTGGATTGGTGGCAAAACACTGCAGACCCCACAGACCTTTGCCAGATTTTTAGCCTGCCTTGAGACCACCCTGTGCTGGGCTCAGGAACACACTGTAGTTCCCAGACACAAAGGTAATCACAGAGCAGCCCAGGTGAAAGCTGTCCATCTGAAATGGCAAACCAAGCAGCTAACTGGGAAATCCATGTCTGCCAAAGAAAGTACAGGAATTCACTGGAGATTGCACAGACACAGTAACTTAAGCGGTCATTTGTGGGTAAGATAGTACAAGGTTTAAGTTTCATTTTCACAAAGACACCAAGAAAAAATCTGTTATCCTGTTACATTCCTACAAGTTTACTGGACAACAATATCCAAAAGTCATTACAAACAGATCTAACTCCATGTGCTCTTCAATTCTCAGGGTCAAAAATAACAAGTGACCCCAATCTGTCAAGAAAATAAGAACTGTCAAGTTTTTTTGATAGTTCAGCATAAATATTTATAGAACTTCATGCTTCATAACACTCCGTGTCCTTATATTAGCTTTTTATTCCTTAAAAATATGGAGGCAGGAGGAACGCTTTAAAAAGGCTGGGATGAAAACAATCTAGTCAATCAAGACCAGACAAAGAGCTCAGCGTGGCTTCCTGACATCTGGGGTGCTGCAGTTTTGGCAGGAGAAGGGTGGCTACAAAGTAATGTCTCCATTTCCCCCGACTACTTGGGGTGCATTTCATTTCAAATTAGCTTTGATGTTTCTTCCATTTGAATTTGCGCTTACAAGGGAGTCTGTGGCTGCACAAGAACAAAAACAATGATTACATTGTGCTGTTCTGAAAGGAAATAAAGGCTCATGTCACCTGGGCAGTGCTGTCAGATTGGTTCCATGGGGCACTTCTGGTATTCAAAAAGCCACGAGTTGCAGCTGCCAACATCAGACTGCACGGTGACATTTCCACTGTGCTCCTGAACTTACAGCGTGTCACCTTGTTTGTTCCTACACATGCACCTTCCTATCAACAACAACCCCAGCAGGCTTTTGATGTGGAGAACAGGGCTCTGAAGGGAAGTATGCAAGATTAAGTTCACATGTATCTTATTTAAAAAGTAACAGCCAGGGCTGGCGGGTGCAGAAGAATCTCAACTCTATCATGCTCAGATCCCAATCACTGCAGCACCTTCCAGGTAATCCTGCCTGAGGTAAGAGAACACAATGCACCTCTCCAGGCTTTGCTTTCTTGGACAAGGCTGTTCAAGCAGCACCAGTATGGCAACACTGCACCAAGAGAGTCCACACTTCAATTTTCAGCTGTGAAAGCTACGAGCAAGTGGCACAGGGAGGGTGAGGGATGCAGTGTGCAGCTGTCCCACACTCACACTTTCACCTGCATCCACCACAGGATTAACAGACACAGAACACTGACAATAACAGGGTCTCACACAGAGCCCAATCAGCTCCCTAATCACCAAGGTCCCAGGGAGAAATTGCTTTTTAATCTCTTGGACTTCACACAGATGTAGCCTGTTGCTTGACACAGAAGAGCACAACACAACCCACCAGACTCAGGCCATTCCTGGTGCATCCAGCTGGATTTGGGGGTGACCTTGTGACAAATTAGCTCTGTGCTGAACATCTGCAGAGCCAGCCATGGAGAAGGTCCAGCAGTGGGCTCTCAGCCACCTCAGCTGACATTAGGGCATCAGACAACAGCACTCTGTTGATAGGGCCACACTCATTTTCCCAAGCAAGCTCTGGAGCCAGGGGCTATTCTCATCTTTTGATGGGAGCAAAAAGACAGAATCAAGATCCTGGGAAAGCTATCAGGTGCTGCCCTATAAGCTCCTTCCTTATTTACCAGGTCAGGTAGCACAATGTCAATGCACATCTATACACACCACAAGGGCAGGAAGACATTAATACTGAAACAAAAGGCTCAAGAATTTTCAAATTTAAGCTATAGGAAAACCTGATTTTGCAGCTACAAGCAAAGCTATTAATAGTTCACAAAGCAGGTGTACAGAAATGACAATATTAGCACCTATTACCTTTCCAGCTTTTTAATGCTATGATCACTTCTGAGCAAGAGGCTACTGAATTTCAAAATCCTTGTCTCAAATCATTTACTGGGTCAGAGGGTGACTCCGGTATTTATACAAAAACTTAGGTGCATTTTAAATTTTATTTTAATTTATTGACCTGCAATAGCCAGTCAGGAACAAAAGCTAAAACCAGTTGTATTTCATTAACATTTATCTCTGTATTGCTAAGACCGTGTATGTTCTAATTAAATCAAGGTAATTCATTTCCACTGTCAGTTGAGGGAAAAGCGTTCTACCTTTTGGGTACTCCTTGCACGAACCAACGCTGCCATCTCCTGGCGGGATTTATGTTGGAACCAGACTGTCCTGGCTGTCGTGAAGAATGACCAGTGCAAATAAAGTCTCCAAAGTGCCAAGAAATTATATATATATATACACATACCAATTGAAACAGTTCGTTTCAGTATAAATGTGGCTGTAGCAAACAGAAAATTAGATCTGCTGTCAACAGCACCAGGAACCCACCCAAAGCCTTTCCTATGGGCTCACCTAAGTTTACTGGAAACACCTGATCTTAAAACTGGAACTTCTGCATAGAGGCCAATCCTACCTAAAGCTGGAGCAGCTGTTCAGAATCAGGCAGATTGATCTAATTCAGCACAGGGGTACCCAGCACTTTATATAATAAAAAAGAACAAAGGGGGCATAGTCCTGCTTACACAGAGGCTCAGTGCAAAGGGACAATGCCAACATCTTCAGAAAAGAACACAACAACTCCTAGTCTTCAGTGCCATATTATGATCCAAATATTAACATATCTTATTTGGATTAACAGCCTTTTCCTTCCACCCTTTGTACTCCAGGAAAAGTGTTTTCCCCTGACTGGATTTGTAGGGTTTGGTAGAGAATCAAAGATAACACACACATTTGTTTTTATGCACCTCCACTACAGTTTGACCACTAACCTTGTGAACTGTGCACGAGGTGTACTAAGGAACATTTGGAAGAGGACAGAGCAGGTGCCATAATTGCTTTTAAGGGCTCAGGCTGGGCATTTAAGCTGGGCTGGTACACAGCTTTCCTCAGAAGCAGGGACACAGCTGGTACAACACTTTCAGCTTTGCAGCTCTAGGGACAGCAGCTTGAGGAAGCATTTATCTCCTCCTGCAGCACCCTGCACAGCTGATGCTCTGACTCACACTCCCAAAGGCCACCGAGTCTGAGCACTTGTTATCTTTAATAAGAGACAGATATTAGCCCTGCTGTAAGACAGCCTGCTGAAGTAAGAGCCCCATTTCTGGCACCTGATGAGCTGGACTGTTCTCTGCACTAACCTGGGCTTAGGTGAGCATCAAGACCAAATATTTTTCCACTTATTAATTAGCCAGCCATTCTGCTCCACGGCAGGAGAAGGGTAGTCTGAGGACAAAGACCTGTTATGGAATTTGTGAGTGGCTGGTGATTTAGGAACCTGCACTCAGTGACTCTGAGCAAATCTCTGGCTTGCATAGCTAAGCCTACTTGAAAATTTAGTACAGAAACATGGAGTGAGCTCCAGGAATCTTTTCTTTTGTTGCAGCTTTAAACCCTTTAGAACCCTTTCTAAAGGATTTGATATTTAAATTTCTCAAGCAGGACGTTAAAGACTTTATCTGCCTGGGTAGGCTGGGAAGCTTGAATTGATGTTCACCATATTAGTTCAATACTTAACACAAAACTAAAGGAATATGCCTGGGGACAGTTTCTCTTAAATGTCATTTGCATAAATTTATTCTTAATCAAATAAGAATATAATTTATGACACTATAAAATTTTGCATCCAGAAAGCAGAAACCTCACAATACCTGTGCAAGATAATCACTAACCCATTAGGGAGGAAAAGCTGCTGCACAAAAATGACAACAATAAAGATGCTATGATTTATCAAAGGACATATGTTTAGGCTGCAGTCAATCTGCTAACAAAATCCTAATCTCTCACCCCATTTCTGAAGGTCAGAAGGATTGCCTGCTGAACAGAATGTAAAATAAGCAAGAAAAATAGAATGACTCTAAGATCCTGTTCAAAAAGAAGCAGCAATAAATTGTGATTTTTGGGGTTTTTAAGTGTAACCTGCATTAGCCCTGACTATACTGCTGCAGACAAAAGCCACCTTGGAGCTCAAGTTTGTTTTGTTGCTGGTTTTCTGTGTGTTCTGTCTCTGGGGCTTTTTTAATATTAAAAAATGGTACTTCTAAAAATAGGTTAATATGTCATAATCTGAATGTCTCAGTTTCTATGTCAAATGCTCCCTTCTAAGTAGGAAGTTATTATTTTTAATCTAAAACATGAAAAACATCCTTTTCCCTTTCTCAGATAACTGAATTATTAAAATAATAGGCGAGTTTAAAATTGAAATATCTTAAATTGCACTAATTTCCAGATTTGGATCTGGAGAATAAAGGGGAAATTTCCCTCTTGGTTTATATCAAAGGCTCTCAACAAAACTTGAATTCAGCACTGCAGCTTTCCATGCCTCTCCAAACCCTGTAAATTTATGCTTGGTTTTTCAGCTCTCCCTGGGATGCCCCTCTTCAACAGAAGGCAAAAATGAATGCAATATTATGAGATTAGCAAAGTATTTCATTCTCCAAATAACTGCTTCTAACTGTGGTCACAGCTCTTGGGTTGGAAACATTAGCTGGCAGGGAGCATGAGCTGTGAGCTGCAGATGGAAGATGAACTGCCTCACCCTTCCCACCACCAGGAAAACCAGCAGAAAAGAGGAGGAACACGAAATATCCTCATATTCATGTATATGGTTTCATATATTCCTTGGACAGAGCATCTGAACTGCTGCAATCACAGACCCAAAACACTGCACCCACCAATAAACCTTCATCTAAATAACTGCTGCCCTTTTGAGCAAGGCAGAACAAAAATACAAGTTTCTCTGGTCAGTAATTCACTGTGGGTCACAACTGCAGTTGTGAACAAGTCCTTCCATGTGCTTGTCAGCAGGCTGTGCTAGCTGCTAGAGCACAGAGAATCCAGAATGGAAGTGTTAACTCCTGTTTTAATGAGGCAATTGCCTCCAGGGATGACAGAAACTGCCCCCTACATGTACTGTCCACTGTCTTTAAATGCCAGCCCCAGGGAAAGTGTTCACCTTCAGCACAATATGCTAAATCTTATTTTCCCCACACACAGCAGAGTGCCCTCCCAGCACAGTGAAATCCAGTCCTGTGTAAAGCTGCTGGGGTCATCAACAGGTGACTCCACTCCTAATTTAAACCCCATGGAGAGAACAAGTTTTGACTAATGGGCTCTGGATGGGAAAATTTAGACAATGCCAAGCTCTTTGTCCCATCTTTTCCTCTGACTGACACAACAAGGTCTTCATTAATTTAACTGCAGTTCCCCTGTATGCTGGTAGGAAACATTTCTTCAAAGAACAATCTCACCCAGCAAGATCCCTCAGATCTCAGCACCTCCCAGAGCTTAACAACATATTATTTCAGAGATGAGACCATTCACAGGGACCAAATGTCACAAGCATTTGGAAAACCAGAGTTTCTGCACAAACACTTTCAACTTCTTCCACGTTCCCACCTTAGATGACTTTACCTGGAATCTGCAGAGCTGTTTTGCAGATTTATTTCATCCTGTCATTTTCAAATCTAGGACAGCTCTGTTTTATTCCTTCCCAGATCTGCCTCCTTCCTGCTTCAGAGCCATCATCTGCACCACCACACACTTGTTCCTTCACAATGGCCATCTTGGCTGAGCCTTTTCACCTCAGCTGCCTGAAATCCCCAGCTGGCTCCTCATCCATCATTTCAGGAGCCCTCTCAGGGCTACTGGGCTTCTGCCCCTCTCAGATTTCCTTCCCCACACATGGCTCTTCAATTGCCCAGATCCATTCCCAGTAAACCCTGCTGTGGGTCCCCTGCCTACCTTTCCTTTAGCCATGTCAGATACACCTCAGAAAGCTTTTGTCCTCCAGCAGTGGGAATTTGTGCCAAGCTCTGCTCACAGCAAGGAGAAACTCTTACTCCAGTTACATCAGCTGACAGGCAGAGAACAGGGAAAGTTTGTGAAGTTTGTAAAAACTTCTTTGCAGAAGTACTTCTTACTGCAGATGTTTTGAAAGTTTATGTGCTTTGCATAAATCAATTGGTCTTTTAACATTTAAGCAATGTAGAGTTTTGTTTCCTTTTTAAAACTAGACCTAAAACTTACCAGAAGTAGCCTGATGTTACACACCTCTTGTACTCCAGCACAAACTGCATCCCAGAGATTTTGAAGTTCCTCAGTACAATCACAAGCAGTTGGTTTAAACTCAAGCAGTAAAATCAGACAGCTGAATAACTTGAAAAAAAAATCTTCCTTAACCTGGTGGATGCTTGAATCATAAATTACTACCACATTTAAAGACAGAAATCCTTAAAACCTAAGAAAAAAAGACCCTTAAGTCAATGTACAGAACCATCTGCATGATCCAATCAATTCCAGCAACACTTTCACCATGAAAGTCTGTTAAATTTATTTTAAAAGGCTTAAGAAACTCATTAAATCCAGCAGCCAAACCGTTCTTTCAGCAAAAGTGGTGTGGTGCATCCCATCCAGCATAAAACTGTTTCCAAGCAGCCAAGTGGGGTCAGGCTGTGTTACAGGAGGACAGACAGTAATGAGATTCCAGGCAAGAGAACACAGGCAGTATTTTCTGAAAACACATTAAGTCTCCTGTTGAAAGAAGACTAGTATTTTGCAATTTGCTGCCTCTCTTGGGGTTACATTGGCCCAGAACATGGAAATTTCAACTACATTGTATTTTATTAAGTATTTTTCCTTTAATTGATCCCTTACTCTTTCCTTCAGCCTTTTCACTTAAAGAATTATGGGCTTGTCCACATATGGAGCTATTCAGAGTTATTTCTGACAAACTCTGCATAGAACATTGGTTAAGGTAAGTTTATTCCAAAGTGTCTCAAACATTTCCAAAGCTGACTGGTACAGTAAGTCAGGCAATCCATCAGGAAATACTTTAAAATTATTTACTTCTCACTTATAACTTCTTAATCCAAATTTGCTTTCCTCTGAAGACACTCTGAGCCACAAATACATCTAAATCAACTGATTATCAGCCCTGTGATCAAAAGACATGACAACCATCATGCAGCATGTTCTCTAAGCCCTGAACCAAGCAGGTAACACAAAGCAGGGTGGGGAGAGCAGCTGATGAAGAAGATGCAGTTAGTATGGAGCATACAAGAGAAGTTCAGTGTGGGTGGCTGGTTAGGGATTTGACAGTTCTTAATTTGCTGTTTCAGCCTCTAATTGCGTGATGAATTTGTTGGCAGCATTTGTGGATTATTGCCCCCATTCATCTTTATTTACAACCAATTCCCAACCGCTGCTCTGAGTTTCCATCCGTTCTCTGTTCTTTCTCCACTACCTCTCAAAGGCAGCAGTCTCACCTTCCCAACCATCTCCTAACCACTGCTTCTGCATAAGGATTTGGCAAAAATCCTACAGCATCTGTACTGCAGACCTGACCTCACATAGATTAATTTAAGAATATTTCAAACCCCACCACAATTAATTCAGAAGACCACCTACATTGCTGCACTCCCCACCACTGCTCATCTTGCCAGGGTCAGAGTATTCCCTTTCCCAAAGCCTGTGTGCAGCCAGATTTGCACAGCACAAAAGGCACAGTCACAGCTAAAATGACAGGCACTGATCAATGAAAATAGAAAAAAAAGTTTCAGAATTGTGGAAAAGGTCCCATCACACTTTTACTGCTGTCATTTGCACACTACTTATGAATACTTTGATCTGCCAGCACATGCCACACTGGTTGAGAGGAGATAAGATGCAAAGCACAAAATTCAGAACAGTTTTGTCCATTTATTAGGTCAGTTTCTAGAAAAGGGATAGCTAAAATATTCAAAGCCATTAGCCCAAAGTCTAGACACGAGTACTTCATCGCTTCTTTGCTGAACTAAAATCAGCTCTCCCTAGAGTGTCCAACTTTCCTCTTGAACTGAAAAGTCACATCTTCCAACATTGCAAGTTTCAGAGTTTGAAACACCTAAAATCTTAACTTCATGTCTGATCTGAGTGGCTGCCTTGTCTCTGTTAGATTGGGCTCCTGCAAGCTGATCTTCCAGAGCTTACCATGCTGTAAAGCCCTGGCCAATTATCCTGCTGGAGATTTTCATTCCATTACTCTGCAGATTTGTCTGACTCATGCTTCTGCCTTTTCCTCAGAACAGGCATTAATAACAACTTTCTTCTCTGACCTAGCCAGTTACTCTCCTGGAAGTCACACCAATACACTTTTGGAGATTCCCACTCTTCTCTTAAACTGAAACAGTTAACTGTTCCAAGCAATGCTGCCAGGGCAGAGGGATGAAGCGGGTGATTTGTGGACAGAGGTAGACAATAGTGTTGTCCATCATGTCTAGAATGCCTCTTTTTATGCAGAAAAAAACCCCACAAGCAGAAAATAAGGTAAAACATACACTTTCCTCTTTTATTTGAATTAAAAGCACACTTAAAATGTCATTTTACAGAATGATTTGTAAAACTGTAAACTTGCTTGCATTTGAGCTCGCTTCTTCTAAGAAACAAGTTCATACTAGAAGAGAAGGGTAAATGAATTCCCCAGGAAGATAATTCCTGCATTAAGAAGTTTTTCTATTTGATACATCCTAAAAGCAGATAAAAAAATTCCAGAGTTATTAATATGAAGGGTCAGATGCTAATCATAGATGAACCACACACTTTGCTCTTATCACAGAAGTCCCTCAAGTGGTAACGCACTGGAATTCCAAGTGAGCTTGGAATTTCACCTTGAAATACCTGTCCTCACCTTGCCCTGTGGAGTCACATGATCCCCTCTCCCCACTGAAGTGACAAATTTTTGAGCTTTTCAAATCTCTAGACTTTTAATCCTGAAGTACTCTAGAAACTTGCACAAGGACAAAAGCAGCTCAATGATCTCAGCTGATGAAGATCCAGAGCACGGTCATTCCCACCAGCTGCCAAAAGAACAGGACATCTCCCTCCCATGCTGGTCCTCAGTCCTCCCCCACATTTCCTCTCTCAAAGTCAAGGTAGTTTGCTGTCTTGCAAAGTAGGGAAAAAAAAGAAAGGCAATGTCATCAAAAACAGCTAATCAAGAACAAAAGGTCAGAAAGATAAGAGTGAATCCACAATTTACAGGCAACATCCCAAAACTTTCACTAATATCCTGCAAAGCTCATATTGTAACCATAACAATATCTAAATATTAGATGGGAAAGGGCTGTTGTCAGCTCCCTTCTCTGGAACGTGAGCCAAACGACTTTATTCTCACCTCCATGGAAAAGGCAGTGGGATGTAAAATTATCTGTGCTGAATCCAAATCAGCTGTGCTGAATCCAGCACTCCTGAGTGAAACCTCATTGGTCAAACAGGGACAATCTCAAACTTGTCCCATAAAATCACATTTGCAGGAGCCTGGTGGGCGAGGCTCAGAGGGGGAACTTTTATTCAGCAAAGTTTCTTGTAATTAATACATACACTCATATTAAACTGTCATTAAAAAATCAGTACAGTTAACTCTGGGCCTGCAAGACACACCTGGTTACTACTGAAAATGGGCACTAGGAGCTTAAAAATGCTGCTCCTTCTCAGAGTTACTTGCACCACCTTAGAAAATTAAAAGTAAAATTTCAGAACATCTGGTTTTCCTTTCCACTCCCTATGATATCATGTTTTCCAAGCACATTTGGCAGCTCGCTGTAAAGATACAGGCAGACTAAACATACAGGGCAAAGCAGAGTCTAGATGAAAAATTCCAAAGTCCTGGATGCAGTAAGTGCATTTTCTATCTCCAGATTTCAGTTACACAAGTGGTATAATCAGGGCTTTTCCCCCACTGGCAGCTCATGTATCCTTCAACCTTCTCCTTCCTTGATGAGATGATACAACATGTATCTGCCCTCTAGAGTTTTTGATGTGCCTTTGTAAGCAGTTTTTAATATATTATGGGATAGTTGGAGTCCCTATACAACGAGATTCAGTTGTAGGAAAAAATAATTATGCTTAACAGGGTCAGATTTTGCATGTATTTTTCTTTATGTCACTCTTGGAGATGAGATTAGCTTTCTATATTCCTCCTGCCTAAAAGGGAAAAAAAAAAAAAAAAACCAACAAACACTGCTACAACCCCTGCCTTTTTATTGCTTGGCTTTGTCTCTCCCAGCCTGGAACTGGAAAAATGGACCAAACCAGCTCCTGGGGACTGCTTCTCCTGTAAATTTCCACAGCCTGTAAACAATACAGGAAAGTGGCTGTTATAAAAACTAAAAGTTCCCATTTGACCAATTTCTCACATATATTTTATCATATCTTGAAGCAACCTTTGTATCTCTTCCTCTTTACCTATTTTATTATTTTTAACAGGTCACATTCAAAACACAGATTCGTCAGCACAAACACACGTTTAAGATTTGCACATACTCACATTTTATTGATGCACAAGAAGGTATCTGACTCGTTTACACTCACCAGTGAAGGAACAGCAAACCTAGAAATGCATCAACACTTTCTTGCTCTAAATTCTAATTTCTCTGTTTTGTAAAAAAAAGCAGCGTGGAAATGCAAAGACATGCCTTAAGAATCCTAACATGACAGTCTCTGGCTTAATGCTTCACATTTAAAAGCAATTTAAATCATGAAGTATAAAATGGAAAAAAAGTACATATTATCAAAAAAACTACTGACAAAATAATAGTGCCAGTGGTTTTGCCCTGATTGAAACTTAATGACTAATCAATAAAACTGTAATTATAACTTTCTCCCTGATGCAATTTGGACTAGTTTATATATTTCTATTGCTCAACTAAGACTTTACATAAAACATACATGAGAAGGTCTTGCTTTGTGATATTTATTACAGATTTGTTACAGCAAATCTCTAAATATCAAATATCGATTATTTTAGAGCTTAGTTCTTCTCCTCACACCCATCACTCCAAGAGGAGAAGTAAAGCTATCAAAAACAGGAAAATGAGGTGGAAAACGGCTGTTACAGCATTGTAATTCCCACACCATGAAGCCACTCTGCCATTTCAGTGGCTACCATTACACATTTCTCTGGCCTTAGAGCAGCCAGAGCATGTGAGACAGCCCTGAGCAGCTCATTTACCTGTGCTGCACCACCTCTGCCAGCCCCAACACAAAAGCAGCAAGTGCCTGAGCTGTAAAGGTCACAGACCAGCACAGGGAACAAATGGCAACAGGTTCTGTTGGAAGGAGTCATCTGTAGCCAACTGGGATTTGGCTACTGCTGATTCAGTTGCTGGGTTGTAATTTTCTCACAGGATCCTCACGGGCACAGGGAGTGTACCATGAATAACCTATTCCACAAATAAGAGACTTTTTCTTTTGGTGAATTTTTTTGCAAGTGCTTTCTTCACGAGCCCCATTGTCATTTTGCTTGATTCTGCAACAGCACTTGAGAAGCTCAAAACACCTCCTGGATCTGCTGTTCCAAGACACATCAGGCAAACAAGGAGTTTTAGGGCTGTGCATTGGTGGTAAAGAACCTCATGCTGATTTTTAACAGCCTTTAGAGAATCTTCATGGAAATAAGAATCTTCTGTGCATTGCCTTAAGTTAGAAGTTACAACCTGATGGCACAGGCTCTAACCAAGCTCAGAAAGAATCCACCTGAGGCAGCAACACAAAGAAATCCCACCCAGCCCTACCTCTATCACCTTCTATCTACCCCTACCAGAGTGGTAATAGGTGCTGCACTCATCTATCTTCATGTACTTGGTATGTTAAATTAAGTTTCCTGGCTAAATCTCATTCAATCTAATCAGTAACATTTCCACAGAAGAATAAAAATTACTTGGGTGTCAAAGCTGATCCCACAGAGAGCAGGGAGAGCTGAGCTGCTTCCCATGGGAAACAGCCAGGCTGTGCTGCTGTAGTAGTGAGGCACCTGGTGTTCAGCTGAAATATATGTCATCTCCACGCTCCTGGTAGCTTAGCTAAGCTAAGCCCCCATGGGAAAGAAAATTTAGAAGTCAGTTAATAAAAGCAGAATATGGAACCACAAACACAACAGATTTTTCTGCACCATGCCATCAGCTAAGTTTAAGTTGCAAAAGAGCCAGAAAAGCCTGTTTGTTTCCATACAGCCCACTTCCTTACCTCAAACCTGCAGAGACAATCTGTACCCCATTTTATCAGTGCAGGGCCAGGACACACTGTGCCAAAACCAGGAGAGCAGAGGTGGCCAGGGCCGGCAGGAACAGCGTGGGGTGTTTAGAGCTCAACACCCAGCCCCAGACACTGTGCCAACAGTGAGAAACCAGGCTGCTGTAAGAACTGTCACAAGATATGACACCAAACCCGAGTTTCCATAACTGAGTGGTTTCCTCCCCTCCCCTGGACACACAGCAGATGAATTTCCTTCTTACCACTTCCCCAAGGGAGGCAGCCACCATGTGTGTTGCAGGGGACAAGTAAGATGAAGATCCATAGGGCAGCATGGATTTCACATTCTCATAGGTGATAAAAAAAGCAGCAGCTGAAATTCAAGGATACATGCAATCACTGCACTGTTCCTCCATCACAGGGCTGTAAGATTTTTACACCAAAATAGTATCAACAGAATCTGTAAGAGAATTCCTTCAGAAGTTTATGCTTCTGGCTACCCCTGGCAAAATTCCCATTAATATCAAAGGTGTCAGGACTCCAGGCCACATTTAGTAGTGAGCTACAGAAAGATGTGTTAATTAGCCATGGATGTCCAGCACATTTTGAAAAACTGGTATCTTCCATAACCATAGATAGAGTACAGGGACGTCTCTTGGTTGAATGGAATGAATGATCCTTTTTTTGAGTGGGGGGAGGAAGGGAAAAACAAACAAATCAGCTGATTATTGAAAAGAAAAACAACCCCAAAAAGCATAAATTGACAATAAATAAATTGATTCTGTTATGTGCAAAACTGTTTCAGTAGCAGTTTATTAATAACTTCTTCCTAGCTATTGTTAGTTAAATATTTTGAATTTAGCTCCATAAATTTTTTCCAAGCTTCTGAAGGATTTGTAAAAGTTCTGTGCAGTGAACAAGAAATGCACAAAACTAAACTGAGCACAGCAACTTGAGCTGTTTATTTACTGCAACAGTCAACTACAAAGGCACTTACACCTTAAGGGTTATTCCTTTTCCTAAAGATAATTTCAGTTCTCAGTCATACGTTGGAAAGATAAAACTACAGTGCAGATTTTGGAGATGTAAATACTGAAAAAAATGACATGTCTTGCGGGGGAACAGATTTTAATTGTAGAGAAGGGCCATGTGAATTGCCTTCTACTAATCAAAAGATGCTTATCACCTCAAAAGGTGATAACAGAGCAGCCAAGATAAAGAACTGAATTTTTTTATATCACCTTATGAAGGACATCAAACATCTGAAGGTGTCAGTGGATTTGTCAGCAAAGTTCTCCTAACATTTACGTCCCACAGCACAGATTGCTGTTTTTTCATCCCTCCCTACAAAGACAAAATGGACAAAGGCATCAGGAATTTCAGATGCCTTTTCTCTGCAGGGACTAAAAGTATCTACTTTTGTAAAGCCTTAGTTTCAAAAGTATTCCTGATGTCTTTACAATAGAAGCAGTTGCTGTTTCAGGGAGATGGGCAGAGCATCCCCAGGGCAATTAACTCAAACACCTGCAGTGCTCAAGCACTTTGAAATTCCATTCATTTCCAGTGCCAAGAAAGAGTGGGTCATGACAAAAGAGTCTGGGACAAGCAAGACTCAAGCCCTCCTCAGCACCCAGAAATGCTTTAGTGTGCTCCTGTAAGTAAGGACAGGCTTATATCCAGGAATGCTTCCAAGGAATTAGGGTTGCTATTCAGAGCAAACCTGCAGCAGCCTTCACTCATCTTGCTCAAGCTTGCTCAATGCTGGAATTCTAGAAACTGCTCTTCACAGCTGGACAGGGACTCACAGAATCCAACACCCATTGGAGAAGAAGCCACAGATACGAATGTCCTATGTGACATAAACGACTACTTAAAGATAATCCAAAGAAAATTTACCATTTGGAAAGGATCCTATTGCAGTGGAAGGAACACCAGCATAGATGCCACGAAAACCACCAGCTTTCCTAAATCCTTGAGGACTCTGAAGTCTTGTTTTAACAGTATCCAGGGGAAAAAGGATCAAGTCAACACACACACCAGCAACTCCACCAGCCTACAAGACAAAACCATGGACAAAAGTGCATTAATATTCTCACATAAGTGCTGCTTAGGTGAGTAACTGAGGCATGTGTAAGCCAAAGCACTGCTGACTGTATCCTTCCTGAGGTCAGTTTATACACTGATAGTCTTACACACAACTCAACAGCTTCCACAGCGGTAACAAGGAGGGTTCAGCAAAAGAAAGTAACAGATATTACAACCTTTAAACCATTTTTAAGGTATTTTCAAAACAATCCTGGTGTTTTGAATAGTGCAAGCACAGCAATGCAACACTTCCCCATTCCACAGAAAAGCCAGACCGTGGATGTCACTTATGAAGAGACAGCACAGAATGACCAACACCTCCAGCAGCTGTCTGATAAAATCAGGGAAAGACTGGAGCAATTCTGCTCCCCACCTCAGGCATCTCTAGAAAGCACATTCACATTTTTCCAGCAAACATCTTCATTTAAAGTGCTCACACTCCCTCATTGCCTTTGTTGAACAAAGCCTAAAGTAAACTTTCTTTTTTCTTTTTCTTTTTTTATTTTTATAAAAGCCTATAGAAAGAAAAAAATGGTCAAATCATTGAAAGGTTTAGATTGGAAGGGACCTTAAAGATCTAGTTCCATCCCCCTGCCATGGCAGGGACACCTTCCAGTATCCCAGGTTGCTCCAAGCCCTGTTCAATCTGGCCTTGAACACTTCCAGGGGTAGGGCAGCCACAGTTTCTCTGGGCACCCTGTGCCAGGGCCTCACCACCCTCAGAGCAAATAATTTTTCTCTAATATCTAATCTAAACCTACTCTCTGTTAGTTTGAAGACATTCCCCCTTGTCCTGTCACCAGATGCTCTCTCCAACTTTCTTGCAGGCTCCCTTAAGGTACTGGAAATCATATTAAATAAAGGAGTTTTCAAAGTCATAAAGAAAATGGGAAGGTTTTTATCCAAAGAATTCATAAAACAAAATGCTAAAAAATTGATTCAAATGGGGCCCAATCTTTTTCCATTGTCTGTGTTTCTAGATGACTGGGGTTTTGGTTTTTTTTAATTACCCCATGACTGGCTGATTGTAGAAAATAATTATTTTGCAAAAACATGAGGAAAAGGCTGAAATAAACAGGAAAACTGATTCAAAATAAAACACCATCAATAGTTAACATTAATCCACTATGAGACATTATTTAGATGCAGTGCTATTTAGAAAACACAGTTTGAAGGCTACCTCATATAGATCAGCACCCAAGAAACAGCTCCACAGATTTTTAACTGCCTGAAAAAAAATCACATATGTGTTACTCTGATAATTTTTTTTCAGGGTAACAGAGGATTCAGAGAGGTGTTCACTGTCTACCATTAAAGGTTTAATCAATAAGTTAATTACTCTTTTAATCTAGTTGGCTATTTTGAATGCATTGATTCTTCTTCACTCTTTTTCATCAAAATCCTTATCTGCTCAAAATAGCATTGATCAGATTTAATCAGATTTAATCTGGCCATCTGTTAAAACATGAATCAAAAGTTAACTAATTGCTTCTTTAAGTTCTCAAAGTTCTGTATCTTAGATGTCATTTAAATTCATGAGGTAGCTAACAGAGCACCTGCCAGCGGGTGACAATAGCTGCGTGTTTGCAACAACTGCAGAAAAGAGAAATGGCTTTTGGTTCATAAGGCACCCAGAACACAACTCCTCCCAGCTGTCAGCAATCAGGGTGATCAAAAGAACCTTGGCCAGGAGCTGCAGGAGGGTCAGACCTCACAGGGCTCTGCAGCTTCCTCACGAGGGAAGTGGAGGGGCAGCTCCACGCTCTGCTCTGTGATCAGGGACAGGACCCAGGAACAGCTGGAGCTGTGCCAGGGGAGGTTGAGGTTGGGGATCAGGGAAAGGTTCTGCCCCAGAGGGTGCTGGGCACTGCCCAGGGAATGGGCACGGCCCCAGGGCTGCCAGAGCTCCAGGAGAGTTTGGACAATGCTCCTGGGCACAGGGTGGGATTGTTGGGGTGTCCTGGGCAGGGCCAGGGGCTGGAATGGATGATCCTTGTGGGTCCCTTCCAACTCAGGATATTCAATGACCCTGTGAACTCCATCACAACGATCGAGCAAAACCAGGACCTCATTCCATCACGTGGAGCCACGACCCCAGTGCTCACTTCCATCTGCCCCAGAGCACTTGGGGCAGGCAGCTGAACTCTCCTCTCTGCAGCTTTCCCCACACCAGCCCAAGGCACCACATCCCTGATTTTCCACACAGAACCCACAGTGAGAACTTGGGTTTCCAAGGGAGTCCCTAGCTGTGGTGACTGGGCTTCACCCCCTTGCTGAGAGCACACCTGAAAAGCAGTTTTTAGGGTGGGCAATGCTTCACAGACAGGGTCAGGGGCTCCCTGTGGCTCTGGAGTGGCTGCTGAGGCCACAAACTGCGGCCACCCCTCAGCTCAGCTGGCCACCCTGGCAATGCTCAGGCAGGCCACCTGCAAAACGTGGAACATGTAAAATTTTTTCCTATGAAAGGACGTTCTTTGATGTTAGAGCCTTGTAACTTTCAAGCCTGATCAACAACAAAGGAGATTTAATTGTTGAAACAGAGGAACCAAGAGGCTCTAAGTGATGTCCACGTGTTAGAAAGCCAAAACACTTGTCAGCAGCATTGCTGGAGTTGAGGGCTGCATGTTTCAGTAACGTCAGACCTAGAGGGAGAGTAACAAATGCTGGGAAGAAGGATGTACCACTGATGGCTGACACAAAGGATGCAGAATTTGTGGGCCACAAGGACGTTTGGCAGAGCCTCAAAGAAAAGGAAGACACTCATGAAGGCAGCTCCTCAAGGGAGCAGAATCAGCCCCCGTTGGGAAAAAGGTAATTCCAGCAGGGGCTGACCACAGCTGCCAACCAAGGAAACCCCCCAGCCAAGAGGAGAAAGACTGAGCCTGTGGATTAATTACCATGGCAGGCCAGAGAATCATTAACCAGTAGAAGATACAGTACTAATTAATAAGAAAACTTGTGCAACTTGTAACCAATGAGCATTAATGCTTTTATTCAGTAAACGGCAGAAATAGTGAAAAGCTTTGGTGGCGGCAGTGCTGGACTTTTGTGGATTTGCCAGCCAGCGACGCTTTCTGCACAAAGAAAATAGATATACACATATATATAAGATATATATGTGTGTGTGTGTGTGTATATATATATATATATACGCATATATATTATGTATATATAAATACATATGTATGTATATAAATGTATATTAAAATATATATTATATATTAAATATATATTGTATATAATATATATTTTAGATATTTAAGATATATATTATATTATATATAACAAATATATATATTATTAATATATATTTATATATATAAAATATATATAATATTATACATATTATATATATTGTATATAACAAATACATATATATATATTGTATATATATATATATATATATATATATATATATATATATATATATATATATATATAAAATATATACATATAATTTATATTCCCTAAAAATACCGCTACTCTGTTTGTGGACCGGGCTCTTGCACACGGGGTAAAACAACATATTTTGGGCCCGCTCACTCACCGCCAAGGCCGCCCAGGACTCCCGCGGCTCCATGCCGCGCTGCTGGCCCGGGCCGGGATCAGCGGGGCCGTTCCCGGCGCTCCGGGCCTGCCCCATGCGCGCACATGGGCGCAGCCATATTGCCGCCCCGGCCCGCGGTCACGTGGGCGCGGCTCTCGCTGCGCCTGCGCGCGGTCCGGCGCATGCGCACGGCAGGCAGCTCCCAGCAATTAGCACCGAGCGTTAATTAATTAGTTCGTGCTTCGTGGGTTTGCTGCGCAGCAACGGCACAGCCGCTTTCGGCTCTTCCTGGAGCCCCTGAGGTGCGTGGGATCTGTTTGGAAAGAAGTTTTTCCATGTGCCCTGGAAAGAAAAAAAAAAAAATTAAATCCTGAGGGGAAAAAGAGTCCTGAAATCCTAAAATTGAGTTTTTCCTCAGTTGATGTTGTTGCCTTCCAGCTGAATTTTCTGTCTCCAGGATGAATTTTCTGCCCTTTTGTGAACGCAACTGATGACCTCAGATAACTTCTACAATAAAACTTTGTGTTTCCAGCATGTGTAAGATCATATTACACAAATAAATGTGCATTAGCCAGGTGGAGAATATATATCAGATAGGCGGCTTCATGTAAATTTTGTTATAGATGTAACATTTTACCCCTTGGAGCGCTCCATTTGTGAGAACTTCCACCTTGCGCTCTGTGGGGAATAAACAATGTTTCCTTTCAAAACTCAAGTGTTTCTGTGTTCGGAGAGCTCCTAAAATCGGCCCGGGGTGTGCAGCACAGAGCTTGGTGTGCCGGTTCTCACACCGACCATGGCGTGTTCCCCCAGGGAATTCCAACCAGGAATGTTCGGGAATTCCAACCAGGAATGAACTGCACAGCAAAAGCAAAAAACCCTCCTGGCCAGGGTCATCGCTCCTGCCTCTTCCCAAGAGCTCTGCTGGCTCTCCTGGAATGGAAAATGCCATTTTTCACCCGTATCCCAAACGCTTTTACGTTTTGTGTTTATGTCCCGCTGGCTCTCCCCCTTTCTACAAAAGGCATTCAATTAATCCATGGTTCCAAAAGGTGCAGAGAGGATTTTGGCACAGAGCCCTCACACAATCCTCGCCCAGCAGGAAACCACGCTTGGAATTACTGGAAATGTGATGCTAGAGCAGGAAGAAAGGGTGAATGTTGGAGAGCGCTGTGGTGTGTGCAGAACCAGAAAATTCAGGCAGGCTCCAATCCCAAGATTTCCTTGGCTGCAAGCACGTCTCTTGGGATGAGTTTTGGATGTGGAGTTTTGGATGCTGAGAATCTGACGATGCCTCACATCCAGCTCAGCTCCTCTCCATCAGGCTTAGGGTGTTTGCAGGTGGCAAGCACTGAGCAGACCTGGGCTGTAACACCTGCCCACAGCAAGCACCCTGACTGGCATGAAAGTGCCATTGCCAGCTCCAGCAAATCCATTACAGCTCTCCTACAACCCTGTGATTTCTTTTCTGAGCTGCCTCAGTCCCTGGAGACAGGTGATGTTAGAGCAGTCTTCATTTCATTTAGTCTTCATTTTCATTTTGAGTGAAAAGCTCAAAGCTTCTACAGGCAAAAATTTAAAGAACCCAAGCGTGTTGCATTTCCCAACCTCCTTAGATTTTTAAGGCAGCTCCTTGGTTTTCTGTCTCTAACTTACAATTTTTGCAGTAGTCTGGTGGGTTATCACTTCTTTGCTTTAGTTTGGGCTGTATTGTGCTTATTAAGAAACACTTTTGTTTGTTTCATACCAGGAATGATCAAACAAGTGGGCTCCTTTGGCACCTGTCCCCAGTATGGCTGTCTGACCACCTGAAGTCTAAGGCAGGCTGGTTTGCTGTCCTAGGAATTAATCCCTGAAAATTCCCATGGCACAGGGGTTAGAACTAGGTATTTAAGGTCTCTTCCAACCCAAACCATTCTGTGATTCTACAAAATCTTTGATCCTGTTTCTGGAAGAAGCAGGAGCCACAGTCCCATACTCCAGCTGTAATATAGGGATGACTGGATTTGAGCAGTTATTACAGTAACACCCTCAGAGCACCTGGCTCTCTGAAAGAACCCTGCTATTTACACAGAAATAAGAAGAATCTGAACTCTACCACTTCCAGATGGTTTTCTGTTGAGTGGCTAAATAAACTCAAAAGCTGAAAGTTCCTCACTTTCCAGGTCCATGTCTGTCATTAAATAAAGCACATTGGAGCCATATTGAGGGAAAAAATCAGACATCTGCAGTAAATGAAGCGGGCTTTTGGACTCACTGCTATCCCCCAGAACCCAGCCATGGCAGCACTTAAAACAAGACCTTTTTTCCCCCATGTGCCCAGGAGGTTTCTTGATGTAAAGGTTCTTGGGGTCACAGCAAGCATTCTTCACATTGCAAAGCTTTCAGACACACTCTGTGGCACTGACTCCTTTATTTATCACCTTCTGTCAGTGGAACTGCTGCTGCATCAGGGAGGTCACAACCTTCTATTCTTCCAAGCCACTGTCCTGTCTTAAATGAGCAAGTTCTGCTTAATGCCATAGGCCAGACATCAATCTTTGTGCCAAGTCCTTCAGTGGACTCCCCCTGGGCTTGAAAGGTAAATTGAGTGAAGAAGGAGATCTGGTTTTTCATATCCTTTCTTCCCTGCAAGAAAATGCTGTGGGTGCTCTCCAGCATCGCTCCACTGTGAGGAAAAAAGATGGGCCCAGCAGAACCTTGCACAGGTAGTGCCTGGCTGCACCTGAATAGGGTTCATGCTGAACCCTATTTTCAGCTTCTCCCTGGCCTGAGTCCAGCTGTGGCTGGAGCTCAGGGGCTGGAGGGCAGGCTGGGGAGGCTGAGGAGCAGCCACATGGGGCTTGTCCCAGGCACTGCAGGGGCAATACCCTGAAGCAGGGGAGAGAACAAACACCTGTGTTCATCCTGCTGCAAGGGTAGACTCTGCCAGCACCACAGCAGCTTGCTGGCCAAAATTTTTTTTGCTCAGCCTCTCCTTTCATCTTCTGTTGTTTTTTTTGTTGTTTTTTTTGTTTGTTTGTTTGGTTGGTTGTTTTTTGTTTGTTTTTTTTTTTTTGTTTTGTTTTGTTTTTTTGTTTTTTTTTTTCTTTTTGTTCCCTGCTCTTCTTTCTCTGCCCTTCCTTGCCCACGGCTGCAGGTTGGTAAGAATGCTTTTTAAAATGGCCATTATGCCCACTCCACCTCACCTGCTTCCCTCAGCCTTTGCAGCACATAAAAACCTTGATAAGAGATAAAAAGCCTTTTAATTGTGAGAGGGTAAGGAACATACTGCATCTCTGGAGTGGGATATGAGCTGCCAGCAACACAGCGACCCTCTAGCTTATGTTCTGCAGAAAAAGAGATTGCAGGCAGTGAGTGTCAGCCACTTGTGGCTCCTCTTTGTCAGGGCTACTAAAGCACCATTTTGCATTGATTTCACATTAATCCATCCACTAGTACAACAATGCACCTGCACAGAAATGCCTGTATGTGTGGAGCTGTGAATATGTAAGCATGTTACATATTTGTGTGTATTTCCTCCCCACACTCTGGCTGCTGTTGGATATCTGACAGCAGCAGTAGCAGATTTATTGATCTGGTCATAACATATTAAGGCTGCTGAAGAGCAGATGTTAAAAATAGACTTCTTGGCATATATCAGCCCCCGGTGGTATTGGTCTCACACATGTTCCAGTTTATTTATTGAAGCAATTGCTCTTCTCATTCTCTTCATTATCTTCCTTCTGGGCAATTCAGGCACACCAGAGCCAACCTCTTCCAGTCAGTCAATCCTTCTTGGATCATCGTTTTTGCTGTAGCTTGGGCAACACCCAACAACTTTTCCTTCCGGAGAAGGAAAAGCCCATCCCACTGTTCATAAAAGCAGATGGAAATTTATCAGCTGCAAAAATTTATCCTGGCATAAATACAGTGAAAATAAAGACTCAGGGATCCCCCTAATTTGATAATAAGCAGGTGCTTAATGGGGCCAGGGAAGCTATCTGAAGGGGGAACTTCAGTGGTGTGACCATATACAGCAGCCAAGAGGCTGTGATGCACCACAGCATTTTGTGGCAGATGAGGAACAAAACACAGCCCTTTGACCAAAAAATTGTTGTTTGTCCCATTTTATTACAAACAGCCACAGAGCTGTGAAATTCATGCAGAGCAAAGGGTTCTTCCTGTGCAGGAGAGCAGCGTGGCTCCAGGCACCAGAAAAGTGTGACCCTGCTTCTTCTCCAGGAGACAGCCTTGTCACCAGCCTCCTTAAACACCTGATGTGCATGCTCTAAGGTGAGGGCTCCTTCCAGACTTGCAGCAGCACAGGTTTATATTCTGCAGCTTATTTCTGCCAGGGATAGGGCAGCAATGCTCCTGGCCACAGCTTTGGTGTAGTAAAATCCACAGGCCCCCTGACACCAGGGCTCTGGCACGAGGAAGCAGAGTCCTGTTCCCAGTAATTCCTCCCAGGACTGGTACTTGCCTCCAGCTGTCACCCCAGTGCCCCATGGCCTCTCTGTATGCTCAGCAGCTTTGCTGCAAACCTCTGCCCACATGCTTCTGGAGCTGCCACCTTCAGAAAAATTTAAATTCACTAAATATTTTCCTAATACCTAGCCAGCAGTGGACATCTGTAGACCTGGATGGGCAGGAATTTTTCCAGCTCTCCTAATTTTGTCAGTCTTCCTTTTCTTGCCTTAACCCTCATGCAAAACACAGGCAAGTCTGGTTTAATCTGGATTTTAGGTGATTTTTTTGCCACTCCTGCGCCATTAGCTCCCCCTCATGCTTACAGTAGCATTCCCTTTTCTTAAGTCTGGCAGGGTTTAGAAATTCTGCTGAAATAATAATTGCAGTAAATTTTTATGGAAACAGATGGGGGAACCAGACAGCCATAAATTTAATAACTCCTTTGAGTACTTAGCAGCAGAAACACGAGTCCCCAAATTCATTAAGAAAAAAAGTGATTAATGATGATATAGATTTTGCATAATTATAGAAAGCCTTAAACTGTACAACTTTTGAATGCTCCTCATTTATTCTGCCTTATTGGCTGTCTGGACAATTGAAGATGAAAGGCCTGGGAAAGACAGAAAACACACATTTTAACTACTGGGTAAAGTAAGTAAAATAATGATCCAGTGGCAATGCAGTGACCTTTACACATGAACATGTCTTTCAGACCCTCTGCAGTTAGTCTTACAGCACAGATGAGTTAATCTAATATTTCCATTTTAGCTCATAAGAGAAATGAAGGAAAATCTTAATTATGCCTGTAGTTGTGGTTATAATCCAACCCCCTGACACAGGAATTACTCACATCTGTTCTCAACTCATTTTGTGGGCCAATGCAATGACTTAGTTGACTCAGAAAGCAAAGCTAAGAAAAAATTTACAACAGAATGGCCCTAACCTGCCCAAATTGTGCATTTCCAAATTATCCCAGATGAGCCACCCTGATATTCCCACAGAGTGGCTGGAACCAGGAAACATGGTTTCTTCAGCCAGTGCTTTGCTTCAGTCATTCTAGTGATTTAGGCCCTTCTTTTTAAAAAAAGAGTATTAACAGACCTGGTCTCTTCCAAAGGTTGTTGCTGCAGTTAGTGAAACGTGATGTTGTCCCTCCTAGGAGAAGTGTGGATGCAACATTAGTGCTGGACCTGCTTTCCCTCCCCTCCCAACCAGTATGGACCAGCACAAGATCAAGGCCACCCTGGTGCCAGCTCAGCATGACCCCTTGGGCTATTTGGATGGACCTTTTTAAGAAAAGGCTCAAGTAGAAGAGGATTTCCTTGACTTTCGTGGGTTTGGAGAGCTGAACTCCTCCCTGTTCCATGGGGTTGGATGTGTCCCCCATGGCAGTGATGTGGCCCAGCAGTGCTTTGCAGAGATGGTGGCCCCGACACCTGGGAGAGGTTTGTGGCTCCAGCTCAAGGGTGACCCTCACCTCCACTGCTCAGCTCCATCAGCCTCCTGGCAGAAACAAACTGCAACTGTTTCTGGACAGACAAGGAGCAGCAGTTTTAAAAATCATTGACAGCTGTTTGCTCAGCTCCGAGTTTTTATCAGCTAAATCCCATCCCCAGCTCCCAGGGAGTGGATGGAAAGTGCTTGGAGTGGACATATAGAGCAGCCATCATGGCTGAAACAACCCCCCTATTGGGAGATGTCACTGAAGACAGGAGCTAAGGGGTTTATTTGAACAGCTGAACTTTGGCATGCAAACTAAAGATACAAACTATCTTTTTAACATCAACTGCAAAAATAATACAGTTTTCTCTAAGAAAAATGAGCTGTGTGGTTGGAACTCTGTACTTGATATAATTCATTTTTAGTATTATCTAATTCAAAGAAAAGAGTTTCTCAATCTGCTTAGGCTCAGAGAAGGACAAAGAAACCAAAGGACATGGGTGACAGGGTAGGGTCAGGGAGCAGAGGGCTGGAGGGAGCACAGACTCTCATAGCTGTTGGGGCACATGTTGACTGTCCCAGAACTCCTGCACATCCCTTTTTGCCATCACTCCACACTGCTGTCCTGTAAGACCACATGAAATCCTGCTCCATATTCCCTTCTAAAGAGCTGGGGACAGGAGTGGGCTGGATGGGGATGACAGCTCCTAAAGAGGAGGTGAGCAGTGTGGAAGAAGGTTGTCTAATTTCAGTCTTCCATTTCCTGTTAACTGTAAGTCAAACCCAAAGCAAAGCCCCTGGAGAGACGTGAAACAGCAGCTCCAGAAGATCAGGAGTGTGTCTTTGTCCACACCCAGCTGCACCTGTCAGGCTGTCCATACACCACCATCAAACCCAAACTAAACAGCTTTATTGGTACAGGTGAGTGGCTTTTACAGCTCTGCTAACTCTCTCCAGAAGACTCACTTTCCAGTGTCTCCAGCAAGCTGAGATCTCAAAGGGAGAACCCTGACCCCCTTGCTTGTTTTCTTTGACATTGTGGAGCACAACCCTTTGGTGAGAGGCAGCCGAGAGGTCCTTCCCAGGACCAGCGGAAGGAGCCTGCTGACAAGAAGTTTTAATTTACCTTCCTGTGACTTTCCAGGACCCTTTTCCTTTTCCTTCTGTTTTGTAGAGAGAAACTTGCCAGTTCTTCTCCTCTCAGCAGGATTATCAGAGCTGGCTTCCGATGTGAAGTTTCCCATTGCTGAAAGTCCCTGATGGTCCCTGCCTGCGGTGCCGTTGTGAGAGGCGTTGCCATGCCCAGCCGATAACCTCTGGCTCGGGTTCTGCTGCAGAAAAGCCATATTATCTAAGGGAAACAAAAAGCTCTGGGAACAGGGGCTCTGTACATGGGCATGGAGCAGTGCATGACATGTGAATTTGCCAGATGTTACCACTCTGAATCTTACTAAAATATGCCCTGACCACAGCTGCTTTATCTGCGTGGAAGGAGTTGGGACATAAGAGTTTACTGACAGTGCTGTAATGGCCTGACCAGGCAGCCTGGGATCAGCTCCCTGACACGCATCACAGTTCCTTGCAAATGTGCCAAATGTTGGGTTTTGTGTGGTCCTGAGCACTGTTTCATTTGACAGTGTCCTTCCTTCATGCCTATTCAGACAGATTGTTTTCCAGAAAATTACACCACACCATCTTCCAACATGTACATTTGGTTTATAAAGGGCCTTGACTTTTTCTGCAGTTCAGTTGATGCCTCAAGGCCTGTTTTAATGCTCTTCTGACAGTATCTTGTGTTTGTCTGATTGGAAATATTCCAGGTAATTAAGAAATTACACACCAACTGCTGCTTAAAAATCTATTGTGTATATATTTTGTATATTTTGGCTTTGGAGGAGGCTGCTTCAATTCTCCATCCCCCCTTTCTGAATCTCCCATGTCAAGACTGGAGCCCAAGCTCTTCTGAAGCCTGCAAAGCCAGAGAGTGCCCTTAAGTGAAGCCTGTTTATTTCTCATTGCCTTTTATTCTTTACAGGAAACAATATGGGGAGGCTGTGCCAGAAATACAGATACTGTAATTATTATTTTTATTATTCCAGAGTATGCACAGGAACTTATTATTTTTAATTCTGGTCATCCCTGTAGCCTGCAGTGCCTTCATTTGGAAATTCACACTTGAAAGGAGAGAGAATTGCATCCACATTCATTGTCTGTCCTTGTCACAGGCATGGGGTGCACTGATGAGCTCTAATCACACACGTGAGTCCAGAACAGGGAGAGGAGGCATTTCTCTGTGCACGGAATAATCAACTCTGAGTTAAATGCAGAGCTTGAAAGTGATTTGCATCCATCCTTACCCCCACCTCCTCAGTCTAATTAACTCCTCTAATAGAATTAATCAGCACACTAAATACGAGACTCACCAACAACTGAAAAAACCACACCACTATTTATTCCAAAATACAATTACACTGACAAACTCAATTACATGCCTCAGTCACTTCTGAAATTACTCACCAGTATTGGACTGCGCACAGTTTAAGTTTCATTGTTGAAAGAAATCATAAACACTTTCTAAATTGTACAATGTTTACAGAAATACACAGAAGCACAGCTTTTATTACCCATGTGGCAAAATTAATTTGACACATTGAAAGCAGATGAATAGAGCTGGAGGACTTTATTCAGGCAGTATTCTTCCCACTGATAGAATTTACACTGGGGGAGCATCTAACACATTAACCTTATTAAACTCTGATGTAGGTAAATAGCATTTCAAAGGGAATGAGAGAGGGTCCAAATCAAAATCCTTATTGCATTTGAATGAGAAACATCCAATTCTGCATTTCTAACTGTTCTTTTAGTTTACAACCCCCTTTCACCAAAGTAGGCTTTTGCTCTGGAACCTTTTGCAGCAGAAGCAGTCCACAATATGCAGTTTTGATTTTGGGTTTAGTCTTCTAAGTCTGTGGTGAACTCTACAGCTGAAAATAAACTCCCATCAGATTTGGTTATGTGAGTTTAGGTTAATTTGCAAGTCAAAAGAGGAAGATAAATGCTGCTTGTGTTTTTAATAATCCAAGTTTATCTAAGTTCATCTTGATCTGAAGATACAGAAAAGTCTTCCTGAACTTTTTATTTGTCTGGTCATATGCAGCACCTGCTTCTCAATTTAGTTTATTTTCAAACTGTGATACCAGTCAAACAGTAATATTTCTCACGAAAGAGATAGAGCTGCTCTTGCTTACAGCTGGGCACAAGTAGATAAAAATTTGAGCTCCAGGCTGACAAAGTCAGTGTTGAACTTGAAATACCCTCCTCTGACTGAAAGAAACATCCTCCCATCCTTAGCAAGGGCCCACATCCATGCAGAACCAGTACAACAAACTTGTTTTGAGCCTAAAAATTACAGTGGCACTTGCCTAGTAGGAAATTCTCAGGTCAGTAGAGTAGGTTACTGAAGGAGCTACAGATTGCTCAAAATTCCTTTGAAAAAAGAGAGTTCAGTACTTTGAAGAGTTCTTCAAGAAGGCAAGGAACATCCTACTGGGTCTCACTTCCTGCTGAACCTGAGAGAGACGCAGGACCTGTCAAGGGAAGAGGGATCAGAACTCCCAGTTTTAATCAAAACATTGGAAGAGTTGAGCAGATACATTCAGAGACCCAACACCAGCTCCACAGGGATGGAGGGACACTGGGATGGCACTGGGAAGTTGTGTTTTTAGGATGGATCACTCACGGTGTGCTCTGCCCATGTCCATCCCTGTGGGCTCTCCCATCCACCCATTCCATCCCCTGCTCTAAACCAGGGCAGCAAACAAATCATAGGAAAGGAAGATTGTTCAGTGCCAAATGATGATTGGCCTGTGTTAGTGAGAAACCTTTTCTCCTTCCACTTTCCTTAAAAATTATGAATTCTTATCATATGCTGGGACAGTAACATTTGAGGAGCAGGGCAACAGAACAGAAAGGATCTCCAGAAAAACGAATCCCATGCCTTCTGGATGTATAGAACAAATATTCTGGGGAATGTTTGTTATATTTTGGCTTTTTGCCATGCCCATTTATTTCACAGCACGCCAGTCATCCCTATCCATAGTCCCCTTCCCACTGGAGTTCCTTTTATGTGCAGCCAGGCAATTCACACCCACTATTCCCTTCCTTCTCCTTCAGGTGTTTAAAGGTTGTTTAAAGCAAAGTATTAAACCAGACTTTATTCTAATCCACATGTCTGCAGCTCCATAGCCATTCCTGTTAGAAGTGCTGTGACACAACCACACAGTTTCAAAGCTGAAGATGCATATTGGGATAAAGATAAATTCATGGTATGAAATTGGGGCCTTCTTTTGCTGGAACTCAAGAATAAGAATCACTTTGTGAAATAATAGATTTTATACTTTCATCAGTGGAATATCATCCATCAAATCAAAACCTTTCAGAAAGGCTGGAGCTATTCCACATCCAGGCATCTTCTTTATTAATTCTGCACATTTCTGCAGTCATCAGTGCTGCATTGGATGACACTTGCAAAGGATTACAGACCTGATACGATATTAGATAAAAATTACAAGTGAGAAGCTATTTCATTGCTATTTGTTTTCATCAGCAGAGCATCCCTCTCCCAAATGCCATCCTAGTTTGGCTGATATTGACTTTTCAGGCTGCTGAGAAGTTTTGTAATTCTTTTTTGTTCATAGTTTATGTATAGCAATCAATACTAGTTTGCAATTTGTTGAAACTGGTCACAGAAAGAGTAACATGTACCTGATTTATCCTTGCTTTCTATTCCCAGTCAGAATTGGATTAATTTTTCAGTCAATCTATGATATCTAATAATTAAAAATTGTGATATCCACATCTCACATGCACTTTTTATTAACCTCACACTAAAACATAACTGAACAAAGCAAGCAGGAACATGGCTGTGAATCTTCCTTAACATAACTGATGTCAGTGATTGAGATATCAAGGGTCTGGATTTCTTTTTTGATCAGAATTTGTGCTCATACCACCAGAAATAGAGATTTCACTGGTTTTCAGGTAGAGCAGTAATGATTAACTGCAAAATTATCAGACTCAAGATCTCATTTTCTGGAAAACAGTTGGAAATTGTTTACAGCTTTCAACTTTAAGTGCAAAAACTTTGGGTCAGAATAACGTTACCACATCAACCCAACTATTCACCTCAAATGTCGTGTTGCAAGGAGCAAACCCCACTGAAAGAGCCATGATTTGTGTCACGGCATTGTCAGACATCCCTGGAATGTTCCTGGACTGACACTACCATCTAGCGTCCCCATCACAGACTGCAGCTTCTCTGGGGGGGAAACGCACAACGCGCTTGTTTGTTCACTTCTATAATTACATTATCATAAATAATTCATCTCCCGAGACATATGTACAAATAGAAGAGAGACTGAAGGCCACACAATGCCAGCTTCCTTTTCCTCTTGAATTGTAATAGAAAAGCCAGCTAGGCACACAATCCTGGGGAAAAAAATCGTGAGCTGATTTAGTAATAGCTCTCACAAGAAGACTAAGTGATGTGTTTGGTTTCCATAATTTTCTCCCAAAGGTCCAGTAAAATTGAAAACCACATTAATGCTCTTGTAGCACACCTGGGATGTTCAGCAAAACTGGCACAGATGAAGTGTGGAGCCTCAGTGCCACACAGGGCATTTCTTACTGCCTTAGGAGCAGCTTTAGCTTTCCTGGGAGAGGCTCATGAGAGCTCTGCTGGACCAGCCACACTTGAGGACACTTCACATTTCCTGGTGGGGGCTAGTGAGCATATTTAGAACCTCTCCAGGATGCCAGAAGAGGTAGCTTTCTTCTAAAATAGGTTTCCTGCATCAAAAACTTCCTTGGAGCCCCAGCCCCACAGTTTTCTGCCCTGTCTCCTTCAGCAAGGGGCAGGTGACTTCAGCAAAACCAGCCTCATTAAGCTACAGTCTTTGCCTGCTGTGCCCACCCTGGAAAAGTGAGTCCAAAGAGCTACCAAGTGAATTGCAACCCCTGCAAAACTGCCTGAAGGGGAAAAGGACTCTGTTCTGGCCAGGTTGCTGCAGGGAGACTGGAAAACACACTGGAAGCCATGAAACCCTGAATGGTTGGGGGTTTTTTTTTGTTTTGTTGTTTTTTTTTGGTTTTTTTTTTGTTTGTTTGTTTGGGTTTTTTGTTTTGTTTTGTTTTGTTTTTTTTTGTTGTTGTTGTTGTTGGGTTTTTTTTTTTTTTTTTTGTTTTTTTTTTAACTTTTCCAGCTTTTGACTTTTATTACACTTTCCAAAACAATTTCAAGAAGTTCTCCCTTTGACCTATGAAAACTCCTGTGCCTAAATATGCTTTACAATCCTCTCATTCCCCCACTTATAGTTTCGATGTGCTGTAACAGTATTTTCAGCCAGAAAAATACTACATTGGGGACCGCTGAGGCAGCTCTGCTTTACTGCAGACACTGAATGGGCTGTGACAGACTGCACCACACCAGGCTCATTATACACATCTTCCACTGAAACACTGCAGTCCAGAGAAGCCTTTAACCTGCTGATTGCAAAGAAGAGCCATTACATTGCTTTTGATGCTGCAGCCATAATGGCACCTTATTTCTTCAAATTATTGACACAATGTCACAATGTTGTCTTGACATCCTCAGGCTGAAGGTATCAATGCTCTTGAACTCTTTTTAGAGCACTAGCCTTTCATTTTCAGCACACTTAAAACATGCTCTCCAGTGGACTGTGAAGAAATCTCAAACTTCTCCTGCAGCTCAGAGATCCCAGCTGTAATCCCCAGCACATCTAATGGTCCTTCTCTGATAAAGCCATTTGAAAATTAAAACTACTCAGTTATTTGGGCCAAAGCACATTTTGTTACTCCAAGATGAAAGTTCAACAGTTCCTGCTATGGAGGTGAAGGGGTAGAGCAGAGGTTGCTGGGTTGCAGAGCCCTCTGCAGTGAGGGAGAGGATGGAGATTGTTCCCAGTAAAAATCCCCTGTACTGGGGCCAGGGACAGACATTTGACAGGAGACTGGGGCAGATCTCTTCACCCACAGGCCTGAGGGTGCCAATTGCCAGCCCAAGGCTGCAGCAGTGTCAGAGAGCAGCAAAACTCTCACATCAGCCAGCACTGAAGAGACTTTCCTCAGCAAAGAGCGACACAACCAACAGCACACCTCACTCTGGTCTCGTCAGAAACGTGATCAGGACTGACATGGAGGCAAGTCCTTCCCCCTAGCATTAAAATGACATTGTTGACATCTAAACCTGATGGCTCTTTTCTCTCTCAATGTGAACCATGTGGCAGCAGCCAAGGAATCCCTTTCAAAGGAAAGTAGATTTATTTATTTAAGAGAAAAGCTTATTTGAGAGATTTGCCACCAACATTCTCACTTGCCACAGATATTCACCCACTAGAAGCTGAGTGACCATTCACAGACTGTTTCCATCAGCATGGGAGTGATATCAGTAGACTTCATCATGTCCTTTCTCTCTCCTGCTACCTGTTAGTGCCCTTATTAATTACACAGACACAAACAAACCCCCCTTCTTGTGGTTCCCAAAGTCCCTTGAAACCACACAGCTACTCAGGTTAGGCATGCCAGGAGATTATTTCAGAGTTTAAAACCAACAGGAGATCTCAGGCTGATTGATTAAGAAAATAGATACAAAGGGGAGATAGAGCACTAATGCACCTGTGACAGCAGAACCCCTCTGTGAAACAAAGGGGGGCAGACTACATTCACTATACTAAGGGGAAACTACTCCCCTGAGCACAGGAAAATGTGCTATATGGGTTTTTTTCAGAGTCTTGAACACCTTGCAGAAAGTCTGGGATACCCAATGTTCAGGGTGACTCCATAGTCACTAGGATCAGTATTTGTGTTTGTGTTTGTCTTTGTGTTTAGGCATCCGTGAAAATCTTATACGAACAACAAAACACAAGCCAGAACTGAAATTGTGGGCTTGGTTGGTCACAGCAGATTAGAACATTAGAACCCTTTCAACTAAGGAAAATACTCAGGAAAGGCTTAAGATCCACTTACTGTGCAAAAAGAAAAATCAGCGCACCAGCTCCTTCATCCTGAAGGCTAATCACTGCAAGATTAGCAGTGATTCTACAGAGCTTTGCTGTACCTTGATCTTTGAGAGCAAAAATAAAGTGAAAATGCAACTGTTTCTTTCCAGCCCATCCTATTGCTGTGCTCCAAGAGCACCATACAGCAGCACTCCTCAACTGAGAAACCTTTTGGCCCGGAGCAAAACTTGCTATAGCCCAGCCTGGTAAACCCTCTTTGTGTAACTGTGCTCAGCTTTACATTTGATGGATCAGTGATCCCTCCCTTCCTCAGCTGATGCCTGAATCATCTGGGAGTCATTCAATCACTGACATGGCTGGGAGTGACAATCCCTTAAAAAGGCAGATGGGAGAGTGTTACAGAGGAGAGGTTATGTCTTTTTCTTTTTTTCAGAGAGGACTGGGATAGGAGAGTAGAAAGTATCTCCAAAGTCAGCTGGTTATTATGCAGTGAGTTATAAGAACAGTCTGACCCAGGTGGAAGTGGAGGGAAAGCTGGGGAAGGCCCTAGGAGAAAATAGGCTGAATAGCAAGAGCAGGATGGTGGGAGGTTTTTTTTGCTTTATGGTCAAATTTGTCCTATCTGAGAAATGCTGCAGGACATTGACCAATCTCTGCTTGGTTAGCGGCCTGCTCGGGTAGGAGTATTATATTTAAGACCATAAATACTGTTCTTGTACTCTGTCGTGTGCTGTGCCACATCCCTCCAGGCTGTGCCCCCCAAAACTGACCCTGCTGTCAGTCAAGGGCAATTTACTGAAAGTTTTGCAGCAGGTGGTGTCCAGGTCTTGGTCTTTGAACTCACTGCGTACTCTGAGAAAGCCATTCAGTGATATTATTCAGAGTTTCAAATTACTTGCCATGCTCTAAATGCTTAGATAGATGCTGGACCCAGTCTTCAATGTGTTTAAAATTGTATCTGAGCTGGAGAGATTGCTTTAACTTTCACAGCTAAGACTTTGGACAGATAAGAAGAGCAATAATATGTTCCAAGAGTCAGAACTAGGTGTTTTGACAGTGTTTCTCCTGTCATTTTATTTAATAATCCATTGCCCCTTGGTTAATAGCTTTCTGCTTGATTAGCCTGTATAAATCAAAACTTCACAGCTTTATCCCTGACATGTTATACATTCTGAGCTGAGGGTAATGAATCGTGCCGTGGGTTGACGTACTCTGCCTTCCGTTCGGAGGCAGTCCTGTGTCAAGGAAACACCTTGGCTTTCAAATTGAGTTATCAGTACACTGTCAAAATCCAGAGGCGGAAATGCAGAGGATCCTAACACTGTGCATGAGGGATTGCACAGCCCCGAGCAGAATGTGAAGCTGCAGGGACTGGCTCAGCCTACGCCGGCAGCTCTTGGGTGTCTTCACTAACAAAGGCATGAAACTGCCTGCTCTGCATTTCCTGCCTTTCTGCTCCAACCTCCTGCCCACACTGCCCTGTTTGGAGTGGTGCAGCAGCACCAGCCTGGTTTCATTGCAGCTGTTCCCAGAGCTCCAGGCTCCGAGGGCTGCTGCAAACCTGGGTCAGGAGGCACCTGTGGCACCTCCAGAACGGGCATAGCTCAAAATGCTGAGCTGTGTTCAGTGTGAGCTGCTGCTTTTCCTCAGGCAGGAGGATTGCTGTTGGGTCCCACTGGGAGCAGCAAGGACAGAAGCGTTTGTTCCACTCCTGGAGCTGGCTGTTACTTTTCCTGCCAGCCTGGCCCACTCCTCCAAAGCCAAGCACTGCTCTCCTTGGCCACTAGATGCAGCTCACGCTGCACTGCAGTTTGCTTTACATCATTCTAGTTCTTTGACGTTCATTTTTTTTCCCCTTGTGTTTCTGGGTGTGTGTGGTTTGAGGAGGTTGAATCTTTATCCTAAAATCTTCCTGGTTTACTTCTAAGTCTCTTTTCCCCAAACTTCTTGCTTGCTGCATCAACTGTGCCCATTTTGAAAGCCCAATCCTGCCTCCTCACATTTCCATAGAGAAACCTACTCAGCTGCACTGCTCTGATGGACCTGTCAGGGTAATGGAGAGGGAAGAAATCAGCTGAGTTAATAGGGAACACACTGATTTTCAGCCTCCAGCTGAGCACAGAATTTTACACTGAACTTCCCACCTCCTGCCATTTCATTTTCCCAAATAGCTTTTTAGGCTGCAGATGCTGCACATCAATGCTGCCTCTCATCAGACACCCAGGGTAGGGATCTCCAGCTCCCACTTCTAGTGTGAGGAAAACCTCAGCACAGAGCCCAGGAGCACACCAGGGGAAGGACCAGGAGCTCTGCTCTGCTTTTAGTGCCCACCCTGCCTGACACAGCAGGGTGAGAGTCCCTTGGAGAAACAGGGAGTCTGCAGCCAGCAGCTGCAGCAGTTAGAGAGCTCATTAAGAGCTATTTGAAGTTGTCTTGAGAAGAGCAGAAATTGGGATGCCATTGCAAAAATCAGAATCGCTGAAAGCTGGGGCTGGACATCAGAAAGACAAAAGGGCTGAGGAAGCAAAGGAGTGACACTGTGGCTGCCCCTGCCCTTCCAATAGTCCTCAGCTCAGGAGTCACACGTGGTACAGGGGAAGGGGTGCTGGGGAAAGGCTGATTGATGCTGTGAAAAACCAGCTTTGCCCTGGGCAATTGTGGGAACACAGGGCCACAGTGAGAGACCCCCCTCACCTGCCCTAGCACTGCCTCTGAGCAGGTTTTCCAGAAAGACATAAAATCTTCCAATTTATCCTCTGCTTAAATGTGCTTCCTCTTGAAGATGTGCTTTTGGTCTGGATGCTTATTCCTTCCACTTCACCTGCTGCTCAGCCCAGGGGTTCAGGTGGAAAAACAACACCTGAGGAACCCTGAGCTCTCTCCCCTTGCATGTTTGATCCTTGCTGGTTGTGCTTGCTGGGCTTTCAGCAGAAAGGTACCTGCACAAAAGCAGCCCATCACCTCCACGTGGGTGCCAGCCCTGGCTGCCACTGAGGCTGGATCAACTCTGATTCTCCTGGAACACAGAACCTGCAACTCTGGCTGTCAGTGTGGAATCAACTCCAGCTTAGTATAGACTGTTTTCTTACACAATGAGGCTGCTTGTGGAGATGATATTCTTGTACTGTGGCATATAAGAAGCCAGGGTGCTAAAAATTACTGGCAGCAGCTGTGGGTACTTGTAGGTAACAGCTGGGGAGAAGACCTAAAGGGCCTGATTATTCTATTTTATTTGACACAGTGAGATATTCCTATTAAGCAATTTCCTCCTGGGAGAAGCAGCAAGGTAGCTGCACCATCATTCCTGGTTTGTTTGGGGTTTTTGGGGTTTTTTTGGGTTTTTTTTTAGAAAATCTAAAATAATTTTTTCATAATGCACCAGATGAGATGGCTCAGACCTGCTGTGAAGGAAGCAGAAAGTAATGCTCACAGTTTGTAATATTTCCTTGAGCTTTTGCTTTTGCACTGAAAAATGAGCTTCCTCCCATTAAAATGCTTTTAAATTACAAATCCACAGCTGCTCTCTCCAGCTTGCTTGAACACAGTAAACTCAAAGTGATCCATGTGATGGCTGTGGGCTAGCCAGCATGTTCTTCCCTTGCTAGGGGCATGGTGATGGTGTGGCAGCTCCTTGGGCTCTCTAAGGCCACACTGCCATCCATCAAGCTCTCCTTTCCATCACAGATGGAGCTGGACCAGAGGAAAAGCTCCCTGAGACAGAGCTTTGGGAAGCAGCAGGCAAAAATGTCCTCCAGCATCAGCCATGCAGAAAAAATTCTCCATCCAGCCCTTCAGGAGAGGCTGGGGAGCTGAGCTCCATGGCTGGGAACAGCAAGGTGCTGGAGAAGCAACTGCAGCTTGTCTGCCTGAGCATGCTGGATCAAATCCCACAGATCACAGAGGGGAAGCAGAGCCTGGCTTTAGGAAACCCAGCACTGCTGGTTTGTGCAGGTGCCACCAAACCTTCCCAGTAGAGGCAGTCCCAGCCCATAACCCTGGCTGTGAGCACAGGACCATCCTGCCTCCCCTCCATAACAAGAATTTGATCAGTTTCATTTTGCATTGAGGAAAAATACAGCAGAAAAGGAGAAGCAGATGTTTTTAGAAAATGTCTACAATTCCTGGAGCTTCAAAGAGTTTTTTGATTGCACAGACTTTAAGAAACATATAAAAAAGTGCCTTTCACTGTATTTTCACTAGGGTAAAACCCTCACTGAAATTTGTATGAGAAGTTTTTGGACTGAGCCTATATGGGAAAGTCTTATTGCTCACAAACCATTTTTAAAGTCCTTTTCGCTGTTGTCTGGTTATTTTTTCTTCTCGTGTGCTGCCTTGGAGGCATGTCCAACTCCTGCCTGTGCTGGTCATTATGGACAAAGCAAGGCAGGCTTGCAGGTGGCACAGGGTTTCTTCCCCTCCAAGGGCCACTGCCTGGTGCCACCAGGAGCTGCATCAGTGCCCCTTGGGAGAATGAAGCAGAGAAATTGCAGCTCTACCAAGTACAGCACTGGTGCTCCCACCTGCACTTCTTTACCCATCTTCAGCTCACAGGAAATAACAGGGACATGGGGAAGGCCAAGTCCTTCCAGATGGGAGTGCAGCTGGCATTCTACATACAATTCCTGGAGCAGCAGCATTTTGGGAGGCTGGCTGTGTCTCTCTAAGAGCTGGACAACTGTTGTTACTGCAGGGAGGACATGGAGATTTCTTCATGCTGAAGGAGTCTAGAAGATCTCTCAGGGTTTTAATTAAGAAGTTCCCTTCTCTGGCCATTTTGAGAACTTTTGTCCTACTCATATGAGGACCTGAAACAGCTCTGAATGTCATAAAGCAGGCACAGGGCTGCCAAGCAAAAGCAGAGATGCATGACTGTCAGAAAATCCTGTCATCAGCTTCAGATCCCTTCTGCATGAATCCCACCTGCAGCTCCACACATCCTACGTGTTGCAGGGTCCTTCCCAGGAGCTGCTTTAAATGCCTGGATTTCTGTTCCCTTGCCTGATAAAGGAGAAAGTATTTCTACTTTGGTTGCCTTAAGCTTCTATTTCTAACAACAAATCCTCCAGGAAATGATAATTTTTTTGCAAAGTTACCTTCTGAGTGAATTTTATTCTTTAATAACAGAAATTCAATGTAAACTGGGCATCCTTATTTCTGATCTAGAGGCTTTGGACCATGTTCTCTGCCTTTTCAGAAGGCTCCTGAGAAAGATGCTGCTGGAAAAGGTAACACACAGGGGCTGTGAAGTGGCAGTAGGTGCCAGCACTGGGCCTCCTTTTGCCATCTTTAAACTGGGAATGATGTTCACCTGCACGTTTCCTTACCCAGATTTGTGGCCCTGTAATGATCTCTATGCCAACAGACATTTCAGCAGAGGGAAACAAGAGGCTCTGCTGTCTCATGGTTACCCTCCTTTCTCATCATTTCTCACTAGATTTCATCTCTCAGCCCCTGGTGCGTGGAGGAGCTTTTCCTGGGGAGCAGGTCACACTCCTGGGCAGCCCCCAGGGGACAGTTCTGTATTTGGGAGACTTCACTGCCATGGGCCTCTCTCCTCTGCAGAGGCTTATAAGCACCATGATGCTGTCTGAAAGCAGGGCTTTATCAATGAGTTAATGAGTAAATGAGCTAATGAATAAAGCACTGTAAGCCCTGCTGAGAGCCCTGTGTCCTTAGTAAGCTGGCCAGGGTATCAGGATTGAAAAGTTCAGGTTAGGTCCAGGATGGCCTTTCCCTCCATGGCTACCCCAGGAACATCCAACACCAGCAACTCAGGTCCCAAAAGCTGCTTTTCCACCATTCTTGTTCTCCCAGAGGCTTCTTCTGCTTGGGGTAAGGGCTGCATTTCATCCAGGGGCCTCCCAGAAGGGGCTGGAACATGGCAGGGATGTGCTTGGCCGTGCACTCTCCTCTCAGCATTATTGTATTTGTGCTCTGTATGTGTATCCCATGTGGAGGAAATGGGAGCTGGCTGCTCAGGCAAGCTGGATTTTACACTGGGATAAAGTTTTGAGATTGCCTCATCCCATTGGGAGCCTGCCCCTTAAGTCCAGGGGAGCTTCACACACATGTTGGCTTCAGTGAGCTGTTCTTGTCTCCCTGAGCTCATGGCCAAGAAAATGGACAAATATCTGCCCTGCAGCAAGGCTGAGGCTCCCAAAAGCCCCCCCTCCCCCGTCTATAAAAACCACACATTTCTGCATCCAGCTAAAGGCAGATAATGTATAAATGCTGCCATATGTCTCACAGGGCTTTCCCTACCCCTCTGCAGAGCCACCTGACACTGCTCTCCCACAGCTCCAGGGGTCCTGTGAGACCACAAGCCTTCAACAGCAGATTGCAGCAAAAATGATAGTTTGGAGCTTTTTCACTCTCAGCATAATTTCTCACAAGCACAGTTTTTAATTTGATTTCTTCTTGGCTTGTTTCCTCCTGTGGTGTACACACATCTTGCAAGCAATGAGGAATTTGGATGTCACTTTTCATTTCCCCTCAGCCTTCCGGATCCAAGTCCTGGTTATCCTTTTCCCCCTCAATGTGGAGAAACAGAACAGCATGTTGGGAACCAGCTGTGAAGCTCTCAGCCAAAAGCTGAGTAGGAAGTATCTTAGGATGAGCACTGGGTACTACGTGTCATCTCTTCCCTCAACCCCAATAAATGCACCACAACAGGACTTTGGGTGCCTAGGGAAAAGAAATTGGCTCTGTTGGCTGCCCTTTCCTTTTCTTTTTTGCACTCCTGGGAAGAGTCACCAGCCAGAAAACTTGTCTGTTCCTTCTTGCAAGGACAGCAGCATGTATGACTTCCTGAAGAGTCAGAGTTGCTGATCCCCATGTTGAGAATATGTCCCTGTCTTCACTCTCTAACTGTGCTCTCCTTTGCCCTGCCTGCACACTCACCATTTTGCAGCTGGAAGAAGCTGGTAGGAAGCCACCTGTACCTGTGCAAAACCAGCCCTGGCTGCAGGGAATGCTTTGCCGAGGGCAGAGCAGCAGCTGATGCAAACCATTGCTCAAGACTTGCAGATAAGCTCCATGCTGCCAGGCTTGAATGGGTTTACACTGCTGAGCATGAGGATTATTCCTGTTCCTGCATGAAACATTGCAAAGACAGAGGAATCTGTGTCAGACATGAAGTTAAAACTCCCAGAAACCTATTTGAGCTCCTAGGAATGACCACTGTCTCCTGGCATTCCTTTTGCAGATCTCCCCTGCTGGGATCTGCTCCCTGGGCCATTCTCATCCTGTGGCTCCCTCTGGGATGCCTGAGGAAGGTGTGCTGGTATTTCTCAGTCCCGTGATTTCATATTTTGGGGTTACAGCAAGTTGTCTCCCAGGAATGTCAGGCCCTGGCACAGGGTGCCCAGAGCAGCTGTGGCTGCCCCATCCCTGGCAGTGCCCAAGGCCAGGTTGGACAGGGCTTGGAGCACCCTGGGATAGTGGAAGATGTCCCTGCCTGTGGCAGGAGGTGGAACAAGATGGGCTTTAAGGTCCTTTCCAGCCCAAACCATCCTTTGATTGCCCTTCCAGTCCCATGTTGGTCCTGTCAGTGTTTTTGGCAGGTCCAGGGGTGCTCAGCAGGGGGATGAGAAGCACTGAGAGCTGAGATGAGCACTGTGCCTGTGCCATGCACATCCCTGGCTTTCCCCGCTGCCAAGAGCAAGCCATGCCCACAGACATTCACCATAAGAACTCTCCACCACAAACTTAAAGAGGAGGGATGTACAAGGAGTTGTATTTGCAGTAACTAAGTGCTGGTATGGGGCATGCATAAGGTGATTAAAAAACTCTCCTCTCTGCCTTGCTTAATAATTCGGAAAAAGCCTGGCATACTCTCAGGGACTGCAGTTTAATATCTGGCTGATGATGCTAATTTAATTACATGCCAGCAGGTGGTGCCCAAGTAGAAAAAGGAGACAATTTAATACAGTATTCACACAATTTAATATCATATTCTCACTCCAAGTGAGGTTGTGAGTGGCGTTTCATTTTGGAGCCATGATCCAGCCATTCAGACAACATTTAACAACTCAATATTGGTGTTTTCTTCTTTTCTGCTTCATCCCATCTCCCCAGACAGCTCCCAGATCTTCAAGGCTTGTGAGAGGGCTGGGAAGTACCAGCTGATAGCAAGGAAAGCAGTTCTAAATGCACACTCAGTTTGAAGGGGTTTCTTGGTCCCACTGTGGTGGGAGGGGACAGGTCAATCCAAACGAGTGTCGCAGGGCTGGGAGGCTGCAGTTTTTCCCAGGTGCACTCACTGCTTCTAGAGATTTATACAAAAGAATGGGCCAAATAATGAGTTGGGCACTGTTGAATTTTTTATGCAGGAGAGAGAAGTGGCTTCTCTTGGCCTCCTTTTAAAAATACAAGGAGAGGGATTTTGTGTCATCTGCTTTCTCCTGCAAAAACAACATGAACCTACTCAGCTGGTTCCCACTAACAGCACATACTAAACAGATGCAAAAATACCAGGTTTATGTATTCTGTAGCTCTGGCAAGTTGCTGATCTGAGTGGTTTTTGCAGGTGCTAAAACACAGAACACAGGCACTGCCTCTGCAGGGCTTGCAAGCTCTTTAAAGGAAAGTACAAACCCCTGCAATTCCGTAACTTCGGTGAACAATGAGAGCAATTTCTCACTGGATTAGGACAGGAAACCTGTAAAGAGCACTTTCATGGTCCTCCTTCCCTGCACTAAGAATAGGGGAGCTCTGCCACTTTGCTGTGGTTACACTGGCTGTTGTTATGTGAAGATGGTCACACTCAACCCAGCCTGGGCAATGGGAGAAGCAGGACAACATCCAGGCAGCACCAGGCATCTCCCAGCTGAAAATCAGCCTTGTTAAAATATAAGCTGGAGGGAGCTGGGGTCTTGTTACTGCTGAAAGCAAAGGACAAAGTAAGTGGGTAATGCCTGGGAGTGACTTTTCCCTCTGATCAATGAAGGGAGAGGGCCTGAGCCTCCTGGGAGCAATCTCTGCTGCAGGAGGCTTTCTGCTGGTTGGGAGGCAGAAATCTCCTCTCCTTCTTGTTGAAATTCCCGACACGAGCAGACGAGCCTGATTAGAGTCAGTATATACTAGTCCTTTAGGAGCTGAGCAGACAGGGAAGAATGTCAGGGAAGAGATTGCTTCCAGTGGTAATTTATGCAGTTATTCTCCGTTTTTTTTTCCCTATGGATAACATAAAACACTTCTGCTGGGGAGGAGATGAGCCACTTCAGCCATCTGCAGACATCACCAAACACGGATTGCTCGGAGGCCTGAGAATGGGCCTACCTGTGAATTACATTTATCTCATTACAGTGGGGATCTCAGACATTTCATCCTCTAAACAGCTGAATAAAATAAAAGCTAGAACCTTACAGGGTCCAGATATATATCCTGGGAAGGAGTGGAGAGATGAGGGTACTAAATGATGAGCTCTTTTGTTTTACTCCTTGGTAAGCTGGTTTTCTGATCCTTGCTGAAAACATGCTGTGCTCTCATGGATCAAGCCTGGCTTCTGTCAGTGCTGCAGATGGTTGTGCAGCTTCTTCTGCTGTATTAATTCTTCTGCTGACAGCCATGCATCACTGAGAGGCTTGCAGAAAAGGTCCCACATGCTTTGTGTTGTTTTTTGCCCTGGGAAAACAGTGCAGGAACAGCAGAGAAAACACATGGAGGGCTCATAGGCAATGATTTGTGCTGCTTTCCTGGCACACATATACCAAGAGTCGTTTCAAACCTTGGTGGGCCTCAGCTTCCCTCATGATGTGCTCTGGACTGCACCAAAACCCCAGGTGCTCCCACTCCTTGGATATTGGACCAAATGTAGTGGCAAAGAGCTGCAGGAAGGCAGAGTGGTTGGGTGGCCCAGAGAGCACCAAATTCCCCCAAGTCCCAAGAAATCAGGTCTAGAGGGGTCCTTTGTTTCGTGCCCATTGCAGCATGACCCTCCCCAGCTGGTGTTTGCTTTCCCAGTCCAGAACAGCTCTCTGTTAAGCCAGGGCTGCTGCTGTCCCTTGCTCAGCTGCCAGTCCAGGACACTGTACATTTGCTCCCCAGCTGGGAAGGGGACACCTGGACACTTCTCAGGTGCTCATCTTCAAATCCCCTCTCAGACACCGGTGCTTGTGGTGGTGCTACAGGGGCAGTACCTCCAAGGAGGCAATTTAATCATGTACCCTCTCCACTGCTTCCCACAGAGGCAGAGGCCAAGTGCTACTGCACAAGTCAAGACAACCACGCAGTGTGTTCAGCTTATCTGGGAGATAATGCTTTATCAACATGCCAAGAGCTACAACTAATGAGGCACAGAACAGAGGAAGCAGTGCAGCAACTGGTGTGCACCCTCTCTCCAAACACTGATAGCAGTGCCTTGCAGGGAAGAGCACACAAAGAGCTAATGAGTAAACACCCAGGATCCAGGCACAGCCAGCAGCATCCCCAGACATTTGGTCTGTTCTTAACAGAACTGAAAATTGCTGCTGTGCAGCCAGCAAGAGCTTACAGGGTATCTCACTCATCTGTTTTAAATTTGTACATAAAATTTAAGGTTTTCTGAACAGAGGCTGGACCTTGAGGGTCCCCAGTCACAAAGAAAGCTGCTGGTGGGGCCATGAGCAAGTTTCTGCAATCAGTCTGTATTTTCTTGATACCCTTTCCCTGGCCCTGCCAGGGGGTGCCAGCAGGTCCCTTTGTTTGTGGAAATTCTCATGACAGTGCAAACAGCCAAAGCATTTACAGGGAGCCAAATCAGTCCCTGATACAGGGGGATTAACACATCCCAGGCCAGCCCTGTGGTACTCTAGAGCAGACAGACAGCAAAAGCTCCAGGAAACTTCTGCTCACTTCAGCCTCTTCTCGCAGGGCTGCTCGGGGGTGCAGGGGTTTCCTGGGGGAGAGAAGGGAGCTCCAGAGGCAGCATGCCTTACCCATTGGGCTGGAAGCACCAGCAAGCAGAAAGCCTGAGCCCAAGAGCAGTGTGTCCTTGACAGGCAAGAGGGAAACATCTGTTTCTGTAGGAGACTTTGCCTGTGCCAAGAGCAGGAGGCTCAAGCAAGAGGGAAGAAAGTGTGATGTGGGCAGAGAGCTAAAATCTCTTTTGTAATGCATGCTTGAGAGAGAATAGGTTTGAGGTTTAAACATCAGATAGCAGAGTCAAGTCTAGAAAAACCTGCTCTGGTGCACCAATAAACTCCTGGGTGGACATCGACTTCTTAAAGCTCCTATTTTCTTGTTGGTGATGTTATCTGAGACAAAAGAAGAAGAGCCTGATTGCTCATCTATGGCTCTTTTTTTCCCCACTGGTTTTCTGGTTAAGAAAGAAATTATTTATCACCATTGACTAAATGCTCCACTTCATTACTGGCTGCTGTTTCTCACAAAGAAATAAAGCTGAACATTAGCCATAATTTAGCAAAGTGCTGCAGATTGCAGTGCTGAGGGCAATTAAACAATGCAAAGCAGTCAATCCCTTTGCCATCCCCTCCTGCAGCAGGGCTGGGCCTGGTGTTAGACACCAAATCTCTTCCCAACCTCGCAGGGCCAGGACTCAATGCAATCCACACTCCCTGTACCTGCTCTGAGGAGAGGTTTAGCTCCAACTTTACATCGACTGAAAGGAGAGCTGTCTGTATTTTCCAGCACATTTTGCCTTGTCAGTGACTAAAGCTGTAACACTGGCAGCTTCCCAAGCCCTTTCCCCTTTCCAATTTAAATAAAACCAGAAAATCAGTGATGCTGGAACGAGAGGCTGCTGCTGTCAGTCTCACTGGATCTCACTCTTCTGCCAGGGGTCAGGTAACCATCAAATCACAGCCCTCCTCCAGCCCTAGGCCTCAGGTCACATTTTTGGAAAAATCCAAGCAAGGCTTTGCACAATCAGTCACACCTGGATTCAGACTTTTTTGTAAGTAATATATTTTGTATTAATATAACACATTTTTAGGGATTTCTTGCCCCCAGGAATTCTGACGGAGGCCAAGAATGTATTAAAGAGTTTAAAAAAAGAGATATTTATACCCATAGGAAGGATATCCAGGAGAATAGTTTGCATACACAAGGCTGCAGACTTTCAGAAAGGATGTAAACTCAGTCAAACATTAATAAACAATAAGCTGTTTTCAGTCTTTGCTGCTTCTTTCCCACCATACCTACAGAGAAGTGGCAAAAGCTTTCATTCAGGGACTTGGGACAGATGGTTATTGCTCCTGAAAGAGTGAACACCAGTTTCTGGTAGAAATTCAGAAAATGTCAGAAAGATTTGCAGGCAAAATTTACCCTACTGAAAGTAATAGAAGTAATTTGCCTTAGAGATAGGAAAAATCACAGAATCAGTGAGTGGTTGAGGCTGGAGGCAGCTCTGGAGATTGCCTGGTCCCTGCTCAAAGCAGGGTCACCTACAGCAGGTTGCCCAGGAATGTGTCCTATTGGCCTTTGAACACCTGCAAGGAAGGAGAAACCACAGCCTCTCTGGACAACCAATTTGAGTGCTCAGCCTTGCTCACAGTAAGAAAGTTGTTTGTTATGTTTAAGTAGAATTTCCTGTATTTCATTGTTCTTCCACAGAGAAGAGTCTGGTTGTGTCTTTTTTACTTCCTCCACCAGGTATTTGCATACACTGACAGGATTCCAAGGCTCCTCTTCTCCAGGCTGAGTAGTCCCAGCTCTCTCAGCCTCTCCCCATCAGTGAGGTGCTCCAGCCTCTCCAGTGTCTCCATGGCCCTTCACAGGCCTCACTCCAGCACTTCCACGTCTCTCCTGCGCTGGGGAGCCCAGTGCTGGACCCAGCCTTGCAGCTGTGTCTCACCAGTGTGAACTGGGAGGCAGGAGCACCTCCTTTGACCTGCTGACAGTCCAGGAGACCCGTGGCCTTCTTTGTCTTTGGTCCCTCTGCTGCCTCAGGCACAGCTCGGTGTCCATCAGGACGCCCAGGATCTTCCCTGCAGAGCTGCTTTCCAGCCCAGCAGCACCAGCCTGTCCTGGTTCAGGGGCTGTTCCTCCCCAGGCACAGGACTTTGCATTTGTTAGCCCATTTCTCCAGCCTGCCAAGGACTCTCTGAAGGACAGCACAACCATCTGGCACACCACCAGTCCTCCCAGTTTTGTGTGGACCATGAAATGTCTGTCCCCTCTCATCCCTTAAGCTCCCAGCTTCCCGAACACCCTCATTTTTCATCAAGGGGGGACATTTTAATGTGGCTGCAATTGAAAGAAGCTTTTGACAAACCATTTCTCAGGTGCTGCAGCCCTTGATCCTCCTACAGACTCATCAGTGTTCCCACGTTTCATCACCCCAGGTCCTCGGAGCTCTGATGTACCGGTCTGACAGAAAAAGAACACAGGGAAAACAGAAAGGGCGAGGGCTGCATAAGCAGAGAGCGGGAATCTGGAGAGTACCTCTAATTAAGTTATTAGTGAACAAAGCCAAACACCTTTACAAAATGAAAAGATCATCTGTGAAGCTGGCACTGAATCCAGCTTCTAAAATTAGTCCAGAGAGGAAAGACTGATAGATAAACCACCAGCCAAGGAAAAGCCATTAATTGCCAGGACAGGCTGCTGCTCTCTCTGCACTGCAGGCATTAACTGCAGTTAGAGGCAGGAAGAGTTGGATTAAGGGTACCAGAGATGATGGGAACCACCACCCTTGAACTGAGATCCCAGGAGAACCAAAAGGCCTGGAGGTGAATTAATAGTTACAAAAGGTCCTTCAGCCTGCTTGGACACCCAGGGTTTTGATAAAGCTTAGGGAAACCAAGGACACTGACAATTCAGGGGATAGACACAGCCATGGAAGATGAGCTCTTCCACACAGCACTTGGCCAAACACCTTCTTGGACCAGGGCTGTGAGATAAGTCCACCTTTCCCTTCTAGGATTTGGCAGTGCAGCTGCTTCCAGCACAAGCAACAGCAGTAAGGAGCAGCAGATTAAGTGGATTGATGTCAAACCTAATGCTCACAGAGCCACTGGCTGGCCAACGCCTTTGTTGTGCTGCAGGAGGGCTCAGCACTAACTGTGCTTCAGGAGGAGGAGTCAGATTGCAAACCAGCTCAATGAATTCTCCCATTTACAGTCACCAAAGGATGAAACCTATTTAATAACCTTCCTACAGGTCATTAACTGAAGATAAATGCCATGCAATTATGAATATATCTGATATTTATTATAATGGTACCGATCATAATGAATTAAGCCAGTGTTTAGGTGAGTTATTTCTATAGGTAATTAAAAGGAACTTAAATTTTCCTTTACCAGATCTGTTTTAAAACTTATAACTTTATCTTTAATGCATGATCAATCACTTAATGACAACTTTTGGCTGTGCATTAGTGAACTCCAGCTGATGCAATATTTCTTCCAGATAATTTTTCTAGTAAAGGAAGTACAGCATTTTATGCATTTTCAGGCAGGTCTTGAAAGAGGGGCTGAGAGTGAAAGTGCAGGTTCATATTTTTCTACAATGGAAGTGAAGATTAATATTTTGAGAACCTTTAGAGGAATTTTACAACCTCTATTTGCATGTGGTCAAGGGTCAGTGGATTAAAGACCATGGCTGCAAAACTGGACTGAAGGCAATTGTCCATCGGTGTCAGGGATAGTGGTGCTCATGGGTTCTTTTCTGAAACTTAACCAGCACAGACTGAAACCATGAGGAGGATCTTATTTCTAACAGAGTTTAGGAGAAGATGAAAGAAGAACAGGATAGTGTGACCTTCAGAAAACTGAATTAATTCAAGATGAGGAACCTTATTCACAGCTAAATTTCAGTGTAATTAAATTGTGATCAAAAAGGACATCAGGAAGTGATAAAATACATAAAATATATAGTTGAAAAAATTACCTTTCTTGGTGGCCACTGAACTTTGGCAAGACAGGCCACAAACACCAGCTATGAGCTAGAAATGGTATGGAATTGAAAATTAAACCATAAAACTGAGAGCCTTCAAATAATAATGAAGAGGGCATTTGGGATACAGAAGCACACAATAGGTGCAGAGCAAGGTCTTCAAAAGTGCTTGGAGGCCTTTTCTTGGGCCTCATAGAAAAGAAAAGGCACTTTTTCTGTATTCTGCACCTCAGTATTTAAGAATACTGATTTGGTTGAACATTTTCTAATTTACTTCAATTTATTTCATATCAAGAAAGAAATGTCATTTAAAAGGACTGCTGAGCTGCAAATGTCTTCTTACAAAGAGATTTAAAATTTAATCTTTTCAGAGGAAGAAAAAAATTAAGCTTTTTAGCCTCTGAAGCTACTTTCTAAATCAGTGTGCTGGACTTCCAAGTGAAGTTTGTGGAGCTCAGATTTGTACTTGCTGCTGAGCAGCAAATGCCAGCAAGGTAAAGCATTTTGTTAGGCCCTGATGACAAGAACAATCTATTAGGAAAGCTGGGAAGGTCAGATGTGACACAGTGAGACCTCCCAGCATGTCACGTTTCAGCACCACAATGCTGCTCCCTGCCTGTGCCAGGGATCACACCGTGGTGTGCCCAGGGGGGAAGGGGGTCATGGAATGGGCTCAGGGACTCTGTTCAGAGATGGTGTTGGCCAATCTCTACTCCCCAGGGAACTGCAAGCTGCCACCCGTTATGCCTAATGAATAATATTGTGAAAACCTGTTTCAAAGTTTGATCAGGACCATGCTCTGCACTCAGGGGGGGCAGCCCAGGGTCAGGTTCAGCTGTTTCACCTGCTGGGCTGACTGCCAGCACGGTGTCCCCTGATGCTCCCTGCCTCAGACAGGTGGAATGCTGCTCTGAATTTTGTGTCTCTAAGCTGCTTCTTGTCCCTTGTACTTGGGCTTTTCGAAATATCTTGAACCTTTTGCAAAAGGAAGTTACAGGTTCTTGCCATTAGCTTGTGTAAGTTCTTACAAAGCTCCCGATACCATAAAGCCTTTTTGGAATGATGGAATTATAGAGTGTTTGGTTTGCAATGGGTGTTAAAGACCACCTAATTCCAACCCCTCTGCCATGGGCAGGGGTACTTTCCACTACAGCAGGTTGCTCAGAGCCCTGTCTAGCCTGTCCTTGAACACTTCCAGGCATGGGGCATCCACAGCTTCTCTGGGCAACCTCTGCAGGGCCCCACCACCCTCACAGGGAGGAGTCACACTGGTCTTGCACAGAAAGCTTATTTCACTAGAAACACCAAGTAAGGAAAGACACAAAGACCTTCTACATGGCTTTGTTCCTGCTTTGGTTCTTCAGCAGAACCACAGTCTCAGTACAACCCTGATTAGGGCTGGGTTATAGGCTCAGCAACACAGGAGCACATCATGATGTAGCTACACTTCCAGTATGAGGTCAGACTCAGATCATGACTGAACTCCATTAGCTGGGCTGTTTATTGGAGATCTGGACTCAAACCAGATTCTATTTCAACACAAAGAGCCCCAGTCATGGTGGCAGGGTCTGTGGTCCTTCTCAGCAAAGTGGTTCACAAGTGACATTGTCACAGAAATCTCCCTGCCTTCTTACTGTGGCAGCAGCTCTCTGGCCACAGAGAGCAGGCACAGACTTTCCCAGGCATTTTCCTGGGGAAGGCTGTGAGGAGATCAGAGGAAAGAATGAGAAACAATTCTTATCTCCACTTGCACCTGCTGTTGTGCACACGTGGAATGTGTCATGGAGCTTTGTTTACCAAAGGCTGATTTCTTAATTGGACACTGGATGGTGTTTGGATGGATTGACCAATTAGGTCAAAGCTGTATGGGACTGGCTGTAAGGGTGACTGAGTTTCTCAATAAGTATGGTATAATATAGTATAAGATGATATAATAAAGCAATTGATCAGACTTCTGCAATCATGGAGTCAATGCTAATTATTACCCAGCTGGGGGCCTGCAGCAACATCTTACCTGCAACCTTCTCTCTCAAACAAGCAAGGAGGTTTCTACACCATGGCTCACCATCCTGGTCAGGCTCTTTCTAGGAGTCCTTATTGCCTTTGGGTGTAAAAAAATAGGATGTCTGGACATTAAAACAAATGAACAGCTTTTAACAGTGTAAAACATTTTGTGCTTGCTGCCAGCCAGAGCTCAGCATGTTTAATTAAGGTGTGTGAGCTTGAAAGAGGCTAATCTTTGTTGCTGAGGCTAATTTTTGCTAGTTTATTAGATAATACAGTAAAAGACAGATTGAAGCTCCTTTTTCCCCATTTTCTTTTCCTTGTCACCACCAGTAAGCAGGGAGGAGATAAAATCCCTTCACATGAAATAATTTTAGTGAAGCACCAGAACCAGGACAATTAAGCAGAGGCACAGCTGTACACCTCGCTGTGCACGCCAGGTCCCATTCCCCATTTCCCCCGTGAGGATATTTCCACAATGACTGCTTGGGCTAAAGTTCATAATTAAAGCTGTAAATCTTGGCTCACTGCTAAATTTGCCTGCACAGAGAGAGAGAGAGAGTGGGAGGGAAAAGGAGGAGAGTCTATCTCCCTCCTGGGAAGCCTTGTTTACTAGTATTTTGTAGGTTTGCTTATGCTGGTGGTGCTTATCAGGTATAAGAGGTGGGTACTGAGAGCACCCCAATATGGAGATTTTCTGGGGCCCTGACACCCATCAGCAGTGCTGGCTGGTTTCCCTTTTGCAGCAGTGACATATCAGGGGAGCCAGATGTCTTCACACAGGGTTCCCACACTGGCAGCAAGATTTGGGGGTGATCAGGGACATCATCATGCCATGAAGAACAGCTGAAAGCCTCAAAGTAAAGATCTGGGGGTGATCAGGGATGTCCTCATGCCATGAAGAACAGCTGAAAGCCTCAAAGTAAAGATTTGGGGGTGATCAGGGACGTCCTGGTGCCACGTAGCACAGCTGAAAGCCTCAAAGTGAAACACTTCACTGTGCACTGAATCATCCCCACTGCCAACCATACAGCAGCACCCTGGGAAGAGCAGGGCAGAGTTGGGACCCCAAGAAAGACCCTAGAAGGTCCCTGAATAGCCACGAATGATTGTAGCTTAAATCCAAGGAGTAATCTGCTGCCTGTAATTAATAGGTGCAGTTTCATGTGTTTGCAGCAGAAAGCTGGTGAGCAATCCCTGTTTTCTGGTGAGCACAGCTCCTGCCAGGGACAGACAGATGGCCCAGCTGTGACCTACCCCATCCCCAGCACGGGGTAGTTCCTCCTCTGGAACTACCTTGACATGTCTCACTTATGGACAAGATGAAGTATCACGGCAGAGTATTTACCACATTTGACCATATTTAACATATTTACCATATTTAACACATTTTCTGATAGACCACCTGAATTTTAGATTTTTTTCCCCCACAGGAAATGGCATATCTAATTTACCAGCAACTATGATCCTCTCTCATATACTTCTGATGGGGCTACTTATATGCAAATCCCTCCTTATCGTTTGTCCATAATCTGTCTAAATGTGGCAGAATAAGGTTTTATTAATAATATTCTCATGCCCATGGCACAGGGCTGAGTCATTGCTTGCAGTACACAAAGCAAGACAAAGCAGTGGAGCATGTCTATTAATAAACATGATAGGTTCATACCTTTGTGAATAAAAGTTGCACGTCTCTGCTGAAGAGACAGCCCTTTGTTGAAATAGTGATTTATTGCTATTAAAATTGTGTGATTAGCCAAGCTTGGAAAGCAGACCCAGAAAATCTCACGGCTGCCTACTCACATGATGAGTTTCACCAAGCATGGAAATACAGGAACATTTTATCAAGTCAGAACTTCAGAGGAAAACATTTAATTCCAAGGTCAGTTCCTGATGATATGGTTGTAGCTTTTCAGTCACAAAATTACGACATGATTTATAATGAAGTTTATATTTGAAATGCTAAAAGATTCACACACAGACCCCAAAAAAAGTCAGGGGAAAGGCTGTGATAAAGCTAAATTACATGGCGTCAATCAGCCATCTGTTGTGCACTGTGGTTTCTAATGATCAAGGTGAAAACTTCAGCAGGCTGCAAAAATAGAGAATTGCAACATCCACCCTCCCTGCAGTTAAAGCTTCCAGCATAGTCAACAGGATATAATGTGCTCTGGAATTACCACTGACTTCAGTCCTGTCGTGCACAAACCTGAGCACCTGATGGCCAAGGTGGGACATTCAGCCAGGACACACTATGAGCTGTGGATACACAAAGCAGGGCTCTGATGTGAAGGTCTGGTGAGCTTTGGAAAGGAAGGGAGAATCCCTGAGGTCAGTGTGAAAATCATCCTTCTCCAAGTGACCCCGCAGAGCCCTGGATTGTGTCATGTGCTCGCTGCTAATCTTTATGTAATCAGTAAATGAACTTTCATTTGGAGATTGTCCTTTATGTGCCCCCCTTTGCTGGCTCATTTTATTTATCTCAAATATCTCGATAATAGAATAATATGAACCCATCAAAATCCTCATCTAATTAAAATTCAGTGAAACCTTTTTGGTGGCTACCTTCAAGCGCTCATTTTAGAAGTCTCCAAAGGCAATGTTTACTTTTCCTCCTATAGGGTATCTTCCTTGTCACCTTTGTGCCTAATTGGGAGAAAATGTCCTTTTTTTTACAGAAATGTTTGCTCTTACTGTGTCTTCTCACTGGGGTTGAGCTCATCATGATGGTTTCTCCTTCTGAAGTGATCATGGAGTCAATTCGGCCAGGAGGAGTGAGGCCCTCAGAGTTCAGAGAAAGGAGCCAGGGTTTGTTGGTTCATAATGAACAACTCAGATGTGGGAGCAGGGAGACACAAGCTCTGCAGTAATTACACAAATACATGGCCAGGAGGAGATCTTTTGTGGGATGATGCAGCAATTTTTAATTTGCCTCATACATGGATGATCTTTTCTCTATTTTACACAGGACACTTTTCTCTGTGAATATCTGATACCTACAAGTGGGAATTCGTATGCTGATGCCATGAAGATCATCAATGGATGGATGGATTACCAACTCTTAGAAAAAGATAGTGATGGATCTGTGAGCCTGAGTTCATTTGACTTGTTGCAAGTCTTGGGGCCAAGGTCAGCAGGTGCAGGTTGGGTCAGATTTCATGAACGTAACTCATTAAATGCTGCCAGGCAGCTGCCAGCCAGAATCCTGCAAGAGCATGCTCCTCGTGCCAACTTCTCTGCTTGAAAGCACATTGCAAAGCATCAATCTGATTCTGTGATAGAGTCAGCCCATTTCAAGGGGCTTGGCTGCAGCTGCTGGAAGAGACTGCAGTCATGGGGTGCTGGGCTTGGGGTGCTGGGCTCAGCATCTGCTCCATCACCTGAGGAATAAGAGACTGCTGCTAGTGGAGCCTGTGGCATTGCAAGGGCTCCACAGCATCCATAACTTAATGTGGGAGCCTCATCTGCAGCTGGTGAAGGCAGAAATCAAGATAGAGGGGACTATTTACTGTGTGTCCCTCCCCAGGCCCTGCTGGACCCTCTGGACAGCATCAGCCAAGCTGAAGAGCAGTGAGGAGACCTCAGTGGTGACACAGATCATAGGTCTCAGGCTGAGCAGAGTGACCCAGATTACTCCAACAGGAGCCACCACAGCAGGAGGTCAGCAATTATCTGCTTGATTGGGCTTGGGCACATGTGAACAAGTGTGGGCTGCTGGCCAGGCAGAAAGTCACAGCTGCTGTGGCTGCTCCAGCCTGACCCAGTGGAGCTCAGAAGATTTAGAAGATGAGGGAACTGGAGGTTTCCAGGCTGCTGGGCAGAGGCTGTAGTGTCCCACTGCTCATGGGCTGATGTACTCTGGGGCTGGGGTGAGGCTTGTGCCAACATGCCCAGTGTACAACAAGGAGATCCCAAAACTCTGCACGGAGGAGCAGCTGAGGAAGGATGCAGTGCTGGAAGAAAGAGAGAGGCAGTTGCTATTTGATCAGTGTGATGCCCCAGGCTCTCATCCCTGCAGAGTGCTTTGATCTCACCCTTGTTTCTCCCAGTACCCTCCTACACAGGCAAAACTGGATTGAGGCCGTCAAGCAGGGCAGCATCACTGTTTGGCTCTCTGCTCTGATCACTTCTGTCGTGGTCCTCAGCCTGCCCTGTGTCCTTCACAGCATCCCAGACAAATGGCACCAAGAAGTCAAGTCTGATCCCAAAATGTGATGAGATATGGACAGGGACCGTTTCTGTTGGTGTGGCAGAGCATCCTCCAAGTGCAGCATCCTGGCAGCTCAGCACCACAGAGCCAGACACTGGAAAGCCTGCAAGATGTTAGATTAAAGGCAGATGCTCCAGGAACAAAGAGAGAGGAGAAGGATTATATTACTACTTCAAAAGGAGCTGATTCTGCAACTAATTAAATGTTTTTTCAGGTGAAAGATGATTTTTAATTCTTTTTTTCATGTGCTCATGAAAGTGTTATGAAAATATATGGAAGCTGGCAGAAGGAAAGGCTGCACAAGGTGGGGTTTGCTGGTGAATGGTGCATCACAACCACTGCACAGAAATGCAGCAGGGCACTGCACTGTCCTGTGCTGGATCACAGGAAGGGCTTTGAGCTTGGAGCAGTGCTCAGACCCCTCCGTGTGCCCTGACCTTTTCCTGTCTGTGATGGGGTCACACTTAGTGGCAGCCCACCAGCTGTCTGGCCAGCAAGCAGCTTCTGACCAGAGGCCATGGTAGGTTCCTGCAGGAAGGCAGAGCTGATTATGCTGTTTTCTAGTGAATTGTTGATTTGGAGAGAGAAGATCCCCCCTGAAATCCAGCCATTCTTGCTGGAATCCATCCAGTTTGCTGCTGAGCAGTGGAGCCCAGAGCAGCTCCACGCAGCCTTGCAGAGCAGCCCTCCCTGCAGAATAACACCACAAAGAGCGTCCCAACCAACAGCCTTAATGATGGAGCTGTTCTTTTAATGGTCCCCTGCACAGCCATTAGTTCTTAAAGAAGATTTACATTACAGCCAGCTGCTATGAAGATATTTTATTGGTATAGTAAATACAGAGAGAGAAATTGTGGCTTTTAGTCTCTGATTGCTTGCGCTTTCCTGCTTTCCTGTAATTCACAGCCCTTTGCATCAGAGGCTAAAATCTATCTGGGTGTATGCTCTGAAGTGTCCCCCTTGATCCCCCAACATGTCCAGTCCAAAACCACCCTTAGATGCCTCCCTCTTGATTTTAGAGTCTCCTGCTTTGGGATGGGTGGCAGAAGGATACCTGGCTGTGTGGGGATGGACCCAGGCACAAATTACCACAGCAAGTGTGCCAGGAGTGCTGCCTGCCTGTGTTAAATGGCCATGAGGGCACTGACAGCAGTGCAGCAGCATGTGGGCTTTTCTCCCTGCCCAGCCTCTGTGGGCACCGTTTGGCACCTCGGGCAGGAGGCTTGGCCCAGGGTGTTTATCAGCGTGGGGCGGGAAGCTGAGGCAGGGTTTGAAGTTGTTCCCATTCCCCCAGGGCATGTACACAAAGACCTGGGATAACTGCAGAGGTCAGTGCCACCTCTGCAGCTCAGAGCAGCATCAGAAGACTTCACAAATGACTCCCAGACACTCCACAGATGAGGGAAGCCTGAGAGCAGAAGCAGAGCTGCAGAAAAATGTCTTCTGTGTCTGCCCACTGAGGTGTGAGCCATTAGAATCACACAGGATGTTGTTATGCCTCTTGCAAGTCATGCCTGAAATCTGGTCTCATAAATGAGCTTGTTTTTATTAGAGGGAACGCGCCTTTACTGGGTTATAAATCCAAATGTAAATGCTAATTTTATAACCCTGCACCTAGAGAATAGCAGAAACACAAACATTACAATCCAGATAGCATGGCCAAAAGCACAGACACCACATCCGAGTGTGTTCCTGAGGAATTTCAAGCAGGACATGAGCTCTGCCTCCTCCCTCCCTCTCTGGTTGGCTGCTCTAGATCTGCTGGAGGTGAGCAGGACCTGCCTGGCAGAGCTCAAAGCACGCATCAAGCAGTTAGGAAGAATCAGTAGAATTAGGTGCTGTTATCCCATAGTTTAGCTGTTTTTTGGAAATTCCTATGGCACTTGCTGAGGGTGCAGGTTATGACAGTAGGGGAGGGTGTCTCTCATTCCTCTCTGCTGTAGCAGAACCAGCTGCAGCTGCTGGGTTTGGGCATGGGGAGCTGTGGCTGGACCTGCACCGAGCACTGTCTGCTGTGGGGAAAATGCCCGGTGAGGCTGATGCCACTGCCTGCCTCACAGCTCTCCAACAAGTTTTCTCCTCTTGCACAAACAAAGTGGCTCATCTCCTAAATTATTTGCTTGGAACATTTTCTTTGATGCAGAGATGCTCTGGCTATATAAACCAAGAATAAAATTACTTGATGTTAGGGCACTGCAAATAGCAGAGTCCAGCACAGAATAAAACCTCTGGGAGGTGCCTTGCCTACCTTGCTAAGAGAATGATTTCAAATGTAGTAGATTACCATGTCCTCAGTGCTCAAATTACAGCTATGTTTCTATGCTAGAAACTTCTCCTGGGAAAGTAATAAGAGTTAAGAATTTAAATTTTTTGGCCAACATTTCTTTGCTGGCAAAAGACGTTTTATGCTGGCATAGCTGCTTTCACATGACTTGTACTGGCTTGGTGTCATGAAGAAATGGTATCCCTAAGGAGCATTGCTGTGCTGGTGGAACTTTTATCTATAACTCAGTCTGGGAGATCATTTGTGTCTGTAACTAGAGTCGGTGTATTTCTTGCTGTAGTTTATGTCATTTCTTTGAATAAACTAAGCCATCACTTCTGTGTTACCTTGGCAAAGCTTTCCATTGCAGACAGAACCTATGTGTTGATTGAGAACAGATACAGGGGCACACAACACTCACTAGAAAGGTATTTTTGTGATGAATGCTAGGGACGCTGACTAACGCCTCTGGCAAGTGTTAAAGCTGTGAAGTGCACTGACCCTGAGGCAGGCAGGGCCCTCAGCAGATGCTGCAGATCAAAGGGAGGAGCAGAGCTGTTCAGTGGTTTCATTACTGACCGTGGCAGGCAGCAAAGTGCTGCCTTGTCCCATATGGAAAGTGGCTCAGCCATTAAGCAGGGTACAAATTTGCAGTTGCACTCTCTCTTGGTAATTATTTCCAAGGCTGATTTAAAGTAATAAATAGCTTCTTGAAGTGGCGTTGGTTCTTTTGAGATTAACTTGGGAAAAGTAAAATTTGATGCAATCACTGCAGCCACGAGCAAAGACAGAAATGACTTTAACCAAGGGCCAAAACTGTGATTGACACAGGGGTGCTGATCAGTCCAACTGCAAGACCTCAGCTGGTCTTGTAAGGCACTTTGTGTTTTCCTCTGAAGACCTGTGCAAAGGTGCTGAACTCAGCAGGGAGAGAAGGATCTGAATGTCCTGGAGACCTGTCTACCACTGTGATTATGTAACTCACCTCAGAAACTCAGGATAAATGATTTACACTTCCATTTAGAGCCTATTTGTAGCTTCTCATCCAGAGGCCGCCTAAGCCGCCTCCTTCCCCATCTGCACTTCAAATGTCTCAGAATGGAAAAGTGTGTGGAGCAGGATCTTCCTCCCAAGACAGTCCTGAAAGCCACCTTAAATTATGGCTCTTGTGTGAAAAATGAGTCATTAGGAACCACAACATAATTTGCCTTCTTTGAGTAGTTTCAAGCCAAATTTTCATAGTATTCTCTTTTTATTTTATCTGGATGCTTGACATGCACTTATTAAAACCGTTTCCCTTTAAAACACTGTGCTCATCGCCAGATTTTAAATATGTTTAAGGGGAGAGGGCTGGAACAGATTACTATGATCTGAACACCTCACAGTGCCAAGTACTTGGTATCTTTATGGCATTTGCTTCCAAACCCTGCAGTCAAACCAGGCTTCCACTGTCCAAGGCAAACATCACACTGGTCCTGGAGAGCCACAGGGCTGAATGACCACCACCATCCCCCCATGCTCTCCCCTTGCTGGGGAGGGGGAGCAGCCATTCCAGCAGCTCCAGACTTGGCTGTTGAACTGATCTGTGGCAAGTTCTTCCTATCCTGCTCAGCCTTCCCAAGGACATACCAGGTCTATGTAGAATGGGAAGGATCTGCCTTTCCCTCTGCAGGTGCCCAGTGCTGCCAACTTCTGCCTGAGGGGAAGATCTAAAGAGATCTAAAGATCTGGAGTGCACCAGAGTTAGGGCAGGGCACAGCTCAAGTAATTCCTCCAACCTCTCTGGAAGGGAGAGTTATGGCCCAGAAATATCTCCTGCTGGCCTGCTCCACGTGCAGCCACTGGGCCACACAATCCAGGCATCCAACACGCTTCCTTGGGGGAGGATGCTTCTCCAGGTTCAGCCGTCTGTTCTCAGCCCCTGTTGGCATAGAAACACCCTTTCCAATTAACCTTCTGCAAAACACACACATACAGAAACATTCTGCAAACAAATGATCTTCTCTTTCCTTTCTGTCCCTCTCTTTCCCTTTCTTTTTTCCGTTTGGTCTGTGAGAATGAGGAGTCAGGAGGTGTGAATCTGGGTCTTTTTAATTTTAGAGCATTTCAGACTCTCTGCAGGCTGTTGCCAGGCTGTGTAGCTGCTCCCTACCGATAGTAACAGGCAGACAAAATACTAAGCAATCAAATTTTCCCTCTCATTCAGCCCTGTCCTCCTCATGTTTTAGAGAAGAGAATGAGAGCTGGACCTAATAACTATGCAAATTGCTCAAAGCAGGAAACAAGTGAGGATTAGGAAACCCAGGGCTTTGGAACAGGACAGATCCAATACAAAGGGAGCTGAATGGCTGCCAAATGCCCCATCCTACTGGAAAGAGTGTGTCCTGCATACCTGTCATGGCCCATCAGTACCAGGCTCTTGATGGGTCACACTGCCTCTGCCAAAGCTGGAGGAGATGGTGTCCAGGGCCTGCCTCATCTCTTGCTGAAATTCAAATTGTTGAATTCAGAAGTCAGGGGAGAAATCCCCTGAATTACAAATCTTCTCTGCTCCTGCTGCCTCTATCCAATTGCTTTTCAAGGCCCATGTCTAAGAATCAACCTTGATATTCCTCTGGAAAGAAAGGGAACATGGCTCGTCTCCACAGAGTGGTGGAAAGGAGAAGTTCTCATCTCCAGAGGATTGTCCTGAAATCCAACGAAGGAAGGGCTACCACTGATGAGCAAAGTTGGTTTGCTGGAGGAAAGGGAGCAGATGAACACTTTATCCTTCACCCCAGCATTACACTGCCTTGTATGCTGCTGTACAGCATTAATCACACAGCTCTTCTTTCAGGTGAAGCTGTTCCTCCTCCCAGGATGGATTTGGGCACAAACAATGTCTTCAAAATCCACAAAAAAAGTTGTACCAGCAGAGTTGAAGTCTGAACCAACTTTTCCTCGGTTGTTCCTAGGACAACAGCATCTTAACTGTGTAGGATCCAGCTGTGCCTTTGTCTTGAAAAAAGGAAATAGTAAGATTTGCCAGGGGATACAGAAAGCAAGAACACTCTTATTTTTGCTCTTCTGAAAGTTCAGGAAGGATTATGGTATCCTAAAAGCTGGAACAGAGGAAAAGGTCAGTGAAGAACATGCCTGCAGCATGACAGCTGAAGATGTGTGCAATGAATTTCATTTCAATACATTATTTTTATCTGGTCTTGCATAGAAAAAAAACATGCATCAAATGTGTCTGGTTACTGACTCTGAGGAAAAAACACGCCACACTTGGTGTCTCTGCCCAATTAACTCCTAGAAAAGAGGATGTGTGATAAAATCTTTGTGGTGTGAGGGGCTTGAAATACCATCTAGGTGATGGCAAGATGCAGCACATGGAGTGAGTGACAGGCATTTTTAACCAAAACACCAACAGACAGACTGCTGACTGCTTGCAGTGCCCATGGAAGGGGTTGAAATTACAGCCCATCATGGGGGTACAGTGACATTCCAGCATGCTGCCATTTTCATTACAGCCTTTGTCAAGAAGATGGATACAGGTTCTGTGTACTGTTCTTGGTATAAAAATAAGAAAGAGATCTTTTTTTTCTTTCATCTTCTGTTCTCATCTTAGCTCAGCTCTCAGAGTGAGACATCAGTCAGCTGGCAGTGCTGATAGATCTTCATTTTCACTGCATGCTTTCCCTCACTTTTGTGACAAAGATTGCTAGACTAGAAAAGAGTGTGCCATTAATTCATTGCACTGTCAGTATTGGGACTAAAATGGAAGGGGGAATATGGCACAAGATGTGCCTCTGCAATGAGCAAAGATAGCAGCATGAAAGAATGAAATGACTGGAAAGGAAGGAAGGTTTGGCTGGAAGGTAAAATCCCAGCCATCCTACCATGCTGTGTTACCTGTAGCTCTGCCATTTGGGTCCATCTCTGGTCCTTGTACCGTGTCCAGCACGGTGGGGCACCAACACAGGCTGTGCCCAGATATGAAAATGTGCTGAAAATAGATCCTGGGTGATACATCTGAGCAGATATGCCTGTGTCTCCGTGGGTCTGGAGGACCTAGTGTGGCTGTAAAATGCCTCATGGCAGGGTTTGAAGAATGTATGAGTTCAGATCGTGTCCTTCCCTCCCTCATTCCACCAGGGACTTTCTCTGCTGATTTTAGCAAGGTTATCTGGGTTTCCTCACTTCCCTGTCTTCCAGGGCATCATTAGACAGGAAAGCACAGCCTGAAAGTGCAGCAGAGCACAAGAAGCATTTCAGCCAGCAGCTCTAGTGGGGTGCTACACCAGCCTGGTGTGTTAAAGGCATGTGCATGAAAGAGACAAAAGCTACATTACAGTGTCCTCAGCAAACGTGACATTCCTCTGCTTCGTGCTCCTCCAGGAAGGTCAGGTGCATGTTCTCCAGGACTGGCTGTTGCCATGGGCTGGGATAGGGCTCAGCCAGAGCAGGACACATCAGCTGTTGTCAGCACTCCTTCTCTCTGAATTACAAAATGTCATTCTGCTGTTACCACCCTGTCACTTTATCTTCCTGATGGTACCCTGCTCTTCTCTCACAGGTCACTTCTCCCCAGTCATTCTCTAAATGCATTAAATATTGATTCTAATACATAGGGGGGCTGTAAACTTTCAAAAAGGAGTTTTTTTTAAGTATTAAGGCTCATATCAAAAGACATCCAGATATTAGGTCTCCCTGCTGAGGTCCAGGAAGAGTTAAGGTATGGACTCTGACACCCTAAACAGGGAAAGATTCACTTCCCTCTGAAGGTTTTACAGCCCATTCTGTCAGCCACACTGCAGTATCCATGTCTCTCTCCTGCTGCTTTTATAAACAGTAACGAGGGAATAATGCTGCTGTCTAATAATCAAATAATCATTACTCTGTACTTGGAGGGAAAAACCAGCCTTTGTAACAATGAGTAATGCCATTGCAATATACAATGTCTGAGCTAGAGATAAGTGTGGCTGAGAAATAAGCTGCAGCATCAGATCCAAATTCAGCCTACATGTTCTTCAGGACCTTTAGACCTGGTGATGAAAAGACCTCCAGCTCCGGGGGCAGTGGCTGTTGATCTTGCTTCCCTCCTGCTTTCTGGTTTTTGCTGCTTCCTTTCACCAAGTCCACCGAATTCAGTGAGAAAACACTAGGAAACTGAGTAAGACTTCCTTTTGATTTGCCCATCTGGCCACCCCCCTTGCTATCTGTTGAAATAATGGCAGTCTATGGCTTGTATTGCCATCTGCAGCTGCAGGAAGAGGCGCTCCCCACCCACCTCACACTGCACCATTGCCTGTCCCGAGGGAAGGAGATGCACCAGTGTCCTTAATACATTTCCTTTTCTGGATCACTGGAAACTGCCTCAGGAGCTGGAGCGACATCCAGAGCTGCAAATGGGCAAGGTGCTCTCTAACCCAGATACTCTGTGCAAAAACTGAGATGACTGGCTCAAGTTTGGACATCTGTCGTGCCCATCTTCCCCTTGCCGCTCCATTTCCCTGCACTGCAGGAGGACCAGGGGTACACAAAATGGAAGAGACTTTTTGGCAAAGGCTGCAGAGCCAAAATTTGATTTTTTTTCTTCAAAAGATAGGCAGGCCAGCCCAGAAACAGGTGGAAAATATGTGTATTTTCCTATTTCTAGCTGCCTTAACATCAAAACCCAGCTCACAAAACCAGCCAGCAGACACCTTTCTCATTTGGAGATCCTTCCTGCAAAGGTAAATCTCTATATATTCATGGCTATGGCTGTGTCCTTCCCTCCAAGCCTCTGCCTTTTTGCGTTTTGGCTCTTTACCCACTGGACCCCAGTTCTGAAGCCAATAAATTTCTTTCTATCAGTGGCTTTCAAATCAACCTCCAGGATGGTGCATTCTCAGGGGAACATGCTGGAGATTCATTCTTTATTTTAATGGATGTAAACCCTAGCAAATTTCTAAACTTTGCTTTTTTAAAACACACAGGCTGATAAGAAAGGTTCTTAATGGAGACTTACCCATGTGCCTTGCTTACACAAATTCACCCATTATGATCCATTAGTATGTTACCAGAGTGAGGACTGAAGATCTTGATCTTCTGTCACTTCTCATTCCCAGGCTGACCTATAGGCTTCTCCGGAGATAATTTTGTAAACATACATGACAGATTGCTGAGAGTGTGTATTCCTTGCTCAAATCAGTCCATCCAGGAAGCAATCCCAAGCACAGAGCAGGGAAAGGCTGGCAGGTTATGCTGCTGAAAGCCTTGTGGGATTTCTCCAAGCTCAAGACACTTTATGTCATGTAAATGGTATGCTGGTAGTGGATCTGTTATAAAGAAATGGGCTTAAACATTTTCAGGCACAATTTCTGTATGTAAATCTTTGCCAGCAATTATCACACATAACCAAGGAGTTTTGCTAATGATCGAATAAAATAAACGATCCTGTTTATTCTTTTCATTCTGTTCATTATAATGTTTTGGCCTCAAAATCTAATTACAGATAGTTTGACTGTGTGCTAAGTTTTGCTTCCAGCCTCTTTTGTAGGTCCATTCTCCAGCCATATTTTAGCACTCTGCTGACAATGCTGCAGTTTCTTCTGGACCACGAATTTATAGGCAAGGAAACAAATGGCTCTTGCAGGCAGTGCGAGCAGAAGAGTAAGCAAATCAAAAAAGCAGATGGTAAGTGAAACACTTAGTGTAATTCAGGTTCTTAAAGAGAGTAAGTTCACTGCATTGAGCAATTCCAGTATCTTATGAGAGGCATCTATCCTGAGCAGAACGTGGGCAGCACACGGTAATGACACCTGATTGAAATTCAGAGGGAAACAGCAATGCAGGCTGTTACAGCAAAAGCTGGGAATCACTGGAGACTGAGCACAGGTTAGTTTGATGACTAAGAACCCAGCTGAAACAAGCAGAGTGTGTTTGGGTTCCTTCTTTCATAAATCAAAAGCCCGTATCCACGGCTACTTTTCCCCCATTAAGTGAGGAGGAGGGCAGGAAGTGAAGATCCCCCAGGAAATCTTGCATCTACATTCTCCTGTGCAGGGACTCTCAGCTTCTTCAGACACTAGCTTAGTTAGGGCAGGTGCAGGGGTAAAGCACTGGGCTGGTACAACTGAAGAGCAGAGGTCATGCTTGCTGTTCCTCCAGAGCATCCCAGTCATCTGTTTATTCCAACCTCTTTGCTGGTCCAAGCACTCCTGCAATTACCCCTGCTCCTCTTCAACAGCTCGATGGTTAAGTAGGCAGGGAGTGAGATGGCAAAGGTGAGCTACCAAATATTCCCTGCAAACAACCCTATCCTCTCTCCTCCCATGCTGTGCTGAAGGAAGACAGGAGAGAGGCAGCAGTGAAATACAGGTGTTAGTAGGAAAACAAAAGTGTTGATTGTAGAGCAAGAAGTAAGTGATGGAGAAATGCACATAGTGGAAAATGCTAGAGGGTAGAAAAAGTGGAGGAGGATGTGAACAGTTTCCAGCCTCAGCGTGTCCCAGGCATCAACACTTGCAATCAGCACATTTCTGTGCATTACAGAATCTTCTTCAAGTCACTGGAGGTATTCCAGCATTCTGCTCATTATTATTTTCCTTCCTGTACTGGATGTGGCTGGACTCTGAAATGAGGGAGCCTGGCTTCTCATCACAGAGTGGTGAGTGCCAGCAGGTAGAGGTGGGCAGGAATCTCTCACTGGCTCTCTTTTAGGATGTGCACAGTCAAGGATGGGGAATCTCTGCTGGAGCCTACTCACCTTTCCAGCTCCATGCCCACCCCGGGCAAGCACAGCCCCAGTGCCTTTAGGAGGTCCTGTGAAGGTGATCTGCCCTTGCAATGCCTTCTAAAGGAAATTTTTTATCCAAGAGTAAGAGGTAAGAGCTACAGCTCTTTAACTCTTCTAATGAAAAAGGATCCACATCCTGCTGCCACTGAGGTCACCCACAAAATAAGGTTTGTCAGTAAGCAAGGCATGTGGTATGGTATTTGACCCAGACTCACTTCACTTTAAACAAGGTTGATGCAGTTTTTTCTGCCTTTCTTTAAGGCAGTAAGGGTAAAAATGAAGTTTTCCTATCCAGAGAGACTTGATGAAGCAAAAGACCTGTAAATTAGAGGGATGGAAGAGTTTCTGCTTCTTTCTAGCTCCATTTTAGCACTGGCAATACTGCACAAAAGCTCAACAGCAGTTCTGGCAGCCAGAATCACTGCCCTTGGTGCTGGGCTGTTCAGGACATCCCTTTTTCCTGCTTAACTTGTCTGCAGCTCAGGCCTCTCAGAGGTTATTGATTTTTTTTTTCCCATTCTCTTCTTTCTCAAGCTCTCCCAAGGCAGATGATTTAAACATTGTTTTTAAAAGTTTATGGCGAGACAATTTAAAAATTGTCGTTGAAGGCTCTGATCTCTTGGCAGGGATGGGAGAACTTGCTTATGGCTTCTGCAGAGAAAAAATATTGGTGTGCTAATCCCCTGAACGACTTCTCTCACCACAGCAGTTGTTACTCCACAACGACCACCCTGAAAGCAAAGCACTGCTCTGCACTGGTGTGGGCAAAGCCTGGAGTCCTCAGGGGTCTGAGGTAAAGCTGGGGGATATGGAGCAATGTTAAAGCTATTCTGTTGTTATTACTTAGCCAGTTCCTGTGCAGCTACGTTTCCTTGAGCATTTTAGCAGCAAATTCATCAAGTTTAGAGGATCTCGAGGGGTCCCAATGGTTTGGCTGTGTGAGCAGTGGTGTAGAAAATGCTCAAGAGCCTGGTTAGGTCCCACTGAATCAAACCCTACTGAGACACATCCACAGGCTTCTCCATCCATCCTGAAGTTCTTTCTAAAATATGAGTCTGCCCACTGTGCTGGCCTTGTGCACGTTTGTCTATTAATAAAAAATTGGGCATTCAGCATATCCGTATCACACTTATCCACTCAGGGTGCTCCAACCACGTTAGGAATTTCAAGGGTGGCTACCAAGGTGTTTTACAGCCCTGACAGTAATTTATTCCAGCTAAAATTGAGCCATACCTGGTCATGGCTCCGTGCTACCCTCAGTCCTGGCCACATGCTTTTGCAGAAAAGGAAGAGAGTACTGCTTTCAAATATCTTCAAAGTATTGAATTATTGCAGGATTTAATGTTCAGTAGATGAAATTACCCTTTCAAGTGACCTCAAATATAATAAAGAACCAAGACTAGTCAGTGCAATGGTTTTATTGCAGAAAATTACAAAATGATGTACTGTAGCAGCATAAACTTGTAATAAATTACCTTGAGTAATGAACCATGAAAAATACCAAAGGCGTGTAAACTGTGTGTTTCTGAAGGAGGGTGCCTGTGCTGGGTAAAATATGTACACAGATCCCATAAGAAAATTGTAGGTGTGATTTAGCTGGATTTGTTACTTCCTGCTTAGGCTTGATCATGCTGAGTTGACTGCAGTGATGTCTGTGGAAAAATTACGCTGAGTGTAGAGTGTCATTGTTATAAATTAATGGAAATTAGCTGACAGCATCAAAAAGTATGAGAAGCATAAGGAGAGATGTTTTTTTGGTTCATGCTTTCTGTATCCTCTACATTTTGGGGTTTTGTTCTAGTTCAGTCATTTAGAACATGTTTCGTTTTCTGAAGTCCTGCTATTTCTCTAGAAAATATATTAGGGCTAGCTCCACACTGATATAAACATGGAGAGTCCCATCACTTCAGTGGAGCTACACTGATTTCCATCACAGCCAGGAGATTCTTGCTGAGACTCATCAGTGTAACTGCTTCATATTAACTGGGACAAGGGAGGATAAAATGCACAGTGACTTTAACTTCACTGTGAATCACCCTTTTCAGGCAGTGGAGCTTCTCACCTGCATTCTGCATTAGGAGTACATTTAGTAATTTTTTTAGGGCTCTCCTTGGCCAGGTCAGACTATCCCTTGTAGGAGGGGATTTAATCCCTCCTCAAAGGGACAGGCAATGGTACAGGGCTTCTCTTGGGCTGACGTGCACAAGCATCATGTAGCATGTAGCCTCAACTGCACAAGTGTTGGAGTGCCAAAGCCAAATAGGCTGTGATAGAAGGAAGAGGGGAAAAGGATAACATCCTATTGGTACCTTAAATACAGCTCCATGCATGGAGAAAGTTCCCTGCTGAGCAGGAGGGGTAGAGAGCTGAAACAAGAGATGTTCTCACCAGCCAGTGTGTTCTGGTTGTGCACGAGGGCAGAGTGAGGACATCTGTGCAGCCTGGACCCTCGGGTCTGGGGTCTGGCTCCTCATCTCCAGCTGTGTCCTACAAGCACTGAACTCAGAGTGACCCCTCTGTAATGGAGGGAAATTCCTGCACACACAGGAGCAGCTGAGCAATGGGTGTCTGGTGTCTGGTGAGGAAAGCTCTGCAGGTCCCCTCTCTGTGCCACCACCCACCACAGGGCACAGTGCTCTGAACCTGGGGTTGTGTGAGAGCCCAGCTGCAACGTGAGCCTTGGTCACAGCTCTGGGTGCAGGCAGGAATACACAGAAAATGCCCTGAGAGGCTGCAGAGGAGTTGTTTACTTTCCCATGCCATGGTTGTGTATTTTGGTGTAAATGATGGGCAACATGGGAGTCCAGACATGCTGGGTGTGCATATGTAAAGTGCCCATATGACTCCTGCTCTTAGCATTACCCACTGGGAAAGTGCCAGTGAGTATCTTTGTAGAGCTAATAGGGCTCACAGCCACCTCCCAGCCCTTTCAGAGGATGTGCAATAACACTCAGAGGGCTGGCTCTTGAATTAAAATGAATGAATTAAATTCTCTTAATTGAAAGGAGAATAATTTTGAATGCAAACACATTGTAATTGAAAGGAGAATAATTTTGAATGCAAACACATTGTAATTGATATATTATTTCTATTTGTAAAAGATGAAGAAACAGTTATGAACTAACATATCAAATTTGAGTTATCTCACAGCTGGGTGGATTTAATCCAGCCTGTTGGTGAGATTAAGTCCAGCATCGAGTCCAGAATTTAAATCCTTATTAAATATTTGTACAGCAACTAGAAGTCATGGTTGATAGCAAATTGCTAGCACGTGAGTGCCATGTATGTGCAGGAAAATCCTCAGCTGGAAGAAAGATATGATGGAACCAGCAAGGCAGACAAAGGATGTGCTGTTGGGGCAGATGGCAACAGAGGGAGGGAGTTATTTGCCTGAGGTGACAGAGAATGGCTGGGGCAGAGCTGGGGATTGAAATCAGATCTTAAGGACAGCAAGGGTGTTCACCTGAGCAAAGCCTGGCCTAAAATAAGTCTGATTTTTTTAGTCAATCACTCAAACTCTTTTCAATGGATGTGGTAAATTAACAGTTAACTGAGCTTGGGACAGCTTATGGAAAATTCTGTGCTCATTATAGTCTCTGAGGTAAGGTGGGTTTCTTTATCTTAGACATCTTCTCCATCAATCACAAATTCCTCAGTTAAATCTGTGAAGTGCTGAGTACATTTCAGAGGTTTTGGTGCTTGAGAGCCTGAGCTGGGTGACAGAGATGGTCCCTCAGGGCCTCCAGATGTATGACCTGGAGAATCTTCTCAGTCCTGAGCAAGACCTTGAGCATGGGCTGTCTGAGCTTCCATTTTTGAGATCTTTGATTTCAGTTTAGGGCAGGTTGCAAACAGTAAATCAAACATAAATGGATATAAATTCCCATTTTTCCAATTATAAATCACTGAAATAATAAAGAAAGCTGAAATTCTCCAAGATTTAGTCTGTTTTGAGAACCAGGCAAAAGAATGTAGAATTTATTTCCAGTTTTACTTACTGTGCAACAATTACTGTGAGTGCCCAAGAAGAGACAGCAAAGTTTCAGGTTTGCTGAATCTTGGAGCTTAGCCTCATATCTCTGAGGATGAAGCATGGGAGCAGAGATTGGGATATGGACCAGGCACATCACTGCTGCCTGCTTGCCACAGGACTATGAAAAGTATCCTTGCGGAATTCTCCAATCCCCACAGCACATGATGAATTACTGGCATTTATCTATCTGGCCATAACAGCCTCAGAGCTCACAAATCACATGTTCATGCCACTGCCTTTTGTAAACATATATTTTAAATATGCATTGATTGGGTATGCACTGCTATTATTCATCAAAATATTCTCCTCTCTTAACACTTAATAACAATTATAAAGATTAATGCCAAGCTCCAATATGGATAAAGGCTGCACGACTATGTATTCATTTTGCAAGTTTAATTAAGGCTGTTTGTTACAATAAAAATTAATGTTACTGTCTTTCATGTGCAGCACAGCCAATATGAAATAACTGGATTTCACACTGCAGCTATTTGAAATGGCACTGGGCTGGAATCAGTCAAAGGAGATGATACTGTGGATGTATTTGTGTTTATATCTTTTTGAACTGATGAATGATAAGAAAACGAAATTCCTGCAGTTTTCTTTTGGTGGGGTGCATGCGTGGTCTGAACCACTTCATTTCATTTGTCACCGTGTGAGTGCCACTATGGGTGACCTCTGATAATCCATTTGCCCTCCTCGGACCTTGTTCACCCTTCAGGTACTTGTTGGACTGGAACCAAAATTAAAGGAGTGCTTAAATGAATGAAAGAGATGAAGTTGTTGATGGCTATATTGTGAACAGTCCTTGATGCTATTAGAAACAGGAACCTGGTCTTATGATGGGCTGCAAACTGCCCGTGGTGTCAGAGTGCATTTCTCTTTCCTCTGGGGGTATCCTGGCAGAGAGGGATCAGTCACATCCCTGAGAGGGATGGACACAGAGGGGTTTGCTATGACCAGGGCAAGCAGCCCTCCCCTGCAAATCCAGCCAAAAGCACCTGGGAGGCTTCACCAACGTGTTCATGGAGAAGGAGAATGCTCCTGCCTCTGGGAGTTATCTCCCATCCAAAACTCCTTAAACTCCCAATGCTGGTCCCAGGCACTGGGTCATCCAATGATTCCCCAAAACACTGGCACGACCTGGAATAGTCATTGTCCTTGACTGTGCTCTCCTGCCACTGCCAAGCCAATCTTGTGTTTTTTCCTCCTGTCCCCCATGCCCACCCTCAGCCAGGGCCACCCAGTGAGGGCTGTCACACAGGAGCTCCCAGCTCCTCATCCCCCAAGGGATTTTGAAGGCGATGGCCTCTGCTCCTGAAGCTTCATATCTAAAAATGAATAAAACCCTTCACATTTCCCATCTGTCTCTGAAGCTGACGTCTCTGGCCTGTACCACTGCAAGAAGCAGATGGCACATCCTGTTACTGCAAATAGGCTTCAAAGTAAGATGTATTTGAGTTGCTTTATTTGAATCAATAACTCAAATATACTTAGGATATGCCATCTTGATAGGCTCACTTGAAATTGGTGTGAGTATATTGGGTTGCAAAGAAACAAGGACGGTCACAATAAAGAGTAGCAGACAGACCCTGACAGTTTTTTGTCACTGTTTGGGTTTTTTTTGCCTTTTTTTTTTTTTTTTTTTTTTTTTTTTTTTAGGTATTGTGCAATGCAGTGTCTGTGTCTCCCACTCCCTTAACTTCCATCAGTGCTCACAGACCCACTCCTTCCCAGCCTGCTCAGACCGTGAATGCGAATTTGCAGCTGCCTCAACAGAGTAAGGCAGTAGGATTGAAAATACTCATTGGGGCTGAATTGTTGTCGAAATGCGATGTTCCCCTTGGCAAAAAGATCTGCTATCAGGAGAAAATCAGCAGGTCTGGCTTTATCCAGCAGAGGGCAAAGCCACCCGCAGACCGCCCGGGCTGGCAGGAGACCCTTCCCGGCTTCTTCCCTGCAAAGCAAAACCACAGAGTAACTTCGGTTGGAAAAGACCTGTGAGATCATCGAGCCCCACCGGTAATGAAACATGCCCAGAGTCCAAGGATGGCACGTGAAAAATGCAGTTTGGACAACGGGTCCCTTCCGCAGGTGTGTCCCTGCGCGGGGGGGTGGGAAGCACCCTCGCTAACCAGGGGGGAGTTTTCATCATCTTTAGCCTTCCCTCTGTGTGCTGCTTTCCATAAAGGCTGACATTAAGGACCCTTTCTGCTGCCATAGCCGCAAACTGAGACGGCTTTTGCTGGAAGGAGCTGTGAGTGGAGCAGGGGAAGGAAAGGGGGAGCACACACAGGGAAGAGCCAAGGGTGCACCCAAGGAGGAGCTGTGTGTTTAAGCCCTTCTGCCATAACCTGCCACCCTAAAATACCCCTCTCTGTTGCTTATTCCCTACCCCAGTCACCATTATAGGGTTGAATATAAATATATAATATAATATATAATATATAATATATAATATATAATATATAATATATAATATATAATATATAATATATAATATATAATATATAATATATAATATATAATATATAATATATAATATATAATATATAATATAATATATAATATATAATACATAAGATATATGATATATTTTATATATAATATAAATTATAAAATATATTATATATCATATATCATATATCATATATTATGTATTATATATTATATATTATATAATATGTATTATGTATTATATATTCAATGATATTAGATAGTCTACATGCTATAATTTATAATAGATAATATATACTACATTATATATGGTATATATAATATATAATATATTATACATTATACATATGTATTATGTTATATGTTATGTGTTATATATTGTGTTCACTGTGTCTGCCCACTGAAAGGGGTTTTCAGGGTGGAATTTTCTAGTGCCAGGCTGACCCACTGCTGCTACTGAGATCCACAGGAACAAAGGATGTCCTGCTCACCATAAAAGTGGAGATTTATCTACCATCCATCTGCATTATTAGCATTTGGACAGGCACAGGGTGTGATTCTGGAGGTTGCTCTGTGCCAGGCCAGGAGCTTGACCTCGTAATGCTTGTGGGTCCCTTCCAGCTCAGGAGATTCCATGGATTCTATGCCAGCTCTGGCTGTGGCCAAGAGCATTAGAGGGTGCTTGAGCAAATTGTGCTAGGAGGGTGCTGAGTAATTAATTAACTGACAAAAGTCCTTGTTCTAATCCTAAATTGTCAGGGATCGCCTCACTCTGCTCAGCAGTTGGTTTTGATCCTTTCTAAAGCTCCTTGCAGAAAGTGTTGCTAAAAGTTATTCCTTCCTCAAGTCTGTTGAGTTCTTGGCTCAGAAAATGAGATCATTTTTATCTGTGTTTTATAAAGTTATGATCATATTCTAATCAAAACACTAATCCCAAGGCATTTCCAGACGCCTTGCCAATAACTAACAGAGACAGTAAATATGATTTGATACCTTAGAGCTCCTCTGAGTCTGATTCTCATTGAGATGAAAGCCTTCAGGCAACTGAGAATTTGGCTCCTACTCTGCTGATGAAAGCCTAATCAGAAATAGGGGTGGGATTCCCAGCAGTTCCCAAGAGATCCTTGCCTGGCTCTGAAACGAGCATTTAGGGTTTCATTTCTGGCAGTTGTCTTTTGGAAAAATAAAGCCTGACATTTTAATGCAGGCCCTTCATACTAAAGGAGTTTTTAGAAAGCAGAGAAATCTGCAAAGCCACACACAAAAAAGAGGAGAAAATTAGATGGAGGAAACATCTGCTAAAGTTTTCCTGCTATTTCAGGAATGTTTGTATAACTCAAGCATTCCCTACCTCCTTTTGATTCACAGACAACATCTTTGCTAAAAGATTATCTCGTGTCCCACTCCCCAGCACACAACCTCTCTCCCTGTTTGCTTTTGCTTACACAGAAAAGCAATATTGGGAATGTACTTAATGCATCTGAGTTTTGTTTTAACGGAGCAGCTGGGGACAAGAAGAACACTGCAGCTTGCTCACCTCCAGGAGACCCTGCATCTCCTCCTGCAGCTGTTAAAGCACATGGAATGATGTGGTATTCCATAACCTGAGACTAAAGCCCTCTACGTCCAGTGTAGAGCAAACACCCCAAACCCGAGGCAACCTTGTGTTTCTTGTTATGCAGTTAATGCAGAAGGCTGGTCTCGTTAAAATTTTAGTAGCAATTGGGTTTAGATCTGTGCATAAAAAGTGCTGAATACTGGTCTGATTATTGAATTTGCTCAGACCTTGCTGAAACTGGAATGCACAGAACACATTACATTGAGGATAAAAGGTAAAAACTCACTTGGATTGTCCTGGTGCCATCATAAATGAATCATCACTTAGCTATTAAGAGCCATGCTTGATCATGCAATTTAAAGCATACCAAAAAGGAGCACTGGCTGATTCATGTAGCAGTATCAGAGCACAGCACATTTCCCTGTGAAATGTCTGTGAAGTTGGGCAGAGTCAGATGCACTTCAGCTGCAAAGCTGGAAGAGTGTTCCTGATGGATATATCTACTTACCTCCAGGCAGACTGAAAATCTGTCTTCTGTCCAACCAGAAGGAAAAGAAAATAAGGAGAGCTTTAGTTGCACACTTTGGGGTAGGCTGTCCCTCTGGGTGATCTGCTGCCTGTCACCATCTCCAGCTCTGCCTTCTTCACTGCTGCTGTCACCTGCAATGTGGACACCTGCCCACAGAAATATGGACAGAAACACCAAATGGTCTCAGTTTTAAGAGCAGCTTTCTGAAACAACTCCCATAGCTGGGTTTTACACAGTAACATGGGGTCTTGGTCCTGATCCTAATCCTCTAAGGGTTTTCCCCTCCTCCGTGCCTATACAAGAGACATAACAAAATCCACCCTGTAAGGAAATTATTTTTTTCCTTGCTCAATCAGAAACACATGATATTAACCTTTGGAGAAAAATACATCAAGTTTTATGTTTGCTCCTACAGTAACATTGGGAATTGATTTCAGGACAGACTGCAGCAGTACTAGTTAGTACTTTAGCAGGACTGTAAAAATAGGTATCAAGTTACTGGTATGAGAATCATTGCCTAGATACCATAACAGCAGGCAAGATGGGAAAACCCTAAATAGACAGTGATTATGTATGTATGGGAGAGCATGCAATTTAGTGTGGGGATGGCTGGGCTTAACACCTGTATTTAGTCCTTCAGTTCAGCAAGCTAATTCCCAGAAGCCTAAATTAATAAACTTAATGTTTAATGTGTGGTGTTTTCTTCTCATTAGAGAGACTTTACTCCTTGTTCCCATTACCTTTACATGCCAAGTAAGGCACTTCTCTCCCTCGGGACCAAGGGCTGAGTAGCAATTTCATGTATAAAGCCCAGTCCAAATGCTGTCTTTCCTGTCCCCCTCCTCCCCCCATTTCCAGGGGGGAGCAATGGGATGGGTGTCTCATCCAGAGCTGTTCTTCTGATCATGGGCAGTACAGAGGCTGTGGGCATCAGGCTGTCTGGACAAGGAAGCATGCCAAATATCCTGCTGATATATATATATTAAAAAAAAAAAAATGCAGACTTACGCCTCCCTTAACTCCCACATGTTTCAAACACCAGAAAACACTATCTGCTAGTAGTTGTAAGCCTCTTTCTAGCACAGACACTGCTCAAACCTTCCATCTTTACATATTTTCCCAGCTGTGATATTACCTGTGTGTCTCTCACGTGCAGATGAGAGATTCCTGGCCAATCTCCTCTGCTCACACAGTTGCCTTCCTGCCTCATGTGTAACCTTTGGGCACTGGTTCCTGTCCCAGCTCCATCAGGAGCTAAATGCTCTTATATCTATCCTGGAGTAGGGTAGTTTGCCATGCCACCAGTTTCAAGGAAACTTTCCACAAACCTTAGTGGTAGCACAATGTGAATGACAAAAAACGTCTGCAATGTGGGATCAGCCACTTCTGCTGTACAGCAGAGCATAATGTAAAACAGAGTTACAACTCTTAGTTTCTTCTACGTGCATGTGTATGGATGTACCAGTGCACATGACTTTGTATTTCTCTTTATAAAGCAAGCTCTGAGAACATGAATGGAATAAAAGTACTAATTCACTGGCTGAATTCTAACTTTCAGGTAAACAACAGGGATCCACTGAAGGCAAAAAGAGCTTGCAAAGTTTTCTCCCCTTTATATGTCTCTGACTGAACTCCTCTGGAAATGAGTGTGTGCTAGATATGAAAAGCAATTAACGAGCATAAAATAATTCAAATCTTTCATCTAGGAAACATTTTGCTGTATTTATTTTTTCCCATAATCTTTAAGAAGCTGGGTTCTGCTTTTTGTCAGGAGCAAATTAGTGACCTCCATTTCTTCTCCTCTGCCTGAGGAAGAAGGTTTGTGTCAGTAACAGATCAGAGAATGAGCAGAGGTTGCGGATCAATTTGCAGCTGATGTTTGTTTGCATTGTTTCAGAGTTCAGTCATCTTATTAGATATCCTTCAGCTATCACATGAAATATCCTCTGGAGCCCAGGGGAGAGCTTGCAGCTTGCCTCTGCAGGGGCTCTGTTCTCCTTGAGAAAGAAAAACCCTTCAGCAAAGAGCTGAGTGACTGTGCAGTGCCTGCCCACGTGTCCTCCTCCAGCTCTTGGCCACTGATCCCAGTAAGCCGTGTGCTCATTGACTGCTTTGACAGATGCCAAGCAGAAAGCAGGTTGGATCTTCAGTGTAGTGCACTTAGGGTTGGTTACTGCATTGCCCTGAAACTGGAATGTAGGTTTTCAAAAGAGATTGGGGTCTGGAAAGTAATGACCCTGCTTATATTCATGAATTATGCCTCAGGAACTGATTTACTGCACACTAGTTTGGAGAGGTGCAGCACCACTCTGGAGGCTGAACAATTCCACAGCCCTGGAATTGTTCAAGGTCAGACTGGATGAGGCCCTGAGCAAGCTGACCTAGTGAGTGCCCTCTCTGCCACAGCAGGGGGGTTCAAACTAGGTGGTTTTTAAGATGCCTTCCAACCCAGGCTTTTCTATGATTCTATAATTCTGAGGCTAGAGTCTGGACAGGCCAGAAATTTGGGAGCAGGAGGAGCTCAGGGCTGGCAAAGACCCAGTGTGGCACTGACTTTCAGAATGGAGGGACAATGAGCCCCCCAAGCCCTTTGTTGGTCCCACATGAATCCAGGGCTGGGGCACTCATTTGGTGAAGAGGTTTTGGGGTTAGCAAAGTTGCTGAACAGCTCCTGTCACACTCTGTCACCGGGCAGAGAAAGGTGTTTGGACATGCAGGGGAGTGAACAGATCAAGGCACAATTGTGTTACATCAGTTGTGACAAATTCTGCTAATTGCTATTGATTGTCAGGAAATTTTATTAGACCAGGATGTCAGCTCAATTTTAGCCATAAAAATGTGTATTTCAGCTAAGATAATAATCAATGGTAGCCTTTAAATGCTACAAACACTTTTGTGATCGAGCAGATTGAATGCTGTGCTACTGAAGTTGCTAATCTAACACATTGCTTGGCAGGTATAAATCATTGCCTGCATGAACACAAACTTCTCAATCTTTCAGCTACAGCCAGTATTTTTTGGAGGCATATTTGGACACATTATACTGATCATTAATAATGTAGAAAACTAAACAGCAATTAAAGACAGAAAAATATATGTTCTGGTTTGTAGGACTGCTGAGTAACTGCAGTCCTAGTTAGAGATAACAGATGTTGTGGGTGTTCTGCCCTTAGAAAATATCCTTCCCATGGTCCTCAGGAAAATGAATGGGCCTAATTTAAATGAAGAGATTCTTCTGGTTTTGGAAATGTCATGTGGATTCATTTTATTGACTCATTAGTAAATTACTTCCTTGAACCTTAAGGTTTTGGATCAATGAAATACATGCCCAGGAGTGTTTAGGGGCTTCTATGACTATTAAATTTTTTTATTGTATTTTGTACAATGTTTGGGCTGCTTTTGTTTGTTAATTAATATCTTTGCTTTGGCTGTAAACAAGGAACATTTTCCAGTGGGGATGGAACAATTTTGGGGATATGGGGGAGACAAACAAATACCCTTGGCCACTTGCACCACAAGTTCAGCCACCTTGCAGCTCAGCATATGCCATCTACTCCCCACCTGACCTTTGGGATTTTCTTCTTTCCCTCTCCCGTAGCGTGTCCTTGCCACGTGCTTGCCTTCCTTTGCCATTTCAAGCAGCTCTGCGTTTGCCAGGCTGGCTTTTCGCAGCAGCTGTGTGATAAAGAGTTATGTTTTGCAAAGGTTAGGATGTGCCTTTTTGTGCCTTTTCTCTCTCTGTCAGGCAGCAGAGGCAGCTGCTTGCTCACCCCATGTCAGATTGTGGTAAAACATGACGGGTCAAGTTCCCTGGTCTAACCCAGCTGCTCTCAGCCCAGCTCTGGGAGCAGAGTGGTTAGACTGGTTTTAGGTCACCCTCTCTCAGCACTCCTCCTGGCTCAGCCTTAGTCTGAGCTCTGGCAGAGGTGAGGGGGTCTTGGAGGCTGCAGGGGCTGCCAGCAGCCCCAGCAAGGGTGTGGGGTGATGGTCACAACCCCCAGGGGAGACTGGACGAGCTGTGGGCATTCCAGGCAGCCACAGGAACCCGAGGTGACCATTTCTCCCTGCAGGTGTTGTTCCTAGACTCCCATGCAGGTCAGAAACACTTTACTCCTTTTGTAGACCTTTAGTCCAGTTCAGGAAAGCTGCAGAGCTTGTACCCATTTTGGATGAAATGCAACTCCTCGGTTTGACACACCGTGGTCTCAGTTATGTTTTGGGCTGGTCTGGAGGGAAGTCCTAGGCACTGGAAAGGCATTATGCTCCCTCCAAAAAACCTTCCTTGAGAGCTCTCTTCATTTCCTGGGTACAGACAACCTTAGGACATTGCAGGTGTTTTGTCTCCTGTAAGGATTTTTGCTTCTAAAGGCTGGGCAATGAACTGGTTTATGGCAGTTTGGACATCAGCTTTACTTCAAAAATGCCCATTTTATTCTTCCTCATAAGACAACAGAAGACATGATATTCTGCTTTAGCACCAGGAGTAAAGAAACCACCATTTCCATTTTTTCTAAACCCAGTGCCCTAAAAAAGGGCTGGATACACCAGTGCCTGCTGCAGACCAATGTCCTGCAGAGCTGTAGCTCACCCAGACTTCTACATTTCAGGGAATTTCATGTGCTCTCAATTTTTTTTCTTTTTATCACAAGCACTAAGGAAATTGGGTGGACTTAGATAAAAATATGTTGATTGCTTGTTTTTCAGTTACAAATATTTATTGTCTGTTGGCTAGGATAGACAGTTGTATTTCTTGCTCAGTGTTTCAAAGATAATGATCAAGAGCATTTACTGCAGGAGGATGGCTCTCCTGTCTTCCAACAGGTTCAGGCTTTAATCTGCTTTATTTGGAGATCAGGGCTGAAAACTGGATTGTACATGTCTGTTGAATGCCAAAGTAAAAGCTGTAAATCTTTGTAGTAAGCTAAAAGAACTGATCTAAAATTAGGCAGTTCCATAGGAAACTGTGTTCCTGTGGTCTTTCTTGCCATCCCAGCAGGGTCTGGGAAAGTTTGGTGTTCTTATTCGTGTGTTGTACTGGATGGAATAAAAGCAGCCTCATTAGCTCCATATGATAAATTATAGATCTAAAAATACCCATCACATTTAGATGCTGCAATGAAACCAATTTTCACTCAGGAGCAGAAAAAAGAGGAATTTGTTAAGAATCAATTGGATAAGACATCTGCTGAGACTGCTGTGCTGTTTCTGCTAAACATGAAGCACAATTAGCTTCTGGTGAAAAATGCCATTTTAACCAGCCCCATACCCAGGTGTGCATCAGGGCCTGTGCATGATCACAGAGCTGCTCAGACCTGGGTATCACAGGGAATTCTTGCTTTCTGCTCAATTTTGCAGTCTTGTCTGTTCAGAACAAGGACTACAAAATCCAAGCTGACTATGGACATATTCTGTGCCTTATTGCAGATATTTCTGGTCACACATTATACTTGATGGAGCTAAAACACTTCTAGAGACTTTTGGCAGAACGTGCTTTCACTGCCAGTGACCTTTAGAGATTTACAATTGTTGTCATGCTTTCCATGTGAGTTACATTCCTGAGAGAGGAGTAAGGAACAGGGAGCTGTGTTCTGTTGGATACCCAGTGCCAAGGATGCCATGAGAGACTCATGAAGGAAGGCTGGGTGGCCACAGCAGGACATGGGGCCACAGTGTGAGACAAGGACTGAACAACTCCTGGATTTTGAAAAACCTGCTGAATCAAACTTCCACCCAGCAGCTTTGGTAGACATTCCCAAAGCAATCTCTTGGACTGAAAAGGGCTGAGGAGCTGTAGGCACTTGGAGAATGGAAGTTTACATTAGCTGTGACAGGTACAGCAAGTTGAAGAAGCTCCAAGGGCAAGCAAAGCCAGTGAGATCCTACATCTTGTTCAGGAGCCACATGTCACACCACTGCCTGTTACTTAGAGCCCTGGTGGGTGCTTCAGCCAGTTCCTGCCGTCAGCAGAGGTTTGTTACTGCAGACCCCAATATTGACATGGGATTACTTTGGGTAGAACTGTCCATACTGCTTTTCTTGCATTAATTCATATTAAGAAATGCATCAGATCTCACACCAGGTTCTCAGTTTAACCCTTCAGGCCCAACAGCCATAGTTTTATTGCCTGTATATGTTATTTTTTGTCCATGTGCCTCCGACAAGTAAATGGTTTTGATCTTGCTCTCAGTGTGTACCCTTTGCTTCCTCCCACTCTTAGTGAAAGGCATAAATCAGCAAAATTAATTAAGGATTCTTTGAGAGCTCTAACACTTCCAAGTCTTTCAATGACTGTATTTAAACAATCAAGGATGTGAAATGTTTTTCAAACCCTCTGAAGCGATGGTAGTGTGTGCACTCTTTATGTGGGGGATGGCAGGTCGCTGCCTTTACAGTTTTACTCAGTCTTCAGGCATTTACTGCAGGCCAGAAGCTGTAATGACAAGGAAAGAAATTTACTCCGTTGCAGACAGAGCTATTAAAAGAAAATTCTTGTCAAAGTAATTCTTATCTCATGACAGGATTGCTGAATTACAGCGTATTACAGGAAAGGGAATTGAAAATGTGTTGGCTCTTCTTCCCATTAGAATTTTTGTTTTATTACAATTGTCATAAGCACACACACACTTTTTTATAAAATCTTTTAGAATATGAAATCATCCCGCATTAGGTATGGAACGTAAGATAATGTTATCAAAATTAAAGAGCAGATTGCTCACATAGGTTGGCAGAGTGAGCAATTCCTTTTTTTGGCAGTCTAAGTGCATGTCCCAGACAAAAGCAAGAGTGGGGCACTGAGGAATGACTCCTCCATTCCTCTGGGACACCAGAGAGGTAATTCTTCCTAGGAGAGACAGCTCAAACAGTCCCTTGCACTGACCCCTCTCCTCATCCCATCCCCATGTCACCAGGATGCAAATCCATGGACTCTGCAGGCCAGTCCCACCAGCTCATCACGGTGAGAGCTCTGCCTCCAGTTAAGGTTCCTGGATGAAAAGGGATGGCAGTGCTCAAGGTTTTATGTGGCCCCACAGGCAAAAAGACCTTTTTGGTCCCTTCTCAGCTCTGGGTCATTTTGCATTTGTGTTCCAGCCCAGTTCCTGCCTCTCTCCACTCAACTCCTCACCTGCCTTCCTTTACCCTGTGGTCTCAGTGGAAGTGGCAGCCCCATTTGCAGGTCTGCAATGCAACAGAGCAGCATAAGAAACATTTTCACTTGCCACTGGTTTTAGACCAAAATACTAAATCTAATTGTGCTTCAATTTCTATTCCAAATGTCCAAGGCAATGGTGTGGAAATAATATGTAGCTTAAAAAAGAAATCAGAAGAAATACTATTCTCAGCCTCCTGCGTATTACAGAACATTAGTCCACCGACACCTTCCTGCAGAAGCTGCAGGGGCTGAGCTTTTTGGGATCGTTCCCAAAGTGTGCCCCAAAGGTGCACACACATCCAGAGGTGCTTGGGATGTACCAGAGGAGGAGTGGCTGTGGGTCTGTGTCACCCTTCCAGGTGTGGGCAGCAGCAGAGCCTGTGCTCTCCAGGGGTTGCTGACCCCGGAGTCTGCAGCAGCCACGACACTGAAACCTTTTCCTGTTCACCAAGGGCACCATCAGCTCTTCTCCCACCTTTAGTTTCCTTCTCTTAAAGCTTCTGCACGATAACAGGACACAAATGTGAAATCAGGAAACTGCCTGATACGCCCTGGCTGACCAGTTAATCACTGGTCCTTGTGCCTGTGGTGACAGGCCCCCATAAACAGCAGTGCCACTAACCCTTCACTTCCAACTGCTTATGTCTCCCAAAATCCCCTCTCCATGAGCTCACCCTCTCCTTCCCAGCACAGCACCACACTCCAGCAGCAGCCAGCTCAAGGACACAGCCTGGAGTGCCTCTCCAGAGGTCCTTCTGCTAAGGCAATGGGCCATTCTCTTAGTATAATGTGCATTTTTGTCCCTAAACAAACAAGATGGGCCATTCTCTTACTATAATGTGCATTTTTGTCTCTAAACAAACAACCCTCACAAGGTCTGTATGTGCAGCTGCCTGTTACCAGCTGGGGTGGGGTCCTCTCCAGCCCTGGGAGGCAGAAACCTGATAAAGTCAAGTGTGCACCAACCCCTTGGCCATGTCTTGATCTCCTCCTGGGATGAGGACAAGGACCCAGCTTGGTACAAAGCCTTTTTGCTAATCTGGCCTCTCCTGTAAATGGTGTAGGAACAGGAAACCATTTTCCTCCTCTTTAAAGTTTTGGTGTAACTTGAGAGTCAAGCTTTATGCAGATCGGAACATGTTAGTAATGTCTGGAAAGTAATTACGGCATGTATTATTATTTTAATATTTACCAAGTGCTGACAGAGTAATGCTTTTATTAAATCTTTAGGGAGGGTGAAATACATACCACAAGGCATGGTGAGATGAAGATAGTCTTCTGAAATCATTCATTTAAAATTCAATTTTACAGTCACTTCCCTGTGATCTACTTTTAATCATCTATTGGTTTCTTTGCATCTTAAATTATACAAGGTGGCTAATGATTCTAACTTAAAGTTCTTTATGGAAGAATGCAAATAATACTTCTGCCTAGTCAAGGCATGCCATGAACTTCTTACTGAAAAACAATTTATCATTATACTGAAGTGCAATGGAACTTTGCTGCAAGCTTGAAGTCTTTGTTTTCACTTATTGCACTTGTGCAAGAGCAATATGCCAAGGGTTATCAGCAGATCTCAATGTTTCAAATGGAGACTATGAGATTAAATAACTTTTGGCCTCTGTTTTATTTTTTGGCACCTGTTTTATTTTTCTCTACAATGAGGAGAATCTACTAAAGTAATCTTGCAAAATCAAAGAGCAGAATTTCAATATTCCTCATGTATAACATTTTGGATAATCCAATCCAATCCAATTCAATCCATATTTTCACCTGATTTTTTTTTACTCAAAGAATATTTATCATAACCAAGCATTAGGGTTAGACTTTTTAATCCAACTTGCATACTCCTCAGAGAATGTATAGTCTTCTGTGACTTGGCATTGAGTTTAACACATTAATTGGCTATCAAAGTGATTGTAAGAATTAGTGGACTTGATTTAGATGCTCCATGAAGATTTGAGTCACAATGTTGGTGAACCACTGAGGCTGGGCCCTGGAATAAATGTTTGTGATGTGTCCAGTCTAGTCTTCACTGTAACATTTGGTAACTCAAGCAATTGGCCCTTGACTATTTTAATTTAAACCATGTCCACAGACTTGAAAGAAAAATCTATAGCAATATAATTATATGAATATATGAACTTCGAGACAGCTGAGGGACATAAAATCACTGAGAAGCCCACAGTCTAAAAGAAATGAGTAGCTGATAGGTGGAGTTCCCCGACATCTGGATTTCACTACAGCAAACCATTGTGGAAACCTGACTGGGTTTCATTTGCTCATATCCCATAGCTTTAGCTAAAACTCCTAGGTTTTATACTTTGTTTTAATTCCCAGGTTATTAATTGCCAATACAGATAAGATGCCTTAATGTGTGCGAGCTCTCCTTCCATTGCATTTCATTAGGAAGATATCATTCCATTTCAGCCACACATCATTAAACATTTCAAAGCATATCCAGAAAGGCAGTTGTATATATGAGACACATTATTACAGGTAATATATTTTGCTGAGCTGCACAGCCCTGCAGATAAAGAGGCAGCACTGCCCTGGCCGCTGGCACCGGTGTGTTCGGGGCACACGCAGCATCCATCGCTGTCAAACACAAACTCTATTCCTTTTTCAACTTCTTTTTCTTTGCCTCTCCACTCCCACCCTTCAGACACCAAGGCTGTGTGCCTGCCTTTGCAGGGGAAGAGAACAGACTGCAGCCTGAAAGCCAAAATCCACAGTCAATGCAAGGATGAATGCTTCACACCAGACCCCTCGTGTAGCTATTTGTGTGAGAGTAAAGTTCAAAGGCAGCGAGCTACAAAACACTGCCAGCCCCCTCGGTGTGCGAGGATGGGGAACTGAGCCCTTAATCCACACTGGGCTGTCTGGGAGCACTCGCATCGATGGATTTCAGCTTTCCCCGGAATTGATTAGCACTGCAGCGCTGCTTCGCTGCCTGCCTGGGCTTGAGCGAGCCCTGTATCTGTTACCAGCCACTCTTATCCTCAGAGAACCTCTCTCAAAGGTCAGCACAGTGAAGTTGCCCACAAGGCAGCATTATTCTAGTCAATACAAATATAATAAAGGCCAGCAGGAGCGCGGGCAGGCTCCTTACACTGAGTGAAAGCTCAGGAGAGATGTGATTTCTTAGAATAAGCAGCAAATATACAACTGCCCTCAGATAAAAAAATCACCAGGCAGTCAGTACCACATTGAAGGTATTTTGTTTATTTTTTTCCCAGCACTTGTGACTTGTGCATCTGGGCTTCCTCAGAGACCTTTTCCACAGCTGTGTGTCAGATTAGACTTAACACCATTACCGTGGTGAAGGCAAGAAGTCTCTATTAAGAGACTCCTAGCTGGGCACACAAGCTGGCATATTAATTTTCCAGACACTGCAGTACAACTGCACTAATCCACCGAGCTGGCTCAGATATATAAGGTCCTCCACAAGTCAGAAGACGCTCTCAGGTTCTTCCCCCTGTGTGGTACAGCCCCACAGGGGCCAAAGCTCAGTGGTGCAGAGCTGGGTAATCACAGCAACAGCTGTGGTGAATCCGTGCTGGCCTGGAGTGCACGTTCATACAGTCATAGGATATAGAAGGGACAGGGTTATTGGGAATAACTGAGCAAACTGGCTTTTTAAAAAATATTATTCTTTGAGGGAAGGTAAAGAGAAATTTAGACTTGACTCATTTCTCCCAGTCTCCTTTGCTGTGGTGGTGAAGTAAGTGCTCTGCACTATTGTGAGCTTTATTAGATGGCTTCTCACACACTTAAATGTAATCCTTCAGACAGGAGATGTCTACAAATCCGATTCTTTAAACATGCCATGGCTCCTGGTGATTTGCTTTTTGTCAGCCATCCATGCACCTATTTTTCATATTTATCCACTTTAAATGGCATTAGCACCAACACTACACCAGTGTGCAGCTCCTGGTCTGGCTGTGCCCCACTCATCCTGCTGGCTGCCTGCAGCAAGGCAGTGGGATTTCAAGGAGGTTTTTCTTGAGCCAGTTACTGTAGCTGGATTAAAGAACTGACATAACTATCACTGCTTGTTCTGGCCTGATAGATTTACTGTGATTCTTTCTCTAAAAGTCACATTTAGAAGGAGCCTGGTGGGGTGTCTTTGCACATGTCTAGAACTGCAGCTGGTACGGAAACATAAGGTGCTTAAACATGGTGCTCTGGGTGTAACCAGTGCTGGCACAGTTCTGGGAGGAATTTTCTCCTCTTTCCACCACACAGTCTGTTACAGAACTGTCCTTCACCCCATGGGCTATTCACTTGCATCTGATTGACTGAACATCGACTATCTCTGAGTCAGAAACCAGGATTTTGATGAGAGAATTATTTGAATGGGGCTATCCAATCCTGCTCCCTCTGTCTTTAAAAGCTCTCTCCGTGTCTGCATTGCTTCCTTTCCATTTGCAAATACAAAAGAGCAGCAACAAGAAACTCTCAAACCAAATGGAAAAGGAATAGCATGACATGAGACAAAACAGTCAAAACCCAGCCCTACTCCATGCAAAGCAAGGTCTCCCCTCAGCACACAGCCTGGCCAGGATTAGAGAAAACCCCAGGATTTTCTTTTTTAATCCTAAAAGCTGTTGTATTTTATAAATAAACAGTTGCTTTTATATACCAGTGAATGGTGTAAATGACAGTAATAACACCCCAAGGTGCTGGCAAACAAACTGTATATTTCAAACGGTGGGTAATGGGGGAACTGGGGAGGAGCTTAATTAACTCTGCCACTATGCAGCAGCTGAGTTTTGTCAGCCCAAGACAGAGCAGAGAAAGAAATGCATGTTCCCGAGGGGGCCACAGGATGGTAATAGTGATGGGACAATTTGTGTGGCTTCGCTCCCTGGGCACCATCACCCACCAGGGAGCACAGCGGGATGGGGGGAAGGGAAGGGACCACGGATCAAGCAGGAGTGGAAGGAAAACTGGGATCCTCAGACAGATCTTGGAGGAGGCAGAGGGAAGAGGAGTATCCTGGAGAAGTCTGAGTGTGACAGGAGTAGGAGTGGGTTACATTTCCCTCCTGGTTTGATCACACAGGAAGGGTTGCTTTGGCACCAGCATCTGTATGGGCAAAGGTACCAACCCACGGTACCAACCCCTGGCCACAGGCAGCAAGGAGCAAAAGGGGAGAGACTGGTTTGGAAGGAATTTGGGGTACATACCTGAGTGTAGTTTGCTGCTGGCAGCACCCCATAAAGGCAGCACAAATATGCAGTTTTCAATGGAGCATCATAATTAAGACTGAATATAGAAAAAAATCCCTCAATTCCTCCATGAAGTCAGATTACTCCAAACATGAAAATTCCTCTCCCTCTCTCCTAGAGCAGCTGCTTCATTTAGGTAACTCAGACCCCTCCATTCCTGCTCTGTAGGATGCTAATGGCTGGAGATGCTTTGCAGAGGGGCTGAGTCCCATCTGTGCCAGCCCCTGTGGGCACCGACTGTGGGTGACTGCCTGGGGAGGGAGATTTGGGGAGCCCAGAATCCTCCCTGCTCTTCATTTGCTCTTTGTTTCTGTGCATGCTGCTGCAGAGGGAAAAGCCATCAAGCCTTTCAGAGGGAACAGGGATCGATGCCACACAGATCAACTCAGCAGTTGGGAAACTTTGGGTGAAAGTGTAATACTGTGAGTGCTTCCAGCTAGGTTTCATTCAAGTCCTGATACGGAGGTTTTAGTATGATGCCAATTTTATCTTGAATTGTCTGACAGCTCCTCTTTGTGAACAGAAGCAATATTGACAGAATGGTACTTTTTGAAGGGTGAGTGATTTCTTTTTTTCCCTAGAGAAAACACACTCCATGTGTAATGGGATGATGCTGCTTCTTTTCCTTCTGAACTAAGGCTGTTTAAAATGAAAGTCTGAGAGCTGGCTTTCATTACAGCCATGGCTTTGAGTTTTCTGGGAAAATCGGTATTAGCTATAAGATCTGAGGCCATGCTATTTTAGGGAGGTTCCCCTTGGAGTTACTGTTCAGGTGCCTTCTCTGAGAAGCTCCATGGAACACGTGCCCTGGGCAACTCATGGCTAAATCCCAAGGGTCCTGGGCAAGGAAGGACAAAAATCATTGCATTTTAATGGGGCTCTCCTTAATTATTCTCTTGAGCTGAAGGGGACCATGGTATATTAAGTGGCATCTGTACCATAAAGCAGAATATGACCTCGAGGGAGATTAAAAAACCCTTCACATGTGCAAAGGCATTCCCACTTCCTGGGTTCTCAAAACTTGCATCATAAATCTCAGCCTGTTGTCCCCCAGACAGAGAAAACTGTTTATACTGGGAAAAAACAATCTGACGAGCATAAATTTCTCTGCTAGGCTCCTTTTTCCTTCATCATATAATTTTTTTCACATCTTGTCATTCACATCATGCCACAACGAGAAACAGCAAGGAATGAGCAGCTATCAATGAGTCCTGAAATCACAGTACAATGGTAAATCACAAAGGCAGCGTGGCTGTGTCACCTCTGCAGCTTGGAAAGGGTGGGGGGTCAGTGGACATCCGATTTCCACCCACCTCTTCTGCCTGCTGCAGCGAGCTGCTTCCCTGGTGAGGGGTAGATAATGGGAATACTCAACACTCTCTTACACAATGCTCTGACATATTCTGCCTAAGCTCAACGAGATCCAGAGATAGAGAAGTTGGTGTCATAACAAAAATTGTAATTAAAGTTATGGTCAGATTGAATCCATTACATCTCTCCCAAGTACCCAGTATTGATTTCAGCCCCAGCCCCAGGGATATGTAGTCTGATACTTCTGTAATCCTCCTAGCAGAGACCTAAGCCCATTGCACATGCCATTTGTGTGGCTTAAGCCCAAGAAAATGCTTCCAACCAACTTCAGCTCCGTAGGATTCCTGTTTTATTGACTCTGAGCAAACGCAAGCAAGCGGAAGCTGTATCTGCCACAAGGAAAATGGCTTTGGAGACACCAGCTGTAAATAGAAGGCAAAGGGCTATTTTGGCTATATTTTTGTGTTGGCATAAAACTGCAGCAGATTGCATTATTCAGTGGTTAATGTAATGTTAATGCAGCCCCATAGCTGGGGGCGAGAGAACTTAAGGTTTAATCATTTTGTAATGCACTTACATTGCCCGTTTTAGATTTGTCAGCTGTCATAAATGAACTGCAGTTTTATCCCAGGACTATATATAGAATGACTATTTATATATTTTTTCATCTGCAGCTTATGCAGTTTAAATGGAAAAAAAAAAAAAAAAAAAAAAAAGGAAAGGAAAGAGCCAGGATGGAGCAAGGGGGGATGCGCTCTTGGCTGTGCTCCATTCAGAGAATTCCTCAGTGCCTCACCTAAGCCTCAGCTTAAGTAGTTGACATTTTCAATAAAACAACACCCATTTTCAGCAGACTTTTAATGTTGTGGGGAGTGAGGCACAGAAACATTGCATGTGAAAACGCAGCCACATAGAAATGGCAGTTGGTGAACTTCTGCTTTGTGTCTCACGTACCTATCATTCATAAGAACCTAACTCCAGGAAATCCCCTCCCATGGCATCACTCCTCACCAGTTTTTATTGAAAAACCATAATATCCTTTTGCATTCTAAATTCTGACTGGAAGCCACCCACGTTACAGCTTTTTGTATACATATTTTTAGCAGTTCTCAAACAAAGACAATTCCTCCTTGGACTGCTGTGTCCTGCTGCTTTCCCTGCTGCGGTTCCTCACAGCATCACTGGAGATCTCATGGCGTGTTGCAGACTGCCCGAGTGCTGATTAATGTCCTTGCCAAGAAAAGAAAGAAGGGGTTTGCAAATGGATTCGCCTCTCCTATCAGCTCAAAGTACTTGAATGTATTTGCTTTTTTGGGGCAGCCATTTGGAAAAAAATCTGAGGGAAATTTGAGAAAGTAGAACATCCTGCTGGTCTTAAATTCCAAATATTCCCATTGTCTCCTCTTTTAATCAAATTCTTACTCTGAAAGTGATTTCTGTAGGGAGTTTTGCCTTGACTGTTCTCTCTGCTGCTACATCCTACAGGCCAAAGGAATTCTTTTCTCCAGTAATAATAATCGATGTTTTTTAAGAAGCAAGAATACCCCTGTTTTCATCCATAGCATTTACCTACAAAGAACATGATAATTTATACAGCAAATGCAGCCTGTGCTTCCTGCTGGACAGCCTGATTTATCGACTGTGCATCTGTTTCATATAAAGTGCCCTGAGCAGAACAAAAACCTCCATTCTAGCAAAACCAGGACAGTTTCTCCAGTTTTCAATAAATCATGTTCTACCTGTGGGATACCTTGTTAACGACTATACACTAAATCCAGAGGGGGTTTTCCTTTTTCTTTTTTTTTCTCTTTACTTTTTTTATTTTTAACTATCCATCCCAAATATTCTGAGTTTCTGAGGCCATTTTAATGCCCTTGTTGCCCAGGCAAAACTCCTTCTCACTTCTGAGGGAGTTTGCTATTAGTAAACTGGCTACATCAAATATCTCATTAGTAACACACATCTCATAAACCAGCCTCATAAAACCACAAGGCAAAATCTTCCTTCATTCTGCTTGTAGTTTACATATTTGCCTTTACCCAGCCAACTTTTTTTCTGTACAGGATGCAGCTGAATTTCCATTAAGGAGCCTGATTTCTATATCCAGGGAAAATACCTGGATCCCCTCTATGGAAAAAGCTTCCTTAGAATCATAGGAGGGTTTGTGTTGGAAGAGAAGCAGAGGACAGTTGCCTAAGCAGGACAGTGAAGGAAGTGAAGAGACTGACAGTTATGGAGGAGTGGGATGAAGTTCCAGCAGAAAATGCAGTTCCCCCTTTGAGCCCATGCCTTCCTGGAGGAGATCCCAGCCCAGCACAGCCTTGCCACAGGGAATGGCTTCTCACTTCTGCTGCCAAGCTCTCGCTTTGAATCTTCAGCACCAACTTTCCCCAAACCACCTGAGGTTTTAGGAAACTGAAGGATGGGAGAAAATCCATGTTCCCAGTGCAGCTCCACTGAAAATGTGCAAGTGCTGCCAACCCAGGCCCAGGGGGCCTGTGTCTATCAAAGGCACTGATACAAAGCCAAAATCATCGTTTGAAGATTTAAATTGATGTAACTGGGAGTAGAAATTGTTTTTTTACTGAGGGCATAATTCATGCAGGAGGATGCTTATAGCATCCAAAAGGCTTTAAGCTGGTGTTACAATACTGACAGTGAAGTACAGAGGTGTCTAGGGAAAGGGGAGTACATTCCTGTAAAACACCACCACAGGGAGCTGTGACAGAGCTGGATCTCATTTCTTACCCTGTGGGCTGGAGCCTTACAGCATCTGCATCCCCCTTATCCCCCTTATTGTCTGGTGAGCCCCAGCCAGGCCAGCAGTTCCTCAGCAGAGCTGGAAGATCTTTGCTGCACCAGATCCCTCTCAACTCCACTGTGCCCCAACATCCCACTGAGTGTACTTCCCTGAAGAGCACTCTGGGGAGCTGGCCTGGAGCACGTGGCTCTGAGGCACACACTGCCTCTCATCTGGGGCTTTTCCTGGGGACAATGGGGGTCTTAACTTCTGACAAGACCTCTTCTTCCCACTGTAATATAAATTGCCATGTGAAAACATCACAGATGGGATGAGCGAAGTCCTTGACCTTGTTTCTTTGCTGCACAAAGCCAGGTGGTGCTTTTGCCAGTTTCTCTATTGCCAGTCAGGAATCAAACAGTTCCCTGTCATTAAATTGCCAGTCCTTTGTCCCTGGGCATAGTGCAAGACAAAGTCACCTTTCCAACAGTTTGCCAGCTCTCGAGACGTGTTGCTATTTCAGTGTTATCTGCAGGGTTGTTGGCTTTGCCCAGGTGATGTCACCAGGCTGCTGGGCCAGACCTCGGGGACGAACCGTGCAGCCTGCATGTGACACTGCTCTGCAGGGGACACGCAGAAGCCCTTGGGCTGGAGGACACCTTGCTCTGCTTGTTCCTCTTCTCCTCAGCAGGAATGCCCCAGGCTCCGGCTCACCCTCCTGCAAGCTCCCAGGACACCTGGCAGCAGCACAGGGTGGCCAAGGTGCCATTTTGGGCTTCTTCCTCCAAGGAATTCTTTCCAAAACACTTTGGTCTGTAGTGGTTGCGTCTGTCCAGTGTTTTATAAGGACAATTTCTGTTTCAGTCTTTTTTCAGCTGTTTTGTCTGTCTTTCTGATGCCTTTGCCAGTCTGGCCAGGACTGACTTTGGCCCCTTATAGAAAGTTCTCCATTAATCAGAGATTTGCCTCAGTGGCAGGGTTGTTCTGACGTCTAATTAAGTTTACAGTTTCTAATTAAATTGATTTGAGATCCTGGGGTGGAAGGCCTTTTAAGAGAAATCATATATTAAAAATGTAAGATTTTTTGCTCCAACAACCTTTTTGTGTAAGACTAATTTGAACATCTACACGTGAAGGATGAGTAATCCTTTCTCAGGCTTTGGCAATGTTAGCTGAAGCTTTTTCTCATTCACCTTTATCAGAGAAGCAATAAAAATTTGCTAATCACCTTGACAAAGGTACTCATGCCAAGGTGAAATATTTGGCAATCGTACACAGCCAGGATCAAAAAGAATAAAGTTGCTGGACTGAAGAGGTGTGTGAGACCCAGACTGCAACTGTTTTGCCCTCTTCCTGTGGTGGTTTTTAATCCCAACACCCAGATAATTAATAAGAGATGTTTGAGAGGGTGTCTCATATCCCGCTCCTGAGCCAGTCACTTCGAACAGGCTGTGGCTGTGAAATGCACATCATCCTCAGTCAGATAAACTTTATAACTTCATTTCTTGAGACTCAATCAACCAAATCAAATATTTCCTGTTGAAGATTTGATTAAATGTCATTAAGATGTGGCAGAGAAACTTTCAAAATGATGAAAATTGACCAACACACTCCCCTTGCTTTTGTATGTCAAAGTTATCTTAAATCTTAATAAACCCTAATCAATGCCTACTTTATACTCACACATTAAACAACCCTTCAAAGGCCTCCCTTGGGAGACTTTAAAGGGTGTTTGGGGTCAGACCAGGTCTTTACATGGTGTTTCCTCCAGGGCCAACTGCACATTTGTTCACTTTTAGTCCTAGAGAGCAGGGAGCCTCATTGCCTTTGTGCCCTGCTTGTGTTACAGCTTTTTGTGATGGGAACTGAGCCACCCCTTTGTCATTTTGAGGGTCCACTGAAACATTATCTCCCCAGTCTTGTCTTTGGAGAAATGCTGAGGGTTTGACTGATACTTCATTTAAGATCACTTAAGATACCTCATTTAAGAAAATGAGAAGAAGAGCTGTGGATTGAGATGTAAGAGATACAGAACTGTGATGCTCCTGTCCTGCTCCACTTGGTTATGCTCTGTTCCCAATACCTGGACAATTAAAAAATGCTGTTTGATGGGTTGTATCATTTAAGGTAACTGAGAAAACTTGTCCCCCTCCAAGGCTCTTGCCTTTAGAGATCAGTAATATGCAACAGATGAAGGACTGAGAGGTTAATGGATTTTTAACTGGGAGATTTTTTTTCCCCCAAAGTAATGATGACTTATTTATTTTTTTTTTCATCTTGAAAAGAGATGTTTTGATAAAGCTTTTTTAACACTCTGAAATGTTTTTATGTTTAAAATGAAATTGCTTTCCAGATATGCAATCTGAACCATATTCTTGATGTTAAAAAGTAAAATAATTATAAAATTGAATTATAATAAGGCCAGAGAGGAAACAAGAAACATCTCAAACTAATGTAAGCAGATCCAGGATGAACCTTGTCTAAATTTTCTTTCACTTTTCAGTTTTTATTCCTTTTGTCCTAAGCTAAAACAGAGAAATATTTCAGAATCTGCCACATGCAAAACCATTTCCTTGCCCAGCTCTAATTGCTCAATTGAATTATTTGCAGACAGATCACAACTCGCTTCAATTAATCAGTTCCATGAATGCTGTTTTCCCCCAATCCCTGACCCATAGCTCATTCATGGAGCCCATGCCTGTGCTGATTTAATTTAGCTCACGTGGCCTGGGCAGCTTTCCTGTTTGCACAGGCCCTCACTTAAACTCAGGATTTGCATACAGCTTCTAATTCTCCCTTAATATTCACCCTTCCACCCTTTTCTGCCTCTGACCTCCCATGTTGGGATGGATCCATGTGGGAACCCAATGCACGAGGAGCACGAACCCAGCTGGAATGAATTTGTTTAAAAAGCTGGGAGGACTTTCACTGAGGTTTTTTTGGAATTGCTCACCCCGTCCTAATTGCTTTATAAATTTAATGGAGTTAATTCTGGCCACTGCGTGCTGGATAAGAGGTATAAAGGCAGCACAGAGTCACAAAACCTCATCTCTTGGCACAGGGAAAGTGCTGAGGAGGAAAATGAGAGGCAGGGAAGAGAGAGCATGCAAGTGAGACTTCAGACTCCTCTGCAAGAAGTTGGAAGCCAAGGTGATGTTCCTGGAAATTTTTGAGTTTCAACTCCCATAAGCCACTGAGGTGGTAAGGAACTGGGTGGGTTTCTTTTTTTTTTTTTTTTTGGTTTTCTGTTGTTGTTTTGGTCTGCTCCCTAGTTCACAAGAGCTGGTTACTGGAAACTACAAGAAAATCAGGGCTGCCAAGATATCTCAGTGGTTCATGAAAAATTGTTGAGTTTGGTTGTTTTGTGAGTTTTTTTGTCTGTGTGTTTCTTGTTTACTTGCTTTTGTAGGGTTGCCATAAATTCCAGTTTAGGGTAAATCTGTAGCTCTCCTGTTCCTTTGTCAGTGGAAGAAATCTTTAAGTATGTTAAACCTTTCTGCTGCTGATTACTGCAGGGATTTTTACTGCAAGGTAAATCTGCATTTTACAAACAGGAATGCTGTCCAGGTGGATGTTTCTGATATGCATCAAAGGCTATATCTGATAATGTTCTCTGCAATTGAAGGCGACAATAATTATAGGAAAGAAAATGGTCTACTTCTGTGCATATCCCAGAATATTAATTTCTCTGGTCAAACCAAGATTTTGAAGAACAAAATACTAAAATTGCTTAAAGATGAGGCTTAACACTCAATCAGCCAAATTCCCTTAGTGTCTCTTACCTGCTCATCCAGAAATAGATTGTAATCTGCTTTTGCACATGGATGAGAAGAGTGAGGAGTGGGGTAATTCACAGAAAGAAAAACATATTTGTAAAATACCTTTTCTTGGAATGTTGCCCACAGTGTCATGCGAAGTTTAACTGCTAAAGGATCCCTTCAGAGGCTGGTCTGTGCAAAGGAAGGTTGCTCTGCTGTTGTGCTGCCCCAGGCCATGCAGAGGCTCTGCCTCTGCTTTGTCCCCTGCTCTGGTCTCAGCTACTGTAAGCAAAGCCCCAGCAGCCAATTCACAAAATTAACTTTGGAGAGATCTGGATTTATTTCTAGTTCTTTAAGCACCAGGGCTGTCTTTTGACAGAACTTGTTGCGGATCAGCTCAGACTGGGCTGGGCAGTTCTTGGCCACACCAGGGCAGCTGCAGAGAATAAAGAGCACAGCCATAGCTCAGAGTGTCAAGGGGAGCAATAAAACCTTATCAAGAAGGAATCACAAGCACCTAATGAGAATCAGATGCAGCATAAAGAGGCCACGGGCATGCTCTTATCCAGATGCACAGGGAATTATGTACATAAACAGTGGATAATTTGGTTTTACATCTTATTTTTCATCCAAAACTTCAGGGAGAAATGACTTGGTTACTGAAGTGGGAAACTTTTCCTACTGTGTAGGAAAGCTGCTGTTAAAAGCACTCAGGGATTGCTCCCACAGAGCTTGGGGTGATGGAGCTGCCCTGGGGGATCTGACACCTCCACTCAAGGTGGGCTGGAACAAACATCACGAAGTGCCCAGCTCTGGCTGGGACCCTGCAAATGAGAAGCCTCTGGGTCAGGAGAGGTGAGCCAGAGTCCCCTGGAGCTGGGCAGTGGTGGTGTGGGGCTGTGGTCCCTCAGCACAGGAGGTCCTGCTGCTGGAGCTGTGCCATAGACCACGTGCAGAGGTGGCTTTGGATTCAGTCCAGGGGCTGAAGGAAGGTTCTGCCTGCTGTGCTTCCTGCTCCTGATGTTCTGGTTTCCAGGCTGGAGGGACAGAAGGCTGTAGTGCATTAGTGGAGATTTGCTTCCCACATGAAAAGGAAGTTGCTTCCAGCTTTGCCTGCCTTGTGGTTGCAGATATGACTGCACTTGTTGTGATAAATGCAGGAAACCCTGGACTAAAATACAAAGGGAAGGGTGACTGTCAGTCAGCACAGAAGGTTGGAAGGGTGTTGATGGTGTTAAGTCTTGCTTGGCCTTAGTGAGGTACATAAAGCTGGGCAAGTTGCAGAAAGCTCTTGCCTTTAAAATGAAACATGTCTTGGGCTTCACCTCCGAGTGCAAGGTACCATAAAGGGGTCTGGTTTGATGGAATGGAACTATGTCTCTTCTGAGGCTGTTTGAGGTTGCCTGACTTGTTCCCAGGATTGACATTCCCAATCTGCTTTAAGAGGGCTCAGTCTAACCCCTGCACTGCAGAAGTCATTTCACTCAGGGGGCCTGACAACAACGAGACGTTCTCCCCAAGGATCCAAACCTGCCTGACAACCTCATTCCTCTCCACCACAGAGCTGACTTCACAAAACCCCTCTCTGACATGCACCACAGAGCAGGCAACTGCTTTGAGCCAGCCCAGAGCTGTGTGTTACCACCAGCTCTCTTGCCAGGAAGGCTTTTTACCACGTGCTGGCGTCCGTGCTGACGCAGAGCTGTCAGTGCTGCTTGGAGAGAAGAATAATGTGTTTAGGGCAGGTCTGCAGGACTGTAAATACTGCTGCTTCTCGCTGGGAAAGTGATGCCCTCAGAGATTTGGCCCTCTGTTTCCCATGTATTTTGGTGTGAAATCCTTTTCCAAGGATTCATCATCCCAGTGTCTGTGCTCCAGGAGCACCGCAGGAAAACCAGTCCCTGCTGCTGTTATCCAGAGGGGAGCCCAGCATCCAGCAGAACCCAGCTCCATTACTGCCAGAGCAGTGTAGTTGAACCAGAATTGTGTTAATTACCTACTTACCTGTGAAAACCTTAAGGTTCAGGACTAAGGGCAAAGAAATTATTACTCAGGGGATATTTTAATGAGCAGAAAAACCCATACTTTGTTTCACAAGTCACTTTTTTTACATTAAAACTTCCTGGGCTTATAATTAGAAATTTAATGTTTTGTGAACTGCAGTTGTTCAGAAACTATGGGGGAAATGGTTTATTTCCCAGCTGCCCTCTTGCTTAATGAATCCTCTCAGGTTTGTTTTCCAGTGGTTAATAACATAGCACTTATGCCCACCCTGTCTCACAGAGGAATTTTAAATTTACAGGGCACTTCTGGTTGTTTTACATACGTATGTATAAATTCAGGCAGCCAGTGAACCATAACTAATGCAAGTGTTTGGGAGCAGAGGAGAGAGTGAAGGAAAGGCAGGCAGTGTGGGGACCATGGGCTCCCCAAGGACTGTCACCCTCCCGGCTCATGGGAGCCAGTCTGACAGGCAGGGTGGCGTGGGGGGACATTCTCAGGGCAAGGACTGTCTCTTCCAGAGGCCATGGCACCATGCAAAACACTTAATAAATGACACAATTTAGTGGCACTTAGGTAATTGTACCTCTCTGCTGTGCTCCTGAGCTCAGCACACACTCCAAGCTCTCAGGCTTAGGCAGGTGTTACCTTGATCTCTGTAAAGCTGAGTTTTTGGAAGGGTCTTTTTGTTACATGTTTTTCCCTCTCTTTAAGTCCAGAAACTGTGGCAGGAGAGCTGCTGGCTCTTTGCTGCTCCTCCCAAGGGCACCCAGCTACTCTGCCCTTCCTAATATCCACAGCCCATGCCATGCCAGGGGAGTATTTTAATGCACAGCACTCCCCATTTCAGGGGTAGATGCACATATGTGGTGAGGCTTGGGGTGTGTAGAGACACCTCCCTTACAGTGCTGTGCCAGACAGCACCACTGAAAGAAGCTGCACAGGGAGGAAAGAGTGACCAAGGGGCTGGGTATAGCTTCAGACTGCCTCCTCATTAATCTCAGGGCAAAGTCACTTAAAATAATCCTGACCTTCCCTTCCCCATCCATTTGCAAGAGGCTGTCTAATTGTTCCTGTTCCATGGCAAAGGACCACGGGCTGCCTGGCTCTCCAGTGAGTTGGGCTCATAAGGAGAAATGCTGACAGGGCTCGGACTTGGCACTTTGGGGCCCTGATGACAATTTGGCAGGGAAAAGGTGCTTATCTGAGCTGGGTGGATTGCAGGAGGGCACATTTTTGGGTCTGGCTGTGCACACTTTTCCCCCTTGAGGGAAGCAGGTGTAAGGGAGAGGTGTCTAGCAAGAAGGCAGCAGCACAATGAGCCTGAAGGATGCCTGGCTGCAGGAGGAAGCTTGCAACCAGAGAAGTAGGTTTCTCCAGTCTGGGGTCTGGGTTTTTAAGTGCAGAAGCTGGCTCCTCAGTGGAAACATTTGGGGAACAGCTGGTATCAGCTATCACTGCTCCTCCTTGTCCGTGGGGATGGATTGCACTGCTGTAAATCACTGCCTTGGCAGCAGTCCCTGTTCACACCCCATGCCTTGGTAAAATCGTAGGCTGGGAGTGGAAGTTGTGGAGAATCAATCCTGGCTTTATGCCACCTGGGAGTGAAGGCAGTCCTTGGGTACCATTGGGTGAACTATCTAGGAGGTTTTTACTGCCTGAGAAGTGGTTGTGAGGGACAAGCAAATTTGGATCTAACCCACATGATCTGCATATAGCAAAAATCCAGATACACCCAGAAGGAAAGAAGGCAAATTAGGACAACAGAAGTTGATGGGCTGAAAACTTAATTAACATGTTGAAAAATTTGACCTGATCTCAGGCTTTTTCCCTTTCTTTTTTGCTTTTTGCTATTGGTTTGGTTTTTAATATTACTGCTTAGGATACATTTTGGTCTCAAATTAGGAATAAATTATATCAGCAACATGTCAAGATAATGTGTTAATTCTGTTGCAACACAGTGGAAACACGATACAATAGAATTCCCCTCATGTACCTTCCTCTGGTTTGCTCTGGGGCTCAGCTAATAATCTTGCAGCCCTGTAGCTTCAAAAAAGCAAATAACAATTTAAAAGTTTTCTCTTTATTGCATTCATCTGTTCTGCTGGGATGAGGAGCAGCTCCTTGTGATACACTTGGAATAACACATCTGCTGCTGTGTTATTCCATTCTGTGTTACATCCCAGCCCTTCCCTTGCTTTCCATGGCAAACAAGCAACAGAATGACAAATAAAGCCATGGTTGCCATTGTCAGTGCCAGTGCAGGCTGGATGAAATATCCACACAATCATGGCACCATCCCACATTTATTTAAAAATATTAAACTACTTATAATGGAGGGGTCATCAGCATGCTGCATTCATTAGCCAGGGCTCCAGGGAAGAGATGGCAGCACACAAAGAACACAAACAGGCTCTACACAAAAGGAGAAAAGAAGCATCCTTTGGAAATGTCAGTGCTGAGCAGCAATTAAAACCAGCAAAAGTTAAAATACAGGGAATTCCAGTAGTATGAGTGCAGCAGCCAGTCCTGACTGTCAGGGAACCTATGGTGGGATTCCCATGGATGTAAGGACAGATGCACAGTAAAACATGAATGGGTTTTCTTTATGAAAAGAGGAATTAAATTGCTGCTTGCGTGGAGAACCAGCAGTGCTGGAGGCAGGCAGGTGTGCTGCAGGTTGGAGAGAGAGACAGGGCTGGGTTCATGCCAGGGTTTCATCCTGCAGGGTGCTGAGCTTCTCTCTGAACTGTGGGGAGGCTGCCAAGCTGCACACAGGTGAGTGTGAGGTTTCTGCCAGGAGCAGGCTGGAAAACATCACTTGAGGGGAAGAGACTGCTCTGCATGATGTGGTGTGGGCCCAGCATTGGCTCAGGCTGCTCAGAAATGGCCATTTGACCTTGCAAAGCACTTCTGGGCATCTCAGGGCAAGTGGTATTAGAGTCAAAGGATAAAAGGAGGGAGTGAGGGATGTGCTCTCTTGTGGAAAATGTTTCTGAGCAAAAAGGTGTTTGTCCAGTAACTCCATTTGAAGTTACTCCATGCTATTGCAGTGATTTTATAGCTCTTAGTCCCCTTCACTCCATCTCCCACTGGAATCTGTTCAGGAGGGTTGTTACTCCTTGTGCCTTCCATCCCTCCCGATTTTGCATGCAGAGAAATGCTACTGTGGTCTTGAAGCTTGCAATTAGGATAATGAACTGAAAGAGGTCAGAAGAAATGAAATATTCATTTTTGGCTTGCCATGCCCTTTCAGGAATTAATTTACATTGGGCAGTTATGTGGTACTTTTCCTTTTATATTTTCTTTTCTCATTCTTTTTTAAAATAGACATGGATCACATCCAAAACCCAAAGTGCTCAGATGGGCTTTGGAGCTGTCCCTGGCTCTTTATACTTCCCATTTTCCAGGCTGCCTTCTGAAAATGTGTTTTTAGAGGTTTCCCACTCCAATTTTCCCGTTACCTGCCCACAGGATTTTAATGTTTTTAGTGACAACAGAACTGAAGCTGGTGCAAAGTGGCCAAAACAAAACCAGGAATTGTATTTCCCTTCCTTCTCCACCTCAGGATCTTCCACCTCCCCAATTTCTGCCTTTGCTCTTTCTTCCCTCTGCCCTGAAATTCCACTAAACATTTCCCAGATTTTAGCAGTCCCTGCAGGCACAGAAAGAATGATCCTTAATTCCCAATTTCCATTCTGCTGCTGGTCTCAGGGCTTTTTATTTCAATGCAGAATTATACAGAAATTCCTTTGGGGACTTTTCACATCCATATTTCCTTGTAGCGCTGCTGCTGAATCATCTAGGAACTGAAACTTGCTTGGCTGGAGAGCAACGTGTTTTTATAAATTATCGACATGCTGAAATTGGCCCTGGTCCAAGGCAAGCCTTCTACTTTGCTAATGTGACTTGGGTCTAATCCCCATCACATTGAGGAGGATGAAGATGACTCATCTCCAGCCGGAAAGGCTGGATCTAGGACCTAGTGACACATATGGGAGGTGGAAACTGGGAACAGATATGCCAGGAGTGGATTTGTAGCCAACACAGCGCTGCAAACACAACTCTGTTGGTTCAGATGTTGTCTCCAAAGACTCACTGGGGAGCAACAGCTCCCAAGAGCAAGTAATTCACTGCAGGAGCTCTGATGGGCTTGTTTTCCCCAGTTCTGGATCTCTGCTGGGCAGTGGACTGTGTCTGTCGTTGTACAACACAATTCTCTTTCCGTGGATCTGGATCTTCACCTAAAAGCTCGTTTGATTCAAGTCAGGAGTTTTAAGACTTTATTCTACAGCAATAAAAAAAAGAAATGAGCCTGGCAGTAAAAGGGTGTTGAGGGATGTATGGAGATGTGGTGTCCATCCATACGTGGTGCTGCATGGATGGATTTATTGCCCAGGCTTTTGCACAGTGCTCTTGGGACTATGGAAAGCCTCCATGACATCATGCTGAGAACTGGGAGTTGAGCTGCTCCTGCTGTGTGATGGGAGCAATATCCTGATTTATCCCTGCTGCAATGGCTGCCTGTGACAGGTCTGGCAGAGCTGTGCAGTGGATGCTGTGACCTCTGTGGGCAGAGCAGGAAGGTGGAGCTGCTTCCTCTCGGAGCTGTCTGCCAGGGACATGATTCAGGTTTTACAGCTAATTGACTGCACTGATCTTGCTGCCAGAAAGGGATAATATTCAACGAGTCGCTTGTCTTTCAATAGCTGCTGTCCGAAACTCTGCATGCACCTTATAAAACCAGTCCTGTGACTTGGCTGACTGGCTGCTCAGGGGCACAGACTCTCCCACGACCCCCTCTTTTTCTTTTCCCCGCTTCTCTGTGCCCTGCAAGCAGTGCCTCACCTGGGCTATGTGCTGTGCGACTCAAAGACAGGATTTGATGTGATTCCCCTGTTTCTTTCTGTTCCTGTTTAAAGCCTTGCTCCACAGAGGGTAATGAGCCTTTCCATTAGTGGAAACTAATGCCATCAGCCCCTGCTAGCAGGAGGAGATGGACTCTAAGCCAACCAAAACTGCTGGGGGCACTGGTTTGAAACCCTATTAGCCCCAGCCCCCTTGTGCTGAGGGCTGGGTGTTTCTGTGGACAGCCCTGAGCTTGTGGCTGGAGGGCACAAGATAAGAAGCTCCTGTGGCAGACAAAAACCCATCAGCCCATCCACCACTGAATGCAGCGTGAGGAAGGAAATTCAGGGAACTTGTAAATACCACTCTGAGGAGGCCGGCCTGTGCTGCTGCTTTCTCCTTGGCCTGCTCATCTGCCACCAGAGTTCATTTGTTAACACTTCTTCCCCAAGCTGGCACCCAGCAGAGCCACCATGGAGCTGGCTTTCATCCCTGCCCGCGCTGGGGAGCGGTGCCAGCTCCAGGATGCTGCCCGCCATACTTTGGGGATGATGCTTGGAAAACATGGAGCAAACAATGCTGTAGGAATCACTGAGCCCACATGCACTCTGTGAGAGCTGTTCCCATGATGTTTGCTCAGCCCCTGACTGATTTAGCACACAGGATGGGCTGGCAGATCATGCAGCGAGACGCGCTAATTCGGGCCTGCAGCTCATGTGAAAGAACGGCGAGACGAGACGGGCTGGGAGACAATGCGAGCTAATATTAGGACGCCAGGCAGGGAGTCAGGAATCCCAATCCCAGCTGACCTGCTCCCAGGCCCCAAATCCCTCTTTGGAGCTGTCTGGAGAAAAGGAGCATCTCCCTTTATGTTAGCCCTGGGAGCTGTTTGTCCCAGCCAAGGCTGCTGGCTGTAATTCTGTATAAATAGTAATGATGATGATAATCTTTCCATAGGGGGTAAGGCATGCTGGGGTAGTGCCTTGTATCAAAGCTGCTGCTTTTGTTGGACCCAGCTCAGATGTGCAGTAGATGCTGCTTTAACATGGAGATGCTCTTGTGGGACCAGCGAGCAGGAAGTTGATCGGGGATGCTTCTGTGAAGATACAGCACCAGACACCGCCGTGAATTCTTCTGCTTCACTGCTTCAAAAAGCAAGATGGGGTTTGTATACCTTCCAAATCACAGAGTGAGATCTCGTGGTGTGTTAATTGGCTCTGCTCCTGAGAATATTTGTGTGTGCTCAGCCTTACACATGTGGCTTGTCTGATGCCTGTAAATTACTCTCACGAGCAAAGTACAGCCAGGCCCCAGATGGCTGCAGGATCAGGCTGTGCTGTCTGTTGCTGCCTTGTCTCTTCTGCCTTTTGCCAGGATTGTAATTCTGACCGAGAGGGATTTCCCAGCTACTCCTCACCATGAAGGAATAGCACATCAATACTGCTCCAAAGGAATTCCTTTTCCAAACCTTCAGCTTGTCCCATCATTGTGCCTCACTGCTACCTTTTTATTTCTTTTAATCTTGCTGAGGGTACTTGGGCAAACCTTTTGTGAGGATGAAATCAATTCTCTATTACAGAAATCTTTCCTCAACTCAGTATTTTTATGAGAGAAAAGGTATTTTTTCTGTTTATTCTTTATACAGAATTGCTATTGATATTCTGTGTATTGATTCTTTTCTTTTGAGAAAAACAAACCCCTTCAAAGTGGAGCTGGTGGACAAGATACTGCACTGATGTGCCAGTTAGTTTTGGGAAGCTGAGCCATTGTGACTAGTTTTATTTTCAAACCAAATAATGAGATTGACAACTCTACTCAAGTTGTTTGAACCAGACTTTGCTATGGGGAGAGATGGGTTATTCCCAGCTTTTTCTTCCTGATTTTTTTTCCATATTTAAGCCATTAGACTTTAATACAAATCCACCACAAGGGACTACCAACTTATTCAGCATGCAGCACGTTTGAAAAGTGCAGACTTTGCCTCTTCTTTATGGCTCCATAAAGACTTAAAGCAGAAATCTTTCCTGATACAGCTTTAGTTCTCAGGATTTTTAGGGGGAATGAATAACAAGGTTTGTGTTCAAAATACATGGAGAAAATAGAAAGGAGAGGACTGGAGAGGTGAGGAAACAGGGGAAGGACAGGGAACAGCATCCCCATAAGCCTCAGCTGAGCAGGGGTGGAGTTTAAGGATGCAGTGAGGCTCGCTCTGTATCTGCAGAGGGAACAAGGACAATAAGAAAGGAGGAGAGAATGAGGCTCTCGAGCTAAAGTGAGTTTGGGTGAGTGTTGGTGCCTTGGGCAGTTGCATTGAACTCTTGCAGCACAAATCAGAGGTGAGCCCTTTTTCTTTTTCAAGCAGCAGAAGTGGAAAAGTGGAGGTTTATCAGCTGAGACAGGTGAATTGGGATAGCTTATCTTGGCAGGACACAGCTAGTGTCTACTAAAGAGTCTTTGGTGACAGTGTCTACTGAAGAGTCTTTTTAATGTGGAGACATTAAAATAGCAAAGAAAAATTCCTGGGGAAGAATGTGACTTAATAAGACCCAATATCTACCAGACAAGGAGGAGGAATTTGCTTCTTCTATAGCTTGATCATGGTCAGGAAAGACTAGGAAAAAACATTATTTTCTTTTGTTTTCTTCTTCTTTTTTTTTTTTTTTTCCTTTTCTTTTTGGAAATACTCTTGTGGGTACCAGAGACCTCCACTCCAATAAAATCTGTCCCAAATGAAGATTGACATTTCCTTCAAGTCTCTTTCAGAAAGTTGAAACATATGGCAGGCTTAGCTTCCCCTGCAAAGCCAATCTGATCCCTGCTCTAACCAAGAGGCTTTGCCTGCTCTGTGCCCAACTTCTTCAGAGCTTTTCAAGCCTGCCTCCCTCCATGCCAAAAAGCTCCACCCACAAAATCCTACCCTGGAACAGAACAGCTTCTGCAGGGAAGATGTGCCTGAATGAAACGAATAAACCTGGGAATGCAAGTGCTAATGAAAGTTCATGAAATTTGTGATTGATTTTTCTAGAATCTTGCTTTTTTAAAATGACTGGGCCCCCTGAGGCTGGTATCCTCACTTCCAGGTGGTCACTCTGACCCTTTGCTTCCACCCAATAACCTCAACCACATCCCAACATACTCAGCCTATTGTGTGTTATTTAAGCCATAGGATATGACAGAGCATGTTTTATGGAGCCATTCATTTTTGCTGTGGGTGACTTTAACCACCCAAGAAGTATATTAATGGTCCTATAAAATACACCCCAGAGTGTCTTAATATGGTTATGAGATTGATCTTCAGCTTTATATTCCACTATGTGTGATATTATTGAAATAAATTGTAGAGGAAGGTGACATGAAGTCCCACTAAGGGGTGAGTTTCCTTTTTCCTCCCAGCATCCTGTGGTCACAGATTCACTCTGAGCCAGCCCTGGATGGGACTCCAGCCACCCTGCTGCAGGAGGCTGGAAATGCCCTACACAAGGGGCTGCCTTTTGGGATGGACCTTGCTGGCACAGCTCTGTCCCTGAGCTTAGGCAGGACCTGTCTGTGCTGGCTGGTCAGTGGCTTTAACCAGAGCTTCTCAAGTCCTGACACTTGGAAGGTTTGCTGTAAATACAGGCTTTGTTCAGTACCTGGAGCTGGGTCATCTGTTGAAATGCAGCACCAGCCCATCTCCTCCTTGCTACCAGAGAGCAGCACCAGCCTGTTGAGAAAGCCTGGATGCTGCACAGAAAATTCTCCTCCAGTAAGAGTTAAGCGGGATTACTATAAAAACAATTATTGTTTGGGAAATAACCACAATGCATGGCTTTCCTACTGACAGATTCGGGTAGTGTGAGTGTGCCCACAGGAAACTTCAATGCCTGAGAAACTGGATCTTGTTTAAAGTCTGTCTTCTCTCTTTTTGTTCCAGGATCGATGTGCTCAGGCTTTCAAAGCCTTGAGACCCATAATATCAAAGGTTTGGGGGTTTGGGGTTTATCTGGAAATTAACAATAAATTCTGCTGTATTAAATAAGCTGTACTTTCATTTGAAGTCTTAATCATTGTCATCTTTCTTTATGTTCTCTGGTGGGAGTACTTGGCTGTGAACTGCCATAAACCCACAACATTCTCAGTGACTAGACATGGTTTTCCATTCCAAAAAAAGTCAAACTGTGGTTTCCTCAAGTTTCAGTAGGAAAGCTGAGAGAATGATGCTTGGGGGAGCTTTGACCCATTTTAGAATCCAGGACACAGCACGAAATTTCAGAGATGTTTGAGACCAAGACCATGGGTCAGTATCCTATTTGAAAGAACCATTTGAGCTGTTGTGTGTTTGTAGCAGGGCCCAAAGCATGTAGAGCACCTTCTGAAGGAGGAAGAAAGCACCAGCCTTCTCATCCTGACAAATTAGCAGCTGCCAATGCATGGGCCAAAGTGACTGCGGACAAAAGAGCACAAGAATCAGGCTCTGCTTTAAAGCCTGAGCCCACCCAAATCAGTTTTCACAGCAATGTCATGGGCTGTGAGCTGGCAAAGAGCATGCAGACCTGCATGAGATGAGGCTGGACCAGCTGCTGCAGGTGAAGTAGGATGGCTGCAGTGAGCCATTCTCGGATGAGGAGTGTGCCCTGAGCTTCTCCCTGCCCCGTGTTAATGTTCAGCTGTTCCCCAGGTTGGTGCCCTCTGAAGATTCCTCAATTACTCTTTGTGAAGCATTTAGAGAGCCTCACAAAAAGCAGAGTATCATTATTAGAACTGCAGTTGTCAGAGATGAAGACAGTCTGTTAATCATTAAATCCACCCCCTGCAAAGGCTGGACCACTGTCCCTGGGAGAGAGGCCAGGCTCCGCAATGAAATGCAATGCCAGGTTTGTATGGAGTAATCACCCAATTATCCATCAGCTGGTGTCAGGGACCCTTCTGGGCAGGAGATTGGTCAAGGGCTCAGTACTGTTAAAGGCTGACCAAGAGCTTCCTTTAATCGAGGTGGTTGGAGCAGCTGTGCCCTGAAATAATCTCCTTGTAGCAGTAAGGTGCTGGGCAGTCACAGAGTCAGCAATCAGGACAACAAAAAACCTTGGCTGTATTTGAGCTGATATAAGCAGTGCCAGCTTCCAGGATCTAGGGTTATCCAGATTGACCACCTGGATGCAACGAGGCGATAAAATGGTAGGAAATTGGTCCAGGACAAAAACTAAAGTGCAAATCTGAAAATCAAGATGAAGTTCTGGTTGAGAGTTGCTGGTTTTGTTAATTATCCGCAAGAACAATTTTGGGAACACAGTGGCCCAGACATGGGTACAGTGTCAGGATTACAATGGGGACAGCTCACTTTCATTACAGTTGCAGTGTTTGTAAGCAAACTGAAAAGGGCTCTTGGAAGTCTGTCATCTCATAAATTTTACTATCAAAACCTGTTTTTCTAAATAGTCTTTTCCAAAAATTTTTCCATGAGGCATGAGTAGCTCTGTAAGATCTATTCAGGGCAACCACAGCTCATGTGATGTTCACATGGATCCCAGATGATTTTTAGCTTAGCAGGGCTGTCACATAAGACATCCTGCAAAATGATGGTGATGAAAATACGTCACACCCGGCTCTGGGCTGTGAACAAGGGGCTCCCTGCACCATGAGCTCACGTGTGTGACACAACTATCAGCCAGTGATCAGATGAGAGAGAAAGCCTTCCCCACAAGCCATGCTGCTGCCCTGTAGGGTCTACAGACCTCTGGAGCATTTATTGCCCAGGGGATCCAGCCTGATGACCTATCCACTCTTTACTGGTGAAGGCACAGTAAAAAGTGTGCCGTCATCTTAAAAGTGACAAATGGGGCAGCTGGTTACTGAGCCAGGAAAAGCAGATGTGAGACAGTTATTGCTGCTCAAACATAAGGGATCAGCACAGCTTTAAGGATGAAAACACAGATGAAAGTTCCAAATGGAAAGAAACCTCTTGGAAGCAAATGGGGGCTAGACACAGCAGGTACATTGAACTTCATGAGTCCATTTCTACCCAGGAAGGCAGGCTCTGCCTCTCCGTTGGAAGGACTTTCCTGAGCTCTGGTAATCCCATCTGCTTCCCATGGACAGAGGTGCCTGAGGCACAGGGGATGGAGCTGAGTCACTGCTGTGCTATGTGACATTGGCCAAGCCTTCCATTCCCGTGCCTGGATGTGGCTGTGCCACTCGGGCCGGGCACTGCGGCTCCCGCGGCTGCAGAGCAGTGTCCGCAGCGATGGGAGTTCTACAAGATAGCCGGATGAGGGATTGCAGTGGGGAAAGGAGCGTGGAATGCAGGAGGTGAGGGAAGGACAGGCTTCCCAGGTCCATCCGGGACAGGTGCGAGGGCAGGGAAAGTACCCCGGTCACCTCTCAGGTCTGTGCGCTAAGCCGGCTGATCAGCTGGGCCAGCATCGGACGATGTTAGGCGGAGCTTCTTCCCGAAGCAGCGATGCTTCCCGAGCCTGCCGCCTCTCCTGCATCGCAGATCACCGCGGGACACGCTTGCCTGGGGAGATGAGAGGTGAAAGAGCGACGCGGGCAGCAGTGAAAGTCTGCGGGCTGTAGTGTCTGAGCACGCATTAGGGCAGCACAGGCAGCCAGACCAGACTCTTTGTTTCCCTGTGTCACTCCTCAGTCCCGATTAGCGGCAAAATAGGGCACGCACACATCTGACAAGTGAATTCCTGGCTGGAAGGGATTCGGTCATGCATAAGACTGCTCAAAATGAGGCCTGGCTTTCAGTTTTGGAAGCATGGAGCATGACCTGGAAGGGACAGCTGGTACGTGCGCTCTTACTTATTTTCCCGTTTTGAGTTTTGCACCAGTTCTGGGTAACTTTGAAGAGTTTTGGCGAAGGACAAACAAATGGATGCCCGTCCCTTTCCCCAGCAGCCAGACCTCGCTATTAGTCTGTCCAGCTTCTAAACAATTACACGAGGACAGGACAATGTGAAAGCATTATTAATGTCTCAAATTCGAGCACTCAATCAAAAACTGGAGTGGAGAACTAAGAGTAGGAGACACACTTTCACTCAGCCTTGTGCAAGCGCTTTGATACCATTTTAATGACGGGCTTGTGCAAGTTTTTCCTCAGGATTTGTACTTTGCGTCCTCTCCTGTAACAACCACCTGGAAAGCGTAGGTAAGAAGTGATCGCAGAGGTTTGCAGCTGGGAAAATCCTAGAAATCCTCTTGGGAAAGCAAAGATCTGCCATCCCCCGTCCCCTGGAACATGAGCATCGAAGGGGGCGCGGGGCAGAGCACCCGCGCTCCGGCCCCGCTCGGAGAAAGACGATTCCAGCCGCGGGGGCGGTTCACCCTCGCCACGGGCACCGACTTCTCCCTCCGGGAAAGTTGTCCGTGGGAGCGGGAGGAGCCGGGGCCGCACGTGGGGCGGGGGGGCCGCGCCGGCCGGGCCGTGCCGGGGGCGGGGAGCGGGCGGGGGCCGGGCCGGGCCGGGGCGGGCCGTGCCAGGGCGCCTGCGCCGGCGGCGCGGAGCGCGGCGGAGCGGGACGGACCGAACTGGAACAAAACAAACGGCGCTTTGTATCGCCCGAAAGGCTCCGCGCCCCGCGCAGCGCCCGCGGAGAGGGGCGGCAACACCGTGCGGCTGCCGGATTTGCTTTTGCAGCGCTTTAAAATTATTTTTAATTTTAATTTTTTTTTTTTTCCTTAATAAGAGGGGAGAAGGGACGGCGCGGAGGGGCGGGCGGGAGGCGGTGCGCGCCCTCCGCGGGCGCGGAGCCGTGCGGGCGGTGATGGCCTGAGCGGGCGGCGGGTCCGCGCCCCCTGCGCACCTGCCGAGCGCGCTCCGCGGGCGCGGAGGGACGCGCAGCGCCATGTCGCGGGTCGTGCAGAAGAAGAACCACTGGTCCAGCCGGGTGCGGCAGTGCGCGCTGACCCGCGGGCCCGGCGGGCAGCTGGGCTTCGCCCTGCTCGGCGGCGCGGAGCACGGCGAGTTCCCGTACGCGGGCGCGGCGGCGGGGGACGGCGAGGCGGCGCTGAGCGAGGGCGAGCTGCTGCTGGAGGTGCAGGGGGTCCGCGTGTCGGGGCTGCCGCGCTACGACGTGCTGGAAGTGATCCGGAGCTGCAAGGACCCCATCGTGGTGAAAGCCGTCCGACAAGGTGCGAGGGGGAACGCGGCGGGGACAGAGGGAACCCGCGGGGCTGGGTGGCCACGGGCGAGCGCGGTGCCGGGGGTGGCGAGCATCAGCCCTTCGGGGTAGCGCGGGGCCCCGACGGAGGCACGGCCGCGGGGGCCGATGCACCCACGCGTGTGCGCACCTTCTGCGGGGGCACTGATGCACAGGCACCTCCTCGTCCGGACCCGGCTGCAGCCGCCCCGCAGTCCCTGCCCTGCGCTAAGCGCAGCGAGCAATTGCGTGAGACTTTCCCAAAGGCACCGCGGAGCTGCCAGCGCTCCCTGCGGGGAACCCGCGCTTGTCCGGGGAGCTCGGTGTCCGGCTGACCCTTGGAGAGGATGAGGGAGCTTCGCTGCTGGGGGAATGGGGCAGGGATCCCCTCCTCCAGCAGCTGAGCATCCTTTGGAGCTGCTGAGTGATTAGTGGAGTCCTGTTCTGAAAGTGCAGCGGGTGTTTGCCGGCTGCCAGCGTGGGAAGAAGAAGCTTGGACCCTCCTGCATCTTCCCTCTCTGGCTGAAAGGCTGCTCAGATTTACCTTTCTTCCCCCTGGTTTGCCCTAGGTGAGGGCACATCCGTGCTGCCAGCCCTGCAGCGCACAGGTGAAGGAACAGACAGGTAGCTCTCCTGTTTGGCTGAGGAAGAGGATAGGAAGAGTCCTCCCATGCTGGATTTAAAAGATGCCACTCCACATCCGTGTTGTACATTCCACAGTCGCTCAACAGGTTAGCTAACAGGCCTGGCTAATGGGCTTGTGATTTCCAGGACAGGACTTCAATTTAGTGCCAAAAAGCTGTTGGTGCTGCCGCAGCCACCGAGGCTGGTTGGACGGGCAGGAGGAGCAGGACTGCAGCTGGACAGCCGGAGGTGTGAGAGGTGGAGGAGCTCCCCGAGGTCAGCTCCAAGTGCAGGAAGGAAGGGAAGTTTTCTTCATGTTGCCCAAGAGAGTCCTTAGGGGAAAGTTTGTCATCCAGACGTGTGCATCCTAAAGGTGGGGGTTTCACCCTGGCTTGTGGTGTGAGGGTTTTTTCCCCTGTACTTCGTTCAACCCAGCTGGTAGCTGCAGACAGAATTTCTGGCCAGCTGGCAGGACTGTCACCTGAAGTTTTGTCCCTGGGCTCACTGATGAGCTGAGATGAAGGGCTGCAGGTGCTTGTTTCATCCTTGGAGCCTCTGGAGCCAGAGCAGATGACAGCGAAGGTGTCGGAGAGCAGCTGAGCCTGTGCACTGCCCCTCCACCACCTGCCCCGGAGCTGAGCCACCAAAGCACAGAGACTTGTTAGTCCCTTCCAGGACTCAGCAGCAATATTCCAGCAAACACTGTCAAACTTCCAAAATACCCAGTTTTTCTTAAACAAATGCCTGTTTTCCCTGCTGCCTTCACTGCACTGGGAAGTGGTGAGGGAAACTCAGCCTGCTGGTTTCCCTGCCCAAGTGGGAGGGGGAGAAAAGCATGAAGAAAAGTATGAGGAAATTAGGCAGAGCTTTTTTTTTTACATTCTGATTGTTTTAGCAGAAGTATTAAAATACAGCTTGTGGTGTTGCAATGTGATCGGTGTTTGTGGAAGGAAGGTGTGTGTAAAACCCTTCCCAACCAAACAGTTTGTGATCAAACTTCTTGCTGTTTTGGAAACATGAGTTAGTATAAATAAAAATAATAATAATAAATTATTATTTATTATTACACTGGGAATAAACTGCACATGACAGAACTTGGTGGTAAATGTGTCTCTGCTCCAGGATATGGTCAAAAGAACGGGCAGAGAGCTGAGTTTTAGCGTTTTGGTTGGGTTCACCTGGAAAGTGGGAGAAAAGGGTTCAAAACCCATCTGTAAGTCAGGGCAGGCACTTAAACCTTGGACTATTCCCATCTAGAGCTGAGAACCAAACCCTTGGTTACTGTGGGATTGTAGTTTCTTTCTTTCTTTTTTTTTTTTTCCCCCTCCATATTTTTAAGAAATGCTTTATTAGCCAAGAATGTGGAATAGAAATAAATATTTAGTGATTTTTTAAATCACTAAATATTTTTGTGGTCTGGAAAACCTGTCAATGGTAGCCTGGCATCTGCATGCTGCTCTGTGCAAAGCAGGGATCTCCCTCATGTATCAGGATCATAAGCGTAGAAAGGAGAGTATTTTAATTAAAATTCATTACTTCTGTGTTGATTAAAAATCTGATTATGGGAATGGCAACTGTCATTCAACAGGAAAAGTGCAGCACTAGAGCAGACAGCCAAGGAGTGTGCAGATAAGATTGTAAACATGTTTTTAACTATGATTTTCCTCCTCCCAGTTTGTGTTGTCTAACCAATTGGTGCTGAAGTGCTGGGGCAATATTAGCCTGGAAATGTATACATTTTATTGCCTGTCTGTTTTGTATGACATTTATAAGGCCAGGAAAACAGGAAATTTACTATAAGTCAGTCATCTGCAAGCATGAGCAGGAAAATAACAGTTCTGACCTTGCTCTTGGTGAAAGAGACTAGGATGGAAATGTGGGTGGAATAGGCTATGCATGGACTTTATCATTAAACCAGAGTTTGTAAACTTACAGGTTCAGGTGCAACATTTTTTTCTTGCTTTTGTGAGTGGTAAGTTTGAAAAGTAAGTACAAAAAGGAGGGACCTCTATGAAATCTCTTAATGGAAATACTGGTGTTTAATACTGGACATATGGGATTTCTTGGTCCTTTGCTTACCCTGGGAGGAAGAGTGAAGAAGGCTAAAGAACTTGAATAGAGCTTTCCCTTCCTTTTCCCCTTATGCCCCCTTTTTTGCTGTGACATTTGAGAATAAAACTGTGCCATTGTAGTTGCCTGTTTTGGGGGAGAGAGAGGAAGAATCTTGCTGCCATGTATCTTAGTAACTTTCAGAACTGTCAAATGTGTGAAAATGCCTCAGTTAACGTGTAGTGCTTTTATGACTGACTGTTTCCATCTTACATATGTGCCTAAGTTCTGATGAAGTTGGCAATTAACTTCTGTGGAGTTAATAAATGCATTTTTATTATTACTTGGTCAGAGAGTATGGAATTAATAGATTGAATTATAGGAACAGTGGTCACATATTCTACTGTAAAGCTGGTATTGCCTTAACGTAGTGATTTCCCAGCTGTACTGTGACTATTGTAGCTTCCTTGAATACATTTCACATTTGTCAAAATATCTCACTTGGATAAATTGATAATTGATTGCATTGAATAGATCAGTTACAAAATCAGGCACACCATTTCTTCTCATGGATCTTGGTTAGCAGAGTCCAGCACAATAGAAGAGAAGTTTGTTGTGCCATCCTTCAAAAGAGAAGAATTAAGACTATCTGTAAATAATAGACCATGTTTTGTTTGAGGCAGGGTATCTGGGTTTTCATTCTCCCTCAGTGAGAGATGAGCACTTTCAGAGAGATTTCCAGGTTTTTTTAAGGCTCCTTGGTTCAATGACTTGTGCCAAACCACACCAAGCCAGATGCTTGGTATGGGAAACTGTCAAAGTTAATATGCTTGTAAATTAAATTGGTTTTTCAGTTCTCATTTCAATGCTTTGCTTCCCTAAAAAAGTCAGAATCCCAAGCTCCTAATGACCTATTGCTTTGAAACCAGGAGGTGCAGAGAGCAGTTTATGCAATTAATAATTTTGATAGGACTTTGCAGCTGGGATGATCCCACGGTAGGGAGGGATCGAGTGTGCTTGTGGGGTTTTTTTTAGCCCTGTACAAGGCAGACAGGAGCAGGCGTGATCCCAAGCAGAAACAGTCACTGTTTACCCAGTGCTATCAGCTGCATTTGTTCCTTTTCAAACATTAACTTGACCCTAAGATAAATTCTGCAATACAGTGCAGTGACTCAATGCTTCAATGTCAGGCTGGCATCTGCTGTACATGAGATGTTAAACTCAGTTACATATATTAGTGTGAACAAAACCAGCTTCTTTCAAATAGTTTGAGTGAGCTGGCATTTGAGTATTTTCCTTTTATTTTCCTGAGAGAGCTTGTCAGATAATTTCTGTTTGTTATTTTGGGATTTTTTGGTAAAACATTAAAAAAAGAAAAAAGAAGAGTTGATGCATCTGTAAATTCCTGCGTGTTTGGTGGTTTAGCACACAGAGGGAAGCAGTGTCACTTTGTGAGCGGTGATGCTGAACATGCCACGCTAGCTGCCCATGCCTGGCTCTGCAGAAACCCAGCAGTGAGTGTGGAGCAGAGTTTTGGGGTTGATGTGTTGGGCCAGCAAAGGGAGAGGCTGCTTAGAGAGTGAGCTCTTGCTGTTCCCAGTTTACCTCTGCAGCGTCTCGCTGCAGCTCCAAAAAGTGTTTTCCTTCAGTCTCTGCAGCTCAGTGCCAGTCGCTTGCACGGTGAATCCTCTCAGTCATTTTTCCATCTGACCCAAATTCTTTTTGGACCCAGGTGGGTTTCAAGTGGAGAGAAAGAAATGTTGCCATCCACAAACCTCAGAGGTGTTCTTGTATTCTAGATTTATAAGGCCTGTTTTCAACTGTCACAATTGGAGTAGTCGTGAATGAAATGTAAAATAAAAAAAGACGGAATCTCTTCTTCTCTCGCTTGGAGCATATTTTGCTATAAATCAGTAATCTTCTTTCTTTAAAGAAGTACTGCACTTAGTAGTCATGAAATTTGTATATCTTGTATTAAAATACTGCCTTGAGGAAGACCTTATCTTTGTGCCTGAATTTACAGTGTAGAACTTGCCAGCATTGAGAAGTTGATCCTGCTTGTGGCAAAGCAGTCATCCATCCTCTCCAGCCATGGAGTAGCACCCCAGAGATGGAAGAGAGAGCCCAGGAGTCACATTATGCCTGTTATAAAAATTTCCAGGAGTTGACATGATACTTTTCATGGCATGAAAGGGGGTTATGCTTTCCACAATAAAGTTGATCTTTCCACCTATTGAGATGGGACTCCTCGCTCCTTCTTTTTGGCCAGTCAGATCACAGAGCAATTAAATCACAATTATGGGCTAATTATGAGCAGTCATTCAACACCACTGCAAAATAAGATGTTAACACCATCCTGCATGTTGTTCCACGTTTTTAAGACCGAGTTACAACTCCTGCATGAGTGAATTATTGACCTGCTATCATGAAATTTAAGATTCATCTTCCATGTTAGAAATGTAAGAACTTCTTTTTAATAGGTGTGAAAGCCAAACCAACAGTAGCTCCTTGCATTCCTGGGTTTGGGATTGTCATTTTCTTCTGGTTCAGCTCAGGCTGTGATCGTTCATGCATCTCTTCTGGCTGTTTCTGTATCTCTTGATCTGATGCCTGAGAAACAGCACTTGCTTCTTTGGCAGTGTAGTGCACAGGGAAACATTTGCCCCAGGGCAGCTCCATTAAGGTGTAAAGATATTCAGAGCAGCACTTTTGTGGCTGTGCAGAACTGATGATTTGAGCCCTCTCTCATTAGATTTCAGCATGGCTCAGTTTGAAGTAATGTGGAAGCTGAGAAGATGCTGCTGCCTCAGGGGCTTTTTTCTATTCCATTAGCAGGGTCTGGGCTGTGGGCAAGGACAGGATCTTTGGGACCTCTCCTGAGGTTTTTAAAAATAATTGGCCAAGTTTTTTATTTGCATTCCTTTACTTAGCTCCAGACACGAGCTATGCCTGCTAGTTATTTCAGGTGTTTATTTTTTTTTTCCATACTTCCTCTGACTTTGACTGAAACTTGTAAATCAAGGCATTTGGTTTTGATCTTTGTGTGCTGCAAGTGACTTAAATTTGTTGGTGAAAAGCACGGAGTAGTGGTTCTGTAAGAGCAAGTGCCGTGAATTTGTAGAAAGACTATGAAGAATTTGAGGCAAAATGTTAGCTGAAGGCATAGGGATCCTTGCTGTGAGCACTCAGTGGTACTTGCAGGGCTGGTACTCAAACTTCTGCATCCTGTCTGAGCTCCTTCCAGCTGCATGTCCCAATTCCAGCAGCAGCAAAATGCAGATCCTCCTGGTCCATACTTCTCCAGAGTTTTTCTCTAGTTCAGCTGTGGAAAAGATCTATTTTTGCCTTTTAGGAAGCAAGTATGAAGTGACCTTTTTGCACCAAGGGCGCAGGGCTGGGTCATCCCTCCCTGTGATCCCTGAAGATCCTCTTGCCCTGTCACCCGGGGCATCTCCTGCAGGATGGGAACAGCAGCAGCTCCTCAGTGCTGAGTGACAGCACTGCTGAGCCTGCAACACCAGCTCCTGCAGAAACATCATTTTCACCACTGTCATCGTTTTCTCTGTCTCTCTGGACACTTGATGTTTTGCTTTCTCGGTTTGTGTTTCGGTCTCGTGCAGTTTGCCTCGGCAGGTTTGACAGGTAGGGGCTCAGAGCTGGCAGCCCAGAGAGACCCACAGCATCAGTGCCTTTGGGGGCTCCAGTCTGGGGCGTCCTGCAAGGATCTGGTGCTGGGAAACAGACATAAGCCTAGGCTATCATCCAGACTTTATCTGCTGATTTGAGAGGGAGCCGTGGAAGAGGCTTCCTGCTTCCAGAGCACTTTGGTGGCTTTTGCATTGCACTGGTATGTTGGCAGATTGGGATATTTATTTTCTTTCCCCCTTAATTGTAGTTTTTTGCTTTTCCTTCTGAACCAAATAGGTGGGGCAGCATCTCCCTTGGCCCTGCAGGAGCAGTATGGCTCAGGGTAAATGGGATAGTTTTGTTGAGATCCACCCTTCAGTTTCCAAAGGTCACATCCACGCTTCCTCTTGTGACATTTTAAATGGTTTCCAGAACTATTCCACTGCTGCAAGCAGTAATGATGGCATCATGCTCTCTGTTGGTCCCCAACCCTGACTCTGGCATCATTTCTGCTGAACTGTTTTGTGTTAGTAATATTATTTAAACCTGCAGATTTTTTTTTAACTGCCTCTAGTAGACCTTGGAGAAACAAACCAGTTTCTTCTTCAGGTCCTGATGTTTTGGTTTACATTTTTACACACTTGGCTTTTGGCTAAAGACAGTTCCAGTTTTTATGGTTGTGAGGGTTTATATCAACTTAAAAGCAAAATAAGGTTTTAAAAATATGTATTGAATTTCATTAACTGTCCCTTATTAGACTAAACAGTAATGCTTACTACACAGTGTGAAAATAATGCAAAGTGCCCTGTCTTCATAATGGGACAGGAAATCAAAACAAACAAAGCCTTTGGGATGACTTGCAAAGTGGAACAGATGCCCTTACAATTGCAAGGCATTTGAATAAGGAATCAGTTTTGCATGGTTTGCTAATCCTTCAGTAAAGAGTTCATTGTCTTGGATTACACATCTCTAATTTTGGAGCCCTCAAGTCAGTGTCTCAGTACAATTAGAGTGGGAAGAGACTGACTTCTTTCTTCATATCCTTTATCTCTGGCTTGTTTTTTAAGAGGAAAACCTCAACTCTGGGTTTTTCATTTAGTTGTTAACAAAAAGCCTTTGAAAAAGAAGCTGCCTAAAATCCAGCCACTCCCTCAACACAAACAAAGCTGGGCAGATATTGTGTACTTTAAAAAAACCAAACTTTGATGTTCAACCTGTCTTATTCCAGTGGTACAGATCCTGCACCAAGTGGGTGTTAGACCAAACTGATGACAGACACAGATGTCTCAGAGGTTTTTGGATGAATAAGAGGAGAGTTACTTCCCAAACAGGCTGAACTGGACAGGTGGGGACCCGGGCTGCAGAATAACTGCAAAATGCCTTTTCTCAAAAATAGCAAGGAACATGCCCATCCTCCTCCTTTCCCAAAGGCTCAGCTAGAGCTCCCAGTTAGCAATTTAAATTAGCAGGGGTACAGGTGGAGGTTCCTGAGGCTTGGAGCAATTCCCTGGAGCCCTGTGGGAAGCCAGGGATGGCTGGAGCAGAAGTGGAGAGAGCAGCACGGAATACATAAATGATACCAAAAGCTTTGGGTTAGGGAAGAGTTTCCCTGTTCCCTAGTGGAGTTGTTCATACTGAGGCTGTCTCTAAAAACAGGCTGAGTGTTTTCTGCAGGGCCAGCCAGGAGCATGGCTCTTTCTAGCTGGTGACAGTCCCCAGTCCCACAGCAGTCCATCGTCTTGTTCTGGCCCTTACAAGAGAGCTGGAGATGGACTTTTTACAAAGGTGTGCAGTGATAAGGGGCAATGACTTCAAGCTGAAAAAGGGCAGAGTTGGTAAGATACAAAGAAGAAGTTCTTTGCTGAATTGGTGAGAGTGGAGAGGCCCTGGCACAGCCTATCCAGAGAAGCTGTGGCTGCCCCTGGATCCCTGGAAGTGCCCAAGGCCAGGCTGGATGAGGTCTGGAGCAGCCTGGGACAGTGGAAGGTGTCCCTGCCGTGGAAGGGGTGTCAGAACTGAATGATCTTTAAGGTCCCTTCCAACTGAAACCATTCTGTGACTCTGTGATGCAGCTTTGCTGTTCAATATTCTGTTAGGGTGTAGTGCATAAAATATCTTGTGCTGCCCCAGGACAGCACATGGCTCCTCTGTGTGGCACAGGGACAGTGGGGGACGTGTGGCAGAGCCCTGGGGGAGCTGATCCGGGGAGCTGGGGGGTGAGAAGTCTGCAGTTTGGCTGAATCTGGGGAAACTGCTGTCTCCAAGCTGGGTCTCCTCTTTGCAGTGCTGCTGCCTGGGGGAAAGCACTGAAGACACCTGATGGGGCTTTGGCAGCCACTGGTCCAGCCCAGGCTTTGTTCTCTCCCTGTCCTGTGGGTGAAAGAGGGATTAGTCTGGTGCAAAACCAAGAATTATGTTCTTCTCTTTCCCCTGGTAGGCATTTTTCCTTAAACAATGAAGTGACTAATATAGAATATCTTCTCAATGTGCTCTGGTGGTGGTTTAGAGGAGCAGCAACAGCCTGACTGCATGAGCAAGTCCAGAGGCTCTGCTGACTGCTCAGCAGGGACTCTGAGGATCACAGAATCTGCTGTTTCTGAATAAAATCAGTAAGTTGTTTACTTAGTGGGAGGGGATGGCTTGCTTTGTTGTTGGTAGATTCTCTTCTGCTGGTACCCCAGCAAACGCTGTGTATTTGTTTGATGTGCAAATACCAAACTTGCTTAGCAATGGTAGATAGTGTTTTGTTAACTTGTGTATAGTCTGTGTGCCCTGTGGAGTCCTCCCTGTCACCTACCGTCTGCTTTTATTAATTAAACTGTTTCCAAGTGGAGATCTGAGCTGCCAAATGCTTTTATACATGTACCATAGCTTTGCTTCTATTTTTTTTTTTATTTTTTTTAATGAAGAGATATGGGCATGCTGAGATTGTTCCCCCAGTTTCATGTGGAGCTATTTTTGTCTGGACTCAGCTACAGTCTATAAATCCCTCATGTTGCAGGAAGCTTTGTTTGCTCCAGGTGGAGTGAGGCAATTAAACCCCCACTGTCTGTCTCTGGCTTTCTGTGGGAGGCGTGGAACTGCTCTGGGCAAAATCCAGATGGGCACTGAGGATATCAGGGCTCTGCTGGTCCAAGGGTTGGCTGCTCCATGAGGTACAGGAGAAAATTTTATATCTACACACAGCCTGCACCCAGTATAAGAGGAGGAGCTTGTGAAAATAATGTTACCCATCAAAATAGATTGAAGTCCTGGGTGAGACTCTGAGACTATATGATGGTGTGTATATAGATATATTTAACTTTTTCACTTTAGCATCCCTATTGTCAAATGCTGCTTCAGTGAAAAGTTCCAGAATGTCCTTGTCTTCACTCTTAATTTTTCCTTTACAATGGAATCCCACGATTTCAGCAGCTCAGGTTGCTAAACAGCCAGTGCCATGGGTTTCACCACGAGTGCTAAAATTCATTGTTGGCACAGCCCTTTGGAAGCTGAAAAGGAAGAGTATGAAACCACCACCATTCTGGCTGAGAACAGTTCCCATGCCCATTATGTCATCATGAGATGCACGAGCAGCCTCTGATCCTGTAAAAACTTGGAAAATCACTATTGTGGTGTTGCTGTGGTGAAACTGTTTCGGTGATACTTGTCCTGTAAATCATCTGCAGGAACATGTTGGTTTTGGGAGATGGTTTGCTCATGAGACCTCAATGGCTTTCAGGTTCCGTGATGCAGCTGCTGAAGGAGATCCAGATTCCCTTTCCTGACAAACACTGGGGACAGCTGCTATCTAGACCTTGGCTGGCCCCTGTGAGTCATTCCGAGCGTGCAGGAGGGAAATCCAGAGTACACCTATCAACTGTATCTCGGAAAGGTGCCCAGTTTCGTCGTGCACAGAGGCCTCTGGCATGTTAAAGGCCATAAAATGGCATTTAGCTCCCTCATTCCCGGGGCAGGTGGCAGTTACACTTTAACACAAGGTCATTCCTTTATGAGGATGGGAAATGTGGTGAATACCTGGATGCATGATGTCAGCCTGTCAGGAGTGATAACTTTGGGGCCCTCTTGTGCCAGGCAGTGCATGGACCTGAGAGAGTTGTCCCTGCCTCGGTGTTTACAGGAGAATGAGGGCTATGGAGAGCTCAGGTGATGAGTGGAGGGGAGAAAGGCTGTGTGGCTCAGTTGGGATGTTTGTGACAAGGGCATGGACCCCCAAATCTTGGCTCCCTCTTGCTGTGCTGTGGGGCTCAGATCCTCATTAAAACAGGGGAAAAGGGTGAATTGCCTCAGCTGGAACAGCTCCCTTGTTGCATTGCCAGGTTGTCCTGCTCAGGTGGAGCTTTGTCACAACAGTGTTTCCATAAAATGTCCTATGTTTTTTTTTTTTTAACTTGTGCTTATAAAACGTGTCAAAGGCTGAAATTTTTATCAGCAAAAGAGACGGACCAGGGACTAGCCAAGGCGACCTTTCCATTTATTTTTGTTTTCTGTTGCCAATTTTCCAGTTGTATTAGTTGATGCTAGAAATACCCACATATCAGTTTTTCCAGGAGCTAAATACAAAGAGGTTTTTTTTACATAGTTCTGAGCTGGGATAGCATATCTTGGTCATATTGCAGACTGGCAAATTTGGATGTGCTGAAGTTGTTGCACATGAGAAAAGCCCCAGTAAAAATGAGAGTACTTAAATTTAAGCATGTGCTAACATAACACATTGCAGAGGGCTTTTTGTATCTTGTCTGTAAAAGATGCTATAATCAGCACTGAGGCTTGCCTAAACCGGTGTGGAAATTGCTGTTTGCCTAAAAAGCCAGGCAAGTTGTCACAATCCCAACATTAAAAGGCTGCAGAGGATTAACCAAAACCTATTTCCAGTTGATTTAGTGCAGCTGATGTGCAGCTCAGCTGTGTCCTGCCGGGGACTGTGGCGCTTTGAGCTGCTCTGAGTCCCGAGACCAAGTGGGTGAGTTGGCACTGCAGCTTGCTGGGATGGCTCTGCCCGCTGTCCCCCTGAGGATGCTGAGGAAGCAAGGGAGCCCTGGCTCCCAAGCTGGCTCCTCACACTGAGCTTTTATTTGCTGTGCTCTTGTCCCACTCGGCGCAGCGGCTGCCGCGGCCGTGGCTGCCCGGGTGGGATCTCGCCCCTGGCAGGGAGTACAAGCATTTTTCCACGGTGCAGTTGAGTTGGCAGGGAAGGTTCCATCAGCTGCCTGGCTGGAGCCCGGCTCAGGATGTGCTGGATACAATAATTCGTTGGTGGATTTCTGACAAAAGAGTGTTTCTGCTGCCTGCAGCACCTCCTGCCCTCCAGGCCCTGGGTGTGTGCTCAACAGGAAGGTTCAAAACTTTCCTTCAAAAAGCTAGGGATTTTTTTAACAGTCTTACTGACTTAATTGAAGCTGGTCTTCCTTTTTTCCTGTATTAGTTGCAGATGGAGGTAGATTTTACAAATAATAGGTGACTTTTGATGCTGTTTTGATGCTGTTCTACTCCATTTTTGTAAACCTCAAGCATCTTCCAGCAACCTGTGGGCTTTGTCAAGCAGAGCCTGCTCCTCCCTGAGCTCTGGCTGAGGAAAGGCTTCCCATTAGCAGCACCAACTGATAAACAAAACTTCATCAAGGCCTCCAAAGGACAGAGCTTTCAAGTACTGGGACACAGCAGCAGCCCTGCTGAATGCTGATAGCTGTCTGAACTGGTGGCAGAAACAGCAGTGAATATTTACTGTGTGCTTATTTCTCCCCAGAGTCCCTGATGTAGAAGAGACTTCAGCATTATGGTCCATTGTAGTGGATCATGCTCAGAGAACTTTTTGCCATAAAAACATTGTTTTAGCTCAGGTGTAGCTAAAAGGTACTGTCAGCCTCAGTTCTCCTTCAGCTGGCATTTCACATTGATGCCGTGTTATACCCTGGTGAGCTTTAAGTTGTAACATTGACAGGAAATGTAGCTGAAGCTTCCCCCTCTTGGAGGTAAAGATGCAATATTTGCATTTCTTAGCACTGGCTCACATAGCTGCCTTTGAATCAAGTTTTAAAAAATGACAGAATGGTAAATGCATTGTTTTCTCCTTCTCTCAGCTCTGCATTTCCTCTGCATTGGTCAAATCAAACAGCAGTGACATTTCAAAGTCTTCCTGAATGGCAAAATTAGAAATACTCCTTTTCTAAGGAGTCTGTGAGAAGCAGTTTAAACTTTGCATGCAGCCGTTCCGGTAGGAAGTTGTTTAACTTGTCGAAATCTCTCTTTTACTGCAGAACCTCTATTGAAAATGACAAATTGCTTAAAGCAGTTTCCATGTTAGACTTTAAAAAATTCAGTTTCCTTCCACCCAGAACACGTGGAAAGCATTTGTGCACTTGCCTGACTGTTTCTCTGTCCTAAGGCTCACACTCGGTGGCTTTGGACTTCATGTAATTTTCACATGCAGCTGCTCAGGTTTGTTTTCCTCAGTTTTCTATGGAATGGGATTTTCTCCTGCCTCAGCTTAGCTGTGAAAACTCAACTATCTTCCTGGTTCAGACTTTGGGGACCATGAAGTGAGCAGAGGATAGACACTCCAAAGTCTGTGCATTTAGAAGTGATGTTCAGAGCATTAAAATCCATAATTTAAGCAGGAGAGTCTGGATTCACAGCCAAGTTGTTGTAATGTCCTTTAAAAGCGTTGAGCAGTGTTAATGCTTCACAAAATGACAAAGCATCTTTTGCTTAAACGTTTTCAACTACTTCTCTGTAGCTGTCACTGTAGCAAAGGGTGGCAGGAACCAGATAGTGAGCCAGGCAGTTGTCTGCAACTGCTGTAAAAATAAAAAATGCTCAGTTGAAAAGGTTTTTTCTCTCACTCTTGGTTTTTTTATTTATTTATTTTTTTAAGAAGTATTTCAAGTTGTCATTGTGCTCAGGTGGCCCTGCAGAGAGCAGCACTCTGTGTAGTGTGTATCCCATGAGGATGCATTGCCAGGCCTTGCATTTGGGCTTGTGAAAGGAGAGAGGGTGCAGAAGAGAAGTGGGTCCCCTCAGCAGTGCTCAATAAATGGCAGGCTCCAGAAATAAAGTGGAAATTATACTTGTGGAACCTTGACAGGCTGAGATGGGGCTTTCTGTGCTCTTCCTTTTGCCTGGAGTGAGTTGCACCAGTGTATAAATTTGCAGAGTTGTTTTTTGGTGGCTCTGGTGCAGTTCCCGTGGATGGAGATTGGTCCTGCCCCAGGGCCACAAGCAGAAGGTCGTGTGTGTGTCCCCTTGTGTCCCCTTGGCTGAAGGGCAGGCTCAGGCTGCACCCAGGTCTGTGCAGCCCAGGGCACAAACTGTTCCCTGGCTGGCTGGGAAGGTGCTTTGCCCCAAATGGCATTGGATGAAAAGAAGTCAGCATTGCCCCATTGCTCTGCTTGAGACAGCCCCGTTGCTCAAGAGGGATGTTACCGAGTTAGACAGCAGTCAGGAGGGGATCTGAGGACAATCCAGATGCTTTTTCTATAACTCCCAGGCATGTCATATCCTGGCATTTCTATTTTTACCCTCCAATACTTTCTTTTATCTGTTATGATTCCTTCGGTTTTGGCAGGTTTGGGCTGATGTAGTATTTTAACTTTCTTTTTGTAGCTATGCCTTTATTTTCCGTTTAACATTTTGCTACAGTGTTGTTTTTTCTAATAGTGGTAGTTAAAAAAGTAACAGTTAGAAATTTTCTGGGTTCTGTTTTTGTTGCCCTTCTTGTGAGTGGTTTTGGAAATTACTGTGTTGCCCCATGCTGTTTAGTTTGGTGTAGGATGTGTCACAGCAGACTCAGGTGAGCCGTCCTCTCAGTTGCTTTCCTGATGCAAATACTGGTTGATATAATCTGTTTTAGAAGATAGCTTTAGAAACAGGTGCCTGCTGGGAAGAATAACCCATTCCTGGTAGAGTGTCCTGGTCTCTTGTAGGCAGAGGGCAGTTGCTGGAGGCAACTCACATAAAGCTTTATGTTTTTTTAAACAAGGCTTTATGTACCTTGTTTATAGTGTGTGTTGCCTTTTGTGGAGTATCAGATGCTGCCTTCGGCTCTTCTTGTTATGAGAAGAAATGTCTGATCCATTTCTGAGCCCTGCAGAGCTCCTTGATACCAGGCATAAAATATTTTTTTAATGGGCATTAAGCCTGCCTTGCTGGTCGTGATGACTCTGGCTAATAAAGCCATTGCACCCCAAATACCCTGCAGATATGGATATCTGTTTCAGAACCAGCTTCTTTAGTTATGTAACAGCATGAGAGCTTTAATCCCTTTCCTCTTGCAGCTGGTCTGGATCCCTTTCTGCTTGTCCAGCAGCCAGTATCATCACCAGCAGGACTGGGCTGCTGCTGTGTTTCCACATTTTCAATTATCAACCCGTGGTTGATAATTAACCCACTTCTTTAATAATGGTGCCATGTTTGCTCTGACCTTTTTTCTTTCCCGCTCTCCAATTGCAATCCAGATAAAACTCAGCCTCTTTCCAGCAAAACACTGGAGTTAATATTCCACCAGAGGTGTGCTGATAAACCCTTTGGTTACCTGGAAAAAACTTAGCTCAGAGTGCATGATTTAATATCTCAGGTCAAAAGAATGCACCAAAATATAGGTGTAAGTGCCTTTGAAATGCAAGGTGAGCTCACAGGTTCAGTTTCCTGATCAGCAGTGTTTGTCATAATTGACACACCAGCAAGTTTTTCTCTTTGAGGAGGGTGTTTGACTTGTAGAGAAAACAGACCCACATTCTGTGTGAACTTGCACAAGCTGGGAGTGGGAACAGGCTCTGCCTCAGCCTCGGTGTCTGGCTGTGTTCCCTGTCCCTGACAGGGTGGTGGCTTTCAGAGGGTGCCTGGCTGGGGACGTGGCCCTGGGCAGCTGTGGAGGTTGGCAAGGTCAGGTCTAAAGGCACCAAAGGCAGTGTGCTCCTGCAGCCCACTTCTGGAGCAGGGCTGAGTGAGCAGGGCTCATCCCTCTGCCAGCAGGCAAATGCTTCCAGGGCTTGGTGCATTCCTAGGTATGGGCATGGCAAATCACACAGCATTAAAATTAATGAACCCTCATGCAATTTTAACTAGAATGAAAACTGTTGCAAAACTTACGTACTGGATAACACCAAAGCCTGTTTTACTGGGAAGAGATGGGTGTTTGTGAAGCCACTGGGGCTTAGCTCCTCCACTGCTTCCCTTTCAAAGATGACATGTTTTATCTTCCTTTCCCAGAACCTTCTTTCAGCCTTAGAAAAGCAATGCTTATCATCACTGTTGTTGGGAGCCTGTGCAGCAGTTTGAATTACTGCCTTTCCCTTTCTAGTGCCATGTAAGCCAGCATAAATCTGTACATTACACCAATTTACATTTGGTGGGATTTGTTCTGACACGTCCAAAGCTTCTGACTCTTGATTCATTGTATGAACAACTCCTTTAATATGGAGCCCTGGGGACAAGACCCAATTTAAAATAAAGTTGTGCAGGTAAAAGCAGAAAGGCATGGACTGTACGCCTGTGGTCTGCAGCTGAGCTAACTGAGGAGTTTAAACCCTGCTCTGCATTTCATCTCGAGTGCTGCACTCCAAAAGGCAGTGCCAGCTTCTGGGCTCAGCCTTGCCTTGGCCAAGACAGAAGCTGCTGGGTGTGAGCACCCAGGATCTCACAGCAGGAAGAGGCTGAGAACAGCAATTCCTCAGCTGCTTGCAGAATGAATCCATGTTGCTCTTCTCATATGTACTCATTTTATTTAGGTTAGCCTTGCTTGTTGAATTAAAATATGTATGCAGAAATCACTTCAAGTTCTTGTTAATGTGGGTTTTGGGTTGTTTTATTATTTTTATATATTTTTACCTTGCCTAATGTGCATTTCTCTGTTTGAGAAAAAGGTAGTTTTAAGTAAAGTGTAAACTATAAAACGTCCATTAACTCCATCAAGGGGATAGGATAGCAATGAGCCCCAGCTAACTCTGTGAAACACCTTGGCTTGAAAGTTTACTACTCTGGCTTTATAAGATTGAAAGCCTTTTGACCCAGATGAAAGGAAGGCTTTGCTGTAAAACCCTGTTCCTTACTAATCTGGCTATTCTGAAGTTAGATGCAAACTTGCTGTGTGCTTTGTGAATCTCTAAGGGAGAAATTGGACATGTGTGAATAGCTGAGTGATGTATTAAATAAATGAAGCAAGGAAATGTGCCATCTTCACTTGATAGAGACTTCTGTCACTTGGGACTGATTTTTCAAAGGATCTAATTTCTAATTCTAATAATGAGATTTTTAAATATGTACAAGCCTCTTAAAATCAGTATCTCTAAAGGGCCAGATTTTAAGTGACACCTAAAATATACAGGTTTCTTATTGAGAATGCTATATATATGCACATAGTAGAAATTCATCTCTATAGAGTCTACAACTAGAAACTTTTGGGGAAAAAACTTAGTCTATTGCCAGTTCTGGGCTAACACTTTATTTTTCTTAGATACTTTTGTAATCCTTTTTATGGGTACTGGATTACTTCTGTGACACACCACATTGCAGACAAGGGCAAAAGTTTAGCAATCTGCCGTGCAGAAGGGCTGATTTCATTGCCAGCTGCTGATTCTGGCTGTGCAGCTCTTGTACCAGCCAATTAAACCACGCTCATTACAGCCTTTGTGGTTTGGAAGTGAAGTGTTCCTGCCTTTAACTCGTAGTTTTACAGGATGTTGGTTTAGGCTGGAGGTTTGCAAAGCTTGAAATCTTATATTTTCCTCTGCTGTGTGCTCCAGGGTAGGGGAGGTGAAGAAGGAGAGCTCCATGGAGAGTGGAGTGAGAAGGTGAGCCTCTGTCTTAGAGCACTGTGAAACTGCAGGCATCTCTTGAAATTTTCATGAAAGACCATGGTATCTGATGTGCCAGGCTGCGACAGATAGGAATAGTGTTGGCTGCAGTGTTGGTCCTGCAAAAAAAAGTGTCCAGTGCTGTAGGAAGTGCTGAGCATCCCTTCCTAAGCACGTTCCTTCAGCTTCCTTCAGTTCCTTCAGATTTTTGCCTGCCACCCTGGGGAAATCCTTCCATGCTTGCAGGCCAGTCTGGGAAAGCTGCTGGGCAGAGATGGGAGGAGGCAGAGATGGAAGAAGAATGTGACCCTCTCAGCTGTGACTGGTGACTGTGCTATTTTAAAGTCAAACTTAATTTTTAGCTCTCCATAAACAAATTTCCATGCCAGCTTCTTGTGTAGCTCTGAAATCGCTTGTGTCTGCTGTGTCCTCCGTGGGTGCCACAGGGAGAAGAGCCCCAGATGCCTCTTGGCATTCAAGAGGACCTTTGAAGAGGTGCTTTGCAGAGGGATAAACCCTTCAGCTCTTCTGAATGTTGCATGACAGCTTCTTTATCTGGGGGTAAACAGATCTAATGGATTGAGTAGGACGCAGGTTACTGTGGGAGCTGATGTCCTTCACCCACACATCCAAGGGACTGTCTTTCACCCCAGTACTTTCATATTTGACCTAGAAATGCAGTATTTTCCTTGGAAATACCACGTGCACCATGGGCAGGGAAGCAGCAGGGATCCCGTCCCTCAGGAGGGTCAGTGGTGTTTAGTTTCCTTATGACATTACTGCCCTGTTGATTTTAACTTGGAGACTTCAGTGAAAACCACACACACTGCTGTGAAAATTCATACTTAGTAACAAGTAAACAAGTGATCCAGCAGTCTGACTGAGTCAGGAAATTCCCTCCAGACCTTGTGGGGAGGAGGAGCTTTGCGTTTTTCTTGTCCCTCGTTTATTTTTAGTCTTGCCTCTAACATTGCTGATAGTGCCATTACAGCCCTGCAGATTAAAGCCCCAGCATGGGGTGGAGTTGAAAGAACTATGCTGCAAAACAGTCAAAACCTCCAGGATTTTCCAGCAGTGTCATGCTACAGGCAATTGATTTAGTCCATTATTTGCCTGCCTGGGCACAGCTCAGTGCCACAGTTCTGTGAAAGTCTTTGATATCCTTGTGCACCTCTTGTCAGAAGCCATGTCTTCAGTGAAAGTGCCACCTTTGGGATGCTAATATTTTGGGTGTAACAGCTGTCTTTTTAGGCCTCTTTCTCCCTCAAATATATTTTGCCTGTGCTCTGAGGGTGTGTTGTGTTTTAGAGTGGAAAGACAAGAGTTTAAGTCCTATACAGCTCCCACCACCCATAACCTTGGTCTGAAGCTGTCAGTAATCCCCAGAGGGTTTTGGGTGTCTTGGAGGAGCCAGTCTTGGCAGGAGCACCCATCTGCAAGACCAGGTGATTTACCCAAGAGCTCTTGGCATTTCAAGGAGGCCCTTTTTTTTTTTTTTTTTTGCCATGGCTGACTCTGTTAGTCTGAGTCAACAGAAGGGTATTTAAGTCAAGTAATGGTTGTTGGGTTTTCTGAGTCTTCATTTGCTGACCCGTTAGTCAAAGCCCTGAGACATGGCAGAGGATGTTATTCAGGACTGCCTAGAGCTTGAAAACTCTTAGAAATAGCAGTTTCTGTGAAGAGCTGGTGTGCAGTCTTGGTTGCATTGCATCCATTTCATAGGAAACAATTTTACCCAAAGTATGAATCTAAGCTCGTTTATCTTCTCCAGCAGTGGAATCTGTACCTGGTCTGTGATGAGAGAGGTGGTGGAACAGACACAAATTTCACTGTGCAGGTGGGGAAGTGTCACTGTTATTTTGGCAGGACAAGGCTCGGGGAGCACACAGAGCAACACTGACAGTGCAGGACCCAGAAACAGCATCCAAAGCTGGGCTGGGCTTTGGCTTTGGGCTTGGCTTGGAGAGCTCTCATCACCAGCCAGCCTGGCTGTCAGCTCCCCTGGTCAGAGCCCTGCCCTCTGGGAGGGCTGGGGATTTGAACAGAGCTGCTTAGCCCTTTGGTTGTGGTGTTTTGGATTTCTATGAATTTATTTATTGAGATTGACACAAGCATTTTAGTGCATTTAAAAAAAAATATATATATAATTTACGTAAGATTTTGATGCCCACATGTTCCCTTCCAGTTTCATTCTACCACATATGGACATTTGCATACAAATACAAGGAAATGTCTTCTGTCTCCTTGTGGATATACCTTAAGGCATATCCTCAAGCAGTGACTGAGGAGCCTGATTGTGTAATAAGGACCTGGCTGTGCTCAGGTGCAGATCTGCTGCTGCTTGGGCTTGGCCAAAGTGTCACAAATCTGCTGGATTGTGGAGAAGGAGGCTGGTCTGTCACAGGGAACCTGAAGAACGTGTTTAAAGACAAGACCTGCTGCTTTGCTGTTTGGGGTTTTTCTTGTAGACTTCTGCCAAGCATCTGCAGGCTCTGATCAGCCTCTTTATACCTGAGCAGCTTTAACAAAACCTTTTTGTTTTCAGTTGAACTGGCTGTTGGGTTTGCTTTATTTTTAAACAAAGCAAGATCTCTGGGGGCTGGTGTCAGTGGAAGTCTCTGTGATAACATAGAAAGGTTCTCAGTTAAAATGCAGCTGGAAAATAATTTAAAAATACAACAGTGTGTGCAGAGGTGATTATAGAAACTGAGGAGATCTGTTTCTTTGCTTGGGAATCTTGGATTAAAGTCTGTTTTACATGAAAATCCAAATGACAAGTTTTACTCAGTCTCCATTATTCATGCAGTGAGCACTTCTTAGGGCTCCCCATAAATATGTCCTTTTCTAGACTTACAATGAGTAGACAAACACTATGTGTTTATACCAAATGCTGGAGGATTTACAAGTAACTACTACATGGCTTGAAGTAACAATATACACAATGTATTGTATATTTTTATATTTGGCCTATGTTCAATATAAGATTAAATGCACGGGCTTTAAAAAAAATAAAAAATCTTTCCAATGCTGAAAGCAAAAAGCATGATCTATAATGAGGCTTTACAGTATATAGAATTTTTAAGGGCAATTTTTAATTTCCTTAATATATTTTCCATGTACAAGCGTGTATTTTGCCCTTCAAGTAAGATTCTGTTGGTTGCACTTAGCAGCAAACAGCTGGGGATTCTAGTGCCTTAACCACACAGCAGCTGCTAATTAAAAATATATAATTCTACCCTGATTAGTTTATAACGATTATAATCCCCTTAAATTTGATTATTACCACAGCGTGGTAACCTCAGCCACCCCCTGTTTCACATTGTGGGGCCTGTGAGTAACAAAACTACTCATTAAGAGCTGATATCTGGCTCCTGAATGATTTCTTCCCACAGAGCAGCACAGGGGAATAAAGGCACCCCATTCCTGTGTGGCTTTGGACATGCCTGTTTGGAGTTTGGATTTTTTTGTTCATGTGCAACAGGCAAGCAGTGCACTTAGTTCTTGGCTGGAGTGAATTTTCTACAATGCTACTCTGCCTCTGATAAATTTATTCAGTTTATTCTTGTTTTCTGATATGAATTTTCTCTTTCCTTCTTTCCTTCTTTCCTTCTTTCCTTCTTTCCTTCTTTCCTTCTTTCCTTCTTTCCTTCTTTCCTTCTTTCCTTCTTCTTTCCTTCTTTCCTTTTTTGTTTAAACCACCTGGTCAGCTTTGCAAAACAAAAAAGCTGTACAAAACATAAAAGTCATGCTTTCAGCCCTAGGATTGCTTTGCTTTCATCTTGTGCCCATCTGCTTATCCTTTGCCAGTTTTTTCTGAAAATCTTTTGTAACTTTTGATAGCAGGGAATGGCCTCCTTCTTTCCTCTGCAGCACCTGGGTGACATTGTAGGGCAGAGCAGTAATAAATAACTGCTGCTGGAGAGCAGTTTGGAAACCCTGAGTTCTGGGCAGTTTTTTCCCCTCTTGCTGCAGTCCCGAGACATGAAAAGAGGCTGTGTCAGAAGCCTGTCAGAGAGATGCCCTAATCTGAAAGTGTCAGAGTCACTTAGAGTTCACCTCTGACTTCAGTGTCTGGTATTAATGGGAGAGCTGAAAGGCCAGTTTTAATATATACAGGAGATAACAGAACCTGTCATTAAAAAAAAGAAATAACATCTCCCAGAGCACACAGAAGGGGCTGCATCAGTGTGTTCATTAGGAAAGTGCTTAGGCAGGGGAAGGTTGTGCTTGTCCCAAAGGTTTGGACAGCAGAGCTGTGCTGGCCAGTGTGAGCTGAGTTTCTCCCAAGATCTCTGTGTTGGTGGGACAGCCAGAAGGGTCTTACCTTTTTTTTAAGCCAATTAATTATGAATTATTTTGTATCTCGAATAACAGAGCCTGGATGTCTTCCTGTGTAGCTGTTGTACTTCAGAGATCAGGGCAAGCCTAAGTGCCTCATACAAGAGATACAGGAAAGAGTTTTATTTTTTTTTCCTTAACATCATTCTGATTATTCCTCTTAGCTTTTTAATTGCTTGGTTGGTTGGTTGGTTGTGGTGTTTTGGATTTCTATGAATTTATTTATTGAGATTGACACAAGCATTTTAGTGCATTTTAAAAAAAATATATAATTTACGTAAGATTTTGATGCCCACATGTTCCCTTCCAGTTTCATTCCACCACATAAGGACATTTGCATACAAATACAAGGAAATGTCTTCTGTGTGTGTGGATAATTGATAGCTATTCCTTAGGTAAAGTCAGCTAATATAATGCTCATTAATTTTAAAGCTCTCCTGTGGTTGGCAAGGAACTGAAGGAATCGATCAGGCCCTGAGAGATGCAGTTTCTTGCAGCTCTGAAGGATGAGTCTGAGAGTCAAGAGTCCACAGTCAACTTGTTCTTGGGTAAAAGAGAAAATTTCAGTGATTTCTAACTTTGCTTTCCACTCTGCCCGAGATGTGAGGTGTCTGTGCACAAACAGAGCTACAGAGATTTATGGTTCTCCTGGTGAAGAGGCGACTTGCACTGCCGTGACATCTTGTATCTCAGAAGTTAATCACAGCTTTTCTCTGTGTTGCTGGGTTACGTTGCTTTGAGAAAAAACAGAAACTGCTATGAACAGTATGAATAGCTGAAACCACAAGTCCCACTGAGATTACAGCCAGCTCCTCCTAAAGGAAACGGATTCAACCACCAACATAGTTTTTCATTAGATGATTTTTTTTCTGAGTGAACAAAATACCCCTATTGTGGCATAATTGTTTAGTTTTTGGAGATGTAGGCAGAGTTGCAACTACATGACTGGTTGAAATAATAATTCAACTAGATGAGGGGGGAGGGCAGAGAGACATTTGGCTTTTTATTGCATTTTGTAGCATGTTGCAGACTAATGCAGAAGGTTTTAATTTTCTTGGTTTTTGTGCGTTTTGGCTCTGCAAAGGGGGGAAAGAGGAAAGTCTGTCTTGCATTTCAGGACAAATCTAAATCTGATGGACAAAAGTTTTGGCTATCTGATTGAAACCTTTTGTTGCTGAGACTGAGTGACTCTACCAGGCTGGTGTGGCTGAAGTGATTTCTGTCTCGGATTCAATGTTTTGAACTGGTAAAATGTATTTATTTGTGGTTAATGGAAAAGTTAATACTTTCATTGTAGCAATATGATAATGGCTAAAAATCAAGCTGAGTTTTAAGTGGGGAAAATGAAGTATAGAAAAACCATGCAAGCAGAGTTTGGACCCACAGATGTAATTTAATATAGGCAATTTTTGATTTCTGGTACCTTGACCTTTCATACCAGAAACACCCAGAGCTGTACCTAGTTCTCCAAGACGTGCAAAATTATGGCGATTTTAATAAATTTAATTAAACAGAAGATGGTGAAGTTTACCATATTAATGCATGTCATCTGAAATTACTTCTATGTCTTAGCTGAAGGCCCAGAAATTACTATGGTCCATTCTTTTCCTGCCCTTGTATTGACAGAGTACGTCATTCATCAACAAAAGATGTTGCTGTTTCATCCAGATGAGCACATCAAAAGGCAACATTTACTTAGGGGTTTAGGAGGTGCAGACAGTTAGGAATTTAAAAATATGATCAAAGAATGGGGGATCTTGGATCTGTGTTTTTTAGTGTGAAGAAAAGACAACAGTTTCCAAAAAGTGTTTGAATATCTACCCACTGGAAGCTTGATTATTTAAACAGCATCACATTGGGATATCTCCATCAGTTTTAATTTTACAAATCTCTGTTGTGTTCATGTACTATCTAGGCTAAATGTAGCAACCATACTGTAGGAAATTTTTAAATAGAGGGTTGGCCAGCTTCTGTTTCTTTGGAGACTTTTCTCATGGGAATTGTCTGGCTGGTTACACCATGACCACCAAACATCAGACAGTACAAGGAACTTCTTTCCCTTGCCCCACTTTATTTCCATCTCTCTTCCCAAAGGCAGTCCCTTGGAGTGGTGGCTGTGGTTTGCTTGTTTTTGTTTTTTTTTTCCTCTAGGAATTTTGTGAGGAAACTCTTGGACTTACTCATAAAGGCCTTTCTAGCATCTGATTTTTGCTAGAAAGTTTTCCAGAGAAAACTGTGCTGTGTGTGTGTTTGTTCAGAATTCCCTTGGGAATTAATAACAAATGAGGGAGTAAAATTATTTTGTTGATCTTCTTCAAAAGCTGCTGAGCACCTCATGAGTGTTTCCATGGACATTGCTGGGTGTCTGTTAAAATGACTGAAAACTGTTGGGCTTGAAAACTGCACTGTGAGCCTGCCCATGTTTAGAGCCTCTTTTTAGGCAGGCTCTCATCAGAGCTTTGGAAAGCCAGTGGCATGCAGTAGGCACTCTGGGAAGTAAAGAATGTCTTTGCATAACTCTGGATTTAAATACTCTCATTTATTTGGTCTTTAATGTTTTATTAACCATCTAAACCAGTTTAGATTGCAGCTAGAGATTCAGCAGCAAAACCAGATAAACCAGTATGTTTTGCTCCCCTGAACATTTGTTGATAGGAAGATACTCCAAGCACTCCTGTGTGCTCTTGCAGAAAGCTGGGCTGGAGAGGAGCAAGCACGGAGCCCTGGCAAGCCAGTGCAGAAGGTGAAACTCCAAAAGAGGTGGAAAACGTCCAGAGAAGACATGTACTTCAAAAGGAGTTTTTCTAATGAAAATAATCCATCATGAGGAAATGAGTATGTTTGAGGCTCATTCAGCAAGTGGGAATACAGCTCGAGAAACTGATACAAGTAAACTCTGTCTGAATTGCAGAGGAAATTAATACTGACAGTTGGTTTAAAATATGACAAAACTTTGAATTTTAAACTTCATAAAAAAGACAAATGAAACGTTTCCATAAGCAAAGACAAACCTGTGAAAGACAAATCAGAATGGAAAATAGATAGAAAGTTACTCATTTAAAAACAAACAAACAAACCCCTCAAACCTATTAAAAGCATGAAGAAAAGGGAAATTGCTTTTAGACCATATGAGATGGCTTGTGACTGTTGGTGCAGTGGCCTGTGAGATTTTGGAAATTAAGTCTGCTGTGCTTCTGGTCACTGCTGTCATCTGGAGCATGGGGATGTGCATGACCCCAGGTGATTTGAGAGCAGCTGTCATCCCTAAGCCTCTGACTCCTGCTTTGCATGATTTCCTAGAGGGGGGTTGGGGTGAAAATTCAGGACTACAAAAAACCCCCGAATGTACAGTTTGATGGAAAAGTACCTATACAGCCAGTTTGGGCCCTGCCTGGCCCTTTGGTGTGGATTCATTGGGTGCAGAGATGCCCCAAATGAGGAGCAGCCCTTCTGGAGCACAGTCCAGCTGTGCTGCACACAGGGACAGTTTGGTTTCTGCCTTTTCCCTGCAGTGTCAGCAATTCAGAAGCAGGCACTGAGGAAGAATCGAGCAAGGCTGTAAAACACTGCTTCCAAGGGCCTCTGGAGAAGCTCAGCCCTCCCCAGTCTTGCCTGGAGTGGGAAAGCTGTGTTGTGACATGAGGTTGGGCAAGTTTGTCTCAAGGACAGAGCCAGATAGCAGAGCTAGCTCCCATCCATGCACCTGCAGCAGAATAGTGAGGGCATTTATGCAGAGCTCCCTGCAACTGTGCAAAATTGAGAATGCTGCCTCTAAGGCTGCTTGGGGCACGGAGGCTCCTGGGCTGTGTCAAGGCTTGGAAGCACCTCTGATTTATTTGATTTAACTTGCATAATAATATGAGAGTGCTTGTGTGGGGTGTATTAACCATTGCAAAGCAAGCAAAGTTGATTTAGAATCATAGAATCATTAAAGTTGGAAAAACCCTCCAAGATGATCAAGGCCAGCCTTCAAACAAATACCACCATGGCCACCAAGTCGTGTCAAGAAGTGCCATGTCTCCTCCTTTTTTAACACTTTCAGGGATGCTGACTCCACAGCTTCCCTGGGGAGCCTGTTCCAATGCTTGATCATTCTTTCCGTGAAGAAATTTTTTCTGATATAGAACCTGAACTTCCCCTGGCATACCTTGAAGCCATTTCCACTTGTCCTAAAGGGGAAATGTTTTATCATCTCTTGCAGCTTTTAACACGGGGGATGTGCATAACATCATTTTATTTCTACGGTTTTCGAGGCAGAAGATTTTTAACCTGCTGTGCTTTGAGGTGCAAATGGATCCCCCATATCTGCAACAAGATCACCCTTCTGTGAAAGGGGCCTGTTGGGCACAGGAGCAGAATGTGGAGTGGGCAATTATCAATGGCCTGGGCACACCAGAGCCAGATCAAAGCAGAGGCTCAAGAATTAACATAGAAAAAGCCCGGCTTTGCAGTAGTGAAGTACATTTACCTGTGTGTCAGGGTGGTCTGGGTGTGAGACTCCTCACATCCACGGCTCCCAGCACTCCCAGCAGCGTGTAGCCCCAGGGAGTGGCAGGGCAGGGCTATTTGCATTGATAAGGAAATGTCAGCTTCTATCATATGGAAATGTAGTATTGTTTTTATACACACACAGACACACAGAGATATGTATGAAATCTCTATCCTGTTCCTCAGGAGCCATCTTTATGAGGAAATGTTTGTCAAACTGAAGGTAGCTGTGATGCAAGTCCCAAAAGCAATAAAAGAAGGTTCAATGTGCACAGCTGCTCTGAATGTAATAAACTGTGTCTCAGGGCTGCAGGTGTGTAGCAGTATCTGGGGTTTGGTTTTGCTATTTTTTGTTTTATCCACTTTCTTCACTAGATCTTTAAAATGAATGTTCGTGCTTTTCAATGTGCAATGCTTTTTGTAAGTACATGCTCTGGAGGGAAGATGAAGGTGTCTTACAGAACCCAGGTTTGTCCTTTCATGTTGCAGAGGCAATTTAAAAAGTCTGGAGGGCTGCCCCAAGGACAGCACCCATCACCTGGGGAAAACTAGGTTATCACATGGGAGTTGGGCACCTCATCAACTGCATTCCTGGTAAATCTTGGGGAGAGGAGAGGTGACCTACTTGTAAATGGCAGCAGGCTTTGGTTTGGAGAAGGCTAATTGCCATTTGGAAGATAGGATATATATATCTATCTATATCTGTATAACTTTATCCACTGAAATCTCTGTAGTCTTCTTAATTTTTCTGGTGTGTAAGCACAGCTGGACCTTAGGCAAAATGCTGTTGACCTGAGGGCAGTCTGGTATCTCAGCTCCTGGTCGATCAGAGGAGGTACAAAATCCTTCCTGGATGAAGACATTTGGGAATCTTACCCCAGAAATGCATAGTGCTGATTTTCTGAAGTCATAACATCATGACAAAATTTTGCCAAAGTTTTTCCTTTACCAGAACTCATCAGTGAAGAAAAGCAGTCAACCAGCCTATTCCCAAATACGTAAGGGATGGTCTTCCAGCAGAGCTTCCATTTGCAGCAGTTTTCAAAGATTTTTTTGGTATCTCATCAGGACACATGGTCCTGGCTCAGAGCAAGTGTTGATATTATCAGTCCCTCCTCTGCTCAGGAACTGTTTGTTATATTTGAAATTTTATTTGACTCCTTGTGAATTAGAAATTTTACTACTGAACTTTTCACTAGGTCTACATTTTTTCTTTCCTTTGCCATCCTTCTTCCCCTGCTGCATTTTCTTTGTTGCCAGACTGGATTCTCACAAGGTGGTTTTCATCCATCTCACCCGAGGGCTATATTGGGTTAGGCTGGGCACCTGCCAGCATTGGAGATAGCTGGGTTAGTCCCAAGCAATCCATTGCAATTTGCATACTGATGAAGGTGGGGCACTGTCTCTCATTTCATGTTGTGAAGTGAAATAATTATTTTCCCACCCAGTGACCTGACATGGCTTTATAATTAATTTTTGTAATTGGTGGAACACATACTTTCTAATGATACCAGTCAGTTGTCTGCCAGGACACAGTGATGTATTTACTACCAGATGCTGCCTTTGACTAAATCAACAGTTCTACTCTTTGAGCACGGGATGATCCATGACTCTGTGTCAGAGTAGTATTTAATTGACTTACAGGGTTTACTCAGAAGTTGTTGGCTAGCCTTGTAACCACCACTTCTCTGAAAAATCATTTGTAGTAGCTGGCAAGCTCCATGTAAATTTTGTGTGAAATATCTTTTTTTTTTTAACGTTTGCAGGTGTTTCTTTGCCTCCCTCCCAGGGGAAATTCATGTTCTTGTAGTGTTTGTGAAGCAGGGTTGTTTCTGCTGTGGGGCACTGTTATGTGCAGGAAGGACTGTTGATGGAATTAAGTGTGTGTAAGTTTGTATATATTTGTATTTTAGGTCTCCATCTCTGCCAAGCAGAGATGCTTCTGGTGCCAAGAGCTGCTGAGGGGTTACCAGTAGCTCCTCAGGGCAATGTTTAGCTCAGCTCTGGGCATAAAACAGCTGAGCAGAGTGTGGTCATCCTTGAGATGGGCATGAGAAATTAGCACTGATTTGTTGGATAAAGATTGCTTATCCAACAGTTCAAATCTGATAGGGATGAAAAGTTGATTTCCTCAGGTGATTTCCAGGTTTTCTGTTTTGTTGGGAGCTTCTGTTCAAAACTGTTCTTATTTCTAATGTTCATTATCTTTCCCAACAGGGAAACCACTTTGTGTTTAGCAAAAGGGTGAGGCAGAATCACCTTTGATGAAAACGTTGGTTCAAAGCCATTTAATTACAAATCAGTGCAAGTTCCTGCAGCACTTTGGCATTTTTGCTTGCAAATGTCAGCAGACAACCTGAGTGATGTGCACAAACCCCTGGAATCAAGCTACAAAAGTGCTTAAATAAGAAAATATTACCGTGCAGGTGAGGACCTTGTGTGGTGGGAAGTAAATGAGGATGATAAAGCTGTAGGGTCTCCTGGCACAGATGGTATTTGACAATGTGTAAAACCATCTTTTGGGGACTGGGCCCACGTGTACTAGGTCACAGGTCTGTGGTGGCTAGAGATGTCCCTTTCCAGGCCACCAGGTCCATGGGAAGATGGAGGGAGCGTGTCCTGGGATGACAATCAGTGGGTCAGGCCAGACTGCAGGGTGGGGATTGGTGCCGGTCGAGTTTAGGGGATGTTTTGTCTTACTATTGTCCCAGTGAGCTGATGGGGTTTATATCATCTTCAGTCCTGGGGGAAGCTGTGTGGGTCTGGTTTTGTGCTCAACCAGCCCTGTATAAATTCTGAGGGGTATTTGAGCATTCTGCACAGACAGCAAGAAACGACAGGTTCCTGACCTAGGTTGTGGTGGAGGGAGGCTTCAATCAAAGGGCTTTGTTTGTGTTTTTGCATTTCCCAGATGATGTGGCTGAAAACACCTTCCTGCTCTGTCCCCACTGAGGTCTCTCTCACACGGATGTACCTGAGTGAGCCTTGGGAAAGGCCCTACAGACATGACTGTGAGAGCTGTAATTAATGCCCTGCTCTGAGCAGTCCTGAGCCATTCCCTGTCCCTCCAGCTCCAAGCAGGGGACTGAGAGGGCATTGCCTCCAGGCAATGGGTTTGGGGCTTGCCATGAGAAAGAGGGGTTTATGTGCTTCCCTTCAGGTGTGGTCCTGTCACATGCTGTCCCTTGTGCTTGCTGCCCTGGCCAGAGCTGGTGTTGCACACCCCTGTTTGCTGAGCTGCTTTCCCTGCCTGCCCTGCACCTGGCTTGGTGTGTGGCTGCACAAACATTTGACATGTCACAAACAGCAACAGGAATGGGTCAGACAGCCAGGATCGCTGCTTCCACCCCCAGTGACAATTTTAGTTTCAATGCACATCAGACTGCCACCAAAGGGAAGGGGAACAGAGCTGAGAGCTTCAATACTGGCCAAAGATACACTATCACCACGAGGAAATGTACTGATGAAGCTGACTGTGGGAAAAATTGCTGCTATTTCAGATTTCAAGGTGTGAGGAAATTCTTACTTTACCTAGTGCTAATTTGTAAATTGTAGCCACATGAGTGTGGCTGTTGCAATTCAGGAATGGCATATACAACATTCTGGATGGATGCTGTGCATTTCATTGCAACCACATAACCTGCCTTGGGCTGGTTTTTAACATATCCCTTTTGAGCTGAAATTTTTTCTGGAGGTCTCTTTAATTTTGGGTGGCCTGCATGGATTGTAGCAACCCAGCACAGTAGGGATGAGTAAGAGGAGAGACAGTGTTGTTTCTGAATTTCCTTGTCTTTGAAGACTGAGGTTAGATACTTTGTTCTTCTGGCTGAAGTGGAAGCCTATGGTTTAATTTTTCTTGAATATGTGTATTATTTCAAGTCTGTGCTTTCCCATAAGTGGTTTGCTGGCCTTTTAGAGGTTTCATTTCTTAAAAAAAAAAAAAAAAAAAAGAGTTGGAAGCATCTTTTAGACTGCAATTGCTTTTGAAATCTCACTGTGAGGAATGGGTTGAAGAAGAACTGTGGTGCTGCATAACACGGGAACCTCATCTCAGCTGTATGTTTAGGGCAGCTTTTGCTCCAGCAAAGTGCTCTGTTCCAGTGGTCTGGCAGAAACCCAGCAATACTGGGTATTTTATTGTCAAGCAAATGTAAAAACAAACAGGTTTTGTGCAAGGGGGCCCCAGTAATGCCAGTCACTCCAAACCTTGCTTTTTTGGAGAATTCTTGGCCCAGGCAAGAAGACTTTGCCAAACAAATTGAGCCCACTTCTGTCAAGGCAGGGCTCTGCTGTCGGTGCTTTGGGAGCAGCTGCAAAGTGCTTGTTGGAAAATTGGAGCAGTTCTCCTACAGACTAATGCAAAAATGTAAAAAATGGACATGTGAGGTGTCTGCAGCAAGAGGGTGCAGGGGATGAGATGTCTGTGTGTGTCTGGTGGTCTGGGCAGAAATGCTGGGAGGTGAGTCTTGTTGTCACCTTTTTCTGAGGTGCTTCAACTCTCTTCCACATTCACTGCCTTTTATCCTATCTCTCTCCTAAAAAGACACAAAAATTCAAGGCCATCACACCAGCATCTGCTTGATTATTGTCTGGGCATCTGTGTCACCCTTGAGAAATCTTATTCTGACTTGAACATGTTTGTATAAACTCCCACAGCTTTGGACCAACTGTCTGCTCCTGCCAGACAACCTCAACCATTCTGCATCTGTGCTTGCCTTGTGTTGGGAGAGCTCCTTTTGAATTAAATGGGATTGAAGGGGGTTGTTTTATTTTGTGTGACAGCTCTTAAATGGGAAATTTCCTTTTCACATTTTTTCTTTTTTTTTTTTAACAGTGCATAGGTTTTTTTTTTTTTTAACAGACCATGGTCCTGCTCATCTGGCAGCTTGAGCTAAGGCTGCCCAGGACTTTGCTGCGTCTCAGAGTGGGGAAGTTGAATTTTTTGTGAGTCAGTTTCAGGAGAGATGCACCTGTTGGTTTGCAGTCCCCAACCTCTTGGAAATGTTTTAATTGCCAAGATTTAAGGAAAGATCTGTGGGAAGAAGTTTCTTACAGAAAGTGATTTTGTTTATAATTTTGCTGCAGTTACATGGCCTTTGATTCTTTTCTATTAAGGAATGAAACTGAATAAAATTTAGTTATATTTCCTTGGCATTTCCTCTGCAACAGTTCATTTATTATGTATAAATGCAGTGTTATGTATTCCAGGTAATTTATATAATTACTGTGCCATTAATGTGTCTGGTTAGAATCAACAAAATTAGAAAATGTGAATTTTCAGTGTCTGCAGTAGTGATTGCCTGGTTATGTTATATCCTGAATGGGATTCCCATGTGAGATCCTTCCTTTCTCTTTTTTTTTTTTTTTTTTTTTTTTTTTAGTATGTGAACCTTTAACACCAGCATGAGTTGCATTAACACTAAATGATTAGACAGGAAAAATATTTCATTGGAATGACATATATGTAAAACATGACTTCTTTAGTGATGTTATTAGAATATTTAATGTTTTCATTTCCTGGCCTCTGGGAATTTAGCTATGCAGCTTTAACATTGCACTCCAAAGGAAACAGGGAATGGTTTCCCCCTTGTTAATTCACAGAGCTGCTTGCCATGGGGTGTTACTGAGGGCCAAAATTCAATGTCTGAGACGATGCCAGTAATTAAATATACATGAACTGCTGGAGTAACAGAGATTTAAGGCAAAAATCCACCCAAAACAAAACCCAGCCCTCTGAAAGTAAGAATATTGGATGGGTTTTGTCTTCATGCTTCAGGATATAAATCAATATTAAATTTGGATTTGGGAAGAAGAAGATTTTTCCGAAGCACATCAGGAGGAATTGCTGTCACTGCTCCACCCTGTGTTCTGAGCCTCCCCTGCTCCAGCCAGGATGCTCTCCCTGCCAGCAGAGATCTTTAGCATGAAATACCACAGCATCAATGGTTTGTAAAAGAGAAGGGATAGATAAAAAAGGGATTCCTCCTTCATTTCCCCGCTGTTTCTGGAGCTGTTTGCAGCTCCATTCTGGGTGCTGCTGTAATACCAAGACCTGTTTGGTCAATTGTTGGAACCAAATAATCTTTCAGGTCTGTTCCAGCCCAGGCCTTTCTGTGGTTCTATAATTGTTATCCACCTCTGTTCAGGCCACGGTTTCCACCTAGCCAAAAATAAATAATTAGGGACTGCAGGAATGCTGGGGGATGTCTGTTCCTGGGTAGGAAGCTCTGCTGAACTGTTTAAAAAATAATAATCTGAAACATTTAAAATATCTTTGTCTTTATGGGTTTTATGTGGCCATCAGTCATCATACTGCTGTGTTTCTGCATGAAATCACTGCACTGGGAATATTTCTCAGTGTTTTCAGCCAAGGACTATCAGGCAGCCCATGGATGTCCTGAATTCTCCCACACTTCCCTATCAGCAGTTGTCCAAGACTTGATGGCTCTTCTCTCATTTATAAAGATTGGAAGCATTGTCAAGCCAGGCTTTCCTGATGTTTAAACATGCTTTTTGACTGTGTTTTCTTTGGAGTTTTTTGTTGCATTAGATTATAAAAACTTGGTGGATCAAAGTGGGTTGAATTCCAGCTGGCACAAAAAAAAAAAAAAAGAACGGTGATTTATTTTCTTTCATCCAGGATCATCCCTAGGTACTGTACTGTTCTTGGTTTTAGAAAACAGTATTTTTCTGCAGGGGTTAGAATTGGTTCATTCAGCCTTTAGGCCTTTCTTTGCTCCATAGTGGTTTTTATCAGTTCCAATCTGAGAGCACAGTGCCCTTTTCCTTGTGAGAAAATGTGAAGCTGTAGAGGGAGGGGAAGGAAGAAAAAGAGCAGGAATGTTATTTCCTCTCTGAAGTCATCACCTACAGAGCCAATGGCATTTTAATAGATGAGGTGCTCCCCATCCAATATTGTGATAGAAATTCATTGTGTGGAGGATCAGGGAAGTTGGGAAATAAAAAGCACAGAAAAGAAACAAGAAAATACTGATTTGAGCTGGAAGGAAGGGGAAGGGCAAAATGTAATAAATGGGATAGTTAATATTTAGTGATTTAATGGGGTCCTGTCAACCTTGTCTAAGAACTCTTGGATTCTAATAAAAGAATTCAGAAATGTTGGGTAGAAACCAGCTGCTCTTCATAAAGCTCTTGTCCAGCCAAAATGTAGTCAAGGGTTTTTTAGATGTTTGCTTGATTGTACATTCAGTTTTTCTATTTGTTTTTAGAAAAGGATTTGACTGATATGGGATTGATCTCAGGAAATTAGGGTGACACATTAGTTTTGGGGCAACAATTTGCTTTTCTATGTGGGTGCTTTGCTTCTGTGGAGAATAATAGATCAGGCTTCAAGATCTGAGCAATTGCCTGAGTTTATTATTTAGCTGTGCTGGTTTCTGTGTGTGAAATCTCCATTTTCCCACAGATTCAACTCGTGGAGGCAGCTTTGGGGAAAGAAATTACTTCAGAGCTTCGAAGAAACAAAAAGTGCAACTTTAACATCTTGGCCAAAAGCATTTAATACCAAGAATATTATAAATGCTTTCTGTTGGAATTGCTCCCTCTGGGCTGCTAATCTGGGAGCAATTCAGGCGTTTGCTTCTGACCTTACCCCCCTTCCTGGAGAGCCAAGCTCATGAGAGTGCAGGACAAGGGAAGGAGGGGCTGGCAGAGCTGTTGTTTTCCAAAGGAAATGAAGTCATGTCACTTTTGCTTGGAATTACAGCCTCTGCAATGTCTTCAGAAAAGGTGACGCTCCTCAGAAAGGAAAAACAGCTGATGGGAGGTCCTTGAAGGTGCCTTGAATGTTTGTGTGCTTTCTTCTCTGCCAGCAGTGCAGGCTGGCTGTAGCTTTATGTGAGTTGGTAGTTGGTAATTTTATCACTTTATCTGTTTGTTTTCTGATGGATGGCAAATACATCTCTTGGGATTAATTCACCAAGGTTACACCTGCAGGAGCAGGACACAGAGCTGTGAAATCCCCAGGGCATGGGAAAGGTGGCCCTTGGTGTCCCTGCAAACGGTGGTGTGTGATGTGGTCCCACTTTACCTTGTCTTGCATAATCTGCATTTTCATGTTATTCTTTGTGAGGATTGTGGTCCTGGCAGAGAGGCACTCAGGCTGCACACCCAGGCACCTGCATGGGCCTGTTGGATGGGTTTCCACCTGCAGGGCCCTGTTGATTCTGCGACTTGTTTTAAGTCATGAGAGTGTTTAAAAACCTTTCAGCCTCGGCAGCGATGTGCAAACAGTGCTGAAGCCAAGACTGGCCTCCTGCAAATGGCAGCTTTGGGAGCTGTCAGGAGTTTTTGGTATCTGCAGCAGGTCCTTGCTTCTGCTGCAGCAATGTGCTCCTTGGGACTGTTCAGGAGGCTGGGACTCACAGGGGAGAGCTTTTGTTCTGCTGGAGATGACCATACTGCTGTGCCCCCAGCCCATTTAAGTGATCAGCTGCCTTTTATCGTTGTTATTTTCTCCTTTTTCTTCCCCTATATGGGAAGTTTCAGTGCTAGTGGAGCATGGAGGTTTTATGTACTTGTTTTTTGGAACTAATAAAAACTTCCAATATTCTTCTCCTGAGCTCACAGCAGCCAGGCAGCATGGTGCAGCTCCTGGAAGGGGCTGAGTGTGTGATGGTGCATCTGGGATGTTGGAGTTTGGATGTTTGGGTCTGTTAGTCCTCAATTTGCTCCACATCCACCAGGCTTCATTTGCATTTTCAATGAGCCCTTGGCCTTTTGGTGCAAAGCCTTTGCACACCCTGTGACCTGTGCAGGGGGCACCTTCTGCAGCTCATCCCTTGTGAAGGCTCAGGAAAGGTTAACAGAACTGTTTATCCATTTTTTGCTCAATTTTTTACTTCTTCCTGCCTTTCCTGTTCTTACCCAGCCACTCAGGCTATGGGGGAGAAAAAAAACACGACAGGTTTCCTTGCAATATTGGTTTGAATGTTCTGGAAAACAGGAATCATGAGTCATTGGTCCTAAATTAACGTTTGTGTGCGAGGCTGAAATGACATGCAAGAGATGGGTCACCTCTGGAGACAGGAAGAGTGTGGTAACATGCTCAGAACTCTCAAGGCTACAGTTCAGCTCTTCCGTTTATAAAATCCTCATTGGGGAGCCTTGTAAACACCTCTGTGTACATTAGTCTTGCTCTTGAATCCAGGGTCTCAGCCTGGGAACAGGTTTTAAAAACAAACACTCCTCTTCTGTGGCTCTTCCACTTTAAAGTTTCTTTACATGTCCTTGGAACTTGCAGAGATCAGCAGTTTCTGGAGGAATTTGTTCAGCCAGGTTTCTTTTGCAAAGTGTAAACGCAAGCCACGGGGCTGAGATGGATTTCTGGATTTTGAGTCTTGAGGGTCTGTTTCTGAGCTACTTGCTGGCAGTAGGAAAAATGGGTTTCTCTGCATCTCCTAGGGAAATTTTATCAGTTGAAAGGCACTGGGGTTTCTTTTTATCTTTTTTTTCCCCCTCTCTTCTTCCTTTCCATTATTGCTAGACTCTGCCTTCCTGTTGTAGCTGGGCCATCATCTCCTCCTTTTCAGGCACCTGGATTGGAACACACTGCAGTGGAGCACACCGAGTGCTCCTTTAATCCTCTGATTGGCAAAACCATCTGTGTAAATGTCCTCATCTGCACACCCTGTGGAGCCAGAAGAGATTATTCCAGCCAGCCTCAATTGCCTCCCATGACCAGGAGGTCTGTGAGGGTCCTCTCCTGATTTCTGAAGGGATATTTTGGCCAAGCAAGGTCTCTCTCTCTTGCTTTGCTCAGGTACTGTGTACTATTTTTAGGCACTACTGGCTTTGGCTTGCTTTTTTCTTTTTGACAGAACAAAAATAGGACAATATTTATGCATCATTTGGGTCCATCCTGAAGTGTGTTGTTGTTGGTTTTTGTGGCGTTTGGGTTTTTTTTTTTTTTTTTTTTTGCAGTGCTTGATCTTTGTCATTTTGGTAATCAGCATTAACCTGAAGGGTGCTGATTTTATCAAGCCTTGGAGTTCTAATTGGTTGATATTGTTTAAGAAGCCAAAAAAAGCCTCAGAACCTACCTAGGTTAAAAACAAATATCCTAAGTCAGGATGAAATTCCTCCTTCACTGAAATGTGGTGTAGAAAAATATTTCACCACTACAATGCCTTTCAAGAGCTTGACCTTGGATTGTTAATCTCAAAAATATGCAGTGCAGATGAGTTTTTTCTTTTCTAGAGAGGGAAGAAATGCCATGTTTCTCAAAAGACCTCCCTGGAATTAAGGGAAACCAAACTAAAACCCAGAGTGGATGATAAATGGAGTACAGGCTAATCTAGGAGTTACAAGAATTTCATGCCACCAGAATCAGCTTTATTTTGTTAATTTGCCTTTTTTTCCCCTTGCTGTCCCATTATTCTTGTTGTAATTTGCTATCTGTCAATGTATACACACTAGTAAGTGCTTAAATTCTGTGTGAGAAGCTGCAGCCTTGGAAGTTGAAATGCTCCATATTTAGCCTCTGCTCATGTGCCTTATACCCAGATTTCATCCAGGCTGCTCGGCTTGGGTGGGCTGAACCCCTCTGAGAATTTGGCACAGTCCAGCTTCTGCTGTCTCAAACAACTGCTGAGGTGCCAATTTCACATCTGCTGCCACACACACCTGGGGCTGGGTCAGGTTGGATCCCTTTGGACAAAGAGCTCTGCCCAGCCTCCCAGCAGTGACCAGTCCAGCCTCTCAGGAGCAGAGATGGTCACTTGCTCAGGCCATTCAGGGGACAGGAAAATGCCACTTTGGATGCTGGAGCTGGGTTTGAGGGTTCTGCTGGATTACAGCTGAAACTGCCTCAGCTGCTTTGAGCTGGTGGAGGGGCTGGGTGTGCCACTGGCTGGCCACGTGCAGGGGAGAGTTCTGCATCCAAAATGCAGTTTGTGGTGGGTGGTTTCAGCCATCCAAGGAAAACCAGACAGCTCTTGGTCAGGCCAGGGTGCCCTCCCTGCTTTGCCTCCGGACACTCAGCCATTGCTGCACGCTGGCAGCACAAACCTGCTTTCATCTCTCCTACTGTTTGGCAATCTGCTCTTCCTAAATACACTTCCTATAATTATATTTTTGCTCCCCAGCTCTCTTGAAACTGGAGGAGTAAGGGGCTGCCTGCACTCCTGGGCACAGGGTGGTGGTGAAGAGGACGTGTGGGATACCTGTGTGTTTTAAACACAGGGGGTTAATGGGGAAATGGAGCTGAAACCAGCCATGAGCAGACTGGCAGGAGGAGGGTGATCAGTAGAAAAAACAAAAGGTTTTGAAGGCAGGGCATGAAATGGAGGAGAGCTGGCTGCCATGGCATGGCTGTGCATTTGGGAGAAGGAAGATGCTCTGTTCCCAGTCCACCCTGGGAGCGTGGTGTGGGGCTGGGGGGCCCAAGGAGAAGTGTGTGGGTCACCTTGGGCAGGGGTCTGACCAGGTGTGAGTAGGGTCTGCAATCCCCAAAGACCTGCCAGCCACCTGGGCTTTGAAGTATCCTTGAGGCTGACAAGGAGAGAGGTTTGAGCAATATTGTTCTGGGTTTTAATTAAAAAGACCTATGTTTCTGTAAATGCTTTTTTTCAGGGGGGTCAGTATTTGTTAAGGCTCTTGCTGATGGTGAAAATTGGAGGTGACTTATTTCTAGAGCATTTAGTCTTCTACTGGCCAGAGTAGGCAGGAAGCAGGGCTTGTCACAGCATTTGCCACTGGCACTTCCCTGTTAAACTGCACATCATTTCCACTTACTTTTTACGAAAGGATGAGGAAATTTCTGTGTATTTATCAAGGAGTTTTATTCTCCAGTTTTTCTTTCCCCGTTTTGAGAACTATTTTGCAGGACTGTGTTTCTGTGGAAGAATGTGCTGGGTTTTTAGTAGCTTACAAAGCACAAATAGTGTGACACCCAGAATTGTGGTGTGGGACACCAGGGGTGGCTTGATGCTCTTGGCTTTGTGTAAGGATGTCATGGGAATATGGTACCTGATGCCAAGCACTTGGCTATGAGAAGGTTGACGTATCACAGGGAAGAGTTAATTTCTAATGAAGGGGAAAACTTCGATGGAGAGGGAAGAGAATTCCTATAACAGAACAAGTGGCAGAATTTCAGCTCCTGCAGAAAACAGGAAAACAATAGAGAGAAAAAGAGGAGAGGTTAAAACATTGCAGCTGCAATTGGAAAAGCTGTGTTTGCTGGGAAGTCTTAGGATAGAGGATGCCCTAAAAAAATAAATGAGAAACAGAAAAATGAAACGTTAAAACATGTACTTTTCTTCCCATCTCTCGTTTGCCAGATCTCAGTTTGTTTTCTGTGTGCACCTGCAACCCAGTTCAGGCTGAGAAAGATCTGAGTAGGCAAAGGTCTGCTGGAATGGAAACATTAGGAAATTAGAGTTTTTATATTATACAGAATTATTTGGAAGACTGGTTTTAAGTTTTTTAATGTGCAAATGCAGTTTTCTGAATATATATGAGGTGTTGTACATCTATATTGACTGCTTCCACTATATTATTTCCTTTTGGTAATGCTCAAGGCCTTGTTAAAATTGGGTTTATTGCAATGCTTGTTCACACATTTCTAGAAAAAGGGCATGTGTATAATCATCTGTTTCAAAATGAAGCATCAAATGGCAGTTCCACACTGGAGTGTAACAGAATATACATTTGAAGGCTTTTCTGGTTTTTTTGGGTTTTTTTCCCCTCTACTTAGAGCCATGTGCAGCCTCTGCCTTTGTCCTCCTGGCTTGCTCACTCATTACTGTTTGCATCTCCAGGTTACAACAAAACAGTCAAATGCTGTGGTCATTCATCTCTGAAACCTTTAATGAGCTTATCAGGAAAGAACTATAAATATGTATCTTGTACTTCTCTTGTATAGGGAGATGCTTCCTCAGGCCATGAATAATTACATTGGCCCACCTAAGCTAATTACAGACTGTCTCACTATTCAAAATACCCTCTGGGGAACATTGTTAGGACTCTCTTACCAGGTCATTGGCTTCTCTGCAGCCTGAATATTACCTTGGCCTTTACTACCCTGATCAAAAATGCACTGTATGGGAGCTTTTGCCATGCCAATCTGGGACTTGTTTTCTGCTAAAAGCATCATCTTTCCTCCTCCTTGAATGATGATCTGAGAGGGACAGGGCAGAGCTTGTCTGCATCAGGCTCTTTGGAGTCCATCCCTCAGTTCAGCAGTGCAGCTGTTAATGCTTCTGTGAGAGTCTGTTGAGTGGCAAGGTGGAAGACAGCAAGTCCTAAATGTCCCTGGTAAATCTGATGGTTTGTGCTTCTGCCATGATTACCTTTCAAATCTGTTCAGTGTTGTCTAGCAAACTTAACTCACCCGCTTATCTTCAGGAAAACAAATGTACCAGTTATTGCCTACTGGAAAGTGCGAGCTGAGCTGTGTGGTTTTTTTTGTTTTGTTTTTTTTTTTTTTTCTTTTCAGTGGGCTTGCTGTGATTTTGTTTTGACAGATTGAGCTGTGTTTCACTTTGCTTTCATTTTTCACCCTGTCAGAAGAATTTTTAGTGCATTTTTTTTCCCTTCCCCAGCCTCTTGCTGTCTGTATGGATCAGTGCACTGAAGCAGTGACTCCCTCTCCTCTGCATTGCTGCTTTGCAGCTTCTTGTGCCACAGAGGCCTGAGCTGAACCTTCTCCATGGGAAGCTTGGGTCAAACCTTGGCCATCTCAGTGGGCAGCATCTTCTGCTCTGGCCAGGAGAGCTGGGAGGGGCAGGTGAGCCTCCAAGTGGGAATGTCTTAGGCAGTCTGAAAGTTTTCTTTATTTTTCACTTGACTTGTGCTGTGTTTCCCTGACCCACCCCGAGGAGCAGCACACCCTGGGCTGGATCAGCTCCTCTGCTTGGGGTGTGCTGTGCACAGTCCCTCTGCCTGGGTGTGGAGAGGATGTAGGGCTGTTGCTGCACGGGGTGGTTTGCTGAATTTGATGTGTGTGAGGGTTTAGGGGTTCAGCTTCCACTGCTGCCCTCAGCTGAGGGACGCCCCCTCATGAGCCCCTCATCAGTCACTGTGGTAATCTCAGGAAGCTTCATGCCCATGTTAGAAGAGAGTTGCTGCTGTGCAATAACCAGAATAATTAGAAAATGAGAGGGTTCAAACCAAACTCACTTGACCACTTGCCAGGCCTAAACTGAGCTGGTGCTGAGAAGTTTAGTGGTGAGTGAGTGCCTGAGCAGCACTGACTGAAGCTGGGGGAAGCTGAAGTCAGGTTTAACTGTGCCATCTTTGTGACAGCAGTCTCTGTAACAGAGCCCTGCAGAATGGACTGTGCTCAGTGGTGTAAACCTCTCAGTGATGCTGCAGTCCCTGCCCTGGGGAGCCTCTGCTCCAAGGGGAGCAGCACAGGAACATGAGCTGCTGCCAGCACTGCAGCATGTGTGCTGCTGGAAAATGAGCTGCCAGATCCCTCCTGCACTGAAGGCAGTCTGGGTGCATTAACCACGTTAGACACATCTTGGTTTGTTCTTTTTATTAGCAAAGGCCCTGTGTTTGTGCAGGGCATGCACATGGAGCTTTCCCTCCGCAGGCTCCGTGTCCCTGCCGTGCTCCCCTCAGCAGCAGGTGTGGCTGGTTCCTGTGGGTCCCTGCTGGGGCTGCAGTGGCACATTGCTCCCATGGCTCTCACTGCCTTGGCATGTGTTCTCCAGGGACCAGATCCTGCTGCTCTGCCTGCAGGGAGCTGAAGTGATGGTGATCATGTATCAAATTCTTAAGTACTTTTTTCTTTTTTCTCTTCTGAGCTTGGATTTCTTTTTTTGGCTGCAGTTTCCCCTTTTTTATGGGCTACATGTGCCATTCTTGCCTGCTTAATACTTCATTTCTTGAGAAGTTCAGTCGCAATGCAGTGATCAGCAGGTCTGGCTTTATTATGAATTCTTCCAAATTCTCTCTCAGTGTCTAGCAGTGTACTTAGGACAAGCAGAGATTTATTTGCATAACTGGTCAAACAGAGGTTAGTGTGAAATAAAATACATGCATGTGCTTCTCTCGGCCTCCCCCAATGCAAGGTCAAGGCTGGCTTATTTTTTCTGAGTCCTCCCATTGTCAGAACCTCTCAGGGATCTGGGCTCTGGTCCACTTGCTGTCAGTAGTAGTTTACTTTGCTTCTCAGTAAATTGTCCAAGTTTGCAAACCTCCCCCAAGGCTATTGTATGACAGCATCCCTCATGTGATGGGTCTGGTAGCAGGAAAAAAAAAAAATACTTTCTTGTAGTCCAAACATGCAGCCCTTTCAATTATGTACGAGTGAAGTGCTCAAAGGATGCAAACCCCTTGAAGTTGGCTCAGGTGTCTCTTCTCCCCCCATTCTCCACCCTCCCTGGTGCTTTATCATAGTGGTGGGGTGAATTTGCCATTCACTGGGTGAAACAGAGGGAGAGAATGATCTGGAGAAACCCAACCAGGGCTATACCAAGATAACATTTTTGGCTGTGCTGGTCCTTGAGGCACAGCCTCTGCCAGGTGGAGTACTCTTTGGGGAAGTACTGCTGTGCACTTGTCCTCCTCTGGGATTCTTCCTGAAGCAATTACTGCTGCTGTTCCATGAGATAGAACTGGGAGGATACATGTTCTGCCAACCTCTGGCCTTTCTTCATGGATAAAATGAAGCCCTGAAGCAAGGCAGTTCAGTGCCTAAGTGATACAGAGCTCTCTGAATGGCTGTGGGCCAGTTCAGGTTTTGCCTCAAGTCCTGACCCTGTGGTGAGCCCAGGCAATTCCCCTCTCAGATATCCCTAAAACTGGGGCCCAGTGTGTTGGTTATACCTGGATCTGCTGCATGAGGTGCTTTGGGCAGGGCCTGAGGACAGGCTGAAGGGAGCAACTCACCTCCTAGAAGGTCTGTCCCTTCAAAAGGTGGATAATTATTGGCATGTGCCCCTTATGCCCTTTCTGGTCCTCTCCTGCCTCCATAAGAAGTAACCAGAACTGTCCTCAAGCAGTGGGGTGGTGCTGGAGAAGGGACTTGCCAACTACAGGCAAGGGCCAGTGTTCACAGTCAATTGTCTGCAGCTTTCCAGTCCCAGATCTCTCTGAGTCATTGTTTGAGAGATTTGCTACTGGAATTCCCTTCCCTGATGGCTGGAGAGGGATTGGAGATGAAAGGAAGGTAGTGATAACAGTGGAAAATGGGTTTTCCACTCCTTCCCTTTGAATGTAGAATGCTTCATTCTGCCTGGAGTTTAGCTACAGGTTACATTTAAAATGTTTGTTGAAGCTGGGAGTGGTTAGACTGGTAGCTTAAAATAAATAAAGGCAGTGACTTGAGACAGTGAGGTAGGAGACAGTGGCAGCGGAGTTGTAACTGACTTATTTATTGCAGCCTTGAGAGCAAGAAATATTACAGAGGACAAAATTTTTGTAATGTTCATATAAGGCTGTAAGAAATTGATTACAGCTCAGGTATGTTTTGTTGCATGCTGCTGGGAAGAATCATAAAAGTCATGCAGCAAAGTTTTGAACATCATGTTATTGCCAGTCTGCTCCAAAGCCCCATTTGCCACAATGAAAACCTGTCATTTGTTCTTTTTGCTAATTCCAGCTGTGCTGGCTTCCAGCTTCTGTGAGTTGCTGCTTGCAGGATTCAGCTTTTTCAGGCTGCAGTCCTCTGGGGGTGAATTGTTTCTTCTATTCTCAGCCATTTAAAACAAACAAACAAAAAACTCAGGATTTTGCGGAAGTGTTTCCCCACAGATGTGTTTTCTTTTAGTTATTATTTGTAATTTGTATTATTTGTCCTCTTCTGTCATACTAAGAACTTTGGAAAGGCTTTCCTAGTGTTCTCCCCATTTTATCCCACCTAATCCCATTCTCCCACTGAACCATGCAGGACTTGATGCACCAGCACATGGTGCCCAGCAGCAGCTCTGGGAGAGGGCAGCTTTCCTGCAGCTGGTCCTGATGGGACCAAGCCCTTCACTTGCTCCTTGTCCTGGAGGATTTTGGGGGTCCTCAGCAGTGGCTTGAACCCCTGGCCACCCCCTTCATGCAGCTTCAGCGCGAGGGTAAGCAATAGATCTTGTAAAGATTCGTTTGGGGTTTGGCATTTACGATGCTCTACGGCCAGAAATTCACCTCTCCTCTTGCTCTCCTTACACTTGCCCAAGGCAGTGTGTGATAAATCTCTGTCTCTGAGCATCCACAAGCCTCTGCTGGTAAACGAAGTTACTTTTGCCTGTTTACGTTCTGATATTCTTTCAGGGAATGTGCATTAAATTGTTTTTCAGGTGGATCTCCTCTGAATAAATGGCATCTTGTGCCGCTTCAGGAACTGCAAGGAGCAGTAGAATGAAAGCCATAAAAATAAAATATATGCATTGCTGGTGTCCAGCAAGACTAAAGACTAAAGCTGACAATAAAAGGGACACAGGAGTGCTGTCTTCCTGCCTGGCACCTCGCAAGGTCCGTGGTCTCTGCAGGCCTGATGGAAGGTGTGGTGGAGCAGGCTGGGTTGCTCACAGTGATGCTGGGTGATTTGGGGCAGGGATTTCCTAGCAGTTACCCTGGATTTGAGTTCATCCCTGAAAACACACTGCACACAGTGCCTTGCCCTCGTTTTTGTTGATAACTTGGAGCTGACTGTAGAGGCTGGTTTGGCCTTTGCTTGGCAGAGGTTTGTGTGCAGAACAGACAAGGTGCTTTGAGGTTATGAAGCCCACCTGCTGTTTGGCAGTGCTGTTTGAGATGAGGGAGGGTGTGTGGGGGCTGAGTGTGCTGACAGACTGTTCCTGCACAGGTAAAACAGGTTTGATCCAAACTTGTTAGTCAATAGCTGTGCTCATGTGTTGCTGCAGCTGTTCTTAGCACACCTCTGCCCAAGTCCTCATGTTACTTCAAGGAGAAAAGTCTGGTAAGCTGGACACAGGATTGCTGAGCTGCACAAGATTGTTAACCTGCTAATTTTAAGCCATTGCATTACTTTGTCACTGGCATCAATGAAAGCAGCACTTGCCACTTATCTCCTGGTATATGCCTATGATTGAGCAGCAGAGAGAGGGATTTAAATTGTCATTTCCAGCTTCACTGATGATCTGACACTCTGTGAACAATCATCCCACCAGATCTCAGAAGATGGAAGTGCAAATCCCACTCAGTCTGTGTGAACCAAGAAGGAAAGTCAATGGAAGCACATCTGAAATAGCTGCAACCACGAGGAGAGGATTAAATAATACGGCCCTCAGACAAAAGGATTCAGTTGTGTTTATTTTGACATTAGGAGAATGGGGTTGAATGAGAACATGTGTGGTGTTGTTTTCAGCATGTCTGGCATTTTGAGATGTAGTTTTGTGTGAAAATGAAGTGCAGTCTCTGGTTGCAGAACCTTAAATATGATGATAATTTATTTGAAACTTCTCAAACAGTAGAGGTGGTACTTTTGGGAGGACTGAAATGTTCACAAATGGTTGTCTATGAAGCTGGATTTCATTTTGATACTACAAAAAGTGCCTCAACATTTTTTATTGTTATTGCTTTTATTATTATTTTGCTATTAAGTGCTGAGTATCTTTGGGCCTTCACTGACTAGAGGGAACTGTAAGACATTCAGTACATCTGATACTTCCTATGTACAAGATCCAAGCATGGATTTGAGTGCCTGCCTTCTCTAGTAAGGATCTTGATTCATGTAATGTAAACTTAGAACAACAAAATTAGATTCAGATGCTCCCTTCTTTTTCTTCTTTTTTTTTTTTTTTTGTCCCTGTTGCAGTCCTAAGCCAAATGATTTACTGTGGAATATAGTTGAATTGCTTGTTTTATCTCATGAAACAAATACGCCTTTGTTGCTCTTTTGGACTGATGTTTTCCTTAGCTTGCAGTTGTGGCTTAGCTATACCCTTCCTTCCCTCTTGGACTTTTTAACTTTTCTCACACCATGCACGGATCTTGAGTTTGGCCTTCTCTGCTGGCTGATGAAATTGTCTTTGCCATGCCATAGGAGCCTGCTGCCTAGGCAGTGGAGATACACTGATAAACCCTTTGCTTTTGTGTTAGAATTGGTGTTTTGTTTTGATACAGTGTATATCATTTCCCATTTGAAACCGCTGTTATTGTATGCTTGGAAAAACCCTCTTACTTGGCATTGGCAAAGGAAGCAGAGTTTAAAAAGAAAGAAAAAAAAAATCCCTTTAATTTAATAAGCAGTATTTCAGGGTTCCTTTTGTTACGTGCTACCTTTTGAACTCTGCAAAGCAGCATGCAGATCTAATCCACACCAGCGTCACTGCGCTGGGCTGCACAAGTAAACACTTTAAATGGGAGGAAGCACCTGCGCATCGCTATTGTCTCCCTTCTCCCATTAGCAAAAGTCTCGGGGCTGACTCTGCTCCAGCCAAACCCTCCAGGCAGTGGGAATCCACAGGCAGAGTGCAAACCTCCCTGCCCTGGGCTGGAGCAGTGGGAGCACCTCGGGGACAGCTGGCCATGGAGGGGAGCATGGGGCTGCGTGTGGACACCCGCACACGGGTGGGCTACCGGGCGCTCGCCCATCGCCTCGGCAGCGTGGGATGCAGGGATCACAGGGATCACAGGAGCCAGCAAGGTGGGTCTGGGCAAGGCATGCTCTGCCTGGGACTGTTCTGGGGCTGGGGAGGCCGATGGGCCTTGAGAGCCACAGTGCTCTCAACATAATGCTCTGGAATCATCGCTGTCGTCCCACTCGTTTGTGTAACCGAGTGCTTGACTTGATTGCTTTCCCATGGAGTTTGTGTTTTTGCACCATTCCTTATTGAGGAACTGGTGAAATGTGTTATGGGCATAGATATAACCTACAGCAAGTTTACAAGGCAAAGTTTAAGGCTGAAAAAGCCGGTTTGAATAGAAGAGCACTGAAGGCTAAAATCTCTTTAATTTACGCAAGACAGGTCAGGTAAATTACCATGTGATTTACCATGACCCAAAAGTATCTGCAAACAGAAGTACTGGTATAAAACTTCTTTTGAGCTAGAAAACCAAAACATTAAAAAGTTCATTGTTTTGAAGCTAAATTTGACTAAATTCAACTTAGAAAATACTAGGATGGGTCTTCTGTCTCCATTGCTGTGTTAATGTTGTGCTCTGTGCCTAGTGAGAAATATTGAGGAGGCATAGAAATCACAGGATAAAGTGCTTAGTGTGAAATAGGAAATCTTGTTAGAGTAGCATCACTTAGGGATTTTTAGGTTTTCAGTCTCTATGAGACATTTTATGGTTGTGTAGTACCTGGGGAGCTGGAACTACATCTTAATTTATTGAGTGTTCATTTATTGAAGTTTGAGATGCCTTTGAAGATATGTTAGTAATTATTTTATTAATCCTTCTAACATCAGTTTCCATTTAGGAGAAATTGTCTTTGTGCCCTCTAGTGGAAAAACTATTTACTTGAAAGCTTCTAAATTGGGTGAAGTTTTTGCAAAGAAAGGTGGAATGTGTGAGAAAAGACACAGAGGAGCAGAACAAGGCTGGAGAGATGAAGTGCTCTGTGCTTCCTCTACTTCAGTCCTCCCAAAACTGTAACGGTGATGACATGCACAGACTTTGTCAAATAGAGAAGATATTCAATATTCATATCAGTTGGACTTGGTGAAATTATTCTAGGTATAATTATGAGGAAAACCCAGTCTCAGCAAGCTCTGAACACTTGTCAATCATGAGTAATTGCCATCAATGTTCTCCAGGGATGTCATGGAGAGGGAAGAGCAAAGCAAAGCCCACACTGGACCTTCAAAGGGAGGAGAAAGAAAGACACAGAAAATGAATGATCAAGGAATATGACACTGGTTTCTCAAAATAGTTCCAGAGCACTTTGTTCATAGCAGAGAGGAGGATGGGATGAAAAAAAAAAATCTGGCTTAAAAACAAATAGGTGAATCTGTCCAACTTCCCTCTTTAATGGGGTAACTCGTTAATGTGTGAGAAGGGCTGCTGATGTGACTGAGGCTTAGGAGCAGGATTTGGATCATCTTGGTGAACAGGAAAGCCAGCAGGGCACCATCGTGATGAGGAGGAGGGAAGAGGAAGGTGCAGAGGTGGCTCTGAGGGAGCAGGAGCTGGATGGCCGAGTGCAGCAGCCAGGGTGGTACTGGGTGGTGTGACCTGCTGTGCATGGCCAGCCCAAACAAACCAACACCCTCCTGAGGTTTGAGGAAAAGACTTAAATCTCTCTCTGAGTCATCTTTACAGAAGCTCTGTGCGTAAGGCAGGGCTGGAAATCCCTTCCTGCTGCACCAAGGGGAGCTGGGCAGTGCAGGGCAGGGGGAGAATGGTCACAGTGGCAAGTCTGGGCATGAACCACAGAGGTGGGAGACTCAGCAAATGAGGCTGGAGAGGGAATACTGAAGGAGCTGTATTTGGAAATATAAGCCTGAGTGCAGGCAACACATTTTCTGATGCATAAAAGATTTCTGTAAAAAGGATGATCATTAGCTCTTACTTGCTACTGGAGAAAAATACCTTGATTTGCCAGAAAAAAAAATATTCAAGGTGCAGATTGGAGAAGAGTTTCTCACTAAGAGGTAATGAAGCAAGAGCAAAAGAAATTGTGAATCTGCTTCACTGGAGGATTTGCAGAGCAGTTAAAGCAGTGCCTCTTGCTGATGGTGTGATTTCTCCCCCTCTGTTGCCCTCTGTCCATCCACCCACTACACAGGGTCTATTTCACTCATTGCCCTTCCAAGCTGGACTTTTTATTTCTGTTGCTAGAGTTGGTTTCAGGGGCCAGGGGTCAAAACCAGTAGCAGTGTAGTAGGCTATTGCATGGCTTTGGGATATAAATTCTGCTCTCAGTGCAGTCATGAAAACTTCAAGCACGGATGTAGATCACAAGAAGCTACTGCTGTCCCATATATCTTCCCTTCTCTGTTTCTTTCTGGAGCTGCTCATTCGGGATGCTATGAGAGCAACAGATGTGAACGTGGTGGAGTCCCCACACCCCCCTCCCATCACTGTCATCCTCCCTTTCCTCGTACTGGACTGTCATTCTTGTTTATTTTGGTTTGAATTATAATTGCAAAGCCTCTTGCAGTGTTGTTTGTGTGCTGTGTGTCGTGAGTCACTGTTTGTGTTTGCTGCCGTTCGCGTTGCCGATCCTCTCCCCCGTCTCGCTTGCAGCCACAGTTCCCCTCCCAGTATCCTGGAGCCTCTCCTATTCTGAGTCTTCAGCACTCCTGTGAGTGCAGGGAAAAGCAAGCTGTCAGGGAAGATCCAGGATTAGCCTTTTTTTCCCCCTTTGTTTTAGCTTTCTTCTGGCATTTTGTAATGGTCCTTGTTCAACTCAAAAGACTCCTTGGAGATTCCTTCCCTGAGATCTCTGTGCTCAATTAGTCTCTTCTCGTATTTCTACCAGGCAGCAAGATCAATACTGTGTTTTCTGGCTCGCAGATTTCAGGAAGGGGGGTGGAAATCGTGTTAAAAAGACCTTTTTTGAAGTTACTGAGGTGCTCATGTGCAATTCCAGCACCTGCCATCACAGTGGAGGTGTTAATTTCTTCACATGCATTGTCACTTGGGTGGACACTTCAGCATCCTGCTTAAGATCATAAGTTTGGACCAAGTGGGGCTGACCATGCTGGCCTCTGAGAAGGGTTGTGGGTGCTCTGGGTGGATGGGGAAGAGACTCTCCATGCCCTCATGGCCTTGGGTGATCCCTTGTGCTGCTTCTTTGTGCTCCTGGTAAAGTGCCATCATTGCTAGCCAAGAAATCCTACAGCTCCGTGCCTGGGCAATCTGAATGGTAATGGCTTACAAGTCACTCTGTGGATTTATCAAGGAGAAACAGACACTTTCTTTATGTCAGCTTAATGAAGCTTCAGCTCACAGAGCTCCATGTGGGAGAATTAGCAGTGGGTCTCGAGTCTCTCTCAGGTTGTCCAGAAGCTCAGCAAATGTTTGATTGTGAATCTACTGTAAAATAGCTGCAAGATTCCTGTGCCTCAATTAGCAGCCTTGCTAGAGAGCAGGCAGATTTTCAGGTAAAAAAATGTCCATTTTGACTCTTTAAGTGTTCTCATGTGGCCCATAGAATGTAAATGTTTTACTCTATTTGTAATGCAAAACCTTTTAATTATCTCCAATTCATAAATCCCTAGTTTGTTACTTCACTGCTTGTAAGAGAATGCTCATCTTTTAGTGGGTAGTAATCAGTGTCAGAGGAAATGGGGAATAGATGGTGTGTTTTAAATGGTGTCAGTTCCAGCAAAGGGGAATGTATAATTTAAGTCACTTACAGTTAATCATCCTTTAAACACTGAATCCCAGCCTCTGCTGCTTGTCTCCCAGGAAGCTGACAGCTTTTTAATGCCACTGTGGCAACACTTGCAAGTTCCTTAACCTGCTCTAGGCTGTGATGTGGCTCTGTACCACGTGTATTGGTGCATCCGTGGCTGATTCTCTGAGCCTGGATGCAGCTGGATGCAGGGGTTGGTTGGGCTCTGCTTTACTCACTCCCAGCCCCAATTTTGGAAGTCTCAACTGTTTTACCTTTTTACGGAGCGGTAACATCTGTTGTAAGTACCACAGCAAATGTAACAGCTGCTGAGGCTGGGATTATGGATCTGGGGTGTGTGTATAACAGCTAAACATATTCTAGTAATTCAGCAGGTTGAAAAATAAGGCAGATCAAGCTGCGTTCATCATGCTCTGGAGCTGTGTGGTGGGGATGTTTCCTGATGGAGTGAAATTGTGCTGGTTCAGCCTAGGTTCCAGTGCCTGGAAGTGTGAGGCTTTGACCTCATGCATTTCAGCAAGGGAACAGGGCAATGTGGGGTGCAGCAGGTCCTGATCCTGCCTGGGGAGCAGAGCAGCAGTGCCCTCAGTGCTTGTGGGACCCCACCAGTTGTGATCATTGTGTGTGGGGCTGGTGACATGCATACAAGACACTGGCTATTCACTTCAGTGACAATGTGCATGGTTTCAACCTGCACATGTAGATGCATATATAAATACATGTGCACATATATAAGGGAGACTTCAGGCACTTTTAAAAAGCAGCTGAGAAGCCCTGTTTGGACTCATGTGGGATTCTGACCCCTGGCTGCCTCCCCTCTGCCTGCTCCCTTGGCAGTCTTGCTGCAAATAAAGTAATTTAATGCAATTCTTGCTCCCAGCAACTGGTTGATGGCATTGATGGAGTAAGTGGAATTTCACCCATAAAAAAAATACATCTGGGCTGCTGGGGAGTGAGCCCCACAGTCAGAAAGGGTCAGTGGGTTCAGAATTGGTCACCTTTATTTGTGATTGCCCATTGAGATGGCATTAGAGCTGACTGACCATCCACATGGGCAATAGGTATTTTTTGTTGTGCCTAGCGGTCAAATGGTATGGTCTTAAATTAGAAGCTGCCACTTCTGCTTAGAATAAAACTTGCATTTCTCTGTACATATGAAAATGGGAGCGTTTCAAGCCCGCTGCGCTCGGCGGAACGCAGCGGATTTGCCAAGGAGCCCATTAGTGCTTGCAGAGGTTCAGAGCGAGGAGGGGGCAGCGGGAAGGAACATCTTAATGAGCTGGGGTGAGGAGTTGATGTGAGGACACGGAGCACTCGGAGCCACCTTCTGCTGCAGGGGGGATCCAGCTGTGGCTGGAGGAGCGGCAGACTCGGGGAGCGGGCGGCTCGGCGCTGCTGTCGCCCAGGGGAGGAGGAGGAGGTCTCCCAAGTGCCTCTCCCAGAGTGTCCTGCAGTGTTGGAGGTAGTTCAAATGTGGATCAGGAGGTGGTGGAGGAGCTTTGGTTCTCTGCTGCCCACAGCCACCAAGTGAATCAGCCACAGAGGAGGGAAGAGCTGCTGCTGACCCCATTTCCCTGGGGCTCAGGGGTCTCAGGTCAAGCAGGGTAGGAGGGTGGCAAGTTCAGCCTGAGCTGTGGAAAGGATTCTGCTCCCATGTGATAGCTCAGGAGATGGGTGGCAGCCATGGTCTGAGCCCAGCAGAGCCCCATGAGAGTGGTGCTGGCTTCACTGAGGCTGCATCTGCTTGGAGCATGGGCAGAACTGGCCCCTCGGCTTCCAAAAAACCTCTTAGAAACACACAGGCTCAGCACCAGCTGTGGTGTGGGCTGGCCTGGGGCTCCCCTGTGCTGGGACTCCTTCCTGGCAGTGCTGCTGTGCCAAACTCCCATTCCCCACACCAAAGCCATCCTGGATGGGGACAAGACACCCTCTGTGACCCTCTCTGGTGCCATGGGAATGACCCATGCCCACCAGAGCACATCTCAGGTTTCTGTCTTGAGGGATCTGCTAGAGGTGTGGTGGAAAAATCTAGTATTCCTTAATTGTAGTAGAGCTTCTCTTCCTGGAGTGGCTCAGAGTTGGCAGGTGCCACCAGGTTATGCTGTGTTGGCTTTCAGTGGCAGTCTCATCTCAAAAATTGGGGGATTTGTAGGGTTTGGGGGGGAAGATCTTAGAGTGGAACATGGAGTCTTTTGTCTGTGCCTTTAGAGCTCTCCAAGTTGTATTTAATTTTTAATTTTATTATTTGAAAGATAGAGCACTCTGTAGTGACAGGAGGAACTAAAGGTATAATTGGGAGTTTGTTCTGTTCATGTCACCTTGGTTCATATTGCTGAAGGAGTGGTAGAAAGCACATAATTTCCTTGAATTTATTCACTGCTCAGAATTACTCACAGCATAAATTTCTGGGAAAAAAAAAAAACAACCAAGCAAACAACTTAGATGTTTATGTAATTTGTGAGATAAGCTCCAATAAAAAAAAAAAAGAGCATTTAGCTTACTTAGTGCCCACTCCCCCTGAGATTTAAAGGAACAGTAACTGTTAAAGGGTTCTTTGCTGTAGGATTTTTCCAGTTTTGTAATGTAAAGGTTCATTTTTCTTGTTTCCTGGGCAAAAAGATGATCTGAAAGCCTTTTCCTTAATAAAAGTGCATGTTTGTTCTTTATCGCATGACTCCAGGAGCTGAGTTTTTTTTAGGAAAATCATCAGATATGTGTGAAAATCATCAGTGTTGGCAGCACTGAAGTCGTTAAGGACAAGTTCAGTGCTGTATTTGCTCAGAACTGAGTGTATTGGGACCAGGGAGGTTGCAGCAGTCTGGCGTGCTGAACAGCCTGGCTGTTTGAAAGCTCCTGCTGCAAGTGCCTGCGATTATATTTTGAAGTTTATTTTGTGCTGCACTTGATAAAACTTCATTCATTGCACTGTTTGACTCTAAAAGGCAAAATCCTGGAGAAGTGCAAGTAGCTTCTTCAGGGAAACATGGATTTTGCTCTTGGCAAGCTGTTGATGTCAAAGCTGCAAGTGGAGGTGTGCTGTGCACCTTTGCTGTTTGGGGTGCTTGGAGGTTCCTCATTTTCATGTCTCTGGTGACACGTGACTCTCCGGTTGGGTGTGTTGAGCTGTACTGTGGTCCCAAAAACAAGTCCTTGTGCAGGAGGAGGCCAAAGCCATTCTGATGGTGACTGGTGTGGCCCCCTCACCCTGCTTTGCTGGGTGTTTGTATGGGAAGACCCAGTTTCAGCTGAACATCTTCAAATTTATGACTTTTTGAGCTGGACATTGACCTCTCCCTGCTTCATGGTAAAGCATGAGGCTGCCAGGTCCTTTCCTGGTATCACCACATCCCCCATGCTCAACATCACTTCCCAGCCGAGCTCTGTGGTGACAGTGACCCCTGGGAAAGGTGTGTAGCTCCTGCTCAGGGCTAACCCACACCTGCACCCCTCCATCCTCCTCTTGCCTTTTCAGGTAGTTTAACCTGTGCTAAATTTCAGAGTGAAATGAACCAGTCTCATACCACAGCTCCTGTGGGCACCAGGAGAGGCCTGGAGAGAGAAGAGGGCAGGATCACACCTGTGTTAGCTGTGCTCATGCTGACAGCTTCTGTCTGTACTTCTGTGTTACCAGTGCAGGTACTGGTAATACTGGACTGCAGTCCTCTGCTTTGAGTGTGACTGAGCTGCTTCTGCTCCCTCTGAGACCCAGCTCAATTAAAAGGGCATATTTACAGCTTTGCAGGACCTGGGGAAATGGCATAATTTACAAGGCAGATATGCTAAAAATGGGCATTTCTGTGGCTGGACATGCACATCAGCATGCCAGCTCAGCCCCAGCTGGCTGGGGGGATGTCAGGCACTGCACAGGCACTCAGGGGAGCCCTGGCCCCCATCCCAGCCGTCTGGCCAGTTTGGCACTGGTGTCTTGCATGGAGAGTACCTTTATGGAAAGTTGGCTGGTTTAGGATTTTCACCTGAGGTGCAGCATGGACGTGTTGTGGGGATCTTGCTGTGCAGTGGGCACAGAGATCCCTCCAACTGGGAGAGCAGAGGCTGTTCAGCCAACTGTAGGTTTGTGTGCTGGAGTGAGGCTGACATAAGGAGGCTGGATAGAAACTGCATCAGATTCTGATGCAAGATTTCTGGCAAACTTCGACTCCAGGGAAGCAGTAGTCCCTGAATCAAATGTGCACTTCCAGCTGTGGGGAAGCAGCCTGCCTTTTTCATCCTTCTGCCCGTTTTCCTTTCTGATCTGTAAGGTTTCACATCTCGACTCCAGCAGCTTTGGTTCTATTGCTGGCACTGTTTGGATACTAGAGGAGACTTTTTTTGGCAGCCACTTGAGAGCTGTTCCTTATTTGCCCAAGTTCTGGGTTTACAGTGATGCAAGCAACGTGATACTATTTAGCAGCTCTAATAGAGGTCAAGGTGCTGTTGTCTTAGGTATTGTAAAAATGCCTTATAAAAGGCTGTACATTATCCAAATGGGCCACAGGGAAGGCAAGCAAAAGAAGGAATAAACCAGGCCCTCACAGCTGCTCCGTATAGATGTGAAACTGAGGCACAACCAAACACGCAGGTGTGTTTTGTCAGCACCTGAAATGGGACCCAGCTCTCCTGAGTTTTTCTCTAAATGACTTTTTGTTCATATGGGTTGATTCAGAGTTAGTTGCTAAAATGAGCTAAGGCTGTGTGTGCTTTGCTCATTGCTTTATCCCCCTTTGAGTTTAAATGCTTTGAAAGGGATCCTCAGTAGAGCTCATCCACTGCTGGGACATCCCTAATCTGCTTTCAGGGAAGCTTTTTTTCCCCTTGAAACCTGGCCAGGGAGGAGGTGGGAGCATGCTCAGTGTCCCAGGTATGAAGCAGAGGCCGCACCCTCTGCCAGCAGCTCATCAGTCTCTGCTTAGGGATCCCAAAACAGAGCGAGGGAGCGACAGAAGGCAGCAGGTAAGGAAAGCTGAGCACGGCTTGCCCTGAACCTGGGCAGGTTTTGTCTTCTCCCTAAGATGCAAGGAAGAGGCTTGAGTAAGAGTGAGTGAGTTTGGAAAGAGTTTCTGAAGGTGCATCCCCCAGGCAGCTGCTGCAGCTCTTTGTTTGCTCCTTCTCCCCATCCTTTGGAGAGCCATGTTGAGAGCTGGGGTAATTGATTGGGTTTGTTTCTGATGGAATTCCTGCTCTGTGGGCTGTCAGGCAGAGCTTGGCCCATGTCTGCATGCTTAGTGCCGCTGTCAGCTTTGGCTCCAGCTTATAATTTTGGTAATTAGGTTTACAAGCTGCAAGTTTTATTAAAAAAGTCTGTTGGGTTGGGTTTTCTTCTTCTTTTTTTTTTTTTTTTTTTTTTTTTTGTTTTGTTTTGTTTTGGTTTTTTTTGGTTTTTGTCTTTTAAGAAAGAAATTACTCTATTTCTTGCTTCTCTGAAAATAGTAAAATTCTTGCTCTGGCTGTTGTTAGGTGGCTGCCAGAAAGGGCGGTGCTCTGATCCTGTCCTGGTGTAGCTAAGAATTTGTGTGTGTTCTTTCCTGCATTGAAAGCCTAAATATTTATGTTACAGTTCTGGTTCCTTGCCATGATCTTTACTTATATATCATTGTGGTTATAGTTCCTAAATGATTTGAGCGCTAATAAATAGTTTATTCTGTTTCATATCAACCAGCCAAAATAATAATTGATCTTTCAGGATATAAACTCCTTTTATTACTTGAGGTATTGTTTGCTTTTACGGTTCAAGTTGTTTACAAGGAATTGTTTTTATGCAATATATTGTTCGCTTGTGTATTGCAAAAGAATAACAATAAAACATCATTGTGCTCCTGATTTCCCTTTGAAAAGGCAAAGCAACCCTCCAAGCATGGTTACTTTCCGTGCTCTAATGGTTCTGTGCTCTTTACCATTGTGTTCCTTAAATAAAAAGCACAAGATGATCCTGCCGTACAGAAACACAACAATTGCTTCTGTAAACAGAGTGTGCTCTGGTATCTGTGGCAAGTAACTAGTTTCTTGTTTATTATTTTATCTTCTTAATGAGAAATCAAGTTGCTGATACTTCCTTGCTTTTTGGAACGAACTGTTCCATGATTTTAAAAAACACTTAATATAACTGGTAGTCATTAACTTCTAAATGTGATGTAAATAGAGGAAGTCCTTATCTGAAGGGCTCTCATGGCACAGATATCCCAGCAAGGATTGCTCTGGGTGTGCGTTCAGTGAATTCCTCAAATCCATCCTCCTGTTCCTTGTGCAGGAGCAGAGGTAGGGACCAGCCTGTCCATGGGCATTGGGTAAGGCTCATGAAATTGAGAAAAACCCCAGAGCTAAGCGGGGGCTCAAACAGCTGACAGAACCCAGCCGTGACTTGCTCTGTGTTACTGCCTTGCACCTGCGTGTCCTGGAGATCGCCAAGGGGCCACGGTGGGGAGAGTTTGTTCTTTGCTTTGAAGGGCTGGTGATAAATGTCAGTCCCCACCCCCAGTCATCCAGGTGGGCGATGGAAAGATTCCCAGGTGACTGATGGGGAGGGGAAAGGTCGGCATTTTAAAACCCTGACTGAGGTGCAGGGAAGTGCGCCTGACAGTGCAGAAAATGCTTGTGGGGTGAGCTTGTGGGGCAGCATCCCTGGGACTGGGGGACCAGGGCAGTGCCAGCAAAGGACCCAGCTCTGGGGAGAGGAGAGACGTGCCTGAGAGGTGCCACAGCTGAGTAAGGGCTGTAAAGCCTTCTGGAGCACTTGCAGACACTGGAAGGTGCTGCAGGCACTTGAGCTGCAGCAGGACAGGTGGGATGCAAGGGTCTGGGACAGAGCTGGGGGCTGAGCTGTGTTAGTGCTGCTGAGCTGTGTTAGTGCTGCTGCTGCCCTGCCTGCCCCTTGCCTGGGCAGGAATGCAGCAGGCAAGTTGTTTTTCTTCACCAGGCAGGAGGAGTTGATGTATTTTCGTGTCCAAATCTTACTCAGTTTGGTAAGCATTACCCCAGCCTAGAGATACTGACTGCTCTCACTTGCTGGTGTGCTCGGTGCTCTTTCCAGCAGCAGCTTTGTCACAGTCTGTTGGTGACAAAAGCACCTGAGGAGGGCATGGGCTGGTTTCCCTGTGAGGATCCCTGGGTCCTCTGCTGTTTCCAGCACTGCTGGCAGCTCTCCTGAGTTCCTGTGCTTGTCTGAAGGCAGGGCAAACTTTGGGTTATCTCATCATCCATTCTAATTGGGTGCTCTTTAAGGCAGAATGTTTTTCTTTTTTTTTTCTTGTTCCTTCTCCTTTTCTGTCTTGAAGTAGCACTGCTGCAGCCCATGGGCTTTATGTTCCCTCTGCAGAATCTTCTGACAGCAAAGCTTGAGGGATGTGGCCCTACTGTAAAACACTCTCGGATCACTTGCAGAAAAGAGAGATTACAATCCCTGCTATGTTTTGCATGCCACAGCTTGAAGCCTTCAAGCCTGGAAGGTGGGCTGCCCAGCTCCTGTCTTCCAGAGAGAGCCTCTGAGAGGAGAAAGCTGCTGTCTCTTGCTGCTTCCTATCTCCATCTCCGAAACTGTTTCCCTGTGAATGAGTGTAATGGTAAAACAAAGCCTGGCAATAAGTGGCCTTCCAAAACTGTGCATTTTCAGTCTTCTGATCTTGCTGCCTTTTGTCTCTGGGCTGTTCTGACCTATTCATGTCAAGAGAGCAAAGAATCTGTGAGACTCTAATAAATTTGTACAGCCCCTGCATAGTCTAGGGGAAGGTTTAATTTGATCTGACATTTACTAATCTGCCAAGACTTTCAGTGATTTGTTTTCATACCAAGTTGAGTTTTATATCCCATAGAGAAATGGGTAAACATATTACATTGGTAACAACAGCAAGTGTATAAAGCCAAAAACTTGTATTCATGCACTTGAAAATTCCTTTCTGCTTGCTTTTTATGGGGATTTATTCCTCTTGCTAATTGTCAGGTTGCTGATTTCACTCACCTGGTAAAGTGCTGGCAGAGTCTTAGCTGTGAATTATGTGAGCCATTTTGTTTGGTTTAGTCTTGCATTGCATTCATATTTTCCTAAGGCTGTTGCCTTAACACACTGGCTGTTAAAGTGATTCCAAATATCAGATCGTTTTTCTACCCACCACATGTGACTGGTCTGACAGCAGCTTGTGTATAGATATTCTTGAATTTATGTCCTTAAATGGCTCTCAAACTACAGTGGGAAATTCCTTGATTATTTATGTGTTTCTCACACTTTGTTAGTAAATTAGTGAAGCAGTAGAATTCTCCAGTGCATTTTTTGAGTGTTTTGTTGGTTTGTGTGTTGTTGGTTGGTGGTTCTTTTTTCCCCTTTTCAACATCTTTTCAATTTCTATTACTACTTTTATATATTTTAGGATACCCTGATTAGATACCAGTAGAAAAAAAATTGTGTTTAGATCTGGAATCTGCATTCAATGAAGTCATACTAGGAGTTTACTTGAACCCCTGGATCAGAAAAAATAATTTCACAGTTGTAATTGTTGTGTCTGAAGCCCCGAGGATGATGATCCCTTTTTTGTAATTACTATTCCCTTACAAAAATCCGTAGTGATGGCATAAATGTGGCATGGGAAGCTTATGCATGAGAAAAATCAGTTGAAAATCAGAGAAAAAGTTTTCCCTCTAAAGGAAAAAATAAAACCCCAAACCAAGAACGTGCACCCTGTCCTTACACTGCTGATTTTCACTTCAAGCCTAAACAATGTATTGCCTGCCACAAAGTAAAGCATAGTGATGGATTTGACTGTAGAGATTCTGTGCCTGGGATACCACAGGTGCTCATCTGGATTATCCCACTGGTTTAGATTTGTTTCCTTGTTGTGAGAGGTCTGTTCTGAAGTGGAGACATTGGATTGAGGTTTCCAGGTGTGTTTGAAGTGTGTGGGTGGATGCAGCCCCACTGGGGCTGCTGCAGTGCTCGTGATCCCCCCTCACCAGGGTCTCTGCTGTCACTGCTCCGGTGACTTCGCTGCTCCCTCCGAGGAAAACCCAAATCAGTACCCAGTGGGTAACCTTATGTTATGTAAGCCTTTATTGCCCAATTTCCATATCTCTTTCCTTCCTTGTAAGCCCTCCATCTCCTTGCTGGATGGAGCACAGTGGGGACTCTGTTCCCAGCTGGGAATGAGGTGATGGTGCCTGCAAGGACATGTTCACCCCCACCAAGACAAACAGAACCAGCCATATGCCACTCTGCTCCCCTAACTCCAGTAACATCCCCTTTCTGTGGGGAAAGGGCTCCAGCCAGCATAGCCAGCTCCAGGGCCTTGTGGCAAGGCATCACTGTCCCTTTTTATTTCCTCAGATTGTATTTCTTTAACCTTCAGCTTGCTTGCTCACTGCAAACTAATTTCTGACAAGCACCCGAGTGAGCTTGGGGTTTCTGGCCTCCTCCACCCTGCTCTGCACACCATCAGGGCACTCCACCTTTCAGTGGGTGCTTGGAAGTGCTGGCTGAGCTCCTCAGCATCCTCCTCCTCACCTGCTGCAGCATCCCTGCCCTGAGCCAGGGAGGGATGCTTGCTCTAAAGCACTGGGGAATGGTTTCCAGCCTGGTAAACCCAGCAGCAATCGGGAAGGTGATCACTCTTTCTGGAATTAGTAAAATGTTAATTGGCTGCTAGTAAACCTGAGTCAGGCACAGCTGCCTGTGGGTTTGATTTAAAAACTATTCAGGATAAAAACTGTTGACAGCTTAAAGCTGTGTAGTGCTTTTTAATTTTTTTCTGTTTCCATATTCTCACCCTGAGTAAGTTGGCAGAAGGTCTGGGATGCTCACCAACCATATTACTCAGGTTTTGGTATCAGCATATTAACTGCACACTTGGCACTTTACAATTGCAATGGCTTTGTGTTAAGCAATTATTTTGGTAATAATCAGAGGGATTCTGATGAATTAAGATATTAATTAATCATGTCTGGGTTCTTTCTTAGGGTTTAAAAATTAGTACCAAGTTTTGAAGACAAAAGTTTTTTTAGAAAAACAGCTTGATTTTTAGAGGGACTTCTAATAGCTAACAGAATACTCATATATTTTTTGAACATGTAGGGAAACTTTGAGCCACTCTTTACAGTAAATCCTCATTCTTCATTATGATTTTTGCTATGTCTAAGTCATACTTTTAAAAAAAATCACTACTTTTTACTTTCTTTCCTCCCAAAAAGATATTGTCCATTTTGTCAAATGCTGTGAGAGTAGGAAAGGTGGCTCTGAGTAGAACTCTCTGCTCTTACCAGAGGTTCTGCTGGCTGTCCAGAGTGGCAGAGGAGAAGTTTGTCTGTCCATTTTGGGGAACACAGCCTATCTTTGCCCAAATGTAATGTAATTGTGAGTGTGGCATTAGTGGGGAATGATGCTGAAAACCAGGGTGCTCTGCAGTCAGGTGGGACAGGTTTTGCAAGACTGTCTCACAAAGCCAGTGCTAGTAAATACATTTAAATGCATTCATTGTCAGTATTTTGGACTGTAAATAAGAAAAGATAGTGAACTAAAGGGGAGTCCTCCCTTAATTTCAGCTACTGCTGGTCTTTAGTTTTATGGTCCCTGAAACACATTCCTCCCCTTGACTCCTCTTATTTTGTGGGGCTGTGGCACATCCAGAGTGCAGAGGTGCCAGCAGAGAACTGATTAATGTAGTAAAGACTCTCTTCCCTCCCTTTCTTTTTATCTCCATCTCCTTTTTTTTTTTTTTTTTTTTTAATGACCTGGCCAGTGCACTAAAGAGTTTGATTCTGAAAGCCTTAAAAATGCTGGTTCAGGCCCAATTGCCTTTATATGCCAAGGTTAAGTATGATGTAGGTCTTAAATGTGTCAGAAGAAGCTTATGCATGCATAGCTTGCTTTATGTCTTCAAATATTTGACATATGCAAAAAAAGAAAAAAAGCTGTAACTCTTTGCTCACTGAGATGCTTTTAAAAGAAGCTAAAAAAGAGAGATTCTTCAGTTGCTTTCACTGTGCTAAATGTTACCTCATTAATTCAACTTGATATTCATTGTTAGACAGTGCAGTTGGCAAAGTTCATCCCCTCTTCACCCAGGCAGGATGGACCTGGGCAATTACTGGCAAAGTGGAGGTGTTTGAATGGTCTTTAGAGAAGGCCTTCTGCAAAGGAGGAGGTTTTTACCATGAAATATCTTGTTATCCTGACCAGGAGGCTGTTTATTTAAAGACCAAGAGCATCACAAGGGTCTTACTTCTCATGTCCAGAGTTCATTGTCCAGGGATTTAGCTTCTTTTTTTTGCTGAACAAAGGTGATTTTAATGCTATATATAAAGATAGGCTTCCACTGCCAGCTGGGAGAGTGATGTGGGACACGTTGCTGTCCGTTATTATGGAAAGTCTCTTTAAACATCTCTTACTCATCTTTTCTATGCAGAAGTACCTTGTTTTGTGTTCTTTTTGTTCAAGCAGTTGGGAGATTATGTTCTTATTAGTCCACTCTTAAACAGCTACAGATTATAAAAGGCTTTTTTATTAAAGCTCTGTTGTAATTTTGCAAGTAATGCATTGTCAGGAAATTGAATACTTTTTTTTTTACCGGAGTGGATAATTAACCACTGAAGCAATTTATCAAATGTTACCCAGTGGGTTCCCTGTCATGGAATGTGTTAAGTCAAGGATTGATGTATAGGGAAATGCTCTAGATGGAGCAGAAGCCAGGGAGGAATTGATTGATATGATGTGGCCTGTGTTATGTGGGGAGATGGGAATAGATCATCTCGGGATCCCTCGAGGCTATAAATCCATATGAATCTGTTACCTATAAATACTGATAGGAGATTACATCTGGATGTGTAAAATGCCTTTAATTTCTCTGAGTGACAGCAGTGCCATATTGAGGCATTGTCCTGGTCCCAGCACGGTGTCACTCTGTGAATTAGTGGGGTGATTTAATGAGCACTCCTGGGTGGCTGCCCCTGTGTGTGCTCACCAAAGTGAGCCTGGCTTCGCTGGGGAGAGGGGAGATCGGGTGCTCAGAGACCAGGATGTTGTGGCAGAAAAGATTCCACAGTGAGAACTATCCTCCTCCACTGTTGGCTAAAAAGCCCTCCAAACTGAAATAATGAAGACCTGTTTGTTTCATGCTTTTTTCCCTGAGGAAAAGTGTCAGTGTTGAGGAATTTTTAATATATATATATGTGTGTGTGTCTATATACATATATGTATATACATATGTATATATCTAAAAGTCTAAATCGATTTTTTTTCTCTGTGTGATTTTTTTTTTTTTTTTTTTTTGTTGAATGCATTTACTTGCTCACTTTCCTTAATAAGAGAAAACCTTGGAGGGTTTCAGGTTTTAAAAAACCCCTCGCTTTGAATTCCATCCAGTTCTGGTTGTAAAGTGAATCCCCCCATTTTATAGCTGAGTAACTTTGGGAAGTGTTAGAAACCTGCGACCTGATTCCCCTTTCAGTGTCAGGATACTTCACATGTTTTGTAGGATTACTGGGAGCTTGCTTAAGAAAATGTTTTTCTATTTGTGCTTCTCTGCCAGTCATTGGATTCATACTAATGGTTGTCTTTGCTTTGTATTAGCATTTATATAATCACAGATTTATTTGAGCTGCAGCCTGTTTTGAAAGCAATTGCTGGCTGAGTGATGGTGTGGCCGTGGTTGGTGCGGGAGGAGCCTGCCCATGAATATTAAATGCTCGTGGAGTGGTACTTTGTGTGTTGGGGCTTAATGGAAGGGCTGTCTTTGATCCAATCACTTTGTTATTAAGTGTTGAGAGGGCACATATAGTTGAATGAGGGGGTGAGAACTTAGTCATGGATTTTAGAATCAAGGTGCTTAAATGTAAAAACAGATTTAAAAAAGCCCAGAGTTGGTTGTTTACATGGGGGTTTATTGTAAGTGGTTTGTTTTCCAGCAGTGACTCTATATTTTCTTCTCCCCTTTTCCTGCAGCTCGGTGTTGATGGGACTCTGCATGTCCCAGTCCTCCTCGGGGAATGTAGATGCTGGGATTTGGGTTCTGTGCCTGTGCTCTGCACATGGGAAATGCTGCTGGAGCCTCGGGGAGCCCAGCTCTGCTTTCATAAAGCCAGGGCAGCAGAGTTGCCCTTAACTGGACTGTTAAGGGCAGTGATGAAAAACCCTCCCCTCCGTTTTTTTAAGGAATTTTTATGGTCATGTCCCTCCCTGAGCACTGAGTCAGAGCCTTCCTGGGGTTTCAGCTGCCCCCCTCTCCCCATTTCCAGGCAGGGTGATGCTGTCTGGCGGGGATGGGGGAGGAGGGTGCTGCAGGGAGCCTCCAGCCCTGGGGATCTGCTGCAGTCCCTTGACCAGGTCCCACAAACAGATCTGCACCCTGTCTTTGAGACAGCAATTTTCTTGACCAATGGATTCAAAGGTCTACCTGTCTCTGCTTTATTATTGCTATTTATTGCCTCAGTGTTTGTTTGGCAGAAGGTTTTTGTGTTTAATACCAGCCCTGCTGCCCATTGCCAGGAAATTTAGAACCTGTGAGTGATTTCAAAGGCCATCTGACTCCAAAGCTTCTAGCAGGATTTATGTTCTTGTGGGTGCAGAGTTACAGTGTCATAAGCTTTTTATTTGTTCTTATTATATCATGGGCATCTGCAGACTGTTGAGTCCAGTTTTCTTCAGCTGTTTATGTGCAAATACATCTCTGATCTTGTGAAAGGAGGTCATTCATTATTTCCACTGACTGCTGCTCCAAGGAAAAGGCTCCCCCCCCCCCCCCGCCATAAGTCATTAAAAGAAAATTGAATTAGTTGTGCCAAAACTGATGGCTACAAAATACATATGACTCCACTGTTCATATGAAGGCTGAAAAAAGCTTTTGGTTATTTGGAGTATACTCCTGATTCTGTGTCTGATCAGGTTTTATTCTGGTAAATCTGGCTTGCTGTCTACAGTTTAGCTGGCAATGGAACCTGGGGTGTGCTGCCAGGGCTGCAGTGGGATCCCTGGAAGGCTTAATTTAGTTTCAAATTGTTGTAAACAATCATTTATTAAACTCCTACTCTGTTTCCTGCCTGGCCAAAACAGTAGCAAGTTCCCTTCCAAGATTACTTCTAAAATTTTGACTTTTGGTGGAATCCAAAGGTTGCAGAGTGCAAGACTTGGGGTCTGGTCCTTCCTCCTTCTGGCCCTTGCAAATGACTTAGGAATTCTGAGTCAGGGCTTACTGGTTAAACCCATTTCTGTCTGCTTTCAATGTGTTTATTAATGCAGTATGATTTGAACAGCTGCCAAATGTAACAGAATAACTAGGTTTAATTTTTAAAGTGCTTTTCTGGAGATCTTCACTTTTTAACTTCTGATATTTCTTTTCTTTTTTCTTTCCTTAAAAAAAACCAAAAAAACAAAAAAGGTTTTGCTGACTGACATGATATGTAATCCATCAGGAGAAAAGATATACATTTTCTAAGTACTGGTCTGGTGTCTGTGTGGGGGTATGTGGTGGGTGCTGGGTCACTGTGGGATGAAGCAATGCAGTCATGGCATGACCAATCCTGACCCTTTATTTCTGCTTCAAGCTTTAATACCTTCTGTCTAAGGATATGATGCATCCAAATCATCCAAATAAAGCACATTTCTGTGCCACTAAGAGCACAGAACAGAGAGCTGTAACAGAGTTCAGATCACTGAATGATAAAATTCCACTTTTACTCCTCCCCCAAGTCTTAGCCATGTCTTTCAAATGTCATCTGGAGGTGTTGTCATTATCTGTATCTGCTTGTTGTGCCTTGGACAGGCAACAGAGATTTGTGTGGGAAAGGAATATCCTATAGAAAGTAATATAGCTGAATGACTCTTCCAGCTTTTGCTAATGCCTCTGCAGAAAAGATGGCTATAACTCCTGAGTCCTGGGCTGACAGCACTGTTGGAGTGTGTGCCACACTGGCAGTGTAATCTGTCTTCCCAGCATTTCATCTAGCATGCATTCGCCTATCCAAATATTACTTTGCTATTTTTATAGCTGTCACTTGCAATTCAGTTCAGAATAGCAAATGTCAGAAAAGAGTTACAAACAGCATCAGCATTTTTGGTGGTGTATTTGTTTGATGGCTCCTCCACGTAACTATTGAAAGGGGAAGTATGGAACAGGGGAATGATTCTGCGAGGGCAGTCAAGGATTTCTGGTTTTTTCATCCTAGGCATCCCTAGCAGGTAACAAAGATGACAAGTCTTGTCCTGCAGAGCTGCATTTTTGTATATCAATGTGTATTTTTACCCTAGTATTGATCCTTCTTTGTACAAGGATTTCCAGCGTGGCAGGGAGGGAGGGGAGCCTCTGTTGAGCCCAGCTCCAGCTGGTCTTAGAGGCACAGTCACAACCGGCTCTGATATTCTGAGGCACCAATCCAAGCAGTTCTCCAGTGTGGCCTTAAGGCAGCATTCCTGGAAATCCCTCTTCTGGGTCTTTCACCAAATGTTTCAGATGGGGCTTTTTGAAAAATAATCTACATTACCTTTGTAAGGAAAGGTAGTTGTTCCGAAATGCGTATTTCTCGTGTAGTCGTCTTGCTCCCTGAGAAGGCTCTCTTGAAAATGAGCCCTGCTGTGCTTCACTGCTAGAATGATGTCATCTGGAACCTTATCTGTGAATTTTGGATGTGTTCTTGTTGCTGGAAAGAGCACTGGTGTTGATTCTGCTGATACATTCCCAGATACACTGCTGGGTTTTCTAGTAGGCAGATTGAAAGGGAGCACTGTGGAATCAATTGATGCTCCATGTTCTGCTGTGAGGAGTTGTGTAGCAATGACTTGTAGCATGTAACTGCACATCTTAGCGTGGATGCAGATGTGTAATGCCAATTCTTGAACACGCTGAGTTGGTTCTTTTGAAATCAGCATTATTTCAGTTTTCTGGCAGGCACTGGAATAGATAGGGGATTTTGCATATTTTCCTTGAAGTCAGTGGACTGTTGGCATGGCATTTGAAGGTGTTTGAGGCTGGGAAGAAGTTTTATGAAATCTTCAGGAATCCTTCAGTTGTGGTGAGGAGCTGTTGGGAAAACAGGGTGGTCTGGTGGGAAGGAAACTCCAGGCATTGGCCTCCAAGGTGGTCTTAGCAGGCTGTCCCTGTGAAAGGATGATAATCGTAGCAGCTGGTTTCTTTGAGCTTTGCTTGGCAAATGGCTATTTCCATAGAACCTAGGCCTACAAAAAGCAAGCTTTGTTCTCATTGTTGCCATTGCTATGGAAGTTGTTTTGATGCTGTTGCTCCATTTGTGGGCTCATCCAACAGGACCATCCAAAAGCAGAAGTTTCCAGCTTGGCTGTGTGATTTGTACACCTAGAGGTGCCATCCCAAGGTCAGGAGCTTGGGTGGTCATGAGATGGTCTTTGTCTCTGGGGCTGTAGGGAAGGACTCTGGGGAACCTGAGACTAATTTCAGCCCTTCTGTTATTATTATTTTTTTCCCTTCTTTCCCCACAGTGCAATCTGGCTATTAGTATTTGTGGAAGTCTAATAAAAACCAAAATAAATGTGGACTATTATATTTTGCTTCCCCTGTAATTGCCAGCCCATATCTCCCTCCATTATCCTTTCATCTTCTTTTCAGACTGGCTAATAGTTGCTTAGTGATTACATTTAATGGTGTGAGAGCCTTTTAGTTTGGATACCCTGCTTTTCCTTCCCTCTTGCTTATAGAGATGTTTACATTTTTAGCCAGAGCTATGATTTGTCTCCTATATAATTGCATGGAAAGCAACAATTCACATTCCTAGACGGGCATCCTGGATTTATTTTTATATCATTCTAATGCCTTTCCCACACTCAGTTCACTCTGTAGAGTCTCTTGATTAGTTCAACTAACTGTTCCCCTTGCCATAGATTTATTTCTTTGCAGTGAACTGCATACTTTAGCCTGTCTTGTGTGGTCTGTCGGGCTTTTGGAAATTCGCAGTAAGCAGGTTGAGGTGGAGGAAACTATGGTAAAGGAAATATTTCACCAGGTTGTGCTTCATGCAGCTGAAGTCTGTGGAGTCACTGGGATGCTCTCCTTGCCCAGGTGCTTGGAGGGCCTTGCCAGTGAAGGTGCTTCACTTGGAGCAAAGCAAGTGCTGGCAGAAGCTCTTTGGTGTTGGCTAACTGACCATGCTTGGACAGTGTGGAGGTCATTTAAAAATTATCCACTTCATCAGTGTTATTGGTGCAAATTATCAGGATGGAGCTCATCCAGGGCTGACCTTCCATCCCACCTGGGTGGCTGCTGAGGAAGGAGTGGCTCTGAGCATCCTGACTGTGCCAGCACATCTCTGGCTGTGGGTGGGGGACAGGGCTCAGCACAGCTCTGAGAGCTTAGACTCATCCTTGAGCTGCTTCACTTGTGAGATGGGGAAAAGGGGATGGTGTGAACACACAAGGCACAAAGCAACCACCTCTGGGATGAGAGCTGCAGTGTTGTTTCTTCAAGAAAAAACATGTTGTGCAGTACAAGGCAAGCAAGAGGCTGAAGCACTGCAAGCCCTGTAAGTCTTCAGTCCCCATCTCTTAAGGCTTTTATCTGTCTCTCTCCTGTTCTGGCACCAAGAAATTTGGAAACTTCAGGAAGAATGTCCACTCTTAGTCTTTGATGTAGGAGCACGACTGACTCATCATCACTTAAGCCTTTGTTAGGGAGTGAGGAATTTTTGCTTTTTGTTAAAGAGCCAGGAGCTGTCTATTTTCATCAGTGAGTTTGCAATCCTAGCAGTTGGAATGAAGCAAATTTCAAAGCTTTGGAGAAGTGGCTGGGGGTGTGTGGAATGAGTAATGATCCAATATGAGGCCTCAGCAGGGTGAAAAATGTAAAACTAGCATCTCTTCTCCTGTTGGGGTTTTTTTAAGATAAATTCACTAGCAATGAGAAGTATTTTAAACGTTGCTGCTGTTGCTGATAGAAACAGGCCATTAAATTGCTACAGTCAACATTCCTTTGGGTCCTGGTCATAAGCCAAGCTGCCAACTATTTGTAAATTTACTGACAGTTAGTAAGCAGAATACAATATTTAAACTGTCAGAAAACTAATATTCACTCATTTCAGGGAAACATAGCTCTGTTTCTCTTGAGCTCTGGCTTTTCAAAGTATTTGGTTAGTGCTTTTATTTTCTGCCTTTCTGAACTCCAAGACTGACCCAGGAAAAAGCAGCGAGGAGATGAAGAAGAGGCTGCCTGCTTTCCCCTACCCTGTGCGCCCTGTTCTTATAATCCTTAACAATATCCCAGTCCTTTTTGGCAGAGATGCTCCAGATTGCAGCCAAATTCCCGGGCTCCCAGGGCCAGGGTTCTCAGTCTTGCCATGGCTTGCAATAGATGCTGTTCCATCCGAGCGAGCTGTAAATATGAAGACAGACACTCACAAGTGCTAACTGTAAATGCGTGGTGGCTTCCTGTGGTGTGCACTCAGAGATAGTGCAAAGCAGCTTGAGAGAGCCTAGAAAATACTTTGAACTTATTTATCATACTACTAAAATGTTGTGGGAAAAATGGCAGAATCATTTGTTTGCTGCTTGCTCTTGAAATGCAGGCCTGGTATGAATTACCCATGCAAAGAGAGCTCTCTGTTGTGAGCCAGCATTGCTGGGAGAAATCTGCTTTTCTTTCTTTACAGCAGCATTAAGGGTTTACCCTGTTGTGGGCCTTCATCTGAAATAGCTTTTTTGTGTAACTACCTATGTGGATGTTCATAAAACATGAATCCAGGTGGGTTTTCCCCAGGCCCTGCTGAGCAGTAACTCTCCTGTCCCATCAGAAGAATGAGGAGCTGAGCTGTTTGCAGGGGTGGACCTCTATCAGCATGGCAATCCTCCCCTTCCCATGCCTTGCTGAGGGACAGTGTGCTAATTGCCTCTGGAAGTGATAATTTCACTGGGCACTGTAGGCTGTGGCCTTGAAAAGCCAGGAGGATGAATTTGAATGGACTGCTGTGGTGATTAGATAACAGACAACAGCAAAACAAGATATTTACTTCTTTTGTTGTTGTTGTTTAATTTAGAGAAGTCTTTTTTTTCAGACCTCAGGAAAGCCCCTATTCCATGTCAGGATTATGCCAAGCCTGAAATGTTTGAACCAAGAGGATAAAGGGCACAACAGTTGCTTCTTGGAGAGCAGTGGTGATCCCTGCTGAGGGTTCACCAGCACTGCCAGACACCTGGGCTTGAGTTCTCTATTTCAGCTGGGTGCTGCAGAGCTGGATCCTTTCCCCTTGCATGCCAGAGGAGCAAGCATGCCTTTATCCTGCTGGTTTTGTCAAAATTTTTTCTCTGAAAATAAGCAGCTTTCCTCCTCAAAAGCAGCATTCTGCCCAGAGCAGTCCTGGCTTGGGTGAATCATTGTGTTCACAGAAGAAATGTGTTGTAACTCGCTTGCATTCCCCACTGTCTGTGCTCCTGGGGCCCAAAGTGTGTGGGAAAGCCATGCTCTGAATTTCCACCATCACCTCTGAAGTTTGGCCCAGCCAAAAGATGTAAGAAATTGGTAGATGTTGTGTGATCTGCAGTATCCTCGAGCTACAGCTGATATTACCTGGGCATGGAGAGGCCACTTGTGTGTGCTGTTGCTGCTCAAGTGCAAATAAATATCATATTTATCACCGTGTACTGTCAGCATGTTAGAAATTAAGCTCACAGCCAGCTATACCAATAAGTGTTTTACCAATCATTATAGCATTTGTCAACATTATGGGCTGCAGTCTGGCAGTAGTAAATGCATGCTGGTCGTGCTAGAGCAAATGGCTTCTCCAAGGAGAGGTGTATTTAATGAAGAATGAACAGCACAAGCTGTAAAAGGAGCAAGATCAGTGATTTTTACAAAATGGTTGTAAGTGGCACAAAGCAAGGTGGCACAGGCTGTGGAGTGATGTCCCCAAGGGTGCCCTGGAGTGAGCTGAGGTGGCCACCCCCACTCTTTGGAGGATGCATTGAAATTAAGAAAATGATGCATTGAAATTAAGAAAAAGAAGGCAAGCCACTGGTTGCTGGCACTGCTTGGGAGTCAGGAGCCAGCCTGGTTTGTGTTGGCAGCCCCTGGGGGAGCCTCCTCACTGGGAGAGGTGCTGAGCCAGAATTTCACCTCCCACCTGCACTGGGGCAGGGATAATGGGGTGGGCTCCTCATGGTGAGGGGATGGGTGTTCAGTAATGGCTTTAGAAAGGAGGAGGGAGCTGCCAAGGCTGCTCTTCCCTCCCTCCTTCCCTCTGGCTGGAACTGCACAGCTTGACTTTTGGTTTCTGCTCCCTTTATTTCAAAAGGGCAGTTTTGATGTGTGTTCAGCTTGCCAGATGGTGGTGTGCAAAAAAAAGGCCTGAAAGCATGAGGGAGGAAGGAGGAGGGAGAAGCACGTCCCTGCCTGGGACCTGGGGAAACCTGACTTCTGAAATTGCTGTCAGCTGCTGGAGAACCACGGGGTGTAGCCTGGACTGTGGAAATTGGGATTGTGGTATTCATTAACAACACATCTCCATCCTAGTACAGGCTTTGATATATGGAGTTTATACCAACTTTTTTTTCTCTTTTTATTATCCCTATGCATGAACTATCATGTGAGAAGTGACTGTCATTTAGTTCCAGGACTGTTGTGCTCTGTGTGTGTGAGGGGGTTTGTCTTCCCTTGTGCAAATATCCCTTTCCTTGTCTTCCCTTGTGCAAATATCCTTCTTTTTCACAGAGGAACAAGTTTGCTTTTTTTCCCCCTCATAGTATGTGGCAGGTAAAGGTGGTATAAAAGCAATGGCACCAGTTGAGATCCAGAAGGTATTTTTGTCTACTGGATGGAGAAGGAAGGACAAGATGTGGTGAATTTTTTCTGGCTCCATATCCATATTGCTGAGGAGCACTGGAGTGGGACATCCAGGGCTGCTGTAGCACAATTTAGAAAAAGTTGCATTATCAAAATACCAGGAGAGAAGAGAAATGAAGCCCCGAGTCCATTTGTTTGCAACATGGTGTGATTAAAGATTCGACTGAAGTAACAAAGCTGTTGGATTTAAAACTAACTTAATGTAGTGTTTGTTTCCTGAAGAAAAGTTGATGTGCTGTCTCCCTAACAAATAGCTCATGCTGCAAAAGTGAAGTATGACACCTTGTACAAATCAGACTTTTATGAATGACAGTGTCACCTATCACTGTGTCAGCAAGATGCAGGGATGACTTTTCAAATGGTTCAAAAACATCTACTTTTCATTGTGTTTTCCCTATAGTGAATATTCCACTTGCACCCAAAACATTACTGAAATAAACTTTGTCTTCACTGCTTAGAAGTAAACACAATAAATAGTAATATATATGTTATGTACACTATTGTCTATAGTGTGTGTATACATCTATATATATCTATTTTAAATGTAAATATAGATTTATAGTATTTACAGCAAAAGTAGCTGTAGTAAACACCTAATAGAAAGATAATGCCTGTGCAGGTACCAGACATCATGGTTACTTTGTTAATTCATGCCTATTAGCTACAAGTCAAAACTCAACTGGAGTAACCTTGAGACCTCAATGCAAAGGTGTCCAGAGGTACAGTTACACCATCTGTGTCAGAAATGGCTCTTTTCCTCCTCTTCTGTACCTCATCCCTCCTACAGTGAGGTACTTAAGGTCTTAAGGCTTAGTAACGATTCTGGTTCACATCTGTCTTTCACAAATGCAGTTCTAAAAATATTTATTATTCCCTCTAGGAAAGAACTTTCAAGTCAGGGTTCAGAAGATCCTCTGTTACTGCTCTATGCATATGTTTAATTTATAAAATCTTCCTTAGTTAAGGTGGTTTATCAGCTCCAGGTCAGGGGGACTGTTGGATCATCAAGCCTGACCCGTGTCAAGCCATTGGATCCCGCTCAGCAGTTCCTGGCATTCAGCTGCAGCACTGACCCCCAGGGTCTGAGCAGAGCACTGGGAATGTGGCTGTCCTTCTCACCCAGCTTGTTTTTTATCCTAAGAGGAGTTTTTTTCTTTAATTTGAGATCTGGCTGCAAAGCTTGTGTTTTCTGAGTCTGTTCTGGAAGATCACTGGAGTGCTCCATTAGGCAGAGCATTGCTGCTCTTGTGTAAAACAGCAGCACAAGAAGGAGGGGGACACAGCCTGGGCTGCCACCTTGCATTGATCAGCCTCTCTGGGTGACCCTGTAGGACTTGCAGCACACAGGGAGTGTTAGAACAGGTTTCACTGTTACAAGAGCATTGTCAGGAAGGGGAATTTCCATCTGACATGAGATTACACATCCCAGCGCATCAGCTCGGCTCACTGATTCACCCCTATGGAAAATGGTAACTGTGATACCTCTGTCAGAAATTTGAACTTCAGCCTTGCAGCGAATCTCATGAAGTGGCAGGCACAAGACTTCATCATCATCACCTTGGGGAAGGGAGGGAAAGGCAGTCCAAAGCAATATTTACTTCTCAGCAGTGATGAGATCAGGTTTTCAAAGCATCAGTGCTGTGTGTGGTGATGCCTTTTAACTGTGGAGTTGAAAGGATGATGCAATTTCTAAGTGTTGTGCCAAAAGAGGCAAAGTGTGTCAAAAGAGATGACCGTTGGCAGTGTCTAAAGGGAAGAAGGTTGATATTTTAAAATTTTCTTTTTTTTTTTTTTTTTTTTTTAAATCTGGCTGAGGAGCTGGTCTGGGAAGGGTTGCAGCATGATAGGACCGAGTTCTGAGCAGCTCCTGGCAAACCCAAGTAAATGAGCTGAAGTTCAGTTAGAGCAGGGGAAGAGATTATCCATATCCTTTATACAGAGGCACTCCACATTTATGAAGGAAAGCACTGATTTTTTTTTTTTCCCCTGTGGCCAACTGTGCTTCTTAAGTACTTTTGCAATCCCCTTTAATTAAAGGGTGTCTGTCAGCCTTTCTCAAGTTTTCTGTTATCATAAGCAGCACAGTAATGGGTACCTGGAGAGAACACCAAATACCTTTCGGTGCTAAATGGGCTTTGCAATCTGCAGTTTAGCTGAAACATTTTAATACCACCCAGGTGTTGCAGTGACAGTACTCCAGAATAGTGCCAACTACTCTAGAGGCTTTGCACATCTTGTTTTCATCATGTCATAATCCTTGTCTACCCTCATCCCATTTCAGATACTAAGTTTGGAGCTACTGTAAAGGTCAGTTTCAGAATCTCAGGATTTTAATAATTTTTAACCGCGGTGACTACACAGAAAGGTATAAAAGATCTGCCTGCAGGAAACTTGGTCGGTAATTTTTTACCATGTGCATATAGAAGGAAGTTAACTTTTTGTAGTTTAAAAGTCTGAAGGTTTTGGGTTTTTTGTAAAGCATCGCTTTGAACCAAGCGTTGATGACCATGGCATCGCTTAGGAGAAAGTGTTTCATGTTTTTCAAGTGTGTGCGTGTGGTTTTGTACGTGCCTGGCTGCCTGCCTGGTGTTGCAAACTATAACAGTGCTGCTTCATGGTGTTAAAAAAAAAAAAAAAAGTCTTAGAGGTCTTGTCACTGAGCTCTTTGTTTGCATAGGGAAACATCTGTCTGAGATTTAATGTGCTGTTCGTAACACTGCTGTTAGAGAGCTGTAAATCCTTCCCACTTCTTCTCCAGGGATTTGATCATTGTGTTTTTCCTCTCTTCCTCATCAAAGAGCTGCAGTTGAGGGTTGTAATTAGTGTGTATTAATTCATTAATTTACAACCGGATTGTCACTGGTTGTAGTAATCTGTGATAATAACATGACAGAATTTTATTAGTTCTATAATAAAATGCTTAAATATTGTCACTTGAAATAACATTAAAATAGAGCTTTCATATGTTGTTTTTTATTATCAATTTGTTATGATTGACTAATTGCACTTGTTTGCATTGACACCATTCATTCCTGCAAACACAAGCTGTTTAAAGATTTAATTCTCATTTTTTAACTTGTTCTCAGGCAATTGGAGGAGGGGAGGGGGAAGGGATCTTGGGCGGAGTTGTATGCACTAGGTGTGTGACATATGAAAATAAATTGTGTTTTCTGCTACTTACTCAGTTGGTTTCGACACAAAATGAAGCATGAATTTTCTCCTCCCAAACTGACAGCATGCTTTTTAAAACAAGACGTTGTCCTCTCATTTTGTTACCTCACCAGCACCTCCAGCTTGGCAATTTTCATGGATTGCAGTTCAGTTTAAATTCCTGGTCAAAGTGTTAGATAAAACCAGTGCTCCACATCAGTAATTATTACCTAGAACACGCATGTGGGTGTTTTTGCAGGATGGATTGGCATGTTGGGTGTTACCTCCTTTAGCACTCTTGTCTGATTTATAGCAGCTTGTTTCAATGAAGTGCTGTGAAATTCCCCTCCCTCGGGGCCCCCGTGAGCCCCAGAAGGGAGTTTGTGTGGGGAATGGGACACCCAAACCCTTTATGGGCTCTTGGAGCCTGTCTTTGGAGACTTCACAGGGAAAGGACTGTCCATTTGGGCAGGGAATGGAGTTTGGGTGCCTGCTGTCCACCTCTGGGGGTGTCTCAGCCCCTCTCATCTTGGCTCCCTTTGGCTTTTCTGGAAGATTAAACAAGATTTTTGTGGGCGATGCTGAGGGTGTCAGAAGTCACTTGCTATTTCTTGTGACAGTAGCTTGGGAAACTTTTGAGCAGTAGCCAAGATAGATCTCTTCCCATGGGTGAAGTGGTCCAAGGGCCCCTGGGGACGGGACGTGCAGAGCTGCTGCCGAGCTCTGCTGCAGTGCATGCCAGGCCTGGCTGGGACTGTGTGTGTACTTCTGCAGCCTGCTAGGGCAAAACACCTCGCAGAACTCAACCTGAGGCAAGGAGGCAGCAGGAAAGGAAGAAAGGTCAGGAGGCACCACTAATTCTTTGCTTCTTGTTGGCCCCCTGCATGTCCCAAAAAGTCTGGACTCAAAGGCAAGGTGAGCTCGTGTGGGGGAACAGCTCCAGATGTAAAGAAGGAAGAGCTGGTGGCCTGGTCTGGGAGCCTTCAGGGAAGAAGGGGAGAAGATAAAGGGAGTGTTTTCTACTGTGACCTGAATATTTGTCAAGTGTAAAACCTTCACAGCTCGAAGCTGAGTGTTTTGGCTCGATCTGCAAGGTGTTCTCCAAATGTGTTAGTGTCTCTTCCTGGAGGCATCTGTGCCCAAAGTGCTGCCAGTCCTTAAACAGAGCACTTGCCGTGGGCTGCTGTATAATAAAGTAGACTGGGAGGTACAAGCAGTGAATTTTCCTTCTGAATAAGCACATTTTCCCTGCCTCTTCTAGGAGTACACTTAATGCTACTATAAAACGCGTAAACCTAATAAATGTCACCTCTGTGGATGGATTTGGTGTTCGGTGTTTTTTTCCCCAGATTGTGTGCTGGCCCCTCCCGAGCTCTTGTTCCATAAATCAGGGAGTAATGAGTTGTGTTACTGTCAGGGGTATCATCTTGCAGTTTGGCAGTGGCTGTGGTCTAACAAATGGTCCCAGTGTGGCAAAGCCCATTTGAAGAGAGCAGAAGGTAGTCTTGTACAGAAGTTTTGCCAGCAACATCCATCAGCAATTTCATCTCTCTCTTATGTCTTTATTATTTTTTCTGGTGTTATGTTTGCTTTGTGTTTTCAGGAGACAGATTGCTCTGATTTCTAGGGAGAAATAAAAACCACCAAAGTTTGGTCAGAAAGCTTTCACAAATCACTAGGAACTCTGAAGTGTGTTGGTCAGCCCTCTGGGCTGTGTCTAATTGCTCTGTCTCCCTGCTACCATGGGAAATTTACAGTGATTACTCTGTTCTTTAAAATAATGAAGCTTTTGCCAGACTATTTTGCCTGTAGATAGCAAAATGTCTTCTGTTTACAGCTGCAGTGTTACGGCTGCTCTTTGCTCAGACAGGGAGGGATGATTTAACTGCAGATGCAAACTGTGGTGGCACTGGGGGAGTTCAAGGCCAAGGCTTCCTACATTTTTGCATGTTTTCCTTCTATAGATACAGACTTTAGTTTTTTAGAGCAGCAACAATAGCAATGACTATTTGGTATAAGAAGGAAAGTGAAATGAGTTTTGAAGTTTGGTATTGAGGAAAGGCAGCGATAAGGAAGGGAAACTTAAATGAACTGTAACATCACACATTTGGAAATATGATAAGGACTACAGTTTATCAGAGACTACCTTTCCCTGGAATTAAGCAAGCAATCCAACATAAAAGCAATTATTTCTGTACCCAGGAGTTTGAGCATCTCATTTTTCATTTTCATGGGATCTTCCAAGTAATCACACCTAATGACATATCTGCAAACCCAGGGCAGCACATTGCTGCAAAACTCTGAATCCAAACTTTAATTATAAGAAGAATGATTCCTTCCTTTGGAGGGACTATTTTTCTGCCTTCAGGAAATGAAAAGGAAATTATTTCACTTTTGTATACAGGAATGCAAATGTCAATTTTCTGATGTAATGGGAAAGATTTCAGGTGGGATTTAGTGTTTCTGGCTCAAGGCTCTGGTGTGAAAAATGGTGCCTGCCTGTTAGACCCCTCTTGGCCATGAATCTGAAGTTCTTCACTGTATGGAACCTGTCTTACTCATAAGGTTTATGCTATGGGGGGAGGAAATAAGCTTTTACTCATGCTTCGCCCCATCTTATTTATCAATTGCAACATGAAGCACAAAGTTAAGTTAAAACTTAAGTTAAAACAAAGAGCTTATGTATTACAAGCCTTTTGCTGGGAATCCAAACATGAGCCAGTGCCTGGGATTTTCTGTCTGTGTTTATGAGGGGTCAGTATTTAAGATTTAGAGATTTAGTATATGTATTTCAGACATCACTATTGCCTTACTAAGTGCCACAAACATGGCAACATCTGGGTGACCCCAGTGTGTCTGTGTGTGAAATGACAGTGTGTGCATGCAGGGTAAGGCTTGCCCATGAATTTAGCCTAGGCTTTAGTGACCTGTTAGTAGATGCAGTTTTATTACCAGATTTTTTTTTTTTTCTGAGGATTAAGTGGCATTTGGAGCATGTCAATTTAGTCAACTGATGCTTTTGTTAATCATGTGCTTCACTGAAGCAGCATGGTCTGAAAGGGGGACAGAACTGGCACTTAGTTATGTGTAGAAAACATGGGGGTATTGACTATGTGAAATACATGTAAAACCAAAAAAAAAAAATCCCAACTGTTTTTTCTCTACATGTAACATCTGTAAGTTCAGGGTTACTGCAATAAGCAAGAGATTAAAGGCAGTAGGAGTTTGGAAGGGATTTGGTTTGTGTTTGCAGTTGGCTTGTGTCTTGACTCCCTACACTAGGGAGTGGAGCACGGAGCCAGCTGGACAGGAGCTAAAGCCAGGCTCTGGGCTGGGGCTGTGCTTTGAAACTCTAGACCAAGGATGTGAGGGCTTACTCAATGAGAGGGTGTGCAGGATGGGAAAGCCCCGAGACACAGCTTGGGATGTGTGGCAAAAATAGAGCTTTCCCTGTGGGGAAAAGTGCACTTCCAGCCCTGCTTCTGCCCAGTGGCCCATCAAGGAATCCTGGAGAACTGTTTGGATGCTGTGGATCCTGAGTTCTGCAGAAGCCTGTGGAGTCCCAGCCAAGTTTCTGAAAGTCAGAAAGATCTTTCATGCTCTGGTAGCTGACAATCAACCATATTGCCAGTATAAAATTTAATTGCCAGCATATGGGCCATTTGTCTGACCACAAAAGCTTTTATTCACATGCTTTAAATTTTTAAAGGCTTGTTATCAGCAGAAATATCACACAGCATGAAGGGGTTTCTTCTTTTGCAGCCACTGAGCTGTGTGGCACAGCGACGGAGTGGCAGGAGTGTGCCACCACCCCTTTGGCTGTGAGCTGGAGTGTTTGGGGTGGGGAGCACATGCTGCTGGGCTCCCCTGGGTGAGTAATCAGTAAGTGACTATTAGCCATGTTTGTCTGCGAGGAGAGGAGGAGCTGGGCACAGGGAAGCTCTAATCCTTTGTCAGAGACCCTGGTGGTGTGTGGCTGCTGTTGGGGTCATGCAGTGCACTCATGTATTCAGATCACTTATTAAGAGTGGCATGTGGCATTCTTACAGGTACTAAATTATTGTCTGTTAGACAAAATGTCTTTTTTTTTTGTCTCTTACCAGCTTCATTTGTGTATAGAAGTGCCACCATGGTGTGGTGCCTTCTGGTCTCATCTATTCATAGCGTTCTCCTGTTGTTTGTGCAAGTCTTCTGGAGGAGAGGCTTCTGAATATTTTGTAAGACTATGGAAATATGGCTGTGAAAGCACTTGAAAGCACTTATGACTTCTCTCCAAATGATTAGATGTCAAATTAACAATGTCCTTAACAGCAAAAACATGTACTGTCTTGAATTATGAACACGGTGAAACACATCACACCATCAGCATTAGGTAACTAAAGACAATCTGTTGTTCTTTTATACAAAGCACTTCAAGTTCATAACTTTGTCAATCAAAACCATTATATTTTCAAATCTGCTATTTATTTAAAAGCTGTCTAGACTGCAAAAGAAATGTTATCTACTTGAGCTACTGATGTGTTACCCCTGGTGAAGGATAAAGATAGACCTTGGTGCTTCATTAGCTGTTATTGTGGAAGATTTCTTTTTTGCATGTTTGAGATACAAAACTGCCAGAGACCTGTGGGTCATTTCTGCAGACCCCTAAGTGCCAGGAGGGATGATGCCTTATACAATACTTTGAGAGAATTTAATGACATAATTTTCCTTTTCTTGCCTCAGATGTTCCAAACCTCACTGGCTTGGTGTTTAAAAGCCTTCATAAGGAGCCTTCTCCTGTGCCATAGTGGGCAGGTGGGCACAGCAGTGTCCAAAGCACCTGGTGGTTCACAGAGAGTGGCATTAGTGTGAGTGCTCAGGAAAGTGCCAGAGTTTGCCTCATGCTTTACATCCTCTCTTTTTTATAAAGATGGCTTTCCAGCAGATGTGCTTTTATCTATGCCCAGCCCAAAGCTTCCCTGCCCTGCGTTGGAGAGGGTGGTGTGGGATGCAGGGAGGCTCTGCTGGCAGTGCTCTCAGGGCAGATGTGTGCTCATGCATTTCTTGGGAATATCTGCCAGTCTGGCCTCAGCCCTGATTTGTCTTGGCATGGCATTACCTATTTAGCACTATACAAAAATAGAACATATCCTCCTGTTCTCTACAGGCTGTCACTTTTTAATTGCTATAGAGGCAGCACTTCAAAGAGTTTCTGTAAATTTCCCCCCCCCCCCTTAAATACAAAATTTTTCTCACTTGAAATATCATTAGTGGATCAAAGAAGCCTTTATCATTTCCTTGAGATAACTGATAAAAGCTGGTGGTTACGTTGTTGCAGTGGCCAGTTTCTTGGATTATTGTGTAATTAATCATCTTATTGAAGGAGAGAAAACTGAAATGGAGGTTAGATCATAACTAACTTCTTTGCATCATCCACTAAAATCCATCAAGGCCTTTTCAGAGCTTATCAACTCCTCTCCAGGTTATGAGTCTGTCTCTCCCCAGCAGTCTCAGCTGTTTCCAGCTGAGTTGCTCTCCTGTTGGTTGGTGCCTGAGAGAGGGCATTGGTCCCTATGTTAAATGTCACCATAAAGTTTTATAAAACATCTTCTGAAGGGATCTTGGGAATTGAAGTCTTTTGTTACCAGAGAGGATCAACTTTTCTTCAACCTGCCTGAGCAGATATTTATTTATGTGCCCATTAAAAGACATCCTTCCAGCTCTGTCAGGTCACTTATTTCCTTGCTTATCAGAGATCAGAAGCAACAGCCAGAATCTGGAACGTGGGGAAATTTGGGCTTGCTATACTTAAAATTTCTCTCTGTGTGCTTCTCCCTTAATTATCTTGGATGTGTTTCCTTGTGATTCTGGTTGCTAATTAACATGGTAAAGATTACTCCTGTGAGTACAGTCAGGTTTTTTTTTTAAGTTTTATCTGCTGATATCTGTGCACAGGCTGCCTGAAAGATTGAATCATTTAATTAAAGAAAGAACAAACAAGAGGATTAATGTAATCTATGGGATGGGGACAGGACATTGGAAAGGGTCAGGCAAGAGCTACACAGGGCCCACTCCAATGCCTGGTGAAAAGCACACATGGTTCACTGCCTGCTGAAATTAGTAAATAGAAATACTTTAATACTTCTGGCAAATAGCAAAATCTTGGTGTCAAATATGAATGTTCTCATTTACATTTAAATAGTTTAGGTTTCCTTGTGTGTGTCACACATAGGATAAAACAGTGCTCTGTTATTGCAAATATTACTTGTAGTGAAAGTAAATATCATTGTCACCAGGGTTAATCTGCTGCACTCAGGAGTCTGTTTCCAAATATTGATTTCTGGTAAATGACCTTTATCAGTGTCGCAAGATTTTATTTGGAAAATGTTTTGTGTCAAAGCCTGGCAATGTTCACTGGTGACCTGGTTACATTTGTTAGTAGCCATCAACATCCAGTTGCCCGATGTCTTACAGACATGTGAAGAACAGAGCATCCTCTCTTTCAAAAATTTTGGGGCTCTGATGATCTGGGGGCCAATTGGGACTCAGTGGCAATCACTGAGTGATTGAGGGATGAAGAGAGATCAGCAGATCTCAAAGCTATAGGATGACCTCTTCCAGGAACATCAACTTTGTGTGACTTTTGAAGCCCCAATGTGGATTTGAGTGTGGCACAGATGTTTAAGAAACCATTCTGGCCTGTAGAGCTGGATGCTGGTCCTCATTTCCCAGCTTGGATTCAAACCTGGGGACTGACTGAACATCTCCCACCAAGGGATTTTCTCTTTTTAAAATTATTGCAGTTTATCAGGTCTGACTTGGAAATAGCTTGCTCATCTACATAATCAGGCTATAAATAGCAGAGTAAATGAACTTGCTTTTCAACTTTTCAATGAGGTTGTTTTTTCTTCTTGAAGCTCAGGGGACTTATTGCCCAGTATGTGAGTGATTTTCCTAAACCCTTGTCTTTGCCAAAATGATGGTTATTCATCCTGGGGTTCTACAGAGTCAGGTGCTATTTGGGAGTAATTAAACAATGACTTTGAGTTATAGGAGCCTGTGAGTGACAATAGGAGTTAGGAAAACCTCTCCCATTTTTGTATTCTTCTGTATAAACTATGAAGCTGGAAGGTAGGGAGAGACAGGACAAACAGACATGGCTTCCTGTTGGCATTTTAGCTGCCTCTGAAATAAAAATGAGATGACTGAGGTCACCAGTTGGCTGTAAGTCAGCGAGTTTGTGTTGGAAGCAGTTCTGCCCCTTGGCCAGTGTTATTGATAAACCTGATAACAGCTTCTGCCATTGAAGTTTGCACTTAATTTACTGCAGAGAAAGTCGTGCTGACTGTCCCTGTAGATGGTTTTTCCTGTTGGGATAGGTTCTGACTTGGAGCCAGGATGCTGGCATGGATGCTGGAGCAACAGCCCTTGTACCAGCTGCTGGGTGCCACGCGGCAGCGAGCCAGGAGCAGCTGATACAGGGGATTGGGTTACCAGGCTAAAAAGTTTGTTTGCTGCCTGTCAGGAAGTGCGTATCCAAAAAAAGACGAGAAACTCATGCTTAGTTTTTAGATGAAAATCAGCCATGCACAACAAGAAACAGCTTAAAGTGGCTTGAAACTCAGTCTCTTGTGATGCCAGAGTAGCAGATGGCCTGTTGTCACTGCCGATGAAAATTATGTTAATTAATATATTACAAAACTGACTCTGGTTGAACATTTGTTTCTTATGAGCATGTGATTATCAGCTTTTCTGGAAGATAAATTTTGGGAGTATTTCAACTGATATATTTCTCTGAAATAGCTTTCTGGAGGTTTAATGAGCTGTTTGTTTTTGGTGCTGTAACACTAAATGGATATCAGTCATTCTGCTGGTGTTAAAGAACTTGGAGATAGTGGAAAGCAGAGTGAGAAAGCCTAGAAAATACTTTGAGAGTGTGCACTCTCACCTGCTGCACACGTGGGTGCCCCAGGGATGGCCACACCATGGCCCTGTTTTGAGCAGCAGCTGTTTCCCATATTAACAGCAGTGATTTTATGGAGGGATGAATTGAGTGAAGATCTGGATTCTTTCCTATTCGTGGGCCATTTATGCACTTTTTTTTGCTCTAAAGGAAAGCTGTAGAAATCCAGGAAGTTTTCTGGGGACTCTGCCCATCATGTAGATTTTCTGGGTTTTATTAAACACCAGGCTTGAGGATAGATGTTTCCTTTGGTAAATTTCCCAAGTCAGGGCCAAGTCCATGTTTTTGCAAATAAAAATTAAGTTCTACATGGCCTGATACAATCAAGATTTCATTTCTGTTCTTCTAAATTACTGAAAAGTCATACATGCTGGCACTGAGGACCTTTGCACACAACCTAGAAAGCTTTGCATTCCTTGCCTGTGGAAGATGCTGGCTCAGGCTGAAGAATGGTTTTGACAATAGCAGGCACAGATGCTTCAGAAGGTGTAAATCCTCCCCAGTGGCAGATGCAGATAATCTGTCCCCTCCTGTTAGCCACATCCTGATCTCTAACAGATAAAGACTGACTTAATCCCCAAAGCATGAGTTTTAATATCCTTTACAAAAGCCTCCTCCTAATTCGAAAGGCCCTGGTATGGTTTTGTCCCCTGTGGAGTCTGAGAGCTCTTCAGGGCTGTCTGAAAGGCAAAGAGTGTTTGCTGCAAGGGTTGGTCACTGCCCCAGAGCTGCTACCAGCTTCTTCTCTGCAATGTGCAGAAGCTGCTGACTCTTGTTTACCGCTTATTAATTGCTTAAAACTTATTTTATTATCCCCTCTTTGACTTGCTCTCTTTAATTTTCTTATGAAAAGAGTTGTTTTTTTGGTGATGCAGCCCTTGCTCCAGTGTCTTTAGTGTGATACAGCCTCATTCCTTCACTTCTGCAGGGAAATGGAGAGATGGGGCTGCTGGCCCGTAGAAGGCACTGAGCATTGCTTTGTTTTGTGACCAAAGCAACCCTGTCTGACAGCCCTTTCCCATCCCAAAAGGCTGGGATTTGTCTTCCTGCAGATCAGGGCTGGCTGGTGTGGGCAGCAAGCCCTGGAAGGGAGGTGGCTGGGTGGGATCAGGAGCCTCTGTGGCTGTGCTGGTCCCAGTGCAGCAAGTGAAACCCAGCCTGACACTGGTGCCAGTGTGAAGGACGATTTTGCTGCCACAGTGGTGATTTTGGCTCAGGAAAGCATCTTGGAAGAGTTGTGAGAAAAGCCACTGTTGGTCTGTGCTCTGTGCCCTCTCTAAACACGTGCCCCTCTTCTGTCTCTGCAAAAGTCTGAGCAAATCTGACTTTTACCCTCAGTGAAACCATGTGTGATGCTGCTCCACCCCAGTGTTTGTTCCCTGGGAGGCAGCAATGACCTGGAACATCCCCATGTGCCTGACTCTGTGTAAGCACAAGGCTGACCCTTCCCTGCTGCACTGAACATTTGTGAAGCACTTGAGATCCTATGTGGAAATTCCAGCAGAATATTTTGGTTGTGTTTCCCTAGTCTCTGTAAAAGCACAGTGTGAGCACTTGTTTTGGACAAATCTGGAGGGAGTAATGAGCTTGTGTTGAAGGTTGAGGAGTTTTGATTTTTTTTTTTCTTTTTAGGGAAACCTGTTTGTTTTAAGTAAATTGAAAAGGACTCTGAACACCCATGAGAGCAGCTTTTAATTGCTTTGTAGCAAGTGTTATTTTTCTTCACAATCTCACAATTAACCTATTCCCTGTGGCTTCCCTGTGTAAGTTCTGCTGTTGGTACAAATTGATTTTGCCTCTGCCTTTTGTATTTGGGAGGAGAGGGGAAATTAATTCCCAGTGCCATTTGGCTCACTGGAAATCTTTTCCTGCCAGGGTCTCTGAACCTAGATGGTGTTCTGGGATTATTTAAGGGCTGAGCATCTTTGTATTGTCCTGAATGCTATTTCATTTCCTTCCACCACCCCTCCAGTCTTTATTTTTCCTAGAATTTAAATTGCAGCTGGTATTAGCGATGAGCAGGATTATGCAGGTGTGAGTGACTCAGTGATAAACCTTGTGTTTCAGTGGCTTGTTAAATTTGCAGAAGGAGTGGGGAAAAAAATCCTGTCATTTTGAGCTGACAATGTGAATGCCTGAACTAAACCAGCAATTCATTATATTTGAAGGAAAGTTTGGACAGGGATTTGCTTTCCTAATTTGAAATTGTCTTTGAATTAGTCTCTGACAGTTGTTATATGAAAACTCCAAGAGTTTTATTTTACTGTCAGTGCCTAATCAGTGCATAATGGCAGCTTGAGTTAGTGAAGAGGTAGCAAATGCGTGTAGTTTGCACAGCTTCCAGGGCCATAAATAGACTCTGGCACACATTTCTTTTAAAACCTTGATTTGAGCAGCAAATAAGCATGTGTGTAAGCATCTCACCAATTCCTGCATGGCTCTGGTAGTGGTAAGAAGGACAGTAAAATCCCAAAGGAGAGCAATGGGTCTGGGTGCAGGTGTGCCAGCATGGACACACGGCTGTCTGTGCACATGCTGCTGGTGTCTAAAGTTTTCTTTTTTTAAAGTGGAGAGGTGTGGGAAAATAGTGACCTTAGATACTGCTGGCAAGTGCTGTCTGAGCTGGCAAGCCCTGTGTCTGTGCTTTGTGCAGACGTGGAATGGTTGCTGGAGGCTGTGGGTCATTGTTTCCTGTGCAGGGTGAATCAGACTGACCTCACTGGTGGGGAAGCGGTGCACAGGCACACCCCAGCCTGTGAGCGTGTGCTGAGAGTGTCTGGGTGTGTTCTGGATGTGTCTTCAGCTACATCCAGAATGAGCAGGTATCACTACAGAGGGGGAAACACATCTTACACTCTGAGAGTGCACAGGAGAATGAGTAGTGAGGGCTGATCAGAAATCAGCCAGGAAGGATCTCGGAGAACATGCCCTCGAGCACTGAGAGCAGCTTCCACTGCCAAGAGGCTGCTCCTGACGAGTAAAAAGGCAGACTGTGGGTGGGGGTTTGGAGCAGTGCTCAAGTCAGTGAACCAAAGATTTGCTGCCACAACCAACTATTAGTAACAGATGGTTTGATCCTGAAACTGTAGGTCAAAGCCAAAAGGCTGGTGATGTTGAGCCACATTTGTCTTGTCTTGCTCAGCAGCCTGGTGTGCTAGTCTGGGGGAGTGTCAAATAAAACATCCAGCCTGCTCCTTGGTTTCTACCCATGTTGCCCCATGAGGGAGGACAGAGGGGTTCCCAATGACCCTGACCAGACCATGCACAATGACATGGCCATCGCTGCCATGTCACACAGGGCTACTCCTTTCTGTGGATCGTGGGTATCTTTTAGCAGTCCTTTAAACGCCTGTGGTCACAGTCTGTCTCACCTTAGGATAGGGTTTAATGTAGGTCTCTTTCTTTAGTTGCTGTTAGTGTGCTTTGCTCTATAATTTTTGACTGCTTCACTTGAAAAATGGATCTCAGGTCTGTGCTTTCATTACTTTGCCCTCTTGTCTAAGTGATGAAAAAGATGTGCTGAGGATGTCAGCCTCACTCATCCCTTGTACTTCTGCTGCTAGCAGGGTTTTAAAAGCAGAAAAATAAGTGATCTCATTCTGTTGCAAAGATTTGTAGACAGAATTGCCTTTATCATCTCTTTCTCTCTCTCTCTCTCTCGCTGTATGTGGATGTTGTTCTTCTCTTCACTGTCTTTTCTCAAATACATCTTGACATAGAACATGTCCATACAGGGATGTTCAGGAAAGCTGAATTAAATTAACTAGAGGTGTGAATTTAAAAAGGATTATGTAAACCTCATTAAACCTCTGTGTTTGCACACTTTTCAAAATTAAAAGTTGCTTTAATTTGATTTCAGTTCACTCCACTTCCTAAGTGGAGTAATCTCAATTTAATTAAGGCAAATTAATTGAGTAAATGTCCAAAGAGAGATTTAATGTCAGGTAGAAGAGGAACATTCAAGGAAAATGAGTAAAAGGGAAGCTGAGCTTATTCAAAACTAATAAAAGCAGAAACTCTTTCCAGTCTGAGATATTGCAAGAATTAGACGTGATCTGTGGCAAACACTGTAATTGTTGTCTTGTAAAGGATACTATCAACAAGTGAGAGCCATTTCTTTTGGCTCATATGAACAAACTCTCATCACTCCTTCAATTCTGGGCACCAGCCCAATATTGTGAAAGGAGAAAGCTACGTGTATTGAATGTCTTCACTTTTTACTTTATTCATTCCTTTACGAACCAGAGTAGATTTATAGCAAATAATAACCTGTTTGTTTTTATTTTACCTCCCTGTCTCCTCCATCTGTTTCTTGCACAATATTTTTCTAGTGCTTTTTTTCTTGAGGAGAAAAGAGATTGGGAGGAAGAGGGGTGAAAACACATCCCTTCTTTCATGTGAAGGTGCTTATCTCCACCTGTGCAGGAGGTGCTCGGCCAAATCTCATTTCTATCTTGTTTCCAAAGAAATTCATGTCAGGTCCCTATCTGTCAGTTCTGCAGAAGGCTCAAGAGCAGCAATGGTGAGGAAAGTGAAGGGGTGTCATTGATGGCAGCAGAAGGGTGGAAGGCAAAGGCAGGATGTTACGTGCTGCTGGAGGTGCTCAGCGTGACCTTCAGTCTGATTTTCATCATCTGAGAAATGCAGTAATTAATGAAGAACCTTCTCTGCTGCAGAGGCAGGATTTGAGCAGCATTAAACATCATAAAAGCCAGGAAAAAGGTGTGATTTACAGCCCTAAGACCTGTTTCCTCTCTGGACAGGGTGAAGCACCAGGGGTGTTAGCTTTGCTCATGCTTGTACTCTCATTGTTGGGTTAGCAAATCCAAGCATATGGATGAGGCGTTCTGCAAGTATTTTCCAGTTTCCTTGCTTTGCTTCTGTGACAGAACAAATATTTAGTGAACTGAAGCTCATCCTGGGATAAGCTAGGCCAGCAGTTTGCATTTTTTATCCTCTTATGTTGTATTTTTAATGGCGGAAATGAGCTTCTCTGGGTTTCTTCTTTGCTCCCTGGCTTGCAGTTGGGTGATTTTTTTGGTGTGGGGATTTTGGGTTCTTACCCATCTCTTTTCTTATGGAGCTCCATGCAAAGGGCTTTTCTAAAGGGAACAGAACTCTTTTCCAACACTTCCTCCATCTGGGAGATGTTTATGAGCCAGTGCCTGCCCCCACCAACTTAAGGGGCATCTCAGAGTCATTCAGAAACCAAGTTCTGCCCACTGGTCTCACAGCAGGGCAGTTCACAAGGACAGACTGGATGATCAGAGGGAGAGAATGTAGGTTCCTGCTGTTTCCTCTATGTAGTGTTTATGCATTAGAACCATACGGTATCAAAATGTTTGTATCTGACACTGGTTCTTCTTTCTACTTTGTTAAACCCAAACCCCAGTTTTCAGACATCTCATGGTCATGCAGTGCAAGAGGTACAAATTTGGGTTTGATTTTGTCTTTGGGCTGTCAGCTGTGCAAAGAAAGGGAAGAAAGGACACAGTTAACAAAGATGTCTTTGTAGGAGATGATGTATGCTAAATTCAGAGACTCTTTAAACAGACATTTAATAAAAAAGCGGGTATAATAAAGAACTTTAACCCAAAATGCTTTTGATGGACAAGTAATGTGTAGGTAGGCTACTGATTTCTCTAGCAGCAGTAAATTACATGATGTAGTTAGAAAGCTTGAAAAAAGTTATGAATATAGACATAGGTATTTAGATTGACCTGTGTTAATAAGGCAAAAGTATCTCTGCCTGAATAAAATATAAGCATCAATTACTCATGTAAATTTATTGCTGTGGGATTGATGGTAGTGGTCCTTAGACACCATTTAAAACTAAAGTAATAGCTAATGAAGGCTAGTTGAAATGAATAAAAAAATCTTGTTATGTTTGATTTGCACGTCAGTAATACAGGTCAGAAAACTAAAATGTCATTGGAGATCTGTCAAGGCAGCTCTTTGGATTTGATATTGCCCTCCAGCAGATGCAAACCTATTTCTTTGAATTGGAAACATCTACATTTTACCATCAGTCAGAGCCAGAAACCTTCCATGCCTGACTCACAGGACTCAGGCTTTCACAGGCTCTGCAGTGAAGACACAAAAGTGAATTTCCTCCTGTGGATATTCTTCAAGGTTGACTGATGGTGAGCAGTTCCCTAAAGATGATGCTTTCTGTCAGCCAGTCTCTGATCATGGACTTTTTTGGATTCTTTAGTACTCAAATGAAGTGAAGACATTCCTGCTGTGCTCAGCATGTCCTCAGCAGTGTTTCTGCTTTCTCCTGCAGTGTGTTTCTGTCTCAAGGGTATTGCAGCCAGCGTTGGAGCCCTGAGGTTCCTAAGGAAGGCAAAGTGTTGCGTAAGAGTTGCATCAAGTGTCAGTGCAAGATCTGTAGCAGCAATAGGAAAAGGTTAAAAGGAAACATCCAAAGGTTTCTCTTGCTGCCCAAACCCATTTGATTGTAATTTTCAATAGTCCCCCAAGGCACCCTCTAACTCTATAAAGATTTTAGAGATGGCTCAGAGCTGGTGAGGTCCCTGGCACACGGTTCAGTCCTTTCCCTGTCTGAAGGTGTGGTGTTCCATCAGCATTGGCTGTCTGGGCTCTCACTGTCCTCACCTCTTTCTTCTGGAGTTACTCAGAACTCTGTAATGGGCTCAGTGAAGTCATGCACTGTGTGAAGGTCAAGGAGGTTGATGTTGGGTGGAGCAGCAGCCTGAATTCTGATGTGCTGTGAAGAAGTAAATTTGTCCTACAAATGAAGAAAGTGCCTTCAGGAGGACAGGCTTCTTGTCTGGACAGTTGACTAATGGATTTATCTAATGAGGCTCATCTTGCATGTAGCCTATTGTATGTGTGTTTGCCAGATATTCAGGACATGCCTCTGTTGATTTGGCACTAGAGATGCATCAAAAGTCACTGATTTTAGTCTTCAGAGCTTTTTTCTTTTTCCTACTACACTGTAACAACTCCAGTGAGAAGCTAATCCTGAGTGAGTTTGGTGTGCTACTGAACTCTCATTTCAGGGACACCGTTGTAGGGTTTTAATGAACATTTGAAAAAAAAAAGAAGCTGAAAGTTCTTTCATTAGACCATTGGGTATTGTGCAAGTCTTGATGAAAAAAAAATCTTTATTAGGATTTTAAGATGGTATTTTTCCCACATAATAAAATATCTTCAGGGACTAAGTGCAAACATAATTTTAGTGATCTTCCTGAACTTCATGGGAATTTTGCCTGCTGCTGCCTCAAAGACTGTCTTGGAAAGAGGGGACACTTGTAAAGGTGCTTGTCACTGCCATATAGCTAGAAAGAAGACCACAAAATGAAGGCTTGTCTATTCTAACTCTTGGATATGTTTGAATTTTTTTCAAATGGGGTCTAAGCTTTACAGTTTTCATTGTTGACCCTTACAAGGAAAAGAGATGCAGCATCTGTCAAAATCCTCTGTGTTAATATTAACTTATTTTAAAGAGCTTGCTGATATTAAGGCAAAAACTATTATGTAGTACTTGGCTTATGCCTTTTTTGGTTTTTACCCTGTCTCAATGGTAGACAGACTAAACTGGTAGGTAGTGAGAATAAGTTCTTGCTGTGCTTCAGTAGAAGCTCAGTATCTTGAAAAATAACTAGGTGCCTTTTCCATTTCAGTTTATAAGACAGTTGAGTGGGAATATTCTTAGTAGCTGCTTTTAAACTGTGTGTAAATTGTTTTCTCTTGTAGCTACTTTCAGCAGGGAGAGGTTGAGGCATTCTCAGGCACAGAACTCTCAGGACAGCAGAAGCTTGTACTCCTGCCAGAGTCTAAATCAAAAAAAAAGAGAGTTCTGGGGAGCTTAGGAGGGGAGAAGGCAAAGATGTGGTGACGGAGAGTGAGGTGCCCATAGCTGCAGAGCTCATCATTGGCAAACTTGTCCCAGCTCTGCTGAGCCCCTTTTCCTTTGGGCTAGATATCCTATTGGGCTTTTGCACTCAAGCTGCTACAGGATGAGGGGTTGTTTCAGGGTGATGTACACCTCAACACCGAGCTGGGAGTGGGTAGTGACACTACCTGCTGCCACCTTTTGTGCTTATGACAGTACAAGGAGAAGATAATTACATGTGAGTAACTGGCTCACATTTGACCTTGTTTTGTATAGTTGAATAGAAGACCAGGAGGATTTTGATTTATATGAGGAAGGGGTCATATACATATGCAAGATATCAAGCTTATGAGATTTTTTTCCTTTTCTTGTTTTTTTTTTTTTTTCCAGCTATCTGCAAGGAAAGGAAAGACTGGGCTGGTTTATTATATGGCATTAGGAAATGGATGTGGTTTTCTTTCCTCTCTGCAGCATCTTGCCTTTTAGAGGAAAGAAGCAGTCAATAGGAAACAGGTGGTGATTGGTGTAAGAGTTTCTGTAAGCTGTATCTGCGTATTTGAACTTCAGGTCTTGACATGGTTTCTTGTCTTGCCCAGACTGTGCTGACAGTTGTAGCTCTTTTGAGAAAGCTGGAATGAGCAGACAGTGAAGCCTTTCAAAATAGGAGTTACTTTATCCTTCCATTTCCTATTGTGAAGCCTTTTCATTAGGGTGAATTTCTTACCCCCTGCAAATCAGGCACTGAAATGATGGAAGCTCTGCCTTCAAGGCCTGTTTGCCGTATTTTAAAAGCAGAGAATGTCTTCCCTGTTAAGAACAGAGATCAAAATGTTTTGCACACAGTCAGTGCCCAAGTAAAAATCTAGCTTGCCCCATGAACCCTCTTGGAAACCACAGTCCCTGATCCCAAAGGATGTAGCCAAGCATCTCTGTCAGTGAGGCTGGGTGGGAAGGCAGTGTGAGGATGTCAGGAGCCTGGGTACCTCCCAGCTCCTGAGAAGCTGAGCTGGTGGAACAGAGTGGGAATTGTATTGTTGTTCTGTGGGGCTGGCTGACCTCGGGCTGAGCTCTGGCAGAAGCTCAGTGATGTGTTGCTGCTTTTCCATCCTGTGCCAAAGCTTTAATGAAAAACATTTAAGGAAATATTAAGGAAATAGTTGCAATATTTGTGTCTGCTCTCCATGGCATAAACTGCATTTTGCAAATTCCACAGTGTAGCAAAGCAAAGAGAAGGTTTTCTCATCCTTAGTTTTGAACTGTGGTACAGCTTATGAATGAGCTTCTAGCAAAATTAACAGAAAAATGTTAATAATTAGAGCAAATAACCTTTCTTTTTTTTCCCCTCAACTTTCTTCTGCTTCACTGTGTAAACTAATTAACAATAAAGCCTTAAACAAGCACTGTAGCAAAGTAACTGTTGTCTTTACATATATAATTATAATTAAAAGGCATTTCCTTATGGTCTTTCAAATCTAAATCCTTATAAAATAGGATCTCTCTACTGCAATGATTTTCAGAGGTTTCATTAGTTCTCAGCGTAACCAGCATTTATCGCGTTCCGCTCTCTCCTGAAAACTTAGTGGCTGTTAAGATTGAGAATTGCATTGCAGTGCTGTGTACACTAATTAGTTTTTTTTTTCCAGCCTTGGTTTATGCCTCAGAGATGTGCTGCAGAAAAAAAAAAAAAAAACCCAGTTAGATAAAGAAAGCTGTTACAGAACTAATGAGTCTGTGCAGCTTGACTGAGAGGTGGCATGAGCTGATGGCACTAGGCTCTGGGGCAGGGAACGCTTTGGGGACTACAGAGACCCTGAACTCACCCAAGTGAAACATGACCCCTCTGCCTCGTTCCTTTGATTGAAGAACCAGATCAGGACAACCCTGTTAGTTGTAAGAAAGATGCTGCCAGGAGTGCTTTGTACTCTCTTTCATGAAATGCTTTGCTGCCTTCCACCAAGAGGTGGGATTGAAGCGTTGCAAGATCTTTCCTTGAAAACAGGAAGGGAAGTTGCGGGAGAGGTAAGGATTGAGTGGTTTTCTGTGGCTTCCTTCATAAAGTTGCCTCCTGTTTGCTGCAGGCACATAGTCCTGTCATGCTCCTTTGTTCTCCAAGGTTGGATGTGTGTGGAAACCTCACGAGCAAAAAAAAAAAAATGCTGGTTAGGAGGCCCTGGCTGGCCTGAATTGCAGTTCAAAACTCTTCCTTAGAAATGCAGTAGTAGGCTTCAGTTGCCCCCCAGCATGGGCAGTTATGGGCAAAGGAGAGAGTGCAGCCATCCTGTTGGACCCAGTGCCAAAGCATGCAGTCATTCTGGTTAAGAACAGTCCCGTTCTTCTGAATCTCCCTTTTATGCTTAGTGGTGTCTCCTTTGTTTAAGCAAAAGCATTGGTGCCATGATTTTTATTTGTAAAGTGTTTAATGGCCAGGGCTCCTGTGATTCTTGGTGCCCCTGAGATGGACACAGAAGAGGCAGTGAGCAATGGATGGAGCAAACTCCATCCCTCTGGCATGGAATACTGGTTAGAAACCTGCTGCTGTAGTGGGGTCACTGACAAGAAATACAAAAGTGAGAGGTGTTTTAAGTGGGTTCTTTTTCCCATCCTTCCCCCATCCCTCCCTTTAATTCCTTTATTTATTTTTTTTTTTTTTAGCCTATGGTTTTCAATCAACCAAAATTGTGTTCAGCTGTAGCCAGCATTTCTGCCTCTGACATTATTGATGGGAAGGTTCAAATTGAAGATTCCCTGTAGCAGCCTGTCATTTCGCAAGTGCCAGTAGCCAGACTTGAGACTCAGTCCTGGCGGTGAGGACTTAGCTTAGCTTAGCTGCTTAGCTCCAAGCTGGGCTCATCAGGGTATGAGCAAGTCCTAAATCTGCCACATAACAGTCAGCCACAGTGATTTTGCACAGTCAGAGAAATACTGTCTTATCTCCTTCATGTAGTATTGACATCATGCACTGGGGGTTGTTGTGTGTTTTCGTTTACACGCAGTGGCTTTGGGCAGATAGCTGCCATAATGAGGCTTTCGAGAGCATTAACCCTTGGAACAGGGAGCTAATTTGGCTCTAAATGAAGAGATGAAAACGCACAGGGCTGTCAGAGGGAGAGGGAAAGATTAATCAGAAGCTGTTTTGATAAAAACATCATGCTTTTGGCAGAAGTCCTGCTGAGCATGCTGCATCCAGGACACACAGCTTTGTTGTAGTCTTTTACTTCTTTTTCTCTCCAATTGACATTAAACACAATAATTAAAGCAACAGAGATTAACATGTCAAGCTTTTCATTTGTCCTCCTTTATTTTTTTCTTTTTCTGTGAGCTACTAAATTTTCCCTTAATTCAGCAGATCATGTATTTTAAGGAAGGTTGACTCTACAGCATGTTGGTGGCAGAGGGAGGTAAAAAGTCTTGCTCTCCATCTGGAATTTCTTCATATAAATACTTTGTTGTGTGCTAATGAAAGAAAATTATCTTTGTTAGCAGCCTTTCTTCTGGCAATAAGCTTGGCATAGCAGGAGTTTTGAGGCATTAAGAATAGAGATTTATTTCCAAATGACCATCCAGTCTGTTCAAAAGGATTTTCATTTTCATAATTAGTTTTTCCTGCTTGTATTTTTCACTGTCTTTATCTTCTTTGCTTGAGCAATGCAGAGCTTTTCATTTAATCACATGTACTTGCATTTCTTTGATTTTATTCTGCTTGATATAGTAAATGCATCCAGACAGTGTTATAAATCTTCTTCTATGGGATTTCTGCCCAAAATGCTCATTGTAGTGTAATGAGTGTTAGTAGAACCTCTGTGTAAATGGTGTTGTATCACAACAGCATTCTGATATGAGGAAAGATAAAGCAATTGTTCTGTTCCAGGGCAGATGAATGTTTGGGGCTGTGGTGCCCCACCTCATTATCCTGCAGAGGGGACCTAGGAATTCTGCAGTGAAAGGAGCCGTAGCTCACCAGGTGCTTTTTTTCTGCTCTCTCCTTAGAGGGTATATCCTTACCTATGAGCAAACCATAGGCAATCCTGGAACAGCCATTAAGTACCTCGTGGAAGCTTTTCACGGCACAGCACAAAGCTGGGCTGCTGCACTTGAGGGGTGCCAGTGGTCAGCCAGGCTCCCTGTACAGAGCACATTTGGTGAGCTGTTTCTGCTCCCTCAGGACACTAAGTGGTCCAGTTTTGCTCCACTTCCAATTTACCTGCTTAAGCTGGTGATGAGACAGAAGTTGTGGAGCTGCCTGTGGCTGTGCTTGCCCTACGGGGTGTCCAGGGGAAGGGGTGAGCATCCCTTGGTTGGCAGGCTGGCACGTGCTCCTGTCCTGTTCTGCTTTGGGTTTTAAAGGTGGAGAGTAAAGCTCTGAACCTGCTGAAAGGCAGAGCAGAGCTGTGAGCCACCACCTCCCACCTTTTGATGTCTGTGTGGTTTATTAGATTCCTGCTGTGCTTGGCCAATCTCACCTGGATGGCCAGACTAGAACCAGCTCCTGATGGATGTTCTCCTGCTGGGAGGGGCTGATGTAAACAGGGCAGAGGAGGCTGGATTGTGACATGCACCACATTTGCTGGAAGTGAACACCTGGGAGCCTCTCCTGCTGCTCTGGGCAGCCTTGGTCCATTGTGCAGCACGGAATGGGAGTGCTCCTTGGCTAAGTCCTTGTTAGTGAGATGTTAAGTTTAAGTCCATCACTCTTCCAGTGAATGAGCTGTAGCACAGATGCATATCTTATGTTTTTTAAAGGCATACAGCAGGTAGAGCTAAACCAGCCTCTATAACTTGTGTCTTACTGCTTTATTTATCTGCAAAATGGGCTCTCCTGCTTTGCTGGAAGACAGAGTGTTTGCCAGCCTGGCTCTTGTGTGTCTCTGGGATTTAGTTTCCACTCACAAAGGCTGACTGCTGCTATGCAGACAGAAAACCACAAAACTTTGATTTTAGTTGGCAGTCATACTTGGACCACTGTAAAAGAGAAAATGTATCTGGGCTATGTCTGCCCATAACTTGCCCACCCCTCCACACTTTGACCTCTAAGAAGAGATCAAGGCAAATGCTCTGCTCTGGATTAGACTTGATACAGCTTTGAGATAGACTATTCCCACCATAGAGAAAGGCTAATGAATCTGGGGAAGCTTTGGGAAGGTATAGGACCCTGAATGTGTCTCTAATGGAGCCAAGTTACTGCAAGTTATGGAGATAAAATTGATGGACCTGAAAGTGCAACTATTTTGGGTGCTGATCCAACACCTGCTTTTAGAATTTAGCACTGCCACTAGCACCTTCTGAGGATATTGGTGACCCCTTCAGCAAGCTGCCTTGGGTATATCTTAAAAGAATCAGTGAAATTCTTCCCTGCAGTGAGGATGTTCTTGCCTCTCCAGGACTTGCTCCCCTGGGAAGCAATGAACCTCTGTCTTTGCTCTTGGCTGTGTGTTCTGTCCATGTCAAGGTGTGTTGACTGGCCTTTCTGATCCTCCCAATCTGCTCATCTCTCATCTGCTTTGTATGACCACAATGATCAAAAGCTGTCCAGCTGAGCACAGTTCAAGCAATTATAAAAGGAGGCCTTGTTCTGTTGTTTAACAAGGCAAAAACATCACTACAGGTGTTTGGGAGGAGTTGCATAGAAGATGCTCTTACATCTTTTCAACAGACTCCTTTTTGCTTTTCTTCTCAATTACCTATTGGTTTGCTCTTCTGTGGGCTCTTTTCTCAAGGGTGTTTCAAACCCAAAGCATGTTTTTTGAGTGCAAACTGCTCTTTTCCTCTGCTACACACACGTATGGGTGCACCCACGCTGGCTCTCGTCTGGCAGCACTCAAAGTGTTTGTGTTCTTTATAAAACAATCTGCTTTGTTTCAGTACAGTAGCACAATGCACACGATTGCTGTCACTTATTGTGGGGAAAGCAGCTTCCTTACGTACTCATCATCCAATGCAGGAGAGACTCCCCTTGTACCCTCTCTGCTTTTGCCCTGGAAAGCCTTTGTGGTGGTTCAGCTGCTGCTGTTTTTCTGTGTGCTGGCCTCTGGCTGGCACTGCAAAAGCGAGACAGTGGCTCCCTCTGGAGCCAGCACCACTGTGGCTCCAGGGGCTGTCTCTTGCTGAGGCTGTAATGATTTTCAGCTAAATATTTCAACCCAAGCAGTCTTTAGTTTTACCACTAAGGAGGCCTGTTTCCTGCCCAGTGGTAGTCTTAGAAAACAGTAATTAGCTCAAAAGTTCAAACAAAAGCTATACAAAGAGGGACATGGGCTTGATGCTCTATAATTATTATTTTATACCTCCATTTAGCTATCACCTTCCATCCCAGAAGTTTCTATAGAGATTCTCATGATATCATATCTTTGAAACAATATCGGTGCAATATTTCTATGGATAAATTTCACTGAATTTGCTGGGCTGTAAGTGGAATTATCCCTTGTCAGGATAGACCAGTACAGCAACCAGCATGCAATGACAGCAGTGCTGTGGTTACTGTGCATGCTTCTAGGTGAAGTGATGGCCCTAAATAGTGAATACCATTTGCATTGGGGTTGGGTTTTTTTTAATTAATTCTTTAGATAAAGCAGCAGTTGTTTGCAAAGTATTACTTTGATTGCTTTCAGGAGAGTGGGCAGTTTTACAGCAGTTTTACAGGGCTGTACACCTTAAATTCAGCATAGCTGGGTGTTGCTGCACTGTACAGGCTCCTTAAGTGGGCTTCTAGCATCAAGGCTGTTTTACAGACACGAGAGTAGGTGACAGGCCTGCCCTGGACAGTGTAAACATTTGTGGCACGTGAGCTCAGCCTGTGAGCAAAAGCTGGCTTAGAGGATGGCCACTGAAGGAGATGACTGGAATTTGGCTGACTGGGGTGGGCCAAGTGGAAGTTTCTTGGATCTGGGCTTCCTGCATGGCTGCTCCTGCAGCAAATGGTGCCAAACGTGGCAGGCTGGAGGTGGCTGAGGGATGTCAGCCTCCCTTGTCAGCCCTGTCCTGGCATCATCACTGCCAGTTTAGGGCGGAACCAAGGCTGGGCTGAAAGCTCTGATTGGTATGGGTGCAGTGAAGCAGTGCTTCTGCCTGATCTGCTGCAGAGCTGGAGTCTGTAGGATTGGGGCTGACATAGTTTGTGGTCAGTTAAGCCTGAAATGATGCTGGAAAGGAATTGGGAACAAGACTGGGGAGGGGGAGGGAAGTCTGAGGGGTGTTTGGAGTGTGTGGGTTAAGACTCATCTCTAGACTTGCTGGATGCTAGCAAGGTCTCAAGTTTGTAACCTGTGCTGGGAAGGAGGTGTGGTCATCCTGGTGAATGTTTGTCTGCCTGACAGGTTCCTGGAGCAGATGGGGCAGCAGTGCACTGGCTCTGCTATGGACAGTCCTGTACCCAGCCATCATTTTCATTCTCACGTGCCAATCTCTGAAGTGTCACCTCAGATGTCACCTGTGCTATGTGCTAGGAAGATGGCAACCTCTAAACTAGAGTACCATCTTCTGGAGAGGGTGGATAAGCTCTCTAGTCATGATGAGGGGATTTTGCTTAATTGTTCTATTTATATTCTCTTAGAATCAAAACAATTTAGTATTTCTATTTGTATCATTTCTGACCTCACAAAACTTAGGAAAACATTGATCCTTCCTTTTGAGACACAGCATCCACTAATTTTGATGCATACCAGCTTAAGAGCCTTCCTTAGCTGCTAAGTGCTTTCCAGAGGTGTCTATTGGTATAAGAATGACCCACAGAGATGTGCAGGCTGTGGCACAGTAGTTGAGTTCCCTGGGCTCTCTTGTGACAGTTTCTGTTGTGCCTCTGGAGCTGGTGTGAGAACAAATGTCCTTTAGCAGCCTTAATTTAAGAAATAACTGAGCATCAACCCTCTGCCTTTGCCAGACAGATGTTGCTTCTCATGCCCATTTACTGCTAGAAAATTTTAGGATAAATTGGACTGTTAAGTATTTTGGCTTTTGTTGATTTTCTGCCAGTATGTGTTTGAATGACTGACTGCTCTGGTGCAGGAAGTCCCACTGAATTCATCAGATTTTCTTGCAAGCTGGATTATAATGGTTTCCTTAGCATTGTACATGGCTATATTTCAACATAAAGAAAGTTTTGACACAAATGCGGAGTTTTTATTATCAACAGGCTTTGTGGTGTCAAGGAGTAGAAAAGAGTCATTGTTAATTGTTTCATTATACAGAGCCCTGATCTCAGGCTTGTAGAAATCTGAGAGCAAATGAGGAAAGCAAGTTTCCTTTGAAATGTTTTGAAAAGGTTTATTAGCAGGGAAATTGATGTGGAAAGCCCTGAATGGGATGGCACAGAGTAAGGTATTGGAGCCAGTATTGGCTGCTCCCTTCTTGAACGAGTGTTTGCCAAGGAAAAGTATCACTGTTTTGCCTCTAATCAGAAAGGAATAAAAACTGGACCTGTGAATTCTAATCCACTATCAACTAAAGCAGGTAATGGGCTATCTTCTCTGTTTAAAAGAACTGCAGTAAAAGAGGTCTGAATGTGTACAAGACACCTCTACAAACCTGTAATATGAAATAATGACCTTCCTGCAGATCTGCATTCTCAGCTCCCAGGCACCATTTGGAACAGAGCGGTGCTGCTGCTCTGTCTGCAGCAGGTTTCCAGCGTGCTCTGACAAATGCAGCCCAGAAATAAAGCTGGCAGGGCACTGTGTGTTATTCTGCAGCTTGAAGGAGAGATGAGTGCTTCCTTTCATAGAATATTTTAATATCAGTACTTCTGAGTGCAGTTTAGCCACATAAATAATTTTCTTACTAGAAGTGCAGCATTGACTTTGTGAGCATTCTGAAATCACAGCTGACATTTCGAGGTGACAGCAGAAGTGCAAAGTACCTTTGGTGTCCACACAGCACCAGGGTCAGCAAAGAAATGCTCAGCCTGTCACATGAATGTTTGTCCTGTATCGAGCCTGAGCACGCTTATTGACGTTTCAAATTTTCAATCTTTGTGCTGCCTTTTCCCCGAGCACTTTCCCACCTCGTGCTCCAAGCCTTTATTCCCTCACCGGAATAACATCTGCTCCTAAGTAGGAGTTTGGTGTTTTAGGTTTTTAAAACGTGCCCTCTCGTGGTGAGCAGCGGTTTGTGCACTCGGAGTTTATTTATTAATTTGTGAAAATCCTGTTCACAGAACACAGATGTCATGGTCGTCTCTTAGTCCTGTGGGTAGATGTTTTGAGTTCATACAGATAAATATGCCTCTTTGGCTCTTGTGTCATTACAATGATGGTTTTGCCGAGGCTGGAGGATGTGCCCCTTTGTGCCCAAGGGATGGTGTGGAATCCTCAGGAATTTGGGGTAGTGAGTTTCAGCAGCTTTGAAAGCTGTGGCTGTGGTCATTCACCGTGATTTTGTGAGATATATTATATTTAAATGTAGGTACTGCAAAGACTTGTTTTGATGGTTCACATAAGGTATCATCTGTCTATTTGGTCTATTAACTGGATTGCAAAGAAGCATTCGTTTACTTTGAAAAGACAAAAGAGAAACCCTACCACCTCTGAACCTGGTACTGTTCCATATGGCTTGGACCCCAGCTTTTAGGGAATGGGAGCACTTTTCTTTATGAAAGACAAGTTGCATCTTCCTAAGTCTTTTTTATTAGGCTTACCAGACAGTAATTCAGTTAAAGATATCAATACAAATAGGATTTTGGGGGCAAAGGAGCATCAGTGTGACTGAAATTTGTGATTTTTGAGTAATACTCAAGCTAAAAAAATCCCAACAAAACCCTCAAAACGATCCTAAATGATAATTATTGTCCTTAAAAGCTCTTTTTAAATGAAACATGTAACTCATTCACTGCAGACAATTTCTTCAGAATTATGCTAAAGAGGTCTGAACTTCTCAAACTTCTCCTCCAATGTCTTGTTAATTTGTGCCCAAAACGTGTGACTTGACTGACTCATCAAAGATGCTAATCGAGGATAAGAATCTGTTTGCACAGGCTGAACAGTGAATCACCAGTGTCTGAGCTATCAAACTTGAAGCACAAATGCTAGATGGGACAAATATTGATTATTTCAGTCTAGAACAGCTAAAAATTAGAGCTTTCTCTAAACTTTTCTAGAGCCTAGCTGGGACCCTGCGAAGTCGATTGGAGATGAGTTGAATTAATTTGCTCACACGTAGCTGTAGAGCAAGGCTGTTTGCATTAATAGTGGCAGTGTGACTGGTTGGTGATGGAAGAGGTCATATCTGCAGTAATGTGTGCTGGAGCATAAATTGAGTGGTTGAGATGAAAGGGAGGCTCAGTAACTTGCTACTGTTGTGGAATTTAAGAAATTTGCACTGCTTCCAGCTATCTATTTAAAAGTCAATGACTGGAAACCAAATTACTCCTTGGCCTTAAAGGCAGCTTTGAGTAATTTTTCATGAAGTGATTAGATAAGGGAAGGGGTGAGCAAGAGATGATGATTATTTTTTCTGATTTATCTCATGAATTGTACTTGCAAGGTGTAATACAACCAGAAGTTCCCTTTTAAGAGGAAGTATTTAAATGCAAGTATTACAATTTATCCATTGTTATAATGAAGGCTTCTCTCAGAAGTTAAGAACAGTGTGAAGGAGCCAAACCCATCTGGAGGCACAAATTAGTGATCACATGCTGCCTACTTTAATTCTGACAAGGCTATAATCATAAAGGGTGCTTGGCAAGGCAAAACCTATGTTGCAAACTCAGGGTTAATACCACCCATAAACGCTAAAGAGAGTGCTGCCTAGCACACAACTTGATGAACCTGGTTGTGCCTCTCTTGGCCCGTATGTGTTTTAAATGTGTGCTTACATCCTGTATGCTGTGCTCTCTAGAAGAGCTGCCCGTATTTAAACTCCTACTTCAGGGAAAAAAAAGGAGGTAAATCAAAGTAACTTCTTGATCTTTGAAAACAAGATGAGCTGTTTGATGTTTACTGTGTAAGGACATGGAACAAGTAATATGGAGATTTGTGGTGAATTTCTGTCTTAGAGCAACATTATCCAGCATCTGTATCCTGGAGCCACTCAGGTTAGGGATTTGGGTGAGGTGAATCATGTACTTCCCGTGTCCTGGAAACCTCAGGTATTAAGGACTTTTTCCTGAAGCATAAATCTAAGATCATATTTGTATTAAATTCACGAGGAGCAGAAGAAAATACAGTTGTGAGTCGGTAAAGTACTTGCTAGTTTTACTGGCAAAAGTGGGGGGATCTGTGCTCTTTGTAGGAATGCAGACCTGTGATGTGTGCACAGCTGAACAAGGCATTCAAACGGGGAGTGGTAACAGGAGAACCTGCAATTGAAAGGAGGGTTTGTCAGGGGGATTAAATGACCACTTGTTAACTAATCGCACAAGTGTCTTTCATCTGCTTCTGGCTGTAGGCAACACAGAAACATGCTTTCTATTAAATCTGTGGTTCCACTGAGGGGCACCAGCTTTCATCGTTATCATCTTCTTTTTTTTTTTTTTTTTCTCTTTTTGGTTTTTTTTTCCCCCATTCTAATGGGTGAAACTGGATTTCATTATTTTAGTGGTATGCATGCCCAAAGTTCTTATGTCCCTGCCAACAAAATTAAATCTCCTTTCAATTTGATATAATTTTAACATATGTGGGGTTTATATACTGGTTATTTTTTTAAATAGCTTATTTTTATACCTTTTTAAAAAGAAAGTAAAACTTAGCTCTGTGGAACTGCTTTATTTGCAGTTTCTTGAGTGGTATATTTATTTGTTCTAAATGAAGATATTGGTCAATAAAATAGGTTATCTCAGTGGTATTTAAAGCTATTCTGCAGATCTCTCATCTTTATGGTCTTTATTACTTTTATTACTATCATATGAACAGTGCAATAATGTGTATTTCCATAATACGGTATTGGGATTTTTTGTCTTTTCATCTTGATCTCCCACACCTCAAATGACAAACCTAAATAATATTTTGATTTCCTTTTCTGGTCCTAGTCATCTGTAATAGGTTGTCCTGGACTTCTGCTCTCAGACTTCATGCTTTGGCCATACTGTCTGCAACCAAATGAAGGGAGCACCTGATTTTAACGGACAAAATAATCCTATGGAATACTCAATCAGATTAGATGTTAAAATCTTTGATTGTTTCTTGCATCAGGGGAACAAGAGATGATCTAGTGTTGATGATCTCAGTGTTGCAGGCACTGGTCAGTGTCCTGTGCAGAGTGTTCTTGCCTATCTTCCTCATCTCTTTGGGGGACACTGGGGAAGTCTTTTTCACTTTTCTGTGAGTTTTCTACTCATGAAACAAAGTACAAGGTGAACTCAATTGAAAGTTCAGTGAGAAAAGGGCAGATATTTGCTGAATTAAAAGGACTCCTGCATGTGATGCTAGGGAACTTTCCCCAAGGTGTGTTTCTTTACGTGACTGAGTCCCAGCATTAGCTCAGCAAAATAGCTCTTGTTTGCCTTGGGTGCCAGTTCATCAAACTACATTAAGTAAGTATTTACACTTCTCCCAGCTGAGAAAGGCATTCAAGCGTGTAATTAAGTCCTATCTAAATCAGTGGAATTTAAGTACAAGCCTCAAGTTAAACATGTTGAAATGCTCTGCTGAACAGGGAGCGGTTGCTGGGTGGAGGGGCAAGATCCATCTGTGTTTTCCATTTTGGGCAGGCAAGTGTCATGTGAGAAGCCAGGTGTAAAAGCAGCCCCTTGCCAAAATCCTCGTGCTGTGCTCTCGGCTCTTGGAGCGTTCCCAGCCCTGCCAAAACAGCTGTTTATCTGGGGGGAGGAGGAGGGATTGTGCTTTGGTTTTGGGTTTTTTTCCTGGCCCTTTATCCCTTGTGTCTTGGCCTTGGTGAAACACAATCCTGCAACAGGAGTGGAGCCAGCCCAGCAAAGGCTTCAGCTGGCACCACCCTGCTGCCCTGGAGCCCAGACTGGGGCTGTGCTGTGACACCAAAGGTTTCCCTAGTGGGTTTGGCAGTCAGTTTGCTGCCTTGGTGAGTGAGGAGCAAAAGCCTAACTAGAGCATTTTGGCTTCATCCAAAATAATGGTACAGTTATTATAAATATACCCCTGCTGTGCCCCAGGACAGGAAGAGCTGCAGGGTGACACCATGGTCGTACAGCTGGTCCCAGAGGAGCTAAAAAATGGACTATTAGCAGTATAAGGCATCTTCCTCCCACCATCCCTGTGTTTGCATTAGTTATAAACAGTGTAATTTTATTGATTTAAAAAACACCACATTAAAATCATCCCTCCCTTTGGTATAATTATGCACCACTTTATGGAGGCCTTTAAATCAAGGCAAATCTTAAAACTAAAAGAGTGTTGGGCTTGATCTTTCATTATGGTTAAAAAATAGTGAAATAAACTCTTAGGAGAGTGAGGTGGAGCCTGAAAGCAGCTGTGGGAAATCTGAATCAATGTTTTGGACCTTTTTTTTTTGTTGTTAGCTGTGATTTAATCCTTCACTGGATATCCATGTCCTGGTTTCTGACTCCGTTAAGTCTGCTGTTGCTTTTTAGGCTACAAAGGCTGAGAAAAGATGAGTAAACACCATTGCTTTCACAGCAGAGAGAAGATGGCAGAATTACAGCAGGAGCTGGTATTTCCCCTCAGCCTTGTGGTGTGGTGACCTTGTCCCTCTGCCACGTGCCCACCCTTTGCCTCCTGAACAGGAAAAGGGGAGAAGATAAGACCAAAAAAGCTTGTTGGTCAAGGTGAAGGCAGGGAGATTGCTTACCAGTTACTGACACAGGCAAAACAGATTCAGCTTGGTGAAAAGTTCATACAGAGCCAGTCAAGCCAGGTTTGGATAGTGAGAAACTAAGCCAAAGTCAAACAGCTTTTCCCCAGGCTCAGCTTCAGTCCATCATTCCCTCTCCCCAGGGGGATGCCCAGTCCATCACAGCTCTTCCTTCCTCCCCAGCTCTGGAGCTCCTCATGGGCGGCAGTCCCTCCAGAGCTGCTCTAGCGTGGGTCCATTGCAATGAGCTCATTTTTGGAGTCAGACTCACTGTGCACCCTCTACCTAATGAATGTCTCCCTCTGGGTCAAGTGGCTTCTCATTTTGGAGGCTGAAGCCATCTGCTAGATTTGCTGTTGAGCTTGGCATTACTGTTGGGCCACTGCAGTCCTCATTATCTACATCCCTGCGGCATTAAGAGCAAACAAAATAAGCTGGAACATTTCAAGTCATGTGTTTGAAATAGTTTAAATTTTACCCTACATGCAGATATTAAAATGCTTTGGTATTTTTTTAATAACAGTTTCTTCCCAGGGTTTCAGCACTTTTCTTTTATCTCCTTTATTCTCATTTTCACCTGTCTTTTGTGCAACCCTTCCACTCATCAAAGCCTTAATGAGATTTAAAAGTGAGACTGGTTAGCAGGGAACTAAAGTAAGTGTTACAGGGGTCACTTGTGAGTGGCTGAATAGTTTTGACTTCAGATTTCTTTAAGCAACTATTTTGAATTACAAATTCAAAGAGGAGAAAGAATTTTAAGAAAAATAGAGAGGCTACAGGAAGAGAACAGCTGCCTGATCCGTGAGCTGGATCTGCCCATGTGCTGTTAGTCTGGCTCAGCCAAGAGATTGCTTTTCATGCCTGAACTGTTCTGGACAAATATCCCTTTACAAAAATATAGATTATACCCTCTCCAATTAAGCAGTGCAGTAAAAATGAATTGTATATTTATCTGCTTCCAGTGACTTAGGTATTTTTTTATTCCCAGCTAACTAATGTGGAGGTACCTTCTTTTTTTCTCCAGAAGATTCTCTGTGGCACAAGACCTTTGAGATCTGGAAATGCTTAATAACCTCAGCCTACAGTACTGCCTTTTAGCTGAATTTAACTTGCAGCATGAGGTTGTAAACTAGTTTGTGAATATTTCAGTAAGAAGAAAGTATAGCTCTGTAGTAATTTCAGTTGCTGGAGAATGACCAAGAAGGGTCCCTGACTGTTGAGGTGGTGAAGGAACCCTCCCTTGCTGAAGGAACATTTCCTCTGTTTAATATGGTTCCTTCCTCCCCCCTTGTTGAAGGAACATTTCCTCTGTTTAATATGGTGCAACTTCAGTTTGCACCTGAGAGATGAGGAGAAGTCAGTGTCTCCACAAAGAGTCTCACATCAGTCATGAGCCTGTCGTGGTTGGGTGAGGTAAGCTCTGGGGGCATCAGAGACACAGCAGTCCTCTTGAAATAGCACCTTCTCTGTGGTGGATCCTGGGGGTTCTTCCACTGCTGCAAAGAAACATTTCCCACTTGTTTTTTGTCTCTTCCCTCAAACACTGCCAGTTGCTCCTGACAACAGAGATTCAGCTGCAGAGACAGGCGCTGGGCACTGCCTTGGCTGGCAGCTTGGGACTGCAGCTTTTCCTCTGGTGGTTAAAATTCATTTTACCGACACTTTCAATGGGCAGGACATTTCCCAGTGCATTATGAGAGGGAAGAGGTGGTGCTTGCCAGACAGTAAAGGTGTTTCAGATACCTGTGCACTGACCTCTCCAAACCTTTTTTTAGTTTTACTAACACTAGGTCTGGCTCTTCCATGTAGTTCCAGATGCACACTGTGTATTCTATTTGTTGTGTCTGTTTATGTACTGTTCAGTTTTTTGGTTTGAATTAATACTCCCTTTTACCCATAGATCCTTTCTTTTGCATTTAGTGACATGGTTTTGTGCTGGGTTTCTTCTGGATTGTGCTTGCTGATGCTTGAGGGGGCGGGGGTAAGTCATATAGATGGTTAGGCTCTGATTCTTTTTCTGTAAATTTCTTTTAAAATAAGCTGAAGTTGAAGCAAGTGCAAAAAAACTTTGCCTTTTCATCAGCTACATGAGCAGCTGTGTCTTGAGGAACTGGGTTCTGCTGATGTGTCCACTCCTGCCTTTCAGGATGAATGATGAGTGGTGTATAACTGAAGGCAACAGCATCAACTCTTTATATTTGGTTGCACTCATAAAACTGTGTGTTATTCCCCTCTATTTTTTTGCATTTTGCTGACAGCTCTTGATAAAGATGATGTCAGTAGGAAGTGAAGGTGCAAACACTGCATATCTTTAGAATTATATAGAATGAAAGGCAGCGTTGTTTATGAACAAATAACGTTGTTCCTTTTTTATTTTGAGACTTCAACGAATGATCCAAATGGGAGAGACTTTGTATAAACTATCTTGGCTGTTATTGACATGAACTAGTGGACTACAACCATGAACCATCAACAATTTTAGTTATTTTTAACAATATGAATGAAAAAATGTTTTCTGGTATTACATTACAAGATGCAGTGATTAGAAGTAATAGCCTTGGCATAATTTCATGAGTATTACCCATGATTATAAACACAAAAATATGCCTGATGTTGAAATGTGGGCATGCTGAAAGTGTGGCAGTGTGCTGGGATCTACCCCAGGGTCCCTTTTGTGTACCCACAGCTGTCTGAGATTGGGAAGAAAGAGTTTGGCTGATTTTCCTCTGTGTTGCTGCCATGGAATTTCCTACAGGTCACGTGTGCATCAGAGGGATGTCTGGCAAGAAGACTCAGACCTTTTCCTGCCCATAGCCACATTTTATTCTTTCCTGGCTGCAGTTTTCTGTTCTCACGGTGTTGGTGATGCCTCTTCAACCCTTCCTGTAATAACCCCAGGGGGAACTGCTGGCTCAGAGCAAATTTAATAAAATCTGTGTTCACCTAAAGGTGGGGACCCCTGTGCAGATCCACTTTGCAGAGAGGGGCTTGTGCTGAGGGAGCAGCCCAGGGTCTGCAAGGGAGGTGGGGGGAAAGGGAAGCTGAGAGGTGGAGGAGCTGCTGGGGCACGAGGACCCTCAGCTTTCCTGGGGTGGCAGGAACAGCCACATCCAGAGTTTTGACACCACAATTTGGTGGCTGGATGCTCTTGTTCTTCTATTTCTGTTGGCTCCATCTCACTGAAGATATGGGAAGTTAAAAATCCATTAGCTGATTCTGCCATAAACCCAGGCTTTTCCTGTTCCTTGTGAATCTTACACTAGGGAGGTAAAAAAAGCTGCCTGAATTTGGTAAATATCACTTTAATAACACTGTAATAACAAATAACACTACAATTTTATATCGACAATTTATGTTTCTTATATTTTTTAGACTCTGGATCAAGAAAGTGTAGTAATAACTGGTGTCAATTTAAATAAAGAAAGGACATAATCATAACCTTTGAAATAACTGGAACTTTTTATGTACTTTGCAAATATATTCTCTGAAAGGTTATGCTAGTGCTTTAGCTAGACACAGAAATTTTAGTGTCTTTCTCCCCATAATTTCTTCAGTAGCATTTTCTTTTTATTAGTATAATTATTGCAGGTTAGCACTGCTATCATTTTCTCTTTTCATGGCTCTGTAACATGCTATTATTTTCAGGAAGCAAAAAATAGGTGTCTTTTATAGTGCCATTACTGCTCTTCAGCCTTTAAATTTCCTATAAAAAGCTAGTTAAGGGGTATGATCCTAGTGTTAAAATTGCTCTCCATGGAATGCAATAAGATGATTTATATCATAAATATAAACCCTTAATAGGCACCCAAAATGGCAACCCTCAGAGATTTAGTATCCCCAGTACTAAGCTTTTGATCACTTTAACAGTACATTTGTAGAATTTTTATGCAGAGGAGGAAAATTTATTTCCTTAGTAATGGATCTTTGGGCATCAGCTTGTCTGTGTTTCATTCTGTTGCCCTGGAATTTAGGTAATTTATTGACAGTATTGAGATGTAGGGAAGGCAGTCCTGGGGGTTTAGGATGTTGACAGTGAAAATTCAGATCAGTTTAGAAGGGACTGAAGCTTTTCATGCAAAAAAGGATTTGGCGTTTGTTACCCACACCAGGGAATTTGTTGCTGTGATTGGCACCAGTTGGCAATTCAGTAGCTCTTGGAGCTGTGATGGAGATAACAAAGCAGCCTGAAGCTTTGGGGCTGTGATTTTTGGTGGTCAAAAGTTTCTGACTCGTTGGTCATGTTTTCCCAATAGTTTTAGTGGTTCTGCTCACCTCGTCCTGCGCCACAGTGTAGCTGCAGCTCTCTTCCCCTGCAGCTCTGCATGACTTAACCAGTCATCTGCCAGGGCAGCATTTCTGTTCCCTCCTCTCCTGTGCAGAAAGGTATCTAGCCAGTTCATTTCCTTCCCTGCCAAGGAAGGGGCTATTTAAAGTTATTTGGGTTAGATGACCTTTGCCTGAGGCTCCATTTGGCTGCAGTAAGGTCAGGGGCAGAAGGCCCTTGGCAGCAGAGCAGTCGCTCTGTTATCATCCACCTACAAGTAATGAAGTTTGCACTGTTCTGAGTTGGGTTAATAATTAGTTCCCAAACTACCTTTCTCTGTGTCCTCTCTCAAGTTTCAATGCAGCAACACAGAGCTGAATCTGAATCATCTCATTATTTTTTATGCTGAGGAATGTGTTAGTGCTACCTGTTGTGCCTTTGCCCTGTCCATCTACCTAGTCCTCTGCAATATGCAGGGCTGGACACTCATCCCCCAGGGCAGGAACTTGGCAACCAGTAGTTGGGGGGAAAAAATCCCCCAAAGATATGGTTTCACAAAACATGTGGTAGTATTTAATATGGGAACGTTTCAATACCAAATGTTTCCAGATTTCATCAGAAATTCAGGTAACTGACCTCATTTGCTGTCAATATTTATTCAAACAGCTAAGGAACTACTTGCTCTCTAAGCTGCTGGAATATTAATTTGACTGCAGATAATGTTCAGTTTTGCTGTTTCCCTTTGGCATTTCTTTATTTGCTGCCAGTAAACCCCTAACTTCCCACACTTAGCCAGGGCTTAGTACTTAGATGAGTGTTAGTCTATACCTAAGGTTGCAGTCATGACTTTTTTAGCCATGACATTTTTTAGCCTTTGGAGGAAGCAAATGTTAGGAAACCAATTTTCTCCCCACGCAGCTGTGTTCAGAAAGCTGCTAGTGAAAGCTATTGCTGCTAAAATAACACTGAATTTTTAAACAAGTGCTTCATCCTGTTATACACAATATGGTGTTCTTTTAAAGTTATGAAATAATGTAAAGATTCTTTTTCAGTTTTTATTAGTTGCATACCATGAAACCATAGAGATGTAAAAGCTTGTTTGGCTGTGCCATAATCTTCAAGCTAATTGCTAAGATAACATAGCTGCAACGTAGAACCTGCAGCAGTTCTGCAAGAAAGCTTCATTGTTTGATATTTTAGTTTTCTATCCCATTTCAATTGCTGTTGTTTGTTTCTGCAAGTCTGTGTGTCATGTTCATAAAGCCATATCAGAATATTTTCCGTTTTCTTTTAAGAACATTGTTTTTATTACTGTGTTTCTGGTATAAACAGTGCATTCATCACCAGGATAGTCTCATATGCCAACTCAAGAAATTAAAAGCATCTGGGAAAAATCAGCTAAATGTTCTGACCTGTCCCATTCAATTACTTTACATTTTATATTTTCCAGTATAACCTAGACCAGAGTCACATGTATTCAATGTCTAAATGTTTGTTTTACTCTGAAATGAGGAGAGGAAGGTCTTTTTTAAGACCCCCCATTTAACAGTCAAAGCTGGCTTTGTTATTCCTTTTCTATATGCTGGAAGTGCCTCAGGTGGGATAAGGAGGTCCTGCTGTGCCCTGTGAGTCCTGACCTCCCAAAATCAGGTGTCTCTGGGACAGACAGGGTGCAGAGGGAGGTCTGAGGTGTGGAGTGATGTGTCCAGGACTACCTGGCACATTGGCAGCAGGGTCAGGATTGTCATCACTTTGTCTCAGCTGATGTGCTGAGGGTGAGTGTTGTGTGCCAGGTGCAGTGCCCAGGGAGCTCAGTTTGAGGGGCTGATGTCACCAGGACTGGCATTCTGCCCCAAATTTCATGGGAACCTCTCAGGGATGGTCAAGTAGCAAGCTGGGAAAGAATACAACCTTTAAAAATCTCTGTGAAAAACTTTTCAGAAGTGGTGGCAAATATGAAGAAAATGCTAGTACAAGGTTTCTCTGGAAAACATTTAGATAATTCCTATATGGCTATGAGCAATTCTGCCAGCCCAACCCCAAGCAGATAAGTCACTCTGTTCCTTGTCCCAGATGTATGCATTTTAAATGGGAATGTCACACTTCAGATCCAAGTCCCCAAACTATATCAGGTTTCCCGTGACATTGAAGTGTTGCTGTGCAAACAGAGTCGTGTGTCACCATCATGTGTTAATGACACCTCTCAGTGTGTGCGGTGACTTCAGACACAGCAGCTCAGTGTGTGGGTTAGCAGAGCTCTGCAGGAAGGAATGATCCCCTGTCCTTAACGGGGGGATGAGGCAAAATCTCCCCTCTGCAGGGGAACCAAGAGGTGCTGCTGAGAATGAACAACTAGGCTTGTGCTGTTTCCTAACATCAGAGCCTGTAACATTGGAATAAATTTTGCTTTTCTTTCTATGTAATGTTGAGCTGAGCCAACAACATCTGTGTCAAATTTCTGTCAAATATGGTTAAAACCTGTCAGTTTTGAGCCCTCCTGCATCACACATCTGTAACAGGAAGTGGTGTTTGAGCTGAACTGAGCCAGGCAAGCAGCGTGATCTGACATTATACTGAAATGGATAAAGGAGACACTTTGTTCTCCTTGTGCTTTGGGCCACTGCTGAATCCATATCTGAAAAACCTTTGCTCATTGTTGTGGCATTGCCTGATGTCTACTCTTTGGGAGAGAGTGGCCAGTCATTTGGGTATAGACAATTCTGCTCTGATATTATCTCATGCTACAAACCTGTGGGGAAAATAAAATGCATCAACTCTGATCAAGCAAGTTCAAGAATGTCCCTTGAACTCGGAGAAACTCTGAAAAGCCCTGCTGATACAGCTTTGTCAGAAAACCTGTTAAAATATCATGGTCTGGTTATCTCTTGCATTCTTAAACACAGGAGAGAAATTTGTCTCTGAAGGGCCTTGCTTGCAGATAAAGGTACTTCAAGAAAATCACATTAAAAGATATGGGGTGCAGGGAGCTCTCCCAAATTTCCTGTGTAGTGAAGTTGAACTTCCTTCAGTTTAATTATTAAATGCAAGATGGCTTCCTCACAGAAAGAGAAGCATGAATACTGCAGAACTGAGTGTTTTGCAGGTACTTTGATTAGATTGATGGATACCTATTCCTTTCAGCTCAAACCAATGCTCCACCCCAAAAGCCCATGGCATAATTAAAATACAATTAAAAAACTTCCAGGAGAAGAAATTTCCTAGAGCTTTACCTGAGGAACTCAGGGAGCCAGAATAGGTTGTTTGGACATATTAGATATTTTTCCTTGTATCTCCATGAATTTTTATTTATGTGCATTAAGAGTTCAACCCTAGACTTACTAAACTTTTCTTCCATTGCCTCTAGTAGCAGGATTGGAATGCATTTTGAGGAGGAAGAGGGGAGGAAAAAGAGGACACAGTTTTTGTGGAATTAAATGTGGCCTTTCTTAGTTCTCATAGTTTCCTGGGCATTTGCACTCTGTTTGATTTGTATGGATTCCCATTGCTGCTTGAAGATGTCTGTAAAGAGCTGTAGTGTTTTACTGATGCTTTCTTTTTAGTGTTGTGGGTTTTGTCCCTTGTGGAAGCTTTATACATTAATACCTTTTTTAAATGAGTATAATCCATCTCTGACTGCAGCTGAGGACTTCATGGCAGCTGTATGGATTCTGCCTAGATCCCTGTGGATTTCAGATGATTCTAGGCTTATGGGTTTGTTCCTATTTACTGCAGAGACTTGCACCAAAAACATTTAATACCTGAGCAGAGCCTCAGGGGTCTGTTCATATCTAATACAAATTGATCCAGATGGAAAGGAACTGCAGATCTGATGTGAGTGCAACACGGGGGAAAATGAAAATGCTCTCTGAAGTTTCCCCTGAATGCCAGTCTGGGATTCAGACCAGAGCCAAGCGACACTCACTGCTTGAGGCTTGCCTGTGCACATCTCCCACCTGTGCCCTCCTGCCAGGGCTGAGTCTTACATCTGTGAGCTGTGTGTGAGACCCCAGAGCAGGGGAAGGTGCTCCAGGAACATGTGCCATGCTCCTGTCCCAGAGAACTTTCCCTGGGCAAAGGAGGACCCTTAGGGTGTGTGTGGTGGTCGTGTTTTGGATGTTAGCTCCCTTCTTCTGGTGTCTGGGGGGATCAAACAACTTCAGTCCTTGAGCAGAGGGTAATTATGGGAAGTGTTGTACTCCAGTGAGCTTGTATCTTGTAAGAATGTTAATCACGTTGCTGTATTTGGTATAAATATTTACATCTCAACTGTTTTAATTGGAAACTACTGTTGATTTTAAAAACATTCTACACAAGTGATGTAGCATCTTTGCATGCTTAATAGGAGGAACTGGTTTCGTGTGTGATTTAGGGTACTAAATAACATATTAAGTTATGCAGAGCAAAATGTAAATGTGTGTTTCTTATTTATGTTTTTCAGGTAAGAAATTGCATTCCGTTAAGCAAGGCTGCCTGAGGGAGTTGACAGATGCTGGCTCTGTGCATTCATTTGTAAGCTACCAAATCATGCAAAGTATTCTAGCATTAATCCTGTTTGATATTTTGGCAGCTTTCTGAATTAAATTATTGCTTTTAAAATATCCAAACAAAGTATTTCCTCAAAATTCTGTTGTTCTTTTCCTTCCCTTTGCAAAACTGTTTTCTAAATACTAAGTTAAAAAATAGTTTCTGGTCCTTTCATAGATCTGCAAGTTTTTCAGTGAATAATATGCAAATTTTGCCTGATTACTCTAGATCTTTCTGAGATCTCTCAGATAATCAGTTGCATGGATATTTTTTTTTTAATAAATGTCATGAGGCAGTCTGCATGTCTAGTTGAGATAAATATTTGGGAATTCCCAGACAGTATTTTATCTCCATATTGATATATTCTCCCCCAGGATCAAGGCTTAATTTTGCCTCCCCATTTTTTTTTTCTTTTTGGGTTCCTCTCTGCAGTAAGCAATATAAAAGGCATAAAAGTGTTGCTTCCAGTCTCTTACAGCTAGGAAGTCTACTAACTACAATCAATAACTCTGAATTTCTAGGGTAAATTAAATGAAAGCAATATACATGATTCTCCCTCATTACACAGGAGAGGAACAGAAAGAAACGTGATCTGGTTCTTGTAGATACTTGATGAAAAATAATACAGCTTTGCAGCAAGATAGCCACCAGGAGTCTAAAATTGATTTTCTTCATTATAGCTGTTTGAGATTTGCATTTTTCATATCAAGAAACTTTTACAGTGGGAAGCATTTTTCCTTCTGAAATAGTTTCTTTGGTAAGACAGGGAGAGAAAAGATTTTATGTAGACAAAAAAACCCTCAAGTGTTACTTAAGAAGGCAAAGCTACTGTGCATCTTTGCCATGGATACAGTGAGGCACAGGTGCAAGACAGTTAATTCAAGTCATTAATCCTAATATGACTACATTTCCTTGCCTTTCAGCACCAAAAGGGTTGTTTGAAGGAGCTCACCATTTTATCTCTGGAAGTAGATGGAGAAATGTGCCTTAAAATTGCAGTGTGGGCCCCTAGTTCTGATTGGGCTCCAAAAAGGAGCTGTTCAAATACTGCTTTTTAATGGTGATCATATTTATCAGGCCTTATCTAGAGCATGACTCATCTCATGGGAGTCAAAGTGGGTTTCAGCTGTGTGGTACAAGCTGCCATGGCTTGGTGGGACTGGGGAGCCTGACGAGCCCTTGGGCAGCACCTGGGGCTCCATCCCACTGCCACATTGCATTCCCTGTGCTGAAACAGCTCTTCCAAGCTGTCCGTGGTGGTGTGCCTAGGCCAGCCAGGCATGGCTGGAGTAAAGGGAGCAGCTACATTGGCTTTTAGACTGAAGGAGCTGTGGGTAAGACACAAGTGAAACCCTCAGCTGCCCATCTACTTGGTTGCAATCTGTTCCTCTGCAAACAGGGACTTTTGTTGGTTAATAGATGATGGCGTGTTGAGAATGGCTACCAGTCTTTTGGATGATATGGGAAAACCTTATTATTAGCTGAACATAAGGCTGGAAAATATTTGGCAGGAAGATGCCTTTGCATTTTAATTAATCAGTGTTTCTTTTTTTGTTTTTTCCTGGAAACAAATTGAACCCTGTGCACTCAGTTGGCTTGGACAGTGGAGAGCAATTCCACAGCAGAGCCCACAATTTACTCCTTAGTTTCAAAATAGATCCCTGGACCTGGGCAAAGAAGGTTATATGGGGGTTATGCTGGTTTAGAATTTGCCCTGCATGTTCATTTTGATTCCCTGCATGAAGCTTTCAGCCAACAGAGATGGCCCTATAGCATCATAAAAGGGATGGATGTGAATGTTTTTCTTGCAGAACTTAAACCCAGATTTATATATCTGGAAAATTGGCTCTGCTATCCAACTGATGCAGTGTGTGAATTTTCAGACTGCAGGCTCTGCTGTAGAGATTCCTCTTGCCCCTTTCAAACTGTTTCCTCAGAAGGAAAAGTGCCAGCATAATTTGAATATGCATAAACTGTGGAGGAAATGATGATAATTAACAGCAGGGTGGCCAATTTTGAAATCCTGTATTTATCCTTCTTTATAGGTCTTTTTTATCATTCCCACTTTTCATCAGGCTGGAAAAGATTTCTCTTAGACCGTGGATTATGAAAATAAAAATTTTCTGCGGTTTTCTTGCAGAAAAGAGAGAAGGTGATCCAGGGAAGGCAGAGCCTAGTCCTGGTATTTGTTAAGTCAGTTCCAAGGCTGTTATTTATTTTACCAGTACTAAGGTTGAACCTATAGAGTGTAGCTCATCCAGAAATACTCCAGACTTCTGTAGGATAAAATCAGTACAATAGAAATACGTTCCTCTTCTTTAATTGTCCTGCCTTTAGATTTAACACAGAATTTCATTCCTATGCTAAGTTTCATATGGAGTATTATCATCATTAATTCATTTTTGCCATCATGTAGAATTTGAATCAGCTGGGAACTTCAGTCTTCCAATTCAAAACATAACTTAAATCCATAAGGAATTGCAGTTGTTGTTAATGACTCTCACATAATTAATTTCTTCATAAAACAGAATGAATGCATAAGTGTCTCAGGTACTAAATGGTCTGTATTCTTACAATGCAATTTCAATTTTAATTTAATTAAACTGTGGGATATCTCATTGAGAAACATTATATGTGAAAAAGAACTTACTTAATGTGAAAGGCAAAGTGCTATTATTCTTGCAGTGATAAAACCTAAATCAAATGGAAGTGGAAATCTAAATCAAGTGGAAGACTAGTGCAGAGCCAGTAATCTCTGTTTAAAATGAGACACTTTGCAGTCAATAATTTAATCTCATTTGTTTTCAGACCAGTCTTATTTTAAAAGTGGCTTTTCTGTCTTTGCTCTGCGTTCCTCTGCATGGCATCTGAGGTGGCTTACACAAGGCACCTGATTCTGTTCATTTATTGCACTTTTGTACAACTGTAATTCTACTCAATAAACACTCAGCTGGCCATGAATCTCTTAAACTCAATAGATGGCAGTGGTTTACACAGTTCTTGCCTGTTGTCTTTGCCAAGGTGATTACTGTTCTGCAAAGGCTTTTGAGAAAATATATGAGCTTTTGTATACGCAACGGTCTGTATGTTGTGGGTTACTGTGGTTTTATGGGGTTGTTTGTTTGTTTTAACACGTGCACTGTAATTTAGTGTTTTCAGAACATATTGTCTTTATAACCCTATGTCCTGTGTACTACTTGTGCTTATGACAAATACCATCAAATTATTTGGATTGGAAAGATTCCTGGGAGATTGTATAGTTCAGCCTCTTGCTCAAAGCTGGGACAGCACTGACTTTATACCAGCTTGCTCAGGGTTTTGTCTACACCTTCAAAGACAGAGATTCTTCAGCTCCTCTGGCCTCCTGTACCAATCCCTAATTATACCCATGTGTCCAGTATTTCCAGTCCAGACAGTCTCATTGTCTTTCCTCAATCAAGAGCATGGCTGTGTTCTCTGTGAGCCCTACCTTGGTACTTGATGGCTTCTGTCAGCTCCCCAAAGCCTTCTCCTTCCCAGGTCAGACTAACTCAGCCTCTCCTCACAGCTTGCATGCTCCAGTGCTGACCATCCTGGTGGCCTCAGGTGGACTTCCCCAACCTGCTCAGCATCTTTCTTGTATTAGGGGAGCCTCAAGATCGGAGGCACAATTCCAGCTGTGGTTGAAAGAGCTGAGAAAGGGGAATAATGACTTTCCTTGATCAAGTGCATTATACACTTGTTGTTGCAGCCTTTGGATCCTGGCACTCTTCACTGCTGTTAGGGCTCACATGCTGCCAAGTGTCCACCTGGATCCCAGGTCCCCGGGCAGTGTTTGTACAGATGTGGTCCTAGACTAAAGTTTGCAGAACTCTGGTTTTTACTAAGCAAGGAAAACATTGCATTGACATCTTAAAACTTTAACTCACATTTGCCCTTGCCAAAAGAGTGAGCCACCTGCTATTAATTAAAACCAGCCTACTGCAGCTAATGGCTAAAACCCAATTCAGGCCTATGCATCTTCTATTTTAACCATTCATGTGACTCTCCTGGCATCCTGTGTCTTTCAAAGGCCAAATTCAATGCTTTCTCTTGACTCCCACAGGCTTTGAGCGGTGCCTAAAACATTTCCTTTCAGTCAAAAGCTGTCCAACTACTGCTTTCTAGACTGCCCACACACGCAATGAAAGAGCCATGTGGAGGCATTAGAGTGAATTAGAATGAATTAGAGGAGCCAGGTTTTATAAAGGCTGGAGGAAATGCAATGTAAATGGTAGTGACAGAGAGGAACTGCCAGTTCCTTCAAGCTGAAATCTTGTTTACGTCTTTGTGTGCGTGCTTTTTCCTTTTTCACAGAACGAACTGCCTCTATGCCCTTCCTCACAGCTCTTTGCTGTCTTTGTCTAGCAAGTCACTTGTCTTCACTTGTGGACTATATTTATCTTCATCCAAGTCACCTTTCTCAGTTAATACCAGATTTTCCACTGCTGATGTTAGTGGGACCCTTTCCTCTGTCCTCTCTCATTCCCAATTTGCACAGCCTTTCTTGCCAACACAGACCTTAGACCCCAGGCACCATTTTCTTTTCCCATCAGGTACAGTTTAAAAAAAGAAGCTGTCATTTAAACTCTTGGCTTTTTAAATAACTTTCTGCTAGAACTGTGAAATCCAGCTGTTTTCTAGCACTTACCTTTTCTTAATATAATTAGAAGTTTAGACACAGGTTTATTTCACAAACCCAAACCCAAATCATTACAAAAAGGAAGCACAGGACTGGTAGAAATACTGCTGCTTGTGGTAGCCAAACTTTTAATTTATTTATCTTCTGACAGTGCTGCAATAAGAACTGAACCTTTTAAATGGTGTTTTACTATTTTCAACATACTCTGAAGTACTTTCTGAAAAAGCTGAGTTCATAGGGGTTGGCATTGTGGCTGCAGGCAAAACTAACAGCTGTTCAAATGCCACAACAAATGGCAGAACTTGGAGTGTTTTTGGATGAAGGGTCCTTGGGCCAGCACCCTCTCCTTGGCTGTAGACATTCTGTTTAGTTTCACCTGTGCAACAGTGCAGAGCTGTTGCCATATGTTTTTCCCTGTTCCTAGGGAATACTTAACTGTAGGATGTGTGGGTTGATCTCCTCCTGCACATTTCTTGTGTTCTGGGAATTGTTTGATTCCCAGGGGACCGAGTGTGCCAGTGCATCCTCTGCTGTGGCCTGCCTGAGTGCTTTCAACACTCCTGAGAGTCACCTTTTCTCCATTCATCCTCACACTCCTGGGCTCTGAAGGCTCTGATAGGTTGGACTTGATCAGGTGCAATTTGCACCATGTTCTGTATAGAATTTGTAAACTGTGCCCGGGTATTTGAATGAAGTCTCTCATAAGCTGAAGTGATGATGGCTACCTGGGATGCAGTGAATGTGGATCTGGAAGGAAATTGTCCTGGGGAGGTGCAGCACAGGAGTTTGTACTGCTGAGGAAACCTCCCCTCCCACTGACCCCCAGCACGTGCTGGTTTGCCGAGCTGTAGCAGGAGAGGGAGGTCTTACTGCCTTAAGATGTGTTTAGGGGTTTGTCTTTGGGCACAGGGAGGCATCTGACCCTGCCTAAGCCTTTTGCTTTGCTTGAGCAGCTGCTGGAGATGTTTGGAGCTGTCAGTGTCCCTCCAAAGGTGTTCTGGTGGTGGGGTGGCTCTTGGACCTGGGAACTGTCTCTGCTGTCAAGTCAGTGTATAGCCTTGGGGCAGACAGTTTAATCTCAGCTTGATCTCCTCTGAAGATCTGACCTTATTTCCCTACTGTGTAATTTTTACAGCCACATGAGGATTGAGGATTAATTAGTTAATGCCTGTGAAGTGTTTTGAGTGTGTTAGTTAAGGGTGAAGTATTATCATAAGACTCTAGGGAAGTGTCATCATGTTTAACATGTGTACTGGTGTCTGTCCTTCCTAGAAATTTGTGATGGATAAATCCTGTTCCAGATCCTTTGATTTCCATGTCTTCATTATTCATTTTGCCCTATTTTGGAAAGTGTTTTCATTTGATTTGAATTAGAAATATAGCTTCTAGATGGCAGTAGCATGTAAAGCTAATTTCAGCTTTTGGACATGTCATTAGTTTTAGCAATATTTCTGAGAAATACTACCAGAATCACTCCAGTCTGTAGAACTGAGGGGGTACTCTAATTCCTGGGAGTAATTATTGGCGTTTAGGGTAGTTATTCTTGTTTCTTTCTCTCAGGGACTTTCCTCCCGTATGCATTGCTAGGAGAAAATAACAACTGGGTACTTAAGAGAGACAAAAGAAGTTGCCAAGCTCAGGGGAGGGGAGCACTTGGCTGTGCTCCTCTTATCTGAGGGATTCTCTGGGATAAGCAGAGGTACCTGGAGAACTGGGTTGTGAAAAGGGGCTGGAGCAGCTTCAAGCTCCTTCCTGCTCTCTCTCGCATTCAGAGGGGAAGGAAGCCGCAGTCGCTGTGGGAAGAATTCACCGCCACTGCAGGGTTCTGTCCTCTGCTGCCTTCTGCCATGAGTGGAGCTCTGCTTGTGGGAGCAGAGCACTTGGACCTTATTAACACTCACCAAACTGGGGACCCTTCACCATCTGCTGGGGTGCCTCAGGGGAAACCCCGGGATTCCGGGCCCTTTTCCTTGCAAGGGATCCTCTCTTGGCTGTGTTTGGGAGCCGGGCGGCCACTGCTCAGCCGAGGCTTCTGTGCTGCACCGTAACTACTGGGACGCCCCATGGTCCCAGCTACAGCTGCCGAGTTTCTGACACATCTCATCCACCACTCCGGGACTTTGCTCATCCCTGCCTTCTGAGCTTCCTGCTCCAAGGTTCCTGCTACAGCCCCTTTCGCTGTCCAGAGGGGCACTGGGACCAGCTGTCCCTGTGAGCTGTAAAGGCAGCCCCCAGTTGTAAAGGCTGTGCCCGCCATTGCTGTGTGAGGGAGGCGGCCGAGCCCGCGCCACAGCGCCCCCTGCAGGCGCGGGGGAATCATCGCACCCCGTGTCCGGCCGGGAGCCAGCAGCGCCCCTGCTGGCCGTGCCCGGAACTGCACAGAAGGGGAACGCGCCTGCGGCCGGGCGAGGCCGGGCCGGGCTGGGGCTCTCTTTGGGGCTGCCGGGGCTCTCGTTGTGGGTTTGCCTCGCTATACATCTGCACACTCGTAAAGAGCTGTTGTTCCTTTTCCTATATCTTTGCCTCAAAGCCCCTTAATTTCAAAATTATAAAAAATCTGAGGGAAGGGGATCATATTTTCCATTCCAAGTGAGGCTCCTGCTTTCCTTAGCAGACACCTGTCTTTCAAACCAAGACAGTAATTTTAACTGCATGTACTTTTCTAGAATTACTGTATCTTTTACAATTATTTTTATCCTAATACATTTGCACAATACTTAAAGAGGGAAGCTGTAATAACTCTCAGCAGTGAAGAGGATGCTCAGAAGAGCACTTACCTTTGTTCCCCCTGTCAGCTAAGGAAATACACAGAAAAACTCACACACATATGCAAGGTTTCCTTGGAGAGCTAGCCATTACAATGGGAGATGGAAAAGCTGGCATTCTTGCCTCTGCCTCTAAGATAAACTGCTTTATAGATTTTGATTTCAAGTTTTCTGTCTTCTGTGCAGAGTTTATCCTGTGATTTTTGCTGTGCTTATCCCTTAATTCCTTGCTCCTTCCCATCTCTAATGCTGTCATCAACTGTTGTTTAGTGGAAAGCTTGCAAATGTGCAAACTAATCATCTTTCCTTCTGCGTGAAGTTTTCTCCCTAGGGATCTTTAGAAGGTAATTTCTTTTCTCTATATCGAGGTGGCAGAAATCACAGACTCTTTGCTTTGCTGATTCCATGCAGCGCCATTTGGTATGTTTGAGCTCTCCCCCTTATTGTTAATAATCTGTCCTGCTCTCCAAATGTGTATTTTGTGCCTGTCCACTCCAATGAGTTATGTCTTGCTTTCAGAAGAAACCCTGTAGATGCTGTCAAGTATGTGGTCTTTTAGACAGCTCAGGAATCCTGAGGTGGTGTCTGGGCAAATTTCTCTCTAGTCCAAGGCAACCCTTGTTGTGGGGCGGGGCAGAAGAACAGCAGGGGACAAAGCCAGGCTGGCATCCTCCCAGAGGATGTGTACAGGGAGGATGGGATTAACCTGGTAGTGCAACCAGCAGCACCTGAGTTGTTGCTGGGGTTGCTGGAGGGCACAGAACTGTGCCTGGACGCAGTGGTGTTTCCCCATCTGCTGTCTGCAGGCTGTTGTGGAAGGCCCCCAAGGGAAGAATTGCAAGTTCTACATTTGCTCTTGCTCTTTTGGCCTTGGCACCAACACAGGGACTGTATTTGGCATGAAAACTGCTTTTCTACTGCAGCTTGTCACATAAATGGTGCCTTAGGTCTAGAATGGATTAAATAGGACTCCACTCCAGCCTCTGTATAGTGTGTATAGATAACTATTTGTTCATCCATATGGGATTTGCTTTCCATTTTTAGCATCTCTATAAAAATCCACACTATATATAAAAACGTAGCCCTATAAAGACCTGAAACTTCTTCCTGCAATGCTGACACTTTTAGAGAAGTGGGGGGTTACAACAACCAAAAGAAAATCCAACATTCGGCATCCGGAAGATCTGTCTTCTGACACAAAATGCAGTCATTCTCACACAGGCCAATTTTCTACTCTGCCAATACAATTTTGAATACTTGGGGAGGTCAGTGACCTGGCAATCTAGGGAACTCATGACTAGAAGTAATGGGAAGGCACCATTACAGAATGGTCAATAGAGAGCCATTTGTCTGTCTTGCTCACTCTGAACTTAATGCTCACAAAATCATGGCTTAATTTCATTCAGTAGTTGAGGACAAACCTTGTGTTGGGGGAGGGCTTTCCACTGCTGTTCTGGGAGATCTGTGCCAGTCCTTTTTTCCTGTCTCCTCTTTGGTAAGGTAGCTCACAAGCTGGCCAAGGGAGCCAAAGCATGCCAGGCTCTGAACTGCAAACACTGGCTTGCCCTTGCTCAGCCTTCTGGAAATCATTCCTGTGCTCTGATTTGTAAAAGGAATGAATTATAATTTTGTATAACTCTTAATCTTGCTTTCTTTTTTGTGTATTTGTGTAAAATACAAATATCTTGAGGTAAGAATAAGTGGTTCAGTCTAATCAGTTTCCATAAATATTTCATTGGTGTGATTACCCGCTACTTAAACTTATTTTCTTGCATGGCTTGTGCCTGATTAAAATACAAAATCTAACTCATTTCTGTAGTGCCAGTTTGAAATAAGCGTGTGGACGTATTTGTAAAACCTGTTAGAGGAAAGAGGGGAAAAAAGAGTCATGCAGGGGAAAAACATCCAATTGCTTTCAGTAATGTGAGATGAAATCAGAAAATACCCTTCCAAATTTGTGAAAGTTACTTGATTAAGAATGTATTTTGAAATGTAGGTTTTAGGAACATACAGAAAAAGAACAAATCAGGTCTGAATACATTTCCCTTTTTTCCTCCTTTCTCATTTTAAACACTTGTGTTAGAGAGCTCCTATGTAATACTGCAGCAGGTCTGAAAAATCTGTCTTAAATGCCTGTAAAAATTACTATGATCCTTTTGGATTTAGGGACTTTTTTTCTTTTTTTCTCATTTTGTTTTTGCTTTTCTCCCCATCAACTAATTTTCTTTATGGCGTCCTCTATTATTTACTGCAAAAGTAGTCAAGGCTTTTCTAAATTATTCTAATGATATAATTTATATCAGAGAGATTTCTTTAGAGTATTTTGCTTCTTTCTGGAAGACTGAACAGAACTGCAGCATATACAGGAGTTCATGCTCCTTTGTCCATTTTTTTTAGGTCTTTTTCCCTTTAATTAGACTATGTTTATTGTTCTTAAATCCACACCAAAAAAAAAACCCAGCTGATGTCAGCAGGCTCAGATCACCATGGAGATCTTCCTAAAGTAAAACCTGCTATTAGTTACTATTGGCCATTAACAAAAAACATTATGGATCAACAAAAGCAAGCACCCCAAAACTCCAAATCTTCTTGGGCATTTCATACCTCGTAGAAAGGAGCTGCAAGTTCATGGCCTGATCCCTGATAAACCCCAGCCCTGCAGCTCCCTCTGGAATTGCAAAGGTGTGTTTTCCCAGGATGCCCATGCCTGCACTCTGGGAATAAGCCACTGCAGAGGATGGAGCAGTGTATCATGTGTGAGCACATTGCTGAATAAACTTGCACGAAAACAAGAAATTCCTATGTTGACATAGGACAGGGAGTCTGAGTTTACTCTCAGGTAAACTCAGTTTCACCAGGGCAATTTGGGCACTATGAGCAAATCCTGCCCTGTGGGGAGAGACTAATTGGTGCCAAAAATGCACATATTTGGGTCTGCATGCAGGCACTGCAGCGAGAGGATCTTTGCTTACACTGAGCAGGGGTGCTTTGTACTTGGAGGCTCCCTAACGCCAGTACCCAGTGGGTGGCACTGCACAAGCTTTGCATGACTCTGTAGGCTTTTATTATTTTTTTAAGTCTCCAGCTAGTTTCCATGGTGATGACTGCAGCTTTGATGCCTGTGCAGAAGTGGAGAGGGAAAGAGAAATAAGAGGGCGATATTGCATTAAACTAGGACTTGGGTAACCCATGGAAGTCACAGTGGTCACAGCCAAGTGCAAGTCCTGCCAATAAGGCAGTAGTGGGCACAGAAATTGTGGATTCCTGAAGAGCAGCTTCCACCAAGCTGTTCTGATGGCGTGGTCTAAAGGTGGCAATAAACCTGAAAGATTGAGAGGGGACAAACCAAGGCAAATGTGATGTATTTACATTAAGTGAACTAGACTCACTTCTGGAGTCTAGGGGATTTTTGCATTATATGGGTAAAGCTGTGGTAAAAATTATAATGCACAGTAAAACTCAACATGGATTCTCCTGACAGTAGTTTAAAGTGATACATCTAATTAACATTGTGGATTTAAATGCAAGGTCACAAAAGCACCTTTTTTTATGAACCCATTCAAGTTTTTGCACTGATTGAATTTTATTTTGTGGTACAGGAAATAATTGTCAGGCTTGAAATTTGGATTTGTTCAAACTCTAAAATTCTCTTTTGAACCCATTGAGCCTCCTCTGCAGCAGTGTAACCTCCAAATTACACAGTAGAGGCCTTGGAATTCTGGCACTGCAGTAATTGTCAATACTGTTGACTTTGCACCATAATCTTTTGTGACTGCTATGAGACGTGGCTGAATTTAATGCCCACAATCTACAGCTCATCAGCATAGATTGATCCAGGCGTGTTTTGTGTAAAAGATGCTGATCAAGGATTGCTACAGGTTTGTTTCTCAGACCTGCTTCTTCCCTGCTGCTTCAATTCAATCAACTTGTCTCCCTTATCTTAAACAGAGTCTGTCAGATGGAGGGGGATCTGCCAATGCTTGTGAGGGGGCAAAGTCCTAATGTGCACTTCACCATCTGGAGCTCCAAAACCACGCTATTCGCTTGAAATTTAGCTGTGTATCAAAGTTCTTGTTGGTTTGTTTGAGCTCTTTTGGGTTTTGTTTCAAAGAGGAAAAGAAAGGGATGTCCAGAGGGATACTTTACTTGTGCAGCTTCTGGGACAGAGATGTGGATCCTTCTCCAAACTTCCCTAGGCCTCTAGTAAAACTGCAGCCTAAATTCATCATTGGGGATATTCTGGCTTTTCCCAGTTTTTCTCTCTCTTTCCTACATCTCTCATTGCTCCTTGATCAACAACCAGACACCAACAAGAGTCTCCCTGTTTGAGAGACTGCCTTGCTGAGGATCTCACCAGCCCCTGAAGTGATTCTTCCCTCATATGGTGAAGCTCGCTTTCAGACTCCTGCCTTCTACAGCAGATCTCGTGTTTTTCTCCCAAAATGTGCTTCATGTGCAGCCACAGGTGGTACAGGGGGAAGGCTTGAGCCTGCATCAAATTGAGCTGAATTTAAAGCTTTGTGTCTGATGTTAATTCTTTGGTTCTGAGGTAAAGACACATATAGTAGGATCTGGAAAACTGTTGTTGGAAAGACAGATTGTTGCTTCTTTGCTAGAAGGGAAACAGGGATGACAAACCTTGTTCACAGAAATTGCGGTGTGTGTTAATGCTTCTCAGTTTTCTGAAGGATCAAACAGGAGGAAAGTCAGCCTTTTGTCAGCTCTGGGTACCTGAGTGTGCACAGGAGGTATGCTGGAGTCTCGGGGCTGGACAGGAGATGAGAAGAAAGTAGACAGAGATTGCTGGGCCTTCTTTTTCTTTTCTGTAGTTGCTTTGCTGTGGATGTACCTTTTTTTTTCTCATTCTCAGTGTGAACATTTTTTAAATGAAAGCTGATCAGCTGCATTAGTCAGATGATTCCTGGTCCTCAAAGCAGCTCTTCTGTATGGGGGGATATCTGGTCATTGCCTACTATGAGTCTTCAACAAGAGATCTTTATAACAAAGGATGACCAGAGGAGATGAAATAGAATTTACCACTGTGTTTAATACAGAATATCTAAGGCTATTTTTCCTCTATGGAGTTAAGTTACATTTCAAGGAGGTGACTTGGTTAAATTGACTTAATGGGCATGAAACCTTCACTGTCATTGTGGAAAATCAGCTTACTCAGAGGAGTTGTTTTCTGGACTTACACAGGTTCTTGCAAGCTGTTTAAGCAATGGTAAATATATTGCAGCCAAGAAAAGCTGACAAGGATTGTAGCTGCCAAATTTCTAATAGCAACTTTGTAACTTCATTGCTTTTTCAGCAACAACAACAAAAGAGAAAAATACTGTTAACTTGGCAAAATCAGTTTTCTATTTCTTGGGGTGTGGTAACAAACCTCACTAAAATAACTGAATATAAGTCAGCAAAAATATAACCTACTTTCAACAAAAATTGGAGCTATGTAACCCTACCAGTATCTAAAATCGGTGTATGACTTCTCTTGTTAAAATTCATTGCCCTTCTGCAAATGAATTAGGCAGTCTGAAACTCGAGACGTGAGGATTAGTAGAGGGCTTAATTAAAACATCATCAGTGTTGTCCCTGCAGAATCAAAATCCTGACACTCTGGTTACTGAACTATATTTGAGCCTTAATTTTAAATGACTGCCTTTTACTTTAAAGGGATCATCACTTAGAAACTTTAATGTGGCTTTCTTTTCAGAATTGTTACCTTATGTGTATTTGCAGATCAAAAATAATTCTCACTATTTTGTTAGTAATATGATACCATTTTCAGGTGCTACAATGTGCATCTAGAGTTTTGCCAAGTTAATGATGGTCTTGACTCTCAAAATATAGTATTTATAATTGGACAAAGTCTTTCAGATTTACAGCGTTCATCCTCCCCAGAGGTCCATGTTTCCCAGAAGACTGAGATCAGTTTGGCTTCAGCCTGTCAAATAAGCCCAAGAAATGCATGCCAATTTCAAATCCTAATCTTCAGCAAAAAGTCTTCTTTTTCAGTCTTGGCAAGGAACATTGAAGTCATAAAAATGTAAAATTAAAAATACCGAAGGAGTCCAACAAGTTCAGGCATTTAGTAGTAAAGAAAAGAGAGCTCGTGTGTCTAGGGTTATGGTCAGGAATCCAAACTGTGGACTAGAAGCTCGAAGTTCTGGTTGTATTTTGGCTTTTTGGCCTTTCTTTGTTATATGTCTATATAACAGAAGATACCCCAGCAATTGGTGCAGCTTTTGATACTCTGAGGTAGAGTTCACCTGCTGTAGCTAAACCAGGGCTTTGCACATGCTGTGCCAGAGGACTGGGGAAAAGAACTCTGTAAGACTTTTTGGTAAGTCAGATGCATGAAAAGGAGTGTGCATTAAATGATAGAAAATACTTGATTTTCAAAAGGCTGTGATGAATTACGCACAAGTTTAAGTTTGCATATTTTAAGGTTCAAGGAGAGCTTGTCTTAGTTCTTGATTTTTATTTCAGAATTGCATGTTGCTGTAGCAGGTGGTGAAAGCCTGTTTTTTCTAGGAGCTTTAAAATCAATTTTGTTGTTTAACCAACTCAGCTTCCCAAAATTGTAGGAACCCTGACTCTGCCTTTGACCTTTCCATATTTTTCATCTGGCGCATTAAACAGTTTGTGGCCAGCCCTGTGCTACTAAATGCATGACATTTGTTAGAGGTTTTGCTGTGGTGAGTAATAGTGGAGGGAGAATATATGTTGTGGACCTTTGCAGATTAAATGCCTTAATTCATGGGTACTTGCAATTTCAGGAGACTGGATTTGATATTGATGGCGGCCTTCAGCCTGATGTTCCTCAAGTGGCTGGGTGGAGATGTGACTGTCTTGACTTGCAGTCTAATAGGCTGGGATCATGTGTGTTACTTTCACAGAGTTCTGTAATTACCTGGGCATATTCTGTGTCTGCAGTCTGAAATCACATATTAAAAAAAAAAAATTAAATTTCAAACACCTTTGGAGTAGCTTTTCTCTTTGTGACTTGTGGTTCAGGCTCTTTTTTGAGCTGTGCCAGTGTAGTGATTGTCATAGAATGGCTTTAAGGAAATTGTGACCATCCTAGGAGTGAATGGCAGAAACTTTAAAGTGATGAATTCCCTATAAAACTGCTGTTTGGCTCTCACTCAAATGTGAGTAAATTAGGTGTAGTGCCACTCAAGTCAGGGCTTCAGGAGGAATGTAAATGGTAGAAGTGTATTTCAGGAAATGCCAATTTAAGGGGTTCAGATAATTTGCATAGTCTCAGGCACTTCAAGATTCTCCCATCTTTTGGGTATAACACCTCCTAGTCTCTTGCAATTTAAGCAGAACTCCTAGGCACAGACTGCTAAGCCAAAATGACCTATCCATGACTTTTAGAAAATTCAAAAGGGCAGATCTTCTGTGTTATCTCTAAATGTCAACATTGAATCTACTTGATTTTCTGCAATAAAAGCAGGTGCAGATGTAAACAAAATGTGCATCAGATTAAAGTCTTCAAGAAATTTCAAATAGCTCTTGGCTTGTAAGGATTTTCTCCACTTGTAGTCTGAGTTTCCCTCTGGGGAGGCATACAACCACTTTGATGGCTGCATGTTTAAATTATTTACTGAGCATTGGTCTTTTTTTTTTTTTTTTTGTGGCATCAGCCTGAATCCACCCAAACAATGGACCAGCAGCAGTTCTGGAGACCAGCTGTGTAAAGGAACATCTCAGCTGGCTATTTTAGTTCCTCAGGGCTGCTAACCACAAGTGAAAAAGCAGAAACCCTGCCTTTGCTTACGTCCTGGCTACGAATGCAAGCGCAAGATTTCCTCGTGGCTTTAACATTAATGTGCTCTAAACTGCTAAGTCAGAGCTCTTATTTTCCCCTTGAGCTGGCAGCTCAGGCCATCTCCCTTTAATCCACACATTAAGCACACATTTTAAAGTGTGTTGTTTTTGGAAAGATGTTCAGCAACTTCCCTTTTGAATCCAGACGCAGAGGTCTCTTTCCAGAATTGATAGCCTGTACTGGAGTGAACTGCTCTGTCTCTAGGCTTTGTGAAAGACCAAGTCTGTGACTTCAGGGATCACCTTTCTAAATGGGGCCTCGTAAAAGGCAAGGTGAAAGGAAGGACAGCTTGAAGGGGAAAAAAAAATAGATGAACTTCAAGAGTTTGGTTTGGCAAGAAACAGTGCAAGTTCATTTTGCCTTAAAAACTTTTAGTGGACTCTCCCCTGGTTTAATTATACATTATTTTTATTACTTTCATCTTGCATTAATATATAAAGCTTATGGATGTGGCATTGTGCAAGTGTGGCTTAGCTCCTTGAGCCCTAATTTTAGTCATGCATGGTATCAGAGGAACGATGTCCTGGTGGTTTTCCTGACCCTGCCCTGGCAGGCTGATGGTGGTGCCCAGCACAGAGGGCTCCATACTCACCATGCAGGGTACAGAATTAACAGAGCAAACCCACAACTTAACTCTCCTGAATACTTAAGTTCAATGCAATTATCCAGCCAATGCTCTCACCTCTCACTAATGACTTGTGTCTTGTGAAGAGGATGAGCCGGGGTAGGCAAGGTGGGACTCCATCTCTTCTCCAAATAGCAGGCAAGAAAACAAGAGGAAACTTGTTTCCCTCAAGTTTCACAGGGAAAGGTTTAGATTGGATTGTAGGAAAAATTTCTTCATTGCAAATGGTGGTCAGGCATTGGAACAGATTGCCAGGGGAAGTGGTAAAATGGCCAACTCTTGGAAGTGTTCAAAAAACAGTGGATGTGGAATTTAAGGGGCATGATTTAGTGGTGAACATGGCAATACTGAGTTAACAATGGGACTCGATCTTGAGGCCTTTTCAACCTAAAGGGTTTTAGGATTTTATGATTCTATGATTCCAAGACTACTGCACTTGCTGTGTGCTGGCAGTCATCCTTTTTCACTTGTGACCCATGTAATTAAGGCTGCAGCAGGATCTACTGCTACATCTCATTACTGTGTTCCTGGGAGCATTTCTCAGTGAGGCAGTTTATTTCATTTTATGTATCTAGAAAAAAAAATGCCTCAGTTTCTTTAGTATTCCTGTAGTCTGTCAGAGGACTTAGCATTTTTTTGAAGGCCTTACCTTTTGGGGTCAGCAGTTGCTATAGACAAATTTTGTACTGTCTCATTTCTAAATGTTTTGGATATTTCATATAAAGGCTTCCTATATTTGCAGTTAAAAAAAAAATCTCTTTGTGTAGGCAAAAGAAATGCTAAGACATTTTGTTTGCAGTCTGCTGATGTCTTTTGCAAACATTAGAAGTGTTTCCACTTGATTGATCAAGTAAGTTGCAATGAAATTTAATTTTGCTATGTCATTTAAAATAGTTCAGTAGAGTAAGAATACCTATTATGATGCAGCCCTGTTGTGCATATTTTTGTGCTTCTGGGTAGATACATTATCTCAGAGAGTCATCTTTAGTGCTGGGAAGCTGTAGACAGTACCTGGAAGGCTGCCTCTACTGTATTTGTGCCATGTACCATCTTTTGTTTTTTATTGTTAACCGGTCCTTTTTCAAGGCATAAATAGCTTACCTCCATCCAGGGCAGGCATATGAAATCAGAACACCCCTTCCAACCTTTCAATTATTATTAAAATAAAGACAACTTTAATTTGTATCCAGGTGTCTGAAGGCCTGCTCAGACAAAAGAGATAAGTGGGAGAAAACTTGTATGGGCTGCTGTGTTATTAATAAGTCAGGGAAATATAGGCTGGAATCACTTTGATTCCAGAAGGGAGACATTTGGTTTTAAATGAAATGTTTTTCTCCAGGCCTCACTGATTTCTTGAGCCAATGCCAAGTGTCTGAATTTAAAATTCAGTGTTATCCTAGAAGTTATGCCAGACTTGCTTTTATCAATGTATAGGTGAATGAGGAAAACACAAAAACAAATGCAGTGTTACTCCTTTCAATGTGTGTAGATAGACAAAAATCAGGGTTTTCTAACATCTTACACTCATGAGAACAAATTGCTGATGGAGTCAGATTTTAACTCATTTTTACGAGTGTGTTATACTTTCTGGATACATTTTTACCCGTGTTAGTCTCAGGAACTCATAAAAATTATGCTGGATAGTTAAAGATATGAGTTCTAGAAGATAAATATTGGGGCATCTAATTGCTAGTGATCAGGTTATTTTTAAAATTTCTAAATTTGCTCTACAACTGCAAAACATGTCTTGACTTTGGAGGAGTAAGGGTGGGTGCTGTAGCAATGCTATGTTCCCCTGAAGCAGCCAAATTTTCATTCCTACATAAAAGGGCTGGAAAGTGCCACCTCTCAGTGGTGTTTGCTTGTCTCTTCCCTCTACCTCACTTTCTCCATCACCAGCTGGAGGTTCTGGCCAGGCAGGTTTACAATCAACACTGCCCTCTGCATTTCCAGCTTCTTACAGTGGTGTTTTAGTCTTTTTTGTTAGTATATAATGACCACCAAATTTTTTTCTCTTGCACAGTGTGGGCATTTCAATGGCAGAGCTTGTAGGGCTGGAGCAGAGGCTGCTGGAAATGGTGCAGCCCAGTTTTTCTGGGGTCCTTGGAATGGGTCGTGCTGGAGCTCTGGGGATTGCTTTATACTCTTGTCTGTTTTGCTGCAGGTCTGCTGTCAAGAATTAAACTTCCTATGGGGAGCCACAACCCTGCCTGTATTGATTTTTCTGAACAGTTGCTCTGTTTTAGTGCCCTCGAAGGGACTATACATCTTTTTAATTAAAAATAAAGTAAATATCAAACGAGTGATGAGGGGTGCAGTGGGCAGAAAACCAACTGCATATTGACTTTTTGTTCTGGACATGAATTCATCGAAACTGCTTACAAGGGACTCCAGAACATGGAAGTGTTTTACCTTTACTGGTTATCTCGCGTGGGTACCTCGTGGGAAACATTCTGGCATAGCTGGGAAATACAACTGATCATTTACCTGAGACTCTGGAAAATTCAAGAAGTTAAATTCACACAGCAGATTTTTCTAAAGGTCTCGAGACTGGTCTTCACTGATGCTGTGGTTTCATCCCTGAAATCTCCACACTTCCTCAGCTGTGCTTTTGGCTGCACCCTCGTGGGGCATGGTGTTCCATCTCACCAGTGTGATGTGTGTGGTCCCACTGAAGGGATTGTGTGTTTAAGGCTCTGGGCAATCCCAGCATGAGATTTTCTTAGGAAAACTTTGTGGAAGTGTAACAATAAGTTTCTCTTAGTGTAGTTATTGCTAGTTTTTCATCCTTATTCAAAAGATTACTTAAGGGTATGTTTATCTACTGGTAGGCACTTAAAAATAGTGCTAGGAAAAAAACTGGAGTTTAGATTTCTGGCACATTAGGAAGCTGTTCCAAGTTAGATGATGTCTCATAGAGGATGTCTGATATGCAATTAATTCTCAGCTTTCTTCTAGGTCATTCAGTTCCATAGCAGCAAGGCCAGCTAAAGCAACTTGAATCAAGCTTGTAACACCTCTAAAATGCTAGTTCACGAGTTATCGTAAACATTTTTTGTAGATGTGTTAAGTTTCCATTTGCACAAAAACTTCCCAACAACCACACGCAACGCAGAAATCTTTGCTGGCATCTCTTTAGAGATTTGGCAGCATGAAGGGAGGTGAGGAAGAAGAAGGATTTCTCTGATTCATTCTGCATGCCTTGTGTTTGGTTCATCATGGGCTTCAGTGATATAATAGACAGAAAAAGGGAAATAAATCCAACAAATAATCAGCAAATCTGAGCATGTTCAGGACAGTGTCATTATTTCATGTTTTTAAGGGTGTAGCAACAGTCACTTTTTGGTGGCCTGGGCAGAGCTGGCAGCAAAGATCTGCTCTGCAGAGGTCTGCTCTTGCATGCTGTTCACTGGACCACCCTGCAAAAGAAAAAAGTGGAATTTCACTTTTAAAATTTTCATAGTAAGCATTGATTAGAATTGCTCCTACAATTTGATGGCAATAAATCTTATTTGACAGTTCTGTTGTATTGTAGTGGGAGATGGATGGGAAGGAGGGTGCAAACAATTGATTATGCATCTAACTAGGCAAGAGCAGTACAGGAATTTATAGGAAGAATAGTGAAGCTGTTTGGGCCAACTAAAGTTTTTAGAAAACAGCCTCAGAATTTTCATGTGGAGATCATGTCTGGCTGTTGCTACAGAGGAGGGCTGGCAACACCACAGGGTGCCTGCCTGGGCGGTCAGCGTGGTGGGCTGCAGTAACTCAGCTGCTCTCTCGACTGGAGATAAATTGCAGAGACAAGGGAAATCTTCATTTCTGTGGCTTAAATAGTGGTTTAAAGACCATGTTCTTAAAGTGGCTCAATAAAGGAATCTGTTTCAGGTGGAGGTGAACAAAAGCATCAAGGGAAGTACATCTCTCAGTGCCCCAATCATCGTGGTGGGCCCGGGCAGACTGGACATGCTTTGTGCTTGCTGAGACTGGGCTGTGTTTTCTCTTTGATGCTCTTTGTTTGGAGACAGTTTCCTTTAAGGCTGATTTGCCAGAGCAACAGTACATCACACATAAGCTTGTTTGATAAGACTAGAAACTCGAAATCTCAGATTACGTGGAAAAGGGGAAAATTTTGAAATCCTTCTGCTTCTCTCCCCTCCCCAGTCTTGTAGACTAGGAAGCTTTGTAATGGTCTCCTAATAAGAATTGCCTTTCTAATTCTGGTTCTGGTTCTAATTACTGAATTGAGGCAGCATTGTTGTCTGTGCTGTTTGCAGTCTCCTACTTCTCCACAAGCTTATGGTCCAGTGAATGCCCATGCAGAACTGAAGCGAGTAATAATTTTATTTTTTTCTCTCTAAGATATGTTGCTGGATTGTCCGCAGCTACATGCATGCAAATTCTAAGAGGAATTGTGGAGAAAAATGTCTCTTATTGCTGGTAACACCAAATTACTATTTTTTTATCTGATGGTTACAGTCCTGTGGTGTTTAATGCTATCATATACTTTTGCCTTATTAATACTGGCTTGTGAAGTAGCACTATTTGTCACAAAATAATGAAGCAGAGCCTTCATGGACAAGGGGTTTTTTTTGCAAGATTCTTGGCAGCAATCTGATAGGGAACTGGTCTTCCTAAAACTCAGCTTATGACAGAATATTCTCTTTGAAGCGTAGCTACTTTAGCATTTGGTATTCAGTGGCTCTGGGCACAGTACATCTAAAGGAGTTCATCCAATATTGATAGTCTTCCAGTAAAATCAGGAGGGGGAAAAAATTCCTCTTTTTTAAAGCTCTTACATTTAACTTCTTGTTGCCTGATCTTGGCAACAAGATCACAAAGGTCACAAGGGTGAAGCTGTAGCAGGGTAAACCAAAATTAAAGAACTGTGCTTTGTTCTCTGTAGATGCTCCTTAATATTTTCTCAAACTTGAAACCTTATGGAGAGCAGAAGGAGCCTATTTCTAAGAGCATTGCTCTGTATTGTAGCTCAACATAATACCACAGTGTCTGAAGGTGTATATAAGGCTGTTCTAGATCAGAACGTTGGCACCCAAAAACATGACTGTGCTGCTGTGTTTGAATGTGATTTTAAAAGCAGCAGTCCTGCCTCTCATTTGGCCACAGTGGTTTGGGCTCCTGAGCTGACTTAAGAGAATTAATCTCTTTGGTTTACTGCTGTTGTCTCTTGCTCCACTGCTTTGGCATCCCCACACAGCTGCAAGTGTCAAGGCAGTGAAGGACCTCAGGAAGCTGAAAGGAGCAGAGATGAGGACTGGGGCCTTTGGCAGCTGTGCTGTCCAGGTCACTTTAGGCTGGTTGAGGTGTCCACCCTGAAGCTGTGTGTACATGTCCACAGAGGATGGAACTGATGCTTCTTAAGGAGTTGCTGACCCCCAGGTGTGCCCCTGTAACTGGCTGTGTGGGGCAGTGCCAGACTGCAGCAAAGGAGGTGTTGCTTAAGTTGAGCTGATTATTTAGAATTTTCAAGAAGCTGTAACTTCTTGAGCTGCAATCCCTTGCTGAACACACTTCACCCTGTATGAGCAAAAGCAGCTGCTAGAGGTGTTGGCAGAGCTGCCAGGATTTGCTGATGCAGAACAGCTGCCTGGGTAGCAGAAGCCTTACCCAGTGTTGCTGTGTGGTGTGAAGGTTTGGGGTGTGATCCTGGCCCTGACACCACTAACTTTAAACATGCAGCTCTGAGCTCCTTCATAATCTCTCTCATGTGGTAGCAGCTATGCTCTGTGTTCTGTGTGCATCTCTGTGTTTAAACCTATCAGACAGGATTTTGCATGGTGTGTCTGGGCAAGCCTCACACTTTTTTCCATGTACATACTCATCTTGGATATCCAAGGTAACAGGTTTACCATGAGGAACCACTGGAGCCATTCTTTGGCATTAGAGATTCACTCAGGGCTCACGGCTGAGGGTAACAACAACAAGGTTGTAACATGGCAGTCCAAACAAATATGGAAATAAGGCTTTAGTTTACTTAAAATTCTCTTATGCCACAGAGAGAATGAGTAAATGTAATTTCATTTCTGTTATTCTTTATTAGTTTTTCATATGCAGTGTGGTGTGGAAACATTTGTATTTCAATTTATTTTATAGAAAAACCTTTTTTCATAATCTCTGTCAGCCCATTGTGAATAGCAACCTCTGATCACAGAAGGCTATTAATTCTTAATTATCTGCTGGTAATTTACTTGTGCATGAGTTTAGCAATCCATTAGGTGGTGATTTATTTTTGAGAGAAATATGTAATGAAAAGTTTTAGGATTTGCTTTCCCTCACCCCCCTTTTGGCTTGCACTGGAATTAGCTGATTGATTAGATTACAGGATTTATCCAAACCACACTCTGTGTGTTAGAGATTGTAGTTAAGTACATTAAGAAAATCGTAAGCAAAACACAGATAAATGTAATAGTGTTTTTGATGCCAGTCTCTGAATTAGGCTACTGGCTGAGCAATTGGAAGTTAAATTAACAAACACTAGAGTACTGCTCTAATTCAGGGATTTTTTTTTTTCTTCTAGTCTCTCTTGATTTATGGATATCTATAAGTCTTTGAGTGGAAATATAAATCCCTCACAGCAGAGGAGCTCAGTAGCAGTGAGCTGGTTTTGTGCCATGCTGTGGGACTACATGGAATAGGGACTAAAAACTTTGAATTAATGCTGCTTTTTGACGCACCAAGGAGAGATGGAAAGCAAGGCCTTGAACCTAAAATGCCAATTTAGCTCAACTGTTGTGTGAAGCTGTGTCCTGCCATCTTGGCTAGTGCTGAATGCAAACAGGGAAAAACTCAACTTGCTGTACAAATAGTTTTCCAGAAGTGTGGGATTTCTCTATAGCACTCACCCCTGTCCCTGTGCTCCTTCTGTGGGGCATAAGGCTATCTCAGTTTGGAAAAACAGCCTTTTAGTTGCTTTTTCCTCCAGCAGAAGCTCAGCATTTAATGATGGGTGTCACCTTGCTGACTTGATACTGGTCCTGCATTTGTGACTGTGGCTCAGCAGCTGAGCTGTTGTAGCTGTCTGGGGAGGCAGCTTTTGGTAATTTCATTTACTGTCACTTGAGGTGCACAGGGTGGGAAGTTAAATCCAGTTACTTCTGTTAACAGTTGTTTTTCCACACCTTATTCTGTGACTTAAAGGCATAACATCACCATTTATACTTGAGATACTGAAATACATTGCGCCTACTTTTTTTTTTTTTTCCTGGTAGTTTCACTTGCACCAAATCAGATCTCTTTGCTGAACTGCTTAGCTGAGAAGTTAATTAGTCATTAAAAGAGTTAGTTCCTTTATTAGTTCGAGTTAGCTTTAGTGTGTTGTCTGGAAAGTGACTGTTGTAATGTGATTTTTGCAAAGCGAGTGGTTGGTGCTCCTGACAGCACAGACCTGAGAGCAAGGGCTGCTTTTCCTGCCCAATGCCCCATCCTTGCATGGTGGCTTCCCACTTTTAGCTCTACTTGAAGCAGTGACAGAGTCTATCGCACATTTGTTATGTCAAAGATTTTGTTAGTAATTGGCCCCAAGTCTGACAAGATAAATTACTTGGAGGAAGAAGATGTCATTAAATAAGGATTGCTCACAGTTTTCAGCTGTGTTGGCCTCCATCCCTGAGCAGAACACAGGGTGTAGCACAACCTCACTGATGGCTGGAAATTGCATAAGGTACTATTAAGATATATATATAAGATAAGATATATACATTGTGTGTGTGTGTGTGTATATATATATACATATACACATACAGGATATCCCCTGTATATCCTTCTATAGAGGGGATAGACTGCCAGGGGTCTGCACCTCAGGCTGGCTGGTTCAGGGGGGAATGGGGTGTACATTCCTGGTGACTGCTGTCCCTCATGCCACACCTGGGGGACATCATCTGGCTGTGACCCTCTGTAATGCCTCTGGGCAGCAGGGCACAAGTGTTTGCTCCTAAGATCTCTGAGCCACAAAGAGGCAGAAACAGAGCCCTGAAAAGGGCAAGGCAGATCCTTGCCAGTCTCTTGAGCCATCTAAGTGGGGTCTCTTCTGTTTTAGCAGCATTTCTGAGGGTGGAGCAGAAGAGCTGCTGTGAGCCTCAGGCAGCACTGCTGCTCTGCTCCTCTTAACTTGAGCTTGATGGTGACCTGCACCAGGGTTGGGAAAGGGAGGGCAATGCTGGCAGAGGGTTTTTGGACCATTGCCTATGGCTTTTCTGTCCCACCAGTGCTGCCAGAAATGTTAGCCAGTCCCACTGGTGGCAGCTGCATGTACCTTAGAGAAGAGTTTCAGGTGTCTGGCCAGAAAGACAGGGCTGAGATGCAGAAATTACATTTTCACATAAGCTGTATGCATTCTTCATGAGGTGTTGGGCTCTGTCTTGTGTTTAATCTGTAAATGAACAGTGCACTTTGGGCAATTTGAATCCTCTGTCCTCACACCAAGCTCTGTGTCGAGTCTTGGCTTCCTTGTGTGTGAGGAGCAGAGAGGGCAGCCAGGAGCAGGGTCCAGAGGTGCCAGCAGTGTGCTGAGCCCAGCCTGGCAGGAGCTGGGCACTGGAAGTGCAGCTGGCTTGTTTTTCTCTCTGTGGAGAGGCTGTTTATCAAGATAAATAATGAGAGAGGGCACTTAATCAGCTATTTCTCTGTAGTTAGAGATGTCTTTCCTTCCAAGCCACGTCCTCAGCAGAGCACACAGCCCACGTGGCTGAAATAGCCACAGAGCAGCCGTTCCCATTGATCACGAGGCTCCCAAGGCATCATTTATTTCCAGAGTCTGAGGAAAATACTCAGTGAAAACCTGATGGCAGTACATTAAAAATTTCTGTTTATCTTTTAAGCATGCCTAGGCTTGCACATTAGCTCTACGTGCAATCCACAAGCAGAGAACAGCAGCATTTCTGTCTCACCCATCATGTTCAGTAACTGCAAATAGCCTATCTTATTTTGACAAAGGAAGGAACCTGACTGTGCATCAGAACCCTTAATAACATCATATATCCTAATAAAATTCATAATAAAGTAACTGAAAATATATGGCAGTCTTGTCTTCTCTCAAGACTACGTAAATCTGATGATTTCTCTGCGTTTTCTGATGAGCATACAATGAAAGAGAGGTGGGGGGACTTTAATGAGGCTTAATTGTCATTTGGTTTAGTGAGAATTTCTGCAAAGTTCTAAAAGAGGTGGGACTGTTTTAAAAATGTTTAGAAATAGTTCAGATACAAACAACAGTCCTCAGACAAGAGAATTTCAGTGGCAGCTTCCTAGCATGACAAACCCAATTTTAGGTCAAATATTGCCCTCTGAATGTCCAGCAATCTTTGGCTGTGCATTTTCCAAAGTAATTAACTAAAAATCCTAGGGATGACATTGGACTCTGCTGTTTGTAAATGAATTAAAAGAGTTTTTTAAGGATGAGGAAGAAGCTTAAAATTTAGCCTAAACTACTTTGCATATGTTGGCCTTTGAGTTAATAAATTCAAGTTGGGAAAAGATTAAATTTCATTAGCAAAGACATAATTAATCTGAGTTTGAAAAGTTCCAGTGCAACATCCTAACTTTAGAGTTTGAGGTCTGAAACACACAGCAGATACCCTGCTTTTATAGGCAAATTCATTTCCCTTCCAGATTTAGACTCAGGGTGATTTAGTCTGGTTTTGAAGTCTGGTTTTGAAGGTGCTTAGCACAGGCCTAAGTGAAGTCTGCAAGCTGGCAATGAGCACTGCTGAGCCCTACAGCTCTGTAAAGCAGTAAAGGAGAGACGGATAAAGCTTTTTTTCTTTTTTCTTTTTTTTCCTGAGAAACAGAAATAAATGGTGGAATGAAATACTTCTGTTGATTAATATTTCACTTTGAAATGGATTAGGAAGAAACTGTGAATTATGTATTTTGATTCAATCCACTGCTGCTTAAAATATAATCTTGGTACAGTTTGCAGTTAGCACTGTGCATTTGAATTTTGCCTTTTTGGGTTTCCAGAACCCGAACTAAATTGCATCCATGTACATGTAAATTCTGTCTCTGTGTTGCATGGTTTGGTATAGACCCTTAAATGTTTAACTATCTTTGTAGCTTATTTATCTGTTTAATGTCAATTAAGTTTCTGGGGCTGCTTTAGATTTTCAGTGAGGTGCCACCCTCCCCTCCAACCACACAACCTCAATGTCAGCCAGGCAAAATCAGCAGCACTCCTGATCTTGGAGTTTGCAAGTGAAGTTCTTTGTTTGTTGAAAGCATCTGCAGGAGCTGGTGGGGCAGAGCTCCCAAGCAAATAGACCTTCACTTTAGGCAGTAGTGCAGCAGTAGTGAGGAAATCTGCCTCAGCTCAGACAGGCAGGATCTGCAGGAAATGGTATTATCTTCATTTTACTAAAGCTGAAGGAGATTAACTCTACATGAGAAGTCTGAGGCAGAACTGACTATCGAATCTAAATGTCCTGGTTCATTTATCCAGTTCCTCTAGCAAAAATTATCCTCTGGTAAGGTGTGTTGATTTGGCATGGACTGGTTTTTGGTCTTGGGGCAGCCACAGAGGTGACTTCTGTGAGAAGCTGCTGGAAGCTCCCACCATGTCCAGCAGAGCCAGTCCCTGATGGCTCTGAAGATGGACCATGCTGCTGGCCAAAAGTGGGCCAGTTACAGAGGCTGGTAACACCTCCGTGGTAACAGATTTAAGAAGAAAATCAAAACAAAGGACGCACAGTTTTTTCCTAGCCAGAGAAGAGGAGGAGGTGAGAACATGTGAGGGTAACAAGGGTGGATGCCTGCAGGAGGCTGTGATCCAGTGGGAAACCTGGTGGAGAGAGGGCCCTGCTCCCAGGCTGGAGCAGCCTGGCCTTGGAGCACTGCACCCATGGAAGACTGACCCACACCACAGCAGTTTTGGGAGAACTGTGTGCCCATGGGGGGAATTCACATTGCAGCAGGTGCAGTTGGGCTGCTGCTCATGGGAGTGGACCCAGTCTGGAGAAGTTCACAGAGAAATGTCTCCATGGGAGGGACCCCACGGTCTCACAGGGGAAGGACTCCTCTCCCAGAGCAGCAGAAGAAAACTTCAGTGATGAACTGACCAAAACTCCCATGCCCTGTCCCCCTGTGCTGTTGGTTGGAAGGAAGGGAGGGTTAAGTGAAGAAAAGGTGTTTTAAGGGCTTATTTTACTTCTCATTTATCCTCCTCTGACTCTGTTAGTAATAAATTTACCTTGTGCCTTTAAGTTGAGCCTGTTTTGCCCTTGGAGTGTTTTCTCCTGGTCCTTGTCTCAACTCATGAGCCCTTCATTAATTTATTTTCTCTCCTCTGCTCAGCTGTGGCAGGGGAGGGTGAGTGAGATGCTTTCATGGGTGCCTGGCATTGGGCCAGTGTCAAACCACCACATAAGGCAAAACAGTAGAGCAGTTCATCCCACTGGCAGCAAGATGCCATCTTTCCTTTGGAAGAGCTGTATATTACCCTCAGTGATCAATAAAGACAGTTTAAAAATTTTCAGGTTTAAAATAAGCTTAAATGAACTGCTAAAGTTCTTTGGCTTAGAAAGTTACAGACAGAAGTCCTTGTGTTCAATCACTGTCAGCAGAAAATGGATTGATATTGTAATGCGCACTTCAGTGGCAGGTGTAATCACCAGTGCCAAAATCTCCCTTCTTGAAAGCATTTAAGTCTTGCATATCTTTTGATTTTCCATTCATATAATTTGCTTTTCCAACTTCCAAGGGAGTAGAGATGCAAAATCAGCCATTGTTTTGTCTGTCTTATTAAAAGATTTTATTTATCTTATTTAATGCGTAATTAATTTAATTTTATTAATTTTCACTAGACAAAATAGGAATTGTGGGTAGCAGAAGCAACCCACTGAAACACCTACTTTCCCCATCTGCAACCTGTTTACAGGAGTAAACATGGAAGTGGATATTTTTCTGGTTGATTACAACTCCTGCAATTCACTGCTGAGTGCACACACTCATTAAAAGAAAATTGTTACTTGAGAAACTCTGCAGCAGATGAGAAGCTAAAGCAAGACTGAGGTGAAAGGACTGAACAAACAATACTTCAAATGAAGATGGGCAGTTTCTTTGTGATTGGAACCCATTACTTAGAGTGGGGATCTGTTGATTCATAAATCTTGAAAAATGTGCTCATGGTTCCAATGTAATTAGAAGTTTCTAAATTGAAAAGAGCTGGTACCTTAATGCTGAGGAACATCTTGAATGTTCAAGCTGAGGAAACTTCAGACAGCTGGAGTTACTGTGTATTAGGTTAAAAAAGAAATAGTGATTGGTTTTAATAAGGATCATAAGAAAAAGGACAGACACTGAGATCTGAAGCCTAGAAGACTATAAAATTCATCTGATTTTACTTAGTTTCTAATTTTGCAGCTCAGAATTTTCCAGTCTGTTTCCAGAGCCTCTTTTTTTTCCAGTAATCCAATTTTCAAATGTGTTCCTGTAGCTCCTATTGGCTTCTCTGAGACCAAATCTCTGAAAAAGCTATAATGTTTTGTTAGAGAAAGATGAGATCTAAACAGGGGAGAACAGAGACTGCAGTGATCTGGTGAGAAAGGCTGTGGTGTATAAGTACTGAACTTTTTTTTTTTTCTTTTTTCGTGAGAGGCAGGCAATTGGATTTGGATAAAGAACACTCACATTTTGCTGTGTAAAACCAAAAAACCCTATGAAGGCACTGGTAGCACATGTGACAACCTCAAAATTCAGACCTGAATAGAGCCAGGAAGGGGGTGGAAGTTTGAAATCAGTGAGCTGCAGAAGATTCACTTGTAAAAGCAGAAGTACCTTTCACTTCATACTTTGGCACATAATATCCTCCTTGCTGGCACTAATGATGCGGAGACATTTTTCTATCAAATGGTTTCTGACAGTTCAATTGCCAAAAATACTCAAGTGGCAGAATGCAACTGCAATTACTAACAGTGTGCTTGCCCCAGAGTCTGTAAATTCTCTCATGAAAGCCTAAAAAGCCCATTCACGTTGTCTAGAAATAGCAGCAATAACCATGGTAATAAGTTCCTTTCTTTGTTGCTGTGGTTCAATTCTTTTCATGGGTAGGCTGCAAAAAAGCCATTTGATTTTTCTGTAGCTGCCTCTATTGTAAGGAGACGTTTCTGCTCTGCAGCAACAACAGTGCTACCGAAAGCTCTGCAGCAGCTTAGTTTCCAGGTCCAGAAATTTAGCTAAGGAGAAGAAATTTAGGTCCTGTTTCAGATAAGGTTAAGCCCAGTTTTGTGTTTGGGCAGTGATCTGGAGGAGAGGATGTGTCCTGAAGGAGGTGCTGAGGGGGAGGCATGCTGTCCTGGGGAGCAGCATGGCCAAGAGACAGGATTTGAGTTCTTCCAAAGCCACCAAGGCAGTTAGTGCATGTCCCATCACCCCTCTACCACCTCTTACCCCTCTGAAACAAAACCTGATGGCTTTTACCATCCTGGAGGAGTTTGTCTGTATGCTCAGAGGTATTTCTTCATTATCCCCCTGAGCTGTAGTGCAGGCCATATGGAGAATGCAGGATCTGGAGTTTCTTTCCATCTTAGAGTAAGTAGATTTACTCAGGTTAATGGGGCTAAATGTGCTGTGGTCCTGCAAGAGTTGCTCCTGGGCGGGTTTCTGCAGGGAGTGCTACTGACTGCAATAAGGTTTATTAAGATGTAGGATACACTTTATGGACATATCATGAAGGACTGGGTACAGGAGGAGAATAAGAAGCAGTTGTGTGAGGCAGCCTGTCTGTGCCAAGTTGCTCACATATGTGAGGGTTTGCAGCATTACAGCTCTAAATCCAGTACTTAGAGACTGCTATTGAGTCACAGGGTCAGTCAGCTTTGATGCTTGTTAGAGGCAAGGAGCATGCCTGTAGACTTATTCTCCCTGTTATTAAAGATTATTTTATCCTATAAGATTGTTGTCATGGTATGATGCTTGAACAATTTACAAATGTAGCTTCAGAATAGAAATGCCTTAGCTTCTGTAAGCTCTCCAAATCAGAAGCATTGAAGTTTTCAGCAGCTATTTATCAGAGCACTTGGAATGATACAAACTTTTGTTTATTTAGCTTGAATTTCTAGGACATTACAAGAGATAAATACTGGAAATGGCTGTCATTAAACATACTCGGCATTTATTTTAAGAAACTTACTAACTTAAAGTGTTGTGAAGTGTCTCGAGAACTGTTGTGGGCAGGAAAAGGGAAACCCCCACAACCATATTTAGCTTGCAATTGCTAATTACTGTTATATTGGAGGTTATCTCTGGGCTTGTAACTGTGTCTGTGAAGGTTCTGGGTGCTGAGGCCAGCTGGTACAGAATGACCCACATCCATACCATTAAAAGTCTCTTAACCTGCAAAACATTCCCATAGGACTGGAAACTGTGCCAGCTCTCAAACTGTGCCTGCGAGTGCGTGAGAAAATTATAGTTGGCACAGGCCAAAATTGTGCCAGGGATGCTTCTGACAGCCTAATAGATGGGCAGTCATGGCCCAGGGCACAGGAGCATCCCTGGGCACTGCTGTACTCTAAATCTGGGCACAGCTGCAGTCTCAGGTAGAGCTGCTAAATCAACTTTTCGGTGCTTTTCAGGCATCATATAAATCGGGTTGCTTTGTTGCACAGGGTGTCCCTGAATGACAAAGCTGGTTTTGCTGAAAGGAAGATTTTGTGTCACACTTTGAATATTATTAGTATTTTTTTTTCCTATGTAATTTTAAGACCTACCAGCAGCAGAATCAGATACAAGTATCCTCTAACATTAAGCCTTTAGCTCTTCACAACAGTGAAAATCATTACATTGACAAAGGGATATTTCTGTGAGTCTTGAGTTTGTTTAGTAAACAGACATTACCCATAGATCACTGGGCAACAACAATGTTCTCTGTCAGTTAAGCTACAACTAAGTGTTGTGTGATGTCTGGTCTTATTTTCTCCTTCATGCACTTCACCTCTTTCACTCGACCAGCACTTGACTCCAGCCTTGATTCCTTTCACTTGAGAGCCTCTGGGTAGGGAGACCACAGAGAGGTTTGGAAATTTTTTAAGGCAAGTCGTTAGTGTAGTTGTTAGAGAAGTTTCTGCACTTGCTATGTAAATGACTTAACATTTCATGAATGCAAAGTGAATCAGTTCTCTCATGTTGCTTGGGTTTAATAATTTTTGATTCTTGGTTAGCATATTTCATAGCTGAAGCCTGAATTTTTTATTTTGCGTTTGTCAACGATGCAACAATCACCTCATTATGTAGGATGAAGAATTATGTGTGTGGAATTTGGGCTGAGCTTTAAGCTTCTAGGAGAGTAAGGAGCTATTAAGACATCCTGAGACTGCACATAATACAATGTCCTATATTGGGCTCTCTGACACAGCCATGCTAATTTATCTCTGTTCTAGCAGATGACAGCTCTGCTCTTCCTGTCCCAGGCTTCTCCAAAGCAGCAGAATATTATTTATTTTGCAAGTATATCAAGTAATAGTTTTTTCTTAGTCTTCCTAGCCAGGCTCTTACAGACTTTGCTGTTAGGGTTTAATTTAATTTGACTTGACAATTGGTACTGAATATCAGAAAGTGTTTGTCTCATAGCAAAACCTAGGGGTGAAGCTAAGTGGAAACAGTTTAAACCAAGTCATATTGTAGTTAGTCCAACGACTTGCATGTCACTCTAATCTTGGCTTCCCAAGAACTCTTTTTTTTTTTGCCTTATTCCAGGGTGCAAAAGAGCAAATCTTTCAGAAGCAGATCTTCTTGATAATACGTATGTCACATTAAGGTCTTTGCATTTTCTAGGGTGTACTGTGATTTGCTTCTTTTACAAATTTTCATCACGTGATAAGGTTATTGTGATGAAAATTTTGGATTTGAGATCCAGAAAAGTCACTGCTGAACAAAATACAGACAATAAATTCAGCTTGAAAGATTATTCTATTTAGTTACAGCATGTGACTCTTTTGTGAAATGAAAATCTGAAAAAACTAATTATGAAATGCAGACTGAAGATCCCTGGTGACTTGTTTAAGGTGAAATCTTTACTAAGGAAGGGGAAAAGTAACTTTCCATTACTGACTAAGAATACCAATGTGCTCCTCAGCATCTTTATTTCACCCCACCTGCAGTTCAAAACGTTGCATTTAGCAGGTAGAATTTGTAGCATCAGTACATTTGAGTTCCCTATTCCAAGTGGCTTTAGCAGTATTTAAGTCAGCTTCACAGCGAGTTTATGTGTATTAAAATGAAAATTAAAAGATTTTTAGATAATAATGATTCTAATGAAAAAGTATTGCCAAGAAGCTATCAAAGAGATCAAATGTACTTAGGAGTGCCATGAAAAGAATATTAAATAGAACACAGTGCATGTGCAATGGCAGCCTAGATTCAGACTGTGGTGCTTTTGCTATTGTAAAGGGATGCCACTGCCAAAAACCTTTTTACTCTAATTTTAACCAGAAAATAAAAATACATATTTTGCCTTTTGGGAAAGGTAAAAAAGGTTTTGGAAAAAACAGTGGTTCTTCTCTTGCAACTGGTAATGAATTGGAATGACAACCAAATCAATTCTCAGCGGTGCTTCAGTAGGACAAATCCCCTTGCCTACAATGAAGTGAAAGAAATGTGGGAAACTGAGCATTTGCCCTCCAGAAACTGACAGTTTGCGTTACAGGAAGAAATTGGTGCACGTTTTATTGAAGGTTGTTACAAGTAAAAAAAGTCCTTGAGGTGGTTGAACTGTGAATCAATATCTTCTAAGAGTTTGAATCTGTCTTGGCATGTTGTTACTTTGAGACCTGCCCGAATTTGTTCTAGCAAAGGAGAGGGGATGGATGGCTTTGCTTTCAAAATGCCATGCATTTCTGCTAGCTTGTGTTCAGGTAACATGGGGTTAAACAATCAGCTGGGTTAGCAGAAGTGGAGCAATGCCAGGGTATTAAAGCCTTCTTGATAACTGTTAAAAGTTTTTGGGTGAGCAAAGCAGGCAGCTGAACCACCTAGAACTTCTCGTCTGTGTGCTAAGAAAGATAAAAAGGCAGAAATATTGCCTTTGCAATGGCTTTCAATTGTCATAATCATAGAATATCCTGAGTTGGAAGGGACCCATGAGGATAATTGAGTCCAGTTTCTGGCCAGGTACAGGACATCCCAAGAGTCAAACCATGTGCTGTCCAAACTCTTCTTGAACTCAGACAGGCTTGGTGCTGTGGCCACTTCCCTGGGGAGCATCTTCCAGTGCCCAAACACCTTCTGGGTGAAAAACCTTTTCCTGATACCCAACCTAAACTTCTCTTACTCAGCTTCATGCCATCTCCTTGAGTCCTGTCAGTGGTCACAAGAGTAAACAGATCCTCTGCTGCCCCTCGTGAGGATGTTGAAGACCACAATGAGGTCACCCCTCAGTCTCCTCCAAGCTGAACAAACCCAGTGCCCTCAGCTGCTCCTCACACAGCCCCTCCAGACCCTTCACCCCCCTCATGGCCCTCGCTTGGATGCTCTCTGATAGCTGAATTACTTCTTTATATTGTGGTGCCCAAAACTGCCCCCAAGACTTGAAGTTGCAGGTCAATCCCCTCCCTGGCCCAGCTGGTGATCCTGTGCCTAATGTCCCCCAGGTCATGATGCACACATGGGAAATCCTAAATTAACGCTTCCAAGTTTGTGCCACAGCACCAATTCCCTGCTGCTCTACACTGAGTGGTTTCATAGCTGCCCTTTGTATTCAATTTCTTCCAAATGAGCTTCATTTGTTGACAGATTTTGAGATTTTTCTTTGTTGCCCTGCGTGTTTCAATGCACAGTTCTTGTCTTTGGTCTTGAAATAATTTATAGCATAATGAATCATTATAGTGCTGTGTGATAAAACCACACTGAGAGGATGGAATCTGAATGAAAGGATGTGTTCACAAACTGTTTTAGAACTGCTCTGTGCCATCACTGAGTGTTCTCTGTGACCACTGCTGGCCCTGGTGCTCTCTGCAATGGCCCAGAGTGTAAGAGGACTTGGGTCAGGCAATCCAGTGGGCTTTTTCTCCTCCTCCCCTCTGCATGCATTCCACATGTTTTCTGAATCAATTTTTTTCATATGTAAAACAAGGAGTGTTCCCCTGCCCTACATGTAAGAATACATTGCATTACTGCCCACAGTGTGTACTGCAGATATGACTGCCCAACAGGCTGCCCAGCATGTGCTCAGTTGTACACAGCATATATATCCAAAAAATGGGTGCTTAACATAGTGATGTTACAAGGTTTTTTTTTTTTTTAATCGTTGAATTAACATATGTGACTCAAATCCTGCAATCTGGAAAAAAGTTTCAAACTTGTGTTAGTAATTTTGTGTCCTTTCATTAGGGGTATTTTTATTGCAGCTAATAAGGAACTCAAGATGCTCTCAGCTCTTGAGTAAGTTACAGTGAAGAAGCTTTTCAGTCATTTTAACCCCCTACTCCAATGTTAAGACTGGAATGCATTCTGCATTTTGCCTCAGACAGTTTACATGGTCTGCTGGTTTGTGTTTATTTTCTACAGCAGACGTTTTTGCTTTCTCTTTATTGTTTTATTAGATGGTTCTACTTTAAATTGCCTTTAATTTCAGGCATGCTATTCAGCACAAAAGCTGTAATCCTTGAATCGTGCTCTCTTCATAGCAAAACTGATGGGAAATAACTTTGTTCTGCACTTTACATATGGTAATAACAGTAACTCTTGACATTTGCTCTTTGTGATTATTTTAGGCTCTGTACAGCAAACAAGCTTTTGGGGGCCTGGTGCTGGACTCTAATGGAACCATTAAACTGCTTGTGCACAGTCACATGAGGATGCACAGCTGGGGTTATTTGGCTTTCCCAAGATCCCTGTTATTTCTGATATATTTTGGAGAAGTTAGATAGAAATCTATGCCCAAAATAAGTTTCTATCCTGAAGAAGAAAATGGTGTAACTGTGTATGTGTAGCATGAATAATCTGTATATTTGTATTGTGGATATTTCTACTGGCACCTTCTGAGGCTCAGGGTGCTTGGTACTGCAGGAATGAAGTTGGAAGATAGCTGATAGTTCATTGAACTTCTCATCTGAGCAAAGGAGGGTTGGGTAAAAAAAGGAATGGCATAATAACTTACAAGTAGGATAGCATAATTAGGGGCATTTGAAAAATATCTTGTCTCTTTGAGACAAAAAAAAAAGAGGGGAGAAAAGAAGGGGGAAAAAAGCATCCTTTCCATTTAAAGTTTTTCTGTCCTCATAATCATGTGCTTCTATCTCTCTCACACCTTCTGTCATTTCCTTCTCTTGTCACTGGGTACTTAAACAGCACTTTTTTTTTTTTTTTTTGGCATTGTAGACCATTATGTCATGTATTACCAAGGAGAAATGGGCATTTGGACCTTGACAGTCTGGAGCTTTGTAAAAAGCAGCAGGCTGTGAACCCCTGACAAAACTCAGTGTAGTTAAGTTCATTCATCAGTGTTTCTTGCCACTCTGTTTAAACTGAATAAAAAGTACCCTGTCTTCCTAAAACCACATCCATTCAGTTTTATATTTCTGTAATATTTTCTCAATGAAATTATGGAAGTGGTGACAAGCCATGCTTTTTTCATCTTTTCTATTTTCAGTTCTCCCTTAACACTGTGACATGTAGCATATTGGAAGTCATATTGCAAAAAAAAAAAAAAGGTTTCCTGTCATATTTAATTGAGACTCCATTGTGAAGTCAGGAATTTGCTTAATATCAAGCCTGCAGCTTTGGTTAGGTGAAGGACTTGGAAGAGGGAAGCATTGGATACAATTTTCATTTTCAGCGCACACAATCCTCAAAATGGCTTTTGATGTGAGCTGAAGGGTGAGTTTATTTGCACAGAACTATTTCAGTCATTTCTAATGATTTGCCAGCAAGGAAAAGCCAAGGTGGAGCTGGCAAGCTTTATAGAGTTTTAAGCTGTAAAATGCAAAAGAGGAGAAAATCCATTGTGAGGAATTATGAGGAAAAAGTTGTGGAAGACACCATCCAGAGACATGATTTCCTAGTGCTGACAACCACAGCAGGCTGCTGTCTTTAATGCAGGCAGCTTACCCTGGTGCTCTGACTCTCCTCTGGCTTATGCAGACAACTCCTGTGACATTAATAAATTCCTGGAATAGCTGATAGAAGAGCTGAAACCTGTCAGGTATCTTCTTCTTGAGCACCTGTAGTGCTCTGTCACATTTTATGCTCTATACCAAGGGACCACAGCATGATCACAAATAAATGAGTTAATAATTTTGTGTATGTTTTTCCATGTGTGCATTTAACACTCCCAGGTCATTTCTTTTTATCAGCTGAGTCAACCTTCCCTGATAATTGCAATTCTTTCTATTGTATGAACTGTAATGCTTGCAGTATTGAAAACAAATTTCTAAAAGCAATCTGGCTGAAGCAAAAGGTGAATTCTTATTGAAACAGGCTGTTGAAGGGATGCATAAGTGTTCAAAAGCTTCTGTTGCATGTATACTGTTGGGCACAGGAAGAATCCCTGATCCAATTGTTTTCTCTTCAAAAAGGACAACAACAATTTGTTGTGCTGCTTATGAAAACTGAACTGTTTGTTAGAGAAAACAAATTGTATGAGTGTGCAGATAGAGAAAGAGCAAAAAGTCAGATGGGTTGAGAAGTGTACAGTTTGTTTAGCTTGCATTAACTTGCCCATGTAATAAAGCTGGTGAGAGACAAGTGTATTGCAGGTTGCAGTGATGCTTTGCTTCATGTACTTCTATAAAAAGTGTTCAAGCACAGAATTATTCATGGCTGCTGGACAGCAAAGCTGCTCAAATCCTTTCAAAATTAAACCTGGTGGTCAAAATACCAATGTCTTAACCAGATCACTGAATTTCAAATAAAAAATACAAGTACTTTCCTTTGCTTTGGCTTGGATATATTTATGTCTAGTGTATCATACCTTTAGTAACTTAAAAGTAACTGCTTTTTTATTGGGAAGCAATGTGATTTTCCTTAAATATGGTTCTAAATATGAAATTTCATAGGCAAGCAGTGGCACTTGGCAGCATTGTTTGATGTGCAGTGCTTAGTTTTGTTCAGAGCACTTATTTCTACTCTGTATCTTCTACTGAGATATGCATATAAGCAGCCTTTTTGTGTGCCTTATTTCTCAATTAAATGCTACAAAATTGCTTTGCTATTTTGCCTGGAAAGATAAAGATATTCACCAGCAGAAAATCTTAATTCAAATTATAAGATGCATATTTCTGGCTTCCTTTTCAGTAATGTGTTACTCGTTTTTCTTCATGTTAATGGGTTCCTTAGATCTACCTTTTGATGACAAAATCTTAATGTAAAGAGAGAAATGTTGTTATAAGAACACTGCAGTAATTGTAGTCCTGGTGTCCCAAACTTGCTTCTCCACTTCACATTTTGACCTTGCACCAATAGGTCATTGTTGTATTTGCATTTTGACAAATTTCTACTCTATTTTCGCTCTGTACAAATGAATTGTCATAGCCATGAATGCTTTGCATAAATAGCTTATAATTTCATTAAACTCTGCTTTATAGCTGTCACTCTAGAGTGTCTGTGTTCTTCAGCCTTCTGTTCAGTAGGCACTTATCTGCCAGACAGTATGATTTGATCAACAATCAGATATGTTTTGCTCTTGGTTTACCTCAGCTTAACTGCATTCTCAGTTGCATTTTGTTTGGCTGTTAATTCCATTCTCTTTTGTCTTTTTCTTTTTATTTTTTTTCTTTCTTTCTTAATTTATTTTTAGATATTTTTGAGTGGCCTTATTCTTTGATTAAGTAGTGTGTGTGTAGGAAATATTATGTATGTACAGGTATTGATTGTTATTTGTAGATGCTCAGGTTTGGGTGCTCTATGTCATCCAATAAACAGAAGATATTTGTGTTTCTGCATATGCTGTTGGGTCTTTAAATAGTTTGGAAATGTAGTAGGAGGACTTTTGTGTATGAGCTCTTGCACAGGTGATGGTGACCTGGAGTGTTTTAAGCTTGGGTGGGATGGGCAGAAGGACAGGGTGGAGTTTCCCAGAATTGCTGGCCATGGAAGGAAAGGCTCAGGGCTCTGCTGCCCCGAGAGAAGTGCTGGTGCCATGGGGTCACCACGCCTGGGACAGACTGATGCAAATCCCCAGCAACCTCTGCCTTCCCAGACCCATAAACTGGAGCTGTGGGGGGCCTCAGATCACATCCACTTGCCTCCTGTTAGTTTGAGTAGAGTGGTGGTGATGATTAGCAGCTAATTCACACTCTTCTGTGCTTTATTGGAGCAGTTTCCTCAAACTTTTAATACCTTTAAACCCCACTTCTTACCTTTTTAATCTCTGTAATTCTACACAGTGGATGATCAACGTTTCCATATTCTGAGCACAGTTTAGGTGGGCATGAAGATAATCCACTTGATTGAACTTGGAGCTGCTACAGCAGAATTATGCATTTCAGGATTTTGCAAAGTAGTGCGAACAAACAAACAAAAAGAACTCCACAGGGGGAAAAACTGTGGCAGAGATGTTTAGATGTACCTAACCTTGGCCTTAAAATAGTCGTGGCATGAAACAGCATAAGGGGAAAAGGATCTTTTGTATCATCGTGCTGTGTTTGCAGCTGGCCCTGGAGCCCATGAGCCAAGTCAGACCTGAGACATTTGCTTCGCTTTCTCAGTGGTGCGGGATGCCACAGTGACACACATGCCTTAGTGCATTTTGTTTTGCTTTAAAACTTAATTTAAAGTGAATTGTATTGATAAGCCATGCAAACTCTTTGTTTCTATGTTTTCAGGTAACTTAAATTTATCTGCCTAAAATACAGATTTTTTTTTTTTTGCCAGTGTATCTTGACTGCCAGACTGCCATATCAGTTCAAATTTGGAAACCAGTCTTCTTTTTAATTGATACTTTTCTTGCTTGGTTTTTGGGTTTTTAAAAAAATTTCTAACAGTGTGTATGCAGCCCCTGAAACAAAGTTCAATCCAGTTGCCCTTCCTGTCCAAAAAAAGGGAAACAAAACCTTTAAGTGCCTCCCTTTCTCTTTCAGACCTGGGAAAGTCAGGGCTGAAACAGCAGGATGAAACTGCAAAAGAATTAAACCATGTCTCATTGCATCTAAATGCTATCTTTTTCAATCCCTACTGGTATTTTTGGAATCCAAAGTGGTCAGACCATGCATTTTGTTTGTTTTAATTTAAAATCAGTGCACTGAGCTCCCCTTTGATTTCTAGCTAGGAAAGTAGAAAACCCACTGGTGTCACTGTGCACTGCTCATCATCCAAGACTTTCTCTTTTTTAGCCATCTCCTCCCGGGATACATGCACCTTTCCCCCCAGACCCTGAATTCTCTGGCTATTAGGATGCAAATGAGGTAAATGAGAGAAAAGGCTCCTGCTGCCTGTGCTTTCTCACTGGCATGAGAACATGCTGTAGGTGACAAAGGTGTCACACAAAGAACTTGAAAAACAGTCGTGTAGTCTTGCACACCATCCTAAGCAGGAAACATTTTCACACTTTTTAGCAAGTGATGTAAAAGGAAATTAGAGGAAAAGGTTGTGTGTTTGAACACTGGGAATGTAGTGAGTCTACAAAAGGTTGGTGTCTGTTTTCTTCATGCTTCTTGGAGAAACAATAGCAGCTAAATGGGATATAATTCACTAGTCTGATGCAGCATGTTAAGCACATGAGCAAAAGAAAGCTCCAAGTCTTTTCTCTTTAAATTGCAGCTAGAACACATTAATATTAATTTTTTTTCTCTGCCATCATTTCATGCTTCAACCCTCCAGATGATAATTAAGACAATAGAAGATAAAATTTTGTACTGTATAAAATTGCATTCAAGCCTTAACAAATAAGAGATTATTTTGTCCAGTAAACAAAACATAATCATCCTGGCACCCTTGCGAAGGAGAGCCTAAAATAGAAACTCTGCTTTTTATAGGTCATGTAAAATGTCATCATCTCTCTCATTATCTGTACTGTTTGGATGAAAAAGAACTGATTAATTTAAAAGAACATTGGCTTTTTTGCTAACAAGGTTATTTTCTCATTGATTGCTAGGAAGTCTAGTTCCTTTGCAAAGGGTTGCAAATGATGAGTAAATCAATTGTTAGCCTGTGTAGACGCATCTGCCATTTCTGTGCTGGCAGTGCAGGGTAATGTGTACATGGTGTTTCTACAGCAGCTGTGGATGCACCTCGTTTGGAATCTCTAGGTCTGAGCAGAGGTGCAAAGGCAGGACCAGGAGAGAATCAAATAATGAAAGGGTCACGCTCCTTAAATTTCTTTTAAAAACTTAACTATCAAATGGACTGTGATGTAAAAGGAAGACCAAACTCAAAGAAATGTAAAATTAGACCAATGAATTAATACTTAGGCAAAAAACAAGGACAGAAGTGTGAAAGAAGCACCTGTCAAAGGTGGTGGGTTTATCTGGCCAGCCTCGCTCGGAAACAGCAGCAGAATTTATCTCTAGGAATCTGGAGGTTTCCCCATGGGGCTTATAAGCAGAGGGGTGTGAGCAGCCCAAAGCTGGGGACAGTGGTGCAGCTCCTGTCTGGAGGAGACTTGGGATTCTGAGTCCCCTCTGTGAGCTGTTTATCTGTGGCTCCTGGATGCCTTTGTGCATGGTGCTCTATTCTGTTTAAAGAACAACCTGCCTTCCAAAGCTGCTCCTTTGTTCACCTGCCCTGGTTCAGACTCTAAAAGTGGGGCAGTGGGACTGTGTTCAAGCAGGAACAGTGATTATTCTGGATTGCTCCTTTGATAAATAGCTATTCCTTTTGCATGCTGTTTGTCTGACACCTTTTCTTGCCAAGCTTGAAGGTTCTGACCCAAAGTCCTTTTAAGCCAGCAGAAAAAGATCCTGATGATGTAATGACTGGAGGTAGAGCTTTCTGAAATCCCAGAGTAGCATAAAAACAGAAACCACAGTGACATTCACTCAGCAGAAATGCAAAGCCCATTCTGTGCTGTCTTGCATCTTTTGCTGGATCAGTTTAGACCTCTAGAACTTGTTTTTCTCCTTCAGTAGCAGAGGGAGTATAGGAGGATTCAGTGCACCTGTGCGGCTTAAAAACTCTCTCAGCTTTGCAGAACTTCCAGAGCTTTGACTGTGCATTCCCAAAAGTGAGAGAAGCATAAAATTAATTTGAGGTTAAGCTGATGAGAGCTTTCCATTTCAGAGTCAGTGTTAGGGATCTCCATCCAAATACATTTGATTAAATGAGAATGGAAAATGTTTGTTAGCAAACCAACAAGAAGGTGCAAGAAGAGCTCTCCAAAATTAAAGAATAAAAACTTAAGGAGGAAGAATTGATATTTAGACAATTAATGCTGATTTTTTCTTTTTTCTATTGCCTCTCTTGTAGTCTTTAGCTGGATCATCAGAATGCGTATCAAGATAATAAAAATAAAGGGGCTGTTGGTTTTAATGGCAGTGACAGAAAAGCTGCTGCTTGAGTATGCAGATTTCCTGGCAGAATTGCAAATTGGTTAAACCATGTGCGTCTGGAGAGCCAGAAGTTACTGGTAAAAACGAGCATAAAGCATAGTCAGGTCTACTTGTCTTGTAAAATGGGAAAAATCCCATGATGCCAAAGCCAGCAGCAAAGCCTGATTCAACATTTAATTTCTGCTTTTCCTGTTAGTCTTTCACAAAAGGTGTTCATTGTGGAGTAATGTAATGGGAATGAAACCAGTCTTTCTTTCCAGTTGGAATTCTGAGAAACTGTTATTTTGCCCACTTCTGGTCTTGTATTTTCCAGTTAGTTGTTTTTAGTGCAAGATGCCTGCAGCATCTCGTCTTCGCAAAAAAAGTCTGTAGGTCCGTTTCTACCAAACCAGAATGTGTGAAAGTTCATTCTGGAGGCACCACTCTTCAGAACTAGACTGGCACTTTGGTTAACTTTTTTTGTTTGCAGTGGGAAGGTCAAGCCTGGGTGTCGGTAGCCTTCGTAAGCTCCCTCTTTTAGATGAGTGTTCAAATTCATATTCCTGCAGTGTGCATTGTCTAAAGACTGCAAGAAGGGGAAAGAAAAGGAGCGTGTGGGTGGAAGGGCTGGACTGACTGAGCTGGACCCTTCGGAGCTGTGGTGGGGGTCAGGGCAGCCTGGCAGGGTGAGGCGTGATCGGAGCAGGCGCCGTCAGAGCCGTGTCTGATTCCTGCAGGAATGTCACGTTCCTGAGCAGTGTCTCCATTCTCACAAATGCCATTCTGGGAGCAAGAGCATTACCAGGAAAATGTCTAACCATACACACACACAAGCTGAGTGTTTCTCTCTTTATTCCAATATTCTATTTGCATCAAAAGAGACCTTTTTTATTCTGCTGCAGAACTGCTCTGCTTTATATCTAAAGAAGCAAGTTGTATGCGGTTTCTTTGTAATTAAAATTCTTATCCCCAAAAACATGTTTTCCATTATAATTCCTGCACTAATAAGTCAAAATCTTGTAACTATTGTCTCTGGAAAAATACATTTTGCTATATGCTGCATATAAACATTTTTTTCCTGCTTGAGAAAATGTGGGTTTTACCATCTGTAGTATTCATATTTGTTTCTCGTAGGGAAAAGTTGGGGTGACAGAAACATGATACAGGCACTCCTAAACTCATTAAGAAAACAAAACCTTGTGACCAGGGCAAAGATATTTGTTACAGACCCTAGTAAGCTTTTTAATGTGCCTTTTTATTTTTTTATTGCCAAACTTGCTTTATATGAAGGATTATATTTGAGACCAACACTATACAGGTTATTTGGCATTTTGTTTTAAATGTGAGTTTTTCAATATTTTAGCTGTTGCCTTTGACCAGACTTTAATGTGAAGGTTACAGGAGGGAAGAGTTGCTCTGTGATAGAGACAGTCCAAAGAATAAGAGCACTTTTGCTTCACATGACTTCATGTGCAATAGTTAACAGCAACATTCCCCTCATTCACTTCTGACTTTTACTTTTGAGTTTTGCCAAAAGACGTAGTGGTACTTTATTAAAACCCATCACTGACTGCCATGGTTCTTGCTTGCTTCATCCAACTCATTCAATTCTGTCAGTGCTGTAAAATCTGATTTTCAAATTTCAGTTCCATTTCCTGCACAAAAGGGAGGCCCACAATGCAGTGTATTGAATTGCTTTTACAGCAGAATAGCCATGTTAACACTTCTCTTTTACCAGGAAGGTTTTCTCAAACTTGCCCAGGCTCTTGCTCACCTGAGCAATTCAAAAGATTCAGTTCATTGCCTCATTTTGCTCTGAACTCTTTTAAATTGCTGTTGGCTCTCCCATTCTTCCAGATCCTTTACCTGCCTATTCTACACAGTCTTCCTAAATCACATTTCCAAGTAATAGCTCATGACATTAGAGAACTTGAATCAATCATTAGAGTTTGAATCAATTTCTCTTTAATCTTGATTCTTCAAGAAAAACATTCAATGTGGATGGAACATTTTCCAGAGATGGAGACTATCCTCCAACTCTGAGAAAGCATTTCCAATGGTACAATAAAAATAAAACAAAAATGTTTGGAGTTAAAATAATTAAGCAGAGCTAATCCAGTTGCTTAGATCTTATTTTCCTTTTGTCTACGACATGAAACTGAAAAAAGCTGCACTTTCCCTATAAGTCAGGTTTGTTTTTAAACCAGTGTGACCTCCTTACTCAATTTTTGTGGCGTTTTGGGCCTCTTGTAAAATGTGCTTCAGCAGCTCCCAACTGTTATACACATTTTTCCATTTAAATGTTTTTTCCCAACAGATTTAGCTCATAATTATATTCAGCTTTGAGAACCTGATTTTCTAAATCACACAGCATTATTGCCTGTGTGCTTCCTTTCTGTACTATATGCTAGTGGTTTGGCATCTATTCTATATGCACATAAATATGTGATTATATTTAAAAAATAAAAAGAGTTCCATCTGAGGTTAAGCTAAGTTGTGTACTTTGAAAATAACATAGAAAGAGCAGGAGCTTTACTTGTTAAGGTGAGAACACAGCAAATCTTGGTTTTGGTTTTATTTGTTTCTTGGCAAGTTTTGGTTCTGGGAAATTGCTTGGGCAAGTTGGAAAATTAACCTGTAGCACTCTGTAAATGGATATATTGCAGATGAAAAAATGGTTTGTTTTTCTTTGTCTCAGGTGAGACACTTCTGCACCTGAGTGTGTATCATCCAACCACATTGGAAAAGGGGCAAAAGCAGCTGGAACATGCTTTGGACAGATAATCTTCCTCTGGGACACATGATTTTCAGCTGATTTCTTCCAAGAAGGCCAACATTTTGTATGTGATAGAGATGCTTGTGAGGGGAAAAAAAGAATTTGAAAAACAGCATCAAAATTCTAGTGTTCTGACAATATCTTCATTTAGGACAATCACAGGTTGTCAACATTAAATTTTGTGTGTTCAGTACCTCTGGAAATTAGGCTGTTAATATTGATGTGTGTCCTGGAGCCTGGGAGGTCAGAGTGAAAAACTATAACCCTGTGATCAAAATTCAGAGGTGACCTGGCTGGGCTGTGGGAATTTGTCCCTCCAGCCAAGAACAAGAATGACTGCTTGAGAAATTTGAGATCAAGTAAAAAAAAAAAAACAAAAAACCCAAAAAAAACCCCACTATCCAAAAATTACAGAGAAAAGCAAGCTAAAAAATCAAAGAATATGAAGAACTACTTAGAACTCCCAAATTCTGGCATATGTGTGGCACTTTTTTCCCATTCTGGAAGAACCAAATGCTGTATTTAGGGAATGGGTTTCAGATTTTGCAAATATTTTCCTAGTGCCATTCTAGAAAATGAGTTTGTTGGCATATTGTTATGGGGGGCTTGTTCTGCTAAAGCATTGTAATGCCGTCTGTTTCTCAAGCTGATTTGGCTTTTACAGCTCAAATATTATATCCTACTTTTAGAACATATGGCAACTCCTTTTAGGAGACATAGAGAGATGTGCATCTCATTTCCAGAAATGGGTCTTTTCCTTGGAATGAAAGACTGCAAGTGCTTTTCATCTTGATTTTCCCATTCTTATTATTTTAGCTAGACTTTCTTCTTCACCCCCTGCCCTACTTCTGCTCCTCCCATCAGCCCTCCCTGCATCCAAAAAATGACAGAGCTTGCTGACATCTTCAGAGTGAGTGAAGGAAAAGGAACAATGCTCCCTTACCCAGGTGGCTTCACACAGAGGAGTGTGGGGACAAAGGCTGTTGTGTGGCTCCCAGGCAGGCTGTGCTTTCCTGGGAAGCCTTTCCTGGGCTGCTCACGTAGCTCAGTCTGTGCTCATTGATGGAAATGCTCAGAGCAGACTCCACTGCATCCTTCAGAGGCTGCATCCCGTGGCACTCTCTTACAGTGATTCCATTCTGCATTCACTTCAGTTCTGTAGGAGGGTTTTTCTTTTCTTACTTTTTTTTTTTTTGTTGTCTTTGTTGTGTTTTTTTTTAAAAGCCTACGTGGCAGCATCAGCGTTTCTTGCCACTGTTGATGGCTTCACACTGCTCCTTGCTGGAACACACAGTGCAGAGTGCCCCAGCACAGCAGTGCCTTTGTGTGCAAGGCAGAATGCCTTGCTCAGAGCAATGTCTCTGCATTCACCTCTGGGTCTGCCTTGCTGTAAAGCTTTGCAGAGCTGAGGCTTTGCTTTGGGCACTTGGTTTAAGGTCACTGCCAAGCAGAGGCATTTATGGACGTAGCTTTAATGTTACAGCTTGATTGTCAGCCAGTTAACTCGGGGTCAGCACTGATCTGGCCACAGAACTGGATAAAGTATTTAGCATGATACTATCCAAGCTTCATTGGAAACAAGACCAGAGGATGTTGCATTGCTTTGTTCTTTGTCCACGCACCTCCTGAGCTTTGTTGTGAAAACACAACGAAGTTTGTGTGAAATCAGTTCTATAGTTTTATCTTGAGATTTTTCATTTCAGTAGGAAAATATTCTGCATTTGTCCCCCAGTGTGTCCCTTCTCTCACCTTGGCTCACCTTGCTTCTCTGCTGTCATTCCCAGAGACCACCTGACAGTCTCAATTTCCTCGTCATGTGTCTTTGGGTTCCTAAAAGTGAACAAAGAAAACAAAAAGCTGAGGCAAGAGCAGGGAGCTTGTAGCATTTCTTGAAAACAGCATAGAGGAAGAAAAGAGGTCTCCTATGAGTCAATAAGAGAGTAGGAGTGGTAATCTCCAGTTTTTAGTTGGTTGGGTTCATGATTAACTATGGCTACAAAGCACTGGGTGGGCTCCACATCTGCCAGCACCCATCTGGATGAGGCAAATCACATTTCATGTTTTGTGCCTGGCCAGTTCAAATGTGTTTTAGAGGTATCTAAGGCTAACAGTCATTAATACTGCTGGCCTTGCTTTTCCCTCTTCTATTCATCACATGCTCTTGTTGCTTGAGCAGCATGTTCTATTGTATTTTTGCCTCAGGTGTATCAGATTTTCTGTTCCTTTAGGCTTACCTGGGGCAGGTATGGTTGCCACTTTCTCTGGAGAAATGTCATCATTTATCGACCATTATTTATCATATCTATCAATAGATATTTATATTCATATTTATAAATATCTATCATTATTTATCATGATGCTATAGGCTCTATATGGATGCAAATGATACCACATGATTTAAGAAGAGGAGCAGAACTTAAACCTCAGTATTTAGAGGAAGAAAATAATAAAACAGGTCCTTCCTGAGGTAGAAAGATCTGATTTGTCTCTCCATGACAGAGCAGGCTCCCCTTCCTGGGATGCAGTCATGGCTGTGTGGCCTCCCTGTCTCCCAGGTCAGGATTGTCCTGGGCTGCAAAGATGTCAGACGGTGAAGGAACTTTTCTTCTCCTAAGAAATTCAGGGCTGAAACTTTGAGGGCACTAGAAACCTGAAGGGCCCAAAAAGGGAGAGAGTTGGAGTTGCTGCTGCATTTGCAATCGTTGCTGATCTGAATTCAGTTGAGAGCAACAGAAGCGTATTTGTCACAAATGTTCAAAATTTTCAGGCCTGGTGTATAAATAATGATTTTTTTTTTTTCCTTTTCAACCTCAGTGCCTGAGCTCTGTGGGTTTTTCTGGCCCTTTTCAGCCGAAAGGCTATTTGTTTAAATTTAGTGTAGAAATATGAATCTATATTAATGCACAGAAAATAAGGTGGAGCAACCTGCGAATCCAGTAGATGAGGTGATGTGCTCTTAGAATAGCTTTACCAGGGATTTATGATCTGTTAAGTGCATTTCTGCAGCAGCAAATGCTGAATTACCACCTCAGTGCTGGTTCACTCACCCATGCAGATTGAGAGCGATACCAAAGCCCTGCCAAGGAGGCTCTTGCCTGCTCCTGATTCTGGACATGACCTGAAAGTTTTGAGTGTGAATACATCTCCTTCAGATTCACAGCTTACACCTAAAATAACATTTTAAGAAGTTCTCTCAGTAATAAAGTACCAAGGGTTATTCATTCTCCAGACAGGAATTACTGGCTGCACTCAAGTGCTCACTGCTGATTCAGCAGCCAGGCTGCTCCATCAAAGTGGGGTTTTATTGCTGTGCAGGTAGCTCATCCTCTGACTTTGTGCAATTCTTTATGCCATAACCCTCCAGCTTATCATCATTGCCTTCCACTGGAAGTCTTTTGCAGTGGATGAGGCTTTGTTGTTCAGAGAAGGTTCTAAAGCATAAAAATTGGGAAGTATTTTATGCTTTACTTCAGGAGGTAGGCAAAGGGTGAGCAGTTGTTCGGCTTTTGTTGTGGTGTGGACTTGTTAGAATAATGGCAGCATCTGGGCTCTGATCTGAGCAGTTCATCTGACTGTAGTCTGGTTTTAGGAGGCTGGTACAAATTAAAGTAATATATTAGTTGGTCCTGGGTGTAGCATTTCCAGCAAAGATCCAGTCTGCGCCCTCAGACCAGTAGTTTTTGTCAGCAGAGACTGTCCACATTGGAATGGGAGCAATCACTGACAATAAAAGATGAGGTTATTGAAGCATTTATTGGGAACATTTAAACATCTGGACTTTATGGTGCTGGAATTGGTACCCAGCAATAAAAGTTCATTGGTGTTTTTTGTTTGTTTTTTAGAGGAAAAGAAGATGAGAAAATGGAATTGGGATCAAATTAGGTGTTTGCTGAGCCATATTAATTGTTACTCTGAACTCCCATGGCAATATTTAAATATCGTTTCAGAACACTGGACCATAAAAGGTTTTTAAGTTTACTTGTGTTAGGAAAATGAAGTAGCAATTTACCAACACGTTATGTGTTTACAAGGTACCTTCATTTCATGGGTGGCTGGAAGACAGAACATGCTTAGATTGTATTGAATTTAAGAAGCCACATGAATTCTTAAGGCTTTTAAATGGGTTTTCTCTTCATGATCGTATTTGAACTCTGGCCAACCATGATGAATGTTTTCTTGTGTCTTTGACCTCGCAAGAGACCGAAATAACAAATGTAGGTACTGCACTTTATTTACTTATTTACTTAGTAGTTAAAACAAGAAAGCAAACAAAACCATGATGTATTTCACCTCTTCTCCCCAGCACCCCCTTGACAAATGGCTGTTGAAACAGTGCTAAACTGTGACCTTAAAGCCACAGGCATAATGAAACTGCGATCTGGCAGATGTGACAGACTCATCTTACATAAATCACTCTCTTTTGTCACTGCTGGCATATGGCCAATGAATCTTCTAATTATTGAATGGCTTTTATAGCCCCATTATTTATAATCACTTTTGGACAGCAGCTGGAAGACAAGGATGGGACAGGATGAAACGATATAGCACAAACTATTATCATTTCCATAACAACTGCTAGGATTAGGAATATTTGATGATGATGTGGCTACCAGTGCAGTCTTGTTAAATGATAAAAATCTACTCAGCCTTCTAAGATGGGCTGCTGCCTCCTGGACCTTACCATGAAAATTATTCTATTAATTTGCCCAGAAATAGAATATTAATCTCTCCAAGCATTAACAGAATATACGTGTGAGTATCAGGGCCACCTTTGCAACAGGACTTGAGGAAAAATGATGGCAAGTATTAGTAGGAGACAGTGGTGATGCCCTGGCATTGCTGCTGGAACAGTTTTAAGAACAGTCTTCTGTTTCCCAGGAGCCCTATCTACACCCCACTTTATAGTAAGGATTTAACAACAGATTGAGAAGTTGTCTTGAGTTACATCATTAATATTTTAACATTTCTTTTAAAAATTGTTGTTTTCAAGAGATTAATAGATTTATAACCAGCTTAGTTAACACACTTCATAGCTAAGGGGAGATGTTTTGGCTCTAATTATAGATGAGTTTGTGCTGAGTACCTTCTGCTGGGCAGAGCAGGAACCCTGGAGAGAGGAGCACAAGTGAAGTCCTCCAGCCTGTAATTCCAGCCAGCTGACACTGCAAGTCCACTTGCTGCTCGAGAAAACAAGAAAACATGAGCTGCAACTTCTCTGCTCATGCCTCTAAACGAGCAGGGTTTGGATTTTTTTGTTTGGCTTGGTTTTTGTAGGGTTCCCCCCCCCACCCCTGCCTTATCTGCAGTTCTACGTTTTGTAGCACAGAAATAAAACCCTGCTAACCACGATAATTTATTAGTTAAATACCTTCAGATAGAGATCTTCAGATGATAGACAGTACGTTTTAGTCAGGGGTTTATACTGCAAATCCAACATGTGCAATCTTTGTGTCTTTAAAACATTGAATCCTTCCCTCTTAATGTAGACATCAGGGTGGTGAGAGAGAGTCTTAATCCAGATGACTCTATTGCACTTTTATCCCTTTAGTGAGGCCTTTAACCTTTCATTGCTTCACGGCCCTGTTGTTTTGAAATGGTCTTTGTCTGACCACGGAGAATCCCTCTGCTAAAGACACCTTTAAACAGAGATCCCGACAGGAGAAGGGGGACTCTGCTGCAATTCAGGAATGGAAAATAGATTTTTCTAGTTCAGATGCTATCAGTCACTGTGAGTGTAGCAATTGGTTGCCTTCCTAAAGAAGGGTAAAGCAAAAAAAAATATATACTGGTGTAATCTGCTTAGAGGAGTGTAATATAGGTCAGGGACCAGTGTGTCCCAGGCCTGACCCTGACCCATCTTTGCACGAGCATCTCTAGGCTCTGTCAGAGTGTGGCTGTTGATCAGGATTATCTGGGACCATCTCGAGCAGAAATGGGATCAAACAGCTGCAGTAATTAACAGAAGCATAAACTATCAAATGATAGTTTCCAAACACGTAAAGCAGGCGTTTAAAATACTTCTTCAGCGTACACATATTGCACAGTCCTGGCATGGACCCTCCACCAGCTGGCAGGAAGGTGCTGGCAGCCCTGCGATGTTCACACTCAGCTTTTCCTTGGGAAAAAATTCAGATTCTGCTTGGTCATTTATGCAGCCTGCTTTCCCTACTGGAAGGCAGCATGGCAGTGAGGGAAGGGGCTCTCAGCCCCAGGTCTGTGCTGCTGCTGGGAGAGCTCTCCAAGAGGGGATGTTCTCACGCAGCAAAGTCGGTGTTAGATGATCCCACATGCAGCTTTCTTCCTGCAGAACCTGGGAATTTTAGCACCAAGTGTCAGTGCACAGTTCAAAGCATAGCTTCCCTAGTGACTTTATATCAGGTAGCTGTTGGAGGACAAATGTGTGACAGAACTGTGGGTTTGGAAGCAATGTGTTTTGAAACAGGCAATATTTTTCATTAATCACAAACCCGTCTGAGTTACACATTGAGCTACAAAAACCTGACAGTTCATTGTTTCCCAGAAAACCATATGTCAGTAAATTTTTTTTTTCTTTTTTTTTTTCTATGAGAGATGTTTCCCCCTTGGGTTTCTTTTTGCTGCTGAAATGATGTTACCATGTAATGGTTGAAGAGACCTACTCTACAATATAATAATTAAGAAGAATATATTAATAAACCAGCCATTTTGCTCTGTGTTTCATTCAAAGGATTGAGATAATAAGATGGAAGCACCTCAGATTTGGAGTAGTACTGCAAGGAGTGAAGAAGTGAAAAGTTGGTTCTCTGACTGTACCTTCACATTAAAAAAGGGCATTGATTTTGTTCAGCAGAGAAAAAAGGGAAACTGTTGCAACAGCACCAAAAAAAAAAATCTTTTAACATCTTACTTGTGAACTATAAATTTTGGTGAAATTTTCATTTTTTGTGTGTGTCTGATGATCTAAGCTACATGTATCAGCCTAATTTTCATGACAGAAATAACAAGGTGATTTTTCTGTCTGCAAATGAACAATTTCCAACATATCCTGACCAGTACAAAGGAAGAATAGAGCACTGGGTCTTCAGACCTATATCCTCTGCTTTGGAAACTGCTGTTCTTGGTTTGCATCTCCTGTTCCTCCACTGTTATCACTGTTGGATATTTTCACATCCTTTTAGCAGAGAAGAAAAGAAAGAATCTCAAAAGAGTAAAGGTAAAATCCAGTGTCCATGAGAGCAGGGGAGTATTTTGAAGGCCAATATTTACTTCTGGTTGACACAGCTCTTCTCTAAAAGAACTATTTTATTGAGCACAATGACATGGATTTAAATTCTAGAAAGGGGAGGATTTTTGCATAAAATGAGGTGGTTCTGGGCACCTGCCCATCTTTTGGTCTGGTAGTGGCTGGTGCATGGACAGAAGCCATCAAAGGTGAGGCTTGGTCTCAGAGGGATTTTGCACAAGCCAGCGATGCCCCTGAGGAGCAGAATGAATTCTGCTGCTAAGATTTGCACAGAGGAGGTTGCTGAAATGTCACTGGCATATTTTTCAGGTTCTCAGAGATTATGGGTGCATACATTTTGGACTAAGGGTATAGCAGAGTTTATAAACTAGTGTGCAGCTCTAGAACCTACTGAATAAAGCCAGTGTCAAGCCTGTGGCGTCTCAGCTCAGGGGAGATTTTGGAAGAGATCAGAGTGCAGAGAAGCATTTCAAATGGTAAAAAATCCAACACGTTCCAGGCTGGATCCCTTTGGCAGCTTCCCACATAGAGTTTGTTTCTGTCTTAGCTCATTTTCTTCTGCCATGCAGTGGAGGGAGTTCCTGAACCTGCCTGTGACCACAGCTTGTGGCCTCAGCGACTGCTGAGCTGAGATCATCAGAGCTGCAAGAAGCTTTCATTTCTGTCAAGACTTTCCTGGAATTTAGGAACAGGAGCTCAACAAGCTTTTAGGGGGTTGGGTTTCTTTTTGCCTCTTTTTTTTTTTTTCTTCTTCTTCCTTCTCTTCTAAAATAAAAATGCAATAGAAATAAGCATCACTCTGAGCCCCCAGAGGGGACACTTATGCGAGTGTAAATGTTGCTACAGCTCCTGTTTTTGCAAGTGCCTTTTTAACTAGTGCTTCAGTGACTCAGCTGGGAAATCCCTGCATAAACCAAATAACCAAACTTTCCAGCGGGGCCATAATAGACTGAGATGCTAGATGGAATGGGCGCAGAGGGGAGCTAAAAGCAGGATATCATCATTAAATTGCATATATTCTGTGGTCAAACAAGCCCTAGCTCAGCAGAGCTTTTTCACCTCAAGACATTATTGTTACATAAATCATTGAATCAGGGATCACACAGTATTTTGGAAGAAAGTTTACTTATGTGATACATGCAGTTCTGTGCATTAATTTCTTCCCTGGAATAAACCCTTGCAGTTTGTCATATTTGTCCTTTTCTGCTATGAAAACCTACCTTGCCTTACTCTCTCTTGTGCAAAGAAATATATGGACTGTTTAGTTAAAAGATAAAGAACTACTTTATTATTTCAGCAGATGCTCTTTTTTGTGCCCATCTGCCTCTGGAGTAAAACAACGTGGTATGAAATCAAACACCTGGAGTTTGGAAAGTCAGGTCTGATATTGAAAAACTGTAGCCCACAAGTCTACCAAATCTTCAAAGCGACTCCTATGTGGGAAGCAAATTTTATGGTGCAATAACTGGAGACCATTTGTTGGAAAATGGGTTGATAATTCACTCTGGGAGTAAGAGGTGTTGCTCAGGAAAGTGTTTTGAGCCAATTATATCTCCCTCAATTTCAGTTTTGTTTCACTTCTGCAATGAGCATCTTGGTCTTTAAAAATTTCCTTTTGTTAATAACTGGGCCTGCTGCCTGAGCCTTCCTTTCTTCAATAAGAGATTTAATTAAAAGAAAAAGCTGTCAAGAGGATCTAAATACAAATCATGAAATTATTTTAAAAATTTGACATGGTACTTTAGACTGCGATGTTTTTTTGTGTTTAGTTTTGTTCTTAAACCAACGTTTCTGGTAAAACCCTGCAGGGCTACAGTGGTTTTATCCTGCCCACAGTCTGCACTTTTTCTTATTTCACTATTTGCCTGGTGCTGCTTCTGCCTCCCAGACCCAGTGTCCAACTGCACTCCATTGCAGTATTATTATTTTTGATTTGCTCTGCAGTGATTCCTAGAGGCTCCAGCCAGGAATCTGCATTCAGTGTCCGGATGTATTGAGATGATCTCTGCATTACATATTCACAATCAAAAAAATCATAATGCAAATGATAAAAGACTGAAAACAGCTGCAGTGGTTCAGCCCAAGGTCCATGTAGTCCAGCATTTTGGCTCCAGCTGGGGCCATAAATAAGATGCCTGGCAAAGGGAAGGAAAAGAGCAAGATACTTGATATTCCCCCACTTCTTTCCCAGGTCTCCCAGCCATCAGCCATTAATGTTAAGCCCAAGGGATTTCCTTCACCCTCTGCTTTTCAAGGCCAGGTTGGATGGGGCATTGAGCAACCTGGTCCACTGGAAGGTGTCCCTGCCCGTGGCAGGGATGAGGCAACAAGGTGATCTTTAAAGTCCCTTCCAAGCCAAACCATTCTGTGATCCCAATGGGTCTGTCCTACAAGGGAATCTCCCCTTGAATCTCCTGAATCAGCTTCTTGGCCCCACAGTGCTCTCCAGGGAGAGTGCACAGCCTGGGGACTCTTGTCCCTGATGATTCTGAACCAGGCTCCTGTTTAGCTTTCCTGGGTGTCTCCCAGTCCTTGTGTTGGGAGAGGCAAGCTGTGCTCAGTCCCCAGGTGGCCTCAGGACATGTTGGAGGCTGATGTCCACAACAAGCTGCAGCATCCCTCTCTTGGTCCTTGTGTGGCAACTGCTCCAGGCTTTGATCATCCTGGTTGCATTTCTCAGAACATCTTCCAGTGTTTTTTTTTCCTTTTCATTTTAGAACAGAGGAGTTTCAATCCCTGTTTTTGCTCTTCAGTAAAATTAATGCCAAACTTGGAAATATTTTTGGGAAAAGATTTCATTAAGTTTCTACAGTTCATGTGTCCTGCTACCAAAAAGGGTTTGGTATTCAGCAACTGGCAATGTTCATTAACTACATTTATTTTTATTTTCTTTTTTTTTTTTTTTTGTATGTTTGGTGTGTTTTGTTTTGTTTTCAGCTCATTTATCTTCTTTCACACTTAGGAAGGTGTTCAAACCTGAACAGGCAAATAAACTGATTTAGATGAAAATCATTAGATACTATTTTTTTAAGGACTTTGGGTGCTCTTAAGTCAATACTTTTGTAACTCCTGCTGTGTGTTGGGATGGATACCAGTGGAAAGTATAGCACTTGTTTGATTTTTTTGCCATGTTCAGCTTTATTAGTAACTTCAATGGGAGCAGTTTTTGCCTTCTGTCTCTCTGCCCAGCTCACCCTTCAGAGACTTGCAAAAGCAATACCTTTATTATTTTTCTTCTTTTTGCTGTCATCTGTCTGTCTCCATTTGCTCAGACAAATAAGTGATAAACAGGAATGATGATCTGTTTAACGCCACAGGAAGAGCAATGCATTATGAGACAAGAGAGACCTCTTGTTTACAGCAACTTATTTTTGGTAATTAGCCATTTGTAGAGGAAGATGAGCCTCTGCTCATAAAGTCAGCATGCCATAATTTAGGGGGCTCTGAATGGAAATCTACCATTTGCCTCAACTGGAAATGGTAATTGTGTGCATTTAGAAATAAATAAATGGCTTTTTTTTCCCTGCAGGAAGCAGACTGAACAAGGATCTGCGGCATTATCTCAACCAGAGGTTTCAGAAGGGGTCACCAGATCACGATTTGCAGCAGACCATTCGGGATAACCTTTATCGCCACGCTGTGCCTTGTAAGTGACAAACCTTGACCTGCTGGACTCCGTGGGGCAGAATTTATTTTTGGGGCAGCCTTCCTGTGGGGGAGACTGTTCTCAGTTTGGGCAGACTTCCATGTGTGACAGCAGATAGGGTTGAAAAGGAAAATGATTCATCTCTGAATGAGGCTTTTTTGATTACCTTTTTGGAGCAGTTGATGGTGTGATGCAAGCCTTGTGATGCCTGCTTTGGAGAAAAACCCTAAAAAAAACTGCCATTAAGTGGTTGTTTGGCTTAGAAATAGTCTATGTTAATATCACAATGGTGAATGTTGCTTATTGGTTTAAAACCTATGAATATAAAAGAGGCTTCTATTTTTATTTCCTGAACAGAACTTTATTTCTGATGCTTGTTTAGCTTATAGACTTGAACAGCATTTTATGGCTGGGTGCCATTGTTGAAGGCATCTGCCACTCTTGGAAGGTCGTCCTTGATTCATGTAGGGGATAAGCAAAGAGTTAGCAAAGCTGAAAATGAAATGCTCACTTTCACTCAAAAAAACCAAACCAAAAAAAAAAAACCCCAATATACAACAAAAAAAACCCCACCAAAACAAAAACAAAACAAAACCAAACAAATCAAAAAAAAAAAAAAAAACAGACAAAAAACCCAAAAACACAAACAAAAACAAAAAGAAACCAAAACAACAAACCAATTGAAAAAAAAAGCCAAAAAAAAAAAAAACCAAAACGAGAAGAAAAACTAAGAACTCTGGTTCTTAGGAGCATGGTAATCCTTAGAAGGTCAGAATCATTACTCAAAATGAGAGTGTCCTTGGCATTTTGGGAAGACATACAAAGAGTGGAGAGTGATCCTACTTTGTTGCACCTCTGTTTGACATTCTCCAGGTGGCAGGGAATACTCTTCTAAGAAAAAGCTTTATTTGCTTAATTTGGCTGAGTGGTGGAAATAATTATATGCCCTTTAGATCAGGATGGAATAAGTAAACATCTTAGTTATAGGATACTGAGATAAGCAGCAAAATAATTTGGAGTTTTCTGCCTCGTTGTGAATCAGAGATGGTTCATCCTGGTAGACTTATATAAATGTTGAATAATTATGTTGCAATTCAAAAATCAGTATTTGCCAACAAATATCACATAGTGGTACACACAGCAGTAGTCATTTTCAGTCTAAGTGTTGCGTGCAGGAGGGCTGTGTAAGACCAGTTAAAATAGAGTGGTAACACTGACAAATGTTGATTCTTCAAATGGCAGATGCTGTTATAACACCATTGAATTTATGCTCATTTTATCAGTGAAAAGCACTAAGCAAATTATGTTTAAAGAACATAAAAGGACATAAAGAATAAATATGGATTACTGTTTACTATTGAACACTTCCATTTGCCATTTTGTCAACGTGAAATGTGATTATTTTTCAATCACCTAACTTGGCAGGCTGCAGATTTTTAGGGCATACTGCAAAAAGTGCCTTCCAGGAGAGCACGTGCAGTGTTGGCTTGGGAGATGCAGTGTTGTGATACTAATGCCCTTCTGCCTATGTGTGATATTTCATTTCCTAAAACAACAAATAAAGCAAATGAGTGTAAGTTCTGGGGAAGTATTTTGCACGTTACCAAGGTTACATTTTGAAATGTTTTCCATTGATTCTTTTATCTGATTTATTGAACTTGATGGCGAGCTAAGCTGCTTGGACTTGCTTTTGATTTAAAATTAAGAGCAGTGAAAGTGATTCCTGCCTTTTCAAAATAGCTGGGGGTGATGTGGGTTGTTGGTATATTAAGAACATCAGTACTTCTGTTTCACTTATGAAACAAGTGGAAAACCTGAGAAGTGGTGTTAGTTATTGTGTATCTCCACACTTTCTAAATTGTTGGGCAGGTAGCATTTAATTTTTGCTTCATTTACTGTGGGGATGGTATTAATGGTAGCTTTTAAGAATGATGCTAATATTTGTGTATGGCTTGGAATGAGACTGCTGCCTGGTGGGTTGGGATGCTTTACAGGTCTGGAGATTAATCTGGCTGTATGCTCATATTTTTATTCCTTGGTGCACGTGACCAGTAAATCCAGAGCCCTGGACCAATCTCTAGTGCTAATGGATTATGAAGTCTTGTATTTTGAAAATGGAATTCCCTGATGCTTATGTGGTAAACACAAACAAGAACACAAGGTCACTTGGACTGAGCATGACAGCTGCTTTTTATTGCACTAATATAAGGGCTAAATTAAGTGATAAGTAGTAAATTCAAGATGCAAAAAGGTGATGTTAACCAGTTCTTGCCCAGAAATTCTGGTGAGAATAGCACGTGATTCAGCCCTGATTGGTTTGGTGCAGGTGGTGAGAAAACCCAGAAGGTTTCTGTTTCCCACACAGCCGTGTGCCCATCGTGTGCTTGGCTCTGAACTGAGTGAAGTTGTGACAGCTTTTGTAGAAGACAGAGGTCAAGCAGAAGGGAGGAAAAATGCAGGATGTTTAGCTCAACCTCATTATTTTGTTAATGACACACTGCTTAAGCATCATTTAGATTTTTTTAGGAGAGTTGGTTAAGAGTTTGATTCATTTCCTGGTGAACCCTTGAGAATGAGTGAGATGATGTCAGCTTCCAGGGACCATAGGAGCATTTGCCTGTATGGGTGACACAGGATTGTTTTCTGAGAGATCAGAGGATTTGATCCCTAAATCTGTGAACCATCATAAACAAATGAGACCTTGAAACAGACCCGAAGGTGAAGTATAGTTGAAATGAGTTGGCAAACCTCACACACATTTCTGCAAACTGAATTTTTCCCCTGCTCCTCAGTGCCATCTGCCCCTCCAGCACGCTTTCTCCAAGTCCTCATCCCCTCAGCTCCCAGCTCCCCACTGAGCTGATTTTTTCCTGCAATGCTCTGTAGTAAACAACAGCTGTGACAAGATTCCAGGTGGCCTCCAAGTTTGGTTGTTGTGAGTCGCGAGTGCTCTGCTGTTCCTGTCACACCAAACCCACGGGTTTATTTACAGACCCAAGGCATTCTCCTCTGAGTTTACAACTTCAGCAGCAGCATGAGCTAGGACCAAGACAGAGTAAGGAAGAGAGGCAGGGCACCTATTCATATATTTGGATGGTGTATAGGTGGTTATAGCCATGCTACAATGGACAAATCTTTGGAAGAGTTAGCACAGTTCAGCTTTTACTTCACATGAACCACCACTGGGTTTTCACTTCATTGACTTTCTTCCTGAGGCTTTCATTGCATTGTAAACTTCACCCAAGCCTTTACTTTGGAATATTTTTGTCCTTTGCTTAGCAAAAATCAGGATTTTAAAACTTGAGCAAAGTTATTTTCATAGATGTTCAGATGAATTACTGTTTTCATTCCTGGTATGTAGTTTCCATTGTCAAAACTAGACAAAAATCCATCAATACATCATCCAGATTAGTATTATGTTGATCCAGCCTTTAACTATCCTTTTCCTTCTTTTGTTTTGAAGTACCACATTTTTCCTGTGTTTTGATGTGCCTAGTGAAGATGACCAGAAATAATGCTCTGTTTTGGGGTAGTTAATGGCTCCATTGAGCTTGGACTATTCTGTGAGATGGCAACAATTCCATGATTACCCCTTGGCCATGCCTCTACCAGAAGTGCTTTGACTGATGCAAAGACCTGGTCCACACCTTACTTCTAGAGTGGATTTCACTTACTGCAGCTCAATTTTTCCAGCCCAAACATCTGGGAGCAAGAGAGAAGGTTTATCAACCGTGTGAGGCATCTTGCTGGGGCACCCTGTGCCACATTTGAGTCCATCTGTGCTCACAGAAGTTGGTGTGATTTGGGGGAGGCTGAGGGTCAGTGATGCAGTGTGTTGACATTCTGGCTTTAGGTTTCAGAGTGTTTCTAGGAGCAGGACTTTCCCAAACAGGATTGTTGTATGTGAAGATTCACCTGGAGGAATTTGTGATTAGTTGGAAGCTCATGTAAGAGTATATCCATTAAATAGGTATTTCAAAACTGCCCTACTGGGGATGTCTGTGCAATGGTGTTTATTGAGAAAGATATGTTATAGCAACTTACTTTAAGGTACTAATTCAGCAGCCTGTCCAAACCACTGTTCACAGAAGGCTGAACACACAGAATTGTCTTCCTCTTTTTGAAATGATGGCAGAGGGTATCTGATTAACATAAACATGCAGTACTGGCTATTTGTCCTAGTTTCTTATACTCAACAACCTGGCAGCTGTTTTCTTTTCAAAGTGCATCAAGAGGAATCAGAAAGATGATACTTCCATAAAAGCTTATCTCAGTATGTTGTTTGATTTTGTGGTTTTTTTTTTTTTTTTTTTTTTTCCATTTACTTGATTCTCCACTTGTTTCAGTCCTGTGTGATATGCAGAGGAGCTGTGGTGGGTCTGATGTCTGTACCTTTACTTGCCATTGCAGTACACCTGGTGCAGACATGACTGGAATAACAGCTAATCCTATTTCATCCTGTGGAGTTCCTTTCCTTGCCAGGCTGCAGTCTTCAGAAGCAAAGCTCTGGAAGGTGCATGGTCTTTTTGATGGTAGATGAAAAGGCAACAGTGGTTAGCCTAGAGTTAAGTCAGACTAGACACTGTAGGGCATTCTTTTTATTTTTCCCCTTTTCTTCACAAAATTGGCTTTTAAAATGTCAGGAGGTCATCATTCAACAGTTGATTGACTTCCCCAAAACAAGTACATGTCCTGGGATTAATTGGCTGGAGATCTGAATGTTAGAGATTTACCACTTTCATTCCTGCTGTCTGTTCTGTCACCTTCCCAGAGTCTGATCTGTTCCTCTGTCCTCAATTACAGCACAGTAGCTCCAGCTGTTGTGCTTGGTCTTATAGAGGAACATGGAGCAAAATGGAAAGAAATGGATAAAAATCAATAGTTGTAAGTGTTGAGTGACCTGTGAGGAGGCTCAGAAAAAGCCAACAGCACTCAGGCACCTAGCTGGCCTGAGCTCTCACATTTCAGTTGGAAGTTTGAGAGTAAGTTTCTCTGTTCCAAGTGATCTCCTGGTGCAAAGGAGAAGTCTTGTTTATAAGCAAAACCAGTAATATTGAACAACAGAACTTCACAGTTTTTATAGGACAAACTTTAGTAAGTGATTGTAGACTGCACATTGAAACTTATTCTCTGAATTCAAGATTTTCATGGATAATTGAACTTCCAAAGGGCAGTTTAGTTTGTCCAGGAGCTGGATAAGCTGTTCTGTGCATGACTACCATCATCTGCAGGTAGTGGAGGACTAGAGGGACTGAATGGGCTGGAGTGTGATGGAACTCCTGTCAAATGAGCAGACTTAGGTGATTTCCCAGGATAGTTTTTAAAGTCCAATAGCTCTGGGTTCCCCCATTAGTATTTCTGAACTTCAGAATGAATTGATAAAAGGGATATGCAAACCAGCTTACAGAAGGTTCTTTTCATTAGAATAGAGAGCATAAAAGTGTATCAGTATACTGGGGAAAATTGCTGAAGTGTAGCATAAAGACCTTTATGTTACAAATGAATGTGTTTTAACATATGTGCATATTTGAGTTACAATTTCGAAGTTATTTTTAGTTACTAATTTTTATTAAGGATAAACAGAATCGCAGACAGTGCACATTAGTTTTCTTCCCAGGCAATAAATCATCAGTTTATGTACACAAATGTTTTTGAATTCTCAAAAGCTTTCCAGACCTGCAGCTGTATTTATTATCCAAGTACCTTTTGTTGCAGTTCCCTTCCTAGAGGTGTAATTCTGCTTTTGTAATGAGAAATATTTGCAGGGTCCACGAAATGTTCATTTGAAGACCCTCCCTGATAAGGTGAGGAGCAGCAGACTTTTTTCTAACACATAAAAATAATTGTTTTACAAGATTTATGTTAGGAAAAAGTTTTAAGTACTTTTAAAAGAGTGCCATTATCACTGGGTTGCAGCATATGGATACCAGTAGTATGTAAAATTAATTTTTCTTAAGAATATTTGCTTGTGAGTAAATCTAACTCTGTATAATATGAGGTATATTTTCTATGCCAGCCAGTGTGCACACATTTGATTTGTCCTGTGTTCAGCAGGGACTGTATCCTGAGTAAAACCACTGGCTTTAGAAAATCCTTATACCTGTGTTCCAGGGAGTGCCAAATTGCAGCAGCGTCCCCTGCAGTTTTCAAGGATATAATTCATTCACTAATTGGTGAACCAGATGTGTTTTCACTTTTAAAAGAGAGAATAATACCCTATTCTGAGCAACACGACCAATATTTCTGTAGTTTAGTTCCTTTCTATAGACAATTTTTGTTTAATCTAGAAGACTTCAGGACCTTTCTCCCATCTGGTCTGTCCTTTCAGATCAATAGCACGTTTTGTGCCAGTGAAACTATTGTTTGGGGGCGGGTTTGTTTGTTTTGTTTTTTAATTTTGGAAATAAAAGCACTTACGATGGCAAATATTGCTCCATCTGCTTCCCCATTTGTGAGGAATAGCTTTTTTGTGTTCCACTGTACACCCAGTTGGAATTGCATGAGGCACCAGAGAACAGTACAAAGCAGAGGAGCTCAGCCTTCTATGCTCTCCCATGGCACTTGCCAAAGGAGATCTGGGTAAGGAGTGTGGGAAGAGATTACACGGCCAGTTTTCTTTGTTTTCTTTGTTACTCCCCAGTGTACTTAATTTTGCAGGTTTTTCATTGCAGTTGCTTTGTGCTCTGGCAGAGCAGCTGCGAGTGGATATTTAGGTGCAGTGCAATCAGTGCCTGTGCATTTGTTTTCAAAAATAAAGGCTTCCAAGGTGAGAGTCTCTGGGAGAGCAGAGAGGGAATCAGAGAGCAGGTACTGCTGTTTGGGGGTTGAAGGGCTGGAGATGAATTACCCCACGTTATTTACTTCAAAACTGCCTCTGTCCTGCCATAGAGTTTCATATGATGTCCCAGGGTCCTCATTAGATCTTTGCTGATGGCTGCAGTGCCACAGCTTTAGATTTCTAGGAAGTTTGATTTCTTTTCAGCTATCACCGTGCATCTGTTCAAGGGTTTCAGTGTATTGATTATGCTACAAAGCAAGAGAAGGAGTGCTCCAAGCAAAAGGATTGTTTTAAAACGAGGTAAAATTAAATGTGTAGCTGTTCTTTAACCTGCTTTTCCACTCACATTTGTATTTGGGCTTCATATTTGGTACTTCATGATTAACTCCCTGCAGAAAGCACCCATCACTGTGTAGGTATGTTCATGCTTGGCCGTGCTGGTGGTTTCACCATTACAAAACTCCTGCTCTTCCCATCAAAGATGTCAGTATTTAAAAAGGAGCACCTGTAAAATCACATTTACTCGAGATTCTTCTGGCCCAGTGTGATACCTGCAGTACAGCGTGGGCAAAGCCAGTGGGATGGTAGAGGAGGAGTTTCCTGTGTGATTCCCAGTCACACGTCCTGGTCCTGCTACCGTGACAGTCCCTGAGCCCAGGGGGGCAGTGGCAGATGCCAGCTCCTGATGGTTTGATGGGCATGCAGACTTGTCACATTTCATCTTCAAACAGTTATCCCTCTTTTTTTTAACATTACATGCTTCCTCACATAAAGCATGCTGTATTTGTCCTCTAAATCCTTTTTGTCTTTATTTCAGCAGAGAGGAGATTAGCCATGGAATAATTTATAAAGCTGTTTAGATTCTGCTAGCTGGTTTTCTTTGGGGAGAGTCATATCCAGTACCTTTACTGGGAATAACTCTGAAAATTCATCTTCACTGATTTCCTTCCCCCCACCCCAAGTGAATAAGAGGGTAGAAAAGATAGAATAAATATTTGTATTTCTGTCTCTATTGAAGGAAAAATAAATCTTTCTTATTAGTCTTAACAGTCTAGATGTATCTTTTTTCTGTGATGTTCAATTGAATAATTAGAGCTTTGAGTTATGAAGTCAAGATTCCTGGGTCCTTGCCAGAACAGATTTATTTAAGGGGGACACTAGTTCTCTGAATTCCTTTTAAAGGGCTTTGTTAATGTCCCAGACTGCTCTTAATTAGTGATTTAAGAGGGAATACATCTGTTTCACTGTGGATTGTGAAAATTTTTATTTAAATGGAAATGCTTAATAAATGGCTCTTTAAAAGTCTAATGTATCTTCAGAATGAGAGGTGTATCACAGAGTAATCAGGTGAATAGTGATCTGGCAGTTCTTCTTGCATGGTCTTTTTCAGCTGAATATGGAGGAAAACCTCATCAAAGACCTTTGGAAGTGTCATCTGCTCTTGAATTGTATTTCATACTTCACCATTCATTCTCTACCTGCACTTTTTCATTGAACTTCAAGTTTAACATTTCATTTACCTGGGGAAAAAAAAACAGTAAACAGAAGTTGATGTTGGTGAAAGGCCTATAAAAAAGCTTATTAGAGATATTGATGGTATTTTGTTTTTTATCTTAGGCCATCATGGCAACTCAAGTACCAAAAGTTACTTAATGGGACATTTGTCATATGTTGAAAACATATGCAGGTGATCTTTGCTGTATTAGGGATTTGAGCTGGCAAACCTCAGAACAGAGGGGCTGGAGCAGATGCTTAGGGAAGGAGGAGCTCCACATTAAGAAGCTGCTGCTGCTTTTAGCAAGCTCTTCCTTGGATGCATGAGGAGATGGCTATTAATAAACACAGCATTACCATTTCCTACTGTTCACAAGGCTTTTGAATTAGTAATCAAAACCTTGACACTAGGTATTTTGACTTTTTTTCATATAAGTGTTGATTTATTAGCCCATCTTTGTTCATGTTTTTCTAGGGTGTGTGCTTTTTAGTGTTTTCTTTTGTTTGGAGGGGGATCACGCAGGAGAGCTGAAAATATGCTTGAATAATGAGGTTATTAGCAATTTTCCTAAATCCAGATATAGAGGGTTTTCAGGAGAGCAGCAAGTATTGCTAGATGTGAGTCATGGAAAACCCAGCAGGACACTGTATGTGCAGAAATAGGAAGGCTGGACTCAACAGTGGGGCAGAGCTGGACCTAGTTCTTCCAGGAATGTGAACATCCCATCATGTTCATAAATATCTTTCCCATTTTTTGCATTTCCATCACTTTAAAGATATAGATTACTATCTCACTTAGCAATCCTCTGCAAAATTCCAATGTTTTCTGGGAGGGAAAAGCTGATGAGGTGCAATAGTGCTGCTTCTGTGTAACTAACCACACTGGAGAATCACACTGACAGACATTCAGTAAATTGCCCACATTATAGAACATTGATGATACTATTAAAGTGGTAAATTTAATATTATAGTTCTACTAGATTTCTCCCTCATTAACTCTGATTTGATAAACAACCTCCGGCATATTTTGAAGGTAATAATCACCTTACAATCACTCCTGCTCCTCTCTATCTGGCATTTCAAGCTCCTATAGATTTACAGCTCTTTTGTCATCTAATCTGTACTTACTCCTTTATTTCTCCTTTGAACTTGTGCTTACAGGCAGACAACCCTTTTCTAGAGGGCCCTAGGCACGCAGCTAACACTTCATAGCTAGAATAAAGTCATCCTAAATTCCGTTCCTCAGATTGTGGACAAAATGGATCTGAGAGAATAAAATTAACCCAGTGCTCAGGCAAGCAAGATGCAGACCTGCAGGGGTGTTTTAGGACTGAGCACTTTCTAAGGGTTGGTACTTGGGAATGTTGGCAGCACTTGGCTTTTGCAAACAGGTCTGCAAACTCTTGCTGGAAATGTGGGTGGTGAAGAGGGGACCGTGTGGGTACTGGGCAGAGCCCTGCCAGGCAGAGCAGCCCTGCTGCAGCCTGCAGGAAGATGGAAATGCTGAAGGAACCTTTGTCAGCCATGTCTGTCTAGTGGAGACAATTTCCACTCCTAAACATTAATCCTCAAGCAGCAAAACCCGCAGCTTAACCAAGTAACCTTAGCTCGTCTCGACTGGCAGGAGGCTTCCAAGGAGCCTCTTGTTTTCCTAAGTGAGTCATGGTTTGATCAGAGTGCTGTCTCAGGGAAAAGGTGGTTGTTACACATCACCTATCACAATGTAAAAGTGGAAAGCGACACTGAAATGCTGACCCCTAATCTGAAGTGCACCATCTGTGTTTTATTTCCACATCTTGCTGAGTTTACAGTTATTTGAATTCACAGTTTGTTCCCCATTTGCTGTTCCCACATGGTAAGTGAATTGGATCCAAAACGTGCTGATGAAAGAATGAGAACTCTGTTGCAGAAGTTTGTTCCTACCTACAAGAGTGCTCTATCTCACACTTTTTCCACCCTGTGAGTTAAATCCCAGCTGTAAAATCTTGTCTCAAGATGGCCTTCTTTCGTGGTGGGAAGCTGGGGTTACCGTAAGGACAAAGACTCCTTTCCCCATCCTGAAGTGATTTATGATTTGCTTATGACATTCAGCTCTAGAAAAGGTAGAGAGTTCTTACATCTGACAAAGTATTTGCTTTGCTGTTCCTGTAAATTTCTGTGGATGCTTATCTGGTAATAAGCTCTTGCTGTTGGAGCACCACTCTTATTTAGTACTTCTTTTCTGGTCACATAAGCAAAAGTGTTTGATGCTAAATTAAGACTGGGTATAATATAATGATGAGAGCTGTAATTAAAATTGTAATAGTTTTTCATGGTGCAACTTTGAACTACTCTGATTTTGGAATGGGCAAACAGCTCAAAACCAGGTTGAATTTCATTTATTCTCCCTTCCTTCTATTTTTTCTACCAAGAGCAACCATTTTCTTAAGACATAACTAACTGTAAAAAAAGATATAAAATTTAAACATGTCGTATTTCAAAAGCAAGCCATCAAAATGCTGAAGGCTGTATAAACTTAAATACCTTCTTTGGCTTTTGCTGCAGACCACACAAGCTCTGAGAAATTGATTACTCTGGTACTGGAATGGGCTTTCATGATACAGAAACAGAGGTTTGCATTGAATTTCTTTCTTTGTGTGTGGGACTTTTTTTTTTTTTTGGAAAGAAAAAAAGCCTTTAAACCCCAGATTAAAAATAAGTCATTTCATTGTATCCGTTTTCCCCTCTTCTAAGTCTTATGAAAGAGTTTCCATAAATGACTGGGGAGCTGCATCTCTGAATAAATCTAAAGTAAAATACTCCATTTCTTTTTTTAATAAAGAGGTTTATTTTTCTGGAATGTTCCATGTAGGTACTGCCTCACTGAAGTTTCATCTGGTTGAGAGAGTTGCAGTGTGGCTCATGCAGATTTTTCTATTTTGTGGACATGAAGAGGAGGGGCGAGGAATTCAGAGTAATTTATTTTCATATTGCAGTCTTCCAGATTTACTGAGTGCAATATTCTAAACCCAACATTATCAAAGGCTTTGGAGTTCCCACAGCAGCTTTGAGTTGACCAGACATATATCCAAAAAACAGTCTATGGCTCCAAGAGGCCAGTGTTGAAAGATCAGGAAGGTGATCTTGAGCAAAGAATTTTTGTCCTTTTTTTTTTTTTTTTTTTTTAAACAAGAGACATATAATGGGGCCAGCACCATAACCCAGATGGTGTTTTCATGAAAATACTGATGTCAGATAAATTTAAGACTGTTTATAAGCAGTCCAATCTCCTGTGAGTGTGTGGCCATATCTCCTATAAAGGTAATGCAAGGGGTGCTGACTCTTTGATGTTTTGCCCATACCTAGTTCAAGCACTTTTGAGGACTGGGTATGTCAGCAAGAGCAGTGTCTGTCTTTGCTGCTGGGTTTGGGGGTGGGAGAGGATGATGTTTTCCCTTTCTGGCCCTTTCACACAGGTGCTGTGAACCTGTGAGCTGTGTCCTGTGCCCACAGCTGGACACAGCTGCTTTGCCAGCGATGGCTCTCAGCTGGTGTGGCTCAAAATTCTGGTTGTTCCAAGAGCAGGAATGGTGCTGAACCCCCTGGGCCATGGGAACAATGGCAGGAGTGGCCCTACAGTGCCCTGTGCCCACCCCAGCAGTGCTTCCCATGCCATCCTCGGGATTCCCATGTCCCTGCCTGTCTCAGTGCAGCTGCAGCAGCCCCAGCAAAGCTGCCCTGGAGCTGCAGGGGAGCAGATTTCCTTGCAAGGCTGGAGTCCCTCAGGATTTCCAAGCTGCATCTAAGCAATCGTGTCCTGTGAGATATGTGGAAAGCATCCAAGACGGACACCTGCTGGCTCTGAAGCAGTCAAGTGCTTTTTCCAAAATATCTTTGCCCTGTTCTGGATGTTTACTTTTAAAAAGATACAGGCATGTGTTGGCTGTAAAAGAAAGGGGAGTGGGAAATCATTGTTGCTGCTGTCACTGAAATTCCCTGCAGACTTAAAAGGGAGATGAAAGTTGGTACCTTAAGAGAAACTCGAAGCCCTTGGGACAAGCACAGGAGAAAACAGGAAGATGCTCTGTATTCTGTCCAACTGCTTGCAAAAATGAGTGCTGTATCTCCTACAGAGAGAGAGACAGAGCCAGAAACACCTATTTGCATCGTTCCCCCATGCTTGAGCCTTGCTAACTAGGACAATACCATTTTGCACTTCCCTGGGCATATTTTCAAACAGCAGCTCAGTGCAGGTGATAGAGGGAAAAAAAAAAAAAAGGTGAGGGAGAAAGAAGTGAGGGGGGGAAATCTGCCTTGTGGTATTTCAGATCTCCAGTATACACAGGTGCTTTTTAATCCCTCTGGCCTACATATTCCACAGCCCCTAGGAATAGAGGAGTCGTGATGTAATGCTCTTTTCCTCACACTCGCAGCTTAAATACAGATGGAAATTGTTGTCATGTGTTAGAAATGTCACCAATAATATAAAAGGCAGGCTTCTGCATTCTCCCTTTTGCACTGTCAGCTGCTGCTGCCAGCTTATTCTTCCCTCTCAAACCTATTGTCATGTGGCAGAAACCCTGATGTAAGTAAGCCCTGTCCTCCCCCTGCTTATGATCCCTGCATTTTTTATTCCCCTCTGCTGCAGTGCTGAGGATCATTACATACCACGACTTAAAGACAAGACCTCACAAAGGAAGGATTAATCTTGTATTTGTGCTTGAATTTCGAAGGACTCAGGCAAGTGAGAATGTTCTGTTGTATTCTCTGTCCCTTTTTCTTCCCTCCCCTCTCTCCTAGATGCTAACGCGAGGAATGAAAAGCGGCAATTGTGCGGGGCTGGGTGCGTGTTTGCTGAGCCGCAGGTCGGGATGCGGGGCTGGGAAGGAGCGGGGCTGGCAGCCCGAGCCCAGCCTGGGAGGACAGATGGCTAGTGCTGCTTTTTAATTCATCAAGCAGGCTTTACGTGAGGCCCGTTGGCGAGCGGGTGTGCTGCGAAAAGCGGGGTCAATGGGCACGAATAGGCTGAGATCAGGACCAGATGCCTGCCGAACAATGGGGCTTTTGAAAGAAATGCGGGAGGAAGCGTGGCGCTGGCTTTGTACTGCCTCCGCATTGCAGGTTGGAATGGGGCAGCTCCGATTTAATGAAGTGCATTCCTAAACGTGGTCGTCAGCCCGGGCTGGGAGACAAGGGGACATGTCAGAAGGGGGCTTGTGGGGCCGGCGCTGGGGGTGGGGGGAGCCATCCACTGATGGATCGCCCCGAACAATGCGGGCTTAGTGCTGGATGGGAAAAACCATCCATACATCCCTGTGCATATTAATGCGATACAGCAGGTGTTGCTAAATGTCTGTCCCCGCATTGTTCTCCCGCGGCTCAGGCGGGGAGGGGGCAGGAAGGAGAACCCCGCCAGGGATGCGCTCATCCCGGCTGGAAGCGCGGCGGCTCCGGCGCGGCCGCAGGGAGAGCGGGAGGCGAGAACCGGCCCGGGGTCACTGCCCGGACGGGGTGCGGGCAGCCCTGCCCTGTGCTGGCCCTGGCAAGCAATGGGGGGACAGGCTCAGAGAGGCTGGTCACAGCTTAAAGGCATAGCAGGGCCAAAGGGTCCTTTTTTCTGCGAATATTCCCCCAAACGAAGCAGGTGTGAGGGCTGAATCTCCCGAGAGCAGTCTGGGTCACCAGGGTGGAGGGCAGGGAAAAGGGAGGCAGGAATTGGTGTCTCGGTTGGAATTCAGCAGCGAAAGAGTTAAAAAGGGGGCATATTTTTTTTTCAGCTTCTCCAGAAATACATCGATTGGGAATGAGTTGGGGAAGCCGTGTTAGTGGCAATAAACAAGGTGTACAACATGCATAAAGCCAAACAAAACATCTCCGTCTGCTTCTGTGTGCATCCTGCTGCACTGGCTGGATGGACCCTTCCTTTAAGAGAGTTTTCTGTCTAACAGAGTAACATCCTTAAGCACAGCCATGTTTGCCAGTCTAATTCTTGAAGGCTTGGGGAGGGGGAGAGTGTACACAGTCAGTCATTATTGTATGTATTTCTTAATAAAAATACACCCATTTAATTGCTGTCATTGTGTTGTCTGCTCCCCTTGTGATTTGTGACATGCTATACTGTATTTGTCAGCAGAATGAAAGGGGTCTTTGTTTCTTATTCATATTATGGCCCACTGCATCTCTCACTGAAAATGGAATACTTGCCTTTAGAGCTAACTTAGCTGGTGATCTGTGCCTGCTGTTACACTGGGAAGGGTTTGCTTTTTTCTGCTGGCAGTTTCAGAGGAATTTGCAAGCAAGGCTTGAATTGTTTTATTTATTAATTTTTACATATCAATGGGTTAATAGTGATGAAGAGTGATCAGCCTGTTTTGCCCACAGTTCAGGTAAAGCATGACCAGTGGCTGCAACAGCTTCACATATTGCAGCTGCCTTTCTGTGTATCCCTTTTCTGTGGATGAATGGCCAAGCTGACCATGAACTAGGATCGTTGTGCACCTTTGATCGTTTGCTGCTGTGTAAATTGCCAAAAAAGGTGTTGAAAAATAAACCAAGAGTGTGCAATATGGACAAGCTCAATATGTGTCTGCTCAAAGGTTGGCCAAGGCTGCAGTTGAAAAAGGGCTGTTAGTGAGTGTGGGAGCTGTGGGAGTGACTATTTGGGGGTGCCAGTGGCACTTGGAGAGCACTGTCCAGGCACTGGTGGAGTGTGCTGGGTTAGGTTATGTATCGTGTAACACCAACAGCTTTATCACTTGTGATGTATTTGCTGTCCTTGCTGTGCTCTGGCTACTTGGGTATCAGTCTGTGTGCCTGTTAGTGGGAATGGTTTATAGTGTAGCAGCTGGAATTGGCAGCCAAAAAAGATTTAGGGCAGTGCTTGCATAGACAATTCGTAAGACTTCTTCTAGCACACCCACATGGCATGAATGTATGGAGCTTGTTTTTAAATTGAGCTACCAGGTTCAGCAGCTTGAGCTTTATGTTAATTACGCTTATTTTCTACTCTGCAGTGCCCAAGGGAAAATGAGCAAAAAATGCAAAGGCTGGCTCAGCCTGGGAGGCTGTAGTGTGTGCAAAGGGCTCCTCTGATGCAGGGGCTGGCTCAGCAAAGGGCTGGGCTGTGAACCTGTTGCTTGTTGTTGTGTGGCTCCTTCTGCAATGTGGGAAATGGTATCAAGGAGGAACTTTGGTCTGGAGAGAGCGAGGGAGCGCTCGGTGGTGCAGAAGCACAGGGACTGTTTTCTCCTTTGCCAGCTTGTTTCCACTCATCCTTGTCTTCTGCTAAGTCCTGTCAGATGGAAGCAACGATGGATCCGTGTAGATCCAAGAATGATGCTGCACTTCCTCCAGGAAAGCTGCTGTAATGTTTGTGAGAAGGAGCACAGGCAGCTGCTCCAGGAGCACTTCAGCTCCCTGCTGCTGAAGTGATGCAGAGACAGGTTTCACCATAATAGCAATAACCCTTCTTTTCTTTTAATACATTCTTCTAATGCAGGTAATCCAATGTGAAATACCAAACTTAGAGTATGCCTTTTGTCATTACTGAGAACCCCTAGCACAAGTAAGGCTGTCACAGCAGTCAGTGTTGCATAAAGAAAAAAGCAAAAATGAAGCCATTAATTCAGCAGCAGAAGCTGATTGAATGGTGTTGGGCTCCTGACTCTGTCTCTGACAGTAACAACACTTATCTTGAGTTTCAGTTGTTTAAAAGTTCCTAATGCTGCAGGGAAGGCTCTTGCCTGCACTTTGGAGCAGAGTACAGACACCTTTCTGCCAGCATTCCATCCTTTCCAGTGCACCAAGTCTTGTGCATGGTTGCACAAGAAATGCTTCTAAAATCAATGCACATCAAGTCATCTCAGCCAAAAGGTGCTGGGTGCTGTGGTATTCAGTAAAGCTTATTCAAAATGTGGTGCTATTTTCAGTCAAATTCTGCTAAATCCTGTCCTGAAATCCTCTGAATGTTTTGCTCTTGAATATTCTGGTAAGCATGATGACTGGTTCACTGTGTTAATCCTATATGGTCTTTCTGTCTGCAGCTAATCCTGAGCTGTTGTTCCTGTTCTGCACACATGAGTAAGAGTGTGTCCCCCCTCCTCTTGACCACATACAGTAGAGTTCCAGCTGACTGCTCGAAAATAACAGATCAAATATGCTGCTCTTCCTTCTTCTCATCCTTTAGTAGGAGAGTTAAGTTTCTTCTACTGGAAAAACAAAACCTGGAGAAGTAGGAGAAATATTCTTGCTCTGTTGAGCTCTATCTGGAGGCATGTACTGGCTCAGACTGTGCAGGTTGTCTTCAGGAATCTCAGCTGTAGACAAATGTGGAAGAAAAGACTTACTTAAAGTTTCCAAATTCACATAGATTGGACAGAATTTCTATTGCGATTTCACATTAATTAGAAATAATGCTGGCAGTGATGGCTAAAAGTAAATCATTTTCCCCTAAAATAAGTTACTGGATTCTCCTATTTTTATCCTAGTGATTGTTTAATTTTTATTGCTGGACCTACCTGTGGAAGATGGCTTGGCAAAATCTATCCCTTTCTCATGGAAAAGAAAAAAAAACCCCTTTCCTCTGGGACAGTTAGTGTCACTTCAAAATTATTACTTGAGTGTGTTTCAGGTTTAGTAGAAAAGCTCATGGAAGGAAGAGTGATAGTTTAACCTTGGGTTGATTCTCCCCACCCCCACTGATTTTACCCATGGACAGACATTGTATCTCCTTGTAGTCAGATTAGCATATTTGCATAAATATGTTAATATCCATATGGCCTGTATTGACGTGGTTGCATGGGATGTATGTACCTGGTGTGTGTGTAATACAAATGCTTACACTTGCTTTTAACTACAAACATCAAAATGTCATCAATGTGAGAGTCCATGATAACTACAGTCAAACTTTCTCAAAAACTGTGTAATATTTAGTTGATGTAAAATATCATGAATACCCACTCTTTTCCTTGGAAGAGATTGAATTTTTTTTCCTTCTAAATAGATTTTCAAAGGCTTCATTACAAAAATGAAACCCAAGAAGAAAAATAGTTGACCCAGCAGTTTGAGGCCAATGAGGCAATTACCCAATAAATTTGTGTCAAGTCAGCCCTAAGTGAGCTGTGCCTAAATGACTCTGTTATATATATTTTCTGAAAATGTTCCATATTGAAATAGGGAAAAAAACTCTGCTAGATGAATAATGTCATTCTGTCAGCAATTGGAATATGGCTGTGGATATCACCCACCATACAGAAAATAGCTTGTTGCTTTGCCTAGCTAAACAGAGGTAGTGTCCCACCTGGAATTTGCAGTGTTACCACCTTCTTTCTTTGCCTGAGGAACACTCAACCCATTGCAGATCAGAAATTTAATTTGTGGGGGACTTTTTTTATGTGTGGTTTTTTTTTTTTTTTTTACTAGGGTACAACACTGCCTGTTAATGCACATGAAGATGTGAGCCAGGCACACAAAAAGTAAAAGCTCTGAAAGAACTCTGTAACTGAGATTGTGATATAATGGGGAAAAAAAGGAGATTTGCTCCTTTTTTCCCCTTGTGCTTGTATCTTCTTTGAGCACAGGCTTTCTAGAAGTCTTTGGTAGGTTTATTGCTCACATTGAGAACTCTCTGGTGTTGATTTTTTTAATCCCCAATTTAAATGAATGGGGAGCAGCTGAATAATAGTCATGTAGAAGGTGCAGCTGGAAATGCAGTTCTGTCAGCACTGCCTGGTGATGAACAGTGTGTCACTGCTGTGATGGCACGCTGACAATTCAGCACCACCATGCAAGCCTTTGCTAAGGGTGGGGACGTGACTGGGGGAAAAGTCTCCTCTTTCTCCTCCTCCTCCTCTGTTTCTTGCATGGACCACAGCAAGAGCCTGAGGCTTGAGACATCCCCTGAGGCTTAAACTGAGGGATCCAAGTTCTTCTCAGCAGCAGAAGCCGGGAATGGGCTGTAGCAGAGTATGCAGTGCTGGTTAAAGATGTGTATTGAATGTAGTTTAGTGGACAAGTGTCCTGGTGTTGACAAGGCAATAGTTTAACGTGTGATAATCGGTCAGCCTAAACTCTTAAGGGAAACTTACCACATTTAGATACACAAGTTAAAACTTTGCCTTTTCTTCTTCAAGACTTGATTTTTTTTTTCCTGGTGAAGATGAAGTAAACTCATTTTGAGTCCTAATCAGGAAGTGACTGAGAGTCTGTGCTCATTAAATCTTTCCCTTCACTCCTGGGACTGTCAGGGAGGATGTCACACATTACCTGCTGATGAGTTGATGTTTTGTGAAGGAGATGAATGTCCCAGAAAGTATTCTCACAGTGACAAACCACTGGGAACCTGGAAAGGGTTTAGAAAGCCACAGTGAGGCTAGAATATGAGTACTTGAGCTAGTTTTATCATCACTCTGTTAAGCAGCTGCTTACCCCTTAGAAAGAACTCATCTTTAGTTGCATGTCATTTGGGGGACATGAAGGTTGAGCCCTGCTGTTCTCATTATTTGAAGTTTCAGATTTTCTTTGGGTTATTAGGGTACCACACAGAGCTTTTAATTCCCCTTATCAGCTCCTTCAGTTATCGTGTGATTGGATGGACCCTTTTCAATTTTTTTCCATTTTCCTCTTTCTCATACTTCATGGATTCTATTGTTTTATTAGTTCACTGGCCTTTCTGGGTCATTGCAGTCTAAGTATTCTGACTTTTATAAAGGTCTTGGTGACTAAATATTAGTGACCTCTATTCATCTTCCTTTTGCTTCTCCAAGGCAGAGCAGTTTGATTTTGAGCTGCTCTGGGTTACAGTATCAGCGAGTTCATCACATGGGGAATCAAACCCCATTTCTTCTCCCCAGATGAAGGTGTCCATTCAGTACATTGAGCTGCAGAGTTTCTGTTCCAGTGTTTGGATAATAGAGAAAAGAGATGGAGAGAGAAACTAGCCCATGGAGTTTCGCCAGCCTAACTAAAATAATGTACCACTACACAATTGAAGGAATATTGCTGGATTCACAGCAGTTCTAGGAAAGTCTAACAAGCTGACCATGATTGACTTGAATTTCCAAATTATATAAGAGGAAATGGAAAAGTTATCATTAGCTGCACTAGGGACCTTGTTATACCAACAGAAGCCTTTTTGGAAAATTCAGCTTTGTGTTGGTAGGCATTCCTTCTAGGGCACCATCTATGAGGCATTTCCCTAGCTCAGACTCTGCATGAGGGGTGAATAGACATGTCCCTGTGGAGAATTTGAGGTTCCAAGGTTAGGAATGGATGATGCCATCATTTGAACATTTTACACATCATATTTGCCATTATTTGGGCAAGTCTTGTCAAACAATGTGTAACATAGGAACTTTCCTCTTGCCCAGTCTTGCTTTCTCCTTCTGATAACCCTCTGACTCATTTGTTACTCTCTGCTGCTCCCTAAGTGAAGTGAGAAATGGGGTTTATAAGGGAAATAAGAAGGTCTGACTTCAGAATGTGGAAGAGTTCTTGAGAAATACCTACAGGAACAGAGAAACAAAAAGTGTCTGAGCAACCTGAACTGCAGGCTTTGGTAGCTCAGAAGTGCTGTATTTGGGAGATTATATTTTAACAGACATTTTTTTTTTCTTGTTTACTGTTGTAGTTATTTTTAAAAGGCAGGGAGGAGCAAGGGAACACCCCAAAATTTCAAAGTTTTACCTTCCTCCCAAAGCCCTGGCTTGAAGCTCTTAAGGAGGGTCAGAAAACAACTGTGGGAGATTTACCCACAGAATTTAAAGTTTGGGGAATGGAAATGGGAGTCTCTGAAGGTAGCAGCTGATAATGGAGTGTGTGAAATGTCTTTTCAGGTGTTGCTGTATCTGATAAATACAAAGCTTGCACTTTCAAGCAAGGGAGGATTTGAATGCTGCCCAAAAGTTGCTTTCATGCCTAGATCCTTTTGCACCTCTAGCTGCAAATGGCCACTGGCACCATGGGGAGGTCTTTAAATTGAAGGACCTTTGTCTAATAAAAGGTCTGCTTCACTGTAAAAGAGATACTAGGGCTATAGCATCTTGCAGACAAGCTGATAAATGAGATATTATTATCTCAGTGTGTTCTTTTAGTGAAATATTTAAAAGTGGCTCACTCCTGGTGAATTACCTGCTGGCCTCATCCTCTAGCAGCCTTATTAAATAGTTGCCTGTTGTAACATTCTTTGTAAAGTTAAAGAGTGTCCCACTGCACTAAGCACTATTTCAGATACCCCCACTATAACAAAAAATCTTTATATAGCAATAGTGCAAACCAATGACTCTCATGGGTGCTTTCATAATGAGGTTTTATGGTGGCTGTTCTCTGATCCCTTTTCTCCTTTTCCCAGTGTATCAAATCTACTCAATTCCTCTCCATATTCATAGAGCTCAACAAGTTTGCTCTGCAAACTCCTCCAACGTTCCAAACATCAACACTTCAACACAGAATGGGTTTATCAAAACAAACTGTGGCAGAAAATAAGGGTATATTTGCAAAGCAAAGTGCTTGGGCTGGGATGGCCTAATGAGCCTCTGGAGCCATGTCTGTACTCCTTGCCCTGAGTGAAGGCAAAATGAAAGGGGTTAGTTTAAAATCTTAGAACTTTTGCTGTTTAGAAGCTTCACTTCTGCTTGAGTACTGGGGTGCTCTGTTGCTGTTGCGTGGCAAGTAGTAACTTGATTCCTTCTGGCCACCTGTCTACAACATATTTTAAAATATTTCTATTTGCCATTTGGTGGTCAGCAGCTGCCCTTGCTGGTGCTACCTGAGTTTTGTAGTAGTTGTAGGTTGGTTACAGCAACCAAACTAACGGGGCTGTGACCAGCACCTGAACAAACCATTGCTCGTGTGCATTGTGCTTTGGAGCTATATTCCTTGGATATTCTTGGGTGGAGTGGAAGAAATCTTAAGCTCCTTTGATGTCTTTCCTGGCCTCATATCTAATTACATATTTTTTGATAGTTTTCCCTGAGGAGTTCCTTATTTTACATGAATTTTACAAATACATTGCCAAATAAGCCTGACACTATTAATTTTTGTAGTCTAGTTATTTTGTGTTGCTGACCATCCCCTTGGTACTTGAACTTCTTCCTACAGACAATATTCACTGTACTTCAAGAACTTGTGGCCTCTCCTCACTGAAATAGAAAGCATGGTTGGATTAGAACCTTCTGCTTTTTCTCCTTTGATTCATACACCCAGTTTGACATGGTCTGATTTTATTTGGATGCATCGAGGCATTAAGAAGCAGAGGTGCTCAGAGCCTGCCAGTTTTGGTTCTGTGATTTGCAGCAGTCAGGTTTGCCAAACCCCATCTTTGTGCAGCGAGGGCTGGCAGGGAGTGGTGGGAGCTGATGGTCTGCTCCACAGCTGAGCAATGGGCCAGCAGGTGTTGGTCTAAGCTGGTGGATCTCTGTGTGTTCTCTGGGAGCCTTATGTCTTTGACATTGGCCACCTTCATCTCTGCATGCTACAGGTTCATCTATCTGGAAAAAAAAAGTGGGGATTGAGAAAATGACCTGTCCTAAGTTACTGTGAGTTCTGTTAACAGGAGCTTGTTATGGCTGGGTGCAATAACTGTGGCCTTCCGCATATCCTTCCACAGTGTGTCTCAATCCACACAATTGTCTTTTGCCTTTTGAGGAGCTATTTTGCTAGGGGTTGCCTGCATTTTGAGAAAAAGAGGGTTTTAAAAAAGAAATTTCAAAATACTACATGAAGCAACAGCAAGGAATAATCCTGGTTTCTGGAAAAATGCTGCAGAAGCTGGTGTGGATGCTCCTTTGATCTGTGCTGCTCTTTGACACAGCTACAGACTGCCCAAACTACGTGCAGCAGTAGGACTGAAACGGTTCCTGTATTCAAAGCTTCTCCAGCTTAAAGTTTTATTAAAAAAGGTCTGTTGGGCTCTGCTTGCAAGCCCATACATCCCACATTGCACTGGCTGTGAGGTCTGATACCATCTCAGTAATTAAGTGCCAGCATCCTACAACACAGTGGGTTTAAAAGGCTGTCAGCAGCTTAAATGCCACCTGATATTAAATCTATCAGTCTAACTTTTCAACATTCTGCAGCTGACCCCCAGTAACAATGACCACGGCAAGTTATTTGTAGACGGTGCCTGCTGCACCCTCACTGCTGGGCTGCTTTAATTGCTGATCTCTAATCTTCCTCAAAAAGGTTGGAGTGCAGGAGAAGAAAGGCAGCACTACACTTACAGTAGGTTTTTTTTGTCCAGCTGCCATCAGTCCATTCCCTGGGAGATTTTTGATTTTCCAGAGCATCAGGCTGTGCTGGGCCCCCAGGGCAGTGGTGTCCCCTGTGCAGTGGTCAGTGCTCAGAACCTTCCCCCCACTTCCAGGTGTGGTGATTCCATCACTTCCCCAGGCAGCCTGTTCCAATGTCTGACCACCCTTTCAGCAAAGAACTTGTTCCTAATACCTAATTACAGTTCCTCATGCTCCCCAAAAAATGCAAATAGTGGCGTGGATTTATCCCTCTCTGCCTTATTTTCTCCCATTGTAAGTTGAGGCTAATGATATGCTCCTTTTTTAAAGCTCTTTGGGATCATTGGATGAAAAGCACCATGTAATTATTAAAATGCAGCTTTTATGGTGCTGCCTTTAGAAGGAAGGGGGGAAATATATTCACTTGGCAAAATATTGTGTTGTAGATGCAGCTTTGGAAATCTGACTTTCATTGTTAAAGCTAAAATTAAAAAGGACTGTTCCACTGTGGAGTGTCATACTAAAACCAGGCCTGTGTTGAGGCTGCATGGAAGCTTTGTGTGCCACTGGAAATGTATAAAAAGAAAGAAGAACAAATTGAAGCAAAAGAAGGGCTGGTCAAAAATAGAATTAAGTAAAGCCAGGGATGGCTGTGAATGCCACTTGTGTCTTTGGGACTCAGAGGGACCTGGGCAATGCAACATCAAGTTCTCAGCAGTGTAGATGCTTCTGGCCACATCATTTTCATGGCCATTGAGTTCAAATGTTTGTCTGTTTCCTGAGATGAAAGGAGTGAGAGCTGTCTCAAAAAAAGAAGCTTGCAAATTCTAAAGCAACTGTGCTGTATGCAATTTGCCTGGGAATTTTACCTCAAAATACCATTTTTACCTACTTAGAACAAGGCAGAGGCTGATATGAATGCCTCATTGTTTTGTCTCAAGATTGTTTTCCCAGAAAATATCTTTCAAAATATTTATTTTTTTTGGTAAATACATGTGTATAATTATAGATAAAGGCTAATTTTTGTAGTTGATTTTTATGCTGTCAAATGGAAGCTGAGTGGTTTAATACCAAAATGGGACTTCACATTTAAATCATGCCTATGTGCTTTTTATGTGTTTCACAATAGATTCAGTAGCTAATCATCACCTAAATTGGCTTTTCTAAATAACAAGCCATATTAGATAGTCTAATGGCTTACTTGGAAACTGGGAAACAAAAATGATACCACAGTGAGTCAAGACTGTAATACTGAAGTTAAAAGGAAGACAGAAAATAATGCCCCATTTGTCTGCTCATGTGCACTCAGCCTTGCTGATGTATTTCCTGAGCACCAGAATACTGGAACGTTTGAAGAATATGACTAATAAATTGAAAATTTCAAACAAGTTTAATGGAAACTAGCAATTTTTTTTTTTTTTTGTAGCAACATCCTAAGTGCAGGGTGATATTTTGCTGAAAACACCACAGGGTGTTCTCAATACTCAGACTTTAATTCCAGTAAAAGCCCACCTGCGTGCACATAATGAGAAGGATAAACTCATGGCATTGTCACCATGAGGGGATCATCAAAATCAGGGAAAGAAAAAGCTGTGGAAGTCAATGCTTTCATTCTCAAAATCAATAAAAGCAGAGCATATCGGGGGGAAAGTCTGCTTTCCAATGCATTAGCCCAAGTTGTTCATGCTCACCATTTAATTTTTTTCTTTACAATATCAGATGTGGCAGCATCAAAAAGCAAACAGCTCTGTCCATCACCCAGCTGGAAGAAACTAATGCACTGCTATACACAGCTCAGTATTCCTATGGTCAGCCATGATGATGATTTAAATGATCATAAAGCTGTTGTTTTTATATACAGAACTTTAAAAAAACGCAGAGAAATTATTTGGTAGGCTTACTAGTTGCCAAACTTTTCAGAATTCAAACTTTCAGAATTCTTCTGCTGTGGAAATCTTTAGAAGTTCCTGTAAAATTTGTGTTATTTATTTGTAAGCCCAAATAAAAATGTTCAACTAAATATGACCCCAATCAGTTAAAACATTTCCAAGTTACAGAACTGTGGCCAAAAGTCCTGCTTTTGCCAAAAAAAATAGTTAATTTGTATGTAGGTCTACAAGCAGTTATTTTTTAATGGAGACAGGTGTCTTTTTGGTGTTTCAAACATGTCTTTTATTGGGCAGGAGATACTGAAAATGGAATAGCTATGAAGAGCTTGTGGAAACTTGTTTTGGAATGAACAGAGCTGCAAATTCAGCCCTTAGTATTTTTCCAGTGGCCTTACAAATGGCTTTTATGTGGAGAACCATGGGGAAAATGTTGGCTTTACAGTCCTGATGCATTCCAGGTATGAGTTTTCCAGCTGTAAATTGTCTAAATTTTGGAGTTTGGGGGGGAGCAGTTGTGTTCTCTGGGTGTGGCAGGGAGCACCTGCCTGTGACCTGGTCCCACGAGTGAGCATCAGGTAGGGCTTTGCTGCTTTATTGTGGCTGGGATGAAGCCTTGGCAGGAGGAGCAGTTTCAGCTCTGGTGTTGCTGTGTAGTGAACACTCACCAGCCTTACACTTCAGTTTAAGCCATTTGCTACCAAATTTCCTGAGTTGTTCCAGGAGATGAGCGTCCTCTGACTTGGGGTTTAATCAATCACTTACTTTTTAAAGTGTGCTCCTCACTTGGGCTTTAATTTGCTTATTTGTTGTGTTACTAATTGGATGGGAAATGCTTCTTTGAGGTACACATGTGGTTATTTGTGTAAAGAACTGCTGCACTGACCCCTCAGGACAGCTCTCCTCACTCTGGAAATACTTCAGGAATTTGCAGGACACGAGCTAGAGATTTAAAGGAGCAAAGACAGGCTCCTCCTTGCCTGCCTTGATACTATTAAGTATCTTGGCTTTGTTTTATAGCATTGCTACATACAAACTAGGTCCTGACAAACTTCTGAAAGAATGGGGTTGGATTCTTCCAGTCTTTGAGACATCCAAATGCTTTAAATATCAATTTACTGCATTGTTGAAGTGGAAGTTACAGCCATGGTGGAGGTATTCCTGGGTCAAACATTCTTTGCTTGTCTAGAGAGATCAGACTGAATTATAAGAGTGGTGTTTTCAGGTAGCAAAGATTCTTTCTTTCAGATTGTTCTAAACTTTAGTAATAACAGGAAAAATTCCTCCTGCATCACAAGAGAGGCCATCTCCTAGTTTAACCTTCTCAGCTGGCATAAATCACTGCAGCTTTTTTTTAAGTCAGGTCACAGGCTTGGATAAGCATATTTATTCATATCAAGCCACTGAATATTTTGAGGTTCATCTATGACTAACTGAAAGTCTTTAAAAATAGACCAAACATCAGAAAGCTCTTGCAATGTTTTGTGATATAAAGTCTACTTCAAACAAATGGGATGGTCTCAATGGCTCTTACAGCTGGTTCATTTTAATGGATTTTTATCCTCTTTTCTTTCCCTGATGAAACCAAATGCAGCTCACCTCTGGCATGAGGTCGGATGAGTGCCTGATGAGATTTGCTAATGTCCCTGGTTATAATAACAGCCATGGGCTCACCTGACTTGAAAGGCCCCCTCTGCACTTATCCCTGCACATCCAGGTCACCTGTCCCTGTGGGGGCAGGCTGAGGGAGTCTCTGACACATAACTGGGCATCTGAATATCAACTGTATAAAGAACGAGGTTTGGTACGTGGGTAACAGTTGTGTGTTGAAAAGCTTCTAATGAAAAGAAAGTGATGGGCCACAAGATCCAGTATGGAACAGCTTTTTAGCTGAGGCTTCCCTTTAATTCAGGAAATTCCTCAGGACTAAGAATGTCAGTTCTCTCCTGAGATGATGTTGAAGATCCTCATGGAGGGGCTTTCAGCCGTTGAGATTGTGGTGCTTATCTTGGGGTGCTGCTTAAATAAGGCTTGTGGGAATGGATCTTGGATCTGAGCTCTTTGCTTCTGTGTTTTGCCTTACTAGAAATCAGCACCAGCTCGGCCTGTAGTTAATTCATGTGACTGGGGTGCGAGATAGAAAGGAGACACATTCTGAAGAGCTGCACTTGAGGGTAAGGGACACACAGTCTAGGTCCACCAGCCCATAGTGGTCCCAGAAAATTACTTTTTGTTTTTCTATTCATTGTGAAGGGATGAAAAGGTTCCTCTTAAGTTCATTTATGTTGTTTTAATGATATGAAGGATTTAGTGGGGCAGACAATTTGAAGTGGAAACTGAATTCAAGAATGTTATTGCGTCCTACACTGGGCAAGTAGATTAAGGACCACACATGCAGGCTTGAAAACATTTAATTTTTAAAACCTTGTTATGTAAGGGGGTACAAAACAATGTAAAAGACTTGAGGCCACACTCACAGCTGGCATAGATCAGTGTAGCACCATGGATTTCAGGGTAGCAACACCAATTTCTACTGGTTGAGATCCTGGCCTTTAATCTGTCATCAATCTAATAAAATCGAGCTGCTCTAATTACCACCATGTCAGTCAGAAATATGTTTGCCTGAAATGATAAAGCTGAGTTGGATCCTGGAGCCCACACAAATCAGCAAACACTGTGCAAATCTGAGTTAAACCATTTGTTTGCCCACTTAAGGAGAGGTTGTCCACGGTCATGGTATGTGTGGAAAGACAGCGGGGGAGTGAGAGGAACAACTGAAACATATGGCCTAAGTGAGCTTTCTCTTTATTCCAATGCATCAGGATAAGACAAGCTGTTGAACCGATGGGAAACCTTCTTTAGATACCATATTTCAAGATTAAAACTGGGAGAAATTCAGTACCAGTGATCTCACATCTATGTTTGACTAAAGGTATAGAAAACCGTTAAACTGAAAGCACAGGAAAAAAAGAAAAAAGCCCCCAGGCCCAGCCTCCCCTAATCCATAATAGCTGCATCATTATGTAAAAGAAAACAGCAATTTCCCCACCAAACGTGTCCATAAATGGAAACCTTATCAATACCTCCAGATGCTCCCTGCCTTTATGACACTATTAAGTTTAATTGCACTGATATAATGGATTTGTATGGAACAAGGTCTTTTCAGGATCGGGTTTGGGGAGCCTGCAGGCACAGGAGAGGGGTCACATACATTGAAACATGCTCTTCACTGCACCTTAACTTAATTTTGGCCTCGTGTTTCTTGAAGAAAAAATGTGGAATTAGCATTTTTGCGGTGTCTGTGACCTCTGGAAAGGTCAAGATTGAGAACTTTATTGCAGCCACACTTGCTGCAACTTAACGCTCTTGCAGTGGGAGTTAATTTAGTTTTCAGTAAAGAACATTGGATTATTATTTAACATGAACATAGGAGTTATAATGTTGAGTTATAATCCTTGGGCTGCTTCTCACCGAGTCAATGGAAAGAGAATTTTAGCTTTAGTTTCAGGAGGAGCAGAGGCCAACTTCCACTGGCTCTGACAATCCCAATTTGTGGTGAATCCAGGGAGAATCTTGGTGTCTGTTATTGAAGTCTTGTATCAGCAAAGCCTTTCCACCCCCCAAACCTAATGTTTGCAGGATTTATCAGCTGTCTTAGCAGGATAAGTTCATCTTGTCCATTCCCGTCATTAATTCAGAACATCTGCTTTATTTTGTAAAATGTAGCCACTCACCAGTGTTGATATACCAGTAAGATTTGACAGGCTAAATACAGGGAAAAAAAAAAAAAAAAAGCAACACTATTCTCTTCTTGCCTCTCCCCCAAAAAACTCAGACACCTACAGGGTTTTCTTTCTTCCAAACCAAGATGCTGCCTCAGAGCCAGGAATGAAAAATACACAGATTTTGTCATCTTATCATCTTTTTTTAGCTCCATGTGCAAATAAAGATACCAGTATGACAACCAGTGACTAAGTGCAGCTCACTGTGAGTAACACCAAGAGGCTGTGCCCCAGCTTTGCCTTGGCAAGACCTTCTAAAATGTCCCCAGTGAAGGATGCAAAAGCCAGAAAAATTGACATTGTTACATGGTTGCTATCCCAAGGCAGAGGCAGGAATCTTACTTTCAGTGCAAGGGAACAATAGTAGTGGCTGGCTTTGTAAGACAGGCAGGGATTTAAGAGCACATCTTCCAGTGCCCCAAAGCTGCAGATGGTTTGCAAGCTATATGCAAGGTTTTTCCCCTCAAATTCTTCTTTGGTTTAAGGTGCTTGGAACTGCTGCTAAACATGAGCTGACATGACAATATCAAAGGAATTGCCCTTCATGTAATATAAAATAAAAGTGAATATTTTCTGTATTAAGGTTGTTTTTTTTTGTGTGTGTGTTAATCTTGGAGAGCTTTCACCCGAGACAGCTTTTTCTCTGCATCATATATGTCATAGTTATGCTATATTCCTTAAACATTTTTGGAAATTGATGAAGTGCTAGCACTGGCTAACAGCTCTCAACAATCCCAGGGTCATCACCTGCTGACTCCTTCCTGGAGTTGTGTTCTTCCATCAGGTACTCTGCTGAGTGTTTTTATTTCTTTTAATGTTGCCTCTCTGAAGTGATAAGTTGCTGTCAGAAATCTAGTCCTGTATCAGTCCTGGTTGAGTCTATGTAGACAAATATCATGTATGTATTTATTTTTCTATTATTTTGAAAGTTTCCTGTAAGTGTTTCTAGGAAGTGCATAGCTCTCTGCTTTTCTTTCTCTGGGTGAAGTATTCCCTTTTATTACCATAAGAAAATCTTTACCTCTTCTCCATTACTGTGTCATTTAGTCATCATAGGCAGATGAGTTTATCTTCTGAAAAGTGCCTTTAAGATGTTAAAGTGGTAACATTACAATTTAAAATCCTTCTGACACTGCCTGTTCCACTGGAGTGCTAAATCTTGTCTTCAGTGTGAATGGAAATCAAATAAAGCTTTCACTTGCTTGACAATTGTTGCAAAATAGAAGAAAATGTTCAGGCTTTCATATAGTAATGACTGTGTCATCTCAGTGCAGTTCAAAGAGCAAACCCTTTCATGCACATAGACAAGGTTTACTTTTGAGATCCATTGCTATTTCCTAGACTTCTGTGGCAAAAAAATTAACAAGGGATTTTGTAGTTACCATGCTGTTTACCACGGTGTCACTTAAATGATCTTGCTCATTCACATCCTGAAAAAGAAAAGAAAACTACATTGTCAAAAAACCTCAAAACTTTGGGAACTGATAAACCAGAAATAAACTGAGAAGCATGGAAGGGTTTGGGGGTTTTTTGTCTTCTGTGCATGGTGGTATAGCTGACATCTGCATAGTGCCATGTAGGAGGGAAGAAAGAAATGGTTTATCAGTAGTTCCATCTCCAAAGTACCAAAGAATGAAAAAAAGCAAAATGAAAGCTGTACAGCAGAGAAAGCAAGAGCTTCACAAAAGCAAAATCTCTCTCTTGCATCCCAGGCTTGAAAACAGAAGAAAATTCCATGGTTGGAATGCAGTCATCAGGGTTGAAAGTGTCATGTGTACTTTTCCTTCAGGTAGACAAAAGTTAATAAGTCTCCATGCTCATTACTACTGTAATATGCACTGATGAAGAGGGCATAATAGTAGTTCTTTACTCTTTATGGTTTTTTCTCCTGTAGTTTCTGAAATCTGGATTTCCACAGGGTGTTGTGTATAAGTACAGGTAATCAATGCTGCAAACAGCCCAGGCCATGCTCTATGGTCACAGAGGAATAACTTCCTGCTATGATTTGCCTTTTTAATTATCGCTTCAATCATGGGTGCTCAGCATTTGTAATGGCAATTGATACAGTCATCAAGGCATAACGAGGAATCATTGAGTAGCGTGAAATTCATCACGTTTATTTAGCCTTTGTGAACCTTGGAGAAAAAAAAAATCTGTTTTTTAATGAATTATTGTATCCATGAGAGTTAAGGTAAAGCTAGATAAGAGAACATGACTTCTGCCATGAGATGCAGTCTTGTCTCACCCTCTCTGCCAGCACAGAGCAATGGGTAATGGGTATTTTATGGGGTATGTGTGAGCTGAAGGGACTTCATAAGAGTTTCCACCCTCTGTGTGCCATGGGAATAAATTTGGGCTGCTGAGCCTGCTCAGATTTGGGGGCAAGCTGACAATTTTCAAACTCAAAGGAAGCTCTCTTGCCTTCTGCCTGTGCTTGTCATCTTTGCAAGGCTGAGCTTCTGCTCTTGCTTAATCTGTACTCATATTAATCATCTACATCCCACTCCCACCGGCTCTGGGATCTGCCTGTACCTTTGAGCAGGACTTGTGGCAGCTGGCTGTCTTCTCTCCATGGAGTTTGCTAAAGCTGCAGCTCAGTCCTGAAGCTTGGTTCTTCTGTTCCTGCCAATCCTACTTGTGTAAAATCCAGACCAGAGCCTGGTTTTCAATGTGGTGTAGGGACCACTGACCTCTCAAACTTCTGTTAGCAGATTCTGGGCTTCAGGTTCCAAAAAATGAAAATATCTCTTTGGGAATTAATACAAGAGTCCTAATGAATCCATATCTGTGTGCCCTTTCCCATTTTTCCACTGCCTGAGTCAATTAGCCCTGTGGTTGCATGGTGTATTTGTTGTTACTTGTGTGGGGCAACCTGTGACAATTTGTTGTTCAGATTTCAGCAAGAATATTGTTTTCCTTCAAAGCCATTTCAGGATCTCTTCACAGAGACAAAAAATAAAATGAAGGGGTCAATTCCTACAGCAGTTATTTTGTAGTAGCTCTCTTGGATAAAACCAATTACTTACATGGCCAGTGAACTTGCATTGCTTGTTTGACTTAGATTGCATTGTATGAACTGAAACAAAAACGGCATACAGACTGCTTTGGAGTGGAAGAATTCTGCTATCAGTTCAATCTGTTTTCCTTGTTGTTGTTTCCATGTAATGAAAAGATAAATATGCAAACATATTTACTTCATTAATTTTAAACAGTGCCAGGAAAAAGGCTCTGTCTAGGGATTGTGGAAAAATATTGTGAAAATTAGCTCTACATATTTTGCTTTCAGTCAACTCTGTTAATTAGGATCAAAGTACTGCAATTTTTAAAAGTTCTCACTGTTCCTTCCCACACATTTTCATATTTCAAGAAGACGCAGTTAACTAAGTCTGAGACTGTCAGTGAAGCCCATGGGAATGAGGGTTCATGTACTAATAGCTGGGTACCAACATCCCTGAGGCCTTTGAAAATGTCAGGATTAGCTGTGGAGGGAGGTCACATTGGGTTGTCTGTCCCTTGGGTGGCCTCTGGGATGGAAATGGGGCAACTGTTTCCCCACCCATCCTCACTGTAGGGTGTTTGTGTGTGGTTTCATCTTCACTCTGGCGAGGTAGCTGCTTTTGCAGGTGTGAAACATCTCTTTTTGCCTCGAAATGAGCAACTGGGTACTTGCAGGAGGAAGGAAAAAACGAGTAATAAGTTGGGTTGGTACTAGGTACTGGTAGATTGTGGTTTTCCAAATGAGCTCAATACCAAATAAAGTCCTTAGAGTGGTTGTCTGAGAAGGAAACTGGGACACAGAAAGGTGATGTCTAGTCTCCCACGGCCATGGACAGAGCTGCCACACCACAGCCAGCCCAGACAGGAGGTGCTCATGCTGTGTTTCATGTGCCTTTCCTCTCAAGCATGAAGACATTTCAATTTTAAGCAGGCACATAGTTATAAAAGGATGTTGAGTCAGCTTAAAAATTGTGCTGAGATAAATAATTTACCTTTATTGGCACTGATAACACTTAAAATTCTAAATACTATTTTTCCCTGCGTTTCAAGGGGGATTCGTGGCTGCAGTTTATGTTGCTGTGTTGCCTTTTCTCAGTTCAGATGCAAGGCTTCTTAGTTTTGTGCTTTGATATATATTTTACTTCCCAGTTACTGTGCATTGAAATATCAGAGCATTTGCCTTTAAAACATTGTGTGAACTGCTCTGGGTTCACTGCTGGATCTCCAGCATTGGCCTGTTAAGAGTTTCAATTTTTAAATGCAAATGGCATGTAACTGTTTATAAATCTGACAAACGCCTATACAATGGGCATAGATCTGCCCTAATTTAATCACACTGGAAAAGTGGCAGGAGGTTTATTTTGCCCCCTCCACAGAAGTGTCAGCTCTCTTCCCCCTGCTGAGAAGCCCTTGGCACTTTGCTGGTCCATTCTCAGTGAGAGAAACCTTGCCTTGTAATTCCCAAGGGCTGGGTGAGTGATGGCACACATCAAACACGTGTTTTCCCAACCCCAGTGACTGACAACAGCGGATCAGAATGGGTCACGGCTGAAGGATTGCTGCTGCTTAGCTCTAGGTGCCTTGGAGCAGGAATCAGTCTCATTATTCTTTGTTACTACAGCATCTTCCTGAGAGTGGCCCTGGTCTGTAGCTTGGCTTTAAAACAAATCCTGCAGCCGGCTCTCGCTGCTCTCGACTCACTTCCTTGACTGGGAAATGCAAGGGGCTCCAGGGCTGCAGTTCACCAGGGGAGGGGCAGAGGCACAGCCAGACTGGCCTTTTGCGATCGGGGCGATGCAAATTCTGGCTTTGGTGCCAGAAATTGTCCTCTTTTGCATCTCTTGAAACTTCACATTTGTTTGAACCGGTCACGTGTTCCACCTCCCGAATGGGTGACAGTATTGTCCCCTGCCTTTCTTGGGACACTCGCTGGTGATCTAATCTGGCTGGACATGCATAGCAGCCACCAGCCTTCCCTTGTTCTTGCTTCTCACAACCGTCCTGGGTGTAGCTGCTGATACAGAGCACCGTTGTTTCTTGGCTGGGGGGTGTGGAGTGTCTAGTGGCTCGACAGGGAGATGATTTTCTTGCAAAGTGCACAGCTATTCTGTTAACTTTTAAGTAAAATTCAAAATCAATCCCATTTCTGTCATTGGGTGCAGTCTAATGGGAGGCTGGTGTGTGGCATTAATCGTTGCAGACTTCTGCAGTGAGGCTGGGATGCATTTGTATTCAGACAGAGGATTTCTAGGTGCAGGAGGAGATTTGATTCCAGATGCATTATAAGCAGTGGGCCATGTGTGCATGCCTCCATCCCTGTCCCATTCCTGTGTTCTTCTGGGCTGGAGAGCATGGCCAGGGCTCCCCAGCAGAGACACAGTCCCAGGTCCAAATCTCAGCCTTGTTTGGCTGCTTGATTTTCAAAAAATTACCTCCCTTCCTCTGTATCCCTTTGTGCCTTTTTTAAGCAAGTAGGAATGCTGTTGTTTGGTTCTTGTATATTGAATTCCTGACCCTGTGCTCTGTTTAAGGGCTGACTATTACTTGTTATTTCACCAAAGTGCAAACAAAAAGAATGAGCTCTATTTAGTCCTTGATGTTTGGTATGAGAACTGGGGGAAATTACCTTTAGGTTGAAACAATAAAAGAAAGAATAAACATATATTGCATTTTTCTAACTAATAAAAATTAGATATGTGGTTTCTAATCCTCAGCCTGATCGCTCTTGCATTCCAATTAATAAGAATAGCTTCTATCACAGAATATTAATTTAAGACAGAGTTAAAAGAACCAGTTTCAGGCAGGTCTGCAGTAACATGGGGTGGGTGGTACCCCCGTGCCCTCTGAGCAGTTCAGGTGTGCTAAACTGCACTGGGCAATGGCCAGTTGGGCTGGGGGGCAAGGGAGTCCCCAAATCTGTGGCAAAGAGAGGGGACACAGCAGAGGGGCTGGCTGCTGAGGTGGGCAGGTTTGGGTGGGCCACGTGGCACAGAGGAGCAGCAGAACCTCGGAGCTGCTGACAGGACGTGTCTTGGGGCACGTGTTGCTTGGTACACACATCACAGGTTTGCAAAGTTCAGTCCTTGGCAGAGGCATGCAGAAAGCCTGGTGGCATTGTACCCTGAACCTGCACTGGAAACCCTGGCCTTTGAGTGGGCTTCATGAGCAAGTGTGGAGTTGTAGCCATCACCTGGAAACAAGGAATTGAGGAGGGGGGCAGTGAAGGGTCTCTGCTCAGGGGAGTATCCTCACTCATGTCCAAAGGGTCTCAAAATGCTGCTGAGGAGGAGAGATTCTCCCTAGCTGAGGAAAATCATGGGGCTTTCAGCAGTGCATCTTGGAGGCTGCAGTGTTTGTGGGAAGTGGGCTGGCTCTCACCTGGCAAGGGTGAGCCAAACTCCCACTGCTTGAGATCATGTAGGTCTGAAAGGGCAGAATGCTGCAACTGGATCACAAGGATTGCAAGCTGCTTTATTATTAATAATAATAATAATATTTTTTGTTGTTGTTCATTGAGGCCTGTGCAGATGACTAGTTTTCTACCAGGTGTCCTCGACTTACAAGAAGCATCATGCCAGTCTAAAATGAATGGGATTGTGGAGCTGGTCTGACTGGGCAGCTCACCTGGGCAGACTGGAGCTGTGATCTGAATTGTGCTGGTTTAGGTTTAAGTCTAGTCTCCTACAGTGCAGCTTTGCAGTTAAAATGAAATAGTTGAAAATGGAATAAATTGCATCAAGTGGGTCCTTTGATGTCAATCAGCTGCATGTCTGAGCCTGGCTCACATTAGCAGTATATCAGGAGGAAGGTGGCATTCCCATGGATCCGTGGCTAGAAGAGCTTCTAGTGTGTGACAAAGTGAGTTGTGGCTGTCACTTTTAAATGCTTGTTTTATTCTTCTGTTTATTTGTTTTTAAAGAAGACAGGAAGATGGGGGAGGATTGAGGACAGCTTTGTATTCCTCCTGTCTTTCTAAAAATGTCAGACTTAAATTTTACTGATTCAGTATTGCAGAAAAAAAAATTTATCTCTGATAATTTTGTCTCCCCTGTTTCCCCTAGAGCTTGCATCACCCATTTTTTTGTTTCAAATCATCTTTTACGTAGGCCAGAAAAGAAATATCAAGAAGCAGAATTGCAGCTGTGGTAACTCTGTACAGTTCCCTCAGTGGGGAGCAGCCAGGTACTGGGCTGTTATTGGGGTTGGTGCACAGGCATCCATATCCTGCCAGGCCATGAAGCCAGACATAATCTTCCAGTCCTAGAACACTGAATCAATGCTAGGAAGTGATGCACAGGAAAGTACAAACCTCTCTCCAGTGCAGACATTTGTAGGAGTTCCCGTGGGGTCTCGAGGGCTCCGGGGAATGGTCTCTTGGCTCTGTGCTTCTTTGCTCTCATGCTCTCCTGAACATTTCCAGTGTTTCCACCTTCTTCTGTCCAAAATCAGCATTGCTGTGCTTAGCACTCAGCTTTTTCGAAGTAACAACCCAGTTGCTTATGTTCCATCACCTTTTGGTCCATCTCAGCCCAGATGCCTTTTTCCCTCACACTTGTACAAATCTGTGTGCTGCACTGGCAGCGAGGCCTCTTCCCTCCCCGAACCTCAATGGCATCACTTTACACACAAGTATCAATTTCTGCATGGCTGGTGTCAGCTTTCCTCATGTTAAAGAAATGTTAAGCACCATTAACATAATCATACATGTCACTGGCAGTGAACATACCTTCAGAGGTGCCTCAGTGAGTGCAATGTGAGCTGCCCTCCAGCTATGCAGAACAAAAGGTTGTGTGTTAACAATATTAATGGCTGCATGAAACCAGTGCAGATGAAATCAGGCTTACTTTTAATCAGTCTTCAGGGGTTTCATGTGCTGAGGCTATTTGTTTATAGTCGAGGCCAGGTTGTGCCAGAATCTATTAAGCACAGGGAACATGATCAGTCCATTTTTTTTTGCTCATTCCCAATGTGAGAAAAGGAGACACTCCATGGCAAGGAAACAGCCTGAAATGATACTTTGCAGAGCATCTCCTGGTCTGAGTGAGGCTGGGATACAGCAATAAACACCGTGACAAATCTGTAAAAGATCCTTTTAACATCAGTGATTCTACTTACATCTGTAAGCATCAAAGCTAAATGTGTCTGTGGGTTCTCTGGGGGAGTCCTCAACCTCTTCAGGGGGCTCTGTCTCATAAGGGCAAGAAAGGGAATGTCAGGTAGAGATAAATACAGCAGGTCATCATTTGCTTGTGGGTTGTATATTGGTAAAACATAAGTCACTGATCACTGACTTGCGTGAAACACTTCCGTTATTCAATACAAAAAGCACTGTTTCCTTTAATAGAAAGCTAAATTCATTAGGAGGGTTATTTTCTTTCTGTTCTGTGAATATTAGAAGTGTCATCTCCTATATATCAACTGGAATCTCTTAACTGTCATACTTCTATGGCATGGGGGATGCTTTTAAAAAATTATTTTCTTATACAAATCCACTGAGATGTTTAAAAATTAGAAGTTTATTCTTGTAACACTGAAAGAATTTTCATGTTTCTGCTCTTGCAAAATGAACAAAAATTCATAGTGGAATGTACAAGTGTACCAGAGTCCAAGTCAAAATTTCAGACTGATATTTTACAAAACTAGCCATTTTCAATCTATATATTCAAAATGCTTCCATTTATCTGTTAAAAAATGTTGTTCAGATACACTACAATATGTGCTTCCAGACATTCTATGGAAGAGCAAGGAGGAATATCAGAACAGTGTGGGTTGGGTTTCGTTTTGTTTGTTGTTTGGTTTCTTTTAAGCTGATAATAGTTCTGCAATTTTATCTGCCTGCGCTCAGTACCAGAGGAACTAATTGAAATTTTAGGCCTGATTTTATACGGTGCAGATTAAATATATGTTCCTAAAATCAATGACCATGAAGAAAAATCAGTGCATAATAATGCAGATAGTTGATTACAGTTTGCAGCCAACAGTGAATATTGCTGTTCAGAACTGTGCCCTCTTCATGTGCCTTTGTGTAGTACTCTAAAAAAAAACAGATTTGCTCTCCAAGGACACACACACCCACGTGTTCCTTGCTTAGCAGGAGCAGATTACAGGTGAAGCAATGACCTGAGAGATCTTGACCTTTGCACTACCCTGATCAGGCTTTTACGTTATTCCTTCCTCTCCTGTCTGTCTGAAATAAATAAATTTAGCAAAGTAAGTGTCAAATTAGAGTCTGAGAGAAGTTGGAAACCAACCAGTTGTGCTTCCAGCCAACTTCAAAGAGTGAGGATGTTTTTTTTCTTCCTTCTGCAACACAGAATCTTGTGGATATGGGCTCCAACTGTTTCTCTGAAGTTAAGTTTTTAGGCTGCTTAAAGATTGTCTCTATGCTTTTCTCCCCCCTTTGTTTCTTTCTACAGAGTCTTGGCCAACTCCAGGGCTACCCGGTGATCATTAGCATTTCAGCAGGAGACAATGAATGGAGAGGCACATATGTCACCTGTTCCACGGTGACACTGCAGCCATCGCTGCTCTGCGGGGGTGCTTCAGGGATGCTGAGCATCAGGGGGCTGAGATTCCTGGAGAGAAAGATCTGGGGATTTTTTTAAGAACTAAATTGCATTCCCTTAACAAGTGATCAAATATGCAGGAAGAAAAATGTCTTATAAATCACTTTATCCTGCTTCAAATGATTTTTTAAGAAATACTAAGTTAAATCCTAGCAATACACTAAGATGTCTTTCAGCAATCAAATGTGACAGCAAAGAATGGACTTTCATTTTCACCTATTCAAAGTGATGAATTGGGACTTTTTTTTCCCTAATGTTCCACATCCTGCTGCCATTAAGGACAATGACAAACCCCTATTGACTATAGTGGGGAACTGTTTGGCTTTTTATCAGGGCTAAATTCTAATTAAGCCTGAAAAAATAGGTCTTCAGCCAACTGTACTTTGCCATGCCAGTATTACATCTGGCCCGCACATCTTTACATTGTGCATATTCAATCTCCTGCTGCTGCTGGAATTTTCACGGGCTTTGCCCCATGCTATGGGCACCTGGAGTTGTTCCGAGATGCTGAGCAGTGGATCTTGCTGAAAAGGTGTAGAAAGGTGAGGATGTTCACACTCTGGAGAGGTGCCAGTTGATCACCAGGGGGCTGCAGCATCCTTCACCTCTCTCACACGTTGATTCTGCTCATATGTGGGAAGTCCTTCCTTTCCACTCCTTGGGACTAGGACTTGGGAACATCCACTCCTCCGTCCCCTTGGGTGGATGTTCCTCACCCTTCCCAGACCATGAGCTGCCCTCACTGTGCTGCCCTGGCTGCTTGCACACACGTGTGAGCAGCAGGTGTAGCTCTGATGGCAGCATGGACTGCCCTTCCCTGGATCATGGATCATACTTCCCTGTGGGATGAGGGACAGTGATGTGCCGAGCTTATTAAACGCTCTGTACTGCAGTCCCGAAGTGACTTCAATCCCGCCTCCTGCTTCCTCTCACCTTCCAGGCAAGAGAGGTAATGAGTGAGCAGAGATGAGCAGAGGGGCAGTACCAAACCTTCGTGTTCAGACAGGGGCAAATTAAAGATAACAATGCATTGCTGAGGCTGGAAATTGCAGGCAGGCGGAAGATCAGCGTTGCCTTTCCCGATTGTCAAAGACACTGCTCACTCCCTGCTCATCCAGCTCATGGATTTTTTTGATTTTCTTCCACTGACTTTGAAATTAATTTATAACCTGTTCCAAGAGCTTACCTTTGTTGAAATGCTTCTTACTTCCTACAGTCAAATTTGGATGGTGGCCCTGATTAAAGTATCATTTGCTTTTGGGTACTGCCAGCCTCACAACATTAGGAAGGTGGCAATAGCATAGGAAGCACGAGGTTTGTTTCTTTATTATTCTTTTTCCTTCCTCTGCCTTTTATTATCTTTTCTCTTTTCTTAAGCCTCTGAGGAATTTCGGGAGTAAGTTCAAAATTCTCTTTCAGAGCCATAAAGTTCCTTTCCCGTTTCAGAAAAGGAAGAAGGTTTTATGGAGTTTTGTGTCTGTGGTTTGTGTGTGACGGCTCCAGGAGCTGGGTGATGTGATGCCACAGTGTGTTTCTATTAACCCATTTTTTGGATAAACCTGCTTATAGTCAAGCATCAAGTACCTTATCAGTGTTTACTTTTGTTTTAGGTGGATGGCTTACACTAACTTCTAGTTAAGTGCAAATGCTGACACGAAGTAGGCAGCCATCAGGGATCAGCCAGATTGTTTGGATAACTCTTCCAATTAACTGTGTTACTTTGCAAAGAGAGAGTTTAGATAACCAAGAGAGGCTGCATTTCATAGGATATATATATATATATGTGTGTGTTTATTTATAGTTCCATATGCATACTGCTTCCTGTGTTGGAGGGGACAAAGAAGGACACTGTTAGTCCTAAAGATACATTGGAGTGCAGGGGGAGAGAAAAGGGCTTTGTTCTTCTCTACTTTGTGCTATGACAGAAAAATTGAATGACTTTCATAAATGTTTCTTCTTCATGTTTGACCCTGTGGGTCCCACTCATGAGTGTATTTAGGGGGAAGATGCCTCCAGTGTGCTGTGCCCGCCAGCTTTGCTCCCCATTCCCAAGGATGGCACAGTGTGTGCTTTATTTCAGTGTGTGTATGTGTGGCTATTCCTATATGAATATTTTAAAATGGTTTATGGTGGGGAAAGGAGGAGAAACAAAGGGCTTATCACATTTTCTTCTTTAAAACAACAAAATGGAAATCAGTGGCTTTGTAGGGATCAAGGATGCACTAAGTGTGGTCAGCCTCACTCTCCAGGAATGTACCAGCCTTTATCCAGGATCTCTGTCTGATGCTTTGTGCTTATTAGAAGTCTGAATGGCACTTCATTTCGGAGTGACACTTCATTTTCCCAACTGAGTCGATTAGGAAGATATCCCCATCTTCAAATCTTTGTGCTCAGTTTTTGTTTTTTTTTTTTTTTTTTTTTTTCCCTTCTTGCTTGGGAGGGGGACAAAAAAAAGGAAAGGTAGGGAGGGGGGGGGGGAAAGAAGGGGGAGAGGGAAGAAAAAAGAAAGCTTTTCCCTTTAAAGCAAAGCCTTTCTCGGGCTTTGCCTCTTTCCCCAGAGTGGGGCGAAGCGAGAGGTCCGGTGAGATGATTGCCAGGATCATGTGGTGCGTGCAGTGGGTGCTGGAGAGCCGTGTTTATCCAGGGCCATGTGGAGGTGGGCGGGTGCCTACCCGGGGACAGGGGACAGGAGAAGCTGGGCTCCTGCAGCAGCCACGCTGTGAATAGCCCACATTGACTGAACTGTCTAACCGGACTAATTTGCTGTGCCTGTGGGCTTGATAAAAGAAGCAGCTGCTGGAAAGGGCTCGCTCAGATGCATGTAGATGAGGCTGTGGACTGCCAGAAGGATCCAAGCAGAATTTATTTTTTTTTTTCCTTCCTTGCTGCATTTCTGCTAGGATCCCTACCTCCGGCTCCCGTGAAGTTGCATTGATCAGGTAAACTCTTTTAGCTGCTGCCTGGCTTTGGGGCCGGCTGGCCGGCGTGCCAGCCCCGGGATGGAGAGCGGGATCAGCGGGCTGTGCTGCAGGGCTGGCAGGAACAGCTCCCTTCGGAGCAGACACACATTTTCACTGCTCCCCGCAAGCTGCCAGTCGGGGAGGCTTTGAAAATTGTGCAGCCATGTTACACAGCCACAATTATTTCCCCTTCTCCCTCTCTCCTCCCCATTTAATTTTGCTGTGAATGAGGCTAAGTCTGGTATTTCTCGTTTGCATCTGCCGATGCACCAGCCAGCCATGTTTTTCCTATGATTATGTGCTGTGCTGGTCTTGCTGGGAATGCAAAGATGTTCGCTGTCCTTTTGGAGTCAAGCCGTTTACGTCTCCTCCTGAGGAGGGAAAAAAAAAAAAAAAAAAAAAAGGAAAATATCTGTAGCATGCTGCATGGATTTCTGTGAGCGCTGGGGACGCGGGTTACAGGGCTCGTTTGGAAGCAGGGGGAAGACGAGAGCTGAAGGCTCCCCACATCCCCTCACCCACCAAATTTGATTCTTTGTATTAAAATAGGTGTTGTCCCATATCACCCCCCACCCCTCAATCCCTACGCCCTCCCATATTTGCATCTATTTTTAAGTGTTGATTAAATAAAGCTATGGCTCAGCTGGACAAAATTAAGAAGGAAAAGGATGAAAAGGATGGCCTTTTGTGTGGAGATCTTTTGTGCGGCTCACCCGCCCCCCTACAGCTTCCCGGGGTAGTACCAGCAGCCTTTAGTTTAACTGGCTGCTGCCTGCAAAAACAGCTTTGCAGAATTTAGGGAAGGGGTGCAGGGGCGGGGGGGGTAGGGGGAGCTGCGATGTGTCTGCTTGCAGCGTGAGAGAGATGTTAAATGGGATTGAGAATCTGCAGACTGGAAAATGCTGCACAATTTAACGGAAAGGGTATTACCTGCAGGGATTAACCCTATTTACCGACAGTCTCTTCTCTTTCTGTTTCTGCACTTCACACTCGCTGTGTAATAGCTGTTGCGTTTCTGCAGCAAGAGCCTGGGTGCTTTGGAGCACGGGAGTGATTTTACCTGACACGTTTGAGAAATGCCCTGTAAATGCCTTAAAACCCGAGTGTTCCATTTCTCCTCGAAGGAAGTGTTAGGAGGTGTTGTCCCTCCCTGCAAGACGTGTTAATCAGCAGGTTACACCTTGAGAACTTTTATGAATGAGTACAGAATTCACTCTCTATGAATATTTTCCCACTTTTCCCCACTTAAAGTGCTTCTGCCCCAAATGTGTCTATGTGCAGTCCTGCTTGTAAGTATTGCCACTTTTGGGGTCACAGCTGGTTTGTTGTGGTGGCATTCATGGCTCCTGTGTTGTGGCAGGTGCTCGGTCTCTGAGAGAGCCCTGGCATTCCCTTTTGCTTGGGGAAGTGCTGTTTTATCCCCACAAATACATATAGGTCGAGATCCTGGTTAAATGGGGGGGATTTGAAGCTGTTCGTTGCCTGTACTGGAGGGTGGAGCATCTCTTTTTATATTAACCTGAGTTTCAGGCTCTGCTGTTTTAAAATGTGGGGGAGCAGAATACCTTGAGCACTGTGTCCCACTGGAGACCAGAGCACTTAGTTCAGGGGTGCTTGTATGCTCTGCTTTCCCTCATCTGTGCTAACTCACACCTGAATACAGAAATTTGCCTTCACAGCCTGATTGCTGGTGGTTCTCACAGCCAGAAGTGAGCGTGTTGTAAATTGCAATGTGCCAATATGGGTTGTATCTAAAACCTGATTTTCTCTATCTCATTGTAAAAACTAGGAGTAGCTTTGGATACACATCATTTATCCCTGCAGGAATATGGGGGTGTAATTGTACAAACATTTTCCAGGGTTTCAGAGAGAGTGGAGTGGGTCCAGGCCATTCCTGGAGGGATCTAAACCCAGCAGGCTAAGCTTTGTTGTTCAGGATGTCACTGCCTGATTAATCCCTTTTCTTGTGGGATATGGGCTGAGCAGAGATTGGCTATTGTCAATGTGAATTATGGAGTGGATGAGCATGTCATCTGTTGCTTTTAGTGGTATGCACCCTACAATACTGAAGCAGGCAGTTGAAACAAGCTGAAAGGCATCTGAGAGAAGGAAAACAGCAAAAATTGTGAAACTTCAGGTTGCCTATGGACTGTCTCACCAGAGGGGGATGCTTTATGGGGATTCAGATGCCTCTGCTAGGTTAACCACATGAAAACGTAAGTCTGATTCAGTTATCAGTAGGATCAAAAAAAAATCAGCTATCAATTTTAAAACAACAGCAACAACATATCATTGCATAGAAAGGCAGTTTTAATTTTCCAGTTTCTGGGTAAATTTCCAACTGTTCTTTTTATCTGTTTTTTGTTTGCCTTTGTTTTTCTCCCAGATGAAAGCAGGTGAACATAGAAATGAAACAATGAGATGAACTGCACGTAGAATATTTCAAACTAAAAGTGTAAAGTATAAAATTATTAAAAATTAAAAAAAAAAAAAACACACCTCTTTTCTGCTGTCATCTGCCTTGCAGGCATAATTAAAGCTAGGACCAGTTTTCAGACAGAGCAGTGATTTTCAGCTTTATGGTGTCATTTTTAAGCCCTTGTTGGTTTCCTTACCGGCGGCTGGTGTCTGGATGGATGCATGATTGGAAAGCCAGTTTGCAGTATGAGGTGCTGTGTTTCAGCTGTCCCTTCACAGTGTATTTCAAATACTGGTCTTCATGTGTCTTCTAGCATTTTGTAGGATGGTGATGTTCTCATACCATTTTCTTAGGTTTCAATTAGAGGAAAAAAAAAAAAAAAAAAGGAAAGAAATAGCTTTTCAAGATTTTGGATAGTAATAAGTAGATAAAAAAAAACAAACAAACAAACCCTCCATGCGACTACCTAAAAGAGTTTCACCCATGATGATGATCTGCTGTATAGGTTGTCACTCTGCTTAAATTCCACAGCAGAACTGTGACACCATCTGTTCCCTTTCACTGTGTGCAAAAAATGGTTTCCTTTCATTAGCATTAAGCTGCATAAAGAGACTGGAGATCTAGAAATATCCCAGTCTTTCCCTGACACATACCTTCTTATGACAGAGTTCATTGCAAACATCACTCCTATTCCTAAGAGAATGGGAGGGTTTTAGTTATATTTTATTAAAGACCTTCGAATAGCAGGGAAATAAAATAAAAAATCACCCCATCCATATATTGCAATGAAACCAGAAAGCTTTCTGAGATGTGTTAAGATGATGTTGATTCAGAACAGCTGTCTTTACTATTGCATCCCCTGAAGGCAGTAGGGCTGCTGTCTGCCAGTGTTGGTGGTATCTGGACTGCTTTGGGGCCTCTGGGATGCAGTGATTTCCTCAGTGTGGGTCAAACCCCACTATGCCCATCCTCAGAATGTGACATTTTATCTTACAGTAGTCCTCTTTTCACTAAAAATTCAGATCAGAGACCTCTGCAAAGTCTTTGTAAGGTCCTCAGATGTAGAATTTTTCTGAAAGTTATGCATTTTGCTTTCATTGTCTCTTTTCATTGGCCACACTATGTTTTAATGCTATTTTAATGCCAGTGCAGTGACCTCTTGGTGATGACACAGAGATGTGAATTCAGCACTGCCTTATTGCAGGCTCATCCCCTGCCTACCAGGATAACCAGGTAGATAAATGTTAGGCATAAGAAATCAACATCATTGTTCTCTGAAATGCTATCTATATGTAAATCTGTGGTGCCATTTATTCCCCTTTAAAAGTTGCAAAGCACTTTCAGCTCCTGTTTAGTGGTTGCTTCCTCTGAATTACATGAAGCAGTGAGAGAGGTCAGCCAATGCTGTCCTGTGGGAATGAACCTCTTTTTGTTGTTGTTCCAATAGGCTGTTGCAAATAACATTGGAGATGCAGCGAACATAGAGCAAGACAAGCCACCAGAATTGCACTGCATACCCAGTGGATCTCAGTATAAAATATTAACCAGGCACTGCAGATCTCAGTTGTCATCTCCTCGTGTGTTACAAGGCACAGAGCCCCACTCTGCCCCTTCCTCCCAAAGGTCTCAGAATTAAAATATTTGTTAGCTGTGATTAATAAAGACACCTGACTGAGCCCTTGTCAGGGAAGTCTGTCAGCATTTTGGATCAGGTTTAAGGATCAGACTTCAGAGCTTGATAAGCACAAGTCTAAGCTGGAGGGAGTGCAACATACTTGGTTTAAGCTTATGCCAACTGGTGAAATTCAGTTCCTTTGGATGTGACAGGGAACCAAATTTTGTAATGACTTTTGTCATTTTTAAGTCATGTTTGTCATGACTTTAAAAATTGTTTTGCCCAATTACCTTTTAGTGATTCCTATGTCCTTTAAGCCCCATTAGTTCTTCTCATTTCTCTTTTTCAGTGGTGAAAAGAGCATTGTTGCTCAGGTGCATTTTGAAACTTCAGTTCTGGTGACATATTCCATTCCAATCCAATTTAATACCACCACAGCTCTTTCTCTACAAACTGGCAGGCTGAGGTGAATGAGCTGTCAAGGTGTAGGAACTTAGCTTGTCATGCAGTCACAGGGAAAGTCTTCTAAAAGAAGATAGACTCTTGGATTTTTGTGCTGGATTTGTCTGAGCAGCTGGTAATTTCTTCTTCATCCATCTAGTGAGGGCCTGCTAGTTCCTGGTCAAAAGAGCAGCATGTCCTCAACATAAAGCATGGTTTGGTTGGTGAGTTTATGCCTTATAAAAAGACTTAGGTCTGTGGGATGCTTTTGTGCATGACTTGTTTTCTTACAAATGGAGCTGGCATGAACTCTTCTCCACCAGGACCTTCTCTCCACCTAAGCAGCAATTTGCATTAAATGTGTCAGAGCTGAATAAGTTTTAAATTTTTCTCCTGTTGCAAAATAAAAGGTCGGATTTTTACTACTCAGATTAATTAGGGAGAATTTGACTACAGCAATATCATGACAATGGGAAAAGAAAGGCAGGTCTTTGTAAGTGACTACACTGTGAAAGTCCTGGGAGCAAAATTAATCCTGTGCAAAGCAGTTCTGATTTGGGGAAATCCCCAGGAATGGCTCCTCTGAATTCTTGCCTGAATCACATTGCTTCAAGTCACAGTTCTTAAGATGGCCTACAAAAATATGGAATCTAATTTGTGGCAGCAATTTATGATCCAGTGTATAAGGAACTGATTTGAGATAGAGATGGAGGAGGGAGGATGTGTTGGGATTCAAAATGCTGGGCTGCAGATTTTGCTCATCATGACACGGAGTTAGCACCCATCCTTCCAGCCTGTCCTGGCACAGAATTGCCCCTGTGGAGTCCTGAGGGCAGTTGAGCTTTCTGGCCAAGTGTGGGAGTGAGCTGCATCCTGCCACGCCAGTGATGGGTGGGTACCCAAGAGCCAGTCCAGCCAGTGGGAGAAAAATGGTGTTTAGTAGAAGGAGGCTTGAGGAGGGGTAAAGCCATAATGCTGAAATGTACTGAATATCCCTCAGTTATGCTCCGAAAAGAATCAGATCTTCCCCTCAGTGTGTGTTGCTGCATCTTGCAGATGTATTGAAAATCTGTGTTAGAGCTGTGAGCAATTAACACATTTCCTGAGGACACATGGAGAGAAACTAAACTTGCATGTGATCTACCACGGTTCTGCCTTAATAGATCTTGGCTTTACCTGTGATTTAAAATGGCTTTACTGACACACAGCCACAGTCAAGTGGTGCTGCTCTGGTTGTGTGGAGAGGATTCATGGTGCCAGTGCACCTGCTTACATCCCTGATTTGAGTAATTTGCTGGGATGCTGTGAATCTTCCCATTGCAATGGATACAGACTTTGACCCAAATTCAGACTGGCAGTTTTCACCTAGAAAAGGGTGGTTTGGCTTCTCTTTATGGAGATGCCTTCAGAAAAAAACACAGGTAATGAATACAGTTGGATGGGAAACAATTCTCTTTCCTTCTAAGTATTTTAAGGAGCAAGAACATTTTTATAAGTTCAAGACCTATTTCTCTTGAACAAAAATGAGACAAATTAAAAATAACCCTCACTGCAGCCAAAACACATGCCAGGGAGAGAATGGGAGAACTGGCCTTTAATAAACTGGATTGGTGCTAGCACCCTGCTCCTGGAGCACGGAAAGCACATCCAGTTCGTGCACTGCTCAGTGGAGACAGGTGCACAGCAGAAGGAAAAGGGCTGGGTGAACGTCTGCATGAGGGAGAAACAGCAGGTAAGAGCATTTCTTGGAGAAGAGGGGAGGGTGGAGATGAAAAGCAGTAGAGCAACTTTTCTGATCTGGGGAATGTTTTTCAGATAGTGTGGCATGGAGGAGGAATAAAGATAGTTGATTTTTTGGAAGAAGGCTCCCAGTCTCAAGCTTTAGAGATTTGAGACTGATTTAAGATTAAAATTATGTGATCTGAACATATCAGTGACTTTTCTCTGAAATTAGAGTTCCTGATAACTCTTGGATGCTGTGCATGTGCTAAGACCTCATTCAAAACATTCAAACATAGATTTTAGTACTGTGCTGGATTGAGGCCACCATGATAAATAAAAATGTTAATGATTTTCCAGGCTCATACTTAAAATTCAGTGGTGGAAGTTTGCAAACGGATTGTGCAGATTGCCAAATTAGGTCCAATTACTCAAATTTAGATGAGCTTAGCATAAAACATACAAATGTGTTCAATGCAGTATTCTGCTTAGGTCTGTGATTTCATTTCACCAGGCTTATATTTGCATGAGTTCATTAAAATTGGTTCCATTTCTTTTTCCCTTAGCATCGCTTTGAAAAAGTGGTATTTGAGCTGGGGAAAAATAGTAAAGAACAGACTTGTAATTATAAAATGAAGCTAACTGGAGTCATGCAGCAATGGTGTGGTTCATTCTGTCAAAAAGGGAACTGGAGAGCTCATTACTGAGCCCAAAGTTCAAACTGACCACTCTTTATTGAAAGTTCCTGGTGTAGAAGTCAATTAATTGCAACCTTCTACTCCATGGTTTCCCAGTCTCTGAAAAAAAAAATTCCATTTCAGCAGGACTGCTCTTGGTTTGTATTCTAATTAATATTTATTTTTCTTATTAAAAATAAGAACTTGAACAAGGAAGCAGTGCTCGTCTTCTGTTTGTTAATCCTTTTTGGGGAAAAAAAAAAAAAAAAAAAAAAAAAAAAGTCGTCTCAGCCCAAACAAATGAGAAAATCTCCAGACAGACTAAAGGCTTTAATGAGGTTGTTACCTCTCTCTAAAGCCACACAACCCTTTCAAAAGGTGATGGCCTGGCATCTCCTGGAACATGGAGACATGCCTACTTGTCTGTATTAATGGCTTTATTTATTGTTGTATAAGGTATCCAAATGTCAGAGTAATATTTATGTTTATTTAGAAGTACCACTTAGTGCTCCAGTAAGTTATGGTTTGTTATTTGGAAGTTATTTTATCTAGTTCATGGTCCAGATGTGAGAAAGCACGCTTACTTTGCATGCAAAACCACTTTTTCAAAAAGAGCTGTAATACAGCTCTACACCCCCCATATGGGTATCTGTATTGGCATAAGAATGAATTATCCGTGCTGTGAGTCTGAACACTTTTAAATAGCAGTTTAAACAGTAATCTCCAGCAGTCTCAAAGAAGCCCTAATGTTTAATAAATTGGTAACGAGCGGCTTAAAAAGTATATTATGGTATCATAACAGCAACTTTGTAATCGAGATTGCAAACTGTTTTTCTGCTGCAAGCAGGTTCTGACAGTCTGCTCTCACTCAGCCTTCTCCAAAGAATGGGTTTCAACTTGAAATTCCTTGTGTGTGATGGGAGGGGGTTGTTCTACTTCTCCCAGTCCCTGTGTGCTGAGGGTGACTGCCCAAGGTGTTTCCTCTCATTCTCCTGTTTTGTCAAGATGAAGTGATTTTGCTTTTGAAAATGTGCTCTGGCTCTTGGATAAAATTGAGTATGTCAGAAATTGTTTAGTACAGGGAAAAAAACCTTGTTGTTTGGTTGACTGCCATGACAGTTATGCAGGTGTTTTCAGAATAGTGGGATTGTTTGCAGGATGTAAAAATTCCTGAGACAAATCTTCTCTGACCTCAGTAAACCATGTAAACCTTAGTTACCGCTGGCTGTGGTAGCTTAAATACCTTACTGTAGTCATAAAATTAGCCATGAAAATAGAATCTGATCTCTGGAGAGTCCAGAGTGTCCTATTTCCCCACTACTTCCCAGTACAGCACCCTTAATAATCCAGTGTGTGCTGGATCTGCCTTTGTTAGTGCAGCCCCTTTCGGCGTAGGTGCTCCGGTGCCATGTGCTTGGGAACAGTAGCTCCATTATTTGTGGAATGATTCCTGGTGAATGCTAACATTGCAGCCACTTCCTCTGAGTGCCCTGGTGCTGTCAGTGTGAGTTTTCGCAGGGGGAGATGTGAGTTTGTGGGGAATGCAGTTATATTTTATGTTTCCACGCTGTCACCACCAAACCAGGCAGGGCAGCCTGGGCAGGCATGTCTGGCACAAGTGGTTCTCAGTTGCTTCCTCCGTGAAAGCTGTTGCTTATTCATTTCATTTGTTTCTCTGCTGTAGTTTGGAATAAAACCCCCTAGAAAATCCAGACCTTCAAGTGATAATTGCGTGAAGTTTTGAGGCTGACTTCAGTGGCTGAGCTGTGAAACAGAGAGTTGTAAATAAGGGCTGCACTTACCCTTGGACAGCAGTCTGCAATGAATGTTCCAGCGTTTTCACTCCGTCACTTCCAGCCACTCACTGATTGTATCGTCCTAAGTTGCCTCATCTAAAAAAACTGTATTGCTAGTTTTTCCATGGCTCCCAGGAGTGCAGGTAGCCTTCATGGGGCAAGCAGTGTGCCCTGGCTGCCACCAGCCCTGTCCGTGGGACAGCCTGGCTCCCCGGCCGTGCCAGCCCCGCTGCCCCGCACGCAGAGCTGTGATGTGTTTGAGTTCAGTGGGAGCCAAGGTATTTGACACCTCTGAAAAGTGAGCTTTATATCAAATAGACTGTTCAAGCACTTTATAAAAATGAAGTCTTTGGGCATTCCCATTTAAATCAAGACACCAAACTGAGGCACAGGAGGGAAAGCCAAAGAAAGAGGCGGCTGCAAAACTCTGAAGCCTTCCAGTGTTTGGACCGAGATTGCTCTGCCAGGCCTGTGCCCTGCTAGAGAAGCAGTGGGGACAGCAAAAGTAACCAAAGAAAACAGTCACTGAAAAGAACATTTAGTCTGGACTTCTAATCAGATATGCTTTGAGGCTTCTCTTTGCCTTTGGAGGTCAGAAGGGGCTCTCATCTGCAGCTCATTTGGCCAAAATTCATGTGACGGAGGGCAATGTTACCTGAAAACCAGGTTTTGTTGGGATGGAGGTATGGGGGAAAATATGGTCCAGATAGCATGATATCTTCTGGGTGTCACCTCCTTCACAGGGAAATACAGGACATTTCATCTGTGGGGACTGGCTGGCTGTATGCATCACCCTAACTTGTGTCATGTTGTTTTGTGCTATTCCTCCACGAGAAGCCTCTGAGCTGATGTCAGTGTATTAACTCAGGAATCTCCCTCTTGTGTCTTCCACCTTGAGATTTAGCAAGCTTTACCTAAATTTGGATTGCAGGACTTGAAATATTTCTTGGTCTTCGTGTTTAAGTGAGATGCATCAGGGCCATCTGTATTTCCTCCAAATTCATGCAGAAGTAATGCTGCAAGTCCCTGCATTTCTAGATAGAGAAATCAGGGCCATCGCTGTTATGCACTTGGAGACATTAGAAATTGTCCTAATTAAATTCAATTTAGGAGATAAAATACTGTGGGTTCTCTTAGGTTTGTTGAGAAACCAAGTTAAATGTTTACATTTACTCAATCTGTGAAGCTCCTGGGGTGTGGCTTAATGGGCAAACCACAGCAGTTCAGGTATGTAGGTGGTGGTTGCAGATATGTGTTTCTGACCTTCTTCTGTAACCTTGGGAAGCTTTTCCTTTTCTGTAAAATAGGGTTAACAATACATCTCTGCTTTAGCAAAGTGCCTTTAAGGGACCTGATGAAGTGCTACATACAGCCAGGCCAGGATAAGAGCCTTTATCTGCTGTGTCAGTTATTCCTATTCTATGGCTGGCTGCTGGGGGAATAAACAGAACCTGTTCCTCTGTGTTACAGGAGTGCCCGAGTTCACGTCTGTTCTATATTTAAACATGCACTTACATGTTTTAAGACATACTTCTTTACCAGTTTTATTATTAAGCACATGTGCCTTTTATAGTGTCATTGGGACCATAAAGTTCGAATGCTGGATGCAGAAAGGGGAGAGCAAGAAAACCTTTTAACCTGCACGTTATTAGAAATCCATTTCAGATGATCCCTGTGGAAATGTTACTGATAGTTTTGTTTCTGAGGGCAGACAGTAACTAGTCATGGTTTTTTCCAGAAAGGAAATGCTATGAGCCGTGCAAAGCCTAATGAAGGGGAAGTGGCTGATTTATTGTAAACAGTTATAGCTTTCTGATGTTGCCCGGATTTTATGTTAATCTTGTTGTGTGGACTGTGTGTTGGGAATAATTGAGAAGGGAAGATTGAGTAGCTTTTGTAGTCCATAAATTATTGCCTAGTGAGTGTAGGTTATAGTCTTGATCAACTTCAGCACCAGTTTCTTTTATAACTTTTCCAGAATTTTAGCTATTTTAATATACCAAGTTATGATAAATAATAAAGTTCAGAATAGAATTGTGTCCTATAGAAGATTGCTTTAAAGGAGGGATTCCTTTAAACCTGAAGAAGAGAGGACAGGAGGAAGTGAGACATTAAAGAAAACCCAGTCTATGTAAAGTGTAAATTCTCTCATTTGAATTGTGAGCATATGTTTCTTTAGATATAAAGACATACAATGGCAACAGCACTGCTGTATTTCCTGCTGTTGCAGAAACTGGGAATGGCACATAAGACCTTCCATGCTGGGAATGATCAAAAGCCTCCCCCAGGTTTTTGGCTCATCCTTTGGTCTTAAAATGCCTTTTGAAGACAACATATGTGGAAGAAGTAAGAGCAGAGGACAAGGTGCCAAGGTTTCTGCTGTGATGCCCGAGCACCACTGAATTCCTGGAGCAGCTGGGTGCAGGGGGAGGTGGGCACCTTTGGGCATGCTTTGAGATGCTTTCCAAAGCCCTGCCTTTGCTGCAGGATTGTCACCAGCTCCTTTTGTTTTCCTCCCGGCCTTTGCAGGGGCAAATGAGCAGTGAATTTTGCATGATCCATAGGTTATCTCTCCACAATGACTCCTGATCAGAAAGAGGCACCATGTAGCTCCTAAATAGCTATTTCATGAGAGTTCTGCTATTTTATGAGAGTTCTGCTGCAATCTTTTAGGGGGAGCACAGCAGAATGTGCCAAGCTTAAACTTGTACCTGCAACATCTTTCTTTATTAACAGGAATTAACACATTAAAAAGGGACTTTAAAGGTTATTATGTAAATAAATCCTAGATTTCAGAGAACACTGGCCTTTCTGTAACTTTTCTTTGAACAGTAAAATATGTGACTTGTATAGAAAGTATGTGGTCGTGATAACTGAGATACACTTATCATTTATACTTGAATTCACCATCTCAGCTAAACTTTGAGCTTGTGACATCTTCTGCTTAAAAAGAAAAAAAAAATCCATGTCCAGCATAAGAAAGTTCTTCTCTTCTTCTTTCTATCCAGAAATTAATCTTCCACGTGACATATTTCTAATATCACCCAGGTAGCTTGGAAATCCTCCTTTTTTCTTACGAAATGCAATGTGTCAGAGCTGAGGACAGGATGGGTGTGGATTTATGCTGCACTGAGCACAGCTCTTCTAGATGCCAAGATGCTGGGTGTTTAAAAAGGTTTCCTAGAGAGCTCAAGAAACAAGAGCTTTATGATACTGAAGCATGGAAATTTTTACCTACTCTATGAGAGGCTCACCTCTAGACTTGAGAGAGAGCTGTGCAATCAGACTTGAAAGCTGTAACACTTAAAAGCTCTCTTTTTTTTTTTTTTTGGTGTTTTATTATTTCCTGCTGTGTTCCTATATTGATGTAAAAACATGTTCTGTTACAGTGCATGTATTTTTATTAAACCAGAGTCTTTCTAATTTTTCTGTGCACCAGTGCAGAAGAAGGAATAGCTGCAGAGGGCTTCAGCAGACTGCTGCTGGGACTGGCCTCTGTATCTCCAGATGGGCTGTGAGGAATAAAGGTTGTGTGAGTTTGTAACAGCTCAGGAGTCCCACTGGTGTTGGTTCTAGCATGGCTTAAACTTAAAGCTAAAGAAGCCAGCTTGTGTACATTGGCCAGCAGATTTGAAACCCTCACACTGTTATTTATTCTTAGTTTAATGTGGGGTAGCCTGAGAAGGGCACATTAGTCACAGGTTGGAGCTGTGCTGGGTGTGAGACACTCAGCATGAAATCAATATGCGAGATTGCCAACAAGATATGATGCAAACTGATGTAAACAGGGAGGGACTCTGTGAAACAACCTGTTGGACAGTAGCTGGTGGTCCTGGCACCTTGACAAGCCACTAGCTGCCAGGAGGGGCCTTGGCTTTTAAACCATGATGGACAAAGAAGGCAGAGAAACCACAGCATGGATGGCTGCTCACCACCTCTGCCTACCTGTGTTACTGTGAGCACAAGGATAGGATGGATGGAGCAAACACTGCTGGTGGCAGATGGATGGAGTGAGATATCAGTGGATATTCTACAACATAAAATAGCAATATGTAAGAGACAAGGGCATGTGTTGACTTAGTAAGGTGTCATAGTAACTGGTGTTTAAAGATCGCTCTTTTTAGAAAAGAGGTTCCACTTTGCTTTTCTCAATGGATTCTCTTTGAATTTCTCAGTTGCTGTGATCCACGCCTGGGTTGATTTTTACTGTGAGGGTGGCGAGGTACTGGGAACAGGTCACCCAGGCAGACGGTGGATTCCCCAGCCCTGGCAGCATTCAAAGATTGATAAGGCCTTGATCATCTTGGTCTAGTGGGAAGTGTCCCTGCTCATGGCAGGCACAGCTGGGACTAAGTGATCTTTAAGGTCTATTCCAACCCCTTAAGATTTTATTATTCTAATGATTGTCAGTTGGGCTCTCAATGAGCTTACTACTCTCAATGAGAAGTTGGGCACTCAATGAGCTACAACTCTCTTGTAAACTCAAAAGCAGCAGAAGCAAAGGTAGAAAGAGATTTTGTGCCATAGCTCTACTTTTTCGTTCCTTCTGCTTGAGGGAAGTTTGGATTTTCTCTACCTTTCACCCTTGGCACTCTTCCATGTTGTTTTTAATTTCAAAGCAACATGGTGCTTTTTGCTCAGTTGGAAGAGTTGGCACATTGTTCTTTTGTGCAACTGAGACAATAAACTGCTGTATTAATCACTTCACACAAGGTAATAAACAATAGCAGAACTGTTGCTTTTCCCTCTCAGGTTTCTACTAAAATAATCCAACTTCCCACTTATATGGGATCTATACTTCCCATAGAAGTGGGAATATACAACTGGATTTAAGTCTCTGTCTTTCCTAGTGTCTTCTGCCTGACCTTGCACCATGTGGGATACCAAAAATCTAATTGGCAGTGTAATTACTAAAATGTGTTCTTACTTGGAAGCATGATTGTAGACAAATTTGTGTGTCATGTACCTGGTAAAGTCTCCTTTAGCTGTGGGGAAAAGAACTGTCCCTGGCATCCTGAGCCATATGGCTTTCTGTGAGATGTTGCTAGGTGCAAGCTGCCTTTCTTCTCTGGCAAGATTAAAAGGAAAAACGAGCTGGGATTGCCTTTTGGAGATGGTTGTTGATAGGATGTGAGAAACCCTTCAAAATTCCTCTTCTCAACATTGCTTATTTTGCTAACAGTACAAAGCATCGAGCACACACCACGGCAGATAAAGGGAATTTGGAAACCACAAGCCCAGACCAGTTTTTCACAGTCATGGGTTTTGATCTTTTGAGGTTGACACTGTTTTACTGTCCCTACCCACTCTTGTAAACACCATTCTGGGAAAGCACAGCAGGAACAAGGATTTCAGAGACAACACATAAAGCTTGCAGGCTGGTGGCTTCCCCTGGTGTGCCCGAGGAAGATGTTGCATTCTTTTCTTCTTTCTCTGCTGAAGGATGGGAGACCCATGTAAAGCCTTTGTCAAGAAGATGTTACAATGAGAAGGTGAGCTGCAGAAAGTGAGCATGTGAATGCATTTAGCCCTAAACTCCAAGGAGGAGTTTTCCTCCTTTATTTCACCATATTTAATTGCACAGTTGGTCTAAGGGGGACTTTGCAGTGAGGTGCTGCAGCACAGCTGGATTTTGGTCAGTGCTAAATGGTGGTAGCTGGGTTTAAGCACTTGGAAATCTCAGAAAAACTCCCATTTTGTTGTTTACTTTAATTTTTGAAAGCAACAAGAGTTGCTTGCTGGAATTTAAATACACTTAAAACAAGTGCCAGGAATGAGCAATATTTCAGGTTAACAGCAATGTTAATGGCAATATTTCTGTTCAGGGCTCTCTTGAAAGCCAGGCACAAAGCAGGAGTGCCTGAAAAGCAGAAAACCACAGCATTTACAGTGGAGAAGGCTGTAGCTTTTCCCTACTGGGACATGGTGCCCATCAACTCAACAGCTGTTCTGCTCTGCAAGGGCACTGCCAAGGTTATTAGTGTCTACAGATTGAGTGGCTTGCTGATGATCTTTTGTGAAGTATTTAATTTCTAGGTGAAGGAAGAAGGAGTGAATAAATTGCTTTATCCCTTGTCAGAGCTCTTCTTTATGAAGTGCAGTCATTTTACTCCCAGTTTGGGATTGGCTTCCGTATTTTTTAATTACAAAATTAAAATATTCTAATGATTAAACTCTGCTCAGGAGCAATAGCAATCTCAAATGTTTAACCAAAAAAAAAAAAATAGGAAGAAAAAAGCTCATACTCTTAAGTTTCAATGTGGGTCATGTACACATGAAGTTTATTACAATATGTTAAAAAACAAGGTCACTTCAGTATTTCAATATTCCAAGGTATTTCTGCAGAATTTCTGTGGCCTGGTGTGCAACTGCAAGTTCTCAGATGCACCAATATTGCTACCATGAGGGAGAGAAAATGCCAGAGATTCAAGGAAAACTGTTAAATTCTTCAAGGACTGGCTGCCCAGAGTAGAATGGGCTTTGGGGAGATTTGCTTATAACAGAAGCCTGCATGATACTTATCTCAGTGAATTGGGCAGACAGAATTGTAACAGGATCAAGAAGTGATCCTGAGCTGATTTTCAAGTGCTTTGGGTGTTTCTTCACTGTCAAAATTTGCTCTTTTTTTCAATGTCAAACCGTGATTTTCATTTTCTTGAATATCACTCAAAATTCATGAGCTGCGAGCATAGATTTGGCTTCCTACACAGTGAGAATTATGTATGCTTATGTGATTTTTTCATTAAAAACAATGGTGGGAAGATTCAAAACTCAGAATTCATAAGAGACTTCATAATAAAAACAGATGCAACCCAGAGGACAAGATTTTCCTTCCAAATTGTATCAGTAGGAATTTTTAAAATAAAACTTGACCTACATTAGCAGTCCCACCTAAAATAGCTCACCTTGCAGGTGATTTTCATGTAGTTTTATTTCCTAGCAGATTAGTGTGCTGATGGCAGAATTTCTTCTTTAATAATGCAACAGAAGTGTAAGGAAGTGTTAACTCAGCTGCCAAGGCAGAGCCAGAGACTTGTGGTTGATTCAGTTGTTGGAAGAAACCTGGATATTGGAAGAGATGGCAGAAGGTGTTGCTTCTGTCTTAGCTGGAGAGAGAACTGTCCTGTGGCAGATCATGGGTATGTGACTGGGGAGAGGGAGGTGATGGAGAATGTACCAGTGAATCTGGAAAAAAAAACCTTTCCAAATTTGAAAGAGTGTCCAGAGACACAGGAGCAGAGATGGAAGAGGGAGAGGAGGGTGGATGCACAATCTCAGTACAGGATGAAGAAGCTGAGTCTGTCAGGTGAAATACAGAAGGATTTACAGTGATAAGGAGGGACTGACACCAAAATTCAGGGCCTCTGAGACAGCCAGGCTGGTGACACTGGGGTGATGATGCTGAGTGGGTTATGCTCTGAGGTAGCATTCATCTCACCTATTTTTTGTGCAGCAAATTAAAGCATGAGCACTACATTTGCCTTCCATTAAGTACCTCTCTGTTGTGTTGTTGTGGTAGTGGTTTTTTTGTTTCTGTTTGGGTTTTTTGGGGGGTTTGTTTGTTTGTTTGGCTGGTTTAGTTTGGTTGGCTTTGGTTTAGCTATGGGCTTGCTTTGAAAATAACATGATATCACTTCCCTGAGCTGTACCAAAATGCTTCATCAGGAAGCTGTGTTCAGACTGCAGGAAACAATACTGAAATTTCATATAAGCCTTCACCATGTGCAAATTTCTGAAAAGACCTCATGCAGTAAGCAGCAAACATGAAGAGGACTCCTTCCATAAATGAGTTTCCTTCAGTTATGAGCATTTTCCATGCTGGATATAAAGCCTTTCTCTTTACCATATTTTTATCTTACTTATCTGGATGTACCTTGTAGAAAACATTATTTTAACTGCAAAATCTGTGCCTCCTTTTACACTGTGCTGTTGTTCTGGGATGTATCATAGCGAGATACAAGGATGATAAGCTGTGAAGCGGCAGCACGTTGAGGACTGGGCCACTGGTAGCATTCATCTCAGACTGCAAACATCTGCATCTGAGCTGATGCTCCAGAAGGGCCTTTAAGGGCAGATTGGTGCTCCTGGGGCTCATCATGAGGTGGCTGATGGCCTGAGCAGTGCCCTGGTTTGAGTGGTGGTGTCTGGTCGCTGAGAGCGCGGGGAGTCTGCAGCGCTGGCTCAGTCTGAGCTGTCTGCCCTGCCAGCAGAAAAGCTGGGTGAGATCAATGCCACCCCAGGACATGAACCAAGCTCCACTGCAGCTGATGATGGCTGGACATTAGGGGACTTCACCTTTGTCAGCAGCAGCAGAGATTTAAATGGCAGCAGAGCAATAGAAGAGGTTTCCAGCAGATATGGCTGAGTGGCTGCTCTGAAAGCACAGTCCTCTGGTTGGGTGCCCACTGAGTGCTAATAAGGTGGCTTGTGTTGCATTATTTCATGAGATGGTGTCAAAGGCTACAGAAGATCTTGTTAGTAGCTGCAGGAGGACTATGATATATTCTGATTGTGTGCTCCCTTCTCCCAGAGGAAAACAGTAATTTAGTACTTTTCTCATGGGAACCAAATACTGGAATAAACTCTGGGGTCATGAAATCCAGTGACCCTGTTCCCTCAGGCAAACACATAATATCATCCCTTTCATAAACTGATCAAATATTTGATCTCACAGAAACCCAGCAAACTACAGGTTATGCTGACAAAAATAAAACAAGCGGAGAAAGAGGCATTGCTCTGTGCCTTTCCCTAGCTCTTTTGTTTCTTGTTTTATGCACTGTGGTGTCAGTACTCAGGGCTTAACTAAGGCTGTAAATATAGATTTTTAAGAGAGGATTTGGATTTGTTTAGTATTTGAACATCTTTGTGCTGTCCGTGGTAATTCTCACCTATCTCCTTGTGGCTTTGAAATGGCAGTTGTGTTTATAAATGGCTTTAAGATAATTGATGAAAGGGGTGATTTGCATGGAGAACAAAGTAGTGCTGAAACTTCCACGGAGACCTATCCACACCTTTTGGTGCATGGGGAAATGTAACATGAAAAGGGGAAAAGGTTTTTTTGTTGGGTTTTTTTCCTCTATTTCCACTTGTCTTTGTTCCTGCCCATGGAGGATGCCCATGAAGCAGAACTGCTCTATTCCCAAGATGATTTTAAACAAGTAATCAGTTGGTCAAAAGGATAAATAACCTGCATCAGCTTCTGTAAGTGGAATAAGGTCCCAGAATTGATATTCCCCATTATTATAAATGACCTTTCCTTATCACCCTGGAGAGGCAGCTAGCTGGCTTCAAGGGTACGTCCTTGCAGGAAGGCTGGGGTGCAGATCCATGGGTAATAGAGCTGGGAGGTTAAATCCAGACCTAAACTGAGAAATAAGTGTAAAGATCTACTGAAGTTTTAGAGCTGATCACACAGCTTTCTATGTGGGTTTTTGGGTTGGTTGGTTGGTAAAATTTTTTTTTTTAATTGTAGAAGATTTGAGCACAAAATAATAAAGAGAAGATCTCATCAACTGCCCACAAGGAAATTTAATGAAGTCCTCTATGAATTTTATTTATTTTGGGTTAGTTACCGTAAATAACCTTTGTTAAGTATTCCAAACCTCTACCAAAAAAAAAAAAAAAAAAAGAAAAAGCCCAAAAAAAAAAAACAAACCCAACTGGGAAAAAGCTCTTGGACTGGGAACCCACCAAACTTTCCCAACACCAGCGTTGGCGAGAGGTCTGGTGCTGGTGCGTTGAGAAGCGCTGGGTGCTCCGGAGGGCAGGATGAGGATGCTCCCCCCGCAGACGCCGCGATGGGCGGGTGCAGCCGCGCGTTGCGCTCCCACCTCCGCATCCCCCGCGCATCCCCCGCGCCCTCTCCGCGGCGGGGCTGCCACCAGCACGCCTTTTCCAGGCAGAAATCCTCCCGGGCAGCAGGTCTGCGTTGCCCACTCCTCGCCTGTGCAGGTTTTTCTCGCCTTCCCTGCCCTGCTGGACATCGCTCCGTGCGCCGGGGCTGGGGCGGCTCCGGCCCCTCCCGCCGCCGTTCGGTGCTGGCAGCCCCCGGCTGACAGAAGCTGATGATTGATGTCAAGGCTGCGAGCAAACAGCTGCTGATTTGATTATTACTGTTTCGTCTCCTAACCTTTGGGAGCATTATGGGAATACTTATTCACCTTGTCACGCTTTAATGGCATTTGGTGCGGTACTTCCCCAGGAACAATGGAGGAGTGGTGTTGTACAGAGGTAGTTTAGAAATTCCTGTTCTTTGTGTTTATTTACAGATACAGGGAGAGAAGCGAAGATCTTGGTGTATGGAGGAATGGCAAATTCATCTGTTTGACTGGGAGCAGTTACAGACATAGATGTGCAATATGTTAATAAAGTAATTGTGCTGTGTTGCTATAAAGAGGATGGCTTCATTATAAAATTCTTGGTTTAATACTGTCATTACAGCAGATGTATAGCATATGAACTAATTTGCATGCAGATAAGGAGGCTCTGACAGCTTGGTAGCATAATTACTGCATAGCATACAGCTCACTAGTGCTGGGAGCTGAAGCTGTTACTGGAGGGGTGCTCATGGGACTAATTACATTGGCTTTGTTAAATTTAAAATAGTGTATAGCCAGAAAGGAGACCCTTCTCCTGTGCTCCATGGTGTTGTGCACAGTAAGTTACAGAAGCCTTGAACTGCTGCAGCCATTTTAAGCCATGCAAGTGTCTGGATCTCAGCACTTCCCAGTGTGGTGGAGTCAACTTGAATTTAAACATGGTGCCTTTATCAACTTTCAGACAGAAGGTTTGAAAACTCTGATATTTTTGTATATTAAAACTCCAGTTAGGTCCTTTGGATGAGTGAAGAAAACTACACCTGCAGTAACTTTGTTTTGTTCAGTATCTGATGGAAGTGGATGCTGAATGGGTGAACTCAGGCTGGTGAATGGATTCTCCCCCCTCTCCAGGGTGCACCTATTGCCTTGCTTCATCACATCCGTGTCTTTGTGATTTGTCTCCACTTAATTTCAAACACATTTCTGCTTCCTTTTTTTTTTTGTCTTTGCTTTGACTGTGTCTGCAGTTTTCAAAGATCTTATTATTGAGGTTCCTTTATGGATTTCAAAATGTTTAATTCATTACTAAGTCATTATAAACTGAAGGCATTTTATTTTCCCAGGGAAATCAAGACAGTGCCACAGGAGATTATTTCCCCCCCTGCTACTGTCAGATTAGCTTGCAGAGAAGGGAGGAATTTGTGAATGCACAGTTGACTTTGATTATGTAAGCTGGAACAGTATGGATTTATTTCAATTCCACTCACTTTAAAAAGAAATACATATTAAATTGTGAGTGCCTTCGGGCATCAGACAAATGGGAAGCCAAGCAGAAAGTGTGTCTTCCTCCCTGACCTCTCCTGCAGAGCAGTGGGTGACGCCAGGTAGCTGGGCAGGCGGAGCTGCAGGTTGTGCTGGAGGAGTGGGATGGTTTTGGGGAGGATGCGAAGGAGACAGAGGCTGGTTTATAGCCAGGACCAGGCTCTCTGCCCTCAGGGAGGGGAGAGGCTGCTGGTGTGTGTGGGGCACTGCAGGTTCTCCCTGGGATCTTGCTGGGATCAGCAAGGGATCACCCTTGTCCCCGCCCTGGCAGCACGGGTCCGGGTGATGCTCGGACAGGCGCTGTCACATCCTGCTTCCATCAGCTCCCAGGAGGTTTTACCCCTGAACCCATCAGAGCCTGGCTCTCCTGCCAGGAGAGCCCTTCTCCCATATCCTTACCTGCTGCCAGCCCCAGGATGGAGCTGGATGTGGAGCCATGCTCCTAAAAATCGTCAGCATCAAGGGACCACTGGGACACTCAGCAACTCTGTCCCATGCCATGGGTAAGGACACTGCTCCATTGCCTTCATGCATTTCCTCCCTCCAAATAAATGGTGCAACTCCCACTCTGTCTGTCTCCATAATACCCCATGCTAAACAAATATTAACTTACACCTTTTTTCTTTTGTGCTAAGTATTTGCCCAGGTATTTTATTTTGCAAAATTCAAGCTCATCCTTGTATGATCAGCTTGTATTTTGTTAATCTGAGAATATTAATAGCCTGCTGGCATTACTGCTAATTTGGAGTTCCAGCTGTGGAGTGAATATAGTAACAAATTTTTGGAATGGTTTGTTAATCTTATCAATGTTCATTATGTATTTATTAATAGTAATTAAAGCCAGTCATAGTGATGCATTTGGATTTTTTTTTATCAAACAAGAATTTTTTGAGAGGATGATCATTTAATAGGAAATTTAGTGTAAATATGTAAAAAATTAAATATGGTGGAGAAACAGTACAGGAAAACACTGAACTGAATTACTAGTTTTCACCAAAATTCTTGTCTTGTTTGATCCTCCCCTTCCCACCATCTCCCAGAGCAAAGTTAATAAAGGTGGAAGAAGGGAAAGATCTTACACCTCTTTTTTAAAAAAATTACTCATGAAACAGTTCTAATTGGGCTTTTTTCCATATATCAGAGATTTCAAGGCAATTTTTTGCAGGTTATTCAATTTTAATATGCATATGCATGTTGAGATATTTTTCTTCTTTTTCCTTCATTTTTTGGTGGTGAACTTGGGTTATTTCAAAGGAGTTTGGTTTTTCAAAGGCCAGAAATGAACACAGTTCTTTTGAAAATCAGGGCTCTGCTCTCTTGACTGGGTCTCAGTCACATAATCAAACCTTTCCCAGCCATTGGTGTTGCTCATTCCTCCAGATTAATGTCACAATGTCCTTTTAGGATAAATCCTGAATGAGTCCTTTAGGTCTCTTGCAGTCATATGAACAACAAAAAGAGCAAGAGCATCTCTGAGGAGTCATGATTGGACTTTGTTGTTGTTTCCTTACCAACTCTGCTCCTCTGTTTATGCTCTTTAGGCCTGCTGGTGCCACTCAGGAAACAGATTATCCAGCACTTCTCCATCTTCCAGCCCAATCAGAGATTTCTCCTGAATCAGCAGTGCTTATTATCTCCAACTGTACATAATTATGGTAGAGAGGTTGCACCACCATAACTGAATACTGTCAGCATTTCTATTACAGCACCATACTTTTAGTGTCCTGAAATGGGGATATAAAATCTCACTTTAGCTTTATAGTCCTTCCAGTGGTGAGAGATAAGTGTGTTCAATCAGCCTTTAAGCAGTTAAAGAAACCCATTAAAAAAATTCCTCTTTGGGATGTCACTTGTGTAAAAGCTTGTTACAAACTGAGGTTTAATGCACTTTTGCAAAACTATTAAGCATCTAAAGCTAGCAAGCAGCCATGAAAATATCAATAATGCACAAGCACAGAATGATTTGCAGGTTGCTGCAACAAAAGAAAAAAAAATAAAGTATGTGGGCTCCAGTTTTAGCAAGTCTGCCAAAATGTTGTGAATATTTTAGGGTGAGGAATGACTCCTGCAGAGCTGTTCTACTCCAGGAAACATTTAAGTATACACATTTAACAATCTATTAGTACAGTTGTACAAAAACCTTTTATATATATTTAATCCTTTATGAAAATGGTACTTGACATATGAGAGGTCAGCTTTTTGCAGTTGTTTTTCTATAAGTTTTTTGTGGTATTTTGAACCCTTTTTCTCACTGCAGACTGCTGTCCCTCCTGTTACCCCCTGCCCTGTTTGCAACATCATGAATTAAAGGCAGGAGGTTGACATTAACCAAGGGCTTCTGCAGAATGAACCAGCCTGATTTCTTTAAAACGTTCAATATGATCTTTTTCAAACAGGAGAAGAGGGTGAGAGTTCACCCCTGTTTAAGAACTCAGATAGAAGTTCTGCCTCATGCTCTACTGCTTATCATATTCATGCCAGCAGAGACCAGTGATGATTGCAGTGCTCTCTCTGAGTTCTGACACACTTCTAATTATAGCATGCACTGCTGTAAACTCCAGAGGTGATAATGAAGCCCAGACCCATGTGCCAGCAGAGCTTTGAAAGGGTAATGCATTCCTGTTCTGCTCTACTGGTCCTTATTTGTATGTTTGCAGGCACCTAGACTCCAGCAATGATGTCTTGCTTGTTTTCACTGAGCCAAGAGGTGAAACATGCAGAGCAGTGGAGATGTGTAATTTTATCAAGGTAATTGAGTATTAACTATTTGCATGTCCTTTGAGAGATGCACAAGGAGAGGGGCAAGGGCAGGAAGCTTTTCATAGAAGACTTTGTATAAACTTGTTGCCTAGAAAGTGTTGACAGGTCTTTAGCACTTTGCTGTCTGATGACAAACTTTTTCCACTTCTGAGCATGGGGTGTAGGAAATGACTGACCCTGCAAGCCAGGCTCACTTCTATAGCACAAATTCAGCATTCACAAAATCAGGATCTGCACAGAGTAAGGAAGGGACTGCGCTGAAGGTTAGTTAGAAACTTGCCCTAGGAAGCTCTTGGTGAGCTTTTTTCTTTTTTTTCCAGAAGTGATGAGCATAACTCTTCTGCTCTCTTACGCTCTCCTAATTGAGGTGTGAACCTATCATGCAAACCTTTACATATTCTGCTCTTTGATCTTAGCATATGAACCAAGCTAGCTCTCAGAGAGGGACGTAACCAGCTTTGCCCTTCCTTCAGGTTCTCCAAGCAAAAAAAAAAAAATAACCTTCCAGGCTTCAACCACTAGGAACACCTTCATGTCTGGATGACCTGACAAATGAGTCCTGCTTCTTACCTGCAGATGAATCAGCACAGTCTGTGTGACAGATTTGGCCTTCCATTTCCTTTGCTGGTGACAAGAAGTTTATCTTGAAGCAGATCATGAGGGTGCAGCAACTGGTGTCTTCTGTAGCCATTACTACTTAGTGGAAAAAGGAGATAGAGGTGGCCTTATGGTCCAGTGTGGGAGGAATGTCTCCATGTGAACTTCTCCTCTGTCTTTGGTGAGAAGGTTGGGACCTTATCCCAAGGTCCCAGCTACTCATTTGAAAGATAGAGTCACTTGACTCTTGTGGATGTGCTACCTGTGGGCCAAGGATACCAGGAACACCTGTAATGATGCAATTTCAGTCTCCAGGAGAAACAGAGGTTGTCCCCTGCCTTTGCTGTGGGGTAGAAGCAGCTGAAGGAAGAGAGAAATCTAATTTAGCAGAGGTTTAACAGCTAATGTGCTCCAAAAATTTTGGTATGTGTTGGGGGCAAATCTGACATAAGTGAAATTATGCAAAAACCAGGCATTTTGTCCTTCTGATCTCACCTATTTTTGTCCAAGAGAGGGACTGAAACTCTGTTTGTGAGAGAGGGGGAAAGTGCTTGAAGGAAAGGAAGGAAATCACCATGGTCTCCTGATGTGCTAAGCCAGAAAACTGCAGCCATGTACAAAGCTGAGAGTTGCAGAACATGGGCCTTTTGGTTCATCCATCTCTTTCTGTCTTTCTAAATACATTCTTTCAGTTGCGTGTTACCAGCTTTCATTTGCCTGGACCACGCTCATCATCCGCAGCTGTCTCCAGGGTTATACAGAATACAATTTAAAATCAGTTGGTATTGTTTAAATCCAAATGCAGCCTGCTGAGGGCTGCCAGGTTGGCAGCTGCGGTGCCCCGAGGGCTGTGCGAGGCAGAGCCGGCAGCCGGCGGTGGGGATGTGCGAGGCAGAGCCGGCACTGGGGATGTGCGGGCGGCTCGGAGGGGAGGAGCGGGCGGGAGCTTGTCTGGGTGCGCAGCGCCTCGCAAACTTTTAAACCTTTAATCTGCCACGCGAGGTTATGTAAGCCTGCCTGTGGAGGTGTGGGGGTCCCCGGGCTGCGGCTGCCCCGAGGCTGGAGGTGAGCGGGGCTCGGGGTCCCGGCCCGGGACACGGAGCAGGAGAGGAGGCGGCGGCAGCCGGGAGCTGCAGGGTAAAACCTGAGTGACGGGGGAGGGAATTGACGTTTCGGACTGTTCCTGTGAATAAACGGCTCTATGGAATGAGCCAGCCGGGACTGTGCCCTGGGAATGCTGGGGTGGAAGCGGGAAGGAAAGCTGGTCTGACTGGGGAGGGTCAGCGGGGTCCTCGTCGGTCACTGGAGCTGCTGTGGTGAAGGGCTCATCATTACAGATAATCTGTAATTATCTATAACAAACATATTGATTATAGAGTTCTATATGACAATATAGAACAGATCTATATAGAACGATTGTATAATGATATCTATAGATATAAAATTTATATATTCCAATTATTAAATACAATCCTGGAGCGTGCAGAGCTGGGCTGGGTGGAGCAGTGCTGCCCCAGCAGTGAGTCCCACCCAGCACACTCCTCCATCCCTTCTCCATCCCTCCTCCACTGTCATTCCTCTCCCAGCCCTGCTGGCCTTCCAGGATCTTGGGGGAAGAATTTGGGTCTGGACAATGCTCTCAGGCACCCAGTGGGGTTGTTGGGGTGTCCTGTACAGGGCCAGGAGTTGGACTTGATGATCCTTGTGGGTCCCTCCCAACTCAGGAGATTCTGTGATTGAGTGTGTGGCTCTGTCTGTGCAGCAAAGTGTTGATCACAGGTGTGTAGAGGTCCTTGACTGGATTTGAAGTTGAGTGCTGCTCATAATCCAGACACATGATCTCTTGCCCTTGATAGGATGCAGCACCTGCCCTAACACATCCATAAATACTTGGCTGCTGAGCTCTGTCCTCGAGTGACTGCAGCATAGATGTGCACTTTGTAAAAACTCATTTGAAAGAGGCCTGCTCTAAACAGATTAATGAGTTGGCTTGAATACCTTTGAAAAGAAAAATCTTCTTCTACCAGCACACGTTACGACTCTGTCTTAATTTACAACAGCATTGTCCTCTTGAAAATTCTGCTACATGATTACAGTGTTGCCAGATTTTGTGATTTGCAAACTTTAGAGGAGACCTTGAAGGAGGTCATTTAATCCATTCCTCTACCTGAAGGCAAGAGTAGCTTTGCCTAAGCATCATCTGTGAAAGACATGATAGGGGTTGTTATTTTTCTGCTCTTCATGGTTTCAAAGCCACTGACCATTGGGACCACTTGCAGCTGCTAGTGCAGAGCCAGTCCTCCTGCAAACTTGAATTTTTGACGTTGAATTCTCTCAAAATCTACCTGTAAGTGCTGTAGTTTTTACCTAGACATTTAAACATCACCCTGGGAATCTGAAGTCCTTTCCATGGGAATGGTGTCTGGGAAAATAGGATGTCACTAAGGAAACAGGTGCCATCAGCAGTCCACAAAGTTACTGGCCTGTGTAACAGAGTATACAAAAAAAACTACTCACTTTCCTCTGCACTACTGTTAGGCTTAGGAAGAAGAAAAGCAAGCACAGCTTTATAAATCCTGTTCTATAAATATTTTGACCACTGCTACCTAACTAGCAGGTATACCTCTCTAGATTAATTCATTATTATTTGTAATTTCATACATTGTGGTAACTTGTAGTGATGGTTTCCAAACAGATGAGGAGTGTGAGCTAAAGGCCATGAAAGACTACCACAGATAGCCTGTGGATACCTTCAGCATCTGAGCTTTCATTGTGTCTTCTCACAGCCACACACTGATCCTAATGGGAGTTGTTTGCACACACCAAGTGGGGAATAAACCAGGAAATCACTCACTTGTCCATTAGAGAGGATTTATGTAGATCTGTGATGAGCAAGAGGCACAGCTGCCACTGTCTGCTGTGAAGCATTCCTTCTGAATGACCCTGATTTGTGTGCCATGGTAAACACCTGCTTAGGTCTGTGGTAGCAAGAGCCTCTCATTGATCAAAGCAGGCTTCTCGAAGTTTGACTTTTTAAAAGTGTGTAAGTTCATCACTGTGCATTTATCTTTCAGAAAAATTCCTAATCCAAGCTGTGGCTGATCAATGGTTACATTAATTATGCACAAAAGGGTCAGTTCTACGAGCCTCGAGCCTCGTTCCCTTTGAATGCTGCTTTACCCTGGGAGGAATTGACTTGCATTATGCAGGTTGGACAAATTCACCTCCAGTCTGAACTTCTGTAAAAGTCTCCAGGGAAGGTCAAGTTTCTGTTGTTTTCAATAATAAATGAGATATTCCCATTGAGTAAAATGATCCAGGAAATCAGCTTCAGCTCTTGGAATAAGAGTTTTGTGGTCTCTGATGGAGGGCTGAGAACTGATAAGGGTTAGAAGAGAGATGAATGAATCTCTCCAAGCTGCAGGTTTTACAATTCTAACCTAGTAGAATTGGCTCCCAACACAAGTGTTAATAACTTCTTATTTGTTTTGAAGGTTGTCTCAAAGTTGTGATTTTCAAATACATTTGTTTACAGTCTTATCCTGTTTCAAGTAAAATTTGTATAGGTGAAAGACAGCTACAACAATAAAAGGGATGATGGTATTTGTGTAATAGACAATGATTTCTCACAGCTCAGAGGAATGTCTTCCCTTCTGCATGTTTTTCTGCCAAATTGATGTTTGGAAGCGTTAATGATTGCATTTTCCCCTTCAACTCTGGAAGTAGCCTAATTTGGCTGAACAGTCAGAGGGGAAAAAAGAAATAATTAATGTGATTCATTCATCTAGAAAGTGTAAAGCATAACTTAAATGGCAACAGTGGTAGAAAAAATGCTATAGTGAATGTTTCAAACTTCAGATTTTCTGTTGAGGTATGAAGTGATCTGAAAGGAGTGAGTGGCAGTTCATCAAAAGGATGTGTGTTTTCTTCTAACACTGTTTTATTGGCCCTTTCCAGTTATTAATCTCAGAATTGCTAAAATACATGGGATAATGGATGGTTGCTGTTCAGAGCCCTAATTTACTTTACTGCACAGTCACTGTGGGAAAGTGCTTAACTACTTTGGCTCTTTTGTATTGCCTCGAGAAAGAATTTTCCCCATGTGTTTTGCTCCAGAAGTCATCTGTTGTTTCTCAATGTATGCACATAAACAGCTCTTGCCATTATGCCTGAATATTGAGTCAGCAGTTCCTCTGATGAAGCCATCACCAAGGCCTGTCACGTTTATCTGCACAGATCAGCATCACAGAGCACGTAATGCTATTAACTCCCAAACATTGTCTGCTAGCCACAGAACTGTGGGGCACGAGTGACCTTCTGCTTTTTCCTTCCTAATCGGCTCTGGGCTTGGGCTGCCAGCTTGGCTGTTCTGTGCCTCCATAACCCATCTGAAAAACGGGCACAGTTTCATCTTCCCACCTTGCTGGAGGCATTTGGAAGGCAAATGTACTGACAAATGAGACCTGCTCAGGTTTTTCTATAGATGGTGGAAGATTGGGGTGTATTATTTTTATTTTAAATATTTAAAATGCCTCCAATGAAATGATGTCTCATTCATTGGACTTTGCTCACCCTCATCCTGCAGTGGCAGAGGTAGCAGGGATTTCTCTCTTATTTTCTTTTGCCTTTCTGCAACTCATCCTTGACAGAATGAGAGAATATTTCTTTAAAAAATGGTGCTGGGAGATGGAACCACTGGCTCTCTCCAGCCCTGTCACCTCCACCAGTGCCATGGGTAGCAGGGACCACCTTAAATCAGCAGTGTCCTGAGTCAGAACCAAAAGACAAATTTTTTTCTTTGTTTTTCTTTTTTTTTTTTTTTTTTCCCACAAAACATTTATTGCCCCAAGGCTGTTACCCTGCAAAAGCTTGAACATGGGTTTAACACCAATCAGGGAAATTGGTCTTGAAGCAATTGGGATACTTGTGTACTTTGAACTGAGCAGGTGATCTGCAGCAAGTCCCATTATCAGTTCTGTACCAGCATCTGTCTGGCAGAGTGGTTTCACCTGCATCACTCTTCTGAAGGACTCCACACAGCTGTCGAAGGATAAATGCTTCACACTTTGAAAATAAGTGCTGGAGTTTAGATTTAAACTTTATTTTTTTTTAGTAAGGTCTTATCTGTCATATGATATTCTTGTGCTGAAGAAAAGAGCAGTCTATCTCTGGTAATCACTCGACTGTCCTCTCAGTCAAATAACACACAGATACTTCTGGGAGAATATCATCTCAGGGTTTTTCTAAAGCCTGGATCTGATTGTGTGCTTCCAGGCATTCATTTTCCAGGCATGTAGTGATCTAGCAGCATGAGAAATCAGATTTCTGAGGAAACTGTCTTCTCAAAACCTCAGATCACAACAACCTCCACCAACCGTGTCTAAGCCGAGGAGGTAATTTGGGGTATTGAGGATTTCTTCCTTATCCTCTGTGTGATGCCAACACAACTGAGCTAAAACCTGGTGGTGTTTTTCTTTGCGGGGAATTGGAGGCAAGACAAAGAACAGCTCATTTGTTTGGGCTGCCAGACAGTTGCATGAGGATAATTATTGTGTGCTGTTTATTTATGTTGGACTCAAACCAGTGGTGGTGGGGACCTGGAGATGCTCTGGAATTACTCACCGCAGTGAAAGTCAGAGCTGCTGGTGTTACAGCTCCCTGGGGCATCTGGTGCTGTCTGGTGCCCAGTCAGCACCAGCAGGGCATTGATAAACCAGCAAATTAATTTAAAATGGCATTTAAAATTGGGGCACTTGCAGAAAATTATTTGCAAGAAGCTAATAAAATGATGGCGTGTGTAATGTGATGGAATGATTGTTTTGTGTGAAGGCAGAACTGTAAAGGACTATGCAGGGACATTTAACAGAGAGAAGGTAGAGCTAGAGGTAATCAGATGAAATAAAGCAAAGATCATTTAAGCCAAGCACTGGAGTATTTTATAGGGGTTTTGCTTGGCTTCAGAAAGGCAGAGTAAACCACCCTGTGTAGGTGATGACAGGATTTGTAGGCAAGGATTTTATTGTTTGTGTACAACTGGCAAAGCAATAAAATCAATGAAGAAGCTTGTATACATTATCAATAACATGACAGTTAATTCTGGACTGCACAGATGCAGAGTTATGCACTACCTAACCAGTAGGCTTTTCCCGTACAGGAAATGCTTTAATTAAAAGTGAGGAGAATTTATTGTAACTTGAATATTCTTTAGTATTCTATTGCACTTAGAAAATGACAAGTTCTTTCTGTATTACAGCTGGTGGGTGTGGAATTTGCAGCAAAGGAACTGTAAATAACAAAATATTGTAATAGTTTTTATTTCAGAGGTAAGAAAAGATTTTAAATGTATTTGATTTTTTCTACATTTTAACATTCCAGTTATCAATAGGGATGAATCTGAAACACAAGCACCAATCAGCTTCTCAATGTTTGGCATTTTTTCAGCATCTTGAGCTGTTATCAAATCAGCATCACAGAAGGTGAACCAGCTGAAGTGATAGCAATCATGAAGGACTAAAACATGCCTTCCATACAGAGCTACTGAAAAAAAAAAAGCAGGAATTGGTAGCAGTTAAGAACAGGTAAAATTAAGGGACAGAATCTGTAGGTAATAGTGCCTAAATGTGCACATTGCTGGGTAGATTTGCTGTCTGTTCTAGTCCTTCCCCTGAGTTTTACAGCAAGTGCATCCATATGGTTACGAGTGCACATTTCTGTAGCCTGCATCCTCCTTGCTATAGCACAGGCATTTGCAATCTTTGGTCAGCATTGAATATGGAGCTGGAAAACTGCTAAGCAAAGGCCAAGGAGGATTTGTGAGGGGAAAAGAACCATCTGAACCAAGGGCTGGTGAGTGGGCAGAGCCAGAACTTGAGGAGCCACAGGAGACTCTTGACTTTCCTAGAGTGTGCTGAGGTTATCAAAGTCCATTAGTTTTATAGCATTTCATGGCTCTGGGCTAGGGGAGAAAATATTCCATGGAGACAGTGTTTTCAATGTATGTTGTTCAGGGGAAAAGACTGCTTTTAATAACTATATTGATGTCCTGTGGAAGTGTGGTTGATTCGGGGTGGTGGTAGTGGTGTGTGTTTGTTTGTTTTGTTGTTTGTTTTTCTTTAATGGGCAAAAAACCTCTCTGACTCTTTCTTTTCAGTAGACTGGATGTGGTCACTGAAAGAAATTTGAGGCAATGCCTCAGAGATAGATCCGTATGTTTTCTATGACTCTTTCTTTCTGTAGTGGAATTTTACAGAGATTAGACTAATGAACTGATCTTCCTGCTTCATGGCAGGTAAAAAGGATTGGTAAAGGATTGGAAAGGTATAATGTTTATAAAACCCTTAAGTTTTCTCAGGAAAACAGTGAGCTTGGCTGATCAGACTTCCCTAGTTTTGTGTCTGTCTTTGCTCTGTGACGTGGCAATTCACCTTGTAACAGTTTACAGCATGCCCAGTCCCAAATGCTGTCTTGTCCCTTCATCTTCTCCAAAGCCCTTTTCTCCCAGCCTTTGGTCTGGAACATCAGGCAAAAGGTTTGAGAGCCATTTATTTCTTACCTGTTCCATGGTTCTACTCCTGTATAATATATACTCCTGTGTATATACACTCCTGCTCAAAACTTGTGAAGATGTGACATGAAGATCTGATAGCTAATTAAAAACTAAACAGTTTTTAATACTGCATTGTCTTAATCCAGCCACTCAGCCAAACATCACAGGGAGTCAATGGCTGTTTTCTTTCTCAGCAGCTGGATGCTGCTACTGGACCAGTTCACAGCTTGGTTTAATGCTGTCCTTGAGTTGTGAAACTCTCAGACTGGGCTACACCTTCTCTTTGGCAGTTTGGAGAAATCAGATAGCTTTGCAAGCAGCCATGAAAAAAGCAGATATAAAGTATGATAGGTTATACCTCCTGATAAACACTTCCTAAAATATGAAAGTATAAATAAGACTATGAAGTATTTGTTTAAAAGTGCTGAATGCATGGGAGCAGCCCTCCATCCCAGGTCTCCTGTGAGTTAAGGGTATTTTAAGCACTTCCCCACACACACCTTTGTCCTGTTGTATTTAATAAAGATGTGCACATTGCTATGGAATAATCATCTGAATCCACGCTGTGCTTTTCCACTGCTCTGCCTCAGCATGGGGAGGCTGCAGGTGACTGATGTGGAAGCACCTCAGGGGTCAGGCTGGGCTAGGGTAGAAATAGCCCAGAGTGAATGATCTGCAGGATTAAAAATAACCAGCTACTCAGGATGCTCTGTAATTATCCAGTGTATGTATTTAATTTACCACCCTCAGCCAACCTCTCCCAAGAGAGACATTTCTACTGAAAGTAACTATGATCATTTTTACAAAGATGAAAAGTGGATCTTCTGAAATAAGGGTGTGTGCCATGGCTACAGAATTATCTAAGCTTCTAAAAATATATATATGAGAAACAGAATATAAGTGCATGTATATAATCACCTTGTTAATTTACTTTCAGCTAATTTCACTTTCTGTAAGTTGCATCCACACTTAGACAAATGGCAGTTTTCATTCATTTCTGTGCCAGTATTTAGAAGCAGAATGTTACAGTGCAATCTAATTACTACAGCTTTATTGATTTATAAAATTATACTTTATTACACTAATCCATATATTAGAACGAATAGAACTGTGCATAGTTACAGCTAAGGTATTCTTGCCAAGGAGGTGCACAGTTTGCTTTTTCATCAGTAGTTCACAATTTAAATTAGTGGATGTCATGCTGTTGGACTCTAGGAACACGAGATTAATGGCAAACTCATTAGTTCATGAAGTTTAATCTTCTTGGTGGGTGTCCTACCTCGTGGGAAATAAGAGGGATTTGGCTGCAGGTGTCTGGTGAGGCAACAGCAATCACTCAAAGAAAGGGATCTAGAGCTGCTGCTGTTGTAAACCCAAGAATATTTATTATTTATGCTTTATTTGGTACCAGAATTCTCTTTCCTTTGCTTAGGAGAAAGCAAATGAATGCTCTGAAGGACACATGAAGAGGCTGTAACTGCATTAGCAAGTGCCACATGGCAGTAGAACCACTGGTGGTACTTAGGTCAGGGGGATGATGCTCTGTTGGAATATTTGGCATAGATCCTTAAACAGGTCTTTTTACAGTGGCTTTCTTGAGGAATGTGGCAGGTTTTATACCCTTAGTTCTCATCATCCGGTAATTACCAGTCTTTTTCAAATTGATATTGCAGTGGGGAGTGAACCCCTGGTGCAGAATTGGCTTTGCCTAGCCTTGGCGTGGTGTTTCACAACACGTACAGATGAGCTTGCAAAGCCCCGACACGGTGGCAAGTTATTTTTGTCCCTTTTAATCTGTTAGGCCCTGATCCTGATCTGTAGGGTTTCCTAAATCCCATTGATTTCTCTAGAATTAGGTTCCTGGAGTCCTTTGAGAGCCTGGGTTTGACTGGTCTTGTGCTATTAACCGGAAACAAACCCACTTTCTCTACCTCAGAGCGCTCAAAGGATAAATGTGTTGAAGATTATCTGTGTTCTTATTTGGTGGCAGGGAAGGCCACGGAAATACCAAAAATAGATTTATAAAGGACAAAAATAACTTTCTGCCTGGAGGGTTTACACAATCTGAGCTGTGCTGTGTGGCTTGGCTGAATCACTTCTCCAGGGAGGCTCGGGGCAGTCTGTGCTTCTTTGAGGGGAAGGGCAGGGAGATGAACTGGACACAGCATGTCAGAAAGAGGGGAGAGCAGCTTCTGTGTGTGCTGAGGGTCAGCTGCCAGCACTTGTGGGCATGGCTGGCACAGAGCAAGAGGGGTTCCTCACAAGCTGCTGCTCTGGGATCCTTCTTTGGCCACTTGCTGGAAAGGCAGGTGGGAGAAGGAGATGCTAAGCTCTTCTGTACAAATCCCTTCCATCTCCCCCATGGAAGAAAAATTGCTGTAGACTGCGGCCATGAAATGCATTTCTCTCTGAAACATTTCTGTAGAAAGACAGTTCTGTCTTGCTCAGCTCTTTTCTGGGTTTAATCAGTTGTTCCTGCTGACCACAGTGATAGAAATTTACCTTTATTCCTGCAGTTGTGTGTGTGGCCAGGAAGAGTCAATCAGCATCTGTTCCTGCATGTGCATCATTAACAGGGCTGGGAGTTAATTTCTAGTGGCAGACACATTCTTCTTTGGGTTGAATTTCTACTCCTTCACCAAGACACTTTGAATGCTTGTCACGTTCTTGGGGTTTATAGGTGTCAAGTCGCTGGCTGGAGAAGGTATGGACAGAATTTAAAATCCCAGAATGGGCTTTCTGAGTTTCAAGTTTCAAGGAAAAATTGTATTTATAAGCTGAGTGTGTTTGGTTTGTAACAAATTGGGCCTGTCTGAAATGACCATATTTATGTAGTTACAACTGTGAATGACCCCTTACCACAGGTACGTGGGGTTACAGTGTATAATGGATTGCACAACGATGTCCAAATACAATTTCTTCTACTTCTGTTGGGGAAAAAATAAGGTATTTTTATTTTGAGTGACCCCAGAAGTCAATAAGATAAGGTGGTTCTGTGTACAGTGTCTTCTTGCAGACAGGTTACACTTTATTTTTGTGAATGTGGATAAGGCTGTTTTTAGTACTGTGCTGCTGATAAGTTCTGCCTTAAGCTTGGCTGCTGATCAGGTTCCCTCTTCTGGAGTCAGACCAGGCTGTCTCTGTCTTTTCCCTTCTCCATTTACTGTTAGCAGATCTGTGAAGTTTGTTCTGCCTTTCAGTTATCTGGCACCATAGCTGACAGATGCAGGAGAGCCAAAGCAGCCTCTCCAAATTACCCCGTGATGGGAGGGAAGAAGGTGACCTCCAAACACAGTGGGAGGGAAAAGGGGCTGTTTTTCCTAATATGTTTCTTCTTTGGCAGCTGAAGGCTTTTTCCGTGTAGGTGATGAGAGCAGTCTCTTCTTGCTGAATGAACAAAAATACCACTTTTTTAGAGCAATGGGAAGAGTAGCACCCTGCCTTCATCCCACCCCAGCCTTCCCAAACCTCCCACAGCAGCACTTGGCCTTGCAGCCTCCTGAGTCAGGAGCATCCCTAAAACCTTATTTATTGCAGTTCCCCCCACTGCTGGTGACCACCAGTGGCTCAAATCTGTATAAAATATGGTTGTAGCAACTCTTACCATTACTCTGAGTGTACAGCTCCCACATTATCTGTCATTTTAAGAGATGCTGGCCAGTGGAGATGAGGAACAAATGACTTGTGGTTTGATGAGATGCATTTTGGTAGCTCACCAGATTGTCACTGCCAGCCACTGGAACTGGAGAAGAAGCTTGCAGAAATTACTGCATTGCAAATGGGAGTTGCAGGTATTCTGTACTTGAAATGATGACTTCCAAATGACTTGCCGGGGGTTGTTTTTGGTGCACAGTAGCAGTATTACTGCCCAAGAACATTTTTTCTTTTAATGTGGAAGCAATTGAAGTGACTGCAGCCCCATTAAGTCTTATTTTTAGATTACAATAAGCAAGACTCTGATTAATTTAGCAGCAGGGCATCAGTGAATATTAACAGCTTAACTTGAAGCCCTGGTAGATTGATAAAGAGCTAAACAGCCCCTGAGTCGTATATTAACAGTCTGGCCATAGTATAATTGAGGCTTTTGTTGGGTTAGTGTCAGCATGGTTGATAGGCAGCACAACAGCAGAAGCTATTTGTCTTTTAAATGGGCACTTAAATTATTCAGCATAGTAGCTGATAGTCATCTGTACATCTGAGCCACAGCTCAGTTATTCTAGGCATGTGTGCACAAGCTCTAATTAGTCCATGTACAGCACTGAGCTCTCCTTGAGCAAACTCACCTGTGTCTAGAAGCAGTTTCTCAGGTGTGTTCTCCAGCCCATGATGAGATCCCTCTCCTGTGGCCCAAGCATTAGGGATGCATGAATAAACTGATGCAGATAGCTTGGGGGTGATAACCAAACCAACAGCTGGGCAAACATTTCATGTGAGCCACTCATGTTAGATGTAGTTTTACTTCCCCAGGCCACAAGAGAATATAAAAACTACAATGCTAACCAGTAGCCTTTTGTTTTGTTTTGTTTTCTTTAGTCTCCTGCGATTACAGGAAATTTGAGGAATTCCCCTGTGAATGTAATGCATCTAACTAGTTATGTATGCTGTGGGATATGCTAACCAAATAAGACTGAAAGCTTATGAAACATTAAATGTGCAGAAGGAGTTGGTAGCCACTCAGTTTCCCCTCCAGTTCCTTCTTGTTGAAGCATTAGCAATTCTGAGGTAATCACACAATGGACATAGCTCAAATTAATTAGCTAAATTGGTACCTAAAGGCAATAAGATTTCATGCCACTTAATATTTCAATGCAAACAAGACAGGCAACTAAATGTATTTAAATATGATTGGCTCATCTTCTCAGGTGGAGTATCTTATCTTTTGTTTGGGCTAAATACAGCTCTCATTGTGCTCAATTTATTCTGCCATTAGCAGTGGTCTGACCTGCTATTAGCTCTGATAAAAAGTACAGTCATCCCCTTCACTGAAGACCGTCCTGCGTTAAGGATGTTGAAATGCAATTTAAAGGGGGAAGGAGGATACACACACTTTGCTTTTGTACATAATTAAGCCGTGCTAGTGATGGGAGACTTAATTACAATTGGAGTTTATCAGCAGAGAGCTCCAGTGGTGGCTAGCAGGCTGTGATGGTGCTGGGCTGCACAGCCTTGGAGCAGTTGTTCCAGGCTGTGAGAGGGCTCTGGGGGGAAGGTGCTGATTATTCCCGGTGTCCTGTGCCTGGGAAAACTCATGGAGTTTGTGCCTCTTGGCCTTCTTTTCTTCCCCCCTTTCTTGCCGCCCGCCCTCTCCCCCCACCCTCCTTGTGAAGCAGCCCTTCTGGCTTTGTTGTAAGTGTGGTTTGTAATCATTGTACACATCCCAGATGGTTCATGAAAACTCTTTGAAATGCCATCTGCCAGGCGTGTGTCCAGCCGGCAGCCTGTCATTCTGCTACAAGAAAAACGGAGGCGGGTTTTCCCTTCCCCCTGCCTCCCTGAATTGCATTCAGTAACACTTGCTCAGATGTGGAGCAGGATAACAGCCGGAGCATCTGCAAGCAATCTCTGCTCCAGACAGCAACATGGAAACTTGTTGGGTTTTTCGCCTTCGCCCAGATAAGATATCCCAGCCAGTGCAGTTTTTGTTTTCCCTGGGTTTGCTGCTGAGGACCAGCTGAGGTGACAAATGTTATCTCTGTGATGCAATGTTTTCCTTTTCCGCGGTGACTTTCCTAATGCTTTCTGCCTGTGTTGCAGGCAGCCGCGCTGATAGCAGGCACAGCTGCAGTTTTTTTTTCACTTGAACATATTCAGGAAATTAAGAACACTCAGATGAAACAAATAGATCCATTAAAATGGCTCAGAGGAATTATGGCAGAGATATAATTGTCATGTCAAATAGGCAGCCAGCACTAGTAAACTGCTGCCCGCAATTTCACCGCTATAAAAATTCAGGAGGAAGGAAAAAATGATTAATAAATATGCTCTGTGGGAAGATAGAGATAAAGAGAAGAAGAGGCTTTAAAAGATAAGGTGAAAGCAATCCTGAAGTTCCCTGATCTTTGTGTCTCATCAATGTGTTAGTAGTTATTGGGAAAACACAGTCCCGATCTTTGTCATTCGGCTCACATGGCTGGGGGTGATGTGTGACTGATTGATGAGCAGTGCTGGAGAGTCTAATTCTCACTTCCCTTGTTCTCTGGGCATGGGACAGCTACAGCATATCCCTGCTCAGAGTTATTGGTGTGGCTTTTCATCCTTCTTGCTTCCCACTCCCAGACAGGTTTAGGGGTATTTGGCAGTGGCCACCAGACACGATGCCCCTGGGAGGGTCCTCACAGCCTCAGTGGAATGTCAGTGCTCAGGGAGGAGATGTGGCATCTGGGCTGTGATCATCCTGGCTGCTGGGTGTGTGCTCCATGCTCCTGGTGTGCCAGGGAGGGACCTGGGCGAGCCTCTCTGCCTGCCTTGGGATGGAAGCACCGGCACTAGGGCGGAGAGGGGCACATGGTGCAGCTCCAACATTTCTCTGGACTAGATCTGTGAAAGAAAATTGTCTTCTGTTACAATCTACCCAGTAAAAACTGTTGTAGCCTTACTATAAGGATTCAGAAATACAAAAAATGCAAGATTGAGTCCTTTCCAAATAGGAAAGAGTAATTCTGGTAGAGGGGTAGAGATATCCATCACTGTTTCCATCCCCTTCCTTACTCTTTCTCCTTCCTTCACCCATTCATAAAGCTCCAAGAGAAGGAATGATGGAAAAAAGCACAGGAATTTATAGACTCTCTGAAAGCTGATGGTAAATAATAAAAACAGAGTTTCTATTTTGAAACAAGAAATGGAGGATGTTAGAGAAAGTGGATGTCAATCAAGGAAATTAATCTAGTGATAGTCTTTCAAGGGTGTCACTCTGTCAAGACTGACCTCTTGAACAGTCTCTCAGATGAATAGGAGATAAGCAGACTTTCCGCTTTCCTGGCACTTGAGGAAAACATTTGCCAGATGCAGGCATGGTAAATTTATGCTCTTTCAACTTCTGAGAACTGGAATCTTCCCAATTAGTTTTCAGAAGCTCAGCTTCTTTATTCTTTCTTCTGTCCTTTTATAGAGGGTTTAAGAAATTGTACACACTGAGAAGGCACTGCCCAGGGGCCAGAAGAGTCCCTCAGAAGTGAGAAATGATGCTTTGTTAAATGTTAGGTATGGTTTCCACATCTCTGAAGTTATTCCCAAGCCAGCAGATTGGTTTCAGCCACAGCATTCAGACACCTCCAACTCTGTAACTCTGGTCTTTCTTCCAAAATTCAGCTTCCTGTACCATCTGTAAATCTGTCATTTATATTTAATCTCAGATGTACAGAATCCAGAGTCATGGAAAATAAAGGCTATTGAACTGAAATAGATCCTTATCAATGAAGCTGTGCTCAGTGACCTAAAATGCAGCATCCCAAGATCATCTTAGGAAAAAAGTCATGAAATGACTCATCTTACACTGTGCTTCAGAGTGCTGTAAATTGGCCAGAAGGGACAAGAGTTTTAGAGCTGGCAGAGTGGTGGCAGTGATCGGAGCCAGTTCTCCATGGGCACTACAGAAATTGTCAAATGCTGGAGAGAGAGATTGAGTGTGACTTTTTGCTCAAAAGCATTCCTGAACTTGAACCAGCTTCTAGGTGAACTTCTGTGAGAAGAGTTGTCAGGTTGTCTCTTCAGTGAGCGTGTGTGGATGGTGCATCAAAACCATCTCATGCTACCTTCTAATGCTTAATAAAAAAATGATGGCATAAATAGAGATAAAACAGTAAAAAGAAACAAGGGAGAAATTATGTTTATGATGTGAAAGAACATTTGATGAGCTAGTGATACAGAAGTAATGGAACCTGGAAAATAATTGCCTTATCTGGTAATACAGATTGCAATTTTAGTGAGATAAAAGTGTCTCTATTTTATGAGAGACAATGCTAACAGCAGGAAAGTAATTGCTGGCATATTCCCAGTACCAAACTTTTCCAGCTGTGTTTCTGGACACAGAAATGAGAGATTTCTTTGCCAGAGTCTGTCTGAGAACACAAGAAACGTCCCTCAGTTGTTTTGCTCTAATTGGTGCCACCAGTTCAACCTGAAATCTATGTCTTGTTTTTACATGGGCTCCTAACTTCAAACTTCTTTTGACCGTTGTAGCTCACAGAACTGTGTTTTACAGATACTCTTGTATCTTTGTGAAAATTTGTTACTGTGCCTTTTAACTCTTGGTAAGAAAACATATAACTTTACATTCTAATACATTCTTATCTACATTCTAATAACATTCTGATTTTTCCTTCCAGGCACAACCCGCCCTCCAAGAGAAGGAGAAGTGCCTGGTGTGGACTATAACTTTCTGACTGTGGAGGAATTCCTGGAGCTGGAGAGAAGTGGGACCCTTCTGGAAGTAGGAACTTATGAAGGTATGGAGGCAGGGGCAGTGAAAAAGCACTTCAAATACCCGTGGTGGGACACCACATGTGCATCACCCTCGCTCAAGTTAGGACCTTGCTTTCCATCCCAGTGCTCTGCTTCCCTTTTCTCTGTAACCTGAGAGAAGGAATTCCAGTTTTGCTGTGCTTTTATCTTCTGCCTTCAAGTTAACTGGCTAAAAAGTTAGCCTGTCAGTAGGCCAGGAGAATCCAATATGTAATCCTGTAACATACTGGGGCAGTATGCATTTATCCTTTGTGTCCACTAGGGCTCATCTCCTTGTTCAGTTTTTCTTTCCTCCTGCTCTTTTTCTTTCCTTCCATCTTCCCTAAATACACTTCTTCATCACCCAGTTGTGTGTGCAGCTATGCAGCTACATGATGCACTGCTTTTGGTTTTTTTTCCTTATTCTTGGATAATTGCTTCTAACTTGGGTCATTGTGTTGATCCTTTTTACAGCACAACTTTGCAAACAACAGTACTGAGACAGCCAAAGGGGACTGAAGTGTCACCAGGGTGAGAGCAAAAAAAAGCTCCAGAGAAATGCAAGGCAAATTGGCCATTTTTAGGTACACAATAGGATTTATGTAACTGAATCTGTAGTCTGTATCTCCTTTAAATTGAAAAGTCCTTTTGGACTGGGTTGGGTTTTTTCCTTCAGGAGAATATTTAAATGTACCTCTTGACAAGACAATGAAAAAAAATACTTTACAGGTTTGAAAGTCCTTCCAGTGTACTTCAGCTCAGTCATTTAATATTTCCATTTGAAAGAAGTTTAATGGTTCTTTCTGTAAATCTGAGAGATTGAAAAAGCCCTATCCTTGCAGCCTTATTCTAATTATTCTTTATAATAAGAAATATGGAATACATTTAAAAACACAACCTACACACAATTAGCCAAAAGTCTTTGAAAAATAGTCATCAAACATGAGGAGAAAAAATTGTGGCATGGTTTTGGTGTTCAGGGACTGACGAAAGTGACCTGAAATACTGTTTGCCTACTTCTTTAAAAACTCCTTTTTAAGGGCACCTTTAAACCTTATGCTCATTCCCAGCTGCAGACCTGGTTTGCATGAAGATGCTAAATGTATAATTTGGTTTCACTCTTCCACTTCTCTGAGCTGATTAGCTCCATCAGCACCAATGCTAGCGTTCCAGCAGCAGCTCTTCTCCAAAATGAGCTTTTTCCTCTCTGTGTTTCTAATTATAACACCAAATTAGTTTTCTTTGTCGTGGTGCTTGAAATAGATCAGCTGAAAGGCCTCGCCATTGCTTCCTGATCTATTTGTTCTAGTGACCTTTCCACTTGGAAAGACAAAATGGGTAACTGTCTGTAAGCTGGCTCCTGGGACATGCTGGGAATTAGTTCTCAGGAAATGCTGAATCCATCTGGGACAGTTACAACACGGTAGTTTCATTCCTTATGTGATTATATGCAGCAGCAGCTGAACTGTTTAGGTTTCATGGCTTGCTCTTTTCAGTTGCTGGAGATGAGGTTGATTTCTCGTAAGTCTAATGTGTATTTCATTTCTGTGGGTGATAGAAGTGCCTGAACTTTAAAGGAATAATTTGTCAGAAGTGCTGAGAAGCTTTCCCCGTTGACATCAGTGATGCTGGTGCATTGTGGTTCTGGAGTGCTGGCCCATGGAAGGAAAAATCAATAAGAATAAAGCAAATAATGATGATGCATGTGTGCACATATGCATCAAGACACATTACTATATGATTGTAATGTGAAATAAATAGAGTTCATTTTTCACTTATGGCTTAAAGAAATTATTTTGCTGCCTTCCGAGATTTCTTTAATGGCTTTGTTGTACTATTTTTTTGAAATCTTATTTTACAGCTGTATCGATCAAGACAGTGTTGATCTTGATTAGATCATGGAAGATGGGGTGATTCAGACTTGATGCTGCAATCACAATTTTGTCTATAAAAAAAATCTGCCAAAAAACCCAAACGACAAAGCAAGTTAGACTTCTAATGGCTAAGTCTCTGTTATTGTCCAGCTTTACAGTCTTATATATTTTAATTATCACTTGGTTTTTGCTGCATTTTGCTGCCATATTTTTTAATAAGTGTTCCACCATGATAAATTTGTCTGTGTTTTTGATCAGTGATGGCTTATTCTAAACCAGAGAAATAAAACCTAACACAAGGAAATTATCTTCTAGTTCTACCTGCTGTTTTGAGTAGAAATCAGAACAACTGAAGAGATGGGGTTGCTTGTGATTTAATGCTCTCAAGTGATTTAGCATTCAAGAGGAATGCTATGAAATGGACAGTAGGGATGAGCAATGGGGAAGTTTTCGTGTGCCAGCCACAAGCTCGTGTGGCTCAAGCAGGCTGGTGGTTTGGGGTCACCCTGGTCCCAAGGACCCTTCTGGCCTTGTAAGCATCAGCACGTGATGGTGGAGAAGATGGACATAAAGTCACCTGGATACTGTCACTGGGAAACATCTCGCAAAAGAAGAGGTAACAGGAACATTTAATAACAGTTACTGAAGAGAAATTCTGGGGAGAAAGATTAGAAAACAGGGAGGCATCAGAAGAGGGGTAATACACAGGACTTTGATGCTGATACAGACACTATTGATTTGGCAAGAATAATGAATAAGCAGGAGAGAACAGTTGGAAACCATAAAAAAGTAGGAGAGTGTATCAGGTTTTCAAAGAACACCCTGGGTTTTGAAAGTTCTCTAATTGCAAAAAGAGAAAGTGCTAGCTGAACAGGAGAAAAGAGGTGTTGCTGACCTACAGCACTTCGTAATGCCATTATTATTTCTTCTGGTGCACTACAAACAGGTTCCTCTGGGCAGCTTTTGATTCACATCCCAGTGAAGGCAGAGCAGGCATGGCAGCTGCTGTTCTGGTCACCTCTCATCTCCCTGGTGTGTTCTGCACCCAAAAGACTTCAAAAAATGTTATCAGGTGGGAGGGGGCATTGGCAAGCCTTAATTCCTGGGGTTTTCAGTTTGGGTTTAACATCCTGATTTTTAACCATAAAGCCCAGAAACAACTTCTTTCCTCCCCTGATGAAAGCTACATGTTGATCACATGAATTCAGCAACTGGAGCTGGAGGACCTGCCCAAAGCTGTGATGCTGCCCCAGTATTGGTGATTTTGCCCCACATGTGTGCTGCACACAACCCTTTCAAGCCAGTTAGAAATTCCCATTGACAATATTCATTAGGAAGGAAAATTCTTTTTAGGCTGCACATCGTCTAGGCCTTCTGGTGGATAGGAAATCACTGTAATTGTAGTCTCAGGCACTTATTGACTGCTCCTTCTGGGCAGAAAATACTGATGGATGCATGGAAGTAATTGTGTAGGTTACTAATTATTTAGCAATTACTTCTGCATTTGAATTGCAGGCTCTCACAGGCACCCCAAGGGAGGGCTGTTTTGAGCACAGCTACCACTTCCAGATTTTATTCCCGTTTTTTCCCCAGCTGCTGAGTGGCCCTGGGCAGATCAGGTAGCTGCTCTATACTTCAGGTTACTGGCCTGAAGAATATTAAAAAACAACACTTAGTTCTCTCCTCATTAATATTTCAGCAGATACCCTGTGCCTGGAGCTATCTGCTGTTTGAAATAGGAGGGGCAGAGTGGAAGCCACGGTGTGCTGGAGAGCTGTGCTGCATTCAGGCAGCCCTGCAGGTGGGAGCTGGGCAGAGGCACACAGGGACATGGGCATGGTGGCTGGATTCTGAATGGGGATGGCTGTATCACCAGGGTTTGGTGAGGCTGTGTGAATGGATGCCTGCCCAGCACTTAGTGATCCTCAAAAGAAAAAGTGCTGCACTTTATAACATGTGAAGGGTTATTACATTATAGAGTATTATTGTCAAGGTATCATCTTTCATTCCCAGGACAAGTGTTATGTGATTGCCAAGAGAAGTAATAAGTAATCTGCATTAGTCTCATGACTTAGATGTAATGGGGTGACTTGCTAACATTTTCAAAGTATATAAAACTAGCTACTGTAGACAGGGTCTCCAATTGTGGTACTTAATGATTGTAATAAATTACATTAATAGTGCAGTTTGAAATTCAGCCAAAGTAGAGAGGTGTATTCAGCAACATGCTTCAGATCAAGATGCCTTAGCCTAATTCATCTGATGTGCTGGCTCTCCTTGGGCTTCTCTGCAGCAGCCACACTCCCCCAGCTGCTTTAGCAAAATAGGTGGATTTTTTTGCTGGTGCCTTTGCAGCCTGTGGGTGTCACCAACTCAGTCCCACCTGGAAATGGGAGCTGTGGCAGGCAGAACATGAGGGGAGGAAGGGTGGCAGATGCTGGGGATGCCTGGGCAGGTGAACAACACGTTCTGTTTAATCAGATCAGACCTGCTGATTTTTGTCTCCAGACTAGAGATTGTCTCAATAAATCATAATGGCTTCTTTAGCACCATTGTAATGTGTCACACTGAATATCCACATACTAATATCTGTGCACTGCAGAATGATTCCTTTTCTATTTTTTGTTCTTAATACTTTGCTTGCTTTTTGTCTTGTTACTTTTTAAACCATTGGTAGAGGAAAAAAGGCAACACCTTCTTGTGTATATGCACAGTTATCAGTGCTAGCTAAGCATGAGTGCTGCTGTAGTGAAGTGTCATCTGATAACAATGCTTCATTCTGCAAACAGCTGAAGTGGTATCTGAGTAACTCTTGTTCTCTAAAAGCAAATATTCAAATATCTGATAGGGGTTTAGAGTGGCTTTGAATTTCCTGCATCATTTCTGACTGGCTTCTCCCTCTCTCTGTACTTTCAATAATAAGTTTCTCAATGTGAGCTCTGTCAGAAATGGTTCATTACCAGTCATGAGTTTTAAAACACAAATCTCAGGGAAAAGGTTCCCAAATACCTCTGGCAAAAAAAGAGATATGGTGAATTAGTTGCTTTCTTCTTAAGTTAGAGTTCTGGTTATTTCAGGCATCATTTACTGTGTAACCATAGTTTGTTGTGTTGGAGGCTTTCCTAGCAGTCCAGGCACATTTTGGCATTGTTGTTTTTTTTTTTTTTTTGGTACAGGATGTTCCTGGGGCTCTCCAGCAGTGGCTGCTTCTTGCTGGTGTTACCCAGCTCCTCTGCAGAGGCAGCCTGGCCTCCCCAGACTGCAGCATTTCCCTGCCTGCAGAGCTCACTGCCTCTGCCTTCCAGAGAGGGGAGGTGCTAATGGGACACATCCTCATGGTGGGACCATATAGATAAATATTTAACTATTTGCAAGAAGAGTTTCATATTGCAATGGCTTGACAGGGTGTTTTCTTTATTCTACAGCCCTATGCTAGGTAGGGTGTTTCCAGCTGCTTCTCCTGCTTTCTGCATACACCATACACAAGTACACGTTTATTTATGTTTCCTATGATTTTTTAAAATCTATTTGAATGTGGATATAGCAGTTGAGTCCATAGCTGGTCTCATGGAACACCCTGAGCTTCCCCAGCCCCCTCCTTGTCCATGCTAACAAGGTTGTTCTGTTTGTTTATTATTTTCAGTATCATTGCTTGGGTTTAGGATTTTTCCATGCCTTAAATGTGCTAACAATAGTGTGTGGCAACACCTAGTGATAACACAGCAAAAATCAGAATAAGTAAGTGGGATTTGTTCTGTGACTTTCTCCCATGCTGCCACTGCCTTTAGGACACTAATTGGAGTACATATTAAATTTCAGACCAATTTGAAATGTGCAGTTTGTAACAGTTTGACTTATTTAACAAGAAATCCAAACCGATCTTTCAGGTAACCTCATCATTAAGAACTACAAAAATTGCCAGAGAATCTCCCGTTTCAAGCAAATGGATATATTGTAGGTTAATTTCTCTGAGCTCTCCTTCATTGCCTGTTTTCCTTCTGATCCAGATGCTGTATCCGCAGCCTCCTCCTGGTTGCCTGGATACTCTGAATTTCCTCAAGGCAATAGCTAATCAATGTGCAGTTGCAGCTAGGTGAATCCTGCAGACAGCAGCCAGATCTGTCATCTAGATGTGGAAATCTGTAGCAGAATGTGATCTGGGAGGAGAGCAGACAAAACACCATGGCAGGAGCTCTGCTCCCAGGAACCAATTCATCCTGTGCTAATCAGACACAAGCACTCCTGCTGGATTAGATGAGCAGAAGCTCTTCTGCTAAAATTAAGGGTCAATTGTTTTGGTTCTTGTACCGTGTAGAGAAGAGGAGCTGAGTCTCAGAAAATAAAACAATTACATTTAATAATTGCATTTCAAGTCTTTGTGTCAAGGCCTTGCTTAATTTTGCTGCTTATCTCCAAGCGTCTTTCCCAAAATACCCATTTTCACCAAGACAGAAAGCCATGAAGTGCTTTTTGAAACATGAGCTATTAATGGAGTCCTTGTTAGCACAGAGTGGTCGCTTTGAAGATGGGATGCACTTCTCATGGACACAGGGCCCTCTGTGCTGCACTGAGGCTTTTGAGTGCTTGGGATTTTTATAATTGCAAAATTAGACTTCACACATAGGCATCAGTAAATTCAGAAAAAATTGGTAATTTTTTCTTGGTTCTTTGCTGAGACACAAATGCACTCTCAGTCCCAGGCATAGACATCTTTCCACCAGAAAGGAGAATAGCTGCTGCAGAGCAAACACCTACAGGTTAAAGTAACTCAGATACGTGGTTTGGGAGCACATTCTTCAGTTGCTCTAATTGCACCATTAGAATTAATGCTCAAACTCGTGTTTGACCTTGCAGTTAGCTACTCTGCCTTCTTCCACCTCTCCATGTCAGCTTCTTGTCCCCACCCCAGCAGCCTCCATGGTCTCCTCTTCCCTCTATGCTTTAGTGTCCATTCCACTTTTGAACCTGTTTGATTGTGCCTCTCTTCTTCTGCATTTCAACCATTTCTTGTGCATTCAGCCCATTCCAGAAACAGCAGCTTGGCTGGATGGAGTCCTTTCAGCCCAAATGGAATTGAATTCAATAGTGTAAATTCAAGGGTTTTATGGAATAGATTCATAGATATTTTACTTAACTAGTTGATGTATTTTTATGAATTGTATTTTAAATTCCAGGTCACATAAACAATTTAAGGTGAACTTACTGCCCACCAGGGGAATACTTAACAAGAATGCTTTGTTATTTGAAATATAAGACAAATTTTCCAAAAGCAACGCTGTCAAGTCAAGAGAAATTTCTTTTTAAGTTTTAGAAAATTTGCTTTAATTCAGGACAGGGTGGAAGCTGCTGTTAGATTGCTTTCATTGATTGTGATCACTGCTTGAATTGGCAGAGCAGGAAGTGTTATGATGATGAGAACTTGTCTTATTGTTGTGATAAGCTGTTACCAAAGTCTAATTACTGGGTGTGATGCTAAAATGTGTAAGCTGCCGACACTTAAAGATAAGGAGATGAAAAGAAACGAACTCATTCCAAATAGATCTTCTGTTTGGGTTTTATTCATTATTATTGTTATTTTTGTGCACTCTCCTGAGTGGTTCTTTAGTGTGCATGGATTAAGTCATGGATTTGGCTGCAGGTGCTGCCATCAAACTTCAGCTGTGGTTGAGTAAGTTTTAAGCACCAAGGGACTGAATAAAATAATGGTTAGTGAAAAGTGCTGACGAGGGATTCAGTTAATGGTGTGTGCATCTGTGGGGTGAATGGGTTGTTATTAGTTATTAATTCAGGTGCTGTAGGCAGGATCCAAGTGTGATTGAAAAGAGGGTAAGGGGTAGAGGCCCAGTTCCCACAGGAATTGGATGTGGGAAGGTGCCATTCCTGCCACGCTGGCTGCTTCAGAGCTGGCATTTCCACAGAAAAATAGAATTTCCTGCAGTCTTGTCCTGGAAATCTCCAGTGTCTGGGACAGAGACATCCTGTTGGGGTCAGAATCCTCAGAAGTTTTGTAGAGCTTCACCTGAGCTCAGCACCCTGGGGAGTCCTGCCCTAACTGCTGTGCTGACTTCGGAAAACGTTTTGGGATCCTCTGGGATGACAGATGCTTGTGTATGCACATGTAACATGCTGTTAATAATTAGAGCTGATTGGATATTCAGTACAAATTACACTGGCTATGAAGTTAGCCCCTTCTTTGGGCTTACAAGTGGCTCACAAAACACTGTTAAAGCCTATTTTTAAATGTATGTTTTTTCATAAACATTGATAGATTTAATTTGAACGAATAATGTCAAGTCTGAGTGTTGTAAAACTCTTGCTGGGCTGTTCACTGTCAGTTGTTAATGGAGCATGTTTGGATTTCTGAGTCACAGTGTAAATATTTTCTATTTCCAATTTTGAGGATGAAACATGAGGTTTGATGATTATTCTTACCAGTCCCCCCTAATAGTGTGTCTGCTCCCACGCCCAGGCCCACATGCCATGTCTTCAAAAATAACTGCTTAGAGAAGATAAATAGGGCTGACTGCATCCAGCAAACATGAGGGAAAGATAGCATTTCCATTTTCTTTCATTTTCCATGTCACCTGGAAGCTGGGTTGGAGCATTCTTTCAGAGATTTTCATAATGAGCTGGGTTATTTCCCCAACCTGTCCTGTGTGAATCTGAAGGCAGAGCTCTGATTTTTTTCGAATATTGACTCAGGCTTAATCTGCCTCCTGTGGTGAAAAAAGAAAAGTTCAGCCCCAGTGGCTACATTTCCCATAAACCCCACACATGGAGAGCCATGCTCAGTTTCAGATTAATATGTGCTCCTTTTATATGCTCATTTATATTTACAGGGATCCTCTAAGACAGCACACTGTCTTGGTAGAGAGTAATTATTCATTAATGTTAGTACCAACAGCCATGGCTGGTTTGAAAAATGACTAATGATTTTGGTACAAGAAAACCTGAAATACTTTAGAGAAGCCTGTTTTTCTGTTGAGGAACAGCTCTCTGTGGACTGGTAGGAACTCCAGCTTTGCTGTTGCTAGAGGAACTGAAGAGGAGCAAAATTCAAAGATATAATCATACATTTCTCCATAACTGGAGGAGGGATGGTGCCATCTGTGCTTTGCTCTTGTCCAGGGGAAATAAAACCCACACTATCAAGATCTATATATCCCCCTTCATCCTCCTTGTTGCATCCACCCTAAAGAATTTAACCAGTTAAAATAGACCCGAAATAACTTTTGCATAAATTAGTGATGTGCAGTGCTATAAATAAAAGTAGTTTTCTTGTGCATGGCACACACATGGCTCTCTCTGCTTAGCAGTTAATATCCTTAGAAAACTTTTTTTTTTTACCCCTGGAAAACCAAACAAAGCAACAAACTAAAAAACCCCAAAAAGCAACCCACAAAATCCCAGAGTAGTGTCGTTCTTCATGAGAAATGCCAAAGAGGATAGATAGAAACAGGGTTAATTATCCTTTTTTTTTTTTTTGCCCACCTACGTTTGTATTTTCCCTCTGCACTCCCTCTCCCCCATTCCTCCTCTTTTTGTATAAAACAGTTCTGCAGTATGTAGAGCATAAGAATTATTTCTCTACAACCTGCTTACAGAGCCTCTGTACCCATTAGAGGCTCTTTCCAGAAGAAGTAATTTCCTTCTGCCCATAAATTATGCATCAATGTACATTTAAGATTCTGAAATGATGAACAGAAGATGAAAGCCTTGCTGCTCCTGTGGAGCTGGATCCACGTTGTTGTGTACAGGCTGGAGCACACCTTGTTAAGACAAACCTGCACGTGTTGCTGTCCTGCTGCTGAGCTGTACCAGCACGGAGGTGGGAGCTGCTCTGCCTGCTTGGGCCTCAGCTCTGGGAGGAAGATTTTTTCACCTCACAGGAGGCAGTGGTGGTGTTTCCTAAATGGTCTTCCCAGATGGACTCTGCCAGTGCAAGTCAGGGTGATTGCAGCTCCTGATGGGTCCTGGTGATCCTCTTCCAGGAGGAGCTGCTCCATGATCCTGCCAGGCTCAGAGGTGACTCTTCCTGGGTCCTCCCTTGTTAAGAAAGGGATTGTGTTTTTCTTTTTACAGTCAGTGGGAATTTCACCAGGCTGCCACAGCTCCTCAAATATGGTGGAAAGTGACGTAGCAACTCCATCCAGGTTCCCTGCAGATGCACCTCATCACTTCCCATGGGCCTGTGCACCTTCAGGTTCCTTAGATGGTCTCAAACCTGATCTTCTCCTACAGTGGCTGAGAAAATATGTACTGAAAAATTGAAAAACAATGCTTTCAGGTTATATATAGCATGTGGAGATCAATGAAGAATGTATGTTTTAGAGAGGAATTTTGTACTGTTGCCATAATTTAACTATGGGAGGGCATTCTGTATTGTGTCATGTCTAAGGGCATAGGAAAAATTTGTAAGTCTGAAGATGGCAAATAAAAATTAGCAGTAATTCCTGAAAGAAAAAATTTGGGTTGTTTTATATAAAACAGTTATATTTAACAGGTCATTGTGTAAAAATTAGATTATTCACCTTGCAATGGGTCTGAATTCCTGTAATGCCCAGTGCTGCAGGAACAGATTCCAGACCTGAGGTTGCTGTGGAGAATTTTAGGGCAAATCAAGCACTGCTCTGGGATGGAGGTGAAGTGAAACAGAGCCAGTGAAATACTTCTGTGCTGTTCTGGCATGAATAAACGTGCACTTATTCTGTGTCTCTTCTGTGGTCACTTAAAATGGCAGGGAGGCAGCCCAAGCACTTTGCAGTTTCCACCACAGCTGCTGATGGATTCCAAGCATGTATTGGTGTAACTGGGGTGCATCTGTGCCCCTTCAAGTTGAGCTTTAAGGTCTGGCTTTTCACTTCTACCCAAGCTGACCCAACTGCTGAATTTCCTCTTCGAACAAAGCAGTGCCATGTGGTATCTTTCCTTTTCTCTCCTTTAACTAAGTTTTCTTTTAGGGAGAAAATAGTGTTTGCTTTCCAAATGCAACATCCTCCCTAAAAGAACCTGTGTACTAAAGCAGGCCATCGAGCCTTTCATCACTTCTCTTGGTGATAGCAGTCATGAATTTTTTATTTTCTGCAGGGCTCACTCCAGATCTGCCACAGCATTGTGTGGGTGCACACATGTAAAAAGGCTACTAATTGAAATTCAGATGTAACGAGTTGAAGTTTTGCTATTCACCATGACTGCCTTTTGTTTTAGCCCATGTACGCTCAGTGCACCTAAACAATACAACCATTGCCTCTCCTTTTAGATTCAACAAGAATAACTAAAAAGGCAAGAAATATTTCTGTGTCTGCTGCAGACATGAAGTATGCACCCCCAAAAATGGGAATGGCACGTGTTAGCTTCTGTATATACTTATCTGTGGGGAGGGACCGAAATTCTAATGGAACTGTAATGCAGAATGAAATAGAAAACTTACTGCTATAAACTGTTCTCTTTTGAAGATGCAAATGTGTCTCTATTGCCTAGGTAACTATTATGGAACGCCGAAGCCTCCAAGCCAGCCCCTCAGTGGGAAAGTGACTTCCACCAATGCTTTGCAAAACCTGCAGTCTGGCTCCAAGCAGTCGACTCCAAAGCGAACCAAGTCTTACAATGATATGCAAAATGCTGGCATAGTGCATACAGAGAATGAGGAAGAGGATGATGTACCTGAAATGAGCAGTAGCTTCACAGGTAAAGCAAAAATACTGCTGTCCTTCAGTTAGAATACGTGGGGAAGGCTTTTGGAGGGTATTTTGAAGAGGGGGTGTTGTTTTTAATGTGCTTTCTGCAGAGCTGTCAGTGTCAAACAAAACTGGCTGACACCCGAATGGCAGATACCCAGGTGTGAACAACCACATACACAGCTGTGTCTTTCCAAAAAGGCCTTGTGGGATTAAACTGGTTGAGACAAAAATGTGGTAAAGTTCATATCCATTAATTGCAGAAAGGTCAGGGAAGGGTTGAGCTATGGTTGACAGTTACAAACAGTATGAAATTACTCAACCAGGTTTACTTTTGAAATTAATTATTGCTTCTTCCTAAATCTGTTGCTGTCCTTTATCCTTCCTTGGATCTAGAGCTGCCCATCACATACAGTTACTGTCCTGGGTCCTCTTCTCCAAGAGCTCTTCCCCATATCCCCAGTCCCAGTATGTGTTAGTGCTTAGAGCATTGTTACCTCAGCTCAAGCACTAAATTCATCTTCTGGGCTCCTTCTGAGGCAGGTTCTGAGCAAGTATTATCCACACCTTCAAGCCTTTCCCAGCTGCTTGCCATGGGAGCTCACCATAACTGGCACCCAGTCTTTGTCCTCTGATCACTTTCTCTCACCATAAAAATTTTCCTTCCCAGCCTCTGATGAGTCAGAAGATCTGTCCTGCCAGTTCCCACCTGCCAGTGTCCTGGCTCTAACATCTGTTTAGAGCTTTAAAAGGATTTAGGCTGAGATTTAGTTTTGATCCTCTGCAGGCCAAACTATCAAATGGCTTTTGAGGGTTGTACTCTTTGGCTGCTACCTGCTCCATTTCCATCTCAAATTGCTTCTAGCCAGCCTAATTTCTCCAAGGTTGGAATTTCTGTCTCTGCTTACCAGCTCATTGACAAACCGAGGGTGGTTTCTCGCATGTTGTGACATGACAGCAGCCTCAGCCTTTGTCATGAGATCTGATTTTGGGAAGAAGCTGGTGGGAGATCTGTTATTTGATTTTCTTGCTGCCTGTCTCAGTTTGTTGCCCCTGAAGTAGCTTGAGCATCATTTCTCTTCCTTGTTTTCCTTCGCAAGATGAAAGATGGAAGGTGCAGCTCATTTGTCACAACGTTATCACACCCTGGCCCCTTGCCTTCATTAAATGAGCACAGAATCAAGAAAAGAGTTATTTCTCATATACCAAAGTAATTCCTTATGCCTATTTCACATGAAAGTGTGCTAGCCATATTAAAATGCTCCTGCTTCCCTAGGAGACCTCTCGGTAACTGTTTTCCAGATTTTGGCATGTTTATACTCTCAATTTTTAGCTGGTTATGATTCTTTCATGCTTCTTTATGTTGTCATCTTCTACCTAAAAATATCAAGCTCCAGGAGGGCTGAAAAGCAAGCACTGAGGGTACTGATATAGTCTAGATGTTTTTCTTCCTATTCCTCCCAGTGTTCTTCTCTTTTGGTAGTGGCAGCACATAGACTAGAATAATGAAGGAGTTATTTCCAGGGCTGTGGGCTGTGAACTGAGGATGTCCATGGTCTCTGGTGGAGAGCAGGGAAGGTTCTGTCTGCAAAGCCCTTTCAGCCCCACTCCTTGTGGATTTGGCAGAGGGTGACACTGATCCCTCTGTTTTTTGCTCAGTGTGTTGTCTGTCCTTGTACTGATGTTCTCAGGGGATGTGGAAGCACTACCATAAATTGTCAACACCTTCAAGAGCCAAACAGAGAAAGTCCCTTTGGTGGACACAGGGTTCATTTTAGAATTTGTCCCTTGTTGCCAAAACCTCTCTGTGAAGGAGTGAGGGCACAGACCTGTTTATTGGGGAGCATTTACTGCAATTAGTGATGGGAGGAGATGAGCGGCATTGTTTCATGGATACAGCTCAAAACTGCATGGATACAAGCATCAGAAATATTTCTTTAGAGGGAGAAGGGCCAGATGCAGCATAAAATACTCCTGACTGACTGGAAGGATACTGTGATGAGCCTTGGAATAAACCTTCTCAAACAGCAAGAATGGGCACTAGTGAGCAGCAACATGTGGACACATGGTCCAGACATTCATTTTAATTTTTAATTTAAAATAACACACTGCACTGAAGACATTCACCATTAGCTTGTTGATTTTGAGCTTCTGGCAACATTTTACACTTGTAAAATCTCTTTTGATCATTCTTCAAACAAGAAATTTTATCCTTCTAATCCTGTCCCACAGTTGGCACTGCAGGGGTGAACCTGTAAGCCTGCTTGAAAGCACACTGAACTCCTCTACACCAGTGAGCCCTGGCCCCAGACAGCTTGGAGGAATTTGGTACCTCAGCAGGGCCTGTTGGAGCTGATCACAGCTCCTGGTTTGTTTGGCAAGGGCCTGGCTAGCAGAGTGTGTGTGGGCAAGGAGAGCTCGCCCCTGCTGCCTCAGAGACTGCTGGGGCTCTGCCCTTGCCTCATCTGCTGCCATGACTCGTGAATTAAAAGGCAGGGAGAGGAAAACTGGCAGGATAAACCTGGAGGAGCAAAGCGGGGAAGGAAAGGACTGATTCTCACTTGTGTCTGTGTGTGTTTGTTCTGCAGCAGAGTCTGGTGACCAAGACGAGCACAACGCGCATATCGTGAGGGAGGCAGCCCCACCGTCCACGATTGAGAGGCACACCCACGTCCCCACCACGGAACCATCTCAGAACCTCCCTCAATACCTACCTCCTTGTGCCGAGGATAACCTAGGTCCTCTGCCCGAAAACTGGGAGATGGCCTACACGGAGAACGGAGAAGTCTATTTTATAGAGTAAAGCACATTTTTGTTGTTCTGATTCCATCTCTCTGCCTCTCTTTGGGCATAAAGTAAACCTCCATGGATGCGTTTTGTGTGTATTAAATATTTAGTGTATACAGTTAGGTTGCAGAGCTGTTATTTCTTTACTGCTTCTGAAGAGGGTTTGCATTTCCTGATTGGATCAACATCCAAATTACTCCTGAGTTCCAAGGCAGTGGGAATTGCTTGTTTTATGAGGGTAGTTACAAAAGCAACAGACACTTATAAAACACAGGCCAGTTGTTTTCATGGGTGGAATGAAAGCTCCTAATTGGAAGGGCTGAGACTTCATTTCTGTGCCTGTGTCTGTGCATAATGCAGCAGAGGGGATTCCTCCAGTCCTGTGCAGCAGAGACAGAGATGGATTTTGTGTGTTGTCCCCTCATCATGGCAAAGGGGCCAAATGTGTTAATGTTCTCCAGTGGCTTGCAAAAGGTACAGCTCAGTGCAGAGTAGGCACAGCAAGTTTGGAACAACAGTACCTCAAGCTCTGCAGTCTTTGCCTAAGAGCTGATTGCTGTCAGCAATTTTATGATGATATTGATTTTTTTTCATGCCATAAATAATAGTCTCAAATTATACTTGTCTAAATTTATTGAGGTAGGAGTAACTTATAAAATAGGAGCTGTTAGTGTAAGAGATGTCTTGCACAGAGTTTAGCTAGACATTAGCACTCAATTAGCCTTTGAAACTCAAACCCTTAGCTGCCAAGTAGAAGAGGGGTTGAGGAATTGATTTTGGATTTGATGGTCTGTTTAATGCACTTGTGGAAACCCTACCAGAAGGCAATGCCCAGTTACTGCAGAAGAACTTCCTCTGTTAATTAGCCCTGTCTCCTGCGGAGAGTTACGCTGGATCAGGGCTGTGAGGGCAGCAGTCCTGCCTCATCGCCAGGAGAGGAGACTTCTGGACAGGGCCAGGGGAAGGTTCAAGAGCAGGTTTTCTCTTGGCTGCAGTGGCAAGGGAACACAAGAGAAGATTGCCAGAAGATCTGAGGAGCTGCGATGACTGAGGGCACTGCGGCAGCCCTTTTTCAGCTGGGAAAGGGCTGCTCTAAAAAAGGCCATTTTCCAGGGCACTCCCAATTACCTGAAGAGGCTCCAACAGTCCCTGAGTGTAAGACAAGTTCAAGAAGGCAGAAAGCAAATTCTCATCAGATGAAACCAAGATGAGTACATTACCCTGAGCACGGCTTTCTCCCCTCACTGTGTCCTCCTGGTGCCTCGTTATTTTGATGTAAGCTCTGCCCTTAGTATATAGAACAGCCTAATAGCCCATTCAGCCTGCCATTTTCCTCCTTGGAGGAGGACAGATGATGAGTAGTAAATGCTACCCAAGCAGTCAGTTGCTCCCCTTTTTGACACCACAGGGGCCCCTGTTGTCCTTCCTTACAGGTGCTTCCATCGAAGCTTCTGCTGCCACCACTGATTTCCCCAAACCCACCCCCATGGCTGCTGTATCTGTGTTCTCTGAACAATGCAGTACTGCAACATCTCTAAATAATTTGTCAGGGGAATCATGTATGTGTTGGGAAAACACAGCCTGTAACATAGGCCTGTGTGATGGGAAGCTCTGGTAGCAGCATCCGCTCCCTCCCTGCAGTGAGGCTTGAGGATACTTTCACATGGGGCTGATTTTGTGCATGAGCCTGTTGGTGTGGGTGCAGCACTGAATGACTGCAGTTCTATTAATTCTAAGAACACCATGAGCCTAGAAACCATTTTGTTTTATTTGTATCAGATTAAGAAAGTGAACTAATGAGCAGTGTGGACCCAAGCTGGCTCAGATGTCTGTTCCAGCATCTGTGGTGCTTTGGGTATCAAGTCAGGGTGCTGAAAGGAGCAGCATGAGCTTCTTGCACAGAACTAGTGCAGGTCCAGTGAGGCCAAGGCTGTATGTCAGATAACCAATCCTGATGTTTCTGGAGCAATTTGGTTCTTGAGATGTTTTTCTGGTGCTTTAATTGGGATTTTCGTTACACAGCATATCCCAGTCCCCTGTTGTCTGTGCATGCTACAGGTCTAACACAATCCTTTCCACCTGAGAGTGTGATCTGAAAGGTGTTTAGCTAAATTTTCTGTGCCTCAGCAAACTACTCTGTTGTGAGTCTTTGCTTAGTGAGTACAAAATTGCAAGAAATATGCAAATATTCTATTGCTCTCCTCCCACCACCCTCCTTCTCAGCTAGACTGCAGACTTGCTTATAAATAAGGTGGCAGACCCCCTCTGCTTTATTTTTGTTAATTTTCCTGACTTGCTGAATTTGTGACATTCAGCTTTCTAGGTGCTGATTAATTGCTCTGAAGCACACATAAGGATTAAGCACATTTGCTCATCCTGCCTTGGGAGAGCTGGGTAGTAGGATGTGTGAAACAAGGACCTTTTATTTACTCACTCAGATCCTGGGAGCAGGGCTGGACTCTTTTCTTCCACTACAATACAAGTTTGCTGGTTGGTTGTTAGTTCCTCAGGGATCATGGCCCTCATTACAGAGCCCTCATGAGACTGTTGTGAGGCTAAAATTCAGTTTGTAAACCTCTTTGAGACCTTGAAGGAAAAGTAAATGGCATTACTACGGTATTGAAACTTAAAATCGTTAAGCAGTGTTAGAGGCTAAGCTAGCTAAGTGATATACCTCTGGGACTGGAGAGATATCTTAGTAGGTTGTGTCTAGGATGACACCAGTTGTAGAAGAGGCATTATATTACCAGATTGTCCGCTTATGCAAATGAAATTATGGGAGAAAATAACTTCTAGAAAAATGTATTTTAAGCCTGTTTGCTATGCAACCTTCACTGCTGGGACTGGCATCATGAGGCTGTCAGGGGACTTGTGGAAAGGAAGAGTTGAAAGTAAAGCTGTTCAACTTCCATCAAAGGCTTAGACAGAACATTTTTATTTGTGTAGTTATAAAGTTTTCAGTCAAAACCATTTTCGACTAATGCTTGGGTCAACTCTAGACATGTCAAAGGTCTTTTGCAGGAACAAAGCTCGCTGCATAATTTTGTGAGGAAGGGTAGCTTCTGCCTTTAGCTCAGAGACAGCTCTTGGTATTAAAAACAAGCCACCAAAGACAAAAATTTGGAAATTAATATTATAATATTACAGCATTCACATGCCTCTTTCCAGTCAGGAGTTCTGACTTGTATATTTTCACTTGTTACCTTTGTGTTTTCAATGCCAAAGTTCTTGTGATTTGGTACAACATCAAATTGTAGAGCTGTTTCTTTGAATCAAAAGTATGTCTTCAGGTCTGTTGAATAATAAAGAAGATATATACTTTTATGTCATGGATACTTCAACTCTGCTTTATTAATGAAGGTTGTATTTCCATTTTTGGTTTCCAGCCATAACACAAAAACAACATCTTGGCTAGATCCACGGTGCCTGAACAAACAGCAGAAGCCTCTAGAAGAATGTGAAGATGATGGTAAGAGACTAAGAATAATGACATAATACTGTGTTTGGTCCATTCCTAGGTGACTTTTTTCCTTTTCTTCCTCTTTTTCTAATAGCTAGTATTCAGAAATACTTTTAAAAATTTAAAAAAGATTTATTAGTAAGTACAAAGAGACAATGTCCATTATGTTGTAAAATCGCTGTGAACGTAAAACCATTGAGGTGCCAGATCATTTAATAAAAATCAAGGAGGTGCTACAAGTAAGAGGCCTCTGTTTTTGAAAAGGCATTTGAAAAGTCACTGCTGCTGAACAAGACTCAAAGCTGTCTGACATGCTGGCTTCTTGGATCGCTGTCTGGGGGGGAGTGACTGAGTCTCTGTGTGCTCCGCTGTGTTCCGCTTCAACCGCCTGCTTCACGTGGATTGAGAGAGTTATGTTGTTATTTCCTTGTTTGAGCAGAAATAACTCAATTGCTTCACTTGTGCTGTTAAATGCTGACAGTCTGTGCAATGTTGTGATTGCTGAAACAAGTTCCATTTGAAAGTGTAGATTTCTGACACTGAAAATTTGCACTGAGATTTGGTATTCCTTGAGATGTTGGAAATGCAAGCCACTGTCCAATTTAGAGCAGCCAAATGCAGGACTCTTAAAGGAGGCCCCTTCCCAGCCTTCTTTACGAGATGTTGAAAGAAAAAGCAAATTATGAAAATAACTTAAATGTTTGGGAAAGCCTGTGAGGGAATTTTGGTCTACTGCCCAGGAAAGGTGATGGTATTGAAATACATAATTTTGGCTAATACAGTACTGCCATGGTAGACACTTCTTAAAAATGAAAGGGTTTCCTTCATCAGTATTGGTGCTGTCCTTGTAAAATCAGTTTTCAAAATATGATGAAACTCCTACTGGTGTCAGTCATCTTATTAAAAATCACAATTTTATTTCAGAAAATAATCAACTTTTCACTGTTAGGTTCAACAGAGGTTCTGGCCTCCAGAACTGCTGGTTACTGTTTTTACACATGTAGTAGTGTAGTAGTCAACCTTTCCTATTTTTCACTTGTGAGATTTTGCAGGGTGTGAGAGTTTACCTCTGCAGTCTAGGCTGCTGTGATGAAGCAGGTCACCAACTTCCTAGAGCAGAGTGCAGGATACTCTCAAACCACAGAGATGTGCCAGGTGAGGAGCAGCCAGCACCACAGGGCTGCAGAGGGTGACTGAGCTCCTCTGTTACACAGTTTGAAGTCTCCTCGCAGAAGGGAAAGTCTCTTGTCCTCTTAGCAATTATAAAGCAAACATTGGAATAATTAGTTTAATTTGGAATAGAAACATACAGCTGGTATTATTGTATTTAATTGAGTTCATAATTTTGGAGAGCAGTGGCATTTTTGTTTATCAACTCCTTAAAATCAGCTAATTTCATCTTCCCACACACCCCTTCATTCACCAAGTTGCTCATTAATAGATATTTTTAACATTCAGTAGTTAAACCAGTTGCTTCATAGTTACATAGTTGCTTTGCTTGGCTGCTCTAATCTTGCTTAGCACATAAGAATAATTATGTTTCAAAAAACAGAGAGGAGAGAAGGTTAGTTTTGCTTTGTCATAGAAGCTGGACATTTTTTGGCAAGGGTCACTCTTGTGTGTTATTCCATAAAAATCAGTGGGATGACTACTCTGTTTTGTTTGGTGTGTGTGTGTGCATGTGAGTTGCCAGGCTCATCCCACCCTCTTTATAGATTTTATAAATGTTAGATATCGTTTCAGATTTGTTTGGGTGCAGTTGCCTTGTGCTTTTTTTATCAGGATATGTGTCCCTAACTAAGTTTTTACTTGTTTCCCATTGTTTAGGCTATCAAAGGAAATTGAAATTTGTATTTCACACTAATGGTCCCAAACAACTGCTTTGATAGAATATTTTGCAAAGAGGTCATGGAAGTGGTTTTTTTGGTGTTTCCAGGTGTTGCAGCCCTACATCTTCTGGTTTCTTCTGTCATTCATTTATGTGGCTTAAACTTTGCTGTATTGGGTCCAAGATTGTTTTTACCGTCTCTGTTCTGGTTTTGTCACCATCTTTCATTTTCAGACTGCATTATTATTATTTATAGGCCAAGCAATACTTTAATCATCTGTGTCACTGTTAACTTATGAATATGGAGCAGATAATGATAAATGGAGCAACAGCGAATATTGATGGCTTTGTGTCTTTGAAAAATTATGTGATCTTTGTCCCAGGTGCCCTGCTAAAACTGATACATTCCTGTCTGTGCCTCACCAGTGCATCTGGACTGTGGGTCTGTGCCTCCAGTTAAACAAGACTCTTGCCTGTCTAAATCATCTGAGTAGGGCAGTGCGCACATAAATTTAGATGCTTTCTTGAAAACCTTGCTACATTAGTCCTTATTTAGGTGCAAGGTTTTCCTCTCAGATTCCGTCATTAGTGTCCAGGTCTGGCCTTCTGCTAGATCCATGTGTCTGTAGAACAGATTGCAAAGGTCGGACCGCACAGATCTGAGGGAAAAGCCTCACCACAGTGAGAACATCACAATTTCATGACTTTGCCATATCAAACCATGACATGAAACTAGTCCATTGATGCAGATGTTTTGAGAGTGCAAGAGCCAGTTCTTTCATTATCTGCATCAGATCCATCAATATTCTGATCACTGCAGTGTGATAAATGGGAAGCTTGGGCTCGGTGTGTAGAAAATTAGTGCTGGTTCTGCTGTTTGCTGAAGGGAATTTCTTGCTTGGGGCTGGTATCTGAAATTTTCTTTTAATTTTTTCTGTCTCATTTACTGCTCTTCCCTTGGAGAAGAAGGGGTGCACACGGAGGAACTGGACAGTGAACTAGGTAAATCATCCATCTCTCATTTTGATATTTGACTTCAACTGCACTGTTTTGAGCCTTTAATTACTTACTTTCTCCTTTGTATCATTTTGCATCTTTCAGTTTTTTGGGTTTTTTTTAATTTCACTAAGAGTAATTTATCAGCAAAACTTTCCCAGCACATAAAACATTTATCTTTCCCTAGCTTCAGATCTGCAGTGCTTTTCTTACTAATTCAGAGTTTGAAGAAAGCTAGAGAGCCTCAGTCTTGCAAAGTTGTTTCAAAGCTGTTTCCTCCTGGACTCTGCAGAAGTTGGGGTCTTTTCCTTTGGCATCTCGAGCTCCAGGAAAAAGCTTATAGATGCCAAAGATGAAATGAAGCAGCTCACGATGCTTTTTCACTGCGGCCCAAGACATTTCCCAGACAATAGAAGCTAAGTGTGATTCAGAAAGTTTAAGTATTACATCGAATGCTTCAGCTGAGCTTGTGAATGAAACAGCTTAAAATTTTCCCTCAGTCAGTGATTTTATAAACAGATGATTTTCAGTGATGTGGTACACTTTTATTTGCTGCATCTCTTTATGAAGGATGCTGTCTAGATATCTAATCTCAGCGGTGCTGATTGTGTTTATACTGATGGCAGAGGTAGTTGTTATTTCTGTTCAGCTATGCTCTAGTGCACTCGCAGAGCTGAAAGGATAAGAGGTTGCACAGGATTTTATTTCCACCAGAGCTATTATTGCTTTTAAAAAGGACTGTAGTTACAGTTCATAGTTCTGCATATTGGAGGAATTGTATTACCAGAGAATTAAGTTCTGGTTTCTGTAATGACTTGCAAGTAAGTGTATTCTGCTCCCTCCTTCTGTGTGATGGATATGGCATCAGCAGCCAGCAGTGGACGAGGAGCACTGCTCCACAAATGGTTCTTCTGAATAATATGCCTGGAATAAAATGCCCAACTTCTTATAGAGCAAGAATTTGAAAAAAATGACAACTTAAAGAAGAATGCAGTCTCTTTAGTGGTCCATGAGTGTTATATGCAGCTTGCAAAAATGATCAGCAGACCAAGTAGCATCAGAAGTAGGTGGATGCATATCAACAATCTGCAAAGAGTTCTCACTAAGCCTTCAAAACCAGTGGCTTAAAATGAGAGGGAGGTTTTAAAAAATCAAATTTAGAGGCAATATTAAACAGAAATTACCCTTCTTTCAGTCTGCTATCAGGAACTAGTGCAAGAGCAGAGCTGAAAAAATAGATGCAGGAAAACTCATTAATTGATAAGCCTGAGACCAGATCTGCAAGCACTTACATACACAAGTGTTCTGCTGGAACATCACAAGATGTTCCCTTTGTTTCAGTGCAGATAAGTTTTATTGAGCTCACAGCCCATCAATACACTGTTGAGATGTGCAAATGTTGCAGTAAAGAAATACATTTTCAAATTACTTAATTGGTTACAGCAACATTAGGGAGGAGGAATGAAAACTTAGTATAGTTATAGGAACTCAGGTTAGTACAAACTGGTTGGCAACAGCTATTTGGCAACAGCACCTAAACTTATCAACAGTTTCTGTTCTAAATATAAGAAGACTAAGACTCAAGGCATTTTCACAACTTCTTGTTTTCCAAATAGGTCACTGCATTTTAACAGAAGTTGTTCTTCAGATACAAAAATTTAACTTACAAAGCAGAATTTGGCATGGCTTGGACCGACCCTCCTGGCTTCACAGGGAGCAGTAAGAGCTGAGTGTCCTGAGTTCCAGCTCCCTCACAGTTGTGCATGGCTCCAGCTGAAATACCTGTTGGCTAGAGAAGTAATTTTTTAGGAATCCATCCAGCTCCTCTGTATGTAGGGCAGGATATTAGAGCATCTCAACAGGAATCCATGTACTTACCCAAGGCTTAAAACTGTAATATTAGATGTTTGTCCATTGAATTTACCTACCTGCTGATACATGCTCTGAGACTGCATTGGTGCTGCATGGATGTACCAAAATAAAAACCATATGGCTCACTCAGGCTCCTAATGGTGCAAAATGTTTTTTGAAATCTCCTCATCTTTGTGATAAAATCTAATGCTCTGGGTCATCTTCAGTTTGGCAGGAGAGATACAGAAACGAGATGAATAATTTAAAGCAGCTAAGAAGCTAGACTGCAAAATGGCTATGGAGAATATTTTCTTCTACTTTAGAGAACTTCTGGAAGCTTGTAGGAGTCAAAAAGTGCATCTACATAATCATCAAGAAATTTGTTAAAAGCTGCAGTTTTGTATATTGTTATAGCTGAAAACATGGAGATTTTTTCCTTTAAAAAGCTGCAGAGATAGTAAACTGGAAAGATTTTGGCATACTGCCATTTTTGGGGTTAGTAAAGTGCTGGTATTCTAATCTTTTCTGAAAATACTTTAAAAGGGAAGAAAAAAAAATAAATTTAATATCAAAATCTTTTGTGAACAGAAGAAGGAAAACAATTTTTTTTGCTTAAACTTTAAAAATAAAAAAAGCAATTAATAGTCCAAAACAGACAAAAGATATTTAGCATGAAAATTGCTGGAACTCATTTGAAGGCATTTGTGCATCACTTCTCCTTTCTCTCGTTGACTTTTTATTTTTCTTTCACCCCAGCTTGATCTCTTTCTCATTCTACCTTCACCACAGTGCAACAAACTAAATGGAGACAACAGCTTGTGATTTTCCCAACTGCATGCTAGGCTGTAATTGAATCACACTGAAACTTTTGGAGCCAGTCCCATGGTGCTCCCACCTTCTGGGACTCCTCTGCAAACCTGAGAGTTCCCTTTGTGAAAAGACTTTCAAGATTGGCCTCTAGCTTTCTGACCTTTTCTCAGATAGACTTGCAGGCTGTAAAGGAATATCTAATTCTGAAGTGTTCAATCTGCTGATAAAAACATGGAGTTTTTTCATGCCCAGAAGTTAGCATTGGCTTGCATTTAATGGCTTATGTCTCAAGGAATCCAAAGATGTTAAACGCAATGAGGATAAAATAGTGATAAGAATGGAAAACCTACCTTTTATCTGCACATAAGGGACATGTGGAGCAAAACTCATGAAAACTGATTTCATTTGATCTCCAGCCAATTCTGAATACAAACATAAACTTTGAGTAATTAGTCCATGTGTGTTTGTATAGGTTCTGTTCCTCTCCAGTCCTGAGATATTTCTATCCTTATGGCAACATTATTCTAATTAATGGGCCATTGTTGATTGTATTGGCTCAGCAATTGATGCCATTAATGGAAATAAATCTCTGCATTTGATAATGAACGAACATAGATTGCTCTTAGTGTTGACAAATTTCAGGTTAAATTTTGACAAATTATTTTGCATGGGCTATTTGAACTTGTGTTATCCAACAATGTTGGTTTTTTTCCTGTATTTGAGTGAATGTGCAGAGTTGGTGGGACCACATGTGCATAGTCCATAGTGTGGTGGATCCTATTTCTGAGTTGTTTCACAGAATTACACAAGCACACCACTCTGTATTGTTAATGGGATGTTACTTTGTTACCCCCAACCAATGGGAACACTGTTTTTAAATGAGTGGCACAAGGATCAGGCCCTTTAGTAACACATACAGCTTTAATAACCCTCAGTTGGATGCTGAAGTGATTGCATTACATTCACTAATTACAGTTAAAGTACTATCTGCAGTCTCGAAAATCAACAGGAACAAAAGCGGATCCTTTTAAAAATGTTAATTTCATCTTCAGAACAGTTTTTTGTCAATTATGGTAATGAAAGGAAGGAAATCTCTGTTCCATGTGACTGTGGCAGTGTGTGTTCTTACATGAAGTGCTGTGCAATGAAATGCACCCATGTGCCAGCCCCTCCTGGGTGGGTTCCATATGCTGGCATACATGTTAAATCCACCTTGTCCTGGTTTTGTGTTGAGCTCATGGCTGAGCAATGCAAATCCCAGTGAAAGGAGGAAAAAATTCCTCTTCTCTGCACTGGTGAGCATAAATGACTCAGCCCTGGTACAGGAGGTGGAAGTGGTCTATGTCAGTGGGCTACAGCAGTTTTTTGCCATAGTTTCACCCACCTTCATGGGTTGGTGTTAAAAGGCCCTGGCCTTTCTTGCATGGATTTCTCCTGCAGTGCTCCATCCAGGGCCACTGGCCATGGTGGAGAAACCAGGGGGGCACTTGAGGCAGTCCCAGACAGGAAATTTATTGAGCATTTGCTCATTTAATGCAACAAGCAAATCAAAAATTGACCAGTGTGGTGTTTTCCCGGTGATGTGCTGACCCAGCTCAGGGGCACAGGCTGGGGTGTTGATGTCGTGCTGTGCCAGCCCTTCAAAGGGGGCTGTGATCATTCTGAAAAGTACCCAAAGCAAGGTCTGATCTACTGATGAGTTTCGCACGTTGGGCATGAGCAGCTGCCTGTCAGAAAAAACCTGCCTTGGAGGTTTCAGTAATGCTTTTTCTATTTCCAGAGTTGCCTGCTGGTTGGGAGAAAATTGAAGATCCTGTATATGGTGTCTACTATGTAGAGTAAGTGCTGCTCCCTGTTCTGGTGTGGCTGTCAGGGGGTGGACCTGTCCCTGCAGCCCACTCTGTGCTTTGCTGGTAACATCTCACACCAAGGAGGAGGAGAAGACCTTGGCCCATTACAGGCTGGGGGATGTTACAGGGTTTGGGAGAGGGTTGAGCTCAAGGAAGGCAGGAGCAGTCCAGGGTTGGGATGTGCTGGAGCCCCAGCACTCACAGAATATTTCTATCCAGAGAACATTAATGAGCGTGCATTTAACTGAGCTCGATGGGCTTTGTGCAGTGCTGTGGTCACAGAATGAGTGTGCAAAGCAATCCACCAGCCAGTTGTGTCAGAAGAGGAGGACTGGAGAAGATGGTGTGACCACACAGCTGTGGCAGAGGCTCTTCCATCAGGCTGTGTGGTTGTGGATAGAATTGCAGGTTTAATGGGACTCTCTGTGGAATTAGAGCAGCTTCTCCTTTATCGATATGTCAGATTGCTCCTTTGGGAAACCAGAGATCGGAGTTCTGTTTCATCACTGACCCCATAAAATGAATTTTTAATTATGTGTATACTCCTGTCTAGTAGGATGGCTTATCATAGCCCTCAGAATAGACATGGAATACAGTTTCTGTCTGCTTTGGCTCGTTTCTGACCCCACCATCTGTGCCTAGGGAAACAAGGTTAGCAAACTGTGTAATTAAGGCTTGACATTTATTTACCAAAGACATCAAGAATATTTTTCGGCTATTAAATGCCATGCCAAGAGATCTTTACAGGATATTGTCCTGTCACTTTATATACACATGCCTGTTGATTTTATGGCGCTCCTTACTGATGGAATTAAATCAAAATATAAATTCAATAAGACAATAATTTTATTTTACTTGCTGTCTCTAAGCTAGCATGATGGTTGTAATTTTGGCATTTGTCTCTGTCCCTTCAAATCAGGCACTTTGTTATTACAGAATAGTTTTTATTGAGAGACAATTGTATCATGAAAAAGTTTATATCATTTTTAAAGTAGTTATCATTTTTTCTTGGCTCTCCAAAGATATCTTGAAATAGGAAATCTTTTTCAGTGAGTGAGTTACAACTCACTAACTTGTTTTTTATTTAGTAAGTTAAATATTTTTTAGTGATTTAATATTGATCTTTAACAGAAAAAATTCTGAATATAAATCCCTGGCATGCTTCTGTCACAATTACTTGAAAATGTGGTTGGTTTTCATCTGGGTTTTTTAATAAAGGCATACTGGATAGGAGACAATGTAATAGCAATTACTCTTAATGGTAAACTTTGCTTTGCATACAAAGATAGGCTTTAAGGTAATATATTTTTTGAGGTCTACCTGTTCCTCTGCTGTAGCAAAATCTCTACTGAAAGTGGCTCTTGAGCAGTTGATGAGCCATTGAGGGGGTCCCAGCCCTGCCCTTGCCACCCCAGCATCTGTGGCTGCTCTTCATCACTTGGTTTAATAAGGCGGTGAATCCTCTGTTGAGTGCATGCCTTGTCTGCCATGATGGGACTGGGCTGATTCTTTTATCTTTTCCTGGAACTGGTACAAAATATTGGCTCTCAACATCTCATAATGCTCAAAAGCTGCCTGAGGAAAGCAGCTGAAGTTTCACTAAATGCTGGTTTCCACTGGGAGTATTTGCTGGTGGCTGATTCTGGACAGATTTTGATCCATTTGGAGCCCAGCTCATAGCCTGCATCCCTGCAGATATTTTTAAGACACCCTGTGTGCATTGATCAGATCGCTGACAGATGTTGGGGTTTGTTTTGTTTTGTTTTGTTTTAAACTTGGATGAGCAAGGAAATGACTGCACCTCTGGGAATCTGATTAAAGCAGGGATGATACAGGCCTGTCTTTTAAAATGCAATCAGACAGTATGCCTTTCCTGCTTTAATCTCATTTTTCACAGATAGATCACTACTTTAATGTATTTGAAGGAATTAGCCATCCCTACTCGAGACATCATATCAATACCAGAATCTGCTTGTTTTTCTAAATACTCTTTTTGGGACAACTGGATGAGCCTTGCTCCACACCCACTGCTGTTGGGTTTGTTTGGTATTTTACTCCTTTCCTCAGAAAGAGGAGGTCCAATGCCTGGCTCTCATTCCTGCTTGTTGCACAAAGGGTTTCCCTAATTCATTGCTCTCTTCCATCTCCAGCCACATCAACCGGAAGACGCAGTATGAAAACCCAGTCCTTGAAGCCAAGAGGAAGAAGCAGCTCGAACAACAGCAACAGCCTCCAGAAGGTTGGCACCCTTGAGGGCACGGAGGGTGGGGTGTTCATGGGGGAATGTCCTCCCTGGCCATGGCAGCACCGTGCCAGCGTTTGTCCTTCCCTCCATGGCCTTAGGGTGTAAAGGCAAAGTGATGTGCATGGGAAAGGCTGTGCTTGTCCTGCACAGAAGATGCAGTGGAGGAGGAAATCTGTATCACTTAAATGTAGAAAGTTTCAATCTTGTTAAACAGAAGAGATTTTTCTTTGTATGTCCTTTGTTTCTGGAAAGTTTCTAGACTTCCCAGAGACAGCTAAAACACATTTTCCTCTTCAGTGTGCTCCATGAAGTTAGTCACTGTAGGTGGTGTTGTTCCAGTCTGCACTGGACTCAGGCTATCAGAGGAGATGAGGAGTGGGCACTTACATGCACTAGATAAACCCTGCATGAGAGATTTCTTAAACCAAGGCCTTTGTATGTTGTCAGGCTCTAAAATCGGAAGTAATTTCCTTATTTTGAAACACTTTTTAAAAATTATTTTCCTCCCTCCCGGCCCCCTTTTTTTCTTTCTTACTTTTTACATTTGTTTTCTTCAAATGCAGCCCAACTGCAGTGAGGGCCCTGTGGCATTTGGGTTTGTTCTTCTACTTAGATGCCAAGAGTGACACAGAGATTAGATTTCATTTAAATGTCAACTCTACTTAGATGCAAAAATCACGTCCCAGGTTTCAGTGTGAGATAGGCTATCCCAGCAGATGGATCAGCTGACCTGGATATAGAAATCCTTCAGAACTGGTTTTTGGACATCCCATTCATTGTATTCCCTCTGTCTGTGACTCTGTTTCCTCTCTTGCCATACTTCTCACCTCTCCTCTGCTTGACCCCCACACTCCCAGTGTGTGCACATGCAGCAGCTCTTGGTGCTGTTGTGAAACCAGTAACATTTCCCTCTCTGCCCTCTCTAGAATGGACAGAGGAGTGTCCATCTCTCCCTCCACCTGCTGCTCCAAACCATGTTTCAAACAACCAAGAGGCAGTTCGGGAAGCACCAGTACAAGGTAACAGCCTTGTTAAACCAGTTGTAAAAGAGCAACAAGGTTATTTTTCCTGAGAATGACATTCCCTCAGCCACCACAAGGCAGTATTTCCACGACTGGTGACACACCAGGCCCTGTGCCTGCTTATCTGAATTCCCAGATTTTGAGACTAGTTATTTCAAGGCTACATTTGTTGCTGAGTGCAAGAGGTGAATGAGATTTGATGCACACATCAAAAAGAGGATTGTGGCTATTCTCTGTGTAGCGTTCCAAGTTTTCAAACATAGTGGACTTACTCAGAAGTTGTTCTTTTGTACGGGTGCTTGGGGCTATTACAGCTTATTTATTGTGTCAGTGGTCTGTGTAGCCAGTTACTCACAGACCAGTTGTTTGCCTTAAATAACTCATCAGACAGGACATGGATCATTCCTGAATTTGCAGCCATGAGCTGAAACATTGCCAGGTCAGGTCGCCAGCAAGAGCAGGGTGTTCCACTTGTACCTGTGGCAGTAAAGTACTCTCTGGTTACAAGTGGTTGTAAGTAGGCTTATTTTTGACTACATCTGAATTGCATAGCAAGTGAGTGGCATTGCCCTGGTCTGCAGGAGCCAGAGCATGGGGAAGGTGAGAGGGGGAATCTGGCTGGATGCTTCTTCCTAACAGAGCTGAGAGCAGCTGGGAGCTGGGAAGTACTCCCATGGTCTCTGAAGGCAAACCTGACTGGAGTGCTGCTGTCCCTGGCAGCCTTTCTTGCCAGGAAAAGCCAGGAAGTGCTCTCTGCAGCAGGAGGAAGCAGATCAGCCCTTCCAAAACAGATGTGGAATTTCACAGGGCCCAAAGCCCCCAGCACAGTCCTAAGGGGTATTAGACTACATTAGAGTAATCCAACCTGGTAGCAAGGAAAAAACATGGGAGGTCTGAGAATGGCACCCTGACCACCAGGCACCTGAGTTTAGAGATGTCGTCAGAGTGCCCCAAAAATGCCAATCTTCCTCCTGGAGGCATCTGTGAATACTACCTTTGTCTTTCCCACAGTCAGGCTGAAGCAAGGGCTGCCCAAGCATCCACACGTGGCGATGCAAAGGAGCCGTGACGCAGGGCTGATGTTGGGAGCTCAACATCACCCAACAACTCAGCCACCAAAACTGTGCAGCAGTGTTAGAGCAGAGCATTCACCTGTCTCAGCACCACTCTGAGTGACATATCCTGGTATCTGCTGATGACTCCTCCCCTCCTTCATTCCTTCCTCTTCCTTTCTCAGTGCTGCTCCTTCTTCTCTCACTCCCCATTTGCAGCAGCTTTTTTCCAGCTTCCATGCCTGCAGGTTTCCATCTCTCCCCCCAGTGGCACTGCTGGCAGAGACATGGTCACAAGGAGCCCTCCCTGTGCCCCTGGCAACACTCTCACAGCCTGGGTTTTGTAGATACACTAACTTCAAAGGTGATACCCCCTTGAATGCTGTAGGTGGGATGTAGCCTGTGGTGCTGCTGTCCTGTAGCTGCAGGGCAAGCTCAGCCTGAGTCTGTGGGCAGACACCAGCAAGCTCTGCTTGTTCTGCTTGTGCTTTGAACCAGAAATGAGCCCTGCTGCACTCTGCCTCTCAGCTCTGTGTGTTACCTGAGACGCTGGGTTGCACTTTGATAGTCAGGGGTTTTTGCAGGCTGGGGTCTGAGCAGACCATCTGCCCACGATGTGCAGGATTACCATGTTCCTCTGCCACCCTTCAAAGGCAGAAAACTACAAGTCTTCACACTGCCTCCTCATGAATAATCTTCAAATATACATTTTTTCCTCCCAGTCAAAGGCTTACGAGTCTCAAATCCCCGAGCTCTCCCCCGAGGTCTCCTTTCTGAGCAGAGGCCCACAGCAGTGCTGCTGAGGTGTTTGAAAGTGCGCCAGCTCTGCTGGCTGTGATACCCACTGCTGATCCTGGAGCTGTCACCAGAGGGCTTAGTGGCACAGGCTAAGCATTAAAAACAATTAAAAGTGCAAAGGTGTTTAGTGTTGGCACTGTGAAGTGCAGCAAGCATGATCCCTTTTCTGAGCCTGTGCAACATGCTTTGCAAGGATGTGCTTTTGTCCATGGAGCACCTCTTTCCCTCATAAGTGTGCTCCCAGAGAGCATTCCCAGCCCTCCAGCACAACTGCTCTGGTCCTGGGCTGCTCTTTGATTCGTACTTCACACCAGAAGTGTTTCATCCACAACAGGCAAGGAGCAGAAAGGAAAAAGACTTCAAACAGTGTCTGAAGAACAACATCAGCGTCCTCTCCTTTTTCTCCAGTGGAGGTCACAGGGCAGTAGCAATGGTGGGGCTGGGGGTTATGCTAAAGGGTATCAATGTCTTATCAGAGCTCAGAACTTGCTTTTTGCTCAGTAGGTTGGGAGAAAGTCAAGTGGTGAAAAACATAGTCATGCTTCTTTCTGCAGAAACTTTCACTGCAGACTCCTGTAGGAGGCCCCCTAACCCTGCCCCATCCTTCCCAGGATGGATACAACCACCTCAGGACAGAGATGAAACACACATCCAGCCCAGCATTCCTAGCTTTAATATATTCCATTCTTTAAAGCAGCATGTTTTCCCTTTTGTAGCCTTGGGGCTTTGGTGAGCATGACCACAGCTAACAAAGTGCCAGGTACTGGGGTTTTGTTCGTGCCTTTTACTGCGTGCCTGGATCCAGGGAATCAGGCTGAGTGTGATGAGATGAGAGGCTGCAGGAGTGAAGTGCAGTCCTGTCCCTGCACACTGCTGTGTTTGTCCATGGACTCGTTACAATGGGGAGGGGCAGTGGAAAAACAGATCAAACACTCTTGCCTGCCTGCTTATAGATTTTTTTCCAAACTTCCTACACAGGAAAACCTTTTTTTACACGAAACCCTTCTGAGCTGAAAGGGAAGTTCATCCACACCAAGCTAAGGAAAAGCAGCAGGGGGTTTGGCTTCACCGTCGTTGGAGGAGATGAGCCAGATGAATTCCTCCAAATCAAAAGTTTGGTGCTTGACGGTCCTGCAGCGTTGGATGGCAAAATGGAAACAGGTACTGATGCTTTATATCAAAATCATCACTACCACTTTGGTTTGTGTTTTTGCAGCTGGTTTGAAGTGCCATTCATAAAGGACTGTAGTCTTCACCCCCTTCTTGGGGAAGGGCATTCAGCTTTCCTATGAGCAAGTAAGGAAGTGAGATACATTGAGGAATATATCCAGAATCTTGGAAAAGGACACTTCATGTGTCGGAATTCCGTCTCAGTGTCAAAATACCCGCTGGGGCACTGCCAGCTTCTGCTCTCCCCACAGTGATCTGAGGAGAGGAGCCAGCAGTTGTGGGGTTCCACATCAGGCTATGGGTTCCTGCTCCCCGCTGTGGATGATGGATTTTTGTCAGGCTGCACCCCCATGTGTTTGTGTCTCTGCCATGCTGCTTGCCCCTTTCCAAAGCTAATTAACAATGGGCTAATCTGCATTTCCTTGTGTGGAGGCACCAAGGGCAAATTAATTTTGCCAGAGATTGGGTCCACCACAACTTAGTTGCAAAATAGGAAATATGGTTCCATGGTGAACACAGTGGTGCTGGGTTAATGGTTTGACTCAATGATCTTGGGGGTATTTTTCCACCTTGATTCTATGAAATCCTCTTAGGCTTCATCTGAGGTTACAACTCCTCACTTTCAGTTGGAGCATCACAGCACTTAACATCCCTATTTTGCAGCCCCAGTGTTAATAAAATGGCTCATGACTTAATCAATATCTGGATTTCAGGCTGAAGTATGAGACATGACATGTGGCACTCACTGTGTTTGAGCAGTTGGTGTTTGAGAGCCTTCTGTTACAGTTCCCATGTGCTCTCAATTTTGTTTCTATCATATGTCAACGTGTAACAGTGAGAGCTGGACTTCAAAATAGCTGTGAAACGGGCCATATACCATCATATAAATTCATTAATTTTTTGCATGACCAATTCCATTTTCACTTCCAAAAACATTTATATACATAAAGCCTTTATGCCATGAGTCCACAGAGTTTTTGCTCGTCCAAGTGTCACCGCTCCTCTTTCTTGTGCTGAAATGCTGCTGTTGCCTGTGAGTGGTACCTGTGGATGCTGCAGCTCTGCTCTCAGGCTCTAGCCCTCACCTTCCTGCAGTGCACAAAACGCATTTCCTTGGTCTGTCTGTCTGTGTCTGCTGCAGGGGACGTCATAGTCAGCGTGAACGACACCTGTGTGCTGGGGCACACTCACGCCCAGGTGGTGAAAATCTTCCAGTCCATCCCCATCGGTGCCAGCGTGGACCTCGAACTGTGCCGGGGCTACCCCCTGCCCTTTGACCCCGACGACCCCAACACGAGCCTGGTCACGTCCGTGGCCATTTTGGACAAAGAGCCGATCATTGTGAACGGGCAGGAGAACTACGACTCCCCGGCCAGCCACAGCAGTAAAACAGGGAAAGTAAATGGCACAAAGGAGGCGAGGCCCAGCAGCCCGGCTGAGGTCTCCTCCAATGGACCCCACGGCTACCCCAACGACACGGTGTCCTTGGCATCCTCGATAGCAACGCAGCCTGAGCTCATAACTGTGCACATAGTGAAAGGGCCCATGGGCTTTGGGTTTACTATAGCAGACAGTCCCGGAGGGGGAGGCCAAAGAGTGAAACAGATTGTGGACAGCCCACGGTGCCGCGGCCTGAAGGAGGGCGACCTCATAGTCGAAGTCAACAAGAAGAATGTGCAGAGCCTCACTCACAACCAGGTGGTGGATATGCTGATTGAATGTCCTAAGGGAAGTGAAGTCACGTTGCTGGTGCAGCGAGGAGGTAAGTCTTCAAAACTGCTTTAAAACACCTCTTCTTGATATTAAAAAAAAAGGAAAAAATGCATGTCATGAAAGATCTGCTCTCCTAAGCTTCTCTGTAGAAATGTTTTTTTTCCTGAGGTGTAGGAACTGCCCCAAGTTGGGAGTTGTCAGGTCACATAGATGGTTATAATTATTTATTGTGTGTTGCTGCACTGTGGGGGATGCTCAGGGTCCCACATGCACACAAAGCTGGTAAGGGGCAGGAGGGTGGTGTGGTTGCACCTTTGCTTACATAACAAACCCTGGTCTCATGCTCGGAAAGCATGAGTGTTTTAAATAGAACAGACATTCCTTGAGCTATTCTGAGATATGGAAAAGGCTGGTAATATGTTCTGTAATTTGCAGTGTTTAAAATCAGATACTTAATGACTCTTCACTGGGGAAGGATTATACCTGGGATACATTTGGGAGCATAGAAGAGAATTTAAATTTCTCCAAGTTGTAAGCAATTGCAGTGTGACTTCTGCACTTTTGTTTGCTGTGCCACTGGGAGCTGAGCTCAGTTTTTGGTAGCACTGCTGAGGCCACCATCAGGTACAAAACCCATCCCACATGGAGCATGTCTGGCAAGTAACCTGTCAGCGGTCAATCCATCCACAGGAACCCTTTCCCAGCACACAGTAAGTGTAAAGTAATCTGGGGTAGCACCCCTTTAACCTGTGGATTGAGATTACTGGGATAGGGTCAAGCTCACAGGAAAGTCCAGGTTGGCTGTTGAGTGCAAAATCAAGAGCAGAAGGGTCAGCTCTCCCTCCCTCCCTGGCACTGGGGCTCTCAGAGGGACAAAGGCCTGTCCCCACTGTGCTCCCTGTCCCATGCAGGTTTTTATGGACAGTACACACATGGGTGCCCCATGGATGACAGGAATGACCTCTCTGCAGAGGCAGAGTTAAAGGGACAAGTAGGTGCTGAGCACAGTCCCCAGCCAGCCCTGAGGGGAGTGGGTGCTATAAAAGTACTTTCCTGCTGACTTTTCTGAAGTGTTTTGATTGTTGTAAACGCCAAAAGCCAATCCATTTTAACAAGGGACAAGTCGTTTCTTGAATTCACAAGTCTGCTTTGTTGTTTTCCAAGACTTATTTCAAGGCATTGAATACATTGATTCTGTAATTAATAGCAGCTCTGGAGAAAGCACTGCCTTTCCTATACTCCTTTCTTTCCAAGTGCTTACTGTGTTTTTGTATTTTGATAGTAAATTAGAAAGTAGAGAACAGAATATATTAAGAATTCTTCAATTTTCAAAGTGTGAGTTCCTTAAAGATTTTCAGTACTAGAGAGATTTTAAAAATGCACTTCATTCTTATGATTAATATATGTATTATAGAGAAAATATGGTTGGAAGAAAAATAGCAGCTATTATTAATCCTCCTGGAGAGTTCTTATATATCTGGTAACACCATATATTAATTATTTGAATTGTGCCTGACATTTAATAATTCTCCTAAAGCCTTGAAGGCATAATGAAAAGTTTTGATGAGGAAATAAAAACATAATTTTAATAAAATAGTAAATAGTTCCCTGATAATCATGTTGAATCTTTTTTTTTTTAATTTAATCGAGATACTAAGCACATTTGCTATCATCTTCCTAGATAAGGTACCATGTCAGTCTCCTTGAACTGCCTCCCTCCCTCCTTCAAGGTCCTCACATTTCCATCTCAGCACAGAGCACTTGCAGTTTTGAATTTCACACTCTTGTGGTACAGAACTTGGAGATCCTGATGGCCTCAGTCCACAGTTATTTATTGAAACAAGGTTCTCCTCACGTCCAGAGGAAAGCTGGACCAAAAGGTGCTCAAGCTATGGCAGAGAAGCCAAGCAGAGTATGCACAGTAGTAGCCTCAGAACCAAAACCTGTCAGGTTTGTTTAAGGCTTCTGATGTTGGGGGGTGAGAGGCTGGACATGGCCCAGCCATGCGCACTCACAGCCCAGAAATCCATCACCTGGGCTGCAGGTGAGAGGGGGACTCTGCCCCTCTGCTGCACCCTTGTGAGACCCCACCTGGAGCACTGCATCCAGCTTGGGGAACCAGCACTGGAACCACCTGGACCTGTGGGAGCGAGTCCAGAGGAGGCCACCAGGATGATCAGAGGGATGAGGATGTGAGTAGCTCTGCTGTGAGTACAGGCTGAGAGTTGGGCTTGCTCAGTGTGGAAGGAGAAAGCTCCCAGGACATAAAGCAGCCTACAAGGTTGCTGGAGAATGACTTTTCACAAGAGCATGTAGAGGACGGGGGACATGGCTTTAAACTGAAAGTAGGTAGGTTTAGATTGGATATTGGGAAGAAGTTGTTCCCTGTGAGGGTGGCACAGGGTGCGCAGAGCAGCTGTGGCTGTCCCATCCCTGGAAGTGTCCAAGGCCAGGCTGGAGGGGCTTGGAGCACCCTGGGATAGTGGAAGGTGTCCTGTGCCCAGCAGGGCAGTTGGAACTAGATAATCTTTAAGGTCCTTTACAACCTAAACTATTTAAAAAAACAAAAGCTGGAACTGGCTGAAATCCAGCTGGCCCTCAGTGCTGCTGCACTCAGGTCCTTTCCCCTGTAACTTCACCTCGTGTTACCCCTGCCAAGTCTCCTCAGCAGCGCCGTCCCCAGCCAAGGCGCCGCTCTTTATTTTGGTGCGATTGCAGAAATGTATTTGGCTCGGGTGTCTGATAAGCTCCTTCAGGGCTTTTGAAGCTGTTCTTCAGCTTCTCTGTCACTTGTCCTTTCCTCCTCCTCCCTCTGGTGTCCAGTGAGGAAAGTGCTCAGATGCTGTCAGCATTCTTCCTTCAGCCCAACACTTGCATTCAGTCCCGCTGTGCAGGAAGCATCCCTGCAATGCTAAGGCTTGTATTCAAGAGCTGTTGAAAGGATTTTCAGGAGTGATTACTAATCAAGCAGAAAAATATCAGAAAGAGATGTGCAATATACAGGAAAAGCTCTGCCTGCTCCAAGCTCCTGGTGCACTCCTAACAAGGAGGTTTAATTGTTGAAATGCAAACGCAGAGTTGCTGAGAACAGCCTGTAAAATATTTACTGTGAAGTGTGTTCAGCTGATGCACTGCCTTATGGGAGAGGGCAAATCCTGCTGCTGCCTCTGAGTGAGGAACACAAGGATGATGAATCCTGATGATTTCAGGAGGCATGAAACTGAAATGCCCCTTCTGTATGCTCATGTGTCATCTGAAATCGTTTGCAGGATTGGGAAAAATACTTCAATACAAAGTCAGATCACTGAGAATCTGCTTTCCAGAGGCCTTGTAGAAAATTTACCTTGTCTGTGTTCTGGTTTAATTTTTTTGTATTTTCTTCTCCTTCCTCTTCTCTGTAGGATCAATCATATTGCTGTTGTTTTCCTCTTTCACCTATATAAAAACTCACTGATATGGTGGGTTCAGAAAGAGTTCAGGCCCCCAGGGTGCAGAGGGTTGATTGGGCTGACTGGCAAAGCTGCTTTTGCTTAGCAAAATGAAGGGACAGAGGGGACAAAATGATTATTGTCTCTATTAGGCAGGAGAGATAGAAGGTACTTAAATGAAGGAGTTGGCTGAACAACTGGGTGTTATTTGGCTGCAAGTAATTTAAACTGGAAATGAGAAGGGGGTGCCAAGCCATTAGAGCCTGTAAGTCAAACCGGAGGAGGCATGAAGGCTTTACTGGCCTGAAGGTGAAGCTGAGCACGTTTGAAGGGGACAGGACATGGTGCCTGCAACAGCAGAGGAGATGCTTGATAACCCAGCAGGACCATTTGAGAGCTCTGCACCTGAAAGTAAACCAGTGCTGCTGCTACAAAATGCAGAATTAAGCTTGTGTTTTTATCCCTGCAGTTGAGATTGTGATTACATACTTTGGTTATTTTAAAGAATTATTGTTAAGGCGGACGCAAAAGGTACAACTTTATTTTGAATGTTTGTAGCTGAAAAGGTTCTTTTAACCTTGTACCTACCAAGTACATTAAGTACTTTCTAAAAAAAAAAATTCAAAAGTGAAGAAACAAAGTAATATTATTTGCCACTTGAAATACATTAGTCATTGAAGCTTTGCCTATGCACTGTAATCAACTGAAATAAGCAATTCTCAAATACCTCTCCATTCTGCACAGACTCTATTCATAATGCAAGAAACATTTTGTCACAATAATTTCCGTGCTTCCCAAGGGACTTTTATTCTGGAAGTTGTGCCTGTGTTGGGACAGGTGGGGGGCTGTGTCAGAACAAGTTATTCTGCAAAACTACTGTGCTGTATTTCTTGGAATCACTAAGAACTAATATTTGTTTCATTGAAAACTTTCATATATTTTATATTTTGTGAATTGCCTCTGATTGAAGAGGATTTTTTTTTCCTTTTTTCCCTCTTTTTTAGGTCAGTCTTGAGGTTAACCAGAATATACGTGTTTATTTTGTGTTCAGTTCCAAGAATTACACTGAGCAGTGTTCATGCAGGTTTGAACAGATAATTTACCTTCAAAGCTCTCAGTTAGTGCTCAGTTGCATCTTTATTCACTGGAAGGTCAAAAATAGCATAAACCTTGAGCCTGATCTACGTAATCCCCTGGAAGATGTGTTCCCACTTTGTTCCAGATCAAAGTAAAGGCACGCAGGTGAAATGTCACTCACATGTCATGTGCAAATCATTGTCATTTCTAATTGCTTTCCCTAGTGCCAAATTCACGTTAAACTGGGGAATGGAAATACATCTTCTAAAAAAAATATATATTAAATATAAATATATATATATATATATATATATATATATATGCTAAATAGTTTTATAGATATACACAAGAGTGTCAAAACTAAATGCATTTTATGGGAAGAAGAATCAATGCAGCATCTACTTGTCTAAATGCCCATCAGTGAGTACCTGAGTCTTACTTCCATGTAAAAGTCCATGGTAAATTCCCTATTTATGGTTCAACGGAATGAAAGGTGCTTGTGGGAAGCAGTGAGGTTGGTGGAAATGGGGAGATGTTTGTTCCAGTAGTCCTGCTCACTTGGTCCTCAAGTCAGTAGGTTTAAGAAGTTCCTTGTGACACATGTAACTACAACAAAAGTTTGCAACAATGGAAGAAAATTACAAATTTATTGAGTTTCCTTAGCTACATGAACCTTCCCTTGCTGGAATTCCCACCTGGAAATGAAGATTTCTCTTTCTTTCTTTAGCTGGACCTGGATCATTGAGTGGTAAGAGCAAAAAAAAAAAAAAAAAAAAGGTGGAATTAGAGCTCCTTTTCATTTGCTATCTCTAATGATGTAAAACCGTGGTATAATTAGAGCTGTAATCAGCTATTCAGTGCAGACTTGAACTCTTTTGAACAAGCCACTCACTTCTGTTTGCCCTTTAGGCTTGCAGCGAAGAGTGAGTTGAAAGTCATGCCACTTAAGCATCGAGCTGCCAGAAAGTTTCAAACTGTCTTATTAGCAGCTGCTGAATTAGAGAGAAAGTGAGTCCAAACTGCATTTGGGACAAAAATCACAACCTGGGAATCATCTGATGGTTACCACAGAGCATATTTGCCAGTGCCAGAGCTTGTGGAATGGGAAGAAAAGCTCACCATTTCCAGCAGTGTTTTCAGCTCCAGTACAGAGGGAGCAGAGCTTTATGCTGAGGTCTTTGTGCTGTGTTTTTATCTCGGAGCTCCCTGGACCCATCTGGCCGAGCACAGAGCTGCTGCTGCTGCCAGGCATCGCTCATTGCTGCCGTCATGGCTGGTTTTCTTGTGGCAGCTCCTTCCCTGGACCCTCAGAAGAGGGGCAGACCTAATTCCTTTCTGCCCTCTGGTGTGCTCAGTTGACTTCTAAACTTTTTAAAAATCCCTTTTCAAATCACCTCTTTTTTTCTTTGTCTTACCTTCTGTCCATTTCCACCAACTCCTGGTACCTTCTACTCAGGTATCTTCCACCAAACCTGTTTGTTGAATCTTTCAATTTGTCACTTAGTAGAGGCTGTTTTGATCCATATGCTGAAAAATACCTGATATTGTAATACAAATAATATCACCCATAGGCACTCCTAACTTGTTAGTAAATCTTATCTAGGAAATCAGATTTGCAGTATACTTAAAGAAATATATGTCCATGTGTAAGGCCAAGATTTATTTTTCAAGTTCATTACTTCATATTCCAGAGTCATTAATTCGTAATTCCAGAGTTACAGATTTCCTGGTTAAACTTGGAATATCATTTGGCATTTAAAAATCTGTCTTCAATTGTTTCCTCTTGTTTATTTTTGATACTGTTTCCTTTAAAGAGCTTTGCTTGGCAAGAAGGCAGTCAGATCAGTGAAGCTGGTTTACAAACTGTGTTAGAAATGAGATGTTTTAAGAAGTTTTGCATTGTGCCTTTTTGCCATTTTCTGAAAACAGACAATCCTAGTAAAAAGGCATAGTTAAAATTTAGGTGCAGGGAAGGAGCAGGACTGGGGGAACCTTTAGTTGGGAGTGGCTGAGTCTATTTTTTCTAAACCACCAAGTCACTCTTTGTTATTGTCTTCTCTCTGTTGACTGGAATTATATTCTAAGGCCAAAAGAAGCTGTTGAGATTTTAAAGAAAGTTTAAAGGAAGTTTGATGTAATATTCACTATTCTCTCACAGCCTTATTCTGATTAGGCAGTAGTGTATCAAGGAGCAGATAGGAAAATCAGTTGAAGTCAGGAAAAGATGAAATAAAGGAAATGTTATAAGTTTAGGTATTTATAGTAAGAAGTTTGAAGTTCATACCCCTCATTAGAATTGCTCATGTGCATGTGTGTCAATCCAGTGTGTGAGTTAATTTTCCTGCAGCAGCTCGGGAGTGTTAGATACGCCTTTTTGGGACAATGCTGTGTATTGTTATGCAGCACCATACACTGATCACTGTAATTGGTTTTGTAAAGCAAGCAAGCAGAAACTTGTTTTCTCTTTGTGATAAAAATAAGCCGAACTTAACATTTAAAATCAGGTCGTCTGATAAATAATGTAATATGTTGGGATTACGTGGTGTTTTTTCTCCTTCAAAGTGCTTTACAGGTGTTAATCTTAGTGACATTAGTCATTTGTTTTTGATTATCTGAATTTGTGAGGTTTGGGATGACTTTGCTTACCAAAAACTCAAAGGGGGAGGTTTTTGGTGATGTTGGAGTCCATGGCAAAGCTCCCATTAGACTCCAGGAGGCAGCAGGGTTTCACCTAGGTTTTCCACACCAATAGATGCTACAGCTGCTAAGGGTAATTGTTGGTAGCTTGCTCAGACACCAAATAGTTTAATGAATGTTCCTAACATTCATATAAATAATGCATTTGCAGGAACTAATGAATTAACATTACCAGGTCCTGCTGGAGTTTTTCAGTACAAGGCATCCAGTTGAAATAGCAATTGACAAACGCAAGTATCAAAAAGCCCACATGTGCAAAAATCCTACCTTAAGCTCCCAAAATTCCAGATATAAAAATACCCCATTAAAATGTTTGGTTTTTTTTCTGTTGTTGATTTGTTTTTTTTCCCCAAGCTTTAGTATTTATATTCAACTGCCTTTCCTAAACCAATGGGAGGCCAAAGAACTCCAAACAAATCACATTGACCTATGAACACCTGATTCCAAAAGAAGCAGCTTTATAATATTACAGTTCTGATAATGAAGGAGACTCAGCATTGCTGGGGTATGAACATTTTAATTGCCTGCAGAATTTCTAGCTATTGCTGGTGTGATACATGTGAATTGCTGACACTAATCTGTTAGGCATTCGAGGCCCAAGTGTTTTCCCCTCAGCTACCCTTCATTAACTCCATTTGCACTGATTCTCTCCTAGAAATGAGTAAGCAAATGAAGAGATGCCTGTGAAATCTGCTTTTTGGGTCAGCATCAGCTTCACATGAGCTACCCTGCATTTTTGTGGCAGCATGGCCTATCTATGCTATAGCTCGTGTCCCCCAGATAAAAGTGTCATCGGAGCTCCAGAGTTGCTTGGAAGTGTAAAATAGGATAGAACAGTTGCTGATTCATTATTTGGCATTTTGTTACACATTTTGCATTTATTTCAAGGGCTGATATAATCTTCTAAGGTTTTCTGTTATTTCATGAAGCATGCTTTAAGGCCAGGAGGAAACCTGTGCTTTAATTACTAAGGAGATGAACAATTAACATGTTTGGAATAGGGAAATAATGTCAGTTTTGTGTAGTCCTGCATGCTGACAGCACAATAGTGGTGGTGTGCATATTACATGCATGGCTGCCTTTCTGTGGCAGGGAATCTGGATCTGCTTTAGCATCAGTAAGAAAACCAAAACATTTGCTGAATGCTGGAAGAAAAAAACATGGCTGAAATCTCCTCACCAGGGTGTTTTATTGCCAGAACCATCCTATCTTGCAGAAAGCAGTAGGATCTGAGATGAGAATAAAACAGGAGGTTGTTCATCAAATGAAAGATGAGAGCTCTGAAACTCTTTTTGAATGGATTTTTTTGTCCTCCTTAGCTTGCGGTTTTGAAAGTTCATGCTTTTTTTTTTCACCTTATGTTGATTGGGTTTTGGTATTAAATGCTGAAGTGGTGTAAGTGGAGCAACTCAAACCCACACGGTGTTGTTTTATATCAAATGTGATGTGATGTAACACAAGGTGGCACAGCAGAACCTAATACTGTGCATTAGATAAGGCAGATTTAGCTGGAGATGTGCTTCCCACATCTTCATTGGGATTTGCATGGCAGGAAACGGAGCAGACTTGGAGGTGTGCAGCAAGGAGGGTTTCAATCCACTCAGCTTTTCCTCCTACCCTTGCATACTGCTTGGGTGACATTTTGGTGTGCAAGTAAATAATGAGTTTTTATCAGCCACACTGCAGATAGGTGCAGTAGCTGCTGCCTTGATTTGGCATTATAATAACCAGCCATAACAGAAGTAATGAGGTGTCAGAAATCCAAGAAGGGTCTTTGTTTATCACTGTAATTAAATACATTTGGAGAATCATTTAAAGCAATAGCAGGTGGGCAAAACTGAGGAAGAAGGATGACTTTGTAATGGACTAGTCAATGGTTTTGTTCTGAAATTGATTGCTTTTAAATATCTGTTTGCATGTCTCTAAGTCTCTCCATTCTGAATTTAAATGTTTTTCCCATTCTGAATTGGGAATTTATGTTTATTCGTTTTAATGTTTATTTTTTTCTTGGTAGATATTTTTGTGATGGTGATAGTAATTAGGTTATACCAGCTTTAAGAGTCAGTTAACCTGTGCCTTTTGTGCCAGAAGGCCTGCAGTGCATCATAAATTGGGCTTAAAAATTTGGCAGGGCTTGTAGGCCAGAGAGACTTGGAAGAGGAGGCTGAGCTTCAGGGAGGTGACACAGCTGGCTGAGGATACTGGGACTGGTCAGGACCCTGTGGCAGGGAGCACATGAGGGTGATGTTGGTAGGGATGTGCAGGTAAATATCGGTCCTCAGAAGTTTTCTTTCCATCCTTCAGGATTAGTTTCTGAGATGTACAGGTTACATCCTTGAAAGTATATCTAGTCACTGATCTATTTTAATAGAAAACTATTTTCAAACGAATAAAATTATGTTTTGTGAAAGCATCCATAAAACCATTGTCTTCTAGTAGAGCTTTTTTAGTGTGCCATGTGTATGTGCACTCCCCAGGTCTGAATCTGCCTGAGCATTCTGTAAATGCTAGCTTTTTATTAAGGGATGTTATATATTAATAGTAGCATCCAGGTAATGCCAAGAGCCTCTGTACAGGCTGCTCTCCAGATATGAAACAGAAGAGTCTGCCATAAACCACCCAGTTTGAGCACATGGATTTACACCTTGTAGCAGTGCTGTCGTAAGTCTGAAGACAAACACTCTCGCTGAGCAGGATAAATACAGATGTGACTGTAGCAAAATATTCTTTCTCCTCCCTAGTGTCCTCTCTCCTGAGCTTGGAGTGGCAGTGGGGTTGGCCTGGAGGTGCTGCTGCCCTTTGGCACCTCCATGGTCATGGGCAGCAGGGGAGAGGAGCCATGGGACTGGGCGTCTTCAAAACTGCAGCATGCCCCAAAAACTGTGCAAGGGTTTCCAGAAATAAAGCTTGTAAGTGATGGATTTTTTGGGCTTGTGGAAAAGGAAACTTACCCTCATGGATAGCCACACATGTATGATTATGTGTATGAAAAATAGATACATAAAACTGTGTGTACACAGCCCCTTATCTGTGTAAGAAGAATGTGGGGCTCTGTAATTACTTTCCAATTCTGGTATTTAGCCTCTGAAATTTGTAAGATTTCAGAAATTTAATGTCTATGTACATATTTGTTTAAATATCAACAAAGGTTTTCATCTAAGCATATGACTCTGACAGCTTGAGCTTTATGATAAGCACTTCATTTAATGAGCTTCAAAATAAAAATACAAGAACTGCTGACATGCTTTCAACCATAGGCTAGATGGGTAATTGTGACACTAATTCTCAATCTCTTTATTACCTTGCTGTCTTGGAATTATCTTATATATATATATTACTGCATAGTTAAATTTATATTTTCATAGTAATTAAATAGCATTTTATTAGCCTGTATCTTTTTTATTGCTTCTAAAATCAATTCTCATTTGAGATGCTGAAAATATGACTGAGACTTTAATGGCGAGGAATTGTTTAACATCCCAACCAAAAATGAGTATTTGAGGACAATAAAATTTAGCATCTTTAGAGCATCTAGAACTGAAATTCTTCTTAATGGCAATAATGTTCTATGCCTCATTATGCTGTTCATCAGTGACAGTGGGTTAATAATGCCCAAGATGATCTCTTCAAAACATTGCTTTCTTGGCATTAGCATTGAACATTAGCATTAGAAATGTGGCAAATTTCACTGTATTTGGTAGTTACCAAACTTGATTTATGGCAGAGCTATATTACTGCAGTGTAAATTATTCTCTTGCTTAAAGCTTATATTGCATAGCTAATTTTTTTTTTTTTTGCTAGTGCAGTGTCACTCTTGTTATGTAAATCACGATGACGAGCAGAAAAGTTTGGCAGGGACAGGTAGGGGATTTCCTCTTAATTTTTTCTTTCTTTTCCTTATGCTTGCCTCTCTTGCTGCTGATTGTTCTGGTCTGGAAAAGATGAACTTCCATCTACTCTTTTAAATAGTATTTGTCCTTTATTAGAAATTCTTTGGCAATGGGTAATACAGAATCAAGGGGATTGCTTTGTCACCACCAATCTCCTGTCCCCTGCCCCCCAGAGCAGCACTAATGGCTATTAGCATTAATTATTTAAAGTTCCTTGTTCTGCACACAGATCAATGTTCAATACCAGGTATGTGGTTGTGCACCCCCTGACTCCAGTACTTTACCTAAACCTCATCTTTCAAAGTGTCTGTTTTCTTTGATACAGCCTTTGGTTTTTATTCAGCACGGTGTAAGTGCTATTTAGAAAGCTTGAAGGTTTTATTTTTTTTTCCAGGCAGGAACATTTTCTCTGTAAATGTTAACCTTGGGACACAATCCGAAATCTTTATTTTCCTGTGTTTTCCTTCATTTCCAATTAATTTTCAGTGCTGGTGCATTCTGGGCTACAGGTGACATAAGGGCAAAACCTAATGGGTGACCTTTCCTCTTAGACTCACCTATGGCTTGTTCTGCTCTTGGATAGATGATCCACAAGCCGTCCACATGTTGGATGAGTTAATGAGAAGTGAAGAGCTAGAAACAGCTGTTCTTCTCTCTCATGTGCAAAACCACCCCGAAACTGAAAAATGTTGAGCAGTACGCAGACAATTGTAAGCCGTACATAAGATGATAGTCAGGCCTCCAGACTGGCTCTTAGCAATTCCAGGAGCCTTTGTCCTGTGGGTGGGTTGTGCAAGCTACTGAATTGTTCCAACTTCAGCTGAAATCCCATTGAAATAGATAATTTTGTGCATGTGTGTGTGTGGTGAAAAGTGAAGTATTCACAGCAGCTGGCCTCCACATGTCCGAGCTGTTGGGATGGGCTGACTGCATGACTCCTGTAGTGCCTAGAGATAAGTCTTCCATAGGATTCAACTTTAGATAATTTTAACCTACTATCTCTAAAATGCGAGACTGTGGAACGGGGCATGTTGTCTGGTGTCTATTTAGGTAATTTTGGGGCATTTGTGGCCTTCTGAGCTCTCACCAGAAGCAGGCCCAGGCTGTGGTGTGGGTTTCTGGTCGCACATTGCATTCTGTATATGCTCAGCAAAGCACAGTTTGCCATGTTTTGTGGTCTTCCCGTGTTACTTAGGTTGCATAAAGACAAAGGAGATGAGGAAAAAAATGTTCCTTTAAAAATTGCATGTTAGAAACAGCAACACTTGAGGTCAAGTTTTGTCCCCATGTGTTCTTCCATGAACTCATCATAAATAGGGTTAGCAACCTTACAGCTTCCCAAAAGTTTTACCACTCAAGACTGCACAGTTAACACAAATAATCTGAAATAAGCTGAATTACGGATTTAATTCATGGGTCACATCACTCACAACATAACACAGTGTCATGCAACAGAAGTACAGCTCCACATGGGTAATGGCTTTAAGAGTGCTGAAGTCATGCTACAAAACTTGCTTAATGGTTTGCGTTTTTTCCCCCATGTTACAAAATGTAGTTGAGCAGATGGATGCAGCCAGCTGTACACAGAGCTTTAGGGAGTACTGGGGAGAAAAGAGAGAGGGTTTTGTTAAGATAAATGTAATAATCTCTGTGATAATTAGTTTAATTTAGATCCCTGCATCTGACTCATTTTTGACTAACCTTATATGAAGTCTTTCTTGCTTTACTCATGGGTCTGTGAATTTAGTTTGATTACAATCCCTTTTTTTGTTCTTGTGGATTGCTCACTGATCACTGATATTTTTCATTAAGCAGTTGCTTTATTGCATTGTTATTTAGAGAGAAGTAATTTGTGTTTTCTAATTAATTTAATTCTAGGCACATTTAGTAAGTAGCTACAATGAGCCCATTCAAGGGGTTTTAGGTCATATTGACATTGTTTACCAGATGTGCTGAGTTTGTTTTAAAACATTGTTAACTCTGTGGTGGCAACAGCCCTGTGTGATTGCTTGACTCTTCCATCTTCTCTAATCTGTATCTCCAACCCCCCCCAAAATTAGAAGATGCATTTCAGGTACTAATGAGACATGCCTATAGGTATCAAATCACAGGGAAATTATATTGCAATGTTGGTATAAACTATTACTATTCTGGCTTCTCCTAGCCAGGGATGTGAAGCCATTTATACACCCACCAAAAAGCTGGATAATGCCAAAAAGATGCAGACTGGGTGTTCAGTCTATGCTTGGCCCATTTACCTCTGAAAAAGTTGCAGTGAGGCTTCAGGAGAGAATAGGGCAGCCAGGAGACTGAGCTTCCAAGCAAGGCATGGCGTGAGCAGTGATGAATTCCATGTTAATAGAATCCTAAGGCCAGTGCTGTAATTCACAGCTGTCACTATCCCAAATTCATGGGTTTGGGAAATGTTTTCACCAGCAGCTTTTTGGAAAAGCTCGGCATTTCCTTGCTAGTGGAGCTCCCAGGATTTGGGAGTTATTCAAGCACTTCGTGTTCATCACTGTTAAATACTGTATCCATTCCATCATCTAAGCATGAAAATTCCCCATTACACCTATCATTTGCTCATTTGGCCTGCTGTGCCAGGAACTGGAGTTCTAAAATGAGAACCTAATTAGATGAATAAATAATATATTTTCACAAGAAAATGTACAGGCAGGTTATTCCCCTGACTATAAGCTTGTCCCATGAAAAACTACCAACATTTGTTAACGTGTTCTGCAGTCACTTATTTTGGTAAGAAGTAAATTATTGCTTGTTCTGCAGCAAAGTCTGGCACAGAGCAGTGACACTGTAAGATTCATTGGCCTCTGAAGGACCCACCAAACAAAAGCCTTTATGTGTTTCCATTTATTTTTCAACTGTTTTCCATCTCTTTGGGGTTGGAACAGCCAACATTAATGACAAACTTTGAAGGGAAGGTTTGTTCAGTAGTTCATACTTACTAAATTTTAACATTTAATTCTTGTGATTCAGTAGACTGAATTCTGATACAATTTGACCCAGCAGCTCACCTGCATTTCCACTTTATTTTTTGGAGGGAACATTTAAAATGCTGTTAAATCTTTTCTGTGTCATGCTGGTCTGTTAAGGGTGTGTGTGTGCATGGAGATATGTTCTATGTATTGATTTAATAGGAAAGATCATCTCTAGGAAAAGGAGAATAAACGTGTGTGCATGCATGTGGAATGAGGGAGAGAGAGAAGAGAATCTCAATCTGTGTGTTTATCTCTGTGATAAATGATGCCTGCTAAAAATGTGACTTGCCATGAACGTTATGAAGTGTTTTCCTCTTTAAGGGTATTATACAAACACATCAGCAGAAATGAAGCTGCAGTCTCGATTGTTCAGTTCAAACAGTTTGATGTTTCGTTGTCCCTCAATCAATCAGTGCCTGGAGGTGTATCAGCTATTGACTGGGAATGCATCAGAGTGACATGCAGAGCACAGATATTCCTCAAAAGCTTGAAAATATTTAATTTAAAATACTCATTACAGTATGCATCTCAGTCTGAGAGCAGCAAACTGAGCTCTGATTATAATTTTTCATTGTGATCTTCCCTATTCAGTGCTAACATCTCCCAAATTACCTTAAAATAAGCATCTTCCTAGACAGATTTGTAATTCACTTGCATTGCTTCTTTTATTCTCTGTGTAAAAGTTATATGAGGGCATGGGGTTTCGAATAAACAAAATGCATAAAGTAGAAAACGTAATGCGGCATAAATGCCACATAAATCACATCCTAAAGACAAAAGCAGATTTCAAACATCTGAATTACTGAGCACTTAATGTAGAGTGTAATCTGTGTTTTGGTTTATGTTTGTTTCTGGAGTGTCACAAAGAGAAAAAAAAAAAATATGGGGGGGGTTTCCTCACTCTTCCAACCGCGGGGGAAAAAGGGAGGTCTTGACCCCAAGAAAGAGCTTGTCCTGCATTGTAGGTAAATCCCCAGACAAGTGTCTCCTTTGCTGCTGGCAGCTAGGCTCTATGCACAAGTAGCTAATTGAAATATCACTTGAGTTCTCTTGCTCATCACAGACTGAGTAAGAAGCTGCTTCAAAATGCAAAATTATCCTTGAAAAAACCTTCCCTGGTGCCCTCCCGGTGTTTGTTCCTTTACATCACCTGCAATCTGTGTAAGCCCCACTTCTCCAAGCTCCCTAGCATCCCCCCAGGGGTCAGGGCACCGGTAGTGCTGTTCTCAAGCCACAGCTTTCTGAAATTGTACCTAACAGATGAAATCTCAAAGACGTACGCTTAGGATGCACAGGAAGGAAAACCTGTGTTTTTTTCAGTAACGTTCATAATTTTAGGGAGAAAAGCTTATTCTTCCTCATGCTTTTGTTTTCCTTTGCCCAGCCCACACCTCTCGGCTCAAACCCAACGCACATTTTTCCATTCAAAAAAATCAATTTCTAGAGAAATACTTTTTAAAAAATCAACCTGTTCCCCCTGCGCCACTGCGATTGGTCCGATCAAAATCGCCGAGCCGATCACGTCAAAAGGAAAGAGCCCCAGCTTAATTGTGAGCTAAGCCTCCTGTAATCCAGGGGAGCATTTGAGATTCTGCCCAGGCAGGCGCTGGGTTTGGGCAGCCGCTGAGGGCTGTGGGTTTCTCTCGCAGCCTCCCGGCTCTGCAGCACAAGTCAGCATAGCTAATGCAGACAGAGCTCTCCCCCCGCTGCCTGCTCCCCAGCTCTCGCTCGCTCTGCCTCTCGCCGGGCTTTGATTCGATATGAACAGACTGCTAACTCCGATGCGAGAGCGAGAGCTGACATAACTCTGCAGATGGCTACCTTCGGATGATACACCTAGGGATTTTTTCTTTAAGGGAAGGTAACGCTTAATGCTAATGTTTATTTTTCCCTTGTTGCCATTTTTCAGGACTGCCAGTCCCAAAGAAGAGCCCAAAGTCGGTAAGCACTTTTCAGCTACTATTTCTGTCTGTTTGTCTGCTTTGAAGGAAAAAAGCACGAGTTTGGCTTGTTTGCTTTTCTGGTTCTCGATTGTTTTAAGTTGTCCTTCTGTTGCAACCATGATTACCTTGCACGGCTCCTGCTGCATGGGGAGATGAGAGGGGGATGCAGTACGGAAGGGGGACTTGTTTGCAAATAAAGCCTCAGGTTTACAAATCCGCTTCCCTGACAGATGAGCTTCTCTGTCATTTAACTTACCCAAAAAAAAAAAAAAAAAAAAAAAGCTATTGTTTCCTTTTGGAAAGATGGGAGGCTCCACCTTCTTGCCAGATTCCAATTCCTGTCGGGTGCTCATAGGCACCAACCTTTTCCATTAACTCAATGAGTTTTCTTGAGTATCTTGGGCTGAATTATTAACAGAATGGAGAAGCGTGCACCTTGTCGGGAGAGACAATGCATGAACAGAGCATGGTTACAGTTCCCAGGGAATACAGCCAGATGTCCGAGTGCCTGCTCTGGAGGCGTTTCCATACTGAGCAGGATTGTCCTGCAGGTGTAAGATTCCTCATTTTTTAAAAAAGCAACAACAGAACAATATTTTCTTGTCCCCCTGAATGTATTTCCATGTAAAGCTGTTACCTGGAAACATCTTAGCATCTTAGCTAGCAGCACAGAAGCTGTGATCTCAAGTATCGTTAAAGCTCCATGAATGATATGGAAGAAATTAATATGCTATTTGTATGCAACAAAAAGCAATGCTTTATTTTTAAAGGGAATGAAATACCTAAAGCCTGAAAGTTTGCAGTTATCTGTTGAGTGTGGGTGAGAGACAAAATTCTCTGCCAGGAGCTTTGGGGAAGCAAAGCAAGTGAGGTATTTGCCGTGCTGAAAGATGGTGTGAAACTTCACCAACGGTCCCTGGTGGTGCCAAAACCTGCAGATGGGCACAGCCCACCTCGCCGCAAACCTGGGCAAGAGGTTTAGGAAGCGGCTGAGCAGAAGGCTCTTGCTTCTCATACGAGCTCTCTGCTCATCCAAAAAGAAAGCCCTGAAATAATTAATGTGATTCTGATGGCTTAGGGCAGCACTGATTAAAGTCATGTGAGCCCAGGCCTCTACCATTGTCAGCTCGCATTAATGTTGGGAGGCAGAAGTGCGGGGTGTGCTCCTCGCAAATCACAGCACTGTCAGCCCTGCCCGCTCGCCGCTGTCACACGCGGGGGTTGTTTCAGCCCTCGGTGAGCCCGAAGCGAGTGTGTAAAATACAGACGTGTCTGGCACGTTTCTGTTCTCTGCCTCCACTTTCTCCCCCGGTCAGAGCAGGATTGGCTGCACGCGATCTGGGCTATGACTTCTGTCATTAAACCAGCCCTAATCCATCAGCCTCGGTCTTCCCAGAGCGTGCATGCTCCCACTTTGCCACACACACAGCGGGATCCTGCTGTGTCAGGCACCGCTCTGGTTGACACTGAGCTATGCACAGTGAAAATCTGAGCAGCATGTAAATCCATGGCAGGATAGTCCAGCCTTGGTGAACAAAGAGGCTGCTTACAAACAGGTGTAGCTGTGCAACAGCAGATTTCTCTCTGCTGTTTGCTCTGAGGAGCTTGTCAGCCTGGGAAAAGCTGACATTCCTTCGCATGCCTCTCCCAAGCCTTTTCAGGGTTCCTTCAGTGATTTTTCCTAGGGTCCTAGGTGGTGCTGTTGCTTCTAAAGCACAGGATTCCCAAAAAGCAGAGCCTCCTGTTCCCCTGGCCGCACACGGGGTGGTCGGCAGCGCCGTTAGCAGTGATGTTGTGCTGACTGCAGCATCCTGCGGCCGCTCCTCGGAGGGCAGAGCCAGCGGGGCACAGCTGCTGCAGCCGCTCCTTCCTCCCCGGGCATCGCTGGCATGTGGGGGGATGAGCGTGGAAACATGGAGCAAAGTGCCTCGGGGCGTCTGTGTACAGAGGAGGAAACTCCTCGGGCTCTCCGGGCTGGATTTACACCAACCCCAGAGCTCGCGTGGCGACAGTCAGAGGCAGGGAAGGGGTGGTGTCCAACACTGTCCATCCTTGGTTTGTTGAAGCGCTGCTGCTCCACCGTAGGGAGTCCAGCCTGACCTTCCTGGCCATGAGGATTCCCACTCAAGACAGTCAAGAGCCAATCCGGCCCCGCTGGCATGGACCCTGTCTGGGATCCCATCTCTGAACTGTGCCCGTGTGTTTCCCGGGGATGCCCTCAATCCCAGGGACTCCAGATTGATGCTGTACTGGCAGTGATGGGGTGAACACAGGAGCTGCCATCAGAGCCGTGTGCCAGGGGCTGTCCCCAGCCCAGCACAGCTGTGGGGCTTGGGGGGACGTGCTGCCCATTGCCCCCGTGCCCTTTGCTCAACATTTCCCTTTTCCAGCATTCCTTGTACAATAAACAAGCTGCAGTTAGAGGACAGCACACATCGAGCTGGGAGCAGTTGGCTTTGATCTTAGCTTGTGCTTGTTTTTTGTTTCTTCTGCTGCATCAGGGAAGTCACGACTCAGGTGTCCATATTCTTCTGCTTTGCTCAGGAGATGAACCTTCTCTCGTTCCCTCATATCCTTTCCCAAAGCCCAGACACATTCCCCCTTACTGCCAGTGGCTGGTATTCATTCCTTAAGCAAGTCCTATTTTCTGTTCTCAGCCCCCAGTCCTGCATTCCCCAAAGGCCACCTTCAAGCTGTTGGTACCTCCTGGCTGTGGTGAGGTGTTAAAGCTGTAAGAGGTTTGTTGGTGCTGGGGCTGTGACACAGCCTGGGAAGTTTTCTTGTCTTCAGCTTAGTTTTGCTGGGCTGTATTTGTCAGTCTGTGTGTATCTTCTGACAAACTTTGCTCTTCTCGGATTTTAAGGAGAGTTTTTCAGCCTTGGTGAAAGAGCTAAATTAGTAAAAAAAACCCTTTCCAGCCATACATGGGACTGGACATGTCCAAGTTCTTTATTCCCTTTCCCCTCACCAAGGACATGCTCCCAGCAGCTCTCTGTGCTGCTTCTTTTTTTTTTTTTTTTTAATTTCCTATTGATGATTTTTTAGATTAAAATGAATAATATTTTGTATTGAGCATCAGAGATATACATTCTAAGCATGAAAAGTCTCTAGTATAGCATTTTCCCCTGCAAATATCCTGCTATAACATGGATGAAAACAAACTTTTTTTTCTTTTTTTTTCCTTGTTGCTTGCATCAAAATACTCCACAAGGGGGCAGAGATTCCCACTTCCAGCTCAGTTTGCTGTCACTGCCAGGACCAGCTTCTCCAAAAAGCTCTACAGCACAAAATCTGCAGCTAGATCATTAGAAGATGGGATCACTGCAGGGGGGATAAGATGCTAAGTTCTTCTAAAAATCTGATGTTTTTCTTTTGGATTTAAATAAGTGCATTTTCAGCATAGCTGACTTGTAACCAAAAATGCAATTCCTCTGCACAGCTAGTCCCAGACAAGAGATTTACCTCATTTTTTGGGTGGATAAGCAGCACCAGGGACTCTGCCAATGTCCTGATTTTGGAAGAGGAATTGGTTCCACAGCGAGTTTGTACAAGACATCCGTCTTCATTTAGAGCCCAGGGGCTTGGGTAGGGCATGAGAAGCTCCAGATTCCCATGTATTTATTTTGTCATGGCTGTAAAACAGTATCAGTATTTTATCCCATCACCTGTATTTAAGTGTGCAGTCTGCCTAAATGGACTCGAGGTAGTCACCTTGATTTCTAACCACTTGGTAAAGGTCTTTCTGGTGAGCCACTGATGCTTTATCAGCAGCTCTGGAGAAGATCTCTCAAGAATCAGGGGTGCTGTTCCTGGCTCAGGTAGTTCAGTACCCCATGCTCTTCATAGCTCCTGGCAGAGCTCAATACAGTTCAGCTGATCTGCTTTACTGGACTCAGAAAACCACGATCAGCACCTCAGGGTGAGCTCAGAACCTCCTGCTCTGTCACCAGCCAGACCCTGTGCTCATCTGCTGTTTTGTGCCCATGTGTATGAACCAAGCAAGCTGGACAGTAAGATTCAGACCCAGGAGGATTGGTCCTAAAGCCCGGCACAAGGCAGGAGATGGACAAGCCATCCTTTAGTTGGCATTTGGTCAGCTCATCCCTCTTGGGAAAGCTCTACGTGTACCAGGACACCAACTTCATCTGAGAAGTGCCCGTGGCAGGGACCAGGATGGTCAGACCCCCGCAATTCCTCATGGCTATGACGTGCTGAAGCTGCTGCAACATGTGCAAAGAAGTTTGGCCCCAAACCTTTTTGGCCTTCTCTGGCTATATGAAAGTCAATAAATATTGTCCTGAATTAATTTAATCACACACATTCCTTATTACCATGGTTACGTTGTCCTTGCTCTGGTCCCCTCTCAACCTCCTAAACAGAGATGTTTCGGGCTTTTTGAAGGAGTTATTTCTTTGGAAAACCACCAGTCCCACTAAAGAGGTTATCACCTATTTCTTGAAAAATACCTATTTTTGCAATTGCTACTCCAGTTTAATTAGAGGTAGTTTTGCTTGAGATATGCTGACACCTCCATTTGCAATCCAAAATACAAAACAGAATTCAGTTTGTTCAAAATGTAAACCTTTTTTATCACAAAGTGAGAGCACTTTTTGAAGTTCAAACTTTATTTATTTTTAAATCAGAAAGCTTTCTGAGAGTTCTTATTATTTCCCTAAGGGCTGAATAAAGCATTTTAGTCCCTGTCCTCCACATTCTGTAACCAGCTATTTCCAGTGAGATTGGCCTGAAGTTTTACAAGATTCTTGTAGTTATTTTAGAAGTTTGGCTAAACAAACCAATCCAGATGGCTGGACTGAGAGATGTATTTTTTTAAAGTTGATTATCCCCAGCATAGCTGTTTTTAAATGGCTTCATTAAAAATTGAAGGGCTGCATGTGAATTAGCTTAATTTGCCACTTAAAAAGCTAAAAAATGTTGGAAATTGGTTTAGATATTTGTATTTGAAAGTCTGCAGATGAGTAATCACAGCAGGTAAGCTTTGTTCAAAATTGCTTTAAAGGACAAAGGCAATTTCACATTCTAGTCAATCGAAATACCCTTTAAAAAGATGGTGGATCAACAACTCAAATTCAGGGCTGAAAGGTCAACATTATTTGGGCTGTTGAAGATGGGATTTTTTCTTAGCATAAACCTAAAGAACGTGCAACCTCACAATAATTTTACCTGGGTTTTGGGGTTTTTTTAAGACTTTAAAAGAGAGCACTTTGTATAGTTACTCTCTGCTCTGTACTTAATTCAGCTGTTCTGTGATGGAGCGTTGGCTGCCTGGGTCTCATGTTCAGAGTGAGCCAAGGGGTGCTCAGACCTGTGGCCAGTGAGCCCCCCATGCAAATCAGTCTGGGTCTGCTGCTGGCTTCTCTCCCTACCCCAGCTTGGGTTCCTAGAGTGAAGTACCTGAAAGCACAGATTTTTGTTGCAGTTTTCAGATACCCTCTGCCAGCAGGAGGCTTAAATTTCCACCTGAGGTTTATTGGTGTTTGTAGCTGACCCCTTTTCTGCTGGGAAATAGTGGATGTTGGATAAACAACCTGTGGGATGCTGTTTTTCCAGCCACCCTCTGTGTCACAGCAGCCCTGGGAACACAATTCCCTGTTCCAGAGCAGGTGGGAGATTGCACTCAGCCTTGGTGGCAATCCAAGGTTCATCTCAAAAGAGCATTAAAAAGCATTTGCTGCACAGTGTGGGGAGCTCTTGTTGAGGATTTTGCTGCATATTGAGCAGTACAAATCCTGGCAATGCAAATGTGACTTGTGCTTCATTTGAGCACAGTTGTGAATTTGAGTTAAGAACTTTATACCTTGCTTAGCTAAATAGTAAGCAGTCAGAACTCTTGACATGCTACTTTGGAATAAGCCCTGAGTTTAGATGGATGCATTTTTTTTCCTATTTTAATATACTTGATTAAAACAAATTAAACTTCAAATAGATATTTTCACAGTTGATAAGGTCTGCAGAAGTCCCTTGGATGCTCTGGGGAGCAGAGCCATTAAAGGGGTACTCTGTTGTTCACAGACTTGTAATGTGGGGAGTTGCAAGAGCTGCAGAGAAAAAGTGATCTTGAACAGTAAGGGCTGTGCCTGAATCTGTTTCAGGGAGACAGTCTGAGTTTTCACAGTGAAATCTGGTAGTTCATCCATTTTCTTTCAGGCTCAAGTTAGACTCAGATGTTATCTGAAGAGAAGGTGGTTGAGATTTTCTTCCTTAATTCAGGAAAAAATAAGTGCATTGAAACTAGTAACTTATAATGAGATTTAGATCTGTCTTACATGTGAGAAGGAAAAATGCCTTTTTTTTTAATGACGAATTACTTTGTTTTGTATGTCTCTTTCTGTCAGTCTGCCCATCAGAATCTGTCACCGGGGAATTCAACTGTACCCAGCATTAACCGGCTAGCAGCAAAACTGTGACTTACATATTTACTTACGTGCATGCAGAAAAGCCTGATCAAAGAAGGGAGAAAAATTGATGGAAAACACCCACTCAGCGACCAATAACCGTCTGTTCTCTCCCTTTCCACTCACTCTCTTCCTTACAGCAACCACTTGAAAGGAAAGACAGCCAAAACAGTTCCCAGCAGAGCGTCTCGAGCCACCGCAGCGGGCACACCGCGTCCCCCGCGCACAGCACCCAGGTGCTGCCAGACTACGCCGCCCCGGAGGCGCCGGCCGCCGACCAGCCGGACACTTCTGGGCAGAAAAAGCCAGATCCATTCAAAATCTGGGCCCAGTCCAGGAGCATGTATGAAAGCCGACGTGAGTATGAAGCAGGTGTAGTTGCTAAGGCTACGGCGCCAGCAGCTGCTCCCTGTGTATTTTCTTTGCAAAGAAATGAATCTTTTAGGTTTCTGCTGGAAGTGTAGGGCTTCTGCTGGTTAATTTGGTGCCTGTCAATGAGTTCCACTTGGTAGAGCTGCAATTTGCTGTCTCACGAGGATTGGGTTTAGATCATCTCTAGGAAAGGGCACAGAGACCAAAGCTTAATATGAAAAATCCCTTTAAAATTAAAGACTGTCTTTTCCCCTACGTTTTTATTGTGCTTTTAAATTAGGCCGGAGGAGAATTTTCAAGTTTGTTATCCAGATCCTAACCTCTTTTTTGAGGTTAAGATTGATGATCTGATATGCATAGGAATTTCAGTAAGGAGGGGAAGTATTTAGTTTGCTGAAATTCATATCAGATGCTTTTCAGCCTCACTCTGGGGAGGAGAAAATCCAGCTGAGCCATTTTACTTTGACCAGAGTGGACACTTTAACAATACAGTTATTAAATGCATATTTTAAGTGGCTTTTATGGCAATTAATAATCTGCACACTTAGCTAATAATTCATCAGGGTTTTGACTCTGTTCCAAGACTATAAATGTGGTTTCAATCAGTTTCTTCTCGGGAAACAAAATAAACATATTGGCTTTGCTTTAATTACGCTGGTGAAGATGATCAAATCTGTAAAAGCTTCTTAAAGAGTTAGAGTGTTAGGTTCATTTTGAAAGGCAGTAGTTACTTTAGTTAAGAAAAGGAGTTTCAAAGTCTTAGTGCTCTGAGAGTTATCACCCACAGTTTGATTTTATTGTCTAACTGGAAATTGGTAAAACCAGTAAGAAATTAACCTTTACCTCAGAAAGAAAAATGGTAGGACTTTTTTTTACTGACAAAATGAATCACTTTGAAGTCTTATATCCTGGGAAAATTAAATCATGAGTCACAGTTTCTTGGCTGAAGATGCATCTCTTTGGGTTGAATGTCTCAGCAATGCAGTTTGTAGGTGTCTCTGCTTTTGTGCACTGCTTCCCTTCCCGTCCTTTCCTAGGGATTGGGGTACCGACCCTGTGGGCTCTCAGGCCAGGTCACACTGATCTGCAGACTGCAGATCACTGAAATAGGAAAAAGGGGCGAGAGCTGAGGGACAGCAGCTGCTGAGCCCTGCAGAGCTGTGGGCAGAGCTCCTCCTTCTCCTGCCTGGGTGGACAAGTGTCCCATGGCACTGGCCTTCCCGCTGCCCAGCCCGCGTGGTTCCTGCTGGCACTGTGCTGCCATTCCCTCTGACCCCCTGCAGCTACTTGGTTAATGTCTAATTAACTGTTTAACTCACACTAATTAGTCATTAGTATCAGCTTAGCAGCCTTAACTCCTGCCTGTCTTTCCTGATAAAACCCAAGACTGATCTGGAGAAAGCCTGAAGTTCACAGGCAGGCAGTCACCCTTCTGTGTCACCTCCAACACCATGTGCTAAATCCTCTCTCTTTCCTCGATGGCTGCAGTTATCCTGTAGAGGTTTTGTCCTTGGCTGGGACTAGAGCCCTTCCAGAGGCCTTTTCACAGTCTCTTGACCTGCTGGCTTCCCACAACCCATCTTTTTCTTGTGCCACAATCCTCACTGCTTGGGCCTGTTGCTAGACTGGGATCTGCTACACCCCTTCAGCTTCCCTGTCTCACCTTTCCATAGTCCAGCATCTCTGTAGTGGAGCTGATCCTCTTCTCCTGCTTCAGTCCTTGTCTCTTGCATCTTCTACCAGATAAAACCTGTTTGAACATCGGTGCTTTTCTATGACCTTTTCATCGCATTGCTGTTCCCTTCCAGGAAGGTGTTTTTCTGAGATTTCTTGGTTTCATAGATAGGGTTTTTTTTGAGATGGTGGAAGTGTGTGATATGGTCATATCTCCTTTTAAACCATTAGAGGTGTCCAAGAGCCTGTGAATTTCCACCCTAAGCTGGAGTGAAACATATTCCCTGGGGATTAACCTGCACTCTTAGCTAGTGACATGGCTTTGCTGTGGGTAATGAAATGTGAAGAAAAGCAGGAAAGATAAGTAAAAAATTGAGTTGGATGTGCTCTTCTACTTTTGTGGTCTGATCCGAAGCATGACTGGTGGTTTTACTTCGAGGTCAGCGGTCAGCTCCTTCTTCCCTCACCAAGCCCTTATTTATCGCCGGTCTCATAAGTAGAGTCTGTGGTTCACAGCTGAAACCTGGCTCTGCTGCCCGGGGGGCTTGGGGTGAAGTCCTGTGTTTCTTTTCCTTTGTTATGAACTTGAATCATCCCTTTGAAACTCATTCCCAGTGTTTCCCAAGCGTGGCTCTCAGGTTATTTGTAGGGAGCTCTGCTGACACTGAGCAGCAGAGTGTGTGATGGGGAGGAATCATTCCCCAGGGACTCCAGTTCCCTGTCTGTCAGCTCCACCTGTGCTGCTGTTCTTGTTTTTACCCAGCTGCAGTTGGGTTTAACTCCAGTGCCACCTTTGGCTAGTAGGGAAACAGTCACATCTTCTCTTTCTCCTTTACTTGGGCACCCACCCATTCCCTCAGGCTTTGGGACTGTCATCTCCAGTGACAGCTTTGGGTGCTGGGTGTGACTCTCTCTGCAGCCTTCTGATGGAGGTGTGAGCAGAACTGAGTGAATATCTTATGCACAGCAGGAGGATGTCACCCTAGTGCCAGGGCTGAGGGTGGGTGACACATCCAGTAACCAGGGAATTTGGTGGGTTCTAGAAGGCTCCACCACTTGAGGAGCCCCAGCAGAGCTCTTCTGCCACTCAGGCCAGGGCTTGCCCTCTGTTAATTGCTGGCCTTAAATTTTAAAAAGCCTGAAAAGGGTTATAGGATGTTCTTCTATAGAATTTTCTTCAGGGTTTTGAATCCTCAATAAGTGGACTGAAAAACAGGAACAAGCCTTTGTGTTGAGGTATATGATGAATTTAAGAAGGACAGAATTTTAGAGTGTTAGATCATCTTAAGTGGTTTATTTTGTCCCATTTTTGAAATTTTTGAGCATAAAAAGAGCATAGTACAGTTTTTCAAGTGCAGTTGACACAAGAAGATGAATTCATTAGCTCCAGCCCAGACAGATTTTTTTTCATCTAAAAATAATATTGTAAAGAGGTTTTATTCAGTATATGAATTCCTCTTCTCCAAGATATTTGTAAGAAGTACTGAATCTGTAATGAATACCTACTGCCTTTTTCTCTGGGAATGCATCCCACTGTTACTTACATTAATAATAAGAATGTAGACACAGAAAGCAAAGGCAACATTTTAATATTTCAGAATTTCTAAAATTCGTTCCTCCTCTACTTGAGTTGTCTTTGGATCAGTATTTAATTCAAAAAGACTGTATTTGCTTTATGTGACCTGTCTCACTGAAGTCACTGGTAGAGTGCAATTAGGTTGAAAAGCACCAGTTAACACATAATTGTGTAAAAGCATGTGTTTTTAGGATTTACCCAAAGCATCTTAATATCAGAAAGTGTTCCAATTCTGCAGGGGAGAGCCACAGACGTTGCTTGTTTAGAGGAAGGGAAAAAACCAACAAAAATTAAGCTAGAATTAATAATGCAAAGCTAAGGAAAGGCTCCATCACTGTTTCTGGACTCTGGCTGAAGGGAAGCAGATTAGAACTGCAGCTTTATTCCACAAATGCGGGTTAAAGTTCCTTCATGTGGAGCTCCCTGGGGTGAGGGGATCAGCCCTGCAAGGTGCTGAGTGCTTGGGCTCGGGTCCAAGGAAGCTTATTTTGAAGCTGTAAACCCAAAGGTATGCTTTAAGGCTAAGGCTGAGCTCAGATGCTGTGCTGCAGTCTGGCCCAGAGTGACCAGTCTTTGCTGGATTAAGACGTTTGAGCATAGCCAGCTTTGTGGGGATGTGAAAACAGAGCATTTGGTGGTGGTAACAAATGCACTCTTTGCTGGTGCTGAGCTTTAGCTGCCTGAGCTCCTCGTTATGGGTAACTCATTGCTGCTTGTGGGAGTTGTGTACATGAATCAGAGAGAAGGATAAACCCTTAAGGTTTGAAAGCTGAAGCAGTTCCAAGATCCAGGAATGACACACTTGAAGAACACTCAGAGAGAGCAACAGCAATTGAATGGCTTAGCAGATAGCCACAATTCAGAAACCTCACACTGTTTTATTGAAATATATTTTTATAATATGCTTTTTACTTTTCAATGTATTATTAAACTTCCTTAAAGATTAACACAATCTGTTGTCAAATTTTTCTCATGTGGCCTGATTGCTTTGCAAAATACTGTATCCTACATATGGCCATCTGTCAAAACAGCAGTGACAAAATGAATTAATCTGAATTGCAGATGTGTTAATGAATCCCTTTGAAGGGCTTAAGCATTTAATTAAAAGTAAAGCAGAACACGATAGAGAATTTTTAAAGCTTTTAAAATATTCGAAGTTGTCATTAATATTTGAATTTTATTTTCAGGCACACAATTTGTTTGGGAGGATTTTTCTCTCCCCAGATCTAATTAAAATAATACAAACAAGTCTTGACCCTAGCGTGTTCAGTCATCGGCAGTTACATAGAACTAAAAATATTTGCACAATAACACAAACATTAGATAATTTTCCCTTAAAATAGAAAAGAAGAATACTCTCCTGAAATCACAGCCACCTTCTGATTAGACTGAGTTGAAAGATGATGCTTAGTAAAAGCCCTTTGGTAGGGTTATGTCCTTTTATTATATTAATAGTAGACAAACAGTTGCAGTGATACTCTTGGGCACACAGATGTATCCGTGCCCTTAGAGAATGTGTTGCTAAAAGGGACCATGATACTCCCAGCACATCGTGTGAGCTTGTTCATCTTGTCAAGAGCTTCTGCTGAATCCATCTTTCAAAAGCTTTCCATGCCACCACAAAGGGAAAAGAAAAAAAAATTGAATTCTCCTGCAGTGGGATAGTTTAGAAAATGGATTTCTTGCAAATATGGAGCCTTATGAGATCTATGGGTAAATTGCAGGACTTTTCAGCTCTGAAACTCTCCATCAGCTTCAGTGAGACTGTCCACTCCTAATTTCAGAGTTGTCCTTACATATTTTGCTGAATCTGGACCTTAAACAGTTTGTGCTTTGCCAAGCTATGAGTCACTGAAAGTGCTGCTGCCTCAAATGAGCCAGTGACTAAAGCAAACTCACACTGATACACTGATCATTCTTGAATCCATCTTATGTTGAAATTGATGTCACACTAGGCAGATTTGTATTTTATATAACATGTTAAAGTTTGCATACTAAAGTTTGATTAAAATTATCTGTAATTAAGCACTGTTTTCATTGTTCATCACCACATATTTAGAATTTCTTTTAACATTAGGCGAAGATATTTCCATTTGGAAAACTAACTCATGTCATGAAGTTGGAAGGTTTTTTGTAGAAAAGTATATTTAAGGTGTTCTTACAGAAATTTTTCCTCTAAGGAGAAAAAAGGTTTTTCAAATATACCTGCATGCATGTGCATAAATGTGTAAATTCATATGTGTGTGTATTTTATATCTACATGTGCATAGGCAGAGAGATGTGAAACTTAGGATGTCATAATCCATAGTAGCTATTACTTTAACAAATTGTGCATGCAAGCCTAACATGACCCTTAAATTCACAATTAATTAAATGAACTAACAAGAAAGCAAATACATTAAGCTTTGCAAAACTGTAAAATTAATATTACAGCTATGTCACCTTCACCTGCAACTGGACTGAGCAAGGGTGAGAGAGAGAGAGAAATCAATTCCACGAGTTTTGGAGAATGTAAGACTGTGCTGAGAATGTATCTGTGTCTGTGATGTCTCGTTCTGGTGTCATTGCTGCTCTGTGGTGGGGGGCTCTTCATCACCAAGGGAGTCTGGCAAGGCCATATGCCAGGTTTAGCCACCCAGGGGCAAAGCCTGGCTTTGCTGTCCTGGCTGGATGGTGTAGGTGGCCAGGGGTGGGTGCATCGTGTTCCTGTTTCCTTCATGCGTTTGCCCACATGGCTCATCAACGGGGCTGCATCACCCACCTTTCCTGACATTCACAGAACTCTTTTTACCACTTTTGCACTGCTCTCCAAATGGTCTGGTTTAATTTGGGACAAGCAGACTGCTGTTGAATTTTACCCATTTGGGCTGCGTACATGTTTTATCAGAGTCAGACATGCTTGAGATCAGTCAAGGTGCAGGGTTGCAGTGAATGACTCCTAAAGGCCATTTTTCATTCATTTTCAACAAAATTTCAGCAGCACCATGCTCCCATTGAGTAAGGAAAGTGGCTCCTCAGAAGAGCAACTGAATAATGGGACAACCTAAAATAATTCTTTAGTATGGAACCTCAGAGGGTCTCACCTTTGAAGCTTGGGGGTGGATGGGTGTTCTGGGCTGTGCCAGTGAATCACTGCCTGGCAGAGCTGCTACAATAAGTGGTAAAAGGAGCTTTGTACCCATTCTGTGAAAAGGTGTGTTGTCTGTATGTCTGTTGTATCTGTGTTCCACCTTGCTGAAATCCTTCCAGTGGGAGGAGTGCTATGTGAAAGAACCAGCTTCTTTGGGGGCAGACTTGTCTTTTTTTGTTGCTTTGGTCTGACATAGCTGGTCCAGCTTGGCCTGCTGTTCCCTCCAGCAGCACTAATTGTGTAGCTGGGACCCAAACCAGAGCCATACGGCATCGCTCAGTGAGACTGGAGGGGTGACAAATGGGAAGGTGTTGAGAGATGCCGAGGACACGGGCCCACGCCGGAGCTCTCTGCAGCAGCCACTTTACCTCTGACAGATCCAACACACACTATTAATTGTTTGGGGCCAGCCTTTGCCAAAACAGCCTGCAAAGAGCTGAGAGAAGCTCCTGACCGTGTCTGCTTGTCACTCTCCCCTTGCTGAAGGCAGTGACAAACAGCAATTAATTCATTGTCTGAATTCTGTTGTGCTGCACGTCTGAGCGTGGCGAGCTGCCTTCAGCCAGAGGAGATGAGCCACACAGGCAGCCGGCGTGTTCATCACCCGAGCGCTCTGTAATTGTGTCTGGGCAAAAATCAGCCTCTAATTCAGTGAGGGCACGGGTGTTAAGCTTAGCTTATAATTGCAGGTAATTAAAATGTAAAAATATTATCTGTAAAGCCAGCTTAAATGAAAATGTCAGAGCAGACATCTGTACCTTACCATTCACCTATTTGTTTAATTTTTAGTATTCCCATTCCTTCAATTCATATTATGTTTTAACTCATTGAAGAGAGACCTTCAGAGGTAACCAAAAACCTGACAAGCACCCAAGCAGACCCAAATTTTTGCAGAACAAGCACAGTGTAAAATCCAGTTAGAGTCCAGTCTGACATTCACTGATGCTTAATGGAAAACAACCTGTTCATAGATACAGAAAGCTAGATGATGTGTCACCAAACCTGCTGCATCCTGTGTTTGAGGAGGCACTTATTTAAATTGGATTCCTGAACAATATATTTTGGTTTCTTTGCTGAAGTTATAGGCAGCTGACTGATAACAGCTTTTTATTATCATTAATTATAAATTTTGGGAGGGGATCATTACAAAATTAGTCAATGTTACAGATACTATCCAATAAATATTAAATGAACCTGAAGTTGTCTTCTGATATGATATAATGTTAGCAATTAGTTCTGCATTTTTAAAAAAGGGATGAAAGCAAGCATGAGTAAGTTAATATAAAACATTGCTGTTCAACAGCGCTTCAAGGTTGGTACTTCACTGTATGTAATATTCATTGTAAAAACCTTGCTGGTGCTCCATACTAATGAGTAGGTGAGGCTGGCCTTTTTTATGTTTCCAGCTGGTTTTATCTCTTCAGTGCTTTTGCAGAGCCTGCACCACGAGCAAGTGAGAGTCAGGAGAGCTGCACTGGTTTGAGTGGAGCCCTTCTGATTTACACCAGCTGGGGATCTGTCCCACAGTTATTTAAAGCAGAGTTGATAGACAGATAGCAAACTATGCTTGGGAAAGTTAATTAAGCAGTAGAAGTCATAACAAGTGGCTCTTCTGTCTCCCATGAAAGAGGAGGCAGCTGTATTGTTTCTGGCAGAGTAATTCTCTGCTGTACACATTTATTTATTGATGGTTTGGAAGAGACTTGCAATGGGTAATGATGCTAATATTGACAGAAGGAAATATTATAGTGATAAATAAAGGGCAAGTCACAATTAGATACTTAGAAAGTAGAAACCACTGCATAACTTTTAATGGTTAAGTAATAATCCTTTAGTATTTAAAACTATAAATGTTGATAGTTATGTCTCTTTTTTTTTATGTGAAAATGAGGTGGTCTCCAAGACCACCTCATTTAAAGGTTAAAATTGCATGGGACTTCCTTTTATGTACATCTGAGTAGTCCTGATTTGGGTAAAAAGGTGTGGTATTTTGATTAAAAATGATAGTTTTTCTTCTTTCCCTTCAGTCCCAGATTATCAAGAGCAGGATATCTTTCTATGGAGAAAGGAAACCGGGTTTGGATTTAGGATTCTAGGTGGAAATGAGCCTGGAGAACCTGTGAGTATCATGTTTTAGTTTGTGACATCTTTCAGAAACACAGCAGTAGAATGTACAGATGTGCAGAACTATGCTGTAGCATCACTGCTAAACAGTTAGTGGACTATATTTATATATCCTGCATCTCCCCACCCTCCCTCCAATAACCCCACAACTCCATAACTGAAATGGGTTTGGCTTCTCCTTCTACTTTAATGCTAAACCAAATAAAAACACATAGGTCCTTGGACACTGAGGACAGGATGTCCTGGTCATGTTTGCAAGTGTTTTGATCTTAGAATGCCAGGTTCTCAGATCTTAGAATGCTCAGTTCTCTCCTTGAATTCAGTTCATTTATTTACCATAAATCCAGTGCCTGTGGGAGGTGTCATCCTTTCCTGTGCTGCACAGGTCCTAGCTAGATAGTGGCAGCATGACTTTCCATGTTTTTCCCTGCCAAAATTATTTTGCTCATTTATGGGAAGAGAGACCACGAATTCGTCTCGTGTTAGAGTAACTCCACAGAGCTCACTGAAGATAAATGAAGACTGAGTTGGAGGAAAAGCGTGTGGTGCAGAGCTTGTAAACCCTGCAGGCAACTCAAAGGGTAACTCAATCTCAGCTTCCCTGACAAGACTCTCAGTGCTATTAGCCATCTTCCTGTCTGGTCACTGTCTGGTTGAAGAAGTTTCCCAAGGCTGTCTGTCCTTAGAGTGAATGGACTTCCTAAAGAAACAAGATATCAAATTTATTACAATTTCACAATGTGCTGTATTCACACAGAACCACTTTCACAGGAGCTACTTTCCTGACCAGCAGACATTTGTCAACAATTTCATGCCCCTACTAAATCAGGTCTAACTAGGAGTGCCCCTTGCTTCCAGCTGGCTGTTGAGCTGGCTCTCATTGCTCTCTCTCCTCCTGTGCCAATCCCTCAGATTTACATCGGTCACATTGTACCGCTGGGTGCTGCTGACGCCGACGGCCGCCTGCGATCGGGCGATGAGCTGATCTGCGTGGATGGGACGCCTGTGGTGGGGAAGTCACACCAGCTTGTGGTCCAGCTTATGCAACAGGCAGCCAAGCAAGGTCATGTCAATCTGACCGTCAGGCGCAAAGTGGTTTACACAGGTAGGCTGCACTATCACCCTGCAGGGGTGGATTTTCTTGCCAGGATCCCATCTGTTCAGCAAATGGTCTAAGGAAAAAAAAAAAGCTTCTTCTAGTGCTGGGAAAACTCAAAGGATGTACTGTTGTTTTTCCTCTTTTGCCTGTTTTTAGACTTTTTTGTTCCTGATCAAATAAACTTCAAGTTTTTTTCCAGTCAAGACTCTCTAAGTTGGCTTTCCCAGTCTTCATAAGGTTTCTGATAAAATATGGAATTGTTCGGTTGCAACATACAATTTTTAGTTTGATTTATGTAGCAGACACTGTGGCCAACTGCTCGTGTATTCTGTATACTTCCCAAAATAAATGTGCAGCCTGATAGTCACCCTTAAACTGGGAGTGAGGGAAAAGATGATGAAGAGTCCACAGAAGGGAGAGTGTGAGTGAGGGCTCTGATGTGTGGTGGGTGCTGTCCCAAGCTCAGAGGAAACTTCAACATGTAGTCAAGTTGATGGGAAACTACAAACATTGTTGGTTCTGGTGGGCCAGGGTGTGCATGTTTGTTGTCACAGAATCATAGAATGGTTTGGGCTGAAAGGGACCTTAGAGATCATCCATTTCCAACCCTTCTGCCGTGGGCAGAGACATCTTCCACTAGACAAGGTTGCACAGGTCTAGAGAGTTTTCTGTATACTGAGTTACGCTGGGCATTGTGCACACACTGCACAAGTGTACGATCTAAATGAACAGAAATGAAGCTGGCAGAAAGACAAAGATGCAAAGAGAAGTGACACTGTCTGGTACCATTTTGGCACCGAGATAAGTAATTGAAAAATGTCATGATAGCAGAGAAAATGAAGACATGAGCATGAGCTTTCTGAATAACATGTGGCCATATGTTTCATATTGGAGAGGAACTTTTGAGTGCTGCCTGTCCCTTTGAGTCCCTTTAGGAACTCAGGTGTGGGAGCTGCTTTTACTCAAAGAAAAGGATATTATATTGCTTTTCAAGTTTAGGAATCATCAGATAAATAGGCAGTGATGTACTTTGATCTTAGAGAGAATCAAAATAACATTCAGGTTGGAAATTAGGTCCTCAGTGGAAGTTAGGACTAGAAGAGTACCTCTAAAATGGATCTGTGTTCTTATCCAGGCCTGAGCTCCTTCTGCACAATAATAAATAAATGTTCAGTTTTCATTTCTTTCTTTCTTCCCAATGTGGATTAAACACCAGGGTATGTCTCTCCTCTGACAGCCTCTCTTTAATTCCTGACCAAGGTCTGGTGTGAGAGAAGCTTTAGAAGAGCATTGGGAGGAAGGGGAAGGGCAGCTGAATTTTGGTATTGTTTTTGTGTGTAGATTTTCTATGCGGTTTTACAGCCTCCAGGCTGGAATTTACCATGAAAGATTTAGATGCATGAGATCTCTCTTGATATTTCATTCAGAGGCATGTTACTGCAGATCGAGCTATTTCTGAATCATTGCAAATGTGGACACTTACTCTAGGATAAATTATTCAGAATCCCTTCTTTCACCTTATATTTGCAGGCTTTTAAATTTCAGCAGAACTTTGTGGAGAAGGCTGTTTCTGAATTTCGGTCCCTTGTTCCCCTGTCATCTGTATGCCAGTAGAAAAAGATTGTTCACCTAAATGAGTACTCTCTGTCCTGAGATTCATGTAGGGGAAATTTTATGCTCCTGTAATTTTAATATGAAGAATGCTATCTATTTAGTACATACTTGTGAGTATATAAGTGCAGACATAACTTCTATCCAAGGATATTTTAAAGTCCTTTTTTTTTTTTTTTTTGCATCATGATTTTACAGGCTTAGATTTTGTTTACCATCCTTTTTTGTGCTGATGCTTTTAAAATTTTCAACTTAATTTTGATTCACCAAATTGGAGAAGTGACCTGATTAGCAGAGGCAGCCATTCAGCAAGGACAAGTGCAATATGCAGCTCTCAGCTGCACAAATGGGCTGCAGAGAACAGGCTGAGTAACAAGAAATGGAAGCTATTGTGCACCACAAGCTTTATGCTGAGGTTGGCTCAGGTGAAGAAAAAGACTGTGCAGGGATGTAGGCAGGGGGAAACTCTCCTGATTTCACAGCAGATGATGGCTTAGTGCAATATGGTCCAGCACTTCAAGAAAGACATATTTGAGTTGGAGAAAGCCCAACTGGAGGGAGTCCAGAAGACCAGGGAAAATAAGGAGAGATCTAGAAAACATGGTCTGAAAGGAAATATTGAACAAATTTGGATTCTTTAGCTTAAAGCAGAGGAGGTGGAGGAGGTATTAAACTTCCCATGACTATAAGAGGCTGCTGCAAAAAGGAAGGGAATAATATGTTCTCCATATGCCTGTTAGATAGCACTAGAAATAATAGCCTTATGTAGCAGCAGGGAAGATTTAAGTCAGATATTACAACCAATAGATTGCCTGGGGAGATATTTAACAGCTGATTAGACAAACATCTGTCAGGACTGATATTAGGTAGAGTTGGCCCTCACTCAAGGAGAGTCTGGACTAAGTCATTTTTTTGAGATTTCTTCAAGCCTTGTGGTAGCTGATTAGATTTTAAACTAATACCCCTTCCAACTTCAATTGCTGTTAAACACTTGTTTAATGTTAGCGTTAGCAATGTTTAATGTCTCTACCAGACTGTACAGATGATAGTTGCTGGTTCTTCAAAAATATCCAGAAATATTTGGTGCACACGTTGTTTTGCTCATGTTGAGAGATTGTTATTACTGAAGATCCCATTAACCAAAGACAATCAGTGCACTAATTGATAGCTTTCAGTTTAAAACTACACAGAAGTTGTTGTTGTGAGATATTACTGCCTTTCCTTATGGCTTGTGCATATATATGTACGAGGTACATATGGTCGTACATATATAACTGAAGTGGGGATGCAATAGCTAGAGGAGGAGCCTTTGAACTAATGCAATCCAGGTTTAAAATGCCACAGAGCATCCAAGCACACAACACTGCACTGGTTTAACCAGGCTGCAGTTTGGCAGTGGACAGCTTTGGCTGAATGACCACGCGCAGGAGAGGGTGAGCAGTGTGGGCAGTGCCACCCCTGAGCAGAGCTGTTGGAGGTGACATCTGAAAGCATGGCCACGATATGATGGCTAGACTAAAGCAGGCGATTTTCTTTTACCCCTTTCTCAGTAGACAGCCGTCTCCAAGCACTAAACGGTGCAGCCTGCTCCAACACTCTTTGTTCTCCCCTCCCCAGTTCCCAAGGCGGAGAATGAAGTCCCATCCCCGGCCTCCTCCCACCACAGCAGCAACCAGCCGGCCTCGCTGACGGAGGAGAAGCGAACGCCGCAGGGCAGCCAGAACTCCCTCAACACGGTCAGCTCGGGCAGCGGCAGCACCAGCGGCATCGGCAGCGGCGGCGGCGGGGGCAGCGGGGTGGTCAGCGCCGTGGTGCAGCCCTACGACGTGGAGATCCGCCGCGGCGAGAACGAGGGCTTCGGCTTCGTCATCGTCTCGTCGGTGAGCAGGCCTGAGGCGGGGACGACGTTCGGTGAGTCCTGCGGGGTTTTTGGTGGCGCCTCCAGTGAGACGTGAGGTTTGCAGCCCAAGGAGGCGGGTGGGGATCTGTTTGATTAAAAGTGGTGAGCGCACCCCGATTTATGTAATTAATAGCAAAATCACGGGCAAAGATTCGGTGGGTGTTTGCCTCCTGGGGTTTATTCGGCACTGAGTTGAGAAAAGTGAAATAAAACATCCCAACCCGAAGAGCTAAAATGCCACCAATGGCAATTCCTGATGCTCACTTTCTAGAAGAGCCTCTCTGGGGTTTGCTCTCAGAGGAGCAGCTGGGGATCCTCCCAGTGATGCTGTTTGCCAGTGCAGAAATGTAGCAGGTGGAATGAAATATGTCTCATGATGGTGGAATCAAACCAGTTGATTTAAAAGGAGTAATGCTTAAACTGATTAACTTCTCTTTGGCAATCAGGGTTATTCTGATCATCATTATGTTTTTTGAGCATGCTGGTAGCAGGAAAGTTTTAATTAATGCTGTTTGTTGGTGAGACATAGAATGGGGAATACTGTTAAAAGAACAGGATGTTTCTTTTACTTATTTGACCTCTTCCCAAATGCATTTCTTCAGAGTAGGAAGAAATGAAGCTTGTCACATGTAATATCCTGACCTAATAGAGGTGGTCATGGTTTCTGTCTCAAGACAGTCTTTCTGCTACGCAGAGACCCATTTCCAGGGGTTGCTGCAGAGGAGATGTACATAAGCTGGTTTTGCAAATATGCCCAGAACAGCCTGTTCTCAAGCAGAAGTGTTATTGCAAGGAGGAAACCAGTCAGAGATGCTATTTTCTTCCCTTTCCATCTCCTCCAAAAGGAGACCAGAGGCAGCATCCACTTGTACTTTGAAAAGGAAGGTGTTCCCTTAGTCTGTGGCACATGACAGGGGTGGAGAGAAAGGAAGGACAGAGCAATGCCTTGGCCATCTTCACAGAACCTCCCACAGCAGTGCTGTGGTTTGCAGAGAAAATGCATTTCAGGCTCCCTGTGTAGCTTGAGTGCTCCTGGGGCACACAGGTGTAAGAAGTGGCATTTCCCTCATTCTCCTAGGCTTTATTTTCTGACATTTCTTGCCATTGCCCATCAGTGACACCCTTAGTAATACATCGAAGGAGCAGCACCACCTTTGCTGGTATTGATGTAGAACAGGCCGTTTCTAGCACTGTTCTGGGGCGTCTGGCAGCAGAGATTTCAAGGGGGAATTATTAGTAGTAGTACAAAACTAGTGCATTGAGTTCTGTCAGTTCTCAGATTCTAGGCTCTCTAACACTGTCCTTGCTGCTGGAAACTGCTCTTCCAAGATAGGTGTTTTGGTGCCAGAACACAATGGTGTAATGTAAAACAGATTAAACTGAACACAGTCTAGAACAGGGGACGTGCTTTTATCTTCTGAACGGATTTGCAAACATATGTAAATAACTTTTACTGTATGAAGATTATGCTGTAATTCTTTGCAGAGAAACCTTGACCTGAAGTTGTAAAAAGTTGTGTTTGCTTTAGCCCAAAATTCTTGCTAACTGGAAGTTTTCTGTGCAGGGGCTCCCAAGGAGATCTGTTGATCTGTGACTGTTTTTCCTTTAATTTTTTCAAGTATATTCAGTTTTTTCCTAACACTCCGCATGAGATGTGTTCCCTCTGCTGTCTGGTGCTTGCTCTGGACCTGCTTCGTAGTTTTTTTCTTTCTTGGGTAGTATTTAGAGATGGGCCAAACTGGTTCTAAAACCCACCTTGGTCACTTTGGTGTGGGCTCTGTCATCTGTGCTTATTGGATTGGATAGAGTAGAAACTCACATCCTCAAAACAGGATAAACTGCAAACTGGATGGGGCTTTGTATTACCAGAAAGAGAAACTTTCTATCATGGTAAAATTAAAGAAAAAAAAAAAAAGAAAGAAATCTCCCTAATGTTTATAACTAATATTAACACTTTCTGCCAGTTTTCATCGCATCTTTCCGACCTCACATATCCTTGTTTTAGCCTTTTCTTCTTTATGGTCTTTCTAGTGTTGTCATGTGTATGTATCTCTAAAACTACTAATCAAATAAAGACTACAGCAGAGATGGGAAAGTGCATCTTGAGGGTGAATGTATTGTGGATGCAAAGTGTGAGATGACCATGTGCTGTGTGCCCCAAGGCCTCTTGCCCATAAAGGAGCTGTAAAAAAGCTCACTGGATTTATCTGAGTGATGTTGTGTATCCCCTGTGTCCCAATTCTGCATGCTGTGGACAACCCCATGGTTTTGAAACAAAACAACTGCATGGAACAGGAGGAGAATTTTGTCTCCAGAACACATTCATCCTAAAGTGCTCTCACTCTGTCAGACATCTCAATGGTTTTGTGCGTGGTTTTAGAGGTATTTTAATGAGGAGAACCTTATTCCTTCTTTGTTCCCACCTGGTGCCATCTAAGATCATAAAAGAGGAAGGGTTAGTAGAGGCTGAGGTGGGTGCCAGCACCAAACAGGTTACCTTTGTCAGTCTTGGCCCATCTGTAGTGGTCCTGTGCCTTCCCTGGTAGTACCTTTATTCACAATGGAAGAAAAAAGTTTCATGTTGCTTCCCCATGCAGCGCTGGTAGAGTGGGTCTGTGTGGTAGATAGGGAGCCACACTCCCTCCTAGGCCTAGAATGATTTTATCTTTCTAAATTGAGAAAGAACAAAACATTGGCAGAAGCTTGAACAGCAGTTGGCTTAGAGAAGGACTAGAGAGGCTGATCCTGATGTAATCTTGGAGGAGGAAAGTTGAGTTTTCTACAAACAGTTTCAATTTTTTTCTTCAAAAACAAAATCAGATTTGGGTTATGATGGAGCTGCTAAGTGCAGTTGTAGTCAATAAAAATTGCACCATTTATTATCAGAAATCCACTTGGGGGAGTATTGAGGGATTAACAAAACACCTTTTTGTGGAAGAAGTAAAGTGTTGTGCACTCAACTAGTTGATTGCCAATGTTTTGAACACTGGCAGCAAAGCTATCCTATAATAACTTTTGCTTGATGCATTAATTAATTAACCCTTAACCTTCTCTTTCCCTTTTCAACCCTTTTTTTCCTTTTCCCCTTCACCATATTCCCACATACGTAAACAATTAAAAAAAAAAAAAAAACACCAAAAAAAAACCAAAACTAAACAAAAAAAACCAACCCCCAAACCAATTCAAAAGCGGGAAATGCATGTGTGGCCATGCCTCACAAAATAGGTCGGATAATTGAAGGGAGCCCCGCCGACCGCTGTGGAAAGCTGAAGGTCGGCGACCGGATCTTGGCCGTCAATGGGTGCTCCATCACCAACAAGTCGCACTCAGACATCGTCAACCTCATTAAGGAAGCTGGGAACACCGTCACCCTGCGCATCATTCCAGGAGATGGTAAAGTATCTGTTTCCTGCTGTCTTGCCTCACCCTCTTCTTGGTTCTGTTCCCCGGGCTTTTTCTGTCACTTGGAGCTGCAAAGCCGTGGAGGAGTCGGTTTCCGCTCCCACTCTGGGAGTTAGCAGTGAAGGAGGTTGTGAGTCTCCCGTAGCTTTGTTTTTTGTTTCTTTTCTTAGAGATGGTTAGTTTTTAACAGGGAGGTGCTGATTGAACAATACAAAAAAAAAAGAATATTACATTCCATGCATCTGCTTAAAATGATCTTCCATAAATTTGATGGATCTCTCGACGCACTTTGGTTTGATTCTTAGCTTAATAATGCAGCTTTAGAATATTTGGGAATCACTTGTTAGTATGTGGGATTCCTGAAGCTTTGTATAGACACAAGCAGGCTATAGAGTAAAGAGATCACAGAATGAGATAAACACTTTGACATGTTTTAAGCTGTTTCAAAAGCGGATTTGCTTTTATTCTGGGTAAGTTGCTTTGGGAGTGAGCTCAGTACATTTTTGAATGATTGCTTAAATGGTGATGGTTCTGAAGTTGCATTTTAAGAGTTACCCTAGACAGGATCTCACTGTTTCAGATGAGATGGAGTGTGCAGGTTCTCTAATAATCACTTGGTGCTGATTTCAGGTCACTGAAGTATTTAATAAAAATAAGGATCTGTGTTATATATCAGTTCCATTAAATTAATCCCTGGCTTGATCCCTAGATAGGAACTGATCAGAAACCTGATAAAGTATCTGCAGCAGAACTAAAATTGTTGTGGTTCTAAATTCTGAGTATTTTCTTTCTTTATTGTGCTTCTCTGTCATGGATGGGTTCAAAGTGAGAGCTTCTGGGGCAGAAACCTTTCCACATTGCTCCCCACAGACCAGGATGAGAAATGATCTGGTTATAAATTATTTCTGTTTAGGGTGATCTGTTTTGCAGAAAAGCTTTATTTTCCTACTGTCTAGTGGGTACCAGGTCAAATGGTGTAAAATCCTCTGCTGCTTGGAGCAAATAGGGTGCTCATGAATAATAAAATGGCTGTGAATCAAGCTAGCATCTGAGCTGGCCTGTGCATGCCGGCTTTGGAAGATAAACTGAGAGAACAATTGTTCATTACCTGTATTTCAGTCTCTGATAAAAAGGAGGGTGAATCTTTAAGTAAATAAAGGGCTTATTTTCTAAAAAAGCAGAACCATCTGAGAACTAAGCAAGTTCTGAATGATTTAAGAATTTTTTAAGACTATAACCTTCTGACATAAATGCTGAGCCAGTCTTGCTCATGCAATTATGTGTCCCAAATATCATGTAAATTGCTTAGGTTAGGGAAACATGTACCTGTGACTGACATCACGTATTCCTGGAGGAGATGGAAAGCTGTTCTTTAGGGAAGGAATCAACTCTGCTTTCATAGCAATTCAGGCTTTAAGTCTTTTTATTTACTGTCACTTTGAAATTCCAAGTCAGATTGCCAACTTTGTATAGTATTACCTGCATTTATTTTCCAAAAGACATTAAGACCCAACACTCTCAAAATCTCTGAGGGGTTTGCTCTAAAACCCCATGAGATACAAGAAATCAGTCTCAGTGTTGTTTTCTTTTTGATGTCTTTGTATGCTTTATTTGATTTGTTGTTTTCCTTTGCTTCTTTTTGAGTGCTTTTTTGGCAAATATAAATGATCTGTGTGCTTCAGGGAAGGGGGAGCATAAATCAGAAGCCACTCGTCAGATAAACATGAAACTGAGGTGCATCGCAAGACTCACAATAAACTCACACTGCTAATCTCTTCTAACATTATTAAAAACACCAAGAGTTTTTGCTTTGTAATAAGTCTTGCACAAGTTAATTGCCACAGATGACTGCAGGATTGTATTTGCAATGAAATGATGATGCTTTCCCACACTTCCAGCAGATTCAAGGATACAGAATGCTGGAACAGGACAAGCTTAGATTTGGCATGTAATTGGTGACTGAGAGTCTTAGAGCAGACCAAGGCAAGGAATCAATGAAATATGTAGGGTTTAGAACACACAATTATAATTGTACTAAAGATAATTTTTGCTATATTCTGTTCCAGTTTTGCATGGTGGCTGGCATGCGTCCTGAAGCAGTGTCTAAAACACTGGCAAAATTATGCACAACTCCTGACTCATGGGAGAGGGTGGGCTAAAGATAGATGCAGTACAGTGGTGTGAAGATACATCTGTACCAAAGATGTGTTGTTGCTCTGCTTGGTATTATTAGTGTGACCTACTAAAGGGTAGGAATCTTGAATTCTCTTTGAAGCCCATCTTCATCTGATCTCCAAATATTTGTGGAGGATTTCAGAGTCTTTTGTTCTGGATGAATATAGAACACTTAACCATGTTTTGGGGCTTTCTTATGTAGGAGACAAATTTTAACATCAAGGCATCTTTACAAAATAAACAGAATTATTTCTTAAACCCCAACAGTGTAGCTACATGTAGGGACATCTTCTGACACAAGCCAGCTGTCAGTGGCACATCATCACAAGGGTGTGGTTTGGTCATGCCTACACTGAGAGGTGCAGGCAGACCCAGGAGCCTCTCTTGCTCTCTGAGCTGCTGGACACAAGCCAGCTCTGGTCTGGAGGATGTTTCAGCTCCATATGATGAGGGTTTGGGCATGTTAACTTGGGCACAGCACTGCAGGCAAAGGAGCTGTGTTCTTGTTGCACCCATCTGTTTAAGTGGTTCTTCTTTTTCTCTGTCCCTTTTCCTGAATTTCCCTTGACATGCAAATAGCAACAGAAAGGAAAAAGCTTCCCCTTATCTAGACTTCTCCAGAATTAATATCAATCCATGAGGTAAATTAAACTCCCAGGATCCACCACATCTTAATTCAGGCAGAAATCCTCCCATTGCTGCAATTTTGTATTACAGCTGGACTCTGTTTAATAACGGCAGATTTCTCCATAGCCAGTAAAATGAATTAGTGGATGCCTGTAGCTCAAGAGGCAAACAAGGGCAGGGTAGAAGGCCTTGTAATTTTATGTTGGAGACCCAGATGTTTTCATCCAGTTTTTGTCACTGTTGTCTTAGTGGCTGTGTATTCGGTTTAGATTTTGGTCTTAAAATGTGGATCATTATCAGTATTTTGTAGTTACTTGCAGTCTGTGGGTCTCTCCTGGGTACAGTGGGTATAGACACAAAGAGGGGGTCTCCTGTCTACAGAGCTGTTCTGCAAAGGAGCAGCTGCCTGCCACTGCAGTGGCTTTAGCTGGGGATGCCATGTCTGATGACATGGGCATGGGTGTTTCTGCTGCTCTGCCCATCATTCTCCAAGTGCAACCAACATAGCTGTTGAACATTTTGTGTGGTAAAGCGCCGTCAAGGTACGTGGAGTACTACTGAGACTTCCTCTGCAGTCAAACTCCCACGGGAGAGGAAGAGTGTTTTCAGAAACTCTGGCTTCTGGAGCAATTCAGCATTTGAAACTCTTCAGTGCTAATATCAGTTCAGAATTGGTACAATATATAGTTCTGGAAAATCTGTTGAGTTCAATACGGAAGAGTTCCTGGTCTGTGTTGCTAACATTCAGCAAATGGCATTGACATGACCTTAATTTTAGGCAGAATTTTAAGTGAGTTTGGGGTTAACTCTGGTCCTACTTAAGTCTGTGATGCAGCTGCAGAATGACAAGGGGAATATTCTGCCCTGCCATACTGTGAGGGACATCTACATAGTCATTTTTCAGTTGCTGCTATCTCAGTTGTATGAAGCAGGAGACAGGACCTCTCCTTGGAGCTCCTCCTTCCATGCCTAAAGAAATCTGCAATTTGCACAGACTGGTGCTGGGCTGAGAGCCCTTTACCATGGCAGAAATTAAGCTTAGAAGTTACTCCTGCTCCCTGTATTCTCTCAGCGCCCCGTTTTGTGTTACCCAGAGTTATTGATGCATTTGGTACCAGTGGCTCCATGTTCCTACTTCCAGTGCTGAGGCAGCAGTGGGTTGTATTTCAGAGAAGGATTTCAGTAAATTTGGGGTTTAGCCACATTCAGTATCATCTTGTGAGGTATTGGATAAGAGCCACATCTCAATTCTACTGGAGATTGCAGTTTCTGATGGAAGAAGGACTGATAAACTTATAATCCCTGAAATAGTTATAGCTACTATAAAATTAATCCGCCCAACCTACAATATTTAGAGACTCAGTTGATTGGAATTCACATCTTTAGACAATAGACAAAACTTTGTTCAATCCTTCATCTACAAGTGAGTCATCATGAATGTGTCTAATGGTCAGGAGGGTTCCAATCCAGATGTCCTAATTTAATTTTTTTTTTCATTTTCCAGTTGAGTGTACAGTTTCATATACATACTTACTATATGCATTTGGGGAATTAAGAAATTTGATCCCATCTCCAGTTCTATAAAAACACTGTAATGCTGCTTTTCAGTGAAATGCTTTTGCAAAACTCTTTTTTTCTTTCAGTGAATAGCCCATGGTCTTCCCTCATAATAAAAACAAAATCTATTTTGCAGAATCCTCCAATGCTACTTTATTGACCAATGCAGAAAAAATTGCTACAATCACAACCACACATACTCCTCAGCAAATACCGCAGGAGACCAGGTCAGATTGTTTTCCTTGAGGAGGGCATCTCAACATGCTCTCTCTTCAGTTATTTCTTCATCACTTTCACGTCCCATGTATTTTTCCTCTCTCCCTCTCATTCATTACAGCAGGAACAACACCAAACCAAAGCAGGAATCCCAGTTTGATTTCAAACCACCCCAAGCAGCACAGGTAAGGAGTACCTCTCTAATTGTTTTGCTTACCACAGACTGTTGTTTCCAATCTGCTTGAGGGCTGTGTTTAAATAGTTCCCTTGAAAATTCCTGCTGAGAAGCTGCTCTCCCTCAGCCTGCTGAAAAGAAAGAGGAATTTGCTGATTAGTTTTTTAATATGTGTTGCTGTTGTTTCAGCTGAGAAACATTTCTACACATTCTCATCGAGACTTTGAGGGAGTGAAAATAAAGAAAAAAAGAGCTGACATTTTTAGGGCAGTAATAATTTTGTGTTTGTTTATTGAATTGTCTGTTTTGAGGGGCCTCACCAGAAAGTATTGTGGTGTGCAAATGATAAATTCAGATAATAAAAAAGAGGAAAACTTAATAAGGGGCGATAGCTGGAGTGTCCCAGCTTGCACAGATGTCATCTTATTAGAGAGATTATCTATCTCACTGTTAACTTTCCTTGCCATTGGCCATCCCAGAAGTAACATCTTCCATTAGGGACTTCAAAACATCCTCATAATAGCATTTGAGAAAAACAATGCAAAGGCTTCTGAGCTTCTTTCAATGCAATAAATGATGTGGTAACAGCACAAAAAGCCAGCACCATGGCACAGGCTCACCCCAGGTGCCGTCAGACAGTGCACTAAAGCTGGCACTGGAAGGGAGGTTGTCCTTGCCTTCCCTGGTTGATAGAACCTTTAATCAGCTTCCCAAAATGTCCTGGGCTGGGGAGGCGCTGCCCTGGGCATGGGAAGTGCTGTGTAACAGGGATGCCCAAAAATGCATGGATATGGCCAAGCCCACTCATTCCAACAGCCCTTCACCAACCACCAGAACTCCAAATTGCAGAGCGGGGTCTGAGGAAGCAGCAAATACTGGTCTGTGTGTGAAAATTCAACTGATTTTCCATTTTTAATTATTGCCAACAAAACATTGCTTGAATAATTCCAACATGAGAGCAGAGCAGTATTTGACTTTCTGTTCAATTGGGTGTTTGCTGTCTTCTCTCCAGCAGGACCAAGACTTTTACACTGTTGAGCTAGAAAGAGGAGCCAAAGGGTTTGGCTTCAGCCTGCGAGGTGGCCGGGAGTACAACATGGACCTGTACGTGCTGCGGCTCGCTGAGGATGGGCCTGCTGAGAGATGTGGGAAAATGAGGGTATGCACAAACTGGCTTTATAACCACCTTGCTCTGGAATAGGCTGACTTCCCTGCCTCTCCCTTCTGCTGTTCCAGCTAAGAGGGAAATTAAATGTGAACTGAAAGTGGTTTCTATTTACTTCTGCTGATGGCATCTGTCACTCTTGGTACGCAGTCTATAGCAGTGTGTGTTCAGTGGAAGACTTCACCCCCTTCTTCCAACACTACTTACCAAGCTCTAGTACATGATCCATTGTTTTAAGCCTAAGTGCACATGTAGCAGTGAAAATGGAACAGCCACACTCTTTGCCTGCTAGTGGGCAGAGAGGGGACAGAACATGTCTATGGCCCATGGGTTACAAAATTATAATGTAGGTTCTGATTAACATTAATTGTTAACTTCACGTATCAGCTAAATTACAAACGTTATAACAAGGGCATATGTTATAAAATGCCTACTGAAACAATAATTTGACAGGTTTTATGTAGTCCTTGGACCTCTGTTAGAGAATGCATTATAACTTTCTCAATATGTCATTGTCTCCAGATATGTCACGTGAAGGGCATTTTCAAAATTTTTGTGCTAAGGGTAGATCTATGGGTCCAAAATTTTTTTCTGATGAACCTATGATGCAAAATCAGTGCTGCCCTGTGAAAGTCAATGCTTTTTGATGAGCTCTTCCATGCCCTGTTTTCTTCTCCTGATAAATTATTATATTTACAGAATCAGCTTTACTGATTCATAGTAGGTATAGCCAAATTAGAAACAGACCTGAAAAAGCTCTGTGAACATCCCAGCTGGAGCAGACTGTGAAACAAGCAGCCGCTTTGACTGAAGACTTTAAAAAGAATCAGAATTAAATAAAATAGCACCCTTTCTAACACTGCACTTACTTTTGAGCAATACAGTAATTGCAATGTGATTTTTCAGAACAGCAGTGAAATATTTTGATACCTCAAGCTTTCTCCATCACCTTCGTGTCTCCCAGACTCCTACACAGTGGGCACTGTGGATGGTCAGTGGAAGGAGTTGGGCATGTTTGGCTTCACCTGATGCATAGTTGTTCCAGCTTTGCTATGGCCACTGTCTTGTGGTGTGCTGGTAGGGACCCTCGTGGGGCCTTGTTTCTAATCATAGCCTCTTTATTACATTGGCAGATCGGTGATGAAATCTTAGAGATCAATGGAGAAACTACCAAGAACATGAAGCACGCTCGGGCCATCGAACTGATTAAAAATGGTGGCCGCAAGGTCCGCCTGTTTCTGAAACGTGGAGATGGCTCTGTCCCAGAATATGGTGGGTCAAACTATGAAAACATTCCTTTCTTCCCTGGCATCACTCCATGAATATTTGTCTCAAGATCTGAAGCGGGAATTCTTTTTTATTTTCCTTTCTCACCAGTGTCTTACCAACCTTTGCAACATATAATTGCCTCGCTTGTGCTGAATTTTCTACACATTTCATCCTTTGCTTGCTTCCATGGACTTGGGGCGCAGTGTAAGGCAAGATCATCATAGCAGTATTTTTTGGTGATCAGAGAGGAAAGCAAAACAAAACAAACCTTATTGTCTTGTCCAGCCAAAAAAGGAATGTCATTGAACTGTGCCAAACTGTTTCTCAGCGGCTGAATTGTTGTTTCACATAGGTCTCTTCTTCTAATCAATGCAAAAACTGGGATCCCGAGTTGCTATTCTGAAGCAGTGATTTTTTTTTTTTGGTTAGGTTTTTCTCTTAGTTCCTGGCTGTATCCATAGACATGAATGCTGAGATGGCTTATGAGATTTTTGCCTTTCCTTAATATTTATGTAAATATTTATAAAGTTATTTGAGAAAAAGAAGGGAAAAAAAAAAAGCTTTACTGCAAAAATATATTGATTTGGCCTCCTGAGCCCTTTTCTCTCCCCTTAAACAGTCTGCTGGTGTCAACTAGTTCATTTGTAAGGTCTGAAAAGGTGAGGAGGTTACGAAAAGGTGCTCTCGTGTCTGTCTTGGGGGAAACAGTCAGTCCTCGTTTCTTACTAAGAATTACATTAGATTTCCTTTTCTTCCCCTGGAGGTTGGATTGCTGGGTGGCTTAACTTAGCACACTATTTAATATTATAATTATGTCTTATTTATTTGAGATAATTGTCAAATATTGTGCCCTCGATGGAGGGCTACTCCCAACCAAAGGTCTTTGAGGTTTCTATAGAAACTGATGATTGAAGGGATGTCCTTTATACTTTCTTCCCCGTATTTTGATTATTTCTGTGTCAGTAAGTTCTGTGTTTATCATTCTCTCCATGCCCTAACACCAGAAGCAAAACCCTTCTGCACAATTTATGAACTAGTTTTTATTTTCATTTACTGTACTATGTTTGAGAGTTTCTGCTCAGTCTGCTCATTATTTAACTTAAAATGACCAATTCAGAGTATAACTAACAAACAATTGAAGTGTTTAACGACATGGAAGGGAAGTTGTGGGTTTACACTTCTGTAATATAAATAGCACACCAGAAGGTTCAATGATGGCACTGAAATTCTGTAATGTTCTTTCTACTTTTGTCTTTTCCTATACTCCTTTGGATGTACAGTACTGTATCATATGCTAGACTGCATAAATACCCTGTAAATTAAGTGCTTCACTTCTCAAAGCATATGTCTGTTGCACTGAGGATGGAAATCCATCACCAATTTTCTTTTGGCTAATGCTAACCACTAAACGTTTGTTCTCCAAGCAAGGATTTAATATACAGGGGTTGCACTACTGTAAAGAATATCCTTGTAACATTTGGGACTCCTTTCTCTCTTTGTTCTGTTCGCTGCAGTCGCAAATGGTTCCTCTAATAATGTTAAGTTCCAATATTTTTCTGACTTGATTGGAACGTGCTTCTCTATGAGGCTGTATATTTTTGTAATGAGTTTTGTACTTATTTTTAATGTTGTGGTCTCTGGTGGACTTTATTTTTCGTTGTTGTTTGATTGTTACTGTTTTTTCTATGACATTCTGTGTCGCTGTTCCAGCTGTCTTTTAGAATGGATGCTCTCGTTGTCTGGGTTATTGAATCACCTCTTAGATGTCTCTTTATGTCACAATAATAACAACTGCTGTCTTTGCAGCCTTACATTTGGGTGAAGCCTAGACAATCTGACTGGAAAAATAAACTTTCTTTATTCTAAGATAAAATATGAAGATTTTTCTTTCTTTCATCTTTGTTATAGGGAATCTAAATTTTCTACTTTTCTCTTTCTCTTTCTCTTACTTTTCTTGGTGCTGGGCTCTTCCTTCCTCAGCGATGATACCTCCTAATATCGCTGCATGTATGAGAAATGACAAGCTCGGGGAGTCTTGCTTCTACCTTATGGGCCATAATCAAACTACGGTTTGTAGCTAAAATCAATATTAGGTGTTTTTGTGCTGTGGCCTAATTCCCTCACATTGCTTTTCTGCTTCGCTATATTCTATATGTACAGCAATTCATCCTGAACACCCTGCGTCCCCCAAATTGTAAGTACACACACCACAGGACATGTCTGAACCTCGCTTGTACCTTGTGTGAGAGGCAGGTTGCCACAAGCCACGTGCTTACAGCCACAGAAAAGCAGCGTGGTCCCATCACCAGCTGTGGCCTCAAAGTGCTCATAGAGCAAAACTCTATGAGCTGCAACATGGGTTACACTACTTGGAATTCACAAAAGTCACAGCCCATGCACACACTGACCCTCCCAAGCTCAGGAGTGGAAATGCCATCAAATGGGAGAGACTTGGCATGATGGCAGGAGGAATGTAGAGTGTTTGGCTTGGTGGGAGGGAAGGCAAAAAGGAGAAAAAGAGGAAAAAAAAAATCTATCCTCACACGTGTTTGTGAGGGTTTTCAGTCATTGCCACCAGGGCATTCCACCTCAAGGTGGGTGTTGGGGTGCAAGTGTAAGGAAGTGGCTAATGCCAGCCAAGCTGCCACAAAGGAGTTACTTTAAGAAAGAAAACAATAAGCAAATAAAAGCAGCACTTGCATTAAGGCAGCGCAGCTACTTTAATGTTTTTTTATGTTTGTAATGAATCATTCATAAACATCCGTTACAAATGACGGGAGTAATTGTAGCTTAGCTGCAGTGCAGGGCTGGGGTTTAGTTTGGATGTTCTTTTTCTACTTCTGCTTTGCAGTCTGTCTTGCAGAGGCAGCTCAGCTGTATTTTACCTCAAATAGTACATGAAAAATAATGTACTGGAGATTAGATTTGAATCAAAGCCATCCTACATATTACAATATCTTTCCATTGCTTTGATATGAAAAAATCATAACTACTGTCATCGTTGTTTGAATCATTGTGGCAAAACCAAAATCGACCCTAGGACTTTACATAACATGGTAGCACTAAGTGAGATTAAGCTATGCCTTAAATGAAATGGAAATGGCATGATTACAGTCTAATTCTCACATTTTCAAAATGTTATTTTACAAGGTGAAAACTTAATAATCAATTCTATTTTCTGTACATTTTCTGCTATTTGAACCGAGGCCTCCCACACCTGGAAGGCAGTTCTTTATAATGTCTTAAAAGGCAAAAATCCTTTCCTAAAGACCCTATTTATTGGAAGCTATTAAAAAAAAGCAGCCAACAACCTGAACTACAATGGTTTTTTCCCACTGGAAAGAATGTAGTATAACTGAAACTTTATGAATTGGACTTGGGGAGAAATGTAAAGTGCCCCATGCCCAGAAGAGCATAAAGATGAGATCAGCTTGGACCAAAACATGGCTAACGATCAGAGCAGCACCAGTACTAACCTGTAACTCTCGTTGTTCACAGTTAAATTAACAAAAGCTTCGGTTAGCCTTCGCTGACTGCTTGAACAGTTGTTTGTTTTTGTCACTAATGAAGTCTGAAGAGTGCTAAGTGGTGTCACAGCACCACGGAAGGCATCAATACCAAACCCTTTGCTGTTATTTTCTTTCAGACCCCAGCAGTGACAGGAACAGTCCCGCCACAGGTTCACAAAATGTATCGGAAATGAAACCCGCGCCATCCGACCGACGGCAGCACCCATCATCGGAGTCCAGTTATCCACCAGACCTTCACAAATCATCACAACATGGGGACAAGCGGACTTACGTTAGAGACCTAAAAGGCAGCAGAGAGTTTAGCAGACATCCCAATGAACACCACACTTGGAATGGGACTTCTAAAACCAACGACCACGTGCCAGGCAGGAAGACGGAGAGGTCGCCGGAGAGGAGGCACGAAAGGCAGCCAGAGAGGGCGGTGGTGAACGGGCAGAAGAGGAGGTCTCCCGAAAAGCGCAGGGAAGGGACAAGGAGTGCTGACAACACTTTGGAGAGGCGGGAGCGACTTGAGAGGAGGAGAGACCTCTCTCCTGAGAGGCGCAGAGAACGGTCGCCCGGCCGCCGGCGGCGGTCGCTGGAGAGACTCACGGAGCCCAGGAGGTCCCCTGAGCGGAGAAGAGAGAGCTCCCTCGACCGACGGGCCAAGTCGTCCGACCGGCGGAGGGAGAGGTCGCCCGAGAGACGGCTCAGGGAGGAGCGAGTTGGCCACCGGGAGAGGGAAGAGCCCGGCTGGAAGCACGAGCCGAGCCGCAGGCACCCGCCCGAGCAGCGCAGGCGGCCCTACAAGGAGTGCAGCACCGACCTCAGCATCTGAGGGGCTCCCCGGGGTCCCTGTCACCTTCCCCACACCAAGGGAGCAGAGGACAGAGTGAAACCAACCTGGCTTTCGCAGGCGACGAGACGTCCGCCACCTGCTGATACTACAAACCGTTTATGCAGATGAAATCTTATAACAAAACAAAAAAAGCGTTGTGCCTGATGTATAATATTAAAGAAAGTATTTTTCAGTGTATTCTTTTTTTTTTAATTACTTGCCAAATGTTGGTCCTAAAGGATTATAAAATTTTGTTTCTACATTCTTTGTAGATTTCTTAAAAATAATCCCTTTATTGGGCTACTTCCCCCCCTCCCCAATATAGTAAGTGGGGGTAGCCAGTAATATAATATAGGCAAAGGATTTTATGACCAAGTTTGAATAATTTGATCCAGACTGTTCTCTAGTGACTCACTGCTACACTGTATGTAGAAAATTTTTTAAGGGTTGGGGGTGGGGAAGGAAGAAAATTGTTCATCTCAGTAGGAATGGAGCGCTCCTGCTGAAGGAATTAAAAAGGAAAGAGACAAATGTTCCTAAAATTGCAAGAACTGTTTGAAGAGACTACTGTTTCAATGAAGGATATTTATAATAATAATAATAAATAATTAAAAATAAAAAAAAAAAAGCAACCAAACCCACACAGCACAAGACGATTTACAATAAGTAATTTGTAGTTTGTTCCATGAACAGTTTATACTTTCAGGCCCCCTGGACAGGATGTGCAGAGGCAGAAGGACTGGTCACCACCATGCCTGTGTCACACGCTAACGTGGACTGTTGAGCTCTCATTAGCCTCAGCAACATGTAACGATGATATGTCATTAAGGCAGCAGCCCTGCTCATCTCCCAGCTGTATATGGACAGCAACTCCAGCATGCATGGTATTGTGTATCTGCTTGGAAGCAAGGGGAGGGATTGGGATTCTGGGACAAGGCACAATGCGGTGGGAGCACAGTCCCCCTGCTCAGAGTAGGTGTATTCCTTCTGCTCAGGCAAAACCAGTGGGCTTTTATTTTGCCAGATTCCAAAAGCTCTCAATTCTTCTTGCTCTGTATTTAAAGGGTTGGTTTTTCGTTGTTTTACTGGTTCATCCTTACTGAGACAAAAGGAGTGCACTTGCTGGGGAGGGAAAACAAAAAAAAAAAAAAATAGGAGAAAAAGAAAAAAGTATCAAAAGAAAATCACAGGCTAAAAGAGGCAATCAGTGGGACAACCTGGTTGTGGAAGCCTATCCATACCTGATTATATGCTGTAAATTTGAGTCTAAGAACAGCAGCAAAAGAGAAACCTGCAAGTTTCTAAGTTGTATTTTTAAATTTGCAAGCTGTGTGGTAAGTCTGCTGTAGCATTGGTCTAAGATTTAATGGATTACTGCCTAGCTGAGCCAAAATGTTTGCCGTTACTGTTGGACCACTAAAGTAAACTGCTGCTTTTTCCAGTGCATTGGTGTGTACATGTATACTGACTCACATCCTCCATATGAACACAAAACCATTGCAAGTCTATCACTGTTGTTGCCATGGTACTGTAAAAACAAAACCAAGAAAGAAGATGGCCAATCATTGTGTGTACAGTTGAAATTGTAATTAATAGAGCCTGTTGGAAAAAAAAAACAAAACTGTTGCCTTTTTCTTGTATAAAAGAGGATTTATGACAAAAGTTAGGTGTGAGGAATGTGATTAAGTGTTTATATTTCTAAAAATGGAAAAAATTTGATTCAGGGGATATATTTTAATGTAAACTGAATCAGGTATGTAAAGCTGTTTTAAAATGGGAGACTGTATCAGTAATTCTAAAGCTTTTGTTGGTTTGAAAATATCATTTCTTTCTTCATGGTGGGCCTGCTTATGTATTATTAAGCACTTGTATGCAGCCTATATTCTCCAATCTTCATTTCTTGCAACATGCTATAGGCAAAATGCTCTTTTCTGTGTTGATGAAAAGCAGTATGTGGGCCAATCTTTTTTATAAAACACTATGCATATATAAATACTACATTGTTCATAGCTTTATTTGACTTAATTGGGTTTATACATAACACTAGGATGAGTAGATGTGGACTTGCCCAGTAAGAGCTTCTTTCCTTGGAACAGACACTATGTATATGATGTAGCAACAAAGAAGGAGAAAGTCTGTGAATGCTATTTTTATTATCAAATAAAGTTTTCCATACAAAGCATGCATGCGAGTGTAGTGATAAGATAAAGGAAGAACCACACCTTAATGTTACTTATTCATCCCTGCCTAAATTAATAAAACCATAGGTTATGGTCGCCAAGAGCCATATATTAAATATGTATTAATCATCCATTAAATATGTATTATCATTTGACAAGCCTTAAAGTAAAGTTTCCCAGTCTTCCAGGATAAAATTTCTTCCCCCTAAAATAGTCAGAAACTGAAGGTGTAGGTGAAGCAGGGTCTGTAGTTGTGCCTGAGGTTTGTATAATTGATTCTTCATAACACATAAGCACATGTGGACAGAGAAAATCAAGGCAGCAACTGCTCAGTTGCTGCTGTGGAGGTTGTTGGTGCCATATATATATATATATATATATATATATATATATATATATATATATATATGTGTGTGTGTATGTGTATGATATAAGTGTATATATACATATGCACACAAACATATATATTATATATATATACAAGTCACCAAGGCTGTATGTCTCCCATCTCTTAGTTCTTAAATTGTAGAAAGACTTTTAAGTTTGAAAAGTGTTTCTATTACATAGATTTTTAAAGCAGCTTTTAAATCTTGCATAGTTTAACAGGCTCCACTCATCTGTTTACCTGAAACTTCAAGCAACCTGCTGGGAGTCCTGGCAGCTAGAGAGAGTCGATGGTGAAGGATTTGTATTTCCAGTCACAGGGATTTGTCTGGTGCATCCTGAGTCCTTAGGGGTATGGAAGAGTCACTGAGAAAGTGTTTGGATATTTTAAATTTTAATCTCTTATGATGATCAATGCCTTCTTACTCTGAAAGCATTTTTTAGTGGTATACATTGGTTATGCATTTGTACCGTCTGCTGTTGCTACTGTTTTTCTTCTCCTTGTTCATGTTATGATTTAAATGATCTTACAGAGCTGAGTAGGTGAGTCTCAAGCTTTGGAAGTGTTGAGTCTCAGCTGAAGATATTATATAGATAATACCAAAATTACAGAAATATTTAATTAAAAAAAAAAAACACTGAAAATTGCAAAAAGAAAAAAAAATTTTAAATGCCTTTTCAGTGATGGGATCCTTTCTAGTGCTTCCAAACCCCCTGAGAGCTGGAGCCCTGCTGTGCAGCATGAGCATTGCAGCTCCATACTCTGTGGTGCAGCCTTAGTCACTTTAATTAATTCCGGCCTTACTTTTGACCATAAAATATTTTTCAAAACTTCTAAAAATGAAAAGAACCTCTTTTTAGATTGTAACTTGGCTCCTGTTTTGTCAAACAACATCCTACAACTGTGAAGCTGCCAAGAAGATGAATTAGAGTCTGTTTTTTATGAAGAACTGGGAAGTTTCTAAAGTGGTACGTGAAAAAGCTCTGCAAATTGATTTTGTGGGGGTTTGGGGTTGAGTTTCACTTTTTTTTTTTAATCAGTCAGACATGATCGAATTCCTGTGCCATCAGTATGCTCAGTCCTGCTGTTTGCATGGATTAATTCCTAACTGGGAAAGTTTTGACTGCAGAGGGATTGTTCAGCCAACATGGAGAATTGTGTGGGGTTTGATCTCTTTGGTTAGTCTTGCACTTCTTGTAACTTCTGGGTTTACTGAGCTGCGTTTGCTGTCTTTATACACTTTTACTCACTCCTTGAATATTCATCTCTTGGCATTGGAGCCAGTGTTTTATTTAATAGTGATCTTGTGTTAAACCATCTGCTGTAATATGCTTGTTTTATCACTGGAGTAGAAATTATAGATACTGTTCTCCTCCTCACTTTGCTACCTTTTGTTACAACAGGCTTTCAGCTCTGTCTCTTGGCTGACTGTTCTGCTGAAGAACATTATAAATGGCTCATAATATGTTCAGGTTTTTGGCTCTCATAAATAGTACCAGGAAAAGATGTCATTTATGATTCACTGCTGCCATCTGTAAATGTGTGCCTGTTAGGCCTTTGGGATTGTATTTTCTTAAGATTTATTTCTAAAAAAGGAAGAGTGGGGACTAAAAAAAGTATCCAAATTTACTTAGTAGTTGCTGTAAATCTCGTGAGTCTGAGATGATGCCAGTTTCTGTGATGCTAATCAATCGGCATTCCTTCCTGCTATATAATGAAGAGGCTGTAAAATGTCACCCAAATGGCAATGTCAGGGTTTCAGGACAGAGAGGAGTATAAAATATGTGGTGCCACAAGGAATCCTGCTTAATGAAGGTAGGAATTCAGTGGTTGGGACTGACCATGAAAACATAAGCTTTGATTCAGAGATTTCTTTTTTTTTCCCCAGAATTTAAGGCATACTGCTCCTGAATTCCTGTGTCTGAATTCTCTGTAAATACCCCAAGCATATCCTACAAAATAGGGTGCAAATGCCATTAAAATCCATCGAGGTTTATGCATGAATTCAGGCTCAAGCACTGTTTTCCCCTGTATTTTGGCAGAGTTTAGACTTTCATATCTGGGTCTAGAGGCACCGGGGAGATGAGCTCTGGCAAGTCAGCAGAAAATAATGTGTGCCCTGGCCCTTCTGCATCCATATCAAACATCTCTGCACAGCCCCATTTTGGTGATAATGTGAGCTGCAGTGATGTGCTCTTCACTGAAGCAGCAGAGAGGAGCACCCACCATCCATGGTGCTGACTGGACAGATGAGGAGGCTCCTACCCTCAGCAAAGCTTCTTTGGCAGCTTTGCAATGTGTATTGCAAATCCTCCTTTCAAGGAACAGTCTGAGCCTCAAGATGCTGAAGTTGGAACGGGGGCGGTTTCATCTCCTTGAGAAGTCTCATTAGCTTTAATTTTTGCAGCAAAGAGTTTCTTAAAAGAGAACTTCTGAGGAGGTTTTGCTGCAGCAGGAGGGAGAGGTCATACTCAAGCAAATCCAAATTGCTGGCATTGTGCCTCAGCTAAGGTTCTTTTGGTCCATCCCTAAGCTGATGTGACTTTGGTGCTGACTGAAAGAAGGAGTCAGGTTTGTATGGAATGGGAATTCCACTTTGCTTGTGTAGATTTTGTAGACCAGGCTTCATCTCTGCCCCAGTGTCATCTATGACCAGTCTTATATTTCCTTTCTTTCATTTGCATTTGTAAGAAATTTCAGTCTTCAGGTTTTCTGCCCATCACTGGCTGTTTAGGCTCATGTGACATCACCTCACATCTGCTGTGAGCTAAGGGCATATGTGTGCATATATTTGGATGTGTGTCTGAGCTTATCTGCATCAATTTGTTGAGTCAGGAAAATGGGATGGTGAGACCGTCCCTGCAAGCCTGGTGGCTCCTGTTCATATGAATGAGATTTTGAATTAGCTGCCTTGCTTCTTTCTAAGGATAGTCAGAAATAGGAATGTCTGGAGGAGGAAGTTGGCTGAGGCTCTTTCCATATGTGCTGAAGAAAATATTGATTGGATTTGCAAGCAGCTTGGAGAGCTTCTTGAGGACTCAGGCTTTTGTTCCATATAAATGAGCTGGGTTTTTTCCTCATTGTTTCTCAGCAAATTCTTCTGGATCCTGTTTTTTCTTCTGAGACTCCAGTTTGCTTCAGGGACCCAGAGGCAACTTCTTTCCTCTCTGTTTGATCCAGCAATTGTTGCCACAGCTTTGAAGTGTGGAGTCTGCTGGCAAAGCCTTTGCCTTTGCAACCTCTGAACTGCAGTTGTGTAACACAGGGCTGACTTCCAAGGACACGAGGCAGTTTCTCTGCTGTACACTACAGCAGACATGGTCAGCACGTCCTGCTCCTACTCTTCTGTGGAAACAGAGGTCCTGACCACAGGCATGGAGAGCTGAGGAAAAGCCAAGAATCACCCTCTGAAGGTGCACCCAAGTACCATGTCCCACTGGTTTCCAGATGTGACATAAAAACTAAAAGAAGTCATTAAATTTTGGGGGCTGATTCACAGTACTTGAATTCATTATTCTGTGAAATGATTTAGTAAATGGTTAGAAGATGTTTAACGATTCCTGTGCACATTATTTGCATGGTAACAACAGTAAGAGAAAAAGAAAAGACCATAAAAATATTTATGGCATATGTTTTCTTGTTTCTTGTTAAGGATGCATCAGACATCTGTTTCCTTCTCTAGTCCCTTCTCTAGTTGAAATGATAACCTGATGAGACAGGTGTTTTTAGACAAAATGCTGGAGATGTCAACATGAAGTCATTTTGCTGGAACCTCAGATAAAAAGTCTAAACGAGTTCTTCATTTGTCCTTGAAAAGTATTGGCTTATAAAAATGGTACTTCATGTCACTTAATATACATTTGCTAACCTGAAAAAGGTTTAATTCTTCATAAAAGAAACTACTGCCTGTCTTCCTAACATGTCTGACTCACATGGGCCCAGATTATTTTTTAAACCTCTGACCAATTACCTGGACTGGATTTCCTTGTACTCTTGGGACAGCTTGGTCAGAAGTCTTCAGCTTAATTGTGCTATAGAAATGCAAAAATATGCAAATATGCAAACTATAAATGGCTCTGAAGTGGTCCAAGTGACAACACACACAGTCTTGATGTTGGGAGCATGGCACAAGCCTGTGTGAGGGACCCTGTACCTGCTGGGTGCATCCCTGCCTGGCGCCTTCCAGCTGCCCACAAAGCTGGAGCATCTGGGGCTTGGGGGCTGCTGGGCTGTAATTATTCAGCAGTTTGGGCTGGGAGGAACACAGCTCTGCTTCATTCCTGAGTGCATCTCTGGGAGCATCCCAAACCAGAAGGGAGTTTTCCTCCCAAAGACCTCCACGTAAGGATTGCCTCCTTTTGCTGAGAGCAGTGGTTGACACTGCCACTACCTGTGACACTGCATCAACTCAAGTATTTTACCCTGAAATTCTGCCTATCCTAGAGATTAATCTTGCTTTGTAAGTAATATTAATGATTGTAGTTTCTGTTATTGCATTGCTTCAGCATATTGTGAAAATTCATATCCCTCTGCTTACTAAGGATTTCATTCATCTGCCTGACTCTTCTAATTCCAATTATGACTTAATAAAGAGAGAGCCTTCTAACACAACTTCATGGCAGTTACAGAGTATTAATCCTTTTTATGACTGATGTGTTTTACAGCAATGAAGTCTCATGATTTTTTTTTTTTGCATCAGAATTTCTTTTTAAAAAGTATGCACTCTAATTCATTGAGCCAAAAATAGACACATGCTGTCTTCAGGTTTAGGTGTACTTTACTCCCTGTTCATTGTGGAAAATGATCCATAAGGATAGCCGTTCAGACAGAAAAATCAAATTAATTTGGAAGTGTTAAGTAATTAGACAAGTAGACTTGTGAGGTTATTAGAAAGTGTCCATCTGCTTGCTTGCAATTCTCTCCAAAATGAGATTTGGTTTGCAGTGGATTTTTATACATATGATTTTTCTACTTTGTGTTAGTCAGTTTGCCTTCCTACCTGAAATCTCCTATAGCTGCTAAAACCTGATGATTTATATCACTGTCTTGTATCTCTTTTGATAAAGTAGCATAAAGCTGATTCCTTCACTTTCAGCATGTTCCTTTATTTCCAGCATGCTCTTTGTCTTTATCAACTTTTACTGAAAAGCAGAACAATTCATTCTTTCTCAGTCTCTGGTTCCTACAAGGTCTTTTGCTAAAGGCAGGATGTTGTGAGGTTTTGGGCTTCATTTATCACAGCAGAATTGCATCAACAGTTTTGCAGCAAAATGGAGAAGATGGGTAAACAGTGAAAAGCTGAAGCAGCAGATTTCATACACCAGGCTATTAGCAAAAACTGATTTTCCAATTTTGCACAAAAACAGAGCAACTTTTGTTTGTGTGTAGTCCTGCCAAACCCACATTAACTGTATTTAATTTGATTGCTTGGAGTCCAGATGAAAATGCTTTTCAAATAATTAGTTGAGTGTAATCATGGAGATCCTGATTCCCAAAAATGCCTTGCCGAGGAAAGCAGAGAGGCAGATGCCTGAGACTTGCAGAAGTCAAGGGACATAATCATTTAATTAAGAGCCTTCCTGAGCAAGGTCAGGAATGTTCATAGGAGTTAATGATCAGCATTCTCTCAACCTATGCCAGAAACAACACCACTTGCAGTCTACTGATTAATGGTTTTTGTGGCTTCCTGTCCTTTCCTTTTTTTCTTGAGCGCTCTGACAAGGATCTCCATGTCTGGGACTTGTTTCACGTGTGCTATCAAGTGGCAGTGCCCCTCAGGAGCACATTCAAAACATGGTTGTGGCTTTGTGTCCTATTGCTGTCCTCTTGCTCCACAGGAAATTCCTCTCCAGGAAGCTTTCCTCACATTTCTTTGCTTGCTCTGCTTTGTGGTGCTCGAGTTCTCCAGAACTGCAGAAAATGTCACTACACTGAGGATCTAGCTGTGTTGGATGAGAAGAACATCTTTTCTCTTTCATGGTCACTGGTAGCAAATATTTGGAGGATTTCTGTTTTGCCACAGGTTCTTATGGTCCCTGTGCTGGGCAATGCTCCCATTCCTGCCATGGTGGAGTTTCATAGCTCAGCCTCAGGTGTGTTCTCAGACTCAGGGGACACATTAGCATCTGTGTATCACCAGATCCTGGCTGAGGGGCTTCAGTACCATCTGAAGGACATAGACCAGCATCCTGTGCTGCCCTTACCCTCAGTAAAGCCCTCTGCACTGTCAGTGAACACAGTTTTATATTGAAATTAAAATGCTGAAAAACAGAAATACCCAGAACTGTGTGGGCGATTCAAATAAAATAGTGTTTCCATAGCAAAGAAGTAGTTGCATACTATATAATGGTCTAGAGTTAATAAAGAATCAAGAGAAGCTGAAGTGTTTTGAGTATTTTCTATGGTAGAACTGAAACAGCAATGTTAAGGGAAAGGCAGATGTTGAAACAAAGATAAAGCCAAGTGCACAAAAATCCATTTTCTTAAAACCAGCACAACAAGACGAAAGGCCTGTCAAAATGATAGTCAGGCTAGTATTTAGCTCTTGATGACTAAGAACAAAAAGAGTGAAAAAAACAAGCAAAAAGAAAAGGTAAGCAACTTAAAAGACATTTCCACTCAAAAATGTTTTCCATTTATTTTTAAAATTTTGTCAAAATGTTAATCTTTGAAAATTCACATCTTCCTATAAGCATGTAAAAAAAACCAAAAAAACCCCACCCTAAGCATCCCATCTTTCAAGTGTTACCATGTTTTTCCTCTCATGGTACACCTATAAGAAGATTTGGCATTGGACGTGTTCCAATGTAGTGTGGGTATTGAAGATAAAGTAGCAGAGAATACTGAGGAAATAGGGAAAGCCTCGGACTGCTTTCCCCCACACACTGTCATGTTCTTTCTTTGCATATTTAGCAGGGTTAAAACTAGGTCAGAGTCGCCCTGCCGTGTGCTGAAGCTGTGGCTGTGACATTAGCCCGGAGCTGCCTCTGGCTGCTGTGGGTTTGCAGGGCTGGTGGAGCCAGCCAGCCTGATCTTCCTCTTACAGACCATGGCATAAATCACAGTGAGTCTGCAGAGGCAGCAGGAACCCGTGGGGAGGGAAGGAGGAAGCCTGGGCCAAGTACTTGCAGATGCTTCAAGAACCAGCAGAACACTGATGGTGAAGCCATAGCAGGAAGGAGCAGAGGGGTCTGTTGCAGGAACAATGTGCACCCTCAGGGCACGAGGCCTGGCTGGCAGCAGGGCTCATGGCTGTGGAAAAGGGAGGTTTTATTGCAGCCAAAAGCTTTGCCATTGGCATGGACAGGGTGGGGGACAAGATGTGTGGGCAGGGACACTTGGGCTGGGTTAAATGCAGCTCTGCCTGTCAAGCACCTCATCTACCCTTGCTGAAGGGAAAGCAGAACAGATTTCTTCCCCATATGATACCAAGAGCACATCAGCATGCAGCTGCTTGCCATCATTTGGTGCCCTTTTTGCTTGAGCAAGGGACTGAGCCCTGAGCCAAGTGTCAGCATCAGAGGGGATGAAATGGGTTGTGCTAGAGGCAACAATGCCTCAGAAAAGGGCTCCAGCAGTCAGGGAAGGGCTCTTGCCACCAATGGTGGAGGCAGCCCTGTTCCAGAGGAGCCTGTGGACCAGAGGGTCCCAGTGGAGGTTCTGAAGGCAGGAGAAGACAGGACCAGCCTGGCTGGGAGCAGTCCTCATCTCTTGTGCTGCTCCTCGTTCTGGGATCACGTTGTCTGACTGGTCTAACTACCAGCATCCTCTCATAGAAAACTGCCCTGTGCCAGCATGTTGTGGCATTTACTCTTTGTGATTACTAATTACAGATTTTGTTTTTATACGACAGTAGAATTTAAAGAACAGACCAAAGTTCAGTAACTGCTGTTCCTTGGGTTTCTGAAATGAACCCAACTTTAAAGGGAAATGTAAATCCTAATATGTTGTGACTGCAACAAAGTATTACCCCTGACAAATAGATTTTTACACAAAGTCTGTGGGAAGGGAGGCCATTCCCCAGTGTGTCCCTGAGAAACTCCCAGAAAGAAAAGCACACAGATTTCAGGTCCCAGGATACCAAGACTGTAGCTGCCCTGGTGGGTTGTTTTTGGTTTTGTTTTTGTTTTTTTTGTTGGGATGTTCTGTTTCATTTTGCTCTTTTTCTAATGATTAATAAATTGAGATAAATTCAGAAGGAATGGTAACCACAGTATCTTACCCCAGACATGTCAGTCAGAAGTTTGCAGCATGTAAATGAAACTTCTGTATTGGCTGTCTGGAGAATTGCCTTCCCCACATTTGTTAAGTAGTGCTCTCAAGGACCTAAAATTAAATGGTGCGAAGACTCCAGTTTGGTTTTATTCCTAACACCCAGGGCAAAATGGTGGAATTCTAGAATATCATGACAATAGTGGGATGGAGGAGAAGGAGGCAGGAAATATGAAAAGGGAGCAATCCATGTGTCTCCCTTGGTTTTGGCCAAGTTGAGCAGTGAAATGAATGCAGTATATCAGCCAGTACAGTTGTGTAAAGGATGCAAGATGCATCTGCCATGCTCCACAGGCTGCAGGAGCTATTATCCTAGGAGAGGCAGAATATTTCACTGGGAATATTGGAAACCATTCTGGTTTTGGTGTAGAAATGGGCTCTTAGGCTTGGTATCCAGTCAGCCCCCAGGTACAGCAGGGGCTGGTTCTGCAGAGTCCCCCTGGGTGACACATCCCATGCTGGGGAGAATTCACTGGCCCCAGCCCTGCAGCACCTCTGTCCCCTGGGGCAGTCAGGGCAGGCACCCACTGGGAGAACTGGTGGTGAACCGGGGGCCAGGATCAAGCTGAGCAGGAGCTTTCAGAGACCTTCCAGCTGGAAGCTGAGCAATAGCTTCCAAAAAACGGAGGATGCAAATCTCAGTGCCCTCCCAGCCAGCTGCAGTGTGTGGTGCAGCTCAGGACTAAGGAGATTTGGAGGAGAGGATTTTCTACCAGAGCAGATGTATCTGGCAGCAGTAGATGTGACAGTCCTGGGCAGTTTCTCACTTTGATTGTGCTGGTTGCTGTCTCAGGAAGCAGACACCTGCAGTTTGTTTTGTGTGCACACACACATGTAGGTGGTCTCCAGTTTCCCTCCAGGATTTCCTGCATGCTAAACGTGGCCAAAGACAGTCAGGGTTTTTTCCACCACCAAACAAGTGAATCCAATGGATTCCTTGAATCAAGGTTTGAATGCATCAGAAAACCTGCCCTTATCTAAATACAGTCTGTTGGATTCTCCTGGCTCTTGGCAGCAGCTCAACCCTAGGGTGCCCTTCTCACCCCAACAGCCCCTTCTGATAAAGGCTGCTTATCAGACAAATCCACTGGGGCCTTGGGGTGAAGGGGGAGATGGCTTTTCCAAATTATGAGCTCCTTTGGCTGAAGGTGGCTTTCCCACACCATTTGTGGCAGTCCAGCATTTGAAGAGGGTTTTTCAGGCTGGGATTTGGCCATGGGAAGTAAGAGTCAAGTTGAGCAGGAGCTCTTTAGTCACTGGGCACAGAAGAGGGGAAGACAAATGTGCTGCCAAAAGCCACAGTGAGTTCAGTGTGCAGCGAGGCCTTTGGGTGTTCCTGTCACAGGCACTGGTGGACATCACAGTACAACCCCTCTGTGATCCACTGGGGATGGGGACACTGGAGAATGTCAGGGGCAGTTGTGGAAGTCAGAGACCCATCTGCACAGAAGACAAATTTCCAGAAGCACAAGAAACCTGTGGTCCTTCTGGAGCTGACCTGCAGATCGTGTCCCTGGGGGGGTGGGGGACAAATCTCCCGATGTGTTGGGGGTGGGGGTGGCATGCTGGATGCTCCAAGGAATATTATAACTGAAATTCTTTATCAAGCACCCACCTGTTTATCTTGGAGAACTTGAAAGAGTTATGAATCTGCTGAGTGTGTATCAGGCTGGGGTGGAGAGCACAGGAACAATGATTGCTGTGGCAGGCAATATATTATGGCCAGCTTGCCAGCTTGGAAAGTGAATGCAATTATTCTTTGTGTTTGCTTTAGCGAGGGATAAGAGACTGTTTTGCTTTCTCAGGTGTTTTGAGTCTTTTAAGTCTGCCTTTGTCTTGCTGGGTTTGGGAATTAGCTTCTAAGTGTTTGTGCATTCCTCCTTCTCAAGCTGGAGGTTGTTTGTGTGGAATGAAGTAGGTTTTCTGTATGGAATATTACCTCATGCTCTCTTAATTGCTTTGCTGCTGCTGCAGTTTTGGAGGGGAAGTGGCACAAAGAAGATGAAGCAGCATTTCTGTTTGAGAGGAACAAAACCCAAAAGTGTGCTGTTTATTTAAGAAGCTGTTGCCAAGGCTTATGAAATCAGCCTTGGTTTGTATAGTTCTCCTACTGCAAGAGAGGAGAATAAAAAGAAAGCATTCCAGTTCAGGTTAAAGGACTAAAGGGTGAGACAGGCACCTGAAAAGAAGACAAATAGGTCCAAACAGTGGCATTCAGAAAACCATAGTGGCAAAAATTTTGTCCTTTCTTCTTGCATAAGCTGTCACCCTGCTAATGTGGCTCTCTGCTTTTAGAGTAGAATTGCTTTGCATCTGGCCAGCTCAGAGCTGGGGCATAGAGCATAAGTCTGTCAGTCCTCATCCATGCAGCCATGCCCTTAGTGTGACATTATTGCCACATGTGCAGCTGGTAATAATTTTTTGGGGGAGCATTATTGAGTTTGACATTGACATAGCAAGGATTTTGTAGAATATCTCCAGCTTTTGTTCCTGCAGGGAAGAGGAACCATGCTGTAATAATTCAACATCTGATTTACCTAGAGATGTCACAATATATTCCCTCTAAATGGCCTGCATGAGTACTGGATGGGTGGAGAGCGTTATTTTTTGTTTCTTAATTCACTGGGAATAATTCATTGGCTGACAGCTGTGCTGGTGACATGGGTAGGTGCATCCCTCCAAAACAAGCCCTGACAATCCACTCAGCACCCACTTTGGCTTCACAGCATCTGTGCACTTGTAGTGTGTCTGTTATGCAACCTCTGGGCCTCTACCCACTGTCTGTTGACATTCATTTATTCATTTGATTTCATCTTCACAAGCAGCGGCTGCTGTCATTTCCACATTACAGAAGGAGGCTGGGAACATGTTGACACAAGGCTTGGGCTCATGTCTATGCTCAGAGAGCAGATGGGGAAAGCTCTGTACTCATCAAGGCAAAGAGGGTATTTAAGGACGTCTTCCCTTTGTATAGAGGCTCTGCTGGAAGAGATGATCGGAAGTGGGACTTGGTTCCTTGACACAGGTCAGAATAAACATTTTATCCTGTTTTTGCAAAATAAAATTCCAGTTTATAAGGGTGAGAAGAGGCAATAACTTTGCAATGTTCATTACAAACAACCTAAATGTTCTGAATATCTGAAACAAAAATTAACCTGAAAGGCCAAGCAAGAAGAAAATTGCTCTAGATCCTCCAAAGGACCTGGGATCCAGTCTCCTTTGGTGAAAATTAGTAAAAACACTGGAGCATTTGAAAATGGCACTCCCAGCTCTGCAAAGGAGTGAGGAAGCTCCAAAGTCCTAAGAAAAGGCAAATTTTCAAGTCTCTTTTCCCAGTTTTGTGCCTAGAAGCACCCTTTGTTGAGTGAGGGATGGACAGCTTGCAGTAGGCACACAAAAAATATTTAAAAGTGATTTTTGGACTGGATGGTTTCATGTTTGCCCAGGACTCTTGGGAGTGGACTGGATAGCTCTTACTTAAATTCTTCCTGTACTTGTCTGTCCAGCTAATCCTCTTCTATTCAGTCCACACCCTCCACGTGTGTGTCCCCCATTCCCAGTTTGATCTGTCAGCTTGACACAAGAAATATGGTGTGGATAAATTTCTTATCTGTATTACAGGATAAAACCTGCTTTTTAATTCTGCCATTTGGAGAGGAGAGTAAAGGTGGAAAAAACTCTCCATAAAAAGGTGAGACCAGCAGGTGCCATTTCATTTTCAGTGGTTGTCTGCTGGTTCTGGAGAAAGATGGATCTTGGCCAGGAGACAAAACCAAGGAACACCTATTGAATAATATTCTACAGGTGAGAAAGGTTGCAGTGATAAGGGAAAAGAGGCACTTTCTTGAGGCAAAATGCAAGTCTTGACTGTGCAAGTCTTGACAATGCAAGTCCTGACTTTAACCTTAGAATATCTTCATTTGACCTCCTGTCACAAACCAACCAAGGCTCTGAAATGATCCACTTTACTCCTCACAGGTAATAATCTTGCCTCCCTCTAATTTTTATCTAAAGTAGTTATGTCGTAAAAACGTGATGACTGCTTCTGCAGCACTCGCCTGCTTCTGTAACGGGATAATTGCAGTTAAAGGTAATGTGTTTTTAATTTCATACTATTATTGGGTTGCTGGTAGGTAAATATATCGGAGATGGTCTAAAAAGGAATTTGAAATCTCCCAGAGTGAGCTCTTGGAAGGACTTATCAACCATGAGTGAACAGTACAGTCTTAATCAATATTTGCAGAATTGCTAGAGAGGAGATGAAGAGGGGAGCTAAAATGGCATGGCTCGTCCCTCACTTTGGTGCTTTGGCAAAAGCTCGGGGCTTGGGCTCAGCCTGGGGCCAGCACTTCTGCTATGCTGCTGATGCAAGAACCAGGAATCGTGGCTTCCAGTCCTCACTCTGCCAGAGTTGGTTGTTTCTGAAGCCAAGTGACTCTTGTGTCACTACAAGTGAGGCCAAAATCATTCCCTTTCCTCCTGCTCTGGAAAGGCATTGATAAGAAATGTTCTTTGAGCACCTGTGAGTGTTGGATGCTGCCAAACTCCCTGTTGATACCTCCTGGGCTGACTAAGGACCAAATCAAGTGCTCAGCAAGCTTGGACTTTGACATCCTCTTCCACTAATGGAGAAAAATACCTATTGCTTGGCCTGCCTTGCATTGTTTGACATGAAAGCTGAGCTGCTGTGTTCCTGCCTGGTGCCTTCAGGCATGAAGGCTGGTAAGGAGCAGTACCTGCTCTCTCCTCTGTGGGATAACTCATCAGGGCAATTAGAGGAGCTGTCTCCACACAGGTAAGGCACTGCAGTAAGAAATGGGCTCTTAGTCCTTCACTGGGTATGTTTTGTCCATGGCCCTTTCTATCTGCACAAGGATTTTTTTCCAGCACTGAAGGCACAAGCTTGGTTCTTTTTTTTTTTTTTTTTTCTATTATTCAATAGAAAATAATTTTTCTGCTTCACTCCCCTCATTTGGAAAGGAGGGAATGCAGAACAATGCTGGATCTCCAGCTCTCTGGCATGCTCTGATTTCCCATATTGTCCAAAAACTCTGTCATCTCAGTCAATAGCATACTCAGCCCTTCAGCCATGCAGGGAGCATCAGCTCTCTGTTAGTCTTCAGATACTCAGTTCTTTAGACTGTTTTTGCTTTTCATTTTTATATCTGGCTTAGAGCCATATTTTTCACCTTATGGAAATCCTACCCGGTGTGTTCAGGTCTTAGTGGAGGTACATGCTGTTTGTCAAGCAGCCTCTCCAGCTGCTTTCTTTCAATTCATCTCTGTTTAGAATTCAGCCCCTGACTTTCATACCAGGTAGGATTGCAGCAGCCAAATCCTGCCAGATTCACACATTAAAATTCTGTATCCCATGTACGTGGAAATAATTTAATAACCCTGAATATGAAGGAAGTACAGATTCTTCTGTATGGGATGGAGTTTTGATGCTGATTAAGCTATTAAAGATAGTGTTACTATACTTTGGTAATGAATTTTTGGATAAACAAATTATTTTAGACTAATATTTGTAAAGAAAGAAGTTCCTTTATTTATGTTTATGCTTTGTGGCTCAAGTATAGCATAACCAATTCCATCTATGCATTTAATTAATGCTCACAGGGCAGCACCTAGGGATGCCCAGCAATAGGGAATATGACATTTGACTCAGCAAACCAAAAGGTTGTGGTAAAAAGTGATTAATGTTATTTAAAAATGCAATTACGACTTGGCCCAAGGCACGTATGGATCTCCTATGACTGCTGAGGAGATGCAGGCTGGACATAAAAGGCACTTGATGCTGCTTGTTCTGGGTAATGTAAATGTTTTGTGACTTCTCTCACCTTAGCAAAAGTGCAGTGCCAACCTGTTACAGGAGCACTCTTAATTGCTCTGTAACAACAGTTCCATTGTTGCCTGAATATGCGCTGTGGCCCTGCCTTCCACCTCCACCCCTGCCCTCAGAGCTCTTGACATTAAAAGCTATTGATGGATGAGCTTGTTTTGACTAGTTTTGAATCCACTTGAACATGAGGTGTTCAAGAGTTCAGTGCTGATGTGCCTGAGTTCACGTGCTGAGGGAGAGAAGGATGCTGGCAGAAGGGGAAGGAATTCCAGTGGGAAAAACAGTTGGAAAGGACAGAAAGGTGGTGAGGAGAAACATCAAGACCCAGCTGGTGGGAAAGAATCAGAGGCAGAGCTGGGAATGGAAAATGTGGTACAGATGGGGATGGGGGAGAGGCACGTATTTGGCTTATTCCTGAAGCTGTACTTAGCAGTGGATTTCCTTCTTGTCTGCAAATTAACTTAGTTAAGAAAGTGAACTCTGTCTTGCAAGGAAAAATATCTGTTGTAAATGTGATGGGCTGAAAAAGATGATGAACTTGATCTTATGTTTCAGACCATGGAAACTTAGGGGTTTGACTTCATAAAGAAATCATGTCCTCCCTCCCCACCTTCCCCGCTCTGCTTTCTCAGCTCAGGCATATGGAAGAAGAGGATTAGCACGGACACACAATTCTGACTGACATGGAAAAGGCAGTTTTCACCTCAAGGGAACTGAAAAATATCATCAGACACACGTTGGATTATATAAGGTCAGGTGCTGTGTAAGACTGCAGTGATCACTGCCACGTGCTGAGGGACCATCCACTCCCCCAAAGGGCTGGGGAGATCAGCAGAGGGGGCTTAGGAGAAGTTAAGATGACCTAAATTAATCTCATACTGCTTTCAGCATCTCTTCCAGCATATGAGCTCCCCCTCAGCACCAGTATTTATAGTATTAATACCTGCTCCACTCCTTGCATCACATCTGGATGGCTGGCAGGATATAACAGAGGACAGGAAGGATTGTGTTTCTCTGTCTCCACTCCACTGGTCAGGAGCTGGATGCTGTATTTGAGCCATGCTTGCTTTGATGGTAATTTGTAAGCCTTTGCTTGAAGCACTGCCACCAAGTCAGTTGTACAAGCAAAGCTGATCTCAAATCCAAGTCCCTGATAAATCACTTCAATGCTGACCTAACGAGCTCTTCATGACAAGAAGATTTTTGCAGTGGCTCATTCAACAAGCTATTTTTTATTTTCTATAGCAGTGGTAAGGACTGAAGAAATGGTTTCTCACAGAAAAATGAGGAGCAATGGCACTTTGTGAGATTAATTGGTGACTCGATTGGTCTCACTGTCAAACACCAGATGTTCTGGCTTTTGTAAAAAAAAAAAAAAGTGCCTTAATTTAGATTTACTTCATTAGCTGCTGATGTCACTGCATTCCACCCTGTTCAAATAATTGATAAGATTCCTGTCTTTCCTTCCTAAGAGACTCATTTTCCTCTTTGAATTAATTATAAAAGGTTGATTTGAGGAGGAGTGGGACAAAAATCTCTCTTTTCCTTCTTTCCTCCTTGTAGAGGAGAGTGTATCAGGGAAGGTCTGGATCCACACAACTCATGGATGGGGAACAATGCTGCCACTGCCAGCCCTGTGGGGCTCCTCAGCCCATGCCCTGTGCAGAAAACATCCCTTCTAAAGCAGACCTGAGGTGAGGGACCAGCACAGCCTCTAGTGATGCTGCCAGGGCTCCGTGGTCCCCACTCAGCACAGGGGAGTGATTCTGCAGCAGCACATCAGGAGTGCTGAAAACAATATTCCAGCACTGTGCCTAGGGCTCGAAGCGCCAGGAAAAAGTGTCAGTGTCTCTTCTCCCTCATTATTGGAGGACTGAAGTGGGGAGGCAAAAGGGCTGTGCAGCTGCCAGCTCTGTCCTGCTCTTTCCCCCTGGGTTTTCAGCCCAGATCCTATTCTCTTGCACTGAGCTTCAAGACCTCAGTGTAACATGCAGATGGAGCTATTTGAGGTCTTTAAAAAATGGTATCTTAGATGACTAATTATCGTGAGCTGACTAATAGCTAATGCTTCTGGGCACAGCTGTACCTACAATAGCCAAACATCTTTATATTTGCTAAAAATGAGGAGGAAAAAAAAGATAAATTTTGCCTAAGCTTGAGCTTTTTCCAGGTCAAGTCTCTTCTTATTTAACTGTTAATCTTGAAGTATTACATAAAGTTTGGGGCTGTGAAAAACTTCTGCGACGTCAGGTCTGTGTTAATTAAAAGGAATCCTTTTCTCTCTGGAGGCGCTGTGTCAATCTGGGCAGCACAGGGCCATCCCATGGGATCTTCCCAAGGAGACACCTCACACACCCGCTGCCGTGTGTGCAGGGCTTTGGGTCTCTCTTTGGGGGAGGATGCAATGACCTCCCTCTAAAATCTCCACAAAGCCCCAGCAGGCTCTGCTGAAATAAAAGGTAAAAAACACTACTTTAAACCAACCACGTGATTTTGTACTGACACCAGCCCTTTACAGTGAAATTTAAAGTTGCTGTTCAAGGTGAGTGCCCAGGGTGCCCAGAGAATCAAGGCTGAATTCACCAGCAGCTGCAGGAGTGGCCACTTTTTTTACTGAGATGTTTGGCTTCACAGTAGTGGAAGCTTTTCTCATATCCACCACGTCCTGGCTTGGACTGCTGACCCCACAATCTCACCAAGAACAAGGTATTTCATTGCCCTTTACAGCCATATTTTTGTGGGTTATTTTTTCCCTTTCTTCCCAAGAAAGTTCCCATGCTGGTCACACTGGTCAAGATTGGGTTCCTCACTAACATGTTTGTTTTCCCTTTTCTCATGGGAATTTCCTTCCACAAAGACCTTGAATTCTCTGTGGGAGCCTTTGGCAGCCTCCTTCAGGGCTCAGAGAAAGATGAGGCCACATCCATGTGCATTATCCAGCATCCTCCTGTGTCAGCAGTCACCTCTATTTCTGTAGCACCTATAGGAGCTACAGACCATGCAGTGTGTAAAGGCTGCAGAAGATGTGGAGCAAGGAGGAGAAAAACCCTCCTGGCTCCTGTAATTCACCATTGCTCTGTTGGCTTGTGACCCCAGGCATGCTAACAAATTGTGTGTGTCAGAGGCAATAAGTGATGTGAAAACAGAAGATCACTGTGTGTCATTTAAAATCACAAAAGGTTTAAAATATTTGCCAGGCTTCAGTCAGTTTGCACAGGATGACTTTTTACTTTATGTATGGTTATGGGCATGTGCTTGATGTAAAAGCTTCCTAATAGCCACCACTTTAGGAACTCATTCCACAAAGGAGTCTCAAAACCAGACTCATTTTGCTGCACCGGCACTTCTACTGGCACATAAACCATGAGCTTTAAACAATGATTTAAAGAAAAGTTTCTTGATGTTTCAAGCAAATTCAGGCTGCTGGATGTTTCAGGTTTTTTTTTTTAAATGGCAAAACCCAGGCTACACCAGCAGGGATGGAGTTAATTCGGTTATTTGTTTTATTTTCTTTCTGGGCTGACTTCACCTCCCCATTCAACCTTTTGCTGACTCAAGCAGCGGTGATCAATGTTTGACACCTGCATGTCTGTAATTGTAGGCTGGCATCTGATTGTAGGAGCAGTTCATTCATTGTAATAACCAGGAGAAGAAAGATGTGTGACATTTTTGGGAGGGAAGGTGCGTGCATGGTAAAAAATTAGGCAACTACCTCAATTCCCTATTGACGGTCACGACGTGCCTTATCAGCCATCTCATCGTGCCTGTGTTGAGCTATCAACAGCTGTGATATCACAGCTGTCAGCTCCTACAACCTTGAGACTTATGATTAACAGGATTTCCTCTTCGGTTATTAAAGTAATAACAAGAGATGCTCTGTGGGAAGCAGCAGAATCTGTGACAATTGAATGTGCTGTTTCCCTGAGATACATCTCCACTTATTTGCTGGCAAAAGGCATTAAGCACCACACTTTTAATACCTGTAGGCAGGCAGAGCTTTAGGGGCTGCAGCTCACCAAAAGTGAACAGGGTGAGATCCCTCGATTTCAAGGCAGACCAATACTGAGGCTTTGGCTCTGTTTTAGCTCTTCAGTGTTTTGTCTCTTATGGGACCTAGAGACACCCAAGACTCTGGGGTGGACGTGCTGGGACTTTCCTGTGAACTGACTACACTAAGGACATCAAAGGGACTTTGAATTATTAAAGTGGCCTAGCATTGGGTGTCTAGAACATGCACTAAATAAGACAACTTTGGAAAAGGATAAATTTAGATCTGATGAATAAATAAAAGGGTTCAGAAACCAATTTCTCCTCAACCTTATATACCCTCACAGGACAGACTGTGCCCTCGTGTTGGACTTTGACTACAGGACTGGAGTCCTGTGGACTCCAGACAGATCCTTTTGAGTCCCTGATGCACCATCCTTCCCCACTACCCATGGAAGGGTCTGGCCCCAGCTCCCCACTGCTTCCAGAGCTGCCCCAATCCCACCTGCCTCATCCCACCCCTCTACTGAGGCTGTTTGTGCTGGTGCCTGGCAGGCAGCACACACTTTCTCCCCACCCATCACCTGGGGTATGACAGCTGTCACAACTCTTTTTAAGAGGGCATGGATCCCATCATAAGTACTGGGATTTCTGCTGAATGTCCTAAATTTGGCAATTCTTATTTAACTCATCAGCAATCTGTATTTCCCTGTGTGTGTTGAACTTGCTCGTGGCAGCAGTCATTGCCAAGAACACCTCTGCCTTTATTCTCTGTATGTATCACCAGGGCACAATAGCAACCAAAAAGCCAACCAATTCTTCCTCAGCCATTCTTTGGTGTCAACTAAAACAACCCCTTGCTGTTTAGCCAGGAGCTCAGAAACACAGTGGAGGTTCTGTGTCATGGCTGCAAGTCTGGGAGTCCCTGAACACGGGAGGTTTTGTCTGGCCCCCGTTGGCTTGTAAGGTCTGTAGCTATTCCTTTTCTTCTGTGTCCTGCCTGGAAAATTAAATTACTGCTCTGCCTTTTCTAGAAAGATTCAGGGTGATCTGGGCCAGAATCTCTGCTAGAGTCAGCTGGGCCTACTAGAAATGATCAAACAAAACTGAAATTTGGCATTTTGTGGTCCAGCTCCAGTATAGATGTCTGCCTGTCAATCCATTGATGTACACGTATGTGTTTGTCTTTCTATCTTGTCCTGCAGCCAACTACTACATACATATATAAAATTATATTTCAGTCCTGATTCACAGCAGTATTTAGTGCCTCATAAATCCCTCTGCAATTCTGGACATTTCATCTTTTTCCCTGATATTTTTGGCATAAATCTGACAAATAAACAGAAAAGTCTTTCATTTACTGGTTGCTGTAATCAACCAGCTGTAAGACGAGGTGGCAAAGTTATTTATATTTTGTTCAGAGAGAGTAATTCTTTTCTCTCCTTCCACATGGCAGAAAAAATGCTTTGGTAATGTCGAAGCTTAGATTTTCCTTTGAAAGTGCCTCTAGTTGGCTTACAAGACAAATGAATGTGGTTCACTTGCATTAAAAAAATGTTTCATAACCTTTCTATACAATGAAAATCATGTGTGACATGTAAATAATACGGAGTAAAACTTGCATCCATTAACATTTGTGAAAGGAATAACAAAGGAAAATGACGCTGCGAGCGATTTCTCGCCTGACCTGGGGCTTTGCAGTTCATCAGCTCAGTGGTCCTCTCCTGCTTTCCAGCTCCAGCTTTTTTCAGGCCAGCATGCCTCAGTGCACAGCTGTGCACTGTGGATTCTTAGACTAACACTAAATGGGTGTTTAAGCACCAAGGTCAGAATTCTTCAATATCTGAGATGCCACTCGAGGGACTTGGATGTGCCCGTGCTCACATCCTCAGGCAGGCTGGAAAGTCCTCTTGGAAATCAAGGAACTCATATCCACTCTTCAGGAAATTTTTCTTAATCTTTCTAGGCTAGAATTTACTGCCAATTTGATTCCTTGCATGTTGGATATTTTGGACCTCATATACACATTTCTGCACTATTTTTTTTCCTAAAAATTCCTTTCCCATTAAGAATAAACATTTCCCACAACTGCTTTGTCTTTTGTCCATTTTCTCTTACCTTGAGAAATACTCATCTTTGTGTGCTTGTTTACTGCTAAGATGAAAAAGTACCTTTTCTTCCTAGTCACCGTGTAGGAATCTACAATAAAAATGAGGCATATAAGCCATCAGAGACATAGCTACAGGCAAGAAGCAAAGTGGGCTTAGTGACCTTGATGTGCACGCTGGAGTTGTTATGGCAACAGGCAAGTGAAATGAATGTTGCTAAGGCTCAGAGAAAAAAAGCAATCTCAGTCACTTAGTGGTCATTATTCTCTAGTAACTTAATTTTGAGTTTGCTGCAAGCTAAAAGGCAAAGTGAATCAGCAAACCACCCTAAATACTTAGGAGAAATATGAATGAGAGGGGTTTTCTTTGCATCCCTCTTCCCCTGAGCCCCTCGAGTGACACAGTCAGGAGCAGCCACAGAGGGTTTAGAAGGCTGGGTGAACCAGGGAGATAATTCCCAGTGGCTCTTGGGAGCCGTGCTGTGTCAGAGTTCAGGAGCAGTGGATGGTGCATGCTGACCCCCTGGAAGAGCAGGAAGCTTTTTTTTTTTTTTTTTTTTTTTTATTGAAAAATAGTGATTTTCATCTTATATTTGCAAACAACAAATTATAGTACTATCCCCGACAATACTAGAAAGTTTGGCTGTTTCCTTCCTTTCCTCCAATTGGTTTATTTGCTTGATGGAAAAGAAGGGAGATGCCATATTTTATTCTTGCTTGACCAGAGCTGATTTGGCTATTCCACTTAGGTGTGTGAGGACTGGACTAAAGTGTAGTTAAACTGAGTGAAAAATAATTAATTTTAGTGGTGATTTTAACAGATAAAAATAAAGATACCCTTTAAACAAGTTAAATGTTGGAAACCAATCCTTTGGCATGAATTTTGTAAGCCTTAAGGAGGTTTAGGGGTTTTAGCAGAATAGGATATTGTTAAACTTCAAGAAAACAGCAAGTATACAAATACCAGTGCCAGTTTTCATTCAAGATGGCAAAATAAAAGAGCCATGAAAAATCTTAATCCCAGTAACATTCATCGAAAATGAATGCACAGTGGGAAAGCATAGTCAAATTGCATTTTGCTGTGAAAATACATTTGGTAAATCACTGTTCCTGAATTCTTTCATAGACTAAAGCCAAAAACGAGAAGAGCCTTTCCCTAAAATAAATCCACAACCCCCTGTGTTACACACACACCACCAAATCCCTCTGAAATGTCTCTGAGGGCTCTGGTGTCCTGTTCCCTGCTTGTGAGTTAGTGAAGATTTTTCCAAAGGCTAATTGCTAACCCCTTTTGATTCACAGTTAATTTCCAACAAAGCCAGATGTGAATTTGCAGTTCAGGCCTGGGTATTGTCCCAGAAAAAGCAGTGGCATTAGCAGCTGAGAGCAGTCATTACGTGTTTGTTCCTGCAGCAGACTGATTGCTCATCAAGGGAGCAGAGCCTGCACAGGCTGAGCTGGATGCAGAGCTATACATATGTATTCCCTCTTGAAAATGGACACAATCAGGCCATTCATGCATCCTGCCAAGATGCCTCTTGGTTGCAGATGCCCTGGGTGATTGCAGGAAAGATTTTCTTCTGCGTCTGTATGAGCTCACATTTATCGGGATGGTCTGTGTTGAAATCAGGAGTATTTTACTGAAATGTAGATGGGACTGGAATCCATCCTCACGATGGAAGCCAGTCCTACGGAGGGCATTAGGACTGGTGCCCCTGAATTCTTGGAGGTTTGAAATTGTGCCTGGCCCATCTCAGTGATGCCGGGATGGAGGGGAGGGCTGGGGGTGCTGTCCTTGGGCACCACTGCTGCCTCAGCACTGCTCAGGGGCTTTGGCTGCACAGCTGCAGGTAGTTCAGGCTGCTCTGCCATAGCAGAGATGTTGCTGCAGAGTTGCTTTCCTGGGGTAGTTCTGTCCCAGCTGCACGTTTGGCATGAACCCACCTCTGTCTCAGCCCCAGGAGAGCTGGCCAGGGTGGAGGAGATGCTGTGGGGCTAATCCACCTGCTGCCCCTATCACTGTGTGCCAGGATCTCCCCCAGCATCCCCCCCTTGCTGGGAAACCCCATGGCCACACTGCTCAAATTCAAAGAGGGCACATTTGGAGGGTATTTGTGAGGTGGAACAGGCACTATTCAAGAAGCTGATATCATAGAGAATAATAAGGGAATCAATGCTACCATTTCCTTTCAGAGGTTTACATCTTACTTGATGTAACTTTTAACTTCCAAAGTTTGCAGAACAGAGCTTTTCTCTGCTGTGCTGAAGGCTTTGCTGCAGCCTGATGTAGGGACTTTAGTGCCTCTCTGACTACCCCAGTGATTTTAGTAACTCCACTTAGTTGCTAAGGCTCCTCTTGTACCCAGTACTCTTTCATGTGCTTTTTTAAAACTCAGACCAACAGAATGTTGGTGGGACCTCCAGCAACTAAGTATAGTGAAAGTATTCATTAAAAAATTTTTGATCATTACCTTAAATTGTTATTGAGAATGTTGTTGCTAAACAGCAAAGCTGATGATGAAGCAAAGCTTTTGCATGAATGTCCAGAATAGCAAAAGCAATGGTGGAAATTGCCATTGTCCTTGACATGAACTGCAGTGCATTCCCACTCACATGGGAGATTTCAGTTGTATCAGCAGAAGAGAAAGAGCTGCAAGAGATCTGCCCCATCAGTGTGTCACCAAGGGGTAAACAAGGTCACACTTGTGATGCCTTGGTGTGACATGGGCACCTTTCCATTGACTCTAGAATTATGTGTGAAAATAGGAGGGTTTGAAATGGCCCATGAAGGTGCCAAAAGAAACTCTTTTTTTTGTTCTTTTTGATGGAATGAAATGTATTTCAGCTGAACCCCCAACTTGCTGAATTTTCTATCTTATTCTTTTCACCTTTGAAAAATCCTTTGCCTCTTACTCTCCTATGCATCCTTCAGCAAGATACCCCCAGCCAATGCATTTGTCTGTAGCAGGGACTTTATTTTACTGATCAATGGCATCAGAACTGCAGCATTTGAAGTTTTATGGCATTCTCTGATTTAGTGGGGTTTTAAATAATATATTGTGCTTGAGACCTATCTCTGTGATTGAAATGTCACTTGGAGTCAACGTGGCCTCTTCTTGGGAGAGCAGGAGCAAAAAAGGTCAAACTTGAAAAAAAAGGAAGATGGAAAGAAACAAAAAGCTGGTGATGCCCAGCTGCTTGGGAAAAGCTGGAAGTGCCTATGAGTAGTCGTTGGGAGCATCCACACCCTTCCACCATCTTTCCTGATGCATTGCCATCTTTGGCAGCTCAAGGCCAGTAGCAATTTTTACCTTACTCTTCCAAACATTCTGATGTATAGAGAGTACAATTTTTTTTTTTGCATGCTTATAATAAGAGATGGCTATTGTTTGAAAAACCTTCTTCTCAATATAAAAGGAAAAAAGTCAAAAGGTAGCAAAAAGGGCTTATCTTTTCACTATTAGATAGTGTGGGTACAACATCATCACACATCCCAGCTGTGGAGGAAAGCCAGTGGAAGTAGTGGGAGTTCATCCCCAGCCTTCTGGATCCACTTGGCTCTTGAAAGGTGTTTGGGTTCATTCCTTGAAAAATACAGTTTGATTGCAATAATGCAGTTTCCTTTTTGAATAGATTTGGGCAACAACCACTGAAGCTGCTGTGCCCATAGCTGACACAACAAACTGGCTGCAGTAAAAGTTGGTGTTGTTACTTGTGCACTGTCTGTTCCTGCACGTTTAATTAACACTCAGTTCCTCACTGCTTTGGTTCTTAGCATTGTTATTGCTGTGTCAGGTGCTGGAAAGGGCAGCAGAGGCAAATAGAGATTTAATTTTAGAACTGGACATTGTCTTGGGGTCGTGGAAGGATCCATATAAATCGAGCTGGTTGTGTTTTCTGGTCATTGGTAGCTGCCAACACTTTTTTCTGCATTCTTAATTAATAGTGTCCTGTAAAAGGCCCATGTGGAAAGCTTGGGGCACTAGAGAGTAGTTTGACTGTCTTGTCTATGCCAGTTGCCAAAAATTCACTGGGTTCTTTCATTTGTTTGCCAGGGTTTTGGATTGCAGGCGTGAAACACAAAAATAGCATAAAATAGTTTTGTTATTTATTTGATTAGGGAAAAATGATCCTTTTGTTCCCAAAAGCAGCATTTTGAGAAAAATTGCTCAGTTTATTGATTTAATACCAAACATGCTTTAGCCCCTGGCTTCACCTCTGCCTGAAAGCAGCTCTGTCTGAGGAGGGAGATGTGGTGTATCCCTCTGCATCATTCAATTTGAGGCTTGAAATAGTCATGAAGGATGGCAGTTTTTACCAACCATCTCAGCTCCTGGAGGGGAACTTGTCTCTCTCTGTTCATAAATAAGTGCAGATTTTACAGGTAAGATTAAAGAAAGAGATGTTTTATTCTATTAGCAAATAAAATAACAAAAATAATTTAGGAATAAATTCTTTACTGGGAGTGGTGAGGCACTGGAACCGAGAAGCTGTGGCTGCCCCATCCCTGGAAGTGTTCAAGGACAGGCAGGACAGGCCCCTGAGCAATGTGGTCTAGTGGCAGGGGTGTGAAATGAGATGATCTTTAAGGTCTCTTCCAACTCAAACCATTCTATTAATCAGTAATAGATGATGGAGAATACAGAGGTCCTGGGTTTCTGTAGAACCAGTAAAATTTGCACTATAAGCAAAGTTCTGTGGAGTGCTTTTGATGGGAAGGTTTAAACCAAGAAAGAAGGGCAAATTGCCTCCTGTGCCCTCAGCTAGGGTGAGAATAAGACAGCAAACCCGGTCTCCCTCCTCACAAAATATATGGGCAGGATGTCCCTGAAAATGTTGTGTGGAAAGAAGGGATGGTTTGTTTTCCCCACTGAAGGTGTGGTGCCTTGGCCACGAGACCTCGGTTGTACCTCACAGCACACAAAACCTCGGGGGCCTTCCAGAGCCTCAGACCACTTGAACATCGCAGTCAGGATGTTAACCTAAACATCCTAAAAAGAGCTGATCTGCTGCTATACCCTTCTCTTGGTGCTTGTTAGCCTCACAACCCAGCTGCCTTGGAGAGCTGTCCAGAGAGAAATATTTGCAGCATGGGCAATCATGTTGGCAGTCAGTAATCAATCAGCTCCCTTGTGTAAACACAGAGCCAGCCATTGATTGCTTGCAGCTCTGCCAACGATTGCTGCACCAACGGGCCCCAGGGCTTTCAATGGACTAAAAATTCATAGTTGCTGTTTGGATCCGGTCACCTTTCATCCGACTCAGAAAGTTAAAAGTAAATTAGTTTCTTCGTACTAGGATGCTTATAAAATCAACCTGCTTTAGTGCAATCCATAAGCTCTCTCTGGTGAATAACTTGCTGAGTGGGAAGGAGAGCTTCTGATGCTGTTTTCATGTTCCTCTGCAACTGCTCTGCTGCTGCCTCCTGCTTCTGTGCCAAATCTGGCCAGGAGTAAGTGCTACAAAGGGGGGAGAGAGCAGATTTATGCCTGTGTAATTGGTGTCACGTTTGTCTGGGGAAGGAGATGCTAATGGCACCATGAAACCACAGTCTGTGCTCTTGGGTAGTTTGTACCAGGTTTATGCATAGCATGGTTACGCTGGAAGCACTTTGGAAAGTTCAAGGGAAAAGATCGGGGGGAAAGAACACCTCTGGAAGTTTTTGTTGAAGGTCTGAAAATGCAATATTCCCAATTTCCTTCGTGCACGGCCATCCTGTGGAATGGTGACATACTGAGCTGCAAGAGAAGGGAATATGCTCAGTTCCTTTCAGTGAGAAGAATGAAGCTTTCAAGGTGACAAAATACATTAATTTTGTTCTATTTGTCAATTTGTTGGCAGTTTTTCAAACAGTTCTAATGTAGCTCTGCCTGCTCTATGTGGCAATAGCAATATGGAGATAAAGCAGCTTTATAGGGTGGCATGTACCTTCCTGAACAATAAGATTACTTGCTTTTAAAATAGTTTCCAGTACATAAAATGACACAACTGGATTGGAGACAAACATGAAATGGATCTCTCCACTTCTATTAAGTTTCATTCTCAACTGAGTGCCTGCTCAAAGCAGATATATCTTCGCGGCACAGTAGTCTGGAAAATGTATCTAATCTCTTCCTCCTCTAAATGTAAAATATTCCCCTCTGTAACTCAGGTGCTGTCCTGCAGGATGGTTACTCACCCTGGGAAATCCCACCTCCAGAGGGCTCATACTGGAAAACCCCAGTGGGGCTGGAGCACTTCAGATTTAAGACCAGCAAGGCACCTCTGTGCATTACCAGAGCCCTAAAGACCCCTCTCCCTGACACCCTTTCTCTCCCCTTCCCAAAAATTCCTGGTTCCTTTTCTGCCCCATGGCTGTTTTGATTTGTGGCCTCTTTGTAGCTAGCATCATTTTTCAGAGTGACCCTTACATTCACTTTTGCAGTGTGAATGTGTTGCCTGTTGGTTACAGCTAAGTTGATGTATCCTTTACTAAGTTAAATCAAAATACTCCTCAGTGTTGCTTCAATTACCAAGGTGTGTTAGCACTGGCATCTCAATGACTAAGCACAGTCAGAGTTTAACTGATTCAATTGAAATGTCTTAAAGCAAAGGAATTATGCAGGGTAAAGCCAAACCCTGTCACTTTGACCAATGCTTTATTGGTTTTGAATGTAAAATTAACTGGCCAGCATCCATACATTTTAACATCTTTAGATCCTTTAATATTTTTGAAACATTTCATTAGTGAAACAAATGTGCAAAGAGTATCACAACTCCTCTATCAAACAGGACTTCAATTCTACAAGCTCAGGGAGCACTTCTGTCCTTCTTATCACAGCTGGATAATAACAAATTCCTCTAAGATTACAATGCTACTCAGGCAGACAAAAGGAGCAAAAAACAGATCCAGAAGCAAAGTGAAAATAATAGCCTCTTCTGCACCTTGAAGTAAGCCAGAGATTTAGGAAAGAGTTGTTGTTATGCTTTATGTCTCTGGATTTTCAATGCAAAAGTTTTCACTGTGTTAATGCTGGGGTTTAAATGTAAGTCATCCTCAGAACAGACTGTAATTATACACAGAAATGGCATAAGAGGATGCATTGGAGAAAAATACAATTAAACACCAAATATGTGAAATATTGAGGTAATAAGAAAGATGCTGAAGTGAGGACTTAGGGCTGGGGGCACAGGGTGTCCTCCTCTGGCACTGCCTAAGGGATTTTTCAGCTTTGTGCTGTGTTAGATGAGTTTGGTACCTCAGCTCCGTGGACTCCAAGGTGATGGGTGTGCATATCTGGGACATGTCTGGCTTTGCTTTCTTTGTTGGATTGGAACACTTCTCAAACTGGGCTGTTTCAGATAAGATCTCACAGCTGAAGTAGATCTCAGGGCTTTCTGCACCTGAGAGTCAATCTACATTTTCCTGCTGGTTCAGCTCTTCTAGCAAGAGCTGCTTCCTCTCCCTGTGGAACTTGTGTCCCTTTTTTTTTTTAAAAAAAGCACGTTTCTATTGGGTGTTAACTTGCAAGACTTTGCTGTCCTGTTGTGTAGCTGTGACAAGGCAGTGCAGTTTTCGCATGAGATAAAGCAGTAAATATCAGCAGTCCATGTGTGTGATGGAGGAGACATAGAGACTGATCATGTTCACTGTCTCTAAAAACTACTAACACCTTGTCTCAGGTAGTGAGGGAATAGTTACATCACTGTGCCAGAAAGGAGAAAACCCAGTGCAGACATTACAGTTTTATTTCACAGCACACTCTCCCCAGGGTTCATACATTCACCTCCTAAAGGGGCTTTGCTCCTTGGCTGCTTCTCCCCAGGGCATGGGAGGAGTGCAACACCTTATCAAGAAATTATCCATAGGGCAAGAGTGAGGATGGTTTCTTTTGTGGCCAGCACACCTCTGCTCTAGCTGTGGAACAAAAGAGCAGCTCTAATTTTGCCTGTGAATCTCCCTGGATTTGGGTGAACAGGAGACACCCAATGTTGCATGTGATCTCTCACCACCTGAACCAGCTTGCCCTATGACAGCACCAAAAAGCAAGGTAGGCACTGCTCCCAACACTCAATTTATCCCTTACTGATGGAGGGTATTGTTGGTGAGGGACAAAAATCTGACAATTCTAATCATTCTTTAATTGTAATTCGAGCTGTATTCTCAAAAGGTTAGTCTGGTAGTTTATGGCTGGCTATTTTATCTTTTAATTAAATGCCCATCAAACCTCTTTGATGTGAGGAACAAGAGCTCATAAAATGCAGAGTCACTGCTCTGCCCAGGTAAATCTCAGTTATCCAGATTGTCTCATCCTGCAGCGTGGAGGTAATTTGAATTGAGCTGTGGGTTGCTGTCGGGCTCCTGTCAGTGCTGGACTTGTTGATTTGCATTCTGAGAGGATCTTCCAGAATATAATGGGATTTGTGAGGAAAGTTGATTTTACCTTGTTATCCAGTGAGGGAATAACATCATCCTTTGAGCGAGAGGAAACGCAGGATGGTAATTACTCAGATAACAGGGAACCAGGGAGGCACAACTGCTTAGCCTGACCAGCTCCAGATTGTTCCCTGTTGTAGAAATGCTATCACAGAGTTTCCTTAAGCAATTCCCTGAGGCAAGGAAATGAGGGAAAATAAACCTCCAGTCCTCAGCTGCAAAAATGATGACACAATTGCAGGAAATCATGAAAAGCTGAGACTTCATGAGATAAAATTTATATAACTTTGCTTTTCTTTTGAATGCATGCCACGAAGATTTTGGACTCCTAGATCTGAATTTAAAGCTCCTTCTGACATGCTAAGAAGCAGGAATTTTATTTTTTCTTGAAGTTAAGTGTTTTTCTCATGATCACCTGAACTGAAAAGTGCAAAAAACCCAAATAACTCATGGTTCATAACAAAATGTTTGTGAGAACCTGTCACCAGAGGTGTCCCAGGTCTGTTCAGTGCCAGCCTTGCTGCTTTGGCTGCTGTGCCTCACTGCAGCAGCCCCTGCTTTGAGGGCCCTGGGCCTCATGTGAATGCACCTTGTGAGGTCTTTGCTTTGAGCTTCCCCCTGCTCACAAGCCTGTGCCCGCTCTGTGCATCTCAGTGGGATGTTCCTGGGAAGCCCATGAACCCTGGGGGAGTCCCTGGGGACTAGGCAAAGAGCCAGAAAGGAAGAGTGGTGGAACAAGAGGATGTGGAGTAGGAAGAAAGCAGTAAGAGAGGGCAAGCCACTGTGGCAGCAGCTCTCTGGCCACAGAGAGCAGGCACAGACTTTCCCAGGCATTTTCCTGGGGAAGGCTGTGAGGAGATCAGAGGAAAGAATGAGAATTCTTATCTCCACTTGCACTATATTCCACTGCTGTTGTGCACACGTGGAATGTGTCATGGAGCTTTGTTTACCAAAGGGTGATTTTTTAATTGGACACTGGATGGTGTTTGGATGGATTGACCAATTAGGTCAAAGCTGTATGGGACTGGCTGTAAGGGTTACTGAGTTTCTTAATAAGGATAGTATAATGTTGTATAGTATAGAATAAAGCAATTGGTCAGCCTTCTGCAATCATGGAGTCAATGCTAATTATTACCCAGCTGGGGGCCTGCAGCGACAAGCCACTGCTCAGCAGGGTCCTGAGCAGCAGGCATCAGGGCTGAGAGGCTCCAGGAGCCATGGCTTCTGCTCAGTCTATCCCATCCTTTCTCCTCCTCTTGACCAGATGTTTCCAACCGTGGCACTACACTGGTCACCCCCGCTTCACCTCCTGGACTTTCTTCAGGTGCACCCTTGACTGTGCTTCTAGCAGTTCCCAGGAAATGCCCTCCTTTTTTCCTCACCTTTCACATCTTCCCAGCTTGGGAATTGCTTCATAAAAATTTATATGAGATAGCAAAGCCCAAAACAAGCTTAGGCAGTGGCTATTTACGCACATAAATATGCGAGTCTGTGCGCCAAGCTTTTCTCCCCATCCAAGCTCTTCATCCCCAAGCTCTCTCCCAGAGGACTCCCTCCAAGAACCCTTCAATAGGAGCACTGGAGCACCTACCAAACCTCAGTGCATGCCATTTAATGTATAACCCAAGATGTTCTGTCGTGATGCTTCACCCCTCCTATGAGTGCTGGCCCGGGAGGTGTACAAAGGGCTACGGAGGAATTCTGACTTGGTAAAAGTCTGATCTGGGGATGATGTCACCCCATGACAGTGATCACCAGCACATTTGTATGGTACAGCACCATAAAATGTGCTGGTGATCACTGTCATGGTTGATGCCTCCTGCAGTATTATACCCTTTTTAGTTTTGCACTGTTTGTAGCATTTCTTTACCATGAAACCTGATGTGTTGGTTTAAAGAATCAAGTGGAGTATCTTCACCACAAAATAAATTAACAATGAAGTTTGTTCATTCACTCTTCAGTGGTTTGAACTCCTTCCCTGCAGGTCTCCTGCTTTCATTTGTGTGCAGTGGCTCCTGGATCTCCCTCATCCTCTCAGGGGTAAAATCACAGTTTTCTTGTCCTCAAGAGCTCCCTGGGTTTTTGCTCTAGGTCAGTAGGGCAGGACAACAGCTGCAGTCACATGAGGAGCAGACTGATGTTATCCACATAAGCACTTGCAAAGCATACAGTATATCCCAGTAAGTATTCCTAATATGATAGTTAAACCACTTCACAACACCACTTAATCTTGCTGTTAAATCATTCATACAGGACTCTATCACCAGAGGCTGTCAGAGGTCAGCTCTTTCCTGCTATCTTGGAAGCCAGAGTTTGAATTCAGTAATGTCTTACCAGGAGACAAGATGCTAAAACATAAATTTTTGTATATTTCAGATATACTTCAAACTTGGCTCCCTTCAAATATAATATTCCTTATTTCTCTATTAACAGGAACTTTATGTCCTTTTTTGCATGAAAGTAAATAATAGTGTAACTTTCATATGAGATCTTAACTGGCTTCTATCCTACAAAATATTCTCAGATATTTTGTAGAAACAAGCAATTTTTTGATTAGACATATAAAAACCTCACTGTTTTTTGTTTCTGTTTGTAGACTTTGATTAGATACTACTGGCAAATATAAACATTTGGATTTAATCCCCACTATGAGCAAAGACTTACTAATACTTCTTTCAATGGGAAGTGGGAATAAAAGCAAAGTTCTCCTAAAGTTTTAAAACTTGTAGCTAATCTGGAAAAAACCCATAATTGATGTTGTCCCTGACCTTTCTCATCTTTTCATTTCAGAGCAGGGAAACTGAGCCTTGAAGAGCTTTATGGTAGTGGGGTGCAGATATTCTTTGTGCTGTAGCTATTCATTGTGCACTCCAAGAGTAAAAACTGGTATTAAATGTTAGAGTGACTATCTATAATCACTTAAATTTGTCCCTTAAATATAAACTTTAAAGGTGTTCTCTACCAAACTCCTTGTACAGATTTTGACCTGTCAATTAGGCACCACGATGCAGCCACACAAAAAAATGTGTAGCATAAACAAAATCAATTCTATTGATTTCTAAGGGTAAGTTCACTTGAGGGATGTCTCACAAAGCCCTAAAAAGCATGATTTCAGTGCTAAACATTTCTAGAGTCAGGGCTCTTTTTTCATCAGTGCACTGCATGTTGTTACTCTCATTTGAGCTGAATCCTTTCAAGACTAATGGGTTTAACCACCACCCTTCATATGGCAGCTCTAAGAGACAGTGAAGACCTGCTCCTGCCCTGTGCCCCTCCCTATCCCTCCCCCCCCCCCAAAAAAAAAACAAAACCAAAAAAAACCCCCACAAATTAGTCTTATTTGGGCTTTTGAAAGCCCCAGGCTTGGATGGATGAGCTTTTCCAAAGTATTTTATGCATGAATTTGCAGAAGAGTGAAAGAGGCACTGAACCTGGAAATTATGTATGTGAAGGGGAGCTTAGAAACAGCTTCGGAATCATGAGGAAGGGGCCATTTTCAGTGGTTTGGTCTCCTTGTTTTGATCTGCAAAATATGGACCTCATGCAGTGGCCACTGCAGTGGAACCACCAAACCCATCAACTTCCCCTAAAGGGCAGAACTTCCCAGAATCTGAGTTGTGAGTAATTACTCAGGTCAGCATTATCAGTGCCTTCTGTGTTGGTATCTGTTCATCACACTGCCTGTTCAATCACCAAGGCCTCTGCCACTGTGGAAAGATATTAAAACCCAAGGAAGACAGCAAATGTCATCGCTCGTTTTCCCGTGCAGGTGGGGAATAGCAGCGCTGGCTGCTGGGGCACACAAGGGAAGGCTCTGTATCCACATGCACCTGCAAAGAGCATGCACTGGAGTCAAGGAGAGCTCAGGATGGGCCCTGGGAGAAAAGACCCACCCCCCACAGAATCCTTTGTGAATCACACCCCTCATGAACTGTTTTGAGTGTTTGGAGCTGTTAACTGCATTTGGCATCATGGATTATGCCTTATAAAAAAAATTTCTTGTTGCCATGAGTTTTACAGCTATAACTCACTGTACAGCTTTTCTCAGATTATTCCTTTCATAAATGTCATGTCCACTAGCACAACTGAAGGAGGTTCCCAGGGTGGTAGAAACAAAGCCTCTTTGAGAACAGCTGCCTTTATCTGCAGGTGGCAGAAGAAGCTTTTTGATAACCTACTAAGGCCTTCCATGCCTGACTTTGAGGCACCCAAAGGAAGGTTTAATCCCCTTCGTCATCTCTGGAACAGCTGCTGCTGCAAAGGAGTTCTTCAGCTGAGTAATCTGTCCCCAGGAACAGGCACATCAATTCTTTACTGCATGATCAACACAGCTCTATCCAAGGGACAAGTTTCCCAGGATGGAGGTCACTTTGCAGAGTTAACTAGTTAAGGTTGGCTGGTTGCTTTAAAAGGTTGGCTTATCATTGTGCATAGGAACACTTTTTATTATTTAAAAAAACCTCTCAATTGTAGATATTAATGATTTATAAATGTACTGACCTTAGAGAAGAAGGGGTTCCTGTTTCTTTTTGGGAGCATCTTGATAAATGCAATGTAATTCAAGAGGTTGCAAATCCCTAAACTCAGACCCTGCTGAAAGGCCTGATTGGAAAGGGATGCTCACATCCTCAGTTTCTCAGGAGCCTGCTGAATTTTTCATGAGCTACCCTGTGAAAATAACATAATAACATACCACCATTTCTATTTAAAAGATGCATTTTGGAATGAAGCCTGGGAAATCCCCATGCTTCCCTAGTCAAATGCTTGTCCACTTTTTCACAGATCCTGTGCTCTGTGAAAACACCTGCAATTTTATTGTTGTTTATCTTAACACCTTCTTTTCCTAATTAGGGCTGCACTGTGCAGCTTTCAGTCTGTCACGTTGTGAGATACAACAGAAGTGGTGCCTTGCACTGCAGAGGCTGCAGACAGGCTGAGACAGGTGATGGAATTGCTTTAGAGGCTCTGCCTTCATTAGCAGGGAGGTTTTAATTGCAATTAGCTGACATAGTACCTGCTGCAATTTGACCCATTTTAAGCAGAGCAGCCAGCATGGTGTCAGCTAACCCAGCTCTTCATTCATGACCACATCCCTAATGAAGATGCTCTGGTAGAATTCTGTCATGGAACGTTCCACCCTTCTCTCCTGCTCTCTCTACATGCTCTGATGGACAAAAGCATGACAATAGATTTTTGCTTACTGGTCTGGCTTTTCCAAGGCTCAGGGCTCTGGAGCTGAACTCAGTAATGTGAGAAATGGGAAGGATGGGTCAAGCTTTGAAGAGGATTCCACATCCAGTGAGGATGGGATTACTTCTCCTCCCCAGTTATTTCCAGTTCTGGAGCATGTTCAGTCAAATATGGCTAAAAATGAGGGGATCCCTGTTGGCCTGGGGTGCAGTATTCCTCTGGTATTGCCCTAGCAGCCTGGCTAGTGAGTATGCAGCCCTACAAGCTGCCATGGCTGTTTGTTCACTTTGTCCTTCATGACAGAAAGTGACTCTTTAGTAATTCACATGAGGTGAGCGTTTTGCATCAAAACCTCCTGCTTTAAGATGTTAATGATGCCTCTCTCTGATTTTTAGAAAACAATTATGCTACTATACTGGTTTCTCTCCTCCCCCCAGCTATTTTTTATTTCTGCATTTTAGGTAGGTTACTGGTCCTGAACTCAACAGTCTACAAGTTCACGTTTGTAAAGATAATTAGCCATTGAAAAAAATTGGTTGAAATTTGTCTTTTGGAAATACTATGATACTTCTGTCTTTTCCTGCAAGCTTTTAATTACTGATATACATTTGGCCCTTAAATTGTGTTTCTGAAACCAGATTGAGTTCAGATGTTTCTATTATCTAAAGCCTGTGCCCCACATTTTGGCAGATCAATCATTGCTATTCCTGCTTCGGAGCTGTGGAACAGGCTGTCAACTGATATTAATCAATCTTTGTCATTGCCCGTTTCCAAAAGTCATTAGCATGCTCAGCCTCACATTATATTTTCCAGCAGAAAAATAACACATTGTCAACTGTTCTTTGTTATGAGTTACTACACAAGTGACCTTATTGACTGCACATATGTAATAGAGGTCTGTATTTACTGAGAACCTTGAAGTCTTTGTGTTCATCATTATCATACTTCCACTTTCTCTTTTTTTTTTTTTTGTAACTTTTTTTTTTTCCTTAACAGCTAAAACAGTTGTTCTCAAAAAATGAAGATAGCTAAGGAGCTGATATGAACGTTACAAGTAAATGAAGATATGAGGTAAGTACATCTGACTCTTGGAGATGACTAAGAAATGAATAATGACCCTTTAACACATTAAAAAAGGTCTGTCAACAAATAGCTATTTTTGTTGTCATATAGTAACACTTGAAATTCCTATAAATGTGTCCACTATGAAGCTGGCATGTGTGAAAATCCTTCTTCTTGGCCATCAAGGCTTTACAGATGGATTACTCTTGCTAGTTATTCCTCACAATGCTTGGTGAAGGCTGAACAGACGCATAGACCTCTTTTTTTATTTTCCTCTTCTTCTTTTTTGGAGAACTATTCAATTTAGAAAAAAATCTTTGTACCAGCTAAGTTGTCTGGCTTAGTTGTTGTTTCTTTTTATGTGCCAAAGGAAAGAAGTGGTGTGTTCTGGGCTGTTCCATGATCCACAGTGGATCCTGTGGTTCCCAAAGTGACGTGGTGGATGGACACCACTCTGCAGTGCAGTGAGGGGCTGATCCCCACAGCAGCTGCAGCCTCACCAAAGCTTCCCCAGTCCCTGCTTAACCAAAGTGGGGCCAAACCCAAACTCTTTGTCAGCACATTTGGTAAGGAAAACCTTTCCAGGCACCCGAGCACAAAACAAATCCAGCTCTGACAGCAGGTCCGAGACCTGAGAAGGTAAAGCTGAAGGATATCTGTGAGGACTGGTGATAGGTGATTCATGTGGGGTCCCTCCCCAACAAGTGAACATAAAAACTGTAATAGTATAGAAAGTTGGACTGCTGCACCAAGGGTCCATTTTAGGCCCTGGGCACCTGGCAGCAAACAATAGCTCTTTTCCACAGGAAGGAAAGCTGTCCACGACCCTTCCCAACTGACCTAACCACAACCATAAACAGGACCCTAAACACTACCCCTGCCACTACACATGCAGCTAGTGATAATCCTAACCCAGACTCAGAAAGATGGAGAAGCAGCAATGTTGGAGCTCTGTGTGGATCACCTGAGCATTCCTTTTACAGCCCCCTGTCCCTGTCCCTGTAGGTTCTGTAACTCTCTCACCTAACCCTTACCCTAACCCTTACCCTAGCCCATTTCCAGCCCAGCACCTGCCTGCCAGCCATGGTTCTTTTCCACAGGAAGAAAGCTTTCCACCCTAGTGTCTTGGGAGCAGTGGACAGGTAGCATCCAGCAGTCCAAGGCCAGCCACAGCCCTAGTTCCTGACAGCTTTTGCCTGGGAGAAATCCTCTGACATTTGCAATTTTAGGAGGCGGAATCATTTTGCAGCCACAGGCAGCCTCAGGGCTCAGCAAGTCCCATCCCCTGCTCCAATGGCAAGCACACTATAAACCCATTTTTAAATGAAACAGTCTTTAATATAGAGACTTCCTTGCAAAGCAGAAAGAAGTTCCAGCACAGGATGCTTATAAACCTATTTATCATTTCCAGAGTAAATCCACTCAGGGCAACAATAACAATTTTTGCCCTTTGTCCTGCCTTCTCACTGTTTCCCCACTGTTGGCCAAGAGTGCATTTGGGAAAAATTCAAGCACTTGATATAGGCAGTGAAGCACACATTAGTTTTCAGACAGATTTTTTTTCCAGCTTCCTTGAATAAAATGTCCTACCATACTTAATGAGTAGGCATCCTCACTCCCTACCATTTCTAGAGTGCCTTAAGGTATAGCCTCAGGAAAGATGCATTACAGACCCCAGTCCTGACCAGATGAATACTGGAATATACTGAATAATACTGGATACTACTCTTGTGAAGAAATTCTTTACAGTTCTCACAAGCTGAACTCAGCAGCAAGTAATGGGAATTGCAGGCCATTGCTGTTGAAAAACCCTTTCTATCAGCTGAGAATCCACAAACCCCCACAGTACAGCTTGTGACATCAAGTCATCCTCCACTGGAAAAGAAAATACAATATTAGTCAGGGCTTAAACAGCCCTTCAATATGTTATCAGCTTTATTGGGACTAAATCTCAGGCAAGCAGGTCACTCTGCTCTGTTCTCATCCAATGCTGTGCTTTTCTTTAACTGGTTTATCAGAAGAATCAATCTTGCTGGTATAATAAGGGTTCTGGTAACTCTGGAAGAAATTCCTGCTCCTGTCTGTCAGAAAAACAAGAATGCAGAAGTTCTAAATCAGTTCACACTAGGATGCCTTAAACTCTGCCCAGTAAAAGGTTCACAAAATAGTTTTTCGGTCTACTTGGAAGTTTTATTATTAATACTTAGTAGGAGATGCCAACTCTGAAATGTCAAGTTTCCTGGTCAAAAAAAGTTGTGTCATCTTTTCTTCTCTAGGTTTTATTTAGAAAAATGAATGCAGGATTTTCTGACATACCAGATCCTGCCTGAGTCTATGACAATAGTAGAATAATTGCCAGCAAACCACTTAGTGCATTTTAATAATGCCTGAAGAGCTTCCCAAATCCTCAGCCACATCTCTCCCTAACAGAAACATTTTCAATATTTAATTTGGGAGATGCCAGGGAAGACTGCTCTCCACTTCCTGCCAGCCCAAAAAAAACTGAGACCAGGTCTCACAAACTGGGGGCAAACAACAAAACCGACCTGCCTGGATGGTGTGATCATCCACTGCCAGCTCTGCTGTCACAGCAAGAGGGGAGCAAAGAGCTGGATTTTAAATCCAATTTAGAAGGTTCTTTTTTCCCCCTACAGCTTTGTACTGCAGCAAATGATCTTCATCCTGTTTCAGCCAGCCTAAGCTTCAGTGATTACATATTTCATAGGCCATTGATTGAAGAGCTCTTACAGTCCTTTCCCCGTGTGAATGAATGTTTATCCTCCTACAAAGGACCCAGGGACAAAATTCTCAACTAATGGAAACATTTGTAGGTCCACATGGGCAGCCTTGCCCTGCATGGCAGGTGAGCACATTAGAGCTCATGTCCTGACAACCCAGTCAAGCCCATGCCTGAGTGTGCAGCTGGAAATGATGCAGGATCTCCGTGCCTGTATCTTGGCACCTATTTTATTTTCTCTCTGTTTTTTTTCCCTTCTGCTTATGTAAGTAATCTATTAAATAGCAATACCCAGGAATTAATCAGTGTTGTGTCAGAAAAGGTCCTTCTTCCTTAGAATGAGGAAACATTATCAGGTTTTCTTTCTCCTCTGTGAGTATCACTCCTTCCTCCAGTGAGTTTCTAATGTCTTTCTGCTCCAGTGCTGGCTCCTGCACAGCATGCACAGATTTCTAAAAATAAGTTTTTTAAGTGACCATTTCTGTCAGGTGGAAGTTCTGTCCAAGGCAGGTCTGATAAATACTGAAATAAATCATACCTGATCTATGCCCCTTCTGCAGAAGACACAGTGATATTTGCAGCCACTTGAAAGGAGCTGTAAAAGCACAGGGAGAGATCCTGCATTGTAGATAGAGAGACAGTGCACAGTCCTGTGCTTTTAGATTTCTGCAGCCTCTCTCCAAGGGCTGTCCCATCGACTCCAGCCCTGCTCCCAGAGACCAGGAGGAAGGACAGTGGGTGGTGTGGGGTACCACCATCCTTCAGGAGGATGAAGCAGTGGATGATTTCAGGGATGGCACTTCATCTCAAAGGTGTGACTGTACTACGGAGATCTTTATCCCCAGCAGAATACAACCAAAATACTGTGCTACCCCTCAGGCTTCTAAATGTGTGTCTTGAGAACTCCCTCCCTGAAATCTGCTGGAGACTGTGGAGGGAGAGCTCCAGACATGCTATTGCCAATGACTATTGAGCTGGTTGTAGCTCTTTCTAGGTAAAACATTAATCATGATGGATTTTTTTTTTTTATGCTTGGGTTATGTGACTCTACAGAACTAAATTTTAACAGAGTATTAATTAAATGCTGATTTCTGCCATTAACCAATGCTTTAAGGATTTTTACACAGCCTGTATGAGGCAAAGTGCTTTCATAACTGTGCAGTTTTCTATTTTTTTCTCTTTTCCATTGTTCAGATGCTTTGAGTTGTGATTATATTGTTATTTTCCCTTTGATTTTATTACTTTCACCCATCACTTTAATCTCCCTGGAGTGAGTGAATGGGTAGCCTAAGCTGTGCAGGACACCCATGCTTTTAGAATGACAAGAGATGGAGATGATTTGGCCTCTTGGGATAAAATTGGCACTGCTTTACAAACAAGTAGGTAAAACTGGTTTCATAGATTGCCCCTCCCTTTAATTAAAATACGAACCAGTCACCTCCCAGCCCCTTACGTGCTGCAGCACAAGAGGGCAGTGTTAGGTTGGATTGAGTCGCACAAGGGTGCGATTAACACGGGAACAATTCATGGCTCATTAATTTTGCCTGCCGGTGAAGGCAGTGTGGGGTGAGGGCAGCTCCCACTGGGGCTGGGCAGTGGAAGAGGTGGCCAAGCTCCTGAACCAGCTTTTTTTTTGCCTGGATCAGCATCAGCTGCCATGCGACACTGCTGGGCGTGGCATTTGGGGGCACCAGTCTTACTCCAGGGTGCCAAGAGCCACCCTGACCCCCATGGGGCTTTGCTGTGACTTGCAGCATCTGTGTGTCTGTCTCTGCCCACTGGGATTTTCCATCCTACCTTGGCCACAGGGTTCCATTGACGGCACTTGCTGCAGTGCTCAGCACAGCTGCTGCTTCTTACCTTGCTCAGCAGGGCAGGAATGCCAGTCCTTTACCAAATCCCTCCCCTGGCATGGCTGGGGTGAGATGTCCCAGCTCCCACGTCTCCGATGGAACTGCTGGAGTCTTTGTGCCTTGTAACATCACCCAGCACCTGCAGGAACAAACCCACTGGTCCAGCTCAGGATCTTGACAGCAAAAGACAAGCTCACTGTCAGTCTGTGCCTTTTATGGGGCAATCAATGAGAAAAAGTTTAAAAAGAAAAATTATGCATGGAAACAGCTGTGAGGTTATGAAGCTAATAATGTCCTCTCTTCCTCTCCACAGAACAAGCATCACATCCCCTGCAGGATACTGGTACCCAATTTTAACAGCATGCTCCTCTTTTACCCAGAGCACTCTGGCCTCTGAGGCTCCTTTGTCAGCCTCTGGTTTTTCATGAATGGTCGGGGAGTGTGGGTTATCTCTAACTTTTTCCCTGTTTTCAAGGGAGCATGGTGTTAAAAGCAAAGGTTTTATGTGCAGCTGTGGTGGCTCATCTCGGAACATGTATTGCTGCACACGCAAAATAAGGGTTGAGCATAGTCATACATAATTTATTTGTGCCTGAAGGCTGGTTGCTTTTGTGCTCTCTGGTTTCCTGGTTGTTGTATCATGCTTGGGAATGATCTTGAGCCACGGACATGAACACAGTGCTCCAACCCCAAAATGGAGGCCGCTGAAGGATTCTTCAGTGCTTCATCCTCTTAGCCAAGGCTGTCAGGCTCAGCTGGTGCAAAGTCCTGGGAAATCCCACTGCAGGCTCAAAGCCTCAGGCACCATTTTTTGATGTACACAAAAGACCTTGTTTTAATAGGAATTAATTAGCAGTTTAAGTACTTGCAGGGTAGGAAATCCCCCACAGGGTATACTCGTTAAGGTTTCTTTACACATTACCTCCCAGGAGGATGCAGACTTTCCCTTCGTTTCCTGCATCACTCTCTGCTTCAGCGGTAACTCCAGTAATTGTACAACAAGCCCAAAGTACTGCAACTGCAACCATAAATTCCTTCCAGTGCTCATCTGTTCCCCTGTGTTAGACAGAACAGTGATGGGCAATAATTTATCAAAGAGCCTGAGGTTGTAGTGTCACATATTCATGCCCCGGGTGCAATGATGATGTGATAATGTCAGTGTAACCACACATCTTGTTTGCATTATTTATTGCTCTCATGAATGACAAATTTGTATTTTAAAATGACTGAGAAATTTATCTGCTGTTCCGAAAAGCCAAATTATGAATGTGGCATAATCTTATCTCTAGGGCAGACATTCCCTTTATTATTGGCATTTAATAAGAGAATGTGTAATTAAAGGAAAGTAATTAACCTATTTCTAGGAAGTTTGTATCTTGAATAAACTGGCAGCTATAAGTGTGCTGCCAGGAGTCCTGTCTGCCCAGGCTGTGCTCTGAGGGAAGCAGTCTGCATTCCAGGGGTGAGGAGAGTGGATAGATTTCTTCAGAGTGGTTCCACAACACCACATTTTCTTTAGGAGTTTAAATTTTGGAGGCATTTTGCATATCAGTGATTCCTCTTCCCGTGGGATGATCAGACAGCTGTGGCAGAGTCTGAGGTGAGATGAATCCTGGCTGAGCCCTGGCATGGCTTTACCACAGATATGGCAGCCCTGGCACTTCGGGAGACTCCCACAAGTGGGGTGACTAAATGGGACAAAGATCCCACTGTTTTCCTTCTCTAGTGGCACTCACCAGAGACTCGAGATGGCCACTTAGTAGAAGCAGGCAAATAGTTAAGTAGTGCTGAGTTACCCCATCAGCAGGGATCAGTGCTTGCCTCGTGGGCTGGCTCTCCATGTGCTCTGTGGGGTGTGTGACTCTTCTGTGCCACACTTGCTGCAGTGTGCAATGCTTTGCTGGAAGCTGCTCTGACACACATAGCAGGAGAGGACAATCACAAAAAAAATCCTATGAGTCCTCTGTCACTGTCCTACATTTCACCATGTTTGAAAAATGTGACTAGTTCCTATCATTTAAAAAGCTTTCCTGATAGACCATTTCATCTTTCAATAGGAGAATATATTGTGGAGGTTAAGAGTGTATCCAGAAAGACAATGGGCATGAGTAACAGCAAAAGAAATTGCAAGTAGACAAATGGGAAAACATTTTCACAATGGATGTGAGCAAACACTAGGAAGAGAGACTGGGATCCTGGAGATAACTCAGATACTGTGCAGGAGGCCCTGAGCAACCTGATCCCCTTTTGAAGTGAGTCCTGCTTGGAGCAGGTGTTGGGTCAGTGACTTCCAGTGATGCCTCCCAACCCAAACTACTCTGGATCTGGAAGGTGATCAGCTCCCCAACCACCCGAATGACAGAGAGTGCTTGTCTGGCTGCCTGGGCAGCCTCTGGGGAAAACAAGGATGGAGAGCACTGGCTGAGGCTCAGCCTGCCTCAGACACAGGAGCTTGGTGTGCTTTTGGTGCTGCCAGGCAGAGCAGCCTTTGGTGCAGTTTAACACAGGGATCCAAAGAAATGCTGTTCAGAGCTTGTGCAAATCACGCAGATGCTGGGAAGCTGTTCTGACACCTAATGAGCCACTGTTGTTCTGCTCTAAAAGTGCTCTGTATCTGCTTATCCTTTGCAAAGTGACACCAGTATGAATGTGTCTGATTTTGTAAAGTGTGTTTTTTCTGTAGGCATTCAAACAGCTCTGAGCTGCATGATTATGAGAGCTGAGCCTCAGCTCCCACTTTGCTGTCATCGTCAGCATTCATAACCAGTGCTGAAAGGCGTTGGTGGTGAGAATCCAGCCCTGGTGCAGCTCCAGGTGACTGCTGCCTTCTCCCAGAGCCTCGGCACACGCTGCATGAATATCACCATGCAGTGGCTGCCATCACTCTGCTGGATAACCAGGTAAGAAAAGCTGTGCCTATCATTTAAATGAGTTGCTGGCTCATCTGAGATTCACAGTCCTGCCATGAGGTTAATTAATTTTCTTTAAATAAATATGGTAGTGAAATAATCCATTCTTTTATTTGGGATGCTGAAAGAAATTTAAAGAAAACTGATATGAATTTATACTTCACAATTGCACTGCTGAGCCTGGAAAATATTTGCCCTAGTGCAGATGCAGGTACACTGGAGTCACAGATGAAACAATCATATGGAGAGTAAAAGGGAATCAGCTTGAACATTTCTCATGTAACCAAAGCCCAACCAAAGCCCTGCAAACTGGAGAGGTAGCCATGGCAGGATGAAGGTGCATTAAGGCAAATGCCCATAACCAACCAGAGGTTTTGGTATTTGCTGTGCCTGATCTAAGCTGTGTGTGTGTGGAAAAAGGTGTGCAGCACCTTCCTCAGACCCCCAGCTGCTGTTGCATGGGGTGTCAGCTGGCTGGAAATCTGCCGTTGCAAAATGGGTTGAAGCATTAATGTAAATCTTGATATTATCTCTGGAGACGGGCGTCAGAAGTATTTGACACCTTATCAATTCATACCACATCTTTCAAAGCTGTCTGCTTGCAGCAGGAGCTGTGCATGTGGAATTGTGCTGTGCAGGGGGCTCAGGGCAGCTGTCACACACTGCAGATGTCGGATGCTGTGCCTGCTGCCCAAGGCAGAGAGAGGCTGTCCCCGCTAGGGCTGCGTTTTTAGCAATTTGTTCTGATGTTTCCTAAATGAGGGAATCACTACAGTGGCTCCTCAGCACTGGCTCTTGAGACCCTCTGCCCCTTCCATCTCTGTCCAAAGGTCCCTGAGCTGGAAGCCAGCCCCTGAGCTAGTGGCTGGTGCTCCAGCACAGCTGCAGGAACAACCTCCTGCCTTGCCCAGGAATAAAAAAGGGAGGGAGATTCGTTTTCTGCAGTGAGCTCATATTCAGAGAATGGGCCATGGCAGCTCATTACTAACACATGCAGTGCTAGACTGTCCACAGGCAGTGGGGGGGCTGCTGGGGGCTGCCTGCAATCCCAAACAACAAAGCAGGAGAAGTTGAGGCAGAGGGCGACAATGGCAATTGCACCTCTTCGTGATGCAGAGATCAGACACCAACTGGCCAGGTATTAACACTGTTTTAAGCAGCCATGGAGCTTTGAAGTGTTTTTCTGAGCTCTGAGTGTATTTTCTTAAAGGCTAAAGCACACTTTGAGTGCTGTGCTGTCGCTGCAGCGAAGGATGGGAGGCAGTCTCAGAACAGAAGGCAGATATATATTTTTGTTGAGATTTAGTTGCTGAATTGGTGAAGCATCCAGCAATTGCCATAAAGCTTTTCTCTGAGTAATACTCTTGTCCTTCTAGATTTGGGTGACTATCTGACACACTCTGTTGGCTGAAGATCAAAGGGTAGAGGGAGCCTGTGCCTCTGGCTGCAGTTTCCTTCCACCCTCTGGCAAAACAAAGCCAAGGCAAATGTGACATCCTGCCCTGTGAGCTGGGTCTGGGGGTGGTTTGGGGGCTCGAGGCAGGAGGGCTGGGGGTGCTGGGCTGTGCTGCCCTGGCTGATGGGGCCATGCTGGGTTCATCCTCCCTGGCCACAGTGCAGGGTGAAGGAGAGCACAGTGGGAACTGAGCTGTGTCACACTGGGTGCCACAGGGATCCTGGTGGAAAGGCTGGAAATTCTTTCCCTGAGAATTTCCTGGGAAAGACCATATTGCCTTTGGAAAGCTTTTAGGACATGTTGGGCTAACATGCATTGAGAGAGTTGAGGTGGAGCTGATTCCTGGGACTAGGGGGTGCTACAGTCCAAAAGTGCTCAGCTGAAGTGCTTCCCAGACTTCTTGCCCCATGATCCGTGATCTCCTTCCTCTTGATGGAACTGGTTCTAAGCCCATAAAGAAGCTGTGCTCTTCAGGGCCTCAAATTCTGTTTTGCAGAGGTGCTACCAGGCTCAACACCTTCCACATTTTCATCTCCCAGTGACAGCACTGCTTTACTGAACCTCTGCTCTGAGCTCATCTGTCCCAGGGAAGGGCACCCCAGGCAGAGGGATGCTGTGGATTTTGGAAGATGTGAGTGTACCCCAGGAGCCACATCCCCGTGCACTTCAGAAGGCAGGCAGCCCAAAACTTCACTCCAAGGTCTTTACTGGCCAGGAGTTTCTGCGCTGAGATGCCCTTCAGGGCTGATGTCCCTGTGGTAGCCTCGCTCATGAGACCAGGACCTTTGGAGTGGTGGGAAGAATGGGACAGGGACAGGGCACCTCCTTTCCATGTTCCCTTTCCTTCCACTGATTGCCTGGCACCATCCTGCACTGCATGTCACTTTTGTTTTTGCCGTGAATTATAGAATCTGGGGGGAGAAGCACTTGTTTTATACCTCAGAGGGAGAACAGCACTTGGAGCTACCTCTAAGGCTAAATCCAAAATGTACATCTGCCCCGAGACTTTTCCAGACTGCACCAGGAAGCTGCTGCAAAGAATCCCATCCCCTCCAGGATGCAGGGAAAACTGTGCATCCTTCTGCAAGAGAGGAATGGCAAATGGGAGTCATTAGTGGTGCCCCAGCCCCACTGCCAGCCCGGCTCTGAGCACTGAGGTGCAGCTCCCTCCAAGGCTGTGCAAACAGAGGGTTTGCTGTGAATGGTCCATCTGGGTTCTCTGGCAGTGGGATGGACAGAGGCTGAGCCACCCACAAGCTCCTGCCTCCTGCTTTCCCTTATCGGAAGATGACCCCAACTCAGGGAAGAAACGGTGATGTTTGGCTCCAGATCAGAAGGCTGAAGGATAGCTTCATTAAAATTATACTATATTACATTAATATACTATTTAAAGAGAGACCATCCTCTTCTACATACTTCTTACTTACCTATCAACTAACTAACAAACTTGTGACTCTGCTGAGAGCCCGAGCCACAGCTGGATGCGACTGGTCAGTGAACCCAAACAACCTTCACCAGAATCCAACCCAGCAATCACTGCAGGTAAACAATCTCCACACCACATTCCACATGGGGAAACCAAAGGAGCAGAGATAAAGATTGTTTTCTCTTCTTCTCTCTGTGCTTCTCCTGAGGGACAGAATTATGTCTCTCTGTCCAGAGAATGTGAATGCCATGCTCTCCACCACCTTCACAGGGTTCCAGTGAGAGGTCAGGTCTAGGCCATGATGAGGGGCCCTGGTGCTTGATTTCCACCAAAGTCCCAACACTCACATGGGAGCCTTAGCCCTGGGACCTCAGAAAGATGCCTTTGGGATGAGCCCCTTGGCCTGGTGGGAGAAGCTGTTCTCTCCACAGGACTTGAAGTGTGCCAGTGCATGATAAATCTAATTTGGCCCAAATTTACTTCCAGAGATGCTCTCTTCAGAAAAGCCTATTTACCTTCCTCCTGGCAGTGACCCAGCCACGTGATGCTCTGGTTTCACAGAATTGCAAGTGCAGTGTATTAAATTATTGCTGCTCCTTCGACTGACATGCAGAATGGAAGTTACAACTGATCTGGTTTTCCATGAAAAATTTATTGCATTTAAGTGTATCTAATTGAGTAAATTTTGTTTGTACACAGGGACTGCTTGTCTATCACTCTGGAATTGTATTAAGGTCTCCCATCCTGCCCAGGGTCTGTAGCCTTATAGACCCTTGTGTGTGTCCCACTTCCAGCAACATTTCTGTCATCTTTTCAGCCAAGCTCCTCCAGGCTATGCCTACCAAGAGAAAAACCCATCCAGCTCCATCCAGCTATCAGCTCTCAGGCCTTAGTGTAGGCCCCTGAAAACCCAGCTTTTTACCTCTTATTCCAGGCAGGCACTAGTCGGTTGATTGCTTTCTGCATAGAGCAGTCTCTTCTCCCAATTACTGCGACTGTTGGAGCTTTAAAGTTGATGATTGTGTGTTGTTGGAATACAAATTGATCATTAGAAACATTAATAATGGCTACTTGACTTTATAATTAGTCACGTATCTGTATTGCATTCAGGAGCTATTAGTCTTCAATGAGCACATTCCAAATAATCCATTTATATTTAAATAAATTGACACACAATAGCTATCTTAATCAATCTAAATATAATTCCTATTTAGGAGCCTCTGCTTTGCCACTTTTATTTTTTTCTTAGGATAGCAGCAGCTGGGTTTGGTGGGATTTGGAGCTCCAGGAGGGTTGAGCTGGAGAACAGGCAATGGTCTACTCCCCTGCAGCTTCCAAGTCCCAGGTACAGGCAAATTCAGATTGTGATAGAGGAAGGGTAGCACTGCTGGGACAGGGGTTTGGAGCTTCCATCACTTGTGTGGATTATTGGATGTATCCAGCAGTGTCATGGTTTCACCCCAGGCAGCAGCCAAGCCCCAGGCAGCTGCTCACTCACTCCCCCACCAGCAGGAGAAGAGAGAGAATTGGAAGGCTAAAAGCCAAAAAACTTGTGGGTTGAGATAAAGACAGTTTAATAGGGAGAGCAAAACCCAAGCACACAGGCAAATTAAAACAAAGAATTAATTCATTGCTTCCCCTGGGCAAGCAGGTGTTCCACCATCTCCAGGAGAGCACAGCCCCAGCACATGTAACAGTGACTTGGGAAGATAAATGCCATCAGTCCAAACACATCCCCTCCCTTCCTCCTTCTTCCCCCAGCTTTACATATGAGCATGATGACCTATGGCATGGAATTTCCCTTTGGTCACTTTGGGTCACTTGTCCTGGCTGTGTCTCCTCCCAAGCACCCCCAGCTTCCTCACCACTGTGGCAGTGCAAAAAACAGAAAAGGCCTTGGCTCTGTGTAAGTCCTGCTCAGCAACAACAAAAATATCTCTGTATTGTCAACCCTGTGTTGTCCAAAATAGAGCCCTGCACCAGCCAGTGTGAAGAAAATTAACTCTACCCCAGCTGAAACCAGCACAAGCAGTAGATTTCTTTGGATCTGGGATCATTAAAAATTAGCTTCCATTTTTCCATCCACAAAATTTTTAAACATTTTTAAAAAATTGTTTATTTAAAACAGCTTGATTCAAGTCTGTTGGTCACTTTATAGATTTGATAAGGTAAAGACTCTCTAGCTTATTGTTACACCTGGACTAATTCCAGGTAACAGGCATCTGAGGGAGGCCACAGCAGTCACCAATGATGTGCAGATGAGATGATGGCATACATCTGGGAACTTCAAGTTGAGTTAGCACTGCAAAATTTGGATCCTGCCAGTCCCAGACAGGTGAGTTTTGTGATTCAATCTTCCACCCATGATATGAAGTTTTTAATTTTCTGGACCCTGACTCATCTAATTTACCTGTTTGATGCAAATATTTGAATATGGCTGAGCAAGGAACCACATATCATGCCTGCTAAAAATCACTTATCAGATTTTACTGGGAGATGGAATTGCATTTTTGTGCCTTTTTGGACAGTCAGCATTAATCGTTCCTTGCTCATTGGTGAGGGTATTTAAGACTGTATTGTTTTTGAGATGACAGGACTATTCCTCAGCTGGTGGACACTCCCTGTGACTTTGCTTAAGCCACATTAGCACTCAGGGAGTGAAGATCACAGTGGTGCATTTTTTCTTTTGGGGAGTTGTTTGCTTTCACTAGCAAAAAAGAGGTGTCTTCTTTTTTACTGAGCACAGTCAAACCCTGAGGAAATTATCCCTCCCTAAAGGACCAGAGGAGGTGTGAATACCTGAGCAGTGAGCAAACTCTTACACCCCACCAGGGAGCTCCTGAAGGTGATGAAAATACTGTTTTCCACTGTTTTGCAATATGCTTTTATCCCCATGCAGCTCCTATGGAAACAATCACACAAAACCCCCACGTGTTACTGCAGGCTGATCTTATTTCTCTGTGTTGTCTTTTTAGTGAGAATAGACAAACAAAATAATAACAGTAAAAAAAAAAAAAAAAAAAACAAAACAAAAAAAAAAAACCCAGTCTATGATGCCAATGGAGATTCTTAAGCCCTACAGTGCTTGGGGTGGTCAGAGTGTGTTGCACATCGTGTGGGGTGTCTGTCACACTGTCCCCAGCCCCGAGCACTCACATCAAGACAGGTTAGGTAAAGAGGAATGGGGGTGTCCACGTGGATATGGCTGCTAGGTCACCCCCAGCTGAGATCTGGGTTAGCTGGGATGGTAGGAGACCTGGGGGACATTGCTCTACTAATTACAGGTGTTTGGCTGCAGAGGTTTGCGTGCCTGTGGCATCCTGGCCAGCGACTCTTGTTCAGGGACCCCCCGCCAGATGGACAGAGCTCTGTCCCTCCCCAGATAAGGGAGTGGCCTTGCTGGGCAGCGCTCCCAGGAGGTCCTTAGCACGAGCAGTGCTGGAGCTGCCAGGAAGGAGCTGAAAACCTGCCAGACCTCAGCTGGGATGAGGAGAGAGCCCGCGTGGGGCTCTGCTAATAGGGAGCTGTTGGGGACTGCTGAACAAAAGGACTTGTCCTGCAACAGTACAGTAGGCAGGGAGAGCTTTTGTTTATTTGACTGTGTTTCATCCAGGTCTGATGGGGTTTTTTCCACTTTGAAAATTCTTTTATTCTCTTTTGTGTTTCCACAGAACAGCTGCAGCATTTCAGGGCTCCTGGGGTGTTTTTGTGCACACAGTGAAGAGGGGTCCAGACCAGTGCTGCAATGGGTTCACACCACATGCCAGAAAACTTCCCCTGGCCCCATCCAATGAACTTTAAGCCTCCTATAGCCCAGATCAACACCTAAAATCACTGCAAGGTTCCACAGTAGGAGAGCAGGAAGGACAAAGTGCAGAAACAGTTTGGTACAGCTTTACAGGTAGAGAGAATTCATTAGGTGAGAATGGCCATGTGGAAAACCCCCAGAGGCTCTGCCAAATTTAACCCTGGCATGAGAGTGGCCTAGGAATAATACATGTTTTATACAAGCTTCCATTGTTAGCTTTTCCCAGAAAGATTCTTTATCTGGTGGGGTTTTGTTCACTGAAGCTCTTTGATGCTACCTTTCATTTCCCCGAGTAATTCTTCCTTTCCAATGGCCCGTTGTTGTCCATCCTTATTACCTGGAGTCATTTGGATGACATCCATTTTCACTTCTTCAAAAAAAATTCCACTATCTTTGCTAAAGGCTGCATCACATCCTATTTAAAATCAACAGAAAGATTACAAAAGAGCCCCAAACTGGACCTGAAATTGTTACTTCCTTTCAGGTTTCTCAATATGATATTTGCCTCCTAGCAACCACCATCCACAGGCAGGGGTGTAGCAATATTAAGCTCTCAGTTGAGTGCCACAAGTGGCATCCCAGGGCACCCTGCAGAGCTTTACAAAGCCCTCAGTAGTGTCAACTCACTCCCCTTGCTGTAAGCATCATTTACACACAGGGTTATGCAAGAGTCTGAAAAGGAGAGGGAAGTTCTGCCCTGCAGAGGCTGTGAAAGGAGGATGGGGAGTGCTGCAGGCTTGATTTATACTCCAGGTGTGACAGAAGCACCCAGAGGATGTCTGGGGATCTACTGTGTTTTTACTGCCTGGAGTACCCCAAGCTCTAACCCTGTGCATCATCTCATCCTAGTTGCAGTCCCCCTCTTTGACAGCTAATTTGGTGCCTTTTTCTTTCTTTAATTACAGCAATTTATCACATTCCCTCCCAGCTCATCCTCTCTAATATACCATGATGGTGAATGTCACTTGTTCAGGTAGGACAAGGTGAAGTTTGCCTGCTGGGAACAGTGATTTTTTCCTTAAGGACCTGGAAAATGGTCTCAGCTGAACAGTCTTTGGCTCTTTTTGGCTTCCTTATGCTTCTTTTGCTACTATTTTTGCATGTCCATTCCATAAAATCAGTTTTTCTTATTAGCCCAATTGAATCAATTGTGGATCTCTTTGGGGAAGCTCAAGATCCTTTTTTACCTTCAACTCTTTAGGAAGAAAGTTGTGTGTTATTCCAGTGGGGCTGGAGAACCAGCCATGTTCATGCAGCTCCATCAGCAGGACATTCCAAGGGCTTTTGTGGCTCAGAACAGCCTGACTTCCTCAGCTCTTTCTTAAGAAACAATAACAGACATCTCAAAGGGATTGGATTAATAACCTCCCTTCTGGTGTATCCTATTCGAAAGTTGCCAGTGTCTCCTCCACGTTTTTTAGTCACTAATTTAAGATCTAAAGGACTTTTTGCTCATGGTATTGGTGAGGTGATATGAGGTTATTTAGTTGTGATGTTTCATGAGAATCTCAGCTTTCATTAAGGAACAAGACAGGAGTAAATATTTAGTGCACGAACAGACTCCAAAAAGAAAGCTGAACATGCAAAGCTGGAGGGCCAAAATTTAGAAGGCAATTTAAGAGTCTGCCACCTTCAAAACTCTCATTTAGTAATTATTTTTAGATGTCATGATGTTTTTAATGAACTGAATTTTTAGAGCCTGGAGCAATTCAGCTGGGAGGAATTATATTTTAAAGCTGCAGCACACCTTTGGAATCTTCCCTGGTTTAGCTGAGAGGGATGAGGATGCACAAGGGATCTGTGTATGCCTGTGGGGTTTTGTACAGTGCATATAAACTTATGATCCCATCCATTTTACTTTAATTGTATGTATCTTGCTAACTGGACAGTTTCTGAGGACCACATCAATAATCCAGGAAGATAAAAAGTTTAAGAGCAGTGGCATAAATATACTGTGCATTTTACTGGTTCAACAGTCATAATATCTGGATCATATAAAAATAGCTATTTAACAACAACTGTTTCTCCCACAGCAATTAAGAACCTATGAAAGTTGAAAGATGATGAGCATCATATAATTGGTTTCTGCAGAGCCTAATGAGACTCTATTTTCTCAGTAAAGAGAATATTCTCTTTCTTGAGAATAGGAAAAAAATAACTGATGATAAATATTTATGAGTGACTCTTATCTTTCTCCTGTCATGAAGTTTTCATCAACAAACTACATTAAAAAAAGGAAAGAGGAAAGGGGAAAGGGGAAAGGGGAAAGGGGAAAGGGGAAAGGGGAAAGGGGAAAGGAAAGGAAAGGAAAGGAAAGGGGAAAAATGATGCTCATATTAGAAATGCAACTAACTTACCACCACATCCCCAGCCTGCTGCCCACAGGGTGCCCTCATGACAGCATTATTTTGGGGAGAATTTGGGAAACTGGAACCATCCTAAATAATGCACCCTCTAGTCACTGCCTTATGTTGTTTCTGCAACTCCACTTAAGGTTTTTTGTATGGGTTTGGGGGATGCATTTTCTGTAGTAATTCCAGGAACTACTGGGGGCACCCCTAGGGAGTCATTCTGGCCATGGTGTGAGCTGTGCATGTGCAGTCTGAGCCTGTTTTCCAGCATGGATTGTTCAAAGCACTTTTGTAACATCTCTTGGCCAGCTCAGTTGACATGTACTACAATAATGGTCTGGCTGCAAGTAAAATAATGTGAAGATAAATATTGATATTTCAATTACCTTTTAAATTGTACTTGCTGAGATCCCTGTGCCTGACTTGGGTGTTAAAGCATGGATAGTACCTGGTTCTGTGAACATATCAATGCATATAACAGCTTATACTTCCATCCTTGAATAATAACCTCTGCTTTAAAGAGTGAACCTAAATTGTATTTACACAATAAATTCATGCTCAGTTCTTGCAGAAAAAAAAAAAATCTTGCTTCAAGGAATCTAATCTAATTTTCTCTGCTCCTCTTCCATGATGTCCATCATAATTAAGTAGCTATGAATGCTCATGGGACAGTGCAAGAGCTTCTAGCAAGCAGTTGCTTTTACAGCTACTTTATGGCTAGTGTTTTGAGGAACTAACAGTTTGAAATTAAACCAATGGCGGTTAGAAATACATCTCTTTACGTGGCTATGTCTTCACTTTTTTTCCAAGAATGAGATAATGGCAAAACACAGGTTCCTGAAGAGCCTCTTTTTGAAGACAAAGGTGATCTCTTTTTAGCTGCTGTGACTGCAAGGCAAGTTTCCTTATTTAAAGGGGGGAAATTCTTACTTGTCACCAGGGAAAATTTTGAATGCACAAGTGTCTCATGTAGTATGCAATACTACTGCACTCTTTCCTGAGGCATATGCCTACATGGGATTTTCTCTAAAAAAAAACAAAACAGAGAAGTGAACATCATGTGCTAGATGCCTTCTTGAACTTACTTGCTAACCAAGGTCATGTTAGTTCTTCTGGGTTCAAAACAACTTCACTTACTGGATACGGAATTCATATTTAATGAATGCACAATAAAAGGTTCAGGTCTTAAGAGATGATTTTTTTTTTTAAACTGGTATTCTCTTATTAGAGGAAATCAGATGAAATAAAGCATCATGACCTGTACATCTGCTGAGACCAGGGACATAGGAGAACAGGGAATGAATGGTTTAACCTTCTCCTACTCTGTTGTTATTGTGAGACTGGAATAGCAAATGCAATTCTGCCTCCCACATCTCAGAAAAGAGGTTGCAAAACTTGGAAAGGACACTGCAAGGAGCCATAGTAAAGATCTAAGGGCAGAACAGTGTGTGTTATGGTGTGAGATTTACAGAGTTCAATCTGTTTGGCTAATCAGAAAGACTGTGGCCTTCATTTGATTACAGGGCTTCCATGCGTTCATGAGGAATAAATATTCTAAAAGTAGTATTCCATCTATGCCTATAGGCATAGCAAGATCCAATGTCTGAGTTAAATTAAGAACTACTTATGTTTTAAATAGCACACACAGTTTCACTGATGGCATGGTTAGCCACCAAGAAAAGAGGAGGAAAGTCAAAAGAGGTAGCAGTAATTTGTTTTGATGCCAAAAACCATGATAATATGTGTCTAGAAAGAATTAAAAGGGATTTTTGCAGCCAGTGGAGAAGCCAGACATGGGTGTCCCTGCACGATGCAGCTCTGAGCACTCAGCTGAGCCGGGTGTGTTCATGCCCATTGTCCATGTCCAGGTGTCCATGCCCAGTATCCGTGCCTGGGTGTCCATGCCCGTGTCCAGGTGCCCATGTCCAGGCCTCCATACCCATGTCCAGCTGTCCGTGTCTGTGTCCAGGTGTCCATGCCCGAGTGTCTGTGCCCGTGTCCATGCCCATCTCCAGGTGCCCATTCCTATGTCCAGGTGTCCGTGTCCAGGTGCCCATTCCTATGTCCAGGTGTCCGTGTCCAGGTGTCCATTCCTGTGTCCAGGTGCCTGCTCCCATCTCTGGGCGTCCGTGTCCGGGTGTCCATTCCTGTGTCCAGGCGTCCATTCCCATGTCCAGGTGTCCAGGCATCCATTCCCATGTCCAGGTGTCCGTTCCCATGCCCGTGTGTCCGTTCCCGTGCCTGTGTCCGGGTGTCCATTCCCAAGTCCAGGTGTCCATTCCCGTGTCCGGGTGTCCGTGCCTGTGTCCGGGTGTCTGTTCCCATCTCCATTCCCGTGTCCAGGTGTCCGTTCCCGTGTCCGGGTGTCCGTTCCTGTGCCCGTGTCCAGGTGTCCGTTGCCGTGTCCATTCCCATGTCCCGGTGTCCGTGTCCGGGTGTCCGTTCCTGTGTCCGGGTGTCCGTGCCCATGTCCAGGTGTCCGTTCCCGTGTCCGTTCCCGTGTCCCAGTGTCCGTTCCCATGTCCAGGTGTCCGTTCCTGTGCCCGTGTCTAGGTGTCCGTTGCCGTGTCCATTCCCATGTCCCGGTGTCCGTGTCCGGGTGTCCGTTCCCGTCCGGCAGAGCTACAGCAGAGGGTGCTGTGATGCCGCCGTGCGGGGCAGCCCCGCTCCCGGCGAGCCCAGCCTGCCGTGGGCCGGCTGCTGAGGGCTCTTACGGCTGGGAATTCAATCACGGCTCGGATTCCGGGGCCTCGGGAGCTGTCGCTGCCCGGTTTCTCGGCTGGGAAGCTGGAGCAGCACCGTGTGTGCGATTCCCACCGAGGGTGGTTATGTAAATACCGCTCTCACAACAGTTCTCTAACAGAATTAACTCGGCTGGGAGGCACAAGCAACGCTCCTCTAATTTGTCCTCCATGGTCCTTTCCCCACCACAATGTTGGGAAAAAGACCTTCTTTTATCAAAGCTCTGACAGCACTTTTAATCAAAATAATCCATTTTAGAATAATGTCTCATCTATGCGTCTTGTATCCTTCTCTCTTTTTTTTTTTTTTTTTTTTTTTTTTAACTTTTCTCACTGAAGAAAAATGAAGAAGGGCAATCAGGAACATGGAAAAAATGCACAACTCATTTCCCAGTTTTGTTTTTTAAAAGTTTCAAAATCTCTGAAGCAGTGCTTATGAAAATTTCCTATTTCAAAATCAGGGCATTACTGGGGCCTGGGAGAGAAGCCCTCCAGCCCAATCCAGCCAGTTCTCATATAATTTTAAAGGACTGTTAATATTCAAGCTGAGGGTGGAATAGCACCTCCTTCCTGAACGATGAAGGGGAGCAAGCTTGGGTGGCATGGCAGAGGAGCATGTGGGAAGCAAATCACTGCTTATTTTCTCTTCCAGAAGACCCACCCTACAATGTGGGTTTGGGGATGGAGGAAGAAGAAGGGATCCTTGCCCTGGATGCTGCAGAAAAAACAATGGTTTGGGAAGGGAGAAAGCCATAGCTGAGCTTTGGGGGTGCTCTCTGCACGAGGTTGCCATGTGGAGAGGCCAAAGTCCTCGGGAAGCAGTGCCATGGACGTGCTCCTTGGCATTTGAAGCGTGGCACGCTGTCAGCTGTGGTTTGTTACTCATGCTGGGTTCCCTGCCCCTCCAAATCTTCAAGGAAAGGCTTGGTATTTACTCTCTGACAATTTATTTACCAGAGGACTGTTCTTAAGATATTGTGGGTTATGTTCAAAATATTGTTCATGCATAAAATAGCACTGAGGCTCAGTTGGGTCCTGAGCTGACCTCTGCCCAGCCTGCAGATCCTTTGGCTTCTCATTTCTGTGTCTCACAGTGTAAGGGATGCTGCTGCCCCTCTCCCATCCACACAAAGCTGCCTTCCCAGTACACATACCTAATTTGTAGCTAATATTCTCATTGTGGCTACTTCAATAACAGTACAGATTTTTTTTTTCCAAATGAGATACACATGTGGCTCCCAAGCCAGTATTTTTCTGTTTCAAATTAAGCATATTTTTTTTTTTCCTCAAGGATGCCACATCATACATAATTTTCTATAATCTTTTCTATTGATTTCATTCTTAGCCTTCATGAAAACAGTGCTGGAGCAATCGAGGAGCAGATTGGGACCTACCTTGCAGAGAAGAAAAAGGGATGAGTAATCTACTTACACCATTATATTGACCTTCTGCTTTGTGATTAAGAGTCCTGGGTCAGAGGAATAGTATTACTGAGGAATGCTGCTGCCAAGGATAGGAGTCCTGGCTGTTTTCTCCCCTGCTAAGGCTCCTAGAAAGTGTATCTCACCTATGGGACACAGAGCTTCTAGCAGTGCCACTTCCTTCCAGGACAAGCTGGAAATTCACAAAATGCCTGTGACATTCTTGCAAGACCACAAGCAATGAGCACAAAAAGGACAAGCCCGAATCTCAAATGGGAACAAAGCTATAATTCAACCAGCTGGAGTTGAAAAAGGTCACTGGCTCAGCTCTAGAAAGACTTGTTATGTTTTGGTGTTTGTGGAATGTCCTCAGGTTCCTTAGCAGGACACACTGCTGGGACAAGATCATGCCAGAGCAAGTTTATGATGCTGAGGCATCTCCTGGGTTTGACTGCAGCAGAAATACCTTGTGGTTTCTCTACATCTGCGTGAAATTAGTAAGTCCTGGAACACATGAAAATTAGTAATAAAAATAAAAGCTTTCCTTCCACCCCCCATCACCTCCTCCCACTGACACAATTTAAAGATTTAGAATCAGTTTGTATCGTGGCCAGAGATTGAAGTTACGATTGTAATGTTTCCACTTAGGACAAGGAAATTGAAGTAGAGCAATTAATCAATAACAATATGGGAAAGTAAAAACTGAGACAGTCACTTAGAGCTTGCATGCTTAGCTGCATAAGGGGAATTTTAGAAAACTTCTGTCTTTTACTGCTCTTTTAAGTTTTATATTACCAACTTTCAAGTCGGAGAGAAGTCATGCTTTGTGCTCCCCTACTTCACCCAACATTATAAACCCATTCATTTGCAGGGAGTGGATATTTAATTATGAATAATCCCAAAGTGTTTCACTGAGTGTTGTACAAACTGTGCACTCAGACCCATTTCATACAGTCATGAAATGCCATCATCCCTCAGGTGAAACAAAGCAACTCTTCAGCAGCACAAAGCAAAGCTGCACAGCAATTTGGGGAAGGAAGTGAGCAATAATGGATTCATTTGAAACTGCAGGGGGATTTTAACTATGCAGAATGCAATTACCAGAACTGGAGTTTATCCAGGACACTGGGGTTAAGACCCTATCTATTACAAAAGATGCCACAGAACTTCCAGCATCATTCCCCTCATTTCCTATGTGTTACTCGCTGGGCTTCTAAGTACACACTGAGAGAGGCCAGTCCTGTTTGGATTGTGAAAAATGATGGGACCTCAGGGCAAGGTGCAGAGGAAAAACTAGTATTTCTTACTAGAAATCAGAGCTTTCTCTTTGCATATAATGCAAAGGGCTTTATACTGGAGAGGGAAATTAAAAGCTTTTGGGTGTGTGGTTCTGTCAGAGCGACCTAACCAGGCAGCTGTTGGTCTCTGGTGTGAGCCAAGGGCTGCTGAAAGGCCAGGGTGGCCCTAATTTGGTCATCAGTACCATAAGACAGAAATGGACCATTTCCTGACCAAGTTTATGTAAGTTAGGCTGAATTCATTTAAGTATCTAAGTACTTCTTAATTGGGATTGGAAAATCCATATTTCCATGGGGGCAATAAAACAAGGGCAGTATCTCTACATCCTGGTGAGGAGCACAGAGCAGCAACACTGCACAGAAGAAAGACTTAAACTTCATCTATGTGGTGCCTGTTAGGAGCTTTCCTGAACTGTTTTGGTTTTGGAGAGTTGCCTGACCTGCTGAGCCCAGCTCCCTTCAGACCCTCTGCCACCTCTCCGTTGTAAACACACAATCCCTTGAAAAATAACCAGACACCTTTCTCTTGGAGCATTTACACCCCAGAATAAAATCAGCTGCCACAAGCTGGTTTATAAAGGATAGAGGAGCAGGGAGGAGCAGAGCAGTAAAGCCTGGCCTAGGCAGGGGTTGAGAGGCAGAGATGTGGCTGCTCCACAGAGTCCCAGGGCTGTCCCTGCCTCCCCTCTCACCACAGGCAAACAGGCAGCATCAGGTCTGCATGGAGGAGGAGTGGAAATATTTGTTCAAATATGTATATATGTATTTTTAACTCCCACAAAAATACCAGTTGTGAAACTCCAGGAGCAGCACTTTTTATATTGGCACGAAAGCTGGAGTGTATCTGGAAAGCTGCTTTGTGAGGTACAAAAGTCAGTATTCAACACTTGTATTTCTGGACCTTTAACTGATTACATTAGAAGTCAATAAGGCCTGTGTCTTTTGGCCTAGAGATGCAGGTATTAGATGTGCTCAGTGCTGGAAACACCTGTCTTATCTCCCTTCCATTTACTTCTGAGAGTGTTTTGGTCTTACTTAAATGTATGTAGTTCAATACTCACAACAACTGTTATTCTCACGTGGCTGTTGAAAACAGACAAGTAAATAAAACAAGTAATCATCCCAGAAAATGCCTAACAGAATCCCCTTGCCCACTCACAGGTGCTGGTGCAAAAATTACTAATTACCAATGAAGCCGCAATAAATAATGCTTCAGACTTGTAACTGCAAATCTTTCTAATAGAATCTGGCTATTTCAGGCCTTGCATTATAAATCAGTGCCCACAATGAGTGGGCTCTGAATGGCTGGACAAAAATAATTAATCAAGATTAAATCAAAAGCAGCAGGATGCATGCAAAGGCAGTCTTAGCCAGGATGCATTCCTAGGAATAAAATCACTCAGAAATGGCCTATAAATCTGGAGCACGGCTGAGCTGAATGTAAGGAAATGTGACTGGTATGGATTTTCAGGTTTTATGCTGCATAGATATTGCATATGATTAAGCTTTTCTGCTGCTACAAAAGCATCAGATTTCAGGCCATGTCTACCTTGTACCTTTACCAAAGGCAATAGGTGACCATGGTGGGCTGGAGAACCACTCTCATACCCCTCCTAGAATCACACAATCATAGAAACACAGAATATGCTGAGCTGGAAGGGACCCATCAGGATCCTTGAGTCAGCTCCTGGCCTGCAGCAGTGTCTGACTGATAGCAGCAGAAATACAGGACGGCCACAAACAGAAAAAAACCTCATGAGATCAGACACTACTGATGGTTTTACTGAGCAGATGAAGGACATGCAAAATCTAGGAAAATAAGCCTTGCTGGGATCATTTTACATCATTATCTGATGCTCTCACTTGTGGTGTCTGAGCTTGGTCTTGTGTATATTCTCAAGCAGATTGAAAGTGACAGTGTTCTGATAGCTACAGTGCTGACAACTGACCCAATCATTCAGGCCTTAAGCAGTTTTTCTCTTGTATTTATTGACCATTAATGAATCAGGACTTATTCCTCAGAGAGACTGAGCTAAAGCTGCATCTCTGATAAAACCAGGAGTAATACTCAGAAATACAAGAATATCAACAGGAAAATTAAACAGGCATCAGAGATGGTCTAAGTACCTAATGCAAAATAATGCCCTATTTCAAATTCATCCTTAACAGCCTCTCTTAAGCCAGTCTAATATGTTTTTAACACGTAACATTCCTGTCTGGAATATTTTCTTTCTTAGTTCTCCGATTCTTCTCCAGGGGAGCAAAGATTTACATATCATTAGGTCAAAAGCCAGTTGAGTATATACTACATGGGAATTTTGTAAAAGAGACTCATCCCCTGTCTGTGAAGGGGAACCAGGCTCAGAGCAGCTTTACAAAGGCACCAAAAGCCAGACATTACCCAGAGGTTCTGCTTGATACCAACAGTGCCTGGCAGGAAATGTGAAGGCACTGAATAGTTAATAGACCCATCACTGTGGTACATAAAGAAGACAGTGCCAGGGCAATATAAAAATCTCCCCAGAAGAATGATAAGGTGGTTACTGAAAAGTGATTATGATTTATAAGCTCATAGAGTGGGCAGGGCTGGTGCTAAATGTCCCAACATGGCTGAGTCACTTTTGATGTAGTAGCTGTACACCTACTACTCAGTAACACAGTTATCCACACTTCCCATCTCTCAGCATAGATAAAAGTTTCTGTTTGGGATATTTTTTAACTTTTAAACATTGAATAATATACATTTTTTTGGAACTCCACCTTTCAGGAAAAGAACAATAACTTCAAAATTTTTAATAGCCTTCATCATTCAGCAATCATGCCAAGAAGATTAATAGTAAAATATTTTAGTATTTATATAGCAGGTTGTAGAGGAAATGCTTTTTTGTTTCCATGTCAAGTGAAGGTCACTGACCACCACTTGTTCTGGGGCAACATCTGTGCAACTGGTTCTATAGTCCAAGTGTAGAAAACATCATTACTGAAGAAGGGGAAAAAAACAGCCCTAAAAATTCAGTGCACAAAAAAAAAAAAAAAATCTGCAGCGCCCAAACAAAATCAATAGCACAGTATGAAAAATAGCATAGGAAGTAAAATAGCTGATGTGCTGGTTGTTTGAGAAATGCTTCATTCTGGTCTGAAGTTTCTGCTAAAAAAATTACAAATTTCAGCTAAAAAAAATTACACACCTAGTGTGCAATATATATAGGGTTAGGGTTGTGTTCCTATTTTAAATTAAATCCAACCTGACCAAAAAGGGCCCATTTCTGGGCCTCATATTGAAGCAGTTGCTCACACTAAATGTCTGTGAAAGCTTTTGGTGTGGTTTTCCTTCCCCCTGTGCATAAAATCATTTAGGTGGGACAAGACCCCTAAGATCATCAAGTTCAACCATTAACCCAGCATTGCCAAGCCACCATTAAACCATGTCCCCAGGTGCCACATATCCTTTAAATCCCTCCGGGCATGGTGATTCCATCACTTCCCTGGGCAGGCTACTGTGTTTTTTGTCTTAGTTTGCTCTGAAAACATGTATTTTTGCAGCCTGAGTCAACTTGGATCCTCAGCTGAAGAGATGCTGCTTAATTCCTCTCCCAAAGCCATCAGGTGCTGATAAAAAAGGGGCCACAGGAGATTCTCCTGAGTGCCCAGTGACCACTTGTTTTCCCCAGCCTGAACAATAGGTTTTGAATAGAACAAGAAGGGAGGGAGGTGGATGTAATTCCCTCACCCTGAGGAAGGTGGAGATGAAGTGAGGACGTGTGGCACTGTCAGCATCATCTTCTCAGCAGGATGGTGAGTGGAGGCTGCTGCTTGTGCAGCCCTTCCTTTGTACCCAGTGCCTGATCAGCTTGAATTGTGTGGAGCTTAGTCTGGGATTAAACCAGGGAAGTTTGTGGTTCTCAGCTTTGGATTGTGTTCCAAAACCATGCCTTCCTTTATCCAGTATGGGTTGTCTCTCCTGCTAACTAGCATTGTCATAATGGACTCTGCTGGCTCATAGACAATAGAGAAACAATATCGTGGGCGAGTGAGAATAGAAATGATCCTTAAAATAGGTTGGGGTGAAGTGAGGATTGGAAGAGGATAGCAATTGTCTCTTTATCTGCAAGAGTTTTCCCCATCCAGAATCAGAATCCTGCGTTTTTCAAAAATAAAGGCTCTCTTCTATCCAAAGCACTTCAGAGTTATTTCATCTCCTGTTTATCTCCTGCCTAATAATTTCATCTTTCATTTCCTCCTATTGTTCACCCTGGCACATATCCCATCTATTATAAGCCTCAGATATCAGAAAGTAATTTTTTCTTTAGGGAGAGGAAAGTAAGAGTCAGCTGGTTTGAAGTAAGGTTTTTATAGCAGCACAAGTTCCGGAAGTGCTGTGCAGAGACTGGTATTAAAGAAATAGCTCCATGGGAGGAAACTGGATTGAGGAGACAAAGGTTTCTGTAAAAGCTGTATTACTGCCAAAGCAAGGGTAATTGCTCCTCTTTAGGACTCTAATACAGAATGGTGTTTTGCAGGCACTGAGGATAGATATGAAGTAGTCACTAGATAAACACTCATGGGAGCTGGCCTTTACTGAAAATCTCCAGCCAATTACTTTACTGAAGTAGTTGGCTGCAAAGCAGCCTTTTAAGCAAATTAAAATGTCTGTAAATATGGCTTTTGCCTCTGCACACATGTAGACACAAACTGCAGAGTCCATCAGCTGGCCTAGAGTACGTGTCTCACATCAGGGACTGGGCTCAGCCCAGTGCATCTCTAGTGCTGTGCTGCTTCCACACCTTCCTTCTTTCCGCTGAGAGAGGCTGCTCTTTTGGAGGAACTTTGTGTTCCTTTTGTCTCGTGAAGGTGGGTCAGACTCCCAAAAATATCAGCAAAGCCTGGGCTAGAAATCCTGTCTGAGAGTGCTGGGTGGAGCCTTGCAGCTCTGCTAATGAACCTATCCTCATCCCCTTTCCCTCCTACACCCATACCAGAATTTTTTACCTACCAGAATGCACAAAGGTGTGTGAGTGCTTTTTGGCCATTTAGGTAGGGCAGGTTTATGGAGCTTTCTGGACACATAAAACTGATCCTTCTGGCAAATCCATAGAGGAAGTGGGTGAAGGAACAGAAGGTGAAAATGTTGGAGTTTTGTTTGCTCTGGTGGTCCTCATTCAGTTAAAAAATAAAATATATGGCATGTGGGGGATGCAATAGTGCATCACCAAATTGTTCAAGGAGTCCCAAATCATAAGAGAGACTCTAGAGATTAGCTTGGGAGCAGGATATCTGGTTGCTGTCCTGGAGTAGCAGACCTGTCTCATTCACTGTGAGTTTTCTTTCCTTGCCATGAGATGTGAGGGATACCTTATAATCCGTAATGCTCATTGCTGGTTGTGCTTTGATGTGTAGCACTCAAGGTTAGTATTCCTCTAAATCACAGCTTTTCACTAAACTCTTCATCTCCTCTACCTCAGGTTCCTGAGCCAGAAGGAAGGACTGGACTGATGCTTTGCAGGCATCTCCTGCTGTTGTAGGTTTGAAAATTGTAAGAGCAGTTCTGCCAGTCTCAGGGAGCCTGATGTTGTTTTTAAGGGTATCTCTCACTGGTCACCCCACTTCCTGCACCACAGGCAGCCCTGTCAGGAGCTGAACATCAAAAAATTTCAGTTTGCCTTTTCTGAAGACTTTTTCATGGAAAGGCTGTAGGAGACCTGCTAGGTTTAGAAAGGGAATAAGGACAATAAGGGTAAGCAGTGGATCTACCAGGTCAGTCCAAGATCCAGCTCATTTGAATGTGGGATATCAATACCACAGGTAAAGATGAAGGTTATCAGGAAAAGATGGAAGGTGCCTCAGAAAGAGTTAGAAAATAAACAACCCATGGTGTGTGTTTGCCAGTAGCTAGTCCACAACACAAATCTTTCTCTCATCTGTCCAAAATATTGGCAATTAATTAAACTCTGTTGCAACTTGGTTTAAATGTATATTTTCATACAGAACTACCAAGGGGATAAATGTTTTCTTCTCCCTGAAGGATTGTTGGGGCTAATAACAAAGGAGGTGTGACAACTCTGTTTTGCACCAGTTTTCTGAACTTCTTTGAGGGATACAGAACTAAGTTCTCTTGTGATACATGCTGTGGCAACTTGCAGATTGATGGTTCATTCTGATAATGCACTGCATGTTATTAATGACCTCTACTTCCAGCAGCTCCCTAGGACTTGCACTCACTGCAGTGTTCAGGTGTGATCCAAAATCTCTTGAATCCTCCAGCACTTCCAGAGACTCTGGTGTGCTTAAGATTAGCGTGCTAGGACATAGGTCTGGCCCCAGAGATGTCAGTCTTTAAATACCATACTGTTCTGGATTAATTATTGTTCACCTGTATGTGTGTTCTGGATTTGATGAACAGTTATGATGATAACCAGGTTCTCACCCTTTATGGAAAGGCAGCCCTTTATAAATGGCAGTAGTCCAGTAACTGTGCTCTTTCTATGTCAGTGCTTGTTTCCTACAAACCTAGAAATGAAATTACATGGCTGCTGTCTTAAGAGTGTAACCATTGAACAGCTATTGCTAAGAGGTCATTCCAAAATACATAAATAAGGAAAGGAATTCCATATGGTCCAGAAAAAAACAATTGCCACATGGTGTTTCTGAAGAGGCAGAAAGAGTATGTTTGCTTTTTTCCTTGCAGTTTAAAGACAGAGCAGTACCTGGTGAGAGCAGCAAGAATTGGTGGATTATCCCAAACTGGGGCTCCCTAAAGATGCTTGGGGTCAGAGAATATGCTGGTCTGAAGGTTCACTGAAACTGTTACATGGCTCTAAATGGTAGTGGGAAGAAGTCACTGCTAAACATGCAAAGACCCAGAAAGGTGACTGGAAGTCAGTATTTTCCTTTAACTCTTCTGTTAATAGTCTGTTATAAAGAATTGGCTGGTATGAGGCAGCAAAGAGCTAAAAACTACAACAAAAACTCTAGACAGATTAAACATTAAATTATTCTGACAGTCATTATATTAAACAGTTAATTATTTACTAGTAGTACTAGGGAGAGCACATGAATTCTCTAGATTGGAACAAATGCAGTGATGCAGTCCAGGCTATTTTTAAGAGCAGAGCTTTGGACACAGTGTGCTGAATCTGCTGTGTCCCGTCACTGTGTGCATCATTTAAAGCTTTTATAAACAGCCATGTTTTTTCAGGAGTCAGACATTAGGCAAGCACTCGGGCAGCATCGTGGAGGAGTGACATAGCAGTGTCATAAACATTCACAGAGATCCAAGCAGGGCCTTGAGATGGCTAAATGTTTGGGATAACAGATTATCTGGGGAGGATGGGTTGTTATGGGACTTGGAACGCTGCACTGGCTGTGCCAGCAATGTGTAGAAAGCAAATTCACTTCCAAATTCCCGGAATCCTTCTGAGGCCTGTCATTCAAAATAGCAGCAGTTTGCTGGAGAACTCTTTCAGCAAAGGATAATGTATTTCTTCTGCTCCTTGCATGAACATACTAATAGCAGAGGAAACTGCTGTGAACACCAAGAGGCAGCTGTATAAGGCAGGATGTCACTTTCTCCTCCATCCCAAGCTGGCTGTGTGGAGATGAGTGCAACTTCCAAGAGCATGGAGTTTCTCTCCTGCAAGGCTGCTGCATTCAGGTTGTGCATGCAGGAGTGATGGCATGAAAATCTGGTCAGAGTTGTAGAGGGAGTGATTTTAATGTACAAAGTGTTCTAGTGTATGTAACCCTGCTTTTTAAGTAGCTCCACCTCCTGTGAAACAGCAGTGCAGCTCAGAACCCATTTCCTTGGAAACACTTCATTGCCAGCAGCTGCCTGGTTCTTTCCTGGTGTAAAAGGGGCTGTGGGTATTTGGGAAGTATGGCGGTGGTTTAGGTTCCCTATTTTTTATCTTAAGTGTGAGTTCAGGGACTGACCTGCAATACAGTACAAAGATGAGCTGTAAGGAGCTAGTGCAGCTGATGTGGGACCCTGTATATGTACTACAGTGACCTGCTTTTTGGGAATCTAACTGCTGTGGATCCTTGGAGCAGAGGAGCTGGTGTGTCCTGTAGGGAGGCAGTGCATCAAAGTAGAGAAGAGTATTTTGTGTATGAATGGGACATAACCACCCCATTACCTCTGTGCAGGCTACAAATCCTTTACAGCTGGGATGGGCTTTTGACTGGTTTGAATGCAGTGGCCAGTGGAGTGGACCCTTATCCCTACTTGAATTAGAGAGACAAATTGGATATGAGTGACATCAGAAAATGTGTTATCTAACTGACCTTTAAATAATATTATTTAACAGCAGTGACAAATGCACTGACAAACATTTGGGAAAAACCCTAAAACGTAAGCAGTAACCATATTACTTAAATACAAAAGGGAAATGCAGAACTGATGTTCAGAGTCTGTTCCCTGTGTCATACACCCGTCCAACTGATGCAATTCCCATGGAAGTCTTGGCAGTACTTGTTACATTCTACCCCAAGGGAGGTGACCCTTGCTTCACTGAGAAGCGGAAAAAAAAAAATCCCTTCCAGATTCAACAGCGCAGTTCCAGTTTGACCACGTCCTTTTAACGACTTGCTGAGCTCTTACATGTTTACTTACCCAATTCCTGCGTAATGAAAATTGGCAAAACTCTTTAGAGAGAGCCCATGACTGTGCACTTACTGAGCAGCATCAGACTGCTGAGCAGTGCCTCTTCTTTTGACAGCTCACATGATGCTGGGACTTATTTCCATATGCTGGAGCAAAGAGAGATCTAAGGCAGAGAGGCCCAAATGGAACAGGGAGAAGCTGCTACCCCTTGCCATGAAAAAGCCATCCTAAATAATTTGTATGGGATTAGAAAGGTCATACTGTGGAGTAAGTGTAGTCATCACTGACAGCAGTTCTTTCCTACCAGTGTGAAGGAAGAGAACATGTTCTTGAAGCCTGTGCCATCACTAGTAAGGGATTGGTTGGTCAAAGTGAGGTTTATAGCTGTTGCCTTACAAAATGTAAAGGTCAAAACTATGGGGAGAGAGAGTGGGAGACTTGTTGCTATCTCAGTCTGTTTGCAACACTGATGATAATGGAGTAAGGAGAAGGAAAAAAAAATCTGAAATTTGACTCTGCATATTAGCACAACAATCAGAACTTAAAAAAATTTTCTTCATACTTTTTCCCAGATGAAAGTGATGGAGAACTTTAAATGAAAGCAACTGAAATATGATGTAACTAAAACTTCTTTCATGTCCTGCTCCCCAAATAGACATTGCAAAATGTCACAGGGCCATGTCTCTATCTTCTTTCTAATTACTTTGTAAGCATATGTAGTGTGAAACACCTCTACAAAAATCAAAATGTGAATGCTGTGCACCCTGTCATGGTTTTGTTTGCACACAAGGAAATAGGAGCTTACACTGGGAGCTTTGCTACTGTCCTCAGTCCTTGAAGCAGGTTTCCTTTCAGCTGACATCTCTTGATGCTGCTTGATGAATCACATCAGGTCCATTGGCAGAGAAACTTTTGCAAAAGTATTTCAGATATGGAGAAGGAAATGGATAATGTGGTAGGCTCAGAGCACCTGAGGGGGTTGGCTTAGTTTTAGGAGCCACCCAAATATTTGCACCTCTTAGGGATTTAAAAAATATGTGTCTTTTTCATAGTGCCAAGGAGACTGTGGCAGCATTTCAGAGGGATCCAGGTGAATGAGGAGTCCTCAGGACTGGGGTCACTGAGGGTGTGGCAGTGGGATCTGCTGGCTGCCCCAGTGGAGCTGTGGGTGCAGGGGGCTGGTTCATCACAGGGTGCTGCCACCTCAGTGTAGAAGTGCCAAATGACAAAAGGGGTCTTGCAGCCTCCAGCAAAATGAGCATGAGGACAGGAGAGTGATGGAGCAGTGAGGCAGAAGAGGAACAACATAGAAGGCCCACAGGAAAAGCAAGTGAGGTATTTTCTGTCTGGATATACACTGTGGTAATTGGCAACAGCCTTTTGAGATTGAACAAATCCAAATACTGAGCATGATAGTGGTTTTGAGATCGCTCTTGTCCTAATATTAAACTGTTGTTTTTTTTTTTTTTAATGAAACCCTCTATTATAAAAACAGATTTTGCTTGCCCTGCCTCTGGGATAACTGCTGATATACTAAACTTGGGACAAAGAAAAGGACTTGCATTTCATTTAAAAAGTGCTAGATGGGAGATGAGCATAACAGAACCCAGGTTTGCTCAAAACCCAGAGCACTCAAAAATGCAGCATGTCCTCTGCTTGCCTATCCTCCCTGTTTTGATATTCATCCACAGCTCTATATTCCCTACTGGTATCATTTTGCCAAATCTAAAAGCTTTGGCATTGCAAGACTACCAATGATGCACTAGGACTCTAAAATGAATCGTTATTTTTCGGCTGCTCTGAAAAGACCATAAACTAAACCTCTTTCTCCATATATTAAGCTCAGCTGCTGCTTCCCTTTCTGATCTAATCTGCAATAGGTGGTTGTCATATCCTGAATACTTCTCCACCTGGGTCTCTGTGGTTTCCATAAAAAGTCAGGCATTCTTACAGGAGAAATGCAATATGCACATAAATCTAGCATCCCATTTTTTACAGAAGGCTGAATCTTTTATCATTAGTCCCATGACAAAGCCTGAGTAGTTGCAGCAATGTTCCCTCAGAGATCAAGCCCCACAAACTTTGCACTTCCTGGAATAAACACCACAGTTAAAATGTGAATCTATTTCTGCGGCCGCTGCAGTGTCGCTGCAGTGAAGAACAAGCAGTGTTACTGATTCAGCTGAAATGCTTCTTGCAGAGCAAGCATCAAAGCAAGGCTGTTTTATCAGTTTACATACTTTGAGCAGAGAGTTTATTTCTTGTGTAATCCTCCCTGAGGCGCTCCGGTGGCTGAGCAGAACCCTTGCAGAAACGTCTGCTTCCTGCTTTGTAAATGTAATTTCTGCTCCCTTCCCTCTGTTTTTGGGCTGACTTCTGTGAGTTCTTTCTATGTGCTGTTGCTGAATGTTAGAGAGATCTGTTTTATGAAGAAAACATGGATTTGGGTTTTTAAAGGATTCCTGGCTTTAGACAGAAATGTCTGATTTGCTTTGAGATCAGCTTCATCTCACTGTGAAAGTGAGCTGAAACAAGCAGGCTGGAACAAGGGGTGATTTTTCCCATGTGCTGGGATCACACCAGAACTGAAAGCTACTGTGTGTTGTTCAGCTGCAGGTCTGCAGCACTGCACTTGAGCCATCTGTTCCTCAGGCCCTGTGGCTGTGAGAGTGCCTTGGTAAAATCAATGAGCTGTGAGCCATGTGAGATAGTTCTGGCTGGAAGAAATCAACCTGACTTTAGAGAGTACACATTAATGCAGGGCTCCTGCAGCACCATGCCCTTGGAGAACTCTCTCCTCCTGTTTTTGTGCTCTCCTCCTGGTATTGAGATCACATGTTATAAAGGTAGCTTACACTTTGAACCAATAGTGAGGACTGTAAAAAGCAGCTTATTAGTTGTATCTTTTCAATTATTCCAGTTCAGGGAATCTTCCGTGTGTGAACTTCATGGGAGACCTACCAAGGGAAAGACACATCTGTTTTAGGATATGGGTGAGGTGGGTTTGTTGCTTTCAAGGGTAATAAGACTGTCCTGGGTAGGAAGCCCATTGCAGCTCCAGCAAAGCAGGTAATTATCCCCTGGTAATATTCAGAGGTACTGAATGGCTGGATGTTTCTGCTGCTTAGAGCAAAACCTGGGCAGTGCAGATTGAGTCATGCTAAGAGATGAGCTGCAGCACAAAGAAGTGTCTATCTCCTGTTGCTTTCTGTCCCATGTCCTGCTTCCAAAACCAGGTTGAGATTCTCCTTGGATGCTTTGGTTTACACACAATTAATGTAGTGGCTCCCAGGTAACAATGATGCTGCCTGAACTGAGAAATAATGTGAGACCTGCTATTGACTTGTTTTCCTACTTGTGTTGAAGCAAGACTTGTGTTTGATGGTTGGACTTGTTGATTTTAAAGGTCTTTTCCAACTTTAAAAATTCTAAGAAACCCAAGCCTTTGGTTGCTGTGGGACTCGATCATCAGGCCCCTCTGTCTCTGCTGATGATGGACTCAGGAGGTGGGAAGAGTCCTTCATCCCCCTTCTTGATCTGGGGTCTGTTTTCACCTCTGCTGTTCTCACCCCTACTGCCACCTGTGCTGTTTCTCTTCCAAACGAAGCTGCCAACATCAGCTTTTGTTGTGCTGGCTAAGCCCAGGTGGCAGTTTTGAGGAGGGAGAACAGGTACAGCAATTCTTTTTTTGAGACAGTTTGTTCCTCAGCACAGGAAGTTGTAAAATTGCTGATAATGAGTTAGTTCACTCATACCTGATGCCAGAATTTACTGCCTTCTGTCAAGGCAATCCTTAGTGAAAAGGAGCAGTGATGAGTAAAGCAAGGAGTTGTCAGTTCTCTTTCAGTTCAGTGGACCTTCTTTTTCCTAGAAGTTGGTTATCTTCAATCATTTCCACTAGAAGACTAGTCAGTCTTTATCGATGTTGGACTCTGTTATTTTTAGTAATTAACAATACTTCTCCAGTGCCATTTCTCTCTTGTGGTTTCTACTGACCAAATGCCAAGGGTTATTTTCTGAGCTGTTGTAAATTGTTGACATTTCAGCTCCTGTATTGTTACTGAGACCTTCTGAGAATTATTTTCTAAATGCGTTTCCCAGCTTGATGCTAATGGTATATTTACTTCTCGAGATGTAAGAAGGTATGTTAGTCCACAGAAGAAAACATCCCAAGACTGAAATATGATTCCTGGAACTAAACAGCCATGCTACTTTTATGCTTATAGTTTAAATCAGATGAAGTTATGGACAAGTGACAGGATGTCTCTTGTTTCAGTGTTTTGGGATTTTTTTGCTTTCAGCATAGAAAGACAAAGATTAATTTTGTTGAGGAGTTTCCTATTTCATGTTCTTAACATACTTGTGGAAAAACAAATGATCCTAGAGGGTGGGTTTTGGTGTTAATTCCATTTTCCTGTCTTTGGTTCTACCCAATATCTCTGGAACATCAGGAGTTATGTCATGGCTGCAGGGAGGACAGTTCATGGCTGTTTCTGGTTGCAGTCATGTTCAGGAATCCAAACAGTATTACAGGACATGCTGGAGCACAGATTATTTGCAACAAGGGCACATTGACCCAAACATTGGTTTTTGTTACCACTTTTAATCTTTGTGGGCATTTTTTTGGTGTGACCTTGGCTATAAAATGGTGCTAGTTCATTCCCCCCCTGATCTGTGGCTTTCCTCCTGAGGCTTGCACTGGGGGTCATAATTACATTGGCTGAAAGACTAAAAAAGGGCAGATGTTGTAAGGAAGTGTCTCTGCAAATCCATCTCTTGCCAGGGTCCTGTATCCTCTCTCCACAGGGTATCAGTTAAAGCTTCATGGAAGCAGGAAGTGTCTTGTGAAATGCATAACCCTGACTCTAAATGCCACTGCTTTTCTATTCACCTACACCTGTTGGGGAAGAGGGCTTGGGGAACATGAGGGCAAAATCATTCCAGACACTCATTCTGGTGGTCTCCTTGCTGCCTAAAAGAGCCCTGGATAAGCTGTGAGAGCAGTGCAACTCGTTGTGACTGTCCCCTACATCTTGTCCCCTCTTTCTTTCTACCATTGGTTTTAGATTGATAAAGAATTGTTCTTCAAGGCAGATATCCCAAATAAAGGTTTTTCAGCTAGACCCAAAAAACATCAGTCTTTCCAACCAGGTTCTTGCTGCCCCAGATTTGCTGTTGCAGTTCTATTTACCACTCTGCCTTTGGGGTGATAAAAGGCAGTGAAATTGTAATGCCTACTTTAAATTGTGCTATGTTGATTTGGTAAACACAATGTATGTAACTATACCCAGGGCTATACTTGATAGGATACAATCTAGGAATTCAATTTTTAGACACCATAATATGTTGTCTTCTTTGCTCTTATTCCTTTTTACTTAAGCAGGAGCTTTAGAAGACAATTCTTAAAATAAATATGTGTGGCTCTTTGTGTTACTGAGATAAAAGGGTTAGAGGAATTCTTAGGTTTAGAAGAAGTTATAGTATCCTTGGCTGCTCTGAGGTGTCTGAAGCTGGGTTCTGCTCTAGTTCTCTCCTTTTCAGTGTGTTCATTAGAAGTAGAGACAGAACAGCCTGCCACTGGGGGAGAGGAAAATCTGCTGTCACTCCGGCAAACTCTGAGAGACTCTGGGTCCTCCTACGAGCTCTCACTGGGTCCCTGTAGTTGGTTTATACTTCTAAACAGGAATATCCAGCTATGTTGCAAGAAGTGAATGGTTCTTCACCCTTAACAGTCTGCGCAGATAAGGAGTGTTTGCTACCAGAGAACCTGTTTTTCCAAGTAATGAAGTAAAGCCAACTGGATTGGTGATAAGGGCTTGCTTTTCCTAGCAGGATTCATCCCAGGAGAGCGTGGTGCAAAGTAGTCAACAGCTCTAACACTGCTGCAGCAGAATAACCCTTCATCTGGGGTGCTTCCTGGCCTGTGAGTACTACAGAGATTTTTTGGAGCCTCTGAGAATGGCTTTTTAGATGGAGTCATTAGATGTGGTGCAAGTAATTTGATGGTAGAATTTTAGTAGCGTGTGTGCATGCTATACTCTGGTTGAAAAAGGGATACGATCCTTATTATTGCACAGGGAGTTGAAATCCTCCTAAATGTGCCTTGCATATGTTTTTAAGAGAATTAAATTGCAGGACTGGATTATCCCATGGAGAATACATCTCTGCTCAGAAAACAAATTGGGGTGTAATGTTACACATACTGTAGATCTTGAGTATGTAGAGTTTGTGCCTCTCGTGACAAGCCTGTTCAGTTATGGGCAGCTTTCTGAATAAATCTCATTATGTGTGCCACCAGAGCCACATGCTTCTGTGGTTACATTTGCTGGGTTGTGCTGATATAAACCGAAGCAGGATTTGTCTGTGTAAAAAGAAAATGTGTTTGTATCTAATCAAATTCCACCTTGTTTTATACTGCTGTTCAGCTCTAGTGATTCCTGCAAAGATATGACTAACATCAGCATTAGCTTTGCTGCATGGTTTTGCAGGAGCAGAGCAAGAATCTGCCATTACTCAATGCAGAATTTCTGTCACTGGCAAAAGTTGTTATATTCATGAAGGAAAAGGCTTCAGTTAGAACCTGATTGTGTTTCTGTTGGTTTTATGTTTTCCGTGATGTTCCGAGCAACACAGTTCACAGAATTAACTGTCCCCTTTAATGGAATGTGAGTGTGAAGCTGCTGAAAGCAGCTGAAGGACCAGGATAGCTGGGAAATCTGCAGCCTATTGGCTGCACTAACAATGCTGAGAAACATCTGCCCTGCCAGTCTCTCAGTTCTGCTGGTTCCACTTCATTATTTAGAGCAGAGAGCACACTTGAGTCTGGCTTTTTTCTTCCTTGGAGAGTGGATGCAGTAGCATTTTTCTGATGATTTGTACAGATAAGGTAGTGATTCCAAGTGTGTCTCATGATGCAAGAATTGCTTTTGGAGACTTTCAGATAATTAAGTGCAGAACACAAAATTGTCTTGCTATTTCATCAATCAGTGTAAAATGCTGCCTGTGATTAACATCTCCATTAAAAGTACTCTCTTGAACTGCTCAAAAAAAATGTTTCAAGTGTGACATATTAATACATTAAAAAGAAAGTACTGAGTGGTCCAATGTAGTGCCACTGTCAGTTTGCAGTTTTGGTAGTTACAGTGTAGATAAGGCTGGGGATAGTGCTGGACACCAGAACTACTTTTTTTTCTGTAAAGAAGCAAGCATGTGGAAAATAGATTATTTTTCTGGTTATAACAACTCCTATATTTATAGACTTTGTGCAGTGGAAACTAAAGCTGTTTGTCAGACTGAATGAAGAATAATGAAATGCATACATCTGAGAGTAACATGACATTCTATAATAATTTATTAAATATTTCCAATAAGCCATATACAGATGTGTAACATCCATTAGAGGGCAGGAGCTCAGGGCTTTCATTCCCTGGCTAGACAGTAATCTTTTTGCTTGGAACAAATATTTTGAATGTTCCATTTTGTTATTGGCTCTAGGGGTGACTTTCTTCCCTGATGCTACTGTTGTAAAGACCACTCAGTGTCAGTCTGTAGAGTTAATTAAGGAACAAAGCTACTACAGAAGACAGGAGTCAGACAAGAGTTTATATGTTGTATATTTTAAGCACATGCACCAAGTAGGGCCCTTCAGACAATAAAATGTGCTGAAGTGTCATCAGTCACACAACTTTGCACATCTCCCAGAATGGCTCTTGCAGGTCAGCCTGTATTGCTCTGGGGAAGCACTGACCTCACCAGGTTACAAATACAATCTGCTCAAAGTGAACCATGTGACAAGAACACGGCCATGGCTAGAAATGACAGCATAAAAAGGAAAGTTTGTACTCAATTGCTCTGATTTCATCTTTGAGAGGAATCAGCTGTAGATTCTTGCCAGTGTGCTCTCCTGCTCTTCTTCAAAGTAACAGCTGTCCTGTGTTGATGTACTCTAGATGGAGGATGTGACTAGTCATTATTTTCTGGAGTGTGGGATGAGGAAACCCTTAGAACCATTGCATCTTCCCATTAAATTCAAAGTACCACACTCCTGACTGACTTCTCTGAAGTCACCCATGTACTAGGCTGGCTCTTCAACAACTGAACAAGCTCTTCATGCACTGGTTGCCTGTATTGGAGCATTCATCATGGACAAAATGCTGATAGTTTGGAAAATTTAGCACAGGACAACAAAATAAATGGTGGGTCTAGTTATTATGAGAATCATGAAAGGCTTGTCTCATCTGAAGGCCTAGTTCAGAGCCTGATGATACCAGGCCCTTATTGGTTCGTAATAACATGCTGAATCTTAGCTGAATCACAGCTGAGGAGCTGTATCATCCCTTGGATTTGTCACCCCTTGGATTTGTTGATCTAATCCAGCATGAGGTTTGTTTTACAAAGAAAATGCAGGTGAGGCTTTGACTTGGATAACTGAATGTTGGAGGGAGCATTACTGGCTGGAGTGTCCCCCTGAGGTGTCAATGAGAGAAGACATCAGATATTTCATACAAAAAGCTATGGTGACAAATAACCATGGGAACATTTGAGCCTGCCAGGTGGTGCTAATAGTGCCTTCCCCCCTATCTTGCATTATCACAGCCCCTGTGTGGTGGGGGGAAAGCAGGGGACCAGGCCCCAGGACAGCTGCAGGGTGTGAAAGAGCTCAGTTCTGTGAAGCAGCTCAGTTCTGTGAAGCAAAGGAAGGGTTTCATGGCATTGCTGTTCCTTCTGCATCCAGGCTCTGGAATGGGCCATGCCCAGAGGATCAAGGCCATTTTTCCAGCAGCAGCAGAGAGGAGGGGTGATCGCTTCGCTCAGGGGTGTTCACTACTGTCCAGGCTTGCAAGAATGGCTTATCCAAAACCTATGTATGTATGGGAGCACGTAGGGGGGGAAGAAACCAAATTTAATGTCTTGGGCATTATTAGATGAGTTAAAAGAACTACATTCCTCATGTGCCTGGTCATGTTAATGAAGTGTATTATCAGGAAACCTGGGCATCTCCAACCCATTCACTGGCAAAAGAGCTCTCATTAAAGCTGCAATCAATTACAGAAGTGCCATGGATGTTGAAAATTAATTTCATTGGGCGTTGATCTCCAAATTTTTCTTCTTTGCCCAGAAGGAGAATGTATCAGAGTAGGGTAATAGATTTATAGAAAAGAAGCAACTATGAATTAAAGAATTAAGGTACAGCTCTCCTCAGATATAGGACAGCTGACAAATTCAACAGGAAGAACACACACAGGACTGAAGGTGTGCCAGTCATGAAGCCATCAGGAGAGCTGAAGAATAGGATACTTTAGAGGGTGGACACCAAAGGTGCAGGGAGGTGTCTACAGGAAGGTATATAATTCAGGAGAAGAGCCTAGATGGGATAGGTTAGGGAACCACTCAGGTTTCAGGCAAGACACCAAGAGCAGGTGCTGGTGAGGTAGTTTAAGATGCCACCAGTGGAAAGATGTGGTATGAAATGTCCACTACAAGGAAGAGTTCTGCTGCTGACCCTGGCTATTTTCTTAGCAACAAATTTAGTGAAATCTAGTTACACTTGCTTGGTTTCCAGGTAAAATTTTGTGTTTGAGTTTGGGAAAAAGAAGAGTGTTGGTTACAGGCTGTATTTTCTCCCCTGCCAGTCTTCCATGCACACATTTCCTCCTGCCTTCAGTAAGTGAAAGCTTTGGAAGGCTTTCTCCTAATGTGCACAGAATCTTTGGAGCTTTAGGAGTTTGTCTTGTGCAAGGCACATCAGCCTTTGCAACATTAAACCAACGGCTCCAGCTCAAGCAGAAATGTCCCACTGCATTGGTTCCAAACATTGCAAGAGGCTAACTTCAAAGTGCTTAAAAATGGAAAATTTATAAATAGTTGGACCTGGGAAAGACCTACAGGGACAGAAAGGAGAAAGGCATTTAAGGAAAGAGCTGTTAAAGTAAGACCTCAATTTCTCTGTTTAGAAGAAGCCAAAATTTCAAGAGGGAATTGGTCTTGGATTGTTTTGGATTAGATATTGTTTCTAATTATTCTATTCCTTGATATCTATGTCCAGAGAAAAAATCTGTTTAAATCTTCTGAGTGATATTAGAAAATAAACATTTCAATTTGATTTGAAGGAGTTAAACAATGTGGTCACACTTGAAGACACTATATTAAAGTGCTGACAGATGTCCAGGCCCACTTTCCTCCAGAATGAAAGCCCTACTTGAATAAAACCTGAAAGGTTGTTGCCAGATCTCTTGTTTCAGCCTTCTTTCATTACACTTGAGGTTCAGGTTTTGTATAAAACTTGGCGGAAACCTGAGAAGCACAGTGAAATCCAGGCTATATATGACAAATAGAAATGAGCATGGCTGGGCACTTGTGGCTGAGTGCATTTTGAATTTTTATGACTCTTTGCAATGGAGACTTCCTTTATCAGTTGTGGTGTTCTTTGAAAATTAGTTTCTCTCTTTTTGTCCCCAGAATCAGAATATTTGCAATATAAAATTCAAATATTTTTATTCCTGTTGCAATATTGTACCTAAAGCTTTCAGCACAAATAGTTTGCTTCTCTTTCATTTGTTTCTCACTCAAAGTGGAAACTTTTTGCTATATTTGCTTCAAAGCAGTGGTTTTGAAGTAAAATCTTGATTATTTTGGTATGGATGCTCATTCTAAAAACATGGTTAAGCTGATATGCTTTGTTCATGACTATACAGGGTCCTACAAAGAAATCTATATCTTCTACTGTAACTAGAATCTCTCACACTTTTTCTGCTGTATGGCTTTATAGCAAGATCTTATCAGCAGAAGCTGTGCTCTTGTCTGCCTATTATCTTCCATGAAATCCCTGACTGAGGTTTATTGATCCTTGACTCCTGTTCCAGCCCTGTCAGGAGCAGGGCCTCCATTTATTTGGAGTGCTCCTAGCCATGGAAGAGGCAGGTCTGGAGAACTGTTCCTAAGCAGTTACAATGCTGTGTGTTAAATTAGCTGCCACATCCTCAGCTTTTGCCCTGAGTGAAAGGTATTTGCAACACCTCTTTCTGCAAGTGTGGATTAGGTACCTCAATACGTGCTCTGTTCCTTGGGGAATGCAGATGACATGTCCTTTTGGAAGACAAGGTAATAATCAGTGAAGTCAGGTAGAAAGCTTGTTTTATCTGCTGAACAAAAGGGTGTCTCAATGACTTTGTTACTGCTAAATACCCCAAGGACAAGAAACACAGGCAGAACGCTGTGGCAGGGAGGTAAAGCAGCTGAGAGCAAGCCTAGCCTTTTCTACTGATCTGAAATAATCTTCAGGTGTTTGTGATCTATCTGAGAGTACACAATTCTAAAACTATTGCTGGGATGGACTGGGGGCCCTTGCTGTGATACTGCACCAAATCACTGTGGGATGTCTGCAGTATGTGATTATCTCTGTGCCACCTTTTATTAAGACTGCAGAGTCTCTGCTCTTCTGAGATGAAATTTTCCCTTGGCTGTCTCAAAAGGCTTAAGCACAAAGCAGGCTGGGTTGAAGAACACTTTATCCTGAGGTGAACTGTGCTCTCAGGAAACGCCCTGTAATTGTACCCAGCCCGCACTGGGTTTTGTCCTGTTGCAGTGATGTGTGTCTATGTTTTAGTGTAACTGGGTGAGGGCTGTAAGATGTGTAAAAGTTGGTAATGGAACACTTACAGAGGAGGTGGGGGTGCAATTATTTAGCAGTTTTGAGAATCTGAGTTGCTTGCTCTCAGGTATTCACTTGCTAGTTTTGAAAGAGAACTATTTCTGCTAGAAATTGTTCTGTTATATAGTTGTTTTAATGCCTGTGCATTCTTAGTACTTTTAAAGAGAAGGGACACAGTCTTTTCTTACTTTTCATTCACTAAAGTCTTACTTATAATTGTGGAAGACTGGTTGAATCATGAACAGGTTGGGGCTACTCCAGTACAGCTGAATATCTACAAGTCGACACGTTTTCTGCAAATCCATCCACAGGAATCCTAATAAATGAGATATCTAAAAACTGTATCTAAAAACTCTGATTCCTGACTGTAAAGAGAAGAAACCCAACTGTCAGTCAATAGACAGAGAAAAGGAATATTGACAAAAGCAGGGAATTAAGCAGAAGCAAATTTCAGTATTTGTCCTGTAGAGAAATGTGGATGCTCATGTGAGGAAAGGGGTTCCCAGCTCAGTGAGGCTGATGGTGTGGGGGGGACATGTGCCTTGGAAAAGGAGCAGTGCAGACATCTGGGACCCAGAAATGGGATCCAAACTGGGGAAAGAACTGAGTCTGAATGAGTTTTGATACCTCAGTTCTTGGGGCTATTCACTGGTGCTGGTAGGGAGCACCTGCAGGCATTCATGTAAGAAGATGTTATGCTGAGTAATTAAATAAAAACTCAGTGTTTATTCCTAACACATTTCAGTTATACTTTATCTATTACTGTTATTTTGGAAGTACTGTAATGCTAAACCATGCTTGAAGTTGTTTTAAACTTAAAAACACAACCCCCCCAAAAAAATTCTTGATGGCAGTGCATTACCTAAATTTACTCTTGTGTTGAGCATTTTAAATTTGCTTTATTGCAGCTTTACTGCAGTTTTATTTTTAGTTAGTTCCTAGTGAGAATAAATAAATAAAAGGCCATATCCCAGATTTCTACACAGGTTATTTTAGACATATTTTTTTCCTTTGCTGCATGTAATAACTCCTGAGTAATGTTGTAGGTACTGCAGAAATAAATAGTGCATGTTTAATTTTAGAGGAACTACATAAATATGGCAAAATAACTGGAAAGCAGCAGAGGAAAAAAGGCTGCTGGTTCAGATGTTGAAGGCAGAGTAGGTGAGACACTGGGGCTGAGCAGGGAGGCAAAGCCCAGCAGCTTACCAAAACAGGGCTTGTAGGGCATGCCTTTAAACCTTTTTTTTTTTTTTTTTTTTTGTACCTAGGTTGTCCAGGCAGAAGCTAGGCTGAGCCTAATTCCCTGCTCTGGAGGAATGCTGAGCTGCTGTAGGGCATCCCGCAGGCTGTTCTGATAATCCTGCTTTCTGAGAGGAGCAAACATTTTGCAGACATGCCAAACTTAGCTATGTAAATCTCCTTTCAGGAAAGCAAACACCCACAGCAACCATGTATTTAAATTCCCAATCTGAAACCTCCAACACCACTCTTTTTTTTTTAAATTTCATTTTAATTTAGGCAATCATCATGTTGCAAATGGAAGCTATTAAATCTTTGCACAACAGGAGTATCTAAGATTGAAGTTTCTTCTGATCTGTCCCAGCTGCAGACAAAATGCCAATCCTTACTGGAAGATCATTTTTCTAAGCTCCTGTCAGTGAAGCAAATAATGCAAAGAGTTGCATTAAACTCCCTGTCTGAGGAGGTCCTAGAGGAAGTATTGGGAAGCTGGAGAGCCTCACTTGCTTTAAAATGGTCATTTCACTGCACAGACCTCCTGACATGTGTGGAGTAGTATCAGCTTGAAATGTAGTGTCAGAATTTTCCAGGCTTTCTTTTTTTTTTTGTGTACACTGCTTTTGTGTCACTCCTATATAATATTTTTGCTTGGCACCATGTGGTTTTTATACTTCTGCAAATGCTTTGTGAATGTCTGTTCTCAGTGCTTCTTTTGACTTTTTTATCTTTTAATTAACTAACATCTGCCTGCCAAAGCTCTATTTTTGAGGTCAAACCTATTCTACTGGTCACTTTATGGGAATTCATGAAAAAGAATCTGTTGTAAGTCAAACAAAGGATTTGTTTCCTGGTACTGTGATTATGTTCTTGTTCAAAAATTTTGCAACTTTCTTGATGACACTGGTCTGAATTTTCTTTACAGATGACTCAGGGCTTTGCTGTAAATTTTGTACAGATCTAATTGGATAATTTACAAACTGTTCTAGAATAAACTGGAGTCACTTGACCTTTGGGGGTTTATGCTGGGGAAATGATTTACATTTTTGTTTGTAGGGCTTCAGATTAGAGGACGTGCTGAACTTCAGTAGATGTGGAAATAGCTTTTTGAACACTTTAATATGTGTTACAATACTGCAGTAGGAAGCTACTCACAGCTTCTGTAGAAATGAAAGAAAGAAGTTTTTCCATAGTGAGATTCATTGTCTTTTATAAACCTATGAGCTGAAAATTTCTCTCTGCAGTGCCTGACTGGAGCAGGGGCACAGATTGTCATTTCACACTAAAAGACTTGCATTTAGATGGCTGAGGGTGGGGGGATTCCTCTCTGCCTCTGCTGTTCCTGGGTGGAAGGAGGATTTCAATTGCAAAGGAAGAATGATGCTCAACAGGATGACGAAGGGTAGCATTAGGGCCTAGAGTACATTCTGGGCTGATTATTGAAAGCCACAGGGATAAAATTCTGGCAATTTTACTAAGGTAATGTTCTCCTTTTAAGGCCTGGCTAACTTCAGCTGAGCCTAAGGAGGTCACCTTCCAGCTAGAAGATGTCTGTGGAAGGGAAATGGTGCCCTGAAGTGGAGGGAAAAGGTTGTTACCTTGAATAAAAGTGCAATAAGTAGGACTAGGAGTGCCCCACAGCTGACTCCAGGATTTCATGAGTGTGCCGCAGACAGAGGAAGCTGAGCCAAGGTTTGCTCAGGGCAGGCACAGGTTTGAGAGGTAGACCAGGATTTAACAATGATGAAGATGGAACACTAGTGCCCCTCACTTTCTTCTGTCACAGCATGATGAAGTCTACACTTCTACAGTCTGCTCTTTCTGTGATTTAAAATCAGCTTCCTCCACCTCCCCTCCCTCCTCTCTGCTGTCAGCAGTGGCATTTTCCAGATCCCTTCCCAGGGCTTAAATCACATTCTGAGCCTGAGCAGTCCTGGCTCTCGGGCCTTGGATGGAGATGCTGTACAGTAGTCTGTTTTATTTACAGGAATGTGTCTGTAATGAGAAATGCCCTCTAGAATTTCCCTCAAAGAATAGTCTGGCTGTTGATATGTCCTGTTCTCTGGGAGACCCACAGACAGGGCACATGGATGTTACACTGCCCTGGGTGAAAAATATTCCTGTGAATGTAAATTTTCTTCTGAAGTTCTTAGGTATATTGGGATCTGTGGTCACTTTGTGTGGTTTGGAGTGCTGCTCTGTTCTTTGCCCTCTGGAAGAGAGGGTTGTGATTCATAGTGGTTCTCTGGCAGAAATGGTAATGTGTGATTTATAATGGTATTCAGCACACAACAATTATTTCCCAAGTGTTCATTTAAGAAGAAAAAAAAAAATAACCCTAGTAGTGCAGAGGGATGCTTATGCTGCCTGATAGGTTCAAGACAGTCTCCATCATGCCCAAAATACTCTGTGGGTACTGGTGGGAAGATCTGGAAGAGACATGTGGCTTTTCACTGCAAATTTTGACAGAGGCACCCTATAAGCAGTGCAAGAATCCTTGGGAAAAGCTGCAACTCTTTATGCAGCCTCCTGAAAGGACTGGGCAGGCTGTTGGGCTTCCCCCTACCTTGCTCTCCCTAACTGTGGGGAGTGCCTGTGAAATTCAGACCTGAAGCACAGCAACTGTGCTCTAGCAGTGGCTTTGGGCTGGCCTTTGCTTGTGGAAGCTGCAGCTCTTGCTCAGGTCAGACAAAACCAGTGGAGGAGCTGGCTCATAACTCCTGAGCACTCTGAATGCACTGTGAGTTCAGAATTATTATGCACTCTGAGTTCAGAATGTGGCTCCTCCTGCACTGGGATAAAGCCAGGTGTCTTCTTGGATCCATGAGTGGTCTTGGGATAGCTTTGCATCTGACTGCCAGATAAATGGTCTGGGGCCTCTGGACACTGCTTGGGTGTAGGAAGGGCTGCTGCACACTGATGCCTTGGGGTTGATCAGTAAATCCCTTTATCTTGCATTTCTGATAAAATCTCTTTCTCTCTTCACTTAATCCCCTTCCCGTGGTGTGTGAGCTGGTGGCAGAAATGAAATGTATAGGTGCCCTTTACTCTGTCTCCTTCCTGTAAGCTCAGTTGGTGCCAATGCCTCGTCTGAGAGGAACAGACCCCTTGGGGTGAATAAATACCTTTTTAATAAAGGGAAAAAATACTTTACTCTCCCTGGTGCCAAAGGGCTTTGCTTGCAACAGCAGCAGGCAGTCCCTGCCTGATTCTCTGCCAGCACCTCCTTAGCCCAGGGTTTCCTAGAGGGGAGCTTTTGGCTTCAGTATTACTTGCAAAAATAAGGAATTGTGGCCTTTACATTAGGCATAGCAAGTTTCTCTTGTTAAGAATATTTCATTAAAACTTTATCCCTCTGTGCTGCAAACTGCTCCTGTTGTAACAGTGTCCAGATGTGTATTTAAAGTGATCTGTATCCATTGGTTTTGATAACCTCCTTTGGCAACTTACCCTCTGTGCTGAACACTATTCATTATCATGAGAAGTTCTGCCTGAGTGCCTGGGTCTCTCCTGGTTTTTCCTTTGTTTTGGTCTGGATTTTTTTTTTTTTCTTTTTCGTGAGAGGCTCAATAAACTCAAACTTATTCCATGTTGGCGAAGGCTTTAGAGTTACAGTTCTCTGGTTGCAAACAAGTTAAAACAAACCCCAGTCATTTTGCCTTATCTCCCTGGTGAAACGCTGTCTGCAGGAGCTGAATTCATCCTCTTGTTTCTGCTGCTTTAGCTGCTCGTTTTTCCCCTGCCTTTTCCATTCAATGCATCCCAGCCTCCCAGCACAGCACAGTTCTTCTTTCCCATGCTTTGATTGAAACTTCCTCCCGTTTCAGTTGTGCTTTACCAAGAGTACTTTGTCCTGGGCAGTAAAGGAAAGACGCAGCTCCTCGGTGCTGCCCTGTGGAGCCCATGCTGGGAATTCTTGTTCCCATACAATACCAGCCTTCCCGAGGCAGGCAGTGGGAATGGCACACACATGTGATCTGCACCCTGGCAGGCAGTGGCATCACTGGGGCTGGGATGATTGTTCCTGCACCCTCTGGACCTATTTGCATTCATACATACACTGGGAAATTGTAAGGACTTCATGGGAGCTATAACTAATAATGCTTCTCAGGAGGAGGTTCCGGGGAGGGGGGGGGCAATGTTCTTCCCGATTTGGGAGGTTTGCATTTTGTCTTTTTGCTTGCAAATACTTTACATCAGTCTTGCATTTTTGTGTTTTTTTGTTCTGTTGAGAAGGCATATTTTGAATTCTCAGCAGGATTTTTCTTTATGGTACTCTAGAGTCATAGCTGCAGATAAACATTGAATCTTCAGTTTTTAAGTTATCAGCAGTCTTGGCATCTTATTTTCCTTTTCTCCCTAATTATGTGCAAATCTATAAAAGGGGCTTTTCCTGATGTTTCACTTACAATTTTTCACCAGTGGTTGCTGCTACTTTTGACCACTTGCTTCATCCTTGCATGTGAGAGTTTTCTGTGAGAGTATTGGTTTGAATGACCTGGATGTTGACATCCCTCTGGTACTGACAGAGCTGGGTGTACAACCACAATCTGTCTCCATAATGGCATGTATCAATTTCAGGAGAGTCCTTAAATTGGGCAATTTTTGCATCGTCCTATCACCTCACATTTGTGGCTTGCAGATGTGCCAAGGGGAGTTCAGTTCAGCAAACCACATGCTTTCCTTCATCCTTGTGTATTTGTAGAAGTGGGTTTTGTGTGTTATTGTGTCTTACTCTTCTTCTCTGATTAAGTCTTTCTCTTGAAAATCTGTTTATTATGCAAGTGATACCCTCTTGCATTTGTTTTTGAATATTTTTCCATCATTAATTTTCAGTTTTATCTAATACCAGGCCTATATCAGAAAATTCAATGCCTAGGGATGTAAAATAAGTGAATGTGAAGATTTCAATAGTAACTTATAGCATTGAATTGACCCCTTTTTAAATCTTCCCTGGCAAGAAAAGGTGACATTAGGTAGGAGTAGAATTAAGGAGTTATGGTTCTGGCTTATTTGATGCATGGAAGATAAGAATTTCAGAACTTCCCAGATTTCATTATTCTCTGGTCTATCATTTGTCATTCCAAATGGATCAGCATCCTGTCGATGATGCAGTTTTGCTTCGTTATTGTGGGAAGAGCATGAGTCAATATGAGTTCAAGCAGATAAGCAGCACTTCAGTAATGTCAGCAGGCAGGAACAGCAAAAGCTGTTTGTGCCAGTCCAAGGCTTGGCTGAAGACCTGCTCAGTGCTGCTTCCAGCCTCTTGCTGTCCTGAAAGCCAGACTGACCCTTTTCACAGGTTCTTGACATGCTGCCAGTGTCCAAAAATGACCAAAGTACTGACTTCTATCAAGATTTTGTCATCACCAGAAAGGAACTGTTTTGTTAGCAATGGAAAGATTACAAGTTAAAGAATGGACTACCCTTATTTATGGTCTTGCCTTTGCTATGTGAAGTAATTTTCTAGTTTCTTGTATTTTTATTTCCTTTATTTCCAACTGCAGTTGAATTAAAAGTAGGTTAAACAAAAAAAGGCAGTTTTGTTTTCTAATTATTTCAGTATAACCATTACATAATACTCTAAAATATGCCCTAGAGTAAATGGTGCTATTGCTATAAGTCAAATGTCTCTCATACTCTGGAGTGAACCTTTGAGTATCCAGTACAGGAGAGCCCCAAAAACCTCATGGAGCAGGGAGGAGGAAAACTGGGAAGAGAAATCCTTGGGTTGCCCATGCTAATGGCCTCTACCTTCTGCGTGCTTTACAAAATGGTAAACTCTGTGCATGCTTTTTTCTAAATGACAAAGAATCTGACCCTTTAATCCTCTTTTTCTAATTACCTTACATCTGTACCTTGCTTGATTTCAGTCTTAAGGCAGCAAAGCTTTTTAAGCACGTTAAATAGTCTTCCTTAATCAAATCCTTGGGTTCTAATTCAAATACTCCCAGAGGCCTTCCTTTTCTGGTTTGTGTTTCCACATTTCCAGACAGAAGAAGCAAAACATGGTAAAATTTTTGCCTCCTTGGCATGACTCACAGAAACCTCTTATCAATGTTTGGAAGCATTTGGGCTCTTTTCCTCTGAGTAGTGGCAATAAAATTTGTCTGATATGTAGGTACAGTCAGGACAGAGCTTTCCATAGGGCTCAGGAGCTGCTGCTCACACTGCTGAGTGTGCTCCAGGGTGAGCAGCTGTGTCCCCCTGCCCACCCTCACTGCTGGGGGGCTCCCCAGGGCTCTCCACCTCCTACTGCCAATGAACAGCACCTTGCATATGCAGCCACCTCCCTTTCTTCCTCTTCCAAGGCAAAGGACTTGAAATCTGACTATGTGCTTTTAGTTTTTTTTCACGCCACTTCAAATCTACTGCAGGAAGTTGATTTGCTGTTTTACCACACAGAGTTTGTTCCCACCATCCTCCTGTGACTGTGCCAGCAAGAGGCAGCCCCTCTCCTGCTCTGCAGCACCTCCAGCTATATTTGGTGCCAGCCTGGGTTCTGATAGACTTTGTGTGGTTCTCTCTGTAGACAAGTGTCAAGCACATTTAGCCTGTTCTGCCCAGGTATGACCCTCCCACACCCCTGCCCTTCCTCATCATCTCTGTCCCTGCTTTCCTTCTCCAGCTAATTTGCTCCTAAGACTTGCACCCATCCACACACAAGAATCCCAGACAGGATGCACAGGACTCCTGGCCCTTGCAAACAGTTCTTGTTTTGCCTCTGCACTAAGCAACATTTCCCCCATCTTCATCTCTGTCTTCTCTACTGAGGCTGCAGGGCAGAGATCCCTTCTCTCTTTTCAAAGATGATTGTGGTTTTGGCTGAGCCCTGCAGGCTTCTGCACAATACAGAGTAATATTTGGTATAATTTAGTTAACTGTTAGTATTCTCTTGATGTGATGCAGTCTATGCTGAAATTTTTGTGTTGCTTTTGCCAAAAAAAACCAGTGGTACTAGAGAGCAGCCCCATACCTGTTAAGAGGGGCAGTTCAGGTAATGTTGAAGAGTGTGTCATGATGTGCAACATATTCCTTCTACGGTAAAGCTGGGTAATTTATATGCCTATAGAACTCCCTCTATGAGGGTCTGTGTGCTTTTAAAGGGAACTTTATCATTCTGCTCAGATTTTATAGAATTGTATGGGTGTTATTCAGATTTAAAATTTTATTGGTCATCTTCATTGTGACAGAAAATTGAGTTTTGCTTTTATTGGTTTATAATGGTGGCTGGTATATGTCATACCACTCACAATAAAAAAAAACCAAACCAAACATAAAAAGACCCAACAAAAAACAAAGTCTACTTTAAAGCAGGAGACTCTGCTGTATTTCATATTTCCACTACCCCAAGGGAATAGCTTAACATTGCTTTACTGCTTTTGAAAGAAAAGTGTTCTGGCTGGATTTGGAACTGAGGTGGACTGTTGTATCCCTATTTCACATTAAAGAAGCTGAACTGTAGGGAAGAGCTACTTCTATGCTTGTCACAAATCTGTGGCAGAGAGCCACGGGTTATGAAGTGCAGATGAATACTGAGAAAGTTTCTCTCTAATAAAAAGTGTGGAACCAATTTCACTACCTCTCTGTCCATAGAATGGCCAGTGGGCATACAAGACAAAAGGCATCCTGAGATAATTGATACAGATGAAAAGAGCACCAGGAGTGACAATGGCATGGGAGACATGCCCTACATCTGAGAGACATGGTGCATACCCAGATTTGCAGGCTGCAGCTCCAGAGTAATTCTTATTTTCCCCCTCATATTCAGATTCCCTTGTTCACCTTGGGTCCTGTTTCATCTTGTGCTGGTTGAGAGCAAAGTCCTGGCTGAAGGCCACAGGGCAGGTTTCATCCTTCACCTCCCCAGCCACTGGCCTCTGGGGTTGAAAGGAAGGGGCTTTTTCCCACTAGTATCCTCTTTTCTAGAATGCAGTTAGTACCCTCTTTTCTTCTCTGGAAGCCAGGCAGGCTTGGGTTATCTGTATTTTTATGATATTTAACATGTCAACTCTGCATCTCAGCTGGAAATTTGAAGTGTAACCGTGATATTATCACAATCACCACAGGTAAATGGGCAAAGGATTCTTGGCTCAGCCGAGGTTTCCTCTTCAGTTTGGCCACTGCCATCCCCTGTGTGTGTTCTGCTGCCATAATCTTGCCTGAGCACGTCACAAGTCCCCAGAGTTTATTTTTGAGATTGATCAAACACATCATTACATTACTTTGGCAGGTTAATTGAAGGAGCTACATGAGCTCAGGCAATGAACATGAGTTAGGATGAGCTGAATGCTAATCCCCCCCGTGTGTTCTGAAAGCTCCTCTCAAAATCAATAAGTACACAGTTATTTTCCCCTTTTAAATAAATATTGCCACAAAGAGCCCTGTCCTTGCAGGTATAGGCAGTGCTTCTTGGGCAGTTGTGTGAAGATATCTTTTGGAGGAGGACACAAAAGGGCAAACAATAAACCCAAAGGAAAACACTTTTATAGAGCAAATCAGATTAAAATCAAGCAGGTTGTGGAGGAAATGATGCCTGGTTTAGTGTACTTTAATTAATCTTCTTTAGGTTTGCATCACTAATTAATCTCTTTTTATGGTCCCCATTACTGCATGCAACTGCATATTTCCAATGTGATAGCTTGTCCTAACTGCTAGCATATCCTTGTAAAATAAATAAGCAGTCCTTTCTGCCTGCAGTTGTTCTCTGTGGATTTCCAACCTGCCAGTGCCTCTCCTGAAATGCAGAGTAGCTGTGGTGGGAGATATGAGGCTCTGCATAATCAGAAATAACTTTCAAGAGCAATAACTGGAGCTTCTGGCTATTTGAAGGATATGATTCAATAACATCCCTGAACAAAAGACTTGCTTTTGGGAATTTTAACTCTCTTTAAAATTGCCCCTCTCTGATGACTAGTATTTGTGACAGAGTCAGTGTAAGATGACCAGGGCAGAGGATGTGTGATGGCTGTCACCATGGATGGAGAGACCATGATGCAAGTGAGAGTGAACATGGAAATGCCAGAACTGACTCTTCTCTTGGATGTTGCTGTGATAAAATCCATCTCTGTGCAGTTAAGTGTTTGCACAGCCCTAGAAGAACCCAGGCCTGGACAAAGTGCTTTAAAGTTAATTCATTTGCTTTGAAAACAAAACCCTTTGGAGGTCTTGCTTCAGCTACAAATCTATTGGGTGTCTCTTCTTCCACTCCCAGCTGTGGTGTCTGGTGTGAGATGCAGGACCAGACTCAGTCTGTAAGCACTGCAATAATCTAATATCCAAAAGTAAAGGCACTGATGATCAGACATCACTTTAAGCCTACTCTGTATTCATGCCAGCAGATGAATGGGACTGTGGCTGGCCAGTTGTTGGGTTAAAAGGCTTTGATACCCAATATTTTATCAAGAGGGAGGAAATGAGATTGATTAGCCTGGGTAATCTGAATGCAGAAGCTGTATTTAACTGAGCAGTAGGAAAAAGAAGGCTTCCATGTTTCTGACAGGGTCTTAAAGAGGCTCTGCAGGTCCTGAGGAATCATTGATATCTGGCTGGAGGGAAGCTGAGAAAAATTAGTTGCTGCTGTGTGAAGGGAGGCCCTTTCACTGCCAGTGGTGTGCAGCATGCTGCCTCTGAGAAAGAGTGAAGAGGGAAACAAAGCATGTGAGTGAGATGCATGACAAATTAAACCTCTGGATAACCCCATGTCAGTAAATCACTTGCCTCAAACACCAGTACTTCATTCTTCAACATGCCATGAAATTGTGTAAAAGCAGGGCTTCACATCTTGTGTGTTTGAAGCTGAAGCTTTACTTAAATGCAGAAAATAGTGGATCTTGGGAAAACTCTGCATGGCCATTCCATACCACAGGGTGTACCCAAAAGTGGTGTTGGAGTCAAAGCATCCCATGGTTAATGTGGAAGTGGGGAAATACCTATGCTATGATATTTGGGTACATGGAAATTTGGGAATGTTATCTTGAATCTCCACAGAAAGTCAAACCAAGCTTCATCCACATGGGACCAGCCTCAGTTCTGTACATTTGTGGCAAGCTGGGAGGTTTCTGTGCAATGTAAGGTCCCTTTCCAGACCCTCATACATGAAAGAAAGCATTTAATTGTACAAAATTCTTTAGTTACTAAATAACCAAGATAACTGTTGCTAAACAGTGACTAAGGGTAATGCAGCATTCCCAATTAAATTATTTATGTTCTGGAATTGGGCCAGAAAGAGCACTTTGGGCAATCTTTCCTCTGCCTCCCTGTGCTGTCCCCACTGCACAGCCCCCCAGAGACCTCAGGCCAGATGCAGCCCATGTGTTTGGACAGATTTGCTCCTTTGCAGTTCCTTTGGTAGGCAAGGCAGAAGTGGAGAGGATCTCTGTGTGCACATATATTTTCAAGCACATGAAGGAATTCAGTGTCTTTGTTAATGCTGTTTTATTAGAGGACTTAAAACACAATGATGAGCTCTCAAATAGGCTCAAAAATGCAAATACTTCTGCCTCTTGCATCTCTTTGTGACAGTGGTTACTCAGAAGTCTTATGATTAAGGCAGAAAAAACGTGGCTCCCAGCTGAAGCTGAATTGTGGTGTAATACTGCTGCACACTCCTGGGCGTTGCTGCATGGAAACACAGTTCTAGGTAATTGCCTGTGTTTCCCAAATGGTGTTAAATTTCAAATCCAGATGCAAATTCTGGTAATGCCCACTGTCCTTCAGGCTCCAACAGAACCACCAGCTCCAGCCAGTTGTGGCCACACATGAAATCGTGCAAAGAGCTGTGTTCTGTATCTCCTCTTGTTTGAAATGTTGACATTTGGATGTGTTTGTGATGAAGGGATGCTGCCAGGAAAGAGAAGGGGAGAAGTGCATGGGCAGAGTGTTGGGCAGCTGCCCTGCACGACTGGCTGCACTTGTGTGACCCATTGTAGGCAAGGGGAGTTGGGTAGAGGGATATCCCCCCTGTGAGTTCGAGGAAACCGATCTGGGTTTGCTTTATTTCAGAATGAAAGTTTGGTTGTAAACTGGATAAAGTCCACTTTGTGTTTTACCAGTAGCATCCCTGAATCTGCAGGGACAAGGCAAATGGGGGGAAAATGAGAATACAGAGGACTCTTTCTTAACAGAAGTTGTAGACCAGCAGTAAATAAGTGCAGACTGTTTTGGAGGGTTTGGTTTTGTGCACCAGAGGCAAGCTCTCATCCTTAGCTGTCCCTGCCAGGCTGTAAATGAGAGCTCAGAGCTGCTTCTCCAAAGGGTTCTCGAGCAGCCTTCCACCAGGAGTAGCTGGTTGGGGCTGTGCCTGGAGAGTTCTGTGACTCCTGACCTTCAGCTCAGCTCTGGGATTTGTTCTCCTCTCTACTGTGGAAGAAGCTTTGTCTGGTTTGTATTACTCAGTCAGCATGGAAACGTGCACATCTCTTTTTTCCAGCCTGAGACTGTTCTCATCTTTAAGTCTTGCTGAACAAATGAGATATTGTTCACTAGTTCTGAGAGCTGTTTGTTAGTTAAGAAAAAAAAAAATCTCCTTTTTCTCTTGTAGCAGAGAAAGTTAGTTGTAGTAACAACTGGGTTTACACTATCTTGTTTAAAAAAAATTCTAATAAATGTTTAACACATTAACAAAGTCAATACATGCTCCAGCAGCAGTGCATCTGTGTTTCCTGTACTCTTTTTTGAAGCTTGGCATACAAAGTACCATTTAAATACCATGGTGAAAAGGGCAAGCATTCAATTTAATGCCTTTGAAATAATTCTGGAATTAAATCCTGGGCAATATATCTCAGTCGAGCAGTGTTGCATGTAGCCACATGCAGCTAATGAGCCATCAAAGGCAATACTTTAAATCCCATGCATACAGTACACAGATCTTTTATTTCTGCTGTCATAACACAAATCATGAACCTTGATTCTAAATCAAACACAGGTATAGGAAAAAAAGAGGGGGGGAATAGAACAAGAGGGAAAAGGAGGGAGTAGCTTCATGGCTAATTGGAAAGAAATTTGAAACAATGGGGGTTTCTTTCAACACCATTAATCACCTCTGCTGGAACATCCCTCACAACCCAAGCTTTTCTTGTCCCTGTTGCTATTTTTCCTCTTTAACATGGTACAGAATGTACATAATCATTGCTACTCTTGAAAGCCATTTCTCTCATGCTGTGGTGGAAGGGCTCAGAGTACAGGCCTGTCACAGATCCCTTTGGGCTTGGTGGGGCTGCAGGTTTTCTGCCTTCATCTGCTGCCCTGAACTCACCAGTTCTGGTGAGTTCTGAGGACACAGCTGCTCCTCCCTGCCTCGTGGGCTGTGGGGGAAAGATGCTGATGTTTTCTACACAGTCCAGCACAGCTGAGACACCAAGGATGTAATGCAATGAATGCAAGAATCTGGAATGGGAAGTGGGGAGAGGAGGACATTTGTGTACAGGGTCAAGACATGGGTTCTGCCAGCACTTCCCCTACCTTGTTTTCCCCCAGGCAAGGAAAACATGTGCGGCAGCTTAAGATCCGTGCTGGTTGCCTCCAGGCTGTTTAATGGCCAGTGTCAAATGAGTGATGGCTGTTAGCCAGCTCCAGAACCATGAGCACTCACCTTCCTAAATCCTTGAGATACCTGGAAGGAGGAGGAGGCTTTGCTGAGGGCTGCCCAGGGCTCCTGCTGCCCTCGAGCAGATGATCAGTACTGGCAGTGTATGCAAAGACACACCAGTGACCTTGGCCACCTTGATTTTCAGAGACTTTGGGGACATCAGAGTAGGTTATTCCCACCCTGTTTCCATTTGATTAAGCTATTTGCCAGCTAAATGGGCACTCAGTGTGTATAATTACTACTGCTGCTATTATTATTATTATTATTATTATTATTATTATTATTGTTGTTGTTGTTGTTGTTGTTGTTGTTATTATTTTAAAGGTGAGAAGTCATTGCACCTAAGAAGGCTGCTAGCTGTGAAGTGAGGGGCTGTGAACTCCACATGCATCATTCCCAATGTCTTTTCTTGCCTGGTTTATGTTTTGAACAGCATCATGGGGAGGGGTTTTAATGACTCATGGCAGAGATCCTTTAATTGCATGATGCTGATGGAAGCTGGAAAATGAGCAGCTGTAAGAAGCTTTGTGTTGGGTGAAAGGGGTTTGAAGGCTCACAGGTAGTGCTTGCCTTAAAAAATGCCCAGGGTAAAAAAGGGGGGAGGAGGGAAAGGTTATTATTGCTGGTACAGCTGCATCAGTGTGGCACAGAGGAATTAGCTGTGCTGAGATGTCAGGGAGGGGATCAGCCTGGAGTTGTGTTGGAATGCTGTGGCTGTGTCCCCGTGCTGCTCCCACCTGCACAAAGCCACATGCACACGTGGATCACATTCATGTGTGGAAAGGTGTTCCCTTGCACTATTCTCAAGTGGTGAGTGAAGAAGCCTGAGTGGGAATTTGTAACTACAATAATCCTTTCAAAAATAATTAATAATCTAGTAAGCAATAACAAAAAATACTTAGGAGAGTGGAGGCTGTATAAGTCCTTCAGCCTGCTGTATTAACCAGGGTATTCCCAAGCTCTTATTATGTCTTGCTTATCTTTGTAATGCAATTTTTGAGTAAAATAATGGTTTTATTTTCTTATTTAAATGTTATCACCAGCTCTCACTAATGGAGTGGTTAAGAGGTTATAACATTTTAGCAAGTTTTGAGTTTTCTCTGGTTTTGATCCTCAGGCAATATAACTCATATTTTTGTGAGATGCTTGTCTTTCTGGCAAAAGGGGTATAGAATATAAATCAAGCTTTACCATTAGAATTAAAATAGCATTTTCTACTTTAAAGCATTTTTGTCTATGTGTTTATATAACACATACAAACTCTGCAGGTTTTTTTCCTATAGTGGAAATTCTATTCGTGTCTTAAAAAGAAGACTGGTCCTCTGTATCCAGAATACATTAATGTGATCAATAGAGATATTTTCCACATTCCATTGCAAATATTTATAAACTACACACCAATGCAATTTATGCTAAAATGTATTTCCTCTCACAAGGGTTTCCTGTTCGTCACGGTATTTATCCAACTGGAAAACACTGAAAAATGGGCATGTGTTAACAGAACAAGCTAGAAGGATACAAATCATCCTCTTTCTTCCCCTCTGTGGGGAATAACGTGAATATTTATAGATCTGGAAACTTACAGGAGTCTATAATGAGTAAGAGCTGAGCCATTCTTTGTGCTGATGCCATTTCTTGCTTTGACCTGAACATCCATCAGTTAGGAGCTGTAGCACCAAGGAGACTGAATCAAATCAGTCTTCTGTACTTAAACCAAATTTGTGGGCTTGTTTTCCATTAAAATTGCAGTAGAGCAGGAGCAAAGTTGCAGATCCCCACAAGGATAATTCTGTTAGCAGCACATGGCAAAAAAGACACTTGAATGCTGCGGTCCTGGGGAGGGGGAAGAAGGTGGCTGCTTGTTTTTAGACATTGCTGTGAAGTTGCCTAGGTCAAACACAAGACCTATTTGACAGGCTTGTTTGGGGCAGCCAGCGATGCTCCCACGTGGAATTTAGCAGTGTTCCCAGGCCTTGGAAGCCATCATTTTTTGCCAAACTGTTTTATGTGGAAGGTGGGTAGGGTTTTATGAGAAGTGAAAGCATGCTGATAACACAAAAGAGGAGGTTCCAGTGAGCTGCTCTCGCTTATTGAAGCCAACTGATGGAGCGGGGAAAGGAGGAGGGTTAACACAATCCAGTGGGAAAGCAGAGAGCAGAAAAAGCACATCAAAGCAAAGGCTGAGCAGAGGTCAGGAGCAGTGTCAGGTCCAAAGAGAAATGGAGAGGGAAAACCTGAACTCCCTGCGACTTCCCTGACAAAGAGAGCAGTCTCGGATACTAGAGGGAAGAGGGGAGGCTGGCTAAAATGGACACACCATAGGGAAAAGATTAGAGAAATCTGGAAGAAAGAAAACTCATTGTGATTTTAAAAGTAGGGAAAGGGAAAAAAAAATGCAAGCAGGGTATCTCATGAAAAAGCCAGTCACGTTTTCTTGTCTGTTCTGGGTTTCCAGGAAGCAGGTAGGAGCAGAGCTCCAAAAGCGAGAGGGAACGTGCCCAGGTCTTGTAAGAGGAAATGTAAGGTTGGGGTTTAGCCTAGCTCATTCTTCATGCAAGTCTGTCATGCAAAGGTAACATTGAGTTTGTTGTTGTTGGCTTTAGGACTGAAGGCCGAATTCTGACTGGGACAAAAGTCACTCTGTAATATGCAAACAACCTAAGTTAAAGCTGCAGGATAGATCCTCAATTCCCTGTTCATATATAGCCAAAACTAATCAATAAAATATATTTAAAAACTCACTTGGGATCACAGATCTTATAAAACCCTTCTAGAATGTTTAGCTTTTACCGAAGTGTTTTGGCTGAGGATGCTGTGTGGGCACAAAGAATCCCACAGCAGTAAATGGTCATAGAGGAACTGGGAAGCTATCTGTTATAAAATGTCCTTAGTAAAATTATGTGTTGTCTCAGGATGGAGGCAAAGCAGCCTCAAGCAAAGAACATAGGGCAGGAAGAGTGGATTGTGTTAAATCTGGCTTTGGAAGGGGAGAGGAAATAAGTGAGAGGAAATAAGTGTCAAGTGTGACACAAGATGCGCTGCTGTGTCCACATGCAAGGGCTGGTAGGAAGGGGGGTGGAGGGCCACACATGCAGCTTCCCAGCAGGAATGACAAGCATTCCCTTCAGGAGAAGTCTGACTAGCTGATAGCAAAGCAGAGAGGAGGTTCCTACTGACTTGTGCTGAAGCACTGGCCCTTTGCCTGCTTGCTGGCAAGCTGCTTGGCAAGCTCTCGGGGAGTCTGGGTTTCCAGGGCCTGCTGGCTCAGCCATCAGGCTGTTCCTGGCTCTGGTATCTGCAGGTTTAGGATAGATGTGTCCCAGCAGCTGCCTGGGTTGAGGGTGCCCAGCTCCATGGTTTCCATTTGGAGAAGCCAGCAGTTTGGCAACCTCTGCTGCGCCCTTCTGACAGCCTGGGAACAGGCTTGGGGACACCTGGCTCCCTCTCGGGTTACTGGAAAGAAAAGGTGAGTGCCTGGCAGCTCAAGGGACCAAAAAATGGGAATCTCAGCTGTTGTCTAATTTGGAAAAACTTAATATTGTTTTGATGGGTTTTCTTTCTCATTTCCTGTCTGTAAAGAATGCTATAATTTCTGGTCTTCTCTCCAAAACAGCATGATGATAATTTTATCCCAAACTTCCCATGGACTAAATTTCAATCATTCTACCCTCCAGATTAATCAGATTTTCTCTTGCATGTCTGTTGTCCAGACCACAGTCTCTGTTTTTCTGTGCTTGTCCAACTGATCCCTCTGGCCTAGAACAACCCCAAAATACAGTAAGATCTTATGGTTAACAGAAAATTCCAAGTTGGGGAGCAAATTGACACATAAAAGTTCAGTGTCTGAGAGCATCAGTTGTGTTAATAATTATTGAAGGAGGAAGGATCAGTATGGGAGATTGTGGCTTCCCCTCTCATTGTGATGACTTCTGGGCCAGAATCTCAATGATGAGATTATACTGTCCCCAATGAAAAGTTGGAATACATTAACATTTAAGAGAGTGGCTGTGCACCAGTGTTTTGCAGTGCATTGGTTATTAAAAAATCTTCAGTTGCAAGACAGTCAGGAAGGACTTTCTTGGTTTGTTTTAATGTTGTGGAGTGCTAGATGCCTGCAGAAGGAAAATATGCTGTGTGCTCAGAGCAAGCGCATGAATCCTGGAGATTGCTGAGTGTCTTGAGCCTGGGATAGTAGTTCCATCATTTCTGTGCAGAAAATTGCCCTGTCCAAAATCTTAAGTTGTCCCCTGTTGGTGTGGGTGTCCTCACTCAGGTCTCTCTGCCTTTGCTTGCTACTTGGGGAAGTGGTAACTTGCTCAAGAATCTCATCTGTGCCCTGGGTGATGTGCCTTGTCCTGGAATTGCCAGTCTGGTCCCTGCAACAACTCACAGCAATCTTAATCTGTGGCTTTTGAGAGCTGATGGTTTGCACTTTAGACATGCAGCACCTTAGTCATGAGAGTATGCTCTGGAGAGTCTCTGCTGTATCAAAATCAGAAAGGATTTGATCCAAGAATGCCCCTCCACATTAAGAAATTCAGTTATTAAATGCCCTCCATTTCAGGGGGTCTATGACAGAGCTTTTGAGAATTTAAATTAGTAAGTCAGGTTGGTTTGTCATGAGCGCCCCTTCTTACACTGCAGCATTATTTTTAATCACACCATTAAAAAATAATGATTTTAAGAGAAACAAAAGCCCCTTGAGGAGAATGCTGTGTCCTGAAGTACCCCAAACAATAACACTGCTCCAAATTCCTGCTCAGTGTGTGTTGAGGAGACCAGGATAAGCCTGGGACTTTGATTATGAGACCTGAGCCACTGCCACTGGTGAGAAATGGAGTAAGAAGGCTGGAAGGGAGTCTGTAACAACACAGAGGCAAGGCTGCTGTCTGAACCGGCCCTTTACATAACCTGGGGTGCCAGAAGTACTTTTGCTGGGGTTTATTTTAATGGCTCTCAGTAGTTAGGGCTGATTGACAGTGGCAGGGCTCACACCCTGCCTTGGAGGAGCAGCCTGCAGTGGGCAGTGGCACTGAGAACCTCCATGCCCAGCCACAAGGGGACTGTGTTCCACTTGTCCCCCGTGCCCTTTGGCTCCTGCTCTCCCTGATGAGCCTGGCAAAAAGGTCTCCAGCTGCAGAGATGGTTTTGTGCCTGAGGCCGGGAACCATCAGCCACTGCTGCCTGTCAGTGGAGGCTGCTGTGTCACAGCTACCAGGCTCTGTGCTGCACAGAGCTGCATCCCCACCACAGCTGCATGGAGACCATCACCCAGGGGTGGGCAGAGACCTTTGGGTGGCCTCGTTTCACCCACGTGCTCCTCAACCCTGAGGTTTCTTTGCTTTACAGGGAGCAGTGTTGTATAAAATTGAGTGGTCCAAGGACAGATCCAGTCCAAGACAAATTAAGTTGTAGCCTCTGACGTGGTGAAGAAGCACTCCCCTTTTCATTTTTATGTTGTACCTGCAAAAAAGGGTTGTGAGTGATAGAGTACAGATTGAGTTTGTTCATGTTAGAAGAAATCTGGGGAATGGTGGGTTGTCTGAGGGATGGATACATACACAAGCAAACAAGGGCTGTGGGAAGCTGGAAGAGAAGAAGTGAAATCATGTGAAGGAGAGCTGGGCTGGTCTCCTATCTCCAAGAGAAAGACCAGTTCTCTAGTCCCCACAATTACTGCACCTAAAATCATGGCTGAATAATCTCAGAGGAACTAGGAGAAGGAGTCAGAGAAGTGTAAATTACCACAGCTTCAAAAATCCACAGTTCTAGAAAGAATAGCATGTCATACATAGAATGGCAGCACTGAGAACAGCTGTCTTCCTTTTGTGCAGCATAACTACACAGGGATGATTTTTGTGCTGTAGGATTTTGAGTCACACGCTGAAGACTGAGATGTCCAAAAGTGAGTGGGGTTTAGGCATCTGATTTCAGGAACAGGATTTTGCACTCCCTAAGATCAAACATTCATTTCAGAAATGGTTACTTGGGGAAAGTATGATTGCACGTCTCATACTTGCAGAAGTTTTAGTTGCATGACTTCATCAATTAAAAGTTGCAGAATGTAAACACAGCTTTGGGGCACCCAGCTATGAGCTTTGTGTGTCTCAACACACAGGGAGATGTTAATTCTATTTCTGATGGCTTCAAAGCAACTGTGTGCCTGCTTGCAGCAGCTTCCTACAATGCAGTTATAGAGATGTTTCAGGAATCTCCCCTTTTCTTCTGAGGCATTGGATAACAAAAATGCCTCTTACAATGGTCTTACTCTAAAAACCCTTGAGCTCACTGCTTTGCAATTCAAAAGCAGGCAGTAATAAAACACTCTTGGAATGCTGAAGCTTTTTCTCCACCCTGCCAATAAACTCTTGAATTATTTGCACATTGCATTTAATTCTTTTATTGTACCAAAAAGAAAGTTCAGCTGATGTGCTCATTTTAAGCAAGATGTTAGTGTCACTCTTTTCTACTCTGTGGTACTGCATCCATCCTTAGTCTCCAGGAATGTGCTTCTCAATGCAATTGGATTTGGGTTGCTTGCTGGTTGGTTTTTATGACTTTCCTTCTATTCCTGCAGTTAGGTTCCTGGGGGCAGCAGAAGGTTTCCTCTGGAGAGGAATTCTGTCTGTTGCCTTCTCCATTCTGTCATTGCCTTCTGCTCCCTCTTCTGTTTCTTCTTCCATTGCAGTGGCTGTTTAAGGGGGAAGGGGCCATTGGTGCTTATAATACACTGGACCCTCAGCCCGGATTGTTGCTCTTCACTTTCTAGAATTGCTGTGTAGTGCTGATTTATGGCATTGTGTATTACAATAGCAGCCAGAGGCCCAAAGCAAACACAAGGGCCTCTGTGCTTCCCATCCTGCAAACAGAAGTCCTACACCATGAAACAGCAAAATGCACAAGACAGGCATTGAGTTGGGGAATGTCCAGTCACTGGGAGTTTCCCACTTCTTAAGCAGTTGCATTTTGAGACTGGAATTCTCTCTGTAGAGCTGCAATAATAATTTCCTCTGTCCATGTTGTGTTTAAATCTTTGTTATATGTTAAAAGTTCGTCTATTCTTGTGTTAAGCAACCATAAACAACATTTCATTTTACTTTTTCTTTTTATATACCCTTTTCTCTGAGACTGTGTTTCCATACATTCGCTTTCTCCTCATCTCCCACTCTTTTGTTTAAGCACAGACTCACAGCAAATCTATCAATCTCAAACCAGCCATTATACTTCTTTTTTCCTCTTGAGGGATGCATTTATGTGTGTAGCAAGGTCACCAAGCTCACTAAAGACTGCTTGTTTAAAAATCTGTGTGATTGCTCACATTTACATAACCACATGTAAAACTGGCTGAAACACCTTTCAAAATATCTTTGGAAACCTGTGCTTTACCTTCTGTTTTGTTTAGGGAAACCATACTTAAAAGAGTGTGTTCTCTTCCTTGGGAAAGGTTTTGCCTTTTATGTTGATCTAAGCTGAGGTGTACCTTTCTTGAGGGTAGGTTAAGGCACTGCAGGACTTGGGACAGCCCAAAGTTCTGGGGGTCTGGAGAAGTCAACCATGGCCTCATGCATTTTACCTCTACAAAAAGCTGCTTAATGTTCAACAGATCCAAATAAGAGATATTTTTATACTGCAGAACTTAGGCCACAGGAGCAGAGAGTGAAAGATTAAGGGTTGGTTTAGTCTTGGAGAGACTATTGTAAGCAGGCAAAGACAGGAGATCACAGAAATTAAAGGATGGCACATTCTGAATCTTCAGCTGCCAAAAGCCCAGGAAGCTGAGCGTGTTCCCATCCTGAGGAACTGAATTGTAGTGCAAAGAAATTACCATCCTTAACAGAGAAATTCACAACTCTTACATTGATTGTTTTCTCTATTATATTATGAGGCCTTTACATCTCTCAGCTGTATTGGGGTGACTATAATGAAACAGTTGAAGTGTAATGGCACTTTATAGCTCATTTGGTAACTTGAAATTGTGTTGTCAGCTTAGAGATAAAGCAAAAAGGCTAAAACATTGTCTTTCTTTTCTGAAGAGAGCAGTTTTGTGTTTAAAAAAAATAAAGAAACCTCACGATTGAAGTAGGTGGCTGAAGGCACTGTAGTGCACTTATTGGGTCATGTGCTGCCCTGTGTGAGACAAGGACCCTCTTGCCCTGAGAACTGGGCAAAGCCTACCAATAGTGTGTATTTGACTTTTATCTTTCTGGAGACCGATGATGACAAGGGGTACTCAGAGTTCCCACTCCAAGCACAGCCTTGTTCAAGGCTCTGTGGGTGAGCATGAGCCATAATTGGTGGTTTTACCTGTAAAATAGCTCAGCTGAAGAGCAGATTCTTGGCTTGGCTTTTTCCCAGCCTACAGGGTACAGTTCACTTGAGGTGAAGAACATCAGTCATTGCTCTCTGCCAGCAGAGTGCCTGGGAAATAGGGTACACCTGGTTACCAGAAATCTTTGCTAGATCTTTTCCATCAGTTAAAGACTACACGAAGACATGCATTTTTCTAAATCTGCTGTATGGAAAACATTTGGAAAAGGCTGCCTGGCAGTTAATGTTGGTAAAGTTTATTTTAAAGCCTTTGGTAAGGGCTCCAATGTTGCATTAGTTACAGATGTCATGAGGACAAAACCAAATGTCAACAGGTTCTTAGGGTAAGGCAGTAAAGTCTTATGTACATTCTGTTACCTTAAGATGGATTTTTGGTTTTGTGGCACTCCTGCACAAACTGGAAAGTCAGATTTTAAATAGGATGTGATGCTTATACTGAAGAAAAAAAAAAAAAAAAAAAAAAGAAAAAGAAGGAACCAGCATCTACAGCAGATATAACAAGTGAAATGTTTTTCCTTTTCTGCATTTTTGTTGCCAAAACTGTGGGGTTTTTTGTTGTGGTTTTTTTTTTTTTTTTTTTGGCAATAGTAAGAGAATGTTTGGCACAAAACGAAGTAGTCTTGTACCTCAAACATATATGAAGAGCTCCAATAAGTTGCAGATGTATTTGACTGGGAGTAAAATCGCAGGGTGTGTCCCATGTTAAGCAAACAACATACTTTGCAAACTAAGAAAAACAATATTTAGAAATGGAACTTTCAAGGTCCTTCTGAACTTTTAAATTTTTTTATCTCTGACAGGTGTGTTGACACTGAATACGCTTATTGAGATCTTGCAAGGTGTAACAATATTAATACTTGTTAAGTTTTGTAGAAAAATATTATATTGCTGCCTGACAATTGGTATGGAAATATTTATTCCTTATATAGTAACATGATTAAAAATGGCACTTCAGGAAATTACGAAAGCTCCACCTTACCACGTTTTTCCATGGCTGCTGTTTCATTTGAGATTGGACATAGGAAGTAACAGCCGTGGTTACCTGATGGTGCCAGAAGAGCACAATCCTCTTTCACCTTTTCTCACACTGGTAATGGTAAGGTATGAATCACAGTTACTGCTGGGTACGCCTTCAGGATGATGTATGGTGGCTGGGATGCATGTATCTGTAATTAATGAGAGGGAGTTGCATGGCTAATTCCCTGTGCACTGCTGACATCCTGTCTGCAGCTTTGTCCCTGATCTTTTACTTACGTGCTTCCAACAGCCGGTTATTGCATTACATCCTTGTACTATATAAAGATAGCCTTGACCTTTGTCCTTTGCAATATTGGTTCAGTGCAGGTTCTTAATTCAATTTAGAAAAGAAGCCTGAGCATTAAAACCATTTGAATCTCCTTAAACACCTCAAACATTGATGGGACTATTTCTGTTTAAGAGAAAGCATTAAGGCTAAGAAATTGCCTTCTAGCTTTCTGTCATTGACAAATGAGTGCGTGTTCCTTCACATTGAAACCATGCAGGAAGCCCTCTCTGGGCAGGGAGTACACATCCTCCTCTGCATTGCAAGGCAGCATGGGTCTACAGAAACTATTAGCAGTACAGCAGTTTGTTTATTATTTCATCAAACAATTCTGAAACAATAACCCTTCTGAGGCAAATAACCCTCTCCCTGCTGCAGGAAAATCTCTAGTCCTTTTCTTATTTTTCCTCACTACTACATTCTATAGCTTATTTAAGGCTTGTGTTTCTGCATCCTCCGTGATAAAGCCAGGCTGACACTAGAAATATTGTAGTGCATTAAGACAGACACCAGCTCGTGGGTGTCTTTTGCAACGTGTGTGTTAAAAGTGAGGGTAAGCAGGGTGGTTAATGTCTCTGAGTGTCTAAACCCTGTTACTGCTGAGCTTCAGTTCCCCACTGATTGAAAATGGGCATAAAGGTGCTCAATTTTCTTCTGTGGATATTGTGGGATAAATTCATTAAAGATTTGGAGTATTAGAGCTAGACACAATCTGGCTTTTATTAAAATCATCATGACTGTAATGCTGTTAGTACCTCTGTGCAAATCCTAGCAAAAGTAATTTTTTTATGATGATGGAGATACAGATCCTCTAATTATCCAGGACAACTCAAATTAGCACCACAAATATCTGCTATAAGTTGAGACTGCATGATGTGAAGTATAATTGATTTTTAATATGGTAGGGCACAACTGCTGTTAAGTTATATACAATGTCATTTTCTACTGTTGGATGTTTAGAAATGTTTTGAAAAAACCTGCCTGTGATTTATATCATTGCTAGAGATTTGGGTTTTAAATCAATTTTATATTATTTGTAGATTCTAAACTGGATGCAGTTACAAAATCAAAACTAAGAATTTTTATTTTGTAATTTATTCTTAATTTCAGAACATTTTCAGTAGAGCAAAAAAAAGACTCCTAGCAAACCTGTACTTCTCCTCCTTTGGGAGAAGTAAAATAAACCTTGAGCACTGATAAGCTGATTTACTCCCCCCGCCCCTCATTTTTGGGACAATTATGTGTAATCAGTGATTGCTGCCTGGATTCCATGTAAATGATACGTCTTTGGCATATGGGAGTTTTTGTAAATCATTTTAAGCAAGGCATTCTTCTATGCTTGGCAGAGGAAGGATACAGAGAGCTTTTGTACCTCAGTTGCACCAAATTGAATATTTCTATAATCACCCTGGAGAGGAATGTTCTTGATTGCATTGTGCAAGTTGTGAATTATTGTTTTTGGGTAGACCTGGTGGGTAATGAATGACCTGACTCCTCACTGCCACTACCCAGCCACCCCCTCAAATCCACCAGCTCTTCTCCCTTGGGCAGGACCTGCTCCACAGTCGTAGCAATAGTGCAACAGTCCAGAGAAAAGAATGTGAGGGGATAGCCATTAATAACAAAGTTGGCAGCCCCCTGTGAGGAGAGCAATTTTCACATTAAAATCTTCCCCAAAGTAATGAAGCCTTGCTTCATTTGAAGTCTTAACAGGTAATTGCACAGAAGGTGATTTCCTGGTAAAGATTTTTTTTCCCCTGAGTGAAGGCCAAATACTCTCTATTTAAAAACAGACAAAAAGCCCAAACTGTCAAAGAATTAGCACCTAGCGCAGAGTTTAATGCTTTAGGTTTTTCCCTAATAAGATGGCAAAAAGACAGTAAGACTTATATGACAGATTATTAATACTCCAGAAGAGGGAAACTGATGAAAGTTTGTGGCTGTTTCTGCATGTGGCTATGTGGTAACATACTTAATTTTGAAGTCCACCAAATATGAACCTATTCCGCCCCTTTTTCATTTACAGAAAACAGTAAAGGTGAGGCCAGAACTAAAAAAGAGATATTGTGCTGTCATCAGTTTAGACATTTTTCTGGGAAATACTATGAAAAAATATTTAAGGGAGAAAAACATATTTCTCCATTTTCTTTATGCTCAGTTTTCACTCATAAACTCCAAGATTAAAGTAGTCACTTTAATTAATCTAGTCTCAATCCTCAGACACAAACAGGAGAGAGAAGCTGTGTTCTGCTGGGGTATTAAATTGACAAAGTCAGAGTGAGTACCAGAAAGCTCAGAGGAATCACAGTTCTTGGCCTCAGTTTATGAGCTACTTACCAATTTGACAAATGTAATGCCAATTTGACAAATGTAACTTTTTCAGCAAAGGGCTCATTCAGAAGCAAATGTGTTTTCTGACAGTGGGGAGAAAGGAGTTAAACTGCTGCTGCTGCTTTCCCTCTGAAGAAAGAGCAGTGGTGCATCTGCAGCCAGCCTTTCCTTGGAGCTCGGCACAGAAGGGATAAGCCACTCCCAGGAGGCAGACAGGGTAATGCCATTAGTTAGGAGCAAGAAATGCTCATCCCATGTTTGGAGCAGCTACTAGAAAGTGATGCGTGACATCCTAAACCAGCATGAGCACATCTCATTCCTACTGAGCTCGACAAGCGTGTGGGGGCAGAGCTTTGCCCATCCTATTTTCATTGAATCCATGTGTTGGAGGCTTTATTTTCACAGTGGTCAGCAAAATCTCTGGCTATACATGTCTGCACAACACAGGTGCAAGCCTTTGGTTTATGATCCCCATCTGGAAGCGAGGCAGCCCGGGCTGGGAGCTGTGCTTTGTGTGCTGAGGAGTGGAACTTGGGCTGGGTGATGCAAACAAAAAGGGACTCCCAGCTGCAAACCCTTCCCCTCTGATGGGACCCAAGCGAGTGCATGGCTGCCTCTACCCATATGTGCAGATATATCACATGTAAACATGAATCCAGTTAATTTTCACACACTTGTTAGAGCTTCCCCTGTCTCGGTGGAGGCCTCTGAGAGTCCTCCTCCTTCTTGATCTTGCTGGGAAAGCCTGGATTTATGACAGCTTAGGCTGTTCCCTGGATGCACGCTGGAGTGCCAGATGTGGGACAGTGGCTTCATCGCAGCTTCAAGGAGAGAGATGAGCCAGGCTGGGGGCAGAGTCAGCCTCATCAATCCATATTGTCATCTTAATTTATCAGCCATTGCCACAGAGAACAGGGAGCCAAACTGATGGAAGGGAAAGGCTTCTTTAAAGAAAGACCCAGGGGGTCATAAAATGTCTTAAACTGGGAGGAAGTCAATCAGTTGTCAATCAGTGCTTTCCTGCTCACAGTGTTCCTGGCACGGCTTTCCAGGTTAGCACATCACTAAATACAGTGTCTGGGATGGGAAGTGATTTGTCCCCCCGGTTTGATGCTTGCTCTTTTAACCAGAGCCACGGAAGAGGAAGACGTCAATGATTTCTCATATGTGTACTAAACACGTGGGTTGTGATTATTTATGGGTTTTTTTTCCTGTGAGTGTCTGGGGTCCATTGGAAGCAGCAGCTCAGTGCTCTGCTAGTGCAGCAGGTAGTCAAACATCAGGAGAGGAAAGCAAAGAAGGAGGAAGTTGCTTGGCTGTGCACAGGGATCTGTGAGTCCCACTGAGGTTTGGGGTGCCAGGGTGCAGTGCTGTGCCAGGGTGGTGGCCCCAAGGTGCTGGGACCAGGCTCTCCTTCCTGTGCATGGGTGTATGGGACAATGGCCCCGACCTGGCCAGTGAATCAGAGCCTGGACTCACCCTGCAATCAGCGTTGCAGAGCTCAGGAAATTAGCTTCCTCTCATTTAAAGGGTTTATTTTTAAGTGGAAAAGGCTATGAGATTTTTTCCTTTTTCTCAGGGACTTCACGTCCTCTAGAGATTCCTGAAGGATGGAGTGATGTATGAGCAGCCTCAGGAACCTTCCCTTGGGAACCACATCTTGGTATCTTCACTCAGCACCAGGCACCAAAGCTGAGGCTGTTCATGGCATACACATGAACCAACCTACCGAGAACGTGGCAGAATCTCCTGATGCTATCTGAGCTTCCTTCCACCATGTTCCCAAAGTGGAAAGTGTTGCTGAATAAAAAAAACCCAGGTCCTGGCTCTGCTGAGCCTGTGTTTTCCACATCTGCATCTGGTGACTGCCACTGTAGTCCTGGTGAGCAGTGAGGCTCTCAGGCTGGGAGGCAGCACCATTGCAGTTAGTTTGGTCTGGGCTTTTGCTGAGATCTCTACAGAATTTTAGATGGTAAACCTGCCTCATTGCCCACTTGTGACCATGACACCACTTCTACTGGACATTTTGTGTGAGGAGACTGAAACCGAGGTCCATCTGTGGAGCAGTGGATCTTCCTCCATGGGGTTATTCCTCTCATGGGCAGTATTTGAGATGCTCACAGACTGTCAGCTATCACAAAATAATCCATGTCAGACACTGTGAATCTGATTTTCAAGAGTACTCCTTTGTAAAACAGGCCCAGAAACATCAAGGCAATGTAATGTGATAGATGTTTACTTTGCATATTTTGAAGAAATGTGTTATTTGTGCTCTTCTATTCAGTGACTTCTCTGTCTCCATCTCACACTTTGTTTCTCTGTGAGATGTTTCTCTTAGATATAACCTAAGTGCTGCCTGGGTGCTGCGGGTCTGGATCTGGTGCTGTACCCAAGTGAGACGTGTCTGTGAGGTGATGGCCTTTTGGGGACCTGAAGTGGTTTGTCTGTGGCCCAGCACTGCTCTGTGCAGACGTGCTGGTTTCCTCATCCAGCTGCCTTGGGGATCTCCAGCACACCTCTGCGTTACCTGGTGCAGGCATGCCTATGTTTGCAAAACACCGGCAATAATTAAGGATTAAGTAGGAAACAAAGGAATGCATCTAAGATCCTTAGAGCAGTTTAAGGTCTATCCATGCTTACAGCCCCCTCCTTTTATTCTACTCTTCTCTCTAGATATACTAATTTACTTTAGCACCAATTAATCCATATGTTTCAACCTGCCTGCCCATCCTCTTTTTTTTTTTTTCCTCCAGTTTAGAATAGCTTTGGGAGGTGGTTCCTTAACTCTCACTGAACTTTTTCCAAACCAGAAGTGTTCTCAGAGAGGAATGTCAAGTGCTTAACTACAACTAATTTTAGTCAGAAAGAGAATAAATAGCGCACCACCACATGTGTCAGAACAAAACCTGTCTGTGTGGTGTTTGGGTAGGTTTTAACCATAGCTCCACTTAAAGGATTATGCTTCTTTCTGTGGGGAAGGGGAGGGAAGGGGGACTCTCCCAAAGCTGGAAATGATGCACACAATTTCATTTCACCTCTACACAGGTGTGAGTGTTGGTAACTGGGAAATTGGTCTTCCCGGCATGTCCTTCACTTTTACCTGGTTATCACTGTTTGCAAAGCAATGCTCTGCCTGTAGAAGTAAAGACAGACTGGACTGAACCTAAAAAACCAAATGTTCTCACTACTGTGATCTCAGAAGCATAGAAGGGTTTGGGTTGGAAGGGACCTGAAGATCATCTCATTCCAACCCCCTGCCATGGGCAGGGACATCTTCCACTAGACCAGGTTGATCAAAGCCCCATCCAATGGCCCCATCCAAATGTTCAATGGCTTTGAACATTTCCAGGGATGGGAAATCCACAGGTTTTTGTGTTTGCTGGGCAGTCTGTGCCAGTGCCTCACCACCCTCCCAGTAAAGAATTACCTATCTGCTGTGACTAAAATCTTGGTGGGTTTTTTTTTACATTTAAATCCTCTTACAAGGCCTGAAGTTTTCACCAATGAACAAGGCAGAGATCTCTAAACACCCATCTAAACTCAAGTTTTTTTCTGGATTTCTGATCTTTCCTCTCTCCTCCTTTCTACCCTATTTTTAAACATCCCTATGAAACCTTATTGCAGTCTTTGTTCAGGAAGTAACTAACAATATTAACATAAACCATGTAAACAAGGCAGCATTACACAACAGCAATGTCTGACACTATTCATTGATATTTCTAGCTATGATTGTTTCCTTCTCCTTTCTTGAATTTTATTTTGTTTGGAGCGTACCCATTCTTTCCTTTCTAATGTTTGGGTTTTTTTCCAGTTGATGAATACAAGGTTTAATTCTCTTTCTTACAAAACATGAACCAGCCTGGCTTTTCTCATTAACTTCCCTATTAGCATAAGCACCACCACCTGTAACATTCATCATGGAAGCAGCAGCATGATGCTGGGAGCTGGATGTATTGGATAACACGCATTCTCTCTTAGAGTTAAATGCCAGGATGGAAAGATATTGCAAGTTCAGCTTTCATGACAGGGTTTAAGGGTTTTTTATCTTCAATTATTTTGCAGGAGTGCAATAAAAATAGTTACAAAAACTACTTTTAAGAGGCTGAAATCTGGAGGAGATCAAACTCTGGCTCATTTGGCACGGGAAAGCCAAGCAACAATTCAGGACTAGAAACTTCTAGTTGGTAAGACTGGTTAGAGTTAAATCAAAGAGGAGAGTCTTTTACTCAAAGTCATGCAATTTATTACTCCACTATAGAGTCTCCAGAAGAATATAATACCTTGCTGTAATGGTAACTAGGAAAATACTTTGAGGTTTTAAAGCAGGATGTGCAGTTCATGCTGGTTACTGAGAGATAAATTATACAGGCTGCACAGAAAAATGATACAAACATATTATTTCAGCTAGCACAGCAAAGCACTTCAGATATAAATTAAAAATAACTACAGTCTTGTGGTCCTTGTCAGTTATTTACAAGCCTCTTGAAATATTTCCTTATCTGCCTTTCTCATAAGAAATTAGGCAATTATACTATAAGTCTGAAGCCAGAGAACATCAAATAATGAATCATTATGGCATTATTACATGGGAAGTAGGAACAAGGGGAAGGCCAAAAGAAAACCCAAAGGTTTTTCATCTTCAGGAAATCTATTTTAAATTAAATTGAAATAAAAGCCTTAAATAAGTTTAACGTAATTCTGAGGAAAAGGCAGTTGCACAATGAAGAGGTATTTGCAGTCTGAAATTCAACTTCGGGGAAAAAAAAATTTCCTGTCATTGAGCTAGTGACAAATCTTTGTATAGGGGAATCTTTCATGAAAGAGAAAGATAAATGTGCTCTGGAAGTCCAGTGACTCAGGAGTTTCTTAAATATGGGAGGGAAAAGGAAATACATCAGTGTATATGCATTCCTTATTAACTCTTAATGGCATTGTAAATGATCTGTATTTATGAAGAATATATTGTTGTGTAACAACTATCATAAGAAAGACTTTCAGGACCAATATAGTTGGGATTTTGAGTGTTGTGGGTATTCTTGTTTTATTTTGTTTTGTTTTGGTTTTTTCACAATTTGAATACTGACTTAATTTCTTCCCTTCTGACTCAGCATTAGAGCACATTTCAAGATAATTCATGTATTTTGGTTTTCTTTTCTGAGTCAAAATTCCAGCTTAGTTAAAAAGGCATTACATTCCCTACAAACCAAATCAGACATTCAAAATATGTCCAGCTCCCATGAGTATCAAAAGGAGGAGGAATCAGCAAGTCTCAGGCTTCATCTTCATTTGACAATTTAGAGGTAACATCTTTTGACATTGTCCATAGCAGATGCAGATAAAATGAGCCAGTGGTCTTCAGTAAAGGAGTTGTTGATATCTTATTCTGTTTGTGCTCTATGAAAGATGAAATCAGGAAACATCCCCACACTCACCAGAAATTGCAGTCTGATCACAACAGGCAGGATTGATGGCTTTGATTGCTGAACTCTTCTCACAGTCCTCTCCTCAGCTGCACTGCTATTCACTGGAGCAATGGGCCATCATAATTTGGCAACATTCTGTTGTGTAAAAAAAAATATTTCCCTTTAACTTTTTAATTCAATTATTTCTTCTTTTAAATGAATTGTGTCAAGGCAGGGCAAATTGTGTGGAAAAGACACTATTTGAACAGACTCAGATTTGCTAAAACCCAGTGACTCTTTAAAAGACACCTCTGTATCCTGTATTTAGTATTGGTCAGTGCTAGGAACGTGATTATACCTGAGTTTGCACCTGAAGAATGAGAACCTAATATTTTTTTCCTGACCTCAAATGTGCTGTAAGGCAACAAACGGCTAAAATTTCATTTTGCGAAGGATGAGAATGCTCTGAGGTAGTTAATGTAGTTCAAGATATGTCATTCCTGATTTGGGAAATGGCAGGGCTGAGAACTGAATATTTTGGGTAAATGGAATTCTGGGTCACCAGGTCTATATAAAATACAGCTGAGAAATATGTAGGTAATAATGACAGCTGGCAATGACATGCCACTGTTCACAAAGGATGAGCTATAGCAAACGGAGTCAAGAAAAGGAAATCCTTGATGTTACTCTGAAAGAAATTATTAAAAGCAATTTTAGAATATTTAGCTTGGATACAGAGCAAAACATATTCTTCTTCTAAGGATGTGATAACATATCCTTCTAACAAGGATGTGAACATTTTAACATCAGTATTTAACCCACTCTTTGCATGGACTCACACCATTTACAGAAATGGTGAGGAATGTCTCATCATCCTATTGAGAGTGAAGGACATAGAGATCCTGAGCAAGTTCATTTTCCAGTTTAGAAACACCAAACAGCTTCTCAGAACAAGTGTTAGTTATGTTCTTTCCTGTGTTGTGCCTGTCTTTGAATCCTTTTCTCTCAGTAAACACATAGACTCCACTGTTTGTTGTCAGGAAAAGTCTAAGTCACAAAATGTGAATAATACTGACTTACACATTTCTAAGGGCTTGAGAGAGAACAAGGATCCATCATGCAAGGTGCTGTCTAAACATGTAGCCAGTACTTAGAGTCTGAGTAAATAAAATAGGAACAGAAAAGTTCAGTGACTCGCAACAACCCATGAGAGGAAATAACAGCCTGGAGTCAGTCCAGCTGCTCTGACATCTCGTCCATTGCCTTTTCCACTGGATATTGCTGAGCTGACATCTTGGATGGTGCAAAAAGTATTGCATGATATATACCAAATGGGAGGCTTATCACAGTTATCTCTGCAATGTCTGGCACCAGAAGGATTTAAAAAACAGACATCAAATTATAGAGGCATAGATCTATCCCGAGCGTGTCTGTTCAGTGCAGTAATGCATAACTGCTTGATTATCATCAATGAAATCCTCATGCTGCTACTCATCTCTACCTGTCTCCAAACACGTTGAGATCAGTGTCTAGATTTATTTCTTGCTCTTGGTCTCAGGTGTAGCAATTAAAGAAATGTTCTGTATTGCTGAGAGCACCAGATGTGTGCAGTGGAGCATCCTATCCTGACAAGCATTTTGCTCTTAATAGTTCCTTTGGGTACACATTGGCGTCTGGTTTTATTTTTCTGTTTATACTTTGTTTTTCTGTTTTATGGCACTATTTTCTTGATGTTTTTTTTTTGTTTGTTTGTTTCTTTCTTGCCTTGGAGAATGGTTTGGAGTAGCATGGATTATGGTACAGCAGCATTAAGAGTTGTCTCCTGTTTCTGTTTTCAGTTCCTTAAGGTCATTCTAAGTTCTCCATTTGACTGACCCTGTATGGAAGAAACAAAGAAAAATATCTCCTGATTCTGAAAACCAAATTGTGAATCATGCTGACGTCTTTCTGGACTTTCTTGATGTTTCTCTTGTCTTCCTGGACCTGGGACCAGACTTAATATATATATATATATATATATATATATATATATATATATATATGACAAGATTTCTTTGGGAGCAAGGTTGAGGAGCAAGGCTTTTTAGTCACAGAAGTTACAAACCTCCTTTCACCTGCACCCTAGAAACGGTGGGCACCTAGAAGATGGCAGGTGATTTTCCCTTGAAGTGTGTTTGCAGATTTTGTCCTCCAGTCTAACTTTCAGATGGTTCTTCACTGCAGAGTGGAACAAGATGCTGAATTGCAATCTCAGTGCTAGGGTGCAGCAGCAGGCATATTCTGATGTAGAGAAATCTGATCTATTTTTTTCTGAAATACTTTGTACCAAATTGAGAGCGCCATGATGGATATGACTAGCTGACAAGGGCTACAGACTATGTTTATTCCTATAAGCAGAGAAAAAAGTCTTTCCTGACTTCTGCAAGTGGTGTTCTTTACTTCCTAAAGAGTGGAATTTGACTACAGTATGAGCAGTATTAAATGTTACTCAGTGTGGTGAGTGCTATTTCTTCAAACTAATACAGGCAGTCAAAAAAACAGATCTTCACACACAATAATTCCTTATTATTTATAAGGAATGTTGGTATATCATGACACCATGACCAATTGGTATCAGGGTCTAATGTTGGAACTTCTTATCTCACCAAAACCTCATTTATTTAGTTTTTAGAACAACAGTTCAGGTGAAACCATGATAAGGAAAAGATTAAAGCTCTGTCAGATAAAAAGCAATCCTGTACCATTCCAACTATCCTAGTTTTCAAAAGAGAATGAAATATGCAATAATTCACACAAACATAAATATTGAATAACCATTGCAATGGATTGCATTAATAGATACATAAGATGAATAAAAACATATTTGATTTAGTCCTCTGCTGATGGTGCCAGCAGATTACAAGGACTAACCTGTCTACTGCAATGTTACCCATCAAATAGCTATAATTCAAATATTTCGTTCTTTTTTTTTTTATCTCAGAAAAATAGCATAGCCAGGATAAATAACAGTCTTTACATCATTTTGTTTCTCAAATTAATTTCTGACCTCACTCAGCTACCTGTGCATCCACTTGGCCTGACACCACATGACAGAATTTGGGCATAAATTTGGTGTGAGAACTGCTGAAGCACAAATAGGAGCCAGGCTCCCACTGATGGTGCCTTGAGATCAGGTCTCATTCTGCCCTCTTTCCTCCTGTCTTGTAGGGATGAGCATTTCAAGGGTGGAGGTTAACAGGCATTCCTAACTATGCATGGCATCCTACTCCTTAATGCTGACACGAATGGACTGTTTCCTAGGAGATAGCTCAAAAGCAAGTAAATTATTTGAGAGATATTCATGTTAAAAGATTCCATGGAGTTCATCTTTAAATAAAACTCCTGTTACCAATTAGCTGGCTCTAGATCAGGGCTACAAGATGTGGCAGATATGATCTATTTCCCTCTTCACTGTGTGACAAAAGCTGTGTGTGGTCAGACTCCTTTTCCTGTGTCATGCAGCCGGTTGAGTGCTCCAGAGCCCCTGTGTTCCTGCCCTTGCTCAGAGCCTCTCTTTCCTCCTTGTGCCCTCACAGTAACATCTCCCACAATCTGAGGGTAAGTGTGAGTGATGTCAGCTGGAGGATTCCTCTTTCTGTCCTCATGAATCCAGGGTGGTGCAGTGCTCTGGGGCCCAAAGCCTTGAGGCTGCAGTTTGTTATCCCCACACCTTGCATTTCAGAAGTGATAAATCAGACATTCTGCTTTGTTTTTCTCCACCTCCAGTAGCTTTTCAGATTGCATCTAGTGAAAGAATTGCCCATGAGCTGGCATTAAAGATGTGCCTCTAGGAAATATATTACCTGAAAAAAAAATGTTCTAATTCAGAAATATATTTCCCACCTTTTTGTTGCCCTTGTTAGGGAAAAATGCTCCACTTTAACCTCCAGCTAACTGATTACCTGCCAGTTCAGATGCTGTGCTCAGAATTAATGTGCTCCAAAAGCCAACAGAGATGACTTGTGTTTGGGCACCTCATGGGAAAACAGGGAGATGAAAAGCCTTAGGAAAACTTTGACAAACAACTTGGAGTGTTTGACCAGCTATGCACAGCTGCTGCTGAATGAAGAATGCAAGTAACATGCCAAACAGAGACAAAAGGGGATCAGCAGGGAAGGCAGCTTTGGTATCAGCTCTGGACATTTTACTCTTGGGAAAGGAGAGGAAATATCCTGAGTTACCTGTAGGAGGTGTGCCTGCTTTTGCTAACAGATGTGCATGGTTAAAGAATTCCTAACCACCAGATCCTGTACTGATGTATGCTGGAATTCTCTCTGAGTCAGTGGAGATACATCCATGCACAGCACCTTAATTTGATTGATCGCATCCCACTCATCTAAACATGCCTTAAAGACTTGTTTGCAGAGCCACAATCTCTCTGCCCCCTCCAATTCCCTATTTGAGGTGATAATGTCTCCTCATAAATCCTGGATGTGATAGCTCCAGCGTGACCCACCACTTCATTACACCAGAGCTGTGTAGTGCACTGAGGAGGAGTTTATCTGGACAGAATGGATCTGGTCCAGGAGCAAATTAAGGAGTGAAGAATCTGATTATTTCTGGGCCAATTCTGTATGAGTTACAGCTTCTCAATTTTCCTGATGTCAGCTAGTTTTACTTTTTAGTTTTCCTTCCTCACTCAGGAGGTGAAATATCTAGCTGGCACAGACATCTTGTTGAGCTGTGTCAGGAAAGCCAGCCTGAAATTCGGGTCTCGTTAGGCTGCAATGTACCATATCCAGTGTCATTTGAGCATTGGCTGTTTTGGAGTGTGCCAGGCTTGTTCCAAAATTGGGGATCACCTCACTATCAGCAGCAGGAGTGTGGTGGCTCCTCAGACACCCCATCTGTCTTATCCAGTGCTGTATGGGAGGAGCAGCCTAATTTCCTCAGCTATGTGCAAGTGAGGAGTCCTTGTACAGAGGCAATTTCTTGATGACCAGGTACAGTGGACACAGTATAGCATCTTTCACTGTCAGCATGAAGGGATGAAAGGGAAGTTATATGTCCGGCTCTAGGCTGCTCTGCACTGCTTCAGACATGAGTAGTAGGGGAAAAGAACTATTTCTTCTGTTTTATTTATTATTTCAAGTGTTTCTTTATGATTACTTCCTAATTTCAGAGATAGCTGTTCCATCTTGGCCTTGCACTAGCTAGTTTAGTCTGATGCCATATATAATTTCTTTCTTCCAAGGCACTAATACATTTACTAATGCACAATACATTTTCCATATATTTACTTAATGGTTTATGTTTGCTTAATTAATGTCTTTCAGCAAGACACTCAGACTTCAGTCAATGATTGCTGGAATTTCCTATGTGTTCCAAAGCATAAAAATTACATCTATGTGTTGAGCCTTCCCTTGCAAAATTCCTCTGTGATTCTCCTGTGCAAGTTTTGCAAACTTGATGGGCTTAGCAGATATAACTCTTGCAGGTATTCACTGAGATTTTAAAGTATTTAATTGGTCTTGAATGCACAGTGCAGCTCTCCAAATACAGGACTGAGGTATTTACTGATCCCTTTCTTCTGTTCTGTACGTTTGAGTTGTCATTTCTAGGTAGGCTGGCACTTGAAGAGGAATTGTGAACTATGGTTGTTTTCAGCAGAAAAGTAGATGTTGCTAAGGGGAACTTGTGGGTGTATGTCCTTAACTGCAGCACAGTGACAGCTCCTCAGTTACTGCTTTTGGCATCTCTTTTTAGTCTGTGCCTGCTCTGAAGTTTAGAGTAAGCAAAAAATCTTATTTGACAGAAATGCTTTTACCCTTTTGTAAAATTTTTGTTTACTAATCAAATTTTTATTTGATTTTTTTTTTTCACTCAGGTCTTCATTTGATTGGGAAATACTTCTGCAAGGCATTATGGCAAAGTCAGCTGGGTGTTTGTCCTGCTCCCTCCCAGGTGGGTGCCTGCCTATTCCCAGTGCTCCCACACCTTTGGGTGAGCACATGCCGAACTGGTGAAAAGCTAACTTGCTCGATTGTTTAATTTAGTTTGAAATTCTTACCATACTGGGGAATTCATTCTTTTCTGCACCTCAAGCAGAAATTAAAACAAATGTCTCTTATTTCAGAAAACTGATTGAAAATTAGTATAATTTTCTGGGGGCTGGCTAAGGTATGAAGGACTTAGTGTAAACCCCCATTGCAGACTGCAGTCTGGACACCTCTTATGTGATCCCTGTTACACCACAGATTTTTGGCCCAGGGAACACAATTTCCTAATGCCAAATAGCAAGAATAGCCCAGAGGAAAATTATGACCCAGCTCCAAAGGGCATTGTGAGTGCTATGGTGCTGCTGCCCAGAGGTGGAACCCAGCCCTGCCAGCCTGCCTGAGCAGTGTTGATGCCCTGCCCTGCTGCTGGGGATGGGATTCATAGAATCATTAAGGTTGGAAAAGACTTCTAAAATAATGGTGTCCAACCTTTAGACTGGATCCACTGAAACAAGTCGTGCCCTAAAAAACTGTGCTGCAAACTTGCTTCAAGTAATTGAGTGGGAAAGCTCTCTTACCCAGCAGCCACATAGTTAATTAACATAGTTAACTTAGTTAATTAATTTCTAAACAGGTAGAGGTTTAGATAGAATCAACAATAAGCATTTGGATTAGGAAACAACACTTTGATATTAGAGCTGTGCCTTTTCTCTCATGTTGTGTGAGAATTATGGTGTGAGGAGAGTTCATTGCCCAGCATTTTCCTTGTGGGAAAGGGAAGAATCTCTATCCAGGTGCAAATGATAAATATCATACTTTGTCACTTGAGGGCAGGAGAAAAATCCTCTAGAAAATAAAAATCTACAGTGTTTTTGTTGTGCTTCCTTTAAAAATAGATGGCAATTAGTCCATTCACATTCTTGTTCTCTTTGTCTGTGGTTCCTTAGTGTCAAGAAATCCATGTGTGTTTTTACAACACATATTCATTAATCTTTGAATTTTTAAATTAGTATTTTTGTCTTCTGAAAATAAAACTTGAAGGCATGCATTCTGAAATGACGACAGCCTAAATTTGTTATGAATGCCCAAAATAAAATTTTATTTTCTTATTAATAACCTCTTTCATAAAAATAACAACCAAGTATATATTCATTGCCAGAATTCTGAAGAATGTCATATCACTAAAGGGGATAAATTACTAACTAGACACCTAGAATTGGAATTTCTTGAGTAATAAACTAGCTTTTGACAGCTGCAGCCCTTTTTTTGCAGGTGCAAAAAGAATATTTTCTTCTTTTTGTTTTATCTGCTATACATCGCTTAATGACTAGAGTATCCCAAGTTGGGAAAACAACTGGTAGTTGAAAGAACAGGAAAATTTGCTTATCCTTTCCCATTTTATGAGTAAAAGATGGGGGCGGGGGGGGAGGGAAGATGTGAGCTCAACCAGTTCTAATCTTGACAACAAGGAAGCAAGGAAAAAATAGCTCAGCTGATTTATTGCTGTTGATATTTGCACTGTTCAGTACCTCAGCTGCCTTGAAATGCAAGGACTATTTTGATAATATTTCCTAAAATATGCAGGACACAATGTAGTTCCACTTAAACAATTATGTTCTTCTGGATATTTTTGTTCAGAAGCAGCATGACACAAAGAACATATTTAAAAAGTTAATCAGGTGACTAAAAACTCCATGTCCTGTTTTCTCATAAATCAAACATAAAAATCAAACCCCAAAATAAATACTTAGATATATAGTGACGTGTGATATTGGTGTGCTATTTGTTTTTGTTAACTAAGAGTTAACAAAAACAAATACTAAATACCAGCTCAGAGCTACCTTTCTTTGCAATCAAGCATTTTGATTAGGTGTCAGTCTCTGAGAATAACCCTTTATCATGAATATCTGCTAGAAAGAACAACTGCAATGCAAATTGAATTATTTAAATGGTGATTTAAATCACAATTAACAAAACTGATTTGAATCAGGGTGATATAAATTGGTCCCTCCTGCTTTAAAATTAATTAAGGATGTGCTTTGAAAGCATGCTCCTATCCATGCTCTGACTCAGTGGGTTCTCCATATCTCTCAAGTTTTAATAAATCAGAACAAGGGATGGAATTTTTATTTAGTTCAGTAGTCTCAGTCTCTGAATTTAAGGCCACTGAAGAATAGATTAACATTTATAATTGCTAGGTTGATCAGTAATGTAAATTAAAAATGGGGATTTCAAAACAAATTAACCTTTGCAGTACATCTTGTGGAGACAGACAGACAATGGTATCATTGAAAAGCTTCCCCTCATCCTTGAAGTCACAAATCACTGTATTCTTCATGGTGCCTCGCTGCTCTGCAGCCTCTGGAGTCTCAGTGTCCAAAAAATAAACTGTGATAGCTGAAAGAACAACATGGGCTCTTTGAGGCTGGCAGGTCCCTGCATGGGCTATCGCTGCTTTGTGTCGATCCAGGCAGATTTGTGTATTTTGGGCTAAGATTTGGATGTTTAGGCTAGGGGTAAATGGGTTTATAATTAGATATGTCCCAGCCCTTGACCTATTAATTGAGGCTCATACTCCCCTGCATCTACCCTCCACCTGCAATGAGACTGTTATTTAAAGCAGTTGAGAAAAAATGGGCCTTCTGTACCCACAATTTTTTTGCTTCAGTGTGCCTGTCCTGGGCTCAGCTGAGAGCTTTTCTGTCCCTCTTTGAGATATCTCATGAATAGAAGAGGACACTATGTCAATATGGTCTGTGCTGTATTTATTTATTTATAAAATTAAGAGCTTAGATTCTATCTGAAGAAAAACACCCTATGCAATCAGCACCTATGCATTTGCAATGTTTCTCCTCAGGTAGAAAAGCAGTCATAACTGGGGAAAATGGAGTGGGTTTTGATGGCACCATACAGAATCTGAGGAGGTCCAGGACTGTCCCTTCCATGCTGAGACATCTATGGAGCTGGGAGATGCAGACCCCTGTGGGATGTTGTGTGGGGGAAAGAGTGGGGCAGGCTAAGGACGACTGTGGATGGAATGGAAAGAGTGATCACCAATGAGAGCAAACAGCTTTGGTCTCTCCTGCTGCAGGTACATCAGCTCCTGGGAACTGATCAGCTGCCAATCAATGCAGCTGATGCAGGAACCCCAAGCTTTCTGTGTGGTGGTGTCCCAAGAAGCACCACACTTTGGGTGCAGGCATGTATGATGTGTTCCTGACATGGCTCATAGGCTCCCAGAAAATTGCTGTTCTCACCTCTGCAGTGCTTTGCCCAAAATTTAGGTTTCCGTGGGCAACCTTTCATACCTTCAATGCACATCACAGAATATGCTGATTTGGAAGGAATGCACAAGGATCATCAAGTCCAGCTCTTAGCCCTGCCAAGAGACACCCCAGAGTGCTCTCAGAGTGCCTGACAGAATTGTCCAGACGCTTTTTGAACTCTGCCAGGTTTGGGGGTGTGACCACTTCCCTGGGGTGCCACACTGATAACTGAAGTTGAATGCGAAGAAATATTCCCTTTTTCTCATAAATTATCTGCTTCCACAGTCCTTACCAAAACTGAGCCATTAGAAACTGCTGCAGAGTATATGACCCATTAGTCTGATCCTGTGGAAAATATTAGCTTATGCAGATGTTGATGCACATCCTTTATGTAATGGTAGAGCTATTGTGTAACTTGCCTTTTTTTCTATGAGCAAATTTACACCAGGGGAAGCTGGTAGTACTATCTTCTGATCACAGAGCTCCAGAAAACTATAAATAGGGAATGAAGAATGAACAGTGGTATTAAAAGCTTGCTCTGAATGGATTTTTTTTTTTTTTTTTTGCTAAGCTTATAAATAGAAATAAAATCTAAACAACCTAAACTAAATAGACCGGAATAAACACAGAACTGTGGCAGGTATTGTCATCACTGCTCACACCAGTGAATGGTTTTTTGGTAATGAGAAAGCAAAGCCAGGAAGGAACCTTAAAGATGTCCAAGTCTGAGCAGTGGAAATGAAGAAGGTTTTTCCAGGAGGCAGAGCACAGATGAGGAGCCTAACCCCTGGTCTGGTGGAACAGGGTGTCCGTGGCTCTAGGCAGGGCTTGATGGTGCACACATAAGGCATGGGAGGTGGGGAAAGCCCCCTCCTTCCTTCCAGGGCCACACCAGCCTCTTCCAGCTGAGAAGCTCCTGGCTTCTGTCATCCAGAGGATGGCAAAATGTGGGTGGTAGGTGAAGAAATGCTGATGAAGGGGATATTGATAAGGCTACAGAGTAGTCTGCCAAATACTTGGAATATTTTTCAAAGCTTTTGGCAGTCAGAACAGGATTGCAGCCTGGAAGAAAAAGATCTGTGTGTCTTGTTCAGTAGATGTTTCCAGGTGCTGGTAATGGTATTGGCAATAGAAGTTAATAATAACTGGAAAGTTATTGCTTTTTAATGCATACAAATGTTGTGCAACTGCCACTGATGTTCAGCTAAACATGCCCTACTTCGCATATCTCATTTTTTGTCATCTAAATAAATTGCAGGTTGTTGAACAATCTCTTCCTTTCCCCACACTATATTGTTTGCTAAACAATTTTTTGGGTTTGGGTTTTTTTTTTTTTGTTTTTTTGTTTTGTTTTGTTTTGATTTTTGTTTGGTTTGGTTTGGGTTGGATTTTTTTTCCCCTTTAAGAAGAATAAAATATTGCACATGGCCCTTTTCCAAAATCAAAGCTCTGTAGTATGGTTAGCCCTTCTGGTCTATTGTATACTGATATTTATACAGATTACTGGCAAACACAAATTTATTGCAATATTTATTGGGCTGACTTTGAGGTTACTTATAATGTGGTTAGATGGCTATTTATTAGACATGTCACAGTAGCTATTTAACACTTCTATAGCTGTCTAGGTGGAATTAGGACATAAAACAGAATTTATTGTATTTTATCCAGAAAATGTTTCAGGAAGAGTAAATTCTAGGAAAGACACAACTGTCAGAATAATGAAGGGACCAGGAAGAAGAAAGTAGTTTTAAACAGCAATTCTCAGTCAAACTGAAGAGGGAAATATTTAGGATGTGAGGAAATCCAGGTGCAGATTTTAGCTTCTCTAAAGTGCACCAGCACTCTGCCTAACACCTGACCTTTCCCTCATGAAGTGGACATTTTTCATTTAGAAAAGGAAATGAGAGTCATCTTCTTTGATTAGTTTTGTGCTGATTAAGTAGAGTTAAAAAGTTCTATGGGACCATTTTCTCAAGGAACAATTTCATAAGAATCAAGCCTTTCACAGGCAGGTGGTACTTTGGTGTTTCTAATGTGTTGTGTTAAGGTGGTTTTGACTAGTGTATGTCCACTGTGATGGATTCAAATGACTTTTTTTTTCCACATTAGTGTGTTTTAACTCTGCATTTCACTGTTGTGAAAACTTTTTGCAGCATCAGGACAAAAAAGCTTTATTTTCTATTAACAACTGTGGGGTTTGGATCTTTTTCTTATTTGAAACAGAAAATGAATGCACATGTTGAATGTCTTATGAAGAAACATGGATGAGACTTGTCTGCAAGGAAGAGGCTGTAAGTGCAAAAAAAAATATTCAAAAATACTTATGATTTTCCTTTAAAAATAGTTTCCTGTAACCTTTAGAAAATGTAGATTATTTAGGAAAATAAGTCCCCGTTTTCATATACAGACACAGACCATCTTAAAATACTTCACCAAAAGAAGTCAGTCTTTCTGTTTAACAAATAAACCCATTTCTGTGGGAGGATGTGGAGGAGGGAGGAAATGAGGCCATGGAAAGGCTTGCAGGTGTGAGGGTGAAGCTGGGCAGCCATTGCTTCCCATTGCTGGCGAAGGTGCAGTGGAGGCAGGACAGAGTGAAGGGAGCTGCTCTCCTTTTCCTTGTGCCTCCTTTTGGCATTTTCTTGGGGCAAAGGAGTGTTTGTGCCCAGTGCCACTGCTGTGCAGAAGCAGCAGACCCCATCCCAGCCTTCGCCTTTCCAGCCTAATTCAAACTGTTCACCCCAAGTCCCATGGGAATTCCCTCCCTGCATATGCCTAATTATCTCATCACAGGATGGCAGCTGTTGTGGACCAATAAATACATATTTATCCCTTGATTCTTGCAGGTGGAGGAACCCAAATACTCCAGCCTTCAGATGCTACAGTCTTGAATGCCACGGGATGAGATGTTCAGCAACACAGAAGCAGGAGATCATGGGGGGAAACCTCTTTGTCCAGATTACACCTGCATTGAGATAAATTTTAATGATGATTTTTTAGACTGTAGCTACCAATTAAGCTCAAGTTAATGCTGGTGAGAAACTACAGTAGGTAATTCAAGGAGGCTATATATTTTCTTAAATTCATTAGCTGTCCATTGAGGGTTGAAGAGAACATAACTAAAAATAATTACATATGAATTATGAAGTTCAAATAGAATGTGTTACTTTGCTCATACAAAACTTCAAGAGAGACAAATCAGAGAGGTTTATTAGTATATTCTACTTTTTCAACAAGCCTTAGAAGGAAGGGAAAATATAATAATGTAAAGGAGTTGAAGATTCATGTTTCCATAATAGCTGTATCTGCACTATGCTACCTGTGAAATTTATTCTCTGGGGGTGGTGAGACTGTTAAATAGCTTTTATTTCTCAGCCATCTTTATTTTTTCCCCTGTAAGCAGCTCTTTTTTGTATGTCCATTAACATGCAATCCTCTCCTACGCAGAACTTTCTTCAGCTGCATTACACCTGAGCCAGGGGTTTTGCAGGGAGCAAAGGGCAGCACAAAAAACTGATCATAAATACACTCCCAAAAATTCATTTTTATTTGAGCTCATTCATTCTAATTGTTCTCTTGAGGCTCGATTTGAAGCACAGAGAAATCCAAAGGGGGCTCACTGGGCTGTGGGTCAGGTTTTCAGGTCACCTGTACATGGCAAGTGGTGAATAATGAGCAGCACAGTGCCAGCCCCTTAGGCCTGACCCTGAGGATGGAGGAAGAATTTGGCCTTCTGATCTCATCAAGTGCAGTCTCAGGGATGGAGGAGAGCACAGCACCCACTCCTTCTGCAGCAAAAGGCAGTCACAGACAATGACCAGCAGGCTGGTGTGCCCCAGTAATGCAGTTCACCATGCCCTGATTAATTGGTGCAAACTGTGCCCCTGAACATTTTCTCTGTGGAATTAGTTCTTTTGTTGATGGCAGTGGTCCAAGAAGTTGTTAGAGTCACTGCTGGGACTTGATATGATTACAGATACATTTCCATGTTCAATTAGGAGTACTGTGATGACTGGTTTGTCCCTTCCACTGGTATAAACAGGTTAGGATTAATACACATATTTTGCAAACCAAATTACAGACATTAAAAATTGGTTAGGGTGGATTTTTTTCCTTCTCTTTGTTTTTGGGTTTTTTTTTTTGTTTGGTTTGGTTTTTTGGGTTTTTTTTTTTTTTGTTTTTTTTTTTTTTTTAATTGTTGGTGTTGTGGAATTTCTGTTTTGTTTTTTGGGGTTAGTTTGGGTTTTTTTTTGTGTGTGTTTGATTTTTCAGGGAAGTGTTGAGGCTTTTTTTCCTAAACAGAATCTTTAAGCCAGTTTAAAAAGTTTGTCCTTGCAGACAGAAGTGTTCTTTCCTTTAGTCTAGATTAGGCATTTGGATGGGAAATGGAATGTGGAGGTCCTGGCCCAACTTTCTGTGCAACCACATGTGAATCACTTCATACTGTGGCCCCTTGTTGCTATACCAAACTTAACTTTACCCTGCTTTGCTTGATTTAAAGCCTGTGGGAGGTGGTTGTCACCTTCTGCCTTTTTTAGGGACATCAGCATGTATGATGCAAGACTAGGGATTCTGGACATCACTACAGAATCATGATAAAGGTCTGAGAGCCTCTTGGTCAATTCCAAAACTCCCACCTCTTTCCACAGTGTTAGAAACAGGTCCTTGTTGAGCTTCTTTTAGCTTCTATCGTCTTTGATAAAGCTTTTAGTACTTATAATCTCTGTCTCCATGGGTGCCCCTTCCTGGTGTCCTGTTGCTTTCCATACATTGAGTTCTACTGTTGTCACAAAGGATCTGGAAACAGATATGTAATTACCAAGTGTAAGACAGATAGCTGCATGGCAAAAAAAGGAGTGTTCAAGCCTGGAAACAAAAGAGTTAAAATAAAATTAATTTCTCTTACCCATTTTCCAAAAATGCCAGCCTTTCTGTATAAACTCCTCTGTCATTAATCTAATAAAGCTCTACTTTGTTCATAATTTACTACACTCTTGAATAAGCCATTCTAATATTTGTGCAGGGCAAGTACATAAATCATTGTTGCCCTTCTCTACTTTTTTTACTTATCTGGTTCTTTCAAGGTCAATAACCTACCTTACACCTTTCATCTGGTTTAAATATTCAGTTATTTCCTTTTACACCTCTTCCTTGCTCACATCCATTTGGATATATGCAGCTGTGTCTTCTCAAGTAGCTATTGATCATGTCTCCTTGCTAAAGGTTGCTAACTTCAGCAGCAGTAATGATACAAATTACATCTGTTAGGGTTCACTCACACCTCTCTTTCAGAAGGAGAGACTGACTTCTGACTTTGTTATTGGACATCTTTTCTGCCTAGGATATCTAAAACTCAGTGAGAAAATTTATATGCTGGAAAATATCCTCATTCTGACACGTGTAGGCTTTCAGTGCCCAGGTCACGCAGAGAAGCTAATCAATCCCTACTGACCTCCAGGAGCCTGGAATATAGCTGGGTAAGGCCCCAGTCCAGCAATGCACTTAAGGATATGCTTATGTAAACACAGGATCCATCCCATTTTCAGTGCAATTTGGTGAGAAGTGCATTTCAGAGCAGAGCATCTCCAGGGATGCTCCTTTTTGCAAGGGCCGTGCAGGATGAGGCTCTACCAGTTGCCACCACGAGCACACTCCAAGGTATCTGGTAATCTTGCACAGGGCAAAGTAACTTTCTTTGTCTTCTTACCTGTGGGGAGGCTGCTGAGGTGCCACTGCTTTGGAATCAGTGTGTGTTTGTGAGTGTGAACCCTTGTCCTCTGCAGAGCTGCTGAGCTCTTAGGAGCTTGCTGACTGTCTAAGAGAAAATTTAATTATTTAGGCTTAGGCAGAATAATTGGGTGCTGCAGGACCTTACAGTTATGCCTGTTGTGTGCTGAGGGATCATTCTGTCTTCTGACTTCATCAGATCCTTGACCCAATTGTGTTGCTGCCACAAGATTGCCAACTTGTACCAAAAAACAGAGGAGTGGAGTTTTGTCGTAGTTTTCTGCCAAGGAGTGGGGCTGGAATACTTACCACCACGGTATAGAAGAAAACAGGGCTAGAAAGGACCTGAACAGGTCACCTCATCCACCCCCACACAAACCACTCCTGACTCGTTTGTCTGAAGTGTTTTTTTAACCCTGTCAGGCGTGGAGATCCCCCAGCCTGCCCAGGCAATCCCCTCCAGTGCCCAGTGACCCCTGCAGCAGGGAAGTTATTCTAGTTCTGAACTCAGGTCTCCCTTGCTGCATTTAAACCCATTACTTTTTTTGTGCTTTCCCTGTGGATGTGGATAAAAATTTATTGCCTTCCTCTTTGCATAAGCCATTTATATAATTGAAGACTGTTATCAAGTCTCCTCTCTGTCTTCCCTGCTCTAGACTAAATAGCCCAGATAGGATGAAAGCTGGAATGGGGTGTCAGGGAGAAGGAGTTAAAGGAGGAAATCAGAGAGGGATTAATCCTGCTTTCAGTCCCTGTAGAAACAGACTTTGCCTTCTGAAGGATGGGGATGTGGGAGGGGGAAGCCGGATTCTCAGTGCTGCTTATTCACTAATGCAGCTCTGTGAAATGTGTATCTGATTGATGGGCCACTGCCTCACAGACTAAGGAAGAGGGGCTTGGGCTGACTGTCTGCTGAGCCATGACCCTGCTCTCCAGCCTCTGTGCTTGGAAATGAAGGCTTTAATTTCTTACACTGGTGAGGAGCGTATCCAGCTCACACATCAGCTCCTGTGAGATGCATCTGGTTGAGCTTCTGTGCATCCCAAAAGCTGCTTCCAGGTGCTGTGTGTGTTATACAATCAGACAACATGATGATGTAGAACCACCACCATCCAGACTGCCCAGCACGAGCCCTGCCAGGGAGCAGGAGTCCTCTCCTCTGATGGCAAAACGTTGTTTCTGCTGCCCTGACCTCGGCTCGGTGCCTCCCACCCATGGACAGCATGGGAAGCCACTCACCACACACGCTGCCTACATGTGTTTCAGCTGCCTACATGTTTACAGCTTGATTGCTGTTCATAAAACCAGCACGTGGAACAGGCAAACTCCGTGTGATCCAGAAAGCCCTGGGGCGTACTATGTCAATGTCACACACATCAAGGAAGTTCAGCGAGCGCTCAGAGTGACTTCTCGTGTTCAGAACCCTTTTCCATTATTCACATCTGCTGTCAGAGCTGCAGCACGTATGCAGCCATTGCTGTCACAACCTGAAACAAAAATACCTCCCAGCCTGGAGACTTCCAAAAGCCTAAGGTGGGGGAAAAATGTCTCCTTGCTACTTAATGCTCCCAAACAGCTTTTGGTGACAGTTTTGCCTTGCTCCAAGCGCTCCAAGAACAGCACATAAGGTGGAGCTGTTTTCCCTAGACTCCTGGTGACATGGGATCACAGCATTATTTACATCAGAAAAGGGCTGGTCTTGAAGAAAGCAAGATATTAGATGCTGTTAGAACAGCAAGAAAGTTCATTGCATTTCAAGTGCACTGCAGATTAACTCCAGCACTCCTAGTCTCTCTTCCTCCCCCACTGGCTCATCAGTCAGCTGTTAAGACTTTGCAGTTCAACTTCACAATTTAAAAAATCTTGACAAATTGCAATCCAATTGTTTGGTTAGTGTTTCTTTTTTGTTTGTTTGTTTTTTTGGGTTTTTTTTTTCGCTCCCTTTCCCCCACCCTTCCTTCTCAGAGTGACTTTGAAGATAACATTTGTATTTCTGAATTAAAACCACATTTGCTCAATACTGCAGAGGGGCGAGGCAGGGGCAGAAGAGAGAAGAAAAGCTTTTGTTCTCCTCCTCACAGTGACCCCTCACCTGCCAGGGCCAAGCTCCACAATAATTTCTAACAGCTGAGGTTAGTCAGGGACACCTAATCCCAGAAAGCTGGCTCTGAATTCCAGCACCAGCACACAGTGTTTGAGCTTCATCAACAGCCATTTGCATCTAATTCTCCCAATCCTCAGAAGTGTGAATATCTGTACAGGTGTGTGCTTATTTAATCAAAAATCTGAGCCCAAATGCCATCAACAGCATTGACAACATTATGTTTTTTAAATCTAAGCAAGCTCAGGAACTGTTTTGAGGATGCACTGGGATCTTTTGAGTGCACCCTAAACAGCAGTGTCTACAAAATGCCCAAGAATTGTGATTCTCAGCCAAAGGGAGGGCTGAGTCCTCATTCCCTCATTTCCTGTAATGGAAAAGGAGTGCTCTGTGCAAATGGAGCTGAAAGTTTCTTGCTGAGTGTGCTGGGACCTGTCCTGTGTGTCTCCAGAAGGGGCATAAGGAGCGTCCTGGCAGCACAACAGAGAGAAACCTCCCAGGGTTCAGCTGATGGGAGGATGTGACAGCAACGGGCTCACTCCAAAAGAAATGCATCTTCCCAGGCATGAACAGGGATCAGATGGGATGTGGGGGGTAAAATTACAGTTTTGTCTTCTTTGGAGTCAGTCAGAAGGAATAATGTGTTCTTTTTCTCAGGAGAGTTTTAATTTTTTCAAAGATAGTCCCCTGGTTGACCCTAAGTATTGGTGACCCAAGGATAAAACTCTAGTTCTGTTGCATCCCTTCCCACAAAGGAAATTTCCAGCAACTTTTCTCTTTGTGGTGTTTGCTTTAAGACCATTCTCTTTTTATTAAGAAAAAAACTTTGGTTTTGCTGTTTGGCCATTTGAAATGGGTAATGAAAATGTTATTTACATGGGACAAATGTTTTCTTTGCAATTAGTTCATCTCACTAATTGATTACAATGGGACTGCTTGGATATGTGTAGCATACAGCATCCAGTCCCTCTGTTAGAACAGATCTTCAGCCAACCTGATATAAACCAGCCCATGGGAGAAAACAAGAGGAAAAGGTGTCAGGTATGTAAGGCTGACCATCCCATGGATCCAGTTCAGTCTCCATAAGGAAACAATTATGGTGTCTGAAAAGATGTCCTAAAAATATTGGAAGTTTCTGTAGAAGATGAAACACTAGAGAATACTGATAATTAAAAACATAGACTAGAAATTAAAAAATTATCTAGAGAAAACTCCTCCAAGGAATAGGTATTTTCTGTTGTTCAGTGCAGACACTACTGAGAGCCTGCTAGGATGGAAAGTACTTGCTGTTGATGAAAAGTAATAATATAAATCCACAGTATGTCTGAATTTAAATCAGAAAGGAAAAAAATTAATATAAAGGATTTAAGTGTTACAGCACAATTCCCTCAAGAAGAAAAAGAATCTCATATTCGGAACTGATTTAAATATAATAATCTTCAAATATTCATGGCTGAAAATGTTTCCTAAATGCAGTTTCCAAAATGTTGTGAGACAACAACTGTGTTTTTGCTGAATTCAAAACCATGGAAAATAATATTGTTTCACATAAACACAGAAGAAAATGTGATATCAACAGAAATTAAGGGGGAAAAAATTGTCCAGGTCTGTGTGTCAAGAATGGTGAAAAACAGAGAGAAAATGCTTCAACAGGAAAGCTGGGAAAGCCAGCATGGAGAGGCAATGTCATTCCCAGCTCACCAACACATCCGTGTGATTCATGTGGTTAAGATCTATTCCCCCTTGGCTCCAGCAGCCGCTCTCAATGCTGCCTGCTGCCAAGAAGTAGGTCAGAAACCTATTTTTGTCCCTATTCTTCTGTGGCCACGCCGTGCTCCCTGCGCCAGTGAGAAGAAGGGAAGGTGAGGCTGGCAGCCCACGGTCTGTCCTGGGCTGGGCAGGGTGCCCAGCTCTGCCTGTGCTCCCTGACAGGAGAATGATCCCTCCAACAGCAGGGATTGACCACAGGTTGGTTTGACTATAACTTCCCAAGAAAAACTCACTTCCTTATCAACCTACGACACTCTGGGAGTGCCCAGAGCCTCTCTCTGCTTGCTGGAGAAGGATTTGAAGGGAATTAGAGACTTAGTCTGTGGTTAAATGCCTAAACTAAACAGGATGAATCTGAGCCAAAACACACGTGAAGTGCCAGCCCCATCCAGTGATGCTGCACCCAAGCAGGGCAGGGTTTTTTGTGTTAACGCCAGTCTTGGGGCTGTGGCTCAGAGGGGCCTTGCAAACCCTCGTGCTGATGTGGCCGAGGTGGGGATGGAGGGGACTCAGGCAGGAGCAGGAAGCTGGGGATGAGGCAGAAGGAATTGTGTTGTGACAGAACATTTAGTGCTCTGGGGCTAAAAGATTTTCCTGCTGTCCTCCAGGGCTAGTGATTTTATCACTTCTCCTCCTAACATTCTTCTTTTCTTTCCATATATCAGCTGCCCTTTGCCCTCCACCCCCCTCCTCTACATTTATCCAGTTGATTAACATAATTCAGTAAAATTTAGTAATTGTTTTCAAGTTTTAATTCCCTTTGAAGCTAGCTAGAAGACATGTCAGGAAGCTGCTCTGATTCTCCCACAATATAATCTATAAATTATAAAAACTACAATAAATTAACCTGAAGATACTGTCTCTCCTTATAGAGTTGCCTTATTTGTATATCTGTGTCATAAGTGCCAAAATCTTCTTGTTCCTCACTCCTCTCTTGTCAGTGGCAGGCAAAGACTGCTGGGGACAATGATTTTGCCACCCTGGCATCCTGTGACCTTTGGAGGACGAGTGATCCATCTCCCTGTGGGAGATTTGGTGTTTTGCCACTGGTCAACAAAATGCTGTCCTCAAGTGAATAGTTTTACAAGTGGCAAGCACAGTCAATGCTGCTGCCTCAGGGCCTGGCAGAGCCCCAAAACTCAAGGGTTTGTCAGCACCGAGGTGAGTGCAGGAGGGGCCAAGCAGGAGCGTTAATTCCAATGTGTCCCTCTCATGACATTTCCTGAAAGTATCTGCAGTGTTCAGTCTAGTGCTGCACTACTTTATCTCAGCCAATTGTGTTCCCTCTGACATGAAACAAACTGCAAAGCAGTTGTCTCATCATTCTGCCTCTAGCAGGTCTTGAGTCCAGCTTTTCAAACTGATTTTTCCCTTTTCACAGTGCACCTGTCATGATCCCACTCTGGAACAGAAGATCAGAGCAAACGGGGGCTGAGGAGAACAAAAGCTGACCCAAACCTTTGACCTAAATTTAACATAAAACCAAATGAAACTTTAGAGGTTTGTAAATGTTCATGAAACATTTCCACCTCCTGATCCCCTCTCCTTTATCTTTGGTTTCTTTATACTTCTACATTTAACTGTTTCTAATTGAAAGTCTAATGTAAAGCTCTCCTAAATTAATGGAAAGGCTCTCACTGATTTTAGTACCTTCTGATTCAGCCTCCCAAAGAAAGGGAATAATTTTTTTAATGAAAGTGTCTTTAAACTTAAGAGAAAAGAAAACCTAAAAAGAGACAAGGAAAAGCAGAGATCAAATGCAATTTTCCAGCTAGCAGCAGGTCCTTGATGTGAACCCCGCCCATGAAATTGCTATGGATACTGTTATCCCAGGAAAAAATATCACTGCACAGAAACAGAGAATTGCTGATACAATGGTGAACTGGTTTAATAAGCTTTAATGTCTTCTTATAAGAATGGTAAAATTTCTAGTTTTTGCAACCAGGTTGTGCTTTAGAAGCTAACTGCTGGTAATCAGCTGGCATTTGTCACCTGAAACTTCTGTTTGTATGTGTGAGAGTTTCCTTTGTACCAATATTGCAAAAATGAAGCACATGAAAACTTTATTAGGAATATCACTCTGCTACTCATACAGTTTTTAGCTTGCTAGGTGACTCTTTTCAGAAGGAGGTAGTGATTTTATGGGGCTTAGTTACACCTCAATTTCCCTAAACCATGCATTAAATGGTCAGAATATGCATGTTCTTGTCCAAGTTATATTCTGGATTCACAGACAAGGGTCTTGAGGAAGGCTAGTGAAACCAGCCCCAACAAAAATTAAGATGTGGCTCATGTTGAAAGGTTGTTACACTGTTTTTTGGCAGCTACAGGTCCTGGTGGATTGCTGTAGCCAGTTCAGGGCTTGATATCTGTAGTACTAACTTGCCTTGAGCTCTCGTTTTCTCATACAAATTGAGTGTTTTCTGTGTGTGCACTGGTGTGGCTGCATATTTTACTTGTGAATACATGCACAGCTTATCTAGGGAATTATTCCCCAATATCTGTGTAACAGTTTTGGTGTTCACAGTCACAGGGTAGATGCACACAGAACAATATGTGCTCCAGAGGCTGCTACTTGGTGTTAATGGAAAACACAGATGTGCAAAGTGGTCCTAGGATGATGCTGTTAATAACAAGCACTGCTTGTTCAAAATGCACCTATAAATGAGCATTATTTTAATATTATTCGTATGCAAAATTTACACAGCATAGAGTTTTTTTAATTCTCTCATTTTCTTTTTGTCTCCTATTTGTGTTTTTCCCCCTTACTCCTCCTAGATTTTCTGCTTCTGAACTCTTCTGAAGTCCTCTCCAGTGTCAAGGCTAGACTGAGTGGTGTGTGCCAGCAGTGCTCTCGCTGTCCCTGTCCCAGTCCTGACAGCAGTGATGGCACCTTGTTCAGACACCCTGGCCAAAATGCCTTCAGAATACCTGCTGGGTGCCTTTGTCTTTGGAGGTTTGGATAGTCCTGTCCATATACTGACCACTCTTCAACTCCTGAAAGAAAATAAGGACTGTGACAAAAGGTGCTGGCTGAGCTCCATGGACGATCCAGTGTGGGGATAGCAGTGGTGGAGCCAATCCACTAGACAGAGAAATCAGGCATCGGAGAAATTATCCGATTTGCTTATTTCAGCCCAAGTTAGAAGGGGAAAATTCTGTGTTGGCCTAGTGACAAATCTATTTTGACTGTCAAAACTTAGAAAATTTTTCTTTTTCTCACAACTTGTCTTGGATCCAGTGGTGTGGGTTTTGTAAATATTTCATCTATCTGTTTCTAGAAGCATACAGAGCATGAATTACTGGAAATGAAGCAAAATCTACCAGACATAAACTCAGCCCATCCTCTATAGCTCATATTCTCTGAAGACTCATTTGTCCTTTTCCTCTTTTCAGATATTTCCTCTCTTCTCTCTGGTCTGTTCTTGTTATTTGTTTCATCAGCCATTTGTTATACAACTCTTGGCAAAATATCAGGGAAATCTTCCTGTGAACAGAGAAGTGCTTTCTTAAGGGAACAACAACAGTTTCTTTACTTGGGAGAGCAGAAAACAAGTCAAGTCCAAATATTGTCTTTGCTGAGACAGAGTTCATGAGAATGGTGATGTGCTTTGTTGGACTCAGTGGTGCAGCTGATGAAGCTTGTCCTCTTGGGATTTTCTTTGGTTATTTCAAAGTTTTAAGGTGTTATTTCTCCCTGTGAAACTTGTCTTACTGCTGTGCCAGTGGTCAAGTAGGCAGTGATGGAGGGATGGACTGAGCTTCTCTCTGGTGGGAACTGAGCTCCCTCTGTGTGGCTCCATGGTGGGGGTGGGACTTCTCATCGAGGGGTGGGGATGCTTTTCTGGCTACAGGCATCCCAGTCAGTCATTACATTAAAACAAGCAAACTGCATGCTTTCATCTCTCCTGGGTCCACAGCTTCCTCAGCCCAGACGAGATGGCCTTAGACCCAGTCTGAGCCTCAATAAACTTTTCACTTTTGCAGATTCACCCAAGGCTTGACTTTGCACTGGGATTATCCTGAGATTTGTCTGCTTCTGCTTCTGGTCTGTTGGGTTCCTCTCTATCTCCTCTCCAGCTAGAAGATTATATCAGAGCTGCACAAGCATGTCCTAAACTCAGAGCAAACTGAAGGAAAGGCAGCTCCAGCTGCAGCTCACAGCCTGCCAGAGAGACTCCCCTGGCAGGTCTCTGACAAGCCTGTTACTGCAAGTTCACTCCCAGCGGCAATTCCGGACAAAGCAAAATTTTGCATGAAGTTCATATTAGTTCATATTAGCTCACATTGCCAGCAATTCAGTAGTTCCTTCTCAGTGCTTGAATCTCAGTTGAAAGATTTATGTGGACTTGCCATGCAGCCTCTCTGAGGAACTCATGAAGGTGGGCATGCATTTAGTTTCCCCAAATATCATGGTGCAAGTGAGTTGTGTAATATCTTCTGGAAGGACTGAAGATTTTAAGTCCTAATACAAAGTTATCATCTCTGCAAGATGTAATAGCATCTAGATTAACTTCCAAAGCAGCAAAGGACACAGTAAAAGTAGTTTTATATAGTATTTTTTATTTCCACTCACTGAATAAGTGAGGTCTTACATCTATTGAATAACCCAATATATACAAAGCCTTTCTTTTAAAAAAAGTTTCTAATGCTTTGACTGCATGCATTAAAACTCATTTTGTGTGTTTTAAATGAATTATAGTCTATTCAAAAGCACTTTCTCACCCTAAAGCACTCTGTGCATTGTAGTCTCTGCAATACCTTCAGCTGCTACAGAGATCTCACAGAGATGAGCATGTTCATGATAAATAGATTTGGTATTTTTTCATGATCATTTCATTTTGTACATTTGCCTAAAGATTTTTTTAAAAATACCTGTTATTCAAATCTTGGAGAAGGGTTGGTTGAAAAATCTCTAATTTAGTTCCTTCTGAGTCACATTTCAGTGGTGGTTTTTAATGAATGGCCATATGCAAATATTAGCCACATAGCTAACTTTTTCTGTCCTCTCCTGACTTATTGTAGATTAACAAGGATGAATTATTGTCTCACCCCTTGTGAACACTGTGTGATCTGGGCTAAGACTAATGAGCCAAACCCAGTCCTCAACTAGACCTGGGGTGAGGCAGTGGCTCCTAAGCTCCCCAGCAATTACAGCAGTGCAAAAGGCAGTTCTGTAGCCAGGGACCTGCTCTGGTACCTGCTGACACACTGCTGGGGATGTACCCTCAGCTCCTGGAGCAAAGCCCACTTCCATCCAGCTGGAAAGGGCTTTGCAAAGAGGAAGCAAACTCCTGCCCAGTGCTGTGAAGAACAGACAGAGGCTTTTTGGGGGTGTCTGTGGGAAGGGGAGCTTGCTATCCCCAGGAATGGGAGGCATGTCCGCTGTGGGAGGCAGCGCTCACGGGGCTCCCCACTCTCACCATTGAGCATTGTTCAGAGCAAACATAGATGCTGTATATGGATGTAAAGCTTGATTTGTGCTTTTTACACCCACCACATTTCTTGGAGCTGACAATTTCTAGAACTTCGGGACTTTTTATCTCCAGGCTGTTGTTTTCTTCAGGGGTTTTTCTTCATTTTATAGGAAGCTAGCTTGCAAACAAACCAACCCACGCTTTGGCCACAGCAGCTGTGTAATGCTGTTCTCCCCTCAAAAGTGTACAAATCTGCAGGGCATGGGGACACATGTTGGGTTGGCATAACACAGTACAGCTGCACCATGACATTGCTTGGGTGGATGCTGAGAAATCTATAGGAATTCCCTGGGGAAATGTGGAGTTGGGGGGGGGAAAATGCCTGCTCTACCCAGTGTTCCACTTTGCTGGAAAATCCACTGCCCAACAGTGAGAATAGAGTAACTTATTTTTCAGAAATGCCTTGGGCCAGCTGTGACTGAATGTTTGTTTCTTGCTCCTTATAGTTCCCAAAATGTTCAGGGCATTTTCCAGGTGGAAGCAAGTTAGAGCTAAGGAGACACAGAAGAAAGAAGGAGAAGATTCAACTCAGCAGTTGCTTACTATAAGTGGGATCTCATTCATTCTAAAATTTCAGCACTTTCTGATGACTTCACAGTTTTAAATAAAAGAATATTTTTGAACTCTCCTAGGCATGCTGAAAAGCTCTTTGTTCCTCCTGCTGTGTGGCAGAGGATGCTGCATTAGGATTTGTACAAGGTTTGTATGAGGTATGTAATGCTCACCTCTGAAAATAAAACTGATATTTTCTCTGAGGATGGAAAAAGGATGGGCCAGTCACCCTCTCTCTGGGAATTTCCAGCCAAAGGGAGTAGTTATGTACTTCAATTCATTGGTGAGTGGGCAGCAACGTGGCTTGTTGGATCTTCTAGTTGGGCATGGAGTGAGAAGCACATGGAGATGGCAGGACTGCTGTCACCTCGTGCTCTGCCATCATCATGTGCCTTTGGCAGACATCATGAATCAAAACCCTGGGGGGTCTTTTCAAACTCTAATGTACCCTGACCTACCACAGTCCTTCTCTCACAGCTGTCCCTTCCTCCTTTACCAGCCAGAATGGTGGATTTGGGTACACAAAGAAATGAAATCAGACAGAACTGGCTGGAAAAAAACCTGTAGGGTGTTGATGGACATTCTCCATTGGCTGAAAGTTTCTTATCTAGATTCAAGGACACTTTTATTTTTAAATCTCTTTTCCATTGGACATGTACATGTGAAGTCAGGATGCAGACACAGGGGCTGGCTCAAGAATACCCACAAGCTGCCTGATCTCTGTTGCATCCCATAATGACAGTAGCATACACTTTGGACTGACAGCAATTCTCAGCAACAGAATATTTTAGAAATATTAATCTCACATCAGCTATTTGTGTAGAATTTTGGCTTATTCAGCAGGTGATGTGAGCCAATATTATCATACTTTTATAGACAGCAAAACAGAGAAAGAAAGATTGTGATCCACCTAAGGTCAAGCAGTATGTCCAAGAGAAAACCTAGTTAAGCTTGGGGATTACTGCCTCCCAGTGATCGAGAAATGTCTGCAATATTTCTGAGAAGTTAATGTATATAACTCTACAATAAATTAGAAATTACACTGACTTAGGTTAGTCCTTCACTAGTGTAAGGGACATTTTCATTGCATGGTATTGCAAAAGCCAACAGACTTGATGCTTTAGACAGCAGCAGCCAGATCCTCCAAATGTCACCGTGTTCCTCCATGTGCAAGTCCCACAAACTGCAGTTTCTTAAAGGAGAGCTGAATCTTCAGCTGGTGATTAATATAAGCTGTGATTAGCTTGTGATTTGGCAAAAATGGCAAAAGATTTTACTCTTTTAACCTTATCTTCTCACTATTCAGCATTTCCCATTCCGTGAGCTGAGAGGGACTCATACATATGGGACTGTTCCCCAGTTATGGGGATGGGCTACATGATGTCCTCATCAGGAGTTCTGTGTGCATGCAACTCGTACAACATCAAGTCTCAAGGTAACAGCATTTCTTAAATTGAACACTGATGTTGTAGGAGTTTTAGGAAACTAATTATCCCATGAACAGTTGAATAAACATCAGAAGAAAAAGGTTTACATTGAGAAATTGGCTAATAATAGGGATAAGATAATTACACATGGGGGAAAGAAGCCAAGCCTTTTGTTCCTAGACTTTCTTCTCTTACATCACATTATGGATGCTACTCAAGGAAGCAACCTCTGCAGAATAATTCTAAATGTTAACTAATCATGTTTCAACAAAAATGAGCAGGGTCTCAGATTTTACTTGGCTTGGATGTCTAAAGGCAAATTATAAGTTACGTAACAAAACAACAGAATCATTCAACATTGATTTACTTGTTTGTTTTGCTATAAGAAATGAAATTTTTATTGGAATGAAATTAAACAAAGGTTTATGTGCTTGTGTTCCCCATAGCCTTTTATACTGTACTAATATAGTAATATTCATAAATCATATCAGAGTTTTCAAGTTTCCTCAACAGTGACCTAGACAACAAATGCTTAACAACTTGCTGAGAGACTTTGAAATTAAATTCAGCTGTAATATCATCATGACTAATTTATGGCAAGTTTGGTTGCTACAAAGATACACTTAAAGAACCATGTACACTGAAGTACATGGTGAGGATAAGCTAAAACATGGGTTTAGTATCATGTAGTTATTCCACTAGAAAGATTTTTTCTACGTTTCATTACTTTACTGAACATGGCAAACCCGTGTGTTCCTTGGGAGAGAGGAAATAGTAATTAAACATGTAAATACTAGGCCTTCAACAAAGTAAAACATGAAATGCACTGGATAAGAAATTAAACCTTTATATCTATTGAAGGAGTCTTCCCCTTGACATTTGTTAATATGAACATTCATGTAGACACATAGACTCTCTATATTAATGTGTATCTTAAAATACATATGTGCTTATACATGCATACAGCCTCCACAAGAAGGCATAATAGTAAAATATTGTTTAGGGTAACACAGACATTATCTGGTGCAATTGGAATCATGTTTCTGAATTGCCCAACATCCCTTAAGCCCATTTTTTGTCGCCCTGCAACTTTTGAACTTCCTGCAAGGCTCATTATGGCAAACTGAGATTGATGACAAAGTGCAGCATTTTTAAATTATTAGTAACAGAAACAAGATTTTTCTTTTATCATTGCTGCTGCTTGGGAAAAGTATCAGAATTGCTTGGCTTTTGAAGGTCCTCTCCCTGTCCTTTCTAACCCATTCTAAGCAGCTAGCTGGCCAATTAAAACAATCTCTCCTTTGGAAAGCAAGCATTTGTCAGGGTTAAGAATGAAGGCTTTCTTCTACTACATCTATTGTCCCATTCACTCATTTACATAACTACTCCAGTGTTAATCAAGTGCCTCTAGGCATATCTCTAGAAAAGTATAAGGCCATAAAAATAAAGGCAGACATATCTAGTTATAGATGAGCCTTCCATGTGCTGCAGATCTTTTCTCACACACTTATCTTGGTTTATCTCCACCTCTTTAAATTGGAAAATTCACAAAAATCCATCTCCTGTGAGTTTTCCAAGGTTTCTTGATTTCATTTGGGTCAGAACTGACACAAAAAGATGCATGTCTCAGAGCATTTCTGAGCTGCTGCCAGGAACAGGGAGTGCTGGACTGTGCCACTAAAAAAAGGGGCGGGAAAAGAATGTTTTTTGAAAAGTCACCAAATTTTTTAACCTTTAAAAAAAATCGGCCTGGTTCAGTCTCGGGTATGGTTAAAAGAGCTGCCCTGATTTATTGGTGTCAAACAAAGTATGTTAGGGTAGAACATTACTTTGTAATGGAAAAAGTGTCAGTGGAAGCACTGCCCATCAGCACTGCTTGGGCTGGGTGAGGCCTGAGCCTTACACTGTGTCTCTAACACTGGAGAAAAAGACTATTTAAAAAAGGAAGAATGCTTTACCTGGAAGGCCATCTCTTAGTCTCCCAGATAAAGCTGGCTGTAAAGTCAACCTCAGCATCTGGGGTTCTGCTGATTAAATTATCACAGAAATCATGAAATATACTGAGTTGGAAGGGACTCATCAGGATCATCTGAGATTTTCTTTGTGCCTCACCCTGGCCCTGCAAAGTAAAAGGAAACAAGTTTCTTATTCCCCATCCCACCAGGAATGCTAAGCCACGAATATGGAGTGATGGTTTGGGGAATGTTTCACAGAATAAGCTTTCTGTACACATAAAATTAATAAAAAAATAATATTCTCCAGTTGGTAACATAGTTGCTTCCTGCTGTCCTTTAATTTTGCACTTTTTCTTTTCTCCTGTAAATGACAAATTAATTTTTTTTTGACTGTGTTCTTGCTCTTGCACATTGTCTTACCCAGAGCAATGCTCTCTTAGAGTGCTGTCACAAGGACATGCCAGGACTGCCCAGAGACAAATTAAAAATGAAATGTAAGAGATGCAGGGGAGCCAAGCCTGTCTGTTAATAACCCAGTCTGTTTCAGCCATACTTGTCCCACCATCATCTTTCTGAAGTTTCTATTTTTAATAGAACTCCTATACAAAGGGAGACCTTAATAAGATGCCTACTCCTGCCCTTCCTGAAACCACCATGTTCATTTTTCTTGAAAACATTCAACTGTGGTAACTTTTAATCTGATTTATGACCCTTTGAGATGCCATTGAGATTATAGTTGAGGCTCTTAAACTGGACAAAATTAGTAGCAAATATAAATTTTATTTGGTAAACTTATGATACAAATTATATCAAAAAATCAGCACTGACAGGAAAACTCTTACATGAAAAATTAAACTAGAATTAGCAGAGTCCTCTGCACCTATACACATTTCTTCTAGCAGATATTCTGCCTATCCTACTTTTGGGCAACTACTTGTGATCAAAATGCTGCAGACTAAAAAAGGTGGTCCTCATTCTGTAGTGCTTGTTTTGGGTGAACAAAATTGTCTTCTGTCTTTAGATGTTTAATTATTATTTGAAGGCAACTTAATGAATAGAAGTCCATGTACTCCCACTTGGGGCAAATGTATTTTTTGATTGATTCATAATAATTAATCTTTGTCTAAGTGGAATGCATTAATTTCTCCTACTGGTGGTGACTGCACTTCTGTTTCTTTTCCTATGTTAGATGGTTGTGCTCCAGAGGCATATTTGCTGATTAAATTGGACTGCAACTGGGTGCTTAGGTTATGTCACTGTTACCCAAATGATCTTTTAAAGAACACAGAGTACTTGTTTTTGCTGCTCTTACGTGCTCCACATTTAATCACAGATCTTTGTAGCTTGTTATTTCTAAAATTCAGATTACTGTGACTTAAAAGCCTCTCTGTCTTTGCTAGTGCTTGGTGACATAAAGTAAACCCACATATTAAGAAAAGAACCACAAAACTTGTCAAGTTGCACTGAGGGATGGAAAGAAAAAGCAAGAATGCTTTACAGCGATTTGAAAAGGCTGTCTGCAGCACAGCTATAAAGGGAAATGTTATAACAAGTTGATATTATCCATGTAGCCAGAACTGCTTTTGAGAGTGCTGTTACACAGCAGCAGCCCTGGGGCAGAGGTCCCTGTTGAGTGTGGCGTCCCAGGGCATGGGTGAGACACACACACACAGCAGGAGTGGGTTCATGCCCTGGGGAATATGCAAGTGCCACTGGGCAGCAGGACTGGGAAGGGGAAAACAGAGGGTGAGATTCCCCACCAGTGTCCTGCTGCTCCTTGGTGAGAGCAGCCCCCAAACCCCCTTTTGCTTCTCCCCACCCTTCTGTGGGCTGGCTGAGACCCTCGGGCTCATGGTGGCTGGCCCTGAGCCGCCAGTGCACAGCAGAGTGTCTGTTGCCATTTTCCCCCCGTGCCGCCTCCTCCTTCTCCTCCTCCTCCTGGTCGCCAGGGACTGAGCATGATGGAGACAGAGCTGGCACAGCCTCATGCTTGACGGACTGAAGTGCTCCAAATTCCTTTTTTAGTAAAATTGCTTTGTCTCGGAAGTGCTGCAGAGCAGAGCCAACCCGCTCACCCCGTGCCTCCCTCCTTGCTCTCAGCCTGCTGGAGGTGCCAGGATAGGTGCCAGAAATACTCCTCATCCCCAGAGATCGACCATCCCGGGGTGCTGCAGCCTGTGTCCCATACCCCAGTTCAGTGTTAGGTTTCCCCAGGACAAGTGGCCTGTCCTCCAGCCCCAGCGCGTCCCTCTCTGGTGAGGCCTGGTGGCAGCATTGCTCCTTTGTTCTTTTAAGACATGGCATCTAAGGAATGGACAGAAACCAACAACTCTTTTTTCTTTTTGGCCTGGGATAACAAATAGCTTGCCTGCAGCTGTAAAATACTGCACTTGGGCAGAGTTTCTCTGGCTGCAGGATGAAGGGCTCTGCACAGCTTCATTAGTTCCTTCCAGACTCTGTTTTGCCTTTTCCTTGCTGCTCCTCCACAGCCCACGATGGTGCTGCTGCGGCATGGCCAGGGTGCCAGAGAGGAAAATTATACCAAGAGGTGATGGGGGCAATTACCTGTCTCTGTGTTTGGTTGTGCTCCATTCCCGGTTCTGATGCCTTCCAAATTCAGACAGGGCTTTGGCCCTAAGTCTTTGCCAGCATTTCACCACATGAACTATTTCCTTGTCCAGACAAACACCTCTTCTAGGTCAGATGATAGCTTGGGATGGAGATGACTGACATCAAGCTGGCCTCAGTGGAGATGCCCAAGGGAGACAGCGTGCACAAGGGTTGTGAGGAGTAGGTGGGTGGACCAGAACCAGGCAAAAGAGGCTTTGGTTAGAATAAGGGAGTCAGGGAGCTGCTGTGAGGTAATGAGCTGCTAACAAGGCTGATAAAGAAAGTGTGGAGATAAATATAATGAGAATTAAGCACGAGAGATTGTTGGAGACTGGGTGTGGACATAAACAGTGAATATAAAATTGGAGTGGAATTAAGGTGAAGAGGACAAACTTACCTAAGAGGCGAGGTTGCAATGAGGGCAGGACATCTGGAGCTGCAGGTAAGAAGGGGCAGACTTCCATTCAAACATTTAATGAACTGCTGTTACCCATTGGATGTTGTTTACTCCAGTGTCTGTTTGGAGCTCAGTGCTCCTGGTTCAGCTCTGAGCTCTGGCAAAGGATCCCTGCCTCTCCCATTCCAGAGGCCACCTGCATCTCTGACAGAATATAGAGCAGGTGCCTGCACATGCACTGTCTGTGTGGCTGCATGAGAAGTGGGCAAGAGTGGCTCTGATTTGGGGAAACCATGTGCTGCACAGTGATGCCATCCTTGGTGACATGCCAGGGTACTTCTGGGTGTTTTGAGGCAGGTTTTGTATTTTTATTCATATTTTGTTTATTTATTTCTAAATAAATGGTCTCCTGCCATGCTGGGTGCCTCTGCTCTAGTCTCAGATCTTGGAGATATCTTTCAGATTCATCTTCCTAGGTGATGGGAGGTGAGTGTGGGACTTCAGGGCAAGGCAGGATGGTCCCATGATTAAGGTCTCATGCATTTGGGTGCCCTCCCTATGAACTGGGTTCAGTTTCCTCAGTTACCCAAACCAAACTCTTTCAGGATGATTGCTTCTGTGGTTTTGGCCAGGGATTGGGTTTTTTTGCTGATGTTGCATATTCCCATTTGAAATAGGTATTAATGAGAGCTGAGTCTTACATGTACAGCATAAAGGCCCTTGTAAAGTTTTTTTGACAGTGTGGACACCCCAAAATTTCTGAAACTTTTTTTTTTTTTTTTAATTTTTATTATTTCTCACCCCTCCCTGTTCTCACAATGTGTGATTTAGCTGCAGGAATACTTTTGTTGGTTTTGAATGATTCACTAATGAGAAGTACAGAAAACCCATGAAGATATGAACTATTTTCTTCTGTGTGCTCAAGCAACAGGCAGCAAGTAAGGCTTGGTGCAGTGCAGTATACACAAAGTAGAAAACCAAAAGTAAAATCATTAAAATGTATCTTCCATGCTGTGCAAATGAAGGACAGAAAACTCCTAGGAAAATCTCTAGGAATTCAGCTGCACTTGCATAACTCCAGTTAGTGTGAAGAGAGTGCTCATTAAGCCCTTGTACTTCTGTGAGGTAAGGTCCCATTTGAACTTCTCATTTGACATTGGACAGTATTTATTCTGACACAAGGTGTTATGTTGCACTGTGAATAAAGCAGTTAGTTACTGACAGAGTAAATTCCACGTGCCTTGAGGGATGCTGATGTTACTGGCCTGTGCACTAGAGGCTGAAGATGGCTGTTCAGTTTCTACATCTCTGAACCCTGTTGGGAACCTGAACTGTTCACCTGAATGCTCATTTTTATGTGTTTTCTACTAAAACAGTTTTAAGGCATCTCTGAATTCTTGCTTGTTTGTCATAAAGGAGGAAAAAAACACCAAATGGGAATTAAAAAAAGGTTTTTCTTTGTGATTTCAGCTCCTCATTAGGAGGTTTATGATCAGGCTTAGAGAAAGCTTTCCTTGAATTATTTTGAGGTTCTAATGATAAAAACCTTGGGAAGGTCATGCACATGAGGGATTTAATACCCATTCAGAACCATCTGGCATTAGATTACATGCAGGGAAAGAACAAAATCTGGCAGTAGTACTTATGTCCATTAACCTAGAGTACAGGCTGATATGATTGTAGCAGAGAAAATACCCTCACTCTTTCACCAGGAAGAGTTCTTAATAGACCTGGGCTAAATTGGCTTATAAAACCAAAGACCTATTGAAGCGTGGGTCTGCCATCTCATTGGGTGCATTTGCTTTGGCTTTTAATATGTATTTCATATCTCTTTAATCTTGACAACTAATACTTTAAGGTATAAATTATTGCTGGGATGAAGGACTGTGTTTGCAGCTCCTAACTTACTTTGTAAGAGTTAGCAATGTAATCATCATGCTGAAGTAGAGCCAGTGTTGCTCCTGCCTCTTCTCTAGAGCATCACAGAGTGCACAGTCCCAGTGATATCCTCAACAAAACTCCTGATGATGTCAGTTGTGACAGGAAATCTTCCCTCCAAGACTCTGAACCACCTGTGAGCTTAAGCACATGCTTGGCCTGAAGCAAACTGACCAGTGAGTGGTTTGGTCCAAACCCAGCTCAGAGAGTGAACAATGCCAGGGAGATGATCCTTTCTAATCCAGATTAACTGTCTTTCACCCCACGTGCTGGGCAGGCTCTCTTCAGGCTCCTGAGCTGCTCATTACTGCTGTACCATTTTCTTCTTGTTACACTCCATCAGGGAGGGTTTCTCCCTGCCCTCAAAATTTTTCTCTCCTCTTCCCTGCTTTCCCAGCTTGGTGCAGTCTGATAGCTGCTCTCTTTCAGCCAATGTTATTATTCACTTACTACATGGAAAGCAAAACCATATGGAAGACAAGATAAAGGCCATTTATCTTGAAGTCTATTGAGATGTGAACATCTCACATTAAGGCTGCAGTTCAGCCAGGCTGTCTCACACATGTTGCTGTCATCTCTTTCCACCAGAACAGAGATGGACTCCTGCGTCAGCCAAAACAATCTTAGCTTGTCATCTGCTCTGTACTTAACACAGCCTGGCATGCAAAACACTCAAAGGAAAAAAGAAAAAAACTATTATTGTTATGTCTTTTCCTTTGCTCTGAGAAGCCACCTGTGCCAGCTTTCTCTTTGAAAACTGCTGTCTGAAGGAAATTGCTACCATCCTGAGATAGGGCTGAGTTAGGTAAATGCTACGTGCATTGAGCTTGGAAAAGGAAAGTTTGTTCTATATTCATTAATGAATGCCTCTCCCTGAGTGGCTGAAAGAGGATCATAGAACAACTTGTGTTGGAAGGAACCTAAAGATCATCTTGTTCCACCTCCCCCCTGCCTTGGGAAGGGACACCTTCCACTAAACCAAGTAGGTCAAAGCCCCATCTAGCCTGGCCTGGTGTTTTTATAATGGATGATATTATTCAATTAATATCTATTTGAAGGAAGTGACACCCAGCAGGGTGATGTCCCAGTGATGATGGCTGTGCAGCCAGGTGAGGGGCAGCAAGAACAGCATGTGACCCAGGACACTGCTCCGAGGTGCCGCGGTGCCTCCTGAGCTGAGGAGGAGCTCAAGGATATAAGCAGGGGTTTAATGCTCCTGATCTGACACTGTGTCCCTGCTTCCTTTCTGCAGGGAGTCCCCACCAACAAAGGAAATGACAGTTCACCCAGTTTGGGGTGAAAGCCTCCATCTTTCACACTTCTGGAGGATTAAGAGATTGTGCTGGTGGATGTCCCGCAATGTCTGCTGGTTCTTTTCTGCTTTCTTCCCCGTGCTTGTAACACATTCACTGATGGATTTATGCTGCAGCTGGAAACCAGAACCCAGGACAGCCTTTTCCCTGGCTTCATGTCATAGACACAAATAGACTCACAGCCATTTGTATCTGGTTCCTTCTATCAGCACAAGGGTTTTATTACCTCTCTAAAATGGTGCTGAATGGAAGCAAAAGACCAGCAACAGAAGGAAGAGCTGGAACAGGACTGTGGATATTCTCAACATCAAAGGAGCAAAGGACAGGAGGCTACCATGAGAACAGGCAAGTGAGAGCAGGAAATTAATGGCAGGTATCAAAGGGGCTGTTGGAAACCACCAGTTTTCTTATGAGGACTTATCTTTTGAGTAGGAGCTGCCATTGGATCACATCAGGGTCACTCTGGTCTGAAGTGCATTTTTAACAGGGAAAAAAGTTTTTCCCATCTCAAATTTTGAACTTTGCAGAATGAGTTTGCAAAGTTAATGACAGGCCTTTAAAGTAGCTCATGTTGTGGAGCAGTAATGTGGAAAAAAGATGCAAGTAATTATGTTTCAAATAAGCACTCACCATTTTATTAGAAACTACCTGAAAAGATACTTCAGCAGTGTAAAATCCATCTCTCAAACATGTAATCCCAGCTGTCCTGTGTGAGAAACTGTGAATCAGAGGGTTTGTACAGTGGGAATCACTGAGTAATTCCATGCAGGCTCTCAGCTGCTTTCCCAGGCTCCTCATGAAGCTCTCATACCCAGGTCCTGGCTTTGTTGTTACTTTGCCCCTCGTGTGCTGATGCTTCTGCCTGTGCTAGACCCCACACGCTGAACAAGACAAGGCAAACGGGAAGGTGGGCAAGGGGGGAACAAAAATTATTAAGAGGTATATCAGACTATCACTCTGCTCTCTGCTGGTTCTGGACTGAGCTGAGAGTGAATATCTTTCATATCCTGTCAGCCACAGCCATCCTGAAGCAGTCAGGGTTCTTCACTTGCGTAAGCAACGCCGTTGCCATCTTTCAATCACTGCTCTTGGGGAACTGCTCAAACTCTCATACTTTGAATGATTCCAGCTGTTCTCCACTCCCTCAGAGATAGCATGAGAAAGCAGTCCCTTACACTGAGATTACTTTACTGATATCAAAGGGTGTGGAAGAAGGCTGCTAATTAGTAAACCTTCAAGGTATGAAGATATAAATAGCCCTGGAGCAGTGAGAACAGATCCCAGTCTGCAGACTAACATTATCTTGGGATGAAAGGGTTACATTTAGGCTGATTCCACCAGAGAAGAGTGTCTGAACATTCCTGTTGAGGGCTTGTTTTGATTGATAAAGCTCCTTGTGGGGTTGTGCAGCATATTATCAATTTATTGAGCCACCTGCTGAGGCTGAGCCAGGAGCAGTGGTAGCAAGAACTTAGTCTGGGATGAGCAATGATGAGGGAAATTTCTGGCTTGTACTTCTACTTATATAAATAAATAAATAAATACATATCTTAATTCCCTTTGCCAAAGTCAAAAATGCTTTGGGGGGTCCAGCTAAAAGGCAAAAAAAATGTTATAAACAGCTGACATTCATCCACTAAGCATTTGCTAAAAAAAGTGAGCTTATCCTAGCCAATGTGCTTGTGGCAGAGGGGAAATGCCAGGGCTGGGAGAGGTGGAAATCACACAATTGACTCTTCTTGATCCCTTTGCATACTCAGGAGCCACATCCCTTGTCCCACAGCTCTGGTGACAGTTCATTCTCTCTTCATTCCAGCACAACTACAACCAACAAACCAGTCAGCTGCTCTTAAATGGCCCTCCTGCATTTTGACATAATTTACTGTACTCCTCCACACTTTCCATAGGGATTATTTATGGGGGTTTTCTAGTCTCCTACGCTGAGTCTCTTGAATATTACACAAAGCAGCCACTTGCAGTGGCTTGACAGCACTGTCCCCCTGTGCTAAATGTAGAGGTCTTGGGTTTAAAGTGAAGGCTGTTTTAATGAAAAAGGAGGAAAAACACATAAACTAAACCAAGTTTCCCTTCAAAATACCAGCCCAGCCATAAGTGTGGACTTGCACAGCTGTTCCCAGGGCAGGATCAGAGCACTGTGCATCAGGAGCACTACTGCAGGACCACACAAGTTTACTGCTGTTCTTAAATCCCAGCCTCACAACTGGTAAATTCCTGCCAAGTTGTTTGAGATGGGGGTACCTGGGAAATATTAGATGAGTCTGCATTGCATCATGAGAACACTATTTGCACTTAATTATGCGTATCCCTCCTCTCCCAGCAGACAGATGCTGCATCCACAAAGTGAGAAAGAAACAGTTTTCAAGTGGAATCTGACAGCAAGAAGCCTAAGAGCAGGCTTCAGACAATCCCAGCAATGGAGATCCTCATGGTATTGCACAGTTCCGACCAGTGGATGTTGGTTTTCTCTGCAGCAACAATTCCCACCTATCCCAGTCCAGCTAACATCCTAATTCAAACAGATTGTCTTGCACTTCTGCCTCCTTGTGCTGGAATGCTGGTGGAGAGGTCCCGACCTTCCTTCTCTCCCTCTCTGTGAGTCCATCTTTCAGCCAAAAGTCTGGATGTTATCTCCTGGCAGGTGTTCTGCATGGTGTTCATCATAACAGCCTTTCCCAAAGCGTGTTAAGATCCCTCTCCAGGATTACCCTGCCTCTGTGTCTGAGGCAGTAGCTTAATAGGCACCAACTGTGCTATTTCATCTTCTAAAGCAGACTGGTCTTCCAGGGATGGATGATGGGCAGGCAGGAAAGCCTCCCATCAGTTATGCTGGCCCACAGCACAAGCTGCAGCATCACCCTGCCGTGTTTGAGCAGAGCAGATGCCCTGTAAACAGACACAGCTGGTAGGTGAACACAGATCCATCACCAGCCAACACCTGCCTGAGCTAAATCCCAGCCTGTTTCTTCCTTGGAACGGCTGGAAGACAAGATACTTCTCCTTCACAGGGCAATCTCAGGATGTACTAACAACAAATGGGCAAACCAGGCTTTTGGAAGCAATTCCTTGGAAGCGTGAGTCTCCAGGGGCATTTCTAACTTGGGTCTGTTGTTGTGTGTACTCGGGGGCTTTACCCTTTCATCCTCCCCTCCTTTACACATCAAATCCCCCATCCCCTGATCCAAGACAGGAAATTTCTGTTTACATCAAGCCATGGTGATGCTGACACTAATCTGGCACAAGCCTGGGCTGCTGTATGGGGGGTGATGCTTTTCTCACCATCTCCTTCACACTGGCTCTACAATTCATGGGTTTGGGCTTTAATTCTGTAGGTACTTTAGAGAAGTCACAGAAGGTATGATGGAAAAGTATGTTTATCAGACATGATATAGCTGAGTGAATAATGTGAATGGTCCTCTACTCATGAAATGCCAATTTATCAAGGAAACTTTCAGATTACCTCGTTCAATAATTTTGTAGATGGGGATTATTGCCTTGGGTGAGGAATTCCTCCATATTTTGTCCTGACTCTTCATCTGCATGGAGCCCCTTGACACAAAGTTTGAGTTCCTGCAGCTGCCTCAGCCCTGCTTCTATGTAGGATGGCTTTCTGTACAAAACAGGGTCTCTGCTGAAGTTTCACTTTAAAACTTAGTCTAACTAAATCTGTCACCTATTTAGGCACATTCTGGATTTATAAGCAGGAGAAGGAAAATATGTGTGAGCAAAGTGGCACTTTGACACTCTTCAAAATTTCAAATGTCTTTTCAGGTGGGTGTGTAAATTCATTCTGTAGATGAATCAACACTTTTTCATGTATATTCATTTTAATATGTATTAGGGCTCCAATAAAACATTGGAATGCTTAAAAATTACCATCAAAACGCCACAACAAACAAAAACACATCCCAACCAATAGTTTAGTTTTCCTGTTTACTTTGGCATGTGGTTTAAACACATTCTTCTCAATACACCAAGGCTAGGTGGTGTCATGCTTACTTGACACATTCAGAAAACATATGTGTCTAGCTTTGCAGCTGAAATGGGAAACATCATTGCAATTAAATGTTTATATGCTGAGAAACACAGTGTTTTTATACAACACAAGGCACTGTGTTCAATGCATATTAAATACTAGATATTCAATGCATACTGAATAATGTTAGGTGGAAAATGTTTTGCTACAATCGTAATTGTTTTCTTTATAGTTCTAGGAAGTTATCCCACACTCTGTTTTAAATGTGTTTCCAAATTTAATGAAGTGTCTGGTTTAATGATGTGTCTGTTTTAATGACACAGGAATCCCAGTCAGAAAGCTTCATTATGCGAAGATGAGAAGAGGGGAGTTTTCATCCCAAATCCTGTTCCCCTCTGAGGCAGTAGCTCAGGTTTCCTTCTGTTCTGGAAAAAGTACCACAAAGATGATCTCATGGATATCACAGCTTTCCAGCTTTCTCCAGAATATGGTAAACTGGACAGTAAGTGGGCATTTTCATGATTAAATTCCTTTCAGAATTGGGAAACTGATATTCATTCACATTCAAGGCTTCTGAATCTGATTGTGTGTCATCTGGCCATTTAATTATTCAATAAGCAGTGCTGGCCAAGGAATGTAAACTGAAATTGCTGTAAATTAGCTCTGGTATGACACAGTCTCTATAATTGATGTTGTTTTTGCAGATACTTTCTCGCAACTTTTTGGCATTGAATTAATTCTGTTTTTCACATTAGTAGCCAGGTAATATTCAGTAGTGTAAGATCTCTTACCTGCATTGGGGTATTTTTTGTTGTAGAGGGGAGGACATGCTGTACTTCAAAGTGAGTTTAATTCAGCTGCTACATAGGCAGTGACTTGCCAGAATGAAAGCTATTTTTGTGGCTGGAACAAAAGAAAAGCAATTGAGATTTCGTGGAAAACTGTTTGGATCCTGCTGCAGCTGAGAGGCTGGAAGTGTCTGTCTCTGCAGGACTCCTTCTGGACGTCCCTTCTGGTTACACATGTGCCTAAGTATTCTGTGGAACCGGGCCCTCAAAGCAAGCAGAAGCACCCACACACTTCCACAGACTATCCAGGGACACAAACACTTTCCAATCTTCCCCCAGAAAAACTCACCTCGTCCTCGCCCTGCTGAGAAGCTCAACCTCAGCAGCAAAGACAGCTCTGCCCAGATCACCCAGCACTGCTGGTATGGGAAGGACAGATCCCCCCCGTGCATCTCTCAGGGAGCAGCTGAGGTGCTGGGTTTTCCTCTGGCTGCAGAATATCCTTCCTGGTGCAACTGAAGCATTTCTGGATTCTTGTTTTATTAGTGTTTTTTCCAGCCAGAATCTGCAGGCATCTCATCCCAAACCAGCTGCATACAGCCAGAGCAATGCAAGGGTATATTTAGAGGGTATAATCTTTTCTTAAAGCAAGAATAAATGTTAGTCTTCTCTGAGCTAGGAGAAATATTTATTAGATGTGCTTAAACATGTGTGTTGCTCTAGGATCAGGCAAGAAAATGAACAGTGACTCTTACCTCATGTCGTAGGTATGAGGAAGGATGGACAGCAGCTGGCCCCTGCCTGGATACTCTGAGTGAACAACAAAACGAGTCAGGTCAGGGTTTTCCTCACTCACACTCTTGCTGGGTCACTCAGTCAGAGCTGGCCTGCTGCCCGGCTCTCTCCACTGCAGCATCGATGCAATGGAGAGATGGAAGTGGAGGTTTTGCTGCTCTCTGAGGCTCAGCAAGCTGGGGATGCTCTGCCTGGCCAGCAGGACAGGAAACCTTCTGTGCCTGCTGAAAACATCATCATGAAGCAAAAAGCTTAAAAGATATTATTTATTTGCTTGTTTAAATTTGCTCTCTATTGTTTCAGAAGGACAGACTGTGCCTGCAGGGCATGAGGGGATGCCTGGAAGGAGGGATGTGCCTCTGACTGCCCAAAGCCCAGGTTTTCTCCATGTGCAGCACATTCACTTCTGTGTGGCATTGAATGGATGCTGCATTTCCAGCCTGGCCTGAAACCCCTGGTCTCCACTGCTGGCTGGGCTGAGAGTGTGGCTCTGCTGAAGCAGATTGGAGGGCCAAGTGTCCCTGAGTGCCAGGCCAGTGGTGCTGCTCCAGGGCTGCAGTGCAGGCGCAGCAAAGGCACCGTGCTGTGCCTGCCCCAACATCAGCCCCACCGAGCCAGGAGAACCTGGACTGGCCAAAAAACGACCTGGCTTCGAGCATTTCCAGGATTCTGTGCACCCACTGAGTTTCTGCCTGCCTGCTAGCTAGTGTAACCTGAAGGTTGATGAATCCAGCCTACATTGGCTTGAATAGCTTTTTGTTTAAAGTTTGTCAATTTTTTGAGAATACCTGGGTGAAATTTCCTCTTTCCATTTGACAGAAAAGAAAAATGTGCACATTGAAAGATGCAAAAGGCATTCAAGAAATGCACATATCATCATTTCAGGCATTCTGAGCAGTGGGATTGAATGAAATAATTTATAGCATCTGTTTTGATATTGGAGTGGTTTTAAATTGTAGAGTTTCACTAAACAATTTTGAGTAAATAAATCTTTCCTAGGTAACTTTTAATCTGTTCCGTTGTTTTCTCAGTCAGTATTGCTGTGCTCTGCCAAGCATCAGTGCAGTTGTGTAACTACAGCAAGACACTTTCAGCTAGATTAACCAATGCTTTCTCATAGCACTGCAAAAAAGAAATATATACAAATAAATAGATTCAGGGACAATTTGTCCAACAATAATCTATAGCACAGAGGGGATTCTGGAGTCATCTTCAAAGCATATGTTGATGTTCTTAAAATGACCTATGAATATCTCTCTAGTCTGTAAGGAGTCCAGAGGGATTTTTGATATAATAGATATAGGTTATTAAATTACTCTTGGAGTTGGGGAGCTGGTCTCCAGTGGCAAATCTTTCTGTGAAAACATTGGCAAACATTTAATTTGGTGAATTTTCCTCTAGTGTTTCTTTCCTAAAATCAAAATAAACAATAAAAATATATTGGATAGGGGGGAAAAAAACGCAATAAACCTGTTTTGTTGCATTTTCTGATGTATGTTTCTGTCTAACTGCTAATAAATAATGGACACACCTACTTTTAGCAGCTACTCCAAGTTCAAGATGCCTTTGAGCTTGCATGTAAAATGGGATGAAATTACCATCCCTTTTGTGCTGATTTAGCCTAGAGCTGGTGAGAAACCTCAGCTCTTCATTGCTCAATGCAGACGGACAGGGACGTGCCGGGTTCGGCAGTGCTGGGATGGGAAGGGATTCCTGGGGACAGATTTTTGGCTCAGAGAGGCAGGGAACGGTGGGGGTGACACGGCAGAGGAGCACTCAGAGCCGTGACACTCCCCTGCAATGAGCCTGCTTTGGAGACCTGCAGGGGCGTTTCCACCTCACAGCTGCCACCCCAACCACCAGATTATACTGGCAGGAGCTCTAATCTGATGAATGCTTCACTTTTTATACAAATTAAGCAATTCCAGCAGGAGGGAGAAAAAAAAAAAAACCAAACCTGTAATGAGCAGAAAAAGGACTTGAAGCTGAGCCTCTTGCACTGAGATAAGTACTTGCATGTGTATTTTTTAAATTAAAAAGACTGTTTTGATTTTGGTGATTAATAAACCCATCTCGAAGAGTTCAGGTGATGGATTTCCTGGTGCTTTCAGGCTCTTTACAGAGAATTTTGATTCAGTCCTTTAGTAATGGCCTGAAAAATTAAGGCATTTTCCTTGCGAATGACCTTTTAAATTTCCAGACTGAGCGTGCTATAATAAAATCTTTGCAGAATCTGTTGCCCTACTCTATGTGACACTTGTTTGACATGAATACTCCAAGAGCAGTTTCCCATCTGACAAGCTGAGTTTCTCCAGCATTGCCCAGCTTGTCCAGCAGCTTTTGCTGGAGAAACCCAGTCTGGTAACTGATGCTGTTACCATCTCTGGATGGGTACCCTTTAAGGTAAAATCCTGTATTTGGCATTTTTCCTGGGCAGAAGAGCCCCAAGGTCCTGTTCCTTAAACCCAAACTTCATGCTAGAGTAGTTACATGCCTCCAGGCATTTTGTGAGAGCTCATTAACCAGGAGGAAGAAAAAAAAAAAGGAAAAGAAAAAAAAAGAGTGATAAAAAACCATGGGACACAGGAATAGCAGAGATATGTTTTAAGCAGAGGAAATGTTATTTTTAAACAGCTTGAGAGGGTTAAATCAACAAAATTCTAAACACTTCCCAGCAGACCCCGTTCCCATCTCCTCAAAAGCACAAAGTCTGGACAGCATCCCCAGGCCAGATCTCAAATCCTGCCTTCTGAGCCCTGCCTCCTCAGCTGTGCCTGTGGAGGGGCTGTTGGCAGACTGGCCCCTTTTCACACTCAATTTCTGGTGTTCTGGCTCAGCCCAAGTCATCCAGCAGTAGTCACAAATAGAATCATAGAATCATTAAGGTTTGAACAAACCTCTAAGATCGCTGAGTTCAACCGTAACTCTCAGTGCTGTAGTTTGCTATAGTCTTTCCACTAGGTATCAAATTCTTCCCAAAAAATCCTTCCTTGATTTTCATGTCAGCACAGTACAAAAAAGCCAGAAATATGAATTATAATGCAAAACAACAATGTAAAATAAAGGGGGGGGGTAATGTAAAGGTCTACAAAGCAAAGCTAAGATCACTTTTATTTGTACCATGTTTCCTAGTGGGAAATGTTGAGATAATTCTAAAAACAAAATAGTAGCACATGACCCAGATCAGGTTCCAGAATCCTGATGTTCCTGATGTGTGGGAAACAGAACTGCATCTCTGCCACGCACCCCAGAGTCCTTTTCCTTGCAGCAAGGTAGTCAGCAGTTCTGTGGTCATGAATTAAAGCACTGCTGCAGATGTAAGCACAATGTATTGGCACGTCTGTGTGCTATGTTTTACAGTCACTTCACTGCTTTCTGCTCACCTCAGGAAAACATGCAATTTGCACATTGTTTTGCCATGTGCTCCATAGCATTAAGAGGAGTGATCATTGATAAAATGATAATCACTAGGCAGGGAGTGCAACTCCACTTTCTCCCTTCAGCTTGCCAAGACTGGGGAGCTGACTAAGCAGTGTCCAGGCTGGGAGTGGACAGAGAGCAGATCTGGTTATTTTATATACTGAGTGGAAACACCCCGGGGGGAACTGCAACCTGAAACTAGCTCAAGTGGTTTGGCACACAATGTGATAGAGCCTTCACATCAATAGCATCACCTATGAGATGCAAGACAAAGGCCATGCTATTGTATGGAGTCTTTCTTCCCCCCAGGCAGAAATGGATCCTGCTTCCTCAGTGCTTGCCAGCTACCCAAGTTGTTCAGTAATTGTTCAACTTCACGCTGATGAATGAGTGGTAAAACTGAACCAGAGCTGCAGAACACCGTTCAAAGGGTTCAACTCTTCAGCAAGATGAAAAGGATGGATAATTCTTGGGCAGCAGTGTCCAGAAATGAAATATGAAAACGCTGATAAATGATAACTGGGTTTCTAAGTTTCAAAAAAAGGAACACATGGAATGGATAAAAATTGAAGCATAAGCCATTAGCATTGAGTGGCCTTGCTTGTCACATGATGCTAATTTCCTGGACATTTGAGGGGAAATTTTTGGGTTTGCCAATCTGCACCACTGGTGGAAGCATTACCCTTTTTGCTCCAGAGCCTGCCTATAGCTCTGACTCTTCAAAAGACCAAGCCATGCAAGGCCCCCCTTTTCTGCAACATCCTTCTGTAAGTGCATAACACGCAGCCCCTGCCCCTACCTGTCTGCATTGGGTTTGACCATGGAATAACTCATTTCATCTCACCAAACCAAACAATCCATGTGTCAGGAGTTCCATGCCTATTATGCTGTGAATTCTCACTTTGTACCCAGATGTTATCAGTGATATGTTTTACCTCTAATCAGAAGTTTCTTATCAGCTTCCTTACATTTTTTACTTTTTAACCAGGGGCTGCAGCAAAACAATATGCTCTTGTGAATGTGTGTTCTAAAAATATTTTTTTAGTAACAGGAAAGGACTTGAAAACCTTGAGCCAAGGGAGTTCTTTGTATTCTTTCTTTTAGTTTTGCCCTTATTTGGACAGTAACATCTCTATCGGCTCCACAGGCTGCTGCACAGGGAGCAGTTCCACCCTGATCCAGAGGTGGTTCCGAGGCTATGAAAATTTACTCACTGATTCACTCCATGCACTGTGGCTCTTGTGAAATGAATCCATTTAGAAGTTTAATTACTGGAGATTAAATATATGACAGTAGAGGTAGACTGGAACATAATACTGATGCTCAGCCACCCTTGAACTTGCACGTTTGACTTGCTCAGCAAAACCCCATCAGATTTGTTGAACCACCAGATTCACCTTCGTATGTGTTCAGGCTGATGTTTGCAGGGGCTGGCATTTTCTGTGATTTTTGTGATGCTGGAGAATTATGCTAAAAGTACTGAAGTCTGCATCTTTTTTTCTTGGCTTTGAAAAAGTACTCAGCCATGGATTAAAGAAAGTTAGTACTATATACATAGTGGCCCTTTATACAATCTCTTTGAAAGATGCTTTTCCAGTTTTATTTTGCTAACAAAAGCATGACATACATGGGTCAAAGCCCACTTTCAGCTTTACTGTGTCATAAAAAAAAATGTGATAGTTGATGAAGAGGGACAGAAATATGTAATGAAAATAATAAAAAAAGAGAGCCGAGCCAATAAAATTCCAGAAGGCAGAAATGGGAGCTGTAAAATGAAAAAAAAAAAAAAAAGTTTAAAACTATTTTAATTAAATTTTGTAATAAGCTGAAGAACTGACCCATTTTGACTATCAGGAAATGATCTGTGACAATCCAGGCTTTTTTTTTTTTTTTTTAACTTGGACTGCTAGTGACTGTGGATGGATCTCACCCATCCACTTGCTTGACCATTTGCTTGACCAGTTGCTTGCTCTGGGACCAAATTATGTCCCAGTCCCTGGCCAGTTCCCACCTGAGAATATTTTGCACAGATCATACTTCTCCCCTGGGATGTGCATGGGGTGCACGAGTGGACGGACAAACCAATATCCACCTGCATCTGCTGCAGAGGTTGGTAAGTGTGAGTGTGACCAACACTTCTCCCCTGGGGCACAGAAAGGAGGGGCAGCTCCTTGCCCCTGTGCATGTCTTGCACTCAGGGGAGCTGGAAGGGCTCCATAGGAAACTTGGAAACACACCCTCCCCAGGATCCTAGAGTGACACTGAGACAGAGCCTGGCTCATTCTCTAGGACACACCAGCTGGGTCTAGGCTGCTCCCAACAGATTCCCATCCAAGCTGAACCCAACTACTGAGACTTCTCACCTGCCCAAAGAGTGTAAATTACTGCAGGGGAGAAGCCCACAGCCCACCCATGTGGGGTGGACCATTAGGAGTATGATCTGGCTCCTTAGAAACAGCCACAGTTCAGCCTCTGCTGTTTGTTGACTGAGCAGTCTTCTTGGAGGCAGCGTGGGCTGCAGAGATGCCATCCTCTCATCCTGTCTGTGGTGTTCCACAGGGAGTCCAGCACCCTCTGAGCACCAGCATGGTCCCTCATGGAGAGGGAGAGGAAGTAAGTAAACTTTGCCTGAGCTGTACTGATTATTTCCTTGCTGTCAGTGCGGGCTTGTCCTGGCTCTCCTTGGCATGGATGCTTTGTTACCCTCTCAGACCAAAGCTGGCTCTTTTATCTGCTCCTGGACATGCAATGCTGTGCTCTCCTACTGACACTGCTCAGGGCAAACATTAAGCAGGCAGGAGGGTTGCCTATTATTAATTATTGTTACACTACATTAATTATTGCACTATTATTACAGTGTATTTAGTTGTTCCTGTATTTCCTAACATAGTTTTACTTGGCTGTCTTTGCCATTCTTTCTTGCTTCATCTGAAAATACAGGTCTGGCAGTTGGTGCAGACACATGTTCTTATACCCCTACCAACTTCATTAGCCTGCACTGATTTAAATCAACACAGGATTGTAGGGCTTAAAAAAGGAAAAAAAAAAAAAAAAAAAAAAAGGTCAGAATAGACTTACCAGGCTGTGGAAAGTACCATGCTATGACACACATCAGTGCTGGTATCATGTTGGATCAGGAGTAGAAAGGACTGCCAGGCCCCTCTTGTTAAAGTTTGTTCTTGTGACACCACCCTGGGGACAGCTGGAGTACAGTCCCTTGTGCTCGGCTTGTGTGTTATGTACCCTCTGAACACTAATGCATGGTCTTCTGGGTATGTAATTATAAAATTGCAATTTCTTTTGATGCTTTCCATCCGTCAAGCTAGCAGCAAATTTTAAGAAATGTGGAGTCAGCTGCTGCACCTCTGGATCCCAGAACATATCTCTGGGATGCACTTCTGGGGAGAGCACCATACCATAATTTTGTAAGGAATAACAGTAGGACCCGATCATGCATCAGGGAGAGCTCTCTCATGTGGTGAGGCTGGCACCAACCCCAGTGCTCAATAGCAGATGGCACACCACTTATGAAGCACCAAATGTGTGAAAGGAAACGGGAGCTTTTTAATACCCAGCTCATCAGGGCTGGGCAGGCACGACAGTCCCCAGCCCCCTGGCTGGGGGCCTCCCAGCAAGCTGAACCCCAACTGCAGACATGACTCTTAGGGTTATTTTTAATGCATTTCAGCTTCTCAGTGTAGGTTTTGGCACACACAGATCCTTCAGGCTCCTGTGCGCTGCTCGGTCCAGCACAGATTGCTGGATTGTGACCTCTCTTGCTGGGGTGGCCCCTGCTCACACACACAGACCCTGTGCAGAGGATGCAGGGTCTCACCAGCACTCATCCTGCTTCAGAAGAGCATGAACTTGAGGCATACTAAGGACAGCCAAAAATAAATAATTTTTAACTGATCTGGTGGAGAAATCTAGAAACGATTTTATTTGTGTGAATGAATTTCCTAGGAATTACACTCAAATGTTCATGTGATGAAAAATAACACTTCTTTCCATAGTTCTGTGGTCTTTATGTTGGCATATTCAGAGCTAATTTTTTTAAAATTCACATTGATATGCCAAGGAAAACTTCCTCAATAAACATAGTTCTTGCATCTGTGCAGTAGTTGGTTTTCAAAGTTAAACATCCCTGCTGTTTCACATTTTTTTAGATGCCAGCAGTGATTAGACATTACCATGGGCTAATTGCTTGTACAATTTCAGTTCTTACCTTGCAGCCGCCTTGAAATTTCCAGCTGCAACAACAGGAACAAACCCCATGCTCTCAACAAATACAAATTAGTCAAAATCAAAACAAAACTGGTTTTTCTTGTGTTTTCATTGCAGCTGTTTATCCAAAAATTGGAGAGCTGCTTACCTCTCCTCCATCTGAACCTTATAAACAGACATTACCCTGGTCTGAGGCAACACATATTCCATTGCAGCCAGAGCTCAGCAAAGGCACCTTCTCTGCTCAGACAGAAATACTCACATTTATGATTAATATGGTGGATCTTGAGGATTTTCTTTTAATGCAAGGGATGCTGAACTCTCTGGTTAAAGGATTTGTGCAATTTGTCTTTTTTTAATGTCTTAGATACTGTTGTTCAAACGATATTCAGGCAAACAGGACTCTGCTCCTGCTGTAATTATTGCATGTGTGCCTGGGCACTGACATACAGGATTGCAAACGTGTCAGTGGGGAGCAGCAGGATCCTAAAGCTCGTCGTGCTGCAAGCACTGCCCCTCAGCCCCTAACTGGGGCATGTAAACCACTGTTTGGAAATTATATATATTTCATTATTTCATGTGCAAGGTTTAAAAAAAGGCCCCAAAACACAAAGGGCATGCAGACACCCTCTTTGGGGCATTGGGTCAATGGATTTCTGTATTAAGGAACATGCCTGTCCTTAGGGTAGGGATGCCTGGACAGCAGGATGTGAGACATCCCTTTAGCAGAGCAGCTGTAGCTGACACCACAAATGTTTCCAGTCTGCCCTGGCTTCAAACAGCTCTCCTGACACCTGAAAGAGCAAGGAATCACCTCGCTACCTTTCCCAAATTTTGAAATGCTGTTATTAGATTCAGATGCTGGAACATGTGCTGGTGCTGCAGAGCCTACATCAGGCCTGCGGATGTTTGCTAATCCCAAATTTCAGCGCCTTCCTGGCCTTGCCAGAACATCAAAGCATGGTGGAATGTTGCAGCACAGATGAGGAAATTACAGCAGGGCATTACAAGGCAGGTAATGGATTAGGGGCTTCTAGAGGAGTGAATGTTTGGCCCAGGAAAATGATAGGTAATTATGAACAGCACAGGGCTTGAGATGGTTCCAGGATTCATTTATATCTAGCTGCTTTTTCTCTTGTCAGCATTTCCTCTGCCTGTCCCCTGTATTCCCTACAGGCAGCAGTACAAGAGGGCGAGTGGCTGCCCTGGGGGGAACTTTCCTCCCATCTCCTCTTCCTCCCATGCTGCCTCCAGGATCTGCCAGGCTCAGACCCTGCACTGACTCCAGAGGTTGTCTGCTCTGTTGTTAGCAATTCTTCTTCTTGCCTACTACAAAAACATATGGCAAATCCATCCTTCTGCCCTGTTTTATGGGGTCAGATCCCCAAGCAGGAGCTCAGACACACACATACTCCCACAAATGCTGGTGAATGCCAAAACAAAAATAGGAATAAGTAACGAAACCTGAAGCCACCCTAGTAAACTGTTTTAAAAGCATTTACTTGAGTAATTGTAAAAAAATGTTTGAAGACCTAGGCTAGTTTCAGTTCCTAATTCTAGGAATGGCCTTGAACAAAATACTAAGCTCCAATTTACTAGGCACAGGTGAAGTGAGAGTAGCTTGGTGGGAAGGGATGTGGATGGTTGGACTGTGTGGCCTGGGGGGATTAGAACTTGGCCTTTCTCTCTCCAGCCATATCCAGAGACAACAATCTGCCACTTAAAAGTTGTTTGAAGTGCCCTAGTGCTGGTGAAAGTAGGGTGGATCTGCAGTGAGGATGCTCCTTGCCTGCTGGCTCTGCAGGTGTGTTTTGGGCCACTCAGGGGCAAAAGTACTTGCAAGCAGAAAGTCATCTTTGCAATGTACAAACCTTGCAGTGGCTATTGAGCCCAGGGCAGTCTCTGGACTGTGGAGTTAAGGCACAATGTGATATTTATTGCTGCATTTTCCATCTAGCATGACTTCTAACAGCCATCAAAGTAGGCTTACTACTTTCTGCTCTCTTATCTCCACTTGCCTTAAGCAACCTCTGCTCCCACCTCTCCAAAACACCTTGCCCTTTGTGGGCTTTTAAAAATTAACAGGGCCTTCAGAGCCATGGAATTTACCTACAAACACCTTCATCAGAACTTCTCCTACCCTGCTCCTGGGATATGACACAAATACTGTAAATGCTAAGTGGAAGGCTCCAACCTACTTCCCTATGGGAATTCCTTGGCTCTATAAAGATTTAGGATTTGTTCTCTAGTCCAGGTGCCTTTTGATTTCTGTTGTGGCTGCATTAGTCTCACAGGAGAGGAGGTAACATATTTCACTGGAGCTGCTGGGAATAGACTGGCCAGGAAATGAGAAAACGTGGCTGTCCCTCACCTGCATTTTCATTGCTTTCCTCCCTTCATGCTCCAGTCTCTCCTAACACATCAGGAGGCACTCAGCAGTTTTGGGAAAGCATTTGTGTATGTGTTGTGCTCTCACTGGAGTCTGGGTAATACCACTACTGTTATTAGCAAGTAAATTTATTTCCTTAGCAAAAATGGGAAGGCTGATAGTGCAGTACTGATGGCTCTAAAGCTTTGACCAGTAGGTCATTCCATTATCTGCACCCCACAGAATCAGCTTCTCTGTTTATTGCTTTTCTTCCTCTCTCTTTTTTTCATGGGCAAGAAATAAACCCTGTCCTTTTCCCTACTTATCTCATTAGGACTTTATTAACAGAAAGCACATTTTTGGCAATTAGATTTAGTAGTCATCAGCATTTTTTTTCTTTGAACAAGTCTGTACCTTTGCAGCAGCCTCAACCAAAAAAAAAAAAAAAAAAGGTTTCCTCCCCCGAAAGAAAAAAAAAAGGTTTTTCCTTTTTTATCTTTTTTTTTCTTGGAACCTTAAAAAAAGAAAGTCTGTGACTGTGTAATGTTCTTTAGTGGAACAACTAACTTTCTATACACTTAGCAAAACTGAGGAGTTTACAATTTTTCCAGCTGTTCTGTGATGCAATATAAACAATAAGAATGATAGCCTGCCTTGGAAATGTTCTGTGCAAGCCATACAATTGGATTCCAGCATGATTGGTTAGGTTATGCTGTCTGCTGCTTCTTGTTGTTCTCCTCAAATTTCTGAGTCATCAAAAGCAGTGAGGAGAAAACACGCAGATATCTTGCCATCACCCATTTTCATTCCTTCCCCATGCCAGGAAGAATGCAATAAAATTGATGTAGGATGCAGGGAGTTACCAAGGAAGTTTTTGTGGTTTCTAGCGGAGATGCCTCTTTTGATTGTGAGGGGGAAAAAAAAATAAAATTCTTGTGGCATTTCCAGAAATAAAAACTTGCTTATTAAGGGAGCTTTCATGACTGTGTGTAAGGTGAGCGGGGCAAAGCAGGGTCATATCCATCAGCACAGTGGCCACAAGGTGCTTGGCTTTGCTTTGCTGTGGAATGCTCTGTGGATGGATGTAGCCGTGGGTGCTCTGCCCAGGCTGTGGTCAGCTGAGGCTGCGTTTTATCAATCTGCACAAATCATTTGGCACAGAAGACACAAAGCATGTGATTCCCTCCCCATCACGTGGAAGCAGGAACGGGGTGAGAGAAGTGGAAGGAGACTGTGTCCCACCAGGGCTGGTTTGATGTGCTGACCCTCTGGCCTGAGAGCCAGGCTGGAGAAAATCTCAGTAGATCTAAGAGCAGGGGGTAAGAGTTGAGTTGGAGCAAGTACAGCAGCATAAAGCTAAATATAATCCAGAAATAGCTCTCAAATGGTAACAAAACACCAGATTTGGATGGTAAGCACAAGATTTGAGTATCAGAGCTAATACCTGCTCAGAGACTGATACATGCTGTCTGCGTGGGAGTCAGCCAGTGGAAAGCTCAATCAATCATGTCTGCGAGTGCTGCGATTGCACGTGCTGATGAAGCAAGAATGAAGCCAAGGACTTGAGCTGAAACACCCTCTGAAAATGGATAAACCCTTCTAGAGCTCAGAATCCACTTGAGAGCATGCTGCCCGGGGAAAATCAATCAACAAAGTGAATATGTCTTTTGTCCCAGGGCTGAGCTTTCCAAAACAACCATGGCCCTTCATTAAAACTGAGGGAAAGCTGTGGATATTCTGTACCTTCACTCCCATGGCAACCTGCAGGCCCAAGATGTCTTTACAGGTCCAGACATCACATACATACAGCTGGAAAGCACATTTCTTGTAAATACTATTTTATGATTGAACTTCAAGTGGAAAATCAAGTGAAAAATAGCAAAAAGTTGCAAGCATCTGAATCCATTTCTGGGGTACACCTTATCCTTCCAAGATTTCTTCAACCGGTGAGAAATGACAGGGTCTGATGCTGGTTTTGTGCCAAGGAAAATCACCTGAATATGAACCCAGCCTTCCAAAGAGATTCAAGTGAGTTACAAAGTTGTTTTATCCCCCTCTGCTGTGGAACAAGAGCTCCTGCCTTCCCCATGCCTGTCCCTCTCTATGGCTCTGAGGTCGGGTCATGCCCGAGCCAGGGAGAAGAAGCCAGGCGTGTCAGGAGTGTTCATAGCTGTCCTTGCCAGGATACAGGGGGAGGCTCCCTGGTCCCTGTGCCAAGCTGTGAGCTACTGAGAGCACCCTGTGAGGTGCAGACTGACTGGCCCCTTGTTAATGAGATGGCTGGTGGCAACAAGCAGCATTTTGTGAGAAATTTCGAGTTGATCCTTTAGGCAGACTAAACTGGAAGACAAAATAATCTGTGCTTTGATCTGCTTGGGATGCTGGCATTGATCAATGTTCACAAACAAATGGTGAAGGGGATTTAGCAATGATGTTCTTTGCAGTCTTTCCCTCAGAAATCTCCAATTCTTGTTGAATCAATGACTTCAGGAGAAAGAGCAGGGGGGAGAAACAGGCTTCTGATGCCTGAAGATTTTTTAGATTTCAGAAATTTTTCTCTTCTGCATCAACACAAACTCAAGGCCTCCCAAAAGCTTCTGTGGGAAAAAAGATTTAAAGAGCCTATTCAGGAATAACTGAGAGCCTGGGGGCAAGGCCAGTTGCGTGGGCTTTGGGAGGTGCCTCTTGCTCTGAGTCACCACCCAGCATCTTGAATCTGATTGTTCCTGAGGAGGTGCCCAGTAACTAGGCAGCGACTCTCTCCTGGCCTTTGCTGAGGAGACCTTTCCTGATGAAAGTCTCATCAGCATCAATACATTCTCACAAAATCTTTTGGTGAGCTGACATCTTGCAGTGTAGAGGATGCAGAGTCCCAGCCTCCCCTAATACAGCACAATAACAGAATTAGCAGCAGGGTAAAGACCAGCTTCAGTGAAAGATGTTCAAACAAATATTCTAATATTCTCTCTCATACTTTAATGGTACTTTCATGGCATCATCTTGTCAGGCAATAGAGACGTTTCCTGCTGAACTGTTCAAGCTTTCCAGCACCCACAGCTACTGCCTGGAGCACTGAGTTTTGTAGCTAATTGAGAGGTGCATTCAGACAGAAACCCTAATTGCTCAAATGCCTTTATTCACCTCGGCCTCACGTCCCTGTTCCACACACAGTGCATCAGATTTATTTAGCCTGGTAACATCTATACAGCAGAAACTCTTGTAGAAAAGTTTCTTAGAGAAACTTCTTCAGCCCTTTCAGAGATGCATAGTTATAGGTGCTCTGCCACTGAACCTTTTCAAGTAAGTATGAAATCAACTCCATTTTAAATTAATGATTCTTGCAGTGTTGTTGTAACAGTGTTCTTAACATGCCACTTTATTGCTGTTCTGCTCATAACTTCAAGCTTCTTAAAAGTGTTCATGCTTCCTTAGAAACCTCTGCATCTCTTTTTCAGTACGTAATTTTTACTCTTCATGGTTGGCTTAATCCTGGGTTTAAACATGACCTCCAAGTCTCTAAATCCAAAAAGTTAAATAGAAAAATCCTTGATACATTTTGTTCATTCTCTTGATTTATTTTTTTCATGAAGAAAATTGGTTGATCCTAAATGCCAGACTGGTATGAAAGACTAATAGTGACCAAGGTTGCATTGCTTGTATCACCTTTCTATCAAAATGAAGCATGCACTACATTAAAAACCATAGTGTTAAAAATGAAAATATTGTTACTGTGGAAAATAAAGAGGGAAGCATTATTGCAAATACAATACACCAGGAGAAATCCTTAACATTTGAAGTCTCCCATCATATTGCTGCACAGGTTGATAATAAAATGAGAGATATAATAGAGATAATAAATAGAAAAATAAAAGAAAGTGCAGAGCATTAGATGGGATGCAAAAAAAAAACCTCTTCAGGCTAGAAAGCAGTTAATAGTTTCGAGCATGTTCTTCTGATACAATGTGAAAGAACCTAAGAATGGAAAACCTCACCCATTGATGCTTTGAATAGACGTGGGTGGAGGAAACAGAAATTGCCCATGCTGGGATATTCTTAGGAGCCATTAAGGGGACACATCATTGATGCATCACCCTGGGACTGTGAGCAAGGGCTGTGCCACACTGGGGACAATGGCAGGTGTCTCTGTGGGCGAGAGCAGGGTCATACTCTGGCAGAACAAGTTTTGGCAATTGAACTGTTCCTTTTCCTTTCAAAATTATTAGTTGTTAATCTCCTTCCTGCAGAGGCCCCTGGACTTTGGCTTGGCTGGCAAAGGGTGGGTTTGTACATCAATTCCTTTCCTAAGCAGAACCTGGGGGCTCTTTGCTGTTGCTGTCATAAAGTCCTGCACAAACTGCTACCAACTCTGCTAACCAAAGTCTGATCTCTCCTTCCACAAGGAGTAGCTGAGCTTTGAGTCCATTTGTTAGCTTTGGCAAGCTTAAATTCCTTTAATCTTCCAATAAGTACTTTTTCCCACTCCTAACACTGGCTCCTTTACTAGAAGGATGTTTTAAACCACTCCAGAGGCAGAGGGGAAGGATCCAACTGCTCAGCATGTATCTGAAATACTTCTTTTGCATAACCACTATCAAGGAAGTTTTCTCAAATTGCATTCCATGTTTTGAGGAAATGGGTATGGATTTAATAGCTTCCTTAATACTACTTTGTTTTATTCTCTCACACTGGTGAGAGAATACATGGTGTGGCAGTTCAGAGTTGACTGTAACTGTGTGGACACCTGTAGAAATTTGGCCTTGAATGTCTTTGGAACTTCTTGGCAGCCTTTCTCCAGTTTATCTGGGATTGAAACAGCAGTAATTGACTTTCAGGAAAGGAGTAGTAATTTCCCTTTTCAAACCTAGTGCCAGATTCTGACAGAATGCCTGTGCTGGAAGGAGAGCAAGACTCAAACTCGTCTGTCATCTAGAGCTGCACTGTGAGAGAGACATGGGGCAGGACATTTTTGTGTGCCTGGCTCCTGGTGGAGTTCTACCTAAAGTTTTGCCCTTCTCTCTGCCTAGAGCATCTGTTCCAGGCTCCATTTGCTCCAGAGGCAGAACACAAGGGCTGAAGCTCTGGCAGCAGTGCTTGCACCCCAGGACCAAAGGCAGCATCAGCCCTTTGTGCTGGCCCATGCCTGACTCCACAGGAGAGATGGGCCTTGCACCCCTTCATGCCAGCAGGAGAGGATCAGGCTGCTCAGCTGTAAAATGCTCTCCAGTGTCTGCTCTAGCTGCAGGTGGTGGTGAGAAACAGCTCCCTGGCTGTGCATTAAACCCAGCACCCCTCTTTCTGCTATTAACTGTACTCTTCTGGGCTGAGTAAATTACAACTGGACATCTGTAAAACACATTTATGTGTCTAGAAGGTTTCTGCAGACAAAGATGGCTTAGCTCTAGCTACCCTCCCAGTTTAGCCCCAGGGTAGGTTTCTGCTGTGGATGTCTCCAGTGAGGAACAGCATTCAATTGCTAACAAAAGGCAAGACAAGCATTTTTGGTCTGTGTTATCCATTAGTGTCTGGGAGCTTGTGCCAAACCAATTCTTATTGTTACATTTGATTTGTGTGTAGATATCAATGGCTTTACCTCTAAGAGCAATGGAATTCTGTATACAGAATGGCTCACGTTTTTATGGCTTTCCATGCACTGCACTGGGTATTGCACATTATTAATACATGTGCTCTCTGATTGCTAAAACCCAAGGGTTTTCCTCATTCCTCTGACTTGCAAAATTACATTCATATGTTCCAATTTTTGCTTGGTTAATGTCTTTATTGACTTCATTGGACTAATCACAACATTGCATTAGACATACATGTTTTTTGGAAGGATCAGAATCTTATTCCAACCTTTTTTTTTAAAAAAAAACAAGTAAGATGTTAGCATTGAGACAGATACAATTCTGTTGGTCTGTGCCCCTTTGGTGCCTAGTTGTGGATTCCTCAGCCACAGATCCTGTACCTGTGTACTGTAAATATTTAAGAACATCTACAAAAGAGCTATATGCCAAGGCAGTGGAGCAGCCAGGGACACACTCTATCCCTCTGCACACAGATATAGATTAAGAGCTCTTCTAGACAGGTGACATTGCTCACTGCACAGAAGTTGTGCATCACTTACACCTAAATGAGTACACTGGAAAATTTGATAACCATTAATAAATTTCACAAGTTCTTCAAAGTGCAAGCAATTTTTCTAATTTTTTCAAAGTAATTCAAAGAAAATCAAGCACCAAAACATTTTATATTGGCAATGGCTTCTTAACTCTGGGAATCAAAATTACCTTCTAGCAACAGCTAATACTTGGCAAGCAAATGTCTACTGAGCCCATTTGCTGGAACTTTTTATGCCTTGCTCTCAGTCTGTATGGGAAGTATATTGCTAGCATAGCACTCATCTAATTTAAAGCTGGGAGTGAAGCCATTGTGTACAGCAGAAGGTATAAGTGAGGAAATCCAAAGATATTATTTTCCAGGCCATATTTGTTTTTAAACCCAAGACATGTTGCAATGTAGTTATTCCAAAGGGGGACAGGAAAAGGGAAATTTCTCCAGAAGTGTTTTTATTAACCGTGAAGATAAATCTCCTTTTTCAGAGCTGAGTTAACAGTAGTCAAAGAATCCATAATTCTCAAGCAGGGAAGGAACTCGGTGTAACCCCAGTTTCCTGTGTGCTGCACCTACAGAGTGCTTGTTTAAAAGCCCAGTTCCTCTAAAACCCAGGAGAATCCTGGTGAAAGGGAGCTCTAAAGATATCTGAAGTTTCTAACTATTGCTTTTAAAAAAAAAAGCAAAAACTGCAAAAAACTGTTGCTATTAAAAGCAACCCTGCAGTTTAAAGCTGGCAGTGCATGAATCTTTTCTGATTAGAGGAAGAGCAGCTGATAACAGGATAGAGATATCTACCAGAGCTGGCTCCGAATATTTGCAGAACACAGAGGAAAAAATGGGGAAGGGTGCTGCTGTGAAAAGCCCTCATTTCATCTGCTCCCTAACATGTCTACTGGCTGATGCCCCGTGCAGTTTAGCCATGAAAGGGCCAACCAGAAGCTTTGTTCACCTCTGTGCATCCAGCTGGGGCTGAATTTGATGTCTGTAGGAGCCAAATGAAAGCAGTCCTCTGAGAGCAACTTCCAGAGACATCTTAGACTGCAGGAGTTGTTTGCCCCTAAGATGCCTCAGAGCTGCAGAGCTCCAGGAGGAGGCTGAACCTTTGGGAAGGGATGGATGAGGGTCTGAGCCTCTCCCAGTCCTTGGAGCCACCCCAGTCTGTGTTCCTGCTGTGGGACAGCCTTTGAATGGACACATTATCTTTTACAACTGAGCACAGGGGCCCCTGTCCTGGAAGGGATCTCCTGGGGAGGTATTTCATCTGCCATCCATTCCTTCTGGCTAAACTCAGTCAAAAGGCACCGTGGGATTAACCCTTGGGGGTCTGATTCTGTGACTTTGATCAGGGATGGCTTTGCAGATTTTAGGCATAAGCAAGCACAAGATCACATCTTTGATTTTGTTCTCTGGTGTCCACAGCTGAAAATGGGATTTTAAGTGCCAAAAAAAAAAAAAAAATCAGGGCAAAAATAGAGAACAGAAATGTGTAACTCATCTAAGGTACTAGACAGTGACAGACTATATAAAATGTTATTGTTCGACAAACACTGTCTCTAATAAACTCCATTTACTAGTGTTAGCAGCTTGGCAACTTGGAAACCCCAAACTCCAGTTAAGTAAGGAAACAAAAAGCAGAGCCATATGATGATACCCATAAACTACGCAGCTGGTTTCTGTTTTAAAAGATATTCTACTTTCCATATTAAATAAAGCTGCTTAGAGTGCAAAAAAATCCCATATGGCCTTCTGGAAAATGAGAACCAAGTTCCAAACTAAAAAATCCCTGGCCATGCACCACCATTAAAAATAAAAGTGTGCTTTCTCTCTAACCAGCTACTGTAGCACCAGAGATGAACCCACCTGGGTGGAGTGAGGAGTGGGAGAAAGTGCTGCTTCTGATCTCAGGAGACATTTGGACCTCAGGAGACCCTGCAGTGGAGCAGCAGACACTGTATGCTCAGTATCACAATGCTATTCATGTAAGACCAGGTCCTGCATCCCTACCTGCCAGGTTTCAGTAGGAATTGAAAGATCTCTGGGGTTTGCATGGAAAAATATATTTTTTTTTAATAAGAAGCTGACCTTCTCTACCATACTTATCAGTGCAGTTTGACCTCATATACTCATTTCTGGTTATACCCTAAGGTTTCTGACTAAAGATGATTTACAATAAAAGCCATAAAAATATCGCCTTACTTTACCAATCTTGTATACATCTGTGAAATGAAGATATATGAAGTATTGCTAATTTGTTTGAAAATATTTAAAACATCCGTTAATTAAATCTTCAGCTACTGATGGCAGTGGAAGAGATGACTGCTAATTTTGCCTTTGGTTTGGCCAGTCTCCTCAAGTATTTCACTTGCAGTGCTTGTCTGCTTTTTGAGAATTCTGCTACATGAAAACTCCTGGAAAGCACCCAGTTCTCTGTCTTGCAATCAACAGGCTAGACAGCCTCTGACAAAATAAAACTCTGGCACTGGCCTATCACCACTGCCATGAGCTGGTTCTGCCTGGGCATACTGGTTATATGTACTTGTGGCCAGGTAAAAGTAATTTAAGTCCTCATTGCATGGCTTTGTTTTTTAATATCTATTTATAAGTGTGTTTCTAACTCTGCCATGGGCTGAGCTCTTCTGTTGTGCTGGATTCTGTACAGACACAAGTCATGGAGCCAGGGACACTTACAGGGGTGGTATTCCAGTGTCTTTGACTTCTCAGATAGAACAGTGAGGTCATGTGGAATTATTTGTCTGAATCCACAGATGTCTCATTCATCTGTGGAGGCTGGAAAAATCACCTGAAAAATTCTCATCCAAGTTTAGTTTGGATTTTGAACATTTCTAATCTTCCTATGCTGTTTTCATCTGAAATTTCAGGTTTAAAGTCACCTTTCCTGACAGTACCAGGGCTCACAAAGGAAATGTAATGTGGGACACCCCAGTCATTGCTTTTCTGGTGGGGAATTTGTTCTATAAACAGCTGTTCCTTTGAAATCTGTCAGCAATTAAAAAAACATCCAAATGATGTTTTACTGAGGGTTTATAAAGGAATTTTGAACATAGAGCACAATTTTCTTCTATCATACAATTTCATAAATAGCCTTTGAAGAATAACAAAACTATTTAAGCTGCAGCACTTAAATTTGGGAAGGAGTTTTGGCAGACTGAGTAACTTTAGGAAGCAAATCTTTCCATAGGCTTGCATGTAAGTAATAAAACATTCATACACATGTAGATTAATATGGCAGAGATTAAAAAAACAAAGTTCAGAGAAAGTTGTTGACGTTGGTCATCAGAATTGGAGACTTTGGGTGAACTGATGCTCCTTCCATGCCACTCTGCCCTCTGCTTTGGGCAGCACAGCTCTCCAAAGCGTTTGCAGAACTGTGGCATCATTCAGACTGTGCTCCCAAAATGTGAGGGGTGAACAAAAAGCTGTAGGGAAGGTGGTGAGGAGACTCTGGCTGCAGGATTCAGCCCATGGATGGCCCAGCTGAGTGCTGGAGGGTGGCCGAAGCAAATCTGTGGGTGGTTTCCTGGGTGAAAGGCTGGTTTGGGTTAACAGACCTGGCACACTCCTCTCCCCCTCAGTACATGGGCTAAGGTGGAAAACACAGAACAGCGTCTGGAGGGCTGGAAAGAGGAAAAGGCAGTAGGGAAAGACAAGCACCCTGCAGGGATTCAGCCATCCAGGACAACTGGATAAAAAGCTTTACACAAACTTTGTAGTAAGAGGCAAGTCTGGGTTCAGAACTGGCAACAGGGTTGGGGAGATAAAGGTGAAACATCATTTTTTTAATCTCATGGTGAGGAGATAAGGACAAGGTGAGCTGCTGTTTTCAGGAGAGCCCCAGTTTCTGAATCTGCTTCCCAGGGGTCACATGAGAACATCAGTCTCAAAGAGAAGATGAATAATGTTTTCAGCTTCAGTAAAGAAGAGATGAGGAGTGTGCAGGACTAGAACTGCAAGTCTGGAGACAGAAGGTCTTGCTAATTACAGATGAGATTATTTATGAAGTGTGGGACTGCATCTTGCAGGAGCCAGTGGTGAGACACTCAGCTCTAATCCTAGAGAAATGCCTCCTGAGAGCCAGCAGCCTGGGAGATAAGCAGAGAGAGATTCCAAGAAAGGAAGAACATGAGTTAAACAGAGGAACCAAAAGGCAAACAGAAGCTGTCTGGGGTCATGAGCATCCTGGGTCTCAGTATGTGCTGGTCCATCCCTGAGCTATGAGGCATAGGTTGAGAGAGGAGCTTTGCCTCATTCCAAAGCTTTAGTGTCTGCAAGAACTAAAAGAAGAAGAAGAAGAAAAGAAGTGAAAAGGAAGAGACTTGCAGTGTGAAGTTTTCAGATCCAGACTCAATAAATCCATGAGAGAGGAGAGGACTGCCAACCACTTGGCTCTGTTCTCATGTACATTATTGGATCAACAACCTCTTCCCTGCCAACTGGACTGTCACCTGATAAGCAGAAAAAATTCAGCTGGAGAAATATAATAAAACCATTCTGAGCACAGTGGGGAAATGCAGGTTAGTGATAAAAAGCCTCCAGAGCAGGGATGTTACCTTCTGGGTGCATGAGAGCTGCTGGCACAGAGCAGGGTCACCTCCAGCAGTGCAGGAGGAGGCGTGGACATGGCTGCAACACAACACTGTGATATCCCCAGCTTAAGCACAGGACATTAGCCCTGTGCAGCTTATTTGGGACACAAGGCTTTGTCAGGCCTTATTCTGCAGAGATGGATGGATTCAGAGAGAATTCTGTTTAGTCTTGATGGAGCCATTAAATAATGAACTGGCAAACTTTCACAGCAGACTCATTAATGCACCCATAAAAGCCAACATAGTCTGGATCAGCAGCCACATAAAGGAAAGGAAAACCTCGAGGAAAAGTAAAGAGCAGCTTATCTCAGTGGAGGAACCACTTAGCCAAAGCTTTTCACTACTTATCAGTGCTTCAGGACAGGCCAGCTCATCTGCCCCAGCAGAGCATTCTGCAACTGGGAGACCAAGAACAGCTGCTGGCACTCTCAGCCAGGCAGGAGCAACACCACAACCATTTCAGGGGAGCTGGCATTCTGAAAGATGAGCAGGGAAGAGCTGTGCCCAAAAGCCTGAAGGCAAATTTTCCACAGATTCAGAACCCCCCATCAGCTTCCTGCTTTAGTTTTTGGGATGGATGCATAAACCAGCTTCAGGTGAAGAGAGATTGAAAGATACATAAAATATCTTAGAGTATTAAGACTGTAACAAATCAAAATGTATCAAAGCAGAGAGCTTCTGGGTGTGACACAGACTACTGCAGTGACAATCCAAAGACTAATTCTGCTCTGATTCAGCCCTGCACTTGCCCTGTCCCTGGCCACCCCCATGTCTCTTGGCTTCCCTCTGTCATCAGGTCTCTCCTGCAAGTCTGCTGAAGGTCCTGGCACATCCCACATATTCTCCTCAAGCAAGTGGCTTCAACAGCCACTCAAGAAGCCCCTCTGAGGAATATGAAATGTGTCTCTTCAGGCCTCTCTGTTCCTGCCTCCTCAACAATGACACATGACATTTACATTTTGGACAAGCCCCTTTTTCTCTCATGCTGCCTCTAAATGTAACTGAAGATAAGATGTCCTTCTTCTGCTCTCCAACACACAAGGAACAATTTTTATCCACAGTGTGATGGTACAATACATCTCAGATATTAGCCAGTCCAAAAGATTGTCTTTATGGTGGACACATAAAAAAACATGCACAAGTTGCAGCTCATTTTCAAAGGAAGAAATATTAGAGATATGATTTTTATTTTTAAAGAAAACTGTATGTATGTTCCCTGGCAAAGGGAGAACCTAATCAGAAAGGAAATAGGAAGTGACTCCCAGGGTTTACAAGGACCAAACCCAAAATTGCCTATGCAACCCAGCAGAGACTTCACCTTTCTCCTGATCTCAATTTAAATCAGAATGTGGTCGTTGTCTTTAACTTCCCAAGTTCTTCAGTTTCTCTCAGCCCAGGGAAAGGGTGATATATTTTAGACACAGTTTATTCAGAGAAGCCCTAGAGATTGTGAGCCTTGGAAACAACACAGCAGGAAAAGGACCAGACCTTTGGAGACAGCCAAGTGTGGCATAACCCCATGGAACAGCACTGCCAGGCACCAGGGAGTCTGACAGGGAAGAAAGAATTTGGCAAGGGGGAAAAGTAGGCAAGTAATGAATATACAGGTCTGGTAGGAAGGAAAGGAGCAGATTGAACTAAGAGACTTCAGTGTGTAGTGGGTAACAGGAGAGCTTTGGGAGAGCTCAACACATATTGGAAGCGTTGTCCCAGACTGAGTGACCCTGTAAGGCAGCTGGCATCCTTGGTAGGATCCAATGGTAATGCTGTTTGAAAAGAAAGGAGCAGTGGCCAAGTTTCAGGGGCGTGGGTTCACAGAGTGCCTGCACCTGCAGCCTGCTGTATTACACACGCTGCTCCTGCAAGCACATCAGCAGATTAAATGCAGACCTTAGGTGTACTCTTGGCTCGTGCACTTCCAGGGAAATGCTCGGCACTGCTTTAAAGACATTGCAATGTGTTGTAAGTACACAGCCTTGCTTTCATCATGCCTTCAACCACATCTTTTTCATAAAGAGTTTATTTCATTACTTGACTGACATCTAACACAATCCTTGTGACAGAAGGGGCGCAGGTTGTAAATGACTGTACTGACCATAATGACCTTGCTCCATTACCCCTCATTTGCACAGCCCTTCCTGTCGCAGCTGTGATATTACCAGGCTGGGACTTCACAATCTCAATTTTCACTCTGAGCATGCCAAGATGGTTTTTCAATACTGTGCTTTAATCAAGTTAAGTCCTTTAGCATGAGTGGAACCATTGCTTTAAAACCCTGGCCCAGTATATTTCAGGATTAAAGGGCCACCTTACCACTACTCTTCTCAAATAGGTTCACTCTGAACTGGGACAAATGCTGGAGATCTCACTTCGGAAAGCACATCTGAGCATCTGAGTTCTACCAGATACTGTTAGTCCTTTGTATCCTTGCTTACTTTGTTTGCTCTTTCCAGCATGCATTCCCTGCTGCATTAATGCTATGATGCTGGTTAAAATTGCTTCATCATTTGTCTATTAAATCAAAAGATCATCAAGGCATTCAAGTGTTACTTAGTAGCTGCTGTTTACACAGATTGGTCATTAAAGATTCCAAGCTCCATTTAGCTCAGAGCTTACAAAGCAACTCATTAAGCTAAGATTGCAAGACCACCATTCTGCAAAAGAACTACCATGTGCACACCTACAATTAAATTCAGTGAGTTTTAGGCTCATCGTTTTGACTTTTGCCATTCTGTTCATTGGACATTGCAACTGTTTCTGGTGGTTGTCTGAAATTATACCTTTTCTGATACCACAAAAAAATAATTTAAATATCATCAGAGTGTTGAAGGCTATTTTAGAAACCAAAGCCCCTCCAGCTGTACCATAAAAAATTATTTATGGGATTTGTATGTACAAGCTTTATACTTGAAAGTGGAACTCAGAGCATGGTCTGTGTGTTGCCATTGGAGTGGAGGCAGCCAAGAGACAACAACTGGGAGACACCTTGACCAAGGTGACTCAAGTGTTAACTTTCTGCAAGGCTGAAAAAATTAAACCCAGTCACAGAACACCTGCATCACTCATTTATTATGTTATTCAATAGAGCTTTTTGTGTCGGCCTCTTTGTTTCTCTGTCTCCATTGATGCTATCATAGATTAATTGGCACCACTGCAAATGTTCACAGCTGTCTACAAGATGTTGGTGAGTGCATCGTGTCAGTCAAGCATGCTATCACCAAGGAGATGATTTCAGACTTCAGGAAGACAGTTCTATAATGTGACCTAATAAAATAAAATCTTTCAGCAAGTGTTGGGAGAATATCCATCAGTCTTCAAGTTAAACCAAAAAAGCTAGGCTTGTGCTGATGCTTTATTGTTTTAACAGTTAGGCATTGAAATTTTAATAAAGTGTCCAGGAGACAAATCATGCTAGATTATATAAGCAAGATTCCTATTTAACTTGGGATGTACAAAGCATGACTCTAATCTGGACAGAAAGGAGATGAGTTTGCTTGTTTTATCTATGTATGCACACAGGTGTGATTCCTAAGGATTATAAAGTAGCATTCTGTCTGGCAGGTAAGGTGATGATTATTCACTTAAACATTTCAGCCCAAGTAACACCATGTAGTGCTTGAGTTCACTGCTGTGTTTTGTACCTTGTAGAGGCTGAAACCGTTGCCTACAGTCACTCAAGATTCAGACCTTTAGTGTCTTTTTATTTATTTACTGACTCAATAAAACTACAACTCAAACTGGGACTGCCCCTGCTCATAGGGAAGTGCTGGGGAGGGGCAGCAGGGCCAGCAGACAATGCCACCCACCTGTAGCCCCTCAGTGCCCTTTGCCAACCATCTCTAACAGGCAAGACTGAAGGTAGATAAAGGCACTTTCAATCTGTGATTAACATGAGCTCAGTTATTTCCTTTGAGAGGAGAGATTTAGGAAACTAGCTGATGAGTGTGGTGGCTGTTTTTGGTTGGAAGGTACCCTGTCAAAGGGGGTGAAAGAGGTACTCCTACATTCCCAGGAGAAAGTTCAGCCTAGGCTACCTCACACCCATTTTTGCATGAAGACAGAAGGTTCTGCAGGTGTGTGTTCACCCAAGGTAATGAATTTTTATGTATATTTTAACCTAAAATGTTGGTGGAGTTGGAATACTCAGCCTTGTTTTGATCTTCTAAGGAGTACTTGCAGAAAGTACTTGCAGGAGTACTGTGCTTTCTGAAAAATTGTGTTTGTCTTTTTGCTATTGGCCTTTTATAAGAAAGGCAGTATAATCCATCCTGTTTAATGTTATATTGACTTACCATACCAGACTGCCTGTTAAGTGCAGCTAGAATGGAGTCATTACACCCTCTATTAAAGTAGTAACCTTCAATTAGGTCTACAGAGGCTTGTTTTTCAAATGACAGAATAATTTACCTAAGAACACTAACCAGATTTATTTTGATTTAGTTCTGCTATCAGAAAGAACTTATCTACCCAGAGCAAAAGCATTTGACCACCTATGAGATCTTTACTTTTTAAAGTCCAAACTAAAATGCCTCTAAAGCATTTGTTCTGTGAGACCCCTGTTTAAAAGCATGTTACAGGGTGATTATTGTAGTATTTCTCTAGAATGATGAGCATTATTTGAAATGACAGTGCATTTATGTCAAGTGCTGGTATGCTCTCAGCATTTCTAATTTTTTTTGAGAAATAAAGTAATAGAAAACCTAGGCAGTATGTGTAGGTTGGGGGTGTATGAAAGGGGAAAAGGAAATTGGTTCACCAAAACCATTTTACATTACAAGTCTGAAGAATGACTCCTTCAAAACAATGATTTCCTGAAGGCCATAAATCTTTCTGCTTTGGCAGACTGTCTTAATTGTTCCTAGCTCTGAGCTGTTCATTCAAAATATGTGCTCTTAATAGCATTCAGTTGTAATTTTTAGCCCTCAAAAGAGAGAGGTGTGCACTTGTGTTAGCAGCCTGTGCTCAGCAGAGATGGCCACAGGTATTACTTTGGTGGTAGCCACAACTCACAAACCCAGGGCTGTTTGACAGCCCACCTGAGCAAGCTGTGCTCATGCACTCTGATACCAGAAGCTGAGTGTGCACTAGAAATAAAGAGGTTTATGGGGCAGTTTCCAGAGATGGTCTTCAAAAGAAATTAGGTGATCTGGAAGTATGCCCTTCCCATCAGAACTGTGACTGTTGCAAAAGCAATTGAATCCCAATAACTTGTGTAGATGTTTCTGTGCTTTGCACAGGAAAAGCACTGCAGGGAGATGTTTTGATGGTTCAACTAGAGAAGCAGCAGAACTTGTGCTACAAAAGGCCTTCAGGAGCAGGACTGCAGGGCTATGTTTGTACCACAACAGGCAGCACAGTTGTCCCAGAAATGTGTGAAGGTATTTCAGAAATCGCACAATTTCTCGGTTGTAAAGAAAACGTTATTACCCTGCCTGCTTGGGCTCTCCTCTCCTGCAATTATGGTGCCAGTGGTGTGTGTGCAGGGGTAGCTCTTTCCTTCTCTTTTAAAGTGATTGTTCCATCCTGTGGGTAGGGAAGCAGCTGAACACCTCACTCACCAAGGCTGTGAACAGACAGGTCCCATCCCTTGGGTGATGTTCTTCTGCTCCTGCAGGTGTCTGCTCTGCCCAGGCAGAAGGCCTGGAAGTGCCACTTGGATCATGTCAACTTGCCCTTGTTCGTGCACTTCCATCCTTTTAAGCTCTTTTGAGAGAGTGCAATCTGCTGTCTTATTTTTCAATGTGTGAGAAATGCTGAAATCAGGTTCTGTAATGCACAATACAAGTCAGGAGTTTGTTATGGTGTAATAGTTAAGGCAATGGATTTGGCAGGGAGTTAAAGGAAAATTAAGATGAACAGAACCAAATAAATATATTTCACTATTCCAACTTTAGGCTGTAAACTACATACAGTTTACAAATATTAGTATATGAGGTGAGAGAAAAACGTTCCTCAGCTGGTGAATAATTATCAGTTAGGAGTGTTATAATTTCACAGTAATACCAGGGACAGTATTTCACTAAAGTGGAATAAATCTCCTGGCAGAACAATGATTTTCTACAGTAGAAATGCAATTAAACAAATGGCTTAAAATACACTGAACAACCATGTTTCAAGTTCAGACATTTGTACAGCTATCACATGTAATTATTGCTTATGGTATTGACTTTTTTGAAGGTCTTTCAGCAAGAGTTAACAGTCCTCTAGTACTGACCTACTTAATATCTTTGGTTTGGATTCTCGGCTGCCATGAAATTCTGCTGCATCTGAAATTCTACCTGCTTTCTTCACAGAGCCTATAGACTAATAGCAGAAAGGTCTCTAATTCTCAATTACATTGGCACTCCTTGTGGTTTAAAGAGAAAGGGGTGAGGAAGGCAGGGTATTTGGTGTTCTGAGCCTGTCTTCCTTTATCATTGAAAGCAGGGGAGTTTGAGTCCCCACCCCCTTGGGACTTCATTAATACTTCTCCCAGGTGAACTTAGCCCTACACAAAAGGGTTCTTTGTATTTTGTCTAACCAGCTCTTTGTTTGGGCAGATATCCAGGGCAGTAGGGGAAAAGTCAATATTCTCTATTGAATCAGTGGCTTTTTCCTCCTATGTTTCAAAAGAGCATTTCAGAGACAAATTGGTTATAATTGGCCATAGAAATAAATTAATGTGTGTATATGTGTGTGTGTATATATATATATATATAAGAACAAGGAAAAAAGACTGTATTTACATTGAAAGATTTTCCTTGAAGAGGAAAACTAGACATTAGGGTCGTTGTTTCATTTTTAAAAAATACAACAAAAAACTCCCAAAGCACACCAAAAAAGCCTCAAGGGCTTTGCCGAGATGGATGTGGGCCTTGCACAGCTGAGCAGTTGCAATTCTTATTTACAGTACATGGTAAGATGAAAATAGCCAGAAGTTGCCCTCGTGCCCCCTGACCTGACACCAGCATTTTTGCTATGTGCATGTAGCTATGGATGAAGGGAGAAGTGCAGAACTCTCCTAATCCAGGCTCGTTTTCCAGAGGACAGACATTAATGGTGTGTTTGGGAGCATCTCTGCCTGTGAAGTGCTGCTGGCAGAATTCACTGCTTGTTCTGCAGGATGCCTGGGACTGCCCAGAGCAGCTCTGTGTGCAGCAGGAGCTTTCCTGCTCCCCAGAACCACTGTGTGAAGGTTGTGTTTAAAGCCTCAAGTGGCTCAAATCTGTTCATCTTTCTTCTTGCTGATCATTAATGTCCTGAAGAGCCTTGTACTGGTAATAACTTCTGGAGAGAGACTCAAAGCAGGCAGTAATATGAGCTTCTCTTAAGGCCTGGAGGCACAGGTACTCAACCACACAAAGCTGTGTGATGTCATTGTGTCTCCTGTCACCATGAGATCTGAGCATCTGTGGGTTCAATAGAGTTGCTCTCCCAATACAGAAGTGTGGCATTCAAGCATGGGAGTTGCATCCAGTTTCAGCAGAATATTTCAATGCCTAATTAAGGACAGAAAAAATAATATGTTTTGGGCTGGAAGGGATCTTAAAGATTATTAAAGGGATCTAAGATTATCTTATCAGTTTCAACTCCCTTGCAGTGGACAGGGACATCTTCCACTAGAGTAGGTCTCTCAAAATCCTGTACAGTTTGGCTTTTGGCACTTCCAGGTATTGGATCCACAGCTTCCAGGGCAACCTGTATGGCAGGCTGTCATTGTCTGCAGGGCAACCTGTATGACAATCAATACAGCAGTTTAATTATGAGACTAACATCCTAACTGCCAGACCAGATTTCTTTCTCTAAACCAATTCATAAGTGATTGTTTCACCATATGAGTGTTGCAGTTTGGTTCTTCTTCCTCAAAGCAGAATAATTTCTAAATAAATTTGTTTTCCCCTGGTAAACTTGTGTCTTCTGAAGTCATGAAAGCGGAAGGAAGAAAAAAATGGAATTGCTAGGCTAATTTTAGTTTCTAGTTTGAATAGACTGAGCTCCTCCTGGGAAGACCCTCTACACTTGAGGATGGGAAACTTTTAAAATATTTTTTCCTTCCCCCCATGGAGAGAATGTGCAATAACCTTTGTAGACAACCATCACACTTTACTGTGCTAATCCAGCACTGAGCTGAGACTCATCAGTGGCATGTCCTTTTCTAAAGAAAGGAGGAAAAATAAATTTTAAAAACACCCAAACAAATTGCTTTTACATCATCTCACCAGAATGTAAACTGAAGTGAATCTTTGATGTTACATGCACAGATGTTGTAGCTGACATATCTCATGGCAGGCACCAAGCAAGAAGTGACAGAACGGCAGGAAGTTGAGGAGACCACAAACATCCAACGCTACAGGGATGGCCTGGAGCAGCAACCTACACAAACACAACAGTCTAACTTCACTGTTAATTAAAGCAGTGCTTTCCAGGGTACAGCAGAAAGTTGGTGCTATACTTGGGATTCTGATTTTCAGCTGTGGTTGTTGACACTAAAGAAAGATTTGGAAGCAGAAGTCAATGTGTAGGCACCTGCTAAAAGAGAGATGCATTTACTGCAGTCTGCATGCAGTAAGTTGTTAAAGGGTTAACATATGACAGCTGTTTGCCCATGGATTAAACCATATTTTATCAGCTAGACAGATGCTCCTATTTCATAAATTATTATGCTTCCCTTCTTGGAGAATCAGTGAGCAGAGAGGATGTCTTCCTCTTGCCACACAAATAAACTCTTGCAAAAATTATTTTAAAGGATATTTAAACTTAGTCACTGACTTCTGACTCCACATATTTTTTGCTCAGTCTTAAGATGGAGTTTAAATCAGTTTAGTTAGTTCTAACCAGTTGCATTCATATTTCAGGTCTGGGATTTGAATGTTCAGTGTTATAGAATCAACTGCATTGTAAAGGGGTCAAAGTAGGAAACTACAAAGAAATTTAAAGGGCATTGTTGCATGAGAAATAAAAGAAACTGTGAATGTCTGTATTGAGTAAAATGCACCAAAAAGAGCTAACAAACCAACAATACCCAACATCATTCCTTTATGGGCTAGTAGAGATTGGATTTTCTCTTGCTGCAAAATGACTGCATGTGTTTGCACAGACATCACATGAAAATATGTTTCACCTTCATGTTGTTCATTTAATTCCCCTTTTGAATTCTGAGTGGCTTTGGGAGCAGCAATTTGTACCATGTCAGCAGCAGTGACCCATCCTCTGAGTGGCTTCTGGGGGCAATGGTTGAGTTTGCCAGCTTAAAATTCTTTATTGCACTCACTGATGCAGCAAACACCAGTGGAAAAGCCTGGCTGGAGCAAATTCATTTCAAATGCAATAATAATGCTCACAGGTGATTTTTTTTTCTCCTGTTCTTCTCTCCATTGCCTCTTTGCTTCCCTGTGTACTGCTGTGATGAGATGCATAAAGAAAATCCAGTGTTGGAGCCATGCAAGCAGAAGTTGTTCTATTTGATGCATGTTGTTGGGTTCTATTGAGATCATCCATAACACTCCTGTCGTTGTCCTGATTCTGCTCCTTTAGCTTTTGATGGGTTTGCTGTTGACAATGGATTGTTCTGATTTCTCTGGGCATTTTATTTAAAATTCAAGATGGTAGGAGAGTGCCCAATGTATTTGGACCTAAATATTATGAAAATGTGTATAAAAAGATCTGTGCAATCTGTCATGAAATGTAGCACAATAGCTGTTAAATGTTACCAGTTTATCACCAATATTAGTATCCCTGTGTGAGAGAATATGTTTTATATCTGTACTGCTGGGAGCGTTCCCAGTGGGGAGTTGGAAGGGACGTGCTTGGGACAATGCACTGTTTCTAATCAGCTATGCAAGTGTTGGTGAATGGCAGCAGATTTATCATCTGAAATTATTCTCTTCAAGTAGTTTTTTATTGTAATACCAGGAAACTATTCTCTTTTTTTTAAAGTGATTTATTGAAATCATCTGGCTATACTCTACCTAATAAAACGTAGTCTATGGCTGCTGGACTTCCTGCAGGAAAGAAGAATTAATCAGATATGCACAGATGCTATAAAGCGGAATGGAAGTTCTATCAGTTGCTGTAGCATAATGGAAAATAGGTAGGATCCAGGCTCAGTGGGTGTAAGAGGGTTTAAGCACAGGGCAGGTCACTGGAGCCATATCCATTTTCCCCAGCTGAAGATGGTGTGTTCGTGTTGCAGTAGCTCGTGTGCTCAGGACAAGCCGAACAGGAGCACCGGTGCAAGTATTTTAGGAGTTATTTTACTTCCCTTTCAGTCAGCAAAAGCAATGTTTGGGAGCTGCTCTGGGTGGAAACCATTCCACATGAGGACTTGAACAGCCCATTGTCTGCTGTTTGCACAGAGCCTCCTGCAAAGAAAATCTTGGTCATCAATGGGCTCATCAGTGATGTGCAGGTTGAGCCATCTGTGATGGTGATGAGAGCTCTCTTTCTAGAGTCACTCATTTAATTTAGGTCTTTATTAGGAAAATACCTTGCTTCTTGTTAGCTCTGCATATGCTGTTGTAGTTGTCTCATACTGTAATATTTAACAGCTCACTAATCATGCACTAAGTGATGTGGCCAATACAGACCCTGTGTGCTTATCCAAGGGCAAATCTCTACTGTTTTGATTTTAGAGAGGGTTTTTTCTTCAGAAATTTGTTCCTCTCTCTCATGCAGAAAAGAGACCTGGTTTAAAATGCCTTAATTTTCCCTAAGAGAACTTCTTTTAAATGAATAAGTAGGAAAGTCAGTAAAATACGTTTGTCAATGTTTTTATGCAGATTATTTCTTTCTTTACCCCCTGAAGAGAGCTGAGCAAAAGCTATTTGTTTCTCCAAGAGCCAGCAAGTTCATTTTAAAAATGTGGGCTTGATCTATCTGAACGTTCTCCTCTCCCTGTTACCTGGTGGATCAAGTGAAAATTCTTGCAAGAAGGAAAGAAACCAATAAGAAGACCAAAATGATGAAGACTGTTAGACCATGAGGAGACCAGGCTGCAAGGCAGACTGATATGGGAAAATGTAGTGTCTGGCAGCAAGATAACAGGACTTGTGGTGTCTGTGGCTAGATTGGTTTTGATGAATGACCAGCTTAGTTGTGTTGCCTCTGTGACTCACTTCTTAGTTATCTGAGAAGCTGAGGTCCCAGGTAAACTGAGCTTGCTATTTTACACTCAACAGTTTCTTTTTCCCACTGTGAATTCATGGCTGGAAAGAGCTTCAGTTATCTCTGTCCAGGCTAAAACTTTGGTTTGCAAGGCTTGTTTTATATCAAAAGTATATTTTTCTTTGAAAGAAAATAATTTCCAGAAGTCTTTTGGAGAAAAAAGAAATGTTTCTCACCATGCATTGTTTGGAATATGATTTGATATCCTATGTCTTAATTCTACACTAGAATCCTTTCTCATGGATTGAGAATACATGAATTCTGGAGACAACCTTGTAGATTTCATGATGCAGTTGACTCTTGTAGCATGTAGGATTATATAGGATTTGAGCTGTTAAGTGGCTGATCTGGGAAGTGGCATGGCTGAAGAGGAAAGCTGGTCCCTCAGGTAGGAGAGATATCCTTTCATATCTCTATTTATTGAAGGTGGGTCTGACTTTAAGCATGCAGAAGTCTAGTGAGCCCTCAGGATGAGGATGTGGAATTACTGGTAGCTGAGCCTTTTCTTTCCCCAATTTTTGTGCATTAGTTCCAGCTCCCACATTGTTTTTTTGGGTTTTTTTTTTTGTTTGTTTTGTTTTGTTTTGTTTTGTTTTTTTGCCTGAAAAGCTCCTGTTATAATACTGCAAAGTTCAGTGTGGGTGGCTTCAGAAAGCAATGCCTGTCTGGTCCCAAGTCAGACAGGGATGTGGGGAAGCAGCAGTAGTAGTAAATCTGAGATCCTAGGTACAATTGCTGTCCTTACTGCTCTTTTAATTGTTGGTGAATAACATGCACAAATCCAACAAAAATGTGCCATACAGCCAAGGAATATCCTGCATCATGCTTTCAACCATTGAATCCAATACTTGAAAACTGTTGGTGTTTCATTGTTTCTCTTGGGAATTTTACAACAAAGTGTTCTCCACTGGAATACCTCGAATAAGCTGGTGAATAGAATTGCTCTGAGGAGGCAGTCACCATCCTTAGGTGCCCTGCAGAGTGGTAGAGCTGCTGCCTGGGGCACAACGACCAGAAGGTGCTGGGCTGGCCTCCATGCAGCTGGATCTGCTCCAGTCCCCTCCTCCCCTCCAAGGGAATGGGGACTTTCAGGGGGATGCCATGTATGTGGCAAGATCAGCTGGCAGTGAACAGATCCCGTCCCCCTGCTGCCCTGGGAATCTGTGTTACACAAAGGTGGTGAAGAATCACCTTTTCTTCCTCTGCCTGAGTTTTGCACCACCCTGACCTTCACCTCTGCCCCAGCTTTACTTCATGAGCTTGTTTTGTTCTCTTTGACATTTTCCCAAGTACATTTTAATTGATTCTGCCGCTCTCTCTTCTTCAGTCTCCTGGCTACTGTTCATCTATTCTTCATGTACAAACAGAAATAAACAGTGGAAAAGTGGTACAACTCCAGGTCAGAGCTCAATTAACGCCTTCATCTTCAAAGGCTTCAGCTGTCTGGACAAGGAGCTGCTAGTCATGCTTACCTTGAGATGCCTTTGGCATCAAGGCACACATTTTTGTCTGCTGGCCAGGATTCTAGGTTTTCACCCTTGGGTTCAAAGGCAGGGATGTTACCTCCAGAGCTACTCACCACTTGGAAATTATTTAAAGTGAATAATTTTTCCCTCTGTGCAAGATCTTTGTTGTTAGAATGAAATAACCAACTTTGTCTGGGTTTATTCTGTCTTCCAAGAAGAAAGTAGTTGCCTGGGTGTTGTATGCACATTTGGTGGGAAGCCATCCTCTTTATTGTTTCAAAGGGGTAATTACAATCATAGCTTATAAATCACTGGGGAGGTATAGGACTGTCCCCTCCTAATGCAGCTTTTTGCATATGAGTGATGATTATTTGCTGGTGATGGTGTAGTTGTATCTGGTCTGAACTTAGCATTTGGATTTCATATTGCTCTGATCCTGGATTTGCCTCTCTGAGGCTGCCAGGGAAGCATGTGTGAGCTGACCTCTAGCAGAGGCCCTGCAATTGTTGTTTCTTACTCCTTAATCCCATTCCCAAACTGTGGTATTGTTAAGGCGAAGTTTACCACCTGAACTACCTCAGCAGGACAGAGGACAGCTGTGCTGGAGTGAAATTTATCCTGGGGAAGGATATTTAAGTCGGTTTGTTTAAGTGACAGTGACATTGTGAGGGGAGTCACGAGATTGTAGACAAAATACAGTGGCTTAAGAGCTGTATTAATAGACCCATAATTACTAATGACATTTTAAGAATTGGACACAATATCACTCAAGTTTGAACTTGAGATCTGGGAGCAAGCTGGCAGAGATTGGTTCTTCTTGTGAAATATCTGCAACTGTTAGAGTATAATAAAAGGGTTGACTCTGCAATGCTAAACGATGGTTGCTTACACAAAGGAGGTAGCACCAAAGGAAAAGCTGAAGTTTTGTTTGCAATACTTTCTCCCTTTACAAACAGAGGAAGCAGTGGCTTTGGAACTAAAAACCTTAGTGCAACAACAATGCTACCTACATTTTTGGCTGGGAAAATAATTTATTGCTCCCTGTGAAATTTGCAGAGAAGGCAACCTTGAGCCAGGTTTTGTTAAACTCACAGCACCAGGACTGGGGCAGTCCTCCCTCTGGCTCTGGGTCCCCACTGAGTAGTTCCTACCTCTACCCATTAGGCTCATGTTCCCATCCCATGTTCCTGATCTATTTGGCTATGAAGGTCTCTTTGACTAAAATTCTTCTGAATTACACTGAATAATTTTTAAAAAAGGTTGAAAGGAATCCTGGAGTGTATTGGTTAGAATACTTACCTGGAAGTGGTGGTACTGGGATCCAGGGGAGTAGAAATTACATTGTATGGTTTAAATGCAGAATAAATGTGTAGTCCAGGGTGTAGGTTAGCTCCTGTTGTGATATCAAGGTAAACAAGTACTTTGGTGCATTTATGTATCTAAATAGATGTTTATCTATCTAAATCTGGTATGGTCCTAGTGAGATTCTTCTAAAGGGCAGGACACTTGAAATACCAGCTGTATATGGGCATTTTTAGATATTTTCTTTACCTTTGCACATCTGTATTTTTCTTAAAGTTGTGTGTAAACCAGGAAGGAAAAATTTCCATGGAAAGAGGTAGTACATTCAACCTTACTTATATTAAAAAAAAAAAAAAAACAAAAACTGTAAACTGTTATTGTAACTTTTCATATCCACTGAGTTAGAGGCTAGAAAAAAGGAAAGGTGTGTTGGGATACATTAAGATCATGGTTATGATGTAACCATGGCTCACCAACTAATTCTGATCTATCAAGTAATGTTGTTTTTCACAAAATCACACTCTTTTTCCTCTTTTTCTGTCTCCAACTTTGTCACTTTACCAAGGGGGGAACCTTGCTTTTGTGCCCTGTACGCCTCCTGCCAATGGTCCAGCTCTGCTACCTCAGCCTTCTGGTTTGGGGTGAAGGTTTCTCTTCAGATGGGCTCCCACAGAGTCAGACATGGGTACCTCACCTCCTACTCCCCTGGCTTAGGGTGATATTCCTGTGGCTGGATTAGAAAATTCACTAGTGAACTTCATGATGATGCCTAAAAGAGAGCTTTTGGGGCACACTGTGTCTTTCAAAATTGGTTTATTTTCACTGGAAAAATGTGTGACTGGAAGGGAACCAACTTCCTCTCAAAAAAGCAGAGCAAAACAAAATCCCACTTAACCTCCTAGGAAAGATTTAGCTCCTCAACTTTAAGCAGAAAAAAGGAAAGTTTTATATAAATACATCCTGAACTTCACTCAAAATTCTTTACCATTAAAACTTATCTGTAAGCTTTCAATTGCAGAATTTGATGTTGTAAGCATGGTAGAGACACATAGCATGTACTTTAAAGCAATTCACAGGACTGAGAATTTAATAAAGGTAGCTGACAAGATAATTGCCAAATTATAGGAATGCACTGCCACCACTCGCACACAAATGCTCTTTAATTATTTTTTGGCATCTGAGGAAAGAAAGAGGAATGCAGAGTTAACAGGCAACATGTAATCCATCTGTGTTTGTTTTGGTGCATCCTGGATTTGTGGAAGACACCGAAATGAGATGTTGTCTGGGGTACAAAGACCTTTGTGTGCAGGAGAAAAATTGCCACTTGCTAGACCAACAGTGTAAAACAAGAGAGTTGCTTGTCTTTGGATTATGACCTGGTCACCTAAAGCATGTGGGAAAAATGTGTTCAGATAAAGGCTACAAAATTGTTAACACTTTGAATTACATTTAGATTACAGAGCTTTATACAACTAGCAGTCTCTGTGTTATTGAAAACCTTATCAGCTGCCATTCAGTGAATGCATTCACTAATAAAGTGCTTCATGGAATTTGTGCATGTGTTTGTGCCTGGTGTTTGTCCAGCCACATCTTGGGGATTTCCTTCTGAGGCATCCATCTGATCCTAATCCCAGCCAACAATAGCCATTTTATTCCATTGTAGTCTATCACACAGTAATTAAAGAAATTATTTCCATGCTATTGTTACTATTGTCTGTGTATACATCACAGATGAAAATAGGAAAAATATTTCTTGTTAAGACAGTCATCTGTAGCATTATTCAGCCACTTGTCTGTTATGATTTCTTGATCCATTTAGAAAATGACATCAAATTACAATGATATGGAACTCTCTAATAGCATCATTGTCTGATTTCATTCTTTCAGTTTTCTTTTAATTAAGTCAGGAGTCTATTCTATGAGGGGTAAATAATCTTCATTTATAATACCCCATTCAAAGCTTGCTGCTTCAGATAGTAGAAACAAAAGGCTTAATGAAAACTGACATAAACTAGAATAGGAAATCTTGGTCAGGCATCTCTTATGGATAAGGCAGATAAACAGATCATTCTTCTTGTGAAATACAGCTCCCTGGCAGCACGGAATACCAGGATTATGTGAGCATACACCTCTTATTGATTGTGTTCAGCATCCCCAAAATACTCTGTGGAAGCAAATGTGAAACCCTGATTTGGAGGTTTGGTTCTGTAGACACCCTGGACAGGTTAGGGAGGGTCAGTGTCAGGATTCAGCATTGTCACTTTGTTGTGCTGGGGAAGGAAATGCAGCAATAGCAGTGGGAAGGCATGGAGAGGAGCCTGGAGGAGAGGGAGTTAATGTTGTGACTGTGCCATGGCCTCACCCAGAGCACGTTTTCCTTATCCTGTAAGAAAAGGTTGAGAGCCTGAACACATGGGGCTGGAGATACCTGGCACAGCCTTTTTGGATATTTTCTCATGCGAGACACAACCGAGTTCTCGGGGAGAGTAAAAGAGGGAACCCTCTCCATAGGTGCACAGAGCAGGGAAGTGATGACAGGTAGCAGATATCAGCTCACTGAGAGTTGGTTGGAAATCCTTTCCTTTTAGAATCCAAAAGCTTGGACTGTTTCACAGCCCAAATGTATTAGTCTAGGTTTCCGAATGGAATCTTCCAAGAAAAATAAAGGCTTGTCCTGAGGTGTTACTTGAAAGCCCTGATTTTCTCTTGTAGGGATGGAAATATGCTTGGAAAAAAATTTTTGGGTGGGGATTATTGTTCAACACTAGTCAAGAGGCCGCACCTCTTTTTTTTTTTTTTTTTTTTTTTTTTTTTTTTTTTTTTTTTTTTTTTTTCCCACCTTCAGGATTTTTTGTTTGTTTTTTTTTCTCTTCAGAACTTCTTGTTTTTTCCAGCAGTGCAAAGAAATCACTTCTTTAGTCACCAGGGTCGTGCTCTTTAAAGACATGAAGAATTTGAGATGGACAAAAAGAATGGTAGGATTTCATGTAGTTGCAATATCTGGAAGAAAATTAAAACCTGATCAGAGGATTTGTGTTTACCACCCCAGCAGCTGGCAACTCCTGGACCCAGCACAGCCTTCATGCTATCTGCTACCAACCTCTCCCTGGGACAAGCTCCCAGCAGCTGCCCTCACTGGGCATGTAGATCCCCTGCTTTTGGCTACCTGAGTGCAGATATTCCTATCCCACAGAAGCACCAGACTTGGTGTGGGTACAACAGCACTGGAGTGAAACAGCTGGATCAGCTCAGGGGACGAGGTGCCCCTCAGCCTTGTCCCAGGTGAGGTTAGCACAACCATGCAAGGAAGGTCTCAATGAAAATGTAATTGTTTTGGCTAAAAATATTTCTTTTTGAAGTTTTAGATCTTCCAAGAAGGTCATCTCTTTGTTGTCTGAGTCAGGCCTGTGGTTACAGCTGTGGACATCACATCTGTTCTCGTTAGTTACTCATACTCAGCTGGGTCTCTGATCTGACTTTCCTTGTTCAAGCACATGGTGCAATTGCAAGTTAATTGGCAACCAAGGTGCTTGTCCTGGATAGGAATTTTGAGACCAGCTTCCTACTCGGTTTTGCTATTTCCTACTCAAATCCAATTTTCACTGCCAGTGTTGGCATAAATGCAAAATCTTCCTCCATGTGTTTGTAAAAATCAGAGCAAAGCCTACAGCTCTCAAAGTAGCATACATTTTTTGGAGGGATGGTGAAGGGATATCTTCAAAAATCTAAAACAAATCTAATTTTCAAAAACTAAAAATCTCCAGCACAGGACAGTTCATCCTTACATTAACTTTTTCTGCTCAAAAAATGCATGTCTGAGGTGTTTAAGCTGGTTTTCCAACAGTATTTATCCTTTAGGGTACTTAAGCATGTGCATTCCATGGGCACCAATACATAATGAATAATATAAATGCAGAAGCTTTACCAGAACATGGGTACTGAAGTGGTCTTGTCTTCTGTGATGAATCAGCTTTGCAGGTTCATCAGACTGACCTGTACTTTCGTTGATAGGGAACACTAAAAACATGTTTTAATCCTTATAAAGAACTCAATCCTATTAATTTTCTTTATTTCTTTGCATTTTTAGTGAATCAAAAGCTGGGTAAGACAAACATCCTCGGTGAGCAGAAATCTCTGAGGGATAGGAACCTACAAAAAAAAACTTCATTTACTTTAAACATCTTATTTTTGTCCAGACAGGATTTCTACTTTCAGAAATCCTCCAAGTATATTTTCATTCATGCTTTGAATAATCTATACTTGTAACCAAATTTTGTTTGAATTTTCTTCCTCTTTTTAAATGAGAAATAGGGTAAAATCAACAGAGTATGTTTGCACTCAGCAATTTTGTCTAACGCTAGTTTTAAACAACTTTCCAATTATAAATTATTTCTCATTATGTTTTTCTTATCTACTGGCATCTCTGAATTAGGATTCACCTCTGTGCAGTTAAGAATGTAACAACAGTTCAATAAGACCTAAATCTAAGGGTGTAAGCAAATGTTTCTCTTAGATGTAAACAACTGGAAGTTTATGCTGCTGTTGTTTTCTGAAGGGTCTTGTCTGAGCCACTTTATTCCAGCCCTGGTCCTGAAGTCTGTAAAGTCCCTAGTGTACGTAAAGTTAACCTTGGATAAGTGGTTGTGGCGTCTGGGCTTGGGTTTCAAGAATATATTTTGTAAATGTAAATATTGTCTCTCATTAGTATGCTGCAATATTTGCTTACAATGTTGTTTGTGTGACTTTCCTAGCAGAGAGATTTGCTAACAAATTATAGCTGGAGAACAGCAAAACTGAAGCCAACTCATCTGCAGGATAGAAAAATAAAAGTACACAAGGTACTACAGACAGCAGCCACTCAATTTTTAGTGACAGCATTTGCATTTCAACATATCTGTGATTTAAAAAACCCATCACAGGCACAGTAAGAGCTGGGCAAGGGTCTCTCTTTGTCTTCAAGAAAAGAGCAAATATGAAGATTCCCTTACTCTCAACATTTATTTTTCTATTTACCATTCATGATACTTTCAGTAGTTGCACTGCTAGCAGGTAGTGTAATAACTGATAAAAGCTGTGTCTTAAGGATTTCTGTTTTGCTGTAACTAATTGACATAAATATTTATGCTGTAGTTATCAGTAAAATATATTTTTCTGTAAGTACCAATAACAAACCAATCCTTTAATTATGATATAGAACAGCTGGTGGCTTTCACAGAAACATTTCCTTTTTACAGATAACTCAGAGAACAGGGAACAGCACTATTTTCACTTGGACCCTTTCAAAGAAACAGGGGAATAGGAAGGGAGTTTAAATATTGTATTCTACATGCACATTAACTCCCACATTGTTTTCTGTCCAAGATTATAAACAATGTTCATTTGAGAGGCTTTAGATTTATTCCTATTTTAAATACTGTAGGGAATGATTAAAGATACTGAGCATTAATCTTGTGATGATACATCAGAGGCACTTCCAGCTTGTGCCCCACAAGCTAAACCCTGTGTAGGCACCAAAGTCTGTGACCTCTCTGCTGCTCCCAGATCATCTGGTAAAATTTTCATCAAATACTCAGCCCTTTTTGATGTCTGCCTATGAGGTAGAGCTGGAGAGACAGATTGGTGCTGGATAACTACTGTTTGGACCCAAAAGGCATTTAATATCTGTGTTACAATCCCTAGAAACTGCTCAGGGATTCTTTACCAGTAGTTAATGAATGTGCTTTAGTGATGAGAACAACATAAAGTCAGAGTGAGCTGAGCTCTTCCTAATGGTTTGTAAATCCTAAATACAAGATGGATTCTGCTCTTAACTTCATCCAGCAGTTTATAAATTGATATGAGGATGATAGGAAGATATGGCTTAAGGTCAGCTGCTGTCTCATGGTTTTTGAGAACCAGCAGACTCAAATTCAAAGCATCTGTTGCAAAACTAAGTGAATTCTAGTTGAAATTTATTTCTAGAAAAGTTGTCCGTTGGGACATTCCTACAGTAAGTTGAATATTTATTTCTGCTGTGAGACATAATTGCATCTGCTGTGTGTTTTTGATTTCTGAACGTCTGGGGGCAAAATCTCAGTTGCTCTAAATGGGTAAAGCTGTTCTCCCTGCTTGTGTTATGGAAAATTCTGCTTGAGATTTCAAGCTGTGGGAAAGTTGTTTTCATTTGGTTTTTCGTAAGGAGATGACTTTGGATAGGTTCATTTTTTGTGGGTTTTGGGTCTTTTTTTCTTGTGGAGATAGGGTCAAACTACAAGTAGAATACTTGCAGAAATGTTATTCTCTTGTGTATGGTAAAAAACCTAATTTAAATAGTTTCCTTAATTTAAAAAAAATCTACTGTTCTAGTAAAAGTTATTGTTTTGCTCAAGTTTTTATTTCCTATGAGCACAATAATATATCATTAACAACCTAAATATTTTCATTCAAAATGGTGCCACTTCTCCTTGTTGGGAGTATGAAACTTCATCCTTTCATCCTTCACTGTGGGCCAGGTTCCAAGGCTGAACTGACATCCGTTATGGGGAGGAACATAAACTCTTCCTCTGGCTGGTTTCCAATGACAGAGATTTGGGGCTTGGGAGGTCTTTTGAGAGTGTTTTGGAGTTTCGTGTTGCTGGATTTGTGGGTTTGTTGGTTGGGTGTTTTTTTTTAGTAAGAAAATATTTTATTTTTAACATCTCTAGCTTTGATGTGTTTTTAAACAAATTCCACAGCAAGGTTTTTTTGCTCAGTAATCATTTTGCCCTTGTGAGAGTTTTATATATGATCTCCCAAAACATCTCCCCAGAGCTTCTCCAGAGTCATTTATTGCATGTTGAAGAATATTTTTATGGAAAAGGGGGCATGCAGGGCAGAGTAGGTGCACATCCCTTTACGTACCCCATTGCTGATGTCCCGTGCTCTGTGGATCTCAACATGAGAATCATGAGATACCTTTATAATGTCATCATTTCAATACAAGGTTTGGGGTTTTTTTTCGGGATTTTCAGCTGTTGTTTCTTAGCTCTTTGTCTAGCTACTTTGTGCATGAAATAATTCATGTGGTTTGGACATCTATTCAGGAGAAGGCTCGAACTTCAACTTTTAAACTGTTTAGTTTGTGTGTGAGAAATTTTTTCCCACTAGCTTTACTTTGGACTATTTAGCCATAGCTGCACCTGGGCCAAGATTTTTCATGGAGCATCAAGAATTTACTGAGTACATATGTTCATTCTGTTTTTCCCCCTTGAGAGTACCTTTCTCCTGCAATCCAGCCTGGAAAAGAAAATTACCACTGAAACAGCCTTTACACTTTGCATGACACTTCCTATCCTTCGTGTACTTCTCCTCTTGGGTTTTTCAGCAAACCACTGGGGCGGCATACAAAACTGCAAATAAAATTCAAGTTTACAGTTATACCCCTCATGGATAAAAATCACCATTTAAAACAAATAAGTGTAAATATTGGACATGTGGCAGAAGACAGAACAGATTAGCACTTAGTTGATATGCAGAAATCTTTCCTGCTTTGTTAGCATTGCTATCACGTGCTAGTCTGTGCTTTAGGAACTTGAAAACAAATTTCTAATCACAGACGGTCAAAACTGGTAGCAGGGTGCTCAAACCTCTTGCTTTGAGCTGTGGACCTGCTACATGTTGATATTTAGTTGGTTTTTTTTAACTAGACAAACTCAACAAGTTTCAACTTTGAGCAGAAGATGGGTGACCAGGAAGAATAGTCCTCAGCTCCCTGATTTTTCTGACTTCATCCTCCAAAATCTTGTCCTTTCCTACTAAGTTTCCCAGGAAATGCAGCTTTGCAACAGACCCAGTTTTATTATTTATACTATTTAAGATTGCCCAGCTTGAAGCAGATTTTCCAGCAAGGGTGAAGGGCTCTAGCTGTCTGAGTCTTTTAAGCAGCCTTAAACTTGACAACCAAAAATCATGTAAGAAATTTACATATCACACCTGAAACTCTGGGCTGTTGTATGAATTCTCACCAGATTCTTGTTTCTCTTGAAGCTGTGCATGCCAACAGCAGAGGGACAGAAACTCTGCTAATAGTCCTGCATAGCCATTCTTCTGGGTGCTCACACTGTGCAGTTTGCACAGCTCTTGGTTCTCATCTGCTCTCTCTTTCCTAAGTAAAAACTATACAAGTTTCTCTGCCTGTTTTATCTTAGTGTTAGCAGAAAGGTTGCTGTAGAATGTGGACATGAAGCAAAAGTTTTCATGGGTTTTATCTTAGTTGGCTAGGGTGAGCTAGAGTTGGTAGAAGTGGAATTACCTTTAAAATAGAGTATCACTTTTTCTGTAGCTATTGTCTGTATTCTCTTTGCCCTGGATCTCCAGGGGCTCTTGTGTTTTGGTTCCCAGTCACTGAGTGTGACTGACCAAGGATTGAGATGGACAGGTCAGAATCACCAGAGTAGTTTTACCTTCTCCTCTGACTGTTTGCCAGGCAGGACACAGATGTTTTCAGGTTCTCCTACTTGTTGATATCAGGACATCAGTTTGTAGTTTATTGCCTGAGGCAAATTCTCCTTATGTACGTGATTGCAAATGCTACACAAGCATTATGTATGCTAGAATGTGATAGATGAAGTAGAATAAGTAACTGCACTTTGCAGAGTTCATATATGGTGTTCAGCTTGCAGCAAGAATTAGAAATTGAATTGTTTGCCCCCTATTTTTTGAGGACTACCACTAACAGTGATAAAAATGACAAGACCACATGTGCACTTAAGGCAGAAAAAAATAAAAGCATGGGATAATTCAATACATAGATTTAATTTTCATGCTCTTGCAGTCTCTAAGGACGTACATGACTGACAACTTTAATAGCAAAAATCTGGATCTGAGGGTCTTCCTTCACTGACCCAGCAAACCTTTGCCAAGTCATGATGGCTGCCTGATGCACAGCCTGAGTGTCAGTTGAAGAAAGAGAAACACCTGGGATTCAAGAGCTGAAAAAGACATTTAAAAAGGAAATACAAGATGAAGTGGAAGAAGGTCACAGGCAAAGAGCAAAGACTGGAGTAGCTAAAACTAATGCTATGGACATTGCTGGAGATGACTGTTCCTGCTTCATGGATCATAGGGAATTCCAGCCTTGGTTTTGTCACTGGCAACACTGTGCTGCTGTGATATTTCTAGTTTGAGAGTGGATCTTCTCTAAATGTCCATCATGTGGCAATGCTCTGGGCAATGGGCAGTTCTCGTCCTCTGAACAGAGTATCGGCTACACCTGGGTGTAAGAGAGGTGAAGGATGCACCAGGGAGCAGTGGGCTGCAAGGAGAGGCTCCGCTACCAACTGGAAATGTCACAGAGCTCATCTGCAGATGTGAGCTCCTATTTAATGTGATTTCCAGCAAATCTTTAATCGAGCTTATGACCAGCCTTCTTATGTCACTTTTATCTGGATCTCTCTTGTCTCACCCCATAAAAAGTGGCTTTTATGAAGATGAGGAGTAGCCTACTGCACAAATGACACATCACCTCCTGAAATCTAATAGAGCTGTCATCCTTGTGCTGCTGTTGTATCTGTTAAAGCCATCAGCTGAACATCTGTCCCTCTGTATTTTATACATTACAAACCATTTTGCCAACTGCCTCCACCCAGCTAGGTTGCCGGAAACACTGCATTTTAAATGCTTTTAGAGTGGGAGGAAAGAGGGAGTGTTTTTCTCATTTTTCAGTCAGCTGCATCTGATAAAAGAACACTTTGTAGTGCTGGGTAACCCCAAACATTTAAAAGCTGGTTTGCAAGCCATGCTGCAGTATTATAAAAAGGACTGGAGCTCTTCAAAACTCATTCGATTGGAATCACACTGGACCCAAATTTGGCAAGAAAACCACCTAATTTCAGTGCTGAAATCTGTAACAAACTGGAAGTAATTCTCCATTAGCATGGAGTTCATATAAATCAAGGCTTCTGCTTCCAAAACTGAATTACCCACAACAGCACAAGCTATTGTTGCTTTTAGGAGCAGACATCCAAACTCAAGCATGTCCACTTCCAGGTGTTCAATGCTGTAATGGGGGCCAAGATTTTTTGAGATATTTGAATAAGTTAAACAGCATGGTGAGCTTTCCTGAAAAAACTGGTCTCATTTTGGAAGGAATTTTAACCCTTTAAAAAAAAAATCTGTTTTTTTCTGAATATGAATATTTTTAGAAATAGTCTAGATTACCATAGAAATATTCTAATTTTCTGGCAGGATCTTTGTATTTGGCTTGATGATGCCCACAGGAAAGAGCTGCAAAGAGCTCATGAGTCTGGACCAACAGCAGAAGGCTGGAGAAAGCAGTGATGAAACAGAGGGAGCAGGAGCAGACTGTAGGGCATGACTAGAGGAGCTTCCTTGGCAAGTCCCTCTTCCCACACACGGTTGAGTAACACAATTTCATCACATGCATCTCAAACAGGATTTGATCTCCTTGTAAAGAGTGAGGAACTGAGCAGATTGCTATTAAAATCAACAGGATTTCATAGAATTTACTGTAGGGTGGCAAACATGAAATAGCCAACTGCTATTTCTTTTTTGCCCTTGTTTTAATGCTTTTTTGCCTAAACACCAGCAGGTGTTCTGGGCTGCCCTGTCAGCATTTCCATATGGGTCAGAAACTAAATCAGCTACCAGATATGGATGCAGAGCAATTAATTACTCCTGCAGTACTTTTCTCTCTTTGCTGATATTGCATTTATTTTCATTTTAGGCTGGGTGGCAGTTCCCAAGGCAGTGTCTGATTTTGTTTGCAGCTTGGTGTAGTGAAGAGAACATAATTTGCTATCCCTAATTCTAAATGTTACTATTGTGTTATGGGTTTTTTTTTTACCTGACACCCTTTTGCTTAGACAATGCTGGAGAGTCAAACCATATATAAAGATGCTGTAGGTTTAATGCATTGTGATTGGGATTGATATGGAATATGGTGTATTTGAGAGTTCATCTTGAGAGAAAAGTCACAGTACAGCAAATTTATTAGCCATGATGCTTCTTAATATCTTGAGAAGCTCACCCTGTTGCACCTGCCAAGAAAGGCTGTCTCCTGGAACAGCTCAGGCAGTTTATCTCAATAGATACTTGGATACAGCATAAAGAACACTTGCTGGCTGTGTACCTGCATTTAAAATGGGTTAAGCCTAAACTGTGTGTGTCTGCAGCCTGAGTATGTGCTACTGATAAACTCATAATCAAAGAAGCGAAACCCTTTTGAAGATCAAAAGAACTGTTGTTATGTGTATCTGATTACAAGCAATGGCCTACAGTGTCTTGCAGCAGCAAATACAATCAGTGACACAAACAGGAGTGGTTGGGATGGATTGCTGGAGACATGGGGCTTTAGGGTTCTCTTCTCTGGTCTTGGGCGCTCTGACCCAGTGTTAGGAGCAAAACACACATTGATGCTGCCACATCCAGTTTCTCCTACAAGCTGAGTTTTCAGTCAACTGAAGAGACCTGGGAGGAGCAGTGAAACTGTCAGATGTATTTTGTCATGGAAAGATATCCTGACTTTTAGAGACAAAGGAAAGCTGTGCTTTCTCCCCCACTTCTCCTTTTCCATATCAGACATGTCCAAGAATGAGGGGGAAAAAAAATCACACTTAACTATTACATGTCTCATCCTTAACATTTTCCAGTGTTATGAATTCATGTTGCATGGTTTGGGCTTCGTTCTAGTCCTAACATACTTTCTACCGTAGTGATATTAAAAACTGAGAGCCCTCAGTGCTCTTTTCCTCGGACAGTCTCTCAGCATTCCCCTCCTAGACCATAACCTTGTCTGCCTCCTGAAGTTTGAGGGATGGGGGGAAGTTTTGTAGACTGAGGGCACACAACTCAGGGAATCCCTGAGACTAAAGTAGCCATGTGCCAAGATCAGTGCTGATGGGGCGTGGAGGAGTTTGATTAATAATATGCTGAAACTTAAGCTGTGTCTGCCAGAGGCTGGTACTAAAGTACAAAAAAAAAAAAAAAAAAAAAAACAACAAAACTCCTAACAAGATAGATGTTTGAGAAATGCTGTAGATGCCTCACGTTGTCTGGGGCAAAGGGAGGAGAAATTTTGCCTTCTTGTACTTCTGCACAGAAGGCCAGATATTATTTTGTCGGTAGATACCAAGAAGTACATGAGAAAGGATAAATGGAATATCTGGAGACAGGGATTTCCACCAAAGCCACCCCGGTGGCAGTGCCAGAGCAGGTTTTTCAGTCTGAAGCAGGTCACATGCACTGTAATTAATCCTCCCTTCCCATCCTCCATTCTAGGCAAAATCATCTGTGCCTGGCAGCACTTGCAGGAGTTGTGGTTGGTGTAAAGGGGTCTGTACAGTGGTTCCAATCTCATCTAGGGAATAAAGTGATTATGCTTTCTTCCTCTCACCTCCTCCCCCTTCCATATATCCTAGCAATGGATTTCCCAGAGCACTTCTGTCCCATAAATAAGGCATAATGTCACTCCTGTTTGCCTGCCAGAGAAACCGGGTAACACCTGAAAATCTGAAGAGGAAGGAAAGGAATATTTCATTATAAGTGATTTCTAAATGAAGAATTTTAGAACAAGCGAGTCAAAAGTGTATCTTGAGGAGGAGGGAGGTTCAGTAAGGCACTGCATGTTGGAAATTCCAGCTGTTGTTTATAATAAATGCTGCATAGATTCATAGCACAGCCCAAGTTGAAAGGAATCTTGAAAGATCATCTGGTCCAACCTTGTCATGAAGAAAAAAATGTGATTAAGAAAATGTCCTGTCTTGCTATTTCCAGGCATGTTGGATTGTGCCTTGCTTTTGCCAAGGTCAGATGGTGTCAATCTGATAAAACAAAGTGGGAAATGGGGCTGGTAGGCCACTTCTATTAGTTTTCATATGCTCTATGTAACCAAGAACTGAAGTATAATCTGTTGGCACAAGATTGTCTGTGTATCCTTAGTTCAGTCAAAGAACTTTTTAAAATGCTTGACATTTTAGTCTCAACCATGGTTTACCTCTGAAGTAATTTGAAAGGTTTATTTTGATTAGAATCTGAATAGTCATTTTTGATTAGCAGTCTGCATAGATCAGAAATGATATTGCAAATCTGAAGCCCTGCTGATTGCCAAAGGTAACACATTCTCTGTGCTTATTCATGTTTTTGGTGCTGAACTTTTTTGAAGTTTAGCTGAACCATGGAATATTTGTTTGCCTTGCAACTGTTGTCCAGCCATCTGCTTTAGGTTTTGTTTAATTTCAAGAAGGGTTGGATTGTTTTGGCTTTTTGTTTTTTATAAAAGATGTTGGATGCATTAATCCTCTGAAAAATCAAAACGCCCTCAAGATTAATTACAGATATGGGTCAGCTATTTGTTTCATTCTACCCATATAAAACAGGTGTTTGGGTTGGCAAGTCATCCAGGGGCAAAGGAAGGACTTCATAGAGTTTTTTTTTTTCCCTTTGAGTTTATGGTGAAACTGAGCTTTACACATTCTCCAGGAGTCAATTACTTCAAATGACATGTTCTGCAAACAATTCTTACTGGAACAGTTTCATAGAATCACAGAAAAACTGAGGCTGGAAAGAAAATGTATAGGTCATTTAGACCAACCCCTACACAAAGCAAGACCATCTGCCTTTGTCTTTATCACAGCCACCCATGAGGTAGCTGGAGAAAGCAATTAGATGCACCTATCCTCAGCTTGTTCCTTGGCTGATAAAGTGCCATTCTTGGTCTGTCCTGTGCACCAGTCCTTGCCTGACTTGCAGCGTTTTCATGTCTTTATTGACTGAAGTACTTCCTATGGGAGCACAGGGCAATCTCTTCCCCTTACCTGATGTCTCCACACGTAGCATGAAAGGTTGGGTTAGAGAACAGTGCAGGCAAGGACTGGGGAGATAAAATGGGACGGCAATAAATTCACAGCTGAGGCAGGCACCTGTGGCTGGCAGCTTTCCATGGGAGGGTGAGCTCACGGTGTTTTCCTGGGGGGAATTCTCCAGTAGCATATTTTGGTGCTGGAACCCAGGTTTGTTTTCCTTAGATCTATTTGGCAAACGAATAGTGCTTCCAGCAGCCAACAGCACTTCAAATTTGATCCAGCAGGGAGCCCTCTCATCAGGTAGAAGGGATTCAGACTGCAGAGGTTAAACTCAAATGCTTGAGTCCCAGTTCAGCACCCCACTCGTAAGACCTTGCTTGCCATATGCTGACAGATGACTGTCTTTTCCTCAACAACTAAACTCTTGTTTAGCTTTATTTCAAATGTTTACTTTTCTGCTGGGATTTCAATAAAAGCTCCTTGTCCTGCAGCAGCAGCAAGTCATCCAGGACAAGAATGGGGTCTGTAAAACTGTCCTGGTTTTGTGCTTGTAAAGCTCTTTGAGAGAGACTACACTACCTATCCTGTGTTTTGCTTTTGGAAGGAAGTTAAACATACATTATTTAAGTTATTTGTGTTATTGTTAGATCATGGGGACAAAGGGGCTGACTGGTAACAAGCATAAAATAGTTGAAATTTATGCCCCTATGATTCTTTTTCTAAAAAACTAAACAAAACAAACTCCCAAAACAGGAAAGGAAGAGGAGGGGGGAAGTGAGGATCAGTTGTTATGTTTTGAGTTGCTTTGGTTTATGCGTTGTATTTTTTCTTTTTGAGCTCCTGTTAGCCTACTGCATCTCAAGCTATCTCTGGTCCCCAGAAACAAGGTCACTTTTTCAGTTTTTCTAACAGAAGAGTTGTCTTTGAAAATTAAATTCTGCAGCTAGACCACTGGTGTGTTGGTCCACTGAGAAGTGCTTCCAGCACAATACTGTGCACTTGCCTCTCTTTCCTGGTGGCTTTTCCCTCTGTTACTGCACAGTGATCAACTCCGTGTCACAGAACAAATGCTACAGCAGCTCTGGACAGGAGCAGAAAGTGTATTTTAAATTTCTCTTTGCCTTTTCTGTTTCCAGCTTTAAATGGTGCTGAGTAGTGGAAAAAAATCAAGCCTTCAGGCTAGAGCAGCAGCAGCTCTTGAGCCCACAGTACCTTTGGGTGTGCTCAGTGTTGACTGTGCAGCTCCCACAGCATCCAGCCCGAGGGCTGTGCTGGATTCAGCCCTCCTCCCCGACTTCTGGAGAGGAGGGAGACAAACCTGCGAGTCCTTCTCCCCTACTGGTGTTGACTAAATCATGTGAGAGGGATTAAGGAGAGCAGTGAAGCATTTTAACCCTGCTCTCTCCACAAGAGCACTGGGGAACAGGAGTGTTCTCTTGACAACTGGGCATGTGCATTGAAGGGGCTCGGACATGAGAGGGGGAGTGAGGTGGAGTGGGACAAAGAGCCCCTAATCCAGTTAGCTCTTAAGGCTGATGGGGCCACAACATGGAACTAAGGGATGTTTGCTCCAGGATTTCCTCCTCTTCCTAAGGATCTTTTGGGTTTCAGGAAGGCAGCAGTGCCACAGCAGATTTATGTGGAGCTTCCACAGCCGTTCCCACTCCTCCCTGGAGCTTTCTGAAATCACTCTGCCTTTTGATAGTGGCCCAGCTCCCCAGTTCAGTGCCTCCTCTTTGTGCAGGCACCATGGAGTCCAGGCTGGAGGGAGATAATACTTCCTGAAGTGCTCATTTATCCCAGCAGGAGAGAGGCGGCTCGCAGCATCCACACGGGTTATTAAGCTGCACTGAAAAGAAAGAGCAAACTGCAGAGTTGTATTAGTTTATGTATTATCAGCATTTGTAAGGTACCTGTTGCCCTAGTAACGAGGAACAATGTATATAGGTTCAACCAGGCAAAATCACCCTCTGGTCAGGGAAATAAAAAATTCATGGCCTTTCCTCCAGAGCCACTCCTCCAGTGCTTGGGGAGGAGGGCTTAGGAGACAGAAGAAACTGAGCTGGTTGTTATGATCATACAATCCCAGTTTCTGTTCATTCACTGCTCCTGGGAACCCTGCAGAGCTGCTAACAAGCTGTCTGTATACTGAGAGCACGTAGGGGTATGCTGGAGGCAGGAGGGACAGAGGGGTGGGCAGGTTCACATAATTCAAAGCCTGCACAGTGCCTGCCAGTGCAGTGGGCTTGGGGATATCTGGACCTGCCCCTTCCATGTCCCTCCTGCTCTCATCTCCAAAGGACTGGCTGGGGAACTCCCAGTGGGGCTTCTCCTGACCCCATCCACCTTGGGACTAGGCTGTCTTGGCATGAGAGGAGTGACAGGCTCTGCTGTTTGTGTGACAAGTGCATGTGCTGCCCTGTCCTCACTTCTCAAGGCTTAGTGTTTAATCATTAAATGAGAATCACAGCATTGCCAAACCTGAAAAGCTACCACGGGTCTCAGACTAGCAAATGCTCTTCTAATGAGGGCTGAATGAGTGAATGAATATGATGCTGCTTGCTGTTTGTGTCACAGGATGGTCTGAAGACCATCACGCTGGCACCCTGGCACTATGTCCCACTGGTTGCCCCATCTCTGGAGCAGGGACCCTGGCTGAGTACATCTGGACTTTCAGATGCTTGACACTTGATATTTTCCTTATGGAAAAATAGATTCTCTGTATAAACAGTATAACAAGATAAACATTGTGCTCAGTATGACAACCAAGAAAAATACTGCAAGGATACCTTAAAGGCTGAGATGGGTTCAGAAGACAATGCTGACTTTGTGTCAACATCAGGGGGAGAGTCATTGCTCAGGTCCTGGCAGTTGTAGGAGATAAAACAGCACTTTCTACTGCATATGGGTCAGCTAGTATGGGCTTGTTCCTAGCATTGATTCTGTATGCTGGCTAATGACAATACAGTTGCTGTTCTTACACCTGTTTGCAAAGGGAAATGAATTGATAACAGAATTTTAGTGCCTCTCTATGAGGCAAATGGGTCAGGTTTCTTTATTTTTGCCATATAGTGCAGTACATCTAGTCTTTCAAATCTGAGCTGCAACACAAGATACATATATAGGCAATTCAACCCCTTTTATCATCTTCTAAAAGACGATTGAATCATTAAAATCTCCACCAGAGTGAAATAAGAGGTGAGATTCTGATAGCTGTAAACTAGGCAGCCAGCTAAGGGGAATCCAATTGCTTGTGGCACTGCAGGGTTTTGCTGCAGGATCACATCACAACTGGTAGCCAGCAGTGTAGGAATGTGCCCAAGAGAAAAGCATTACAGCAGCACAGAACTTACTTCACTTTGGCTTGATGCTTGTCACAATTGCTACACATCATCATCAGTAAAAATTCATCATCTCTTACTGTTCCATGTTCCTATCAATCTCTCTTTGTTGCATGAGAAGAGATTTGTCTTCACTCTCTATCAGCCACCACAGTGATTGCCTCACAGTGACTTTGACTATAATTTTAATTGTCTATAGATCCTGCACTGATCTTTCTGACACTGAGAGATTTAAGAATAAAGCTCCAGAATCGATGTTAACAGGTCTTTACTCGGGACCCTTATTTAATAAACTCTCATAGCCTCTAGGGGTGATTTACAAAACTGACCTTCACTGACTGTCTGTAAAACCAGAAAATCAGTAAATACATTTCTTCAGAAAGTAATGGATGCTTCCTTATTGGGAATCACCATGGCACCTGAGCCATGGCCACAGCTTTACCTGCCCCAAAGCGTTACTGCTTTTGAGTGGATGATTTATTGCCCTGTGGAATAAACCCAAACTTCTTGTTCAATGCACATTAAGATCTTGTAGCAGGGGTAAAAGTAGCTGATTACTTGCAGTGCAGAGCCTCTTCCCATGTCTAGCAGAACTGACAGTATAGTTTTAAATGGTCCAAGTTATAGGAGTCTGAAGTAAATGTTGTAAAAGATATGGTATGGAACAGCCAGGCTTTGATGAAGACATGGCTGGATAACCTAACAGACATTCCTTGGCTTAACAACCCTGCAACAAAGTGCAATGAGTTGTGTGGCTTTGAATTCCATATGAAGGATTCTGCTTTAAAAAGTAAAAGTGGACAAAAGGAATTGCATTGGGATTCTGTTCTGGCAGACAATGTGGGACTGGGACCATGCCCCCAGTGAAAATGCCATGGAGACAATGTGTCTGCTCCTACCCATCACATTGCTTTCCATGCCAGTGCCTGACTCCAACCCATACACAAGACCCAGGCTGCTGGCTGCAGTGGTATTTGCAAAGGTGAAATAGTGCAACTGTTACTGAAGCCTGTTCGTTCCTGATCAGAAAAGTCGATAAGCATTTTACAGATGATGGGTTTGGGCTGTGGTTCTAAAGTGACTCTGCTCTGCCTCCTTTTGCTTTGACTGCTGGAGATGCTGTGTGTATTTCACAGTAAATGGGTATTAAAGGTTTATTAAGCGATACAAGTCTGTTAAGAGGTGCTATCCACAAATCAGTATAAAATATTCCAGGCTATTGTAAGGCCCTATTACAAGAAAATGGAAGGATTTTGCATCAGTTGATTAACCAGTTAGGAAACTGTGCCTCTCATTAAACTTTCATATGACATATTAAATGTACAGTTGTAAATGAAAGGTGACTAGGCCATTTATTGCAAAACAAATGGATTGATATGATAAATAGGGGGCTGTGCTTTTGTGTGGGGATACTGTCAAGAGGAATAGGAAGAGCACTTGCAAAAATGAGAATGCCACGATGTGCTTTTACTTCAAAACGGAGTTCTGAATCTGCCCTGTTAGAAAAATCTATCACTGAGACTTGAGTGAAGTATTATCTAACCATCTGAGACACAGCCCTATAATTCATGGGTCATTGACACACTAGAGAAGATCAGTTCTGGCTATTGTAGCAGCAGAGGGACTCTTAATCCATGGATTATTAACGTGGAAAATTGAAGGGGCTGTTACAGGCTTGTGGTTTATTAGACTATTGTGGATTTAGGGAGCTTTAATTTGAAGATTATGGACACAATGGAGTGCAACAGATCCCTTGACAATGTCAGTGGCAAGGCTTTTGTACAGGAGAAAGCTTCTGCCTGAATTCTGTCCTTCCCCATCCCACAGGATACTGCTTAGGAAAACACTTACAGGGCTGCAATCACCTTTGAAGCTCATTTGATCAAAGTAACTCAAAAACCTACTTCTCTGAAGATAATGTTCCCTCAGCTCTCCAGTCTGGAAATTATTTTGTTCTAGCAAGGCTTTTCTTGCCAGCACTTGATTTTCATCCCCTATTGCTGTTTTGTCTTGCAAAAATTTGATGCTACATCATGTTTGTATAACATCATTAGGTCCCGGGGATGCTTTGCAGGACAAATGAGCTGAATGTGTTATGTTTTGGAGGAGGACTAAGGAATGAAACCTTGAAGCTTCACTAGCAACAGCTTTGTGAAATACCCTCCTGCCTCTGATCACCACCTCAAAAGCCTGAGTGAGCTTATCTCTGCTCCCCATCCACCTTGAAGGACTAACAGAGATATGAGGAGTTTGTGGGTATGCAGAGGCACAATGAGGCTTGAACACAACCATAGTTCCAAAGACAACCAGTCTTGTCTGAAAGCACACCAGGGAAAGTTTCTTCCCTGCCCAAGAATGTTGTATGTTTTCTTTTTACCCTTCTCTGTCCCAGAAGAAGGGAAGGAAAATGGAAATTGTTACAGAAAACACTGTGGGAAGGGTTGGGGTTGAGGGAGACTCAGAACTGGCGTTGGGGTAAGCTTTGTAACTGCAGTGGTTCCACTGCACAGCATGAGCATGAATTGGAAACCTTCTTTCTCCATTCTCTGATTTATGTTTGCAATAGAAGAGGAGGAGCTGTGAGCAGGCCAGCACAGAGTGGCTGGTTGGATCAAGGCTCTTGGCATGTCCTCTGTGCCTGTGCTCAGCTCGAGGTGTCTGTGCCTGCACAGGTTGTTTTGCCCCTCTTCCATGGCTGTCTGCAGCTGGGGAGTGGACTGAGGAGAGCAGGGGGGAAAGCCAAAACGCCACCTGTGCAGGCATTGTTTGGTTTGTTGTGATCTTGTCCAGAAAAATCACAGTTTGTTCATGGAGCTTCTTGCTGCTGGAAGCTGAGGAAGCCAAAGCATGAATGGGATCAAAAAGAGCTGCATAAGCCCATGGTTGGTGGCGAATGGCTTTTGAATGATGTCTCAGACACAACATTGACACCAAGATTTCTAGCAGTAGGGAGGACAACAGGAAGAACAGCCATGCTTGCCCACTTGTCCAGGTAATTTTCCAAAGTTGGATGTTCCTTACTTCTTCTATTAGATTTCATTTTAGGGCCAGACAAAACCTTAAAAGCTTTCCCAACAGGGGAAGGAAGAAAGCAGCTACACAAAATAAACTAGAGTGTGTGTGAATTGGGGAATGGGAAGCAAAAAGGATGCAGGGAGTTCTCTCAGGCCAAGACAGGTGAAATGAATGCTCCAGTTTCCTGGCCCCAAATCAGTAAGATAAAGTCACTATCAGTATGTGATAGAGAAAGCATGTGCAGGACTCCAGAAGGCAACTCAAGAATTTCTAGGAACAGCCCTGAGCACTGAGACAGTCCCCACCCTCTGATGCTCCAGTGTGTACCCAAAGGCTTGATATATACACAGAATCCCAGCAGTCATGCAGAGACTTGATTAAATTGTAAAATTGGTTGAGTGATTATTTTAATTGAAAAATATATATTTACTTGAAACAAACTCCTGTTTCTCAGCTCTGCTTATGTTACGCAGATAGTTTGGTTTATAATTGAATAGAAAATGTTTAATATTCAGCATGGGAATAGTTATTTAGCACAAATAACTCTTTCTTCGATATTAATTTCCACTTCAAGTATTTACATTTTCTTGCTTTCCCTCCCTTGCCCTCTTCCATTCCTCTCCCCATCAAAATTTACTTATATTTCCCAGGGAATAGATGTGGTTTAGAGAAATGCAAAACAAATGATGGATTGAGTGTATTTGCAATGCCCTTTGAAAACTGTCCCAGTGTTCAAATACTGCTCAGTTTTGTTCCTCTAAGTGTTCTGCAGCTTACTGCTGCAACATGTCATCTACACAGCCAGGAAGTTGTACAAGATACACAAGATTCAAGCCAACAGGATAAAATCCAAGTGATCTTTTAGCTAGCTTTTGAAATGAGTAGAATTTTGTGACCCAGAACTCCAGAAATTAATATTATCTCAGCAGTCAAACACAGATGGTCCACATGAAGTTTTCTGTGTAACTTCTAATTTGACCTGTGAAACATTTTATGTATTTTTTTTAAAATATACTGTAATTTTGAGCCCTATGCTATATAATAAAGCACATATTGCTGCAAAGGAACAAAGACCTGAGAAGTGTTTGGTTCAGGAACATTGCAGGTTTAAGCAACTTTTAGAATTTGTGTAGCCAAATATGCCTGATTTTTGACAAGCACTGTACATGCTACTCCATTAAATGGGAGAACACTTTTTAATGCTGATGTGCTGCACACCTGCAAGGAGTTCTGAAAAGTTCAGTTGCTCAAATAGTGGGAAATTTTCTTGTGATTTCAGCAGATGTCTCCCACAAGTACACAAGAAAGTGTTTGTCATTATATTATCAGCAGTTTTTATATTACAAAATAGCCAAAGGTCAGAATTTCATTTTCTCTCGGGCATAGAGCTGAAAGAACAATAGCTGAATAACTGTATTTGGATTCACTCACTGATTGCACTCCCTCAAGATATTCTCACAATCACTTATTCTTCCATTTCTGTCCAATAAAGTGGCTGGAGTTTGGTAAACAGCTGGAGTCAAAGGGGTGTGGGAGGTAAAAATACAACTGAGGTAGGTGAGAGGTTCTACTGGTGAGAATATGGAGGAAGGAAAGACACTGAGTTCCCGGAGCTCTGGGCATCACCCTCCCTGAGAGAGGATTGGGAAACAATGCATATTTTGATCATTTGGTTGCTAATGTTCAGAGCAGAATTACATCCTAATTTCAAGTGTTTTGCTAGCAGATGAAGCTTTTGTGCTGAAGCCTAGGAAACAGAATGGTCGTGGTTGACAGTCATGTTCAGAGGGGATACCTGGGGCTGCTATGAAACACTCCATGCTGTATGTGGTGAATAGGAGCTGCCATTGCCATGTGAAACACTGTGACTTGCCCCCAAGGGTGCAGGGGAATAACACTGTCTGGGCAACAACATGGAATTACTCCTACTCAGGTTACTGCTCTCTTCTGTCTCATGGCCTTCCTGTACAGCAAGGTCACATGTGGAGCCATCAGGAGAGACTGCTGACACTGACTCACAGCAAGTCTGGCCACTTCTTCTCCTCAGCTTTGCCAAGATAACCATCTCTGCTGGGAAGAGCCAAGGTGGGGATCTCTTTCTTTACTTGATCAAAGCAAATCAATTACCTCCTTTTAGAGCTTTACATATTAGCATCACATAACATCTCTTTTCAGCCATTCATTATCCATTCAAATGGAACCTGACAGAGCTTCCTGTATTCAAGATTTTTTGGATCAGTAGTTATTTGTTATTGGTCCAGAAAACATCAGCTTTCGTCTGACCTCTCCCTCACATGGAGCCTTTCCTTTCAAACCAAAATTTTTGTTTAAATACTTAAACATTTATTTATTTAAGTAGCAAACCCATGCATCCTCGACTCTTGTCAAATTTCACTAGACTGCATTTCTCTGGCTTTGCTTGTTGTCTTATGGCTCAGCAGATAATGTATTAATGACCTGTACAAAGCCCCAGCAGGATATATCCTAGGGAGAAAATGGACAATGTCTGGACTTCTCAGTAGTCCTTCATTTGGAAATGTTACTCAGAAAAATGTTATGACTCTGATGAAAAAAATTCAGCTGCTCCTTTGCAGATACTACATCCATAAGGAAAGATCTTCCATCTTCATTTGCCTTGATTCAAAAGTTGCTGGTGTTTCCTATAGGAACACTAAGCTCTGTGTTTATTAGTCCAATAAATGGCTGTCACTTAATGCTCCAACCAATGCTCCCAGCAATTACAATCTGCAGGGTTCCCATGCTGTGCATCAGTGACGGTTCATGAACTTGCTTCAGTAACTTCCCATGAGTTAACACAGCTGAAGCAGACAAGTCAAACTACAATGACTTTGTTTTGTTGGGGGATTTGGAAGCCTGGTTTCCTAAAGAGATTTCCAGCATCGCACTGTAAGTCTCTACACCTGAATATGTTGTTAAGTTCCTTCCCAATTTGACAGACAGCTAGGTATGTCAGCAATAGCAAGATAAGCGACTGAGGAGAGATTAAATCCATGCCACTCAATCAGGAACAAAAGTTGACTTGTAATCTGAAGTAAATCTCCAAATCCCTCAGACTACTCATAGGAAAAGTATTCCTGCTACAGGAAGTGTTCTGACTTGGGGTTTGTGCGTTACTACCGGAAACTAGCCCAGCCCTGAGCCAGGGAGCCAAAGGCAACAAGGCTTTGCAGCTTCTGTTGCTCACAGATTGACTTCTTGTGAAACTCCTTCCGAATTTCACTGTCAGAGATGTGTGTCAACTTTTGGGCTTTTGTTTTAAATAAACAAAGGTGTTTTTTTCCCATTAAATATTGTGCAAGTGTGCTGAGAGGTGCATTTCCAGTACTTACTTTAGTAATAATTCTTGAGCATGGATGGGAAACTGAACCTGAGGGCAGCAAGCACAGAAAGCTTTAATGCATTTGAGAGGATGGTAGCCTGAGAACATCTCTGTGTGGGACCACAGCTTGTAGAAAATCAAAATATAAATGTGCCAGATTAATATAATGTGGTGCAATGACTCTATGATCCCAGAACTCTGCCTGGGACATTTACATTGGGACCATAGTGGTCCTGTGATGAATGCTGACAGAACAGTGAGTTCCTGACAGGTCTCAGGTCTGTTGTGTGGTGGGGGCTGGTTTTCAGCTCTGTGTGTTTAGTAGACCCTCATGACCAACTGCACACCATGTCACTGCTGAGGAAAGGTGTTGGACCTGAGCCCTGCTTTCAGGTGTGAAGCCTTCCTCTCCTCCAAATCTGTAGCAACATTTCCTGCTCAGTGGAAAAGGAGAGCAGTGATGCTGTCTAGGCTCTGGGTAGCATCGCCCATGTGAGGACAGTGGTTCTGATGATAAATATTTCATAGGTCATTCATGTCTGATAAAGGTGAGCAGCAATACATTAAACTTTTCCTATTCCATCTACCTCCTTTTTTCAGTTATGTGTTTGCTAGAGTGCCTCACTCTCCTGATCCTTCCTGGTGAGGGAGAAAATCACTTGTTTTGACATTTTCTAAATAGGAAGAGCCAAGACACAGAAAACTTCAACTGTTGAAGCAAATTAGGTGAGCAAATCTCAAAATTCCCCTGAGATATCCAGCTCCCCCTGAAGAAATTCCTATAAGTTTTCTATTTACATCTTTGCTAACCTAAATCCCTCTGAATGTCTGGTACTAACTCATCTACCCATGGTTATAGAGGAATTTGACATATACAGGAAACTAATCTTTTTCCATTAACAAAACCAGTGTTTAGCTGCTGTCTTTTCCATCTCACATGCTGCATTCTGGAGAGCTTGCCAGCTTGAACTGGACACTTTATTTATGGAGGGAAACGCTCAAACTGCTTTGTATCAGGAACAATTTATATATAGAAGTGTATATATGTAAATATACATAGTATGTGTATGCATATGTGTTTGTACAAAATACATTTGCAGTGCTAAGAAAATAAGAAATGAGAGAGAGGTTCCAAGATTGCAAATTCTCATCCAAGGGAGAATTTCACCTGTTGCCAGTGGCTTTTGAAAACCTTTGTGAAAAGTGTGAGTGCTACATTGTGCTACGTTCCTCACCAAACTTAAGGATGGTGAATGAACACTAGTAAATCCTGAGTAGCTTTTTTCTTTTTAAATTTAATTTTCCCAGTAAACTCCCTCCTACCAGAAGTTCAGCTGGGATTGCTTACTTAAATTTGTTTTGCTTAAAACAGGAACTGAGATTTAAAACCATTATTAATAAACACTTTATTTTTTATTGTGAGGCATCCAATGTAAGTCATACATTATTGTCCATTTAATTAAAGACACTCACCTTTCCAGCTGTTGCTCTAATCAGCTCAATCTAAAGCAAATAAATTCAGGGCTTTGCCAGTTCTGTCAGGGACTTTGATGCAGGCACAAAAAGTGTCAGGGTTCCTTTCCTCACCACTCCAGGTGTTACTGGGCCCTGTTGGAGCTGATTTTTAGAGGCCCTGAGACATCCTTGAACTTCTGGGAACTCTGACACTTCATCAGCAGATTGTCTAAGATGTGGACTTACATGCCTGACCGACAGAGTGAGCTCACCTCTTGTCTTTTTTTTTTTATTTTCTTTGAATCCAAGAATGGACCTGTGAGAAATTAAAGTAACTTGGCCACAGCTATCCTGGAAGAGCAAGTCTGCCATTGATGTAGCCAGCAACTTGCTCAATGACCCTTCAAGCTAACCCACATACAAGATCATTTTCTATGAAATGGAGAGGGATGTTTCAGGCAGCTGGTTGGAGAGAGGAACATGTCTGTGACTACTATTCATAGCAAAAAAGATTTTCTCATTTTCAGTCTTTCCTACAGCTGAGTCTCAGTAAACCTCCTGAGCTCAGGAGTAACCAGATGAGTCCACGGAAAACAATTCTACTGAAAGCTATGAAATACAAATAGAAAGATATCACCCTGACCCCAGAAATCACCCATTAAGTTTGTTAGAGAGGCTTCAGGAGAAATGAGATGGGAAACAGAAGATACATACAGGTAGCTGGAAATGTGTGGGTTGGTAAAAATCACCACACTTTTGGAGTAACCTGCAAATGAGGGGACAGTGGGTTAACCTTTGTTTATAGGGATGTGTCAAAGGTGTGCATTCCTCTTCCCTGCATCTCACCCTTAACTGACTTCTGTTCCCAGTCCTGGTATGCTCCAATGTCCTCTGATGTGATTCTCTGCAGATAGGAGAAACCAAGACATGGCAATAATTACAGGTAGGTAGGTATTATTCTGAAATCACACAGAATTTCACCAGCCAACTCTCTCTGTCATCTACTCTGTCAGGCCCCAGAAAGTTGCCTTGTTTATGTAGGAGGGCAGACAGAAAAGGGATGAAATGCTCCTTTTGTAATGTCTTTTCCAGCATCAAAGCCATCTGTGCTGACCAAGTAACTGCACTTTACTGACTATATCATCTGCCCAGTGACATTACCACTGGTTTGCAGTTAGATAACACTTCTCAGAAAGGGAAATTTAATCTATTGGATTACTTTTTTCTGAGTAACTGGGGCAAAACATACAAACAGGGAAATTTTGCAAGGCCAGAGTTTGTTTTTACTTATGACATCCTTTAAAACAAAGGTTAACCTCCTGTTCAGAGAATTCCTTGTAGGGCTAAGGTTCAAAACTGAAAGTAGCAGCCCAGCAGAAGTGTGTAGCAGAAGATATGGCTAGGAATTGTGTAGCAAGTTGGGGGCTATGATAAATCTGAATTCTTAAGAGAATATATTAGGGCTGGGGTGCTGCTATTTTGGGTTAGTTCTTCACTTTATGAATTTTTAATATTACTTACTATTGCAGTTGAATGGTTTGTAGTTTATTCTTTATTAAAAACAAAAAAAAAAAACAAACAAACAAAAAAAACTTTTTAGGTTGGAAAGAGATGGAAGAGATTGATGAATGCAGCCTGGGAAGCTGTACCCTTCTCAGAGGTAGATGTCTTCTGAGCCACTTGAGCTGGTTTGGGATTGTTCCCCTTAGCAGCTCTGTCCAGGGTCTGTTTCCATGAAGCAGAACCATTAACTAAAGCCTGTGCATGTTGGACCAGGGGCATTCTCTGCAGATTAGCCCCTTCATGCACTGCAGCAAAACTGGAGCTGGTGCCACTTGACTGCACTGGGTCCTGTGTTTGTGGATTTAACTTCATTTTCTGCTACAGGTCTCCTGGTATGTAAGAGAGCAAATTCAAGCTTGTCGCTGTGTTCAGTGAGGCAGCAAACTTGCAGGGGGAAATTCCCCTCCTTCTCTAGTTCATGGTGTTCTTCTAAACTATTTAAAAATAGGTCTGCTGCAGCCAGTGTTTGCATTTGGAGAGCCTCACTGTTCTCATTTTCAAGGCTTCTCTCAGATCTGAAAGTAAAGGTCAGGTTGACTCCCCTTATTTGAAATAGAGAGGAAGAAAGTTAACCCTGTAAGCAGGTGGCTCTAATGCAATAATTCTCAGGAAAATGAGTACATCTTCCTCTCCCTTTGGCTCCATTTTAATTTCTCTGCCCTCTTCATTAGCTGACGATAGTTCTAACTTCCTGCATCCTTTTAAAGATATCCCCCTGAAAATCATCATCTAGGATTCATGAAATGCAGAGATCTGGTAAGCAGCACAAATCACACACTTCTGGCCCACACTTGCCAGAAGCTCTGGATAAATTTTCAGCTGAGTTTATGCTTCACCTCCCTCCACTCTACAGAACAATAACATATGGACCCATTTTACCCAAAAAAGTTTGCACCAAAACACAACAATCCACTTCATGAAGGATTATTTTTTGCTGATTGAGAGGTGTTTGGAGATGACAGGCATCTGATCTCATCTTAAGCCTTAAATTGCTGTAAATCCGGTATTGGTTTACTTTTTACTTCAACCAAATAAGATATTATCCTGCCTCAGAGTTAACACTTTCCAAGCTTGCCTCAGCTGAGTGTTGCACACCAAAGGCATTATTATCTGCCATCACTGAACAAGGCACTGCACAGAGCCACCAATTCATGTGTGACACAGCTAAAACACTAAATAGGATTAGATGGCTCATAAGACAGGAGCTACATACATGTAACAACCATTTTGCTTCTGTATGGGGGCCTTAAAGGGCAGGTAAAATACTGAAACAGCCTGAAATGCTGTGTTGTGTGTGTGGGCAAAGGGTACGGGGGTCTCATCATCTTCCAGATGTTGCTATCCAAAGGCTGCAGTAAGAAGGGTGTCAGTGGATATTTACTTCAGTGAGGACCTCAGTGGAGATCACAGCCTATGTCTGAATAATGAAAACAAAAATGAGGTGTGAAAAATTTACTTCTGAAATGCAAAGCACTTATTTTTATTTCTTTTATGTTAATATTCAAGAGCACCTTACCCTCCTTTATCCTAGGAGCTATCTTAGCAGTCTCCTTCAGAACAGACTAACTTTGACTCAAGTGGTACATTTATTTTGGGATGAATTGCTAATAAATAAAGTTTTCTAGGTGTTCTGACTGTCAGGAATGTAATTGGTAGGCAGGTACATTATGAACCTAACCAAAGAAGACTTACAAGACTAAATACTGTTTTATTGCCTATTTAAGACTTTGAAATGAAATGTTTGTATAAAAGAAGGTGCATTATCCCAAGACAGTGGTTTTATTTGTGCTATTACTTAACAGAATGTTACAAACACCCAAGAGGCCTCTGTAAACTTTCTGACTGAGCTGTGAATTGAGGCCAAGGTGAATGTCATGGTTTGACACTGGCCAAATGCCAGGCACCCACGAGAGTCGTTCACTTACCTTCTTCTGCTACAGCTGGGCAGAGGAGAGGGGGAAGAAAGAAGAATTAATGAAGGGTTCATGAGTTGAGATAAGGACTGGGAGAAAAAATACTCTAGGGGCAAAACAGGTTTAAATTGAAAAGTATAAAGTAAATTTATTATTAACAAAGTCAGAGGAGGATAATGAGAAGTAGACTAAGTCCTTAAAACACCTTTTTTCCCCCCACCCCATCCCTCCTTCCCAGCAACAGCACAGGAAAACAAGGCATGGGAATTTTGGTCAGTTCATCACTTGAGATCCTTTTCTGTTCGCTCAGGGAGAGCGATTTTCTGCTATGCCGTGAGTCCCTCCCATGGGCAAAGTTTTCCCAAAACTGCTCTGGCGTGGGTCACTCATCCATGGGGTGCAATCCTCGAAGGGTAGGCTGTTCTAGTTTGGAAGCAAGGGCCCTCTGTCTCTATCTTTGGAAGCAAGGGCCCTCTCTATCTTTGGAAGCAAGGGCCCTCTGTCTTTATCTTTGGAAGGAAGGGCCCTCTCTCTCTATTCGGGTCTCCCACTGGATCACAGCTTTCTCTGGCATCCACCTGCTCCGATGTGAGCCCTTTTCCCGTGGGCTGTGAGTGGATCTCTGCACCCCCATGCACTTCATGCATTCCAAGGGACAGGGTTTGTTTCACCATGGTCCTCACTATGGCTTGCAGGGGCTGGCCAGGCAGGCAGAGCTCACCGTGGGCCACATGGAGATGGTGGCGGCCTTGGCAGCGCATTGCCGTGCGCCACACCAGGGATGGCCCCGGCAGCGGCGCTTCGCCACTCCTGGAAAAAAACTGCTTGTGCAATGTTTTGATTTTCCTCTTAAATGTCATCACAGAGGTGTTACCAACATCTCTAACTGTGCCAGCAGTATGTCCATCTTCAGAGCCATTGGAGATGGGCTCTGTTGGACATGGTAGAAGCTTCCAACAGCTTCTCACAGAAGGTACCCCTGTGGCCCTCTCCCACTACCAAAATTCAGACAGTGCCAAGTCAACAATGAATTTCTCCCAGTAAGACCCAATCACTGGGTAAAGATGTTCCTCTTAAGTAGGTGTCCTAGTCAAAATGGCTAGAAGTTATTCTGATCAATAACAGAGATACTCTGTGTGCATTTTTATGGATGTGTGAAGTTTTTACCCACTAGTAACACGTATAGGTATAATTTCTTCCAGCACAGAAGCCCTAAATAATTAATTAATTACCACCATTCTCCTTGGGAGTGTTCAGCTGCTGCTTGTTGTGAACATCCAATGGGCTCTGAGGGGTGGTTTTGTGCAGGCAGTGGCTGCAGTACCCTGGCAAGCAACTGTTCACTCACTGTTTAGAAATCTAATTTTCTCTGCTGGTATGTGAAAAATTGCATGGCATTCTTGTCATAAAATTCCTTTTCTAGTTTTCCTGTGTTTTGCACTTTCACAATTCTCTTTGGCACAGCAATTATTATTGTACCAGCTGCAATGCTTGCAAAAGGTAATCATAATGAAACCTTGGTAGGCATCTTGTGAAATGCCAACACTGGTGAGTATGGGCCCCACCACAGCTTTTATTATAGATTTTGTTAATTTATTTGGGTATGCAAGTAAAGGCTTTGATTTAATTTACCTCACATGCTATATCTAAGTGAATTGCCATGATTATTTACCTATGAACCATAATTTATCTAGAAAAGTGTAGTTTGTGGCTGGTGTTTTGGGATGAACTTCTGCTCAGTGTGTTCTTTGAATGGCTTGGCATCTCAGTTGAATGACACAGGTTTTAGTTTTGTACATCACTGAAAGAAAGCAAACTTATAAAACACTGTTAATGAGAACTAGCTCTGCATTTCAACAACTATTTTAATTATTACCAATTATTTCTATATTGGATTTCAAATTCAATTTTTGTAGCTCTGTTTAAAGTATAGAGACTGGTGATATTTACATTTATGTTTACAGGTATATTTATATTTATAATATAGGTTTACATATATTTTTGTTCACGGAGGCCTTAAAAATTGAATTTGCTTTTGTATTTCTTCCATTTATATTGATAAAATATCATACAGTAAGTAATTCTCATACCCATTACATATGATTTGCCCACTCGTACTTATTTTGTCATCCTTACTTCCTCAGGCTATTTTCAACTTTAAGCCACTGCTAATCCATGACCTTAGGGTTTTTTTCTCCAAGTCTGAATTATATAAGTATTACAGAACAAGAATTTAAATTAACTATTCTTGACTTAATTGTACAATAACAGTCAGCTGATTCACTTTTCTATTTCCACTAACTTGAATAATAGAGCAAATTTAATTACTTCATTTTTTAAAATATATTAATTATTTAATTTTTTTCAATGTGGGAAGGCTGTTTATTAAATATTTCTAAAAGGAAAGTGGAAATGAAAGGAAATAGTGATGGTCTGCATTTCTGGGTGTCCAGAATTGCTGCCAAATGCACAGAAAGAAAACTGAAGCAGGAATGTACCCTGCATTCTGCAGTGCCCACTGCAATGGCAATTGAGTAAAATCTGCTGAGACAAAAAAGAGAAAACAAAAAGCACTTTGGTCACAGAGCTGAAATGGAAAAGCAGCAACCGTTAAAATGAACCTTTGTAGTGTGTCTCCTCAATCTCTGTCTCCTTCCATGAGACTCAAAAAGCAGAACACCTGTAGAATGTCAGGTTTCCTTTCGGATGCAGGAGAGCAGCATCGCATGGCATGGCCATGTCTCCAATAGGCTGGGCAGTTTGCTGCTGCTCCTGTTCCAGCCAAGCTGTTTGATTCTCATTTGAAATGCTATCTCTAAGCTGCTTTTGTTCAATTGCTTACTTTCCTGAAAGGTTATAATCAAAAGGCCATACTTCAGGAATAATTTGGCTCCCTTGTATGATACTGGTTTCCAAGTGGCTTGTAAATAAGGGGTCACATTTTCCAAAGAGAGTACTGCCTCACCATCAGTGCTGTGAGAAATCTGCTTTGCAGCTCCATGGCTGAATTTAGGGGGAAGCATTGCTGGCAGGCTGAGTCAGTGGCCCAAATTCTTGTCTCTTTATCCATATAACCACATGAAAATTGTTTCTCCTATCCACAGAATGTGCATGAATAATTTGCTTGGCATGGGACTGGAGCTAACTAGCACAATAACTGTGCTTTTGTTAGCTCCATATGTCCCTTGCCTTGGAGCTTTTCAGATGATACAAAACCCTGGTACTGTGACTAAAATGAGAAAAGCCTGGGCAATGACTTCAGAAGCAATTGGGAATGACCTAAAGCTCATAAAGGATTCTTGGCTTCGATGATGTTGACTCAGGTCCATCAGACTCACAAGTAACATCCAGACCTTATCGAGATCCTGGAATGACCCCTGCAGTCTGCAGAGATGGGTTTTTAAACCCTGCAAGGGAGTCCGAATTTCCAAACCTCAGAAACACCAGACTCTTTAATTGTACTTTTTGAAATTAGTTCAAGAAACGAGTACAGACACATTGCCTATCCCTCTCCTTCTCTTTGCACTCGACATTTTTGGTGTAGGAGAGTTCAGTAACGGAAGTGTAAACCTTCTGTTTACATCTATAAACAAGATAAGGTACAAATTGCTGCAATACAAACTTCCTTGCTCTGGCCCTCCGCTGACCTCAGCTATAAATTACAAGGACCCCTCTTTCTCACAGTTTCAGGAGTCTCCAGTCTCTAGGGCAAAGTTTAAACCAGCAAACGTGCTTACAAAATCTTCTGTGTGAATTTTTCTGACTGCTGTGCTAGTCACACGCCACTCAGGGCCAGGGGCTCATGCCTGTGACATGAGGGACAGATGCAGCTGGACCTACATTTGGAGGGTGCCCCAGACACCTCCAGCTGCAGGGTGAGCCTGGGTGCATTTGCACCCATTTCCTGAAGTCAAGGAGCAAACTACAAGCACTTTTGCTGAAGGGCTTGGATAGAGAAGGGCACGCTTGTACCACATTTTAGACCTACAGGAAACATCCGTGTCACTGCATCTCATGCTCAAGTCTTCTCCTGGAAGCTGGGTCAATAAACTGGTTGCAAAATATCAAAGATTATGCCAAGTAAACACAAGAATAATTAGATTCTAATAATTAGAAAAGCTACTCACACATTGTCTTATTTTTATAGATTTCAATGGGTGCAAAAAGAAGAGCTGCCAATAACACAAAAGCTGTTCTAGGCACAGGAACCAAATTCCTCAGTGACCAGGACAGATGACACATAGCCTGAGGGAACAACACAAGAAGAGGGCTGGGGCATGAGAAAAATCTTAGGGAATGGGGCAAAAAATAAAAGGGAATTTCTGAACCTGACAGCTGTTACTATATCTCCGCACCCTGAGAGATGTCACAGCCACTGGCAGTCACACACACACATCATTGAGATTGTGGTGGGTATTCCTAATAGGAATTGTTAATCTGGGATTTCCACAGCCATGGCTGTTCTGGGTGGTGGAAGTGGAAACTAAACCATCATGTGTGGTGCCGACATCAGAGCAGTGCAAGGTTGGACTTTTGAACTCCAGCACTGCATTTGCACAAGGGCAAGAGTTACACTGACGTTTGTGTGTCCCCAGGCAGGACTTGTGTCCCTCTCCTCCTGGAGCAGCTCAGCAGGGGAGCACAAGGATATCACCTCTGGCATGGGTCACCCAACTGCAGGTCCCTGGAAGATGGACTGGTGCTCAGGCAAGGCCCTGTAAGCTTTCCTTGTTCCTGCCCTGTCACCACTGAACACTCACCATTGGTCTGCCCTGGAGAGAGTGTGAAATGGCTCTAAGAGGGTCAGGTCAGTAGCTCTTGTGTGTTTAAGCAATGCAGAAACTCCTCTTTTCTTCCTCATACTGTGCAGTGGGATGCAGGAGTGTGACTTGGGGATATCTGCAAGAGAGAAGAGCCACAGGGGATGGTTCTTGGTCACTGCTATTAATGATGCTGCAGAGAGGTGGTGACACTGGATCCCTCACAATGCTTTCAGCAGAAGCATGTCAGCTTCTGAAAAGTGCCAACTCCTGGCCCAGAGGCCTATTTTCTATACATAATGGTATCCAAAAAAAATTCATGCAATTAGATACCGCTGCCCTAAACCACATGCTTTTATATATGTATAAAAGAGCTAAAAAGTTCCATTCTCACTGTCAGAGGAGTTAACTGATGCACAGAATCAAACAGGATAACGTGTTTGTTTTAATGTGCCCAGTTCTACTCATATTTGAGGGAAGTTGCTCTTTTGGCTCTCCATGTGTTTCACAAGCTATTACAGGTCTAGGAGTCTCAGCCATGGGTGGGCATCTCCCTGTCCTGCTGTTGAAGAAAACAAGCATCCAATTTGTTGGTAGATGAAATGGCTCAGATTTGCACAATTCTCTGTCTTGATTATGGGCTTTGTGTTACAAAGAACCATGTGCTGGAACCTCCTATGAAAACAGCAGAGAGAAAGAATGCTGCTGGTGTGTATGAGATTTCTCCTCCCTTCAACAAATGCTATTCTTAGCTGGCTGGCTGGTGTGGAGTAATGCATTAACTGAGTGTGATAAGGCAGGGGAATGCCGATACTGGCCCCATTTTCAGCCCTGTGTTTGCTCTGCCATTAGACAATGGGGTCTTGGTCCTCTAGGAGGCCCTGACATGTCAAAACAATGTCAATTAAGTCAACAAATATCCTTGTGTTACAATCATTTCCAAATCATGCTTTGTCCCTTTAAAAATTCTGAATGGAAAGGTTAGGGATATTCAAGAATTAAGATGATAAAATATGGGGAGACAACATGGAAACAGCTGGCTTACAAACATGAGCCTGATTCCCATCACCAGCATTTGTTAATGGTATTTATGTTGTAATGCTTATGAGAAAGTTGAAAGGTCTGAAAAACACAACATGTATATCTCAGCCTCCATGTGTTGGAGGGTAGGAAATTACCCCCTTAGCAGAGCTGCCACATCTCCAGACAGACAAGGTGTGGTGCCCACATGCACATCTCCTCAGGTGTGCCATGCACCTGCAGGTGATGAGGGGCCATAGTTCTTAGGAAGGTCCAAATCCTTTAGATAATTTTGGGTAACACTTCTGGCTGGGAAAGGAATGTCATGCCCTCGCATTGGGCGTACGGGAGCTCAATTCCTGGTGTCATTGAATTCAGCCCGATATTGTGGGTAATAGTGCTATAATTCTTACTGCCAAATGATCACATCTGGATTTAGAAGCAAGTTGCATGTATGAAAGCAACACTGAAATTACTGACAGGCTGCTTATGCCTACTGGCATCCTTATGGCTCCTGTCCCAGCTTATCCCTCCTTGAATGCAAAAGACAAAGTAAGGCTCAGTTGAAAAGTCTTGGGAATTTTGAGGGCTGTTCCTTGTGTGCTTGTTGACAAAATTAGCTGCTTAATTCATTGGCTGAAAACAGATGAAAAGTAACACCTACTTGTGCTATGAATAATTCATCAGTGAAAGAAAGTGCTTCAGGATAGTATTTGGGACAAAAACTGCATAACAGTAATCTCACAAGTCAATTTGCTACCTATAAAGGAAGGGGTTTCTGTCGGCTGTCCTCTCTTCAGGAAAAAAAAACCAACTCCTCTTAACATTGTCTGCAATTGGAAACAGCCTACATTTTAGGTAATTAAAACTGATGTTCCTGACAAACATTCGCCTCCAAAGAAATGGTCTATTGTAAACGTAAACTCTCAAGATCCTTCCAGGCATACCAGCAGACTGTCTCCTAAAAATTCTTCCCAAGCCATCTGGTGCCTTATCTTTGTAGCCAAGCCATACAATAACTTTAAAAGAGGCTTGTTGCTCGCAGAGTTTAGTCTCAGGACTACAGATTCTCTTGGAAGTATCTCAGTTCACTCTGAACTCGTTAGACAGGCAGCTCTGGTTGTGTGAATTCTCCACTACTTTTAATCAAGATCCAAAATGTGCAGCTGTGGTTCTCTGAGGAGATCCTCTCTTCCTGTGGTTTGTAAAGGGAATGAAGGAGTTACAGGGAGAAGCTGGAGATTTCCAAACAGGGATTTACACTCCATTAATTCTCTCTCCAGCATCCCAGCCAGAGTGGCATGACATGAATGTGGTTAGGAAGGCTGCAGCCAATTCACATCATTCTTGTAGCTCTCCTCACACCTGCGAGGGGAATGGATGGATTCCAGGTTTGCTCCTAGACAGCCTTTGCCATCAAAAAAAAGGTATTTAGTGAGTGAGAAGGCATGAAGGCATAGAACAGAGGTGGCTGTTGGAGACAGTTGGGAAGAAAAAGACAATTTTGTTTCAGCTTTGCAGATCACCCAGAGTTTGTTCTCCCTGTATCCTGCTACTTTTGTGCCTGCTTTTTAACATCTCACCTAAACTCTATCTTCTAAGAAACTGAATTCTTAGTGTTAAGTCCCCTATTTTCGTTGCAAAAGCAGAACCTGACAGTGAATTTAAGTAGCAAAGCCAAGGCTGTAGGTACCTGACAGCAAAGCAGTAGTTCAGACACAAACCAGAGTGAGGGAGCCTGTGTTAGCTGTGCCCAGCCACTCAGGCAGCGACAGCCATTGTGAGACAGTGCAGGGTGTGCAGCTGAAAGTAGAATTTGTTCACCACTCCTTCATCCAGGGAAAACACAGCATAGCTGGGGAGAGACCAAATCCCATTTTGGATTTTTGTCCTGTGTTTATATGCTGAATCTTCCACACTAAGCATTTCTAGTCTGTTCCTTATCAATGATGCCTTCAGAGGAAAGGAAGAAACTTGAGTGCAAGAGTATAGGAGCACCTATAAGAAGAGAGCTGTTTCCTCAACATATCCTGCAAGCTGGAGACTGCTGACAAATCTGAAGCATCACATTTAAGCAGCATCTCTTAATCATTTAGCATGGTGAGGCAATGGCTGTGGTATGTTGCACATTCTGGCTATGGTAATGATGTGGTACTAGCAGTGCTACAAAATGATGGGCTGCCGTTAGATTATCTTCTCCTTCCCTGTGCCCATCTGTTCTGGGAACCCTCAGCTACCTGAGAAGAATTTTAGAACACCCTGGTTTTGGTACTGCAACTTAGTGAGCACAGACATTTTTCTAAGTTAAAAAAAGAAATGTTTTTTTTCAAGCTGTTGCATCTTGGTAAAGAAATACTGGGTGTTATATATGCTTGTCAGGTGGATATTAATGAGCAAAATGTGATGCTGTAAAATAGCTCCTGGAAATGACAGAGATTCTGCACTTCTCCAAGTCAGTGGAAGTTTTGATGATGAGTTTTGACAGGCACTGGATTAGGCCTGAAACATTCCCAGCTTTTTGGCCATTGACAATTTTTTTGACAGTTTTATAAATGGTAGAGACTTCCTACCACAATACAAATATGACAACATTGTAAAGACTTCCCCCAGGGAGACGTCTTTGCTTTTAGCTGGGTACCTCATTACACCCCAAGGGAAATCAAACAGTGTAGGGAAAAAGAACTTGATATCTGTAAAGTTGCTTAGCTTTTTCCCTGCTTTACTGGATATTTGTATTTTGTTATCTCTGGAGACAATCTACTATTTGGGAAAAGAATGAAAACAACCATCCTAAAATAGAGTTTTACAGTTTAATGATCCCTGCACTGAAATATTACATTATACACTTAAGCTGCATACAAGATGGAGAGGGAGGGTGAAACTACAATGAGGTCAGAGGTCCATGACCCCGTGTTCTTTGCCAAATCAATCATCTCAGTCTTCTTTTCATAAGGTGATGGTGACACCTCACAGAGCTGTTATGATAATTTGTTTATATAACAAAAGTACATGGCTCGAGGGATAAAGCTTTTTGTACCTGCATAATTTCCAACATTCCCAGGTTGCCTTTTGGTGTGGGATTACAGAACATCTGCTGTATTGAGTCCTCCTAGTATTACTGTTAATGTTTTGTCAAAGGCACCTGAAACATAGCATAGATGCATAAGAACATAATATCAAAAGTCATGAAGAGTGTATTCAGGTTCTGTTTGATTTATAGCATGTGGCATTGCAAACATATAAACTAATAATATGATAAACTAATATAATGTTTAGCTTGATGTGGCTTAATTTGTACAAAAATGGGAAGATTCAAAATTGTTTCTTAGCTTCTTTAGGACCTCTCCCATAGTGACCCATAGTGAAAAGGGAGATGGGATCTGTAACTGTTTATTAGGCCAAAGGAACTGCCAGACTGCAGTGAGACCCAGAAGCTGGGCTACCCTGAGCACTTTCCACATAGCAGATAAGAGGTGTAAGGAAAAGGAGCAGTGTCTGAACAGTCAGCAGCAATGCTGGGAGCAGGGGAGGGGCAAGCTGGAACCAGCAGTTTCAAGTAGAGAGCCTCAAGGGATCATTATGTCCATCCGTGCTGACCTGAAGATGAAAATCCCACACATTTGCAGTGTCTACGTGGGTTCTGCTATTCCTCCCACCCAGTCCCTAGTTCCTACTCATGTATCTGTTTTCCAGGGTCAAAGTTGTTTCTGAGGCAAGCTGAACGCCGGCCTTGCATGTGAGTGCAGCAGTGGAACAGACTTCTTTGCGTTCCCTCCTTCACCTTCTGTTCCCAAATGGTGATTCCCTATCCAGGCAAAGAGCAGGGATGAGATCTGCAAGGACAAGGCTACACTGCATTTCCACTGTGTCCCACCTTGTACCTGTGTGCAGAGCAATGGATGGCTCCCACAGAACATGGCTCCTGCTGCAATGCACTGGCTGGGAAGATGTTTGAGTTGCACAGTTTGACCCAGGATGGAGATGAAGGCTGTTTGGGTATTATTTCCCTGGGTAACCTTGAATTAGTCACCTCAATGTGCACATCTCAATATTCAGGGGAGTGGGATGGCATTGATGGCTCTGCAACATCCTGGCACATCACATCTCCCTCAGCCACTGAGCCTAATATGGGGATCAGGATATGCCCAGAGGGCAAGTTGTGATAGCAATGCTGTGTTGGTATTGCTAGGAATGGCAGGGAGCACTTCCCAGCCTCCTATGGATCGGAGGAGCAAACTCCCAAGCAACCCAGTGATTCAGACCTTGATGGCAGCAGCACATTACATGTGGGAGCAGCACATTCCTCCCAGGGAGGAAACAGGAGCTTAAAGGACTAATGTATTTAGTGTATTTAAATCCTTTTAACGAGGATCAAAAAGAGTTGGCATGGCACAGGTAAGTTTGAAAATTAAGTATACACCAAGAACTTGCAAGTTTCAGTCCCTCCAAACAAATGTGAAAGGCTTACAAAACTTAAAAATGCAGCTTTGACAACTGCTGAAAATGTCTTTTAAAGAGAAGCCTTTAGGAGAGTTTCCAAAACAAAGAGAAAGGCAGCCCAGAGTTGTATCCTTGTTACCAGCATCAGCATCTGCAGAGAGAGGCAGGAGAGGGTGGTCAGCTGTTTGAAGGGAATGAAATCTTTCACTTTCTGACCACACAGATTAGACAGAAGGAGAAGAGTTGGTTGTTTTCAGGTATCTTGTAGCATTGAGGAACAACCATTAAAGGGAAACTGTCTGCCTTGTGGGATAATCATTGGACAAGCAAGAGGATGCAGCAGATAAAGAAAGATGATGCTTACCCAGAGAGGCTGAGCCACAAAGAACAAAGATTAGTACTAGGGATGGCCTCACCTATAGTGAAAATGAAATGGTAACAAGGGGGAAAAGCAGTGCAAAAACCTCAGGAAATCTGGGTTCCTCAAGTGTATTCTTGCAGCAGTATCCACTGCCTTAAATTTCTTACTGAAATTTTGCTGTTGTGATCAAGTTCTGATTTGGTAGTTTATAGAAGAGGCATTTGCAGCTCAAGTTCTGCAGTATTTACATAGGCAAAATTCCCAGTGTTTTAAGGGGATTTTTCCATGGGTAGGTATGAGCTCTCAAGTCTTACTTTTGACTGGGTGAGGACTTGGAGTCTGCACAATTACCATACCGTAAGTATTAATAGATCCTTCCTAATAGGAAAGTTATTTGTATTTAAGATTGCAGCTTAGTTTCTCTAAGCTCCACATAATCTATTTACTTACAGTACAGCTTTCATTCTGCACTTACTAATCTCCAGCTGTAAAGATTCAAAATGCCACACAACATACAACTTGTGCATATTGATGGAAATGGCTCTGGAAGTCATGCCATGCTGCATGGCATGCATGAATGTATGTTTAGTGACATTGCAAAGCCAGAATTTGGTCCTGGGAGGCTTCAGACCACTCCCAACTCTGCTCCATAATGGAGTCCCATGAGTTGGATCCCTCTTCTGAATGATGGAGTTGTGTTTCTTGCCTTCCCTCACGTTGGTGGTTTCAGATCAGTCGTTGGGGCTGTGAGGATGCGCCACAAAACAACCTTGCTCCATTCAGCTCAGTGCCAAAAAGGAAAGGGTCCTACCCAACCAAGTCACAGGTATGTGCTGTCACTTCTCAGCCCCTACCAGCTTCTGAGCTCCATCAAACCTCACCTCAGAGCCAAATTAGTCTTCTACTGGTCACCTTGTAGAAAACTAAGGAGGGGAAAACTCCAAAGCTCTGATAGGTCTTCCTGTGACAGTGAGCTGAATAGAAGCAAGGCAGCTCTCACCAGCACCTGATGGGGCACAGGGGATGCTGAGGCTGAGAACAGTGGGATGCAAGATGTGTATCTGCAGGCCCAGATAAACCAGACCTGTTTCCCAACACTGTGCTGATCAGAGGACTGAAGGCTGCACCCCTCTTTCCCAGACACCAGCAGGACAAGCTTCACGTAAGCCTCCTCCCCTCTGACTGATCCCTAATGCTATGCTCAGCTTTTCACCTCTCCTTCCTCAGGCAACTTGGTTCACTTTTCCTCACTCCCCCTTTGCTGATCAGCTCCTCAATATTGCTCCACATGCCCAAATGACAGCACAGGCTCCTCCTGGCACTCCTGGGAAATGTGTCCACACCCACCTGAGTTTGGGATACAGCCTACCCTTCCTTCTCCCACCATAATTTCTGGAGCATTATCCCAAGCTCAAGCACCCTGTATCTCTCTCTGTGAAGACTGAAAGCTTTGGGGTACATATGGAGATTGTAGGAAGGTGGTCATGGCTCAGGGTGCTCTGCAAACACTGCAACTCAGGGAGATATGGGCGAGTTATCTCTTGTATCCGAGATTTTAATTAAACCTGGTTTATAAGCGTGGGTACAACACCATGCAGGGAGGTTATGTGTCATTACACCTTGCCCTAAGGATGTGCTGACTTGGGTCTCCACAACTCTGGAGATTCCTGCACTGCTGAGGCTCTGCCTCCCAGCCCTGCAACCCTGGCCAGCCAGTTGCAGGGTTGAAGATGCATGGCTTTGCAAATGATGCTTTATTTGCTCTGACTTTTACATTCATCATACAAAAATTAATAATTGACTCCTAATAGTTGAGGTTTGTAGGACTTCACCAGTTGTTTTGAAGAGTCAGGAGGTGCATTTTGCCCAGAAGTGGATTCTGAATTGATTTTTATTTAAAACTTTCCCTTTCTGCAGCAAATACCAACATTTCTGTGCCTTGTCCCAAAGCTGAGCGAAGAACATAAAGAACTTTGACATTTTCTATGGAAGTGCAAACTGAACTTCCAAACTTCTCATTTGCCTTGCTTACAGGTTTTAAATATTTAAAAACCTTATAAACCAAGGCTGGGGGTTTTGATTTGAGGAAGGGGTAGAAGACAACACTTAATTACATTTAGCTCTAAAGGATGTCTTAAATTTTTACAGAGACCTTTCAAACTGTACAACAAAACAAAATAAACTCAGATAAGGATATAATCTTCCTTTTCCCTCAGGGTGCCTGAAAAGTGCACAACACAATTCTAATCCTGAACAAAAGTTGCTTGAATTGCCTCTTATCTGAGAAATGCAGAAGAAAACAACCGCTCTAAGTGCCACACAAGGGATTCTTCAATTGCTGGTCCACTTCTTCAAGCTGCCTTGGGAAAAAAAAAAAAAAAAAAAAAAGGGGAAAATGTCAATTAGGTAAGGAAACTCAGCTCTCCTCTCAGTGAATGGCAAAGTGACTGATCCCCACCAGGTCCTGGCAGAGCCTGCAGCTGCCGGTGCTGCTCTGCCTGGGCTACTCTGGGATTTTTAAGCATTTTGGAAGGAGCCGGCGGGGAGCGGGTGCCGAACCCGGGTATGCGGAGCCGTGGCTCGCACTCCCCCGCCCACTCCGTCCAGCTCTAGCGATGGCTTTTCTTGACCAAAACCTGCGACTTCGGCTTTCGCCAGTAATGAAAAAAGAAAGTGACATACTGGAAGGAGTGGAGCGGGCGGGAGCGGAGGAGGGCGGGCTTTCTCCTGCTTGATCTATGGAGCACGCCCCTTCTTAAACTGAGAGCCCCAGCAGCTCTCGTCCACCAGCCCGACGGGGGGAGAGGCGGAAAGCGAGGGAGAGCAGGCAGGCGGGCGGGCGGGCGGCTCCCCCGTCCCGGCCCGTCGGTCCCGACCCCGGCCCGTCCGCCCCCGCGCACCATGCGCGGCCCCCGGCGCCCCGCGCGCCGCCGGCCCGCCCGCCCCTAACGCCGCCCGGCTGCTGCGCCTTCCCGCGGCAGCGCTCCGGGGGCCGGGAGGGGGGCTACAAGAAAGGAGAAGAGAAAAAAAAAAAAAAATTAAAAGAGGGAAAGGGAGGAAAAAGGAGGAGAAGAAGCAGAGGCGGGGAAAGCTGCTCCTCCGAGGACAGCGCGCAGCACCATGCAGCTGGCGCCGCTGGCGCTGGCACTCACCACGCTCTTCATCGACGGCTTGAGGACGGGAGCGAGGAGGCAGAAGCTGCACCCCAGGCAAGGTAAGGGGGGTGCTCGGGGAGGGGCGCGGGGAGTGCTGCGCTGCCGCCCCCCCCCGGGGCCGCGGGGCTCGGCCACCTCACTCAGCGGCATGTGCGTCTGTCCCCTCGCAGCCCAGCTGCTGGAGAAGCTCAGCGAGTACGAGATCGTGACTCCTACCCGAGTGAATGAGTTCGGTGAGCCCTTCCCCACCGATGTCCACTTCAGGCGGCGCCGGCGGAGCACCAGTGCTGCCCCCGACGCCTGGACGGCGGCCGCCGCCGACTCCCCGAAGGCACACTACAGGCTGTCCGCCTTCGGGCAGCAGTTCCTCTTCAACCTGACGGCCAGCTCGGCCTTCATCGCCCCGCTCTTCACCGTCAGCCTCCTGGGAGAGCCCGCCGCAGACCAACGGCGCCTCTACGCCGAGGCGGCCGACGCCGATGTGAAGCACTGCTTCTACCGGGGGCACGTCAACGCCCGCCCTCGGCTCACCGCCGTTATCAGCCTCTGCTCCGGGATGGTGAGACCCCCGCCCCGCTGAGGGCCAGGGGCGGAAGCGCGGATGAGGGTGGGCGGGCAGAGCGATGGCGCCCGCCCCTTCCCCTCACGGCGGCGGGCGGCTCCCGCCCACCCCGATCGGGGGTTGCTCCTTCGGTCGGGTTCCGCGGTGCGCCGCTTCTGCTCCTCGGATTTTGGGGGAAAAATGCCACCCACCGACACCCGGGTCCGCCAGCCAGGCCCGGGCACGGACCCCGCCTGCCCGGGGAGTGCCGGTGCGGGGTGGCTGCGGGCTTATCCCAGCGCTGGCCCGACCCACCCAGCGCCCGGGACCAGGAGCATGTCCCGGTCCTTGGTACCCTAGATGGGTGCCCTTCGGTGTAGGGATGCTGGCATTGGGATGTGCAGAAGCTCGTAAAAGGACTGACTCTTCTGCCTGTCCTGGTGCCTTTCAGTCCCACGGGGTGCCAATCGCAGGGGCTCTCTGGAAGTTTCTGCTGGCTTCATTCTGGGTGCATGTGTTCACCTAGGCTTGGGCACATGTCTGTGTGGCTTCCCTCCCAGGTACTGACCATGGATACCAGTATAGGATGGCTGCTGAATGTTTTGTCTTGGATATTTATTTACCAACCGAATATGTGCATTCGTAGTTATAAGCAACTAAGAGCGTTGATGTCTTTTCATAAGCAGGGATTTCACTAGCTGGATACATTCCTCTGGTCTTTATATGTGGGTTAAAAGCCTGTCTCAGGGGAATATGCTGTGTGAAAACAGCACATGATGGGGTTGCCCTGGGACCTCCAGCACACAGCAGCAGCATCACCCTTTGGGCAGGACTGGCTTGGTAAACATCACTGGCATAAGGACAGGGTCTGGCAGACAAGCCTCTCTCATGCTCCCTGCCTGTGGGTTAGTAATTAGCCCTCTGTAAGCACCAGTGGGATGGCTGTGCAGCCCAGGGTGGGTGCAAGCAGTGTGACGGAAGCTGGAGCTCCAGCCACTGCCTTCACAGGGGTTACCACAGAACTAGGCACACCTCCCTCATTAACTGCTTGCTTTGTGGGGTAGTGCTGCTAGGTGGCTTGTCATCGTGCAAAGCTGACCTCCTGTTCCTTTCTCTGGTCCCTCTCAGCTAGGCACATTCAAGTCTGATGATGGGGACTATTTTGTAGAGCCACTCCTATCGCTTGAGGAACAGGAGTATGAAGAAGAGCACAATAAGCCACATCTTGTCTACCGACACCGGACATCTCCAACCAACTCTTCAGGGGACTGGCAGACTTGCAATACTCCAGGTACTCATTTTCTTACTGCCTTGGATGACTTGGAAGTGCTATTTGCAGTTAAAAGGTAGTAGATTTATGTGGGAAAAAAGGGATGTGGAGTTGAGAGACCCCTCTAGAAATGGTGCTGTGACTGCTAGGACTGGGCTCGTGGTGGTAATGTTGTCCTGGAGAGATGTGGTGCACTTGTGCTTTCTAGGAATTGGTTATAAGGAAGTTGCGGTCAGAAAAAAGTTTCCCTTTGATTCCTGATGTAAAGCTGGCAAGAGAGCTTTTGATCTGTCTTGCCTTAAGTATCCTGTGAGCCCTTAAACTTGTTTTCTGTTCTATGCTACATGTAATTCCCAACCATCCTAATCTGATACACTCTCTGTCTGATACTCTGTCCTTTAAATGACATCTATCTTAGTCTTACTGTGCTCCTGGTCTTCTTTCCCCAAATCTGGCTGTGAGTTGCCATGTCTTACTTCTTTATAGTGGAAATGAGGAGGTCCTAACACCAACCCTGACAGTTCTTCCCTTAATAATCACTTTTCCACGGTTCATTATCATTGCTTCTTTTTTTTACCTCTTGGCCCTTCCTCCACCAGCACCATCTCCCTGACCTCCTCACTCCCTTTTTCTAGTCCTTGCACATATGAAAGAGCACAGGCCTTTTTCTCTCCCCCTTCATGTGCCTTGATGAGCAATAGCCTTGCTCCTACTGTCCCTATTATCTGCAGTGGCCTCCTGCTGCTCTCTGCTTCCTTGACTTCCTAATGTTCACAACTAATCCTCCCCTTTGGCAGCAAATACCTAAATTTTCTCTGAAGAAGCTTATTCCTTCGGTCTCCTGTTTCACCTGCTGTTTTACCTTCCTCCTTTGGCCTGCAGGTAGATCTACAGGAACTTTAAAGCAGAATAGACAGAATAGACCTTGACTGAGTTCCCTTGTAGGCTGCAAGCTGCTCATATGTTGCAAAGTAGGTGGAGTTGCTTAGGAAGTAAAGATACCACTGGAGGAGAAGTATGGTGCCCAAATTAGGCTGCAATTAGCACACATTACTCGTTTGGCACCCACGACTGTGCATTGTGGCTGTGCTGTTGAGCTGTCAGTCTGTTCAGCTTGCACTGATCATGCTGAGTGCAAAGGTGCTCTGATACTCTGTGACCAGCCAGAGCAGCATGTGTTTCTTCTAGAAGACATGTGAATCCATGTCCACATGCAAACGTATGTGCCAGGGGTACAGTGGCACCTCTCACAAGGCTGTCATTGTTTGTTCTTCCAAGGGTTGCTGCTGGAATATGCCATTCTGGTTTCTCTCTTCCAGCTGTTTCTGCTCCCTTCTTTGAGATCAGATGCAGGAGACTCAGAACAGTTGGAAAGAAACATGGAATCTGGCACATTGCATCAGTAACCCTTGGAGGAACGGAGCAGCAGATCACAAGACTCATTGAATCAAAGGTAGCTGGGAGGGCTCTCAATTTTGCTTGTGTACTTGACTCTGTGCTGCTGTAACAGACTGCTGTATTTCACCCCACTGTATCATAGTTCCCATTTAGAATATTATTCTTCTGTATTGTAATTCACAAGAATAATACTCCATCTGTGGTTTTACCAATGTGCTGCATATCTCTTCCTCCTTTGTTCCAGTATGCTTTGCTTCTTGCTTGTCTTTTTCTTGCTCTTCCCAGTTGCTTCATGTAGTGGAGGGAGGAGTTCTCACCTCTCAAACACAAGCTTAAGTGTTCCAGATAGGCATGAGAGTCTTGTCTTCCTGTCCTCTTTCCCTCCATCTCTCCCTCTTTACTGGCTCTTCTTTTTGTCATCGTCCAAGCTTTTGAAAGGGAATGATGCTATGGCCATACGTGTATGGTGAACAAGTCTTGGTTATTTCATTTAAGGAGCACGTTCAGAGCAGCTTGGGCAATGCTGAACCTTGGCATCCTACCTGAGCTTACATCTGGTGAGAGAAGGTGTCTCACATGTCTTTGCAGCAGAGGTGAATGTGCAAAATCTAGCAGCACTCACTGTTTTAGACAGGGTGTATTTCTCACTCCTGCCAGAGAAGAATGGTTTTGTGAGAGTTTGGGAGTTAGTCATAGTTGTAGGGTGTTGTGTGAATCCAGTCTTTTGTCAGAAGAACATGTGAAATGGTGCATTTGCTTTGCAGGCTTCTGGCAGGGGTGGAAATTTGCTTAAAGAGGAAATTCATGGGAGGGAAATCTAAGGTACCCCCACTGAGGTGAGCAAGGGACCCTGTGTTGCCAGGCAGTGGTGCTATTAAAAATGACTTTCTGATAGTTGTCTTCCTGGAAATGATTAATAGTCAACATACTGGTGTGCCCTTGCCATAATGATGTAATTTTAGACTTCTTGAGGTATTCAGGAAAGTTTCCCCTGTGAATTGACTAACAGATTGAGTAAAAGCTTTCATTTGCAGCAGTCTCCCTGGTCTTACTTTTAGTTTTCAGCGTCCTGAGGTCAGCTTAGAAAACCAGGTATTTGCTTTTGTTAAGTTTTAATTAGCTGTTTCTGATAATAGTTTTAGGTCCTCTGACATAAAAGATACTCTGCAGGTGTTCTGGGAAAAGATCTTTTTCCTCTGAATGCTGATGGATATCAAATGGAAGCTGTGCTCTGCAGATGAACTTTCATTGCACAGCACTGGGGTCTCTGGCAATGCATTTCAGCTGTCTGGCATACAGCTCAGCTGCCGCAAGAAAAACTTTGGACAGAGTTTTCCTTGGGGTAACAGGTTAATGTAGTTTCAGTCATAGGAAATGGTGCATTTTCCTCTCCTCCTTTTCTTTTAGTTAGTGCTGTGAATCAGTTTGTCATCTGGCCGGGGATCTGGCAGAATAATTAGTTGTGTTTTACTGAATAGCCCTGAATGGGATGAGGACTCGGCCAGGTGGACAGCATGATGTCACTATAGGTGCAGCACCACTACCCCCCATCGCTTCAGGATAGCAAGCTCTTCCGACCCAATTATTAAATATCCGCTTTTTTGAGGTGGAGGAGGAAGAGAAAAGAAATTGCAATCCTAAAAAAAGTAAAAAGGAAGTGGCTTATTGCAAGGCTGGAGAGCACTGCTTTCCTGCGCCCCACGGAGGAACAATCTGACTCCAGTGATAAAGGCGTGGAGCTGCATCCTGCATCCGTGTGCTAGCTACCTTCGTGAGGCAGGCAGCACCTCCCAAGCCCCCATCCGGTGACACCTTCTGCCAGGAGCAGACCCGCAAACCCTTTCCATCTGAAACTGTCAGTGTTTGGTCTTGCAGAGAGATGTCCAGCTCCAGATGCCAATAGGATGCTGCCTTTGGTCATCACTTAAGTAAAACACTTCAGGCCACCTCTTGCTTTGGGTCTTGCGTCCATTTCTGCTGCTTCTCCTTTCTGTCATATTTCCCATGGGTTTTGTCACTGATATATGTATATGTGTATTTCTGTGTATATTTCGGTTGCTGAGTTCTCTGGAGCTCTTCTCTTCCAGTTTTGTTGGAGTCTGTGATAGCTTTAGCCTTCTACTGAACCTTAGCAATCATTCTGCCTGTTGGCCACCCCTTGTTCTGAGACAGATGTGGCCTCCACCTGCCTGGTTGCACTGAGCCACAATTCCTCTGTGTCCATGAGCATGATTGCAAGTATTGTGCCCTTTTGTCACCCCACTTCTGTTGCCTGCCTAGCTCTTGCTCCAAACTTAGCAAATTCTGTGCAGCTTTTACTGTGACCCTGATGCAGAACTCCTGACTAAACTTTTTGGGGCAGCTCCTTCTTTGTACCCGTGATGTCTTAAGTTTTAGCTTTCATAATTTTTAGATTACATACTGCCTTAGTGTGTGATTCTGAACTTCATATAAAATGTAAGTAAGTTCTCTTCACAGGGTAGTTAGATAAAACAATCCTTTTCCAGCTTGAGAACCAAGGACAGCCTCAGACCCAAAAAACATAATCAGCAAATTGAAGAGAGCAAACTGAGAGGATGGGACTTCATAACCTGAGGCTATAATTGGATAATTAACCCCAATATGTAAATGGACCAAAACTTATAAAAGTGTGAAGACTCATGACTGGTCATCCATCTTGGGTGTAGCCATGGGCTGGCTCTTATACTGCCCAAGGTGTATCCTTTAAAGGCCTTTTAATAAATACCTACTTTATTCCTTTAACATTGTCTAGTCTATGTTCCAGGTCAACCTCTTTAGGCATCACCCACTGCCTTCTTTTGGCTGATCTGCACTTCCAATTTCCATCCCAGCTTCATTAGTTAAATACCTCTCTGTTCTTGCCTCATTTCTCATAATTCTTTTATATTCAAGACCTGTCTGGTGCTGAGATGAATAAACCAATGACTGAATGTATAGTGAATGTGAGCTGCTCCCTACTTGCTGCTGGTCAGCTGTGCCCATCCTGAGGCTGGCGTAGGGCCTGGGCTCTGGGGCTGCATGTGAGGATCTTGCACAAAGTCCTCACTCCTTAATGAGAGCATTTAAAGCAGGAATATCCACCACGGGCAAAACTCATCATGCAGAAGCAGCAATAACACTCTGCTGGTGCCAAACTAGTAGGAAGATGATTAGAGCTGTTCCTGTCCCCTTGGAGGGGAGCCAAGGGGCTGTAGCCAGCAAAGAGGCCTTCCAGCAGTTGTGCTGAGGTGTTGAGGTTTTGGAAACAGCCTCAGATAAATGCAGGACAGAGCAGGTTTTACCTGCACTGTGCTGACTGTGCCCCCACCCACTGCTGGCAGAGGTGGGAAAGCCCAGTGACTCACCTGCTGAGGCTGCTTTCCAAAATCCACCAAGTATTATCAGCACAGATGGCTGTGGGACACAACCTGCAGGCTTAGCATATCCCAGTACCTGCCAGAAATGGATGCAAAAGGGTCTCAAATTTGCTGGTATTTTGTTGGGTGTTACAGCAGTTTAACTACTGGAGAGTGCATGTGTGGCCAGGTACAGCAGCTCCACAAAGGGAAGCCCCATGTGGTCCAGGTGAGGAGGACAGAAGCTCTCTACGTGTAAGTTGTGCTATGAAGGGTTCTATAAAAAGCAGAGGAGAAACCAGCAGCATGAACCAAGTTTTGCCCCTGAGCTAGCATGACACAGGCATACTCAGTAATATGTCACTGATTTTTCAGTTGCATTAACAAGTAATTTGTAATAGATTACCCTTTCATAGTAACTGTAGCAACCTTTCCCACTGAACGTGACACTGGGGAACCACCAGAGCAGAGGAGTGCTGCCCTGTGTCTTGAGCAAGCAGATGCCTGTTGCTGCCAGCTTGATGATTGTGATCGTGTTTCTGCATGATAATTAACACCAGCTTGCTCTCCTAATGCCAGCCAGCTGCATGGGAAGTCACTGGTGAACCAATGGCACAAGCAGGAGATGGTCCTGTCACCATGTTCCCATGTGCTTGGAAGGGGTGGTCAGGTTGAGGTTGCCAGAATGGGGGTTTGTTAGTGTGTTATCAGTGCCATGACCAGGGAGAAGACTTGGGGAAGGATGTATTAGGTATCTGGTACTGTGGCTAAAGCCTGACTTTGTAGTGTGGTCTTTCATGGGTGTAGGAAGGGAACGAGCTTTTGTTCCTGCTCCAGTTGTGGTTCAAGGTGTGTCTGCAGTGTTACAATTGGCAGTGGAGTGGAATGGGGCCAGTGATGGAAAATTTCCTGCTCCTTCTACAGACTCTTTGTATGTTTTATGTTGTTACTTTATAGCAGTTCCAAGGCAGAAACTTTGAATTCCTTTTCCACAGGACTCAATGTTTGTACTCTTGTGAGTAGTCTGTGGTGAAATCCCAGATCCTTTGCACTTGGTTTGTTGGTCTAGAGCCCTTTAGTATTTTTGCTGTTTCTTTTGGACTCTGTCTTGCTTCCAACTGTGTCCCTTTTTTTTTTTTTTTTTTTTTTTTTTTCATCTCATTAATCCAGCAGAATTTTGCATTCTAGGTGTCTGGTTTCCAGGCAGGTCTTCAGGCAAATTCTGTACTGCCGAGTGTCACGTAAACTCGGGCTTGCAGGAGATCTGCAGGGAGGTTTTCTTAAGCCTTTACTTCCAGGTTGAGCAATCCTTGAGCTCCTTCTGTTTAAGCTGTCAGCTTTGCTTTTGGCCTTAGGGTAAAAAACTGACTGTGTTCTTTTCCTCAGAAAAGTTTCTTATCTTAAAGAAGTGGATTATAATTTTTAGTCAGACAGTAATTAATTCAGGTTTCCTTCCCTCCCAGAGTAAAGAAGATAATGACATCACAACTCCCATATGCTAATGTAATTAATTCTATTTCTGCTTCCCTGTTGAGGTAACAGCACAATAAGAGCCAGCTGGTATTTGGTCAGATGGGCCTGAGAGGTCAAGCACAAGTTTTTGCCATTCTGAGCTGGAGAAGGGATCAGTCTGTAATGTTTGAGGTATCTTGTGATGTTGGCAAGTGGAATAAGGTAATAGACTGACTTCAGTTAAAAAATATTGCTCACAGTCAATGATACAGACCCCATAATTAGTTTTGGCTTAAGATTCCTCAGTGTGAACTATAAGTACTTGCATTTTGTTGTTACTCTTAGTATTGAAAATGTATCAAGCATCCATCGGGTGCCCTAAAGGTGTAAGACTTAAGATTGTGACTACACAAATTGTTGTTGATTGGTTATTGTTCTGCAATTTAAACATGGTAAGTGGACAGAGTTAAATTATTCTCCTGGAATCAAAATGGACATACTTTTACCTCATCTGTGTGGACATCTACTGAAGGAGGACAGGTAGGAGCAGCAGGGGGAATCACTTGGGTGCTTTCTGTCTGTTCCCTATGGCATATATTACTGAAAATAAACAGGCTGACTATTCTGTGACTGCTTTCCCATATGCCTGTAATGTCATTGTCAACATCCCTGTGGCCAATTGCTGGACAATTTTGTTTTTCTAATGGGATATTTTGTCTTATCTTATACTGACTGTCAGTACAAAGCTGTGATGGCCTCAAAGTTGTGTTGTTCTTTTTGACATGGTACCTCATAGGTATCACTAGACAGTAGTGTGGGATACAGGTTGGTGTACTTGTGACTGTTGTGCATTGGAAGTTGCCTGAAGAGCATGTGTGGGAGCTCTGTAAGATGATCTTGAATCATGTTCTGCCACATGTTCAGCTCATGTGTTAGCATCTCCTTTCTTAAAGAGGTAATTTATTATTTTGTTCATTAATCTGCTTTCTGTCTATTGTGCAAACTTGATGGTTTTCACTTACAACTTCTTACCTTAAGCAGAAAAATAGTCTTTTAGGCTGGAATGCATTCTGATATTCATCACCTCGAAAGAAAACATCTAGAGTATGTGTGGTCTTTAGTGTTAGCATGGTATAAACCAGAGAAAGTTTTATTACTAAGGGATGCTAATTGCTGCTCACTTCAAGTCCATGGTTCTCAGCATTCTGGCTCAAGCAGTGAGAAGAAAGGCAGAATCACCCTGACAGACATCAGGGTTCAGCATCACCTTGAGCTTTGGCACCTCCAAGTCTCTATAGTCACAGACACAGGATACAGTGAGTGAATTGGGGTGAAACTGTTGGGTTTTGCATCAGTGATGCTTCATGCTGGTCTGAACTGCTCATGGCTTTATAGCTTTGCTTTCTGGTGTTAATACTTTCACATACTGCAAACACAAATTCCAGGCTCTGGGGTGGACACATGGGACTGACTTCAGCAGGAGGAGCTGCTGGACATGGACCTGGCAATAGCAGCAGCTCTGGTTCAGTCAAGGAGCTATCCAGAGGGAAGGCAGGATTAATCCTGCTCATAGGACTGATCATCTCAGTTTGGCACAGCAAGGCAGTGGCTGGTCCCCCATTATGTTTCAATCCCTGGCTATTGTCCAAGCAGGGTGTGAAGCTGCTGGCAGAGGAGGTGTGTTCAGCTCTGGGTTATGCTGACCACAACAGCACCCCACAGTAAGAGAGGTGAGAATTCGGCCTCATGCAAGTCCATCTGAGATACATTTGTAGATGTATAGAAAGACAGAGATACAAAACATCTTGATATAGAATTAGGACAGACCCAGGGCTAGAAAAATTCTTTGATCTGGCTTCATACCTGTTTGTGTCCTAAAAAGGAGCCCGTTTCCATTCCATTTCTTGACAAGAAGAGCCTAAAAATGTGATTCAATTTCAGCCAGTCTGATCTCTGCATGAAGGCAAATCCATTTTGCCTCTCTCCTCTGTTTCCCAGGTAATGGCAGTCCCTGGGGCGGCTGCTGTTGAACCAGCTACAGGCAGCAAATCCAGCCAGGCAGCTGGAGCTGGGGCTTGTACTGAAGCTTTTGGCCAGGGTTGCTCCTGTGGAGTTGAGGGAGACTGGTCACACACTGACTGACTGCATGAGGGGAGCTCAGCTGAATTTTGGTCTGTTTTATGGAGGTGTGCAATAATTTATTATCTGTGTAACTGGATCAGAGCAGGGGTAGAAGTGATGCGGGCCAACCGCTGAGTGGCAAATTTTGTTAAAAATCCTATGTTACACATTCAGAAAACTTGTGATAATTAGTCAGTTTGGGATCATACTTTTTTTTTAGCAGGGAGATGTTGTTAGCTCAAGAAAGAGATTTTTCTTCCCCCCTTCTCTTACTCTCTCTCTGTGTTTTACTTTTTTTTTTTTTTTGCTGCTATGTGCAGCTCTTATGAACTTGGAGCTGAACTGGAATTGCTTGAATTGTTACATGTCTTACTTAATTGTGCAAATTGCTTTCTATTCCAAGGACTAGTTAATGTAGAAATGGAAAGGATTAGGACTGTTGGGATAAGTGAGCATTCCATCTTTTAATATTTGGTTTAGTATAACAATAGTTACTATGTGAAAAGCAGATCCTGACTCTGCCCTGTCACCCTTTCATGCAGGCAAAGTACTCGCACAGGGCTTGAGTCTTCCCTGCTCTCTTTCTTGAGATAGATCCAAAGTACATTAACCAGCAGGAAACACCCATAAATCAGCTGAATGGGTTCTGGGCTGAGGCTTCTTGCCCAAGCAAAAATAAATGGCATTAGTGAGAAGACGCCATCAGGAAGCGATATCCTTTCACAGGATTGGGTCTCCTTTTAAGTCCCACATTACAAAGAAGAAACCAAACGGAAAAAAAATTAAGATAAACTACCAGGTCTGTATAAAGACAGTGAAAACAGCATAGATTGTCTTAGTAAAGTATGCAGTAAAATGGACATTATTCTAGCCTTTACCTGCCTCTCCAATGATTGTGAACTGTTAAGTCAGTGCATGGGCTCACCTGATACTTGCATTATTGAACTGTAGTTTGCATGGTTTTATAGGATTTTTCTACTCACTGGAGTTTGGTTTTTCTACAAAGTAAAAGAGAAATGTTTTGTTTCTTGAACCCATCCAGTTACTACCATGTGTAAGTAGATGTGTTTCAGGTCATTGCGAATATTGAGGGCTTGCCAAGAAAATAATTTTTCTTCCTGATTTCTGTTACTATGTTAACACAATAGAAAAAAAAAGGGAAAATAAGGTGGGGAAATATCACACCCTTTTCTGATGTCATGTGTGGCAGTAGGAAGCTGGTGCTGCAAAATCACAGTTTTGTGTAATGTGAGAGATTTTCCCTTCTGCCTGATGGAGCAGGGCAGCATATTGCGCCATTCAGTGAGAGCAATGCTGTTGTGGCCATTGTAATGGAGCAGGATATCAACAGAATCAGGCACACAGAGTTCCTGGCAGTGCCTATGTGCAGCTCCCATTAACATGGCCAGGATTTTACAGATGGATTGAGAGCAGTGCACAGCCATTAGCATTTAATTTTTTACAGGTGAGTGCACACTACCGACATGCAAGAAAGATGCATGAAGATAACAGTTCACTACTACCAAAGTCCAGGAGTGGCTTTCCATTGAGTGCATCCCCATCACTGGTGCCTGGTTTTCCAGTAACCGGGCTGACAAACACCCAGTATGTGACCTGTCCAAATAGCACACTGCAAGTGTTAGAGTGACTTTGTGAGTCACAATAATTCAGTTGTTTTGGAAGCGATGATGTGTCTGACTTCATTTGTGTGCTGAATGGGGAAAGAGCACTGATACTGTACCAACACTTGGCAGCATTGGGTTAATGATTGGACTTGATGATCTTAAGTATTTTTAAAAACCTAAATGATTCTGTGACTCTGTGCCAGATCTCTGTGCAAAAAGGAAATTTATTTTTCCTCTGTGCTGGGCATACCTGGCTTTGTTGGGCTCTGATTCCCTTGCATGATCAGGGCCAGGTCAGGGCTCTCAGAACAAGATGTGGAATTTCATGTGGTACTTTTCTGGGTTTTGTGTGGGTTTGTGGGTTTTTTTAAAGCATGTAACACCAGCTGCAGGATTTCAGTGCAAGCCCAGTGAATATCAATTTCTTTTATACTCCTGTGTGTTAGGTGTCTTCAAAGATAGATGTCTTTGCATTTCCCTCTTTTTTGCCATCTAACTTCCCTCTGACTGGATGGTTGGAGGTGACGGCACCTGAGCCTCATGGTCCCACCTGGGGCCCTGCAGAGCTCTGCCTTTACTCTGCAGCCTTGTCTTCAGCCTCGCTCGAGCCCTGTTGAGCATCTCCCCATCCTTAACACACTTTTCCTTGGGCACCTGCTCCTTTTGGAAGTTAGTTATTTAAAAGAGAAATTTGAGTGGCAGTCTGAGGGTGTAGAGAGGAGCTGGCTGAAGGGCTGGGGTTAGCACTTTCTCCTCAGTCTGGTCCTCTCCTCACTTTTAAGTTATTTGTATGCATAGTTGGCTCCCCAAGCTGATTGGCACTGAATGAGTCGGGATAATGTCATGGTTGCCCACGAAGCAGTGCCAGCATGAGAGCATAACCTTGCCAACACAAGGGCATTGATTAGAGCAGAGGAACTAGGGCAATCCAATTATAACCACAAATGCCATTGGCTTTCTCGAATTCTTACTCAAATAACTGCAGAATCTCTGCTGTATTAAGGTGGTCTGGATTATATCAAGAAAGGGGAATTTAAAGGACTTAGGTAGTACAGAGTAGGCAAGATTTAATTCTTAACTACTCTATTACCTATTTGCACATAGGGTAAAAGGATAGTATTTTTCAGATAGGTAGAAGCTGGCTGATCCCCTTTGCTTGCTGTGATACTGCAGAACATATTTCTTTTTTTGGAAATAATTACAAATATTCCTAAAAGGAAACTATACAGGAAAAATAACTAAGAAGTTTCCTATCATTTCAATCTTGTTTGAGCATTGAATATTCCTTTGTTCTGTAATATTATGCTTCCTCTAACCTACTCAATGGGTCAGATAAGGAAATGTGATCTTTTCCACCAGCATGACGAAATTAAACTAAAGCTACAAAGAGCATGAGGGTTGTAGCCTGGAGTCGTAGATGAGTAGTTCAGATCTGGCTTTATATTAAATGCAGAAGTGAACAGTCTTTCTTGGGTGAATCACATTCAATTAGCTACTTCCTATGATGAACTGATTAAAAATTAAGTGGCATCAAATAAGCCTGATTTTGCTCTTACATTTAAATAATGCTATAATTACATACTAATCAGATGGTAAATCTTAATTGTACATGTTCCATATGTTTTATATGCCTGTTCTCCCTCTTCACTTTGTCGTCTTTGTATCAGCATGGAGTATATTTTCAGGCTGCTTTTATGTTTGGCCTAATTGAATATCAAAAGCAGTATATGTGAAACTTCCTGAATTCTATTCTTTGTCCAGTGGCAGCTGTGCTATTAGATGACCTTTACCATTCCCGTAGCACAGAATAATAAAGGGAAGGGGGGAGCTGAAGCCCAGCCGTGTTATTGTTAGAGACAGAAATAAATCATATATAATTACTTTGCTGTGAAGGCCAAATCCTGCCGTCCTTCATGCCTGAGTTAGAAATACAGGATTTGAACCTTTGTTTCCTGTGGTTTCCTGGCCACCTTGGACGTGCCCAGAATCCTCACGCTGCTGCTGCAGTGGTTAATTACCATTGCAGGGCTCCATCCCTCCTGCACGGACCAGGAGCTGGCTCTGCTGCAGGGAATGTCCACCTCTAAGTGCTACTGGCTTCCCCAAAATGGCTTTAAAAATGAAGCCTTAGATGTTGAATTACATGGTGGGCTTCCACAGAGTGCTTCTGTTTCAGCTCCCTGCTCGTTTGGAGCAAGCCCACACAACATTGTTGAGGTAATAGGTATTTTGACTTGGCATACACGTGGTATTAATTTTATTCACTCCAGGATGTACTGTATGTTTTTTCTGCCTTTTACCCGTAGATCATGACCACAGTCACAAAAAGAACAAGCGAAAACATTGGAGAAGGCAGTGGGCAGAGAGCAGCATATTATCTGACGTGGAGATGTTGAAACACAGCCTGGAAGTGAATTCTTTTTCTGGGGACAGCAACAAGACGGGGACCATTGGTGAAAAGAAGAGCCACAGGCGAACGAAGCGGTTCTTGTCCTACCCACGTTTTGTGGAGGTGATGGTGGTGGCTGACAGCAGGATGGTCGCCTACCATGGAGCCAACCTACAGCACTATGTCTTAACCCTGATGTCAATAGTGAGTGTTCAACCAGGGCAAGTAGATTCACCCACAAATCATTTTCTAGAGCCCTTCTCTGCTGCGTTCATATGCAACGCCATCAGTTTGCCTTCCCTAGGCGTGGAGATAATGCTGGGGTTACATCAAAAATGGTAAAACATGGCTTGAAAATGCTGGTTGGAGTCTTCTTTCCCAGATGCATCACGCTTCCTGATCCTTCTCACACCTCTCTTCCAGCTTTCTGAACATCAGACACCATGAGCAATATCACTGGTTGTTTAGTCCACATGCTGTACTCTTCTTTTTATTTAAGCCCATGTGAAATAACAGCTGAATTTAAAAAAGTACTTTGGGCACTGTGCCTTCCAGAGGACTGATGCTGGTAGGTCATGCAGTTGCCTGACTTCCCTTGCTGTCGCAAGGGGAAGGAGCCTGTTGTCACCTTGATCCTTAGCATAGCTCTCAAGTTGGCTTTCCAGGCTGAGAACAAGCAGCTGAGTAGCTGCAGTTACTAAGATGCAGTAGTGCAGTTTCCAGACAGGCAGTTCTGTAGATGCAGAGTGACTGGCAGGGAGTATCCAACATATTTGTGTCTCTGGAGGGATGTTCATCCTGTTCGACGGTAGAAGTGCACGAAATATGTGATCTGAAACTGCCCATGTCAAAATCAGGCAATTGGAAGAATAAGATGCTTTTGACAGTCTTGTTTGGTGGTCTTTGTGTCTCAGAGCAGAATGATCCTTTAATTTGGTGAAATGTGTGCTAAAGCAAAAGGAAATGTTAGGTTTCTGTGATACCAGCAGGTTTTTTTTTTCATTCTAAAATTGTGCTTCTGCCAGAAGGTCTCTCCAAGTAGCATCAAAGCACTGAGTAGGGCAGAAGAGCAGCTCAGGAGAAAAACAGTTGCAACATGAAAAATATATGTGTTGTCTTAATTGTTTATTTCCTTGAATGTTAACAGTAATTCCAAATATTGCTTTTTGAAACAGGTGGCTTCTATCTACAAAGACCCAAGCATTGGAAATTTAATTAATATTGTTATTGTGAAATTGGTCGTGATACATAATGAGCAGGTAATGGAAATTTTCTTCACCTTCTGCTTGACAATGGCATTTGTAGTGAGCATTGTCATGAATAATTAAAATACCTGCTTTCTGTGTGTTGCTTATCAGGATGGCCCTGCAATATCTTACAATGCCCAGACAACATTAAAAAACTTCTGCCAATGGCAGCAGTCCCAAAACCACCCAGAGGGAAGTCACCTTCGGCATGATACAGCCGTGCTTGTTACCAGGTGTGGTGAATATTCTCATGAAAACTGTAGCCAGTTGTGTGTCAGGGGCCATAAGCATGTAATATATGGGAAATGGTCAGATTTTAATGTGGATGTAATGATATTTGCAGTTGTGGGAGCATGTGTCCACCAGAACGAGATGATTTTGAGAGGCTCAAGGCTGTCTAAGGTCTGCCCATGGGTTTAGCACAAGATTAAAAACTCTGTGGTGGGGAGTTAGTTTGGACTCTGATGTGGCAAACCAGCATGAGAAGGTCCGTTGGAGGACCAAGAGTTGTTTCTGCTGTTGTTACTTGTGTTTGTACCTTAACTCACTGCTGCATTGAGAATTAATGTGTCAGGTCTCTTCTGCTTTCAGACAAGATATTTGTAGAGCGCACGACAAATGTGATACTCTGGGTAAGGAAAACCTTTTTTTTTGTCTTTTAATAACTTTTTTTGCAGTGACAATGTTAGTTGTCTGTGCTGAACTGTGAGTGACGTTTCTTTTTCTATCATAAATCTCTCTGTTATCTCCTAGGTCTGGCAGAGCTGGGCACAGTCTGTGACCCATACAGAAGCTGTTCAATTAGTGAAGATAATGGACTGAGCACTGCTTTCACAATAGCACATGAACTTGGCCATGTGTATGTTTTATGTAAATACGTTTACATTTAAATAGCCCAATATTTATGCTAACTAGGGCTTGCCAGCCAGGCTGGGAACTGGTACTGCTGAGCCTAATTATTTGAGGGGAAATCAATATATTTGGCTAGAAGATGCACCACTGAGGTAGATGAAACTGTGGGGTGCTCTGGAGCTTACCTAAGAACAGCCAAACCAGCAGGGCCATGTTTTGGGGAGGATGAATGACAAAGTAGCACAAGCAGCACCTAAGAAATGACATCTTGACCAAGCTATTGGAACTAGCCAGGGTTTTGGGCAGAGGTCCTTGGGGAGGACCAGGACAAAGGATGCTGGCACATCTGAACTATCTTTTGGGACTGAAGTCTTCTCTGAGAGCAGGTCCTCAGCCGGCCACAGCTTGTCCCACAGCTCTGTGTGGTGCTGGTGAAGGCAGTGCAGCAGCTGTGTGTGAAGGAGGAACTTACCCAGGGCGCCTGGGAGGTGATGGAGTGTGTAAGTGAGCTTGATTCAGCTCTTGAACTGTTTCATCATGGAAAATCTTGTGCTGCTGGACATCCCCAGAAGAGATGCTGCCATTCACCTCCTCCAGCAGAAATTTCTTTCAAATGATTTTTGCTTTTTCTCACTGCTAAGCAGTCATGGGAAAAATCACCTTAGATCACATAGTCCTTTACCCCTGGCTACAACCTTCGGCAGCTGATTCAGTCCCAAACCATCACATGCCTGCTTTGCACTGGAGGTCTGTAGGTGTGGGATGGATGAGTACTTGGGAACAAATCTCTCATTGTTCTAAACTCTTGCTTTTCTTCAAGGAGAGCTGGCTGAGACAGTCTATTTTTAACCACAGTAGTATTTGTTTAACTAAGACTTCCTGACAGAAAGTCCCCAAAGTTTTGGTGTTCCCCACACCTAACCTATGGCTAATTCCTTTGTTAATGCTGCCTCAGAGCTGCTGGGGGGGTTAGCAGTGCTCCCAAGCAGGAAACGCCTCTGTGCTCTTTTTTTCAGAGAGCAGAGTGAAAAGATGGTTTGTTGGAGGTAATCTTAATGGAATACAAACTCCCCAGCCTTGGAACACAGGATCACACCAGGTCACTTCCCCTTCCCCACTTCAAACAGCCCAGCACTTTAAGCCGCTCTGTCCCCATTAGTGAATTTACCACATTCTTCAAGGTGTCATGTGCTGCAAACTTCATGTTGGTTTCTCTTGATACCAATGCTTGCTGGCATTTTGTAAACCTGCCACATAAAGTATAGGAGCCAAGTCTATCCCTGGTGCAACCCTGCTTAAGCAGCAGTGTGGCCCAGGGTATTCAACTGCAATAGAAAATATTTTGCATCCAACAGTATTGTGTACATGAGGGTCTGCAGTCAGTGGGCTCAAGTCAATCATCTCCTTCAGAGTTCCCTGAGATCAACTCTTGGATCTGTGGTCAGATCCAGAGGATTTGCCATTTTTATGAAGGAGGGGCCAGACTTCAGCCTGTCTGCAGGATAGCAACCATCAGCTGAAAAGGAAACTGCAGCTGGATTTGCATCTTACTCTAGGCTCCCTGGAGGACTTCTCTGGCTGAATATATGCAGTCATGGAGTGGGGAGCTTAGCAGGGTGCTGCACAGCTTTTCCCACATAAGTGCTAGAAACCCTGTTCATTAACACTTCTAAATTTATTATGAATATGTGTGTATTAATACTTTTATTCTGTAATATCTGTCAGCAGCATATTTAACGAAAATTCTTGGGTTTGCTTGCATTTAGTTCGCTCCGTTGCCCTTGCTATGCTAAATACTTGATGTTTGCCTCTTAACTGACTCTCCTTTTTGCTGCTCTTTTCCTCTTAGATTTAACATGCCACATGATGACAATCACAAGTGCAAGGAAGATGGAAGTAAAAACCTCCAACAGCATGTCATGGCACCAACACTGAACTTCTACACCAATCCCTGGATGTGGTCAAAGTGCAGTAGGAAATACATCACTGAATTTCTGGAGTAAGGCCTTGCATATGCATGTGTTGGGCTGTTTTCACATGTCCATGTGTCCCATGGAATTCTTCAGTTAATTTGGAGTCATAGTGTGCAGCGTTTGGAGGAAATCAGAGGGATTTGTGTGTGCACGCATCCTTTACATAGAGCAGGAATGCACCCCTGGCATCCAGTCCCTGCCAGTTCAGCCTCATGATAAGCTGGCAAGAACTAGCCTCTCAATAGGGAAGAATAAGTCTTCCCCCATGGATATTTCTTTTAAGGAATGTGTGTTCTCCTCAAACCTGAAGAATGACTTTTCCAAGCTTTGTGGCCCAGATACGGAGCTGTGTTTTAGAAGGCAGATTGAATCTGCCTTTCTGCTCCACAGGTCAAGATAAAGCCCTGGCACTAATCCGTGTGGGAACACCGTTCCAGGAGCCCACGGGTCAGTTTGCATAGTGATTCGCCCATTTTGCTGTGATGCCTTCCCGTGTGTTGTGGTGTGGAACAGAATGAGAGCCATGATGGTGTTCTGGCAAATCCAGGAGCTCAGTCCCTTGGGCAGTTCTGCTAATCAGTGATTTTTTTTTTTCTGAATTCTTTATAAAAATGCCAGTGCTTGCTCAGCAACTAAATGCACACTTAGAAATGCTTTTGCCATGGTAGCTGACTGTGGTGTGGTGGATGGTTGCTGTCACAGCACAAGGGTGATGATGTATGGGTAACACACCCTCCTGTGCTTGAGTTTGAAATAGCTCTTGTAGTGCTTGTTAAATATGGCAAACGTGGTGTGCAACTGCCCTAAGGCTAATTCAGGCAAACACAAGTGAGTTCTGATCTCCCACCTCCTGTTTAACACCAGTATTCTGATTTGTTTTGTAGCACTGGTTATGGGGAGTGTTTGCTTGATGAACCTTCATCAAGAACTTACACATTGCCTCAGCAGCTCCCAGGGCTGATTTATGACGTCAACAAACAATGTGAGTTAATTTTTGGACCCGGATCCCAAGTGTGCCCCTATATGGTAAGTGAAATTTCACACCTTATTTTTCCTGGTTTTGCCAGAGCAAAATAAGGTCTCCTGGGGTTGGATGAATGGCAGACTCACAATCCATCAACTTACTGTCAAGCTTGTGAGTTAATGATAAATCTGGGGGATAATTTCATAAAGGATCATCTGTCTGGTAAGGCATATGGTACATATTTAATGTTTCAATCTCTGCAATCACTTAAGCAGATGCAGTGTCGGCGACTTTGGTGTATCAACGTCGATGGTCCCCACAAGGGATGTCGAACCCAGCACACACCTTGGGCAGATGGGACAGAATGTGAGCCTGGAAAGGTCTGTAATACCTGGTGGTTTGTGCCTCGTGGCTCTATTTCCTTGGGCTGAGGCTGAGCATATCAGTCAGAATCATCCTACCCTAAGGCCAGTTGTGTGGGGCAGGGACGGCTCTGACTGCTGTGCTGGAAGCCCAAAGCAGCTCAATGTGTTTTAAGCCTGATGGTGCCTGGGACATCTCCAGCCCAGATAACGTGATTAAAGTCAACTGCTTGGCATAGCATTGTTTAAAGCAGGTATTCCTGGAGTGCTTTTCTTTTTGAATTAATGCCCTTGAGTGAACTTTTGAGCAAAACTTTTGCAAAGCTTCCCTAAGCTTTTGTTAGAAATTGCCTATGTGATGTGAGCAATTAGTAATTCTGTGTAACATAAACTTGTCAGCTGGCTTTTCATCTTGACAGCTTCAGAGTAAAATATAGAATTGGTTGACATTTTATGTATGGAACATTTTTGGCAGCAATTCACAGAAACTTCCCATTTCCATGTGCAATTTTAATTTCCAGCTAGCTTTGTGGTTTCTAGGGTAAGTGTTTAATTTTTAGTTATTCGTATCTGTAGAAAAATAGTTGAGAGTATTTTTCTTTTATTGAGATACTAAAGCTTTTGAATAAAAATGCTAACTGGTTCTTACTATTTGTGTCTGAATAAAAGTATTCTCCATCTGTGTCTAGTAAAAATAGTGTGATGTTATTCCACACAGTATAGCTTAAAATTTTGCTTTCCTGGCTCTTAAGATCAACACTAATAATAATAATGTTTTCTTTAGAAAGAGTCAGAAAGTTAGAAAGTTTTAGATCACAGTCTCTCAAAGGAACTTTAATAAGAATTCTGGATGCTATTTTAAATATAGTTTTCCATACAGGCTGTGGAACTCTTTGGAAATTTATCTGTTGATGTATGTGTCTGAAAACTCGATTGTTCAGTGACACTTGACTGATTTCCTTCAGGACAATGAGCATCATGTATCAATTTGCCTTCCTTTCTTAGGGAAAAGTGCAATTGCAGATTTGTTTTTATGGTTGAGAAAGTGCATTAGAGATGTAGTTGGAATGTCTAATGTTTTTCTGTAAAATCCCCGTTTTGAGCATAGGTGTCTGCCGAGTCCCTGTGACTTGAGACATTGTGCCCTCAACTTCTCTGTTGGTGAGCTTGGGATCTGCTCACTGCTGAAAGATCAGCAATAACTTTGAAATTTTCTTGAAATACCAAAAATCTGGGCTGCAGCAAACCTGCATTTACCCTTGGATATGACCAGAGTGATGTGCAAACAGCAGCAGCTGAGCAGATCAGCACGCCCTCAGAGCCACCCTGTGTCATGCAGTGTCCAGCTGCATGGCTCTTAATAAAGACCATGTGAGCAAAAACATTTCAGGCCACAAGTTTAGACAATCTGACAAGTTTAGACAAACTAGATAAGCGTGATCTGAACATCTCAGCTGAGAGCAGATAGGCTCTTAAGAAAAGCTAATGCAGCCCACTCGTGTTCGGGCAATTAAATGTGTTCTCACAAAAGGGCTTTATGGAGTAATTTTGCTGTCTGTGTGCTCATCTGATTCAAGCTTAAAGTTTGGATCAACATAAACTCTGTCCTGCTTGGTATTTACTTGGGCTTGTAAAGTGCTGAGGTGCGAGCCTGAAGTGCTTTTCCTTGGAATAAATTGCTATTTTGGTACTCTGCTGTGGCCAGGAGCCCTGTCAAGCTGCTACTTGCTGACTAATGCCTCAAGTCTGCATGTTTAAAGCTCATGCTGTATGGGTTGGCAGATGGAGAAAATATCATACCATTTTTTATGGAGATATCTTTGGAAATAAGAGAGCCTGAATAGCTAAAAAAAAAAGATTTAGCTAAAACTACTGGGATGTAGATTTAACTGGGCTCTAAATTTACTCTTAAATCAAGGGCATTAAAAAACATGAGAGTATTAACTTATGCATATTTTGCATGTGAGGACACTGAATCTGATACTGCTAAATCAAGCCATAAGCCCAGCCCAGATTCTGGCTTTGCTGCGTGATGGTTTTACCATGTTCCACAGAACCAACTCATTGCTGGGTGGAGATAAATCTCTGAAAGAAGATAAAGGAGGCTGTAAATTTGGGCCACTCTCCGTGGTGGTTTTCAGGGCTGTTTGAAGAATGGTAACAGTAGAGCAGATGAACAGTAATGATTGTGTCTGCTGCCCTGTGGCAGCAGGTAGTGTGTCTGTTATGCATGCAAGGAGCTGCACAGCCCCTTCTGCCCCCTGCTACTCCATTCAGCCAGCCAGCCCAAGGATGGCAGCTGGATTTGGGAAATTATCTGGAACTCCAGTGGCAAGACAAAGGAAAGGAAAGTCTGCTGTAATGTCTTCCATCCCTGCCAGTGCTCTCCAGCTCCACTGTGTGTCTAAGATATTTTGAATTTGCTCCAGACAATCTGCCTTTTATTCTCTTCATTCTGTGAGCTGTAAGCTTATAGGAAAGAGGACCCTGGCAGGCTTTTTAGTCTTTCTGCTGTATCTCAACATAGAAATTATTTTTAAAATATGAAAGGCATAAAGGTTGCACAGCCAGACTGTTCACAGTGTGGTTCCAAGAAGCACCATTGTGTTTTCATAAGATAATCTTGCCATTTATTTAAAACAGCTGCTCTTTTCCCTGCTTTGCTTTACCATCAACTCCAACCCCCAAATTTTTAATAAAATCAATGGATGTAGATGACTTCCTGGTTAATACTCAACCATGAGATGGGAGACATATAGGTCATGTCACGGTCTGTAAGCCATGTTCATTCACTAGTTAGCTATTCAGTCATCTTCCCTGGGTCAGTGGTGCCAGGCATGACTCTGGTTAGATATTTAGCTGTGAGCATCAACATTGCTGCAAGAAGTTCTCCACTGGGACAGCACTATTGGATTGGTGTCATGTATTTCTGTTGTTTAAGGATAGCTGTCACTGTATAGGGACCCAACCTTCATGTTTTCAACCTCTAAATGCCAGGAAGAGTTGTGCATTGTAATTTGTCCTGCAGCAAAGAAACAGGCATTTCAGCTGATTTTATTGCTGTCCTTTACTGTAGCAGATGGGTTTTAGTCAGTTTTATCTGGGAAATCAGATCTTCAGATGAAAGCAAATCTGGAGTATTTTGCAGCCTAGAGATCATGCTTGTCTCTGAGCAAACACCACATGCAGGAGTCAAATTATGAGTTCTTCAGCTGTCCTGCAAACCATATCCATGGTCAAATGCACCTGAGATCAGCTTTCTTCATCAGCAAAGCTATGTGACAAGTCAGCCTTCATGGGAAAAAGGTGTCATATGTGCTGCAGAGCTGGTGACCTGTGGGATGCACAGCCCCATGACAGCTTGATTCTGCTCTGTTTTCCTAGATAGCTTTATCCAAGGTGGTTCATAAGGGTGTCTAAAAAAGCAGGATGAGCTTGTGGTGTGTCTTGACACAGCCTTGTGCTATTAGTGGAAGGGCTGGAAAAACAGTGCATCAGCAAATTTGACCCTGTTCCCATAAAGATCATCAGATCTGAACAGCACCTGGTGCACAGAAACACTACAAGGGAATATTTTTAGTGATGCTCTCTACCTGTATTCGTAGTCTGTAGCCTCTTCTAATCTTTGAGCAATCAGCAGTGTTTGGGCTTCCCATAATTACAAAGATTTAGGCATCTGTATGTCTCTGGGTTTAAAGCAACTGTAGCAAGCACTGTTCACTGAGAGGGGACATTTTTCCGTCTCTTCTGGTGAGGCCAGAAGGTGACTCTTCCCTCACTTCTGCATAAGTCTGTGTAGTCCATCTAGTAAACATACCCCAAAGGACACAATTTATACCATGAAAATAGGGATGGGGGCTTGCCAAGATAACTTAATCCAGTTTTCCAAACAAAAGAAAACAAGAGGCATAGCTGGAAAACAGAAGTGTAAACCAGGTCTTGGCAAATCCCATGTTGTGTCTGAGTGTAAAAAAAAAAACACTTGGGCTTGAGGAATTAATTTTTCTATTTTATTTGCCTTTTGGATTTGGAAGTTTTCTGCTTTGGGTTACTGTGGGGAGATTTGAGTTTTCCCTGGTGTTGTTTCTCCTTTTTGCCTGTCTGCTCTCCTGACACGGCTCTCTTTGCAGAGTTTCTGCAGCTCTCCAGGAAATCAGATAGAGCAGCTTTTTGAAAAGCCAGTGCTGTGAGTTTGCTGTGCTGCTTAGCACCAGTAAACAGGGAATATTTGGTGGTTGCTGTTGTCTTTAGTCTTTATCCCATAAATCATTCCATGGACTCAGCACCTTGCCTTCACTTTGCCATTTAAGGGCATTGAGAAAGAAAAATATGGAGGTGACAGACGAAAGTAAAAGTAGTTCCGTTTTATTTGATTGCAAAATCATTGTGTGTGGCTGAGAAATAAGTGAGGCTGAGTCTTGTTGCCCAGGCTGGTCGCTGTTGGTCGCTCATAATGCAAAGCAGCATAATCCCACCTTTGCCATGTCTCTCCTTCATGTGCAGCACTGCAGGTTTGGGATGTGTGTGCCCAAGGAGCTAGAGGCACCGGTGACAGACGGAGCCTGGGGCACCTGGAGCCCCTTCGGGACCTGCTCGAGGACCTGCGGCGGCGGCATAAAGACGGCGATTCGAGAGTGCAACAGGCCCGAGTGAGTGCACAGAGGGGAAGTGCCACAGGGTGAGATGGGGAAAAGCAGTTTGGGCTGCCCAAATGGGCTGAAATCAGCTTTGGCTGTCCCCAGTCCTTGTGAGTGCCAAGGACAGGTGGCTCTGCCCTGGGGATGGGTGGCTTTGCCCAGCGCGGGTGAGGCAGGATCTGGTCATTGGTGTGTCGGTGAAGTGCTCTAAAAAGGGATCCATTCAACAATGAGAGATAAAAAGCTGATACCTACATGGGTTTATTACCTTCTGTTTTCCTGTGGAGGCACAGCTGGGGTCCCACTTCCAGAGGTGTTTTTCTTTCTCCAAAGCTGTGATTCAGAAAGGAGGGAGAAAGGAAGGAGCCTTCCTTTTTCACCATTTTACCCCGGATTCAGTTGCTTTTGCAGCTGTTCCTAGAGGGCTTTATAATAATGTTTTCTACTGTTTTATTCCTGCTTTGTCTGGTTTTTCAGCTTTTGGCTGCTTTTGCAGCTGATCCTTTATACAGTTACGTTTCAGCTGGTGCAGACTAGCCAAACCTCAGCAGAAATCTGTGACCCATTAAAAAGTGGCACTCAAAAATGTTTGCTATCAGCCTGGAATGCAAAATCCTGCACCATTTGAAATGGCAGGGAATTTTGCTGTGAGCTTCAAGGAGACAAATATGTAGCTGGTGCAATAGCAATAGCTTGAGCAACTGGTATGAAGGCAGCCTGTTTACGTAAATTGGGAATTGTGCTGGTTTCTGTTTAAATGCCTTCTTGCAGAACAAGGGAGGCTTTCTGGGTTTTTATTTGGGACTGAGATACAGACAGGAGAGGGTCTGTGGGGCTGGTTGCACTGAGGAGTCTTAAAAAGATTCCTGTTTCTCATCACTGGTGTAGGATGGTTTATTGCCAAGGAAATTGCCAATAGTGTAGTTTCATCACTGCTAATGGGAGAAGGGAGAGTTTATACCTCTGACAGTGGTGGTGTGGTAACAGGAGACGCTGCTCAGCACAGCTGGGCAAGTGTCAAAAGTTGAGGCTGAGAGAGTAGGACACCAGCACATTAATTAAAACAATGCTAAGAAAAACACAAGTGCAGAGGGCTCTCATCTGGCTGTGCTGAGTCAGCACGCTCCATATGGTCTTTGATAGCCATGGAAAGACAAAAACAAAGCATCTTTGCATCTCTGCTGCTGAAACTTTGGATACTGTCAGCAAGATGTATTCCTGTCTTCTGAGAGGCATCTATTCAGACTGATAGCTTTTTGTGATAGAAAATCTCCTTTATCCTATAGGCTAGCCAAGGGATTTGAAATTCCATCTTCCCTGATAGCTTGTGCTTTGTATCCTGGTGCTTCAGTAGGTGTATTGCTGTGGCTGATATTTGCAAAAGCACCTAAACACACTCGGCACCAAGCTGCCTTAGGAATCCTTATGATTGATAGTGGTTATTTTCCAGGCCCCCTTTCCTGAGCCTTGTGCTGGCACTGGCCTTTCTTCTCCAACCCCTCACAAGGTCTCTGTGAGGAGTAGTCTGTCCTGGCACAATCCACAGAGCTTTCCACTGATTGTTGATATGATTGTTGCTTGTAATTTGACACCATAGTGTGAGCTCCCACCACCTGTGTCGCCATTATCATGGGGCTGCTAAAACGGTGGAAATGGATGAGACCCCACTGGATACTCTTGCCTTTTTCCCTTCTCAAAGTACTTCAAAAAGAGACAGTTTCTCCTCTGTTGTAGAAGGCAGCAAACCCAACCCAGATACCCTGAAAAAGGCCTGAAATCTCAGTAAGTCTTTTATATTAAAAGTTGGTTTAGCTTTTTAAAGATTTTTCTGTGCATGAGAATCTGGGGTGGGATCTTGCATCCAGTAAGAAAATGTGTTAAATCTGGCATTGAAAATTACATCCATTCCCTCCATGCTACAGAAAGTAAGGCTGCAACTCCTGCCTCTCTTTGTAGAGTGCTCTGACACCTACATGGGTGAGTATCCTGCTGGGATGCAGGAAGAGCTGTAAGCCTCTGGAATGGCAACAGACTGTTTTGACATGCCCTGAAGGAATGTGTTTGCTAACCAGACCAGACCCTTCCCACTGAGATTGCCCACATGGGAATTTGAGCCTGGCTGGTGGATAAAGCCCATGGCTGTGGTGCATCATCACAGGGTCTGTGGTGCAAACCCTGGTTTTCAAAGAAAGACGTGTTGCAGAATTATGGGAAAGGGCATATTTGATAACATGTCAATACCAGAAGCCCTGTTTTCAGGAATGGCTGTTTGGATAGGGGAGTGTTGTCTCTGGATGTGAGTTAGATCACATTTGCATTTTAGTCCATCACAGAAGTATCCACCTGTGCTGAAAACTGTCTGAGCCTGACATGCAAACACATGTATAGATAACTGTGCTAGCCACCAACCAATTCCCAGTCCTAGGACTTCCTGGAATGCAGGGAAGGATATCTCAAACTGAGCTGTGCACACTGGAGCTTCACAGATTTTTCTGCAGTCACGCATGAGCACAGGTACATGGGCAAATGTGCAGATGAACACATGTGCCCTGCAGTTAATTCTCCTGGGGCTTTTCCTTGTGACAACCTCAGTGCTCCCAGGCAGAGCTGCTGCCCATGGGGCAGGTGCAAAGCACCCCCAAAAACAGCACTTCTTGGCAGGTGTCTGTACCTGGTGCTGCCAGACTGCTGGGAGCTGGGTGCTGCCTCAAAATCTGCAAGTGAAAATGCTGAAGGTGATGGATTAAGCATCATGTATTTCAGACCTGTTGGGGTGGGAATGGGGATGAGGCCCTATCATTCCCTAGGCCTGAGAGTCTCTGGGGTGCTGGGAGGGGTGCAGTGGATCTGGGGTGTGTGCAGTACCTTGTCAGGGGAATGATACTGGACTGAAACTGGCTCCACGCTGGCTGTTAATTGGTCAAATAGCTGACTCAGAGAGAAGGGAAATGGAAGCAAAACAAGGAGGTTTCTATGCATGTACTGCTTTCCCTTCTGTCTCTGTGGTACATTGTTGATGATCCATAAAAATATTACACAGAACAAAGTATGCTGTATTTCTTCGTTACACTGAAAATTGATGTTATATGAGGGTGACTTCTTTTTCAGGGTCAGCTCTTTCTGTCCCTCACATGAGAAGCAGTGCTGGTTAAAAACACTCTGAAACTTGTCAGGGGAGTTTGGAGCTGTTTTTAAGTCTCAGAAGTGTCAGTGTGCTTTGGCCCCCAGCATTGTCTGCAAGGAGATTTACTGCCAGGGTTACAAAGCTGACAGTTTGCAACAAGGTGGCAAGCTTTAGCATCCTTCAGTTTGTGGTGTGTCCATGTGTCAATGTTATCTCAATCTCAGGGGTCATGTCTAGAGAAGAGAAAACTAAATAGTAGCTTGAGATTTTTGGATTTTATCAGACATACCTATAAAAAAACAAAAAAGGACTCCTGCATGTTCTTCATGTTCTCCTTAACTAAATAGTTAAGAGTTTCATTTTAGTTAAAATGATTTATATTGGAAGCAATGTGGTTGCCATAAGAATGTTGTAATTGCATTTTTTTTTAAAAGAAATGCCCTCTTAAGGGTTTGTATAACTCAGAGGCTTTGTCAAACTGCAACAGTTCTGCAGAGGTAGAAATGCTTTTGAAGTGAAAATGATGAATCCTGTTAATTCCCCCATGAATGACTCAGACTCACCCAGGTCTGGAGTGTGCTGTTGCCGTGATTAAGAAGGTTCCTCGTGTGCTGTGTAGTAATATGGTTGAGATGTCCCTTTGTAGCCAGAGGTAGCTTATGTGCCTGCATGGGAATAGTCCACGGGATGGGCTCTGGTATTGGGAAACCCCCAGCAATTGCCATTGTGCCTGCAGGGCAAGGAGGAGTTCGGGTTGTGTCTGCAGGAGCTGCTGTGCTGGGATGGCCCTGGAGCTGTCCCAAGTGTAATCAAGTAAGTTCTTTGAAGTTGTTTGTCATAACAAGGTGGACAACAGACTAAATCAGTATAAACAGGGTTTAGACTTACTCCTCCATTAGGAATTGTAAAGGTGTAAAATCAGTCTGTAATCAGGAATCTACAATGGTCACTGTACAGTTGTTTGGGCTTTTTATCACTGGTACTTGTTTAATTGCAAACACCAGAAACCTTTGTAAGTGAAAGGCATTTCACTTTCCAGATGGCATGTGAGAACTGCCCTCAGAGCAGATAGAGATGGTGTTGTTAGCTATTGCTCAGGGCTGTGCCCGAGGACAAATCATACCCTCTGGCATTTAGGGTAGGACTAGAGGGGCCTGCACTAGAGCAGTGAGGATCTCCGTGACTGGAGGATGCTGGCAGGAAAAATCCCACGTGTGTAACTGGTGGTGCTCAACATCTCACCTGCAGCTGCTCAAGGGCACAACTCTTTCCTGTGATCATCCCTGGTATGGTGCTGATGGGGTGGTGGGAAGTCTGCCTGCCTTTCCTGGTTTTTCAGGCAATCTTTTGGCAAGAGCAAGCTGTTCTGTGCTTCTGTCTCTCATTTGTTTCACAGGAACTCTGTTATTTGAGTCACAACAAATTTTCAAGTGTTAAGAGTGAAGAATTGTTATTTGTGGGAGAAATGGCACTGCTGGGCTTCCTGAGTGGTGGAGGTGCAGAGATGCTAAAAAATTCAGTTCAGCTGCAGGAACTTGTTGACTTACTGTGTGTAGAGACCACTGTGCAGGTGCAGGGAGGTGCTGTCTCTTTTGTTAGAGGTGCTGGCTGTATCCAATGTGGAGATCTCATGGTGAGCACCTCTGTTCTGAGGGCAGGGGTGGTTCCCATTTATCACTCATTCATCTGCATCTTGAAGGGTTCTCCAAGTGTGCAAACCTTGTGTGTGTTTCTTCACAATGGAGCTCCAAGGGAAGGAGCATTCTGCCAGCATCCCTGGGGCACTGATGGGCACCTGGTCCCCAGGCAAGGCAGAGATGATCCTCAAGAACAGCCCTGGAAGGCAGGAGTTGTGGGTGCACAGTTGTTGGAGCCTGGCAAGTCACTCTTCTGATTGCACTTCTTGCTACTGCAGGCACTCATTTTTCAGGGGGTAGGTAGAAGATGTAGGTTTGGTGGTTATTTTGATGTGCAGCTCATTCTTGCACCACTGTTGGCAGATGGAATGGGAGAGGCTCTTTCAGTCCCCAGGGTGATGTTCTCTGGCAAAGGCTTCATCTACATATGAAAAAAAAATAGTTTTATGACTACAGCCCTGAATCTGTGAGTCAGGAAATTTAAAATGGTAGCTTCTCCTGGGCTTATCCTCTGGGTTTTATGTGGCTTGGATAGGATCTCTCTTCCCAGTTTATACCAGTGTCATCCTGCTGTAAAATGGGAGTAAGTTATTTATTGGCTGTCTTTGGTGCTTTCTGGAATATACGCAGGTAAAGTTGTTTCAAAGTGCTCAGCATTACCATTTTTAACATTTGGGGCTAGAAATCCTGAAGGACTAAGTGCTGTCTGACCTTTCAGCCTCTGCAGGGGAGGAAGCCTTTTCTCCTGTAATGTTTAGTTATTTGCAACCCACTAGATCAAAGGCAAATTGTTAGCCACAAAAGCCATAGGACTGATGGGGTTGTAAGGAGACATGGGTCTGAGTGGGATCCCTCAATGTGGAAATAGATCCTCAGGTGGGGAAGATGTTGCTCTTCCTTTCTGGTTTCTCTCACTACCATGGCATCCATCAGAAAGCAAATATTCTCTGTCATCCCTTTTTATTGCATATGTGGGATTTTTTTTGTTAGACACCACCATAGCATTTCCTGCTTGTCAGCCTGGGATATTAATTAAATATATGCAGAAAGACAGAGCCCACAAAATGCTGTTGCAAATCCTGACCGTACTAAACCTGTTGCAGAATTGCAATTCCCCTCATTTCCAGCCCAATGTTGTCTCTGCAGACCCAAAAACGGTGGGAAGTACTGCGTGGGTCGTCGCATGAAGTTTAAATCCTGCAACACCGAACCGTGCTCGAAGCTGAAGAAGGATTTCCGGGATGAGCAGTGTGCCGACTTTGATGGGAAGCACTTCAACATCAACGGGCTGCCCACGAATGTGCGCTGGGTTCCCAAATACAGCGGCAGTAAGTGGCGGGGGGGATGCAGATCCTGCCTCCTGGATTGCTGCCTAGGGGTGAGGGTGTTCAGATAACGTGCTCCTGGTCTCCCTCCCTCCCCCCGCAGTCCTGATGAAGGATCGGTGCAAGCTGTTCTGCCGGGTGGCGGGGAACACGGCCTATTACCAGCTGCGGGACCGCGTCATCGACGGGACGCCCTGCGGCCCCGACACCAACGACATCTGCGTGCAGGGCCTCTGCCGGGTAATCACTGTCCCTCCTCCTCACCAAAGGGAGATGGCACTTTTGTAGGCCAGGCAGGCTGGCGCTTCTGCACCATGCTCCAGGCAGTTGTTGGCATGTCCTCTTCACTCATGCCAGCAGCATCTGCAGACTCTGTCAGCCTAAACTGGTCTGAAACTTGTGCCAGCCTCCAGATTTGCTGAAGAGCCACACATGGAATCATAGGATCATTTACGTTGGAAAAGACCTTTGAGATCAAGTCCAGCCATTAACCCAGCACTGCCAAGTCCACCACTAAACCATGTTTCCAAATGCCATATCTACATGTCTTCTAATACCACCAGGGAGGGTGACTCCCACCACTGCCCTGAGCAGTCTATTCCAGTGTTTGACAAACTTTCTGGTGAAGAATTATTTCCTAGTATCAAATCTAAATCTCCCCTGTTGAATGTGAAGCTGTTTTCTCTTGTCCTGTTGCTTGTTACCTGTGAAAAGAGCCTGACCCCCACCTGCCTACAACTTTCTTTCAGGTAGTTGTAGAGAGTGAGGAAGTCTCTCCTGAGCTGCTTTTTCTCCAGGCTGAGCTCCTCATCTCTCTCAATCACTCCTCATCTTAGTCTAGACCATTCACCAGCTCTTCTTGGGACACACTCAAGTGGAACATGTTTACACATCTGCCCTAAGTTACTGAGGGCTGTGGAATCTCAGCCTAAATCCCAGTGTTGCTTCCTTCTATGCTTTGCTCCAGTTCTTCCTGATCAGGCCCCAGAGCCCTACATTTCCATTCACGATTGTTCTTCACACTTTTCTCTATGGGAACAATTGATGCAAGAATTTTTTTGTAGTGAAGGCATTACCTGGTGCAAACAGTTGTTCTGATTCTTGCTTTGTAAAAAAGCCTTTTGTTGTAAAACCTCGTGGGATGGTCACACAGTAAATCAGTGGAAAAATGTGGGGAAGCAAACCAGTTTATCTCACTGCAGCCTTTTGCATACACAGCTTTTGTGTGCCTTAATTAGGAGATTTGTCAACGCTGTTCTAGTCTGTATTTGCTCAATCTGTTTTTTTTCAATTTTTCTCTTAAAGCAAGCTGGATGTGATCATGTGCTGAATTCAAAAGCAAGAAGAGATAAATGTGGTGTTTGTGGTGGGGATAATTCTTCATGCAAAACTGTTGCAGGCACATTTAACACAGTGCATTATGGTAAGAATCTGTTGCTAAAAACTTTATAGTGAAAAAATGTAGGTCTATAAAAGCCATTATGATACTTAATCTACAAAAACACCGACGTAAAACACAAAATCCTTCTAGCTATAGTATATTCCATTTCATAACTATTTATGCTATCCCTAAATGAAAAGTATCAGCTTGTGTAATGTGAGGTAACTTAGCTCATTTCCCTTCGCCTGTAGAAAGCAAATCAAATGCCTGTGTAACGGCCTTGACTTTCTGTTGAATCTTTCCTAGGTTATAACACTGTGGTTCGCATCCCAGCTGGTGCCACTAATATTGATGTGCGTCAGCACAGTTACTCAGGGAAACCAGAGGATGACAACTACCTGGGTGAGTTGTACTCCTTATTTCACTCCAGAAGTCTCCTTGGTTGTCTGGTTGTAGTGATGTATCTACTGGCAGCTCTCCGCTAGGGAGGTTGAAGATTTCATTTGAGGGAGATATTTTCTTGGTGAGAATTTTTCTATGTCTGCCAAACATTCAGCCTTATCTTCTTATCTTCTTCCTTTTTTTTTTTTTTTTTTTTTTTGTTCATGCCATCCTAGTTGCAAAGTCTGGGAGGTTCACCAGTTATAAGAAATATTCCCTTAGGGTGTGTCTAGGGCTGTGAAGGACTGTTGAGCCTGGGTGGGAGCTGAGGGACAAAGCTGGGAACCAAACAGGATTCTGAGCTCTCCTGGAGTCTCCTCACTGCAACTTTATCTCTGCTGTCACCATGCTTTGGCTGGTGCCATGTCCTGAAAGATGTTTGCGTAAACACATACAAAGAGAAATTATTTTCTATTCTTCTGAGCATAATAATTCTGATTTCACTTAGTGAGGCTTTCTTGTCCCTGCCTGATAGTGACATATAACTGTAAAGAAATACCCTGCACCAAAGATGTTGGTTTGATTTAAACCTAACAGTAACTTGGCCTTTGGCTGTTGGAATTTCATAATCACTGCTCTCTCTGATCTGTGGCTGTGTCTTTAGAGGCAGATGAAAATGCTTGTGGTGCTGTGTTAGACCACTCTGTTACATGCACATGTATGCTGTTAGCATGGCCGTGAATGTGTTTTCCATCATGACCACTAACTCACCCTGTAGATATTTCTGTTTGGCTTCAATAGCAGAGATAATACAAATGAACATCATCACTGATGTTACACTTCCCAGTTGAAGGCTGATTTTGCCATTACGTCCTGTGTGGGGTCTTTTAGAGTCTCTGGTCCTCCTCTTTTGCACACCCTGTGCCTTGCACCACCAGCTGTGTTCCAGAGGCACAGGATCCTGTACTTATATCTTTGAACAGGGCACTTCATCTTGTTCTATCTCACCAAATTCCTGTAACTAGGTATGTTAAAAAGGGGAGTTGGCTCGTGGCCCCTAGCCCATCAATGGTATAGGGACTCATTTGAGAAACAAGTGCCAGAGACTACCTTGCACCAAAGGGAGGCAGTGCTGACAGCCTTGGTGGTTGCTTTGAAATGCCATCCAGGTGGCTGGACCCTTCATTGAGGCAAAAAGTTGAGGTGGTGCAGCATGAATGCACATCAGCACCAAGAAAGTGTTACTGAGGTCTCAGAGTTTTCTGTCTTGGAGGAGGGAGCCAAATTTTATTTTTCCTCTTTCCTGGAAAAAACAATCCTCCCTATTTTGTGCATATTCAAACTGGTTCACCCCAGAAGGAGCCCCAAACTTCTCAGCTCTTCTTGGAGGGCCTTTAATCTTCTTGGGAAACAATGAAGTCAAATCTTCTTTAATGTTGCTTTAATATTGCTGGGAAAGCATCTCTTCACATTAGGCCTGACTGGAAGCAAATGAGAAGTGTGCATGTGTCCACTTACTTTGCAGCTCACTGAGTGTGAAATCTTGGGCCCTCAGTTACTGTGAACCTTGTAGTTGCTTAACAATTTAGGAGGAATTTGATGTTGTCATCAAGTCTGAGATGTACCTACTGTTATAGGAGATATAGTAAAAGAGAAGTAATCCTTTAATGAGTTTTACTACTGCCTAATAACATTAAAACCTCTGAAGTGTGAAACTTGGTTGAGTGTAGCCTCTGCTTTGTGAGGTTTTCTGCATCTATGTCTTTTTGCTACTAAGCAGTGTTTTGCTTCATTATCTCTCCTCATTCGATGGAAAAACCTTCCCTTTGGTGTTTTGGTGTTTAGATTTTTCAGTACAGGGGCTTTTTAGTAACATAGCTGTGATGGGTGAAATGGTGGGGAAACTAACTTAGGAAATTAGCTACATAATCGCATTAGTGTGAAGTTGTGCAGCAGACTGCTGTTTTCAGGAAACTGTTCCTTTTATAAAGCATTTAGGCTTTAAGCCTCCAGTGCTCTCACATACCTTAAGATTTGGAATAATAAAAAGTACGGGGGGAGGAGGGAGAGGGAGACAAAGGGGGAGATACTGACCAAACTCCCTGTAATTATATACTAGAAAATTATGTTTAGGTAATTAGAGTGCGTACATTTACCCTAAGAACACACCTGGAAACACCAGGGAAGCCACCCTATCCATACAGCTCATGAAAAGGTTTGGGCAGGATTATTTCTGTGCTATATGTGGGGATACAGCCTATGTGTGCTCCTTGCAGCAGCCAGCCCAGAATGCCTTTTGGATATCTCTGCACTGGGTTATGGATTAACTGTTTACCAACAGTTTCAGGAGTTCAGCCTTCATTTTTAGGAGGCTTTCCACTGGAAAAAGGAGAAGGCATAATGTCTGCAAGAGCTCTGCTGCTCACTTTACATCCTTTCTGTCTGAGAGTGCCAGTGGGCTTTTCCCCCCACCTCCCCAGAGAAAGGAGCTCTGAGAGCACATGACCCACGTTGTTATGTATGTATGAGTTAATTCTGCCTCTTTAGTTCTTGTTTTTTGCACCTATGCAGCCTTATCTAACAGTCAAGGAGACTTTATATTAAATGGAGACTTTGTCGTCAGTATGTTTAAAAGGGAAATCAAAGTTGGGAATGCTGTGATCGAATACAGTGGCTCCGATAATAGTGTTGAAAGGATTAATTCTACAGATCGGATTGAGCAAGAAATAACACTTCAGGTGAAGTATATGTTGTGTGTATGGACAAGTCTGCCCAGCACTGCTGAACTGAAAACAGTGGGCAGTGATATCTGTTGATTTACTCTGCTTAATTTTTCTTCCTCTCAGGTTTTATCAGTGGGTAATTTGTACAATCCTGATGTTCGTTATACATTCAATATCCCTATTGAGGACAAACCTCAGCAGTTTTACTGGAACGAGCATGGCCCATGGCAGCCCTGCAGTAAGCTCTGCCAAGGTGGGTGCTTGGGAAGGGTAGTTTTGTCCGGGATTCATTTGCTGTCTGGGCAGTGCATCAAACAGATCCCTCTCTGTTTGATTTCTTTGAGATTCTTACCCTGTGGATACGATTGTTTCTGTGGTCTGCAGTGGAGGGTAACATCCTACAAGGTGCTTCTGCGTTTCAGAGCAGGGCACCTTGCAGTCCCTCCCAGCCAGGTGAGCCTCAGAACCTGGTTTGCAGGTGAGGAAGCTGAAGCACAGAAAATATCAAGAGGCATTTCCTAAGTCTGCAAAATCCACCAGTGTCTGGTTTTGGGTCTGACATCCAATCATTGCCAGTGCCCACCCTGCTAAATACTCAGAGCCCATCCTTGTGGGGTACTGCAGCTCTCTGCCTGTGTCCATCCCATCTGCGATAAACTCCTTCTGCTCCACTTAGTCTTAAACCCCCTCTCTCCTTCCAACAGAGGTAGAAAAGCACGCCTAAAGATCTCTTCAACACTACTATGAAAGGTGTAAGAGAAATTACTGAACTGATCACTTTTCTGCATGACTCAAACCAAGTGCTGGTTTTCTCTGTGCAGGAGAACGAAAAAGGAAGCCTGTGTGTAAGAGAGAGTCAGATCAGCTCACGGTGTCAGACCAGCGATGCGATCGAATTCCCCAGCCTGACCCCACCACTGAGCCTTGTAACACAGAATGTGAATTAAGGTGCACTGTGCTCAGCCATGTATATAAATAACATTGTGTACTTAATATTTACTCCTCTTTCCTTTTGCTTCTCACCATAATTTCCTTTCTCACCAGCCTGTGTTAGATTTTGAAAAAGAAAAGGATTGGTAGTTGCCTCTTTGTCAGCCAAGAGCGATTGTCGTCCACCAGTGGTGTTTTGAAAGGCACTTTTCAATGTTTTTACATTTCACTTGCTGGATTCAATTAGAGCTAACTATAACAAAAATTCTCTTAATGTTGAAAAATCTCTCTGTGTAATATAGGGCCTGAAATTTGCATCTTCCTGGATCAGAAATCAGTGCCATTATACATAGAGCCTGCAAAGGGGGGACAACACATACTTGAAGAAAAAATGTAGCTAAGACTTGGATTTATCACTGTTTATTTAAAGCAAAGAATAGGCTTAAGTGTAGAATGGGTTCAGGGCTGTCCCCAGACAATTCTTGGCAAGCTGGAATTGATGGAGCACAGTCTAAATCATCACAACCCATTTTCCTTTAAAAAGCAATCTGTTTTCCTTCCTGGGGCTTAAATGTGGTGGCATTAAGCCGCTGGTGAAGCAATTCAGATGGCCGAGTTTCCCGAGGGGTTTCTCCAGCCCTGTTAAACCGGGGCTGTGCAGGGCTGGGTTGTCGCGGTAACAGCTGTTGCCATTGCAACAGGTTGGAAACTTGAGAAGGGCAAAGCAGGAGTCTGAAAAGCATGCAGGGGTGTGAGGCTCCCACCAGTCAGGAGCTACTGATTCCAAATCCCCTTGATCTTATTCTTCTCTGGGCTGTGATAGAGTTTGCTCTCTTGGCTTGGGAGCAGGGCTCTGTGCTCCCTGTACAGGCACAGGCATCAGCCCAAGGGTCTCCAGGACTCCTAAGAGGATGTCACTGCCTCCTCCCCCAGAAGCCACCCTTGCCAGGTGTGAGGGGCATTGGGCTCCTGTTGGCTTCAGGGTCTTCAGCACCTCCCTGGATCAGGCCTCACGTCCAGCATCTCTTTCCAGAGCTGAGCTGATGTGAAGGAGAGATATATCCCCAGGTGGGTCCTTGGGGCCTCCAGCACCATCCTTTTTGTCTGTCTCATGGAGGAGGCAGCAGGGTGGAAATCTGTCAAGAAAGAACACCTCTAATCCCTGTTGATACAGCTAGGGCTTGAGTATCTTGTAGCAAGTCATTTGCTTGTCCTTTGGAGAGCTGAAACTGCTTTGTGGGTGTCCTTTATTGTAGAACACCTCTCCAGCCTGTGCAGATCATTTTCTGATGCTGTATTTTCCAGTTTTTAGATGCTGAGGTGGCAGGTGCAGGGGAACATGGGGTGGAAAGCTTTCAGAAGCTTTCAGAGCACTCTTCCTTGCTTGGCCATGAACTCTGCATGCCACCTTGGCTGGTCCAAGGATTACAGTGTGGCTTTGCTGTCTTTCTTTTGCTTAAGACCTTTTGACAGTTCCTTCCCTTCAAGCAGCAATGCCAGGGTAATTGTAAGTCCCATAGCACTGGGAAGTGTGACACAGAGCCAAAACTTCCTGTTCAAGAGCATACATTATTTATTTCTGTCAAACACACTCGAGCACGTTCCCTGCAGAGCCCGGGGCTGATGTTTGCTGTCCTCGGCGCAGGTGGCACATCGCGAGGAAGAGCGAGTGCACGGCGCAGTGCGGGCTGGGCTACCGCACCCTGGAGATCTACTGCTCCAAGTACAGCCGGCTGGAGGGCAAGATAGAGAAGGTGGACGACCGCTACTGCAACAGCCAGGCCAAGCCCAGCACGAGGGAGAAGTGCACTGGAGACTGTAACGTGGGAGGATGGCGGTACTCAGCCTGGACTGAGGTAAGGGATGTTCTGTGGCACGGCGCATGCTGCTCCTTGCACAGGAGTACCTTGGGCTGTTTAGGTTGGTAACAGAATGTATGTAAAATATGGCCACAGTGGTTCTGCTTTCATTGCTTCCTCTGGAGGACACTTTAATCTGAATCAGCCTGGTACTCCTTACCTTCCACTGCAATTAATCTATACTTTAAGTATCTGTCTTCATTAGCTGAAGCTCTGCTAGCTATCTTCTACCATCAAAGCTGTCACCACTGCCAGGAGCTGGGGAGGACATGTTGTCGTCATCAGAGGACTTAGGAAATTTGTTTCCTTTACACATCTTAGCTTTTGTATGAGCAAGAATGCAGGTACCAAGAGATTGACAAGCCTGGGGTTTTCCAGGAAGGGTACAGTGAAGGGGGGCTGGCTAGTCAGAGAGAGTTAATCTCTCTTAAAATGAAAACGAACAGCAGCCATTTAGGAGAAGTGAAAGGCAACACTTGTAAAAGTAATAATGGGGTTATAACCTGAAATGAATTTGTGAAACACATTGCCATGACATTTTATTAAGCATAGCAAGATTAGCTTTTTAAAGGAATACATAAAGTAAAAGCCTGTTACTTAAAGTATGTTGTTACAGAGGTTTCCTGCAGTCACTCCACAGCAACTGCAAAGAGGGAGGAAGCAATAGCAGTAGAGTGGCAGGAAATATTGACTGGGTGTGTGTCCCTTGCAGTGCTCCAAGAGCTGTGGTGGGGGCACGCGGCGGCGGCGAGCCATGTGTGTGAACACCTACAACGACGTGCTGGACGACAGCAAGTGCAGCCAGCAGGAGAAGCTGACAGTGCAGCGATGCAGCGACTTCTCGTGCCCACAGTGGAGAACCGGTGACTGGTCCGAGGTAGGTGCTGGTCACCAAGGTGGGCTCACCCTGCTGGTCCTCCACCCTGAGGGGCTGATGTCTGCAAAGAGGTGTCTCCATCCCTGCTCGTCTGTCATGATTTGTTTGTGCATCCTGCAGAAGGTGGCAAGCCTGTGCACAGGGAGGCTTCAGACAGGCAGCAAAGTCATTGGCCTTGTTACCACTGGTCAAGTAGCCACTTTCCTCCCTGCAAAGCCACAGGGGGTTAATGTCTCTGCAATCCTGCAGTAATTTCTCCCCAGTTTTTCTGTAGTTCTGCTGTGCATTTGGGAAGAAAAATACCTTCTGCCCTCATTTTCCCTTGAGATTGTCCTCAAGAGCCCTGGCAGCTCTGGCTGTCACTGGAGGGCAGGATTGCACCCTGCTGATGTTTTGCTCAGCCCCTCTCTGCTGTTTATTACCTCTTCCACTGCTGCTGGTGTTTTTTGCAATGCAACAAAACAATCATGATAGGTTTGTCTCTGCAGCAGGACTAGGGGTCCTGGAGAACAGTCTTCAAAGGATGCTCATCAACATTGTGGCCAAATTTCTCTTGTTTCTGTGAGTCATGTTCTTTTAGGGCATAATGAAAGCAATTAAATGGGAACAGGGATTGTTTTCTACCAAACGTGTCTTCTGATTCGAGCTGGTGGCAGTCCAAGCCACGCCAGGGCAGTGAAAGAAGGGCTCACAGCCTGCAGAAGCCAAGACCCTTAAAATGCACACTCAGAAAGAACAAGTTTTTTAGAAACACGCTGTTATGCACAGCTAAAACCCCACAGGGCAGTGCTGTGCCTTTGCCCTGTGTCTCACAGCTGCTGGAAGTCAAGAGCCTTTGTGGTCTCACTTTGCCCATGCTGAAGGATTCTAGCCTTGCTGTGGTCTCCATGATCCAGCCCCTCCTCTAGACTAGCTCCTGAGAGCAATCTTCTTGTTGACAAGACACTCCTCTGTCTTCCAGGACATGCTGATGTTAGCTAAAGAGTTGCACTTCAGCACCAGGATTTTTTTAAGCAGTGGTTGCAGTAGGTCTCCAGGTTTATTTTCCAGTGCCAGGGCAGGTACTGAGCTGGCAGTGCATCCCCAGCACCACCTGAGCTTGCACTTTTCTCCTCACAGTGCTTGGTCACCTGTGGAAAAGGGCACAAGCACCGCCAGACGTGGTGCCAGTTTGGAGAAGATCGATTGAACGACAGGTTTTGCGACCCCAAGACGAAGCCAGAGTCGGTGCAGATGTGCCAGCAGCAGGAGTGTGCCTCGTGGCAAGTGGGGCCATGGGGACAGGTACCACACAGCCCCACAGGGCTCCTGACTGGGGGGACCTGGATAAGGGTGGCTGGGCTGGGCGCTGCTCTTTCATCCAAATTCAGCAGCATAACTGTGTTAATTGATTTGCACACCAAAGCAGCCCTCTGTTTGCTTGGGTTCAGCAGATAGGCAGCAATAACAGTACCTGCCCTTTGTGCTAAATTTAATCTCTGTCATACTGAATTGGCCATGATTTTCAAAAAAAGAGGTTTCCAAGGTTACACTACTAAATCCATGTTTAGGAGCATAAATACATGTCCTAATTTTCACAGAAAAGCTCCTCACATTAAATAACTTTTTTTGCTTTTAATGTTTTCTGGTTTAGTGAGGGTTTTTTTTAAATATAAGTTACTCATTCCTCCCAGAGTGTTCTGGCATCTACTTTTTCACAAAGCTGTTAGCTCTTGACTTAAAAAACAGCAACAAACCCAGACCAGTTGTCCCAGTCAGACATATTTCCCATCAGTAAAATTATTCATTAGCTGCTCATGCTACCATGGGGCTGAACAACCAGTTTTAAAGAAGCATATCATACAGGTTCTACTAGACTCTGATTCTAATGTGTGCAGCAAAGTAAATCATTTCAGTGCTCCACCTTCATTCCCAAAGAAGCAAGTGAAGCGTGCAAGGCACTGGTGGCTGCAGCGAGTTAAAACTTTGACCTAATTTAAAGCTGAAATGCATGAAGTGGAGAGAAACCAGAAGGGAAACTGTCTTTCATTTTTGCTGCTCTTGCTACGTGCCTAAACAGAAGTTGGGCTAATAAATACTCTCTAACCAAAGCACTTACTCAGACCCAGTGCTCTTTTCTCCCATCTTCTTCTCCCAGTGCACTGTGACTTGTGGCCAAGGCTACCAGATGAGAGCAGTGAAGTGTGTTGTGGGCACCTACATGTCAGTGGTGGATGATAATGAGTGTAATGCTGCAACCAGGCCTACAGATACCCAGGTAAATCCTACTTTCTTGTCTCCATCTCTTCCCAGTGTGTGTATAGAGGCATCCAGGCTACAGATTCAGGGGACATCTTGCTACAGCAAAGCTTTGCCCTCAATGCCAGCCCTGCAGAGCAGTACCTTGGGCTGCTCATGATTGTTGGAAAGATGCAGGACTGCTTTGGTAGAAATGGGATAGATAAACTGTGTTCAGGGAGTTCCCATCCAGCTCCTCTCCATGTGGTTCACCTTACACTCTGAAGCACCAGATGGGCAGAAAGGCAGCAGACAACCTATGAGGGTATCAGGACTTTGTGGGTGAAGATTAATTACCTTTGCTTATGGTTTATATCCATGGAGCTCTAGTCATGCAACGGGATGTGAGGTTGTGTTCAGATGCAGCACTAAAGCTGGACTCTTAAGAGCTCATGAGGTAAAGAAGCTGCAGTGGATGAATCTGGGATAACAAGAGACCACAAGGTTGAGACAGTATTTACTGGCCTCAGAGGTTCAGGTTTTGACACAGCAGACACCTCCTTTGGCTTGCATGGAGTCGAGGATGCCTGGCTGCGGTCAGGGCTCATGTGGCTGCAGGACTCTTGCTGTTGCCCCTCACCACAAATGATGGTGAGGGGGCATAATTTCTTGTCTGCAGCATGTGACAATGTAATGTTTGTGACAGCTGTAGTTCAAGACATGTCCTCTCTGGCCAGATAAATTAAGAAATGTTGCACACCCTTTGCAAATTTGCTGAAGAGGCTTTCCATGCTGTGTACTTGGAAGCAAACATGTAAATTCCTGATTCAAGCAGAGGATATATCCAAGGTGTCTGGAGGAGCTGAATAAAACAGAACATTACCATCTATCTGTCATCTAGGAGAATTGTAGTGCTTGTGCCCTGTGCAGCTTCAGTCTTGCATGAACTCAGAGTTTAACTAAGGTCACAACATTTGGGAAGGAGCTGTTTTTCCCATGTATGGAGACCAGTTGCACTACAGTCAAGGGGTAACAAACCCACCTGTCATCAGCCATCATTTGGCATGTGTGCCTCCAGCATAAGTGAAATCACAGCAAAGCAGAAATCAGGTTTGCCGTTTGTCAGAAGCTGCTCTCCCCCTAACAGGGACAATCACTATTAATTTCCTTTTTGGCAAGGAGTACTCAATGGAATAAAGTTATGGATGTTCATAGTTTCTGGCACCAGACCTCCAGGGAGGTCCAGGCAGAACCAGAGCCCTCCTGTGAGGCACTGTACAAAAACTGAGCAGAATGACACGTCTGTCCCCAAAACCTCACATTGCTTGGTGTGTGGTGGAGATCAGCACATGGATATAGGTGGTCTGGTGTGCTGCAGGGAATCAAAGGGCTGCAATCAGCAGCATAACCTTTATTGTGTGGGCTGCAGGTCTCACACTGAAGGAAGGAAGCTTTGAAGGAAGATAAAGTTGCTGTTTTGCAGATGTGTGTTCATGCCAGAACGTTTAATGAACTTTCATCTTTTGCCTCAAAAACATCTGGTTTTAATGCATGGAGATGGCACATGGTTATGGGGATCCCTATTGTAGAGTTCCTAATAAGTCAAAAGTCCACATAGGGTACTACATATGAAGGCCTCAGGATATTGATGCTGAGTTTTGCTGATTCACCAAGGGGATGCAGGGAGGAAGCCTGCCTGCACAACACGTGCAGGTCACGGAGTTTCAAGATGTTGCATGTTCTTCATAATTACATTGAAGAGGAGGTGGTTTAATCAAAACATCTGCAAATTCTTTATTTCCTGTTTTCCCCATGTATTTTCTATACAGGACTGTGAAGTAGCTGTATGTCCTGCCCATCCAAATAGTCCTGAAGCCAAGAGAGCAATATCAGGCATTCACAGGACACAGTGGAGATTTGGATCCTGGACACCGGTAAGCACACATCATAATACTTTCAGGATTATTTTACAGTAGACAGTGTGATATTTTTAACTGCATATGCCCAACTTTTCATTACAAAGTCCTTGCAATGTATGTCAGGCAACTTCCTAGTGGAATGTTCTTTGCTCTTCCCTAGTGCTCCGCAACATGCGGGAAGGGAACGCGGATGAGATACGTCAGCTGCCGGGATGACCAGGGCTCCGTGGCCAATGAGTCAGCTTGTTTACACCTCCCAAAGCCATCAGCCACAGAAATGTGCACCGTGACACCATGTGGGCAGTGGAAGGCCTTGGAGTGGAGCTCTGTAAGCATCACACTGTCTCTTGCAAGAGACCTCATTGCTGGAAATGTGCTTAATTAATCTGTTGCGCTTGCCCTTTTATAAGTGAGGTTATTTGGGTTTTCTGCTGTTCATTATTAGCAATAGCTGTTTTTCAAAACTGGAAATGTGACCGTGTCTTCTTTTCCCACTGTAATGCAGTGCTCGGTGACTTGTGGTCAAGGTAAGGCAACGCGACAAGTGATCTGCATCAATTACAGTGACCAGCTGGTGGATAGGAGCGAGTGTGACCCAGACGACCTCCCTGCCACCGAGCAAGACTGCTCCATGTCTCCTTGTCATCCAAACAGCCATGACTACGGCAGGCCCATCCCCCCTTTCCTCTATCCGGATCATCGCCTCAAACCGCACCCTGGGGGCAGCCCGAACCGAAACCGTGCACATATACCAGGAGGCAATCAGTGGAGGATAGGCCCCTGGGGTGCTGTAAGTGCTCTGATTCTCTTATTCTTGGGTTTTCTTGGGCTTTGTTTCTTTCCCAAAATCCATATTTTCTTAAAGTCAGCACAAAGGGAAGAGAGAAAGGGACCTTTCTCCCCACTGTCTGGTCTTTGCTCACACAAGCAAGTGTTGCAGAAGGGCTCAGGCATCACTTGTCAGCCTCTCATACCTCGTATCTCCAAGGCAGTCTAGGCAGAAAGCTGACAACATCATTTTCCATGAGGCAAAGGCTGGCCTCTGCTTCTTGGCTGTCTCCTGGGACATTTACAGTTGTGCAGAGTTGTTGCCAAAGCACAGCAGAGCCGTGATGCCAGCTCCTCTCACTGCAAGCAGTATGCAACGCTTTATCATGGAAATCTCTAAAGGGAATTAAGCACAAATGGGATGTCAAACACTGCAGCAGGGATTACTCACCTGCTTAAAACTAGGCTGGCATTTACTTTCTTTGCTTAGTCAGCACCTAAGTCATTGCATTGCTATTAGTAATAGCTGGGTTTTGAAGTTTAATAATGCCTGTTAGCTCTATTAAACTTCTAGCAGTGCATTCCCACGGTGCAAGGCACTGGGAAGGAGCTGGGAATGCAAACTTATTCCTGGACTCAGTGAAGCTGTGTGCAATTGTGTCTTCCAGTGCTCTAGCACGTGTGCGGGGGGGTTCCAGCGGCGGGTCGTGGTGTGCCAGGATGAAAATGGATACACTGCAAATAACTGCGATGAGAAAAGCAAACCCATGGAGCAGAGATCGTGCGAATCTGGCCCCTGCCCTCAGTGGGCCTATGGCAACTGGGGAGAGGTGAGTGCACCATCCATCTGGGCTCCCTGCCCAGGGCAAGACTTTCATTAGCAGGTGGCTGAAAAATAGGAAAAGAGAGGGGTATTGTGGTGGCATTTATTAGAAGGATTGGAACTTGAAGGGCAGCCTCTGATAAATGAGTGAACCCAAGCAGTTGCTGGGCGGTGTTTTCATTTCCATTTGTCATGGGAAAACTTTCTTCCCAAGCAAAAGTAAGTTTTACAAAAATGAAGTTGTTTTTGTTTTTTTAAGTGAAGCCTAGTTTAACTGAAGGCTTTTTTTTTTTTTTTAATAAAAGCGCTGCTCCCTTTTGAAAATTAGTCTGAGATGAGCAATTGGAGATGTAAACCTCCATTATCACATTGAGTCGGGCAATATCATGGTGGAGCAGCATGAACAGCTTTAGGGGGAGAGAAGCTGAGGCAGCTGAAGGTCCATCTGAGGCTCATGAGAGGGATTTGGCTGGAGTGGGTTAGTTGGGAACAGAAACTACCATTGGTTTTTTGAGGTGCTAGTGCTTCAGGCAGCAAGTGAGCAGTATTTTTGCTGTCCCAGCGGTGATTGCTCTGTCCTCTGCTGACTTGCAGTGCACGAAGCCATGCGGAGCAGGGACAAGGACACGGCTGGTGGTGTGCCAGCGCCCTAATGGAGAAAGGTTTCCGGATCTGAGCTGTGAAATCCTTGACAAGCCACCAGACAGAGAGCAGTGCAATGTGCAGGACTGTCCTAGAGATGCTGCCTGGAGTGCTGGTCCTTGGAGCTCGGTACGACCATAAACTCTTTCTCTTTATGAACTATTTAGTAGATATCCCCTAACGACATTTAATTTGCTTCAAACCAAGGTGCTAATGTTTCATGTCTTAAAACTGCACTTACAGAAGATTATTTACAATATATTCATAATAACACCTGTTCAGGAAGGGCTTACATTAGGGGAACTCTGGTCCTTTAATTTAAAAGGCACTTTCTGCTAAGTAGCCACCTTTGTCCATTTTATTACACTGTGCAAGTGCTGTGCATTACAAATCTTGGTTCTGACTAAGTTTTTGCATATGGATTTACACCTGTAATTTAAGCAGTACATTTCCATTGAAGTTAAATTGTTCTGCTCTTTAATGGTAATACTGCACTGGGCACCTACTGGTTTAGCAGTGGTGTGTTCTCTGCCAAAGGCAAGAGAAGTGGGGAGAATGTGTTAAATGGCATCAATTTCCAGGCATGTATAAGTGTGTATAGATATGTGTGCATGTGGGCACATGCCCACACACAGACCTACATAGAAACGTGTGCATTCACACCTGTGCTCTATTTCTGTTCCTGTGTATATAATAAGACTGTGATGTACAGTGCAAGGCACCTGTAAGCTATTCTCGTGTATCTCTCTGCTTCTGGAGAGTGATTGTCTAGCTTGATCTCCAGCTGCTGCTCTATCACTAAGCCAGCAAATGATCAGCCAGGTTGAAGGCTTAAAACCCTGGCAGTTTCCCAATAGCAAAATAGTATTTGGAGCAGAGGTGTCTTACTTTGCTCCTTTGCTGCTGGAGGAGTCTGCTACAGAGATGATTTCATGAGGGCAGAGCAACCCCGAACCACAGGGTTGTGGTGCTATTTTGGGTGCCACACCTTTGTAATTCTTCCTGACCAGAGCAGCAACCTTTTCTGTGAACCTGCACCAAAGCAAGTGCCACCTGAGGTGTTTCTGGAGCCCTGGAAAACCACAGACCTGTCCATTTTGGAGTGGCCTTCAAACACCTTTGTGTATTTTGTTATAAAAGCATTTGAAGACAATTTTTAAAAAAAATCTGATTTAAAAGCACTTTATAGGAAAAGAAAAAAGAGGCCTGTTTTTTAATGTATTGTAATTCCTTAATTGTCATAGTTTGGAAAGTCATCTTGCCAAAACCTGCTCTCCTCCTGTGGGTGCTTTCAGTAACATGGATGCCTTCAGTAACACTCTTCAATATTTTTATCATACCTCAGTGAGTTCTGCAATAGCCATAAAACTGCTGAACTGGTGTGTATCCAGTGCTTCACCAGTACAAGAGACAGTGCTATGAAATATTTCATTTGAGGTGCTAATGTACCCCTTGTCCATCAACCTGGCTGGTGCTAAGGAAGAGCGAGGTGAGGTAAGCAGAGGTAGCGATGTGTGTGCTGGCTGCCCTGCAGGATTTGCCAGCTGGGAGGTGCTGCCAACTTTGTTTTACCTGTGCTGGACCATTTGCAAGAGCCAAAGGTTTGGACAGAGCTGTGTTTCATTCTGGTGTCACTCAGCTTCTTCGTGGCTGTTGAGGAGCAGGCGCAAGGCTGCACCTGCTTCTCAGTGTTGGAAACACAGGGTGCAGTCCTCTAGTCTGATGGTTTTCTTTTCACCCAGGAAAAGTTCCCTTGGCTCCACTCTGTTGTATTAGTCTCAGTGGGTTGTCCTTGCTCTCCTGGGAGCAGGTGGGACATCTGGCAGACAGGTGGAGGGCAGGGACACCCTGTCCTGCCTGCAGTGTCTCCTCCTGGCTGGCACAGGGTCACAGCCCTGGGGAAGGGGCTGCAGGGCCGAGCCCCCGTCATTGCCATGAACTGATTTGATTTTTCAGTCTCATTTACCAAGATGTCCTTGGGCTCTGACATAGGAGACCCAGAGCTGTTTGAAGACTGAGAAGTATCTGTGGGGTCCCCAGGGCTTCATTCCCTCCAGCAGAACACTCCACATGTATGTCTACCTCGTGCTACTACTGTAGGTAGTAACGGCCAAGTTTTTCTCCTTTAGTGTGGTATCACCTGGATTTGCTTTAGCTCTGTCGTCGGTTGCAAACATCATTCTGTAGCTGTACATACTTCATCTGTTGGGATGGAGTGTCACTACCATATTTTTTTGGTCACTTTTGAAACAAGAGTATAGTATTAGCTGAAACTTTTCAGCAGTATGGATTTATGTATTTATGTAAAAGTGTATTTATTTTTCCAATACTGTTATTTAATTTTATATAAATATTGCATACATTTATAATGTTTAATGTTAATGTTGAACAGTGAAAATTAAAGACAAGTAGAATGTAATCATAAATGAATTTGTATAATGATTTCTTGACTCTTTTGATAAATTCAGATCATATACTTAGTTTTGATGACTTTTGCTAAATTTTCTGAAACAGTTCTGCAATGTTCCATCTTTTATCTGGCTTTTCTTTTACTTGCTTTGTTCTCCAACAGAAATTGTCATTCTCAATGATTAAACAAACACAGTTAAAGGTGTATGAATTGCAAAGTTTGGTTAACTAATTTCTTGCAATCATGTGACTGGCTTAGCACTACTCAAGTTTCAGTAAAATTAGTACTATAAAATACGTACAAATTAAAGCAGAGGGAGTCTGAAGTACCCAGTCTGCAGTCCTCGGGCAAAATTCCACTGGGATTTTATACAGTAAACAAGTGATCTTTATCTGGCTGGTTAAATCCAGGTTTGGAAGAGATAATTAAATGGATAAACAGATTGTATGTGTAAATGATAATTTTACAACAAGAGACTGGTGAGATGTCTTGTAATTTTAATGTATGTTCAAAGAGGACTAAGAGGAGGTAACACTTTTATTCCCTTGCATATTTAAGAACATGTATTTACCCATTGCAGAATTGTACACCATGTGATAGACCTGACCTTCTTATTAAAACCATGCTTTAGAAAATGTGCACTGACTGTCACCAGAATACAGAGAGTGTTTTTTCTCCTCTGAATGCTTTATGGTATGAATGCAGATCTCCATACACACTCTCGAATCCTGAGAGGAAATCTTGCCATGTTCTCCAGAGTGAGGGAGATGTTCACGAGAATTACCCATCGCTTCACTTAAAACCCAAGGTTTGGTTTTAATAAATATACCCATATATATACCATATATATAAAATATATGCATAACCTCCCTTAAAGCACCTGTCTTGGAGCAGATTTGCTCCATGCAATAATCTCTGTTATTTTGAGTTTGCCTTAATATCCCACTGTATCCTGATACAATTTATGAATAATGCTGAATTAACTTGTTGTGGGCTTCTCATTCATTCTGAGTTAGGGAATGGTTACAGATAAGGTAAAAACAATTACATCTCACAGCAGCCTGCTTCAGTTGGGTGAGTCATTTGGGCTTCACTGCACAGAACAGTGATCATTTGACTTTGAACTCTGGAAAATGGGTGGGTGAAGTTTAGATTTATTTGGGGTTTGTTTGGTTTTTTTACCAAAAAAGTATTATAATTTTAAAAGTAATCTGCCTTGTCAGTCTTGGATATCTGAAGTTCAAGCTGCTGGTGCAGTGGTTGTGTAGCTCTCAGTGCTTCCCAGCTCTGTATCCTGTGGGCAGAGGTGCTGGTATCAGAGTCTTTGTGGGCCTTTTGCTCTAATGAAGAATCAGAAGCTTACTGTCAGGTAATTAGAACATTAACCAGCTAAGTTCCAAGCTCTCTTATTGTGGATGTGCATTCAGGTTTGGGCTAGGACAGCATTGGTTTCCCTTGGCAGGAAGCTGGTGGCATTGATGGCTTTGCAGGGCTCTTTGGCTGCACACAGGGACAGAGCAGCAAAGGAGCTCTGAACTGGGAAGTGGAAGAACTGCCTGGCCAACACCTGTGTCAGGCAGCTGGCACTCTGGAATTTTAATCCTAAAGTTGGTGTCAGTGGAAACTTTGGGTTATTTGTATTTAATTCTGTCAAAGCCCCAACATGTTGTTTGGAAAATGCCTTCCCCATGCAGCTGGCTGAAAATAGGCTGCTCAACAGCAATATTCTCTGTGTCGTTGTTCTGATAATGTTCATAGCAGGCAGGATGTCAGGTCATGCTAAGGCAAAAGTGATAGCCAGGGACAGATTTGGTTGCAAGTGTATATAACTCTGCTGTTCCCTTCTTCTCCTCTGCAGAAAATGAATTTGCTGTGACAGCAGCATTGCTGAACTGCTCTTGGGGTTTTGTTTGAAGAGTCTCAGCCTGTTGCTCCTCTGAGGCAGTGGTGATGGATGCTCATGCATCTCTCTCCTCACCTCAGTGCTCACAGCTGGTGGCTCCAAGGCAATCACAGGTGGGCAAAGCCAGTGGTACCCAGCTGCCCAGTGGAGTCACATCATTTATTTAATCTCTTTTTACCCTAAAATCTCTGATTTTTGTTTTCCTTTCCATTTTTATTTTTTGCCTATTATCACCATCTTTCATTGCTCCTTCTGATTCTACTTAAATAAGGAGAACTGTATAGGTATACTTTTGTAATCAGTTCTCTGTCTCCTCTTTGCTGGTGTTGATGCTCCATTAGCAGGAAAACAACCATGGAAGCCCATCAGCTACACCCTGCAGGTGAGGGACTGCCCTGGGGCACTGTGTGCTTAACACTGAGCCAGCACCTTAGTGACTCCTGGATCAACTCCTCACAGGACTGATTTCCTGCAACTTAAAGCTCAGCTGTTGCAATCCACTCCCCCTTGCAGACCCCCATTGGTCTTTACACCCCTCGTGACCTTTTAGTGTGATGGAGAAATAAAAGGACTGGTCAGCAATGTCCCTTCTGACTTCCCTAATCCAGTGACTAAATGCAGGGGAATGACAAGGGAAAGGAGCTGCAGAGGATCTCATCTGCTGTCCTTAAACAACCTCTCCTGTTGCCACTGCCAGGACACACAGGAGCTGGACCAGTGATTAGACTCACAAAGGTTATTTTCAGGCATCTTTTAAATCCTCTCATCCCTTTGCCCCCAGACAGTGCATCTTCTCCCCAAGTTCCTCAGTGCACTTTCCCACTCAGAGCAGTCTCTTTCCTCCCACAGTGCAGTGGCTGTTTGGCTGCATTTGGCATGCCTCTGTGGTTGCCTTTTTACACCTCCTCCCTTACACATTTTCTCAATGAAATAGTCATTTTCTAGGCCTAAACTCAAACAAGAAATGGTGAGGCTGCTGTTCAGCAATGGCTGGCTTCAGGCCTTGTGTTATGGGTGGCCCATCCCTGGCTGCAGATCTCCTGCACATCTGCACATGCCCACACAGGAGAAATAAAGCAATAAATAAAAGGGCAATTGCTGGGAATATGTGTCTCCCAAAGCACTGGCTCTGAGTCCAGGAATGCATTAGACTGCAAGGGACAAATTGAAGCAGTAACACACTTTCAGGGATGAGCTGTGAAATGCAGCATCTTCAGGCAGATCCCTGAGCTGGGTTTTGGGAGTCTGCCTGTGGTTTTGCCCATTTTCCAGAGTCACATTCTGTACTCCACACTGCAGTCATTTCTGTTGCTCAGATCCTAGGTATTTAGAAACAAGGTTGTATAACAATGAGGGACACTAAGCACAAAGAGATTTACTGTGCTTCTAACTTTTCCAGTGATTGATTTGTGCAGTTATTAAGAAAAAGATGGTGTAGTCAGTCCTGTTCCAAAGGCACTTAAAGCTCTATTCATATTTTAATTTTACTAGCACACAGGGGAGGTGAGTGATCCAACAGCATGGATGAAAATCTGTCTGATGCCCAAGACCATATACAGGTTGACAATATTTGTCCCCAGTGCATTAAACTAAGATTCTTCTTTATAAAATGGGGGAGCAAGCAGCAGCCCAGTGCTCCTACAACCCCCCAGTGTGAAACAGGGCTGACATTTCTTGGAGAGCTCTTTACTTTGTGTTTTACTCCATCCAACACAGAGAAATCCTATTCTGGAATTGAATATCTAAATGGCATGGTAGTACCACTGTTCACTAGAAATATGAAGTGTCAGTTAGCTGAGGCACCTTGCTGCTTCAATTGGTACTCTCCTAGAAGTGCCACAGCATGGAAAAGAGGTTTCATCAGTCCCTTCCACATCCCACTGTATTGGTGTCCTTAGATAGCTCACACATCTCCTCCTAATTTGAGGAATTGCCATCTACTGCCACCCTCCCTGGAGAAACCTGCAGTGGTTCTATGGGGCTTTTCTTTGTTGTTCAAGGTAAATAGTGTGGAGCAGGGAAGGGACACAGCTTTTAGGAGAGCTCTGTGTGCTCACAGCCCTGCTAATTTCTGTGCCTGGTAAAGTCTTTTGTGGTGTAACAACAGGGCAGGGAAAAGAGGGGGAGAAGGTGCTGCTTACTGGGTGGATGCTGCAGAAGAAGAGATGCATGGCTTCTCCTGCTGCAGTTACCTCTTTCTTGTCATATATCTTGTGAGGTTTCCCAGCTTGGGGAAATTATTGTATTGACTTTGGCACTTGGGCTTTAAATCTTGCAGGAGTTAAAGAACCCAGGAGCATCCTTTCCTCTGGGCAATTTATGCTGGAGCAGTGGGCTCCAGACACACCAGCTCTTACTTCCTCTGCAGCAGCACATCAAATTGGGCCCTTTTCTCTGAGAAATTTTCCTCTTTTTTTCTTTTTTTTTTTTTTTAATGTGTTATAAGACATCATCTGAGGCCACTCAAAGTTCCCTCTTGCCTATGCCTGCTCCTCTTCAGACTGGGGGCTGTCCTCCAGCTCTAAGAGGGCTCCTCAGAACACTTCCACATGGGCTCTGGACAGTGCTCACAAACACATTCAGACTATAGATTCCAAAATCCCTGATGTTCGTGCCTTTTTTTTCAATCACCCCATTTATCTGAGGAGTCAATTTGGATTAAACATTTCTAAAGCCTCTTTCAAAAGTGCAGTGCTTTGATGTGTTTTGTTCAGGTCTCTGGTCCATTTGCCCTCCCTTAAATGTAGAGACCCCTCTTCCCTTTTAAATCAAGAATCCCATGTACTTTTTGGCCATGCACCAGCTAAAATTACCATGACCATAAACACTGAGCACCTTCGTTTGTGAGGAAAGGAAGGCCAGGCTGGGTGACTCCTGCCCTGCATGTATCCCCACCCAATTCTAGGGATTTCTCATCATGCCAATGCAGATGGGCCCAAGACTGTGCTAAAACGCATCAGTGGGAGAAACAGGGCTTCAGAGCAGCAATAAATATTTCCTAAACATCTCCTAAAGTGCTGGAGCCTTGCTTTCAGTCTGTCTCACTGAAGCCAAGGGACTTACCTGCTGAAATACCTTGCTGTTGTGAAGCTGATTTGGTTTGGATGCCACAGAGCCCCTGTTGCTGAACAGCTCACAAAGGTTCCAGCATTTTAAGATTCCTGGTAAAGGTTCAGCTGGTGAGGAAGGATCCAGGCTTTCCCTGGTGATGTGTCTGTTGATGTCCTTTGTGCTCAAGAGACTTCAGAGGTACAGAAGTCACAGGGATATGGTTTCAGTATCTGACAGCAGCAGTGTTAGTGGTAGGAAAAGGTGATACAGACTAATAGGCTACCTGTGAAAGGTAGCTGTGAGGGTACATTGTTGGGTTTGCTTGTAGTTGGAGGAGTTTGCTGGCATCCGGGATCATAGCCCTCTTGGAAAATGGGTGTAAAGCATTGGAGGGCTCTGTTGCTTTTCTGCTTTGTTTCATCCAACACATTTTGTCTCAGATTGCTGCAAAGGATGAACCAGAGCTTACTTACAGCTGCTGACTTTCTATAAAATCCTTAATGTGGGGCAGTCTAAATCTACAAGGATTGATTTTAATTTCCTCCAAAAAGTTGCTCCTGGCAGAATCTGATAAAGCCATTTTTAGTCTAATCCTTCCCAGCCCTGCCCTTGCTGAGCTATCATTCTATCTTTGGGAATTCATTGGGTGATCACCACAGCTTGCATTCATTGTCTTAAATACCTCCCAAATCGTTGTCGGCTGATGCACGGTGGGTCTGAGAAGTGGTCTGACAGCATTTTCTGCAACTTTTCACTTCTGGGGGAGAGTGTTCCCGGGTTCTTGCTTGGGATGTGCCCTTCTTGACTGCTCTGTGGTGCCTTTTTCTTGCTAAGATTTGTTCATTTGTGCCCAGGGCTCTTGAGTCTTCTTGGTGCTGGACTGACCCTGTTCCCAGAAATTCATCAGAAATTTTGTACAAATTTTTTAAGAGATTTTGAACACATTCTGGTTTGTGGGGGTTTTTTTTGGGTTTTTTTTTTGGTTTTTTTGTTTGTTTGGTTGGTTTTTTTGTTTTTTGGGGTTTTTTTTTTTTTGTTTTTTTTTGGAGGGGGGTTTTGTGGTTTTTTTTCTGGTTTTGTTTTGTTTTGGGTTTTTTTTCTGGGTTTTTTTTTCCTCTGCCAGCCCTATGCATCAATAGCATGCAGCCTTTCTGTTTTGGGGAGGTCTTAATGAAGATGTACCCTCATCTCTCAAACGATGAGATCAGGAAATGCAGAAAGGCTTATTTTAAAGCAATTTGCACACACTTGTAAAACAGAATTATCATCTCCTAAGCTCTGAAATATAAAACAAATTTTTTTGTGGAAACAAAAACACAAGCAGAGTAGAGCAAGGCATTGCAGATGTTTAGCATCGTGTTCTGACCTTTATGAAAACAGTTGATATAGAAATATTTCTGCCGTATTTATTTAAACCTTTTTCCTTGCATTTATTTTAACTAGGCAGTATATTTATTTGAAAATATCAGCAGCATGCCAATCTCCAGTTCTTGGCACGTTAACAACACTAATCATGCAATAAACATAAAGCCCTTAAATCTGTGCTAAGTGCTTTGATCCTAATGCTCTTAGGAAAATTCTTTTGTTATTGTTCTCCGTGTAAAGTGCCAGGTGCAACTGTGGTGGGTTTAGGAGATAATAAAGATAATAACAAGGGGAAGGTTTGCTAGAGTTTTAGAGTGATGGCTGTAGCTGATTTTTCAAAATACTGTTTCTCTATTATTATATGCGCTGCAAACTTTGGTGTTTTTTTTTACAGAAACTTAACAATTTGTTGTTTTCACACCCTCCTTCATGCCTGGCTGTCCTCCCAGGTTCATCCAGGGGTGCTGTTTGCTGTTGTGCCTCAATCACAGGCTGTAAACAGCCTTTCAGGGCAGCGTTTTCCCACACTTAAGTGGAGGCAGAGGCAACTTGACCACAGGCATGCCCAAGTGCATGTGATCCTTGACTCTAGGAAGCTGATAAGTGAAAAAATTCCATACAGTACCTGGCTACACATTCAGGGCTGGCGCAGAGGTGCTTAAAACCGGTAGAGGCTTTTCTGTGGACTCAGAAAACCTTGGATAAGGTGAGGCTGTTATTCCAGAGAGCCACCATCTGCCCCCAGTACTTGGAAGCATTTTCTATGGGGGGTGTGGGAAAGAAATTCAAGAAAAAGAGGAATGTGAAGACAGTGATTTTGCCAAATGTTTTGAGGAAGGCAAGGTCAAAGCTTACCTCATTGTGGTACTGTTATTGGTAGGTACCATAAGCAGGCAGCATTTGCAGCCACGAAGAGTCCTGTTAATGAAATGCAAAGTTTATCCAGGGTCCAAAATAAATGATGAGGCTGATGGTGGTAGTTGGGTGTAGCACTTCCTGGACTCACATGGCGTTGAGATGCAGCCCACTATTAAATTCTGCTTTGCATGTGGCTCACATATGCTTAAAATCTATGTGCCAGATAAAAGTTGAATACCTGAGATTACTTAGATGGCAGTTATTAAGTGGACTCTTTGCAAAGGAATTTTCAGTCTCTGATACTTGGTTAAATTAGATTATTCAACCTTTCTTTTCTGTCAGTGCAAATGAGATCATAACTCAAATGTGCATGAAAGCAAACGGGTGGTTTAGATCTGAAAATATACAGCTGCCTAAATATGATTTATATTAAAGGCAGACATAGAAATGATTCATTCCAGCGTCTTGGGAATTACATTTAAGTATTTAAAAAATTAACCAAATTATGCTTTAACCTCTGAGTGCACCGAGGTTTGCACGCAGACTCGTTTGATCATGGGATCACAAGATAAATGTCAGAATCAGGCTCCATGCCAAAGTGAAGCATTTTGTTGACAGGGAGTAATAATTTTGAAATAACTAGGACCAAATTGTTCATGAGATCCTGTATTTATCAACCAGCTTCAGGTCCCCAGAAAGGTGCTTGCATTGTTACACAGTGTGGTTAGTCTTGCTCTAGTTTAAGTAGTGGGATCCCGTGTATTTTTTAAATTAAGGATGCTCTGGGCTGTATCAGCTCAGGATGTGGGACATGAGAGTCATGATCAATGCTGTAAATTTACTCTTTAACTTTGGCTGTCACAGCAAAGTGGCATAACCTGCATGAAGAATGTTTACCAAGGAGCACTTGAATTTTTGTTTAAGCATCAGTGTTGGTGTTTAATCCAAAGACAGTAAGTGGATGAAAATACTAGAAGTTTAGAACTGGGTTTTTTAGGATGTGACATTTCTGTCTTGCTGCTGACTTTCGTTGCCTGGGGAGAGAAGTAGAGAGAATGACAAAAATAACTTCTGATGAAATTTGAAGGCTTATAAAAATAGGGTAACATTAGCTTGATGTTTCTTCTGTTGATGCTAAAGAAAAGAAGTGAAGTTTATGGATCTGGGTAACTTGTGGAAGTTTTATTTTATTGCAAGGGACAGCATTTCTTCTGTTTTTCAGTGCAAGTCTGGATGTTGCTTGTTGGGTTTTTTGGCCTATCTTCAAATTTGATCTGAGCTCAGGAAAACTCAGAGGCAGCTATCCCTGCTCAGCCTCTCAGAGGAGCATCATTAATGGCTCTTAAAGCTGTTGATTAACGGGACCTCAGTGATCTTTTGTTGTTAACTCTGTAACACTGTAAGGAAAACAACCTTTTTCAGGGAATCATTTATACAAACTTTTAAGCATCAATGTCTGGTTTTAGGAGGTACATCCATTTCTCTCCACATTGGTCTGAACTTTTCCATTTAGAAACTGCTCTCTGGCTGGTTCTTTGTGGGCTGAATGAGCCATAAGTAGGGCTGTAATACAAAATATTCACAGGTGTCAATGTATATGCCAATTCCTATTCTAGTGGATCTTCCAGAGCTGCTATAAATATAATTTTTTAAGGTTATTTATAGGCTGGGAAGAGGTTAATCTGTAATATATTTCTTGGGAAATATACTGATGGAGTGACTCCAAAATGAAGGTCGAAGCCTCATTTCTGCATGTTTTCTCCATTCTGAAAAGAAAGCAGAACATTTTATATGGAGAGATGGTTAAAACAGTGGGTTTGCCCTGAAGGATTAAACCAGTATGCTTATGGGGTAACATGTAATGAAGAAATGGAAGCTGAGTCTCTGGGTGCATCATGCTGAGTAAGAGGCTTGTTCTACATGAAACTGTCATATTAAATTCGTGTCGTGATTCCAGACCCCTTTGATTCCTAAATCTTTGGAGAAGACTAATCTGAAATCAAAGTGAAGTTGCTTGGGGTTTGCATGCCAGAAGTGGTCACATTTGAAAAAGTTCAGTGAACCTGCAGAGGGAGGTTGAAATTAGTTGCTTCACTACAAAGCTTGCAGCTAACATACCTGCTGGTTTGCTTTTTGCTTTGATTCTCCAGGCTCTGCCTTCTTGCCACCTTCTGAGTTGTTTTCAAAATGCATAAATCTTAAGGATGAACATGTCCTGGTTTCAGTCTGTTTAGTGAAGAAAAAAAGAAAAGTCAGACTACACTGATAAAACAAACACGAGCTTTTGTACCAAGGACAAGGAAATGCTGCACTTTTCTGCCTTGTCCTTTGTGCAGTTATTTCCCTCTGTGAAGGTGCAGAGCACACTTTACCCTCCTGATTTACCAATATTTGACATCCCTTTGTACCAAGGTAAAGGGAAATGGTTCGTTTCAAGTTCTTCTAAGTAGATACTGAGGGCTCCTGCCTTGATCCCTGTAAGATGACTCTGCTCCTTTGAAACGACTGGAGCAATGCCAGGAATCCAGGCTGTTATCCCTGCTGAATGTCAGCTGTTTTCTCTATTTTGATACTGGCATTTTTTAGGGCTTTGACCAAGAATATCACACGATATTAAGTGTCTGCACTCCCCTCAAGCTTTGTGTAGCCTGCTGGGGACCTGGGGAGGTGCTTTTTGGTCAAGCTACAAGAAAATGCCCTGGCTAGCCATGGCCCCTGTATGAGTATGAAAGCTGATCTGTTACTACTTTATATTTACAGTGTTCTGTCTCCTGTGGAAGGGGCCAAAAGCACCGCAGTGTGTACTGTTTGACAAAGGAAGGGAGGCATGTAGAAGAAGAGAATTGTAAACACCTTGCTAAGCCCAACGTGCAAAAGAAATGCAGAGGGGGCAGATGTCCGAAGTGGAAAGCAGGAGATTGGGGCCAGGTGAGACATGTTGTGTACCCTTTTGCACCTTTTGGTATTCTTCCTCCATCAAATTGGTTAGAGCCTGGTTTTCCAATCACTTCTGTCCTCATGAATTATTCAGGGATAAAGGTTTTGGGCCAGATCCTGGTGTCCACTGCAGCTTCATGGACAGCAGTGGAGCAGCAGAGATTTGTACCAGCTGAAAACTAGGCAGCTTGCTTTTAGTGTCTATCTGAAAGCAAATTCCTTGTTGCATATTTTAGGGTTTTGCTAGAAACATCGTTAGTATATAATATTAAAGAGAATCTACTATTTATTTATGTTTTTAATATAATTGAAATATCATAACTCAAATAAAATCTTCCTTATTTTTGAGAAATAAACTCATTGTTTGATTTTCCCTTGTTAAAAAGTCAGACAGCAATGCATAGAGCAGAGGCTGCTGGAAATGAAAAAGTATTTTGAGTTATTAAACTTCTTGCTTGCTGAAAGCATACCTTGAATCCTTGTTTTCCTGAAAATAATGTCTTTGTCATCACCTTGAATCTGCCACATCACATTTTTAACTCTGAACCTTGCTTTTCCCTCTGCCTCATTTGTGTGCTAATCAGAGGAATAATTGAAAATCCCAGACTAAATGAACTGTTAACTTGTAAAACATCGTGTTCCCTTGCATTCTGTCTTCCAAATGTAGCTACAAAACACCCATTCTTGCTGCATTCAAGTTCCCTGAAAGACAAACTATTCACATTGCTACAGGCACACATGCAAATGTTAGGACTAGGACAGCATGCTGTTGATTAATGTCCACTAATAAAAAGGGCAATAAACCCATTAATGATCTATGATTGTTTTCAGACTTGTATTAGTTTTTTTTTTTTTTAATCCTTACCTTTGGATTGACAGGATAGGAGTATTTGCCATTATGTGGGTGAGGGACTAAGTGCTCGTTCACCATGGAGGTTCAGTTACTGAGGTCTGGGCTCTTTACCTGAGGATTGGAGCACCCAGCCTGTGAAATCCACAGTACTGCTCCCATACTGGAAATTAAGTCAATATTATTACCTTTATTACCTTCAGGACTGAAACCTCAGTTTTATACAGGAGCCAGAGACTAAAATGAAATGCAAGGCCATTAGACAGTCTTGTGGTATCCAATTTGCACGTTATTTAATGACTATTCCTGAAAGCAGTTTTTACTAATAATTGTAAACATAATAATGTAATGGTCTGTCAATTGCATTAAAATACGCTAATACTAATTGATAAACATAAGTGGTTTAAAATTCCCAGCTTTCCACTGCATCATGGATATTAATTTTATGCAACTAGGGAAAGAAACCCAAGTTAATAGGAGGATGAGGTGATTTATGGTCTAAGGTGATCTCTCATGACCAGGCAATTAAGGAATATTTGTATGCTAATGATAAGGCTAAGAACAGGCTTTTCCAGGAGTAGCTCCTCAGCCCAGGTTCCTGAAGCAGGTTGTGCTCAGCCAGCCAGCATCTTGCTTGGGGAAAAAATAAAGGGGTGGAAACACTTATGCTACAATGTCAAACTGGGCTTTTTTAAAGTCCTGTCAGATGCTGTGACATGGATCTCTGAGACTCACTGCTGCTGGCAGCATTTTTTTTGCCTGTGACAGATGAAGAGTTGGGGCTGTCACAGGTTGGGAGTGCTGGTTCTGGTTCCCTTGTAAGGGGGGTCAGAGATCTAATGCCGTGGAGCCAAGCTGGATTTAGGTGCTGAACCTCTCATAAAGAGCATGAAACATACACGAGTTTGGTGCTCTGAATACACAGTAGATCAGGGCATAAATTGGGCATGAAAACTCCACGTGACTTTCCCTATCTCCAGTGCCATTGTGGCAAATAGGAACCATGATCAGTTCCCACTTAGATATTATCCATAAAAACCCCTAACTTTCTGAAGGTCTAATTGTCTCAGAAAGTTAATCCCAAAGCTGAGCTGCTGTGCTTTTTCTGCTGAATAAACCTGCAAAAATCTCCGTGAGAAATAAGGCAGTATTTTCCCATAAAAGTGGATCCTTATATATGCACAGAGCCCATTGCACATACCTTTAGGTGTTGGGAGTTTTTGCCTTCTGAAAAAGGAATTACTGAGAAAGTGAAGATCAAAAAATACCAGAATGGTTAAAAATCAGTCTCAGTTGGACACTGGCTGTGCTGGTGCTCCAATCTTAGGTTTTTTTCTCTTTGGATGTTTTGTATTCAGAGGGTGGTTAGTTCTTTTCTGCGTTGTTAAGAACCCACTTCCATGGAGCAAAGCATTTTTTGATATATCTCTAAAAAGGCTTTTTCTCCAGTCTTAAGTGTGTTTATGTCTGCAATGAAATATCAGATTCAATGTGTTTGTTTCTCCTAAGTAGTGTCAATTATGGCCATTTACCTTTCATTTAACAAAAACGCCAATATTTATTTTGCTCTCTGGTATTTGCATACTTCAGCTACAGGCTGAAATCCAGCCCTATATAAAAACACAGGCAGAGCATCAGGTGGAGTTTCTGGCACAGTCCAGGGACCATCCTCTTCCCAAACCCAGGTGTCACACACACACTGCAGCCCCCCATGAAAAAGCCATGGTGTCACTTGTGCTCTTTTATCCATACCTGGGCTTTTTATGTTGGTGATAAATGCAACTCAAAAGATATCTTAGAGCATGGTAGGCATCCTGGTGTATATTCTCCAAGTTTGTGCCTTTATTCAGTTTAAGAGTCCCCTCTGGAATGTGTAGGACAAAGACCACTGTTAATCCCAGGGAAGCAGCAGCATATGGGAAGCATTTGCATCACTAGTGACAGAAATCCCACTGCTGCTTTCAAAAGCTACACAAAAATGCTCCCACCCTCCTACGAATATCTGAAGCCAGACAAATAGTCACAGTCAGCTTTTCTCTCATTTTCTTGGCTTTATGGGGCATTTGGATAGTAAAGCAAAGAACATTATGGAGGAATACGGAAAAGGGAATTGCTTCCCCATTAGACACCACTTAATTCTCTGCCTTAAGAAGGCTCATTTTAGTGGGCATTGCAATAACAGGCTGTGAACTTATTTTCTTAGTTCCTGATATATTAATAAGTAATATTAGTGGTTATAAATGACTAACATTAGTTGTTAATTCAAGCTGTGGTTTTAATACATACCTTTATTTTTTATGCACTTTCTTCTACAAATGCAAATTCTCTTTACTCCAAATCTGTATAGTATACTTTAAGGTCTAGCCAGGAGGAATCTGTTCCAAGGGAATATTAAGTACTGCTAAACATGTTAGTGTGCAGTCACAACACTAAGAAATGTTGCGTGAAAGAAAAAATAAGCTGTTAATAATATTGCAGTATAGATAATAATTTAAAGATGTCTGAGAAAAAGAAAAATTCAAGCATTTGTTGCTGTGCCTTGAAGTTGGGAGAAATGTGTCCACAGTGTAATGAAGGGAATCTGAAATGCAGTTAATTTCAAAAAGACATTTGTTTACAAAACTAACTGTATTCCCTGCCTTGGTGCATGTGCATGTTTAGATGCATGCTGAAAGAAATCCCAGCTGTATCACACCTTTCCCTCTCTGCAGCTACACACTTTCTTCTATAGAATCCAAGTTTGCTTTTCATTAAAGCCCACTCTGTTTGTGGCATTTGATGTATTTTGAACTATTACTTTTTTGAACCAGTGCCTGAGAAGCAATAGTCAGAGCAATACTCAGAGCCTGGCCGCCTCTGGCATGTCGGGGTGGTTTAGCAGTGCCACTATTTTGCAATAAAAACAGATTTTTCAATAAAAATCCTGTCCAGGAAGTCCTGACCCCACTGAAGCCAACGGCAAATATTCACACTGGCTTCAGATTCCCAGTGCTCCCTTGCGCAATGAAAAACCTCACTTGGAGGTTGGATAGAGCATCGCTATCGATGCCGTGGAGCCCAGAGCAGAGACTGAACCCCCTGAACTTACCATGGTGGCTGTGATGGGGAGCTCCACTCACCTTCTGTCCCTTCCTGCAGTGCTCCGTGTCCTGCGGCCGGGGCGTCCAGCGCCGCTCCGTGCAGTGCCACAGCGGCACCCCGAAGGCAGCCGAGGAGGCCGAGTGTGACCCGGCCAGCCGGCCACCTCCGCAGCGGGACTGTCACCTCCCCGCGTGCCCCACGCACCGCTGGGCAGCCGGAGAATGGCAGGCGGTAAGCAGGGACCCCCCTTCCCCGGCCCGGGGGTCACGGCTCCTGTGCTCTCAGGCGTGGCATGATGCTGGATGCCGAGGCCAGGGAGCGCTGCCGGAGGGTCGCGGTGTTTGGGTTGCAACCTGGGGTTGCAAAACAAAAAAAAAAGAAGAGGCAGAGGGAAGGCTCATGCATGCTGGCTGAAAGGGGAAGAAATGCCTCTGTAGGGTTAATTTATTGCTTCGTGCTGCCTTGTGTTTGGCTGGGACCTATGCAAATACTGAGCAGGTCTTGGGTAGGGCGGATTTGGGTCTCTTCCAGGAGACAGAGCCCTGCTGCGCTGCTCCAGCCTGAGCCCCATGCCTGGAGAAGTTAGGGAGCAGTGGTAATCCCCTCTTTCCTGCCCCATTACCCCAGCTCCATCTGACATCCCTATCCTTTCACTGAGCTCCAGGTTCTTTGCTCTTTTATCAAGTCACGGACAGTGCCAAGATCAAGTCTTCTGTGGGAGATGATGCTTTTCTGTGTGACCAGGATCAGTTCCCATCAAAAACAACTACTGAGACTGAAACTGGAGATAAAGCTGCTGCTCCAGTGGTTTAGGGAGTGACTCCAACTCTCCTGCTGTGTGGGCAATAAGTGGCCTCAAGGTTGGTGGGTGGTAGGAGGACGAGGGGACTCTGAGCCGGAGAAGCCCTCCCATGCACTGCCAAGAGTGTGCTGTGTCAGCCTTCAAATGCACTGAAGTTTTTGGCAGAGGCAGTTCAGACCAGACAGCAAAATTATTCTTTTCATTCTGTTTTTTTTTTCCATTTTTAGCCCCTGCATGTGGTACCTCAGCCTGATGGGAACAGGACACACAAGTTTATCTTGATTTCCCCAATCTCAGCAGTGCTGGGAAATTGGGTTTATAATCCTGTGTAACCCAGCCACGGGTGCAGGAGGTCAGAGGGGGCTGTGCCCTTTCCCAGCTGCTTCCCAGTACACAGGGAAGTGTGATGGGAAGCAGCAGGAGGCAAAGCTAGGCTGGTCACACTGTGATACCAGATGGAAACATCCTAGCCAGAAAAGGAAATGTAGGAACAGCTGAGGGGGCTCCAGCAGCTTCCTTGCAGTTTTAGTTTTAGTTTTACAGAGCCCATTAAGTTCTTCAGCTAATAAATTTAAAGGCAGCAAAGAGGTCACCAAACAGCATGTAGTGCTAGTCCTTACCTAGTGGTGTAATCAGCCCTGGAAAGAAACAGCTCCTGCCCCATCCTTTCATAGGGTCTTAGAATCATTAAGTTAGAAAAGACCTCCAAAATCATCAAGTCCAACTTTCAACCAAGTTTTGCCCTCTCTCCTTTATTTTTGCAACTTCCTAAAACAGTTTGGAGAGGTGCCTGCCCCCACCCTTCTGAGCCCTTGATGGGACATAAATACTGATGTTTTCTGAAGTTTTCCAGGGCTCCTCACTGCACTGGGCAAATTTTGAACATACAATGGAGATTTGTTTTTTCTCCAAGGGAGCTTTACTAAGAGGATGGACTGGAGGTTTCCTCACCCTCATAAGTAACGATGAACAGGAAAATGCAGGAGCTGCCCAATGTGAGCTTGGCCCTTTGGCTGATTCCAAGCATTTTTTTCAAGCACTTCTTATTTTGTTCTGGTGTACACAGTGAAAAAAAGGAATAGCATCTCCACCCCAGCCATAGGAAATGTCCATGAGGCAGCACAGATTTCACTGGTATTCTCTGAGCAGGGAGCAGCAATGAACATGGAAGGCAGGATATAAATAACATCTCAGTGCTGTCTTGTTCTTGATTTCTTATCTTTAAAGGGAATCTCTCAAGAGGGTTTGGGGGGTTTTAATTGTTCCTTTTTTTTTGTTGTTGTTGTTTAGAAAAAGTGTTGGTCTTGACAATGAGAAGGAATATGAAACTTACTGGAAACCATTTACTGCTCTGTTGGTGTATCACCATTAATCACCTGTTCTCAGTGCCCTCACCAGGGAGAAGAAAGTCAATAGAAAGAGCCTTGCTAATGTCAAAATAAAACTCAGACTAGAGTCACAAAGAAAAAGGAAAAATTGGGAAAAAGAAGGGGTTTTTTTCTTTAATATGAGCCTCTGTGGAAGGACAATGCTTCCTCTCTGGAAGCTGCCATGCAACTCCTGAATCTTTGACATTTGCCTTTTGGGGGGAAATTGTGCCATCCTTGCCTGATTTGAATTGCAGAGTTACCCAAGGCATGTTTCAAGCGTTCATGCATGGGGGGTACATTTCATCTCTGTGTCAGATTGTTATTTTAAAAAAAGAAGAAAACAATCAATGCTTTTGCAAAGCAATGCCTTTGGGGTTATTTTAATTATTATTATTGCTTTTCTAAAGCAGTTTCAGAACTGCTTGAAATGATCCTTAATTTGAACTGCCAGGAAAATAGTTCAGAATTTGGGAAATGAGGCAAAAGAGACAAATATTGTCAAATGCCTGACCTGTTTTCAGATTTTACTATCAATAGCTGTTATAGCCTGACCTCACTGTTTTGTGTGAGATTTAAATCAGTCTTGAACATGATATTTCATGCAAAATCTGTCACTGCATTAAAACAAAAAGTAGCCTTTCCATGCTAGTTGAACTATCTGCTTTCTACATGAATAATGTTTTATAACTGGGGTGGCTGATTGGAACCTCTGCAGTGTTTCTTTTTTACTTAGTTCATGATGGTTTCACTGTCTTTGAGCCTCATTTAATATTTCAGTGGGATTATTTCAATTGCCAGTTACCCTTAAAAATACAAATAACCAAACTTTCAATATCTGATGATGACAGAATGCACAGAGCTGGCTCAGGTTTATTTGGCCACACAACTGTTATTTGCAGACAAACCCAAATCAGGCTGGCCTGTGCTTGGGAGTGTCAGTCTTTCATCAGCAAGTAATGATTTTAAACAAGGATGGGCTTTTGATGTGATAACTCTTCACTGCCAGTGTTAGAAGATGCCTTGATGGCATAGCCATGGTTCACCCTCTTAAAGTGAAGCATGAGCCAGTGTACTTTGCAAATTTAGTCTGAAATATACATTAAGGAGATAAGACAAAATCAGGCTTGGTTCTTCCCACTCCTTTCAAGGTGCCTCCTTTGGCTGTGAGGGACCATGGAACAATTCACCCTGTATTGCTGACCCATTGCTGGGCTGGAAAATGCCAAAGAAGAGAAGAGGGCAGCTTTGAGCATCCTGTGAGCCCACTCCCACTGAGCAGGAAGGTCAGGGTTCAGGCTGCCCCAAAAGCTGTCAGGGAAGCTCCCTGATGATGGAGGTGTCGTGGTGCCATATTCACACACAATGACCCCCTTTCAGTTTTTACTTATGTAATATTAAAATAATAATAGGGAGATAATCAGAGATGGGCAAATATAGCTCACTTTGTTTGCTTTCTGGGGAAGTCACACTCCAGCAAATTCCTCCAACCCCTGTAGGATTGCCATGTTTCAGCACAGACCTAGAATGAGCTTCCACTCCAAGAACTCAAAGCAAGAGAGTAAATAAGGTTGAAAGCACACAAAGCCCTTGGGGTCTTCTGGCAGACTGCAGATTTTGCAATGTTGACTGTTGCCTAAGAGCTCCTAAGTTATTCCTTTGGAATAAATGCTGCTTTGTGGAGCTGCCTCTCCTTCCCCATCCCTTTCCACTTTGCCCCAGTTTTAAATATTTACACCCAACATGATGCTGTGCTCACTGCTGCTCTCCTGGTTTGCTGCTGCTGCCACAGACTGATCTGATTTTTCAATATTCTCAAATAATTTACAATCCTGGTTCTGACAGCCAATTACAGTAACAGTGCCATGACAGTGCCTGCATTTTGCCATTAGCTGAACCCACTAATATCTTCCTAATTGTTGGCCAGCCAGGAGAGCAAGAGCTGCTTCAGGGAGGCTGGAAATGATGTTTGGAGAGTAAGACTCTAACTAGATTAAACTGGCACAGTGTTCCAAGCCTAGGTAACTTCAAGCAGTGTTTCTGTACAGATAGGAATGGTCTGATTGGATGTTTTATCCTTTTCCTCAAGGGGAAGACATTTCCTATGTTCTATAAAATGATTATTTTCATGCATTTTTCTCCTCGTTAATCCAGTTAGTTGAAAGTATTAAAAGTCCATTACAGGCAATAACTAAAAGAAAATAGGGTTTTATCTAGACAGCTGCTCTTACACTGATTTATTTTGTTTTATGTGTTTTTCTAAGATGCTCTCCAAGGACAGCCTCACTCCTAGGAACACAGCCTCACAGCCAGGCTCGTTTTTTCATGACAAGCAGAGAAAGAACTGAGTCCTTGAAATCTCCTGAAGGACCTGGGGAGCAGTTGTACTTGTCTGGCATGAGTTGCTCTTAATATCAGGCAGGGCAGTGTTTAAAAGAGAATAAAGCTGCAGGGCTGCCTCCACTGCAGTGGTTGTAGAGTTGTGTTTGAGGCTAGGCTAGGAGAAGCTCTGATCAACCTGCTCTAGTAGAAGGTGTCCCTGCCAATGGCAGGGGGTTGGAATGAGAAGATTTCTAAGGTCTTTTTCACCCAGACTGCTCTATGATGATTCTATGATTCTGTGTGCCCCATGCCAAAGCAGAGAGCTGGGGCAGGAGCTCCCCCCACACCAGCCACAGCCAGAGGTGCAGCAGTGTGATTTTTGCAAGGGGAATGGTTGAGCTGTCATTCTCCAAAGAGCTGTATTCACTAGGGGCTGAAATAACAGGGCTTGGCCCTTTCTTCTCCCCTTTCCCTATCTCCTGGCCCAGCATGCCCAATCCTGCATCTTTTGATCCTACCACAGCAGGACCCCACATCTGCCCAATCCCAATACCTGCTACCTTGGTTTCTCCTCTCTCCTGGGATGTGTGTTAGTACCTCCAGAGGTCAGGAGCAGTTTGTCACTGGCAGCAGCACGTGGCACAGCAGGGTCCTGGTGGAAAATTTTCCCCCAGGTGATACCAGTGACAGCTTACAGGGGTTGCTGGGAGGAAGGCTCGCTCTGGATGTGGGTTCATTCCCCGGAGTCCCTCAGGGTTGCCTGAGCTGTTGTTTCTTGCACACAGTGCACCAAGACGTGCGGGGAGGCGTCCCGGTTCCGCGAGGTGTTCTGTGTGGATGAGAACAAGCAGCTGCAGAACAGCGGCTACTGCGAGGCCAGCAAACGCCCGCCCGAGGTGGAGAGCTGCGGGCTGCCCCCCTGCGAGTACATCTGGATCACAGGAGAGTGGTCAGAGGTGAGTCCCCCATGGCCTGCACCAGGCCATGCTCTCCTCCTCTCAACACTGCCCTTGCTGAGGTATTGCAACCCCAATCAGCAGTGGCAAGGCAGCGCTGTTTTAATTATTTTTTTAATTATTATTTTTTGGTTTATTTCAGTGTGCAATCTCCCTGTTGGATAGAAAGGAGCGGTGCTGTGGGAGACACCCAGGATATTAAAGACTAAAAGCAGCCTGCTCAGGGTCCTAGCTAATATTATCTGGAGGCAATTTTCTTCCAAAGCACAGTGCATTCAGCAGGCACCCTCTTTGGTTTTCTGCTGGTTAATTTCATTTATTTAATTAATTGGTTTTATTCCCATCCGCTCCCTGGGGGCTCTGGGGTTGTGAGTTGTGTAAGGGTCCAGATGTGCATCATGGGGGAGAGGCAAGCCTGGAGGTGACCATGGGGGCACATCCTTCCTCAGTGCTGTCTTTGCAGGGGCAAGGACCCGGAGTGAGGGAAGGCAGGGCATTCACCCTCACAGCTGGGAGGCAAGGAATATAGATGAGTTTTCCTTGCAGCGGGCGCCGCATGCAGGAGGATGCAGGCTAATCTCAGCCTGTTTCCTTCTGCAGCCAGTGAAGGATTACTTTCCAGTTGGAGAAACAGCAGAGGGAAATGACAAGGCAGCTGCTGACACAGCGCTGATTAAAAAGAAAGAACGAGAAAAGGGAAAAAAGAAAACACAGCAGGACTGAGGGGAAGGAGAGCCAAGCCACCTGAGATAGTGCAAGGAGGGAGAAATGTGGAGACATGAGAATATCTCAGAGCAGTCTGGTCTCCTGAGTGGTTTGAAATATTGAGGTGCCTGTCCGGCTGGAGCTCTGGCTCTGCTCCTTGCCCAGGCACCCTCTACCCACCCCCCAATGCCTGGGAGACCACCTGGGAGCACTCAGGCCCATGAAGACAGAGAGGTGAAGAGAGCTTTCAGAGCCAGAGTTTGGCTCTCCCAGGTCCCACTCAGCCCTTTGATGAGGAAAGCACCAGTGCTATTAATCCTCTAATTACAATGAAAATTTTCTCATTCTTCTAGTTGCTGACAAGTTCCTGCAATTCAGGGTCAACCTTGACCATTTTCTATCTCTCTGTATCCCATGGCAAAAAAACACCACAAACCAAAACAACTAATAGAGGCATTTCCGAATTCCCATGGATCTTCTGCTCCTTTCTTTGTGCTTGGGAAGAAATAACACGTGGCCAGGAACCAGTCTGGAGCAGGGAGTCCTGGAGCAGCTGTAGATCCAGCCCAGACAGGAGCTGGGTGCTCAAAGATAGTGTCAGGCACCAGCCCACTTGTAGTAGCCACTTACAATATTCATGACTGGCGTAAATAGATACCAGTGATCTGTTGAATCAGTTTCCTGTGTTAAAAGCTGACAGGCCTGGTTTCCTCCCCTCCCATTTTGGGCAGCCTTCCTGAAGCACGCGGTGCTCACTGGTATTTGCTCTGCCCGCAGTGCTCCGTCACGTGCGGGAAGGGATACAGGCAGCGCCTCGTGTCCTGCAGTGAGATTTACACCGGGAAGGACCACTACGAGTACGGGTACCAGAACATGGTCAACTGTCCTGGCACGCAGCCCCCCAACATCCAGCCCTGCTACCTCGGAGAGTGCCCCATCTCGGCCTCCTGGCGCGTCGGCAACTGGGGAAGCGTAAGTTGGGCAAATTTCTTTTTTGGCCAAAAAGACTGGAACAACCTGGGTTTTTTTCAGACACAGACTGAAGGTTTGGCAGGGGAATGTTTTAGAGCTGCTTAAATTAATGCATGGCATACTCTGTTGCAGCAGCAGGCGTGGTGTGTGTAGGGCTCCATACTTCACACTGAACCCTTTCATATGGGAGAGCCCCAGCGGCTACAAGTAGAGTCATTCATGAAAATTGGGATGTAGCCAACATTTGTGGCTGTGTTGATGGCCATGCTGAATGCTTAGTCAGAGAGTGGGGTCATTGCAGAAAACAAGGATTTGAAAGCCTTGTGCTAGAAGGATTGGTGAGCCACTGGCAACTGCAGTTGATTCCACTTGGCCATGTGTATGAGAAAGACTTGGGAGCCAACATCAGGCTGAAACACTGGTCATTTGAGCCTTAAAACGATTTTTTTCTAGTTTTTTTTTCCTCTCCCTCCTTCTCACAAATGCTGGGACAGGTCAGGGGAAAGAACCTGGCCCTTCTGCTAAAGTTATTTGTGTTGAGCTTCTTTTGGGACCTGAACTACAAGATCAAATTTTAGTTAAGGTGATAACATTTCACTTCTTAGGGCTTCTGACATTCTTTGAAATGTGATGTTTCTCCCATAAACTTGATTTATTAACCCAGCTCAGGCATTTGTAGGAATTTGTCAAACCTTTACAAGGCGATGAGTGTCAAGCCAAGTAAAACGTAGTAGAAGTTGTCGTGGTAACTGGCAAAGCCATTTGAAACCTAAGTTCCTCCTGCCCCATAGGAAGCTTCAGATCCTCCCTGTGAGTCAGCACAGAGGAGTTACAGCAAAGAGCTCAGCCTCAATTAATTGGTATTTTCCCTCAGAATTTAAGTGCAAAATACCCAACTCATTAATCCAACTTCACTGCAAAGAGTATTCATTTCAGAGAGCAAGACCTTTCTCCTCACTTTGGGCTGCTGAATGTCCCAGTGACCACCAAGTGCCATGACCCTTGTCAGCTGTGATTTTGAAAGGGATTTAATGTAAAACGCCATCCCCTTTGATGGACAGAGAGAGTCCTACTCAGCGCTTCAGCTAAATTTTATGGAACTGGACTTGATAAAGAGTAAATGCTCAAGCTGTGAATACCATGACCCATTGAAGACCATCTTCTGCATGGTTTATTCCTTTAGAATAATAATTTCTAAATGGATGAGCAACTTCATTTTCCTTATAGCCTAACCTGGTAGCTGTAGAAAGAGCTGATTTTCATTTCTCAGGTACTTGAAAGAACAAGTTGTCGATGGAGGAGCAAAGGTGCTCCCACCTCCCACAGCCCACACTCAGTAGCTGGATGCTCTGCTGCTTGGTAGCTCCAGTAACTTGTGCAATTTCAGCCTTAGGATTGCCCTTAATCTGGGTGGTTTGAGGATGACCCAGTGTTTGCATAGATGTAGCCATTTCCCCAGGAGGTGAGGGGAGAGAAGATTTTGAGGCTCCATTTTTTTTTTTTTTGGTGTAATTTGCATAGAAAACAACAATCTTCCTGATGTGAAAAATAAGCAATTTCACTTGAGCACACAGTTGGTTCTCTTTAGCCAACTGCCTCATCCAGCAAAGTGTGCAAACACTGAGCAAAGTATGGTATTCTTGAAGTAATCAATGATAATAAGGGATTAATTACCAAAGGGACTACTCATTTGATTAAAATTAAGCCTGTGTTTGTACACTTCACAGGACTGAAGTCTTTGCTGCTGTCTCTTGATACAAGGGAAACCATCTGTCTCTCTTCTTTCTTCTGGAGCCCATAAACCCTTGAGATAAACCAGGAATCTCTGTCTTGTGTCCCACAGTGCTCTGTCACCTGTGGAGCTGGGGTCATGCACCGCTCAGTGCAGTGTTTGACCAACGACGACCAGCTCAGCAGTTTGTGCCATGTGGACCTGAAACCTGAAGAGAGGAGGATATGCCACAATGTCCATGACTGTAAGTCTGCTGATTTACACCTTCTTTTGCCTTTCCATGGCTTCAGCATCTTTTCCCCTCAAACTCCTTGAGATCTGCAGTATTTCCAAGCATTGGGAGCCATCCAAGTAAGCACTAAGACACTTCAGGGAAACCTGTTAAAAATAAAAAAGATGTTTTGATGCTTGGAAGTCTCAGAGTGTTCCAAACTAAATTTTGATATGCAGTTGTTCAGTGACTACAAGTATTTCTGTTTTGTTTCAGGTGACTTACCAAGGAGTTGCAAAGACGTTAAAAATCTCGAAGGCGTCACTGAAGATGGTGAATATTTCCTGCAAGTCAAAGGAAAGACATTAAAGGTGCATTTCAGCAACAGAATGACAGTTAATGGGTTTTCTAAAGGTTCAAGAGGACCCTGCCTGTGGTGTTCACTTCCACTCTTGAATTTTCTGCCTTTGGTTGTCTCAGTGATGCCTTTGCACATGAAACAATTCTGGCTTCTCTCTCTCAGGTGTATTGCTCTGGGATGCAGACTGACAGCCCAAAGGAGTATGTGACCCTTGTAAATGGGGATGCAGAGAATTTTTCAGAGGTGTATGGATACAGGTAAGAAATCCTGTAATCATGAACCTTACAGTGTTTTTGTTTTCCATGGCAATATTTCCTGGTCATGAGTAGAAAGGGTTTTCTTTTGATTTAGATTGCATAACCCGACCGAGTGTCCGTATAACGGGAGCAGACGAGAAGACTGCCAGTGTAGGAAAGATTACACAGCAGCTGGGTTTTCCACCTTCAGCAAAGTAAGGCTGGACCTGAACACTATGCAAATAATAAGTGAGTAAAAACAGGGCCTTGCCATTAAAAAAAAAAAATGTTTATTTTACACAATTATAACTGTGACAAGAAAGCAGTAGTACTCTAGTGAGCAATATTCTTGAGAATTCCTGTTAAAAGCTGCTTTTAGACTTGGTCACCTGTTTGCTGCTTTACACCTGGAGACTGCAGCTTGAGTACACCAGAGACGCTCATGTTATTTCTCTGTAAAACAGGAAAATACTAAGGCAATTGCTGGTGTATCTGCTCTGCAGAATGTTGCATGCTCCCAGCAGCCCAGTGCATTTTGTGAAGGATTTTATTTTATTTCATTTCATTTGGTCCCCTCTTTTCACAAGGGACTCAGACACAAAGCCTGATCAGGGAGGAGCTGCCCCACTCCCCCACCCCCCTCCATTTTACTCAGAGAGGTGTCAGGAGATCCCAGTACAGGGGGCTCCACTGGGATGGGGATGCTATTCCCAGTGGCCAGGGCAGAGAAGTCTCTCAGCAGAGCCAGACCACAGGGAAATAACTTGTGTTGAGGGCTGGGGACATGGATTTGCAATGGAGAAAGAGAATATAGCTGTGCAATAAGAGTAACACACTGTCTCTTTTGTCATTCCTGTGATCTGGGAGCCCATCCCACCACCAGAGACCCTGTAGCATTCCATGGGGTTATGGTTTCAGTCCCCTGACTCCACTGCTATCAGTTTTCAGCAACTGTTTTAAAAATATAACATATTGTTGGGAGTTCATTCAGTAAATAGCTAAGTGGTTTTTTAGCAAATCAAAATCCTTCCCTGTAAGACGACTCCTTATCTGATAAGTGGGTTTTATCACTTAATTTTCAAGACCTCCCAGTCTATCAATCTGTAAAAAGCAACTAATAATCTGTAAAAGCTTCTAGGTAAAGATCTCAAAGGAACCACCCTCTGGGAATTTGATACCAGCTCCCTTTGAATTTCAAAAGGAGCTGGGCACCTACCTCTGTCAGGCAGGAGCTATCTCACATCCCCATCTAAATGAGTCTCAGTTACTTCAGATCATTCCAGAGCAAAATACTCCAATTCCCTTTGAAAACCCGACCCCTGGGCTGGGGCAGCCAGGAGAGCAGAGATGTTGTTTGCTTTTGTTTAAAAGAGAGATTTAGAAGGTGCTGTAGCCTTTTTGAAAGTGGGGATTTTTTTGATAGCGAAATAAACCCCAAGTTAAGGGTTCGAGTTTTGTTGTTATTTATACCTTGTTCCTAAATCACCAACAGATTTAAACTGAGCTGTAATTACTGAGTGTAAATGTCCTGTTAAATTCAGTGCTCATGTGCTGGGAATCATGTGGGATGAATCAGGATATTTAATATTAAAAATATAGTAATCTTGATATCATAAAAGTATAGTAATCTTGACTTCCTACATTAATATGGGAAGCTAACTTTGGTGAATTTAAACATTAGCAAAGAGCATGTTTACATTTACTTTGTCTTCTCCCTGTATCTTTCTTTCCATGTTATTCACCAACTCTTCTCCACAGCAACTGATTTACAGTTTGCACAGACACATGATGGACGACCGGTTCCTTATGCCACTGCTGGGGACTGCTACAGTGCTGCCAAATGCCCGCAGGTATTTGACAAGAGCATTTAACAGGAATTGGTGCCATTTGTTATGTTCAGGCCCTCTATTAATTACTGCTGATCGCAGCAACCCAACTTCAGTGAGTGGCACATTCTTATCTCAGCGATCTGAAACTTTTCCCTTTGTGAAGAGGGAGAAAATGATGGAGAAAGTTCCTTTTGTGAACGGGAAGAAAGCAGTTTCCATTTTCCATGTTATCAGGCCAGTGGCTGCCTAAGAGACGTTCCCTAAGGCTCCAGTAAAGGAGAAAAGGAAGAAGAGGCTGTGGGGGGAGAACTGGGTTTTGCCTGCATAGTTGAAGACATGGGGATCAGTCCATGACAGGACTTGTGGAAATGCTGGGCAGAGAGAGCAGCAGGGAGTAGATGCTTTTCGAAAGTCTGTAGGAGACAAATAACACTGTGTTAGGGATGGCTTGCTGCATGTCCCCAGCACATCTACCTTTTGTGGGGCTGGGCATGGGGAGTGGTCTGCTTGGATAGTCCAAGGTATTGGGTGGGCATTACTGGCAAAGGGCATTAACAGGGAGTCGCAGCAGCAGACAGCAGAGGGCAAACCTCTCCATCTCCTTCCCTCCCTGCTTTCAGAGCTGACACTTTCCCGTACAGCTCAGCAGCTTAGGGATTGACTCCTTACCTCAGGAATGCTCATAAATGTTAATATCCATCCACCTGACCCAGACAGTTTGCTCCTCACAGAAAATCAGCATTCCCAAGGCAGCAAGTACAAGGAACAAAGCTAACAGCCAGCTGGTACTGCAGGCCGTGCTGGGCTGTGGGTCAGCCTGGGGATGTGTCCAAAGGATCCCTCCGTGGGTCCAGAAATTGGCAGGACTGGAGTCTGCCATGAGGGGGAGGGGAGGGCTGGGGGCTGAGCACTGGATGCTGGCATAGTCCTTAATTTTCCATCCATCTTTCTCATTTTGAGAAAGGGTGGAATTAAGTGTTTTAAAGAAATTGAAGAGTTTCACTAGTCTGGGAAAAAAAAAAAAAAAAACACAGTGGAAAATAAGGAAAACAAGGACAAGTGTGCCCTCTCCAGTTGAGGAGGGAGAGCAGCTGCAGCACATCCCTGAGGTTCCTTCCTGGAGCACGTCAGGCTCTGCAGTTTGCCATGGGAAAGCCAACAATGCCCTCAGCCGGCAGAGAAGAAGCAGTGCAAAACCGGGGTAAAGCAGTGAAACCTGGGGGGAAAATGCAGTTCAAAAGCAATCTAAAGCCCCTCCTTCTCTGCAGCCACCAAGGACAAGAAACTCCTAATGTGAGCCATGCTGTGATTTGTACAATGATCATGGTCAGAGCAATGGAAAACAAGGAAAACCCTGCTGTCAAGATCCTGTTAGAAAAGCAACACCGTGGCATGCTGGGAGTGTGGAGCATGGCATTTTGGGATAACCAGGCTCTGGTTGTTTTTTAGGGTCGCTTCAGCATAGACCTGTACGGGACAGGCCTGTCCCTAATGGGAACAGCCAAGTGGCTCTCACAAGGGAATTACGCGGTGTCGGAAATTCAGAAATCCCCAGTAAGTTGTAACTTTAATTATGGCTATACCTGCTCATCAGAAGTTTTTAATCACCACGTTGTCATTCACAGCAACATCTTCCAATAGAGACTAACAAAAAATGAACATCTGACATTAAAGTGTTGTATGTAATTGTAGTGGAGCAAGGCCCTCGCGGGTTTAGCTTGATCAGAGTTATTGCAATTAATTAGTGAGCCTGATTAACTGTGAAGCTGAAAGTGCTGAGTGCTGTGGGGCAGACATATCCTTAATCAGTTGCCCGAGATGTCCAGCATGGAGTGTGCATCACAAGGCAGGGCAGCAGGGCAGGGTCAGGGCTGCAGAGCAGAGTTGAACATGCAGGAAGGGTCTGGTGCCAGGCAAGTGCCCTGAACTGTTCCTAACACATGGCTGATAAAGCATGGAGGGTGTGGACCTTCCTGCTGGTCTGGTCTGGGTTTATCTCCTTGGGAAAACTTCAAGTCGCAGGAGTGTTGCAGAGGCACCATCCCCTGTCACTGCCTGTGGCTCTGCTGGCTGGATCCTCAGGGTAAGCCAGGCAGCCCTTCAGAATCACTCACAGCCAAATTTGTACTTGTACTGCTGAATTTGCCTGCCTGTTAACACCTCCTGCAGTCACAGTGTGCCTTCACTCTGTTGCTTCTGTGTCATATTCTGAAATGGTAGAAACCCAGGATTGCTTTTTTGGCTGTTATTTCATGTGAGTCATCCCAATTGCCCCTGTTAAAATTCTCCAAAGGAGGTCACCATCATTTAACAAACAGCAATTGGCAAAATATCCTCTCCTGTACTGCTGTCAGTCTCCCCCTGGCTCTGGGGAGCACAGTCTCCTCTGTGCTGGTCTCTCAGATGAGAATTAATGCTACAGATCTGACCACACTACAGGTGGAAGAGGACCAGCACACGCCCTGTATGTCAGTTCCAGAAGGTGCTTTTCTATCATCCCCTTCTAAAAGGAGAGAAGTCACCTTTGGGGTTGCAGAAAACATCATGGCTGGCAGAATTAAAACAAACTTTAAGGAACAGGGGTGCTCAAAAATCCTCCATCACCTGGTGGCATCTGTCAAGTGCTGTTCCAAGGGCGTAATTGCCTGCAGGAGCAGAAGAAAGAACGGTGTAGTGAGAAGAGATGATAGCAGCCTGCTGCAGTCACAGATCAATAATGTCAAGGGCAGGGTGGAGCTCGTTTAAAAATAAGTGCTTTGTGCAAACTTGTTGTGTGCTTAAGTCCAATTTTCTGGTAATTGAGGGTTGAATTCCCCTCAAGGACTGTCTGTCCATTGTAATGACCAAGAGGAGAAAGATTCTGCAGAGGTAAGATAAGGAAGGCCAGATGGAGGTATTAATTTCCTGACTCTAGCCCAAAGTTGCACCCTGCTTGCTGGGCTCACCTGGAGACCAGGTCAGCCTCAGGACCACTCCACACTTACCCCTGCTGGCTGTGAGAAAGGGAGGAGGGTTGGCACCTCAGCAAATAACATCACCTCACCCTATCACTTTCCCTCCTCTCTTGTCTCTGGAACCACTCCAGGACTTTGCCTTCCAAGTGGATGTTTCCTGGTATTGCCTGCAAATACCCTTTCCATGCTCAGGCAGAGCTGAGCAGTTGCTTCTGACCCAGAGTAGTTTTGCTCTTGCATGAGCCAAGTTTTCTACTCACTACTGTTACTCACTGTGGGGCAAACTGGAGAAAGCAGATACCCTTGATATACCCTCCAAATGGCCTTCTCCTTGGGCAGCTTTCAATTTAATAAATCAAAACTACCCTTTCCTATTTGTGTCCATCATCTGACCTGCTAGCACTAAAGAGAATTACATTTGTGTATATTTGAATACAGCAGTGATCTCATAGATTGATTTTGGCATAATTTGTTTTCTTATACACCCTGAAAAACGTGGCTTGAGTAACCCAGATCTGGCCCTTCTACAGCATGGAATTCCTGAGCTCTTACTGAGCTGTTATTTCTGATTTTGCCTGCAGGATGGTACCAAAGTAGTAGGAAGATGTGGTGGTTACTGTGGGAAGTGCACTCCATCATCTGGAACAGGCCTTGACATTCAGGTGTTATAGCAGTGGTGAGTTCTCAGCTGCTTCTGCATGAAGGAAAATCTCCCCCAAAATGCCCTGAAGGAGTAGATCAGACCATGTTTGCAAAAAGACATGGAGTGCATTGGTGACAGCCACCCACCCCACACAGCATCCCTGTGGGATCCCCTCCTCCCCCAGTAACCCCTGTGGATACAGCACTGTCACCTAGAAACACCTCCCCACCTTACTGGCACCCACCTTTGCTCTGCTCTTGTGCCAGTTTCTCTAGTGGCATGTTCCAGAGGCCAGGATGACTCTAAATGTGCACCTTTTCTGTGTTTTCCAGGTTCTCTGGGAGCAGCCAACGGAGATGAGAGATGGATGAAGGATAGTGATGCAATACCTCTGCCTTCCACTTTTATATCTGTGTATATGTGTATATAGATTGCATATTCCTAATGTACAGTATAATATTTATGTTTGGGATTATTTATTTTGATTTAATATTTTTGTACGTAAAATCATTATATTAAGGCTGCTTTTACTATTTTTATTTTTTATTGTTAAATCCTGCAGTCAAGCCACTGCATTTTGCATACTCTACATTATATGTAGCATTAAGACAAGTGATACTTAATTGTCACTGTATTCAGTTGTTTACTTTCAGTCAGTAATTTTCCTTCAGTTATGGGCTGCTTTGGCCCTCCACGGTGCTACACAATCTGCATAGGGGTATTTTTGGCATTTCAATCTGTCTTTATGCAAGGAAATTAGACAAGATGTGCTTAAATTTTTATTTTTAGGGATTAGGCTGACAGCACTCAAGGAAAACATGACAATGAATACTGTGCTAGTTGCATTAGCAATCTGTATCTTTTAGGTATGTTTTGAATTTCACATGACCTCTGTGGCCAGTGCTGAAAGCACTGGTTTGGTGCTAACATGATATTTATTAATGCTCTGTAGTTTTAGTTAATCCAGTGCCTTTATCATTGAAGAAGGGGATAAAGGAGAAAAATTGTCAGGCAATTAAAATCAATCAAGATCTACCCCAGGTTTAGGAAAATTCCTGCAGATGGATCTTCAGCTCAAGCCCTTTTTTTTCCAGGGTTCTGAAGTGAACTCACTTTTAAAAAAAAAATATCTTTGTCTCCTAATTGCATGTGCCACTGTGCTTCCTGACTCCATCTGGAAGCGGGGTATTAACTCATCCCAGACAGGCTGATCAGGCCATATGTTTCCCTGGGCTGTGTTCTCAGAAGAGATGTAGTTTCTTACAGACTTTGTTACAAAATCCTAGCATGAAGATGAAAGCATCCCTGTGGTGTTCCCTCCCCATGGGGCTGATGAGGACCGTGGGGACAGCACGCCCAGGGATGGGGACAGCACGCCCAGGGATGGGGACAGCACGCCCAGGGATGGGGACAGCACGCCCAGCCAAGCCACCCCTTCTCTTGGCCAGGGTACTCCCCTGCAGGCACTTACAGCATTTCCCCAGCTTCCTACTCACTCGCAGACCATCTGCAAAGGGAGGCTTTGCTGCCTCCTTTCAGCAAGATCACTCTGTACCTACAGATGATTCTGCCCCCCCTTCAAAAGCAAGCTGCTTTACGCCTACTCCCGTGTTGCTTCGGATCTTCCTGGTAAGGCATCTGTGCTCCTTGCCTCTCCTCATTCCCATGTACAGCCAGACATTTGCTGTTGGCTTTTTTTTAATCAAACTGAGGAGCTGTGTCCCTTAGGTGTGGTGGCTCCTGCCTGTACATAGCCCTCTACCTGTGTCACTCCACACTTTCACAGAGCTTCGTAGCACACTGAAGGGGGGTGATGTGACCAGGTTATTGTTGTAGTCTGTGACTATGTCCCTTATCTCTTTCTCCACAACTTTACTTAGTGATAGGAAGGTGCTGCCCTTTCACCTTATATGTTGAGGCAGCCAGGAGCACAAAGTACAAGGAAAGGAAGTTTTTCAGCACAGAATTACCTGCAGTTTGGAAAACCAAAGAGGCTTATCTGCTACTCCAGATAACTCTTTCCATTTTGGATGCAAGCAGTTACCAAACGCAACCTTGGGATCTTGTGTGAGTCTTTTACAGAGCTCCCCAAAGGATGTGTAATCAGTGTGTTACAAAACAGTTGGATCAATGGTGATAAATGATCCAATCCCTGGATTCATAACCTGTGTGTGCCAGGCTGTGTTCAGCCTTTGGAGTGAAACCTGTCAGCCTGACAATCAGGGATTGACACATTCCTGTCAGCTGGGAGACATCTCACAGGCGAGCAGGGCTGTGGTACAGCCCGGCAGCTGGAGAACTGGTGAAGGAAAGAGGAAAAAGGGAAAGAGAAGGAGAAAAAAGGGAAAGGGGAAAGGAGTAATAATGGAATAGTGATTTTCTAATGATAATTGCTTATGTATAAATTCTGTAGGGAAAAAGGGAAAATTGCACTATGAACTTCAGAAAGAAATAGAGGTGCTTTACCTGTGTAAGTGAAGTGAAATGAAGTGAATGGCTATTTATAAAAAGAAATACTATTTTGACCTGTACAAATTCATTTCTACCATATAGTTTCAGGGCAGCTATTAACAGAGCTAGCAGAACCTAAAAAAAATACAAAATAAACTATAAGGGAAAAAATGACAGAGCACCGATCCTGACATTCCTTAATGGTCATCATTAAATAGAGCAGATTTTGAAGATCAGAGACAATAGATATTTCTTGTTCAGGAAAGAATTCTGGGTTTTGTATATCAATGCCATTATTTTTCTACAAACTGGGGTAATTTTTTGCAAGCACTTTCCTGTACAATGTTTCCTTTCTTTCTGCTTACACTCAAAAGGAAATGAGAATACCTGTATGACATGTCTGTATGGTCTTGCTGCATTTGCCATCGTATTTCAATACCTGTGTCCTACAATAGAGGCAAAATACTTTGTACACAAGGGAATAATACATTTAATGGTAAACATTCTTTTCTGTGCTGGTGTTTATTTCCAAGGTTTGGGTTTGATTGTCCCATGCAAAAGGAATGAGGGATGGGAAGAATGTTGTTTATATGGAGCCCTGCCCCAAACCTATGTTGGAGTCTGTGGACCAGGGACCCCCTTGGAGAATGGCTGTGACCACCCACTCATGTCCTGCTGGTTGCGGCTGATGCTCCCAAAATTCTGTCCAGAGAGGACTGCTCCAAGGTGCATAATATACACAAGCACATCTCAGAGATTTGCCATGCGTTGTTCAGACATGTCTGGTGACTGGCTGGTGCTGCCTTCAATGACCAGGGACATCCTTAGACATGGCATGTAAGGGAGACAAGCAGTTCATTTTGAAATGTTTCTGAAGGATGAGCTGGGATAATGGGCCTGGTCCACACCACTTCTATTGCTATGGAAAGAAATGTGCAAAAAACAAAAACCATCTTTCCTAAATTGGAAAGGATAGTATCAAATATACAAGAAAATTCAGGCAGGAGAAATTTGGTTTAAAAGGAAGCAAATGTGGGGACTGCCTCCCAGGGTGGCAGTCAAGTGTTGAAGTGCAACCAGTGTTACATCACCACTGCCCCAGATACTGCAGGTAAGAGTGAAATTGCAATTTCTGTCTTCCCTTATATGTTCCTCATGCTTTGTCTCAGAAAATGCTGCAGATCTCTTAGTGCTGGCAGTTCCAGCCTTTTCCAGCTTCTATTTTTTCAAAGGAGAGAGGATTCCTCCCTTGTGCTGTCTGAAGCACTGTCAGATGCAGAAAACAGAACATGTAGTGTTTCAAAAGCGCAATTCTTATTTTAAATGACCAATCTCATAAAAATGTCTTTTCTATAATTTTTCCTTAATAAATTATTACAAAGACTTTAAATGTGAGCTGATGTGGAATTAATACACCGACCCTGAATCCTATTTAACCTTCCAGCCCTGTATAATGAAAGGTCATTTTAACACTTTCAGTGCTTAGGTTCTGTGTGATTAGTGCTGAGGTTCTATCACAATTGCAGCACTCTTCTTCAGTCTCTTTGTGCAGCTTCAGAGACAGAGGTGATTGCTTGATCACTTTGGCCTTCTGCCCCAATGATGGGCATTTTTCTTGTACAGAAAAATAAAAGACATTTTGTTGAAGGCTGTTGGAAAGGCATGTCTCAAGGGGTTAGTCCTAAATCAGGACGTTTGACTCCTTTCCTTCCTTTCCTCACAGCCACACTTTGAAAATTGAAGAGTGCAGAGAAGCCTGTTCTGTTGAGTCTTTCCAACACAACTCCTCAAACAGATGATTGAGGGCTGACTCAGAAGAAAGCATTCTGTCAGGGGAAGAGCACTGAGGTGAGACACCTCCCATTACCAGGCAAAGGCACAGGAATTCAACCCAACCCAGGCCTCATTAACAGCTGAAGTGGCTCAGGCCATGCCTTAAGTTCTCCCATCACTTGAACTCTTCAAATGGAGAACTCTTTCAATCTGGTCGTTGTAAGAGACGTGTTTCAGTTCATCCAGAAGTCACAGCCCTTTGTAATGTTGGTGACTGTTGTGGGAGGGGATGAGTCCCTCTGCAGTACAGATTCCTGGAGGCAGCTCCGGCTTGCATTGAGCAGGAGGAAGCTGATGACCGAAAGTGGTGCCTGTCAGTCTCACTCCAATATTTTCCAAGTATTTTTGCCTGTGAAGTGATCCAGGCAATTGGAATTGTAGCTTTCCAGAAGCAGATTTAGCTGACAAGTTTCTGACCTCTCTTTGCAATAGCGAGATGAAGAATGCTAAGAAGTTATTTTCAGCCTTCACAGAAAAGTCTGAGTTTCCACTTCAAAGTTGGCTTAATTTTCCAGTTATTTAATATTAGCAAGTATAAGGCACAGATTTCAGGAAAAAAAAAATAGTATTTTGACCTAACCCAAATGCCTTTTATACTATATTTCCTGAGGAGGTTTCTTTTGTTTGTTTGTTCCAATTAAAAAAAAAAAAAAAAAAACAAACTATGAAATTTTCCATAAAATTACTTCTGCCTCTCTCTACTTATAAATATTGGTTCTGAAGTGTTTGGAGATGTGATCTGTTGACTGTAAGCACAACAAGATCTGATGTAAGGTACCATTTTAAGCAAGGGGAGGTAGAAATGCATTTCTCCTTTGTGACACTGATCCAGGTCCTTCCAGATAGGATATAAAATGCCGCGGCTGAGGCCATGCCCATCAATCCATTTCCACCAGGAAAACCTCAGTTCTGCTGGGAGCAGAATGGTTTCCACATTACATCTCCTCACAGGTTTTGGCACATGCCTGGCTCTAATGATCAGTCTGAGCCGCCAGCAACAAGATCAAGCTGCAGCTAATTAAACATGTGTTGGTAGTCAGTGTCTCCATTTCCAAAGAGACAGTATGAGGAGAAGAGCCAGAAGTCTGGAGTAATCTCTGAATACAAAACCCTTTGTATGTGGGGCAAAGGGTGCAGGGGGAGGCAGGGCTCTGATATTCTCTCTTAAAATCATTACTTGGCTCCATTCATATGCTTATAATTTCTTCATCCTTCTTTAGTCTGCGCCAACATTTCAGATGAGCAATTAAATTAATCCAGTCTTTTCTGCATTGTCCTTTTCTAATCCATCCTCGCTGGCTTGCTGACCTTCCTCTTTGAAGCTATTCACGGCTCGCTGCCTGCCTTCCTCAGCCCCACACAGAAAGGAGCACTGACTGTGAAACGCTCTCATTGCTGCTGCTGCTGGAGCAGGGAAGTGGGAATGGCTCCCTGCAAACTCACTGGCAAGAACAGACATGCCCAGGTTAGCTGCTGTTACTGGCAAATAAAGCAGCAGTAAATACAGGTGGTGCCTCCAAGCCCCCCCGGCGGGTGGGAGCGAGGCCGCCTGCAGCACAAGATGCAAGCAGGTACCAGATGCTGCCAGAGGCTGGAGCTGTGGCCTCGTGCATGGCTTGGACTTCCCAGATGAAATTTCTCAGCTTGGTCCCAGGTTGGAGTAGCCCTTTGGAGCAGGATGCACGTGTGTTGTGGTGGGAGCGTGCAGCTCTGCACTTCCCACTGAGGCTGACGCCTTGCCAGAGCTTAGAACAAGCAGGTACACACTGGTGGCAATCTTTCCCTGCTTCAGTAAACACAGCATAGCTGAACTGGCAAACAACTGAGACCTAGAATTTCAAACCACGAGCTGCTGAAAGGAAATGTAGGGCAGCAGTGGCCATGGAGGTTTGTTTCCTGGCAGCACAGTAAGTCTGAGCCTTGTCTGTAGAAGCAGGAGACAATGGCCTTTCTTCTTACCTGTGCTGGGGTTCAGCTGCTGCAACACTTTGCTGTCTGTCTCTCCTTCACTGTTCTCCTCCCAGGGTATCCCTGAGCATGCCATGTCTCCTCAAATCCCCATGTCTCAGGGGAACAGTCCACCCAGGTCAGTGGTACAGGTGATCTAAGGAAAACCCAGCAGATCACTCTGCTGACTCTCATTTGAGCTGCTGCTCCATTCAGGTAGGGCAAATGGAGAGGTGATACCCTTCAGATCCACTTTTTAGAGATACTTCTAAATTCTGCTGACTGAATTGCATGAAGTGGGGTGTCCTCAAGACATTTCAACAGCTCTTGTCAACACCGACAGCTTCATCCTGCTCTGTGTGGAAAAATGCAGTGGGTGTACCTTGTGCTGGAGCAGAGCTCACCTGGAATAACCCCTGAGAGCTGCTGCCTGCCCCAGAGAGGCTGTTGCCCAAGATAACCTGAGTGTATCCTCCTCTTCAGCTTTCCTCCACATTGTGCAAGTGGTATGTGAAGCTTTCCAGGTACGACTGGCATTCAGATTTCACTAATGGCATTTCCCATCTCATCATTCCCAATGGCTTGGGGCTTTCAAGAACTCAAATGTATGGCAGCATTTAACTTGGGAGAACCAGAAGCTTTTGACAGCAGGTGTGTCCTGGGCTGTTTGCTTTGGCTAAAGAACTGGTGCTTCCAGCAGGCAAAAATAGTACCTATATAAAACCTGATAACATTAGTGTCTAGAAAAGAAACAATCTCTGGCATCTCAGGGCCACAGACAGTTTTCTGATTTTTCCCTTTGGCCAGCTACCTAATTTCTCATGATCTGAGCTACCACCAGCAGCCTGGTTTTGCTAGGCATTTCTCTCCCCTATTTATAAGCAGGTTTCAACCCTGTAAAATGGTAAGTAAAAGACTCTTTTCTTTTCTCTCAATTAAAAGAGACAATAAATCAGCTTTAAAAACATGAGTAAAAGGACCTTTCCACCTGCAGGGTGGCAAATTAATGATTAATGTGAGGGATTGCAGGACATCTGTGACATTTCCAGTGCTGTGGCAAGGGAAGGGGCAGGATGGCTTCACTCCTGCCAGCTCACCTCCTGCCGTGCCTGCTGACACCTGCCTCTCTGCCAGTTGCCCTAAATTGGTTTGTTTTTCCTTGTCTTCATAAATGTTCCTGAAAAGTCAAAGTAGCATGGCAGAAGTGTGAATTTACAGCATAAAGCAAATCATTCTGCTGCACCAAAGAGAGCCCCAGGGAGTGAGGGGAGATAGTAGAAAGTTACTTGTTGCTATAGCACTAGGATGTTGTGTGCAAATTGGCGGAGTCCCACCTGATTGCTTTGTTTAGCCTCAAATTGAAAGGCATTAAGCAACCACGTGAATCGGGGCCATCTCCCACCCCCTTTGTCAGAGAGGCTGGGGGAGCTGTGCTGAGGGGTTCCTGAGCTTGACAGCAGAGAAATACAGATCTGGGAAAAGCTGAAGCACTGGCATTTCATTCTGGAGATCAACAGCCTGACGGATGAGCAGAGGGGTTGGAAAGGAGCAGGAAGGAGGGAAGGGGGCCTGTGACACTCTGCCACGCTGGCATCAGAGGCCAGGGTCCCTCCAGCACCTCAGCAATGCCCAGCCTGCCCAGTCTGAAAGGGGCAGGTCCCTTTTTGAGAGGGTAAGTTTTATGTCTCCACTTGACTCTGCATTTCATAGCAGGTGCTCCTCTCCACAGAGTGGGACTGGGCTCCAAGTTTTTATTGGTGTGGACTCCCAACTCCCAAATGCTATTTACAGGGAAATTGAAGACCGCCTTCAAAATTAACAATAGATGGCTATAAATCTTACTCAGTTACCTAGCAACTAACACAATAAAATCCTAAGGTTAAAAGGAGAAGGGTTATTTGGAGATACCTTGGGGAGCACATAATGGCCATTTGCATTCCTGGGTGGGAGGACACAAAAAAAATTCCTGGGATATTTACAAATGAGTGTATTGATGAAAGAAAAAAGGTGCAATTACTCAGTACTTTTTTAATCAAAATACCTCAGAACAGAGAAATCTAACAAAAAAAGTAATAGTCAAATGGCTGTGATAAAGAGCACTGAGAAAATGTATGGTGATCTAAGAACTTGTAGAAGGGTTTGTTAAGTTGCTAAGCCCACTTTGTTGCCATTTGTGACATTTGAAGTGTGTGTACTGCAAAGTATCCGTGTAATAAACGTTCCAAGTGAATCTGACCATTAAGTGCCTGATGGAATATGCCCCAGAAAATCCTACGCAGTGCAAAAAAAATTTAAAACCAAAGTAACATAGCATGATTCATCCCGGCCTGGGTTCCTGTTATGCACAGCACAGATTGAAATTCCATATCCCCACCTCAAATTTGGGTTTATGTACAGCCTTTTCTGCCTGCAGTAATCGCAAATCTTGGAGCTGGAATGAGTGGAAACACTGAGAACTCCTAAAAGACCCTCATGGGGGCACATTTACCCAGGAAGAAGGAGGCTTGGTGGAGGAATGATGCAGCAAATCAGATGTGTAGTCCCCATCGCACTCCTTCAGCAGCTGTGGCACTTAGAGGTATTTTTAAACCCTCCTTTTGCTGTTTGAAAGGCTTCAGACAATAACTTCCTAATAACAGTCAGACATTTATTACCTTCAGGGTGCTAGATGGAGACAGGATTCATGTTGAGCTGTAATTCACCTGCACAGGCTGCTGGCAGGAGGAACCATGAGGGAACAGACTCGGTCTGTAACAGCCAAATTCACCTTGACATCACAGAGGGGAGAAATGGATGGGTCCAGCATAAAAATGAGAGCTGCTTTCTGCCTTACTCCACTGCTTGCTGTTGGTGCTACCCCTGCCTTGGTGCTGATGGTCAGGGCTGGACTGTAAGAGGCACAGGGGTGTCAGAGCTGATGGAGGGATGCTGAGAGCTTCCTGCATGTGAGTATTTTGGAGGTGATTTCCTGACATGAGACATGGTTTGCAGGATAGAAAAGTCAGGGGCACTTTCCTGGAAAGACTAGCAAATTTTCCTGGCTTCAAACACAAAACTGTTTTGTCTGCCAGCTAACTCCCATCCAGAGCTGCTGGACCAGAGCTGGAGGCAGACTTTCCATGGTCTTTGGTGGCACAAGTCATCCCCATATTTCCCATCCCCTGGTTGCAGCTACTGCTGTGGACCTGCAGCTCCTCTTCCCAGGTGGTAAGGACTGCCCACTGGGCTTGGACACAATCACTGCTGCTATTGCACATGCTGGTGTCCCACACGGGATGGAGGCCACCAGGAGAACAGAGCCCTAATGACAGCTCTGCCCTGCATCCCAGGCTGCTCTTCTGCACAGATCTATCCCATGCCAGTCCCTGTTCCACCTACCTTGTGACCAAAAGCTAATGCAGGAGCTGTATTTTACCTCTCCCTGAGCTCTTTGATTTTCATCATAATTATTTTGGTAGTATCAGGTACAACAGGAAGCAGGAAGCAAAGAGCATCCCTGTAATTTCCCTCCACAACTTCAAAAGGGAAATGGGTCCAACTCACAGTGCATGAATGGAGCAAACTGGGTTTTAAACTGGTTTAGTCATGAGAAGGGCTGGAAGGAGAGTCATCCCTAGGCAGGTTTGATTGAAACAGAAATGGGAGTGGAAGATCACGCATGGAACAATTTAAGTGACAGCAGAAACAATAATTTGTCAGCCAAACTGTCTAGCATGTATTATACATGTGTGTCTGTTTCTGAGCCTATTTGACAGCAGTATCTGACACCCCCCACCTCCAAGCTGAGTCTGCCTCCACTCAAGAGGAAGATCTCCATATCTATAAAAATAATCATGCAAAATCCCCTTTTGAAAGTAGCTCTCATGGTAGCACAGGTAGGGCTGGAGCTGTGTTGCTGTCCCCTGCCTACCCAGCCATGCCAGGATGGTGCATCATCCCCTTTGCACATGGTGAGAACAAGGGAGTGGGAGTTTATTTCCTGAGAGATCTTTACTCTTGGCAGCTTTTCTGGGGGAGGAAAGAGAAGAGGAGCATTCAGGCCAATGAGATAATGTATCCCCTCCCTTTCCCGAATGCATCCCAGAGATGATGTTCTGGCCTGGCTTGTTTCCTTACAGAGATGGAGCATCTGAGCATCCCTAAAATTGGATGGGGTCCTCCCGAATAGCCCTGGATGTCTCAGACCAGAGAGAAATTGTTGTTCCCAGGAGATACTTAGGTGCCCAGGAGTCCCTAAAGACCTGACTTCACTGGGGTCTGTGCTACCCGAACATTTTTATGGCTCTGCGTGGACCTGATTCCCCCAGACCCCTCTGCAGGCACAGCAGAGCAGAAGCAGTGAGCACCCCTCACCCCTCTTATCTGCATCTTCTGCACTCCCAGGCTGAGCCCTCATTTTCCCTCTTCTGAACACGCTGATGCAAGCCTTGATGTTCAGATCCTCCCCTGTGCCTGCACTATCTGCTGGCATGAGCCGGGAGGACACAAGCAAGCAGGGTGACAGGGAAGTTTGGCAGCTTCATGGACAGCTTGGGAGGGAACCAGCCAGCCTTGTTTTAGGTAGCAATTTAGGACTTGCATCTTCATCAGAAGACTGGAGCTGTGATTCAGTACAGCCACACCTCCAAGGAATTTATCCTCCAACTTTGACTTACATTTGCTGTTTTAAACTCATAGCAGATGTCCTCACCAGCCCTGTTATTGAGGGCGCACAGCATCTCATGCAACAGCAGAGCAATTAAAGAGGATTTGCAGGTCACCTTTAAAGCATTTCCCACAGCACGTTGAATCTTGTTATAAGTCCTGTATCCAATACTGCTTTTATTTCAGCAGTTTTAATTGGAGTTTTAAATATTCTGAATCTTATGCAAGACACTCAAAGTGCTGGAGATTTTCAGGCCTTCTCTTGCATGACAGCCGCTCCTTGAAATCCCATTGTCCTTCTGTAGAGCTAACAGTAACTCAGCACCCTGATATTGTATTAGACATTGGATACAGGCTTGAGATGTTTCAATATGAGGTCAAACCCGTCTGCAGCCAGTTGCCCACTGTGTGATGAAATGTATACTTGGAGAGATTGCCTCTTCCCTTGAGAGTTTATAATATATTCATGCACCACTGTATGAGTTGGAAACTGGGAGAGAAACCAAGAAGGAAAATGATGAGGAACTTTAGCAGAAGGGAGCAATAGAGGGAAGCTTGGAGGGTTTTGGAAAGGTAAAAATAGCAACCACAGAAAAACAGAGCAGGGAGTATTTAATATTTTCTCAGTGCCATGAAGAAAGCCCATGAAGAAGGAAATTTTCTCCATGATAAAATTCTCTATGTGGAGGGTTTTTTTTTTTCCTTAGGTTGGGTTTGTTTGTTTTATTTGGGTTTTTTTTGTTTGTTTGTCTGTTTTTGGTTTGTTGGAGGCTTTTTTTTTTTGTTTTGTTTTTTAAGGAAGCACAGTATTTATGGCAGGAAAGAGTGAAAATCTCCCTGAAACTTTTTGTCTGAGACTCTTCAAAAGGCCACCTCAGCTACACAGCTCCCAGCCTCATTTCAGCCTCCCAGGGAAGAAGATACAAGAGAAGAATTGACAAAAATGAGAACTGACTAAATGAAAGAAAGAAATTATCAAAGGGTTACCATTTTAACCAGCTGTGAGGCAGCAAGGCAAGGGAACAAAGAGGCAGGGAAGGAGGGGAAGGAGCTGACAGGATCTGCAAACAACCACAACCCTGGGTGAAGCTGTGAAATGCTAATGGCGAAGCCGCTCCAGCCCCACTGGGGAAGAGTTTCGGAGGAGCCCTGTGCCCTGTGAAGCGTTCGCTGCTCCTCCTCTCCCCACGGTTCATTTCGCTCTGCCTTGCGCCAGATGTGCTGTTTGATTGCAAACCTCAGGGGCGTGGGGGGGCGTTGCTTTTAGTGCACTGTATGTATGACAAGAGTGGGCTGATGCATGGGCAACCCCACGGCTCCCAGCCCCATGGATTCCAGGATCACAGCTCCCAGCCCCATGGATCCTGGGATCACAGCTCTCAGCCCCATGAATCCCAGACTCCCAGCCCCATGGATCTCAGGATCACAGCTCCCGGCCCCATGGATCCTGGGATCACAGCTCTCAGCCCCATGAATCCCAGACTCCCAGCCCCATGGATTCCAGGATCACAGCTCCCGGCCCCATGGATCCTGGGATCACAGCTCTCAGCCCCATGAATCCCAGACTCCCAGCCCCATGGATCCCAGGATCACAGCTCCCAGCCCTGCTGGCCCACAAGTAGCTCTGGGAGCACCGTGAGCTCCGGGGCTGTAACAGGTGCTCTGTGTCCCGCTCCAGCACCTCAGGCCGCGAACATATTTCCTGCGACAGTGTTCTTCCTGCACCCTGCTCGTGTTTGTGGGCTAAATCTGTTCTCCTTGAGGAGGGGATCAGACGCCCGGCAGGAACCCGGGATGATCGCTCCCTGCCTGGGCCAGTAAAACCCCCCTGCAGGGCGCAGGTAACCTCAGCGTGCGCCCTGCAGAGCCCCACCTCTGCCCTTGGCGAGCTCAACTTCTTTATCGCCACGCAGCTCTGATAACGAGGACATCGCGCTGCCCGCTGCACACCCGGCCGAGCGCGGCCGGGGCTCGGGGATCGAGCTAACCCCGACGGGAGCGCCGGCAGCGGGCGGGGGCAGCCGGTCGCTGCCGGGGCGGCGCCTGCCGGGCCGAGGGGCGGGTGAGGGGCGGGAGCGCGGCCTAGGGGCGGCCGCCGGGGGGGCGGGACGGGCCCGGACGGGGCGGCCGCTGCTGCCGCGCACTCGGGCTGGGCTGCGCCGGGCTCCGCGCCGGGAGCGCTGCCATGTTCGGCCGCGGCTCCCGCAAGCGGCTCTCCAGCCGCTCGGTGAGTGCCGGGGGGGGGGTCCCTCGCCCTTCGCCCCCCGCCCCGCCCCGCTCCAACCTGTGGCTGTGTCCCGCCGCCCGCTCCGGCAGGTCCCCGCCGCCCCCATGTGCCGCTTGCTTGGGGTGCGTCCCCGCTCCAGCCCTTCCCCTGCGCTCTCCCAGCCGTGCGGGTGCCTTTCCCCCGGGCGTGCCCCTTTCCTGTCCCCCGGGTGCCTGTTCCCGTCGCCCTCGTCCCGCAGCCGGCGCTGACTCTGCTGTTCCTTGCAGCTGACGGCGTCGGGGGAGCCGGAGCGGGGCCAGCCCTGCAACACCTGCGGGGACCAGTGCCCGGGCTTCGCCCTGCACAAGTGGAGGTAAGCCCCGGCGAGACCCCCGCCTTTCCCCCGGCCCATCGCCCCCGTCCCATCGCGGTTCTCCCTTCCCGGGGCTTTGCGGCGCCCTCCCAGTTCCGTGCGCATCCGGCGTGCAGGTGTGGCTGCTTTGGGAGGGCTTGTGTTAGTCCGAAGCGCGTTGCCCACCCACGGTGGGGGTTCTGGGGACACGGGTGGGCTACCCCCACACAGGTATGCCCGTGGCCGCCGCCGGTGCGGGGCGCAGCAGGATCCAGATGCGGGACCGGGGTAACTGGTTTGGCAATTACCAACTCGCAGCTTCTCCAGTGCGGTCAGGAGCTCGTCCTGCTGCTCCGGGTCATGCCAGGGGCTGAAGCCGCCCTCACCTGTCAGGGACAACCTGGGTGGGGTGGGAAAAATGAGGCTGAAGGGGTTCTTGCGGTCTGCACCAAACCGCTGCGTGAAACTCCGGCAAAAATGGTATTTTTGGTTATTTCTGTTGTGTCTCTTTACAAACCTGACAGTGCCGGTGCCTGCTAAGCGCAGCAAGCCCTGGCCTTCTCCTGGGTCAGCCCTTTCTCCCCTCCCCAAGTTCTGCTGCGTCGAAATGAGTTCCTGTTGGTGTGCGATCTGGGACTTGGTGATATTAAATCTGGGCTGTTGCTCCTGGGAGCTCTACACAGCCTTAGTAGGCCAGGGAGCCCTTGGCGACCTTTTAACCTTATTTTCAGGGTTTACCCTTTTCTCCAGCATCTGCTGTGCTTGGCGTTCCTCCAGCCTCTGCCCTACTTCTCAGAGCTGTGTCTCACCAGATTAGAGCTTGGATTCAGAGCAAGGATGGGGATTGATATATTCCTGTTGAGTTGAATCTTAATGTTTAGCCTTGCAAATCATTGTTCCCTTCGGCATTTGCCCCAGGGTGTGGTGGGACGGGTTCCATAGGCTGAGGTCTGCCCTGAGGGATTCACAGCAGCAGGTGGGGCTGGCCGTGGTCCTCTGGCTGTCCTGGATTTCCTCATGTCCCTGCAGAGCCGCTTTGTAATCCTTAAAAGTGCCAAGGAGAACTTTCAAATGCAGGATAAAAAGCCGTGGTCACCAACAGTATTTCTCCCTTGCTCCAAGGACTTGTGATGTGCTGTGCTGTGCTTCATGTTTCCTTATGTCAGAGAGCACATCTGTACAGTAGCTTTTGAAGAATTAAGTGAATTTTGATAGGATCCCACCAGAGGCCAAATGGCCCAGCAGAAGGGGCACACCACTGCCTGGGGAGTGTCAGATGAGAGGGATGTTGCAGCTCTTTTCAGATTGTGCTCTCTGCGTTGGCACACTGTGCCTCTAGGCCAGATCCTGCCAAACCCCATGTGCAGGAGCCTCCAGCCTGCCAGGACTACCCATAACCATCTCCTTTGCTGAGGGCCCCCAGACATGGGAGAGGATTTTTGCTAAAACAGTGTGGATTTTTCCAGCAGCTTTCTCGCAGGAAAGAAGTGGTTATGTCCCCTGGGGCAGGAGAAGGATGGGTTCCCTTTGGGTATGGGTGGGGTCAGCCCCCAGAGGCATTGCAGCCTTTGTGCTCCAGCTTTGCATCCCACTGAGCCGGTTAGACCTTACACCGAGTTTCCTTACACCAGGACTCGATTAGCTGAAAGCCCTCCTGCAGACATTCCCATTTAATTGCCTTGATGTAAGAGTAATTACGCAATTAAACCAAATAAAGGCAGTCTATTTGCCAGAACACAATAGAGAGGAAATGTGTTCATTTTTTAACTAGCCAGTGGTCTATTAATGCCAGGAATAGGTAAGCAGACAAATTATTCCCAGTAGTTTGTAGGTTGAATACATGCTGAGGAGCCTGTGCCCTCTCTGTGCAGGAGATGTTGGAGTCACGGATTGGTGGGGCTGCTCACCTGAATGAGACTGAAAAAAACAAGGGTTTGCAAGGAGATCCTCAGATTAGGGGTATAAATCCAGATCAATTGACCAGTAGAGATTTGTAAGGCTTTTTATAATCCTATGACGGCAGAGTTTTGCTGATAAATGTAAATGGGGCGGTTTTTGCTTCAAAGATGCAGAGTGGTGATAATGCTATAGGGAATTTATAAACTTGCAGACACTGAAGCCATTGCTGAGACAGGCATGGTCTATACCTAATGATGCTGGACTGTGTATTTTCTACTTACCTGTGATTTTAGGTGTGATCTGTGCAGGCACTCCCTGAAGGAAGCAGATTGCTTTGTTAGATGATGAAGATTCCTGTGTTCCTCTGTTTCCTTAACAGCCACTATTCTCGGAGATGGCTCTGAGCATTCGTTGAATTTATCATTCCTAGAAGCACAGGCATACTTCCTGAGACAGGGAAACCTCTTGAAAATAAATTGTATTCTGCAGAACTCTTTTCAGAATATGCCTGGTCTCTGTAGTGTAGGTGATGTGCAAAAAGATGACAGGGGATTGTTAAATAATTAAATAACGTCCCTGGTTTTTGAAGTTTGTGGAATCTTTGTAATTTTATTCTGAAATTATAATCCCACATTCAAGGTAGTGGGTGAATGATCCTGTAGCAGTGTCAGTATATTTAATGCTAATGTGATGGAAGCAAGGAATTGAAAACACCTCAGTTAAACTAGAACCCATCTAGAGCCTACATCTTACTCCCTCAAAAAGCTCTCTTCTGCATGCCACAGATCTCTGCCTCTCGTTGGGAGGCAGAAATTCAATTTTTAGTTTTAAAACATTTAGTCCCAAAGAGGAAAAAGAAACTGGTTTTTCCGAGAAGGTTTGGGGGCGAAGTCCATGAAGACACAGCTATCAAACTATAACCAGTAAAACCCTGAATTTCTCACGGGCTGAGCAGAAAAACGACTCCTTCCTCTCGTCTCATCACTTTCTGCTGTGGTGGGTTGTCAGCAAAGTGCCAAAGGACTGAGTTCATCTGTGTGGGCTCCAGTCTAGAAAATGGAAATGGCGTGTACGTAACCAAATCCTCATTAATAAAGGTGGCTTTGTGTGGAAAAAGGGAAATCAAATTCAATAAAAATTGAACTCCTTTGGAGTTGCTGTTTTCTAATCAGATCTGCATTACATTAAACTGTGTGCCATTCAGCTTGTTAACAAGCTTTGGCATTAAATAAAGCTGTCACTGGAGTTTGGTGAATGAATAGCCATTAGCAGTGTCTTTTGCATAATGTCTTGCAGAGAAAAGCCTTCGAGGGAGGTGGTCCAGGAGCAGGGAAGGGAATTTATAACCTAGTCCCGGTGCAATTAGTGTGAATATGCAAACCTTAAAGGTGACAAATGGTTCACTTTTGCTGCTGTTAAGCTTACTGTGAAGAACTAATTTCAGGTTTATTCTGGGTGAAGTAAAATTACAGCCTTAGTGCCTCAGTTAAAATAGTGGAGCCTTCGTGTTGGGAGATTGGCATGTGTTTAGCACACGGAACCATGGTTTGTTTGCTCCTGGAGAAAGCCAAAATACTCCTGCAGTTCAGCAGACCTTGCTGTTCCCTGCTCCCTGCCTTCTCCAAACCCACCAACTAAAAAGATAGATGCAGGACACCCAGGTCTCAGGATGGTGTTTGAGCTTGGTGTGAGGAAGGGGGGATGTGCCACCTGGTTTGCAAAGCCTGCAGAGGCAGTGGCATACGGCTGGTTTCTGAGGGAAGGAATTTGGATACTGTGACAGAGAAGACAATTTTAAAAATAGAGTCTGAAACCCTTTGGAGAAGTCTTTGTTGCCATAGTTATTCTTCTGGTTTGCAGAAGCATTTGAAAAGCAGTAATAAACATGACATGAAGACAAAGACTGGTTTGCCAGGGTTTTAGTTTCAATTTGAGATTATGTCTTACATCTTTTCTGGGAGCATCTTTTTCCTTGCATACGTCACACAATCTTTGTCCCTCGGAATCACATTTTGCCAGGGAAGAGATCTGCTTCTCTTCATACATTGCTGTCACAGGTTGTGCTCTTAATATCAGTGGTGTGTGTTTGTACAGCACACAGTGCCTGGCCCTTGCCTTTCAGGGCAAATTTAAGTGACCTGATGTAGTATTCAGTGATATTCCATATTAGCAAATTTTGCTGCACACAGTTGTTTCGAGCATTTATTTATTTATTTCCATAACTCAGCATCTTGCTATAATCTACTGCAGTTGGTCCTGCTGAAGTCTGATCTCATCTGGCCTTGTTGGATCAGGGAGCATCTGCAAAGACAAACTTCTCATCTTCTCAGGAGAGAGCTGCCTGGAGATCCCAGGTGATCAGCCCAAAAGGTTGTGATTGACCACTGGATCACAGAAACCTACGGACAAAGGAAAAGAGACGTGTCTCATGAGACAGTGACCCAAAATGTGGTGGTGGACCAGAAGCCCTGTGATGTTTGATGTTGTTGGGTGATGGTGCACAAGTCATTTTGCAACTCCCTTCTCTGCCTTGTTGACTGTAGGCAGGGAGTTGCTCGTGGCAGTGGATATTTGTTTTGTTTGTGAGTTTGTTCAGTGCTCTGGAGATTGCTGTGCACGAGCAGTGAGAAATTCTGTGTGTCTGCAGCCTTTGTCTGCATTCCTAGGGCTCTGATCCGGCCCATGGGAGGTACACCCCAGCAGGCTCCTGTATACATCCCTGGGTGCCTTTGGATCTCCAGTTTGCTGCCTAGTTCCTCATCCAGAGAGCAGAAACAAAAATATTTGTAACACAGCACATGAACAAATAACACCAAATTCTGAAGCATTTGTTTCTACTCCCAAAAAAAAAAAATAGTACAGATTATTGCTTCCATATGTTTTCAGCATT